>NW_027266330.1:5002500-9852500 GCF_022045235.1 Haliotis cracherodii
TAGTAGCAGTAGTAGTAGTAGTAGTAGTAGTAGTAGTAGTAGCAAAAGAGTGGTAGTGGTAAGGATAGTGTAGTAGTGACAGTAGTAGTAGTAGTAGTAGTAGTAGCAAAAGAGTGGTAGTAGTAATGGTAGTAGTAGTAGTAGTAGTAGTAGTAGTAGCAGTAGTAGTAGTAGTAGTAGCAGCAGTAGTAGTATTAGTAGCAAAAGAGTGGTAGTGGTAGTTGTCATGGTAGCAGTAGTAGTCGTGTAGTAGCAGTAGTAGTAGTAGTAGTAGTAGCAAAAGAGTGGTAGTGGTAAGGATGGTGTAGTAGTAGTAGTAGTAGTAGTAGTAGCAGTAGTAGTAGTAGTAGTAGTAGCAAAAGTGTGGTAGTGGTAAGGATAGTGAAGTAGTGGCAGTAGTAGTAGTAGTAGTAGTAGCAAAAGAGTGGTAGTAGTAATGGTAGTAGTAGTAGTAGTAGTAGTAGTAGTAGTAGTAGTAGCAGTAGTAGTATTAGTAGCAAAAGAGTGGTAGTGGTAGTTGTCATGGTAGCAGTAGTAGTCGTATAGTAGCAGTAGTAGTAGTAGCAAAAGAGTGGTAGTGGTAAGGATGGTGTAGTAGTAGTAGTAGTAGTAGTAGTAGTAGTAGTAGCAGTAGTAGTAGTAGTAGTATTAGCAAAAGCGTGGTAGTGGTAAGGATAAGTAGTAGTGGAAGTAGTAGTAGTAGTAGTAGCAAAAGAGTGGTAGTAGTAATGGTAGTAGTAGTAGTAATAGTAGTAGTAGTAGTAGTAGTAGTAGTAGTAGTAGTAGTAGTAAAAGAGTGATAGTCGTAAGGATAGTGTAGAAGTAGTAGTAGTAGTAGTAGTAGTAGTAGCAAAAGTGTCTTAGTCGTAAGGATAGTGTGTAGTAGTAGTAGTAGTAGTAGTAGTAGTAGTAGTAGTAGTAGTAGTAGTAGTAGCAGTAGTAGTAGTAGTGAGGATGATTAATAGTTTTATCGTTAATATCAGAAAACTATTAGTAGAGATGTAAATGTTTCCTGGTGAACAGAAATTCAAGTCAATTCCACCGAACTCTAAAATCGTCAGTTGAGGGAGTATCCACTTCAGTGTTCCTTTGTAATATCTATACCGTGTGTTTCAAAACTCCCCCTTCACCACAACGTCCTTGAATCTAGTGATTTCTACAGGTTATTGGGTAACTCAATGGATGATTACATTTTGAAAGAGTTTGCATGTAGCATTTCATAGGAGAAGATATTATAAATACACCCACACACTGGTGGTTGTGGTCGCCGGGATGTTTGGGCTGCGTGTATAAGAATGTGCGTGTTTACTTGACGCGGCTTTCTATTCAGTCACGTGCCTGCAATAGGGGGCATGTCGAGTGACAGCACATGCAGTTATGCATATCTTATACATGTAGACGCACATATGGAAAGTGCAATAAAGTATACCTGTATTGCAAATACTATCTGAGACATTAAATTCCACTCAATGGCACAGCCACATCAAAGAATTGGCAGTGGTTGCCGGGATGTTTTGGCTGCATGTGTAAGAATGTAAATGTGTTTACTTGACGCGGCTTTCTATTATGTCATGTGCCAGCAGCAGAGAGCGTGTGGGTAGCTGTGTGAACAAAACGTGCACCTGACAGCATGTCAAATGTCAGAACAAGCATCGATACACCTTTAGTCTCATATATATATTTAGACGTACATATAGAAAGTATAACATGGTGTTTGCGTAATACTGAAAGGAATGACCACACAATGTTACCGTGTTAACGTGTGTATTGTATGTCTAGGTTTCCACACAACACATGTACCCATGTGTAACACCTAGTTGTGTGTTATATGCAGTGACAGGAGCACAACTAGAAGGTATGTAGCCACAGCGTGGGTAATCCGTTACAGCACAGGGGAGGTAACACGTAGATGTCTGTAGGTGCACAACCTCGACGTGTTATACATCGTTGTTTGAAAACGTCTATATATTATCAAACGTGTACGTCGGTCAACCTTCAAAACATCATTATCATTCTACCGAACTTACATGTGACCTGAAACAGTTAAGGGTAATTTCACTTTTTATCACTAAGTTAACTGTCTAGCACACAAAGCGGCAAATTCCCTTCCAGCTGGTAAGTGAGTGAGTGAGTGAGTGAGTGAGTGCCTGAGTGCGTGAGTGCGTGAGTCAGTGAGCGAGTTTGGACGGGGGAATAGAGAGCTATATGCTAGGAGCTTGTATATCTGTCATTTTGCGCAGGCTTTATGTATTCCTGCATAAGTATGTATTTTGGGCCAGTGGCCTTTTATTGAATAAATTGTCTATCTGTCTGTCTGTCTGACATTGTTAAAATTGAAATCTTTCATTATGCGTACATTCTCGTGAATGTGTGTCACATAAACTAGCAAAATGAAAAAGCTAGCAATGGTTTCCGCGTGGTATGCAGTGACAGCGACAATGACATTATCGTGTATGTCTCTCTCTAGTGTCGTCACGTTTACGGTTGAGGTTCACGGAAATAGTACCTCACACATACAATTAATACCAACCCGTGGTCCATGGCTAACCATCAAAGCGGGGTTTATACAGGCCTGCTTCATCTATACTGACTGTAGTAGCAGCACCATTATCGTGATGATGATTCAAATAAGGATAAAAACATGTACGATATTTGTAATTATGTCATAAAAAGAGTACCTCCCTTTCCCATAAAAGACTCAAAGCACAATGTGATTTCATAACTGGGAAACAGAACCTGTGACAGATGTAACTTTGCTGTTATATAACAACGTCATCAGTATGATGTCTGAACATAACCCGCCCACCTTTGTTGACTGTCACAGTAGCAGCAAGGTTGTGATGATGGTGATGACAATGATAATAATAGTAATACGATTAGCAACACTATTACTGGCATAATAATATCAGTACTGATATCAACAGCACTACTCATTGTGTTATAGTGAATGTACGTTAAGTACTAATAGCAAAGTAGTTGTCGAAAAAATTCGACATAAGTGTCATTTCTTTTCAAAGTATGAAATTAAGCTCGTGGCAAAAATGTTTCCTCATAAATACATATTCAAGAAGGTTTCGTTTTACACACAGTGTACTACAGTGCAAATATCAGTACTATTATGCAATGTGTTATTCATGCAACGTTCTCTGCACATGAACGCTCTCAGTCGGCCCTTCAGGGAAGTAGTCACAGTGACCTCTGACCTCGACAGCAGTGGCAATGGTGTTTCTGGCAATGGTGTCACTCCCCAGAGGGAGGACTCGCTGGTAACGACCAACACCCTGCAGTGAGAGGAGACACACACCGCGCTGGTAGTGACTGCGTGGGGGATCTATCACAGCGCAAGGGAGGCAACACATGCGTGTAGAGACGGCGTGGTTGGAACTGTTACAGCACAGGGGAGATAATCCATGCATGTCTGTAGCTGCACCACTTTGGTGTCGTTGTATTTACGGTTCATCAAATCAAACACTACTCCAGTTGTAGAACCGATACATGAGAACAAAATGGCTTAGTTTTCGGATTTACTTTTAATCGATGAACAGCATAAATATTTCGAACAAAGAAAATATTAGTTTAGTCCAGCACAACTAGTTACAGTTTCCTCTACACCTGCGGGGAGCGTGATTTGGCTTTTTGCAAGACTATGTCGATTTATTGTGTCCCTTTAAGATTGGTTTCATTTTACCAAGTGACCACTTGTAGCGTTTCTTACATATTAAACTGACCTACCGACTCTACCCCAACGCTGTGGCTACTTTTGTTTAGTTTGATCGTCATGGTTTTCATAAAATATCTCTGTTTAGTTTGATCGTCATGGTGGCTGGAGGCAAGGTGGTTTTATCTGCTATAAGGCTGTGGTAGGCATGTGTTTCTCCAAACAAAAGGTACTGGTACCACTCTAGATAATCAAAGCCCTGTTAGTTCACACATGGGTCGCACGGTATATTGAACACATGCTACGAGTGATTGTGTGTCTGTTTGTTCGCTGTTAACGTCGGACACTGCAGTATTCCACCTTGGTGATACTGGTGGTCGATAGCATGAACAAGGTTCCCTGCAGCCATGCTTTGGTAACACACGGCCAACTAAGTCACTCTGTCTGACCACTCGATTCATTTCGTCTCTTCTTCAATTTTTATTTAGATATATACTCAGATCTTTAGTACAGTTTATAACATATATTTCGGAATACATTTGTACAATAAACCTTAAAATTGTTTATGGCTGATACCTTTAAGGCGATAAATAGTAAATTCGCAAATCATCATATACTTTACATAAACAGTAAAGATGATCCTCATCTTCCAGCTACTTCCTGGGTATTACATATTTACAAAGCATTTTTTTTAATACGTGTGTTGATATTACCTATTCCCTATTCAGTGTTGTGCATCTGATCTGCAAAAGGATTATTCTAAATTTCAAAACGTATTCTTCAGTTTTAAATTGAGTTTTAAACATTTCTTAATATTATTGGTGATGATAAAAGTGCTTAGATCCATTTCTGAATATCAGTCAAATGTTCAGGATATTCTACCTCCGGATTCTACAAAGCCAAAACAAAGTTCATTAATAGTTTTTCAAGTTACGCTTCCAAAACTATCATCCAGTAACATCATTTCATAACATGGCAATAGGCGTATGTGATCATTTTACCCAATACCTTTCAACTTTAGCCTGTGCATTTATTGCAATACTATCACCAAAAAGCACAAAAAGAGTTTTACAACATCGGGGTGTAATTGTATACCACCTAGACATGTATGTTCTATCTCCACGGCTAATTGTTAATAAATAAAGGAAAGGGTTTAATATTTATCCTTGTAGCTTCGACGTCTTTATACATGACATGTAGATACATGACAATTATTTTGACACTTTTTTATCTGAAGCCACGTTTTCATAAAATAGACCACATTGTGTACAAAATCTAATGTTGTACAGAATATAGCCTTCAAATAGTGTGTACAATTTATCTCCCTTTGTTGAACCATACTTTGAAACAGGTCTTTAAATAAATAAGTGTATCTACGGCATCTATTTTTGAAGCCAGTCCTGAATTATTCTAAAATATGAAAAGATGGCAGGATTGATAGTATGTGTGTGTAATGTTACTGGTTATTGTTTGAGGAGTAGTAAAATCATCCAGGCACTCAGCAAACCCTAATCTCCGCAAGGTAATGGGTGGAGCTTTGTTGCTGGTTCGAGTGGTTCTTGTTTCTTTCAAGATGACCTGAAATCTGGCTAAGCGGGTTGATATGTCTCAGAGTACATCTATCTTGGCGGGCATTATCCTGTGTATCTGTGGCCAGTCTCTTACTCTTCTCAAGCCTTTTCCCTTTGTAGTAAAATCATTTGTTTGGATTTTCAGATCTCAGCCGAGTTGGTTCCTATCTCTGGAATGTAATCAAATTACACTTCCTCCCTCATTCCTACTGCCTGTATTTTACCCCCGCCCCCCTCCAACAATGATGGGAAGGGTTTTGCCGCTATGCGAGATGGAAAACAATGGGCTCGTTCAACCCCTTTAGAGTAAAGTTTGAGTTCTTTGTTTGATCCTTGTTAAGAACCCCAATAACCTTCTCTTTTATGTCCACTTTAAGGATAATTTCCAATATATGCTGTATAACCGCTGCCTGTAATCTAGTATATCACTATCATCTAGACTGGGATTCAACTTCAAATCCCATGATTGAAACAGTAATGGAAACGTGAGGCTGAGGTGACATGTTACCATTTATGATGTGAAAAGGGTCACAAATGATACAAACTGTGAACAAAATTTACTTTCTGTTCACAATGAGGTATGCTCGGATAATGTAGACATCGTAGAAGTTCATAGTTTCTGCAGTTAACGAGCCTGATGCCCACTCAGAGAGAAGTAATGTTGCACATATCAACCTCGTCGCCATGTCAGTTCGACCTGGCCAGTACTTGTGAAGAAAGGCATAAGTAACCGTGTAATTTTATTATTTTCTTCCCTTATATGTAATTTTACTATGTTTTATCAGATACTGTTTGACCACATATGTGATTTGTGACATGCATGCGTGCTTATACCCCAGCAAAATACGTGATAATATGAGAGTAAGATTGAAAAAGAGGGGGTAAATGAACCAGAAGGCATAACTATAGTTCAGATTAGAAGCTTCATGTCGGATCCTACAGTGATAATTCGTGGATGGGAGTTTAATGCGAGAACCAGTAGGGTACCCGTTTAAAAGAATCAGTACAAATTACTGCAAATAAAAGTGTACGATATCACGACCATGTGTTTATGAATCACCATTATTAAGAATCGACTTTTACTTCGTGTGTGTTCATTGGAGTATGAACCATCATAGAGTAAGGGCCAAACTGTACAAACGTCGGACCGACCTCTCGTCCAATGGAAAAGCTGTGTATCATGTAAACTTTAAATTAAAAACAATATATAGTGTTGACACCTGGTGTTCGCGTAAGGGTTAGCGTATCTTGCCAAATCGGTAACTACCATGGCAGTAGGCAATAGAGTGGCGGTACAATCACAGTGACTGTATAAAACACAATAACAGTGGTAACAGACATATAGTCAGATATGATAAAAGTCAACTTGCAGCAACCGTGGTGAAGTTTCAAAACAGGCCTAGGCGGAATATGAAGGGCGAAAACATGACCTTCACATCACTGCTGGTCTTGATGTTATGTGAGATGAGAGAGACATGCGTTTGCCCATTTATATAGTTTAAATAACTTCGGGAACGTTCCACTACATGCTGGATTGGTCTAAATCTGTTCTAGAAGATTCCCGATTACACTTGACTCCAAAAGCATCAAAATATAGTAACTCCACCCTACTGCTTACAGTATTTAACAATACATTCCTGACAACTATTTTTCTTAAAATACATTATTATGAACGTCTAATATTAAACAATGTAATACAATTACAGCATTGCTAAATAATGAATTACACTGTTATTGTAATTCCCATGGTTCTTCCGATGTCCTTTTTAGAATATTCCTTGACAACAACAATGTTGACGCCATATTCATGCAACAACTTTTGAAAACTACCACAAAGACGGCTATGATCTTTAACATAAATGCAATTGACATGTGATAGGCTTTCTTAAAACATTTAAACTGAAAAAAATGAATATTAATGATGACAGCGAGCATTTCTCTTTCTTATCCTACAAACGATTACCTACATATCGGTTGAACTAAACTTACAGTCTTTCCAGCGCTGACTTTTTAGTTGAATTGTTTTTAAGTGCTATGTATCCATTTCTCAATCTTTGTTTTGTTTTGCGGATATTTAGGAGTTTACAGTGGACTGTCTAAAGTGGTGGCATATGGGTACTCCTGCAGTCTTCCTTAACCGGCAGAAATTTCCTGCCACGGCAATATATACTTAAAACATCATTAAGTGAACTTAGACACCGGCCCTAATCTTCAGTTTCCTCTGTATAAACCGGCATTGTTTTCCCACAGGATGGTTGCCAACTGTAACACTAGCTCTCGGTGCTTAAACCTAACCAAAGGAATGATTTTATGTGATCTGTTTTCTACAGGTTTGAAATTCGTGGAAATGAAAAAGGCCATGCCTCGTCAGTTCCTACATGGTTTGAAAGTGATGACAATGACAGGATTATTTACATATACTCCAAACTTGAAGTAATGTCTGTCATACAACATTTGAAAAATACCGGACATACGACGGGCGTTCAATACGTTTTGCAACGTCAATATAAGACCATGTCGCAAAATATCTTTTGCACTTATATTTTTCAATATAATCACCATTCACCTAAATACACTTATTCCATTTGTCCTTTAAGCTTTTAATACCCCTTTTTCCTGTTCCTGCAAATGAAATCTGCCCTACGTGGAAGACGCTTCAAGGATGACGAGGACATAAAGGCTGCCATAGAGGCGTGGTTAGAGGCCCAATCTGCGGATTTCTATAGAAGAGGTATTAAAAGCTTGAAGGACAAGTGTATTGGGTGAATGGAGATCATACGGAAAAATAAAAGTGCAAAAGATATTCTGTGGCTTGGTCTTATATTGAAGTTGCAAAACTTATTGAACGGCCCTCGTACGTCAATATACTCACCGCCAATATGTCAAGTGTTAACACAGTGTCTTAGTTCTTATCACGATATGCTGCACGTAATTTCCGAACTTTACACGCTAATCCTGCACGAGACAAATGGTGCATCTCGAATCATGGATCTATGACGTCACATGTGATGCGTTCATCAGCACTGGTTCACGCATCATACCAGTATGTTCGCTTGTGCATCGAACCAATCTAATATCTCTTGAATATGAGTAAGTCTTCATGTATTAACCAACATGACTTCTATGACATTCGCATTTCTGTTCGTGGTGAGTATATTATCGATAGTGTTTATGTACATTATAGCCTAATATCAAACCAAAGTGCCGAGTTAATCGCTGATAAGTGGTACGCCCTGACGTGGAGAGGGCGTAATAGTGGAGATTTTGGTGGTATTGAGGCTTGTAAAGAGTAGTTACTTGGATTCCTGTGCTCGAGCTATGATGCTTATTTTTCTAACCCCGCAATCAGCACATGTCCGGCTACACGACGGCGATATGTAAATAATGAAGAGACAAACCAGCGTGCATTGCAGGGATTGTGACCTCGTGTTTTATTTGTATTCATCAAGTAATCCATGGCGAACCTTTGTTCAATTTGTACTTGCCATTCAGGACCTGCAGATTAATCTTTTGTACTCCTGTTTACTCTGAGGCACTAACACAACCACCACTAACATGCCACAAATTACCCACGGGTACAACAGCCTTAAGTCATGTCTTAGAATAATTTTAAATCTTTATTTTTGTATCCTTCATTTCGAGAGAAATATCAATAAATATCATAAGATGTCAAATGTTTCAATGATATCGAAAACACCAATATATATGCTTCAGCAAACTGACATACACAGAGGTTTGAGGAATAAATGTTCCTCTAAAGATGTCATCTATTATGCAGTAAAAGTATTCTTAAATGAAGGTTATTGATCAAAATTGAAAGAATTTCATTGGCGTCAGTGTTTTATATTTAGATGACGTAATATCATGTGAATTAAAGTAGGTAGATGGCAATATGTCATACAAGTAGTATGCACTTTATTTACTTTAAAAGGTATCGGTGACAATTACCATATTTGTGGTATGCCCTATATTTTATAAAACAAGGCGTAGAATTCTTAACTCAGATTTTCATAAAGCCTGTTCTGTTGGTGCACTTCCCTTACAAGTGATCAATGGGTCACACAGAATGACTGCTTTAACCTGAACGCTAATTACATGTTAAAATATATAATATCTCCATTCGTGTTTTGTTTGTCGCAAATTACAATGTCTGGCAAAAGAGTTATCATGACTGAACAAACAACAACTGGGTTATCCTCTTTTCATGTACTTGGATAAAATATGATCAGCTTATTTCGTACCGCAAAGGTTATCAAGTCATTTTCTGTTGGAACATCCGGGAGATGTACAGCTATGTGTATTTACAAAAAGTAAAAATCTACACGCATTGAACCTTTCCCTCGATTTGTCTAATCCACATGAAGATCCTGAGACATTGCTACTTTGCTTGTTACCGAATGAACAGGGAGAGTTTTGGGATTTAATACGACTACAATAGATGCCTTTACCTTGGCTACGTTTGAAAATGCAACGATACCCGGCGTCCGGCGTGAAGGGCAGTTCAACATTAACTATGATTCGGAAATATGTGTTAATGTAATGGAAGATTTGAGTGTATATATGATAATTGTGAGTTCACAAATCACTTTCATGTAATAACATTTTCCTGAATAAAAAAAAAAATGAAATGGAAAATCTGAGGTGCTTTTTCACCTGTCGGAGTCACAGACTGAATTTGCAATACGATTGCATATATGAGTGAGTGAGTGAGTGAGTTGAGTTTAACGCCGCTTTTAACATTATTCCAGTTATATCACGGCGTGTCAGCTTAATGTGGGAGGAAAGCCCGAAGTGATGCAGGTCTCAGACGTTTACCACTTCGGTGAAACCCACGAACACGGGTATGGTGCTGACAAACCTAGAAACATAATCGGGGCAAACCGGGATTCGAACCCACAATCATAGGTTTCTGGCGTGCCCAAGGGACGCAACTCTGCACAGCGAATCGCGGCGCCTTAGACGACTGGGCCACCCGTGCCCCCTGCATATATGAACACACAATGTCATTCAGATAGTGGTCAAATGTAACAAATGTTATATTTGGGATAATGCTTCCTGAATAAAGTACAGATTCAACCCAAAACAGTGCGAGACTCTGTACCTTTCTCAGAAAGCGTTATCCCAAATATAACATGCGTTACGATTGCACATACGATGGAACATAAATGCCACATGTGTAAGCTATGGCTAATAAAAATGTATTTCGCAAGAGATGATCAATAAATTTTGTGACAAGAGTACATGAGTAGGTTAATAACGTGTAGGATTTACAACAGCTGTGGGAGTTGATCGTGACATGCTCTCGCTGTTTACATGAAGTTGAATTTTTTTTTTTTAAAAAAAGGTTAGTCTGCTTGCACTTAATATCCATGGTTTCTATGGAGGAAACTAAGTGTAGTGTTCTTTCAATAACCAAGAGACAACCTGCCAACTTCCCACTTCGTTTATTTCTCAGACAACATGTGACAATCGGTAGCCAAGCCCGAGCACGCATTGCACGTGCGTTACGTAACAACGTTTTCCGAACCACTGATTACATTACATGAACGACTTCTGTTTACCATCAGAATTTATCAAACAAAACCCTAATATTTTACACTTTTCCCCCTGAAAAATATACAAACATAACGTAACCTGAAATAATAGTACGATCTTACTGCCGTTTCATAAGCAAAGTATCCAAATCAATGTTTATCGTTGAAACACAAATGTCACAGTGACCTAAGATGTGGTCAGTAGGTCAATACCTCAATTCAGTGTCAACATACGAATACACTATACGAGGTCACTATGACAGGAATGGTACAAGGTCTGTGACTCAGGTATTTAAGATCCCAGCAGTGTTAAGGTAACACTAACAGTTCAATAAGACAGTCTATCTGGTTTCTTCCTCTCCCTAACAGGATATCTTCGGGTCGCTGTTTCTGTAACAGGTACAATTTCAGCCTCTGGGTGCCTTGTCCCAGGTGGAACACTCTCCACCCCGATTTCCCCAGGAAATGACCCCTTGGTACTTTCAACTGGAATCTTCTCTACCCCAGACATTGGCGCACTTTCAGACCTATCAGGGATTGTTATGTCCTCAGTAGTGGATGTTACTGATAGATCAGGCGTACCTGGCATAGTTATTAGCTGATCAACATGGCGCTTCCACTCAAAGTTCTCTACCTGAACCTTGTAAGTCACAGGACCTAATGCTTTTAGTACAACCCCCTGGGGCCATTGTTCGGTACGTCCCCTGTAGTCCCTCACCAGGACTGGGTCGCCAACTTCGAAACGCCTCCAAGCATCCACTTTCGGAGGCACTTTTCTTCGAACTGAAGAAGCAAGATCTGGTCTCAGCAAGTCGAGTCGAGTACGAATACGCCTCCCCATGAACAATTCTGCAGGGGTCGTTTTCGTTGTACTGTGAGGTGTGGTTCGGTAGGACAGCAGAAATCTGCACAGTCGCTGCTGAAGAGTAGACGTAGATGCCCTCATGGATTTCATAGTAGTCTTAAACGTTCTGACGAATCGTTCTGCCTCACCATTAGAGCTTGGGTGGTACGTCGAGGAGAATATGTTTTACTCCATTTTTCTTCAGAAATGTCTTGAACTCTTGAGGCCAGATTCAGGGATTCTGTCTAGTTGTAGGTGGGACCGTTTGAACACTTTGACAAGATGCACAGTTTCTAACTAGCTGCTCTATGTCCGTATCCAGATTAGGCCACCACACATGAATCCTTGCTCGAGATTTCATGCGAACAATCCCCGGATGAGAGTCATGAAGATTATCCAAAATCTCAACTCGGTACTGAGTGGGTACTACTACTCTCACTCCCCAAAGTAAGCAGCCCTCTTCACATGTCAACTCGTCCTTCCTTCTATAATACGGAAGGAATTCAGGAGAAATATCTCCTACTGAAGGGCAACCACAAACAGTGAAATGTTTCACTCGAGATAGCACTTTGTCTCGTACAGTTGCAGCTGATATGTCTCTGGATGTAACAGGCAGATTATCTAGCTGAGCAATATGCACTGAAGTAGCTTCTCGTGTCCAAAATGTGTGTGAAGTGGATTTCTGACCATCGGTATCTGCTAATGGTAATCTGGAAAGGCAATCTGCATTAGCATTTTGTTTCGTGGATTTATACTTGATCTCGTAAGTGTAAGCTGATAGCTGGATGGCCCACCTCTGCAGTCTTGATGCAGCAAGTACAGGAATTCCTGTTTTAGGTCCAATAATACTTGTTAGTGGCTTGTGGTCCGTAAACAGGGTGAAATGTCTCCCATACAAGTACTTATGGAATTTCTGGATTCCAAAAATGATAGCCAAAGCCTCTTTCTCAATCTGAGAGTAGTTTTTTTCAGCGGCTGTCAGAGTTCGTGAAGCAAACGCTATAGGTCGTTCCCCAGAATTTGTATCATGAGAAATGACTGCACCTAAACCATGCTGAGATGCATCAGCCGCCAAGATCAGAGGCTGTTGTGGGTCATAATGCACTAGTACATCAGATGTAGTCAAATGCTTACACAGTTTCTGAAAGGCTTTCTCACACGAGCCGTCCCAATGAAACTTTGTTCCTTTCTGCAGAAGTTTATTTAAAGGTGCACACACTGTGGACATATCTGGTATAAACTTCCGGTAATAGTTCACACACCCCAAAAAGGATTGTAGTTCTGTCAGATTTGTTGGTCGCGGTGCATTTCGGATTGCTTCAATCTTGGATTCCGTCGGATGAATACCTTGACTGTCCACCCTGAAACCAAGGTACTCCATAGATGGTTGCAGGAAAGTACACTTCGACTTGTTTAGTTTGATGCCATAAGAATCCAAACGTTCAAACACATTATCAATGTGCTTCAGGTGTTTACTGTCATCTTTACCAGTGACATACAGGTCATCTATGAAATCGCCAGTTGCTGGAAGACCCTGTAATACCTGGTCCATGACATTTTGGAATAAAGCAGGGGCTGAAGCGACCCCAAAGGGTAATCGTGTATAACGATAAAGGCCCTTATGGGTGTTCACAGTCACATATTTCTTAGATTCCTCATCAAGTAACACTTGTTGATAGGCTTGTGATAGGTCTAATTTGGTGAATTTCGTCCCACCATTCAGTTGGTTGAGCAAATCTTCTGGCACAGGCAAAGGATACTGAGACACCTCCAAGTCTCTGTTCACTGTCAGCTTATAATCCCCACATATCCTCACAGCACCTGAAGGTTTGAGTATCGGTACAATGGGAGCAGCCCATTCAGAATATTCCACTTTCTCAATGACCCCAATCTTCTCTAGTCTATCCAATTCCTCAGCTACCTTATCCTGCAGTGCATATGGCACAGTTCTTGGTTTATAGAACTTTGGTTTTGCTCCGGGTTTTACAGACAGATGAAGCTTAACACCCTTCACAGTTCCCAAACTGCCATCAAATAATGCTGAATACTTTGACAACAACCGTTCCAAGTCCTTCTGGGAATTGTCAACTCGCATGGTATTTACTCTGCCAATGGAATACCAGTCAAGCTGTATCTGAGATAGCCAGTTTCTGCCTAGGAGCACCGGTCCACTTCCTGTCACCACATATACAGGTAAAGTGATAGACTGTTCATTGTAGTCAACATCCACCTGTATTTTTCCCAAAACAGGTAACTTTTCTGCAGTATAAGTCTCCAAGTAAGGCAGGTTGGTGGTTTTCAGCGGAATATGCCTAAAATCTTTCTTGTACTGCTCCTCCGAAATCAAAGTTACTCCAGCTCCAGTATCCAACTCCAATGAAATGTTTGACCCTTAAACACACATAGGAATGTAGATGGGCTTATCACCTGCAATAGATTTTACAGTGAATAAAGTATTACTCAATGTGTCCTCATAAGAGTCTGCATCCTCATCACTGCCATCAGGTAGCTCATGTTCCACTGTTGAATCCATATACCTGACTTTGGATGATTTTTTCTTAGTTTTTTCTGGTTTATGGGCCTTCTCCTGTGGTTTCTCATGGCACATCCTGCTAATGTGTCCTTGCTTCTGACAGATATGACATATTCTTTTCTTGTAATAGCAATTGTCAGTGTTGTGGTTTTTCTTTCCACAGCACCAACATTCACGGTTATCCCGAGACATCGATCCAACTTGCTTATCTGAATACTTCCGGTTCTTGTCAGACTTCACTAGTACATTCACTTTATGACTAAACTCATTGGTCTCCTTATTCGCAGCTTCCATACTCAAAGATATTTCCATTGATTTCTTTAAGTTCAAATCCTTCTCAGCAAGCAATCTATGCTGCATAGCTGCTGCAGCGAGTCCACACACAAACATGTTTCTCATTGCATCATCAAGAAATCCACCAAAATCGCAATGTTCACTCAGTTTGCGTAGTTCAGACATAAATGCACTCACTGATTCACCAGAGCGTTGTTTTCGCTGATAAAACTTGAATCTTTCAGCGATAACTAATGGTTTGGGATTCACATGGCTTTTAACGACATCAACCAATTCTGTATATGACTTGTCAGCGGGTTTTGCCGGTGAGACTAAAGTCCTCATGAGGGAGTAGGTTTCCTTACCTACTACGGTAAGCAATATCGCTTTCCTCTTCCCGGCATCTTCAACATCGTTAGCGACGAAATACTGATTAAGTCTTTCAATATACTCAACTCAGTCTGCATTTTCAGACACTGAAAATTCCTCCATTCGACCATATGTCGAGGATGCCATTTTTAACAGCACAGCGCACACTACAACAAGCGCTATCAGTCCCATTAACACAGAGCGAATGTTCGTCACCAACTTACAGATTGGTCTTCTTGGTACCACACATGTAGAATCCCATCCTCGTCGCCAAAATTGTAGTGTTCTTTCAATAACCAAGAGACAACCTGCCAACTTCCCACTTCGTTTATTTCTCAGACAAATGACAATCGGTAGCCAAGCCCGAGCACGCATTGCACGTGCGTTACGTAACAACGTTTTCTGAACCACTGATTACATTACATGAACGACTTCTGTTTACCATCAGAATTTATCAAACAAAACCCTAATATTTTACACTAAGTTAGACAATATTGCAAGTATTCTCTGTTTTTGATTCCACAACCTGTATTTAGGGGAATTGCTGACAACCATGTGTAGGGCAGTCGGGTAGCCTAGTGGTTAAAGTGTTACTAGAAACACCTAGGACCCGGGTTCTATTCCCGACACGGGTACAATGTGTGAAGCCAACAACGGCGTAAAACCACACTCACTCTCTTTTTCACTCATTCACTCACAACTATGTGACATGCTCCGTTTGGCTTCTCAAAGTGCTTAAAATGGCAAACCCGAATTTCGAGATAAAGGTTCACAATTCTATATTTAAGTCAAAGTTGGGATCAAGTCCAAAGTTCGATATACCGTATATTTGTATCGCAAACAAAGCGGTCAAATTAATATGTAGTTATATACTCACCGCAAAAAAGAAACGCGAACCGTAGAAACATATAGATAAGTATATTCGATAGGAAGAGATGTTTCCAATGTGTACCAATAAATGACAACACTAACAATCAATCAAGTTTTACCACAGAACGACTTTGTTTTTATCACGATAGGCTGCACGTGATTTGCAGACTTTACACGCTTATCCTGCACGAGACAAATGGTGCATCTCGAATCATGGATCTATGACGTCACATGTGATGCGTTCATCAGCACTGGTTCACGCATCATACCAGTATGTTCGCTTGTGCATCGAACCAATCTAATATCTCTTGAATATGAGTAAGTCTTCATATATTAACCAACATGACTTCTATGGTATTTGCATTTCTGTTCGTGGTGAGTATATTATCGATAGTATTTATGTACATTATAGCCTAATATCAAACCAAAGTGCCGAGTTAATCGCTGATAAGTGGTACGCCCTGACGTGGAGAGGGCGTAATAGTGGAGATTTTGGGGGTATTGAGGCTTGTAAAGAGTAGTTACTTGGATTCCTGTGCTCGAGCTATGATGCTTATTTTTCTAACCCCGCAATCAGCACATGTCCGGCTACACGACGGCGATATGTAAATAATGAAGAGACAAACCAGCGTGCATTGCAGGGATTGTGACCTCGTGTTTTATTTGTATTCATCAAGTAATCCATGGCGAACCTTTGTTCAATTTGTACTTGCCATTCAGGACCTGCAGATTAATCTTTTGTACTCCTGTTTACTCTGAGGCACTAACACAACCACCACTAACATGCCACAAATTACCCACGGGTACAACAGCCTTAAGTCATGTCTTAGAATAATTTTAAATCTTTATTTTTGTATCCTTCATTTCGAGAGAAATATCAATAAATATCATAAGATGTCAAATGTTTCAATGATATCGAAAACACCAATATATATGCTTCAGCAAACTGACATACACAGAGGTTTGAGGAATAAATGTTCCTCTAAAGATGTCATCTATTATGCAGTAAAAGTATTCTTAAATGAAGGTTATTGATCAAAATTGAAAGAATTTCATTGGCGTCAGTGTTTTATATTTAGATGACGTAATATCATGTGAATTAAAGTAGGTAGATGGCAATATGTCATACAAGTAGTATGCACTTTATTTACTTTAAAAGGTATCGGTGACAATTACCATATTTGTGGTATGCCCTATATTTTATAAAACAAGGCGTAGAATTCTTAACTCAGATTTTCATAAAGCCTGTTCTGTTGGTGCACTTCCCTTACAAGTGATCAATGGGTCACACAGAATGACTGCGTTAACCTGAACGCTAATTACATGTTAAAATATATTATATCTCCATTCGTGTTTTGTTTATCGCAAATTACAATGTCCGGCAAAAGAGTTGTCATGACTGAACAAACAACAACTGGGTTATCCTCTTTCCATGTACTTGGATAAAATATGATCAGCTTATTTCGTACCGCAAAGGTTATCAAGTCATTTTCTGTTGGAACATCCGGGAGATGTACAGCTATGTGTATTTACAAAAAGTAAAAATCTACATGCATTGAACCTTTCCCTCGATTTGTCTAATCCACATGAAGATCCTGAGACATTGCTACTTTGCTTGTTACCGAATGAACAGGGAGAGTTTTGGGATTTAATACGACTACAATAGATGCCTTTACCTTGGCTACGTTTGAAAATGCAACGATACCCGGCGTCCGGCGTGAAGGGCAGTTCAACATTAACTATGATTCGGAAATATGTGTTAATGTAATGGAAGATTTGAGTGTATATATGATAATTGTGAGTTCACAAATCACTTTCATGTAATAACATTTTCCTGAATAATGTTTTTTTAAATGGAAAATCTGAGGTATTTTTTCACCTGCAGGAGTCACAGACTGAATTTGCAATATGATTGCATATAATGAACACAAAATGCCATTCAGATAGTGGTCAAATATAACAAATGTTATATTTGGGATAATGCTTTGGACTTGATCCCAACTTTGACTTAAATATAGAATTGTGAACCTTTATCTCGAAATTCGGGTTTGCCATTTTAAGCACTTTGAGAAGCCAAACGGAGCTTCCTGAATAAAGTACAGATTCAACTCAAAACATTTCGAGACTCTGTACTTTACTCAGAAACCGATATCCTAAATATAACATGCGTTACGATTGCACATACGATGAAACATAAATGCAACATATGTAAGAGATGGCTAATTAAAATGTGTTTCGCAAGAGATGATCAATAAAGATTGTGACAAGAGTACATGCGTAGGTTTATTACGTATAGGATTTACAACAGCTGTGGGAGTTGATCGTGATATGTTCTCGCTGTTTACATGAAGTTGAAATTATTTTTTTTTAAAAAGGTAAGTCTGCTTGCACTTAATGTCCATGGTTTCTGCACGTGATTTGCAAACTGTACACGCTAATCCTGCACGAGACAAATCGTGCATCTCGAATCATGGATCTATGACGTCACTTGTGATGCGTTCATGAGCATCGGTTCACACAACATACCGGTATGTTCGTTTGTGCATCGAATATGAGTAAGTCTTCATATATTAACCAACATGCATGGTATTCGCGTTTCTTTTGGCGGTGTTACATATAATGAGTTTGTCGGAACCGTAGAATATCGGTACTTTCGAGATAAGGAATCTGGAGATAACGGAGTCCGACTGTATTTGTAACGGAAACATCATGTACCGGGGCGACTACATCAGAAGCCATGTTTGCCTTATTCTTCGAAGCAGGCGAATAATGGAACAAACAATTGATATTTCATCTTTACCTGGTAACAAGAATGCCAGAAACTTTGTATTTGTAGCAGAAAAATTACACAAAACTTATTCCAATAATCATTTATGAGATTTGTTCCTTTTGCTAGTATTGTGTTGAATTGTTTATTCTCTCCGTTCGAACATCAGGATACAAGCGAAAGGTATGATCTCAAACTGATTTTGAACGAAACAGGTTCGTAGGCTGACCGTAGGCTGGCTATCGTATATGGCATGGGGATGTGATCACTGATTCATGAACACGAATGGGTAGTTTGACTTAATACTAGCATGTATCCTTCTTAACGGCCAGTAAACGCTTTTCCACTATCAGAACTTTTCACGAGATTAAACTTTAAAAGCAAGAATAGTTAAAATCTGTGCTCGTTTGGTTTAAACATTGGCAGTGAGCCGTTGTTGGTGGACCATGTTTGTTAAACAAATATGAGGTTTGATGTAAACTGATACAAAATGTCGATAAGAGTTTTTGCACCTTCGGAACCTGACTGATGCACTTGTGTTGTGAAGTCTGCCTCCCATGCAGCTACCAGCCATAAAATCTTGGGAAGGGTTTTAGTACCGCCTGTTTTATTGGTAGGTAACATTCTATTTACATGGTACAATGTGTTAGATAGCAAGGTACACACGGCATGTGTTCGTTGTAATCGCCTAGATCTGGATTTTAATTTGTATGGTGCCACTCCGATTGAATAAAAAAAGGCCTACAGTCATGATGATAATCAATATTGTCACAAGTTACCATCTATATAACACTGACAAATTTGATCAATTTGAACACTGTCAACAGTTCTCCAGCAAGGTAAGGCAAACTGTATTCTTCTACAATCTATGTTCAGATGATATATTAATGCTATGTTACTATCTTGTGTTGTTATGGCACGCAAAGTGGCATGGTACTAAAAAAGACTGACGACACTCTGGCTTCGTATGTTTGAGCGTCGGTTTTCGTTGTCAAATGACCGCAGACTTTGTATATTTGTGTATGTGTCTTGGGGTAGATGGCAATGGTACCTGAAGTGGTGAGAACGTTCACAGGCCAAATCACTCTCAGCTACCTATCTCAATGCAGGCAGGTCTTGCCTTAAAATTTGGTGAAAGAGTATTTCATGGGCATAGGTACAATATATATTCGCGAGAAGTACAACACAACTCAAAACAATATTACCGTCTGCCTAGGTATGAATCGTTCCGTTTGGGTGGGACAACGCGCCAAGTTTGAGTGACATCCGAGTGACGCAACGCGTGAATCACGTACTCGTGGTAGGACGCAGTGCAGAACGCGCCCAGTTTGAGTGACACACGAGTGACGCAACGCGTGAATCACGTAGGCGTGGTGGGACGCAATGCAGAACGCGCTCAGGTTGAGTGACATCCGAGTGACGCAAAGCGTGAATCACGTACTCGTGGTGGGACGCAATTCAGAACGCGCCCACTTTGAGTGACACAGGAGTACCGGGACGCGTGAATCACGTACGCGCCCAGTTTGTGTGACACAGGAGTGATGGGACGCGTGAATCACGTACGCGCCCAGTTTGTGTGACACAGGAGTGATGGGACATGTGAATCACTTACGCGCACAGTTTGAGTGACACAGGAGTGATGGGACATGTGAATCACGTACGCGCCCATTTTGTGTGACACAGGAGTGATGGGACATGTGAATCACGTACGCGCTCAGTTTGAGTGACACAGGAGTACCGGGACGCGTGAATCACGTAGGCGTGGTGGGAAGCATGGCAGGACACGTGACAGTCGTCGGTGCATTATACGGTTGAGAAGCCAACTGTTGAACATTATTTGTTCGTATAATCTATTATAATAACCGACATTACGCCGGCATTACACCGGCATCACAACGGGTGGTCGGGTAGCCTGGTGGTTAAAGCGTTCACTCGTCACGCCGAAGACCCGGGTTCCATTCCAGACATTGGTACAATGTGTGAAACCCATTTCTGGTGTCCCCCGCCGTGTTTTTGCTGGAATATTGCTAAAACCGGACTAAAATCAAACTCACTCACTCACTTTCTTCGAGAAAAGTCTTCACATATAAAAACGGATCGTGATGGGATTACCGCGCTTTTTTCACCACTTCCCTGTGAAAGCTACAAATAGAAATATCATTATTTAAGCCCAGTGATTACGTCATTGAATCTTTATTGGCATTCCTTTGTGCATGTATCGGCTGACTTGGCTCATAGCATCTGCACAATCTTGTTTTTTATATTCAGTTTTATGTGCATCGCACAGTGATGTTATGATGATGGTGGAGTTGGTTGATGTTGAGATGCTACCTATGAGAGGTGGCCATTGGCACTATGGTGAATGTGGCTGATAGGGGATAAGTGATGGCGGCATTGTACACGTCATCGGAACAAGACATATTGAGATGAACAGCAACCCTGCAGAGTCTTTCGCTTGGATGAAGTCGGCTGGGCTGAAAAATGAAACAGAAGGCTTTCTGTTTGCTGCTCAGGACCAGTCACTTCCGACTCGAAACCGTCAATGGGTGATTTTGCATTAAACTGTAAATATGAAATGTAAATTATGCAATGATTAGTGAGACTGTCCTACACATTGTCAGGGGATGCCCAGCTTTGACATAAACACAGTATCTTAATCGACATGATGGCGTGTTTCGATCCTTTTATTACCGTCTACTTTTATCACCGTTCTAATCTGTGTAGGTTTCTCTTTAGATATACAGATATACATTTTATAACTGCAGCGTTCGCTGATGACAGAAGCTTTGATAAGGCGGCTACCAAATCATTTGACTACTCCACTGAATGTAAGGGCATTCCAAGATAATATTAAACTTATCATCAATAGGACGTGTATTACAGTTACTGCATTAAAAACACATTTAGGGGTCCTCATCTGCTTTGTACTGCACTTTCATCTACTGTGATGCACAACGAAATTTACAATATACCATTAATGAATCCTCAGAAGGAAATAATTCTATTATGTACTTTTGAACACCTATTATTGTTTTGAAACCATAATACAAATTTACAAAAGAGGAACTTGATATCTGATCATGCCAATAAATGCAACACTATATCTTTACATCTCTGTGAAATCATGCTGAAAAACTTTAATATTACCAGAATCCTGAGTGATCCAGACAAATGATAAACCAGTTATGAATAATAAATTCATTGTACCATTATCCTAAAAAATCCCTAACATATCATAGCAAGCCCTTGGATACGTGGAACTTTCCAAGTGATGAAGTCTGCACCAATAACCTATACATCGACTGTAATAATCAACACACATATAACTGCCTACTTCACCTAGTAATATAGCACTGCTTGACGTGCGTCATGTGACAACCAGGCACCTCTTTAGATAGCGGAAGTATTGTTTTTCATCACAATAGTGTTTCAAATGTGGCGCAATAGTGATTTGAAAGTGGTTAAGTAGTGTCTACAAAGTACCAGGAAGGTGCCAGTATCGTATTAGGTGATATCGTGAAAATAGCCCGAAAATATCTCAAACGTGGCGCAAGAATTCGGGTTTTTGCCTCAAAATACGCATTTAGTTTATACTTTAGTGATGCATAAGTCGTCGGGAAATTTTCGTGCACTTGCTGTGCGAGCAGACTAACATCATTGGCACTTACAAAATATGATACGGCAATAACGCATTCTGTTTTTGTATTTAACCTAAACATAAAATATAACATATACAAATCAGATATAAACAGAATAACACAGCATTGACTCCAATTTAATTACCGTAGTCATTTAAATATGGTTATTAATTTCATGAATACATGTACTTCATAAAAATGTTCGTTCAAATCTACAATATTTACAAATACCATTACCATATTCACTCCGTGGTTATGTTTTTGCCTAGCTCCGTCATAATAGGAAACGTAGTCAATAGAGTGTAATGCATTACCGAAGTCACCCGAAAAATCACCAATAAAACCTACCATTTCTCTTAGTGGAACAAAACTATGTTTTCAAATTCGCATCTTTATTCGAATAAATCTACGTATATATGACCTACATTTTATTCCTTAAGTTATATTTTTAATATTATTCATAAATCCTTTCTGAATTCAAGCAAATCGGCACAAAATATCTCACATAGATTTTCCATGTGCACTTTACCGTACATTCTTTATGAAAGTGTCAATTACTCTATATATCTGTGCACTAAATGATATGAATCATTACCCAGGTACCCCAGTAAATGTTAAATGCTTCGTATAATGGTTATGTGTGCATTTATCGTACATACGCCATGTAATTTTTTTCGTCAATCAAATTTACATTAAACACACGTTATCACCTGTGTCATATTAATTTTACCCATATCGGGAATCGAACCCGGGTCTTCGGGGTGACGAGCGAACGCTTTAACCACTAGGCTACCCGGCCGCCCTTGTGTGTTTGAAGCGAACTGATTTACCACAGATGTCCGGCTCCGACCATGAAGTATATGTGTCTCCTGGCTTTTGACTACTGAACATTCAAAAACCTCTGTGCAAACACACCTTTAAATATGTGCAGTTAAAAAGCAAAACATGCAGATGTTGAATGTGATAGTGAGCTTTCTTGAAAGGGTTTCATTCGTTTACATGTGAACAAATTGTACCATTAGTTATATACTTATCTTTCATGTAAGTGGAGACGGGGTACACCATGGTTAAGGTGAGTGAGTGAGTGTGGTTTTACGCCGCTTTTATCAATATTCCAGTGCCCATGTGGGGAATCGAAACCGAGTCTACAGCTACAGTCTACAGCTAGGCTACATGTAGCTCCCCCCCCCCCCCCCCCCCCCCCCCCCCCACACACACACACACACACACCCCACACACCCGTGATTAAGGAATCCATAAGTCACTACAAAGACATGGCTTCGAGTCCCCAAGTGGACAAAATATTTGAAGGCCATTTCTGGTATACCTACCCACAATAGTACTGTAAACGTGAAGAATGTCCATCAACTATCCTGGAATGTAACCCGCCACTTCAAATGAAGTCTGAACGTCTGAACCATTAGCTTTATATATTCTATTATTGCAGTGTTAGTGGCAAGAGTAGTAGTAGTAGTAGTAGTAGTAGTAGTAGTAGTAGTAGTAGTAGTAGTAGAAGTGGGTTGTTTGTGAATAATCAAGCCTGAACAAGACAATCCAGTGACAGACATCATCAGCATCGAACTACGCAATTGGGATACAATGTTATGCATCAACCAGCCGACCCAATAGGCCTCACGATGTAAGTCGCCTCTACAGACAAGCAGGGGCTGCTGAAGACCAATTCTAACCATGATCTTCACGAGTCGGGTTTCATTGTGACAAACACGTGCATATGACATCATGACAAATGTCAGAACAAGTATACAAACATATTTTATGTACATTTCGTAAATCTTTTTAGTGTATGTAGAATAATAAAGCGACAAAACCCTTTCCATATGCATAAAGCAGAGTCGATTTACAATTCCGACTAAATCATGAGCATGTGTTTATGAATCACATTCAAAAAGTAATGAAACCAGGGGTTCGCGAAAAGGTGAGCGTATCCTGACCTCCACATGTTCACCATTAATGAGCATACTCGATGGTATCTCAAAGGTTCAGAAATGTAAACACCAAAGGCTGGAGCTGCTGGAATATTTCTCGACAGGAAGGGAAAGTTGACAATTAGAACGTTGAAGTCATCCCACTTGTCATACAGTCTTGTGGAGAATCTTTTATCACTCTGAATATTTATGCATAGATCGAAATGAGGCGGTCTTAGTGGTCTCCTTTGAAAGCATAGCGTGTTGTTTGTGCAAATAATAGGAATGGCAGACTGTTTTCCCGGCCGACAGTGCCCGGCCGACATAAGAAACGAATTTTAACGTTGACTATAGATAATGTTGAACGCTTAAGTAAATAATATCACGTTGTTGCTTAAAGTACGTATATTTCGCTTACCTTGGCACATTATCTAAGAGGCTTCAAATTGAATTAATACGTATTGTGTTTTATGTACAAGCTACCAGTGTGTTTATGGAGTGTCGAAATGTTTGATATTGTCTGTCTGCACGAATATATGTAGCCATGTGTAGCATCTAGCAATGTGTCATAGCTGTCGACCGTATGCACACTCTCGCCTGCAGGGAGTGGAGCACAGCTAGTATACATGCAGCGACATCATAGAAGTATTGATCGAGTCAGAGCGTCAGTGAGTCAGTGAGTCTGTGAAGAGCAATATGGCTAAACTGAAATTGATTCGAGGATGAGTTTCTGTCACATAAGCTAGCAAGAATGAAAAGCGTCCCGAGTATAACTGCCTGCATTATCTTCACTGCAGCCTTTGTGGTGCAGAGAAATAGAGCCAGAGGCAACAAATCCATGCGACATTAAAGTGGGGTTCAGACAAGATTATGATAGAACCTAATAGATAATATAATGATGGTACTCATCTTTGTATTGGCAGCAGTAATACTGATATTTAAAAGTAACAGTAATACCAGTAGAAGCAGTGTTGTTGTTTGTGTCGTAACGACCGATTTGGGACACCCATTGTCTGAATGACCATTTAATTACCCTGGAGCCATGACATATATACTGAACCAAATTAACAACTTCACAGTCCTAAAATTCTAACATTTTGACCAGTTATGATTGTGGGCACTTATTGTGTATTTAAACAGTAATAGCCACGTATTGTATTCAGATAACACCCGTTTTTGTGCAGGTGAATCGATCAAAATCATGTGCACAGCACTATAGTGGCAAAAGTGTTTTTTCACGTGCAACTGGTCACGTTGCCATAATACCGCACGTGTTTTCAGTCATACTTTTTAACAGTCATTAACAAAAAAAAGAAAAACACACGCCTTTCAAATGTGCAACGTGAACGTGCCATCGGCATGTTGCAGACGGGAACGTCCGTAGCTGAAGTCGCAAGGACGATGGGTTGTAGTCGACGGACTGTTTATGATTTACAGACGCGTCTACAGAAAACGGGTACCACCGCTGATCGCCCTCGGCCAGGTCGACCACGTGTGACGTCACATGCAGAGGATCGTCAGATTGTCTTACGTCACCTCCGTAACCGATTTTTGACGTTTACATCAACAAGAAATGAACTGTTTAGGGGTAGACTGAGTGCGCAACCTGTTCGAAACCGTCTGAGAACCGCTCACCTTCGAGCACGACGGCCTTACTGCGGGCCGATTCTAAATCAATTTACACAGACGTCAACGTCAATTGCGGGCACAGCGACACTTATGATGGACTCAGAGGAATTGGAATCAAGTCGTCTTCAGTGATGAATCGCGATTTAATCTTCGATTTGATGATGGCGGGGGGGGGGGGGGGGGTATGGAGGCGCCGTCATCAGGAAGTTGACAGATTTCGAGGCGGACGTGTCATGGTTTGCCACGAAAGTGCCGAGAACTTGTAAAACAAAATCGGTGAAATGGCCCGAAAATATCTCTGAGCAACAGTTTTGCTTCTGTGCGTTTAATCGCTGCATTTGTAGGCGAAAAGTGTAAAATCCATTTGCTCTACGTGTAGACTAACACCATACGCACTTGTAAAATATGCTACATCAATAACGCAATCTTTATTCATTTTTTACCTAAACTTATCACCATGAATAATCATTTGAATATTCCAAAAACGGTTAGTTTTTATACAGTTACAGACGTTATAGCTCAGCATATACTCCTATTTCGTTACTGTAGTCAATTAAATATGGTTATTAATGTCTTTATTAATATTTCATAAAAATGTGCATTTTAATCCGCATGTTTAAGCATATCAATAATGCCTGCTTTATTATTTCCGAACTGTATTTTTGTATTTGATTATGACCACGGACATTTTATGCACTGCCATTGAATAATGTACAACCACTCGATTGTGTACTGCCATTGTAATTGCTGTGAGTAATTTGTGATGATTTGTAAACATAGTTATTTTTGTAATACAATTTTTCATTTTTTGTTTCACACTAGGTTCTTTTACGAACAGAATAATTGGTGAACATTTTGTTTTAATTAACAATATTGTCACGTGTCGACTTCAAAATGTTAACAATTTGTTAACCAAGAAATCGGTACGGAATATAATAAAACCACAAAACGAAACAAAGAAATGTTGAACAATTCACCTTATTTACAAATCTATTCAAATTAGTGCAAAGTCATTACAATCACAATTTACAAAAGAGTGGCAGTGGGAACCGGCGAAAATACAATTCACCTAGCACCAACACTGGTCAAGCTTCCCAAACTCCTCATTTGATCACGTTTATCGTATTAGACCTACGTACACACAGAACTTTAAATTGTGCCTTGCTGAATGTTACACAGTGTGTCACATTGCCGTACGTACAGGTAATGGGTGCATTCTAGTCTGTCTTACGGGCCCTAGAGAATAATCTTGGAAAGCATCCAAATCAAGTCTAGAATGATTTGGCAGTCCAGACTGCTTAAGCTTTGAAATTAAGCATTGGTCTGGACTCCATTTGGATTTTACATCATATTTGACTATATATACTTTTAAATAAGAGCACTTTATTTCAGAGTCTTAATGTTAGTATATGTCCATTCAACGTACACATGCCATGTAATTGTTTTCCTCAGTCAAATATTAATATTCATATTTTATACAGTTATTACCTGTGCCATATGTATCCGAATAAGATATTACATCCGTCGAGTAATCTCCTCAAATCTTTCAGACTTGGAAACATGACCAGTAGCACTGTCTTTATTATATCAATGAACATGATAGCCGACAGTATGTACTTATTGTTGTGAGGATGACGACGATGCTGCTGTGGACGACGTTGGTGGCTGCTTCACTGTTGCTGCCATCTGTTGCTAACGGGTTCTGTCAGCGTGAGTATTTAGTACAATCCATCTTACCTGAAGTGATTCTTTTGTATGTCAGACAGATCACATATAAACAATAAAAACCGGTATAGCATGTGATTGTTTACGTTTATTCTGGATTTTACACGCAGTCGCTGAAGTGAGTGAGTGTTTCGACTTAACAGTATTCCAGTTACATCAGCTTTATGTCACTTTGGTGAAATTCACATGAAAGGCCACATGCCCATAATCAACGGAGTAACCAAAACATATTTTATAATATATACTACTCAAAAGAAGTTAAGGATCATCGATTCTTTCATATAACAATTGTTAATCTGCCCTGAAATGAGAGATTACCTGTAGTAATATAAAGGAATCGGGTGATCCTTAACTTCTTTTGAGTAGTAAATACAAAGTCAAGGTAACAATTCACTTCGTAAGCAAAAAATATTATGCATGTGCAAAGCCAGTTGATGTTGTGTCAGAAGATCCTTGCAGGACAGTAATGAAGACAATGTTATCGCATTAAAATGAGATAAAGACCACTGCGGTAGGTAATTGTCTCTCAGATTTACGTGAAAAGGGCAAATATACAAAAAATGATATTCATCTTCGACAACAATGTCACAGAATGTGCATAACCTTAAGGATTTCTCAATAGGTGAAAATCCCCCTGTGTTAATTTTTCGTCTCTCGTAGATCATTCAAGCCAAGCCTAAAACGAATAATGATGTTTCGAAAATTCCTGTACATAAGTTTGATAAATAAGAATCTGGTTCAAGCAATGACTTGAATCGGCGGTAAGTATCATATCTTGAACTTTCGTAAATATCTGAATGCCATTTCTGATGAATCATATCAATGGCACGCATGCGAAAGCATTTTATGAAAAATGTGCATTACCAATCGTTTGGGACAGCCAAATGAAACCAAAGCCATATGTAAAAAGCAATGTATACGTACGAAAACAAGAAGCCCATGTGTTCTTTCCAAGACTATCGAGGTGTACAAGCATGTTGTAGGCTTTCTTAAGTAAACGGTGTTCAGGCAATATTATTATTTTAACACCAATATTTCAAGCAACGAGTGTAAGATCCAATGTACAAAGGGAATCTCCCGCATTCTCCATAAACCATATTACTAGGTGTTGACATAGCAATATTCATAACCTTTTTACAAGCGAGAAGATGAGCCTTTTCAATTGTACAGAACTCTTTACAACCCCATATCTCAGACACATATAGTAAATGAGGTTGTAGTTGAGAATAAAATAATGTAAAATACATTTTCGGTGAAATAACTCCAAGCTTAGACATGGCAGAGTTGACTTGTAAAAGAGCTTTCTTTGCTCTGTTTGTGAGATTAGTTACTGACTTATTCAGATTCAGTGTATGGATAAACAATATGCCAAGGTATTTGTATTCATTCACAACATTAATACATGTACGTTTAAATAAACATTACTCTCTTGTGGCCACTCGACCACCTCTACGGAATATAACAATATTTGTTTTATCAAGATAAGCACTAAGTTTCCATTTATCTGAATCTTCCGAAAGTATGTCAAGCTGCTTCTGTAGACCAATAATAGTACTAGACATCAAATGCACATTATCTGCAAAAAGTAGCATGAAAAGATATATTATATCAGAGAAGAGCTGTACGCCAGGACTACCAGACTGTGTATCAACATATAACTCATGTATAAACAATGAGAAAAGTATAGGACTTAAAACACATCCTTGGCGTAAGCCTATCGGTCAATCGAAAAAATCACTTTTAGTATCACTACAGCTAACACATGATTTTATCATTTGCATATATTGATTTTACAGTGGCAGGCATTTTGCCTCCGAAACCCTTATTGTTCAAACAGCTCCACAATTTAGCTCTATTTACAGAATCAAATGCCCGTTTAAAATCAACAAAGGCCACATACAACTTACGTTTCCTATACGATAAATATTTCTCAATGACTGCATACAAAGTAAATATGTGGTCAAAAGTCGAATAGTCCTTTCTAAATCACGCTCTCATATTTGACCACTGTGTTAATCTATTATTGATGACAGAAGTAAATGCCTTACCAAGGATACTCGCGAGAGAAATACACCGGTATTGTTAACGTTTCCGTTCTTGAATGACGGGATAGTAATAGATCTTGACCAGACAGAAAGACAAACACCTGTATCAAAAGTCCGATTAAAACATTTAACCAAAAAAGGCATAATATCAGGTAAAGAGTACTTAAACATTTCAGCTATAACACAATCAACCGCAGCTAATTACCAGTTTTAAAGCGAGATATAGCATTAAATACTTCCGTCTCCGTGATAGGCGATTCTAACAGAAGCATGTCAACATCACTAAAGTTTTCACTGACGCCATCATTATCACGTTCAAAGCACTCATTGTCTATCAAATATATAGAATCATCCTTTGAGAATAACTTCTTGAAATGATGTAACCATTCTGTTGGGGATACAGGTCCTCTGGGGGTAGAATGTCTCTGAAGAGAACTATAGTTTTCCAAAATAATTTCGGACTGTATAAAGTGCTGTTTATTCGGACTAGCCGTGACAATTTAAGATCATATGTGAACTTCCTACAAAGGGTTTTATACACATTTCTCAGTTTACAGTAGCGTTTTCTGTCGCATTCACTGCAGCAACACCTATACCTTCTGAAAGCCTTCCTGGATTTAGATCTTGCTGCCCTACATGCTTATCGTTTTTATTTTCACCATATTTAGTCTGCTTCTTCATACAGGACTCCGTGTCCAGAACATACTGTACCAAATATGTAATCCCTTCCTCCGCATTAGCTACAAATTTATCCATCAAGGAATTTTCATTAATATGCAAGGACCCTCTTAGTGTTGTGATAAAACTACTTTTTTTCGATTCGTTCCGTGAAAATGTACTATTCATAGCGACATAATCCTCACAGTCTAAACTATGTATGGCACGATTGCTACAAGGAAACCTGCAGGATAACTCAAAAGGGAAATGGTGTGAATCTGATCGATCACCAACATTTAACATATCTACATACTGGAAAAAACCCCACTAGAACCAGTATCTCCTACAAACGTAAACTCGCCTGTTCTATCACCATAAACTCTCCCATTTAGTATAAACATACGAAGAACAAAGCATAGATTCAATAAAATGCGCCCGAACCTATTGATAGTGCCATCGTGAGATACACGCTGTTAAACAGCGGCATTGTCTACATCAATGTATAAATCATCATGTCCAAAGTCATCAATGTCCTCAGAAATGGGATTATTTCCGTTGCCTGTGCGGCATTAAAATCACCGCAGAATAGCACATGTGAAGAAGTGAAATCAGACCGATGCTCCAATATAAAAACTTCCACTTGTTCCATAAGGCAACCTGAATCTGTTCTCCCTTTGTAAAATGTAGAACCTGCCGGAGGGACATATGTACACAACATCATTAAATCATATAATTAAACACAGATTTTGGAAATTTTAAACACATGAAGTTTTCTATATCGGTGCTAAGATATATATGCACTGGTTCATAACATCTTGCCTAACGAAGAGACACACACCACCGGAACATGCACCTGAAAATGATGTTTAAGCTCATGGGGCAAAGTACATTTGGTTACCAGGTAGCCAGTTTATGTTGGGAAATCTGATATAAATGTATCCAAGATACACACAATATCAAACGATTGGAGGTAGGCAATAAAGTCACAATCAAACACAAATGTTCCAGGACAACAATGACAAATGTTTATGGTTACCGGTGTTATTTCCATTCTGTGTCGAATACTTGACCTGACCGGATTGTTATTTCAAGGGTAGCCACCACGCTGTGAGGTACTCCTCAATTGTCGTTTGGAGCTCTCTGATTCCTGAGTGCCATGGTTATGTTCATCATTTCGTGGTTTAGTTAACAGCTTACCATTCTTGACATATCCAATCAGCCCTCTTTATTTCAAGGCTTTAAGTTGTTCACGTCGGCGGATAGTTAAGTCACTTCAGACTCCATAACCAATATTCCTGAGTGTTGTTCGAGCTTTCAATACTTCGATCTTGTCATCTGATAGCCGTAATTTAGCAACAAGCGGTCTTGGTTTAGAAGTATCCTCACGTTGGGCGCCGAGTTGATGTGCACGAATAACGTCATCACTAACCCATGTCTAGGTCTGAACGTTGTTGTTCAAGATGTATAGTATCTTGACCTTGCAATCAGTGTGCGTTTCCCCTGTTTCCTCTGTCACGTTATAGAGGATAACGTTGTCACGCCTGCTGAATGCCTCTAGCTTGTCGATCTCGCCATCGAACTGTGCTAGTTTCTCTTCCACGTTTTCCATCTTACCGTGGATCAAACGAGGGTCCTCGTGCCGTATTCTCTGATTGTGTTGTACAGTTTCCATGTCACTCTGTGGTAATCTTTGATTCAATGTTATTAAATCTGGTACTCAAATCTCGAACCTCATTTGAGCGTGTGGAATTCTGACTTCTGAGGTCACATTTCACGCATTGGATTCCCTTCAAAATGGTATCTTTGACTTATGTTAAGGTAAGTGGTCCAGGATTCATTTCGATGCCGTTTGCACACAGGATTCTATGTGTTATTACCTCAGCGGGCGAGCAGATTACCACCTAAAAGGCATGCGACTGGAGCACGTGAAGACTGAGATGGCCAAGCTGACAATTCAGTTTTGAATGACTTGACGTCACTGGTGTAAGCAAGTTCACAAACATGCTCTTTGGGTTTAATATGAACACACATCAACATTTTCACATGCGTTCAAAACAACATAGTTTAAACCAATATGCAAGAAAACACAGCTGCACATACAACGATTCTGAAGTGTATATCAGACCCAACGGCAGTCGGCGAATACTTGCCATGTTTGTCAAGTGCTACTTGCCGGATGCCTTTTGGTTGAGTGAAAAGTCCAATTCTTGCTCTATAGACGTCGATCGACACCATTTCTTGTCTTACTTCGGTCTCTGGTATTATGTCAATCACTTATTTCAGCTTCAATTCTTGTCAATTTCGGTCATAATACGACATTAACATGATTTTTGACGGAGCGCATCAACACACGTCTTAACATAACAAGGGGCATAACTTCACCACAGGCTCTCTCCTCTGCTCCGAACCAAGGTTGATGTAACTTCGTGACTGTTGTGTATAAATGCTATTATGATCATGATTTTTGCATCGTCATCTTAGAGTAATTCATAATTACAACACTTGGACACTGTGGGTTAAATGCTCACAGCAGTGTTTTTGATAAAAAGGTCTCCTCTGAATGTACACACTGTGACGAAAATACTTCCAAGACAGTGAAGCATTACATAATTGAATACCCTGACCACACTCATATCAGATAAAATTAAAGAAGTGTAGTATCTCAGAGAGACAGCTCAATTAATCATATTACACTCGTGGGCTCCAACGTATATTATGGTTCAATTTAGCGAGCAATATTAGACTTTGTGACAGCATCTTGAAAATCCATACCATCAGCGCTAATTACTCTAAAGTTTTGGCTTCTATTGTGGGTTGTTAATCACCTGTATCAGCGCCAATCATCTGTCGGCTTCCCTTGTTAGTTTCTATCCTTTGATATTTTCCACCTTTTGTTATCTTGTTAATTTGGTTGTCCTTACATATACATATATATGTTCTCTGCCTCGTGGCATTCCTTCCCCCGATGAAGGAGTAAGCATATACCCCGAGACGTTGTGTTCCTCATAATAAAGAAGTTGACACCAATATATTCTCTTCCTTACGTGTATCACCTCTAAATGCCTTTCAAAGAACCGATGTAAAGTGTTGAGTGCAAATATACCTTTAATAGTCCAAATCGCCCTTAAACCCAAATACCATATCAAACATAACAGAGTCTGCCCGTTGTGTTCTTTTTTACTGAAGAGACGTGCAACGAGTTGTGCTACCACAGTGAACCTCCGGACATATATTCCGGGTTTGTATGAATGAATGTCGGTGAGATGTTTTTGTTGTCAGCTGATGCCTCGTGGCATATGGTGTGATGCATGTGAGACTGGCAGCTTGGGATACCCAGACGCTCACATTGGGTACATCACGTACACCATATACCCCTCGAGATCGACAAAATACCTTCTTCTACTTATGGTGTACTTATATATAAACATAACACTACTCAAAGGGCATAAGTGTTATCTACATTTTCTTACGTTTTCTTGATCTATTTACCTTCAAAGTATTCTAAATTTACAGAAAACTCTTCTTAGGGTTCGATCGTCTAGATTATTGATATAAGATTCCTGTGCAATGGGAAATACTCTAACCACACTGTAATGGGAAAAAGTTAGAATTTGTAATTGCATCATGTCTGATGTTTCTGATTTCCAATTTGTTTTTCCAATTTCATCCAACATGATATTTTGAAGGGCCCGAGTTATTATCGCAAAAAAATAATTGTCCCCCAAAAGTCTTGGAAAAGGTCATTATGCTTCATACTGATGATAAAAAAAACAGAAATTCACTCCACAATATTTTGGCGCAAAGGTTTATTAAGAAAAAAAACAGAAATAAACCAAAAAGTACGCATCTTCATATTTCGCAGACACATTTCACAGCCACAATTCTAAGCTATATCCGTTAACCTATATGTAGCCACAGCTGTGTTTAATTGTTTAAACTAATTGTCTGTATTTCTCAAACACCTGTTCGGGACGAGTTCATCGTAAAACATCTCAGAAGTTGGTTGTTTCACATTCAGGAAGATTGCGTCCTATCATGGGAGTAAGTCGTAAAATGTTGGTTGGTGGTCCTGATTGAAACGGCTGTAATATATCTTAAGTGGCCCATGGTCTGATCCCGTCCGAAGTAAAACCATTAAAGCAGAGGCATTGTCATTGAGGAAACAGTGAACAATGCTGGACCCTTCATGAGATATGACTGTGTAAGTTGCAGGGGTATCTCCTTTTGTGCGCCTATTTCGGATATGTCTGTGAAGTTTGCACATCTACAAAAGACATCTGTTCACAGTACAATCTCTTGAATGTCTTGGGTGTTTGATAATCGATATTGGACAAAGCTGTGTCCTGAACAAAAGCATGGTCGAGTCATCAGCTGCTAATATTGCATTCATACGCCACTCCTGTACCAACGACGTCTTTTTTACGCTGAATTTCGCTATAGCAAACCTTAAAAGGGTACTAAATATATAAGTACACTCGTATCCGTCATATACCGTGTTTTTTAAAATCGTGAGTGTATTTCAAGGGACTCTTTTACTGATCTATATGTCCAACGGGGACCTATTTTTCTGTGTGAATGGGGCACAGGCTACGTGCATGAGTGTGCGTTGGGACTGCATCTATGTTTTATGAAGTCATCTCATGCCGTTTTCTAGTAAAAATATGTGAACTTCACACAGAAGATGTATGTGCCATATACAGCCACTATTCTTTTCACTTTTCTAATTTAATATTTTCTGTACTACATGTGGGGTAGCCTTCGTGGAACTTGGAACTAGCACAACGTACAGCTACCAGTTCCTCCATGGCCTGGGTATTGATTTGGCTCCTGGCGCCACATCATTCAAGTTCAAGGTAAGGCAGGAGTAAGTGAGTGAGTATGGTTTAACGCTGCTTTTAGCAATATTCCACGGCAGAGGACACCGGAACATGGGTTCACACATTGTACCAATGTGGGGAATCGAACCCGGGCCTTCGCCGTGACGTGCAAACGCTTTAACCACTAGGCTACCCCACCGCACTAGGCAAGACAGAACCATGTCACTGGGAGTTCATGTAAATAATCACTAGTTTGCATTTCCTGTATACAGGAACAGCCAAGCCATTTATTGATTCATCGTGGTTATCAAAAGAGATAAAAGTAAAGACAACTGGTTCTAAATTAGAAATCCAGAGTTGTAAAGGTAAATTGTTTCCTCTAAGGTCAGCGCGTCAAACGATGTTCACGTGGCCCTGCTACAGTATGATGGAGTAACCAGTCAGAACATATATGAGGTGGTGATTGGCGGATGGGGCAACACACAATCAGTTATAAGAACAGGCAAGCAGTACAGAAACAGAGTGATAGCTCGCCACAGACCTCTGAGTGCAACCCAGTTCCGGGATTTCTGGATATCTTGGGCGAATGGCGTAATCTCTGTTGGATCGGGGGTGGAGGTCGGAGTTGGGAGTTTCATGACGTGGACGGATCCCTCCCCTCACCCTGTAAACTACATCGCTGTGTCAACTGGATGGGGGTCAAAGGGTCTGTGGGAGTTTTGTAAGTAGCTCAGCATCCCCGTCAGTAGTAAACTGGTAGTATCTGAGTGAGTTAGTGACTTGTGCTTAATGCCTACATGACACTATTGTAAGTATTATGTATTACGGAAGGCAATCAAAGTATCAAAAGAACGCATTTCATCCGCTCTCGCGGGTATTGAAACAAACCATAAAGATATTATACTAGTCACTAAACAAAACAAGATGTGGAGAGATTTTTTTTTATTAAGATGAAAATCTTGTTAGATCACCTCACGTTCCTAACTACAATTAGACAAGAAATTGATGAAATGTATTTAGGCATTCAACAGTTAGTTAATCAACGATTGAGTCCATCTTTACTCCCAGTTTCGGAAGTAAAGAAAGCGTTAAAAATGATTCCAAAACGTCTCAATGCAGAATACCCGTTGTTTCACGTTGCACATAAGGATCCAGGTTATTATTATCGGGAACGCACTGTTCACTGTTCTCGGAATTCAAATTCAATTTTAATTTCGCTTATTGTTCCTATCCAGACACATTCTACTCTCCTTGATGTATATCGAATAAATTCTTTTGGCTTACCACTTAATCAATCAAGTACGCATGTCACTCAGGTTATGAATTTACCAGATTATCTTGCTGTTTCGGAGGCTAAAGATCAGTATATTGAATTTTCGGCTAGGGATTTTCAAACATATTATGGTGAACACAAAAAACACTGTCCAATTTTTCATAGTCCGAAACCAAAAACATCGCTCACATGCGCACTTGCTTTGTTTACTAAAGACACACAAGAAATTAAATCCTTGTGTGATACAAAATTCCGATTAAATGGGCTACGTTCAATGGCTCTCGAAATTGAACCAGGCACAATTCTTTTAACTGGCATAAAAACCATAATACTAACGTGCAAGGGTCGCATTGAGAAGCGTCCAGCTTGTCAGATTTGTATATTCAAAATTCCTTGTTACTGTGCGTTGAAACTGGATGAATTGGACATAGACATGAGAATTCATAAATGTGAGAAAAAGTCAACTGCTTCAAAATTATACCCACCTAATCTTTTACTTTTATCGGAATTTTTTAATGCATCCATCTTAAAAAAACATTGATAGTTTACATCCCCTTCTGAAGGATTCCGCTTTTAAGATCCCACATTTATTAATTGATGATAAAGTTTTCGATGAAATTCGTAGAAAGGACACAGAATTTCAAGTTGACTTACGCCTTATTTCTCAACGTATGAAAAAGGCACAGGTCATTTCGGATAATTTAATTGATGGTAATTGGATGGATTTCCTTCCACCTTACGCTTTAGATGGGGATTTAACCAACCCATATCACTTAACGGCATGCATAGCCGCGGGTTTATCCCTATTTCTCTTAATAATCGTTCTTTCCTTATGGCTTAAAGTTCGACGGTTATTTTTTGCATTGACCTTACTTACAGCAGGCTCCCCAACTGACGGGTTGACAATTGGGAAAACACATCAAACTACACCCTATCCAAATCATTCCCCTCCTTCATTTATGTCGTTGATTAAATCCACTTTTTCCATGGATGTTTTTCTGATCACATCGACAGTATTTCTGGTATTCATTTTGCTTTTTCGAAGAATAAAAAGTCAATCGACCGGTTACGTCACTGGTTTTACATTTGACAAATTCCTTTGCTTGTCATATAATTATGGTCTCACAGTTCTATCTTTGTCCCCGAGACCTCACGTTAACGGCTGGAAATTCTTTAACTTATTTTCGTATTCAGCGGGTATTCCTCACTTATTATTTACTGTTTGATTGTCACAATTTGCAAATTCAAACCCCGACACAATCTATATATATTTCGGGAAACATTTATGTAAGTTGGCTAATGGCGTTTCTGACATATGACATAATTCATATATTAATTGCCATCTGCCATGAGAAGATAATGATGACGATTCATTTATTCCTGCCCGTAATATCTCATATTGTAATGGCTTTGTTTCAACCATTTTACGGACAAGTTACGTGTGAGTGTTATAAACGATTGTCAGTAGTGTACATTGAGAAGATCAGACTATAAAATGGTTACGAATTTGAAACATTTTATCATATTAGTTATCCCCATTTACGGATACCGAATTACAAGGAGAAAAGTTTATTTCTACTTATTGCATCTCTTTATTGTGACAAAATTGAATGAATTACTTTTCTGTAGAGACAAGACCTGTATTTGGAATTTGGTTCTCTCATATGATGGTCATCTGATACTCACTTGGTGACATTACGTTACATTATTCTACTATTGTGTATCTTCTATATTACTTTCTAGGTTCAATTACTATCGGTGTGTCAATGTGTGCTCTCAGTCCATCCCATAATAATTATATATGTTGTTCGTTTTGGTGTTAATAACTACAAAGCATTTGCTGAGTGTTGTTGGTTAGAATTTTATGACAATTTATCCTACTGTAATGTTCCAGCAGTCCATGGGTTTTGCGATTTGTTCGTGCTTATAATCATCTTTTTATGATTATATTTGTCTATACGCAAGTGAACCTGTAACGAATAATCCAGAAATTCGATACCTGCCGTTATCATCCTTATTGCCAGATATGCATATGCTCGAAGACTATTATTGTTTATATAGTCTTATTTTTACAGGCAGAAGTCTGAGCTGTTGCTGTCACATCTTTATGTGTAATCATATTTCTATAGTTGGTATGGTATTATTCACTTGTTGTTCGTGAATTACCAGTATTTTTAAGTGTTGTAGATGATGTTCGTACCCCATTCTAAAGGGCGGAGAGTCAAGCACTTCCTCCGCTGTCGTCTGGTCCACGCCAAATAAATAATCTGGCTTCTGGCTACACGCTTGCTGTCGAGGATGCACGCTGTCCTATCACCTCTGCCGCTAAACACAGACCGCAAGCAACAGAGGGTTATCCATATCTGTCAGCACCTTCGCCGTCTACATCTACAGGTGCTCGCGACCCCCGCATACACGCTGTGACTCTATCGGCATACAACATCTTTAGACAGCGACTGGTCAACACTCAAGCAGTGTCAAGAAAAGTCGACCTCTCGCTTTGCCACCCCAGCCGAGGACCTGACTGTGTGCATAGGCCGTGTGTTTTCAAGGATTCAAGAACGTTGGACAGCGTTCCGCCAGTTGACTTTTCGAAACAAGAAAGGAGCCAGTGAATTCGATTGGGACCAGCGACAAATGAACTTTCGTGAATGGTGGTGCCATACTGTGGCCATGTGCAGTTACATTTGACATTTATGCATCGCTATTAATTAATTCTATATTGTATTTGAATAATTTTTCGTGGTGATTATGCTTTGTGGTTATACGAAGTAACATAGGATCATTTCTCTTATTCTTTACCAGGTATATACATTTTGACTGTAAGGGTATTCGCTGTTTCCCGGATCTTTACCAAAAAAAAATGAAATTGGTTACAATTTAATATATTGAATGATCGATCCTGTTTTACTTCCATTGTGTTTATTGTGATTGTATTTTACATCTCAGACCGGAACTCATGCTTAGGTCTTCTGAGCTGTGGGCAGCTCTTGTCCACGGGCGGAGGATGTTATAAGGTTAAAAATGCATCTCAGAAACATTAGAAAATGATAACAAATAAAACCATTATAGCTGCAATGAGGAGTTGCATTAGATATAGTTTGTGACAGAACTTTTAGTTTGAAAGGAATCAATAGATAAAAGACGTTTCACATTTATCACAAGTGTATTCTGGACATTTCATAATTATCATTGGATTGGTTTCTGGCTATCGTCCATTAGTTAATGAAACAAATAGAGAGTTTCAAGGTATATTTCATTTGGAGCTTCCGGACGCGTGTCACAAAATCAATAGAGAGATGAGCAATATGGCACGTGGGCTCCTGTATTTTTCCGATTACGACACACATGAGTTCATGTTCAGATCTAACTTTTAACGAATCAAAAGTAGGTATTGTGACATGTGACAAGGACAGGCCAGGCTCGAACAATATAAAATGATACCTTCAATATTAGGAGAGGAGAGTGCGGTTTGCAATCGATCGAGTCGAATCTCGATCGTTCTAAGTTTCCCCCAGCTAGTGACGAGTCTGGTCAGTCTGATCCTGTCCTGTATTCATAGATGGGCTGAGAGTAAGTAAAACTATGTGAGTATAAACTGGTGTTGCGTTTCTTTATTATGCGTGTGTGAATGCTGATAGTTTCAACTTGGAGTAAGGGTCGTTAGACCAATCACTCCTTGACGGAGCCGAGCCGCGGTGGACAAGGCGAGTGACAATGTCATGGCGTAATTGACCACAAGGACCAGGAACGGCAATACATTTAGTAACTGTAGCAGGGTCGCACTGGACGCCCGAAAGCAGTTACGACAATAGAAATGGTGCTAAGTGATCAGCTGATCCTGATACAATAAGGGACGCAACCCTGCACAGTGATTTCCAAAGTCTTAGGCCACTCGGGTACTCGTGCCCTACTATGATACGAATCAAGTAGAGATAAATTAAATGTTTACTTCTAACATTTGAGATCTAGTCCACAAACTATCTGCTGGAAGAGCGGAAAGTCGGGGTTCGAACCCACCCACGTCATCCCAAAAGAGGTTAAAAGATACGTGAACGTGTATTTACTCTGCCTGGTAACCAATATAATGTGTATGAGTTGGGGTATCATTCTTATAGTGTGACATAGTATTTAAGAGGGATAGCTCTCTGAAGCCTTCGTTCGTCCGAATTAGTACACATGCATAGACACGTGCTTACACGTCGCTGTTCAAGTGCGTGTGTCTCACGTCACATTCAAATGTATTTATTTTTTGGGTAATATACTCAACAACCAAAGTTCCTTTGACACCAATATTTTAGTGTATTTTTCAAACAAGTAAAGTTTGGTTTTCAATACTGTAGTACATGTATGGAATCAAGTCACAAAAACGCAACTGCTACAGAAAAGCATGTATTCCATGCAAAAGTTTACTTTTATGCAAGCCCCATGCATTTCACTAACCAAGAATGGGTATAAAAACATGTGCGTTAACGGGGTTCAATATGCATTGTTAAGCATCGTGCTGACAACAACACGCCTGTCCGAAAATGAGCGTCTGCGAGCCATTGGTATGCTTTAAGCAGGATCGAGTCAACGTGATGTTGCAAGACAATTTAACGTCCACAGAAACACCATTTGGTGTTTATGGCAAAGTAGGCAACAGACGAACGCGATCAGAGACCATCCTCGGAGTGGCAGGCCATGTGTTATCAATAATCAACAAAACAACTGGATTCGAACAACACACCTACGAAATCGATTCCAGCCAGCAGCAGTGACTGCAAGAAGCATCCCTGGCCTTCGACGAATATCTTCACAAACCTACGTCGTCGCCTCAGATGTGCAGGGATTGTCGCCAGAAGACTCACCAGACGTCCCATTTTGACAGGAAACCATCGTCAAACACGTCTACAGTGGTGCAGACAGCGTCTACGCTGGACGGCCATGCAGTGGGGACAAGTTCTATTTATTGACGAGTCTCGCTTTCACCTCAACCACAGCGATGGACAGATTCGAGTGTACCGACGTCGAGGTGAACGTTACCTCAATCATTAATATTGTGTCATGGGAGAAGATCGGTTCGGGGGCGGCAGCGTTATGGTATGGGGTGGGATTACAGCAAGACAGGGGACCAGTTTGATTGTGGTAGAGGGAAATCTTAATGGACAGCGCTACCGCGACGAGATCATCGGCCCTGTTGTTTTACCGTTTTGGCGTCGTCATGGCCCAGGCATTACCTTTCAACATAACAACGCCTAGTCTTATAGTGATCGACTTGTTAAGGATTCTCTTCAACAAAACAACGTGAATGTCATCCCCTGGCCGTCTCGCTCCCCTAAACTCTTACCAATCGAGCACATGTGGGATGAGATGGATCGGCGCCCTCGACGTCAACCACGTGTTCCACAGACACTCCAGGAACTTCGAAACATGCTCCAGCAGATATGGACAGATATTCCACAGGGCTTTGTGCGACATAACATAACTTTGCATTAAATCTTATTCAATGTCACAGGGACTTTTGTTGTTCAGTTTATATGTGTAGAAGCATGTTTCTTTGATAATCATGAACTATTATTTTGCTTTTTGATCGGTCTTCAAATGGATAAACGAGATGTTTGGTTGTCTTGATAAGAATAGGTAAAACCACCGATTTCAGACATATCTTGTCGTCTCTATAAGAAAAATACAAGAAAGTAACTTTATTCACTATGTCCGTGTTACAGGGCGCTACCTTCCATTGGTTTGTCTGGAAACGGCCAACAGCTACCACTACCACTCCGTCGACGACTTCGGCGTTCACCTCAATGGGCGAACATCCTTCACCTTCTGGGTAAAGGCTATCAATGACGCTCACATCGCGTTACTTCGCAAGAAAGGTGTCTACCATATAAACATGTACGAAATCGTCATCGGAGGAGGGCGAAACACATATTCTGTCATCAGAGAAAAAAAGCTGGGGCTGAATCTTGCGCGTGCGGTCCACGCTCCACTTTCAAGGAACAAGCACTTGCCCTTCTGGATCAGCTTCAGCGATGACACAATCTCCGTTGGTGCTGGCACAGTGGTCGGGACACGTCAGTTCATGTCGTGGACAGACCCAACTCCAACACAGATCAGATATGTGGCCGTTTCAACAGGATTGGGGTCCACGGGAAAATGGCTTTTCTCTAAGTAATCTTTTCCCTAATGAAATCAAGCTTAAAACGAAATGCGCATGATTCAGTGTAACTAACATCTATCTTTTAGCTTGCTTTCAATAGTTTCAAATGTTTTCTGTCTATCCAATATACGGCTCTCATAACCAGGAAGCACGATCTGTATCTTTAGTGTGATGAAACTATTGCAAGTGTCAGGAGTCACGATCTGTATCTTTAGTGTGATGAAACTATTGCAAGTGTTGAAAAGGTATCCAAAACCAACACCTGACTCCAACTCCAATAAAACTGACCGCAACATGAATGTGTATGTGTTATTATATATAATTCTACTCAAGGGTCTACCCATAATTTATACTGTAAACCAAACCACAATATAATTCTATTCAGTGTTCTGACTGGACAAGTGTATGTCTACCACCGAGTCACGTCAACAGAACAACAATATATTGTTCAGTGTCCTTCCTCGACAAGTGTATGTCTACCACCGGGTCACGTCATTTGAACTACAATGTATTGTTCAGTGTCCTTCCTCGACAAGTGTATGTCTACCACCGAGTCACGTCAGCAGAATAACAATGTATTGTTCAGTGTCCTTCCTCGAGGAGTGTATGTCTACCACCGGGTCACGTCAGCTGAACAACAATGTATTGTTCAGTGTCCAGACTCGACAAGTGTATGTCTACCACCGAGTCACGTCAGCTGAACTACAATGTATTATTCAGTGTCCTTCCTCGACAATTGTGTGTCTACCACCTGGTCACGTCAGCTGAACTACAATGTATTTTTCAGTGTCCTTCCTCGACAAGTGTATGTCTACCACCGAGCCACGTCAGCAGAATAACAATGTATTGTTCAGTGTCCTTCCTCGAGGAGTGTATGTCTACCACCGGGTCACGTCAGCTGAACAACAATGTATTGTTCAGTGTCCTTCCTCGACAAGTGTATGTCTACCACCGGGTCACGTCAGCTGAACTACAATGTATTGTTCAGTGTCCTTCCTCGATAAGTGTATGTCTACCACCGAGTCACGTCAGCTGAACAACAATGTATTGTTCAGTGTCCTTCCTCGACAAGTGTATGTCTACCACCTGGTCACGTCAGCTGAACTACAATGTATTGTTCAGTGTCCTTCCTCGACAAGTGTATGTCTACCACCTGGTCACGTCAGCTGAACTACAATGTATTGTTCAGTGTCCTTCCTCGACAAGTGTATGTCTACCACCGAGTCACGTCAGCTGAACTACAATGTATTGTTCATTGTCCTGCCTCCTCACGTGTATGTTTACCACCGAGTCACGTCAGTTGAACTACAATGTATTGTTCAGTGTCCTTCCTCGACAAGTGTATGTCTACCACCTGGTCACGTCAGCTGAACTACAATGTATTGTTCAGTGTCCTTCCTCGACAAGTGTATGTCTACCACCTGGTCACGTCAGCTGAACTACAATGTATTGTTCAGTGTCCTTCCTCGACAAGTGTATGTCTACCACCTGGTCACGTCAGCTGAACTACAATGTATTGTTCAGTGTCCTTCCTCGACAAGTGTATGTCTACCACCTGGTCACGTCAGCTGAACTACAATGTATTGTTCAGTGTCCTTCCTCGACAAGTGTATGTCTACCACCTGGTCACGTCAGCTGAACTACAATGTATTGTTCAGTGTCCTTCCTCGACAAGTGTATGTCTACCACCTGGTCACGTCAGCTGAACTACAATGTATTGTTCAGTGTCCTTCCTCCTCACGTGTATGTTTACCACCGAGTCACGTCAGCAGAATAACAATGTATTGTTCAGTGTCCTTCCTCGACAAGTGTATGTCTACCACCTGGTCACGTCAGCTGAACTACAATTTATTGTTCATTGTCCTGCCTCCTCACGTGTATGTTTACCACCGAGTCACGTCAGTTGAACTAGTCAGTCAACTCGCCAAATTATGTCATTACCACAATACGCACAATGCACCATGTACCATGCACAATGCACTATCGATATCTACAATAATGGAGAAACGAAATAGAAACACTTCAAAATGTACAAAAAGTTTGTGTTAAATCTGATCTACGTTTCCAACTGTTTCTTAATATTTTGGATATGTCATTATTGAACATTTTCACCGACTTCGAACTGAAAAAGGCAGATGGAACAAAATACTATTAACAAATAGATAACGTTCATTATGTGATACAGGAAACATCGGTGGTGATTTCCATGATCTATTAATCTGTCCCCTTTTTCAAATCGGAACTATGTGTAAACCAATATATTATCGTAAATATCCCAGCATTTTGAATTGTGTCTTGATATTTTCCACTAAAAAATAAGATTGTTAAAAATATAAGTACTTTTGGTAAAGTTATTATGCAACAATTTAGATAACATGTTAATTTATATGTTTTAAGAAGCATTGCTTGATGCGCATGTGCGGTTTCTAGAGAGCAGCTTCCTTACAGCTCATGAGTTTCAGCATGCGAGTACATGTGAATTATCCATGACACATACATGTAACCTGTGATATCTGTCTCATCACACGACTAATCATGGTGCTTGTAAATAGTAAATAGTTGTTTCTGTGCAGTAATTTATGCATGTACATGCTGCAATGACGAGCGTCTATGACATATACAAATCTGAGTCCCTGGTTGTACAGTCGTGCCTCGTTTATACGGACACTTGCGTCATTTCACAATTCGTCCGTATAAACGAATTTCCGTATAACTGAAACCAGCTTCTTACTGGAAGAGTTATTTCCCTTCAATTATGCAACTCATGACAGATGACAGAGCAAACTGATACATCCACTGAATCTTTATTAAAGACATACACGTTTCAAAAAATCTGTCATTGAAGTTTGAACTTTACCACATTTTGAGGTTTGAATTTCAAACAATAATTCCAAATTGTCCAGGTCGCCTGTGCTCTCGTAATATGTACTCAAGGTCTCTATACAAGCACAAGCTTCCAAACTTGTTGACGGGTGTTTTTCCTTAAACAGACAAATTTCCCGTGAATATGCTCTAATATTATACTACAGTGGTCATCATGTTCGTTATCGTGGTTAAGCTGTTTATCAATACACGTTGCTCAGAGCCATTAAGAATGTGGAAATGTGATATCACCACTTTCTACTTTAGCGTTCGGGTTATTCATAGTATTGTTATAAAGATATGACCTTCAACCACAGCAGATCATTCCTATTCAGTAAAGCGCATAGTTCCTACATGTAAATACCAATCGCCACTCCATAAACTTGAGACTTGATTCAGGTATGTGTTCAACTTTCTACCTGTCGCCAGTGACTAAAGGGATGGGTACCATGACGGTACCGGTACTGTAAATCCCCATGGTCCGTAGTGCGGTGGCTGGTTGCCTGTTGCTGGCGATCGATAGTCCGTTTGTATAATGTATTGTTATATATAGTAATATCATTTAAGCGTTACATGTAAGTTTTAACGACAGCGCTGTGATAATCTAATTATGTTCTGTCCTTTGCAGCCAGATTTTATATTTCTTAATGTATTTGTTAATATAGTATCATCGCCATATGGCTGCAACATTGCCGATGCGATGTAAAATTTAAGGTCAAAACTCACTCACTAACTCACTCACTTTTTTTCACTTTCTCTACATAGTGCCGTGGTGTAAAAAAAAATAAAATAATTTTTGTATTTAAGTATGTCAGATGATGTACCAAACCTGATGCAGACCTCTCTCTGTGAAAAGTGAATGTTTGCCACAGATAATAGTCATCTCTATAATTATCATTCTAAATAAATAAAATTCCGACGCATCAAGGATGTTTCCCTAATTAGTCAGAGAGATCATCATTTCAAATAGACGATGGCGTACGTTTGGCGTTTTCACGAAGAAATATTGAACAGTCGATGAGTTGTTTAAGAAACAATTTTCCAGGTGAAACTACAAAAACAGAAATCGTGACACGGAAATAGATTCGTTTTAGTAGAGACCTCAAAATACTCATGAGTATTCAAATAGAAGGAAGTAGTTATCACGTGGTTTCTCACGTGAGTCAATGTAAATTATGCATATTTCATATATATATAAAGTTCGGAGATGTTTTCTTTTTTTTACATCAAACAACAACAAGTGCGTCATGGAAATAATACCCTGGTACTTGCAAACTACAGATTATCAGTGAGGGCTTAATCTTTGATTGATATATAGTCTTGGATTATCGTCATCCTTGGAGTCTTCTATGAAACTGATTTGGTTAGATGATTTACAACCAAGGAAATCTAACAATAAAAAAACACCTTTTTTACAACACACGTTTCTTATCATCATTAATTATTCACCATAGTCAGAAATTATCGTCGCTTAAGGCAGCTAGTGAATGCGGCACGAAACTTTGTAATGAGTGAGTGAGTTAAAATTGAACGTCACATCGGCAATATTTCAGGCATATCGTGACGAGCGAGTGAGTGAGTGAGTGAGTTTGGTTTAACCCCGCTTTTAACAGTATTCCAGTTATATTGCGGCGTGTCTTTGAAATATTGATCCTTTGTAATGGCAAAATGGCAAAATCAATACAGTGCTTGACTGTGATTCTCTCATCACAAGGGATCAAAACGTAGGATCCTCACCTTTAAATACATATTCGTGTGTATGTCTTGAATATGCACGGGTGCATTCCTTGAACAGCCCCATTCTGCAATATCTTTCCGTTGAATGTTCTCTGTACACAAAAGCCCGTAGTCGAGTCCTCAAGGAAATGTTCACGTGACCCAGTTAATCCTAAATAGAACAAATGAAAGACACTAGTGCAATATCCTTATGGATCATTGATCAAAGTGACAGATACTACGAAAGGTTTTAAGTGACATGTACGAGCAACATTTACGTAACCCCCACCCCTCCCATCCTACACCCCTCCCCCCCCCCCCCCCCCCCACCTCCCTCCCCCAACACACACCCCAACACACACACACCACACACCATCGAGTGAGCATTTTCTTGCAAAGGCGCAGTCAGTGCAGTGAATGTGACACACTCAACATGCACATAGGGGCTGTGTGGAGGATCTCTTACAACCCAGGGGAGACAAGCCGTTCCTGTAGCGATGGCGCAGATCTGTTACAGCACGAGGGACACAACCCATGCACGAAGGGGCTGTGTGGAGGATCTCTTACAACCCAGGGGAGACAAGCCGTTCCTGTAGCGATGGCGCAGAACTGTTACAGCACGAGGGACACAACCCATGCACGAAGGGGCTGTGTGGAGGATCTCTTACAACCCAGGGGAGACAAGCCGTTCCTGTAGCGATGGCGCAGATCTGTTACAGCACGAGGGACACAACCGATGCACGAAGGGGCTGTTTGGAGGATCTCTTACAACCCAGGGGAGATAAGCCGTTCCTGTAGCGATGGCGCAGATCTGTTACAGCACGAGGGATACAACCCATGCACGAAGGGGCTGTTTGGAGGATCTCTTACAACCCAGGGGAGATAAGCCGTTCCTGTAGCGATGGCGCAGATCTGTTACAGATCCTGTGTTGGTTTGAGTTGGTGAGGTAAAGTGAGGGTTAACATGGCGTTCAAGATTTTGTTCTCTTTCATAGTGACGTGCATGCACGTGTGTGTTAGGCAGCTTGCAGTCGTCCGGACTTATGCCGGTCTTGGTGTTTGACCATTGAAATACCTTGCTTCAGTTTCAACATGGTCACCCAACTCAGACACGTTACTGACTACGAGCAGGCCAGTGCTTGCCTTAATATGAGGGTCGAGGTCATTGTGCATGTCTTTCCTAAAACCGGAAAATATGTCTTTAAACTGGCAGTGCACACAACGTTTTTATTCAAGTAGTATTGACCGGTTTGACTGCATATGATACACGGAACACGATGTAATTCAACTGGTTGATTGACATTTGTAGAGGTTGGTAAGTAACTGTAAAGACAAGACATTTTATGGATGGCAACTTGTTTATTCTATTATGATGCATTCATCATAATAGAATAAAGAAGATGGATGGCATCCATAAAATATATTGACTTTGCTTTTTTAAGATTGCTAGAGGAATGTGACTTTAATGTCAGTGTTAAAACTGCATTGGGCATCTGTTTCCCAATCAAAAAACGATATCATTTGGCTTGCAGTGATGTCTTTGCAGTGGTAGCGCTTTTGTGACCTGTTCCCCAATGCCTGCTGTCATTACTATTGCATAATTATTCATGGACACATGCAAATGACATCGTCAGAAATGTACAATGCTATAGTATGACTATTATTAGGATTGTGTTACTTTGGGTTTGGCGCATCATTATGTTATGGTATCACTCTTGACGTGCAAGGTGAATGAGTGAGTATGGCATTTACGCCGCTTTTAGCAATATTCCAGCAATATCACGGCGTGGGACACCAGAAATTGGCTTCACACATTGTACCCATGTCGGGAATCGAACTCGGATCTTCGACGTGACGAGCGAACGCTATATCCACTAGGCTACCCGACCGCCTCTGAAGTGCAAGGTGGTATGTGATGATTTCTGTGGATTTCTGGAAATGGCTGTGGTACGGCTGCTTCTTTGTTTGCAAGTAATGTACCAGCAACTTTTCTAATTCAACCTCTATCAGTCTACAATTCTATTTCGTTGTGTTTACGCGGACAACTCACTGCCTTGTCATCGTGTAGAGGATACAACATTGATTTGTGCCTTAATATTTGAACCAATTTGAAATAACAGTCATAAGCAACTTAAATATATGGCGTACCATGTCCACTACTCGTTATCCCAATCAGAAACACGCTGCTCTTCACATGCACGCTCCTGAATTATACTGACAGGGACACTGATACTGCTGTTATTCAAGAGTTGTTCTAGATGCAGGCACCCATGCACATTGTATAATAAGGCAGAACTTTTTCGTTCACAGAACTGCTACTGAATAAAGCTTAAAAAAATAGAGGCATGAAAAGGAAGATATAATTCTGTATATATATACAGTCATATGATCATGTTGGGTAAAATAGTTCATTCTTATATTGTGTATATACATTAGCTGAAACAGCTACATGACACGTTAAGCATTAGCCTTGTGTGATTGTTTGTGTAACGCCGCAACTCAGCAATAGTGCAACTATTTGCCGGTTGAGTGTCACTACACCAATCTGAATCAGACAACCAGGGACTGATATATTCAGCGACGTTTCCCGTCGTCCGGTTTTAACACACAGACCCCAAATGTGGAAACAGATGCGTATTAACACCCCATTATGGATATAAGTTATTCACTCTACATGGAGTCTTTGCACATGGAATATTCGTTGGTGCATTGAGTAATCACCAATACCTTGTCAAAAGCAGAGAGCTGCGACATTCTTAATTTGATTGAGTGTTGGCTCACTGACAACACAATATGTTATCTAGGCTATGAGGGAGACGTTTGATTCTGTTACAACCACCAAGTCACCACAGAGCAGTTGGGGAGGTGAAATTGGTGTGGTAATATTAGTAAAGAAAACAGCAAGTCATTCATTCCATGCTGATGACAGATGAATGTGCTGGAACAGTACAACTGGCTCACTGTGTTGATCTGTCTGTTATATGTGCCAATCTCTCCTCTTCGCATCATAGCTATGTGGAATATGAAGAAAGGCTCTGCGACGTATTTGACAAGGTGGATGTTACATGATAGCATATGATCAACAAGATATCAAGATATGATCAACATGAATGCATATGACCAACATGATAGCATATGATCAGCATGATAACATATGATCAGCATGATAACATATGATCAACAGGATAGCATATGATCAACATGATAGCATATGATCAACATGATATCAGCATATGATCAACACATGTTCACCATGATAACATATGATCAACAGGATAGCATATGATCAACATGATAGCATACGGTCAACATGATATCAGTATATGATCAACACATGTTCATCATGATAACATATGATCAGCATGATAACATATGATCAGCATGATAACATATGATCAGCATGATAGCATATGATCAGCATGATAGCATATGATCAGCATGATAACATATGATCAACATGATAGCATATGATCAACAGGATAGCATATGATCAACATGATAGCATAAGATCAACATGATATCAGCATATGATCAACACATGTTCATCATGATAACATATGATCAACAAGATAGCATATGATCAGTATGTAATGAACATGTGACCAACATGATATCAACAAATGATCAACATATGATGAACATATGATCAAAATATGAGTGAGTGGGTGAGTGAGTATGGTTTTACGCCGCTTGTAGCAATATTCCAGCAATATCGCGGCGGGGGACACCAGAAACGGGCTTCACACAATGTACCCATGTCGGGAATCGAACTCGGGTCTTCGGCGTGACGAGCGAACGCTTTAATCACTAGGCTCAAATGGACAGAGACTGTACAGTTACATGAAGGATGCCATCCAGCTCTCAAAGTTCAATTCTTGAGTATGAAATGATCCAGGCGTCACTTCTGAAGCCTACCACTACTAGATACTTTCTAATTGATGTATCGGACCATTACCCCATGTCTGCAACGTTAAGGGGTGATACATTCCTCACTGGTACCAATATAATTATGGAAGTCTGGAACTTAGGGTTATCTCCCAAAACGCCTACTTGCCAAAACACCTACAGTCCACTGCCCCCACACATGGTTAAAACAACAAAGGGAATTCACCTTCTTACAGTGGAACAGTCCCAAGTAAATCTATGAGAGTAATGGATGAACCAAGTAAAGATAGCTGGATTAACTTTTGGAATGATTGAATGAAACTGAGTAAAAGATTATATTGATCAACTTAAGATTGGTTTGTTTAAACATACTATATTTCTAAAGAAACCTAAATTGGTGAACAAGCAGGTTTGCTTATTTTAACACTGTTTCGTGAAATACAGAACTGGTTAAAAACCGAATAAAGGTTAAAGCATGAATGTACCTAAAGTATTTAAATCTACCACTTGTTACTGGAATGTCAAGACCACGCCCCAGCACTGGCTCGGTTAAAACAAGAATTGCAGTTAGATCCGGTATCTGTCGTAGATCTCCTTAAGCCTATTTCATTACAGCCAAGCCATTTGGAGGGAGACACAGGACTTAGGACTTGCTGTTTCGTACAAAGAAGACCTTGAAGTGTGCGCGTGGATAAGAAGAGCTGCATCGAAGAGAAGATCGAAGCCACTGATGACACTCCCAAAGTTCCAAGAGCTGTTGAACGCAATGACTATGTGGTTGTCAACTGGGTTGACGACGGAGCACGATTCCCGCTGCCATTGTGGAACCATCACTCAACGATAGGTCCGAGAACAAACAACAATCTGGAAGGTTTCCACATCGACATCCGAACATCGACCGCTTCATTGAAGTCATGAAGAAGGTAGAACATGCAGATCGGGTCAAGATTTCGCAGATCGACTTTGGTGCTGCCCCCAGGAGTAGAAAATAAGTCTACCGAGAGGTAGCGAATCGCTTGTGCCGCTTAAAAGAACATTTGGACCTATTATGTTTTGATGTCAGGGAAAGACGCCAGCTGTGTTTTACCAAGAACAACCCAGTGCTGTGAAGATTTGAGGAGTGCAATGACTGATCGCTTAGACGATTGCAACTTCCGATGAATGACAATTGTTCATTAACATTTGACAGAATACTGATATTTAAATTCATGTCAATTCAAAAGAAACACATTTTTCAGCAATATAATATCATTCAAAATAATAATAAATATCTATATGCTTTCGACTTGAGGTCAGTAAGTCACCGTTGTTTCACATCTTGGCAATGCTACCGCAAGGAAGAAGAATATGTCTCCCCATTATACAAGGGAGAAATGTGAATGACTAACTGGCATTAAGGTGAGATGAGGTCAACTGTTTTTTTAAGACCATTGCCCTTATACAGTGCGTGCGTGCGTGCGTGCGTGCGTGCGTGCGTGCGTGCGTATTAATGCTTTGTATGTATTATAGTGCTGGCCCGTGAAGATGGTCACAGTGTGTCAACTGACGTGACTCTGTTGTAGATATGCACGTACCACACTGGACAATACACTGTTCACTTCAGTTTGCAGTATAAAGTATGCGCATAACCTACTGTAGACACAATACTCATTCATATTGTAGTTACTTTATTACTTTATTCATGTACATGTATTGGAATAGGATCTTCAGTTGTTCGGCTGTTCTCGCCCAACAGGTGGAGCCAGGTATTTGTTTCCCATCTTCACAACCATTGCTATGGTTTCAGCTTGTGAAAAGTCCCGTTTTGTCATCTTGTGGATCGGCTGGTTCTAAAACAGAGACAAGTTTGGCATGAGCGAAACATATCTATTTCATTAATACAGAGAGAGAGAATCTAACAAGATTATGAGGGCGAGATTCTATTTATCATCCAAAGCAATTCTTCCAACTTTTTCACCGTGTGGTCGCCAGTGGCTATCAAAACTGCACACAGACAACAGATGTTGATAAAAGTATTTGCTTTGATGGTTGTGTAAGACACATATCTATTTTGCTATTAAATGCCAGCTGGACAGGATTAGAATTCTTTTGAACTTTTTGTTAAGTCTGAAGCAAACCAACGAGAAATAATGTCAGTAACGTCATGGGGTGAAAAACAATTACTTACAGAAAAGCCATTTTCCCGTGGACCCCCAGCCCGTTGCCACGCCAACGTATCTGATCAGTGTTGGAGTTGGGTCTGTCCACGACATGAACTGACGTGTCCCGACCACTGTGCCAGCACCCACGGAGATTGTGTCACCGCTGAAGCTGATCCAGAAGGGCAGGTGCTTGTTCCCTGATAGTGGAGCGTGGCGCGCAAGCGCAAGGATTGGCCCTCCCTTCCTGTCTCTGATGACAGACTTTGTGTTATGCCAGCCTCCGATGACGATTTCGTACATGTCATTCTCGTAGAGGCCTTTGTTTCTTAGTAACGCGATGTGAGCGTCATTGGTAGTCCTTACCCAAAAGGTGAAGGATGAGTGTCCATTTAGGTGAAATCCACCGTCATCGACGGAGTGGTAGTGGTAGTCGTCGGCCGTTTCCAGACAAACCAATGGAAGGTTGCTCTCTGCAATACGAACTTAGCAAATACAGTTATGTTGTTGTATTCATATTGTCGAGAAAACTGTTTCTGGTTAATTATGGTTGTTTAACTTGTGTGTACAGATATTATATCGTGTCATTGCTCGGTCAGGTAGTACATACAGGACAACAGGATTGTATAGTTTTAGCCGAATACATATTCATCCCATATTCAAAAACATTAACATAAGAAAACGTTTCTTCATGGGCTGAAATGCCCTGTAGTGCACAAGTAGCCAGTCGTCGGCTCTGAGTTTTATAGGTAAACATTTTAAAGAAAAAAATGTCTGCAATATTCACGGTAAAGCGTCTACATCCAGCGCAGGTCACACTTTGAAATACTGTACAAAGAGGAATAAAGCACAACTCACTCACTCAGGAACTACCTCTGCTGACGGCTACTTACCAAACTGCCACAGACCCGTGGATCCCCATCCAGTATACACAGCGATGTCCCTTACAGCATGAGGGGAAGGATCCGTCCACGACATGAATGTCCCAACTCCGACCTCCATCCCCGTCCCAACAGCGATCACACCATTCTCCCAAGAAATCCAGAAATCATGGGAGTGGAACGCAAACTATGGCGTGTGTCTGGTTGTCACTCTGTTGGCTTGTGTCATGCCTTTTCTAATAACTGATTGGGTGTTGTTCCATCCACCAATCACCACCTTGTATGCGTTCTCGTCGGTTACCCCATCGGCCTGCAGCAGGACCAGGTGAGCATCATTTGACGCGCGGACCTTGGAGAAACCAAGTAAACTTTACAACTCGGAATTTATAGAATGTTTGCTTTATTATTTTCCCATGTTATAACCAAGATCAAACTTTGGTTTGATCGTCCGTTTATACCAGAATACAAAATACTGATTACTTAAATGATCAGATGTTGACATGGTTATAGTCATTGGCTTACCTTGAACTTAAATGACGTTGTACCAGGAGCCAAATCCACGCCCTGCTCGGAGAGGGATTGGTAGTTGTGAGTTGTGGTAGTCGCAAGTTCAGAATTTATAGAATGTTTGCTTTATTATGTTCCCATGTAATAACAAAGATCAAACTTTGGTTTGGCTGTCCGTTTATACCGGAACCCAAAATAGTGATTATTTATATGAACAGATATTGACATGGTGATAGTCATTAGCTTGCCTTGAACTTAAATGACGTTGTACCAGGAGCCAAATCCACGCCCTGTTCGGAGAGGGATTGGTAGTTGTGAGTTGTGGTAGTCGCAAGTTCCACGTAGGCTACACCACATGTTTGAAGAAAAGTGTAGATTAGAAAAGGGAAATACAGATCTTTAAGACTCGTCAGTCAAAGGAAAAGCAGCTGCATATGGTAAATTCTTATTCTATGTTAAGATTGTTTGGATGTCATGACATGAAATAGATGGCATCCTCATCACAAACTCATGGATGCAGTCCTTCTCCATTGACTCAGTAAACGTATTTATATTGGAGTAGGTAGTCATAACTTACGTGGTCGGATACATCCGCATGCACCACAAGCACACGTGTAGAAAAGATAATGAACGTGTTGGATAAAGTACAATGTATATTTACAAAGAACGTATAGTACATTTAACCTTTGCTTGTTATGTTTAATTGCAATAATCTGACGCAACTTACTGACGTTATACCCTAGTGTGTGACCTTGACTTCAAACGACCAAAAAGTACAACTAAAACTCAAGGACTTTAACATGAACATAACGTATATACTACCCTTTTGGCAGCTAGGTACAGGCCTATTAGTAATGTTACCATGAACATAAGGTATATATTACCCTTTTGGCAGGTGGTGCTGGCCTATTAGTAATGTTACCACGAACATTACATATATTCCCCTTTGGCAAAAAACTTGTACTAACATGAACACTGAACTTTGGAAGGGGTTGTTCCCAAGAACATGAAATGGTCGGTCCGAAAGGAGGCCTGTCCTAAATACTCACGCAGACTGACCTATTCGTCAGCGATTGTGCAAACACTCAAAACTCCAGATGAAAAGTTAATCAATCTGTACTCTAGTCCTTTTTAGTAACCTGTGGGAACTACAGAAGACTCACTTTAGGAAAGGGGAGTGTGAGTGATGGGAGTGGTGTCTGTGTGTTTGTATGGGGGTGTGGGGAGGGGGCCGGGGGTTGTTCCCAAGAACATGAAATGGTCGGTCCGAAAGGAGGCCTGTCCTAAATACTCACGCAGACATATCCCGTTAGTAACAGACGGCACCAGTGCAGCAGCCACCATCGTCGTCAACAACTGCATCGTCGTCATCCTTGTTAGTTGTACAAAAAGTATATATCGAGTATATATCGCTGAGTCTCATGTTAACTAATATAGTGAGTATGTGTTTCATTGTACAATGGCAAGTTTATAACATTATGGGCAGTGTGATATTCCAATCTACCAGTGCGATATGTGTCTACTACAGATAACAGATAACACACATATATAAACATAAACAAAATACAACCATTGCCAACGTCAGCAATATATTATACTAATGATATCTTATTTAGGAATGACTACGCTATTCACGTTACGGAATACCATGCTTCACTAACGACAGGTCATGTTATTGGTATTTAGCATGAACTCACGATAGGAGTGATTTGTGAAAGCCTTTTAACAAGAATATACATATACTCTCTGATTATTAATAATATTCCTGACGTTGAACAAACACATACAAGTATCAAATGTTCACAGTATCAATACACATACTAAACATAAAATAAACACATAATTTCAAGTGTTATTAGGTGACAACACATGAAAAAACTTACCTTGAAGTAGAAGTAAGAATAATGTCGATGACGTAGAGCAACGTGTGCGTTTCAGTGTTCTGAAGATGGGATAGAACAAACAGTTTACTCTGATTGGTCAACTGTATCGCCATTGTTTACTATTTCTGGTCAACGTCAAATTGACACGTGCTTTCTGTTCTTGTGTTGTTCTTGGATGTAACCAAGTTTACATATATAGTTAACCCGATACATTTGTATTTGAAGGAGACTTGAACTGATTTAAACAAAGAAGCATAAGGGGGTTAAAACCTAGGCTATACTAATTGAAACTTTAAATAATAGAAAATAGACCATATATGTTAAGCACATTTACATATGATATTTTATCAAATGTCAAAATGTATTTTTAAGAATACCATAGGAAATGGCGCACTTCAACTTTACAACGTAATCGGGGGAATTAGCAGTAGTTGAGTAAGTGAGTGAGTATGGTTTTACGCCGCTTTTAGCAATATTCCAGCAATATCACTGCGGGGAACACCAGAAATGGGCTTCACACATTGTTCCCATGTCGGGTAGAACCCGGGTCTTCGGTGTGACGAGCGAACGCTTTAACCGCTAGGCTACCCGACCGCCCCTAGCGGTAGTAGAGCGGCCAAAAATGGCTATAACCTTGGAACCAAGAAGGCTGCTGAGTTGTTCGTGTCGGTGAGACATACATATACTCATAATAATAATATAATACGTGGGCAACACCTGTACAGAGGCAGAGTCATATACATATAATCACAATAACAATCCAATACGTTTACAACACGCATACATCATCATACATCATACATATATATTCAGTTCCTTAATTGTTGTATAACGATTATACCATTGTGATGAGGGTGTATATGTGTTCTACACGTATTGAATTGTGATCATGATTATATTTTTATGACTCTATATATATTGTAGATATACAATACATTGTACCTGGCGGTTTAACAGATAGTTATGTCATAGGCATTTAATACGATAAAAAGGAATTATGAAATAGTCACGTTGTCATGCGTGGATATTTGGTAGACATATTCTAAAAAGAAAACATCTTTCAGAATATAATGAACAGAGCCGACTCATTTTTCATTGGTACTATTTCTCATTGTTATGAGTGTGTATCTTTGAATGTAGGAACGTACTATTTGTTGATATTGGTACACATACTCACATGGGGAAATTGTCATGCGAATATTATACTAATATACTATACATAGAATATGTTCGCAAGAGGAAGTATTGCCAACTAGATATTTACGCAATGGTAACTGCCACAACGCTACCATATAGTCCAAATAGATCTAACTTAAACCTAACGTACTAAAATCGTAGCTAGAAGATTAAGTTAACAGTTAAAGTCAAATAGTTTCTTACTTTGAAACCCAGAGCAGGCTGCTGAGGTGGTGGCTTTTAATCGTGGTAGCAGAATGAAGTTGCTACCACCGACCGCCGTTTATACACAACTCAGGCCTTCATTAAGTTACATCACTAATGATTACGAATTCCTATATCTTTCACAACATCCAGGTGTCAGCGGTTTATCAGTTGTATCCATTGAAGATTGTGTTTGTTTACGAATTGCATACAAGAAAGCTGTTAACTGTCCAAACTGACCCTTATTGTACAGTCGGACTGACCATGTGTGCCGACCCTGTGATGGACGTAAACACACTAATCAATGGTTATCTGAGGGATTTACCTTTGCGTCAGCCTGGCCAGGTAGACGTGCGTAATGGTCCACTGTCTCACAGCTGGAGTGACTGGTCAGTCGCATATGTGAAACATAAAATATCTTGTATGCGGCGGTCAGTTAATGCATTGAATTTACTTTGAGAATATGCATATTAATTTACTGATATAAGATTATTAAGATATATTTCTAAATAGGAAATTGGTGTTGTAAGAAAACAATGACTCTGCATTAAATATCATTTTTACACGGTCGTCTTCAATGGGGTGAAAGCAAACAATTTATAATTATGCACTTTTGTGTTTTCATTTTACGTCGGTCTATAAGTTGTATTCTGTTTTGTTGATGATCGCTGATGTGAGTGGTTTGTCCCTGCAGTTCAGGGTTTGCAACAGAAGATGATACGCAATCGCGTGGCGGAAGGTCCAGGGTTCGATCACCGACCGCGTCATACCAAAAGACGTTAAAAGATGGTACTTGTTGTTACCCTGTCTGGCGCTCGGCATTAAGGGGCTAAAACGATGACTGGTCGGCTCGGAGTCAATATACTGTGTCTGAGTGGGGTATTCATGTTTAACTGTGGCATGGTATCTCAGTGAGCTAGCACTTTAAATCGGCATCAGTCCGGACTAGTACAAGCAGCCACACAAACAACACACGTACATGCACGTCGCTATATAAGTGCAATAATCTTGGACGCGATGTTTAACCCCATTTAACCACCACCGCAATAGCGTAAAGTATTTAATATATAAAATATTTAACGATGTTCGTAAAACATATTCGTGGTGTGGCTTTTGTAGCATGTGTTTTAGTTTGCATTTTGATGTCTGATAGTTGTTTTGCCACTTTTGGAAAAAAACTTTTCCTTAGTAGTATTTTTAATTCCACTTCAATATATTGGAAGGTTGATGCTTACTTCTTCTCATTAAAGTGTCGATTTAGCTGCTCTACGCCATGTTTGTTATCAAACACTCCTATTTCAATGTCTTTGCCTAGTGTACGGAGATTGTCGTAGCTTTTAGGTATCTGAAGTATTAGTTTTGGACCTTTTTCGAGATTTGGTCTTTTTATAGCCTGGAGCCTAATTAATGAGTCGGTTTCTCTATTTAGTTTGGTGGAGAGAGATATGTCGATTTGGGGAATGAAAGAGTTGTTTGGTGATGCGTTTAGTTGTAAGTCATTTAGGTTGTGTGTATATAAGAAGTTTTGTCATCTTGATTGCGACGTTATATCTCTTACGACAAGCATAGTCACCTTCTACGGCAAGCATGGGTTGCCGAAGACCTATTAATTTCTACCCCGGATCTTCACGGGTGGGTAGTAGGGGTAGATGTGTAGGAGAAACCATGTCTCCGAAGGATTTACTAGAGATTGTAAACCCTCACATGAGTGAGTGAGCGAGTGAGTTGGGTTTAACGCCGCTATTAACATTATTCCAGTCATATCGCGGCGTGTCAGCTTGATGTGTGAGGAAAGCCCGAAGTGATGCAGGTCTCAGACGTTTATCACTTCGGTGAAACCAACGAGCACGGGTATGGTGCTGACAAACCTAGAAACATAATCGGGGCGAACCGGGATTCGAACCAACAATCATAGGTTTCTGGCGTGCCCAAGGGACGCAACTCTGCACAGGGAATCACGGCGCCTTAGACGACTGGGCCACCCATGTCCCCCACCCATGAGGGACGTTCCCGAATGTGAGGGTTTACAATCTCTCGTAATCTCGAGGAGGAATGGTTTGTCCAACTTATAAAACGACTCATCGCATAGACAACGTTTTTGATTAAATAACTGTAATAAAAACTCTCAAATGTATAACCTGTATCGAAAATGAAATATCGCCTGCAGTCGTGAACTTGGTTCAATGAAACCGGTGACCTCAGCATGTGGGTTTCGCAACGGTGCGAAATCTGCACGTGCGTCTCGCAATGGCACGAAAAATGCACGTGCGTCCCGTAGGCTGTTCGTTGTTTTTGTTCTATCAAGGGTTTACAATGATTGTAAGCCCTCCTGCGAGGTGTTACCAATCGTTGTAATACCTCGTACAGTCCGTTGGATTCCATCTGAAACCGATGAATTGCTCACTACAGGACGAGGTGTTACCACAATTTCAAAAACTCCATATCGAGTTACACAAACAGCCAGTAGGCTTAGAAGAAGGTTGTAATAGTAATAGTAGTGGTGGTTGTCGTCGTCGTTGTGGCGGTGTAGTAGTAGCAGTAGTAGTAGTGTAGTAGTAGCAGTAGTAGTAGTAGTAGTAGCAGTAGTAGTAGTAGTAGTAGTAGTAGTAGTAGTAGTAGTAGTAGCAGTAGTAGTAGTAGTAGTAGTAGCAGCGACGGTAGTAAAGTACTCACGGAAATGAAAAAAAACTGTTTTTTCGACCTCAGATCTTAAATAAATGCAGTTAATATACAAAATATGTAAATATTCAAACAACTAAATTAGTACTAATTGGGCCGTGGCACAAATACAGCGAATCAAATGTTTTTATGCCTTTTTACACGTAAAAGTGTGTAAAAGTGTGTAAAAATGTAGTAAAACAGACTATTGTGAAACAGGGCTTGACCAGGTGTAAGTAGATCAAGGTGACCTATGACACCTTGACGACAGGTGAGAACAGGTGCATAATGCCTATAGTCTGTTTCTGCTATGTCAATTTGGACTTGTTTTATTTTTGAATGTTGAAAGTGCCGACAAATTAGCTCCTGTAAAGTACATTTTGTATTGTTCACTGTGATCAAACTAGCAAATCCAGACTAGTACTTTTCGAGTTGTTTTGTTATTTCGTATTTACAGCTACGTAACACTTTGTGCCGATTTTTAAATTGAGAAAAAACTTTTTTTTCATTTCCGTGAGTACTTTAGTACATCATTCTATCAGCAGCTAGTTTGGCTGTTCAGGTTACCGACAGTCCACACTGAAAGTTGGAGACTTACGTCAAAACTTACTTAACACAGAAACGAATTAATTAAACAAGATAACAGTGTCTGTGCCACATATGGGATTATATAACGCTAAACGACTCATTTACGCTATTCTCTATACACAACACAGGTGTACATGTAAAACCCATGTTTGTGACATTTGATTATAAACAGTTCGTGTTAGCATTCATGCGGTTTATGTCTCAATATATCTCACAAGATCGGGCTCTGTACTCACAAGGCCCTTGAAGATCCGGGGTAGAACAGTTCTTCTGCAACCCATGTTTGCCCTAAAAGGCGACTGTGCCTGTCGTGATAGGCGACTAACGGGATCAGGTGGTCAGGCTCGCTGACTTGTTTGATGCATATCATCGATCCCAATTTCGTGGATCGATGCTCATGATATCAATCACTGGATTGTCTGGTCCAGATTCGATTATTTACAGATCGCCGTCATATAACTGGCATATTGCCGAGTGCGGGGTTAAACCACAAACCAACCAACTATACTCAAAAGTTATTGTATGAAAAATAAATCAAAATAGGTGTGGTGGTTAAATGGGGTTTAACGTCGCGTCCAAGATTATTGCACTTATATAGCGACGTGCATACACGTGTGTGTGTGGCTGCTTGTACTAGTTCGGACCGATGGCGATTTATAGTTCTAGCACACTGATATATCATGCTGCAGTTTAACATGAATACCCCACTCAGACACAGTATATTGACTCCAAGTCGACCAATCCTTGTTTTAGCCCCTTAATGCTGAGTGCCAGACAGGGTAACAAGAATTCCCATCTTGTAACGTCTTTTGGTATGACCCCGCCTGGGATCGAAACCACGACCTTCCGCTCTCTGGGCAGACGCTCTACCACTACACCACGGAGGCTGTCCACCAATGTGAGGAATGGAACCGGTCTTCGGATGACCGAGCGAATGCTTTTTCCTATAGGTTACCCTCCCTCCCCCTGCAAGTTAAAGTGCTTACTTGTAGGGATCCCTGTCAAATCAAATAACACGAACGTATCAATCAGGTTAATTCTGAAAATGTGTTTTAATGAAATCCGTAACACGTGATAATAAAGTTTATAAATATGACCTGCACGCCAATAAGGAAAGGCATGAAAAGTACAACTATTCTAACAATACTGAATATTGCAGCGATAGCTTGTGGACAATGGGCGTTGAAACGTGGATATTGATCAAGAATGATCAACTTAAAATAATAGTATTGGTAAAACATTGCGTGTCCGATGATTTTACACGATGTTGATTTCCATTGTCTGGCTGATGTCCCATGAAAGGTGCAAGGCTTGTTACTCGAGTTGAGCAGGGTCGACATGTCCACCCAGAGCGTCGTTGCATAACACTGTCAGCTGGGGCGTGAGGTTGGTGACATCTCCCATTGTTTCAAGGCGCTTGCGACATGGCTGTATGTTTGAGCTGCAGTAGAATAAATCAACCTACACGCTTTCAGTTGCTTGTCACTGAATACCCCAATAGTCCCTGGGCACGTGCTTGCTGGTTTGACTGTGGCTGAGGGAGCAACCATCTTATTGTCGGTGGAGGGGGGCGATATTTTCTTATATAAGACGCAATCCCCTGTTTTACTTTAAAAAAGTTATGTGCCTTTTTCTTACAGAAGGTGGGTATTGTATTATCGAGGAGTCAAATGTCTGTGTAAAGTGAACTGAGCTCAAACCCAAACTAAGCTCCGACACCATCCGACAGCACCACGACACCCCCACCCCCCACCCCCATGAAATCAAATGAATGCTCCTTCGGGTTCGACTATAAAACATGGATCCTACCACAGTCGCATCGCGCATCTCGTTTTACGATCTCTGCACATCTCCATTCTGACAATTATTTCTAGCGGTTTACTTTCAGTAATTATTACCAGTCATCATGTTTTCCTTCTTCAAGTCTCTTGGGTTGGCCCCGCAGGCTTCTCAGACCGGACACCAGGCACCCCCGGCGACCCTGCAGGCACCCCCAGCGGCCCAGCAGGCACCCTCAGGGACCCAGCAGGCACCCTCAGCGACCCAGCAGGCACCCTCAGCGACCCAGCAGGCACCCTCAGCGACCCAGCAGGCCACCCAGCAGGCAACCCAGCAGGCTACCAGGCAGCAGGCGGCAGACCAGACGCCATCAACGTCAAGGATGTCGTCAACCTCTTCGACGCCTTTCGCCACCCCGATGACGTCCACACCGGCAGCATCGAGGAGGTCAGCAGTGCCACGTCATCGGGGGGCGGCGCCAATGAATGTGAGTAAACACAATAGTTTTGGCTTGATATGTCTGTTTGGTTTAACGACGCTTTTAACAGTGTTCCAGTTATATCACGGCGTGTCAGCTTAATGTGGCAGGAAAGCCCGAAGTGATGCAGGTCTTAGACGTGTACCGCTTCGGTGAAACCCACGAGCACGGGTATGGTGCTGACAAACCTAGAAACATAATCAGCGCGAATCGGGATTCGAACCCACAATCATAGGTTTCTGGCGTGGCCAAGGGACGCAACTCTGCACAGCGAATCGGTGTCGCCTTAGACGACTGAGCCATTCGTGCCCCCATCGATGACAGGTGTTTATTTAGTCTAAATATATGTACTTTTTAATGTACAACTTATCACAATATGGCTGAAATATATATAGGTGAAGCATTAAAACTGCAATCTTACATTTGTTTGTGTGGCAGCTTGTCGAGGCCGAGCTGATCCAGCTCCGAGAGGAGAACCGGCGACTCCGGGAGGAGAACCGCGAGGTTAAAGAGGAGAACCGGAAGATTAAGGAGGAGAACAGGAGACTGAAGGCCAATGTAAGTCAGAAACAAGAATGAATTCAGGTCTAACACCAATGTGAACAGTAATAGTCTTGTAGTGCCGTGACACCTTGATGTTGACACAGGCCGTAAATACAGAGTTGGTCATACGTCTTCTGTCTGCACGATACCGTACATACAGAGTTGGTCATACGTCTTCTGTCTGCACAATACCGTAATCGAGTCTCTGAACAGCGAGATATTCTCTTCGATTATTAATAGAACTACCAGATGTATTGTAATCAGTTCTTGGAACTTCATAATTATGAAAACGAGAGATGTGCACATGAATTCGTATTCCAGTCAACCTGTACTTAAGAAATGAGCTAAGGAAAAATGAAGGGTTTGACAGTCAGTGTTTGACATTGGTTACTAAGCGTTGTTTTATTGTCAGGGTTATAGCTAGTTATTGTAGTCATATATTGTTAAAAAAAATCTCCCTGAAGAAACAAGGTATGTTCGTCGGTAACAGGCATGGAAAACATTTGTTTGGTCCCCCTGGAGTTTGTCCAGGCACGCTACACAATATAGACAAAGAGCACGTACACTGTCTGTATACATGCATGTACACACCTGCATAATGTCAACTCTTACTTTCCATCTTAGGGCTTCTCGTCGGCGACATCGGCGACAGCAACGGTGACATCGGCGACATCGGCGACAGCAACGGTGACATCGGCGACAGCAACGGTAGCGACAGCTTCTACATCGGCAGCATCGGCAGCATCGGCAGCACCCACTTCAGCGGCACCAGTGACGGCAGTGACAGCAGTCACATTAGGCACTTTGGCGACACAGGCGGTTCCAACTGTGAGTATACTATGTAGTTAATTCTCATTGACAGTATAAGATTCGTCGTTGTTGAATAACTTTCATGCCATGTAGCCTAAGATGCCTGAATTAATCGTCCATGACATTGTCAAAGTGACCCCATTTTTAATGTTTAGCTTCACCATCGCTTTTTCTTCCTCCCCTCAGCTTTTCAGTTAAACCTCTTGTTCGACACCTCCTAGGCATAACACAATGTTCCACAAAAACATCTCGTGATTCCGGGATAGAATGGCCCACATCAACATATGCTGCTCGTAAGGGGCGACTTAGTGGATCGGGGGATCAGGCTAGGTGACTTAGTGGATCGGGGGATCAGGCTAGGTGACTTAGTGGATCGGGGGATCAGGCTAGGTGACTTAGTGGATCGGGGGATCAGGCTAGGTGACGTAATGGATCGGGGGATCAGGCTAGGTGACGTAATGGATCGGGGGATCAGGCTAGGTGACGTAATGGATCGGGGGGATCAGGATCGGATCGTTGCTCACAATATCCATCACATGGTCATGATTTTGTACATTGATCTGTTTGTTGTTTAACGCCACACTCAGCAATATTCAAGCCACACGAGACCCTAGCATGGTGATATACCGTCAGTTGTTGGCGATGTATAGACCTTTTTTTATATTGTATTGTTACATATATTGATATCTTTTTATGGTTGTATGCTAGTTTTATATTTTAATCTGTGATATTCTAGTTATCGTACTGTCCATAGGTGCCAGGTTTTTAGATAGTCTAAATATCTGTATTGATAATGTATAACTTCTCGTCACAATATGGCTGAAATATTGCCCATGTGACGTTAAATATTAACTCGCTCACTCCAACAACATGACGGAGGTCTGTAAATAATCGAGAGGCGACTAACAGGATCTGGTTGTCACGCCCACCGACTTGGTTGATGCATGTCCTCGTATCCCAATTGAGTTGATCGATGCTCAGGATGTCAATCACTGGACTGTCAATACTGTTTACAGATCGCCGTCACATAGCTTCAGTATATAGTACAGTTTATTCAGTAATTTATATAAATATCTATAATTACAGCAAACCGTTATATTATTTCGTCTTTATAAGATACGTTATACTATTCTATATCTTCAATGGATATTGTTTTTCTCAGAATCAGATAGCCAACAATAGAAGGGATCAACGACATAGACAGAGGACAGTAAACATGCTACGGCAGCAGCAGCAGCAACAGCAGCAACAGCGGCAACAACGAAGAAGGGAGGAGCAACAGAGGCTTGCTCGGGACCAGCAACGACAGCAGCAGCAGCAACAACAGCAACAACCCTACCAGGCTCTGCTGCGTGTTTTAGATGAGGCGCAAAGGACTTCGGTGAGATTTCGTGTCATGTGCACCGACTTCGTACCTCTTTCGTACCTCCTTAATGCAACTACAACAAACACTCCCAATGCGCTGTAATCAGTTCATGAAAGAGGCCGACAGAGGACAATAGTGCGTTAGTGTGTTTCATTGTCACATGCGGGGCAGGGGTGGGCAAGTCATCTAAGGCGCCGCAATTCGCTCTGCAGTTCCTTAATCAAAGCGGCGGTAAAACATCCACTCACGTATTGCCCTATACAGTGTTAGTCAGGCTGACTGGCGAAGCTAGCTACCAAGAGACGCTCGTCCCACTTAAAGCTGATTCCTAACCGTAATAGCGATATATATATAGACACTTATATTCAGTAAACTGTCTTTGTCCCAAAATACCTGCAACAAGCGTGACTATGCATCAGATTTACAATTTGGTATTTCTTGTTCTATACATACAGCAATAGACGGACGTTTCTTGTTCTACACATACAGCAATAGACGGACGTTTCTTGTTCTACACTTACACCAATAGACGGACGTTTCTTGTAATAGCAATGCTATTACTCTGTATATAAATTGTAATTGTATGATATTAATTGATTGTTTTACAATGAACTTGATCCTCAATTGAGATTAGGAATTCGACTTATTTAAGCTTGTATGACATACACTATCTTTCATCGTAAATGGTATTTCCGTATCTGCCAGTCTCAACAGCAAGCTTGATATTGCGACATCAAACTCTAGAACCATGTTCTCAAATGTTATATTAATATACTTGAACAATACACCCCCACTCGCTCACTTTCTACAATAGGAACACCGTCGATACATGATAAGTGTCGTTATTGTTACTATATACTTGTAAAGGTGACTGTTCCCTTTCAACTAGAACCTGGTCTCACTTTAATCCGATACTTCACCATAACACTTATGTACTCCGACAATAAACCCAACTCACTGTCCACAAAACCCTTGAACATCCGGTTTAGAGTAGGTCTTTAGCAACCCTTGCTTGCCATGAAAGGCGACTTTGCTTGTCACAGCTGACTAACGGGATCGGGTGGTCAGGGTCAGTAACATCGTGTCATCGTATACCAATTGCGTGATTCTATGTTCGTGATGTCAATCACTGGATTGTCTGTTCCAGACTCGATTATATGGGACCGCTGGAATATTGATGAGCGCGGTGTCTAATCACAAACAGACAGACGCCCTCTATAATAGGAACGTGATGAATGATTTGTATCGTTTGTATATATAATCCCGGTCAGTGGGACTGTATCCTTTGGTTGAAAAAGTCTCTAAGTATTGTTTTGATTCATTACAGAGAAGGGGACGCATCCGCAAACCCGCTGGTGCTCTACAGATGACCCTGGGAGGAGGCATCACCAGTAAGTTGACCCAATGTGTCGAGATGTATCATTTACAAAGGGAGGCAGTCAACACATCGAACTATTCTACGTTGGTTGACCTAGTCTCAACCGCTGGCTTGTCATACACAACTAGTGTTACGTTATCCCATGTGTTGAGCCCATTCTTGTCCCCCTCTGGTGGAATTATGATATACAGTCACATCACTGACTCATCCACTCACATTTAGCCCCGTGAAGATCTGGGTCAGACGTGGCCTTAAGCAACCCATACTTGTAACAGCCATCTAACGGGATCGGGTGGTCAGGCTCGTAACTTAGTTGATGAATGTCATTGTATTCAAATAGCGCGGATCGATGTTCATGTCGGTCACTGGATTGTCTGGTCAAGACTCGATTATTAACAGACCGTCGTCATATAGCTGGAACATTGCTGATTATGGCTGATATATACTTTTACACATGCAATAGTGACTCTGCTTCCCTCGGACCTCCCAGACACCTATGATTTCGTGTTCGAATCCTGGTTTGACATGATTGTTTCTAGGTTCAACAGCACCATACCCTTCTGACCAAAGTGGTGAAATCTGAGACCTGCATCAATTCTTGCTTTCCTCCAACATCAAGCTGTTCTGTTCACTATGAAAATACATAGACATATATTTACATCAATTACTGAAGTACTGTACGGCACTGAGCCAACGACTCTTTAAATTGTGAAATTTTAAAGATTTACAGACAAGATAGATCTGTGTCGGAATTGGTGTTGGGAGATGCTTGCAGAAGTAGATTAGTGTGTATCTTGGTCAATGAATAGGTGTTTCCACCCTGGTGTTTAAATGGTATGATTCTCCTTACCACTTCAGGCATCGTAACCAACGACCAGGCTTCCTTCATCCGTAAAAGGCAGCGATAGATGTCCACCCTCGGGAGCCACAAGCTGTCACAAGGTTACTCTGGCGTTACATCCTCAAATGCGGTAAGTTAAACTATAGTTATAAACGTATTATTTATTCTCTAGGAATTAATTCTTTAGAGCAAACATTTTCCCGTCAATTTGAAACAAGATTGATTTTCTGCTAGAACACTTTAACAGTGGTTATGTTAGTGCATTCATTATCGATACTCGTCCGTCCACTAAAAACAACTTCAAGGACATTACAGACATGATCTAAACGTGTTTATAGAAGTGATTGAATAATTCTGAAATTAACAAAATATTGTTTCTTCTTCAGGTGTGGTGACATCTGACCTTCTGCAACACCTGCCAATCACACCGTGTCATGTGCAGGAATTGACACCCTCTGATACACTCGATATCCATGTATCTTCTCCATAAACTATTCAAAGCATTTCATCAATCTTGACAACTGGCATGATCCAAAGATGCCAACTTAACATGTTGGAATGATCAGGATCTGTTTTGTATTTTTAAAACTTAGTACAACATCCTGCTTTTGACACCATCGTCCACTAACAAGTCCCGGATGTTGTCCATGTGTACTTCCTGATGACTCGGCAGCTCTGAGGTGTTGAGGGGTGTTTCATCTTTCATGGCTCACATTTCTAGCTGAAACACCCACTAACACCTTCTAGTTGAACGATGACTCGGTTGTATTCACAAACATTTTCTCTGGTAATTTGTATTTGGTCAACGTCAGTCATGGGATTGTTGTGAACGATTTCAATACCGGCATTGAAATGAGCGTGTCAGACCTTACTGGTTGCGTCACCTCAACAAAATATTTCAGTTTGTTTTCTTGATACAATGAGTTGAAGACGTCTCTTCCAAATCATGTGCGGTGTAAGGTAGGATGTTGGCAATATCAGTCTACAACGAAGATGGATGTTTGTTGAACAGAACTTAGTGACAAGGTAAGTTTCAAACTGTGCGTTGATGGTTAAAAAGGGCCACTTACTTAATAGACAGTCCGTTCCAAACAACTGTCGTAAGACATTCGGAACTCCCAGACTTCTAGAACACCGCGATTGTAAATTCAATTCTAAATTCTATAGACTGTTCCTAACAACTTTCTTAAGAAGTACAAACCGTCCTACCTATGTATACCTTGAATCGACGCGCCTTTGATCAATTCAGTTCTAAGTTCGTGTTCCTGTTTGTGAGAATTACCATCTGATCACAACCTGTACTTGTCCAGGCACCCTTGCCGCAGCTGTACACCGCACCGTCTACCACACCTCCGTCTACCACACCTCCGTCTACCACACCTCCGTCTACCACACCCCCGCTCTAGTCTATGGTGAGTACTACTATATGAACGCTAGATCCATGCAATTTAACTCGATACTTTATATTCACGCCACTCGATTTCACCTAAAGCCTTAGACACCAGTGGGCAAATAATATCAATAATTAAAGATAGAGGTTATCACGCAAGTGTATTTTTGGATAATAAATATCCTGTATTGGGAACAGACATTGCATTTAGCAAGTTTGGGCCTCACCCACTCACCCACATTTAACAGGGTTCTTCTATATGCTCTCGAGATGACCCAGGGCAGAATAGATAACCCGGTACCTAAAAGTTGTTGAATACACTTAGGGCAGTCACATGTGTGATTGTACCCCCGTTGATCATTCTACAATCCCATCGACCACTAGTCGCTTGTCAATCAAATGTTAGCTGTAATATTGCTGTCTGGGGCGTTCTACAACATTCACTTCCTCACCTTTCCACATGCAATGGTAACTCTACCACCCTTAGATGTTCCAGAAACTCCAAATCAATACACCTCGTCAAGGAGAAACAGGTCTAACGCATATGATATTAGTGTGTAAAGACCAAGCACAATAACAAATGTTAACACAATTCTTGTCAAATACAAAACTCAGTGTATATCGAGTTTGGCCAGGGAATTCATGAATATGCTGAAATAACAAACGAGTCAACCAGTCTTTGAATTAAGAATAAGATTTTTTAAACTGTTACATTAATTTATTTGCTAAAGGTTGTGTCCAGCCTCAGTCGCCACCAGCCTCAGTCGCCACCAGCCTCAGTCGGCACCAGCCTCATTCGCCACCAGCCTCAGTCGCCACCAGCCTCAGTCGCCACCAGCCTCAGTCGCCACCTGTCACCAGCCTCAGTCGCCACCAGCCTCAGTCGCCATCAGCCTCAGTCGCCATCAGCCTCACTCGCCACCTGGTACCTGCAGCCTCAGTTGCCACCAGCCTCCACCTCCACCTGCATCAACCTCCACCTGCCTCAGTCTCCACCAGCCTCAACCAGCCTCCGTCGCCATTAACCTCAGTCGCCACCAGCCTCAGTCGCCATTAACCTCAGTCGCCACCAGCCTCCACCTCCACCTGCATCAACTTCCACCTGCCTCAGTCTCCACCAGCCTCTGCCGCCACCTGGTACCTGCAGCCTCAGTTGCCACCAGCCTCCACCTCCACCTGCATCAACCTCCATCTGCCTCAGCTACATCCCCTGACATACTCTAAACTTGTCAGACTCTTATCAAACTAATCCGGACCAGCCAACATGTCCAGCTGTCCATGGTCTCAAGGTAAACAAAGTTATAGTTTCTAAAGTTATTGTTAGTAGATTATTGATGGCTAATAATAGATGTTCCTATCCTGATTCTTGTTAATTGCCTGTTTCATATATGTTAACGAAAATCTCATCACTTCAGGTGTCGTTCCGACTGACCAGAGTGCAGCCTCAGTCACCTTAACAGTTGTGAGGCGTAGTTACCGTCCATCCTCACTTTCCACCAACATCAGCCTCATCCTCCAGCTGCCATTGGTCTTACCGTCAACAGTCCAACAGTCACTGACTCATTCCTCCTTCAAGCCATCTGGTGTTACCTCCTAAGATGCAGTAAGTAAAACTGAAGCTGTAAAGGAATCATTTATACTGTAGGAATTAATTCTTAATGTATAAAGATACAGTTGTCATATTAGTGCATTTAATTCCTAAATTATTTATCCGTCTTCAAAAAATGTGAACTGATCGTCATATTTGGTTAAAAAATGGATGAAATAATTCTGAAATTAACAAAATATTGTTTTTCTTCAGGTGCGGTGACAGCTACCTTCTCCAACATCCACCAATTACACCGCTTCATGTGCAAGAATTGACACCCTCTGATATACTCTTTATCCATGTATCTTACTACTAAACTATACAAAGCATTTCATCAATCTTCACATAACCAGGATGATCCAATGATGCCAGCTTAACATGTTGGAATGATCAGGATCTGTTTTGTATTTTTAAAACTTGGTACAACATCCTGCTTTTGACACGATCGTCCACTTACAAGTCCCGGATGTTGTCCATGTGTACTTTCTGATGACTCGGCAGCTCTGAGGTGTTGAGGGGTGTTTCATGTTTCATGGCTCACATTTCTACCTGAAACACCCGCTAACACTTTTTTGTTGAACGATGACTCGGTTGTATTCACAAACATTTCTCGGGTAATTGTATTTGGTCAACGTCTTTAGTCAGGGGATTGTTGTAAAAGATTTTATTCAGGAAGTATGTACTCGTTTTGAAATGAGCATGTCATATCTCACTGGTATCTTCCGAGAACGTATGAAATTGCATTTGGTTAAAACGTCACCTCAACAAAATATTTCGGTTTACATTCATGATACAATGAGTTGATGGAGAATATTCCCAATCATGTGCGGTGTAAGGTAGGATGTTGGCAGTATCAGTCTACCACTGACGTCCATGGATGTTCAACAGAACTAAGTGATAAGGTAAGTTACAAACTGCGCTTATATGATGGTTACAAATGATTACACTCACTTATAGACAGACTGTTCCAAACAACTTTCTTAAGAAGTACAAAACTTCCTACCTATCTTTCCCTTTTCCAAAACACGCATTTGGTCCATTCAGTTCTAACCTTATGTTCCTGTGTGTGAGCAATGACATCTGATCACAATCTCAACGTTTACAGGCACCCTTGCCGCAGCTATACACCGCCCCGTCTACCGCACCCGTCTACCGCACCCGTCTACTGTAACCGTCACCACTCTAATCTATGGTAAGTGTATGTACGCTCCGTCGCTGCAGTTTATGACTGTAGTATTGATTGTATACTAGTTGTAGTAGTGACCGTGGCTCACCGCAGAATGGAAGCATGTTAGTGCCAGTCTCCAAACATATTACTATTACACTTTCGTCTGCGTATGCGATTTTAGATATTATATATACGTTTCGTTACTCAGACAGTGATATTGTCTTGTGAAGTTGTGACCCTAGTTGGACACTAGTTTATACAAACCTTTATGTTTAGCTGATTACTAATTAAATGTTTGGCAGCATGTTTATTTGGCCTTTCCATATTTGTATAACATACTCGAATCATTTCAAATTGTCAATCAGCTCTAAAATAAAAACACAGAAACTGCAGAATTGTACCTTCAGTGCTTCATTGGTTGATGACGGGTATTGGTTTGAAAACGTTTTTTTATAGTTTGGATCATTCTCACGCTTTCATATTCACGTAGACCTACTTTGCGTAATGGAGAATATGAGTAATGGCCTTTAGTTGTTTCTTTGTTTGTAGTTGGAGAACATTTTGTACTCAACTTATTACCGTTGTAAAACAGTGCGACAATTCGATAGTAGACGATATCTTCTACGTAGATAATATTATATACGTAGATCCTATATTTTAGACTGTTGCACTAATGCGCTTCCATACTACCGCCCTGCCATATATCAGTAGGCAAATAATGCTACGAAATAGTAGTATAGCATATTTATCCATATGGGCAAGGGTACCGGTGCAATTATTTTCAGTAAAATCTCACCGAGGATTAACATTTCTTCTGCATGCTTATTGTCTACGTCCTTCCGTTGTCACATTGCTTTCATCGTTTGCGAAGCGTGCGGCAGCAACGTCACGTCATATCTAATCATGGCTTGCATATAATGAAAAATGACACCATTCCTTATTGATGACGTCAGTCTGTTTGTGACTTAGTCAATCTGTCATTGGAACTTAGATTATGTCTCGACTACTGATAACACAAAAATACCTTGGGTGACTGTGGTACTATATATAATAACCCTACTCAGTACTCGTAATGACGGATCACACGTTCCCAGTGAAATAATGTTGAACGCCCTTGTCAAGGCTCTGGACAAATAAATTCCCTCAGGACAGATCTTCAGTCACTCCGAACTGCCAGTAGGTTACTCAGTCCTGCCCCAATATTATAGTAAATGTGTCGGTGTACATAATACACATGAATATATATACATGCATGTTAATCCAGCCTCCATCTGCGTTTATATAAAACGAATGTATCTCTCTCTCTCTCTCCAACAGGCATTTCCTCCGAATACAAATGAACTAGTGTGGACCCAGCTTCTGTCCTCCACGATGTTTATGAACTCTCAAGGACTGGAGTGTCCCAATAGCCATGCTGCTCCCATATCTGTGCTTGTCACACTGAAGACTACAACATGAAAATCTGTATAATCATAGTTACAAAGGATGCTGACTACATATCAGATGTCAGTTGATACAGTAACTAAGTCTTTCTTCAATTCAAATCCCTTCTCCTAGATCAGTTATAATTGTCTTTCAACGTCAACTATTTTGGGGTACAACGTAATTCTTACGTCCCTGTTCTATTACCACTAACTCCAAAACCGTCATATGAAATTTATTTTGGTCTGTCAGGTGGATGGATATATACAGGTGTAGTTGAGCCATGCTGCCCTGGATATATACATCTGAATACAAATAAGTACAGATCAAACGTGAATATGTTGTCACCTCGGGGAATTCAAAAGTTTAGTGTTTGTAGTTAAGGATACACACAGGTTGCCGCCATGCTTCAAATTATGTCTGCATTTGTCATTTGGAAACTTTCTTTCGGCTTTCCATGAGAATGGATATATACAGATGTGGTTGAGCCATGCTGCTCTGGATATATGCATTTGATACCTTCAAACAAGCATAGTCTTCAAAGTATGAATACAAACAGGGGTATCAAACAATAATTAAAATGTACAAACAAGTCAAAAAGTCAATCGGAAATTTGATCTGGGTCACGTTTGATCTTGTCATTGTAAATTCCAGTGAAATTAATGACGATAAATATTTCATATCTATAACTGGTCAAACATTCAATAAGTATAAACGTTTTACCTTGAGGTGACAACATCCTCGTTGAAGTGTTTGAAGGGTTAGGTTCGATTGTTAACAATTTTCTGATATCTTAATATACAGCTAAAAGCAGTCCAAAACCATGATAAAACATGTATATATTTCTATATATTTGTGATACTCCTTTCATTGTCTCATTGTAACATCTTGTAAGAACATGTGGCTGTTTAAATGTGTGATTATTTGGTGCTTTCCCTCATGACATTTGTAAATTTGTTTTTAATAAAGTTTTAAACTCAGCTATATCATATTGTCAAGCTGTCACCTGGTTACTATTTGCTCCCACGTCTCTTGCCTGGATCCCTGAGCGTGGGTTCGAATCCCAGATCCCAATTTGTAAACACACTCAAGTGCTCAAGCTGATACGCTGTGATATGACTGGAATACTGTTCAACACTGCGTTAACCCCCTACATGGGGTCCCTGACTATAATGGAGAGTGGTTTTCATTTATAACAGCCAGTCTTACTGCCAAATTCTTCCCTCTAAATTGGTATCAACAAAACATACAGGACAAGAATCATAAACAACGGGCTTTTATATGATGTACGACAACAGAAACACAAATAGTAAAATGTGTTAGATGTGTGACAGTTAACGCTAATGGCGGACACATATCATGTTGAATGCCATCTGAATTCTTCGTGACTGACTCGCGCCAAAAGGAGACTGGTGTCCCTTGATGGAATGCAGAGGCATGAACATCAGATGCTGCTTCAAACAAGAACGATAACTCCTATTGTACCAGCATCAAAGTTTATCGACAGAAACACGTATTTTGTTAAAGAGGACATTTATCAACCAACTCAGCTCATTTCTTCTAATGGTGTGCAAATTAAGATTGTAAAATTAGATGTTTAATAAAATGACAATTAGAAAGTGGGTTTTGGTTTAATAATAATTTCCACAATGTAAAATTCAAACCCCGTGGTGATTCAGAGTTAGACGTGAGCTCCAGCTTGTGGTGAGAGGTGACAATGGATCGGTTGTAATCGGTCAGACACGGTGACTTGGTTGATTGCGTGTCATTTTACCATCACAGAATTTGTAGTGGAGACATTTTTGTCTGGTATCTCATGCACAGAACAACTTCATTTGAATTTTGGGACATTACGCCAAATATTATACAACTTGCGTTTTCGAAATGTGTCGGTATATACAAGATCAAAGACACATATTGTAACAAATGTTGGACTAAGCATTTTCTTTCACAAATTTCAAAATCTTCTCATGTATGTGCGTACATAGTTTGTGATATACGATCCATCATATAGTTGTGATCATTTTCTGAGGAATCTAAAACAACCTGCAAAAAATATATTTTGTTCTCTTATTAATGTAATAAAGGTATGTGATACAGATCAGTCAACAGAGGACATTCGTCACCACTCGCCCGTTTCCGTAACCTGCAAGAAGACTCGTGGCCCAATCGATGAAGTTTTATGTGCGAAAATACGACGAATCAATCAGAATCTGCGTATGACTCAACATCGGGAATAGTCTGCGTCGGGAACTAGAGCATAACCGGAGCTTCACCAGAGAGTCGCTGGAGTGTAACCCAAATAACACCAGTGCGTAACAGGTGCATTACCGGAGATTTACCAGAGCATCGCTGGATTTAACCTCGAATGACACCAGTGCGTAACAGGTGCATTACTGGAGCTTTACCAGAGCATCGCTGGAGTGTAACTCGAATGACACCCGTGTGTAACTGGTGCATTACCGGAGCTTTACCAGGGCATCGCTGGAGTGTAACTCGAATGATTCAAGTGTGTAATTGGTGCATTGGTGAGTTTTGCTGGAGTGTAACCCGGATAAATATCAGTGCATAACAGGTGCATTACCAGAGCTTCAACAGACACTCGCTGGAGTGTAACCCAAGGTATGGAACATGGTACAATAAATCCAAGGCAAAGGATCAAAGTCTTCTGTTCACCATCTTAAGGAAAGGTGGTCAGTTTTTAACTGATAAATCAGACATTGCCAATAAACTTGGTGAAACATTGCCAAAGCATTCGTCATCGCCTAATTATGCCCCTGAATTCATAAAATATCAGAAACAACAGGAAAAGAAAAATGTTAATTCCAACTCTGATAACGGGGAAGACTATAATGAAGTGTTTTCCTTCCATGAGCTACATTCTACCGTTGGGCAAGCTCATGATGCAGCAGCTGGTGCTGATTATATTCACTATCAGCCCCTGAAGCATTTGCCTAAATCATGTCTCGAAACACTTTTAGATTATTTGACCAAATATGGACGTCGGGTAATTTTTCTCCTTCATGGCATAATGCCATTGTAGTCCCTATCCCAAAGCCTGGCCAGGATCATACAGGTCCCTCAAATTACTGCCCTATATCCTTAACCAGTTGTGTCTGTAAAACCATGGAGCGAATGGTAAATAATAGATTAGTTTGGTTCTTAGAAACCAATAATCTACAAACAAATATTCAATGTGGTTTCTGCAAAACCCATGTACATGTTTAATCCCATGTATGAAAATTTATTTCTATCAAAACCAAAACTTGTTCCTCCTTTAGGGTTCAGAATTCAGCCACATATTATCGCAGCTATTATTGATCTTTCTACTATCTCACCATACCGGTTCTCCTATCTACACCTCCTTGGTAAACTGGAGGTAGACCTAACACTAACTACCCAAAAAAAAACAACATATCATTTGCAGACGCTAAGCAACTTGTTGCCAGTCAGTCAACAACTCCTTGAATCATGAATTACTCTGCTGCTCTCGTCCGTCCTGTTCAAACTTTATCTATTCTGTGTCAGACTGATTTGACATGGGTCAGATCTGATCAACCAGTCAGGCTCAGGCTCAGACTCAGACTCAGTCTCAGTCTCCACCTCAGTCCCCACAAAAATAAAAGATAAGAAAAAGTTGAACAGAAGTCAAATGTCCAATCCTCAAATTTCGTCGGAGATATCGCTCCACAACTCCTTCGATGCTCTTGACATGGAGATTACTCCATCATCTCACAGTAGTGGTAGGAGTTCTCCTTCCTCACATTCACGTGAGAGATCAGCAATTGAGCCACTATGACTCAATCATCGAATCTAATACAATTGAACTGTAGAGGAATAGTTATAATGATTTGCAGCTCTTAATTCTACAATCCTAAGTTTCAAAAATTTAATATCAGAAACAACAGGAAAAGAAGAGGGTTAATTTTTCTTCTCAAAATGGAGGAGATTATACTGAGGTCTTTTCGCTCTTCGAGATAAATACTGTGCTCGGTCAAGGGCACGATACTGCAACGAGAGTTGATAATATTCACTATAAACTCCTGAAGCATTTGCCTGATTCATGTTTAGAGACACTTCTTGATATAATTGATCAGATCTGGACGTCAGGAAGTTTTACTCCTTTGTGGCGTAATGCAATGTTGTTCCCATACCCAAACCTGGTGGGGACCATACTAATGCATCTAATTATTGACCAATATTACTAACCAGCTGTGTGTGCAAAACCATGAAACGAATGGTAAACAATCAACTGGTGTGGTACTTGGAAACTTACAATCTTATAAGTAACATTCAATGTGGTTTCCGTCAAATAGAAGTACCATCTGGTACGTTTAGAATCTTTCGTCAAAAATGCAATTGTCAATAATCAGCATGCAGTATCAATCTTCTTCGATATAGAAACTATCTTAAAACTAAATACCTGCAGGCTCTAGATTTGTTGAAAGTTGTTGCTAATACAAAGTGGGGAAGTGATCTGACGACCCTCCTCCACCTATATAGGTCTCTGATCCGCTCTAACTTAGATTATGGCTCCATCTTTTATGGTGGAGCCTGTAAAAGCAATTTACAAAAGTTAGATTTGATTCACCATCAGGGCCTAAGACTCTTGGCGCATTCCGGACATCTCCTGTGGAAAGCCGATATGTAGAAGCTGTTGAAACTTCATTGAAGCAACGCCGTATCAAATTATCGCTACGAAACATTAGTAAATTACAATCTAACCCATTCTAAGCTCTTCACGTCATCCATTCCTTTTAGATAATTTAGAACTATCCAGTGACCTTGCTACTGGCCAATACGACATCGTCTTTTGCTGGTTGCCCAGTTATGTTGGAATCACTGGTAACTCTATGGCTAATGCTGCTACAAAGGCAGCTCTCAACAAATCTGTGACACCACTTTTTGTACTACAGATTTGAAGAGGTCATTATGCGACGATGTCGTATTGGCCATTCGCGTTATGCACATGTATATTCTTTAAAAGGTGAAGATCCTCCATGCTGTGTCCCTTGTGATGAAAGAATCACAGTCAAGCATATCCTGTTGATTTTCCCATCACAAGGGATACTTATTTACAGGTTTCATACATCAAGGATTCTTGGTTTTTTAAAGGAAATTGACTGAATAGACAAATTTTGATAACATATATTGCAAAAGGTATGTGATTTTAATTTGGTAGAATGATTTTACAACTGTGATTGTTAGTGGTTGTACCTTCAAAGGCGGCTGAAGGAACGTAAAATAATTGTCCCCCTGAGAGGGTACGTAATTCCGACTTCATTCAAAGTATATTTCATTTTCCTGGATTGTAATCGTAGAATATTTGTTGTTTTTTAATGCTTTGGTTTACACTTAAATACTGAAGACAGACAAGTGTTAAAAAATGGCGTCCAATTACATTGTTCATTTTCCTTTATAAAATGATACGTACATGTATTGCAAATAGACTAAAGACAACATTGAATACAGTTATGCATGACAACCAAACAGGATTTATTCCTGGATTGAGTGAGTGAGTTAAGATTGAACGTCACATCGGCAGTATTTCAGCCGTATCGTGACGAGAAGTACATTGATAATACATAGATTTAGACTAAATAAAAAGCTGTCAACGAAGGACAGTACAATAACTAGAATATCACAGAGTCGATTTAAAACGAGTTGAGAATATATAAAAGCCATAAGTATCAGTGAACAACACAATATAAACATGGGCTAGGGATCGACAGTAACTAAAGAGAGATCACCATACCAGGGACCATGGGATTTATTCCTGGAAGATGTGTAACTGAAGAAATAAGAATACTCTATGTAATTATCTTTGGAACTGGAAAAATAAACAAGCCAGCCATGATGTTATAATTGATTTTGAAAAAAGCTTTTGACACAGTCTAAAAGCAATTTATCAACCAGTATTAGATTTCAATCAATCACTCAATACCTAATGCAGTGTGAAGGCCATATGCCTATATACAAATAACAATTTGTAAGTATGGAAGTGGCAGAATACATAATTTTAAGCATTGTTTAACAAATAGCTCTTCTTTCATACGCATGATACATACAAGTAGATGATGATATTCATCCTATAAACCTTGATCACAAAAAGGTCAGTTTCTGATGCATATATCGATGTTTTGCAACCTACCTTTATTATTATGGGGATATTTGATCTTTTTTTGGCACTCGTGAAGAGCAACCTCCTCGTGGTGAGTGCTGGGTAACGCTAATAGCTCTTCCCCCGTGTGGAACCGGGGCAGAATATTTCCACAGCCTCCCATTGCTGGTCGTATGAGGCGACTAAAATGGGCAACCTGTTTGCCGTGGGTTGCGTCCCTGTGTCGGCGGAGGACGGGAGTCTGGTAGTTGAGGGCACTGGTTCCTGGAACTGTGTTCCTTTGCCCAACACACTACTTCGACCCTTACTTCGCCCAGACGGGTGGTAAGATGGGCCCGGTCTTATCAATCGGCTGGTCATGCCAAGCCCTGTGTGTAATATTGTATATGCACACCTGTGTTGTATTTTGAAACATATTTTGGTCTTGGCCATACATAACTTGTGTGAATTCTCAATTTTGGATTGAATAAATTGCCTAGAGTCTTACGCCAGAAGGCGGTGGCTCATGGGCCAATCTGGTGATGTTGACCTCCGAATGATGTATGTTTCCAATTTCTTGTCATGGGCCGAACCAGTCTGGCATTAAATTGGTAGACAAATACAGCTGTTCGCGTCATATTCTCTGGAGTATAGCATCCCTGTATCCCTGGTGTCTGCATCCTGGATATCCAGTGCAATTTGACTCCGTCCTTGTTGTCACTCGGTGGTGGCTGGGGAGCAGGGGTGTGGAATAATTTTCTTTCATCATGTCACTACAACAATCTGGTTCCTCTCGAAATGAAAAGAAGAAACGTATTGAGGATATAGATCAATCAAATGGAAATACTTCTTCAAACATTGATACTTGGGCTAGATTCTTAGTTATTGAGGCTAAGGATCAACTACCCATTAAACTGAACCCGTTTGCTATCTCTAAAGCAGTATCTGGAATTTGTGGAGAGGTGAAAAATGTCACACGTCTCCGTAGTGGCTCACTTCTGGTTGAGTGTGCACGGAGACAGCAATCTCTCAATCTTTTGTCTATCACAACATTTGCTAATATTGAGGTTGCTGTGTCTGTGCACAGAACATTGAATTCTTGTAAAGGCATCGTTCGCGACCGGGCTCGTTGCTTGTCGGACATGTCGGAAGAGGAAATTGCTGCGGAGTTAGAAGAGCAAGCTGTTACTGCAGTGAAACGTTTCACTGTCAAGAAAGAAGGTGTCATAACATATACAAACACATATCTCTTGACGTTTGCGCGTACATCGATTCCGCAATCAATTAAGGCAGGTTACATCAATATCGGAGTGGAGGTGTATGTCCCCAATCCACTCCGATGTTACAAATGCCAACAGTTCGGTCATGGGTCAAAATCTTGTCACAACTCTGTGGTGTGTCATCGTTGTGGTGGCTCCCACGAAAACTCCGACTGTGTAAATGATGTACAATGCTTTAACTGTCATGGCCCACATCCTGCCTCATCAAGGTCCTGCCCTGTGTGGCAAAGAGAATCAAAAATCATGAAAATTAAAAGTGAACAAAACCTATCATACCTAGATGCCAAGAAACTCTTTACTAATCAGACCTCGACTCCTTCTCACTTAACCTACTCTGCTGCAGTCACTCGTTCTGTAGCAATGTCCTCTATTTCATGTCAGACTGACTTGACATGGGTCAAGTCGAAACATCCTGTTGACAAAGATTCAATCCATCAGATTATTGCCGAAGTCACTCAGTCTAGTGCTGGATCTCAGACAGAGAGTCAGCCTGACAAACAATCCTCAACGTCTGTTTCACAACCAGCCACAGTTCCTTTAACAAGAAAAGAAAGAAAAAAACTAAATAGACATTCAACACCAACCGTCCCTACACCTTCTGAGGTTCCTCTACAGAACCTTTTTGGACCTCTGGATATGGAGGTCACCCTGTCCTCACAGGACAGGCGGAGGAGTAGTTCCTCCTCACATTCACGTGAAATATCTCCGATTGAGCCACCATGACTAAATTGCCCAATCTAATGCAATGGAATTGCAGAGGACTTAGACATAATTTCAATGAGATCCAATTATTGATACAGGATTTCAAGCCGTCAGCACTATGTCTTCAAGAAACCTACCTCAAAAGTACAGATAAGTTTACTTTAAGACAGTACGATGATTATCATTCCTTTTCTCCTCCTGGAGATAAGGCAACAGGAGGATCAACTATCTTGGTGCGACAGGGCATCATACATAGCCTAGTCCCTCTTAATACAAATCTTCAAACTGTTGCTGTTCGTCTGACTCTCCACATTGCTTTTGTGTTGTGCTCCTTATATATTCTGCCTTCCTCTGATCTTCGTCAATCTGATCTTCAAAATCTATATGATCAACTTCCAAAGCCCTGCATTATCATGGGTGATCTGAACGGACACAACCCGTTGTGGGGAAGTCCAAATGCTAATAATAAAGGAAAAATCATTGAGGATTTTCTTTCTGACAATAACTTATGTATCTTTAATGATGATTCCAGCACTTATTTACATCCAGCCACTGGTACTTATTCTGCCCTCGATCTGTCACTCACAGACTCTACTTTATATAATGAATTTGCATGGTCAGTCCATGATGAACATCGCTATATGGCTGAAATATTGCCGATGCGATGTAAAATTTAACTCACTCACTCACTCACTCAGTCCATGATGACCTCTGCGGGAGTGATCATTTTCCCACTATACTTAAAACTGTTAACCCTACTGATGAACCACCGTCATCCAGGTGGAACTTTACCAAGGCCAATTGGTCCTTATACGAGGTACTGTGTACTGACAAATTAAAACATAACATTTTCCAGAATATTCCAGATCCGATACAGTTGTTTTCGGATTTATTGAATGACATTGCTGACCAAACCATTCCGAAGTCCTCTGCAAATCCCCATATTCGTAAACCATGGTTTACAAATGACTGCAAACAGGCCAGAAAGTGTAGGAAGAAAGCAGAAAAATATTTTCGCCGACATCCTACAGTCCATAATTTGGATAGAGTTAAAATTACAAATGCCAAGGCACGACGTGCTTTTAATCAGAATAAGCGTCAATCTTGGAGGAACTATGTCTCCAAAATAAATTCCCGTACGCCCATGTCCAAGGTGTGGAACATGGTTCAGAAAATAAAAGGCAAAGGCTCAAAATCTTCTGTTCATCATCTTCAGGATGATGACAGGTTATTAACGGATAAAACTGACATTGCAAATAAGCTTGGAGAAACGTTGGCAAAACATTCTTCAACATCTAATTATATCCCGGAGTTTAAAAAAAATTAAGAAACAACAGGAAAAGATCAAATTAAATTTCACTTCTGATAATGGTGAAGACTATAATAAAGTCTTCTCATTACATGAGCTACACACCGCCCTTGGGCAAGCTCATGACACAGCAACGGGTGCTGACAACATACATTATCAGCTTTTAAAACATTTACCTGAATCCTGTCTGGAGACACTTTTAGATATATTTGATCAAATATGGATATCTGGGAATTTTCCTCCTTCATGGCATAATACCATTGTAGTTCCAATACCAAAGCCTGGCCGGGATCATACAGATCCCTCTAACTATAGACCTATATCCTTAACAAGTTGCGTGTGTAAAACCATGGAACGAATGGTGAATAATAGATTAATTTGGTATCTGGAAACCAATAATCTAATTACCAATATTCAGTGTGGTTTCCGAAAAAATAGAAGTACTATCAACCATTTAGTACATTTGGAATCCTTTGTGAAAAATGCTATTGTAAACAAACAGCATGTAGTATCAGTCTTTTTTTATCTTGAAAAGGCCTATGATACTACTTGGAAGCACGGCATTCTAAAGGATTTACATGATTTTGGTTTGAGAGGCCGTTTGCCTCATTTCATATCCCAGTTTTTAACAGACAGACAATTTCAAGTCCGAGTGGGTTCAACCCTGTCTGACCATTATACTCAGGATCAGGGTGTCCCACAAGGCAGTATTTTGTCTGTAACATTATTTAGTATCAAGATTAACAGTCTGTCAAATGTTTTGAATGATTCCGTTGATGGGTCGCTATTTGTAGACGACTTTAACATTTCTTGTCGCGGGAGAAACATGAACACTATTGAGAGACAACTGCAGTTGTGTCTCAATAAAATCCAGAAATGGTCGCTTGCTAACGGTTTTAAATTTTCTAAAACAAAAACTAAATGTATGCACTTCTGCAGGAAATATAGACAGCACAAAGACCCCGAACTATTTCTATCTGATACACCCATAAAGGTAGTTGAGGAGACCAAGTTCTTGGGGCTTATTTTTGACCGCCACCTAACATTCTTGCCACATATAAAATATCTCAAGGCTAAGTGTCTGAAAGCACTAGACCTGCTGAAAGTCGTATCACACTCTAAATGGGGTGGGGATCAGACAACCCTCCTCCATTTGTACCGATCTTTGATCCGCTCAAAATTAGACTACGGTTCCATCATTTATGGTGGAGCCTGTAAAACTAATTTACAGAAACTAGATACAATTCATCACCAGGGCTTGAGACTCTGTCTTGGAGCTTTCAGGACCTCTCCTGTCGATAGTCTGTATGTAGAGGCTGATGAGCCTCCGTTGAAACAGCGTCGTTTAAAACTTGCATTACAGTATTTAACAAAACTAAAATCAAACCCGTCCAATCCAGCTTATGATTGTGTTTTTAATCCTCTCTACAAGGAGTTATTCCAAACTAAACCAAAACTGGTTCCACCTCTGGGGATCAGATTACAACCCCATGTAACAGCAGCTAATATAGACCTTGATATTATTGCACCCTACCGTTTATTGTCCACGCCTCCTTGGCAATTGGTCAAACCAGAAGTAGATCTTACACTTACCAATTTTAAGAAATCTGATACAAACCAATTAATCTTTCAGCAAGAATATGTCCAGTTACGCTCTAAATATAATTCTCACCGCTCCATCTTCACGGATGGATCCAAGGACGATGGCACAGTTGCCAGTGCCACCATCATTGGTTCAAAAACCGTTTCCTCCAGATTACCGGATAACAGCTCAATCTTTACTGCTGAAGCTAAGGCTATTCACACAGCCTTGACATATATTCAAAAACAAACTGTATGTAAACGCTTCATCATTTTCTCCGATTCTTTATCATGCCTACAAGCACTTAAGACTGTTAAATCGAAACACCCGTTAATTCTTGATATTTTAGAACTTTATAATGACCTTGCTACTGGCCAATACGACATCGTACTTTGTTGGTTGCCTAGTCATGTTGGTATTGCTGGTAACACACGAGCTGATGCTGCAGCTAAAGCAGCTCTTGATAAACCAATGTCCCATCTTACCATTCCCTACAGTGATTTTAAACAAGGCATCAAGGAATATATTCGTAGTTTGATGCAGAAAAGATGGGACACCCAAGTAGGTATAAATAAACTTCATGAATTTAAACCCACATTAGGCTATACCTACTTGGGTTGCCAGTCCAGACACGACGAAGTTGTCCTGAGACGATGTCGCATTGGTCACAGTCGCTACACCCACGAGTATTTATTGAAAGGTGAGGATCCTCCGTTTTGTGTCCCTTGTGATGAAAGAATCACGGTCAAGCATGTCCCGCTTGACTGTGTTGATTTTTCCATCACAAGGGATCAATATTTCAAAACATCATCTTTTAAGGATCTTTTTACTAATATCAACTCTCGTTTAATTATAGATTTTTTAAAACATATTGAATTGTTTTCAAAATTTTGATAAATAATATTGTATATAAACTATGTTTTCAACTTGGTAGAATAAATTAAAAACTGTGATTGTAAATGGCTGTATCCTCGAAGGGGGTTAAAGTACAGTAAAACTATTGTCCCCTGGAGAGGATCCATAACTTCCATTCTTTCAAAGTAAATTTATAGCTATCACATTTTTAATCGTAGTATATTTGTTCGTTTTAATTGGTGGTACTCTTGCTTACAATCGCCAGCGACTGAAGGGATGGTGTAAATCCTGCTAGGGAGCCGTGCAGGTAGCAAAAGCATCGTAAGACCCCTCGGTCCCTAGTGTGGTGGCCGAACTTTGGTTGCTGGCGATCTATAACCCGTTTTTATATTGTTTTGTTGAATTGTTCCATTGTTCTTTTATATACTCTCAAACTAGTTTTAACTAAAATCTGTGATACTCTAGTTATTGTACTGTCCTTTGTCGACAGGTTTTATAGTTCATTTGATTTAGTCACGATATGGCTGAAATATTGCCGATGTGACTATAAACCATAACTCACTCACTCACTCACTCTTTTTTTAGTTAGAAAGGGGGTGTAGACAGGGAGAGCCGGTATCTCCCTATCTATTCATATTTGTATTCGAAATATTAGGTATAAAGATCAGGGTTAATTCTAACATAAAGGGCATGACAATAACCCTGAACACAAATTAGGACAATATGCTGATGATACTCAACTCTTTCAGAATGGATCCGAAAATAGCCTAAATGCTGCCATAGAAACACTTAAAAAATTTGTTTAATTTCTAGCCTTATAATGAATGTTGATATGACTAAAGCAATCTGGATATGTGCAATGTCGGCAAGTAATATAACTTTAATTTATAATCATTACCTAGAATGCATAAAAGGACCTATGGGTGATCAATACAATGAAACCATATAAAACATTATAAACAGAATACTTGCCTTATTTGAGAGATGTTTGACTGTATGGGGCATATTTTATAGAAAACATGAGTTTGATAATGATGATATGGAACAAATCATGGTTAAACCACTCTGGTTAAATCATCATTTTGAATCTTCATATATTAGGCATTTGGTTTCAACATGGTTTACATATTATAAGAGATATTTGTAATGAAAATGGTAACATAAATTTTGAATATTTTAAGAGCAGATACAGAATATAACTGTTTTGGACTATCAAAAGCTGTTTATCGATATTCCTAAAGCTTGGAAAGTTGTCATTTCAAACAATAATTAAATTCATGTCAACTAAGCATCAACAATGATTTTCTGACATTCTCTGAGATGAAAAGGGAAAGTATTCAAGAATTAGAATACCGGAATGGTATTTTCCACTTTTCCTATTTATTGGAAAGATATTTTCTCATACTACAGAAAAATGTTCTGAGGACTGGAAGGTGCTGGATTTCCAGTATAGTTTATTTATAGGACAATCTTCAAAAAGCCAGAATTTCTTGTGATGAACTTAGTTGATGATGATATTTGTACATTATGTAAGTGCTATAAAGAAGATTTATCACATAATTATTATGAATGTGAAAACGTCAAGGATTCCTGGTCACGGGTAGAAATATTTATCAACAGTAATATTGAACTTGAATTCACAAAATATACTTTCATGTTGGAGTTTGTACATACAATCATGTAGTTAACAATATTCTTGTCTCAGCGAAAAGATTCATTATCAAAATCAAGTACTAATCAACAAAAACCGTCCTTTGATGTATTCATGATTTGCAAACAAAAACAATAGAATCCATTTTTATCATAAGAAACTGAAGCAGCTGACTTCTACTCTCTGTCCATAGGCATAAAGCGTTAACAGCTGCTGCACCCATGTATATGACTAATCACTTTCTACTTCAAACATTGCGTACAGGCCTTCCATAAATAGTTTTTCATTATGTCTTCTACCTTGATTGTAAATACATTTATCGAAATACCAAATATTGAACAAGTATTATGAGTTTCAACCTTATAATGATTATAATCATGTAATAACAGATGATGCAATCCAGTCTTACTGATAGGTTTGTGAAATGACCATCACTCTGAAAGCTCTTCTAATACATATATTATTACCATTAACTCTCCTCTATCGGAACACCATACTTGTAAGTAGAATAAAACTATGTATCATACAAGTCAGCAATCTTCATTGTAAGAGGGAACAAAATTGCTACACTGATCGCCTTTCAAACCACATGCCCTTGGCCATTTTCTGATGGTGAATTTTGTGATGATTTTCTGAATTTGTCATGAGAGACGCTGCCTCTCTCTTTTTATATAGGCTCTGCTCTTTCAGAAAGCAGACGTTGCTTCTTGTGTGTTTAGGCTCTGTCATGTGAGAAAGGAGACATTGCCTTCTCTCTGAGAAAGGTTACTGATAATATCAACACAAGCAACATTTGCTTTTAAGTTGTCCAAAAGCTGTCCTGTTATCCTCCTGTTCCGCCTTTAACATCGGTGTTTGCCCTTCTTCATCTTTGCTGGTAAGATCAACTAAGTCTTGTGAGATAATGTACTCAACAATCTGTACATTGCCACCAACACGAGCGCAATGAAGGATGTTTCTTCCTGAATTATCTACTGTTGTCAAACTGCATCCTTTTTTCACCAGTAGATCAAAGACGTTCTTGTGGCCATTCTTTGCTGCTAACATTATTGGTGTTTGCCCTTCTTTATCTTTGCTGGGTAGATCAACTGAGTCTTGTGAGATAATGTACTCAACAATCCGTACATTGCCACCAACACAAGCGCAATGGAGGATGTTTCTACCTGAATTATCTACTGATGACAAATTGCATCTTTTTTTCACCAGTAGATCAAAGACGTTCTTGTGGCCATTTTCTGCTGCTACCATTATCGGTGTTACTCTACTTTTTCCTCTGCTGTCTTTGTCAACTATGTTACGTGAAAGAATACTAATAACAATCCGGACACTGCCGCCACTAGATGCTGCATGTAGGATGTTGTTGTTGTCATTATCGAGCACTGAAAGATCACACTTTTTGTTGACTAGTAGATTAAACACTTTGCTCTCACCCTCTTTTGCTGCAACAACCACTGGTGTGTGTCCATTCTCATCGCGGCTGTTTATATCAGCTATCTCATGTAAGAGGAGATATTCAACAATTTGTACATTGTCACCACAGCAAGCAGCATGAAGGATGGTTCTGTCTTTGTGATCTGTAACTTTAAGATCACATCCTTTACCACAAAGGAGATCAAAGACTTTCTTTTGACCTTGACTTGCAGCAATCATCACTGGTGTTAGTCCGTCCTTATTTCTGCTGTTTATGTCAGCTATGTGATGTGAGAGTATGTACTCAACAATCTGTGCATTGTCACTAAAACAGGCACAATGAAGTATGTTTGTACCTGAATCATCTACCATTGACATATTACAATGTTTGCTCACCAGTAGATCAAAGACTTTCTTATGTCCAATAAGAGCTGCTGTCATCACTGGTGTCAAACCGGTCTCATTTCTGCTATCAATATCAACGATATTGGGACCGAGAAGATAGTCACAAGAAAGGATGTATTCAACAATTTTGACGTTAGCACCTGAAGAACCTGCATGGAGAATGTTATTTCTATGATCATCCGTAACAGAAAGATTACATCCTTTTCTCACCAGTAGATCAAACACCTTCCTATGACCACTCACTGCTGCTACCATCACAGGTGTGAGCCCATTTTCACCTCTGCTCTCTATGTCAGCTACATCACGTGAGAGAATGCAGTTAACAAAATTAACATTATCATGATCACTTGCACAACCAGCATGCAGGATATTGTCACCCATGTTATCTACTACCAATAGGTCGCATCCTTTCCTGGCAAGGAGATCACATACTTTCTTCTGGCCATTTCCTGCTGCTATCATAACTGCCGTTTGCCCGTCCGAAGATCGGCCGTCAATGTCAGCTATCTCACGTGAGAGGATGTCCTCAACAATCTTTACATTGTCACTACAACAGGCAGCATGAAGAATATTGTGACCCTCATTGTCTTGTACATCTAAGCTACATCCCTCACTTACAAGTAGATCAAATATTTCCTTCTGACCTTCCACAGCTGCCAACATCACTGGTGTGCATCCATCCTCATCTCTACTCTCAATGTCAGCTACACCATGTAACAAAATGTCTTTGACGAACATTGCATTATTGCTATGACATGCTGCATGGAGGATGTTGCCACCACTATCACTAACGTCAAACTGATCACATTCATTGCTGACAAGTAGATCAAACACTTTCTTATTGCCTTCTTGTGCCGCCAACATCAATGGTGTATATCCATCACAATCTTTACTGTTTATATCGACTACCTTCCGTGAAAGAATGTCCTTAACAATACTGACATTATCACTGTAACAGGCAGCATGCAAGATGTTGTCCCCCAGATCATCAACTACAGATAGGTCACATCTGTTCCTTATCAGTACATGGAACACTTCTGTTTGTCCTTTCATTGCTGCCACCATAACTGGCGTTTTCCCATCCTCCCCTCTTCTCTCAATGTCAACTATCTTATTTGAAAGAAGATATCTGACTATATACACACTGTCACTACAACAGGCAGCATGAAGAACAGTATTATCTAGTTCATCCACTACCGAAAGGTTGCATCCTTTTCCCCGAAGGAAATCAAACACTTCCTTCTGTCCATTCTTTGACGCCACCATCACTGGGGTCACCCCATCCTTACCTCTACTCTCTATATCAGCTACCTTTTGTCGCAAAATATACCTTACTATATGCACACTGCCACCGGAGCAAGCAGAATGAAGCATATTGTTCCCCTCATAATCCATTGCCGAAAGATTACAACCTTCTTTTACAAGTAAGTCAAACACTTTCTTATTACCAGTGCTGGCTGCTTTCATCAGTGGAGTTGTACCCAAAATGTTCTTTTTCTCATGACTTATCTCATCGTTTGAAACTAACTCTTTGACAATGGCAGCATTGCTTCCATAACATGCCACATGAAGTATGTTATCACCAGTATCTAACACTAATGAAAGGTCGCACTCTTCTTTCAGTAAAGTATTAAATACTTGTGTATGTCCTAGACATACTGCAAACATCACGGGAGTCCATCCTCCAGAGCATATGTTGTTTATATCGACACCACCTTTGGATATCAATTGTTTCACTCGACCATATTTTCCTTCAATGCAAGCTATATTAAACACTTGATTTGAATGAGTTGGATTACTGGTCTCATGTCGAAATTGTGGCGTTGATGTCATGGGGTGTTCATTATCTGCAATGAGATGATTTTTGTTATTTGTAATTGATAAATGTAATACATTAGTCGTTTGTAACGACAGAACAACATACACTTATTCTTGCGGATGTTCACAAAGTTGTTTATGAATATTTGACCACTTCTGTTCATTACAAATGTCTATGGTTACTACAAGCTAACAGTTTTACTATCGATCAAATTACTGATGCCTCACAATTGATCAAATTCTTGACATCACTGACAAATACAATTAAATAAAAAGTTAAAATCGACGATGAACTACAAAACAAAAACAAAGATATTGTTAACCTTTAACCTTCCATTGGATTCGTGCAAAATATATTTTGATCGAAGGATATTCTTCCAGAAAGAGGACAACATCTATAAGGATAACATTGTAGGACAATAGATCTACCAATCATATCATATGTATAGCAATTCTTGTATGAGAATAGTATCGCAACAATATTATGGTTTTGTCACCCTCGGTTTGATACTGAATTGATGGCAAAACCTTCAAAAGATTGGAGACCAACTTACTTAGTTGTCTGGGACTGTCTGTGGCAGGCAGTCCATCTCGTGACGTAGGAAGTACATTGTTTGTGTAGTTTTCTGAAATGTAAAAGATATAGATTTTGTCAATATCATAATATTATCATACGACTTCCACACAACTCGGGACTAGCAGTGTAAAAGTATGCTCCAAACAAATACACTCGCACAATGTGTAGTGTGACGAAACAGATTGATGATTTACTTAATTAGTTCACCTCCAGCAGGAGGTGCATGAAAGTCATTGATAGTTGCTAAAATTTAGAGCATGTGTGGAGTAAACGCCTTCTTTGTTCATATCATAATGTAAGCATACGACTTACACAGAACTGTAACTAACAGTATTGCAGTATGTCAACACTTCAGTCCTTAAAATGCGTGACAAATAACCTCTGGTTGAGACAGATGATTTAACAGTTGCATTCTGATATTCTGATATGAGTTACGTCCCTTTGCTTTAAATATCAAAATCAAGGCAACCTGGCAACCTCAAAAGGACATTTGGTAATGTGTGAACACTCTGTGGATACGTTATGAACAAAACATGGAGGATCAAGCAACATACAGAGCTAGAATCGGAACCTTTTGTCATCCACCCGGGACCCTCCAAGTCAGCCACGTTGACAGTTACACGCCATACACAACATGTCATGATAACTCAGATATGCCGTATCGCATTATCATATGCACTTTGCTGCTGACTGCGCACCTTTCGTTGGCGGTGACGCGATTCCCGTGGGAGTCATAACACAGCTCCTACTGTGCTCTAATGACATAGAGACAAATCCAGGCCCAATAACTCTCCAAGAAGTACAGGAGAAAATACTATCAGAAATAGGGAGCATGAAATCTAAGATACGAAACGTCAAAGCAGATTTAAGCACACAAATTTTGGAACTAAAGAATGACATCCTCACTATCAGTTCTAAATGTGAAAAACTGGATGAATCTTTTACAGAATTACATCGTGATCTAAACACTATGAAACAGAACCATGATATAATGTATGATGACATTGATGCACGTTCAGGCAAGGTGGATACTGTGTTTGATCAGATGTCAAAAATTGATAACGAACTAGATAGACTTGAGTCCTATAGCAGACGTGCTAATATCATCATCCACGGGATACCGGAAGCTGAAGGCGATGAAAAATCAATGGCGTGTAAAGATACTGTATTATCTGTCCTCAATGAACATGCTTAATTCAAAACGTGGCAACCATTGGACATTATAAGTGCGCACACACTTGGCGTTAAACGTGTAAATGCAAATCGCCCTCGCCCAATGATTGCTGAGCTACATTCGTCTGACGACAAAGTTCGTACCTTGAAAACGAGACCCACATTCAAGGAATGGGGACTTGGAATTTCTAGTGACCTAATGTCACGTCAACGTCAACAGCTTCAGGCACTTAAGGGAACCAACACGGGTATTTCAAAGACGGACGTTCGGTAACAAAACCCCGCACCATGGAAACAGTATCAACAACGTTTAGCACTGATCTTTTCATAGAAGACCGGATGGAACAACAGTGTCACATGCTCCTATCAGCTAGGATATTGGCCGAGACCCGTATAGTTTTTCACAAGATCCTAGCACTATCAACACCGGTGTTACGTTAAACGCTTATTGTCTAAGCGAAACATTCACCTTTCTAAGTTGGAATATTAATGGACTTCGAAACAAAATTGATGATGCTGATTTTATATCATACTTACAACAATTTAAAATAGCATGTCTTGTGGGAACTTTTGTCGACTGTAGTTTTGACAATAACTGGTTAGTTGGTCCAGCAATAAAATTATCTGACTACGGAAGGCTGTCAGGTGATATTGGTGTATGTGTCCATCAATCCGTCAGTAATTTTTGTAAGTTAATTAAATCAGATGTAGATAATCTCCTGTGCTTGAACATATCAAGTGTTACTTACAATTGACAAGAACGTAAACTTGCTATGTACATACATACCACAGGCTGGTTCGCCGTATTATAACCATGTGGTCTCAAATTGTAGTATTGATCATCTTGAAGACTTTATGTTAGATAATCAGTCGCAGCTTAAAGATTCTATCAGTGTAGTCTGTGGAGATATGAATGCTCGTACTGGTCAACAAAACAGTCCTCTAGTTGATATACAAAACGGTTTTGTTCATAGTAACTGTTCATTCCCAGAAGATGAAAACGTATGTGTTGGAGATCGGAAATCCCATGACAACGTTATTAATAAATTTGGTCAGATACCGCTAGATATGTTGTATACATTTCAGTTGTTCATTGTCAATGGGATAGTGTATGGGGATACCCTTGGAGAATTTACCTATTGTGGAAACCAAGGTGCGAGCGTTAATGATTATTTTATATGTTCCCCCGATTTCTTCGATTATATTAAGTTGTTGAACATTGGCGATCGTCTAGAATCTGATAATTTACCTTTGGTATTGACCTGTAAGTTCCCTCATATGAATCAAACACATACCAAATTAAAATATGAGGGTGTCACTAAGAAAAAACTAATATGCAATGACGAACTTTCGAACAACTTTCTAAGCAAACTACAAGAAAGTATAACATAATTTAAAAAGTTACCTCTAGATAAACTTAAAACAACAATATTGAGGGGGCAAACGTCAGCAGCTTGTATGAGAAAAGAATTAAACCTGAACATGGATAAAACTAAAACTTTTAATACTGAGTGTAGAATTGTAAGGTGTAATGCCCGCTAAGCGCTGCGAAGATTTAGAACAACCCGTACTAGTCTTGACAGAAAAAAAATATTGCAAAAGTAGGAATAAATATAAAAGTTGCTGTCGGAAATAGAAATTTGATATGCGTAGACATAGACAAGACAAACTGAAAAAGTCTTTTAACAACCCTTCTGCGTTCTAGAAACAAGTACAATCTCTTAAGAATAGATCTTCTGCTACAGATGACATACCAAAGTCACAGTGGCTGAGTCATTTTAAGAAGGTTTTTTCAAATGATGCAATATTCACTATGGCAACTGATGATATGCAAAATTGTTTTGGTGAATGCTACACGGATGTTGATGAAGTTTTGCTAGATTCACCCATTGTTGAAAACGAAATATTAGATGAGATAAATCACCTCAAGAAGGGAAAAGCTGCTGGTCCTAATGATGTAGTTATTGAAATGTTGAAGTGTTCTAAGTTTGAAGTTATGCCTTTTCTTTGCAAATGTTTCAATAAGCTATTTGAAAATGGAGTTTTCCCAAGCAATTTGTCATGTTCTATAATAATCCCCCTGCATAGAAAAGGACCCAGGAGTGACCCAGATAACTATAGAGGTATTTCATTAATGAGCATTTTAGGAAAAGTATTTACTATAATATTAAACAATCGAATTTCAAAATGGGCGGAACCATATCGTCCAGGCTACAATTTGATAGTTCAATTTTCAGCGGAATCAAATGCCATTCTAACAGCACTTACATATATTCAAAATCAGTCAAGGCATAGGCAGTTTATACTATTTTCAGACTCTCTTTCGTGTCTTCAGGCTATTGAACATACATCAAGTCATCATCCACTTTTAATCAAAATTGCTGAATTAAGGAGTGTTCTCGCTACTGGCCAATATGACATCGTTTTCTGCTGGTTGCCTAGCCATGTTGGAATCGTTGGCAACGTAGTGGCTGATACTGCTGCAAAAGCAGCACTCAACAAATCTGTGACACCACTTAAAATTCCATACAGAGATATTAAACCTATTATAAGATCTTACATCAAAGATCTTATGCAAAAGAAGTGGGACACCCAAGTAGGTATCAATAAATTACATGAAATTAAACCAACTATCGGTTACACTTACTTGGGCTGTCAATCCAGATTTGAAGAGGTAATTATGCGACGATGTCGTATTGGCCACAGCAGATATACACACGAGTATTTATTGACAGGTGAGGATCCTCCATTTTGTATCCCTTGTGATGAGAGAATCACGGTCAAGCATATCCTGCTTGACTGTGTTGATTTTGCCATCACAAGGGATAAATATTTCAAATCATCAACTATCAAGGATCTTTTTAATGGTACAAGTTCTCATTTAATCATTGTTTTTTTAAAGGATATTGAATTGTTTGAGAAATTTTGATTAATATGTTTTGAAAATGTCTATCTGTCGTTTTAAATATTGGTAGATCAATTCTGCAAACTGAGATTGTCAGTGGCTGTATTCTTGAAGGGGGTTAAAGTACTGTAAAATTATTGTCCCCCTGAAAGAATACATAAGTTCCAAATCATTCAAAGTACATTTGGGTCTACCCCGTTTTTTAATCGTAGCTTCTTTGTTAGTTTTAATTGGTAGCTACAATTGCTTATAATCGCTAGCGGCTGAAGGCATGGTGTAAATCTTGCTGGGAAGCCGTGAAGGAAGCAGAAGTATTGTAAGTCCCCACGGTCCCTAGTATGGTGGCCTAACTTTGGATGCTGGCGATCTCTAGCTCGTTTTTATCATGTATTGTTATGTATTGTAATAACGTTTTATCCTTCATTACTAGTTGTAAATATGTCTGTGATACTTTAGTTATTTTACTGTCCTTTAGAAAGTTTACACATATTTCGTATGTATGTTTAAATTGGTGTAGTGACGATATGGCTGAAATACTGCCGATGTGACTGTAAATCTTAACTCACTCACTCACTCAAAATGGGCGACCATGTGTGATAAGATTCTTGAATTTCAAGCTGGCTTCAAATAAAGTTTTTCCACTGTAGATCATGTATTTACACTTTATGCACTTATTCAAAAAACCTTGTCACGGCGTAGGCATAAACAGTTTTTTTACTGTATATAGCATTTGTAGATTTTAAAAAGGCTTTTGATTTTGTCGGTCGCTTTAAGCTATGGACATGTCTACGAAAAGCTGGTTTACGTGGGAAAATGTTTACTATTCTAAAATCTATGTATTCTAATGTGAAATCATGTGTTCGTTGTGGGGATAGTTTAACATATTTCTTTGATTGTCCTTTGGGCCTACGACAAGGCTGTATTTTGAGTCCGATCTTATTTTCATTTTTCACTAATGAATTATATTACGAAAAAGCCGCCAGTGGTAAACATGGTATCCAAATGTTCCGAGATTGGATAGAAGTATTAATGCTACCTTTCGCAGATGGTGTCATTCTAGTGTCAGATACTATTGATGGTCTTCAAAGGCAATTCAATATTTGAAGTACATACACGAAAGAGTGGAAATTATCAGTAAATTTGGAAAAACTAAAATTGTGATTTTCAGAAAAGGTGGTCCAATAGCGTCGAAAGAGAGATGGTCATTCGATGGTCAGTTAGTCAATATAGTAGATCACTACTTATATTTAGGAATCTGGTTCTCACACACAATGAATTTGAAAAAAATACCCTTGACGTGTCCTTGCGTGCAAAGAAAGCTTTAATAAGTGTAATGTCTATTTCTCATAAAGTGGGATCGATGTCACAGAATATCTTCTTTAAGCTCTTTGATACCCAGATACAACCAATTTTATTGTATGGTTCTGAAGTATGGGGATTTCAACGTTATGACTGTTTAGAGAAGGTTCACTTATTAGCATGTAAAAAGTTTCTTTGTGTCGGATCTTCTACACCAAATTGCATGGTTTATGGTGAATGTGGTAGATACCCATTATATATTAACTATCAGATCAGATGTTTAAAATACTGGTTTAAAATTCTTCATATGCATGAAAAACGTCTCCCCAAATTAGCTTATAACATGCTTCTACATTTAGATAACATGGGAAAGAGTGGGTGAGTTAATGCTTTACGTCACATCGGCAATATTTCAGCCATATCGTGACGAAACAAAATTTGACATTAACAATATATATTAAGCAGTATAAAATTCTGCCGACGAAGGGCAGTATAAAAACTATCATATCACAGATTTGTTAAAATAGATAACTAACTTAATCATTAGACAACAAATTATAAAAACGGGCTATAGATCGCACATGGGAAAGAAAACTTGGACATCGCATATAAGAAATATTTTATTTTCGCATGGTTTTGGTTTTATATGGCTATGTCAGTCAGTTGGAAATGTATATATGTTTCTTAATGAATTTCGGAATCGGTCTATAAATATGTTCTACCAAGAATGGCACTCCACTTTCGAGGATAGTTCACATTATGAATATTACAAAACTTTCAAAACTTTACTTCAACCAGAAATATATTTATCAGTACTCACTACGGAAAACTTAAGAAAACAGTTAATTAAATATCGACTTGGTTTGCTAGACCTATTTGTAAATTAAGGAAGAAAAGTGTCCATTGAAAAAATGAAAAGAATTTGTCCATTGTGTAATCTAGAGATAGAAAATGGAATTCATTTTGTGTTTGTCTGTCCATTTTACAATGATATCCGAAAGAAATATATAAAAGATTATTTAAGAGAAATGTCACCAATAAACGCCTTTGAAGTTATGCGGACGACAAAGAACGAATTCAATATATTAAATTTTTCTCTTTATATTAAGCATGCATTAGCCAAAAGAAATGAATTAATCAAACAATCTGTATATCCCAATGTGTAACATATATGATTGTATCTACATGCGTAACTCTTTCTTGTATATGGGCCGGTGGCCTTTTGTACAATAAACTTCTTTGACTTTGACTTTGACATTCTGATATTCATATGAAGGTATGTCTTTCTCTTTTCAAATAACGATATTTACCAATTTTTAAAATGAATAATTGACGTTCTATATAATATTTATAGCATATTTGGCAATATGTGTAAGGCAGAAAACGAGATCACATTATACGTCAGGAAAACAGAGCTTTAAGCCTGGCGCTTCTCAGTTATAGTATAGGTACTCATGAGTTTCATGCAAGGAAGTAACCAGTTTTTTGTTCAAAGGAGATTGTAAGTGAGTCTCAAAACATGCTGCGTCAAACATTATCTTCACCGACACAACAGAGTTTGGGTTTGGTTTTATCATGTAACAATCAAAAGGCAACAGCTCCAAACATCCATATGAGTTAGATTTTTTATTCATATTAATCGATTAATTATAAGGATACCAAATGGCCAGTATCTTACCAATATTATATATTATCCCAGACACATTGCCACTTTCAATACTCGCATGATCAGTTCCGCCTTGAACATGTAATTGTCCTGGAAAAAAACATGTAATATGCTGTAGAACGTTAGTGTGGGTCATCATAATATTAATAGAGTACTCTTGACTATTCTGTGACAACTTGATGGACCACATATGATCAATTTCGGTACACACAACATATTGTCAAATATACCAAATGTTTTGGTCTCAAGTTAACATTCCAAGTACTCGTACAAGTGTTTGTAATTACTGGATGTACCACTACAGCTCTCAGTACTACAAGTACTACTACACTACTGATAACAATGACAACACTGCATGTTTCAATTAGCGCACTGTTATCATGAAGGATTTGTCAAAGATGTCCCTATACATCTTGTTGATTGGTTGATTGTATTGACATATATGTCTGATACAAGTACTGATCCTCTCTTTGGTACATGTATGAATTGTAACACTCTTACTGAAATGGTGATGTATAATGTATCCCATGAAATGCAACGTTTCTGTGGTATCTCAGTTCGTGACTTAAGTGACATTATCAAGGCTACCTACTCAGCCTTCATTTACTACAGAAAATGAAGTTGATCTTATACCCGGATACACATACTAAAAACATTTTGAATGTGGTTATTTACCTATAGCCAGGGGAGGAAACGTGGAGCCTACATCTTTTGTTCCTTTGGGTCTCCTTCTCTGTTTGGTTTGCACAGCCTTAGATTGGAGAACACCTTTTTGTGAAGCCATGATGCAGAACTCAAAACCACAGGATGAGAAGAGGAACAGTGCTGAAAGAGACATAATTGATAATTGATAATTTATGGTGTTAGCATTATCTCTGTTTGACAATTCAATGTGAGTCGATATATCAAGTCTATGTTCGTCGGTCATTCGTTCGTTAGCACCTAACTAAATACTTTTCTCCTCCCGAACTAATGAACACATCGAAATAATTTTCACAGAACTTTTCCTACTTTTCTTTTTTGTTGATTGTCAAACATTCTAAATGGCACCTACAGCAGCATTTATAGTACAGAGTACAGCTATCTTGATTCTGGAGCATCGTCGCTCTGTATCCATGCTTGATGTTTGATGGTCATGAGGAAAATATCCAGCAACTGGTACGTGACTTCTGAAGCTCATTAGGAGCCCACAGAATTTAATAAGATGATCCTGGTAGGTCATGATCCACCTATACTGTTTTTGTCACATCGAATGCATATATATCAGCCAGATCTACCTGAGCACGGGAACGTCTTTGACAGGATTGCTCTACAGCAATACCATATGGATGAAATGACAAAATAAAAGACGTTGGCAGTCTTTCCAAATAACGAACTGCCAACGTCCATGCGTTGAGGCTGTTTAGCCAAACATTAAAATAACACAACATGCGTAACATGCTACGTGAGTGAGTGAGTTGGGTTCAACGGCGCTTTTACCAGTATTCCAGTCATATCACGGCGTGTCAGCTTAATGTGGGAGAAAAGCCCGAAGTGATGCAGGTCTCAGACGTTTACCACTTCGGTGAAACCCACGAGCACGGGTATGGTGCTGACAAACCTAGAACATAATCGGGGCGAACCGGGATTCGAACCCACAATCATAGGTTTCTGACGTGCCTAAGGGACGTTACTCTGCACAGCGAATCGCGGCGCCTTAGACGAATGGGCCACCCGTACCCCCTTAACATGCTACGATCAGTGAGTGAGTGAGTTATGATTTTACACCGCATCGGCATATTGACAGAACTGGCTACCACACTGTCTTCAGGTAGCACTGTTTGGGATAATTCCAATAGTTATAAATGAGGACATGTTATCAATGTGAGCGGATGGTGATCATTCCTTGGCCACTGTCGGCAGGGGGGCAACAGAGATCAGGAAGATGCCACCACTGAGGCAATTGTTGATAAAATACATAAGATTCTTGATGAACGACGACTCTCCACATGTAACATAGTCAGCACTTTTGGTTTCTGAACTTCGGATTCTTGATAAGAAACACAGGTCCATAATCTCTCACGAGAATTTACGTTGTTTTGAAGTAGAACCAGCTGGTTTTGTTCACAATCATTCATTTCTGTATTTAAGAAATTGTTATAATGCAGTGTATGTTATTGTTTAACAATGATTGTATCTGTGTTACATTGTTTCTGTTGAGATTCGGTTGACGCTCATTGCATTGCATTTGAGCAGTAATTAGTCGTCAGGAATGAAGTGTCATTTAATCTAAGCAGTCGTCAGGAAGTTACTATATTTAGATACTAGTGTGGTGTGTAAACTTCCGGAAACGGCGAGACTGGTCACGCATTGTGTAGAACCTTACAGCATTGTCTGGATTGTTCTTGGAGCGATCGAGTTGGAACTCTATGTAATTACGTAATGGCCAGACCCTCAAACTGCAGACATACCCCTCCTCATAGTAGAACAAGCAAACTTAGGTTTTCCTAATGTTTTTGTATCAAACAGACTAGAAAATAGTGGTTGTGGTCAAATATGTTGGGGTCATAATGCACTTTCCTGTTGTAAAAATAGAGAAAATCAAATATAGTCCCCGAAAAAGGTAGTGTATACATTGAATCCTTATTTTTATCATTTGTGATAGTTTATACATAGTAGACTTAAATTATTATAATCCTTTTAATTATAGTCTCTAACAAATTGAGTTATTAGTAACAATAAGCCAAAATATGGTGAATCTTGCTCTATTTTCCTTTTCCAGTTTTTGGAAAAAGAACTGTAATTAATTATTAGTATTATCAACCAAGCCATTTGATATTTCAAAATGAGCCTACACGTCTTATGATGAGATGAAAGGTTTGCCTTAAATCAATGATTATTTAAGCCACCGAGATGGTATACTTGAAGTTCAATGTCACTCTGAAGGTCAAGTTCTAAATTAATGCATTAATAGTATGAAAAATCCTGCAAATGCACATACAACTATCATAACTGGTTCTGTGTATGCACAATAAAAACTCTACCAGATCATGTTGTCATTTTCGTCCAGGGATTTGCATTCCGACTGTATGTTCCTTTTGCTCTGCGATGCTTCAAGTGTCAGTCCTTTGAGCATGTCTCTGCTAAGTGTAGGAGCACTCATCATGTGTGCGCTAAATGTGGAGGGAAGCACAAATATGAGGAATACAATGAAAGTTCGCTAAAATGTAAGAACTGTGGTGGTGCTCACTCTGCAGCATACAAAGGCTGCATTAAATACCAGGAAGCTGTCCAGATCCAGAGAGTCAGAGTTGAGGGTAAATTGTCTTATTCTCGGGCTGTTCGAATGGTGCGTGGAGATTTTGATATTGCTCATGAACAGGTTCCAAAAGTCAATAACCCACCTCCTGTAGCTAAACCACTGACTCCAGTTGTTCCAATTTCTGATGTTGTTTCGCTTCCAGTCATAGTGACTGCTAGTACTCAGACTGAAACTCCGGAAGTTGAATGTAAGTGACATTATGCCTGATTCTTCTTTCAAACACGTATTCAACAATGTCTCTTCTGTTGATTTTCTCAACTTTGTTATTTGTATAGTTGCCAATCTTGGACCTACTCGTACATTCAAGTCTGATGGTCTCCAGACTATAGCATCAGCTGCCCATTCCCTCTTGGGGTTAAAATTGTCCCCTGATGATCGGACGAGCATGGGTAAGGGTAAAAATTGGAATCTTAATCCATTCTTCTTTTTTCTCTCTTGATGCCAGATCAATAAATTCTAACGGTCCAGGATTTAAAGTTTTTATTAACAGTCTTTACCCAACCCCAGATGTTATGTCTTCAGGAGACATTCTTAAATCCTAACCAGCAATTCCTTTGGGAAGGTTATGTCTCCCTACGTAAAGATCGTCAGTTTGGTTTTAGAGGTGGTAGGGCTAAACTCACTTACTCACTGTCATTTAGTGAAATAAGGTTCCACCATCCCAATTACAAGGGAATGAAGTCAATATTCATTTGAAGGATAAATGACCAGTCTCCATTTTTTATGTCTATAATAATGCTATTGCTACCTATGATGACTAATGTTCTCTATTGAATATGTCAGACAATCTTAAAGTAGTGTGTGGTGCCTTTAAAGCGTGTGGCAGTTTCACTATTCTATGAACTATCGAGGTAATTAGCAAACCTTTATTATGGGCAAGGTGTAAATTGGCCTAGTTGCCTGAACACCTATAAACCTTTCTAATAATCAATCAATCAATCCTTCCGTTTGACTAATTCTAATCACATTTCATTTAATGATTTTGGATATTTTGAGAAAAGTGGTTGTACATCTACATGTATGTGAAGCTTCTTTTTTTTAAGAGTATATTTTTTCTGTAAGAACAACAATGTAATAAGATAAATGTCGAAGGTAGAAACTTCACAAGGGAAGCCAACAGTTAATTGGCTCTCATATGTATCTCGGAATAAAATAGTTCCTTAAAAAGAGAGCTGACATGAGAGTATGCATGCTCAACTTGCTTTACAGGAAAGTATGTTGAAGTTTGTCTACAGCAATTTATTCAACCAATATCATCATTAAATAAGAAGGTTCTGTTAAGAACTACCTCCGTAAATCCGTCACAGTGACAGCGTGTCATAATACTACATCATGTACAAGACGTCACAATGGCCAACACGATAAACGTGACGGGAGAGAGTTTCGAAGTTGTTTATGAACCTGGGGCTATTAAAAGTGTCTGTCATCATTGATCAGTTGGCAGATCATTTAAAGGTGATTATAAATATGTGTCAAATAATACTAAGGTAAATTCACTGAAAATGTCTGCCTTGATAGAGATCGATTCGATACTACGATGGATTGGATGTGCATTTCTTAGTTTTGTTCACTAGGTTGTGTCTAGTGAGGACATTCGTGAACAATCATGACTCTCTGACTTTTCTTAATGTATACTGACACGTTGAGTCCAAGATTTAAGGGTCTAAATGATCGGAAACAACGCTTCTGCATTTATTCGTGCAAGAGAATTCCCTGGGGTTTGCCAAGGCATGTGGAAGTAGTCCGCCAGTATATACGTCATTTCAAGAATACAGTCTCGTGAAAAACCTTATGCCACTTATGTTAACCCCAGACAACATTGATTATTGACAACTGACCAATAGTGGGTCTGCAGGGCTCGTGATGAAAACGGAACTGAACTGAACCAATACAGTTTAATTTATGCTTTATTATGCTGATACTGGTTAATTTGCATCTGTCTAGATCTGGCATAGTCACATTGATATTACATACTGTTTAATCATAACCTACCCAATCCTGGCTTGGCACAAGTGGACAAACACCAGATTACTGATCCAGTGATCGATATTATGAGCACTGCGATCGGGGCACGAATTGAGAAATTGTGCTTCTTGATTTGCGGGGCAATATTGAGACATAGTTACTAGTATCTATGATATATATGTGTCTATATCTATATCAATATGTATATATGTGTGTATGTGTATGTGTGTGTGTGTGTGTGTGTGTGTGTGTGTGTGTGTGTGTGTGTGTGTGTGTGTGTGTGGATGTGAGTGTGTGCGTGCGTGCGTGCGTGCGTGCGTGCGTGCGTGCGTGCGTGTATGAGCAGTGGCAAATGTGGACATAGGTATGTATACACGCCTTTCAAATGAGGACCCAAATCCAATTGAGCTAACTCAGGTCCAAAATGTGAGAAAAAATATATAAGCACATAGATTATTTCGCCGATATTCATGGTGTCGCCCACACAATACTGGCCGACATCACCGGAGCACCTTCCATTTAATGACACCATTACGTTTTTGTGTCTGGAGCAGATGCAAATGTAGTCTACTAGAAGCGAGACTCTCTGTATGTGTGTGTGTGTGCGTGTGTGTGTGTGTGTGTGTGAGAGAGAGAGAGAGAGAGAGAGAGAGAGAGAGAGAGAGAGAGAGAGAGAGAGAGAGAATCGACATATCTTTGATTCTTCGTAATAGATTTGATGATGAACGTAATATTCATATCAATGTATTCAAAGGTTCTTACACGATTTCCTGCATATAAATCACCACAACCCAACCCCGCCAAGTCACCCAAGTCGCCGCAATTCGAATTCTCAACTGGCGGGGACGTAGTGAGATCTGTGGCGTGGTAGGCCCAACAAAACGACACTCAGATCTGCTCATGTTATCAAAAGAAAATTCTGGAAGGCAATTTCAACATCCGAGGTTTAAAACGATACAGTCCGCCTGAAAACAAGGCGTCCTGTGAAGGGTATGACCCTAACGGCTTAACAGCTTACATTTGATTGGCAGCGGTATGTAGATGAAATTGTACGTCCTGTCGTATTCCGTACGCTAGAATTATCGGCAGAAATCTTGCCCAGGTGGTCACCGACAAGAAGCAGCTGACATGTCCCCAATGAGCATGTATCACCCAACATGGTGTACACACCAGATACAGATCTATACGCCCAAAAGTCATTTCACAGACAGTTATCGTCATTACACCTTCATGATCATTTCATCTTATATTTTACGTCTTTTTTGTCTGTAGTATATAGTTTTATGCTTCGTACTTACTCAAAATCAATTTTAACTATTAAGCAGATAAAGACATTAGTACTTCTCATTGGAAAACAAGTATTATGTCACCACTCAAAATCTACAGAACTGTGATTCTACTGATATGCGAAAAGACACATTGAATCCTCACAGAAGAACACTACACAATCTATTAATAGACCTACAAATAACACGACACAATCTTCGAGTTGAAAAACTAACACTAGTTATTTTTATGCTTGACCGACTATGAGTCAAAGCTTTCTATTTCACACATATTAATCTTTTCTGACTGCAAACGTACTGAATATTTACGCTAAAATATATCCTCTTTCAAACGTTGGGCTGGAGGAGAAGGGATGCCCGAGACAAGCTACAAAGGGCATGTGCGAGAATAGCATTTAATAACAATCCATTTTATTATTTAATCGAAAATCTACCCGAGGTGATGACAATTGGAAGGCGGACATATAATTAAAGCATTCCATCAAATGAAGTGTTTGTACCCAGTTCAAATTTAGTAAAGTCAATGCTGATGGTCAAAACACGTAAGCTACACCCTACTTTAGAACAAAGCTGAAACCTGCGGACGAAAGTTTAGACTGTCTTTTCGCAGTGGCAGTAAACAATACCATTCAATTTTCTTTTATGTTGGCCTATGGACTAGCGATGCGGTGTCTGCAATGAGCGGAGCATCTGCGGGCTATTGCATGCTGGGAACTGGTAGAAGTAAGCGTGCAGTGGCCAATACCTTTAATGTTTTACAATGTGTGATTAGCACACTATGGAACAGGTACCAACAAACCCCAACGTATAACGATCGACTCTGCTCAGGGTGTCCCAGGTCAAGGACAAGAGTACAGGGTCAATTGAAAATTTGAGCTAAGACCACTTTCATGATCCCGGGGCCAGGTCTTATCAAAACGAGCTCAGATGGCCAATCAACTTGCTGAAACCTTTTATCAGGTTACTGGTGTTTGAGTAGCAGGTCAGACGATTAGAAACTGTCTACACACATCTCATCCCTATGCTCGACGGCCATGTTGTGTCGCGCCTTATATAACGTCGGAACTGGGGTAACATCGTCGATGGTAACATGTCATGTGACCGTCCAGTTTCACTTTGCACTTTTCCGATGGCGTAGTCGTGTCTGGCGACCTCGAAATGAACGTCAAGCCAATGTCAACCATGAGAGATTTGGCGGTGATTTGGCTATGGTGTGGGTTCGCTTCACTGGGCCTGACCGAACCCCACTCCATATTGTGCAAGCAGGGCTCTCGGGACACTACCAAATCGGGTCAACAGACTGACACCTTTTGTTGTCCCGTTTGCATGGCATGTGGGTCGACATGTGGTCTTTCAGGACAACGGCTATGCTCACCATACGAATCATCAAAGTTTACCTTCATCAGCACAGAATTCCATGACCAATAATGAGCCTTAACCCTTCCCCCATTGAAACATCTAGGTCATAAGAAAACGTGCAACTTTATAAATAACATGGTTAAATGCATATAGCCACGTTTCGATGTCGAGTCTCACATCGTTATCAAGCTGGAATGACAACAACCAAGTGATATAAGTATATAAGTGCATGATATGTTGTGATAAGCAGCAGATTAACATTGACAACAACAGGTAATAGATAACAAGTAGCAAACAGATAACTGGATGCAGCCAAATTTACAGTGAGGAAAACAAATAGCGCACAGGTAGTGACGTACAGGGATAGTGAAGCTGATTTGATCCTAATTAAAATAATCTATTGCTTCACTAGATCTTTAAGGCAGGCGAGATGATATACGCTTCTCCGTTGATCAGATGTTTGTGACCACGGATTTCTAAAGCTTCTTGGAGTTTCCTCTTGATGAAGTCTTGATGTTTAACAAATAATGACACAATAAGATCCACAGCATACCTAACCTTAAGACTTGGTTTAGCTGTAGCGCGGTGCTTCAAAATGTACCCCATGTGTACATATGAGAACGACAATCACCAACAGGCTCACTTCACGAGTTCGTTTCGCTCACTATTGACATTATCGAGATGGGGGTTGAAATCAATATGACTTCCAGATATATAGTAACGTAATGTAACATGTGTAGCCCCGAGAAAGGACCTTGATACTATCTGTTACTAACACCAATTGAGACACGGGAGATGGAACCGCAGCGGAGAGATCGACAGCCGATAGTGCTTCATGCGTCACTAGGATTATTTGAACTACACTGGCCTTGAAGAATGTAACTTAACTTAGATTTTTTATGTGGCAAGTGTCAGACATTATTATTTTAGATGTATCGATTCTGACCCTACATACTCCTTCGTTTGCCCGGACACATTGAGTTTTGTACCGTTGAGATAACTCAACGTTGATATCGTTGCATAGAGGTGGTTGGTGGTTTGTGCTACAACGTACATCACCACCCTTTGTCTATTAGATTAAATAAAAACCGTTATATAAACATATATATTGGACTCTGATTTCTGTTCACAGTATAACATTCAAATGTAAACATACAAGCTAACGACAACTTACCTCCAACACGCCTCCGTGTTTACTGCGCAGTGGGCAAGACTTACAGGTAGTGACTGTACAGTCACCTACATAGCCTATCTGCTTAACTAAACATATTGAGGAAGGTAACTCACCCGACGGTCACGTGACTGGGAACAAGGATATAATAGTGGTGTAGGAGCCACGTTAGTGGTGGGTTTTGTAACTGGCCTGGGTCATCTTTGCTGAATTTTCCATGGCGACATCTTTTTTAACTGCTTTATTTATGCCCCCCTGAAATTACCTTTCTGAACGGCATAGCCTCTCTGTGTCCTCACCCTGTCTTCTAAGGTACAAATACATTCATCTGTGGCCGAGCGTGACACAACAGGGGTATTAGCTCTAGTCTAATGCAGATAACTAAACTAATATCTAAAAAACTTTACTGGTAAAGGTAGATTGGCACATGGAGATATTTTCCTTTCGCATGAAAACATTTAACTTACATATTTCATATACATTCATTAACTTACACATTTCAGATCCTGTTTAAGAGCATTGAATGTCAGATAAGTGATAGAATAGTTCAATAGAAGCTGAAGAATGTAAAATCGTGGCAAGTTGCTGCGTCCGCGCGATGCTGCCTGTATACAAAGGTGGCATGACAAATAGAGAATCTCACCCGAGTGTCTTTTGATATCAAATATATCAACACGTTGATAAAAGTGGAAAAATTCCGAGGCTTGCCGAGGGTTTTTGCCACTTTTATCAACGAGTGTTGATAAATTTGATATCAAAAGACACGAGGGTGAGATTTTATTTATCATCCAACATCATTCTTTCAACTTTTTCAATTTGTAGACAGTAATTAGCAGTGTCTTCAGTGTAAAAAGTATTACTAACAGCTTCAGTAGCAGAGCCATTAGTGATGTCATTTGATTGGGACGTCATGGTAACCAGTGACGTCACAATAACCAGTGACGTCACACCGTCACGGTGACGTCACATGTGCACTGACTGCTTGGGCGTGTCAAGGCATTGTATCAAGGCTTATCGACCATTCAGAGGGATGACACTGACGAGTCAACATCGGTTTCGGGGGGTCATATAAATGTTGGACTCGTCAAGTTCAACGTTGGTAATGCTGTAACTGACAACGTGTCTTATTTTATGACGAGAGTAGGTTCCAGCTATTCAGAGCCGACGGGATAACACGGGTCTACCGACGTGTGGGAGAAAGAACGGGTCCTTGTATTCAGGACACTGTACCGTGGCGGTGGCAGTGTGATGGTTTGGGTGGGATATGTGGGCGAAAGAGAACATAACTGGTCATTGATGGAAATCTTAATGTCCAGCATTACACTGACCTTGTGTCGTCGGGTTAATGTTCTTGCAGCGCAACCACAGGTTCTTGCTTCAACAGGACAAAGAAAGACCTCACACTTCGTGTTGTACAAGAACAACATCAAAGTTTTGCCAGGGCCAGCCATTTCACTGATATGTCACGCATAGAACAATCTGGGATCATCCTGACCAGAACATTCCACACCGTCCCAATCCTACAATGAACAGAAATCAGATGGGACAAGCACTGGGAGGGAATGATGACGTCATTAGATGCCTAAAGAACGTCGACGTCGTGTGTATGCCTGTATGTTGGCACCCGGAGTCACACACATTGACGAACTGGCATCTATTAAGTGCCAATAATGTTAACTCTCATATCGTCCTGGGTGTAACATGGGAAATCGACCATTTACTGTGTAGGATCTGCGATGTTGACAATAGTGTGTGTTTATCAGAGTTAATGTTACCTTAAATTAAAATACTAGTTTCTGGTTGGTTAAGGAGCGGGCAATTATTTAGACTGGTGTGCACGCCCTACTAGTGTGACAGTTCCGCCAGTAGGACAGGGTACCGATTACAGTCCTTGTAGCCCGCTGACAAATCAATCTGAACGCATCTTAGGTAACTTATCTGCATAAAGATCGTTGAGTTTTTATAACTCGCCTTTTGCGTCGTCTGCTACGAGTATGGCTACCTCCGTGAAACTGAACTCCGAAACTATAAAAGAATGTCAGTAACTTTAATTCACGTACAACCGATCTCGAGGGGTATATAGTGTGATGTACCCAGAGCCGTCTAACTCTTATTATATCTGATTCTATATGATAACGCTTTCGAAAAACAGTAGTAGCATCAACATGTGCTTTGTGCTTTGTTTTAATCCTTTTAAACTTTCATGTATCGCTTCATGGCTGATATATTACTTATGCGACGTTAGATTTTAACTCACCCATTTATGAACGTCAGTTTAGGCCCCAATACCGACTCTCTGAAAGTGGACTATCTTTGGCTTGTTCATACAAGCCTAGTAATGACTCCTTGCCGAACCAGTATTGGGTCCGTACAGAGCGGAAGTAGAGTGTCAGTGCATTGTGCGAAAATGTAGTTTGTTTGATTATTTTTTAACGCCGCATTCAAGAATATTCTAGCTATATGACGGCTGTCTGTAAATAATCGAGTCTAGACCAGACAATCCAGTGACTGACATCATGAGGGTCGATCTACGCAATTGAGATTCGATAGCGTGCATTGACCAAGTCACCGAGGCAGATCACCCGATCCCGTTAGTCGCCTCTTGCGACAAGAACTGTTGCAGAAGACAAGTTGTAACCCGGTTCTTCATTGGGCGAGAGAGACTTGGAGATTATAAGCCAAAAATTACATTACTGCAGGTTGTTTATCTTGTAACCAAGTTCTGGGACATAGTTATAAATGGAAAAAATATCTGTTTTTTGTAGAGCGTAGCTGAAAAAAATATCAAATCTTGATACAAAATTCCAGCCCCCGACAATATCAAATGGTCGGTCCCTAAGCATCTTCCCGAGGCAAAACTGTCCACTAGCCTTTTTATCAAAGTCTCCAATTTTAATGACATATTAAGTTATGGACATCTTGATGTCTACTTTTAAAGGCAATGCCTACTTATAAAGGCAATGCCTCACAGGCACGGGGTGTATATACTCCTCAGGAAGCTGAGAATGAGTCTCGAGATGAAAAATCGGGTGGCAATTGGTCGAGGTAATAATGTAGCACTTTGAGCATGGATAGTTGACATAACTCAGAGATTAATCGCTCTTAAGGAAACCATAGGCGACTGTGCTCTCTCTCTCTCTCTCTCTCTCTCTCTCTCTCTCTCTCTCTCTCTCTCTCTCTCTCTCTCTCTCTCTCTCTTATTGACACTGGTACACATACTAATATGCGGATATTGCTGTAAGAATTGTACACTAAAATAGTACAACGATCGTCATATTTTCACATCTCAGGCCTTCATTAAGCTACATAACTAAAGATTACGAATTTCTATATCTTTCACAACATCCAGGTGTCAGCGGTTTAGCGGTTGTATCCATTGAAGATGGTGTTTTTTTAAGAATTGCATTCAAGTAGGCTGTTATCTTTCCAAACTGACCCTTATTATCCAGTCGGACTGACCATGTGTGCCGACCCTGTGACGGACGTAAACACACCAATCACTGGTTATCTGAGGGATTTACCTTTGCGTCCGCCTGGCCAGGTAGACGAACATAATAGGCCACTGGCTCTCAGCTGGAGTGACTGGTCAGTCGCATATCTGAAACATTTGCGCCGGTCAGTTAATGCATTGAATTTACTTTGAGAATATGCATATTAATTTACCGATATAAGATTATTAAGATATATTTCTAAATAGGAAATTGGTGTTGTAAGAAAACAATGACACTGCAATAAATATATTTTTTACACGTTCGTCTTCAATGGGGTGAAAGCAAACAATTTATGCACTTTTGTGTTTTCATTTTCCGTCTGTCCTTAAGCTGTATTCTGTTTCGTTGATGGTCGCTGATCTGAGTGGTTTGTCCCTGCAGTTCAGGATTTGCAACAAAAGATGACACCCAATCGCGTGGCGGAAGGTCCGGGGTTCGATCCCCGACCGCGTCATACCAAAAGACGTTAAAAGATGGTACTTGTTGTTACCCTGTCTGGCGCTCGGCATTAAGGGGCTCAAACAAGGACTGGTCGGCTCGGGGTCAGTATACTGTGTCTGAGAGGGGTATTCATGTTAAACTGAGGCATGGTATCTCAGTGACCTAGCACTATAAATCGTCATCAGTCCGGACTAGTGCAAGCAGCCACACAAACACACACACACGTACATGCACGTCGCTATATAAGTGCAATAATCTTGGACGCGACGTTCAACCCCATTTCACCACCACTGCAATCGCGTGAAGTATTTAATATATAAAATATTTAACGATGTTCGTAAAACATGTTCATGTTGTGGCTTTTGTAGCATGTGTTTTAGTTTGCATTTTGATTTCTGATAGTTGTTTTGACACTTTTGAAAAAACCTTTCCTTAGTAGTAGTTTTAATTTCGCTTCCATATATTGGAAGGTTGATGCTTACTTCTTCTCATTAAAGTGTCGATTTAGCTGCTTTGTCGGCATGTTCGTTATCAAACACTCCTATTTCAATGTCTTTGCCTAGTTTACGGAGATTGTCGTAGCTTTTAGGTATCTGAAGTATTAGTTTTGGACCTTTTTCGTGATTTTGTCTTTTTATAGCCTGGAGCCTAATTAATGAGTGGGTTTCTCTATTTAGTTTGGTGGAGAGAGATATGCCGACTTGGGGAATGAAAGAGTTGTTTGGTGCTGTGTTTAGTTGTAAATCATTTAGGTTGTGCGTATTTAAGAAGCTTTGTAATCTTGAACGCGACGTTATATCTCTTACGACAAGCATAGTCACCTTCTACGGCAAGCATGGGTTTCTGAAGACCTATTCTACCCCGGATCTTCACGGGTGGGTAGTAGGGGTAGATGTGTAGGAAAAAACATGTCTCCGAGGGATTTACTAGAGATTGTAAACCCTCACATGAGTGAGTGAGTGAGTGAGTGAGTGAGTGAGTGTGTGAGTGAGTTGGGTTTAACGCCGGTTTTAACAGTATTCCAGTTATATCGCGGTGTGGCAGCTTGATATATGAGGAAAGCCCGAAGTGATGCAGGTCTCAGACGTTTATCACTTCGGTGAAACCCACGAGCATGGGTATGGCGCGGCAAACCTAGAAACATAATCGGGGCGAAGCGGGATTCGAACCAACAATCATAGGTTTCTGGCGTGCCCAAGGGACGCAACTATGCACAGCGAATCACGGCGCCTAAGACGACTGGGCCACCCGTGCCCCCCGCCCTCACATGAGGGACGTTCCCGAATGTGAGGTTTACAATCTCTCGTAATCTCGAGGAGGCATGGTTTGTCCAACTTATAAACCGACTCATCGCATAGACAACGTTTTTAACTAAATAACTGTAATAAAAACTCTCAAATGTATAACCTGGATCGGAGATGAAATATCGCCTGCAGTCGTGAACTCGGTTCAATGAAACGGTGCGAAATCTGCACGTGCGTCTCGCAATGGCACGAAATCTGCACGTGCGTCTCGTAGTCTGTTCGTAGTTTTTGTTCTATCAAGGGTTTACAATGATTGTAAGCCCTCCTGCGAGGTGTTACCAATCGTTGTAATACCTCGTACAGTCCGTTGGATTCCATCTGAGACCGATGAATTGCTCACAACAGTACGAGGTGTTACCACAATTTCAAGAGCTCCATATCGAGTTACACAAACAGCCAGTAGGCTTATAAGATGTTGTAATAGTAATAGTAGTGGTGGTTGTCGTCGTCGTTGTGGCGGTGTAGTAGTAGTAGTAGTAGTGTATTAGTAGTAGAAGTAGTAGCGACGGTAGTAGTACATCATTCTATCAGCAGCTAGTTTGACTGTTCAGATTACCGACAGCCCACACTGAAAGATGGAGTGTCTGTGCCACATGTTGGATTATATAACGCTAAACGACTCATTTACGCTATTCTCTATACACAACACAGGTGTACATGTCAATCCCTTGTCTATGACATTTGTCTATGAACAGTTCGTGTTAACATTCATGCGGTTTATGTCTCAATATATCTCACAAGATCGGCTCTGTACTCACAAGGCCCGTGAAGATCCGGGATAGAACAGGTCTTCAGCAACCCATGTTTGCCCTAAAAGGCGACTGTGCTTGACGTAAAAGGCGACAAACGGGATCAGGTGGTCAGGCTCGCTGACTTGGTTGATGCATATCATCGATCCAAATTTCGTGGATCGATGCTCATGATATCAATCACTGGATTGTCTGGTCCAGATTCGATTATTTACAGACCGCCGTCATATAACTGGCATATTGCTGAGTGCGGCGTTAAACAACAAACCAACCAACCAACTATACTCACAAAACGGTATTTTCAAAATAAATCAAATAAGGTATGGTGAGGTGAAATGGGGTTTAACGTCGCCTCCAAGATTATTGCACTTAAAGCGACGTGCATGCACGTGTGTGTGTGTGGCTGCTTGTACTAGTGCTAGCACACTGAGACACCATGCTGCAGTTTAACATAGTTACACCACTCAGACACAGTATACTGACTCTGAGTCGACCAATCCTTGTTTTAGCCCCTTAATGCCGAGCGCCAGACAGGGTAACAACAAGTACCATCTTTTAACGTCTTTTGGTATGACGCGGCCGGGTATGGAACCCATGACCTTCCGCTCTCCGGGCGGACGCTCTACCACTATGGCGGTCTAAATCAAATGAAGAGGGGGTGAGGTGAAATGGGGTCGTGCTCATATAGCGACATAATTAGTCCGGACTAATGCCGATTTTATAATTCTAGCCTGCTGAGCTACCATGCCTCAGTTTAACATGAATACCCAACTCAGACACAGTATACTGACTCCGAGACGGTCAGTCCTTGTATCAATACCTTAATGCTGAGTGCCAGACAGGGTAACAACAAGTACCATCTTGTAACGTCTTTTGGTATGACCCCGCCTGGGATCGAACCCACGACCTTCCGCTCTCTGGGCAGACGCTCTACCACTACACCACGGAGGCTGTCCACCAATGTGAGGAATGGAACCGGTCTTCGGATGACCGAGCGAATGATTTATCCTATAGGTTACCCTCCCTCCCCCTGCAAGTTAAAGTGCTTACTGGTAGGGATCCCTGTCAAATCAAATAACACGAACGTATCAATCAGGTTAATTCTGAAAATGTGTTTTAATGAAATCCGTAACACGTGATAATAAAGTTTACTAATATGACATGCACGCCAATAAGGAAAGGCATGAAAAGTACGACTATTCTAACAATACTGACTGAATATTGCAGCGATAGCTGGTGGACAATGGGCGTTGAAACCTGGATATTGATCAAGAATGATCAACTTATAATAATAGTATTGGTAAAACATTGCGTGTCCGATGATTTTACACGATGTTGATTTCCACTGTCTGGCTGATGTCCCATGAAAGGTGCAAGGCTTGTCACTCGAGTAGAGCAGGGTCGACATGTCCACCCAGAGCGTCGTTGCATAACACTGTCAGCTGGGGCGTGAGGTTGGTGACATCTCCCATTGTTTCAAGGCGCTTGCGACATGGCTGTATGTTTGAGCTGCAGTAGAATAAATCAACCTACACGCTTTCAGTTGCTTGTCACTGAATACCCCAATAGTCCCTGGGCACGTGCTTGCTGGTTTGACTGTGGCTGAGGGAGCAACCATCTTATTGTCGGTGGAGGGGGGCGATATTTTCTTAAATAAGACTCAATCCCCTGTTTTACTTTAAAAAAATTATGTTCCTTTTTCTTATAGAAAGTGGTTATTGTATTATCGAGGAGTCAAATGTCTGTGTAAAGTGAACTGAGCTCAAACCCAGATCAAGCTCCGACACCACCCGACACCACCCGACACCCCCACTCCCATGAAATCAAATGAATGCTCCTTCGGGTTGGACTATAAAAGATGGATCCTACCACAGTCGCATCGCGCATCTCGTTTCACGATCTCTGCACATCTCCGTTCTGACAATTATTTCTAGCGTTTACTTTCAGTAATTATTACCAGTCATCATGTTTTCCTTCTTCAAGTCTCTTGGGTTGGCCCCGCAGGCTTCTCAGACCGGACACCAGGCACTCGCAGCGGCCCAGCAGGCACTCGCAGCGGCCCAGCAGGCACCCCCAGCGGCCCAGCAGGCACCCCCAGCGGCCCAGCAGGCACCCTCAGCGACCCAGCAGGCACCCTCAGCGACCCAGCAGGCACCCCCAGCGACCCGGCAGGCACCCTCAGCGGCCCAGCATGCACCCTCAGCGACCAAGCAGGCTACCAGGCAGCAGGCGGCAGACCAGACGCCATCAACGTCAAGGATGTCGTCGACCTCCTCGACCCCTTTCGCCACCCCGATGACGTCCACATCGGCAGCATCGAGGAGGTCAGCAGTGCCACGTCATCGGGGGGCGGCGCCAATGAATGTGAGTAAACACAATAGTTTTGGTTTGATATGTCTGCTTCAACCCATTCAACCCGTCTACTAGTTCTAAAGACACATATTATGTCTATACACGCCTACTAGTTCTATACAGGCCTACTAGTTCTATACATGCCTACTCCGTCTTACTTCTATGTGTTGTATGCTAGTTTTAATATTAATCTGTGATATTCTAGTTATTTTAATGTCCATCGAGGACAGGAGTGAGTGAGTTTGGTTTAACGCCGCTTTTAACAGTATTCCAGTTATATCACGGCGTGTCAGCTTAATGTGGGAGGAAAGCCCGAAGTGATGCAGGTCTCAGACGTTTACCACTTCGGTGACACCCACGAGCACGGGTATGGAGCTGACAAACCTAGAAACATAATCGGGGCTAACCGGGATTCGAACCAACAATCAAAGGTTTCTGGCGTGCCCAAGGGACGCAACTCTGCACAGCGAATCGCGTCGCCTTAGACGACTGAGCCATTCGGGCCCCCATCGATGACAGGTGTTTATTTAGTCTAAATATATGTATTTTATAATGTACAACTTCTCATCACAGTATGACTGAAATATATATAGGTGAAGCATTATAACTGCAATAGGCTGACATCTTACATTTGTTTGTGTGGCAGCTTGTCGAGGCCGAGCTGATCCAGCTCCGAGAGGAGAACCGGCGACTCCGGGAGGAGAACCGCGAGGTTAAAGAGGAGAACCGGAAGATTAAGGAGGAGAACAGGAGACTGAAGGCGAATGTAAGTCAGAAACAAGAATGAATTCAGGTCTAACACCAATGTGAACAGTAATAGTCTTGTAGTGCCGTGACACCTTGATGTTGACACAGGTCGTAAATACAGAGTTGGTCATACGTCTTCTGTCTGCACCATGACGTACATACAGATTTGGTCATACATCTTCTGTCTCCACAATGACGTACATACAGAGTTGGTCATATGTCTTCTGTCTGCACAATGACGTACATACAGAGTTGGTCATACATCTTCTGTCTGCACAATGCCGTAATCGAGTCTATGAACCGCGAGATATTCTCTTCGACTATTAATTGAACTACTAGATGTATTGTAATCAGTTCTTGGAACTTTATAATTATGAAAACGAGAGATTTGCACCTGAATTCGTATTCCAGTCTACATGTACTTAGGAAATGAGCTAAGGAAAAATGAAGGGTTTGACATTCAGTGTTTGACATTGCTTACTTAAGTACTCACGGAAATGAAAAAAAACCTGTTTTTTGGACCTCAGATCTTAAATAGATGCTGTTAATATACAAAATATGTATATATTCAAACAACTAAATTAGTACTTATTGAGCCGTGGCACAAATACAGCGTATCAAATGTTTTTATGACTTTTTACACGTAAGTGTATAAACATGTGAATAAAACAGACTATTGTGAAACAGGGCATAACCAGGTGTAGGTAGATCAAGGTGACCTATGACACCTTGACGACAGGTGAGAACACGTACATAATGCCGATAGTCTGTTTCTGCTTTGTCAATTTGGACTTAGTTTTATTTTTGAATGTTGAAAGTGCCGACAAATTACCTCCTGTAAAGTACATTGTTCACTGAGATCAAACTAGCAAATCCAGACTAGTACTTTTCGAGTTGTTTTGTTATTTCGTATTTACAGCTACATAACACTTTGTGTCTTTTTTTTAAATTAAGAAAAACAATCATTTCCGTGAGTACTTTAAGCGTTGTTTTATTGTCAGGGTTATAGCTAGTTATTGTAGTCATATATTGTTACAAATAAATCTCCCTGAAGAAACAAGGTATGTTCGTCGGTTACAGGCATGGAAAACATTTGTTTGGGCGACCTTCCAGGCACGCTACACAATATAGACAACGAGCATGTGCACTGTCTGTATACATGCATGTACACACGTACATAATGTCAACTCTTACATTCCTTCTTAGGGTTTCTCGTCGACGGCGACATCGGCGACAGCAACGGTGTCATCGGTGACATCGGCGACAGCAACGGTAGCGACAGCTTCTACATCGGCAGCATCGGCAGCACCCACTTCAGCGGCACCAGTGACGGCAGTGACAGCAGTCACATTAGGCACTTTGGCGACACAGGCGGTTCCAACTGTGAGTATACTATGTAGTTAATTCTCATTGACAGTATAAGATTCATCGTTGTTGAATAACTTTCTTGCCATGTAGCCTAAGATGCCTGAATTAATCGTCCATGACATTGTCAAAGTGACCCCATTTTTAGTGTTAAGCTTCACCATCGCTTTTTCTTCCTCCCCTCAACATTTCAGTTAAACCTCTTATTCGACACTCCTAGGCATAACACAATGTTCCACAAAAACATCTCGTGATTCCGGGAAAGAATGGCCAACAGCAACATATGCTGCTCGTAAGGGGCGACTTAGTGGATCGGGGGATCAGGCTAGGTGACTTTGTGGATCGGGGGATCAGGCTAGGTGACTTAGTGGATCGGGGGATCAGGCTAGGTGACTTTGTGGATCGGGGGATCAGGCTAGGTGACTTAGTGGATCGGGGGATCAGGCTAGGTGACTTAGTGGATCGGGGGATCAGGCTAGGTGACTTAATGGATCGGGGGATCAGTCTAGGTGACTTAGTGGATCGGGGGATCAGGCTAGGTGACTTAGTGGATCGGGGGATCAGGCTAGGTGACGTAATGGATCGGGGGATCAGTCTAGGTGACTTAGTGGATCGGGGAATCAGTCTAGGTGACTTAGTGGATCGGGGGATCAGGCTAGGTGACTTAATGGATCGGGGGATCAGGCTAGGTGACTTAGTGGATCGGGGGATCAGGCTAGGTGACTTAGTGGATCGGGGGATCAGGCTAGGCGACTTAATGGATCGGGGGATCAGGCTAGGCGACTTAATGGATCGGGGGATCAGGCTAGGCGACTTAATGGATCGGGGGATCAGGCTAGGTGACTTAGTGGATCGGGGGATCAGGCTAGGCGACTTAGTGGATCGGGGGATCAGGCTAGGCGACTTAATGGATCGGGGGATCAGGCTAGGTGACTTAGTGGATCGGGGGATCAGGCTAGGTGACTTAGTGGATCGGGGGATCAGGCTAGGTGACTTAGTGGATCGGGGGATCAGGCTAGGTGACGTAATGAATCGGGGGATCAGGCTAGGTGACTTAGTGGATCGGGGGATCAGGCTAGGTGACTTTGTGGATCGGGGGATCAGGCTAGGTGACTTAGTGGATCGGGGGATCAGGCTAGGTGACTTAGTGGATCGGGGGATCAGGCTAGGTGACTTAATGGATCGGGGGATCAGGCTAGGTGACGTAATGGATCGGGGGATCAGTCTAGGTGACTTAGTGGATCGGGGGATCAGGCTAGGTGACTTAGTGGATCGGGGGATCAGGCTAGGTGACGTAATGGATCGGGGGATCAGTCTAGGTGACTTAGTGGATCGGGGGATCAGTCTAGGTGACTTAGTGGATCGGGGGATCAGGCTAGGTGACTTAGTGGATCGGGGGATCAGGCTAGGTGACTTAGTGGATCGGGGGATCAGGCTAGGTGACTTAGTGGATCGGGGGATCAGGCTAGGCGACTTAATGGATCGGGGGATCAGGCTAGGCGACTTAATGGATCGGGGGATCAGGCTAGGCGACTTAATGGATCGGGGGATCAGGCTAGGTGACTTAGTGGATCGGGGGATCAGGCTAGGCGACTTAGTGGATCGGGGGATCAGGCTAGGCGACTTAATGGATCGGGGGATCAGGCTAGGTGACTTAGTGGATCGGGGGATCAGGCTAGGTGACTTAGTGGATCGGGGGATCAGGCTAGGTGACTTAGTGGATCGGGGGATCAGGCTAGGTGACGTAATGGATCGGGGGATCAGGCTAGATGACTTAGTGGATCGGGGGATCAGGCTAGGTGACTTAGTGGATCGGGGGATCAGGCTAGGTGACTTTGTGGATCGGGGGATCAGGCTAGGCGACTTAGTGGATCGGGGGATCAGTCTAGGTGACTTAGTGGATCGGGGATCAGGCTAGGCGACTTAGTGGATCGGGGGATCAGGCTAGGTGACTTAGTGGATCGGGGGATCAGTCTAGGTGACTTAGTGGATCGGGGATCAGGCTAGGCGACTTAGTGGATCGGGGGATCAGGCTAGGTGACTTAGTGGATCGGGGATCAGGCTAGGTGATTTAATGGATCGGGGGATCAGGCTAGGTGATTTAATGGATCGGGTGATCAGGCTAGATGACCTAGTGGATCGGCGGATCAGGCTAGATGACCTAGTGTATTGGGGGATCAGGCTAGATGACCTAGTGTATTGGGGGATCAGGCTAGATGACCTAGTGTATTGGGGGATCAGGCTAGATGACCTAGTGGATCGGGTGATCAGGCTAGGCGACTTAGTGGATCGGGTGATCAGGATCGGATCGTTGCTCACAATATCGATCATGATTTTGTACATTGATGTGTTTGTTGTTAAACGCCACACTCAGCAATATTCAAGCCACACGAGAACCTAGTATGGTGATATACCTTCAGTTGTTGGCGATGTATAGACCTTTTTTATATTGTATTGTTACATATATTGATATCTTTTTATGGTTGTATGCTAGTTTTATATTTTAATCTGTGATATTCTAGTTATCGTACTGTCCATAGCTGCCAGGTTTTTAGATAGTCTAAATATAGGTATTGATAATGTATAACTTCTCCTCACAATATGGCTGAAATATTGCCCATGTGAGGTTAAATATTAACTCGCTCACTCCAACAACATGACGGATGTCTGTAAATAATTGAGAGGCGACTAACAGGATCGGGTTGTCACGCCCACCGACTTGGTTGATGCATGTCCTCGTATCCCAATTGAGTTGATGCTCATGATGTCAATCACTGGACTGTCAATACTGTTTACAGATCGCCGTCACATAGCTTCAGTATATAGTACAGTTTATTCAGTAATTTATATAAATATCTATAATTACAACAAACCGTTATTTCGTCTTTATAAGATACCTTATACTATTCTATCTCTTGTTTTTTCTCAGAATCAGATAGTCAACAATAGAAGGGATCAACGGCATAGACAGCGGACAGTAAACATGCTACGACAGGAGCAGCAGCAACAGCAGCAACATCGGCAACAACGAAGAAGGGAAGAGCAACAGAGGCTTGCTCGGGACCAGCAACGACAGCAGCAGCAGCAACAACAGCAACAACCCTACCAGGCTCTGCTGCGTGTTTTAGATGAGGCGCAAAGGACTTCGGTGAGATTTCGTGTCATGTGCACCGACTTCCTACCTTTTTCGTACCTCCTTAATGCAACTACAACAAACACTCCTAATGCGCTGTAATCAGTTCATGAAAGAAGCCGACAGAGGACAATAGTGCGTTAGTGTGTTTCATTGTCACATTCGGGGCAGGGGTGGGCAAGTCATCTAAGGCGCCGCAATTCGCTCTGCAGTTCCTTAATCAAAGCGGCGGTAAAACATCCACTCACATATTGCCATATACAGTATTGTTAGTCAGGCTGACTGGCGAAGCTAGCTACCAAGAGACGCTCGTACCACTTAAAGCTGATTCCTAACCGTAATAGCGATATATATATAGACACTTATATTCAGTAAACTGTCTTTGTCCCAAAATACCTGCAACAAGCGTGACTATGCATCAGATTTACAATTTGGTATTTCTTGTTCTACACATACACCAATAGACGGACGTTTCTTATAATAGCAATGCTATTACTCTGTATATAAATTGTAATTGTATGATATTAATTGATTGTTTTACAATGAACTTGATCCTCAATTGAGAGTAAGAATTCGACTTATTTAAGCTTGTATGACATACACTATCTTTCATCGTAAATGGTATTTCCGTATCTGCCAGTCTCAACAGCAAGCTTGATATTGCGACATCAAACTCTAGAACCATGTTCTCAAATGTTGTATTAATATACTTGAACAATACACCCCCAGTCGCTCACTTTCTACAATAGGAACACCGTCGATACATGATAAGTGTCGTTATTGTTACTATATACTTGTAAAGGTGGCTGTTCCCTTTCAACTAGAACCTGGTCTCACTTTAATCCGATACTTCACCATAACAGTGATGTACTCCGACAATAAACCCAACTCACTGTCCACAAACCCTTGAACATCCGGTTTAGAGTAGGTCTTTAGCAACCCTTGCTTGCCATGAAAGGCGACTTTGCTTGTCACAGCTGACTAACGGGATCGGGTGGTCAGGGTCAGTAACATCGTGTCATCGTATACCAATTGCGTGATTCGATGTTCGTGATGTCAATCACTGGATTGTTTGTTCCAGAGTCGATTATATGGGACCGCCATCATATAGCTGGAATATTGCTGACCGCGGTGTTTAATCACAAACCGACAGACGCCCTCTATAATAGCAACGTGATAAATGATTTGTATCGTTTATATATATATTCCTGGTAAGTCACACTGTCTCTTAGTATTGTTTGTTTCATTACAGAGACGTGGACGCATCCGCAAACCCGCTGGTGCTCTACAGATGACCCTGGGAGGAGGCATCACCAGTAAGTTGACCCCATGTGTCGAGATGTATCATTTACAACAGGTAATCAACACATCGACCTATTCTACGTGGGTTGACCTTGTCTCAACTGCTGGCTTGTCGTACCAGCTATTGTTACGTTATCCCATGTGTTGTGCCCATTCTTGTCCCCCTCTTGTTTTACTGTCCCTCGTTGGCAGGTTTTTACATACGTTTCATTATATGTATTATATTTAACTTTTGATAGTCACGATATGGCTGAAATATTGCCGATGTGACTTAAAATTTTAACTCACTCACTCACTCTTGTCCCCCTCTGGTGGAATAATGATATACAGTCACAGCACCGACTCACCCACCCACTCACACTTAGCCCCGTGAAGATCTGGGTCAGACGTGGCCTTAGCAACCCATACTTGTAACAGGCATCTAACGGGATCGGGTGGTCAGGCTCGTAACTTAGTTGATGAATGTTATTGTATTCAAATAGCGCGGATCGATGTTAATGTTAGTCACTGGATTGTCTGGTCCAGACTCGATTATTTACACACCGTCGTCATATAGCTGGAACATTGCTGATTATGGCTGATATATACTTTTACACATGCAATAGTGACTCTGCCTCCCTCAGACGTCCAGATACCTATGATTTCGTGTTCGAATCCTGGTTTGACATGATTGTTTCTAGGTTCAACAGTACCATACCCTTCTGACCAAAGTGGTGAAATCTTAGACCTGCATCAATTCTTGCTTTCCTCCAATATCAAGCTCTTCTGTCCACTATGAAAATACATAGACATATTTGTACATCAATTACTGAAGTACTGTACGGCACTGAGCCAACCTCTCTTTAAATTCTGAAATTTTAAAGATTTACAGACGAGATTGATCTGTGTCGGAAATTGGTGTTGGGAGATGCTTGCAGAAGTAGATTAGTGTCTATCTTGGTCAATAAATAGGTGTTTCCACCCTGGTGTTTAAATGGTATGTTTCTCCTTACCACTTCAGGCATCGTAACCAACGACCAGGCTGCCTTCATCCGTAAAAGGCAGCGATAGGTGTCCACCCTCGGGAGCCACAAGCTGTCACAAGGTTACTCTAGCGTTACATCATCAAATGCGGTAAGTTAAACTATAGTTATAAACGTATTATTTATTCTCTAGGAATTAATTCTTTAGAGCAAACATTTTCCCGTCAATTTGAAACGAGATTGATTTTCTGCTAGTACACTTTAACAGTGGTTATGTTGGTGCATTCATTATCGATACTCGTCCGTCCACTAAAAACAACTTCAAGAAGGACATTACAGACATGATCTAAACGTGTTTATAGAAGTGATTGAATAATTCTGAAATTAACAAAATATTGTTTCTTCTTCAGGTGTGGTGACATCTTACCTTCTGCAACACCTGCCAATTACGCCGCTTCATGTGCAGGAATTGACACCCTCTGATACGCTCGATATCCGTGTATCTTATCCATAAACTATTCAAAGCATTCTATCAATCTTGACAACTGCCATGATCCAAAGATGCCAACTTAACATGTTGGAATGATCAGGATCTGTTTTGTATTTTTAAAACTTGGCACAACATCCTGCTTTTGACACCATCGTCCACTTACAAGTCCCGGATGTTGTCCATGTGTACTTCCAGATGACTCGGCAGCTCTGAGGTGTTGAGGGGTGTTTCATGTTTCATGGCTCACATTTCTACCTGAAACACCCGCTGAAATCTTTGGTTGAACGATGACTCGGTTGTATTCACAAACATTTTCTCGGGTAATTTGTATTTGGTCAACGTCAGTCATAGGATTGTTGTGAACGATTTTAATACCGGCATTGAAATGTGCGTCAGGCCTTACTGGTTGCGTCACCTCAACAAAATATTTCAGTTTGTTTTCTTGATACAATGAGTTGAAGACGTCTCTTCCTAATCATGTGCGGTGCTGTGGTAGGATGTTGGCAATATCAGTCTACAGCGAAGATGGATGTTTGTTGAACAAAACTTAGTGACAAGGTAAGTTTAAAACTGTGCGTTGATGGTTAAAAAGTGTCACTTACTTGATAGACAGGCCGTTCCAAACAACTGTCGTAAGACATTCGTAACTCCCAGACTTATAGAACACCGCGATTGTAAATTCAATTCTAAATTCTATAGACTGTTCCTAACAACTTTCTTAAGAAGTACAAACCGTCCTACCTATGTATTCCTTGATTCGACGCGCTTTGATCAATTTAGTTCTCAGTTCTTGTTCCTGTTTGTGAGAATTACCATCTGATCACAACCTGTACTTGTCCAGGCACCCTTGCCGCAGCTGTACACCGCACCGTCTACCACACCTCCGTCTACCACACCTCCGTCTACCGCACCTCCGTCTCCCACACCTCCGCTCCAGTCTATGGTGAGTACTACTATATGAACGCTAGATCCATGCAATTTAACTCGATACTTTATATTCACGCCACTCGATTTCACCTAAAGCCTTAGACACCAGTGGGCAAATAATATCAATAATTAAAAATAGAGGTTATCACGCAAGTGTATTTTTGGATAATAAATATCCTGTATTGGGAACAGACATTGGATTTAGCAAGTTTTGGGCCTCACCCACTCACCCACATTTAGCAGGGTTCTTCTATATGCTCTCGAGATGACTCAGGGCAGAATAGATAACCCAGTACCCTAAAGTTGTTGAATACACTTAGGGCAGTCACATGTGTGACTGTACCCCCGTTGATCATACTACAATCCCATCGACCACTAGTCGCTTGTCAGTCAAATGTTAGCTGTAATATTGCTGTCTGGGGCGTTCTACAACATTCACTTCCTCACCTTTCCACATGCAATGGTAACTCTACCACCTTTAGATGTTCCAGAAACTCCAAATCAATACACCTCGTCAAGGAGAAACAGGTCTAACGCATATGATATTAGTGTGTAAAGACCAAGCACAATAACACATGTTGACACAATTCTTGTCAAATACAAAACTCAATGTATATTGAGTTTGGCCAGGGTATTCATGAATATGCTGAAATAACAAACGAGTCAACCAGTCTTTGAATTAAGAATAAGATTTTTTAAACTGTTACATTAATTTATTTGCTAAAGGTTGTGTCCAGCCTCAGTCGCCACCAGCCTCAGTCGCCACCTGGTACCTGCAGCCTCAGTTGCCACCAGCATCCACCTCCACCTGCCTCAGTCTCCACCAGCCTCAGCCGCCACCTGGTACCTGCAGCCTCAGTTCCCACCAGCCTCCACCTCCACCTGCATCAACCTCCACCTGCCTCAGCTACATCCCCTGACATACTCTAAACTTGTCAGACTCTTATCAAACTAATCCGGACCAGCCAACATGTCCAGCTGTCCATGGTCTCAAGGTAAACAAAGTTATAGCTTCTAAAGTTATCGTTAGTACATTATTGATGGCTAATAATAGATGTTCCTATCCTGATGCTTGTTAATTGCCTCTTTCATATATGTTAACGAAAATCTCATCACTTCAGGTGTCGTTCCGACTGACCAGAGCGCAGCCTCAGTCACCTTAACAGTTGTCAGGCGTAGTTACCGTCCATCCTCACTTTCCACCAACATCAGCCTCATCCTCCAGTTGCCATTGGTCTTACCGTCAACAGACCAACAGTCACTGACTCATTCCTCCTTCAAGCCATCTGGTGTTACCTCCTAAGATGCAGTAAGTAAAACTGAAGCTGTAAAGGAATCATTTATACTGTAGGAATTAATTCTTAATGTATAAAGATACAGTTGTCATATTAGTGCATGCAATTCCTAAATTATTTATCCGTCTTCAAAAAATGTGAACTGATCGTCATATTTGGTTAAAAAATGGATGAAATAATTCTGAAATTAACAAAATATTGTTTTTCTTCAGGTGCGGTGACAGCTACCTTCTCCAACATCCACCAATTACACCGCTTCATGTGCAGGAATTGACACCCTCTGATACACTCTTTATCCGTGTATCTTATTACTAAACTATACAAAGCATTTCATCATTCTTCACATAACCAGGATGATCCAAAGATGCCAACTGAACATGTTGGAATGATCAGGATATGTTTTGTATTTTTAAAACTTGGTACAACATCCTGCTTTTGACACCATCGTCCACTTACAAGTCCCGGATGTTGTCCATGTGTACTTCCTGATGACTCGGCAGCTCTGAGGTGTTGAGGGGTGTTTCATGTTTCATGGCTCACATTTCTACCTGAAACACCCGCTAACACTTTTTAGTTGAACGATGACTCGATTGTATTCACAAACATTTTCTCGGCTAATTTGTATTTGGTCAACGTCGGTCATGGGATTGTTGTGAACGATTTTAATACCGGCATTGAAATGAGCGTGTTAGGCCTTACTGGTTGCGTCACCTCAACAAAACATTTCAGTTTGTTTTCTTGATACAATGAGTTGAAGACGTCTCTTCCTAATCATGTGCGGTGCTGTGGTAGGATGTTGGCAATATCAGTCTACAACGAAGATGGATGTTTGTTGAACAAAACTTAGTGACAAGGTAAGTTTAAAACTGTGCGTTGATGGTTAAAAAGTGTCACTTAATAGACAGTCCGTTCCAAACAACTGTCGTAAGACATTCGGAACTCCTAGACTTATAGAACACCGCGATTGTATTGACAAACATTTCCCTGGGTAATTGTATTTGGTCAGCGTCTTTAGTCAGGGGATTGTTGTAAAAGATTTTATTCAGGAAGTATGTACTCGTTTTTAAATGAGCGTGTCATATCTCACTGGTATCTTCCGAGAACGTATGAAATTGCATTTGGTTAAAACGTCACCTCAACAAAATATTTCGGTTGACATTCATGATACAACGAGTTGATGGAGAATATTCCCAATCATGTGCGGTGTAAGGTAGGATGTTGGCAGTATCAGTCTACCACTGACGTGCATGGATGATAAGGTAAGTTTCAAACTGCGCTTATTTGATGGTTAAAAATGTTTAGACTCACTTATAGACAGTCTATGTTTCCCTTTACAAAACACGCATTTGGTCAATTCAGTTCTAAGCTTCTGTTCCTATGTAAACAATGACATCTGATCACAATCTCAACTTTTACAGGCACCCTTGCTGCAGCTATACACCGCCCCGTCTACCGTACCCGTCTACCGCACCCGTCTACTGCAACCGTCGCCGCTCTAATCTATGGTGAGTGTATGAACGCTCGGTCGCTGCAGTTTATGACTGTAGTATTGATTGTATACCAGCTGTAGTAGTCACCGTGGCTCACAGTATGGAAGCGTGTTAGTGCCAGTCTCAAACATATTACCATTACGCTTTCGTCGACGTATGCGATTTTAGATATTATATATATGTTTCTTTACTCAGACAGTGATATTGTCTTGTGAAGTTGCGACCCTAGTTGGACACTAGCTTATACAAACCTTTATGTTTAGCTGATTACTAATTAAATATTTGGCATATAACCTTTTCCACAAATTTCTTCGACAAAGGGCAGTTACTGTAGCGGACAGACCGATGGATTGCCGTGAAAGACAAGTAAAAACAATTGTTGTTTTCCGTATATGTTGCTTCGCCACTCTATAGGAAACAGATTTTAGTTGGAGCCATATTAGCTACTGCCACAGTTCGACTGACCCTGTGACGTAATAAATATTAATGCGCGCATTCCAGGAAAACTGGCAATGTTTAGGTAATGTTTGTGAGTGAGGGGAAGAGATTTTCAAGCACAGAATTAAAGAATGACATCATTTGATAAAGAGATAATCACGCTTGTGTGTTTGGGGATGGTAAATATCCTGCATTAGGAATAAATATTGTATTTAACGAGCCTTGGCGAGTAACTGCCCTTTGTCAAACGGAGGCTACTCTAACCCTAGTCTATGAGACGTCACGGCCACGTTCAGACGTTGACAGTCGGGCTGTTCTGTCATAACGTTAAGAAGTTCAATCAGATGTAGCACCAAAACGAAACAAGGTAACAATTCATACATATTTCGCCTAAATCCAACTATTTTTATTTGTGGAGAAGGTTTCAAGCCAAAACTTATAACATGCCTTAGTTAAGTCGCAGTTCGACACTGATTTTCACTATACTAGACTGTTCTTTTGATAATGATAGCAATTATCCCATTAGTTTATCCAGATTCCCGATGGTTAATTCTGACTCGATCGCCGAATGACAAGGACGACGCCATGTTTGTTTGTAAACACTGAAAGTAGTCATTACTTGACCTTTGATATTTGCATCTCTATCTGCATATGACTCCAACGGATATTGTTTTCGTCCGTTGGCTTTATCCTGCCGAGAAACCTACCCATTATACGATAAAGCATATTTATCCTTAGGGGCAATGGTACTGGTGCAATTATTTTCAGTAAAATCTCACTGAGCATTAAAATTTCTTCTGCATGCTTATTGTCTATGTCCTTCCGTTATCACATTGTTATCATTGTTTGCGAAGCGTACCGCGGGAACATCACGTCATTTCTAGTCATGGCTTGCATATAATGATTAATGACGCCATTCCTTGTTGATGACTTCTGTCTGTTTGTGACGTAGTCATTATGTTATTGAAACTGAGATAATGTTTCCTACTGATAACACCGAAACACCTGGGGTTACCTGGATGATATAGAATATCCCCCTTCTCGCTACTCGAATGACGCATTATATGTCGCTAGTGAAATAATGTTGATGATAAGATGAAGGTAATAGAGATATGAATATACACATGCGTGATTAACCATTTTCCATCTGCGTTCATTTAAAACGAATGTATCTCTCTCTTTCCAACAGGCATTTTCCCCGAATACAAATGGATTATTGTGGACCCAGCTTCTGTCTGATGTATATGAACTCTCAAGGACTGGAGTGTCCCAATAGCAATGCTGCTCCAATATCTGTGCTTGTCACACTGAAGCCTACAACACGACAATCTGTATAATCATAGTTACAAAGGATGCTGACATCAGATATCAGTTGATACAGTTAACTAATTCTTTCTTCAATTCAAATCCCTTCTCCTAGATCAGTTATTATTGTCTTTCAACGTCACCTATTTTGGGGTACAGCGTAATTCTTACGTCCCTGTTCTATTACCACTGTCCAAGGGCGTTCGTTTCGGCCCTCGGATGGTAGCTCAGGGTGATGACGGAAGACAAAACTCAGGGGTGAAGTTTAAGACGACAGCAGCCATGTTTATTGTTGATGGTTGAAAATGAGTCGAAAAGGTACATGTTGATAATAACGTGACAGAACGCACACCGGGACCGAGTGGCCAATCTTCCCGGGTGGGAGAACCGTTCTGTCACTTACCTTCTGGCTGTTCTCTAGGCTGTCTCCCTGACTGACCATGTCAGTCGGGTTTTGTAGAGCGAGGTATTACGTAACGTGTGGCAAGGTCATTGTCCCACGTGTATGTATAGACGTAAGATCCGGCGACGTTAGGAGGTGTTAATTGAAATTTATAGACAGCCCTGGAGATTAAGGGTCCTGCCCGGAGGGGCTTATGATAAGAGGGGATACGTCGAATGTTTGCTGAATATATTAAACAGACAAAGGGCATAGAATTCGGTGCACTTGGAAACATATTGAACCAGTTATGGAATTTAGATAAATGAAATGTTAAATAAAAGTATTGAAACGATTTACACTATTACAATACCCCTGAACGTCGTGGAGCTTTTGTCCTCAAAAGCGTTTTAAAAATAGTGACAATATGGAGTACAAGTACAGTACAATGCAAGTGACATCGACCGGTTGGCAAGTAGTTGCTTCATGCAGTACACTTGACTGAGATGAATGAGATGACATTAGATAAGATATACAGGCGTGTAAAGTAAATAAGTCAATCATTGTCAATATCAGTGAAACAATTATACATAACATTAACAAGTTGAGCGGAGGTACCGGCTCGTACGAACAAAATACAGATGAGCGAAGATTCCGGCTCATACACAAAGAACCTTGGACGAGTTTCCACCGAGCAGCACATCCTGCTCGCGGTCGCCCTTGCAGTCGGAATACCAGACTGCTAGATCACAGGTATCACATTGAAACAGACAATACACATTGTTGAAGTAAAGAAGACGGATGACGTAGGGACAAAAACATAATGTGGGTAAAGCGTTGTCGTTTGCATATGAAAGTAATATTTTCATGATAACAGTAAGATCCTTGAAATTGGGAGTCTTATATTGTGAGCCTAGACTCGACAAGGCTAGCAGATGTGAAGTGTGATCTGCGCTAAAAGGTAGAATGTGTATGCAAAACCTAACCAACTTCAAAAGTCTAAACTGGAATGTAATGAAAAATTCAATCATGTGAAATTGTCTCGAAGATATTTGAACGAATCGTATTTTGTGTGCCAGAGACCATTAACGGTTGATCGCACGAATATACATAATTTTCGCCGGTATCATAATTAAGCACAAAATCACTTTGGCAAAACGAAGAAGTAGGATATAGACTGTATATACAATCTCCACTGAATAAGCTTGGTAAGCAACGAGGCTCCCTAACTTATTATACTTCTACAAACGCTGCTACTACATCGATTTTATCAGTTTTCACAAAGAGTACAAATAATTTCAGTGCTTACATACTCAAAAAGGAATAAATGAAGATATAAGCAGGAAATTTTAGGGTATTGGATAACTTTTTGAAAGCTATTGTCTATAGTAATGGTTATAGGGCCACAAATTAAAAGAAAAATCCTTGAAACCGGGAGTCTGATTTGTATGGGACGACTCGGAACCCGCAGATATCGTGGATCTGCACTAAATGCGTATAAGCGTAGGGTGTAGGACATGAATAGAGTAAGAGCCTAGCCGATTTCAAAAACTTAATCTGATAAGGATGTACCTCTGATAACAATACATAGATTGCAATACATACTCATTATCGAAAAACATGACGAATTTTAAGACAACGAAACAATAATGACTTCATTACATAACATACCTTATATGAATAAGAATGTCCGTGAGAATACGTATGAGCACAATACACGTTGAGAGTTGGAACGAAAGTTCAATTATATTGTCACACGCACATACATCGGTTGGTACTTGCAAAAGAATCTTGACGTTGGTCGACTTGATCTTGAGTGTTTGTAGCATGGTTACATGAATATTGTCTGGATGTCGTTGTTGCTGACGTTCGGGTAGGCTGGGCTGCTGTTCGTTGCTGATAATCGGGTTGGCTGGGCTGCTGTCTGTTACTGACAATCGGGTTGGCTGGGTGCTGTTCGTTGCTGATAATCGGGTTGGCTGGGCTGCTGTCTGTCATCTTCTTCGTTTTCCCGTCAAGATGGCGGCTGGCTTGACGCTGCTTTTGTCTCATATCAACTCTGTACTACCATTTGCTTTGCTGCGAGTTAGGGTAGGGGGATCGTGCGTGAGTCACAGCAAACTCACGCTACCCGGATTATTCTCCATCATCTGTCCAAGGGCGTATGTTTCGGCCCTCGGATGGTAGCTCAGGGTGATGACGGAAGACAAAACTCAGGGGTGAAGTTTAGACGACAGCAGCCATATTTATTGTTGATGGTTGGAATGAGTCGAAACGTACATGTTGATAATAACGTGACAGAACGCACACCGGGACCGAGTGGCCAATCTTCCCGGGTGGGAGAACCGTTCTGTCACTTACCTTCTGGCTGTTCTCTAGGCTGTCTCCCTGACTGACCATGTCAGTCGGGTTTTGTAGAGCGAGGTATTACGTAACGTGTGGCAAGGTCATTGTCCCACGTGTATGTATAGACGTAAGATCCGGCGACGTTAGGAGGTGTTAATTGAAATTTATAGACAGCCCTGGAGATTAAGGGTCCTGCCCGGAGGGGCTTATGATAAGAGGGGATACGTCGAATGTTTGCTGAATATATTAAACAGACAAAGGGCATAGAATTCGGTGCACTTGGAAACATATTGAACCAGTTATGGAATTTAGATAAATGAAATGTTAAATAAAAGTATTGAAACGATTTACACTATTACACCACTAACTCCAAAACCGTCATATGATATCTATTTTGGTATCTATCAGATGGATGAATATATACAGGTGTAGTTGAGCCATGCTGCCCTGGATATATACATCTGAATACAAATAAGTACAGATCAAACGTAAATATGTTGACACTCGGGGAATTCAAAAGTTTAGTGCATATAGTTAAGGATACACACGGGTTGCCGCCATGCTTCAAATTCTGTCTGCATTTGTCATCTTAATTTGGAAACTTTCTTTAGGCCTTTCATGAGAATGGATACATACAGATGTGGTTGAGCCATGCTGCTCTGGATGTATTCATGTGATACCTTCTAAACAAGCATAGTCTTCAAAGTACGAGTAAAAACAGGGGTATCAAACCATAATTAAACTGTACAAACAAGTCAAAAAGTAAATCGAAAAGTTGATCTGGGTCACATTTGACCTTGTCATTGCAAATTCCAGTGATATTGGTGACGATAAATATTTCATATCTATAGCCAAACATTCAATAAGTATAAACGTTTAACCTTGAGTTGACATCATCCTCGTTGAAGTGTTTGAAGGGTTAGGTTCGATTTTTAACATGTCACAGTGTCTGATTTTCTGATATTCTTAATATACAGCTAAAAGCAGTCAAAAGCCACAAAACCATGATAAAACATGTATATATTTCTATATATTTGTCATACGCCTTTCATTGTCTCATTGTAAATCTTGTAAGAACACGTGGCTGTTTGAATGTGTGATTATTTGGTTCTTTCCCTCATGAAATTTGTAAATTTGTTTTTAATAAAGTTTTAAACTCGGCTATGTCATGTTGTCAAGTTGTCACCTGGTTACTAGTTACTGCCACGTCTCGTGCATGGATCCCTGATCGTGAGTTCGAATCCCAGATCCCAATTTGTAATCACCACGCTCTTTCTGACTGGTTTTACCAGTGCTAAACGTGTACGACCTGCATCATTTCAGGCTCTTCCCCCACATCAAGCTGACACGCCGTGATATGTCTGGAATACTGTTCAACACTGCGTTAACCCCCTACATGGGGTCCCTGACTATAATGGAGAGTGGTTTTATTTATAACAGCCAGTCTTACTGCCAAATTCTTCCCTCTAAATTGGTATCAACAAAACATACAGAACAAGAATCATAAACAACGGGCTTTTATATGATGTACGACAACAGAAACACAAATAGTAACGTGTTAGATGTGTGACAGTTAACGCTAATGGCGGACACATACCATGTTGAATGCCATCTGAATTCTTCGTGACTGACTCGCGCCAAAAGGAGACTGGTGTCCCTTGATGGAATGCAGAGGCATGAACATCAGATGCTGCTTCAAACAAGAACGATAACTCCTATTCTACCAGCATCAAAGTTTATCGACAAAAACACGTATTTTGTTAAAGACGACATTTATCAACCAACTCAGCTCATTTATTCTAATGGTGTTCTTCCAAATTAGGATTGTAAAATTAGATGTTTAATAAAATGACAATAAGAAAGTGGGTTTTGGTTTAATAATAATTTCCACAATGTAAAATTCAAACCCGTGGTGATGAGACGTGAGCTCCAGCTTGTAGTGAGAGGTGACAATGAATCGGTCGCAATTGGTCAGACACGGTGACTTGGTTGATTGCGTGTCATTGTACCGTCACAGAATTTGTTGTGGAGACAGTGTTGTCTGGTATCATGCACAGAACAACTTCATTTGAATTTTGGGACATTACGCCAAATATTACACAACTTTCGTTTTCGAAATGTGTCGGTATATACAAGATCAAAGACACATATTGTAACAAATGTTGGACTAAGCATTTTCTTTCACAAATTTCAAAATCTTCTCATGTATGTGCGTACATAGTTTGTGATATACGATCCATCATATAGTTGTGATCATTTTCTGAGGAATCTAAAACAACCTGCAAAAAATATATTTTGTTCTCTTATTAATGTAATAAAGGTATGTGATACAGATCAGTCAACAGAGGACATTCGTCACCACTCGCCCATTTCCAAAACCTGCAAGAAGACTCGTGGCCTCATCGATGAAGTTTTATGTGCGAAAATACGACGAATCAATCAGAATGCGCGTATGACTCAACATCGGGAATAGTGTAGCTGGAGTGTAGCCCAAATAACACCAGTGCGTAACAGGTGCATTACCGGAGATTTACCTGAGCATCGCTGGATTTAACCTCGAATGACACCAGTGCGTAACAGGTGCATTACTGGAGCTTTATCAGAGCATCGCTGGAGTGTAACTCGAATGACACCCGTGTGTAACTGGTGCATTACCGGAGCTTTACCAGGGCATCGCTGGAGTGTAACTCGAATGATTCAAGTGTGTAATTGGTGCATAACCGCAGTTTCACCAGAGTGTTGCTGGAGTGTAACCCGGATAAATATCAGTGCGTAACAGGTGCATTATCGGAGCTTCACCAGAGACTCGCTGGAGTGTAACCCAAGGTATGGAACATGGTACAATAAATCCAAGGCAAAGGATCAAAGTCTTCTGTTCACCATCTTAAGGAAAGGTGGTCAGTTTTTAACTGATAAATCAGACATTGCCAATAAACTTGGTGAAACATTGCCAAAGCATTCGTCATCGCCTAATTATGCCCCTGAATTCATAAAATATCAGAAACAACAGGAAAAGAAAAATGTTAATTCCAACTCTGATAACGGGGAAGACTATAATGAACTGTTTTCCTTCCATGAGCTACATTCTACCGTTGGGCAAGCTCATGATGCAGCAGCTGGTGCTGATTATATTCACTATCAGCCCCTGAAGCATTTGCCTAAATCATGTCTCGAAACACTTTTAGATTATTTGACCAAATATGGACGTCGGGTAACATTTCTCCTTCATGGCATAATGCTATTGTAGTCCCTATCCCAAAGCCTGGCCAGGACCATACAGGTCCCTCAAATCACTGCCCTATATCTTTAACCAGTTGTGTCTGTAAAACCAAGGAGCGAATGGTAAATAATAGATTAGTTTGGTTCTTAGAAACCAATAATCTGCAAACAAATATTCAATGTGGTTTCTGCAAAACCCATGTACATGTTTAATCCCATGTATGAAAATTTATTTCTATCAAAACCAAAACTTGTTCCTCCTTTAGGGTTCAGAATTAAGCCACATATCATCGCAGCTATTATTGATCTTTCTACTATCTCACCATACCGGTTCTCCTATCTACACCTCCTTGGCAAACTGGAGGTAGACCTAACACTAACTACCAAAAAAAAAAACCCATATCATTTGCAGACGCTAAGCAACTTGTTGCCAGTCAGTCAACAACTCCTTGAATCATGAATTACTCTGCTGCTCTCGTCCGTCCTGTTCAAACTTTATCTATTCTGTGTCAGACTGATTTGACATGGGTCAGATCTGATCAACCAGTCAGGCTCAGACTCAGACTCAGTCCCCACAAAAATAAAAGATAAGAAAATGTTGAACAGAAGTCAAATGTCCAATCCTCAAATTTCGTCGGAGATATCGCTCCACAACTCCTTCCATGCTCTTGACATGGAGATTACTCCATCATCTCACAGTAGTGGTAGGAGTTCTCCTTCCTCACATTCACGTGAGAGATCACCAATTGAGCCACTATGACTCAATCATCGAATCTAATACAATTGAACTGTAGAGGAATAGTTATAATGATTTGCAGCTCTTAATTCTACAATCCTAAGTTTCAAAAAATTAATATCAGAAACAACAGGAAAAGAAGAGGGTTAATTTTTCTTCTCAAAATGGAGAAGATTATACTGAGGTATTTTCCCTCTTCGAGCTAAATACTGTGCTAGGTCAAGCACATGATACTGCAACGAGAGTTGATAATATTCACTATAAACTCCTGAAGCATTTGCCTGATTCATGTTTAGAGACGCTTCTTGATATAATTGATAAGATCTGGACGTCAGGAAGTTTTACTCCTTTGTGGCGTAATGCAATGTTGTTCCCATACCCAAACCTGGTGGGGATCATACTGATGCATCAAATGATTGACCAATATTACTAACCAGCTGTGTGTGCAAAACCATGAAACGAATGGTAAACAATCAACTGGTGTGGTACTTGGAAACTTACAATCTTATAAGTAACATTCAATGTGGTTTCCGTCAAATAGAAGTACCATCTGGTACGTTTAGAATCTTTCGTCAAAAATGCAATTGTCAATAATCAGCATGCAGTATCAATCTTCTTCGATATAGAAACTATCTTAAAACTAAATACCTGCAGGCTCTAGATTTGTTGAAAGTTGTTGCTAATACAAAGTGGGGAAGTGATCTGACGACCCTCCTTCACCTGTATAGGTCTCTGATCCGCTCTAACTTAGATTATGGCTCCATCTTTTATCGTGGAGCCTGTAAAAGCAATTTACAAAAGATTTGATTCACCATCATGGCCTAAGACTCTTGGCGCATTCCGAACATCTCCTGTGGAAAGCCGAGATGTAGAAGCTGATGAACCTTCATTGAAGCAACGCCGTATCAAATTATCGCTACGAAACATTAGTAAATTACAATCTAACCCATTCTGAGCTTTTCACGTCATCCATTCCTTTCAGATAATTTAGAACTATCCAGTGACCTTGCTACTGGCCAATACGACATCGTCTTTTGCTGGTTGCCCAGTTATGTTGGAATCACTGGTAACTCTATGGCTAATGCTGCTACAAAGGCAGCTCTCAACAAATCTGTGACACCACTTTTTGTACCACAGATTTGAAGAGGTCATTATGCGACGATGTCGTATTGGCCATTCGCGTTATGCACATGTATATTCATTAAAAGGTGAAGATCCTCCATGATGTGTCCCTTGTGATGAAAGAATCACAGTCAAGCATATCCTGTTGATTTTCCCATCACAAGGGATACTTATTTCCAGGTTTCATACATCAAGGATTCTTGGTTTTTTAAAGGAAATTGACTGAATAGACAAATTTTGATAACATATATTGCAAAAGGTATGTGATTTTAATTTGGTAGAATGATTTTACAACTGTGATTGTTAGTGGTTGTACCTTCAAAGGCGGCTGAAGGAACGTAAAATAATTGTCCCCCTGAGAGGGTACGTAAGACCCACTTCATTCAAAGTATATTTCATTTTCCTGGATTGTAATCGTAGAATATTGGTTGTTTTTTAATGCTTTGGCTTACACTTAAATACTAAAGACAGACAAGTGTTAAAAAATGGCGCCTAATTACATTGTTCATTTTCCTTTATAAAATGATACGTACATGTATTGCAAATAGACTAAAGACAACATTGAATACAGTTATGCATGACAACCAAACAGGATTTATTCCTGGAGTGAGTGAGTGAGTTAAGATTGAACGTCACATCGGCAGTATTTCAGCCGTATCGTGACGAGAAGTACATTGATAATACATAGATTTAGACTAAATAAAAAGCTGTCAACGAAGGACAGTACAATAACTAGAATATCACAGAGTCGATATAAAACTAGTTGAGAATATATAAAAGCAATAAGTATCAGTGAACAACACAATATAAAAATGGGCTAGGGATCGACAGTAACTAAAGAGAGATCACCATACCAGGGACCATGGGATTTATTCCTGGAAGATGTATAACTGAAGAAATAAGAATACTCTATGTAATTATCTTTGGAACTGGAAAGTTAAACAAGCCAGCCATGATGTTATAATTAATTTTGAAAAAAGCTTTTGACACAGTCTAAAAGCAATGTATCAACCAGTATTAGATTTCAATCAATCACTCGATACCTTATGCAGTGTGAAGGCCATATGCCTATATACAAATAACAATTTGTAAGTATGGAAGTGGCAGAATACATAATTTTAAGCATTGTTTAACAAATAGCTCTTCTATCATACGCATGATACATACAAGTAGATGATGATATTCATCCTATAAACCTTGATCACAAAAAGGTCAGTTTCTGATGCATATATCGATGTTTTGCCACCCACCTTTATTATTATGGGGATATTTGATCTTTTTTTAGTTAGAAAGGGGATGTAGACAGGGAGAGCCGGTATCTCCCTATCTATTCATATTTGTATTCGGGATATTAGGTATAAAGATCAGGGTTAATTCTAACATAAATGGCATGACAATAACCCTGAACACAAATTAGGACAATATGCTGATGATACTCAACTCTTTCAGAATGGATCCGAAACTAGCCTAAATGCTGCCATAGAAACACTTACAAAATTTGTTTAATTTCTAGCCTTATAATGAATGTTGATATGACTAAAGCAATCTGGATATGTGCAATGTCGGCAAGTAATATTACTTTAATTTATAATCATTACCTAGACTGCATAAAAGGACCTATGGGTGATCAATACAATGAAACCATATGTAACATTATAAACAGAATACTTGCCATATTTGAGAGATCTTTGACTGTATGGGGCATATTTTATAGAAAACATGAGTTTGATAATGATGATATGGAACAAATCATGGTTAAACCACTCTGGTTAAATCATCATTTTGAATCTTCATATATAAGGCATTTGGTTTCAACATGGTGTACATATTATAAGAGATATTTGTAATGAAAATGGTAACATAAATTTTGAAGATTTTAAGAGCAGATACAGAATATAACTGTTTTGGACTATCAAAAGCTGTTTATCGATATTCCTAAGGCTTGGAAAGTTGTCATTTCAAACAATAATTAAATTCATGTCAACTAAGCATCAACAATGATTTTCTGACGTTCTCTGAGATGAAAAGGGAAAGTATTCAAGAATTAGAACGGGAATGGTATTTTCACTTTTCCTATTTATTGGAAAGATATTTTCTCATACTACAGAAAAAAATGTTCTGAGGACTGGAAGGTGCTGGATTTTCAATATAGCTTGTCTATAGAACAATCTTCAAAAAGACAGAATTACTTGTGATGAACTTAGTTGATGATGATATTTGTACATTCTGTTAATGCTATAAAGAAGATTTAACACATATATATAAAGAATGTGAAAACGTCAAGGATTCCTGGTAACAGGTAGACATATTTATCAACAGTAATATTGAACTTGAATTCACAAAATATACTGTCATGTTTGGAGTTTGTACATACAATCATGTAGTTAACAATATTCTTGTCTCAGCGAAAAGATTCATTATCAAGATCAAGTACTAATCAACAAAAACCGTCCTTTGATGTATTCATGATTTGCAAACAAAAACAATAGAATCCATTGTTATCATAAGAAATTGAAGCAACTGCTCTCTGTCCATAGTCATGAAGCGTTAACAAATGCTGTACCCATGTATATGACTAATCACTTTCTACTTCAAACATTGCGTACAGGCCTTCCATAAATAGTCTTTCATTATGTCTTCTACCTTGATTGTAAATACATATATTGAATTACCAAATATTGAACAAGTATTATGAATATCAACCTTATAATGATAATAATCATGTAATAACAGATGATGCAATCCAGTCTCACTGATAGGTTTGTGAAATGACCATCACTCTGAAAGCTCTTCTAATACATATATTATTACCATTAACTCTCCTCTATCGGAACGCAAATATCACCATACTTGTAAGTAGAATAAACTATGTATCATACACGTCAGCAATCTTCATCGTAAGAGGGAACAAAATTGCTACACTGATCGCCTTTCAAACCACATGCCCTTGGCCATTTTCTGATGCTGAAATTTCTGATGATTTTCTGAATTTGTTATGAAAGACGTTGGCTCTCTCTGTTTATATAGGCTCTGTTATGTCAGAAAGCAGACGTCGCTTCTTGTATGTGTAGGCTCTCTCATGTGAAAAAGGAGACATTTCCACGCGCGCTCTCTCTGTTTCTTTCTCTCTGCGCTCTCTCTCTCTCTCTGTCTCTCTCTCTCTCTCTCTCTCTCTCTCTCTCTCTCTCTCTCTCTCTCTCTCTCTCTCTGTATTTAGGTTCTGTCAAGTGAGAAAGGAGACATTGCCTTCTCTCTGAGAAAGGTTACTGATAATGTCAACACAAGCAACATTTAGGAGCTATCCTCCTGTTCCGCCCCTCTTCATCATCAACCGAGTCATGTGAGATAATGTACTCAACAATCTGTACATTGCCACCAACACGAGCGCAATGAAGGATGTTTCTACCTGAATTATCTACTGTTGTCAAACTGCATCCTTTGTTCACCAGTAGATCAAAGACGTTCTTGTGGCCATTCTTTGCTGCTACCATTATCGGTGTTTGCCCTTCTTTATCTGTGCTAGTTAGATCAACTGAGCCATGTGAGATAATGCACTCAACAATCTGTACATTGCCACCGACACAAGCGCAATGAAGGATGTTTCTACCTGAATCATCTACTGTTGTCAAACTGCATCTTTTGTCCACCAGTAGATCAAAGACGTTCTTGTGGCCATTCTTTGCTGCTACCATTATCGGTGTTTGTCCTTCTTTATCTGTGCTGGTCATATCAACTGAGCCATGTGAGATAATGTACTCAACAATCTGTACATTGCCACCGACACAAGCGCAATGAAGAATGTTTCTACCTGAATCATCTACTGTTGTCAAACTGCATCCTTTGTCCACCAGTAGATCAAAGACGTTCTTGTGGCCATTCTTTGCTGCTACCATTATCGGTGTTTGTCCTTCTTTATCTGTGCTGGTCATATCAACTGAGCCATATGAGATAATGTACTCAACAATCTGTACATTGCCACCGACACAAGCGCAATGAAGGATGTTTCTACCTGAATCATCTACTGTTGTCAAACTGCATCTTTTGTTCACCAGTAGATCAAAGACGTTCTTGTGGCCATTCTTTGCTGCTACCATTATCGGTGTTTGCCCTTCTTTATCTGTGCTGGTTAGATCAACTGAGCCATGTGAGATAATGTACATAACAATGAGTACATTGCAACCAACACAAGCGCAATGAAGAATGTTTCTACCTGAATCATCTACTGTTGTCAAACTGCATCCTTTGTTCACCAGTAGATCAAAGACGTTCTTGTGGCCATTCTTTGCTGCTACCATTATCGGTGTTTGCCCTTCTTTATCTTTGCTGGTTAGATCAACTGAGCCTTGTGAGATAATGTACTTAATAATCTGTACATTGCCATCAACACAAGCGCAATGAAGAATGTTTCTACCTGAATCATCTACTGTTGTCAAACTGCATCCTTTTTTCACCAGTAGATCAAAGACGTTCTTGTGGCCATTCTTTGCTGCTACCATTATCGGTGTTTGCCCTTCTTTATCTGTGCTGGTCATATCAACTGAGCCATGTGAGATAATGTTCTCAACAATCTGTACATTGCCACCGACACAAGCGCAATGAAGGATGTTTCTACCTGAATCATCTACTGTTGTCAAACTGCTTCCTTTGTTCACCAGTAGATCAAAGACGTTCTTGTGGCCATTCTTTGCTGCTACCATTATCGGTGTTTGCCTTTCTTTATCTGTGCTGGTTAGACCAACTGAGCCTTGTGAGATAATGTTCTCAACAATCTGTACATTGCCACCGACACAAGCGCAATGAAGAATGTTTCTACCTGAATCATCTACTGTTGTCAAACTGCATCCTTTGTTCACCAGAAAATCAAAGACATTCTTGTGGCCATTCTCTGCTGCTGACATTATTGGTGTTACTCTATTTTTTCCTCTGCTCTCTTTGTCAGCTATGTTACGTGAAATAATACAATTAACAATCCAGACACTGCCGCCACTAGATGCTGCATGTAGGATGTTGTTGTTGTCATTATCGAGCACTGAAAGATCACACTGTTTGTTGACAAGTAGATTAAACACTTTGTTCTCACCCACTTTGGCTGCAACAATCACCGGTGTGAGTCCATTCTCATCGCGGCTGTTTATATCAGCTATCTTATGTAAGAGAAGATGTTCAACAATTTGTACATTGTCACCACAGCAAGCAGCATGAAGGATGGTTCTGTCTTTGTGATCTGTAACTTTTAGATCACATCCTTTAACACATAGGAGATCAAAGACTTTCTTTTGACCTTGACTTGCAGCAATCATCACTGGTGTTAGTCCGTCCTCATTTATGCTGTTTATGTCAGCTATGTGATGTGAGAGTATGTTCTCAACAATCTGTACATTGTCACTAAAGCAAGCAAAATGAAGTATGTTTGTACCTGAATCATGTACCATTGACATATTACAATGTTTTCTCACCAGTAGATCAAAGACTTTCCTCTTGCCATTCATAGCTGCTGCCATCACTGGCGTCAACCCTGTCTCATTTCTGCTGTCAATATCAACCATATTGCGACCCAGAAGATAGTCACAAGAAAGGATGTATTCAACGATGCTGACGTTACCACCTAAGGATCCTGCATGGAGAATGTTATTTCCCTGATCACTAGTCACAGAAAGATCACATCCTTTTCTCACCAGTAGATCAAACACCTTCCTCTGACCACTCACTGCTGCAAACATCACTGGTGTGAGCCTGTTTTCACCTCTGCTCTCTATGTCAGCTAGATCACGTGAGAGAATGCAGTTAACAAAATTGACATTATCACTTGCACAAGCTGCATGCAGGATATTGTCACCCATGTAATCTACTACCGATAGGTCGCATCCTTTCCTGGCAAGTAGATCATACACTTTCTTCTGGCCGTTTGCTGCTGCCACCATGACTGCAGTGAGCCCATTTGAAGTTCTGCTGTTAATGTGGTCTATCTTACGTGAGAGGATGTCTTCAACAATCTGTGCATTGTCACTACTACAGGCAGCATGAAGAATATTGTGATTATCACTGTTTCGTACGTTTAAGTTACATCCCTGATTTACAAGTAGATCAAATACTTCCTTATGACCTTGCGCAGCTGCCAGCATCACTGGTGTTGCTCCGTCCTCATCCCTACTCTCAATGTCAGCTACACCGCGTAACAAAATTTCTTTAACTAACACTGCATCATTACTAAGACATGCGGCATGGAGGATGTTTCCACCACTATCACTAACGTCAAACTCATCACATTCATTGCTGACAAGTAGATCAAACACTTTCTTATTGCCTTTTTGTGCCGCCACCATCAATGGTGTATTTCCATCATAATCTTTACTGTTTATATCAACTAACTTCCGTGAAAGAATGTCCCTAACAATACTGACATTATCACTGTAACAAGCAGCATGCAGGATGTTGTCCCCCAGATCATCAACAACAGATAGGTCACATCTGTTCCTTACCAGTTCATCGAACACTTCTGTTTGTCCTTTCATTGCTGCCACCATAACTGGCGTTAACCCATCCTCACCTCTCCTCTCAATGTCAATTATCCTATTTGAAAGAAGATACCCGACTATATACACACTGTGACTACAGCAGGCAGCATGAAGAATAGAATTATCTAGTTCATCCACTACTGCCAGGTTGCATCCTTTCCCTCTAAGGAGATCAAACACTTCCTTGTGTCCGTTCTTTGACGCCACCATCACGGGGGTCATCCCATCCTCACCTCCACTCTCTATATCAGCTACTTTTTGTTGCAAAAGATACCTTACTATATGCACACTGCCACCGGAGCAAGCAGAATGAAGCATATTGTTCCCCTCATAATCCATTGCCGAAAGATTACAACCTTCTTTTACAAGTAAGTCAAACACTTTCTCATTTCCAGTGCTGGCTGCTTTCATCAGTGGAGTTCTACCCAAAATATCCTTTTTCTCAAGACTTATCTCATCGTTTGAAACTAACCTTTTGACAATGGCAAAACTGCTTCCAGAACATGCAACATGAAGTATGTTGTCACCATTATCTAACACTAATGAAAGGTCGCACTGTTCTTTCAGTAAAGTATTCAATACCGGTGTATGTCCTCGACATACTGCAGTCATCACTGGAGTCCATCCTCCAGGGCTTATGTTGTTTATATCGACACCACCTTTGGATATTAATTGTTTCACGCGACTATTTTTTCCTTCAAGGCAAGCTTTATTAAAAACTTGATTTGAATGAGTTGGATTACTGGTCTCGTGTCGAAATTGCGGCGTTGATGTCATGGGGTGTTCATTATCTGCAATGACATGATTTGTGTTATTTGTATTTGATAAATGTAATACATTAGTCGTTTGTAACGACAGAACAACATACACTTATTCTTGCGGATGTACACAAAGTTGTTCATAAATTTGTGACCACTTCTGTTCATTACAAATGACTATGGTTACTACAAGCTAACAGTTTTACTATCGATCAAATTACTGATGCCTCACAACTGTCCCTGGATCAAATTCATGACATCACTGACAAATACAATTAAATAAAAAGTTACAATCGACGATGAAACAAAGACAATGTTAACCCTTAACCGTCCATTGGATGCAAAATATATTTTGATCGAAGGATATTCTTCCAGAAAGAGGACAACATCAATAAGGATAACATTGTAGGACAAAAGATCTACCAATCATATCATAATTATAGCAATTCTTGTATGGGAATAGTATCGCAACAATATTATGGTTTTGTCACCCTTGATATCCTCAAATTTGACTTGCAACTATTCTTTTCTTGAAAAGATATGCCATTCATCTAAAGCTTTGTAGAAACTAAATTGCAAAATCGTTGTAACATGTGCTTCAAACGTAATACAGTCACTGCTCTATTTGTTTGTGGATGGGTTTGATAATGAATTGAGGGCAAAACCTTACAAAGATTGGAGACCAACTTACTTAGTGGGCTGGGACTGTCTGTTGCAGGCAGTCCATCTCGTGACGTATGAAATACATTGTTTGTGAAGTTTTCTGAAATGTTAAAGATATAGATTTTGTCCATATCATAATATTAGCATACGACTTCAACACAACTCGGGACTAGCAGTGTAAAAATATGTTCCAAACAAATACACTCGCACATTTTGTAGTAAAACAGATTGATGATTAACTTAATTAGTTCACCTCCAGTAGGAGGTGCATGAAAGTCTTTGATAGTTGCTAAAATTTAGAGCATGGATGGAGTAAACGCCTTCTTTGTTCATATCATAATGTAAGCATACGACTTACACAGAACTGTAACTAACAGTATTGCAGTATGTCAACACTTCAGTCCTTTATTGGAAAAATACATGAAAAATAACCTCTGGTTGAGACAGATGATTTAACAGTTGCATTCTGTTATTCATATGAAGGTATGTCTTTCTCTTTTCAAATAACGATATTTACCAATTTTTAAAATGAATAATTGCCGTTCTATATAATATTTATAGCATATTTGGCAATATGTGTAAGGCAGAAAACGAGATAGTCATCACATTAAGCGTCAGGAAAACAGAGCTTTAAGCCTGGCGCTTCTCAGTTATAGTGTAGGTACTCAATGAGTTTCATGCAAGGAAGTAACACAATGTTTTGTTCAGACATTATCTTCACCGACACAACAGAGTTTGGGTTTGGTTTTATCATGTAACAATCAAAAGGCAACAGCTCCAAACATCCATATAAGTTAGATTCTTATTCATATTAATCGATTAATTATGAGGATACCAAATAGCCAGTATCTTACCAATATTATATGTTATCCCAGACACATTGCCACTTTCAATACTCGCATGGTCAGTTCCGCCTTGAACATGTAATTGTCCTGGAAAAAAACATGTAATATGTTGTAGAACGTTAGTGTGGATCATCATAATATTAATAGAGTACTCTTGACTATTCTCTGACAACATGATGGACCACATATGATCAATTTCGGTACACACAACATATTGTCAAATATACCAAATGTTTTGGTCTCAAGTTTACATTCCAAGTACTCGTGTTTGTAATTACTGGATGTACCACTACAGCTCTCGGTACTACAAGTACTACTACACTACTGATAACAATGACAATACTGCATGTTTCAATTAGCGCACTGTTATCATGAAGGATTTGCCAAAGATGTCTCTATACATCTTGTTGATTGGTTGATTGTATTGACTATCCCATGAAATGCAACGTTTCTGTGGTATCTCAGTTCGTGACTTAAGTGACATTATCAAGACAACCTACTCAGCCTTCATTTACTACGGAAAATGAAGTTGATCTTATACCCGGATACACATACTAAAAACATTTTGAATGTGGTTATTTACCTATAGCCAGGGGAGGAAACGTGGAGCCTACATCTTTTGTTCCTTTGGGTCTCCTTCTCTGTTTGGTATGAACAGCCTTAAATTGGAGAACAACTTTTTGTGAAGCCATGATGCAGAACTCAAAACCACAAGATAAGAAGAGGAACAGTGCTGAAAGAGACATAATTGATAATTGATAATTTATGGTGTTAGCATTATCTCTGTTTGACAATTCAATGTGAGTCGATATATCAAGTCTATGTATGTCGGTCATTCGTTCGTTAGCACCTAACTAAATACTTTTCTAATGAACACATCGAAATAATTTTCACAGAACTTTTCCTACTTTTCTCTTTTGTTGATTGTCAAACATTCTAAATGGCACCTACAGCAGCATTTATAGTAAAGACAACAACTATCTTGATTCTGAAGCATCGTCGCTCTGTACCCATGCTTGATGTTTGATGGTCATTAGGAAAATATCCAGCAACTGGTACGTGATTTCTGAAGCTCATTAGGAAGGTACATGTCAGAGCCCACAGAATTTAATAAGATGATCCGGGTAGGTCATGATCCACCTATGCTGTCTTTGTCACACCGAATGTATATCAACCAGATCAACCTGAGCACGGGAACATCTTTGACAGGATTGCTCTACAGCAATACCATATGGATGAAATGACGAATAAAAGACGTTGGCAGTCCTTCCAAATAACGAACTGCCAACGTCCATGCGTTGAGGCTGTTTAGCCAAACATTAAAATAACACAACATGCGTAACATGCTACGATTAGTGAGTGAGTTATGATTTTACACCGCATCGGCATATGGACAAAACTGGCTACCACAGTCTTCAGGTAGCACTGTAAGGGATAATTCCAATAGTCATAAATGAGGACATGTTATCAATGTGAGCGGATGGTTATCATTCCTTGGCCACTGTCGGCAGGGGGGCAGCAGAGATCAGGAAGATGCCACCACTGAGGCAATTGTTGATAAAATACATGAGATTGTGGATGAACGACGACTCTTCACATGTTACATAGTCAATACAGTATACATCCCCCATGAGGAGGTTCCGACCATTTGGGGGCAATAACAGGGTATAACAAAGGTTTCAGCACTTTGGGTTTCTGAACTTCGGATTCCTGATAAGAAACACAGGTCCATAATCTCTCACGAGAATTTACGTTGTTTTGAAGCAGAACCAGCTGAATTTGTTCACAATAATTTTTTTCTGTATTTAAGAAATTGTTATATTGCAGTGTATGTTATTGTTTAACAATGATTGTATCTGTGTTACATTGTTCTGTTGAGATTCGGTTGAGCAGTGATTCGTCGTCAGGAATGAAGTGTCATTTAATCTAAACAGTCGTCAGGAACTTACTATATTTAGATACTAGTGTGGTGTGTAAACTTCCGGAAACGGCGAGACTGGTCACGCATTATGTAGAACCTTACAGCATTGTCTGGAATGTTCTGGGAGCGATCGAGTTGGAACTATATGTAATTACGTAGTGGCCAGACCCTCAAACTGCAGACATACCCATCCCCATAGTAGAACAAGCAAACTTAGGTTTTCCTAATGTTTTGTATCAAGCAGACTAGAAAATAGTGGTTGTTGTCAAATGTGTTGGGGTCATAATGCACTTTCCTGGTGTAAAAATAGAGAAAATCAAATATAGTCCCCGAAAAAGGTAGTGTATACATTGAATCCTTTTTTTATCATTTGTGATAGTTTACACATAGTAGACTTGAATTAGTATTATCCTTTTAACTATAGTCTCTAACAAATTGAGTTATTAGTAAAAATAAGAAAAATATGGTGAATCTTGCTCTATTTTCATTTTCAAGTTTTTTTAAACAAAATGTAATTAATTATTAGTATTATCAACGAAGCCATTTGATATTTCAAAATGAGCCGAGACGCCTTATGATGGGATGACAGTGTTCATATTCCACATAACCTTTATGAGTTTCAAAAAAATTTGTAATATGTTAACCCACACCCATTTTGTCAAAATGTGCATTTTTTTTACTCACATTGTTAATTTCATTGAAAATAGATTTATACAACAGATACCTATCACCGTTTGCAAATACCTTTTCTATATAGGATATTATTAAAGGTTTGCCTAAAATCAATGACTATTTAAGACACCCAGATGGTATATTTGAAGTTCAATGTCACTTTGAAGGTCAAGTTCTTAATTAATGCATTAATAGTACGACAAATGCTACTAATCCACATACAGCTATCATTAGTGGTTCTGCGTATGCACAGTAAAGGCTCTACCAGATCATGTTGTCATTTTCGTCCAGAGATTTCCAATCCGGATGTATGTTCCTCTTGCTCTTCGATGCTTCAAGCGTCAGTCCTTTAGGCATGTCTCTGCCAAGTGTAGGAGCACTCATCATAAGTGCCCTAACTGTGGAGGGAAGCACAAATCTGAGTAGTACAATGAAAGTTTGCTTAAATGTAAGAACTGTGGTGGTGCTCACTCTGCGGCATACATAGGCTGCATTAAATACCAGGAAGCTGTCCAGATTCAGGAAGTCAGATTTGAGGGTAAATTGTCTTATTCTCGGGCTGTTCGAAAGGTGCGTGGAGATTTTGATATTGCTCATGAACAGGTTCCAAAAGTCAATAACCCACCTCCTGTAACTAAACCACTGACTCCAGTTGTTCCAATTTCTGATATTGTTTCTCTTCCAGTCATGCTGACTGCTAGTAGTCAGACTGAAACTCTGGAAGTTGAATGTAATTGACATTATGCCTTAATCTTCTTTCAAACAATTCAACAATGTCTCTCCTGTTGATTTTCTCAACTTTGTTATTTGTATAGTTGCCAATCTTGGACCTACTCGTTCATTCAAGTCTGATGGTCTCCAGACTATAGCATCAGCTGCCCAGTCCCTCTTGGGGTTAAAATTGTCCCCTGATGATCGCACGAGCATGGCTAAGGGTAAAAAATGGAATCTTAATCTTTCTTCTTTTTTCTCTCTTGATGCTAGATCAATAAATGCTTACGGTCCAGGATTTAAGGTTTTTATTCACAGTCTTGACCCAACCCCAGATATTATGTCTTCAGGAGACATTCTTAAATCCTAACCAGCAATTCCTTTGGGAAGGTTATGTCTGCCTACGTAAAGATCGTCAGTCTGGTTTTAGAGGTGGTAGTGCTAAACTCACTTACTCAATGTCATTTAGTGAAATAAGGTTCCACCATCCCAATTACAAGGGAATGAAGTCAATATTCATTTGAAGGCCTAGTTGCCTGAACACCTATAAAACTTTCTAATGATCAATCAATCAATCCTTCTGTTTCACTAATTCTAATCACATTTCATTTAATGATTTTGGATATTTTGAGAAAAGTGGTTTTACATCTACATATATGTCAAGTTTATGAACCTGGGGCTATTAAAAGTGTCTGTCATCATTGTTCAGTTGGCAGATCATTTAAAGGTGATTATAAAGATGTGTCAAATAATACTAAGGTAAATTCACTGAAAATGTCTGCCTTGACAGGGATCGATTCGATACTACGATAGATTGGGTGTGCATTTCTTAGTTTTGTTCACTAGGATGGGTGTAGTGAGGACATCCGTGAACAATCATGACTCTCTAACTTTTCTTTATGTATACTGACACGCTGAGTCCAAGATTAAAGGGTCTAAATGATCGGAAACAACGCTTCTGTGTGTATTCATGGAAGAGAATTCTCTGGGGTTTGCCAAGGCATGTGGAAGTAGTCCGCCAGTATATAATCATTTCAAGAATACAGTCTCGTGAAAAACCTTATGCCACTTATGTTAACCCAAGACAACATTCATTATTGGCAACTGACCAATAGTGGGTCTGCAGGGCTCATGATGAAAACGGAACTGAACCAATACAGTTTAATTTATGCTGTATTATGCTGATACTGGTTACTTTGCATCAGTCTAGATCTGGCATAGTCACATTGATATTACATACTGTTTAATCATAACCGACCCAATCCTGGCTTGGCACAAGCGGGCAAACACCAGATTACTGATCCAGTGATCGATATTATGAGCAACGCGATCGGGGTACGAACTGAGAAATTGTACTTCTTGATTTGCCGGGCAATTTGAAATAATGGCGAAATATAGACGGGTGTTGCAGCAGTACATAGTTACTAGTATCTATGATATATATATATATATATATCTATATCAATATGTATATATGTGTGTGTGTGTGTGCGTGCGTGCGTGTGTGAGCAGTGGCAAATGTGGACATGGGTATGTATACACAACTTTCAAATGAGGACCAATCCAATTGGGCTAACTCAGGTCCAAAATATGAGAACAAAATATATATGCACATAGATTATTTTGCCGGTATTCATGGTGTCAGAGAGAGAGAGAGAGAGAGAGAGAGAGAGAGAGAGAGAGGGAGAGAGAGAGAGAGAGAGAGAGAGAGAGAGAGTCGACATATCTTTGATTCTTCGTAATTGATTTGATGATGAACGTAATATTCATATTGATGTATTCAAAGGCTCTTACACGATCTCCTGCATATAAATCACCACAACCCAACCCCGCCAAATCACCCAAGGCGCCGCAATTCGAATTCTCAACTGGCGGAGATGTACTGCCAAACGGATTTGGTTGCAGTGAGATCTGTGGCGTGGCAGGCCCAACAAAACGACACTCAGATCTGCTCATGTTATCTAAAGAGAATTTTGGAAGGCAATTTCAACATCCGAGGTTTAAAACGATACAGCCCGCCTGAAAACAAGGCGTCCTGTGAAGGGTGTGACCCTAACGGCTTAACAGCTTACATTTGATTGGCAACGGTATGTAGATGAAATTGTACGTCCTGTCGTATTTTCCGTACGCTAGAATTATCGGCAGAAATCTTGCCCAGGTGGTCACCGACGAGAAGCAGCTACGTCCCCTGGCATGTCCCCAATGAGCATGTATCGCCCAACATGGTGTACACACCAGATACAGATCTACACGCCCAAAAGTCATTTCAGTTATCATCATTACACCTTCATGATCATTTCATCTTATATTTTACGTCTTTTTTGTCTGTAGTATATAGTTTTATGCTTCGTACTTACTCAAAATCAATTTTAACTATTAATCAGATAAAGACATTAGTACTTCTCATTGGAAAACAAGTATTGTGTCACCACTCAAAATCTACAGAACTGTAGTTCTACTGCTAAACGAAAACACACATTGAATCCTCACAGAAGAACACTACACAATCTATTAATAGACCTACAACTAACACGACACAATCTTCGAGTTGAAAAACTAACACAAGTTATGTTTATGCTTGACCGACTACTAGTCAAAGCTTTCTATTTCACACATATTAATCTTCTCTGACTGCAAACGTACTGAATATTCAGGCTAAAACATATCCTCTTTCAAACGTTGGGGCGGAGGAGAAGGGATGCCCGAGACAAGCTACAAAGGGCATGTGCGAGAATAACATTTTATAACAATCCATTTTATTATTTAATCGAAAATCTACCTGAGGTGATGACAATTGGAAGGCGGACATAAAATAGTATGATATGTGGAGATGTATCTGAGAATTTCGGCTTCCCAGTGTACGAGATTCAGTTGCAGAATGAGAAGACGGTAACCGAAGCGAGATACCGCTTCGATATTACGGGACCAGGTGAACCACTCCGGTAGATTCTTTACTGAGCGTTTTTAAGACAAATTAAACAGCTAATAAAACAGTTAATTAAGTCTTGTAAACATACTGGTAAAATAGCGAAACATACCATATTGTTTTTGCTATTTCTAAAAAACAACCATCAACCACATAAGAAATGTCTCCGAACACGTCCCATTTTAATTCTGGAAACCCAAAAGTCCAGAAACTCTACGGTCTTTGCCGACTCTCAGTCAAAGGTATTTACAAAATTAAACATGCTGTTTTCATGGGAACATACAAAGGAAGAAAAAATGAAAAAGAAATTGTTAAAAAACTCAATATTTACACTATCTCGCCCATGGGCCTGCCCATGGGCGAAGTGTGGCCCATGGGCCTGCCCATGGGCGAAGACTGGCCCATGGGTAGGCCCATGGGCAGGCCCATTGGCGAGAATATGTTCCTTTACTCAAAACTCATGTTTTTGTTTCGCAAATACATTAAATGTATTTATTCAAGTATCATGACACAAAATTTAACTCATTTTAACTTAATTCAACTATTTTATAGCGATATTGAAATATTTCGCCCATGGGTGAGAAAAAGGTTTGGCCCATGGGCGAGAATATGTTCCTTTACTTAAAACTCATGTTTTTGTTTCGCAAATACATTAAATGTATTTATTCAAGTATCAAGACGCAAAATTTAACTCATTTTAACTTAATTCAACTATTTTATAGCGATATTGAAATATTTCGCCCATGGGCGAGAAAAAAGGTTTGGCCCATGGGCGAGAATATGTTCCTTTACTCAAAACTCATGTTTTTGTTTAGCAAATACATTAAATGTATTTATTCAAGTATTATGACACAAAATTTAACTCATTTTAACTTAATTCAACTATTTTATAGCGATATTGAAATATTTCGCCCATGGGTGAGAAAAAGGTTTGGCCCATGGGCAGGCCCATGGGCGAGAATATGTTCCTTTACTCAAAACTCATGTTTTTGTTTCGCAAATACATTAAATGTATTCATTCAAGTATCAAGACGCAAAATTTAACTCATTTTAACTTAATTCAACTATTTTATAGCGATATTGAAATATTTCGCCCATGGGCGAGAAAAAAGGTTTGGCCCATGGGCGAGAATATTTTCCTTTACTCAAAACTCATGTTTTTGTTTCGCAAATACATTAAATGTATTTATTCAAGTATCAAGACGCAAAATTTAACTCATTTTAACTTAATTCAACTATTTTATAGCGATATTGAAATATTTCGCCCATGGGCGAGAAAAAAGGTTTGGCCCATGGGCGAGAATATGTTCCTTTACTCAAAACTCATGTTTTTGTTTAGCAAATACATTAAATGTATTTATTCAAGTATTATGACACAAAATTTAACTCATTTTAACTTAATTCAACTATTTTATAGCGATATTGAAATATTTCGCCCATGGGCGAGAAAAGGTTTGGCCCATGGGCAGGCGCATGGGCGAGAATATTTCCCTTTGCTCAAAACTTGTGTTTTAGTGTCGCATATACATAGTTCTTAGAAGTTTCATGTCACATAATTTAACAAATTTTAACTTAATTCAACTATTCTACGGCGTTATTAAAATATTACGCCCATTTTTTCGTCAGTCCCTTTAAAGCATCAACTAACTGTGTGCAAAGTATACTGTATCATGTGAAATATACTTTATATTATATCATTACATTACTATTTAAAAAGGGCATTTGGTTGGATGTTTCCTTTATAGAAGTTCTACAAATTTCACCTGTTTTACATATTGTAGCGATCTTTAATGAATCCGGCCTTACCTCTCAAAACGTTTTGACAGTTTATGATACGAATTCATGTGCGTGTACTCCAATTCATTGGAGTTATTTTCCACAACATTAAAGTTTAGTTAGTTTCTATTTCATTTCCCATTTCATGTCCCGTTGATACATCACACTGGGCAATTACGTGGCACTAGGTATGCAATATACAGTAACGAGTGCGCGTATTTTAATGGAAAAACTATTCGTCTTTTATTGCATAACTTTTGGCTGAATATCTCACATTCTAACGAAATCTCGAAACAATTATTTAATTACATGCGGTGTCGAACTGAGCAGTGGGAATTATGTTTCAATGCGATTGAGGAAAACGTGAGTGAATATTGTGACACTAAAACAACTTTTACTGCATTGTCACTTTTGGTATGAAAATGGTAATAGTTAAGAAAAACGCAACAGCCTTCTTATGATAATTCTCATATTCTCATTAGTACGTTGTGTCTAATTACAGTGTCGGCCTTATTTACAGGTGATTCTACAATACTTGCTCTCGGTCAATTACAATCTGCCACACCACACGTGAATAAACAGTTATGCTGTTGCTGTGGGCAAATATCTAGCCTGTACATGTATATTTTTTGTGGATACATGTATTACATATTTTCGTTGATATGTGGATATATTAAGCACAAAGACACAAAAAGTTTATGAAAGATGAATTGGTGCCTTGATATATGTATTCAACGAGAACGAATCTTGTATTTTCTCCGCGATCCTGATGTGTATCATCGTTTAATGGGTCATTCATTAAAAGTATGTTGTGAGGCGATATCAAAGGAGCCGCTCAATTTACACAGTGTCGTCCGTTTCGCGAGAACTGACACCCCACCCTGTCAGTAAAAGTTATGTAATCGGTACACAAATATATTTGATGCGATGTCAGTGTGTTGTAGACTGTCGTAGGGTACACATATCTATTGCAAGTTTTTAGTACTCATACACTTTCTCTTTATGTGTTGATATGATTTCTATTTTCGTACATGATATGATTTCATTTTTATCTTTGGCTGCTATGTTTTTATATGTTCGAGTAGCTGTCTGTCCCTCATAAATTGACATAGTTCTGCCTCGCTATTGCATCTCTTGACTACATGAGAGATCTACATCATATAGCGGATCTAACTGCAATTCTTGTTTTAACCAAGCGGGTTTGACATTCCAGTAACTGGATTCAGGTTGATTGCAAGATATGCATACCTCGTCATAGTGATTGTTGTGAAGTCCTCAAAATTTTGTTTGTTTGTTAGTTGTATAACGCCGCACTTAGCAATATTTCAGCTGTATGACGGCTTTCTGTAAATAAGTCTGGACCAGACAATCCAGTGATTGAAATCATGTGCATCGATCCACGCAATTGGGATACGATGACATGCATCAACCAAGTCAGCACGCCTGACCACCCGATCCCGGTAGTCGCCTCTTACGACAAGCGCTGTCGCCCTTTTACGCCAAGAATGGGTTGTTGAAGATCTTCACGGGTCCATTGACGTAGGGATTTGTGTAAAGTCATTCAGACAGCATACAATGCCAACTCAAAAATTATACTCAATGTCTCCGCAAAGTAATATAGTACGGAACTTAGAGTACATATGAGATTATACTCAGGTTAGGGAGATGTTTAATCCATATAACGTGTTATTATTCTACCTAACAATGTATTTAATGAAATGAATACAAAACAAACTCAACGGCTAAAAGGTTTCATTGAAAAAACTACCCCTGGTCTTGCCTAATAAAACAACTGCAACCCGACACAGATTAAACGCAACTTACAAACACAATCATAATCTGGTTAATCTGTATCACTCAACAAGTTGGCGCCGCTTATTCTGCCCACAGTATGACAGTATTGGGCAGCTCAGTAATTAGGAGGTAAAACCAGGCAGGTACACTGGTCACACTTGACTGGTCTGTCTGATGATTAGGTCGTCTGTCAATTGGGAGTGAACCATAGCAAGTACTATCTGCGAAACTATTTGCTCCTTTTATGGGACCGATTAATTTTATGACCATGGGCCTCGGCACAAGCGTGGTGATGGAAGACAAGTTATACATGTACATCCGATATGGTGACTGTTTTTCGCTATTCATATTCTAAATACATCATAATACCACAACATTTTAGTACTACTTGAAACTTTACAATCACTTCAATATCTACAATAAATTGAACGAGAACAAATGATATACTGCAGATTATTAAATCATTGTCTCTATTATCAGCCGCTACGTTTGTATCGTTTGCATTGTACAAAGAAATATTTTTTCTGTCCTTTCGCAGAGTTAGCCTCAGAATGTGCTCATTCGAATTAGGAACGAAAATAATTGCTTATCATGAGTATATATGATACACTGTAGATGTATTCACTTAAAAGTCGTATACGACCTTCGCGAGCGAGTTGAATGATCCAGGTTAATTGGAACGAAGTCTAGAAAGGGTTATAAGGTTTTGTATTTGGTAATGTGTAGGTTTGTTAAATATGATTTTTTTAATTCCTTTTATTTCAATATGTAAAAACATAATTATGCGCTTAAAAACAGAGCTGACTTGATGGGAGACATGGCGTTAGCCACCTGAGATTGTCTGTTGGACACGGTTTAACCTTACTGTGTCCTCACCCTGGTTGTTGTTACCGTTGTTATAAGGGATTAGGAGCTACGGCTCATTGCATTTTTGGTTACAGTCTGTCTCACTAAAGTGGACATGTGCAGGTGAACTCTGTTCAATTAGTATCTGAAATGCCCAAACATGTGAACTCCAAACAATAATAACCTGAGACGTAATTCAAACTCCTTCCACACTGACACCGCATCAAATATATTTGTGTACCGATTACATAACTATTTTTGACAGGGTGGGATGGTAGTTCACTGGAAGACACTGTGTATATTGGGCGGCTCCTTTGATATCTCCTCCACACATACTTTTATTGAATGACCCCATTAAACGATGATACACATCTCGATGAATATTTCAAGGCACTAATTCGTCTTTCATGAACATTTTTTTTGTCTTTGTGCTTAATATATCCACATATCAACGAAAATTTGTAAAACATGTATCCACAAAATAAATATACATTTTCAGGCTAGGTACCTGCATAACTGTTTATTCACGCGTGGTGTGGTAGATCGTAATTGACCGAGAGCAGGTGTTGTAGAATCACCTGTAAATAAGGCCGACACTATAATTGGATACAACGTCCTAATGAGAATATGAGAATTATCATAAGAAGGCTGTTGTTTTTTCTGAACTGTTACCATTTTCAAACCAAAAGTGACAATGCATTTAAAAGTTGCTTTAGTGTTATACTATTCACTCAAGTTTTCCTCAATCGCCTATAAACATAATTCCCATTGGTCAGTTCGACACCGCATATAATTAAATAATTAGTTCGAGATTTCGTTAGAATGTGAGATATTCAGCCAGGCGTTATGCAATGAAAGACGAATCGTTTTTTGTTGCCATTAAAATACGCGCACGTGTACCTGTATATTGCATACTTAGTGTACCTACTTTCCCAGTGTGATGTTTCAACGAGACATAAAATGGGAAATGAAAAAGAAACTAACTAAACTTTAATGTGTTGGAAAATGTCGCCATTGAATTGGCGTATCGTTGCAATATGTAAAAAAGGTGAAATTTGTAAAACTTTTGTAAAGGAAACATCCAACCAAAGGCCCTTTTTAAATAGTAATCTAATGATAAAATATAAAGTATATTTCACATGATACAATACACTCTGAACACAATTAGTTAATTATTTAATGGGACTGACGATAACATGGGCGAAATATTTTAATAGTTGAATTAAGGTAAAATGAGTTGAATCATGTGTCATGCTTATAAAACCCTTTTTGTATTTGCGAAACTAAAACTGTTGAACAAAGGAAAATATTCTCGCCCATGGGCCAAACCTTTTTTCTCGCCCATGGGCGAAATATTTCAATATCGCTATAAAATAGCTGAAGTAAGTCAAAATGAGTTCAATTTTGTGTCATGATACTTGAATAAATACATTTAATGTATTTGCGAAACAAAAACATGAGTTTTGAGTAAAGGAACATATTCTCGCCCATGGGTCAAACCTTTTTCTCGCCCATGGGCGAAATATTTCATAATCGCTATAAAATAGTTGAATTAAGTTAAAATGAGTTAAATTTTGTGTCATGATACTTGAATAAATACATTTAATGTATTTGCGAAACAAAAACATGAGTTTTGAGTAAAGGAACATATTCTCGCCCATGGGCCAAACCTTTTTCTCGCCCATGGGCGAAATATTTCAATATCGCTATAAAATAGTTGAATTAAGTTAAAATGAGTTAAATTTTGTGTCATGATACTTGAATAAATACATTTAATGTATTTGCGAAACAAAAACATGAGTTTTGAGTAAAGGAACATATTCTCGCCCATGGGCCAAACCTTTTTCTCGCCCATGGGCGAAATATTTCAATATCGCTATAAAATAGTTGAATTAAGTTAAAATGAGTTAAATTTTGTGTCATGATACTTGAATAAATACATTTAATGTATTTGCGAAACAAAAACATGAGTTTTGAGTAAAGGAACATATTCTCGCCCATGGGCCAAACTTTTTTCTCGCCCATGGGCGAAATATTTCAATATCGCTATAAAATAGTTGAATTAAGTTAAAATGAGTTAAATTTTGTGTCATGATACTTGAATAAATACATTTAATGTATTTGCGAAACAAAAACATGAGTTTTGAGTAAAGGAACATATTCTCGCCCATGGGCCAAACCTTTTTCTCGCCCATGGGCGAAATATTTCAATATCGCTATAAAATAGTTGAATTAAGTTAAAATGAGTTAAATTTTGTGTCATGATACTTGAATAAATACATTTAATGTATTTGCGAAACAAAAACATGAGTTTTGAGTAAAGGAACATATTCTCGCCCATGGGCCAAACCTTTTTCTCGCCCATGGGCGAAATATTTCAATATCGCTATAAAATAGTTGAATTAAGTTAAAATGAGTTAAATTTTGTGTCATGATACTTGAATAAATACATTTAATGTATTTGCGAAACAAAAACATGAGTTTTGAGTAAAGGAACATATTCTCGCCCATGGGCCAAACCTTTTTCTCGCCCATGGGCGAAATATTTCAATATCGCTATAAAATAGTTGAATTAAGTTAAAATGAGTTAAATTTTGTGTCATGATACTTGAATAAATACATTTAATGTATTTGCGAAACAAAAACATGAGTTTTGAGTAAAGGAACATATTCTCGCCCATGGGCCAAACCTTTTTCTCGCCCATGGGCGAAATATTTCAATATCGCTATAAAATAGTTGAATTAAGTTAAAATGAGTTAAATTTTGTGTCATGATACTTGAATAAATACATTTAATGTATTTGCGAAACAAAAACATGAGTTTTGAGTAAAGGAACATATTCTCGCCCATGGGCCTGCCCATGGGCCTACCCATGGGCCAGTCTTCGCCCATGGGCAGGCCCATGGGCGAGATAGTGTAAATATTGAGGTTTTTTTTTTTAAAAATTCATTTTTTCTTCCTTGGTATGTTCCCATGAAAACAGCATGTTTAATTTTGTAAATACCTTTGACCGAGAGTCGGCAAAGACCGTAGCGTTTCTGGACTTTGGGGTTTCCAGAATTAAAATGGGACGTGTTCCTCGTTATTTCGAAGTGTTGATCTAGAGCCGATCGATCGTTTGTGTAACCCAGCGTCAAAAACATATTTTATAGTTATTTCAAAATAATCGAGGCTTATATTTCATATTTTTAGAAAAGAAACACCTTAAATAATTTGTATCAAAAGACATACTCAATTTTGATGCATTAAACGATCAACCTTTGCCGGACCGAACATCTCACGACCAAGATGTTGTTTTTTTTGCAACCACCGCAGTTGTTTCCCCTTTCAACAGTTGGAGTTTATCTAGATCAATATTATTCATTCATTTTAGCCTTTAATTATTTGTTTGTTTGGGTTTTTTTTAACTTGAACACTTCAGTCATTTAAACATATTATATCAGGCCAATTAAGAAACTCATTTTTTTTTAAATTACCACATTTAAACTTGAATGTATTTAGTTTAAGTACCTAGATCTATGTATTTATATCTTTTCTTAGCTATTTTGATTTCTTATAGGTAGCAGACAAAATGATGAAGATAAAGAGGGTGGGCACCAATCAATCTTATTAGGTATTTTTTTCAAAATACATTTTTTTCAATAATGATTGACATTTATGCATTTAAAAAATATTAGGTATTTTGGATGGGATGAAATCATCTCAAAATTAATTTCATATTATCATTTTTAGGTAGAGCCTCACTGTCACAGTTAATTATTTTCAGGAGTAACAGACAATACAGAGTATTAAAGAAATGTAGAATTATGTTTGTCTCATGCATATTCTTTAAACCAAAGTTGTTGTTTATATTATTGACCATGTTTCCTGAAAAAAGCATTTCTTTAGTAATGCAACTGTTATATTATCATAGCAGATAAAGAACCCCAAAATGCATGGCTAGCTTAAATTTAAAGATAATTATTCAGCATTTCTTTGGATGATAAACTGGACATATGAAAAATAAGAACTGTTATTTTTCTGTATTATTTTCCCATTACAAGGTTAACAGTGGTTTATTTTTTTCACACAATCTTATTGGCTGCCTGAGAGTGGAAAGCTATGTTGCTATTTTGACCAAAGACCCTAAATTATTCTATTTTGTAATGTGTAAATTTTCAGAACTTGGTAAGCAAATTTATAGATGATGAAGAAACGACCAACAATTTAGAGGTCATCTTATAAGATTTACCATTAACCTCATTTCTCAACATAAGCAATGTGAAATTTTAATACTTTCTGGAAACAATTGACATATGATCAGGTCATTAAAATATATATTTATTATGAGTCTTGTTTTCATGATGATAAAAAGAAGAACGTGTTAAATTTTAGTTACCTATGATCAGTAATTCTTAATTTGTAATCTGATAAAATAAGAAAAAAATAAAGTTTGGATGTAACTGTAGCAGTAAAATAACAACGTAATATTACAAGGGTATTAAAATAATGTAAATATTTGTATAACTATTGAAATGATAATTAGGAGATAAACATACTGTGTTTTCAATGTAGAGCTAGGTTACCTGGAGATTTAACCGTGCTAAATTGAATTTGGAACCGAACGTGCAGCGTGAGGTTTCAAATGTTAAATTTAGCGCGGTTAAATCTACAGGTAATCTAGCTCTACACTGAAAACACAGTATGTTTATCTCCATTCTACCATGACTAAATAAAACGCGAAGTCTTTGGTGTTAGCAAATATACTGAGTGAAGCGGCATGGGTAGTGTTCAGTGTTTTGAGTGGGTTATCGATCTGAATTACGGAATCACCGAACAAAATATGGTGCTGTTTATACTCAAGCAGTTTGTTTACACCGTAATGCTTCACTCGAATATATGACAGGCACTGAAAGCATATAAGCACGGCAACTTGGTAAGCTAACATGAGGTGGGCATCCCTTAAGAAAACAAAGTAAGCTTTGCAAGGTTTTCGGTCTACATCGCACTTCACCATTATGACGTCATATCGCTCATTGTGACCTCACAGTCGTATATAGAAAAGCTCTCTGTTGTCTCCAAAACGTAGATACATTCCCTTGTATTGCCACACATCCTTTGAATATTGTAGTAACCGCATCTATGCATTTTGTAACCTGTAATTGTAGATATAGTTATTTAAATATGCGTACCGACAATGACTGAAAAAAGTGCTATTCTATGAATATTAGCTTCAGCGGTGATACGGCCGTCAAACCAGCTGTTCCAATCAGAGGGGGTTTATTATGATTACAATATTGTAATATGTACAATACTGATGTAACAATAAAAGACAATATTTAATTTCCTCATATTCGTATTTACATTACATTAGTTACTAACGGAGAAACAAACGAATAACGTATTTACATACACTAAAAATGTGGGCCTATTTAGTGTTGCGCATTGATAATGACGAGGCGAGGCGAATGCAAATACAGTTGTGGGCCGAGTAATCCAAAGCCATCAACAAATATCAAATCACATTAATTATTCTGAAAACGTTACTCCCATTAACTTTTAATAGTTAACAAAGAACGTAACATGAATGCTAACAAGTGGCTTGCCTATCACGGGAAAACTCGTGTGGGTTGTCTTCGCTAGATCATTTTTACCTGTTTATGGTGCAGTTGTCTTACTGAGCATATTCGAAAACGAGACTGGGGGGGAATGCCGAGTGGTTACTGAACACAGGAAATCTTCAACTACGAGCCCGACCTTTTATGACGTATTGTTATGGGAGAAACATATATTTTCGACTCTGATTTCAGTTCACAGTATAATATTCAAATGTAAACATACACACTAACACAACTTACCTCCAGCACGCCTCCGTGTTTACTGCGCAGTGGGCAAGACCTACAGGTGGTGACTCCACAGTCAACTGCATAGCCTATCACAACATCGAGGAAGGTAAATTCCCCGACAGCCACGTGACTAGGAACATATAATAGTGGCGTAGAAGCCACGTTAGTGGTGGGTTTTGAAACTGGCCTGGGTTATCTTTGCCGAATTTTCCATGGCGACATCTCTTGGACCTGCTATATTTACTTCCCCCTTCTACCACGTTTCTAAACAGCACCACCTCTCTGTCACTTGGAACACAAGGCGGGGACACAAATACATTCATCTGTGGCTGAGCGTGACACAACAGGGGTATTAGCTCTAGTCTAATGCAGATAACTAAACTAATATCTAACAAACTTTACTGGTAATGGTAGATTATTTTTGCACATTTATGATATATTTTCCTTTCACATGAAAATAATTAACTTACCTATTTCACATACATTCATAAACGTACATAGTTCAGGTCCTGTTTTAGTTCATGTAATGCCAGATAGATGGTAGTATTGTTCGACAAGAGCTGAAGAACTTTCAAAGCACAAGAATCATCGTATTTAACAAAACAAGTTTCGTTTTCTCATTTTTTATTCAGATCATAACAGGGATAGTTTACATTGATGGATATCATGACAGGTCATATTACATTGTCACATTACAGGTCACGATTGTGTAATGAATTGTACTTCCTTCTTCGTGAAGGGTCTGACCACTGGTGAGAGGGTCTCAGGACTGCAACCTCTGTGAGTGACTGCTCGCGCTGAAAGAGCTTCACTACCTCGTAGATCGGCACTTCGGGTGGCACTTCTTGACAAGTCTCTTTATCTTGTTGTGCCACCCTTCTAGGTGATTGTTGGTACGGTGGCCTTGGTTGTCGAAGTGATTCCAAATCTCTGGCATGAAGGCCCCTCCTTGAACCCAACTGGGTGTCACATAGTCCATGAAGGCAGTCACTTTAGGGCCAGCAGGAGAGTCAGCAATGGCATCAAGCCACACATCATCCACCTTGTCACGAGGTGGCGTGAAGCAACTCACCCTGAGTTGTGATCCTTGCAGTGCACTCCTTGACAATACAGGACCAGTATCTTATTTCACCACGACTGCTCTTACACCGAAATTTAAAGCCATCATAGTACAAAATGACGCCACCTCTGCCACTCTCAATGAACTTTATTTGAACTTGTGCATTTGCCATGGTTCTGACATGGAGTGAACAGGACGTCACTGGAATATGTTATGAATAACAGGATTAACTCAATGTCAATGAGGAACGTTTACTCAATTTAAATGTGGGACACTCATCTAAAGGTATCGGTAATCTGATTAATTAATTACCGGCTAGAGTAGGTGAAATGCACATAGCTGAAAATGGGGCGCATTCGGCAATAGTCATTTTTGTAATGTGGCTCAACCGGCTAGACACCTTTTAAAACAATCCACGGATTTCTGCGTGAAACGTAATTGGTTGATTTATTGTCCCATTTAGGAGTTTTATGGGATCCCCCGCCCCCAGGCCCAGTTATCAAGACAAACAGCAAATAACGCCGCTTATTACCGCTGAGTAGTGTAATTCCTCAAAAACAACACTTTGGTTATATCAATTATTCTGTTTGCGGAGTCCTCACCCCAGCAATGGTAACACTACCGGATGTCCATCATGTAATTTCAGTGTTTGAATGACATATTGTTCTCAATAAACCGTAATGTAGATAGTTGTTTGGTTTTATATTCAAGTTCGTATTTCAGCTATTCTAAGGAGTTCTATTATAATTCCGTTCGATCAAACTGTCTTCGGGAATTAAATCTAATGCTAAAGTGCTTGTAAAATAGAGTATGATTTTCTCGCCAGGGAGAGACTAGATATTCGATTATAGTATAAGCTCAAGCAGGAATATACATATTTATTTAACAGTCCTCTATCTATTAACTGTATGGTTAACAGTTAACACACATACACACAAACACACAGAGAAACACACACACACACACACACACACACACACACACACACACACACACACACACACACACACACACACACACACACATAATTTTGACAAAACTATGCATAAGATATACATGTACATAAAATATTATAATATTCCACGAGGTGATATTGCTGGATTAATGTTAAAAGCGACGTAAAACCATTCTCACTCACTCAAAGCGGTGTTTATCAAATTACAATATGCAGGTTCATATACTTGTAGATTTGCACAAGACAAGAGACACAATACAAGGTGATCATAAATCAAATATAAAAAGGAATATTTACGGACAACAGTATGACACACTGTACCATCATATACTACTGAAAACAAGTTATAGAACACCCACAATTATAAGATTGTATTTTGCAATACAGTCAGCCATGACTAATTAACCATAGTCTTCTTAACTTCTTTTTGGGGCACGGGTGGACCAGTCGTCTAAGGCGCCGCGATTCGCTGTGCAGAGTTGCGTCCCTTGGGCACGCCAGAAACCTATGATTGTGGGTTCGAATCCCGGTTCGCCCCGATTATGTTTCTAGGTTTGTCAGCACCATACCCGTGCTCGTGGGTTTCACCGAAGTGGTAAACGTCTAAGACCTGCATCACTTCGGGCTTTCCTGCCACATTAAGCTGACACGCCGTGATATGAATGGAATACTGTTAAAAGCGGCGTTAAACCCAACTCACTCACTCACTCACTTAACTTCTTTTGAAAAGTATATATTAAGATTTTAACCTGATTTATTTAGAGCGTATTGCTATGATCTGCCACGCGCTTTCGGGGTGATGGCCACATAAAACTAAATAGGGCCATAAATAAATCAATTACATTTTATTCAGAAACCTGTGAACGTCTGTAAAGTTAAATTATTTGTTTAAGCAAATAATGAGAAAAGTTCTCAATTCCCTCCCAATTGAAACAGACAATACCTGGCGCCTACAGTGGTCATGAGGGGATATGGCTTTACAGCGAGAAAGCGATGTCCCCTCTCGGCCACCATAGAAACAGGTACAGATAATTGTCAATTCATCGCCGATGAGTCTTCTCCTAAAATATTGCTGATTCGTCGTTGTGCAATATTGCTTTGGACATACTAAAAGAAAGCGCCCTGAAAATCATCATAAACTGAGCTCCGTCTCTTGAAGTCCATAAGTAGACAAGCCGCATAGGTAGCCGGGAACTAATTTAATGTCATCCCACAAAGCTCTTCACAGCGATGTCGTAACCCGAACGATCTTCATCTGCCGAGAGCATTCAACGCGATGCATAATATGGGGCACGTGGTGATGTGGAGTGCGTGTCGAAAGGTGAAGGCCGGATCCGAAATCAGAAGTTGGTGAATCTGTTTGGTCTTTCTCAGGACGTGGAGTCGTGTTCCTACTTGTGTTTGCAGGCTAAAACAGGTGACAATGTCTGATCCGACGCCCAACCGCAATCCAGAAATCAAATACAAACAAGTAAGTAGTTGACACTGTCTAGAACCAGTGTGGAAGTCGGTCGCGTGTCGGCGGTTGTATTCAGGTCACACCCCCACATTGGGTCAATGATTGGCGACATTGTTTTGCTATTGTCAATGACGGTGTCATTTGTTGAACGGTCCAGGTGAGTATTAGCCTCTCAGTCAACACGACAAGAGTCAGTGAATCTTACTTATGTTTGGTTTGGCCACAGGAATTCGTAACTCTGTGTGCTAGGGCTGGGACGGGTAACTCGGGTATTACTATTTGGGTTGGGTGGGTACTGAGCAGGACCCGGGTACCCACAGGATTACCCGGACCCGTGGTGAGTCACGTGATATATTGTTTAATGACAAAAAAATATCTAGAACTCCGCTGTAGGTCTCAAGAGATAGGTACAAATGTCCTACTGGGAATAGGTTGACCGTAGCCCTGGCAAAATGTCTCGTATAAAACGATCTGGTCATGCAAACACACACACGCACGCAGGCACACACACACACACACACACACACACACACACACATATATATTCTGAACAATGATCCTCATTCAGTCTTGCTTGACAATGGTATAAGGATCTATATCAAAACGTCGCCTTAACAGTAATTAAAGAAGTTGTTATCCATAAATTGTGTCCACTTTGTCATCCGTCAACTTCTAAGTAATATAATGCCTTTCAAACAATTCAACATATCACGTGACTATACACGGGTCCGGGTAGTCCTGTGGGTATCCGGGTCCTACTGAGGAACAACCCGACCGAAGTACCCGAGTTACTCGTCCCACCTTACTAAATACGTTTTGCTCCCAATCGGACATTTTGAGACATCTCCTGAGACCTACAGTGGGTACCCGGGTAGGGTCGGGTAACGGGGGGATGGGTACCCGGGTAGTAAATTTGGACTCGTCCTAGACAAAGTGTGTGCAATTACCAATCATTATTACACATGTATATGATTTGGCCGTATATATATATATATATACATTCAATATATATATATATATATAATAAAAAAATAAAGTCCACGTTAGTCCATCATCTTATGATATTATATATATATATACCCTATCAGTTTGTTTTATTTGTGTGGTGTACAGCTACTAGTTTATGTGTTTTTTTCCCAACGTCAGCTAATTGTGAGGTGTAAAATTTCCAGATCTGTGAATCATGACAATTATGATGCAGTTTTTCCATGCATGTAATACGTAATAGTGATGGTTCTTTCAAAGACTTGATTCTTACGTTACACGCACATATAAACTATAAGTGCTTTTGCCCCACCTTTCAACTCCAATCGTTTCTATGTTGGATCAGGTTCCACACAATTCATTTTCATAATTCAACAGTGAGCAATATGTTGAATTGAATTTGCATTGAGAGTCATAAGGCATCCTTGAAATATTTCGAGTTATATGCAGCATATGTAGTAATTGTACACCTGTCGTGTGCATACTAAAAAAACACAATATATTATCTGCACTTGTTTTATATTCTCCTGGTTTTGGCATTCAGTTATCTTCCTGCCATCTGAAACTAGTTACTGCAATGACATGAGTACAATATGATACATCAAAATTACTTATGTGGCCAGCCTAGATCTGTCACACACTGTCACACACTGTCACACACTGTCACATCTCACACAGTCCATTCAATTCTATTTCATCTGTATCATTTTGGACAAATCTACACATTTAGATGAACATATTTCATGATTAAATACCCTAAAAGTTGTGAAAAACTGTTTTCATTTGCGTATTTATCCTGTCATCGAAGCCCTGCAGAGACCTGGCGATACAGTGACTTTGATGTAATCTAAGAGACCTGGCAATACAGTGACTTGGATGTAATCGAAGAGACCTGTTGATACAGTGACTTGGATGTAATCGAAGAGACCTGGCGATACAGTGACTTGGATGTAATCTAAGAGACCTGGCGATACAGTGACTTGGATGTAATCGAAGAGACCTGGTGATACAGTGACTTGGATGTAATCTAAGAGACCTGGCGATACAGTGACTTGGATGTAATCAAAGAGACCTGGCGATACAGTGACTTGGATGTAATCAAAGAGACCTGGCGGTACAGTGACTTGGATGTAATCGAAGAGACCTGGCGATACAGTCATTTAGATGTAATCTAAGAGACCTGGCGATACAGTCATGTGGATGTAATCTAAGAGACCTGGCGATACAGTCATTTAGATGTAATCTAAGAGACCTGGCGATACAGTCATTTGGATGTAATCTAAGAGATCTGGCAATGCAGTCATTTGGATGTAATCTAAGAGACCTGGCAATGCAGTCATTTAGATGTAATCTAAGAGACCTGGCGATACAGTCATTTGGATGTAATCTAAGAGACCTGGCGATACAGTCATTTGGATGTAATCTAAGAGACCTGGCAATGCAGTCATTTGGATGTAATCTAAGAGACCTGGCGATACAGTCATTTAGATGTAATCTAAGAGACCTGGCGATACAGTCATTTGGATGTAATCTAAGAGACCTGGCGATACAGTCATTTAGATGTAATCTAAGAGACCTGGCAATGCAGTCATTTAGATGTAATCTAAGAGACCTGGCAATGCAGTCATTTAGATGTAATCTAAGAGACCTGGCGATACAGTCATTTAGATGTAATCTAAGAGACCTGGCGATACAGTCATTTGGATGTAATCTAAGAGACCTGGCGATACAGTCATTTGGATGTAATCAAAGAGACCTGGTGTTACAGTCACTTGGATGTAATCTAAGAGACCTGGCGATACAGTCATTTAGATGTAATCTAAGAGACCTGGTGTTACAGTCACTTGGATGTAATCTAAGAGACCTGGCGATACAGTCATTTGGATGTAATCTAAGAGACCTGGCGATACAGTGACTTGGATGTAGTCTAAGAGACCTGGCGATACAGTCATTTAGATGTAATCTAAGAGACCTGGCGATACAGTCACTTGGATGTAATCTAAGAGACCTGGCGATACAGTAACTTGGATGTAATCGAAGAGACCTGGCGATGCAGTCATTTAGTTGTAATCTAAGATACATGATAAACCTACACCAGGGGTGTGGTCACAGGAGCAGAAACATCTCTTGTTGATTAAGGCGAGCAAAGCCGAGTGAACTCGGGGGTTATCAGCTGTTGTTTACAATCAATGCTTCAAAACGGTCAACATACTGACCCTTTCATACAAGAAAGTTCAAATTCTATATCATGAGAGCTACCACGTTTTATATCATGTAAATTGTAAACCAACCATAGCGCTCTCAGGATCTGACTGACCCACTTCACATCAATATAATGTTCTTGAAATTAGACCCTGACCTCTGACCCATACATATGCATATAATTACAAACCTTGATTGAATATACACTACAATCATGTACCAGGAGGGTCCTGATGGGGGTTGTCACAGGGCAGTTGTCACTCTGATTTGGGACCTTTTGTCAGTTGTCATTAATTTTTCAGCTTAGTAAAAACATGGAGATGTTTTTCACATCATATTTAGTCAGTCAAGTTTGAAATGTACATAACTCCTGAAGATAGTGTAGAGAGTTACATTATCTACGATGTATCACCGTGTTGCTTTTACTGCAGTAGAATATACATCAGCATAAAGGAAGGCAGAAGAACTTCTGTGAATCATTCAGCTGAATAGAAATCAAATACTAGTACACCGCTGTTTCGAACTTTGATGTGTCGAACTTATGGTTGTCTTTAAGTAAAAGCTTGGTCCCTGCATATTCCTTTTTCAGTCATCATTTTCTGTTGGTTTGAACCTCGCATAACTCGAAGTATTGACGCCATTACTGTAGTTCATGTTTGGCAAATACCAGACACAGACTAATTCTGTATTGTTATGATACATTTGTTCAGTTGCTTAACACTGAACACTGCAGCCGATCAGGACCATCTACCAGTATCAACTTGCTCCCTCATAATCTAGATGGACATTGACCTCTTGAATTACAGCTATATACAGCCAAAAGTGCTGTAGTATTAACTTTCATGAATGAAGATACTTTTGGATTTCTTCCACTGATGCATAATGTTAACAAAACTGCATATTTTCGTATGAGATATATAATGATGAAAACAATATCTGTAAATGTTCAGAAGGTCTCACAAGGCAAGACATGCCTTTCAATGTGACACACACACACACACACACACACACGATTACTGCAGTACATTAGGGGATGTAACTCTGACACTCCTTTTTATAACTTTGCCAGTAAACGCCTTTAGTAAGTTTATTATGCGCATTCATGTTCTGTGAGTGATAATTAAGAAGTATGTGTGCATGAATTACAATGTGGCATTTCCTGTAGGTTAATTGCCCATGTTACGAGCTCTGTACATGCTTTCCCCTATCCCCTCCTCATATGTTTAATAGTTATATATGTTTAGTCTGACCTGATGTTATGGGCCTTCATCAGCTCTAGTTAGTAAGAAATAAAGTTCTTATCCAGTGATTAATACCATGAGCATCAATCCACGCAATTGGGATTGATGACGTGCATCAACCAAGTCAGCGAGTTTGACCACCTGATCCTGTTAGTCGGCATTTACAACAAGAATAGGTGACTGAAGATCTATTCTACCCTGATTCTTCACGGGTCTTGTCAGTTTAGGGCAAGGCATTTATATTAACAGGTTTTGATGTTGGATATGATCATTGAAGTGTGGCTTTTGTCAGCATGCATTATAAAATATGAAGTAATTACAAAACCAAAAATTATGAAATGTTCTGAGAACTAACATTAATCCATTGTGTAGGGAGTTTGTTATTAATACAAATACCTGTTTGGCACGTCATCACCCTATCATATTGGGTCACTGATTGAAGGTGAGCCCCTGTACCTGCTGTGCTATGGATAAAGAAATACTTTGAAATATGGGTTATCTAGTTTGTAATAAAAATTGCATGGAAATGTGGGTTATCTATTAATCTCAGAGTTTCACAACCTTTTCAAAATTGAGATCAAATGTGTCACAAAGTCAATGTCACGTAAATAGTTTGATAAGGATCATGACTTAGCAACAAAAATAAATCTTACTGTTATTCTCACGAGGTTTTCCCAGATGCAATACATCTGTGTACAATTTGTAAAGGGATGAGGGGCGGTCAGGTAGCCTAGTGGTTAAAGCGTTCTCTTGTCACGCCGAAGACCCGGCTTCGATTCCCGACATGGGTACATTGTGTGAAGCCCATTTCTGGTGTTTTCCGCTGTGATAATGCTGGAATATTGCTAAAAGTGGCGTAAAACCATACTCGCTCTCTCACTGTAAAGGGATGCACTACCTTGTGAGTCCCGGAGAATGTCTGTTTGAAACATCCCTTGGGCACGCCAGAAACCTAGGATTGGGGGTTCGAATCCCCACCCCGCTTATGTTTCTAGGTTTGTCAGCACCATACCCAAAGTAATAAGACGTGACATAGTGACTTGTGTTCCAGTTTCATTATACAATGACTATTGTTCCAGGTTCACACTTTTGTTTAATCAGCAACAATTAAGTCATGTATGTCCCACTGAAGGCGGCGTGGTTGCCCTTTTGTTTAATCAGCAACAATTAAGTCATGTATGTCCCTCACAAGGTGGCGTGTTTGCCCTTTTGTTTAATCAGCAACAATTAAGTCATGTATGTCCCACACAAGGTGGCGTGTTAGCCCTTTTGTTTAATCAGCAACAATTAAGTCATGTATGTCCCACACAAGGTGGCGTGTTTGCCCTTTTGTTTAATCAGCAACAATTAAGTCATGTATGTCCCACACAAGGTGGCGTGTTTGCCCTTTTGTTTAATCAGCAACAATTAAGTCATGTATGTCCCACACAAGGTGGCGTGTTTGCCCTTGTGTTTAATCAGCAACAATTAAGTCATGTTTGTCCCACAGAAGGCGGCGTGTTTTTCCCCTTTGTTTAATCACAAACAATTAAGTCATGTATGTCCCATGGAAGGTGGCGTGTTTGCCCTTTTGTTTAATCAGCAACAATTAAGTCATGTATGTCCCACAGAAGGCGATGTGTTTGCCCTTGTGTTTAATCAGCAACAATTAAGTCATGTATGTCCCACAGAAGGCGGCGTGTTTGCCCTTTTGTTTAATCAGCAACAATTAAGTCATGTATGTCCCACGGAAGGCGGCCTGTTTGCCCTTTGCCATGGCATGTGGATTAGCCAGTAAATGTTGCTGATTAATGTGAAGTTAGCATATGACATTTTGTAAACTCTAAGTTCAACTTTCTTTTTGGCCACTAGAAGTTGTGCAAAATTCCTAATTCTCACATGGTGGCCATTAATACAGGAAGTTACTTTTGTGAAAATTTGTATATTGTCATGGAGAAGAGTTGGTATATCCATATAGTCTTTGCTTTGTTGACATTCAAAATGGATGTTGGGCTGCGTTTTGAAACTTAACCCAGTTTTTTTTCCTTGATTTCTTGGAGGATTAAGTGACATGAACTATGTTCCTCACTCCGCCATTATCAGCTGATAAAATGCTCCATTATATAAATCCAACGTGTCATGAAATATATATATATATCAGTTAATTATGAAGTTCATTGCAATTAATCAGTTTAATGCTAAGTATGAACTAGGCTGATCCATGATATGTTTAAGTTTGAGTTTTAGTCGTCTTATTGTCCATCATCACCATGGTAGTGTTGATACATGAATTATTCATTTAGTATTGCTGTTCATAAATTTGTATTGATACAGTATCGACATAAAAACATTATCAATACATCAGTATTGTGATATACAAGGCATCTATGCCTTGGACCCCCATGTCCATGCCCTGGACCCCCATGTCCATGTCTTGGACCCCCATGTCCATGCCTTGGACCCCTATGTCCATGCCCTGAACCCCCATGTCCATGTCTTGGACCCCCATGTCCATGCCTTGGACCCCTATGTCCATGCCTTGGACCCCCATGTCCATGCCCTGGACCCCCATGTCCATGCCTTCGACCCCCATGTCCATGTCTTGGACCCCCATGTCCATGCCTTGGACCCCCATGTCCATGCCTTAGACCCCCATGTCCATGTTTTGGACCCCTATGTCCATGTCTTGGACCCCCATGTCCATGCCTTGGACCCCCATGTCCATGCCCTGGACCCCCATGTCCATGCCTTAGACCCCCATGTCCATGCCTTGGACCCCCATGTCCATGCCTTGGACCCCCATGTCTATGACACTTGGTCCCCCATGTCTATGACTTGGTCCCCCATGTCCATGCCTTGGACCCCCATGTCTATGACTTGGACCCCCATGTCCATGCCTTGGACCCCCATGTCCATGTCTTGGACCCCCATGTCCATGCCCTGGACCCCCATGTCCATGCCCTGGACCTCCATGTCCATGCCCTGGACCTCCATGTCCTTGCCTTGGACCCCCATGTCTATGACTTGGTCCCCCATGTCTATGACTTGGACCCCCATGTCCATGTCTTGGACCCCCATGTCTATGACTTGGACCCCCATGTCCATGTCTTGGACCCCCATGTCCATGTCTTAGACCCCCATGTCCATGCCTTGGACCCCCATGTCCATGTCTTGACCACCCTAAATTTTTCCATAGTGTCTCCATGATGAATCCCTCTTGTTATGTCAGTAAGCTGTTAAAACACAGACTGCTTTCTCTTACCTGAAGTCTAAATTTCCCTTTGATATCATTATGTTGATGAATGTACAGAAGTGTTATATCTGCCTTTGATACAGCATGATGCATAAATTGCTTCCAGATATGGATGCATACAAGTCATTTTAGAAATCCGTTTAGCAGTGTTTTGTGTTGTCAGTTATGTTACGATATGCACTTGCTGGTATGATTGATATGACTGGTATGATGTTGGTCACAACATGTTTGTCATATTAGATGTTTATCAATGCAGTATTGGTGAATGTACTAGGAAAATATTGCATCACAAAGTGGTCCCTGTTGAGAATTGAGGACTTCAGGAGGAGATCTGGATGGTCAGCTTCATTGACGTTATAACAATATTTTACGAGCTATGTTCAGTTGATTATGACTGATGTTTCTTCCTCCAGCTGTTCATCAACAATGAGTGGGTGGATGCTAAGAGTGGCCGCACCTTCACGACCTTGAACCCATGCACAGGGGAGGTAATCTGTGAGATTCAGGAGGCAGACAAGGTGAGCATTGAAAGCGACTTTGGATGTGGACATTATGAATTAATGTGAGTACCTTTTCTTTATTGTCCGGAACGATTTTGGTAAAAATTAAGAACTTTTACAGTATTTTCATATAGTTTATTTGTTTAATGTCACACTCAGCGATATTCCAGCTATATGATGGCAGTCTATAAATAATCAAATCTGGACCAGACAATCCAGTGGCTGAAATAATGAGCATCGATCTACACAATTGGGATATGATGACATACATAATCCAACTACCAAGTCAGTGAGTCTGACCATCTGATACCGTTGCTGGATTGTCTGGTCCAGATTAGTGATTGGGTTGAAAAAGTTAACCAAAATGGATGAGTGGTCAAGGCTGATTGCATGTCATTGCAACAAGGCATCATGAGAAATTGCTCGTAATATCAACCACTAACTCATCTGACCCCATTCATATACTTATGTGTAGTGACCATGGTGATATAGCTGCAATACTGCTGTGTCCTAAAATACAAACAAACGTAACAAACAATTCACATTTGACATGTTGTATGTTAATTGAGTATACATGTAAATTAAGTTTAGATTTACCAGTCTTAACCATGTTTTCCAATATGTAAACATTTTGTAGCAGTTTGCCTATCCTATAGCTCCCCTTTGGACCATCGCACATATTACCATGGATACAGCCACATGAAGTCTGTCCAGACAATTCACTCATAACACATGACATCCAGTGATGGAAACTAACTGTTTTAGTCCTCCAGTCCTTAAAATGAAAACATATAGCTAACCCGTTAAAATTGCAGATTTCTACTAGTCCTTGTGATACCTGAACCATTGGGTAGTTTGGGAAGGACTTTAGGACTAGTGCCAATTTCTAATTCTGACATCACTGTACAATGGATGCCAAACTGAATGAGTGGTCTGGCTTGATGACGAGGCTGATTGCATGTCATCACAACAAGATGGCATGAGACTTTGCTCATGATATCAACCACTAGGTCATGTGGCCCCGATTCATTTACCTCTAAGCCATCATGACCATCGTGATTTGTTGCATCCTACAGATTGATGTAGACCTGGCAGTTGCAGCCGCCCGATCGGCCTTCAGGACGGGGTCAAGATGGAGGACGATGGACGCATCCAAGAGAGCAGCTCTCATCAACAAGTTTGCCGATCTACTGGAGCGAGACAAGGAATACATTGCGGTAAGCAATCAAAACAAACTGGCCTTCCAACATCTTATTTCATGGATCTACTACGTTTCTCCATCGCATGTGGCCACATTGTCCTGATATGAAGTGTGTAAGTGATGTGTGTCTACCTTTAGTCTGCTGATGAAATGAATGAATAACTCACAGAAGTCAAATGAGCCCTATTCCAATATGTCATAGGGACCCTGAAACAAATATATCCAATACAGCCCTTGCAAGTCTATAAAAGTGGGCAAGTCTAGATTACTGTAGTATCTGAAAATGAAGAGAGTCTCTGGGGTCCTTTTTATTCTTCGGGTCATAGGTTTTTGGACATCATCCATTTTTTAGCAGCCATGTTTATTGCGATTACTCGCACTATAACAAGGGGTGTGGGGTCACTCAGACATTGTAAATACTCAGATGATGATCTGTTTTTCAAGATAATTCGACTGTTAAAAGTGAGTGACATGTTTTACAGTTGTTCTTGTGATTAGCAAAATAGCGACTACACCTCAAAATGGCTGTGTGTATTCACGGATGATGGAGGAATGTAGTGTAGAGAAACCTTTTGATATGTTCATGACACCATAAAGAGATTTTGATTCTTTATAGGGCTTGGACAATACACAGGGTACTGATACAATATGAATACATTTTGATTCTGAAAGAACATCCCAGGTGATGATGATAAGGGTGGTCGATGTGCAGTTCCCACCAATCACAGTGTCTGTTTGTCTTGGTATGATGTTTCCAGCCACTGCAACCAAATGCATAAATTGATGCTGTCCCAGGATGTCATGAATTTGCGCCTGTTTCATCGCCAGGCATAGTTTCATGTGCTGATGTGAAACTGTTACATGTCATTTGATTGGCTGATCTCTGTTGAAGCATATTGAAGGACCTCAGAGACCTAACTTTGCATACATTATAAGTTGTAGCGTCCCACGTTAGGTTTTATACTACAAGCTGGAGTGAGTGAGTGAGTTGGGTTTAACGCCGCTTTTAACAGTATTCCAGTTATATCGCGGCGCTACAAGCTGGAGGGACACATAAAACCCCTTCTACCCCTCATGATCCCATTACAACATGTATCATACCTACATGTTTTAATATGAAACAGTAAAAGAATTAAAACAAATTCAATATTGACAGAAAACAGCTGTTCATTTGAGCTGAGGTTATATTGTACTTTGTCATTGACTCAGAAAAGCATGCAGCTTTTTGCTTCATAGCAAGGTATAAGGGATTTATTCTCCCTCAGAAATCCTTGTGGAGCCGTCATATAGCTGGAATATTGCTGACTGCGGCGTTAAACAACAAACCAACCAACCAACCTTGTGGAGCCTGACTTGCTCATGGCAGGATCTAACGGATTTATTCTCCCACTGTGAAATATATTTCCCTCCAAGCCAGGATACGTCATATTTTTTTCAAGACCATGTGAACCAATCAGGCCTTATCATTCTGACATGGATAACAGGTTTTGTGCCTGACATGCACAAGAGTACCTCAGCAGTGTCATCATATTGGTAATGTTATGAGAACCTTTTTTACAATATTTTGATGCGTCAGTGTGTCATGATTCTGTTGGCTGTGTTGACATAATTCTGTTGGTTATATTGACATGATTCTGTTGCTGTGTTGACATAATTCTGTTGGTTATATTGACATGATTCTGTTGTTGTGTTGACATGATTCTGTTGGTTGTGTTGTCATGATTCTGTTGCTGTGTTGACATAATTCTGTTGGTTATATTGACATGATTCTGTTGCTGTGTTGACATAATTCTGTTGGTTATATTGACATGATTCTGTTGCTGTGTTGACATGATTCTGTTGTTGTGTTGACATAATTCTGTTGGTTGTGTTGTCATGATTCTGTTGCTGTGTTGACATAATTCTGTTGGTTATATTGACATGATTCTGTTGCTGTGTTGACATGATTCTGTTGGTTATGCTACTAGAGCCTGGAGACTCTGGACAATGGGAAGCCATTCCTGGATTCTGTAGACGACATTGGAGCAACCATTGACTGTTTCCGCTACTTCGCTGGCTGGTGTGACAAGATCACTGGCCAGACTATCCCTGTCGGTGAGTTGTCCAGTACGAGAGGGAGAAGGTTGCAGTGATAAACCCAGTGTTCAGATACCCTTTCCTTTGACTGGAGAATTGTACTAGTCATGCATCGATACAAAGTGATAGATGTATGTAAGGAAACATGTAAAATTGTTTGAAATTGATTGTAATTTTTGCTCCTTTCTACAGTTATGTGCAATTGGTTTCAAGCTACTGTTTCATGAATTTAACTCAAAATCTACAGTGTAAACCATTCATTCAGTTGATGTTTGAATGTTGACAAAATTTGATTCTATGTTTATATAAGTTCCGGCGGAACCATTGTCTTTAGAGGTGCCGATCACGTCAAGTTTTGATTCCTATCTCACTGACATATGTTCTACCTTGTGAAACTGTCAAGTGTCTAAAAGAGGGATTATTTTATGGGGATGTATTAAAAAAAGGGCTTGGTTATTAGGGGGTGAGAGAGAAATAGATAAAGGATACATGAATTTTAAGCATGGAATCAAACTTTTCAGTACAGGACAAAATTTTGTCACCACAATTTTATGTATATGATCCTGATACTTTTTACGGGTCAGAACTAAATTTGAGCAGATCAAAAGCATGAAACAGATGTGATAGACATAGCCATGATCAATATGTTACGGGTTTGTAAGCACTGTCACCGGTTTGCAATGATGTAAGAGTGAGTGAATATGGTTTTACACCACTTTTAGCAATATTCCAGCAATACCACGGCGGGGGACACCAGAAATACGCTTCACAAATTGTACCCATGTCGGGAATCGAACCCTGGTGTTCGGCATGATGACAGAACGCTATAAACACTAGGCAAACCAGACAGCCCTTTGCAACGAAGTCACAGTTTAAAAAAAAATGATTCAGTGATACAACCCACATCTGCTGTCCATATGCTCAGATTAATCGGCAGTAATTTCCTTGTGCAACATGTGCCATGTTTATGCCTAGTCCCTGAGTCGAGTGTTTTCCCAGCTTCATCTTCTGTCAAGTCTGTCTGTCTTCTGTTTGGGTATGTAACCCGATGTGTTGATGCTGCAGATGGAAGTTACTTCACATTCACTCGGCGTGAACCTGTTGGTGTCTGTGGACAGATCATCCCGGTGAGTTATGCACACTTAGCATGCTTAGTTTACACAAAAATATTGTCTTTTTCTAAAATATCATCCGTCTTTCATGCAGTGTTTGTTTGCTTGTTTGGGTAACTCCGTACTCAGTAATATTCCAGCTATGTGATGTCTGTAAATAATCCAGTCTGGACCAGACATTCCAGTGACTAACATCATGAGCGTTGACCTACGCAACTTGGATAAGCTGACATGCATCAATGAAGTCAGCAAGCCTGACCACCCTATCCCATTAGTCACTCACTTCTCATGACAAGCATAGTCGTTGTTCCGGCAAGGATGGGTTGCTTAAGACCTGTTCTAATCCGGATCTTCACACGTTTTTCAATCCAGTGTGATACATCATTTGCTGCCTGATATGGAGATGTAACTTGATGCCATTAAGAATAATGTGAAAAGATATTGGCCAATAACAGTGATTGGATTTCTAGAAGTTTTGGAGCATGATTATTAGAAAATACCACAGCACACAGTGATCTTTTGTGCTTTTTGTCCTTGAAAATATCAATGAATTGGTTTATGAATTACAGTACATACAGTTAAATATAGATGTGTTTTAGTTATGTTATTGATGATATAACGACATGGTTACTTCAGTGGAACTACCCCCTGGCCATGGTGTCCTGGAAGTGGGCTCCTGCACTCGCCTGTGGCTGTACCGTCGTGATGAAGCCTGCCGAACAGACCCCCATCACTGCCCTGTATGCAGGGACACTCATCAAGGAGGTAGGTGAAACCAGCAGGACAGATCCCCCTTACAGACCCTCTCACAGACCTCCCTCACAGACCCCCTTACAGATTTCCTCACAGACATCCCTCACAGACCCCTTCACAGACCCCCTCACAGACCCCCTCACAGACATACCTCACAGACCCCCTCACAGACCCTCTCACAGACCTCCCTCACAGACCCCCTTACAGATTTCCTCAAAGACCCCTCACAGACCCCCTCACAGACATTCCTCACAGACCCCTCACAGACCCCCTCACAGACACCCCTCACAGACCCACTCACAGACCTCCCTTACAGCCCCCTCAAAGACCCGCTTACAGACGTCGCTCTCAGACCTCCCTAACATCCCCCTCACAGACCTCCCTTTTAGACCCTCTCACAGACCCTCTCACAGACCTCCCTTTTAGACCCTCTCACAGACCCTCTCACAGACCTCCCTTTTAGACCCTCTTACATACCTCCCTTACAGACCTCCCTTTTAGACCCTCTCACAGACCTCCCTCACAGACCTCCCTTTTAGACCCTCTCACAGACCCTCTCACAGACCTCCCTCACAGACCTCCCTTTTAGACCCTCTCACAGACCCTCTCACAGACCTCCCTTACAGACCCCCTCACAGACACACCCCACAGTAACAACATCCCCCTCTCCAAAACCTCCCTGCCTCTTCTTCGCCTCCAAACAACAACTCTACAGAGTCATCAGCAGTACCTGGAAGGGTCTCTCTCAACAACTGAGTTGTCAGTTTCACAGCAGTTTTGTCCTTATTTGAGCAATTTCTGTATGTTCTTTGGAATTTCTGATGGTTTAGCCATATATTTTCAATGGATAAAATTTGTATAAACGTGCTAATGTTTAGCACATGATTTAGTGCTTTTGTCCCATATGCATGTTTCAGAAATACAAACTTTGATGATAACTGACTGTGAGTCTTGTGTTGCAGGCTGGATTCCCCCCTGGGGTGGTCAACATTGTCCCTGGATTCGGTCCCACAGCCGGCGCCGCCATTGCTGAACACATGGACGTGGACAAGGTGGCATTCACAGGCTCCACTGAAGTAAGTAGGGTGTTACACTGTGCACGGCTCAGCCCGTGGTGGCCTTCACAGGCTCCACTGAAGTAAGTCAAGTCAATAGTGTTGGTAGCCAAAAGCATTTGAAATTATCTTTTATCAAATAATTATTATAATATATATACAAGTCATAGCACTAGTCTTGGAATTGTATATTTGTAGAAACTGTACTTGATTTTTTGTTATTTGTGACTCGAACAATGATGCAATTTATATTAATAGATCCTTGCTTATCCAATAAACTATCACCTGAAATAAAATACTAATTACATTAATATTTATGTATTTCGGTTCTTTATTTGCAGAGGAATTATTGGCGATTACAATTAGTAGCAGACATGTTTATTTTTGTGTCTACATATGTATAGCAATAGAATTATGCTGCCACAAGATATTTTTCAAGGTAGCCATTTGGAAACCTCTGAATGTTAGACAGTAGACAAATTGAAATATAGGTCGCACTAGCGACCATTTTAGTCGCAACATTGAGGCCTGTTGCCTATGATACTGCTATGTATACTGACAACAACATGTGCGTCTCGTCCCTGCAAAAGCTACTGAAGGGAGGCAACTCTTCTCTGCACTACTAAAGGGAGGGAACTCTTTCTTAAAGAAAATAGCCACTACAAAATAACAGTGCGCTATATTTACATGCTGCAATATTATAGTAATACAATAACAATTATTTCACAGTCATAATCCATAATTGTTGACATGTTTGTTGACCAAACATTGCCCTGTGTGTGACTGCCTGCTCCCCACCTAGGTCGGCCACCTCATCATGCAGGCTGCGGGGAGGAGCAACCTGAAGAGGGTCAGTCTGGAGCTTGGGGGGAAGAGTCCCCTAATCATCCTGGCTGATGCTGACGGTGAGTCTCTCAGTATGACAACCTTTGGAGGATCCTGATTTCCTGGGCATGATAATCATATATATATTGAGCTACATCACACATCACACAAATCACTAAATTATTGTAACCGGTCACGAGATCAGTTTGCAATGAGTTTTCGTTCTCTGCTCACTGAGGAGTATTCAACCCAAGCTGCCTGTGATATGCTAGAAGGTTAACAGTCACATCACCACTCATCCTACCCAGTACATATTCCCTGCTGGGTGGGCAGAGGCACATTGCGAGTGAAGTCACTTGCCCCGGGAGACACCACATGTACTATTATGTGCTTCTGTGTGGGGCAGGACTAGAATCCCTCATTTGGCTCCGAACATGGTCGCCCATCCACCTACTCACCGGGACCTACTTTGCTTAACATCACAACCACAGTTTTCAGTAAAATTTGTCTGATTTTTATGTAAATAAATTGGAAGGGATTCTGTGACATTTGATTGGTTAACTAAGCAATTATATTTTTGTAGAAATAAGTTTCAATGAACCCCACAAAAACTGACCACACCCACTAACGGACAACTGGTTCTGATTGGCTGATTGTGTTGCATTAATGCTCTGAGTGATGTCCCTCATTTCCTGTTGTCTTCAGTTGTTTGTATTTTAATGATTAAACTAGCATTCTGTGAAGTTATTGTTGGCATATTTATGTTGTAAGAATTGTTTTTGCATTTTGCTATGCAGTTTAATGCACACCAGTTTCAACTCCAGAAATTAAAGAAATATTGAAGTCAACTCTTAAATGTGTGTATTTTCACAGTTCAGGATGCGGCCATGTGGGCCCACGCAGCCATCATGACCAACCACGGCCAGAACTGCTGTGCAGGGTCAAGGACGTTTGTGCAGGAAGGGATCTACGACAAGTTTGTAGAGGTTGCGAAAACCATGGCGGAGAACCGAGTTGTAGGAGATCCGTACGATGTCATGACACAGCAGGGGCCTCAGGTGATAACTCTTTGTGGTCAAAGTCTGTTATATGACATCATTCAATCTCAGTTATATTGTTGTCTGCTTACTACAGATGTCCGGGCTAGACATGGCCACTAGCCTGTTAGTCAGAGACTATAGTGTATTCTACCAAAAGCTAGTATATTTCACAAACACCACTTAAAAAAGTAAAAAGTAGCCACTGACGAGTTGTCTACTCCTGAATGTGTATCAACATAATAAAGGAGTTGGTCAAACATTAGGAATATGCCATGCGTGTTACTGAAATTATAACGAAATTCAAAGGACACATATATTTATGGCAGACACATGTAACCCTAAAGATGCAACAGAGTTTAAGTGATAGAGGACGAGTAGCAGTACTATTTGATATGAAGGTACAGTTGGGAGAGAACAAACGACTGCCAACTGTTCCTGTTAATCATAATAAAGTACTATCACATGTCCTGAGGAGGAGCTGAACCCGAACCCGACCGTAGGATACTGGTGCTATTGTCGTATTTATCCATGAATTCATGGTTCAGAGTTGTGTCCCCATGTCATGCCATAATTTGCTGATCATTGGTGAGACTCCAAGATCCTGACTGATCATGGTCATTGGTTTTTATCAGCATCATCCATGGAAACTCCTCTAGTTTGTTGTCTGACTCAGAACATAGGCTTGGATAACTGTAGCAGTCTTCACTGCTGCAAGTCCTCCGCCCTGTTGTTGTAGCTCACTGATAAGCAAGTCGTATTGAGTCTTGTGGTCAGTCCTGCCTTCTGTTTGCTGTAGGTTGATGATGCCCAGTTCAAGAAGATCCTGGACATGATAAAGAGTGGCAAGGATGAGGGAGCCAAGTTGCAGTACGGGGGAGAGAGGTGGGGCGACAAGGGCTACTTCATCAAGCCAACAGTGTTCTCTGATGTGACGGACAACATGAGGATTGCCAGGGAGGAGGTAGGTTGTGGGAGAGAGGTGGGGCGACAAGGGCTACTTCATCAAGCCCACAGTGTTCTCTGATGTGACGGACAACATGAGGATTGCCAGGGAGGAGGTAGGTTGCAGGAGAGAGGTGGGGCGACAAGGGCTACTTCATCAAGCCCACAGTGTTCTCCGATGTGACGGACAACATGAGGATTGCCAGGGAGGAGGTAGGTTGTGGGAGAGAGGTGGGGCGACAAGGGCTACTTCATCAAGCCCACAGTGTTCTCCGATGTGACGGACAACAGTAGGATTGCCAGGGAGGAGGTAGGTTGTGGGAGAGAGGTGGGGCGACAAGGGCTACTTCATCAAGCCCACAGTGTTCTCTGATGTGACGGACAACATGAGGATTGCCAGGGAGGAGGTAGGTTGCAGGAGAGAGGTGGGGCGACAAGGGCTACTTCATCAAGCCCACAGTGTTCTCCGATGTGACGGACAACAGTAGGATTGCCAGGGAGGAGGTAGGTTGCAGGAGAGAGGTGGGGCGACAAGGGCTACTTCATCAAGCCCACAGTGTTCTCTGATGTGACGGACAACATGAGGATTGCCAGGGAGGAGGTAGGTTGTGGGAGAGAGGTGGGGTGACAAGGGCTACTTCATCAAGCCCACAGTGTTCTCCGATGTGACGGACAACATGAGGATTGCCAGGGAGGAGGTAGGTTGTGGGAGAGAGGTGGTACGACAAGGGCTACTTCATCAAGCCCACAGTGTTCTCGGATGTGATGGACAACATGAGGATTGCCAGGGAGGAGGTAGGTTGTGGGAGAGAGGTGGGGTGCGTACCTGTATGGGGATTCATAGGGAGGTGTGTCCTGCTGCGTGTTGTGTGTGGATTCTGACACTATCACAACTGAAACACAGTTGGATGTGGCAATACCACGAGGCCACTCCCTCACACTCTACATGTAATTCTGTCAGTTGGATGTGGCAATACCACGAGGCCACTCCCTCACACTCTACATGTAATTCTGTCAGTTGGATGTGGCAATACCACAAGGCCACTCCCCCACACACTACATGTAATTCTGTCAGTTGGATGTGGCAATACCACGAGGCCACTCCCCCACACACTACATGTAATTCTGTCAGTTGGATGTGGCAATACTACAAGGCCACTCCCTCACACACTACATGTAATTCTGTCAGTTGGATGTGGCAATACCACAAGGCCACTCCCTCACACTCTACATGTAATTCTGTCAGTTGGATGTGGCAATACCACAAGGCCACTCCCCCACACACTACATGTAATTCTGTCAGTTGGATGTGGCAATACCACAAGGCCACTCCCCCACACACTACATGTAATTCTGTCAGTTGGATGTGGCAATACCACGAGGCCACTCCCCCACACACTACATGTAATTCTGTCAGTTGGATGTGGCAATACCACGAGGCCACTCCCTCACACACTACATGTAATTCTGTCAGTTGGATGTGGCAATACCACGAGGCCACTCCCTCACACTCTACATGTAATTCTGTCAGTTGGATGTGGCAATACCACAAGGCCACTCCCCCACACACTACATGTAATTCTGTCAGTTGGATGTGGCAATACCACAGGCCACTCCCCCACACACTACATGTAATTCTGTCAGTTGGATGTGGCAATACCACAAGGCCACTCCCTCACACACTACATGTAATTCTGTCAGTTGGATGTGGCAATACCACGAGGCCACTCCCTCACACACTACATGTAATTCTGTCAGTTGGATGTGGCAATACTACGAGGCCACTCCCTCACACACTACATGTAATTCTGTCAGTTGGATGTGGCAATACCACAAGGCCACTCCCCCACACACTACATGTAATTCTGTCAGTTGGATGTGGCAATACCACGAGGCCACTCCCTCACACTCTACATGTAATTCTGTCAGTTGGATGTGGCAATACCACGAGGCCACTCCCCCACACACTACATGTAATTCTGTCAGTTGGATGTGGCAATACCACAAGGCCACTCCCTCACACACTACATGTAATTCTGTCAGTTGGATGTGGCAATACCACGAGGCCACTCCCCCACACACTACATGTAATTCTGTCAGTTGGATGTGGCAATACCACAAGGCCACTCCCTCACACACTACATGTAATTCTGTCAGTTGGATGTGGCAATACCACGAGGCCACTCCCTCACACTCTACATGTAATTCTGTCAGTTGGATGTGGCAATACCACAAGGCCACTCCCCCACACACTACATGTAATTCTGTCAGTTGGATGTGGCAATACCACAAGGCCACTCCCCCACACACTACATGTAATTCTGTCAGTTGGATGTGGCAATACCACAAGGCCACTCCCTCACACACTACATGTAATTCTGTCAGTTGGATGTGGCAATACCACGAGGCCACTCCCTCACACACTACATGTAATTCTGTCAGTTGGATGTGGCAATACTACGAGGCCACTCCCTCACACTCTACATGTAATTCTGTCAGTTGGATGTGGCAATACCACAAGGCCACTCCCCCACACACTACATGTAATTCTGTCAGTTGGATGTGGCAATACCACAAGGCCACTCCCCCACACACTACATGTAATTCTGTCAGTTGGATGTGGCAATACCACAAGGCCACTCCCTCACACACTACATGTAATTCTGTCAGTTGGATGTGGCAATACCACAAGGCCACTCCCCCACACACTACATGTAATTCTGTCAGTTGGATGTGGCAATACCACATGGCCACTCCCTCACACACTACATGTAATTCTGTCAGTTGGATGTGGCAATACCACGAGGCCACTCCCTCACACTCTACATGTAATTCTGTCAGTTGGATGTGGCAATACCACAAGGCCACTCCCCCACACACTACATGTAATTCTGTCAGTTGGATGTGGCAATACCACAAGGCCACTCCCCCACACACTACATGTAATTCTGTCAGTTGGATGTGGCAATACCACAAGGCCACTCCCTCACACACTACATGTAATTCTGTCAGTTGGATGTGGCAATACCACGAGGCCACTCCCTCACACACTACATGTAATTCTGTCAGTTGGATGTGGCAATACTACGAGGCCACTCCCTCACACTCTACATGTAATTCTGTCAGTTGGATGTGGCAATACCACAAGGCCACTCCCCCACACACTACATGTAATTCTGTCAGTTGGATGTGGCAATACCACAAGGCCACTCCCCCACACACTACATGTAATTCTGTCAGTTGGATGTGGCAATACCACAAGGCCACTCCCTCACACACTACATGTAATTCTGTCAGTTGGATGTGGCAATACCACAAGGCCACTCCCCCACACACTACATGTAATTCTGTCAGTTGGATGTGGCAATACCACATGGCCACTCCCCCACACACTACATGTAATTCTGTCAGTTGGATGTGGCAATACCACAAGGCCACTCCCCCACACACTACATGTAATTCTGTCAGTTGGATGTGGCAATACTACGAGGCCACTCCCTCACACTCTACATGTAATTTTGTCTGTAGATATTCGGGCCAGTCCAGTCCATTATCAAGTTCCGTGATGTGGAGGAGGTTCTGGAGAGAGCGAATGCCACCAAGTACGGTCTGGCGGCAGGCGTCATCACAAACGACATCAACAAGGCGCTTGTGTTGTCACAGAAGCTCCAGGCTGGCAGTGTATGGTGAGTAGGTGTTGTCATGGAAACCATTCAAATCTTAACCCTCAAATATTTGAGATTCTCGTTTGGACACTTGTGATGACTTTTAGATATCAGTCAAAAGTCAAAAGAATTAATGTCACATGTTATTGTCTGGAAGTTGTGGACAAAGATCAGTTTGTTTTAAAAGGCGTGCATGTGAAACTGCTGTCTATGGTGAATGGGTGAGGTCAAGCAGGGTTTGATGTCACATTCAGGATGGCTGTGTTTATATGGCAACATGCATGAATGTATGTGTGTTGCTACTTGTTCTTGGGGGGGCACGGGTGGACCAGTCGTCTAAGGTGCCGCAAATTGCTGTGCAGGGGTGCGTTCCTTGGGCACACCAGAAACCTATGATTGGTTCGAATCCCGGTTCACCCCGATTATGTTTCTAGGTTTGTCAGCACCATACCCGTGCTCGTGGGTTTCACCGAAGTGGTAAACGTCTGAGACCTGCCTCACTTCGGGCTTCCCTCCCAAATAAGCTGACATAAACTGGAATACCCTTAAAAGCAGTGTTAAACCCAACTCACTCCCTCACTGCTTGTTCTAGTCCATATTAATGCTGGTTTTATAGTAATATCCCACTAAAATGTGGCAGTTCTCACATCAGCTACACGGTACAAGCACTCCATACTGACTCCGAGACAACCCGTTCATGTTATATGTCTTTAATGCTGAGCTCCACGTAGTGCCATCTTTTAACGTCTTATGGTGTGACATGTCTTTGATATGCTCACTATACAGACGTTTTATTCACAAGACAACTGATGTTGCCTTGATGCTGGATGAAGTAAAGGATCTACCAGACATTTCTCTGTATAAAAGCAATTGAACAAAATACTGCATTCCAATCTTTCTATCCATTAACAGTTTAGATAGATCAAAATTATGTTGGTAATATTTTTTGGTATAACTATATACATATATATACTTATACCAAGATTCCGTCCATCCGTCCGAAAACTTTGTCCTCGCGAATTTTTCAAACCCTAACGTCCGTCCAAAAACTTTGTCCGCGCTATTTCTCTTAAACTATTCAGGGGATTCATCTCAAACTTAGTACATAAAATCTGTGTCATATGAAGGGGTGCAGTCAAAAGTAAAAATTGTTTTTATTAATTTTCCATTTTTTTAATGAATTTTTCAAACCCTAAGTTGCCCTAACCCTATCCTAGCTATTTAATTTGTAACTACTGACACACTAGGCGGGTTGGGGGTATTAGCGAGCCACGCTCACTTATGCACTTGTTAATTATTATATTCATATTGAATTTGTTAGGTTTTGTGATGTCTTGGAGGTCAACTGGTGAATATCTGAGGATCAAGTTTTGCAACGTTAAAATAACTGAAAAAATATTATTATTTTCTTGCGTTTGTAAAGAAATCAAGCTTTAACCATTTCTATTTTCACCTGTTTTGAAGGGTGAACTGCTATGACATCGTCACCTGTCAGACACCATTTGGAGGCTTCAAGATGTCTGGGCAAGGGAGAGAACTGTAAGTTGACAACACAGTGGGCTGTTATCAGTAATATCTTGGTTACAGATTTGTCTTATTTCTCTTGATGGAAGGAGGTGGAGGGATGCGTTTCATCTAAGGGTTTAAGAATGGGCAAAAAGTCACGTACAATGGTTGCCAAGTGAACCAACAAATGTGACTCTGATTATTGTGTCATTGTTTGAGATGGTGTGGTTCATTATCCATGCAGTCAACCCTCCTTCGCCAAACAAAGGCGTAATTATTTACAGGCTGCCATGATATAGCTTGAATATTATTTCAACATTCAATCTATCTATTGACAAGTCAAACATATGATCACACAACGTAAATCTATGTGTTTAAGTCCGGGTCCCAGACATGTAGGACCAGGAATGTCTGCAGGTATGTTGTTCATTGCTCAAATCACACTGTTGTGTCTAGATAATCTTTTACGTTTTTATCAATCACATATATGGAGTGATACTGCCAAGAAGTTGTGATAGACTAAAAGTTTCATGGTCAAATACACAGTGACTTTATCTGGAGTGGAGTCTCCAAGTTTATACCTCCCACTGATGTGTGCAGTTTACCTCTTCCTCCTCCGGGATTGGATGGAATCATTTTAGACTTGAAACTGAAACTGCAAGTAGTATGATAGGTGGAAAGTGGTTGGTCAATAGGAGGGACATAATGGCCACTGGTTGCGCTACAACATTGCAGCCTAGTTCGTTCGACAAGGCTGGAAACTAGACTTTTATAGTCAGCTAACTCACTTGCCTCGGGAGGGTGAGAAATTGTTGTGACAGACTAAACGTTGTAAGTCACAGTAACTTTACATGGCATGGAGTCTGTACGTTTTACTTCCCATTGTATGTAGGCAGTATACAGTCTCCCTCCTCCAGCATTGCTTGAGGTTACATTAGACTTGAAGCTGAAACTGTATTGATGTTTGTGGTTTTCAATTTTCAGGGGTGAGGAGGCCCTAAAGCAATACACAGAGACCAAAACAGTAAGTCAGTGTGATGATTGCAAACATATATCACTGCTTTTCTGGCTCAGAGGCGATCAAGTACAGGTCACTGTGATGGAATATCGCTGACTCAACGTAAAGCATTTTGCACTCACTCCAAGTCCCGTGGGGATTCTGGGCAACCTATGCTTGGCATACGAAGCGATGTCATGGATCAGCTTTTTGATTGAGTGTCATCACACCCAGACGACATGGATCCTTGCTCACAATATCGACCACTGGTTTGTCTATTCAGACTTGGTTATACACAGGCCAAGTCATTCAGTTCGAATATTGCAGCATGTTGCATTGAACAACAAACACTCAACATGCTCAAAGTGGCATCTTCATATCAATTTTTATCTTGCTGCCTGGACAAATGTTTTAAGCAATTAATTTTAATAATAACCAATTTATGGGAATATCAAATTCAGCCACCAAACATGATTTTGATTAAAAGATTATGAGCCAAGGAGTATAAAGAGCAAAGGTCTAACTTCAGTTGGTTTGTTTCCTCAGGTGACCATCAAAATCCCACAGAAGAACTCTTAGCAGCCATCTTGGAAGGAAGAGCTTTGATACTATGGAAGAGAAGTTGTGCCATAATTGTATGGTTAGCTTCAATCACATATATACAAACAGATGTGTGTGAATTGCTGCTTTCCTCTTTACACATTTTCCAGATTATCTGTATCCATGGTAACCAGTTTTCTAAATCTATATATTTACACAGATATCCGTCTTTTAGTGCTCTGTGCACTGAACAAAGTATTTCATAGATCACACACAGAGTGCACACAACCCAGAAGTCCTGCAGGGTACAATATGAATGGGTTACAGTTCACCTCCCTGTTGTTGCTCCTATACTGTAACATGGACGAGACTGTCATTCACTAAAGCCTTGTTTTTCTGGCATATATTTGTACACACAAAGACGAGGTGCCGAGAACTGTGACCCATAGAGTGTCAGTGAGTGTTCTGGCAGGGGTTACTACAGTGAAGGGGTGAGTGCATGGTCAACAGTTGACCAATACTAGATGAAGGGCATTTATTTCAGGAAGAAAATTGTGTTTATAGTCATAAAACTTATGTTAAAACATTACCAGAGGCATACATTCGGTGTTGATAAACATTTACACAAGTGTACCCATTTTCCTTCAAATCTTCAAATGAATTTAACCAGTGAAGATCCAGGGTAGAATAGGTTTTCAGGAACCCATGCTTGCCGAAAAAGGTGACTATGCTTGTCGTAAGAGACCACTAATGGGATCGGGTGGTCAGGCTCGCTGACGTGGTTGATTGCGTGGATCGATGCTCATGTCAATCACTGGATCGTCTGGTCCGGACTCGATTATTTACAGACTGCCGTCATATAGCTGGAATATTGCTGAGTACGGCATTAAAGAAAAAACAATACAATACAATCAAACAAATTCTTTTGTGTTTTTCAAAAAGGGTGGTGCCCTGAATACTAAACCAAACCGTTTGTCCCAAAATGTCCCCAGCATGCATTGAGGCCACTTTCCACAAAATGGATCTCTGCGAATAGTCAACACATCTATTTTCCATATGTTCCCATACCTCCCAATCAACAAGTACTTTGTAAGGTCTCCAGTGCAGCCTTTCATGCTTATTGTGTGCATGAGACTTGTCATTAACCAGCACAAATTTGTCATCATTAATCAGAACACAACTTCCTGACATTATTGTCATTAAACAGCTGAACTTGTCTCTATTAAACAGAACTTGTCATCATTAAACAGACTGTCTTATTCTCAATCAGGAAGTAAAATTGTTTTTTATGACGGTCTCTTGTGAATAAAGGACATATTTCTCCTGCAATGGTTTGCTGTTGTTTTCACAACAACCAGTAGCAAATATGTACGTAGATGACGGGCGAGAGGCTTTCCCTACACTTTTTTGTAATATGACAGCAAGCAGAACAAGAGCTTTTCAAAATCACAAATTATCAAAAGGCACAAGTTCATCACTAGATTGATCTATGTAGCAAGTTTCTGCCCTGGGCCCACTTGCACGAAACGATCTTAGCGCCAAGACTATCTTAAGCATATGTTAATGTATAGGAGTTAAGATTATCTTAGCGCTAAGATGGCTTTGTGTAAGTTGGCCCTGGTGTCTCCACGGGCAAACAATCATTGGGTATTGGGAATCTGTTCTGCCCTGAAATCTCTAAGGTCCAAACAATCATTGGGTATTGGGAATCTGTTCTACCCTGGAATCTCCACGAGCAAACAATCATTGGGTATTGGGAATCTGTTCTGCCCTGGAATCTCCACGAGCAAACAATCATTGGGTATTGGGAATCTGTTCTGCCCTGGAATCTCCACGAGCAAACAATCATTGGGTATTGGGAATCTGTTCTGCCCTGGAATCTCCATGAGCAAACAATCATTGGGTATTAGGAATCTGTTCTGCCCTGGAATCTCCACGAGCAAACAATCATTGGGTATTGGGAATCTGTTCTGCCCTGGAATCTCCACGAGCAAACAATCATTGGGTATTAGGAATCTGTTCTGCCCTGGAATTTCCACAGCCAAACAATCATTGGGTATTGGGAATCTGTTCTGCCCTGGAATCTCCCGTCCCTTTTCGCCATAATAGTACATCATGATCAGGTGTTTCTTGTTATATATTCCTAATTTATTCAATACTGAATTCATCAACCAAGATCAGTCTGTATCGTTTTTGTGTGATGTAATCAATCCATTCTTACTAAAGTACAAAAGACCCTCTTGGCTGTGAAATGAGCGTCTGGTAGGAGATATATTTCACGTTCCCTGTCTGCGGTAGTCTGATGTAAATGTGTTGCACGTTACCTGTCAGAGCTAAACATGTTTCACATTCTCTTTCCGAGGTAAATATGTTTCACGTTCTGTCTGAGATGTTGCCCACTGTCTGTACGAGGTAAATTCTTGTTGCCCGTTCACTGTCTTATGTAAACGAGTTGACGTTACCTGTCTGAGGTAAACATGTTGCACGTTACCTGTCTGAGGATAACATGTTGTAAGTTACCTGTCTGAGGTAAACATGTTGCACGTTACCTGTCTGAGGATAACATGTTGTAAGTTACCTGTCTGAGGTAAACATGTTGTAAGTTACCTGTCTGAGGTAAACATGTTGTAAGTTACCTGTCTGAGGTAAACATGTTGCACGTTACCTGTCTGAGGTAAACATGTTGCACGTTACCTGTCTGAGGATAACATGTTGTAAATTACCTGTCTGAGGTAAACATGTTGCACGTTACCTGTCTGAGGTAAACATGTTGCACGTTACCTGTCTGAGGTAAACATGTTGTAAGTTACCTGTCTGAGGTAAACATGTAAGTTACCTGTCTGAGGTAAACATGTTGCACGTTACCTGTCTGAGGTAAACATGTTGTAAGTTACCTGTCTGAGGTAAACATGTTGCACGTTACCTGTCTGAGGATAACATGTTGCACGTTACCTGTCTGAGGATAACATGTTGTAAGTTACCTGTCTGAGGTAAACATGTTGTAAGTTACCTGTCTGAGGTAAACATTTTGCACGTTACCTGTCTGAGGTAAACATGTTGCACGTTACCTGTCTGAGGTAAATAACACACAAATGGAAGTTATGAATGAAATGTATATGATATATAAGTAGTGTAGTACACACAGTGGTCGATAAAGACACCTCTTATATCCCTCAAGTCCTGCAAAGGGTACCTGTTGGTGTTCATATCACCGTGGACGGTCTCTTTCAGTCAACAGAAGCATCCAAGAGGAACCAATTCCTGTGGAATATTTAATCTCTCTGTTTCATACCTTCCCCACAGCTTTGATCAGCTGGCTACAGCCAACGGTGATACTGAACCTTCATTTTCAAATATATGCACATATATCTGTTGTCAAATAAATCATTCCTTGCGCTTTTGATCTCTCCACGATATCTGATGAATTTTAACTCATATATTAGTAGTAATACATTTGTTGTCTGAAAAAGGATGCATAGCGCCTTCAATCTGGCCTCCATTCTTTACAGATTGATATTCAAATATCCATAATACTAATATATCTGTAACGTGATGCCTTTGATCCTTGACATATTCTTACTCAAATGGGTTTTCTGCAAGTAGTTTTCCAGCAGCATCTTTATACATATGATTAAGAAAATGGATAGAAATGACTTCAAAAACATACAACACCCATCAATTCTAATAACTGGAAAATGTGAAAGATATACTTTACATTTATTTTGCAAAACAACCACTTGCTTAACGACTACGTTAAGAAAACTATCATATTCAAAGCGTCTAATAAATGTTGCGTAGCGCCTGCCTCTCCTCTCCTCACCATCCCAGACATATTCATATGCAAATACATATAATGATATAACTGTTGTTGTCTGCTTGATATCGCGCCTCTTTCCTTGATAAATTAATATTCAAATTATGTAATATATATCTGTTGTCTAATGTATTATGCGTGGCGCCTTTTGTCTCGCCTCCATGCTTGACAGAATCATACTCAAACATGCGAGGGGGTTTTTCAGCAGCATTTTATTCACACGAACAAGAAAATTAAACATACACAAATGCATCACAAATCACCTCTAAAATTGGACAACGAAAAATATAATAATATACTTTAAATGTATTTTGCGAAACTAATTATAAGCGTTTATAGATGATAATGATTTGGGATTATTAATGCTCGTCTTGTATCCTCACTAACCATAATTAATCAAACGTAGGGGATAATTTAAACTTAAAGTGAAAAACAAAAGAATTACCTATTTTGCAATAAAAACAACCGCATATACATATTGAAACGATACAGTTTACTTTGCCATCGGCAAGAATCACTTTATTTATCATATACCTATCTATGGCATGAGGCATTTCAATTGCATGTCTGATAGAGCCAACAGAGAACATATGTCAACATATCCGGGAGGTGTAACAACCAAATCCGTATTACACCCGTCTGCTGGGCTGTTATGATGATCGATATCAGCCCAGGTGGTAAGAAACTGGAGTTACGTCCCTTAGTTCGTCGTATGTTCGTCTGCTTGGGCTTTCCTCCCACATTAAGCCTACACAACGTGATGTAACTGAAATGTTGTTTAAAGCGGCGTTAAAAACCCAACTCATTCACATACTCACACCACAGATTCACAGGATCTCCAAGCAGGCGGTGACAATACGTATACCAGGATACTCTTGATAGAGAACTAAATACTTTGTATAACACCTGACATAATTTTGGTGTTTGATGCTTGTGTTAACATTTGACGTAAATCATTAAGAGCCTCTCCTGAAAGCACGTTGCGAGTAGGTACTGTTCATATGAAAAAGGTTTCCCCATATGCTCGGATATCTCCCTTCATTTGTGATATTCACAACTGGCTTCTAATTCACGGGCCAACGGGTCTCTGACAGGGAGGGGGTCGCCAGCGACTTAATCGTGCCTGGGTTGGGAGGTTGTGCCTTCATGTTTAACTATATCCAGACTAGACGATCCGGGCTAGAATTGCGAGGATCCATGCTCATGAAATTGATTACTGGGGTCTCTGGTCCAGTCTCGATTATTTACAGACTGCCATCATATATGTAGCTGGAATATCACAGGCTATTTTGTATGAGATTTATATAATGCAAGGTTGACCAACTTTGTGACAAGACCTAATTATGAAAAAAATGAAATATACATGTAAGTAGAGGTATTGTTAAAACAAAAGAAAAGAGTTTGAAATGGAAATTATGAATCGCCAAATGTTAACTCAATGATACAAAGATGTGTAAAATATGGTAATGTCATCTGCCTTCTTGGAGATCAATATCTTAGAAAGAAGGAATGGAGAACAATGAAACAGCAGAGAAAAGCTTCCAAATTACTCCATGTGGAAGATATAATGAGAGAGAAGAAGAGATGGAGTCATTTACCAAGTGCGGATACCAATTATGACTTAGCCCCGGAGATAAAGCTATATACATATTTGAGAATAGCATATATCATTTTTTGCGTGCCATATATGCTGCCTCAAAAGAAGACGGGCGACTGGCTCGGTAATAAGTATACACAATGTCAGAGGTCATCACTCCCGTCCCCAGCCCAGATGTATTTCTTCCATGTTGTATGTTGTACTTATTTGTTGATCGCCTAAGTTGTGGTAACTTGTTCCCAATCCACAAATGGAAACACACCAACATATTTATACTAAACAATGTTTTCAAGTGCTCATCAGGGAATGTTTCCACAACATTGGCACTACTTTTTGTCTTGTGATGAACGACGCTCTATGTTGGGGTAGGTCATGGTAGGACCACTGCGTTTTGAGGCAAAACAGACCTTGTTTACGTGTAGTGAAAAAAAGCTTGCGCTGACAATTTGAGATTTTACGTAGGCAATTTTAAAGATGAACATCAGTGTTAAAATACGATATTTTTGGGCTTGTAAGATACATTAAGGACATGTAAGGAATTTTACGACCCCTGACATGGGGAAAGCGTTTTGATAAGAGTTGCACAAGAACGAGTGCATTACTCTAAAGCAAAATGTCTAAAACAAAATGTCAATGAGTCTCGAAATAATAGGTTGGAAGCACGTCTAAACTATCTTCTGCTGTCGTATCTAGCAGCGTCTGAATTTTTCCACAGTTCCACATGCTTTGTACCTTATAATTATCTCGTTTTCTTGAAGTTCCTGCAACAAGTTCTTGATATTTTCACCATCATCGATTGATGGAATCGGCATGTTGTATATCTCAAACAGTTGGATCAGCTGGGCCCAAAACACCATGACTGTGTCCAGGTTTCCTCCTCTTCCAAGCATATCGATATCAACTCGTGTCATCATGTTCGGCTCTGAATCGAGTGTGATGTCTGATTCTAGGTCAACATCAAATGCCTGAATAGTTCCTCTTCTGTACAATTTGTCGAGATTAATGTGTTTTAGTTCTGATGAAGACAATCTCTGAAAACGTACGAAAATTGACTTTAATACATGACTATTTAATTCTATGGAAGATGCTTGTCAGTCGACTGTTAAAAGCTGAGAACCACCTCAAATGAATATAACGAGGCAATAGAATATGAATTTATCAACATAATTTGGGTTCGATTCGGATGAGCATAGTTATCATTGGAATAAGGTGTATTGATGTCTTTAGATTTGATGATACACATAAACAACGATCTGATTTGCAAAGGGAAGAGGGAGAGCAGTGCAGAAAGCACAGTCGTTACTCTTCAGTTCTGACGTTGCAGAATTATTTATAATTCTAACAATCACTTATTACCTTAACCAATGTGTTTGGTGTTGTGGTGATAGGTGGTCCGTCTGGTCTCTGGGGTTCCCGCTTTCTACAGCTTGTCATTTTTATAACAATTCCCACTTCCATGTCTTCCGCATCGTCTCCCCAAACATCAACATCAACGAAACCTTTGTCATCTCTCAGCTTAATTTGACAAAGCTTCTTCATATTTCCATAACAAGGTTGGATCAGAAGAAAGGATTTCTGTATATCAAATGAAAAAGAAACAAATATAAGACATGGCAAAAACGCTCAAATTACTTTCACTGTATTTACATCAATAAACCACAAAGCTAACAAATATTTCTTATGTCTGCTGTGACAACACTGAAACATATATGTTCTTAGGCATAGTTATAAGTACTAAATCCGATCATGGGTACTTTAACATCACGATAGGAGAGCTCTCTTTATTCATGGGTTACAACACTGAGTATTTCAGTGAGGCATATTAGCTGATGAACGAACCTTTACAACTTTCCCTTTCAAACACATCAAGCTCAGGTCGGGTAATGCATTTGCTCTCTCGGTGGAAATAGGTTGTCCTGTTCCTAAAGCTTCTGCAATAATGTGATCTGAGATCTTGAATCCCGAAGCCACCTTTGCAGATGAACGTTTATTTGCCTCCAAAATACGTCCATTCCATCTTACATTTCGCAACATAACACCAGCCTGATCCCTAAAATGTTTGAAAAGGCTGTCATCGTAAATCCAAAGGTTCACTGCAGACGTTTTATCAGCGACAACGGCTTTCATCTTAGTGTCGGTCTTCCTTTCCGGTTCCCCAATCACCATTACATGCACGTCAACATGTCTTTCCTCTGAGTCCAAATTAAAACTTTGTATTGGCACCAGCTGGAAGGTAAGAAAATGATATGTTGCAATTTACCCAATACACCGTTAACCTTCCTTCTCGTAGTCATTCATATTTCATCCCACCTCCGCAGACAGGTCGGCATGTCGTCACTATAGTGTGAGTAGTGTTTAGTAAGTGTGGTATCATGTTAAACTTTGGTATAGTATCTCAGCAGGGTAGCACTATAACACCTGCATAGGTTAGAACTAGTACAAATTACTACAAACGCGCACGTACCCTTCACTATATAAGTGCAATAATCTTGAAAGTGACGGTAACCCCACCTTAATCTCACCTCACATTTATGTATGGGTAGCGAGGGAGTGGATACGTGAGGCGGCCTGTAAAGAATAAACCAGTGGTGGATTGCATTTTCAGTTCACCATACTGTGGGTTTGGGATGACACACAGTCTGTCAAATCACACACAGTGACTGCGCTTTCATATTAATGACTGTGGTATTGAATAACATTCATTTACTCATACAGCTGACATGATTGACAGATAATGAATGAACACTTATGCGTAACTAGCAGCATGTCTACATTCTGTTGATTGGATATACAGCAGGAAACAAAATGGCTTTACAAAGTTGACTGGTAAAAACGGGCTGACGTTAATACAGTTTAAAACAATGACACGTCTATTTTCAAACGTAAAACCAGCCTTTGTACTGCAACAAGCTTCCTCTTCCTCCTCAGTCTCGCTGGTACTGTCATCATCAGAACCTTCAAACATTGCTTCATCTTCACCCATTGATTCATTTTCTTTCGAAGTTTCCATATCTTTATGATCAAGCAACCGCTGTTTTTCTGAAATAAATAATGTGACAGATCAGGCATGCATAGCAGATTGCCAAGTAGTCCTGTTTTGTTTCATAACTTTATGGCCACAAAATTATTTCCATGCTTATTTACCTTTTTGAAGCCGTTTTTCTAAACGCTCCTTTACATGTTCTGGAACAGCTGACATGAAAATGTTAAAATCTTATAACGGTTTTCTTTCCATGTAAGATATCAACTTCCTTTTTTAACGACGACGTGTGTCTTGGTTTTCAATTATTTCCTGTTTGTCCTCGCCAGTGGCATATTTTTGATAAAGTTTATCAAACAGATATGAGTTTGACATATCTAATTCCTCTATAAGAAAGCAAACATCTTCCTGGAGAACTGTCTTATGGAGATCATCCATGAAACAAAATGATAACCCAGAAAGCTTGTGTCTGTGTAGACTGCACAGTGCACATGACCTGTCTCTATGTATAGACAAACAGCCTCGATCTGGTCATCGGGTTTTCTCCACTCAAAACGGGTAAATAAATTAAATGTTTCAATTGTCAAATTCAAATGATTATGATTACCACAGGATAGGTTGAATTTGTTGTCTCTAGTATTTTCAAGAATATATAAATACCCACGCTAGTCACCTTAATAACAGATCATCTTGTACATTGTTCATGGCACACTCACAGTAATACTTGATACTCAACTCGGCTATATGGTGAATGATCAGTTATTTTCTCAGATATGTCATACATGAATACACAGATGACAAGTAGAACGAGCAGATCAACAATATCTGTGAACAACATATCTGTCAACAGCACATGAGTAATGCAGTTAGTGGAGGAGGTTAAAGCGGTGGTGTGCATTGTATAAACACGGATTGCAACTACCTATTTCTGCGAATCTTATATCAGTAAATACGTGTGATATCTTCCCTAATAACCATCAGATAGTTTATCAAACTAGACGCACTCGTTTCACTCTCAATGGCTACGTCTGATCTAAAGTGACTTTAACCGTACAAGACTCTGCTTTCGGCAGATATATCTTATGACTATGGAAAGAGTTTTGTCACTGTTATTTAAACTAAAGTGTGTGTTGTAAGAGATAAAATTGCTGTTGGAAAGTTTTCCCTTACAGAATGTAGAAGCTTTAGGTCGCCCTGACACGTCGGAACTGCTAATGAATCCTATTCTCTATAGCTTAAGAGGATAACTGCGCACTATAGTATTACAGCTGATATCAGACACAGAATAACCACGTACCTCAACATCAACGTCAACCCGGCTACAACTCAGGTAATCAAAAATCTGTGGTGTGTGCTGCACGTCTCACCCTGATCACGTGTTTAAAGATGACCAATCACAGTTCCCATTGCTGATAACCGGGTTAATTTCCTTGTGCACTGGTTGGTTCACTCAACATGTTATGCTGTCCATTGTACCTTGTGTACCGAGGTCCCGTGCCCGATGTCTAAATGAAGTACAGTTCTGTTCTGTAAAATGTGTAACATGTTGCGAGGATAGATATATGCACAGAATACTCACAAGTAATAATGTACACTGATAAGACAAATCACGTTTACACTGTCTAACCTCCATCATTCCCGTTGTTTCAACCATGTTTTCCTCATGAAGAGGATTCGGGTTGGATGGAGTCGAAAAAGCGAGTTTACACGGGTCGGGAAGGAATGGAATATTTTAGATCCATATATGAGTGCTATTTAAACTAAGTTTGCAAGCAAATAATTCGTACTTTATCATAAATAATGTGGTAAACACAGCCTCTATATTCCAATGAGGTTCAGAAATTATTACCACAGTGAATGGCAATATCTCTTTATCTTCAGTTATTTTGTCAAGAAGGCATCATTACCCTCACGTGCTTCCATATCGTTAATATTATATACTCTTCAAAAAAAGAAACTTGACAGATGTAAAACCACTTTTTGCCAAACATCTAAAATAATTACATTAAATGAGAACCAAATAAGTCAAACAGAGAGATGATGTGTCTATAAATCGCGAAAACACATGCAAAGCACATGAACGTAGCGTTTGGGAATAAATTTTACAGCTTCATCCAAACGCAACCGCCTGTAAAAAAACGTGCAGCACTGGATCCTGCATTTAGGCATGCAAGCCCAGACAGACATTCTCCGCACAGTTGACCCGATTAACAGAGCCAACAGAGTTGACGACAGACCAAGGTCAGGATACATCCGGCTGCGACACCTCCGAGACCGCACTACCACAGCCACGTCTACAACCACACAGATCCCTGGGTACGCAGAATATCAGATCAAACGGTACGCAACAGACTGAGGGAGGCTGGACTTTTTGCACGAAGACCTGTTCGACGTCATGTATTGACCCCACGTCATCTGGCGGACCGTCTGCTTTGGTGCCAACAGAGGGTTAGATAGGCACGTGCAAGGTGGAGAAATGTACTGTTTACTGACGAGTTCCGTTTCCTACTCTCACGTGCTGATGGGCGCGCACGTGTCTACAGACGTCGGGGTGAACGTTACGCCCCCAACTGTGTGCAGCAGGTTGTCCCATTTGGCGGCGGGAGTGTCATCGTATGGGGCGGAATTCATCACGGTGGTAGGACGCCTCTCGTGCATGTGGCAGGTGCATTGACAGGTGTGCGTTACAGAGACTTGATCGTACAGCCTTACGTTCTTCCTCGCGTCAACGTTCATGGCGGACAGTTCCAGCAGGACAACGCTCGACCGTGTATTGCACGTGTTTGTCAGGACTTCTTACAGCACAACAACATCCTGACATTACCTTGGCCAGCCCGGTCACCAGATTTGTCCCCCGATTGAGCATCTGTGGGACGAGTTGGATCGACGCGTTCGCAGAAGGAATCCACTGCCCCAAACACTTCCGGCGCTTCTTGGTGCACTTCAGCATGAATGGTAGCACATCCAACAGCGTGTTATTGACAACTTTATTGCTTCTATGGGTCGTCGGTGTCAAGCATTGATTGATGCACGTGGTGGGCACAACGGATACTGACATTTTCTGTACCCCTGTGACATTAACTGTATCGTGTACGTGTGTCTGTTTAGGAGACACGATTAATGTTTTGAACACTGTGTACATTGATCTTCAAACAGTGTTTCAGTTATGGTTTCTGTGCCCTATTTTGAAACAATCGCATTGTTTACATTTTGAAAGTCAGTGTCAAATTTCTTTTTTTTGAAGAGTATATAAGGAAAAATCGATATGTATTAAGCTCACCAAAGGCACATGATTATGTCATAATACGAAGGCACACTAATAATCATTATCTCACAGTCTATGGACTCTCTTAATTAACATAACTTGCTTAACAGTTGCCCTAACCGAATGTAAGGAGGACAATGTGCGAACAGGCACAAGCTCTGAACCTAACTACAAAGGATGTATAGAACACCCTTAACAGTTTGCATGTATTAAGTATAATACTTTCCATGCTTGCAGGATACATTTGAACCAAATACACAACCAGGCAGCAAGGTGACAGGTATATTCTGTTGATTGTATTGGACAATATAAGCTACGGAATGGTCATTAAGTATCTCTTAAGGGCAGACTCCAACAGCCATCTAAGCGGACTGCGCGGGATGATGCTTCTCTTCCGTGGCCACTGAGTTCAAGAGGGGAATAGAGTAACTCAGGAAGACCTCCAACTGCGAAATTAGATAACATACAAGATATGGTTAGAATGATCGCCGAGTCACAACTCGTCAAATAGTCAGTACAGTGGGCATCTCTAATGTGAGAGAAGAGAACATTCTGAGGAATGAAATGGGTGAAGACAAAGTATTCGGGATGCTTGGATCCAATGCTTCTGACGAGAATTTGTCAAAGTCGTGGAAACATCTCTAAAACAGAAGGCGATGTCAGTTCTATCAGCTCAATGTGCTGCCTTCAGATTTTGAAATTCGAAAGGAAAATGGTAGACTACCTTCAGAGATATCAAACCATTAATGGCCAATATTACGCTAAAATGCCTGAGAATATCAATCCTAAACGTCATGGAAGAATCCCTCCTGGTGTGTAGTCCCACCAGGATAATCCCTCTGTGCAAACGTCTGTGGTCGCCATGGCTGCAATGCGTGACTGGCTTTGAACTTATTGAACATCCTCCAATTGACCTGATTTGACACAATGGGTTAGAGCAAAGTTTTTTCTTAAATACTAAACGTCAATGTAAGAGAATATCCAGTCTTTGTTATCCAACAAACAAGATTCTATTATGCGTAATGTGCACTTTAACTGTGAAAAGTATATTTATGGACCACTGAAATGAGTGACACCAGTTGTTCGCTGAAAGGGTATTATGTCCTGCGCTACCAGAAGCACCCGCCAACCACAATTTGCATTAAAATGTAAGTAGTTATTGCCTGACGCGGCACAGCTGTCGTCCTCGAAACGACCGTAGCCCTAAAATATCATAAAGTTATTGTAAGGAAATCGTAGGCTACCGTTGGCTTTTTTCGAAACTATCGTAGCTCTAAGATATCGTAAGATTGTCATAAATCTAAGACAGCCCTATACTTGTCGTAAGTTTATTTTATCTTCATTCAAGACGGTGGCATATTTTGCCATAGATAATTTGCAAAACAAATAGTCTGCTTTACGTTCAAACATTGACATTTCATTTTGTTAAACTGTGCGATTCAAATTGCCACTTTGAAAACACGAAGAACGCATCAAACATTTAACGTGAGAAATGTCCTTAATCCCGACAGCGATCCACATAACTATGAAGCCGATAACTTACAATATCTTTCCATCCGAGTCCAAGCTGAAGAAGTGTGAAGCAACATACCTTTTCGATAATTTGGGAAGGATAAAAACGGGTGTCGGCAGGCTATAGTAATGACCGTGACCATATTGATAACTCAGGGGGAGCTTATCTTATTTCGTACTCAAGTTGGGGGCGGTCGGGTAGCCTAGTGGTTAAAGCGTTAGCTCGTCACGCCGAAGACCCGGGTTCGATTCCCAACATGGGTACAATGTGTGAAGCCCATTTCTGGTGTCCCCTGCCGTGATCATGCTGGAATATTGCTAAAAGCGGAGTAAAACCATACTCACTCACTCACTCGTACTCTAGTTGAGAGTGGTTTCCCTTTGTATTTGCCCGACGAGACCTTGGTCAATGTTACACTGTCAATGTTTTAGTCTTTATTTTCGTATTTTGTAAAATTAAATCAATCCTAATATGTGTCGAAGTGCGAAACCAATATAAACGTTTCTCATCAGATTTGACATCTAAAATGGTGTGGGATTAGTGGTTTAAACAACTGAATTTAAACTTTACACTGTAGTATTTCTTGTTTCAATGTGATCAGATATTTTGTGTAGTATATTTGTATCAAGAGTATATTTAATATTGTTTTCTAGCAAAAGTAATGGTATTTTGTTTCGTTTTATAAACAACACCTAGGTTATATATATATATATTATTGAAGTGATATAACAAGTGATTAAACATTATCTGTTTAACATTTGTATTCTTTAAAAACAGGGGATTAACGACATAGATGTGTTCAGTTAATAAAGCAATTTAATGAAATTGTGACAGCACAGATTTTCGTATGGAATGAGAATGACGATTTGAAAAATCGAATAAAAAAATGGTTACCCATGCTCGTTTGGGTTTAAAATATCGTCAAAAAGTAGCATATTTTGAACATTGTTCAAAGTTCACTTTCAAATATATTTTCACAGAAAACGTTTATTGATTGAAATGTACTGATCAATATAAAATAGACATTTCACCACAATAATCTATGAATTGTGAATTCAATGGACCGATTTTATAATAATATATGTTATGTAAGTGTACCTTTCCCGTTCTATGTCAAAAGATATAGATACATGAGACCATTCAAATAAAAGTATCATTGTAGGATAGGGTCACCGGACACATACTAGTAAATGACCCTCAGCAACGCTGTCAGACAAGCCAAACGTCATCGAACTACGTTCGGGTATAAATTTCACACATTTACAATGTAGTTATTTCGCTTCTCAGTCAGATTTAAATTAAATCAGACAAATCATTTTATTAGCTCTACTTACTTTCAAAGGATAGAAAGGACTAAAATATATGTTTGTTCGTGTTAACTTGTGGCCCGTCCATGAGACAACATAACTTGACAATTCCTAAATTATCTCCCTTTGTAAAACGAAAATCGGTGTCAAATATATTGGCTATAAGAATAACCAACAAACTTATCAAGCTTACATTGTCATTATAACTCGCAATATTGCTTCCTGAACAAGTTTTGCTGTGAGTGTTTCCTGGTATAATGTTTGTGTTTTTCTAAAAAGTTGACTTTTGACATAAACACACAAAAACAAGCAGTATTCTGAAACAACAAAGCAACCAACGAATTGTATGATCTGCGACGGGTTAACGAAAGTTATCTTAAAGTAAGATATCTATCTTTGAACGTAAGTTGTTACGATTAATCGTAGCTAAGATCGTTTCGTAAATCTAGACCCTGTCATGCAAGGATGGTCTGCAAACACAAAGAAAATCAGGTGACACGATAGTGCATTTACTGATTTTGTTGTGTATTTAAGAAATAAATGTCGAGTGGAAGTTGTGTATCGCACGACAAATAAACTCTGCAGGAAGGATAAACCATGAGGGGCACAGCATTATTTTAATATTGATGACTCCCTGATTAGAATCCGACCTCGTAAATGTCCGACAAGTCCATTTTACGGACATGTGGGCTATGATTGGTATTTCCCGCTTATTCACACTATCCTCATGTCGATTATCTGTACCTTTTCTCCTAATACCGATTGTCATATCTCTTCCACTTTTTGAAATTCGAATCTCCAGAAATGACGTCATTATAGAACAATGTTTTATTGTGAAGTAAGCCCCGCTTTGTTCATCATTGTTCTTTGCGATTTGCGCAGCTCTCTTATATTTGATAATACACCAGTAAATGACTTACAAGCTCCCAAACACAACATTGCGAGGCCTTGAAGCACGTTACATCTGACAGCACATGCAAAGGTTTGTATGTCAGATTTACCATTGTCACTCAGTCTCGGTTGGGAGCAGACGCATATTGTTTTCTTGGAATCAAACAGTCAGAGATACTTGATTGAACACATTTTATTCAATTGTAAAGGAAGATACAGAATCGATCATGCGACGTTGGCAGCGTGCTGAACGTTTATGTGCCAGAGGCATGTTGCAGATGGGTAGTGATCAGAATCAGACAAGTGTTGCTAAAACACTGCATCTTTTTTCAATCTGTTATCAGCAATAAACACATAACGTTGATGATCGACGCCGGTGTGGACGCCCAGGACAGATCAATCAGAACCATGGCATAAAGATTAATGCTGCAAACTGCCACTCAGTTGCACCGGCAATTGGTGTATGAGTACATGACATATGTGTGCACGACGTCCACGTGCCATCACACAACTTACTGCACATCATTTGAAATGTAGGCGTCAGTGGTGTAGGCAACGTAAGCACTGGTATTATCGATGTCGGGCTAATGTCATGTTTTTTTAGGTGTCGAGTGTCACAACACCCTCGGACATTTGTAGATTGTGGGGAAAATATTACTCTGATCTAGCTCAGCCATATTGCTCAGACACTTTTGATGAAAATTTTCGAAAAGATATATCTTCTTCCCTAGAACGTATTCACGAAGAGATAGGGGCACATGATGAGGAACTAGAAAGGCAATTTTCCATTGTAGAAGTAAATGAAACTGTTAAAACACTGAGTAGAAAAAAGTCCCCTGGGCCTGATAAAGTTACAAACGAGCATATAATTCACGGGAGTGAATCTTTGATAAGATATCTGTGTGCCCTGTTTAATGCTATGTTAAGACTACAATACATTCCTTTTAATTAAAGACTAGGAATGGTCATTCCTATATACAAGGGTAAGAATGACAAATCGGATCCCCGAAACTATAGAGGTATAACCTTAACTTCATGCATTGGAAAGCTGTTTGAAAAACTTATTGTTAAGCGCATTGAACTAAAAATGATAAAGTCAAATCCTGATTTCCCTGACATGCTCCAGTTCGGCTTTAGGAAAGAACATGGGGCAATAATGTCCGTTTTTACCCTTATTGAAAGTATTCAATTTTACTTACAGCGAGATTCTACAGTATATGCTGCTTTCTTAGACAATGAAAAGGCTTTCGACAGAATATGGCAGGACGGCCTTTTTTATAAATTACACCAAATGGGTATCAGAGGAAATACATGGAAGTTATTACACCATAGCTATACAAATAGCCATGCTTTTGTTACTTATCAGGGTGAACAGTCAGATATATACCATGTAAGGCAAGGTGTCGGACAAGGAAGAGTTCTCTCTGCTTGGTTCTTCTTAGTCTTCATTAATGACCTTATAACAGCCCTTAGACAAGCAAATAGTGGTATCTGTGTATTTTGTCTAGATATTCCAACTGTTTTGCTTGCAGACGACACAACTCTTGTGAGCACATCGCCTCGAGGGCTTCAAAACGCACTTGATACAGTACATTAAAAATTCCTCAAAGTGGCGACTAACGTATAACCCTTCAAAGAGTAATGTTGTTGTCTTCTCTAAGACAAAGAAAAGGGGTTAGATATTAATTGCAAACTTGGTGATATAAATATAACAACATCTGGCTCTGTCATGTATGGTGGCATACTACGAACGCATAACCTGTCATGTAAATCAAGTATTGAAAAATGTTGCCAAAAAGCAAGACAAAGTATTAATTCGTTAAAATCTGTGGGACTCAACAGTTCTGAGCTACATCAAGCTACCAGTGTAAAAAATCTGGTTAAGAATGATATTAAAAACAAGTTTTTACGGCTGCGAACTGCTCTTTGATATTAAGGGTCAAAACATTAATGTCATTGAAAATACTCAACGCTATTTCGCGCGAACTGTACAAGGACTTGATAAAAGATCTCCATCAGAATCCACTATTGCTAATCTTGGGCTTGGACAATGATCGGCTATATCGATAACTGTAAACTTCAGCTGCTTGGCCGCTTATGTAACTTAACCTGTAACAGTTTTGTTAAACATCTTTTTTGTGCATACATTGCAAATCCAACTAATCCTAAATCTGTATGTGGAGACTTATTATCAGTTCTTAACAAGTATAACCCACGAAACAACCTTTGTACATATATAAGCTGTGGTGTATTTCCTACAAAGAGAAACTGGAAGCAACTGGTTATTAAAACCATTCATGAATATGAAGAAAATATGTGGCGCAGAAAAGTTTCTGTCAATACAGGTCTTTCACGCTTCATGCTAATACACACAAAGCTTACCAACCATATATTATGGCAACTAGCATATCAGTACTAGTACCCAGAACAGAGGTCAAGTTTAACATTTTGTGTTAGAGTTTCATCACGTAACAAAACTCCAAGGGACTGTTCATTGTGTAACAAGCATGCCTTTGATTATGATAATCACATCATATTACATTGTGAAGCTCTACTGCAGGAAAGAAATGAACTGTTTTCAACCTTTATTGATCTGCTTGATGTTGAAACCTATGTCCAGTTGGAATTACAAGATGAAGAAGATATGTTGTCATTTTTCTTTGGTGCTGATACTCACTTCTCACAATGTATTGATATAGTTACATGGGAATCTTTTATACTGATATTTTCTGCTTATGTACTTACACTAAAGCCTTACCTTGATTATGTCATCTGATCTAACCTTTTGTACTGTGTGAATGGCATGACACTGGTGCTACTGTCTTCTATTGTATATATGTACAGGTTAACTTCTGGAGGAAATAAAGAATCTCTCTCTCTCTCTCTCTCCCTCTCTCTCTCTCTCTCTCTCTGCTCTCTCTCTCTCTCTCTCTCTCTCTCTCTCTCTGTCTCTGTCTCTGCCTCTCATGCTCATCCCGCCAGGACTGTTGCCTAATTCCTCCAGCCACCCTTTTCATACCATAGCCAGCACTCAGTCCTGACCATTCCCCCGTTTAACACATCTGGGACGTCATTGGCAAACGTGTACATGAACATCAACACCCTCCCATCTCTCTTAATGAACTCAGTGTTGCACTCTGATGCATGGAACACCCACAGAAGGTATGTGGCATTAAAATGCTATAAAGATAATATTTCATTTTTGTCAAATCAGAGTACTTGGTCAGACATTAGTTTGTGATGTACTTTTATATTTTGTATTTATAGATAACTAAATGTTACATTAATATCATGATGTAATTAGGTTTGGCCTTCCTTATATCTGTCTGTGCTGGACTATGTACATGACTTGGCTCTAGTGATACATAGCTTGATCTGTCCAGTGTCACAACATGTTTACTTGTCGAGTTCTCCTGTCTGACAACTCTTGATAACAGCATCAGGTGACTCACATACCCGTGGTACACAGTCTAAGATAATACACTCAAAGATATCTGTGCAGACTGACACGCTACCAGCATGCGATGCACACCACATAGTCTAAGGTACAAATGATATGTTACTTAGAATGAGGTGTCTGACGCAACGAGCTGACTGGCAGAATTACTGGGTTGACAGATCTCTGATCTATATCGTATATCGTACATATACACAAGGAAAAAAGTTAAGCACACCCCTTTTTCTGAATCATGACAAATGGCAAAAATCATGGCATGGGATGGCTGACCACAGGAGTTGGGTGATGCCAATATCACCGCATAGAACAAACATTTGACAAATAAAGAAGATATTGGTGAGTTGTGATTGAAATTTACTGACAAAAACATCATGGTAACAAAGGTACTGTTTTTTACCTAAGACAGTACCTAAAAAAGTATGGAGCTGCAGGAATAAGTAAACGAGTTATGTTTGATGTTTCATGTGAAAATGTTACTTAAAGTCTCTACTTGACATGATTCTGAAACAGATCAGTAGCGGGTATAACCGCCACGCGCCCGGATGACGCATTCCACCCTACGTCTCATGCCTCCAGTCAGACGTTGGATCTGTTGATGGGTCAACAACAACCACTCCTGATGCACGTTACACGTTTTGGGTAAACATGATGGACGTAAACGTATCTGTCAAAGGTATAAACATGTCGCACGTTCTCTGTCTCAGGTATAAACATGTTGCACGTTCTGAATCTGAGATTAAAATGTAGCACGTTCTCTGTCGGAGGTAAATATATTCCACGTTCCCTTTCTGAGGTAAATAACACACACATGGAAATAATGAATGATATTTATTCATAAACGTCTTCAATTATTTAACTCATCAACAGATATGATTATGTAGTGTAGTTCAAATAAACCGTGCGTTGCGCCTTTGATAACAGCTGGCAAAAAGCCTATTTGATAGATTCTTACCCAAATAGGCTTTTTGCCAGCCGTTATCCAACGTCATATTTATATTCATTAATAAAATAGAAATAGATTAAAAATAACAAAATTGATTTTCAAAGCATATTACACCCATCACCTCTAATAATCGGAAAACAATAAAGTTAAATATATACTTAACATTTCTTTATGCAAAACAAATGCGCGTCTGTCGATGATACGTTTAGTAATTGTAACGGTCTTGCATATAAGTATACCCAGGCCTCACCGGAATGTGTTTATCATCAATGACTATGTACCTCATATAAAATGTGAGGAACAATATCATATAAAGTTAGAGTATAAAACAAGCAGCTTACATTTTCTTGCAATAACCACATACATCTTGAAACGAAAGTGTCCTATGTCATGGACAAGTACCACTTGTACCTACCATTATATACCATGAATGCGATTAGCTAGGATATATGGTGATTTAAACGTGGAGATTTGAAACAAAGTTAGGTTGTATTTTCTAACTTCTGCGATTGGGAAACACATTGATCATCATGTCACTCAGACAGTAGTTCTTCTTATTGTCGTGTCCGTATTATCGTCTTCATTAGTTAGCATATATCACAACTTTACACAGTGTGTAGGATATGTAGAAAGGACAAAGGTCATATCTGAAAAGCATGGCAACACTTAACATTCATTTATCTCAACAAACATAAATTTAATCCCCCGTGAAATGTATGTGAATGGAAAGCTTTGAACATTTTTGTTTACATAGTTAATCTCCCCTGGTGATCAACCCAAGCAAAATAGCGCCATGCCATATTTATTTAATAACACATAGGAAGGTCTTTATATATTGTATGCGGGGTATAAAACTCGGACTTTGCGCAGAAGGTTTACTCTGTTCGTGTGTGTGTACTCAGTCAGTGCATACTCAGTGATTGTGGACCCGACAGTCCCTTATGGCTTCTTACCAATCATCTCGCCCGGTAACTACATGCCCAGTTGTAAGTGTTGATATGCAATCCACCTTTGATACAGAGGGCAGGGTAGTTGGTAATGATGCACTTTGCTAACTATAGGCTACATAGGCTCTATCAGGTTCAACCTGATTACACACAACAACAGGACGCAAAGGAAATCTTTAAGGTATAGTCACTTGTGTGTGACAATAACACCCTAAAAGCCATTTAATTGAATGTTGAAAGCCTGAACTCTATTACAGTCCCACATGCTTGAAACTGCACTGTTTTGCAACGCAGGTGCCGAAACTCATCTCCAGGTGTGGACATGCCACTCTCCAAAGATATCTGTATGTCAAACAATATGTACAGTTGTCGCAGCTGCGGCCAGAGGACCTTCAGTAATCGAATCCTGTTCTTGGATGTGGTGACATGGATCATGTACGTGACTTCGCTCTAATAATTCATGGCTGTCAAAGGTCAGAATTTGTCAAGTCCTGCCTCACGACAAATCTTGATAACAGCATTAGGTGACACACGTAACCCGTGGTACACAGTCTAAGTTAATGCACTCAAAGATATCTGTGCAGACTGACACGCTACAAACATTCCAACAACATGCGATAAACACCACATAGTGTAAGGTACAATGGATATGATACTAAGAACATGAACAATGAGGTGTCTGAAGCAACGAGCTGACTGGCAGAATTACTGGGTTGACAGATCTCTGATGTAATTGTACATATTTAATACACTGCAGGTTATGGTTTGGGCGTTCAGTGAGTAAGTGTTATTGTAGGCTGCCATTGTAAATTTTCGAGCATGTCTTAATAAAACAATGTTAGGATAATAGCGTAAACCTATATACGCCTTATGGGTACATCAGATGACCAGAGACTGTTACCACACAGTTCTCCTTTTTGTCGAGCTCCTAAAGGCAGGACAAGCCACCCGTGTTGTAACCTCAGTTACAACAGTGGACTACGTCTTGGAACTCACTTAACATCCTCCATACCAGATTGGACACCTAAAAATTTCCACTTCATCTCAATAGTAGAAACTACCTTGTTATCATCGCGATATGGCTGCAATATTGCCGATGCGATGTAAACTTTTACTCACTCACTCACTCATTTGCGTATATATGCTCATGATGTCTGGGTGTCTGCCCAATAATTCATTATGTACAGGTTGCTGTTATACAGCTGAAATATTCTTGAGTGCATATTTAAACAACAACAACACCCCCACTCACCCAAAATCACACACACACTCTATGTAGGACCTGTGGTGCAGCCAGTTTGCGTGTAATACGCCTAATAAATTCCATGCCAAATGTGGCATCAACTTTAGTTAACAATGCCCTTTACTTTGCAGCCAACACTAACGAAAATGTTCATAAAATACTAGATCTTATTCTGAATGATCGTCGCCTCACCACACGTTACATAGACAATACCGCAAGCATGCCTCATGAGAGAATTGACAACATTCTGAGGAATGAACTGGTCCTGACAAAGGTTTCAGTAAGCTGGATTCCAAGCCTTCTCGGGCACGCCCCCGGTGCATCAATTAACGTCGTTTTACCAGACCCACCTGATTTTTTTAGCGACTTGTAACCATGGTTGGATCAAGAGTTCACCACTATCAACCCGAAACTTAACAAACAAAGCAGTGAAAACATCGAATATCTCCGATGAATACAGCAAAGCTTGTTCTATCAGCTGGTAAGGTGATGGTTTCGGTTATGTGAGATTCCAAGGGACTAAATCCCGATAGGTCAGACTTAATGACCAACATGCACGAACATAACACATACACGCATGAACATAACACACACACACACACACAGATACGCACAAGCATAACACACATGGACATACGCACGAACATTACACACACACACATGCAGGAACATTAAAACACACATGCACACATGCAGGAACATTAAAACACACATGCACACATGCAAGAACATTACACACACAGACACACATGTACACACGCAGGAACATAACACACATACGCAAACACGCACGAACATAACAGACATGTACACACACGCGATAACACGCGCGATCACATGCATGCAAGCACACGCAACGAACATTACACGCACGATTGCACACACGCACGAACATAACAAACATACATACTATCTGTCAATTAATATTTTAAACAATTAAATGGATGCATGAAGCTAATGATCAATTTAGAAGTCCATCCTACCTTAGGTAATTAATGTAGGAAGGACTACAAGTGGATGCATGAAGCTGAATACTGAGAAAGCATATATATTGTTACTGTCAATCCCCAAACTGAAACAAAACGTTAACTAAGAAAGCTTGTGTCTGTGTATACTGCGCTGTGCACATGACCTGGTTCTATTGATAACAAACTGCCTTGATCTCGTCATCGGGTTTTCCCAACTCAAAACGGGTAAATTAATTTAAATGTTTAAAATATCAAATTCAAATGCTTATGATTACCACAGGATGGGTTGAATTTGTTGTATCTAGTATTTTCAAGAAATGTATAAATACCCTTAATACTAGTCACCTTAATAACAGATAATCTTGTACATTGTTTATGCCACACTCACAGTGAGACGTTGATACTCACTCGGCTATACAGTGAATGATCAGTTTTTTTCTCAAACATGTCATACATGAATACACAGATGACAAGTAGAACGGGCAGCTCAGCCATATCTGTGAACACGTTTAGCCTGTCAAGAGCCATGTTACCCCGTTACTTATGGGATAACAAGATGTATTCTTATCCTTAAATTAGGAGTGAGAATTCCGTGAGTCAGTGATCAGTCAAAGAGATGTTCCAGTATTTATTGTGAGGTTCGATGTGTTATACATTATATATTAATCAAACAATAATCTTAAATACACATTTCATTTTGATGGGAGAATTAGCGTTACACATGGTAGAGTTTGTATACATAATGACACATATAATATTTCATTCTTTCAACACAACATCGGATAATAATCGTTCAGGAACCATTCATACAATTAGTTAAATCATATGTCAATTTTACCTCAAAGGTTGTCATATAAATTCTATATATGTGTATGTGTACTGGTTCTCTATCCATATAATCAATCATACATGATAGCAATAAATACACAACTATTCATGACAATAGATCTAATTCATTTACATATTCAATAATGACTGAGATATTATGCACGACAATATTCATGCAGAGATTATTTAGAAATACACAAAATACATAATATTTGCCATTTTCTATTCACCATAATCAAATAAATAGTAAATCACGAATCATGATATTATTTGACATAAATAAAAGAGTTTGTACAAGTGAATTTACCTTAAATTAAAAGGGAGAATTCCGTGAGTCAGTGATCAGTCAAAGAGATGTTCCAGTAGAAGAAGAAGAAGAAGAACTTTTATTTGCATGAAGGCCTCGGGCCCATATACAATTACAATTCACAATATACCAATTGTTCAGAGATGCAACGATAAAGTAACGTGGCACATGACTTATGTCATAATTGAATTGTACTACTTGTTCTTTTTGCATAAGCGTAATATAGGAAACGTGATAAACTGTTTTAGACTGCTTCATTGTTATTACACATAATAGATTTGAAATGGTTCATGCTAGGATATCGGCAAGGTTTTGCCGGTAAGTATTCTTTTCTGAGATCATTATAACATGAACAAATGAGTAAAAATGAAATTCATCTTCTATACCATTATTACAGACTGGACATATTCGAAAAGACTTTTCTATCGACAGATGTCTGCCTTCATTATTCTTCAATTTTAAAAGACCTGCTCTAAATCTTACAATTATGTTTCTAAATTTTCTTTCATACAGAACTGAAAGATATTTTTCAGGTTCTAAAAGACTTTTAAACTCTGCATATAAATGATATCTTGAACTAGAGTTTAAGACTGATCTCCAGTTTTGGTAAAACATGTTTATACAAGTATCCTTAAAAAGTCGTAGAAATGAAAGCTGGTTCCCAACTGTTTGTGATATCCATACAAAACCAAAGCCATGAGAAAAAAGAAGTAAATGAATGTTAAGAGCCCATGTATGGCGTCCACAGTTATCTAAATACAATAACATATTATAAGCCTTTTTTGGCAATCTGTCTTCATTCATATGAATTAATTTAAGCCAAAACTTAAGTGTTCCAACATAGGAGTTGATGTACAGTGGAAAGCGACCCGTTTCCCCGTAGATTATAGCATTTGGGGTTTGTTGTCCTCCTTGCAGGAATTTCTTACAGGCTAATAGATGAACTTTTTCCAATTTTTCATATTGCTGAAATCCCCACACTTCAGAGCCATATAGAAGTATAGGTTGTATTTGCGAATCGAATATCTTAAAGAAAACTGACTTTGAAATAACATCAATTCTACTGAAAGTTGCAATCAATTCTACCAAAGCTCTTTTTGCTCTTAGTGCTAGGTCAGATATACTTTTAATGAATAAAAAGCTAAACCAAGATATTTGTAGCTTGACACTACCTCAACCTTTTCCTCCTAAAATACCAAATATCCTTTTTTGAAAGCACCCCACCTCGTCTGAATTCAACAACTTTTGTTTTTTTCCAGATTTACCGTTAAATTCCATTTTTCTGTGTGGGTTTCTAGAATAATTAACTGAGTCTGTAGCCCCGTGACACTATCTGATGTTAAAATAACATCGTCGGCAAACAACAATAATAGTATCTCTATTAAATCAGGGAATAACTGTACACCATGCTTTCCATTAGAAATAACTTCATTTGATAATTCGCTTATGAAAAGTGAAAACAGTAATGGACTCAAAATACATCCTTGTCGTAGACCAGTAGGGCAGTCAAAATAATCTGTGAATCCAAGATCACATTTTACACACGATTTAACACTTTAAAGCTTTTAACATTTTACTACTTATACCATGTTGGATTTTTAAGTAGACACTGGCGATAGCATATGGTTGATGTTAATTAGTTTTGCTAGGTCAGCTTGGCCTTGACATGATGGGTAATTAAAATGAAATTTCAATGTTACATGAAATATATGGCAAATATCTGCAAAATATAAACATAAAGAAATAATATAAAAAAATGAAATATATTATCATAAATTGTACACTGTCACAGCCACTTCATATCACTGCACCGATATCAGCACACTTTATCTAATATTTCAAATATATAACCAGAATGCCAGCATGTAGTTTATGACTTGTAATATAGTACAACCAAAGAACAACAGGTTCATTCATATGGCAGATATAATTTAGCTTTAGGTCGCTCTGACACATACAATAACCACGTACCTCAATATCAGCGTCAGTCCGGCTGCAAGTCAGGTAATCTCCCCGCAGTGGTGTGTGCTGCACGTCTCACCCTGACCACATGTTTAACGATGGCCAATCACAGTTCACATTGCTGATAGCCGGGTTAATTTCCTTGTACACTGGTTGTTTCACTCAACATGTTATTCTGTCGTTTTTGTCTCGTGTGCCGAGGTCCTGTGTCTGAAGTCTGAGTGAAGTCCATTTTTGTTCTATGTGGCATGTAAAATGTGTAAAATATTGTGAGGTTTGATATATGCACATAACAGTCACAAAAAATAATCTACACTGATCAGACAACTCATGTCAAATACGTTTACACCGCCCAACTTTCACCATTCCCGTTAGGGGGAGACACAAAAGCAAAATTCAACTATTTTGTCCTCATTAAGAGGAGTTTGGTTGGATGGCGTCGAAATGTGAGTGTACACGGAACGGGAAGGAGTGGAATATTTTAGACCAATATATGAGTGCTATTTAAACAAAGTTTGCAAGCAAATAATTCGTACTTTATTATAAATAATGTGGTAAACACAGCCTTTATATTCCAACGAGGTTCAGAAATTATTACCTAAGTGAATAGCAATTTCTCTAAATCTTCAGTTATTTAAAGCATGACATTTTGTCAAAAAGACATCATTACCCTCACATGTTTCAATATCGATAATATCATATATAAGGAAAAAAACTATATGTTTCACGCTCGCCAAAGGCTCATGGTTATGTCATGATTACGATACGAAGACACACTATGCTAATAATCGTTATCCCCCACTCTGTGGAGTCTCTTAATTAACATAACTTGCTTAACAGTTTCCCTAACCGAATGTAAGGAGGAGGATGTGCAAACAAGCACAAGCTCTGAACCTAACTACAAAGGATGTACAGAACACCCTTAACAGTTTGCATGTATTAAGTAAAATACTTTCCATGCTTGCAGGATACATTTGAACCAAATACACAACCAGCAAGCAAAGTGACTAGGTATTTTCTGTTGATGGTATTGGACAATATCAGCTACGGAACGGTCATCAAGTATCTCCAACTGAAAGGGCACACTCCAACAGCCATCTAAGCGGACTTCACGGGATGATGTTCCTTCCGTGGCAAATGATGCAGAGTTCAAGAGGGGAAGAGAGTAACTCAGGAAGACTTCCAACTGCCACCACTAAGGAAATTAGATAACATACACGATATGGTTAGAATGATCGCAGACTCACCACTCGTCAAATAGCCAGTACAGTGGGCATCTTTCATGAGAGAGAAGAGAAGATTCTGAGGAATGAAATGGGTGAAGACGAAGTTTTCGGCATGCTTGGATCTAATGCTTCTGACGAGAATGTGATGCCTTCAGATTTTGAAATTCAAATGGAAAATGGTATACTAACTTCCGAGATGTCAAACCATTAATGGCCAATATTATGCTAAACTGCCTGAGAATATCAAGCCTAAACGTCGTGGAAGAATCCCTCCAGGATAATCCATCTGTGGTCGCGATGGCTGCAATGCGTGACTGGCTTCGAACTTATTGTACATCCTCCGATTGACCTGATTTGACACATTTGGTTAGTGCAAAGTTTTTTATTAAATACTAAACGTCAATGTCAATGTAAGAGAATAACCAGTCTTTGTTATCCACCGAACAAGATTCTATCATGCATAATGTGCACTATAACTGTGAAAATTAGATGTATGGACCACTGAAATGAGTGACACCAGTTGTTCGTGAGAAGGGTATTATTTCCTGGGCTACCAGTAGCACCCGCCATCCACAATTTGCATTAAAATGTAAGCAGTTGTTGGCTGACGCGGCACAGCTGTCGTCCTCAAAAAGACCATAGCCCTAAAATATCTTAAAGTTATCGTAAGGAAATCGTAGGCTACCGTTTGCTTTTTTCGAAAGTATCGTAGCTCCAGGATATCGTAAGATTGTCACAAATCTAAGATAGCCCCATACCTGTCGTAAGTTTATTTTATCTTCATTCAGGACAGTGGCATATTTTGCCATAGATAATTTTCAAAACAAATAGTCTGCTTTACGTTCAAACATTGACATTTCATTTTGTTAAACTGTGCGATTCAAATTGACACTTTAAAAACACGAAGAACGCATCAAACATTTAACGTGAGAAATGTCCTTAATCGCGACAGCGATCCATATAACTATGAAGCCGATAACTTACAATATCTTTCCATCCGAGTCCATGCTGACTAAATGTGACCTTATTGATAACTTAGGGGCAGCTAATCTTATTTCGTACTCTCGTTGAGAGTGGTTTCCCTTTGTATTCGCCCAGAGGGACCTTGGTCAATGTTACAGTGTCAATGTTTTAGTCTTTATTTTTGTATTTTGTAAAATTAAATCAATCTACATATGTGTCAAAGTGCGAACTCATAAGCGTTTCTCATCAGATTTCACATCTAAAATGGTGTGGGATTAGTGGTTTAAACAACTGAATTTAAACTATACAGTGTAGTATTTCTTGTTTTTAAAGGAAATGCATGTGATCAGATATTTTGTGTAGTATATTTGTATGAAGAGTATATTTAATATTTTTTCCAGCAAAAGTAATGGTATTTTGTTTCATTTTAAAAACAACACCTAGGTTATATATATTATTGACGTGATATAACAAGTGATTAAACATTATCTGTTTAACATTTGCATTCGTTAAAAACAGGGGATTAACGACATAGATGTGTTCAGTTAAATATAGCAATTTATTAAAATTGTGACAGCACAGATTTTCGTATGTTATTTTCGAGAATGACGACTTGAAAAATCAAATAATAAAATGTTTACCCATGCTCGTTTGGGTTTAAAATATCGTCAAAAAGTAGCATATTTTGAACATTGTTCAAAGTTCACTTTCCAATATATTTTCACAGAAAACGTTTATTGAATGAAATGTACAGATCAATATAAAATGGACATTTTCACCACAATAATCTATGAATTGTGCATTCAATGGACCGATTTTATAATAATAAATGTTATGTAAGTGTACCTTTCCCGTTCTATGTTAAAAAGATATAGATACATGAGACCATTCAGACAATAGTATCATTGTAAAGGATAGGGTCACCGGACAAATACTAGTAAATGACCCTCATGCTGTCAGACAAGCCAAACGTCATCGAACTGTGTTTCGAGTATAGATTTCACAAATTTTCATTGTGGTTATTTCGCTTCCCAGTCAGATTAAATCAGACAAATCATTTTATTTGCTCTGCTTACTTTTAAAGGATAGAAAGGACTACAATATATGTATGTTCGCGTTACCTTGTGGCCCGTCCATGAGACAACATAATCTGACAATTCCTAAATTGCCTACCTTGGTAAACGAAAATGGGTGTCACTTTCAAATTTGGAAAAGAGTTATGGGTCTTGATAGATAGCAAAAAATATTAAATCACCTGAATACAATGTTATGATATTATTGGTATTGTATTTAAGTGTTTATTTGTTAAATATATTGGCTATATGAATAACCAAACAAACTTATCAAGCTTACATTGTCATTATAACTTGCAATATTGCATCTTGAACAATTTTTGCTGTGAGTGTTTCCTGGTGTAATATAATGTTTGTGTTTTCCTATAAACTTGACTTTTGACATAAACACAGAAAACCAAGCAGTATTGTGAAACTAACCCTGTATCCATCACGTAACATCAGACTTGAAGACGCATCTTTAAATGCTGAACGCCAGCTGTTCAATCGCAGGTCTCGTCATTGTCATTTAGAATAACGTCCCTTACTTTCGTCCCTGACTTTGTACGCGATGTGTTTACATAAAATTCTGCGCCCTCGCGAGGGGATCATTTGAAGGGAAAATAGTGCAGTATCTTTTTTCCACATTATTTAAATTCTCATAGCTATATTGTGGTAACACAACACTTATTGATTATAACATTTATTGGGTTTGAAAAATGCCTTTACATTGCAAACGGATGCTATGTGTGTTCGGGTAGTCATGGTATCTTTTATCATAAGAACAAAACGTCTACATGTAGGGCATATGTAGGATTGTAGGGAATGTCACTCAAATAGTGTCAAACAGTGGCCCTGACAATGTGATCTGGAATTCCGTGTCACTTCTCCATGTTGTTATTGCTAGCGGCTGGAAATTTCCTATGACGTCACTGGGAAACACCCCGCTTGTTTCAATCTCTGACACAACTGAGTTCTCTGTCAGAAGTACAGTTAGGTATCGTAGCTCTGTACGCGATCTGCGAACCGTGAAGATCCGGGATAGAATAGGTCTTCATAAACCCATGCTTCCTGTAAAAGGCGACAACGCTTGTCGTAAGAGGTGACTAACGGGATCGGTGGTCAGACTCGCTGATTTGGTTGATGCATGTCATCGATCCCAATTGTTAATGATGTTAATCACTAAAAGTGGCATTGTCTGGTCCAGACACCATTATTTACAGACCGCCCTCATTTAGGTGGAATATTGCTGAGAGCGGCATTAAACAACGAACCAACCAACCAACTGTTGGATCTGCGACAGGTTAACGAAAGTTTCGAAAACATATCTTATCTTAAACTAAGATATATTATCTTTGATCATAAGTTGTTAATATAAATCGTAGCTGGGTATGTTTCGAAAATCTGGACCCTGTCATGAAAGGGTGGTCTGCAAACACGAAGAAAATCAGGTGACACGATAGTGCATTTACTGTTTTTGTTTTCGTGTATTTAAGAAATAAATGTCGAGTGGAAGTTGTGTATCGTACGACAAATAAAAACTACAGGGAGGATAAACCAGGAGGGGCGCAGCATCATTTTGACTCCCTCATTGATGACTCCCTGAATAGAATCCGACCTCGGAAATGTCGGACAAGTTTATTTTACGAACAGGTGGGTTAGGTTTGGTATTTCCCGCATATTCACAATATCCTCATGTCGATTATCTGTACCTTTTCTCCTAATACCGATTGTCATATCTCTTCCACTTTTGGAATATGACGTCATCAAATTGCGAGCACAAATTCAAATCGCGATTTATCGCGCAGCTATCTTATATTGGTTAATACACCAGTAAATTACATAAAGCTCCCAAATACAACATCGCGAGGCTCTGTAACAGGCTACATCTGACAGCACATGCAAGGGTTTGTATGTCAGATTTACCATTGTCACTCAGTCTCGGTTGTGAGCAGACGCATATTGTTTTCTTGGAATCAAACAGTCAGACATACTTTATTGACGCCATTTTATTGAATTGTAAAGGAAGATACTAAATTGATCATGCGACATTGGCAGCATGCTGAAAGTTTATGTGCCACAGGCATGTTGCAGGTGTGCACACGTCAGAATAGTGTTGCTAAAAAGCAATAAACACATGGATAAACGTGGATGATCGACGCCGCTCTGGGCGCCCAAGGGCAACAACTCAAGCCCAGGACAGATCAGTCAGAACGATGGCATGAAGATTAGGTTGCAAACTGCCACTCAGTTAAGGGACTAGTTGCACAGGCAATTGGTGTAAGAGTACACCCCTGACGGTGCAAAATTATCTGCACATATGATGTGTGTGCATGACGTACACGTGCCATCGAACAACTTACTGCACATCATTTGAATCAGAGGCGTCAGTGGTGTAGACAACGTGAACACTGGTGCAATCGACATTGGGCTAATGTCATGTTTTCTGAGGTATCGAGGTTCACGCTTGGCTTCCATGACCAATGGAATCGAGTTTTAAGTCCAAAGGAGCATTGTATGGGCGTTAACATCTTTTATCATGATCGTTTTGGGTGTGGGTCTATAATGGTATTTGACAATGGCATCACAATGACTGATCATACAGCGCTACATATTGTCCGTGGTGCCATTTGCAAAACGTGATGGGTATCAATTCATCTTTTAAGATGATAATGCACATGCCCATCTATCCAGGGTTGTTACCTAATTCCTCCAACATCAAACCATCCATGTCATCCCTTAGCTAATCCCGAACTTTAATCCATTGAAAACGTCTGGGACGTCAATGGCAAACGTGTACATCAACGTTTAAACCCACCCAGCACTCTCAATGAAGTCATTTTTTATTTTTATTTTTTACCATATCATACAGGTCATATATGTCTTAAGAATTACCACCACGGGCATTTGCAATTGAATATGGCAAAATAATGCTATATAGATTGTATTTCATGTCTGTCAAATCAGAGTTATTGATTAGACATAAGTTTGTGATGTACTTTTTATTTTGTATTTATTGTTAACCAAATGGTACATTAATATCATTATGTAACTAGGTTTAGCCTACCTTTTAGTGTGCTGGACTATGTACACGACTTGGATCTATTAATACATGGCTGTCCAAGTTCACAGTATGCGTACTTGTCGAGTTCCCATGACAACTCTTGATAACAGCATTAAGTGACACATGTGAGCCATGTAAACGGTCTAAGTGAGTGAGTGATTGAGTTGGGTTTAACGCCGCTTTTAAAACAGTATTCCAGTCATATCGCGGCGTGTCAGCTTAATGTGGGAGGAAAGCCCGAAGTGATGCATGTCTAAGACAATGTACTCGAAGATATCTCTGCAGACTGACACGCTACTAGCATTCCAACAACATGCGGTGCACACCACAAAGTATCAGGTCCAGTGGATATGTTACTAAAAATGAGGTGTCTGAAGCAACGAGCGGACTGGCAGAATATCTGGGTTGACAGATCTCTGATGTATTCGTACATATTTCATATATTTCAGGTTATGGTTTGGGCGTTCAGTGAGTAAGTGTTGTTGTTGGCTGCCATTGTAAATTTTCCAGGGAAATGAAAGGATACATGTACTTTATCATATAATGGGTAGGTTTCTCTACATGATAAAGCCAATGATATCCGTTTGGATCATATGTGGATAGAGATGCAAATATCAAAGATTAAGTAGGAACTACTTTCAGTGTTTATTAACAAACATAGCGTCGCCCTTGTCATTCGGCAATCGAGTCAGAATTAACCATCGAGAATCTGGATAAACTACAGATATAGTTGCTATCATTCTCAAAAGAACAGTCTAATATTCTTAAAATCAGTGTCTAACTGTGGCGTCACTAAGGCATTTTATAAGTTTTGGGAACTTTGGAGAATTTCGAAACAATTTTGCAAGGGCAGTAGGCCTAGCCAAGAGGGATCAGTAGCCATATCTGTGCTTGTAGACCTCTGCGGCTTAATTAAGATGGTTGGATTTGGCTGAAATATGTTTGAATTGTTACCTTGTTTCGTTTTGTCGCTGTGTGTACATCTGACTACACTTCTTAATGTTATAACAGGACAGACCGGCTGTCAACAACGTCAAAACGTGGCCATGATGTCTCATAGACTAGGGTTAGAGTAGCTTCTCTTTTGACAAAGGGCAGTTACTCTAGCGAACAGACCTTGGATTTCCGTAAAAAACAATTGTTGTTTTGAGTATATGTTGCTTCGACACTGTATAAGAAACAGATTTCAGTTGGAAATATATTGGCTACTGTCACTGTCCGACTGGCACATCATTTACCCTGTGACGTAATAAATATTAATGCGCGCATTCCAGGAAAACTTGCATTGTTTAAGTAATGTTTGTGAGAGAGGGAAAGCGATTTTGAAGCACAGAATCAAAGAATGACATTATATGATAAAGAGGTTATCACGCTATATTTTATTTACCACCCCTAAACACACTCACGTGATAACCTCTATTTATCTTTTTTATACCATATTTATGATATGGGAACACATGAGGATAATGATGTCTTTACGACATAATGTCATGCTTAAAATAACTGAAGGTTTAGAGAAACTGCTATTCACTAAGGTAATAATTTCGGAACCTCGCCGGAATATAAAGCCTCGGTTAACCGCATTATTTGTGATAAAGTAAGAAATTATTTGCTGCCATTTATGTTTATATAGCACTAACAGATCGGGAAAACACTATCTGAAATAGTCCATTCCTTCCCGACAGGTCTACACTCACTATATACACACCATCCAACCCGAGTCCTGTTCTTGAGAAAAACAAATCAGGTTTCCTTTCATAAAACATGCTCAAGTAACAACCCTTTTATAGTATCCAAACCTGCCTGCCGAGACAACTATAGTCGAGAGAACGTGAGAGAGTCTAGTTTGGTTATAAGGGAGGATATCTCAAGTATTTACTGATGTAAGATTAGAAGGGCTTAATTGCTGCAATCCGTGTTGATAACATGCACAAAACTGCTTTAGCAGCCACCTCTTACTTTAATACCCGTGTGCACAGCTACACCGGAAGGTAGGTCAAGTAAGCCTCCTTAATTGTTACAGATGAATTATTTCTACAATATGACTGGAGTCGGTTATTCTTTAATTGTTCTTTATTAATAGTTATAAACTTCATGCTGGTATACTGATTATTTTTTGTAATAGTTGGTGGAGAATCTGTACTGATGTCGGTGCAGTACCTAGTATCACCTGTGATATGAGGTAACAGTTGACATGTTAAAGTTGTTAACAGGTAAGGTTGATTTGTTCACTCAGCTTGTTGTCTGTGTATGCAACATAACCTCAAAACAGAATCAGTATCAACGTATTACTGTGAGAATCGCATGACCAAATTACGAGATAATCTATCATATTATCAGGGTGACTGCTGTGGATATATTTCATTACCGTGAAATAAACATGAGGGACAATGACTTCTCGCTGTGTATGTGATATATTTAATGAAACGTGAGACTTTGAAAATATGTCATTGATTTCTGAATTTATAAATTTAAATATTTAAACTCATTTACCCGTTTTAGGTGAAACCCCGACGACGACCAGATCAAGCCAGTTTGTCTATAAATAGAGCCAGGTCATATACATGACGCAGTATACGCAGACAGAAGGTAGGAGGAACTTCATGTATTCTGAGATTGTTTTCAACTATTGAAATGTTCAACATATCAATTCACTTAATAGAAAACTAATACCTGATTGAATAGGGAGCACTTTGCTTTAGGGGAATAAGATGAATCAACATCTTATGATGATGGTTTGGTAGTGTGTTCTAATGTGCTTGTGTACAGTGTATGTGTGTATGTGTTATGTTCGTGCTTGTGTGCGTGTGTCTATGTGTGTTAAGTTCATGTATGAAATATGTTTCTCATTAATTAATATAAATTCCCCCGTGGCACATTTCGTAATAACCGTGGCCTGGTTGGTTATTTAATTAATGCACAGATCAACCCACTAAACTAACGTTACAGTTATGGTCATTTTGACGTTTGGCGTCACTGTTGGCTACAGAAAAGCGCCAAATTTCAATCTCTTTTGGCCCTAAAACTTGAAATGCAACTTCTTAATTGACTCGTGTTGAAACATTTGATATCAAATGACACTCGGGAGATTGTTATATACTCGGATCATTTGCGAGTTTAATCTACTGTGGTAGTTGAAGCACACACTTAAGGTTTAACCCTCAAATCCAAATTGTCAGCTCAAAAGGTGTGGTGAGGTGAAATAGGGTTTAACGTCGCGTCCAAGATTATTGCACTTATATAGCGACTTGCATGTACGTGTGTGTGTATGTGTGGCTGCTTGTACTAGGCTGGACTGATACCATGCCGCAGTTTAACATGAATACCCCACTCAAACACAGTATACTGACTCCGAACCGACCAGTCTTTGCTTTAGCCCCTAAGTGCCGAGCGCCAGACAGGGTTACAACAAGTACCATCTTTTAACGTCTTTTGGTATGACGCGGTCGGGGATCGAACCCCGGACCTTCCGCTCTCTGGGCGGATGCTCTACCACTAGACCACGAAGACGGTCCGTGAGCTCAATAGATAATCACACAAGATCAATGACTAATCACCTAATTATATTAAAACACACAACTCTAGGTTAACATTAAAGTAATATTGTTTCTTTGTATATATTTTCCAAGACCAAACATAATGTCATTAGATCAGATGATTAATAACGGTTCTTTACGAGGAAAGCTGCTTACATAGTTATATCCAGAGTGGGGTGTGGTATGGGCCTGTCTGATATGTTGATGACATGGCGGTGAAGGGTCTGTTTCTGTGTTTGAAATAACTACGACCAAGACCATAATCAGAACAAAATCTTTACTGAAAGTCCTTTGTGCCATTCTTTTTGCCATTTATGTTATGTCGTAAACATGCGTTTTTGAATCACTATCAAATAGTTGTGATACAAGCTGTTCGCGAAAGGATGTGTGTCATGACCCACCGGTTGCACCTGTCACAAACACATTTTACCTGAATAAAACGGGAACATATAGTACAACTCCAATAGGTAAAGTGCAAACAGATCCAGATATGATCAAGGCTACGGGGTCGTAGCAGTATTTTCTAAAATGTATTATCTGTGTCTGCTGGTCTGTGTTCAGTGTATTTAACATTTTCTGAGATAGATAAAATCAAGTTATATTTGTGAAATATCTATGTCAAAACAAAAAAAGGTAGTGAGTTTTTGTATTCTACTGGGATTGGCGTACATATCATGGCCCTGTCCTGAGGCAAGTAGGGAAATCCCTCACCTTCATAACACTTTTGCATAAACAAACTTATGTAAAACATGTCAGAACCAGAGAAAAGACAGTATGTACTTTCCCCTTGCCTCCAAAATATGGTTTTTGATGAGACTACTTATCATATCTCACATGCTATGTAATATTGATCAGTATGTCATGTGTTCATTTAACAGCGAGTTTAAACTACGTGCCTTATCTCAGTTCGCTGTTATGCAAACAATATCAGCTCAGTTAGGCCTCTTAGGTGGTCATATATCATGCACAGCAGGATAGACTGGCTGACCTTCCTGTTTGTAAATTTTAAAGTTTACATTTTGTGAGCGTGTGGCTCTGTCTGGTACGTGTGCAGTTATGTAAATATATCAAGCTGCAAATATCTTTCTCGTGTTACATGAACTCTAAGGCAACTGGAGTCAAGAGAAAGGAGTGCTTGAGAGTGGACTTAAGACCTGCCTTAAAGAGGGGTTCAGACTTGGAGAAAAGCCAAACAACGTAGACATTTATCACTTCGATTAGGCTAGCTGGCACATGTACATGTATGCTGGGGCTTCGTCGGAGTGAAAGCAGAATGGGGACAAAGAGAAATAATGTGGCATACAAAAATGCTTCGCTAAAAGATCAAAGGCGCTGACTGTACTTTATCCTGTAATATAAGATAGTTATAAGATACATCACAAAGAACAATGAAGAACGAAGCGTTGATTATTTCACGATAAAAATAACTTCATGACGTCATTTCTGGAGATTCTAACTTGCACTAGCAACTTGCACGTTGCCAGTCTGTATGCAGACATTCAGTTTTGTTTCAATATGAAGGCCAATAATACCCATTACATTGCCAGACAAGTTTTAAGCGCAGGGTTTCTGGGTTTATTGATATGTGTTACGATACAAACTTTTCAGAAAACGTAGGGGATGATGTAATATAAACACCAAGTGTTAAAACAAATATAAGGGATGGTGACAATTATCCTATGTAAGAACGTTTGTTCGCAAAATATAACACGTATTCGTAAAATATAACACAAAAACACATACAAACTCTGGGACCATTACTTCTGTCAATCTTATTGAAGCGGCTCATCACACAGTGGTGATTTACTTGATTTGACTACTAAGGGACGCAACTTTGTTAAGTTGCTATCAATTTATTGCAATGGTATCATATGGATCGTACATTATTCCGTTAAAAAAAATAATCAACATGCGTGGGTCACATTTGCATGTGGTTGTCAGTATATACAAGGTTACTGTGGAAACATGACATAATGAGGTAAATATCTTCTCTCATATAATCTCAGAGATGAAGGAGCATTTAATTTGTGGATAGAGCGTTTTGCCGGAGAGCGGAAGGTTGGTTGTTCGATCCTTGGCCGCGTCATTAGAAAAATACATTAACAGATTGTACTTGTTGTTACCCTGCCTGGGACTCTGCATTAAGGTGATAAGACAAGGACAGATCGTCAGGGATGTCTGGTATCCATGTTAAACTGCGGCATGGTATATTCTTGGGCTACGCCGATATAACTAGAATTGTGGTCAAAGCAGCGTTAAACCCAACTCACTCACTCTTAATGGGCTAACACTTTAAAAACGTCATAACTCCAGACTACTACAAGCAGTCACACACGCGCACACATAGCGAATACACGTCGCGATATACGTGCAATAATCTTGAACGTGACGTAAAACCCAATTGACTTCACCTCGCTACATTTGTGCAGCCCCTGTGGGGAATCAGGGGCAGAAGCTCTGGGAAGGGGAAGGGTCCCCAGTGTCAGAGTTACAATTAGTGGTTAAAGCGAGTGCCCTTGCCGAGTGTTTGTAACTGCGCCCCGATCACATTATTCGTTGGTCATACAAGTAGAGATTGCTGCAGAGCATCAATAGCTCCCCGCAATATAATGGTATGTGCAGAGGAAGGAAGTGTAAGCTATGGGAGGAGAGAATTTGTGTTAAGTACAAATTGGTTGTTATTAATGTACTTATCTTTGGAAAGCACAATAAAAGAAACAGTGTCTTTAATTGGTCAGCACAAAGAAATCCCAGGCAAGAAAACTGGGCCTGTCAGGCAAAACTTGATATATACCCACTATTAGTACCAATAAAAAACAATCCTATATAGATAACACAACAAATGTCATTCTAAAGCATGCTTGTGCAGCAAATATCAATATGTCTGGTCAAAATGTTGGTTGGGTTAAATAAAGCAAACTTTTAAAATAGTAAACACCAAAAATGTCATGAATCCACTCTAAATATACTTCAGTTCAAACGTTAAAATTCATGCAATCATTAATGGATTCCCATTTATCTAGCAGCAAGTTAGGAACATACAGTTTGGTCACGTTATCTATAAATATTGAGAATTATCTTACATATTGGAAAAACAAAGGCCATAGGTCACTTTTCTTATAACTTCGTTTAAGTAATCACAAACTAAAAATTGAAAAAATTGTAGATATACAAAAACACCAACCCCATTTGAACAACGTCTCTGTGAAACATGTGATGTCTCAGAAGATGAACAACATTACGCAACCAAGAAAGAGAATCACAAATAATCCCCAATCATGATAAAGAATTAGGTACACTCTGTTAAAAGGAGCAGATTCTTAATAAGTTTACCAACAGTTATCCAGAAACAACGTCCAAGATCTGTTAACATATCAACAATTACAAACAAATTCCTTGTACATGTATGTACAACATTACCAAAGTTTTGCTCAATTCTCATATTGTTTCCATATCATTATAATACACTTATTTTAGAAATTAAATTGTTATAATGTACCTCTTTTAAATGTTGAATGTTCCTGTGTTTTTTAATTGTCGTTAATAGTGCATGTATTTTGTAGTTTGTGATTGTGTAATATTGCCACTGTTTCTTCATGGAATGTTCCGCAATACATATCTCATCTAAAACATCTTTGTTGTATAATAGTTTCTTACAGTTGTTTATGGGGGCACGGATGGCCCAGTCGCCGAAGGCGCTGCAATTCGCTATGCAGAGTTGTGTCCCTTGGGCACGCCAGAAACCTATGACAGTGTGTTTGAATCTCGGTTCGCCCCGATTTTGTTGTCAGCACAAAACCCTTGCTCGTTGGTTTCACCAAAGTGGTGAACGTCTAAGTCCTGCATCACTTCAGACTTTCCTCCCACATCAAGCTGACACGGAATACCATTCAAGACGGCGTTAAACCCAACTACCTCACTCACTCTTGTGTATGGTTCCGTTTGGTTAACTGGGTTTGTGTTGTGATTGCTTCCGGCTTAGATTTGAAATTTGTTAATAGGAAAGTTACTATGTTCAACCCAAACATCGTGAAGATATCATGCAACCGTATTATCTTTTTGGAAAATAATTGCAAACTACAGACCAACCTGATGTATCCAGAAGCAAAGAACATATACGGGTGTATGATCTCTGCTGGAAGTTATTTTTTTTGTCAAAGCAATAAACCATGCAGAAGCGTAAACCGCCGCATGAAACGGTATGTACCATACATTACATACAGTGAACTATTTAAAACAATGCTGTGCTCAACTATGCACAGCAAGCGCCATACATGTGATTATGAAGACAACTAATAAACAAATTCTCATATCAAACCCGTTGTTTTACATGTGTTGTTTATTAAACAAAGTAATACTTTATAGAAGCCTGTTATTTAATCGTGTTGAACAATATGGTGCAATTGCAGTGTGAAAATTGAGTGCGCGTGACAGGCTTGGCCTAAATTCCTTCCTTGAACGTTTCTCGATGGCTGCCTGAATAACATACGATACATTGCAAAGGCAGTGCGCAATTGAGCTATTCGGGTAAGGGAGATAATCACTCACTCTCAGTGATACAGCTTGAATAAGATACGATGTACAGCAATGCAAGGTCAGTGCGTGAGTTATCACTTCTATACTACGCCTTTAGCTAAAGGAGATAATCGCTCAATGCGCAATAGTTTATTCTTACAAAATATAGCCCGGTTAACTTTAGCGAAATGGCGTGGCCTTAAGGGCGGGGAAGAATTAACAGCCACAGGTTTGCCTGGCAAACACTCAATTATATTTGGGTCGCCGTGATAACTGAAATTTCCCAGGTGCATATGTTGGTGCCGTCGCTCATTTTTTTCTGTTTGTGCCCCTGTACAAAGTATAGCAGTGCAAAGACAGGACAGAGTTGGGCAGGAGTGATGCCAAACTGTTTGTAATGCTGCAAAATAACTAGCTGAGAACAAGGATTTAGTCAAATGAGGTCAAACGTGAATGTCCTTCATTTTGAATTATATATTATGAGCTAAACATAATGTATTTTCATTGTAGAGCTGGGTTACCTGTAAATTTAACCGCGCTAAATTGACTTTGATGTTGAGTGAAGCGGAATGGGCCGAGTGCACATGCAGGTTTGTAGTGGGATGTCTATATGAATTAAGGAAACCCCGATATTAGCCAAAGGTTGGTGATGTATATGAGCAAACATGTTTTTTTTGTAATCGCATATGAAACATACTTTGAAAATTTGCAGAACAGCATCTTCATAAGAAAAAATGAAAGGGTACCCCTAAGACAATTAAGTAAACTTCACAAGGTTTAGTTCTACATCGTACGTCACAATATGACGTCTCTTCATTTATTGTGACTGTTGGCTACAGAAAAGCGCCAAATTGCAAGCTTTCTGTGGTCTCTAAAACTTGAAATACACTCTGGTCAAGACTCGCTTATTTACAGACTGCCGTCATATAGCTGGAATATTGCCGATGGAATTCCTCATTAAATTTCCTCATCTGTGTAAAATTAATGGAAAAGACATTTAGGCATAGGCATCACTTGTGCTCCTCTTCTTGCTCGGATTAACAAAAGTCAAAACAAGGTAACATCGCCAAGCTGTTTAACTTAAGCTTCAGGAAAATCTAGGATCTGATATCATTCAATAACCACCAAATAGCCAATTCCCTTCCACTGATTTACCCCCCTGAATTAGAAATAAACGAGACCAGTGAGACCGCTTCATGTTTTGTATTTAGATCAGATTTTCAAAACACTTTCCACAAGACTGTTAGTCGTCTTTCAGTTTCAGTTGCATGTCTCTAAAGCCTACACAAAACACAGTTTTACTGCATCATAATTTTAAACTGGAGACTCTCATGGTTCTAGCTCAGTTTATCAGAAAGGTATTACTATTTCAAGTTTGAATAATGTCACATTTCAAACAGCATCTGAACTTTATACCAGAAAGTCCAATAGTTTGGGCTCCTTTTTGACAAAGTCATTAGTACATCGGTTTCTTCATCTATGAAACCAGAAAGTTCTAGCTCAGTTTAAAGCAAGCAATTTAATTGGTTCTTTGTATTTGGATTTCGTTACTTCTGGTTTGAAAGAAAATGACAACTTGCATTGAAACTAAATAAAAATAACTACATAACAGAAGGGATCCTTTTACTGTAAGTCATTCATTCATTCATTCATTCATTCATTCATTCATTCAACATTGTCCAAAATTTCCAAATAACACAGGAAAAAATATTTTCTTCAACACCAAAAGGCACCAGTTCATGTCTCTCTCTCTCTCTCGCTCTCTCTCTCTCTCTCTCTCAGTTTGTTATTTAACGCCGTGCTCAGCAATATTCCAGCTATATGACGGAGGTCTGTACATAATCGAGTCTGGACCAAACAATCCTGTGAACAATATTATGAGCATCGATCCACGCAATTGGGAACGATGAAATGCATCAATCAAGTCAGCGAGCCTGTCCACCCGATCCCATTAGTCGCCTTTTACGACAATCATAGTCGCCTTTTACGGCAAGCATGGGTTGCTGAAGACCCCGGGATCTTCACGGGTCCTACTGATATCTGTGCGGAAAGTGTGATCCAGAATTTTTTAACGTTCTTTAACTTATCGCCCAGATACAAACCCTACTCTCATTTGAACAAAGTCCAATTTGCTATCATGGAAACTGAAATAAAACAATATATGGTCCAGAAATATTGAACAGTGTCTGACCTTTCCTCTGGAAACAAGCCCCACCCTCATCTGAACCTATGCCGAATTTTTGACATGGAAACTGGAAGAGAAAAATCCTAAAATATCCTTAACACAAAAAGGCACCAGTTAGCATGGTTAGTCAGATGTTTGTGCAAAATTTGGTTTCAACATATTGAAGGGCCTCCAATAACTGACGGAAGGAGGGGTGGACAGAACCCACTGGAAATCCCCCTCCCGCTTTGTAGGATTACAAGGCTGAAAAAATACATACACCCAGCGCAGAAGACTTTGAAGACAAGACTGAACTTGCTTCATGCATCGCTATAAAGGCTGTTGTAAGTCATTCTACCTAGGAGCCCTAACAAGGGTGATGGTGAAGTTAATTTCGATACATATAGAAGTTGTGTAATAATAAATGTCGTATAGCTTTATCCTCCTTTGGCATCACATTGCTTATTGACATCTGGTTTAAGAAGTGTTTTGTAAACTGAAGACAATTTGTAAAACCATATGCATAGTCTACGCCATTATAGTTTTGATACACGTTTATACCTCGCATGTATAATTCATCCTCCAATCATTTTTCCAACACCCACTATATTGTTGTATTACCTTAACATTGCGAGGGAACTGGTAGCCAATTGTTTACAATGACGCAATAATGTGCTCTGTCGTTTTGCATCCCTAAGTTGTTCCTGAAGAAGATGTTTTGTTCATCGGCACTAGTTGTGGTTGGCAGGATCTTATTTTCTTCTGAAGAGAGAGCTGAGAAATTATATTTACTGCACATTTCAAATTCAACTCATGGAAAGAATGTTAAAAGTTTCTCACTGTTCACTTAAACATAATAACTGTACAGATGTAGGTGATTTGTGAATGAAAATAGCAACATATTGAAGAATTTTTTTGTGAAAAATGACCATATGTAAGATACCGCGATATAAGCAGGTGTTAATTGACATTTATAGATAACGCTGGGGATTAAGAGTCCTGCCCGGAGGGGGCTTCTGATTAGAGGGGATACGCCGAATCTTTGCTGTACACATTAAACAGAGAAAGGAGAGAGAATTTCTGTGCACTTTGGAAACATATATTAAGTTAGGTATTTTGGATAAATGAAGTTTTACAGAAACCTATTGAAATGATTTGCACTATAACAATACCCTTGAATGTAAAGATGCTTTTGTCCTCAAAGGCATTTTAAAAATTTTGAAAGTACCATTATATAACTTCTTTGATAGGCATTTAGAAGTTGGAGTACTAAGTAAGGATAAGAATTTATGGATGAACAACTTCTTTATTACAATTAAGAGCGACGTTTCGGTGTAGGTTCTAACACCGTTATCAAGCAAGTGATTTACAGAGACTGACTGACTGATATAAAAGATTTAACGTGCGCTTTCCGACTACAGCGTATTTCGCACACGGGCCTGGCCGGACCATTTAGTGTATTCCGAGAAGGGTGAAAGTGGTGTGTGCAACCCAAGAGGGGGCTTTTAGGGGTTGCTTATATTGATTTTTTGAAATTTTTAAATTTGGAATAAATGCCGAGGTGGGTGGAGGAGGGAACTAAGGGAGCCGGGTGAGGTGCGTGTTTGTATGTTTATTGGATTTTGGATTGGTAGATTAATTAATTTTTAGATGCGCTTAATTAGGTCTGTTTTGATTAGGAATACGCCTAGGGCCTTGAAGTTTTCTAGTTTATTTTGAGGGTTTAGTATTTCATCTAGAGTAGGAACCTTATTTAGATTGAGGGCGGTTTGTAGTGTGGTTCTGTGTGTTTGATAGTGGGTGCAGTGAATGAGTGCGTGTTCTGTGGTTTCGGGTTGTTTGCAGTGGGGGCAGTTGCCTGTGGTGTGTCTTTTAAGTTGTTTTAGGTGGTTATTTAGGTTGGTGTGTCCTGTTTGGAGTTTTGTAATTAATCTGTCAATTTTTTTAGAGGGGTGTAGGATTTTAGGTTTGGCTAGTGGTTTTCTGAGCACTTTTTTTATTTGGCTATTTGAGTTTTGATATTGATTATGCCATTTTTTGGTTATTTTTTGTTTGTTTACACTTTTAATTTCTGATTTTGAGATGGGTAGGTTTAGGCTTATTTCTGGTATTTTGAGAGATAATTTAGCTGCTTTATCGGCGCTTTCATTGCCGTAAATTCCTACGTGGGCGGGGATCCACAAGAAGGTTATTTGTTTGCCTGCTTTTGTTAGGTCGTTGGAGCTTTTAAGTATTTGGTTTATTAATTTAGGTCGTTTTTTGGTATTTTTGTTTTGGAGGGCTTGTAGTCCACTAAGGGAGTCAGTGAGAATTAGGATTTTTTTGTTGTTTTTAGATTGTTGGTTATGCAGGGCTGAGGCCATGCCCATAAGTTCGGCCGTGAATATTGATTGGTTGTTAGGGAGTCGGTAAGATTGTGTGGATATAACTGGTTGTGTGGTATGGACTCCGAAGCCTGTGTGGTTGGAGATCGGGTCTGAAGATCCGTCAGTGTATATGTGACACCAATTTGGCCAATTTTCGTGTATGTATGCAAGTGTGGTGGTTTTAGCTATGTTTGGGTCGGTTTGTTTATTTATTTGGTTAGCTAGCGTTGTGTCTATTTGGGGTATTTTGAGTTTAGGGGTGAAGATATTTGATTTTTTGCAGTTTTGTTTAAGATTTTGAGTTTGGTGTTCATTGAGGTAGTTAGTTATTCTTTGGGATATTGGGGTGAGTAAGGGGTGTTTGCGAGCTAGAGCTTGGTTTCTTGGGCTAATGTTTTGGTTAATTAGGTTTTGGATGAGAGGGTTTGTTTGGGACGCGGCCCAGAAATTAAGGCTTAGATGTTCCCTGCGTAGATTTAGTGGCATTTCTCCTGTAAGGGCCTGAAGTGAGGTGTAAGAGGTGCCATGTTGGGTGCGTGTAATTAGTTTGAGAGCCTGATATTGTATTGAGTCAAGTTTTTTAGAAAGAGAGTTGTTTAGGGTATTGTATATGGCACAGCCGTAGTCTAGTTTTGATCTAATTAGTGTTGTATATAGTGAGAGGAGAGTATCTTTGGAGGCTCCCCAGTTAGAGCCGGTGAGACATCTTAATGTGTTAAGGTCTTTGCTGCATCTAGTTTTTAGGTTTTGGACGTGAGCCTCCCAGGTGAGGTGTTGATCGAAAATAAGTCCTAAGAATTTTGTTTGTTTTTGGAATTTGATTGTTTGGTTGTTTAGCTGGAGGATTGGGTAGGCAGGTTTCATGTTTTTATGTTTGAATACTATTCCTGTTGTTTTATCTGAGTTAAGGGAGAAGCCCCATTTGTCTGCCCATTGTTGTATTTTATTTAGAGATTTTTGGATTAAGTTTTCTGCCATTTTAATGCTTTTAGTGCGGATCCATAGGGCTCCGTCATCCGCGAATTTTGAAGTGTTTAGTTTAGGGGATAAGCCCTCGAATAGATCATTTATCATTATATTGAAGAGGGTTGGGCTGAGGATGCTGCCCTGGGGAGTGCCATTTTCTAGGGGACACTGGTCCGATAGTGTATGGTCTATACCCACGGTAATTTTGCGATTGTTTAGGAAATCTTGGATGAAGTTTATTATTTGACCTTTTAGTCCTATTTTTTTTAGTTTTTGTATTAGCCCTTGGTGCCATACCATATCGAAAGCTTTAGAGAAGTCGAGGAATATGCCTATGGTGTATTGCTTGTTTAACTGTCCTGTTTTTATATCCTGTTCTAGTCGGGCAAGGTTATCGAGAGTTGATCGGCCAGGAGTGAAGCCGCTTTGGTCAGGGTTTATGATGTTGTTTTGGTCTAGGTAGTGCTGTAGCCTATTTTTAGTCATAAGTTCCATTATTTTGCAGAGATTTGAGGTTAAGGAGATGGGCCTATAGGAGTTTGCCTGATCTGCTGGTTTATTTGGTTTAGGTATTGGGATTACTAGAGCTTCCTTCCATGAGGATGGGACCTGTCCGTTTAGGTAGACTAGGTTGTATAGTTTAAGTAAAGTTTGGAGTAGTTTGGTAGGTAAGTGTTTGATTATTTGGTAAGAGGTGAGGTCTAGGCCAGGGGCTGTTCCTTTTTTTCTATTGTTTAGTACGTGATTTAGTTCTTCTATGGTGTAAGGTTGATTTATTTCTAGGTTGTCTTGTCTGTTTTCTTTGGAGAATTTGGTTTCTTTATTTAGTGTATCTTGGAATTTCTTACTGAAGTTACTGTTGCTGCTAACTTTAGAGAAGTGTTTGGCTAGGTTGTTGGCCTTTTGGGTGGGGTTAGTTGAGTTGTTTATATTGGGGCTTTTTTTGTGCCGTTTGATGCCTCGGATGGCGTGAATTTTGCGCCACACCTTCCTAGCGTCGGTGTGGTGATTTAGCTCCTCACAGAATTTTTTCCAGTTTTTGGTTTTAGCAGTTTTAACTAGGTTTTGCACTTGGTGGTTAAGTTCATGAGCTGTTTTGAGATGAGAGGGGTCTCGTTTAGCTCTGTTGAAAGCTGATTTGCGTTTTAGTCTAGTTAGCTCTATTTCCTCATTCCACCAAGGGACAGTGGGTTTTCCTGGGTTGGATGATTTGAAGGGGATTGCGGATTTGGCTGCGTTGATTATGAAGTTAGTTAGGTTTTGACAGAATGTTTCGGGGTCTGTTGTTTCTAAATCGTTTAGATTAGCTTCGTTGCATAATTCTTGGAATTGGTCCCAGTTGGCGTTTTTGTACTGAAATTTAGGTTCCTGTTTAGGGGTTTGATTTGGTATTTTTATATTTCCTAGGGTTATATTTATGGGAAAGTGGTCGCTGCCTAGAGGTACTGGGTGGACGTCCCACATCAGACTTTGTGCTAAGTCTGGCGTACATATTGTTAAGTCGATAGCCGACATGGTGTGGTGGGTTTTGTCGTACCTAGTTGGTTGGTTATTGTTTAATAGTATTAGGTCATTTTTTTCGATCCACTCTGATATTAGTTGTCCATGGTTGTCTAGTTTATCTGCAATGCCCCAGGTAGGATGATGGGCATTGAAGTCTCCTAGGAAGATGGTTGATTTATTTCCTAATTGGTAAAGGACATCTAGGTCTGTATCTTTAATTGGTTTTAGTGTTGAGTGATAGATGTTAATGATTTTTATTTTTTGGTTATTGATGGTGACTTGGATTCCATTAGCTTCTAGATTAGGAGTGTTTACTTTAACTTCCTCGTAGTTAATATCCTCTCTAACGTAGATGATTAGACCTCCTCCTGTTCTGCCTGGCATGGTTTTGGACCTGTCGGTTCTCACTGCGTTATAATTTGGTAGGTTGAATTTAGTTTTATGTGAGAATTTGGTTTCTTGAATACAAGCTACATGGGGACCTTTATCTATTTTGAATTTAGCTTTGAGTTCAGAACCATGGCCGGCGAGGCCATTGGCATTCCATTGAAAAATGTTTAGGCCTTCCATTGGGAAAATGGGTGGATTTATGTTTGGTTTAGGCTTGGTTTAGGTATTTACTTTAGTAGGTTATTAAGGTTGCTGCTGAAACGTTCGAAAGAGGTGGTGACGAGTTTTAGTTTATGTGCTACACCAAAGAAGGCTTTGGAGCTGGCTTCTGGATTAGACTGCTTTAACACGTAAGCTAGTAGGAGGACTAAGTTGTTCAGATTTTTGCTTGCTACGTTTTGGGTGAGTTTTTTTCTATAGCTTTTGGTTTTTGGGGCTGACAAGGTAAGCTCGTTTATTTCCTCTGAGGATGTGTACTGGTCCTCTTCGGTTAAGTTGTCTTTAGTTTGGTCAATCTGTTCGGTGGTGGGTTGCATGCTGGGTTTGGGTGCGAGAGTCTGAGTGGTTTCTGTAGTTTCCCTGTTGACTGGGTGTTCGGGGGTTGCCTGTAGGTTTGGGAGTGTTGTTGCCCTTGTGGCTGTGATGGCTTGTGTTGGTGCTGGTTGTGTGGTGGTCGTTGTGCGTTGGGTTTTGCTTGCGGGTGTAGATGTGGTAATTGTAGGGTGAGAGGCGGGGAGGGTGAGAGTGTGAGTTTGTGGGATGTGTGGGGTGTTTATTTCATTTGCGGTGTATGCGTCTCGCTGATTTGGGTCCCATACGGAGACTGGGTATACTGTTTTGCGTGCGTGAGTGTTGTTGTTTGGGGGTGGGGGTGGTAGTAGTGGTTTGTATGCTTGCGGTGTGGGTTTTTTGGTTTGGATTTTGGCCGTGTTTATGTCTATATGTCTGTTGGCCTGTTGGGTGAGTGATAGTCTGTGGGGGCATTGGTTCGAGAGTGATGAGTGTTTTATGGATTTGCAGTGGATGCACCAGGGTGTGCATATGCCTGGGCAGTCCGTTTGAGCACAGTTTTTGCATTTAGTTTTTTTGAAAGTACATTGGTTAGCGGTGTGATTATATTGTAGGCAATTAGAACATTGCTTTACTTGCTTGATGTATGGTTTGACCTCTAAGTTATGGTTAGCGCCGAAAGTGATATGTTTGGGGGCTTCAGGGTGTTTAGCTGTTTTTTTGAAGTTTATTATTACAATAGGTGTGGGGGTGGTTTTCCCGTTTCTGTTTGATTTAATCCTGCGGAGGCTAGTTATTTGTGGTTGGGTTTGGATAGTGTTAGCTTCTTTGGCGTATATGTCGAGGTCCTCGTCGGTTTCCCTTGGGTGCACTGTTTACAGAGTGCAGTAAGCAAGTATATGTACACGTAGGAGGCAATGTTTTTACAGTAGGGTAGATATACTGGAGTAGCGAAGCCTGCTGTGTACACACAAGGGCAGTGATGATGACCATGGGTGAAGTCAGTGCCATGATACAAAGGATGAAGCCAGTAATGTAAACAACGGGATTATGGCTGATTGGGGTCTTTGATGAGTTGATGGTACGCCAGGGGTATGTAATAGCCTTGGTCACGGTTGATTGAGGGCTGAAGTCTTTTGATGTTGATGGCTTCTTGTAGTTTCCTGATCTTGAAGTCTTTGAGGTTGGTGGCGAGGGTTGTGACTCTCTCCCACTGGATGTTGTGGCTTGGGTTGTCACGGATGTGGTCTGATAGAGCTGATTTAGAGTCATCTTTGGAGACTGAGCTTTGATGTTCTTTAATTCGGGTTTTGAGGGGCCTGGATGTTTCTCCTATGTAAGCTTGTCCACAATTGCACGGAATGTGGTACACTGCTCCTGATGGTTCTGGCTTGTGGCTGGATGGTGGTTTCCCTGTGGCTTGAATAGAGTTCTGAATAGTCTGACTTCTTTTGAAGACTACATCACTGTTGGCCTGTTTCTTTAAGAGTCTCTGGATTTTGTGGCTAACTGTTCCAATGTAGGGGAGGCTGATCACAAAGGGTGCAGACTATGGACGTGGGGATTTCTGGGATTTCTTGGTGATGGTCTTTATCGTCTGTTGTACTAGCTGCTCAGGATAGCACTTATGCTGTGTGAATACTTGTTTGAGGTGGCTAAGTTCAGTAGTTAGATGTTGCTTCGTGGAGCAGATGCTGTGGGCTCGTCTTGCTAGGGTTCATACAATTCCCTTCTTGACTTGAGGTGGATGGTTGGATGCATAGTGTAAGTATTGATCTGTGTGGGTGGGTTTCCTATAAACAGTGGTCTGAAGTTTGGCGTTTTTATCTTTCTGTACGAGTACATCAACTACAAGAAGCCATCAACATCAAAAGACTTCAGCCCTCAATCAACCGTGACCAAGGCTATTACATACCCCTGGCGTACCATCAACTCATCAAAGACCCCAATCAGCCATAATCCCGTTGTTTACATTACTGGCTTCATCCTTTGTATCATGGCACTGACTTCACCCATGGTCATCATCACTGCCCTTGTGTGTACACAGCAGGCTTCGCTACTCCAGTATATCTACCCTACTGTATAAACATTGCCTCCTACGTGTACATATACTTGCTTACTGCACTCTGTAAATCACTTGCTTGATAACGGTGTTAGAACCTACACCGAAACGTCGCTCTTAATTGTAATAAAGAAGTTGTTCATCCATAAATTCTTATCCTTACTTACCATTATATAGTAAATGCATTTTTCCAATCACACAGATCAGTTTTTCCCTCAGATTGATCAGGATTTTCACATACTCACTTACATCATCACGAAATAGAAACAGGTGACGCCAGACCCATTAGACTCCCTTTGTATAAGCAAAACACAGCATTTGAAAAGAATGTCCCAGACAGGTGCAAGAAGTGTAAGAAGCTAAAATCATTCAGCCCAGTTCTTCTGAATGCCACTCTCCCGTTGTCATGGTTAAAGTGGCAGTATTCTCTGGCTTCTTCTCGGCTGTATTACACTGACCGCTAGGTACCGTGAGTCGATTTGCTCACTAACACAACTGAGTGAGTGAGTGAGTTAATGCTTTACGTCAAATCAGAAGTGGTGTCACAGATTTGTTGAGTGCTGCTTTTGCAGCAGCATCGGCCATTCTGTTACCAATTATTCCAACGTGGCTAGGTAACCAACAAAAGACGATGCCGTACTGTCCAGTCGCAAGGTGCTTATGTAATTCTATAATTTCACATAAAAGTGGATGTTCATATGAAATATTTTTAATGGCCTGAAGACAGGAAATGGAATCAGAAAATATGATGAACTGCTTATGTCATTGGATCCATCAGTAAATATGGACTTGGAAGTATTGTAAGTGCTTCTTAATTGATTATATTCTTGCTGATACATTAGTTGGTTAGTGTCTGATTTCTTTATTTTAGTTAAGGAAAGATCTTCTTGTGGCTCTACCAGTTGCCATGGAGGAGACAACAGTATTTGAGTGGGAGAGATGTTATTGAGATCAATTTTTGCAGCAGATATTTCAAGTTTTATTCTTATTCCAAGAGGTGGAGTGAGGGATGGTTTCTTTTGATACCAATCCTCATATAGAGGAGGAAAAACGCAGTCATATGCTGGATAAGATTGATTGGAAATAGTTTTGTGATGTATTGTAATGATAGTTTTATACGACGTTGTTTTAGAGATGGCTCATTAGCCTCCACGTACAGACTATTAATGGGTGAAGTTCTGAATTCACCAAGGCAAAGCCGCAGGGTTTGATGATGTCTTTTATCTAATAATTTTAAATTACTTTTACAGGCTCCACCATATATGATGGAGCCATACATTGTAATCCAGTTTGGAGCAGATAAGTGCTCTATAAAGTTGGAGGAGGGTTTTCTGATCCCCTCCCCACTTGGAATTTGAAACAACTTTCAACAAGTCAAGGGCCTTCAGGCATTTACTTTTCAAATACTTAATGTGGGGTAAGAAGGTCAAATGGTGATTGAAAATGATGCCCAAAAACTTGACCTCCTTTACAACTTTAATAGGATTGCCAGCTAGAACTAGTTCTGGGTCTTTATGAGGTTTGTATTTTCTGTAAAAGTGGATGCAGTTTATTTTGTAGATTTTGAAAATTTAAAACCATTTTCTAATGACCATTTATGGATTTTATTTGGACACAATTTTAGTTGCCTTTCGACAGTATTCATAATATTACCACGGCATGAAATATTAAAATCATACACGAATAGAGGTCCATCAAGTAAAGACCGCCTCCGTGGTCTTGTGGTAGAGCGTCCGCCCGGAGAGCGGAAGGTCCAGGGTTCGATCCCAGGCCGCGTCATACAAAAAGACGTTAAAAGATTGTACTTGTTGTTACCCTGTCTGGCGCTCGGCATTAAGGGGCTAAAACAAGGACTGGTCGGCTCGGAGTCAGTATACTGTGTCTGAGTGGGGTATTCGTGTTAAACTGCGGCATGGTATCTCAGTGAGCTAGCACTATAAATCGGCATCAGTCCGGACTAGTACAAGCAGCCACACACACACATACACGTGCATGCACGTCGCTATATAAGTGCAATAATCTTGGACGCGACGTTAAACCCAATTTCACCTCACCTCACCATCAAGTAAATCATTTAAAACCTTAGACAGGCTATTTATCTTAACACTAAATAGTGTAACAGACAAAATAATGCCTTGTGGGACACCTTGATCCTGATTATAATGATCAGACAGGGTTGAGCAGATGCGGACTTGAAATTGTCTGTCAGTTAAAAATCTGGATATGAATTGAGGCAAACGGGCTCTCAATCCAAAATCATGTAAATCTTTTAAAACCCCATGTTTCCAGGTAGTGTCATATGCTTTTTCTAAGTAAAAAAATATAGACACTGCATGCTGGTTATTAATAATTGCATTTTTTACAAATGACTCTAACCGAACTAAATGGTCAAGAGAACTTCGATTCCTTCTGAAACCACACTGAATATTTGTTATTAAATTCTTAGATTCTAAGTACAATGTTAATCTATTGTTGACGATGTGTTCCCTGGTTTTGCAAACGCAACTGGTCAATGAAATGGGTCTATAATTTGATGGATCAGTATGATCCCGTCCAGGTTTCAGTATTGGTACTACTATGGCATCACGCCATGAAGAAGGAAATTTACCTGATGTCCAGATTAACAAAAGGGTTCCTAAACACGGTTCTGGTAAGTGAGTGAGTGAGTTGGGTTTAACAGCGCTTTTAACAGTATTCCAGTTATATCACGGCGTGTCAGCTTAATGTGGGAGGAAAGCCCAAAGTGATGCAGGTCTCAGACGTTTACCACTTCGGTGAAACCCACGAGCACGGGTATGGTGCTGACAAACCTAGAAACATAATCGGGGCGAACCGGGATTCGAACCCACAATCATAGGTTTCTGGCGTGCCCAAGGGACGCAACTCTGCACAGCGAATCGCGGTGCCTTAGATGACTGGGCCACCCGTGCCCCCGTTCTGGTAAGTGCTTCAGGAGTTGATAGTGTATATTTTCAGCTCCTGTAGCAGTATTGTGAGCCTGTTCAAGGGCAGTATGAAGCTCATGGATTGAAAATATTTCATTATAATCTACCACATTATCTGATTTAAAATCAATAGTTTTCTTTTCCTGCTGTTTTTGGTATTTTTGGAATTGAGGTACATAGTTTGAGGAGGAAGAATGTTTTGCTAACGTTTCACCAAGTTTTTTTGCAATATCCGATTTATTAGTTAATAGTCCATCCCCATTTTTATGATGGTGGATGCTAGATTTCGAACCCTTACCTTGAATTTTCTGTATCATGTTCCATACTTTAGACATGGGCGATCCTGAATTTAATTTTGAAAAATAATCTTTCCAAGACTGGCGTTTATTTTGTTTAAAAGTACGCCTGCCTTTAGCATTTACATTTTTAAGTTTATTCCAATTATTTATCATGGGATGGCGACGGAAAAAGTGTTCAGCTTTCTTCTGTGCCTTCCTAGCTTGTTTGCAGTCACTGTTAAACCATGGTTTACAGATGTGTGGATTTGCAGAGGACTTTGGAATACATTCATCAGCAATTTTGTTTAATTCATCAGAGAATAATTGAACGGGGTCAGGAACGTTGATAAACAAATCAGGTGTTAATTTGCTTGAAGACAGTAGATCAAACAAAGGCCAGTTTGCTTCCGAAAAATTCCAACTGGAGGATGGCGGACATGAGACGGGATAACAGGTGTCAGAATGGTTGGAAAGTGGTCACTTCCACAGAGGTCATCGTGGACTGACCACTCAAATTCATTCAGCAGATCTGGGTCTGTAATGGACAAATCAAGTCATGAGTAAGTACCTGTACCACGATGTAAATAAGTTTTCGAACTGTCATTAAAAATGCATAAATCATTATTAGAAATAAAATCTTCTAGAATCTTTCCCTTACTACTTGTATGGACACTACCCCAAAATGGATTACGCCCGTTATGATACAGGGCTTACGAAGCTGGTCATAAAGAGCTTGAAGATCAGTTTGCTGAAGTGAAGAAGACAGAGGAATGTTAAGTGAGCAGAAAGTAAAAACGATGTGCATAGTGATAAAAACTGCAACAGCTTGAAAAGGGTTATCGAGAAGAATAGGACTATGTATAACGCCCTGCCTCACAAAGATTGAAGATCCCCTCCTTGAGGAGAAAAGAAATGATATGAATCATATTTTCTGATACTGAGTTAATCCGTATTTTTCAAGAATGTTTCTTGTAAACAAAATGCTGATGGCTCCAAATCTTGAATCAATAACTGTAAATCATTATAATTATTCTTCAGTCCTCTGCAATTCCACTGTAGTACATGGCTGTGTCCTTTGGTGGTTCAACCGGTGAACGCAAGCGTGAGGGAGGCCCAGTCCTAAGAACAGGAAGTGAAGGGCTGACCTCCATGTCCAAAGGTTCAAACTGATTGTGAACCTGGACAGGGGCTGAGAGGGAAGAAGGCAACTCCAAGTGTTGGATGGCCCTGGTCTTTCTTCTCATTTTTCTCTTTTCATGTCTGGTTTGATGGGTAACTCCCTGAACTAATTCATTCTGAACACATTTTTGGTCTGATGTTATTTCTGGTTGTTGTGTCCTTGGACATCTGTTTGTGTTTCTGATACTGATGTTGTTGGTACAGAGACAATTGGCTCAAGAATGATCTGATCATCATTTACTGATTGATGTTTGGCAAGACATAGATTAACAGGAAACTGCAGCTGAATAAGTAATTGTTGAAGTAGCTTGAGAAGAGAGAGGAACTAGTTTTTTGGCTTTGTGATATGGAATATTATAAGTGTGTTTAATTTTCAGTATCTTTGATTCACGTTCAGACAGGGCATGATTTGGAAGAGGCTACATGCTCCCCACTGCAGTTTGCTCACTTGAGAGATTCAGATGTGCACTCGGAACTCTCATGGGCTCCACTGCAATGGAAGCAAACAGTCTTTTTCCCATGACAGGACTTTGCCCCATGACCAAAGTTTTGGCAGTTAAAACATCGGAGTGGGTTCGGTATGTGTACCTCCACTCCAATGTTGAAATATCCAGCTTTAATGGATTTGGGAACAGTTGGACAGCTTTCTGGTGAAACGCTTTACACCGATGACACCTTGACTGGAAAGTTCGGCTACATTTTCTTCTTCACTCATGTATGAAAGACATCGAGCTCAATATCTGATAATCCCTCTGCTTGAGTATTAACAAACTGCTTGAGTATTAACAAACTGCTTGAGACCTAGCAGATTGACAGATTGTTGGCTCGTAGCACATTCCACTAACAGTGAAGCATTACGGAGGCAGGTGACATTTTTAACTTCTCCACAGACACCTTGGATCCCCTTGGAGATAGCAAAAGGGTTTAGCTTCAATGGAAGACTGCAGAAGCAGTGACGATAAACCTTGGCCAAGAATCAGAACTTTGTGAAGACACTTCATCAGACTCTATGTGTCTACGTTTGTTTGCTTTAGAAGAACCAGATTGATTGTGGAGAGACATGATGTGATAATATAATTCTATATCCCTGGTCTCCACCCGCCATGGAGTGTCAACAAGGACGTTGATACAATGGAAGCCAGTCTGCAGCACCAGGGCTACAGGGGTGTTATACTCCAGTACATGAAGACATGAATAGTGATGATAACTAAAAGAACAAGTGCCAGGATGGTTCTGCCCATGACATGCATCTCAAGAAATACAGAATTCAGGGGTCTGTATAACCAGATTGGCCCATGAGCCACTGCCTTCTGGCATAGGACTCTAGGCAAAATCTGTATTGTCAATAGAAAATGTTGTGCAATGTGCATCAAAATATTGTTAAAGCAAAATACATTCAACGTCAATATTTCCCATGTTCAGGGCATGGCGTTACCAGCCAATTGATAGAATCAGGCCCATTCTACCACCTGTCTACGTGAAGTCAAGGTCAAAGTGGTGTGTTGAACAAAATGAATGCTGGTTCCTGGCTCCAGTGCCCTCAACCACCAGAATCCCTTCCTCGACCGACACAGGGGCGCAACCCACGGCAAACAGGTTGCCCAGTTTGGTCACTTTTTAAGACCAGCTATGGGGTGCTGTGGACAAATTCTACCCCGTGTGGACATTACCTAGCACTCACCACTCTTCACGAGTGCCCTAACACAACTGAGCGTGACAAGAGACTGGGCTACCGACTGCAAGGAGAGCTAAATAAACTTAGAGGCAAGTCACACAATGCCAAGCAAAACTTATCAAGCATTTTTTTATCAATTTGATCATACGCCCTTATACTATTAATAAAAACGACAAAAGAGCTTCGAAACGGCGTAGCACAGGTCGCAAAACTAGTCTGGATTTTTGCTATATCATCAGGGTACTCACGGGAAAAACAGTAACCAAGGTAACCACCAATCCTGGTGAATTGCTGTAGATCAGTACCCCTTTAAAAAGAGGGATAGCTCTTATCGCTTTGCTGTAGATTATAGAAGACTCAATGCAGTTACCAAACTCATATATTGTCACTTATTGAAGGTGTTGTTGACAGCCATGCTAACATTTTAAGTGTCCTTGAGTGTGCTTGTGGCTTTTGGCAAATACCACTCTATCCAGATACATAACACAAGTCGGCATTTATTACATGTTGTTTGTGAATGGAATCGCCTCCCTTTCGGCCTCAAAAATGCTCATATGTCATTTTAAAAAAAACATTTCAGGCACTAAAAGAAATTAATTGGCTTTACATATTAATACATGTAGATGAAATCACAATAGCTTCTTTTAAAGGTTTTCTGAACATTTGAATCATGCATTACTCAAAAAAGATAAAAGAAGCAGGACTCTAAAATCAAGCAAATGTAAATTCACGACAAAACAAGTCACCTGCAAGTCAGCTCTACACCTTCCAATACTGAAACCACATAGGAAGATGCAGACTTGGGAATATCCAGGGAAGGAAGGGTGATATCCAGAAGTGTCGTTGGATATCTTCCATCAACCAGGAAGAAAGGGAATATTCCATGCTATTCACTGCTGCTGTTATATTGTAGGGAACTGAATGAATCCCATTGTGAATGGACTTCCTCAGCGTACTTGGACAATAGTTGCCATAATCATCTCTCTCTTGCCATTGCAGCATGGATTACATTTAAGTCAGATATGTTTATGTATTATGGTAGCAAACCATCCCCTGATATATGTTATATTAAGATTATTATGTAAATATATTACATATTGGATGTATGAAGCCAATTTCTGGTGTCCCTCGTCGAGATATTCCTGAAATATTGTACAAAATGGCGTAAAACTATACTCGCATATTCACTCACTCACTCAGATATTAGATATATGACAAACGTATCAATACCTACTTAAAGGCTCTATGCATATGTATTCGATATAAAGACAATATTTGACAACAAGCAGTATCTAAACACATGTGTACAAACTATTTAAACACCTAGATTGAAGACGTCTTTACAATAAATAATTATGTAATCAGACGACCACAAACAGGGTGGGGTACAGCTTGAGAGAACTCCTTTCAATATATTTTATGTGGCATAAAGTATGATCTAAACTCATATTATTAATAAGTCATGTTTGTTTCAGGAAAATGTCCAGCTTTAATCCTTCTGAGGTATCACTGATGTCTGACCTAGAACTGACAGGTACAAGTCTCATAGGCCATCTATTCGCAAATAAGGTCCTCACTCGCGACCAGATGCAACAGATAGGAGGTATCAAACACAGGAATAAAAAGATCGAAACCCTTGGTTTTTTCTTGATGAAAAGGCCAGGATGTGATTTCAAACATTTCATTTGAAGAGGAACAAGATCATATTAAGGAACATCTTTAAGACTGCTTGGAGAAGTTAGGCAGAGTGACTATAAAATATAAGTAACAAAACCATTTCCATATCATAAGAAATCTCTGCTAAAAGCAGAGACCATTGTATGATTCCCATACACATACAGACAAGGAAATATGTAAACACTATCGGTCTGTACTATACATTGTTGAGTAAAATGATTCATGGTGATTATATCTGTAAATGTTGGAGTAAGTACAAGACCTCAACCATCACAAAGTAGCTCAGTCGTTTGATATGCAGTCTATATGTTTGATTACTATGTAAATATTTAGTAGTCATTTCAGCAGCATCTGCAGAGGAAAATGCTAAAACTGATACGGATATGGTGGCGAGCCATGAACCTATGGATGAAGACACTAAAAAAGATGGTGATGTAAACAGCATTCAGGAGGAAAGACCTTGCAGTGAAGATGAAGACAGTGAGGAAGACAGCGGTCACCCAGTGAGTCAAGTTATCTGTTTTATCCATTGCTCCTTAGTGGAGTATACTCCTCTCTCCAAACTAGACCCAACATTCCAAGTATCATAATTATTTGATATATCTGTTGTATGCTATGCTTATATACACATGCACAAAAGTTGTGCGCCACCATATTCATTGTCACTTGATTTCATGTGTGGGAATCAGAAATACGAAATATGATGATGTATGACTGAAGAAGGCTTCCATAGTTTCATGAACCCAAAGTTGTCCAGCTACCACAAGGAAAGCGTGCTTTACATTTTGCTGCAGTTCCCCTACCCTATAAAAAGTGAAATTCAAGTTTCAGACATTTTGCTCCTGTGTGGGATTCCCCTTCCAATAGAGGTTGAAAATCAGCCATGGTGAGGAGAAAGTTAACGAACGCTGAATGTTATAGTCATGAAAAATGCTGGCATGTCATGCAGGGCCATTGCAAGACAAATGGGTCGTCATCACAGTGTTATCGCTCGTTTGATTGTCAAACATGGTCAAACCAATGATGTCAATGACAGACATAGGTCTGGTAGGCCAAGAACGACCTCTAACAGAGAGGATAGCCGTCTTTTCAGGATAGTCAGACGAGATCCATTTGCCACTTCAACAGACTGCAGTGGATTACCCATCAGAGACTCTCGATGATGACCGTAAGGCGTCGCCTCAGAGCAGCTGGTTATAATGCAAGAAGACCAGTAAAACGTCTTCCACTGACAGGGGTACATGCCAGTAGTCGTTCAAACTTGGCCAGCTGGAGAAGGATCCATTGGTCTGACGAGTGTCGAATGCTGCTACGAACTGTTGATGGTCGAATACGTGTTTGGAGGCAACATATCACTCGTTTTGCACCAAGGAACATCCAGAAGACCCTAGCACGTAACGGAGAGTCTGTCATGAAATGGGGTTGTGTTTACTTCGGCTGCAAACTTCCGCTGGTGACAATTCGTGGAAACCCGAATGGCCAACAATACCAAGATGCCATTCTTCGTCCAGTGGTAATCCCTCATTTTGACAACTATCCTCTTCAGACAAGACCTGTTTACATAGACGACAATGCTCGACAACACAGATCTCCGGCATTTTTGCCTTATTTGCATCAAGATTCTATTGCCACTCTTCCTTGGCTGGCCTGTAGTGTGGATCTTAATCCGATTGAGCATCTCTGGGACATTCTTGGACGGAAAATCAGACATCGTGATCCCCCAGTTCAATATCTCGCTGGACTTGAAGCTGCACTTCATGAAGAATGGATCCGTTTGCCTCAGAGAAGCATTCAACGACTTGTTATTAGTATAAGGCGTAGGGTTGAAGCTGTGGTCAGTGTCTGTGGATCATACACACGTTACTGACGTTTCTGTCGTGCAATAGACTCTGCACTCCCTAGGGTGTCTATGTGACACCTGATATGGTCTGCTGATATCTTGACAGTTACATGACAAAAAAAGTTTTTCAATGTTTTCTAATCCTTCAATTTCTGGTCCTTCTGCTCATATTCTTTTGGAACAAAAGATAAACTTTTGCATCACATGAGGTTTACATATACGGCTTATAACAATCATACATCTTGTTATAATAGTCATCATTAAGTGCCAAAAGTAACAGCACACAAATATGGTTGGTGGCGCATAACTTTTGTGCATGTGTATACTAATGTGATTTCAAATCGCATTGTCATCATGTGAAATTAATACAGAATATGGCAAAATGAAACATTGAAACAGAAACTAATGAACTTAGGGTAAATAAACCATCACAACAGTTGATACACGTAAAAACAACTTTATGATATTCCAGATGATGAATCTTGAAGATATTAAGACGGCACCAAAAATCCCGCATCTATCAGTGCGTGTGACAGTTGTTGAGAGGAGCAACACTGAAATAAGACGTGGCAAGGAACAGTTTATGGCAGTAGTTGCCGATGAAACATCTGCCGTTGACATTTGTGTTGGGAACAAGGACCTGTTTAACAAATTCAAGGTTGATGATGGGCTTATCTTGGAAAACATTACGTGGAGCGGAAATGTTTTATTTGTAAACGAGGAATCAACAGCAACAAGAGTTGAACGGATCGAAATTCCTCCTTCTCTTGCTCAAGACGCCTTTGGACAAGAAGAGACTGTTTCCATTAAGAGAGCCTGTGCCCTTACGGCCAAGTCATGGGTTGCCCTTAAAGGAAAGATTGTGAAGGTAAGTTTGATATGGTAATAGAAAGTCCACCTAGGTGTTTATGTTGATGGTAATGTTGTGATCGTAAATATTTTTTTAGAAACTTCCCACCACTGCAACCAGACGCACAAAACTGTAAACTGCAATACCTATACTGATTAGCATGAAAGACCAGTCAGGCTTAATGTTAAAGAGACAACAGCAGCAGCTAAAGCAACAGCAGTATGGCAATAGTTGCAATACCCATGGTAGTTGCATTTTATCAAACGAGTGAGAGAGTAGAGCTTGAACAATGTCATGATAAGGGACACAAATGAATTTCATTCATTCTATCAGCGTAGGAATCGGACCTTGATCTCAAGCTATATTGTGAGGAACCGACACTTCACCCACTAACCTTGGCTGTAATGAAGTGAACATGATGGTATATGATTACAAAAATGATTCCTTTTGTTCTGCATCCTATCCATTCATCTTGTACGCAGTTTTGTATGGTTTAAGTTGTTCTGTTTCAGCAATCAGTTCTCACTAAAGAATATGCATATGGAAAGTTCCTGATGACACACCGTCAAATCAAACTGAAAGACGGGTCAGGTTTTGTGAATGTTCACGTCTGGGGGGATGATGCTGTCAACCTTAAAGCTGGTGATGTCATCCGCATCACAGGCTGCAAAATACAGAAATTTAATCCTGAACCCCAAGTGACAACCACAAGGAAGACACGTATCGAGGTAGCGTACCCTCACCTCCCTTCGTTATTCAGCCAAAACATATTCATAGCTCGAGCTTGTTGTTAGCACACTAAGAAGGTTTAAATGAACCAATTGCCTTTTCGAATAAGTGCCAGGACTTGCAATGTGATTGAGTATGGTTAAATGTTGCTTTAAGCAATATTCCAGCAATGGACTTCACTCATTGCACATCATATCTTTATGAAGTTATATTAATTTTTTAAAAATAGATATGCATTCCCAATCATATTCTGTATTCTTTCCCCACGAATAATTTACAGTCATACCACAAATAGTTTTACATATTTTAATATGTTTACAGCAATTTCATTCTTAGTTTGTCAACTGAAAATAACAGATATATCAAGAGTGAAAGAAAGACTGCGTCATGACATGAAGGACAGACACAGGTGTTTAATACTAAATTTGAAATTAAACCCTGAAACAATTGTAAAACATTCAATAGACAAAATATAAATATATCTTGACATCAAATATTAATTAAATTGAACGATATACAACAAGTTATAACTGCCAATAGATAGTAGACATACAATATACAATATATGAGAAATATATAGAAAACCTGGTAAACCAACCAAGTGTGTGGACCTGGGTTCATCAGTGCAGACACAGACCTGTGCACAGGTACAGCTACATCTGCACGACAAATAAATGAATATTTTCATCACATGTGCAAAATGAAACTTTTTTGATATTTGTTACATATATGACTACCTGTTACCACTTTTCAGAATGTTCTAAGACTGCGGACCTTTGTACCCCTTGTTGTTACGCGTTGCAATAGAACCCAATTTTCAAAGAGTTGTTGCCATAATGGTTAAAGCACTCGGTTCCAAATTAAAATATGAGGCATATACTCTACAGTGGGACTGCATCAAAACACAGTAGGTATTTCTTCTAATTTATACATTACACATTCATATATACCAATATGTAACACATATGTTTTACATTCTTACTTTCATACTTCACACAATCATACATTAGCATCACAGTACCTGAAGATTTAGTAAAATTATATGCAATTTTTTTAACATTACGAAATGCCAGGCCTGTCTGAAAATGAGCGTCTGCGAGCCATTGGTAAGCTTGAAGCAGGATCGAGTCAACGTGATGTTGCAAGACAATTCAACATCCACAAAAACACCATTTTATGTTTATGGCAACGTTGGCAACAGACGAATGCAGTCAGAGACCATCCTCGGAGTGGCAGGCCACGCGAAACCAATAATCGACAAGACAACTGGATTCGAACAACACAGATACGAAATTGATTCCAGCCAGCAACAGTGGCTGCAAGAAGCATCCCTGGCCTTCGACCGTCAATCACGTCTACAGTGGTACAGACAGCGTCTATGCTGGACGGCCATGCAGTGTTGACAAGTTCCATTCACTGACGAGTCTCGTTTTCACCTCAGCCACAGCGATGGACGGATTCGAGTGTACCGACGTCAAGGTGAACGTTACGTCAATCATTGTGTCATGGAAGAAGATCGGTTCGGGGGAGGCAGCGTTATGGTATGGCGTGGGATTACAGCAAGACAGAGGACCCGTTTGATAGTGGTAGAGGGAAATCTCAGTGGACAGCGCTAGCGCGACGAGATCGTCAGCCCTGTTGTTCTACCGTTATTGCGTCGTCATGGCCCAGGCATTACCTTTCAACATTTCAACTGGGCTAATATTGCTTGACTTGTTCAGGATCCTCTTCAACAAAACAAAGTGAATGTCATCCCCTGGCCGGCTCGCTCCCCTGATTTCTCACCAATCGAGCACATGTGGGATGAGATGGATCGGCGCCTTTGACGTCAACCACCTGTTCCACAGACACTCCAGGAACTTCGAAACATGCTCCAGCAGATATGGACAGATATCCCACAGGACTTTGTGCAACGCCTGGTCCATTCCATGAGACAAAGATGTGTTGCTTGCTTCGCAACCAGAGGTGGACACGCACGCTATTGATTTGTAAATTGACATTTTGTCATGTTCATGTGTTTTTTTTACGAAATCACGCTTTTTCTGAAGTTAGTGTGGCAAATTAAATCATTTGAACACTTACAGGAGTCTTTTATCTGTTGCAAACCGAAATTGTTTCAGATTTGGTAAAGAACATAACTTTACATTAAATATTATTCACTGTCACAGGAACTTTTGTTGTTCAGTGTATAAGCTGTGCTCAAATTAAACCCTTTAAACTGGAGACAGTGAACGATAAAGTTGAACACAAAGGGGCGCTATTGTGTGATTACGCACTAAGTGATTGAGGCTGTGGACAATTACTAATGTGGTAAGCTGAACCAGAGAATTAGGAAAGCTGAAGTTGGAAGTGTATAATGTTTACAACAAACTTGATACAAGCTAAACAAATAAACTCCCAAACTCCCAAAATACATACAACTATCAGATACTGTCACGTGCATAACAAAATATCAGTATTCCGACCATTCAGTTTAAAAGGATGTTGAAGTAGTACAGGTGTAAATTCGTAATACCTTTCATATTGCAATATTTAGTGACACTGTTCGCGTTTTCAAATCTATTTCTTATGGTAAAATCTCACTGTGATTTTTTTCAGGGACTCTCTCAATCAGGATTCCAAGCTATCAATATCGACCGGAGATTCCAGACAGGCACACTTGAAGGAATTGATGTTGAAGTCTACACATCCTGCCCCAAGCCAGGATGTTATCATTTCAAACTGGACCTGGACTACGACAATTTTTGCGACTCATGTGAAGTTCATGTCAGGGAACCGGTCCCGTATGCAACTGCGCACATCCATGTCCTAACACCAAGGAACAGGATTCGATTACTGAACGTCTCCTGACCGCAGCTGTATCAACTGTACAGATTGTTTGACATACAAATATCTTTGGAGAATGGCAAGCTTACACCTGGAGATGAGTTTCGGCACCTGCGTCACAAAACTGTGCAGTTTCAAACATGTGGGACTGTAATAGAATTCAGGCTTTAAACATTCAGTTAAATGGGTTTTATTGTGTAATGGTTACAAACAGAACACAGTAGTAACTATATATTTACGATTAGCTTCCTGTTGTTGTGTGTATTCAAGTTGAACTTGATAGAGGTGGTGGTGTAGTCTATAATAAGCAAAGTACTTTGTTGCCAACTATCCTGGCATCTGTATCAAATATGTGTTAAACATGTAGATTGCATGTCAACACTTACAACTGGGCATGTAGTTACTGGGCGAGATGATTTCTAAGAAGCCATAAGGGACTGTCGGGTCCACAATCACTGAGTATGCACTCACGGAGTACACACACACCAACAGAGTAAACCTTCTTCGCAAAGTCCGACATTTATACCTATGTGTTATTAAATGAATATGGCATGACGCTATTTTGCTTGGCTTGATCACCATGTTGCCATGCTTCTCAGAAATGAACTCTGTACTCATACACATCCTACACACTATGTAATGTTGTCATATATACACAACTAATGGAAACAATAATAGCACAGGAAACGACAAAAGAAGAACTACTGTCTGAGTGACATGATTATCAAGATGTTCCCAATAGCAGAAATTTCTAAATTCAACCTAACGTTTGTGGTACTTGTCCATTACATAGGACACTATTGTTTCCAGATGCCTGTGCTTATACACTTTATATCATATTATTCCTCACGTTTTATATGAAGTATATAGTCAGCGTATATTTTAACTTGATTGTTTTCCGATTATGAGAGGTGATGGGTTCTTATATGCTTTGAAATTCCATTTTGTTATTTTTAATATCTTTGCTCTTAATAATGAATATAAATATGACGTTGGATAACGGCTGTCAAAAAACCTATTTGAGAAGGAATCTATCAAGGATGGAGGAGAGATCAAAGGCGCAACACACGGTATATTTGGCAACAGATTTATGACTATACATTTGAAAATGATGGTTCAGTTTCACCGTCGGCTGTAACCAGCTGGCCAATTGTGCTGAAGGTATGAAACAGAGAGATCAAATATAGCAAAGGAATCGATTGACCTTGGATGATATGAACTCTAACACATACCCGTTGCAGGATTTGATGGACAGAGGTTTCTTTATCGAACACCATGTGAACTACACTAAATAATCATATCAGTTGATGAGTTAAATAATTGAAGACGTTTCTGAATAAATATCATTCATTATTTCCTTGTGTGTGTTATTTACCTCAGAAAGGGAACAGGCACTCGTGAAGAGCAACCTCCTCGTGGTGAGTGCTGGGTAACCGTAATAGCTCTTCCCCAGTGTGGAACAGGGGCAGAATATTTCCACAGCACCCCATGGCTGGTCGTAAAAGGCGACCGAATAGGGCAGCCTGTTTGCCTTGGGCTGCACCCCTGTGTCGGCAGAGGACGGGATTCTGGTGGTTGAGGGCACTGGTTCCAGGAACAGTGTTCCTTTGCCCAACACACTGCTTTGACCCTTACTTAGCCTAGACGGGTGGTAGAATGGGCCCAGTTCTATCAATCGGCTGGTCATGTCATGCCCTGGCATGGTTACTACTTTATATTCTATTACTTGTATTATGAACTTTATAATTCATTCCCAATGCATGACTATAACACTGCCTAGAGTCAAAAGCCTGAAGGTGGTGGCTCATGGGCCAATCTGGCATAATTGACCTCCGGGTTCTATTTTTCTGGAGATAATTGTCATGGGCCGAACCAGCCTGACTATTATTCTGTTTGACATACTTAGCTACCTGTGTCCTTCTTGTTGGAGTATAGCATCCCTGTAGCCCTGATGTTTGTAGTCGGCTTCCACTACAGCATCATCCTTGTTGACACTCCATGGTGGGTGGGGAGCAGGGATGTTGAATCAGCTTTCTTTATCATGGCTACCCTCCAATACACTGGTTCTTGTTAAAAAAAAAAAGAGAAGACATTTAGACATAGATACTAATTCATCCTCTGATGAGTGTACGTCACGAATTAATGTTGACTCCTGGCCCCGCTTTCTGGTGGTTGATGGAGTGCCACTTAAAATCAACCCTTTTGTTGTTTCAAAAGCCCTGAAGGCATTTGCGGAGACGTCAAGAATGTCACTCGTCTCCGGAACGGATCCCTGCATGTCGAATGTTAAAAACGACAACTGTCTATTAACCTACATAATGCTCATAATTTTGGACCAACTGAAGTTGCTGTATCTGCTCACAAGTCTCTGAAATCATGCAGAGGTGTCATTCAAGATCGTGCCAGATGTCTTTCTGACATGTCCGAGGAGGAAATTGCTGTAGAACTTCAATCTCAAGGAGTCACCTGTGTGAAAAGATTCACCAGGAAAGATCATGACAGAGTTGTGCACACTAACACTTACCTTCTCACATTTTCTCTTCCTAAAGTTCCTTCTTCCCTCAAAGCGGGTTACTTCAACATTGGAGGGGACGTTTATATACCTAATCCGATGTTACAAGTGTCAGAAGTTTGGGCATGGGGCCAGGTCTTGTGACAAATCACCTGTGAGGTTCTGTTGCAGTAAACATCATGACAGCACTGACTGCTCAGCAGACATCCGTTGTGCAAACTGCCATGGTGAATACTCCTCCTCTTCTAACTCACAGATTCTCAAAATAAAATATACCAACAACATTTCATTTTCCGATGCCATTAAATTACTGCCAACTCAAACTCATACAACTCCTTCCTCATTCTCCTACTCTGCTGCAGTTGCCTCCCCAACCCGCAAATTGGACAGTGCATGTCAAACAAACATCTGCTGGGTTTCCGACAATCAGACACTTACACATTCCATTTCTGGAGATAGCAAGAAATCTTCCATGTCTGCCTCGCAGACTGAGATTCAGCCTGAGCAGCAAATAGTGCCTTAGACTGTGACTCCGGCTCAGTCTGTGTCACAGTCACACTGTGAGATTTTGAATGGCCATAACCCACTTTGGGGTAGTACTGACAGCAATACAAAGGGTAAATTACTTGAAGACTTTTTCTTAAATAATGATTTTTCTTTTTTAATGATGGCTCTAACACATATCTACATCCCACAACTGGTACTTACTCTTGTCTGGATTTTTATCAGTTGTAGATTCTCACTTAATAAGTGAATTTGAATGGTCAGTCCACGACGACCTCTGTGGAAGTGACCATTTTCCTTCCATTTTAAAATCTGTTACACCTTCTGATGTTCCTCCATCATCACAACGGAATTTTACTAAAGCCAGCTGGCAATTATATGAAATCCTTTCTACAAACGAACTCAAACCTGAAGTTTTTAATTGATGTTCCGGACCCTATACAACTTTTCTCTGATGAACGAAATAGAATAGCTGATGAATGTATTCCGAAGTCCTCCACAAATCCTCACATACATAAACCATGGTTTACCAATGAATTTAAACAAGCTAGGAAAGCACGGAAAAAGGCTGAAAAGTATTTCCGTCGCCATCCGATGGTACATAATCTAAATAAATTCAAAATTGTAAATGCTAAAACACGGCGCACTTTCAAACAAAACAAATGCCAATCTTGGCAAAATTATGTATCTACGATTAATTTACGGACGCCTATTTCCAAGGTATGGAACATGATTCAGAAAATCAAAGGTAAGGGTACTTAATCAAGCATACACCATCTTCAAGATGGGGATCAATTGTTAACTGATACATCAGATATTGCGAATAAACTTGGTGACACGCTTGCTAAGCACTCTTCCTCGGTTAACTATGTTCCTCAATTTCAAAACTACCAAAAGCAGCAGGAAAAGAAAACTATACACTTTAATTCCAATAATGCAGTCTTTTCCATTCATGAGCTTCATACTGCCCCTGGGCAAGCTCATGATACTGCTACAGGGTCTGATAAAATACACTATCAACTTCTAAAACATTTACCGCAATCCTGTTTAGAAACCCTTTTGATAATATTTGATAAAATCTGGACGTCAGGAGAATTTCCTTCTTCATGGCGTGAGGCTATAATTGTTCCCATACCTAAACCTGGACGTGATCATACTGATCCTTCCAATAATTGGCCCATTTCATTGACTAGCTGCGTTTGCAAATAATAGATTAACCTGGTACTTGGAATCAAATGATTGAATTACAAATATTCATTGTGGTTTCCGTAAAAATCGCAGTACCATTAACCATTTAGTTCTATTGGAATCATTTGTTAAGAATGCCGTTATAAACAAATCACATGCAGTGTCTATTTTTTTCAATCTAGAAAAAGCATATGACACTACATGCAAACATGGTATTTTAAAAGATTTACATGAGTTTGCCTCAGTTTATATCCAACTTTTTATCACACAGACAATTTCAAGTCCGTGTGGGCTCAAACCTGTCTGATCATTATAATCAGCATCAGGGTGTCCCACAAGGCAGTATTTTATCTGTTACATTGTTCAGCATTAAGATAAATAGTCTTTCCAAAGTTTTAAACGATTCAGTTGATGGATCACTTTTTTTGGATGATATAGAGGATTAACCACTGCGTTCGGTTGTTACCGAAAAATCTACACACGAGTGATTAATCTGTCACGATTGCCTCGTTCTAATCGTGACAGATTAATCACTCGTGTGTAGATTTTTCGGTAACAACCGAACACAGTGGTTAATCCTTTTTCTCCCATAACAATATGCCATAAAAAGTCGAGCTCGTAGTTGAAGATTTCCCGTGTTTAGTAACCACTCGGGATTCCCCCCAGCGTCGTTTTCGAATATGTTCTGTAACATAAACAGGTAAAAAGGTTCTAGCGAAGACAACTCACACGAAGTTTCCGTGACAGGCAAGCCACTTGTTAGCATTCGTGTTATGTTTTTTGTTAACTATTAAAAGCTGATGGGGGTAACGTTTTGAGAATTAGTAATGTGATTTGATATTTGTTAATGGTTTTGGATTTCTCGGCCCATAACTTTATTTGCATTCGTCTCGTCGTGACTATCATTGTCAATGCGCAACACTAAATAGGCCCACTTTTTAGTGTAAATACGTTATTCGTTTATTTGTTCGCTAGAAACAAATGTTATAAACCCAATTAAGAGGAAATTAAATATTGTCTTATATATTGTGAACTATTGTTAACGAAAAACAAGTGCCCAAAGGAACTGTCAGCAGGATTGATCAGGCAAGATTTTATAATATTACCAACTCAGGCAACTGATCAGCTGATTACATCTTCTCAAATCCTTCAATGGATTGAAAATCTTTTGGACGAATTTACCTCTTTAAAACTAGTTTTACAGTGAATAATTTAATGTGTAAAATGATGAATATTTCAAGTCATCTTTTTTACAAGTTTTTTTGTTCCTGAACATTGTGAGCCCATGTGTTTTTATGATATAAAAAAACCCTTTTCAGGTGACAGTTTTTCTTTTGAACATAATATTTAACATCATGACACCAAATGTTACTAAATGAGTCATCTAATTTCCCCATATTTGTGAATGACAAGAAACAATGTGAATTTGACAAGCACAATAGTTTTTTGTGTGTGAAACATAAATACATAGGATAGTATGTAAACAATAAATTATCATTTCAGTAGTTCTACAAATATTTGCATTTTAATACCCTTGTAATTTTACAATGTAATTTTACTGCAACAGTTACCTCCAAACTTTATTCTTTTGTTATTTTATCAGATTAGAATTAAGACTTACTGATAAGGTAGTTTAAAATTAACATGTTCTTAAACATTCTTTTTATCTTCATGAAAACAAGACATATTAAATATGTATTTGAGTGACCTGGCCCCGATTTCTCGAAACAAACTTAAGTTAAAAAACTAACTCAAGTCTGAGTTTTTACTCAAATCTGAGAAAACTCAGCAAAATGCATTTCTCAAACCAAACTGAGTTCAATTTTCGACTCAAACTGAGTTCGAAACCACATAAAACTTAAGTAAGCCTACATGGTAACTTAAGTTTTTATTCGGACAAAAATGGCGATTGCTAATAGACGTAAGCGGAGATCGAGAAGGAGACAGGTTATTTCCAGGCGGCTTACCGATCGTGAAAACCCACTGGAATACATGTCGGACGATGATTTGTTCCTTAGATTTAGGTTTCGGGCGGAAACGATTCTTTACATCGTGTCACTCGTGTCCAACAGACTGCAAAGACCCACTCAACGTAACAGCCCCCTTCCACCCCTAACACAGGTACTTGTTACGCTGAGATTCCTTGCTACGGGAGGCTTTTATTCCCTAATTTCTGACTCCTTCTCGGCAATATCTGCACCGTCGGTCTTCCGGTCTGTCCGAGATGTTTGCACCAGTCTATGTTCAGCTGCTTACCAGTTTGTGAGGATGCCGACAGGATCAGACGCAGACACCACAAAACAGAAGTTTCACAAAATCGCAGGTAATTCATCGATCTTTCAACCGTTTTAACATTACGTTATAAAAGTAAAGGGGGCATAACTCTATGTGCAAGTTAGAGCAATGCTAGAATTCGGAGTTTAGAAAACGGAAAACGGCATTGTTTTGAACAGGCATAATAGTTCCCTTAGGCTACATTCTGTAATTGTATAGTGTAAAATGTTCAGGTATGAATCAATATGAAATTACCATCCACCATCATCCTATTAACCAATAAAAATAATAAAAAATAAGAATGTTTGGTATGTTTATCAAATAATAAATCATTAACAAGTATTTGAATTATCTGACATTTTCAAAAGTAGTGTGCATTGACCTTGATCATATCAGTAAGTTTATTCATAAAGCTGAAACTTGACATGCTTATTTGAGTAATATTTACAAGTATTTTGCTGTTCCATATTATGTTCACTTCATTTAACCTTAATTAGGAGGATGAATGTTTTTACACAAATATAAGATTCCAACCAATTAAAAATAAAATCATTTTCTTTCAGGATTTCCAAATGTGCTAGGGTGTGTAGATGGCACATTTGTAAGAATCATAGGCCCAAAGGTGAATGAAGGTGACTACCTGAATCGTAAAGGCTATCATTTGATGAATGTTCAGGTATGTATATAAATGGTTCACACAAGTTATGTATTTATTAACACCAACAAAAAATTAAATTATGATTACATGATCCCTAACAAATAATGGGAATTTAATGTCATTATTTACAAATGAAAGTATATTTCAGTACCAATGAAAACAGGCCTCTGCTCCCTTTCAGATGATCTGTGATGCAGAATACAGATTTATCAACTGTGTAGCAAAATGGCCAGGAAGTGTACATGACAGCAGGATATTCAGGGACAGCAGAATCAGTGTTGCGTTTGAAAATGGTAGGTATCACATTTGATTACCAGACTTTGTAGTTGCTATGAACATCGGTACAAATGACTATTAAATAAAAAATACAAGTAACGTGAATATTTCTCAAAGCCGGTTTTGTCAGAAATAAATTATGATCACATAACCACTGAAGTTGTTAAATAATTCTTGAGCTGGCATGTTGCAATGTTTTCATGAAGAAATGTAAAAGCACCATTCACGATATTCTAGCATCCTTACCAGACAGACAGCGCTAGCATTATGATGTGAAATACTTAAGTTCTCATTTGTATAGTGTGATCATGTCTATCAATTTATCTCCCCTGCCGTTCCAAATATTTGGGTGACAGAATTTGATATGTCATGTGTTCTTATTTTTGTATGTTACAGGCACATACAAAGGTTTTTTGTTAGGGGATTCAGCCTACCCCTGCAAAACCTACCTGATGACACCATTCCTCTCTCCAGCATCTAGAAGTCAAGAAAAATATAACCGCTGCCATGTCCGAACCAGAGTTTTAATAGAACAAAGCTTTGGCATCTTAAAGCGGCGATTTTCTTGTTTACATAGTGGCCTTGGAACATCACCAGAGAGGGCCTGTCAAATTATCACAGCATGTGTAGTACTTCACAACATAGGAATTGATAGGAAAGACATAATTAATTTGCATCATGAACCCTCTGCTGGAATGGAAAATGGAGTGGTGTTAATGTCAGAAATTACATATGCGAGTCATTCTTTTCATAAATCTATTTGATGTATGGAAGGTAAGATTTAGTCACCATACCTGATGCTTGTTTTAACGAATGACTAAAATGTTCATTCTGTAAGCAGATACATCTTATGAACTGAGGTGTGAATTTGATGCATGAATACATATGTGCATCATATGTGATTATATATACATATGTAATTGTGTACCAAAATGTTTGATTTGTGTAAGAGGATGTGTGCATTATTAAGTGTCCAGTTGATGTGGTATAAACCCACTGTTTCCACTGAAATTTATCTGTATAGATGCATCTGTAGTAATGAAAGATAAGAACATTTTTGCATGACTAAAATGGTCAACATTTATTGAAAGAATACCTCCAATAGTTTGGCATATTTCATGTGAATGGACAGACAGACAGCACACATTCATCTGTCCCCCTTCCACTTCATAGCAGGGGATAGTAAATAAATCCACAATAGTATTTCAAGTTCAACATTTATTAACAGTAAAACATTGATTAAAAATCAGATTATCTCCCTTATCAATGTTATCAGTGTTATCCATATAACATCCATTCCAATAAATTGATCAAATTGTTTTGGGGGCCAAACCAAATATATGAGTTCAGTTGCAAAGATTAGGTTACATGTAATGTTATTGAACTCAAGGATCAGGAATATACCTGCTCATCATCACACAGGTTTTCATTTCTCTTAAAGTAAGAGTTCATTGAAGGAAATTGGCAAAAATGGCTTACATTCAGTAACACAAATTTAGGGCAAACAATGAAAAACTAGCTTGCCAATATTTACTCAGTTTCTTCTCATATCTTTATTATCTAATAAGAACATTTCCCTTGTTGTGTGGTTATTTCTTCCTCACAAACGTTACTTTTTCTGTGTTTTTTTCCCCGCTTGTACATGTTGAGGCCTCGGTTACTTTTGGCGCTGTATGTAGTATCCCAACCAGGGATATTAAGACATCCATGCTCCTGTCCCTGCAACACTGATGCAAAATCATATACTGCATATCAGTAGTCTGGACAAGTTGATGTGGATCACTGAATATATATATTGAGAATGTTATAAATCATTCGCCTGTGCTCATTGCTTATGAATCTTGTATTGATAGTATGTAAGGATGTCCATGGCCACCGACAGGTCATACCAGCATAAGATTCATTTTATGAGTCCCATGCTGAACTTGTTGGTGTGTATTGAACTGGTTGCAAGCAAAAATTTGGAGGGAAAACTATTTGTGGTGAAGGGGCAGCTTGTATTTCTGCAAATACATACAAATACATATACTATTGACATAAGATTATAATGTCTTACCATTGTCACAAAAGGCACTTTCTGTTGGTGTCACTGCTTATGGGAGTAAAACTGCAGCTGAATCCCCATCTACAGCACAATAAGTAATGCAACATTAGCACATATGCAAACATGTACTTAGCCCTACCTCTGATGGTTTATACCTGTTTGACTGCACTGGCACTACTATACATATTAGCTTTGAATAAACCTGTCGCCTGTAGACTGCAGGAGACGCCACCCAATGAAATATTGTGTTGTTGATAAATGTGTTATGTAAACTTGAGATAAATTAATCAGAACATAATGTCTACATTTTCAATAAACAGTTCCATCACTTAGAATATGTTCATTACCGGTATACCTCGGCATTGTATCAATGGTCACGCAAGACTGAATAATCTTATGTATGTATAATAATTGTATTGTAACATGTCGCTGTTTCTTGTAAAAAATAGGAGGTATTTTAACATATTTCTTACAGTGAGTTATGAGTGAATAATACAAGGGAAGATGGGGATATTTATTTATGAAAATGATGAAAACATTTATGAAATTGTGAAAACATTTATGAAATTGTGCAAACAATAATAATTAATAGCAAGTTGCATACAAAATACAAAAAAAAACAGTATCATTTTTAAAACATACATCTCTGTTTCAAGTACCATATTGCTTCCTGACCTCATCTGCAAATATTCACACATAATTGTATTTTCTGGAATACGATTTGCTTCATTTCAATATACAATTTTCAAATATGTCATTCACAAATTATCCAATATTTTCGATTATTTAAAAAATTCTCACTGATATATGTACTGTTACTAAAATAGGCTACTGTAACATTATATCATTCATTTTCAACAACATCATTAACAAAGGCAGGTCCAGAATTTAGAAAATTGGTGAATTTTTGGCAGTGTTAATTATTTTAATGAGGGCTATGAATACGTGTCGCCACGATGGGGTCCGACAGTCTCGGCTGGGATGCGTGTAGACATGCTATGGTTCTCGTTGTCAAAGGCTCAGTGTATCCAGCAAGGTATTTCGATTTCTACATTCAATGTTACATCCGAATATTAATGTGCATTAACTTACGCATTTAGGCCCTCGGTAATCTGCTCCCGACGACTGCTCCTTGTTCTTTGCGCCAATGCCGCACCCCTTGAATTTTCCAAAACAGCGATCGTGTCGCATATGAACTCCTTCAACAAGTAGCTACCTCTCCCCCTCGGTCCAATTCGGCCTCCTCTTGCCACCATCGACATGAAACCGTCGTGTCTCGTACGTTGACACTCATGTGCAAACGGCAAAGTGTTTACGGTCCAGTGTTTACATTGAAAACGGAAGTCAAATCTCGCGCCAAGGCCGCTTACATCACATAAAAAAAACCTACTGAGATCGGACTTAAGTCCTGAGTTGAAAACTCAGCTGAGTTTTTGCTGAGTTTGATTCGAGTTTTTTTGCATACTCAGTTTGAGATTTGAGTAAAAACTTAAGTTTGTTTCGAGAAATCGGGGCCTGTTCATATGTGACTTTTTTTGGCAAAAAGTATTTAAATTAAAATTAGACAATCCTAATGCATTTCTAAAGAAGTGGGTTTTTTCAGTAATCATGGTAAATAATAAATCTTTGGTTTAAAGAATATACTTGAGACAAACCTAATTCTACATGTCTTAATACTCTGTATTGTCTGTAAATTCTGAAAATAATTGACTGTGATATTGAGTTTCTACCTAAAACTTATAATAAGAAATTAATTTTGAGATTATTTCATCCTATCTAAAATACACAATATATTTTAAGATGCATAAATGTACATCATTGTTGAAAAAAAAGAATATTGCTTTTGAAAAAAATACCTAAAAAAGGTTGATTGGTGCCCACTATCTTTATCTTCATCATTTTGTCTGCTCCCTATAATAAATCAAAATAGTTAAGAAAAAATATAAATTCATATTTTACTCTCTGGAGTTTATTTAGATTTAGGTATGACTTAATATATTCAAGTTTTAACGGGGTAATGTTGTTTTTTTTCATAATGAGTTTCTTAATTGTCCTGAGATAGTATGTTTAAATAATTGAAGTCTTAATGTTTAAGAAATACCAAATAATTATAGGCCAAAATACATTAATTATATTGATCTTGGTAAACTCCACCTGTTGAAAGGGGAAACAACTGCTGTGGTTGCAAAACATCTTGGTCGTGAGATGTACGGTCCGTCCAGCAAAGATTGATCGTTTCCTGCATTAAAATTGAGTATTGCTCTAGATCCAAATTATTTGAGTGTTTATTTTCTTAAAATATGAAATTTAAGTCTCGATTAATTTAATAGATCTATGAAATATGTTTTTGATCGATCGGCTCTAGATCAAAACTTTGTTGGAAGGTGACATTTCTTATGTGGTTGACAGTTGTTGTTTTTTAAAAATACCAAACAATATGGTTTGTTTCACTATTTCATCGGTACTTTTACATGAATTAATTAACTGTTTCATGAGCTTTGTTATTAGCCTTGAAAACGCCCAGTAAAGAATGTACCGGAGTTGCTCCCCTGGTCCCGTGATATCGATGCGGTATCTCGCTTCGGTTACCGTCTTCTCATTCTGCAACTGAATCTGGTACATTGGGAAGCCGAAATTCTGTGATATATCTCCATATATCATACCCCTTCTTCCCCCACAAACTTTCCTTCGGTCATCAACTTTCGGCAATGGAAACATTGTCACTACGGTAATGTTTTGCCTGCTGGGGATTTCCTGTACTAGACGACCTCGGGTATCCCCGATCCGAAAATAGTGCCGTCAATTATTTTTAGCCAGCCAATCAAAACACGATGACACAACTCTCCACTCTCAGGCAGCCAATCAGATTAGGTGAAAAAAAATAAACCACTGCTGGCGATTGAAGATCAAGCCCTGTTATGGGAGAATTAAACATATCATGTTGTGGTAAAAACATGCGTGCTATAGAAAGACAATTACAACTGTGTCTAAATAAGAATAAATAAATGGTCGTTGGAAAATGGTTTGAAATTTTCAAAATCCAAAACAAATTGTATACATTTTTGTAGAAAATATAAACCTCTTAAAGACCCTGATTTAGTTTTAGATAGCACTCCAATTAAAGTTGTAAAAGAGGCTAAATTCCTGGGTATTATTTTTGATCACCATTTAACCTTATTACCACACATCAAGTATTTGAAAAATAAATGCCTGAAGGCACTTGACCTTCTGAAAGTCGTTTCAAATTCAAAGTGGGGAGAGGATCAGAAGACCCTCCTCCAATTGTACAGGACACCTATCTGCTCTAAACTGGATTATGGCTCCATCATCTATTGTAATTTACAATTATTAGATAGTATTCAGCATCAAGCCTGAGGCTAAGCCTTGGAGCCTTTAGAACATCCCCTGTCAATGGCCTGTATGTAGAGGCGGATGAGCCCTCACTAAAACAACGTTGAATTAAACTCTCATTTCAATACCTCACAAAGCTCTATTCAAATCATACTAACCCTGCATATGATTGCGTTTTTAATCCTCTCTATGAGGATATGTACCATAAAAAGTCATCCCTTGTTCCTCCACTTGGTCTACGAATCAAATCTGACATTTCTGCTGCCAAAATCAATCTTGAAAATATAGCTCAAACTCAGCTTTTGTCCTCTCCCCCATGGCAGTTGGTACAGCCAGAGGTTGACCTGTCCTTAACTAAACTTAAGAAATCCGAAAAAACAACAAATTTTTCAACAAGAATTTAATGAACTGCGGAACACATATCAAACATTCAAATCTATATTTACAGACGGTTCCAAGGATGGTGACGCGGTTGCTAGCACCACCGTCGTTGGATCTAGGATTATGTCTTCACGACTGCCTGGTTATAGTTCTATTTTTACAGCCGAATCCCATACAATTTTAACAGCTCTAACATATATTGGTAAACAAACTAGGAATAAGCAATTTATATTATTTTCGGACTCCCTCTCGTGTCTTCAGGCTATTAAAAATATATCATGTAAGCATCCACTTTTAATTGAAATTATTGAATTATACAATCATCTTGCTACTGGCCAATATGACATCGTTTTTTGTTGGTTACCCAGCCATGTTGGAATCATTGGGAACACAAAGGCCGATGCTGCAGCCAAGGCAGCACTCAACAAATCTGTGACACCACTTCTTATTCCATACAGTGATTATAAACCCGTGATTAGATCTTATGTACGTGATCTAATGCATGTCCTGCTTGACTGTATTGATTTTTCCATCACATAAATATTTCATTGTAACATCAATAATGGATCTTTTTTAATAATGTTTCGTCTCATTTAATAATTAGCTTTTTAAAAGAAATAGAACTTGTACATAAATTTTGATAAATGTGTTTTGTAATTAATAAATGATCTTTTAATATTGGTCGAATAAACTGGATAACTAAGATTGTCAGTGGCTGTACCTCGAAGGGGGTTGAAGTAGTGTAAAATTATTGTCACCCGGAGATGGTACGTAAGTCCACGTCATTCACAGTATATTTATTACAACCATGTTTTTAATCGCAGAATATGTGTTCTTTTAATTCGGCTAAGTTGACAATAATCGCCCAACAATTGAAGGGATGGTGTAAATCCTGCTGGAGTCCATGCAGGTAGCAAAAGTACTTTAAGTCCACATGGACCCTAGCGTGGTGATCTACCTTCAGTTGTTGGCGATCTATAGCCTGTTTTTATGTTGTGTTGTAAAATGATTAATATATTTTTACATGTTCTCTGACTGGTTTTATGTAAATCTGTGATATTCTAGTTATTGTACTGCCCTTCGTCGGCAGAATTTTATACCGTTTAAAATATATTGTTGATGTCAATTTTTCTTTCGTCACGATGTGGCTGAAATATTGCCTATGTGACGTTAAACTTAAACTCACTCACTCACTCACTCACTCACTCACTCACTCACTCACTCACTCGTGAAGAGCAACCTCCTCGTGGTGAGTGCTGGGTAGCGATAATAGCTCTTTCCAAGTGTGGACTTGTCGTAGAATTTGTCCACAGCACCCCATTGCTGGTCGTAAAAGGCGACCGAATTGGGCAACCCGTTTGCCGTGGGTTGTGCCCCTGTGTCGGCGGAGGACGGGATTCTGGTGGTTGAGGGCACTGGTTCCAGGAACATTGTTCCTTTTGCCCAACACACCACTTCGACCCTTACTTCGCCTAGACGGGTCGTAGAATTGGCCCGATTCTATCAATCGGTTGGTCATGCTATGCCCTGTGCATGGAAAACATATCTCAGAAATATCATATTAAAAACTGGTTCATTTTGAAATATGATATTGTTATTAATGCATATCTGTATATTATTGCCTAGAGTCCTATGCCAGAAGGCGGTGGCTCATGGGCCAATCTGGTGATACAGACCTCTGAAATCTGTGGTTCTTGGGAATTTTGTCATGGGCCGTACCAGCCTGACATTACTTCTTTTAGTTTTCATAGCTTTTCAAGTCTTTATTTCTGGAGTATAACATCCCTGTAACCTTGGTGTTGTAGCCTGGCTTCCACTGCACACCGTCCTTGTTGACACTCGATGGCGGGTGGGGAGCAGGGATGCTGAAACTTATACTTACAACATATCTCAAAATCTGCACTCTGGTTCTTCAAAAACAAACAAGCGTAGGCATACAGATTCTGTCTCGTCTGATGAAGATGTATCTCCTCAAGTGGCCGATTCTTGGCCTAGGTTCATCGTCATTTCATCTGCTGATAGCTCTCCTTTAAAGCTAAATCCTTTTGTCATCTCCAAGGGAATCCAAAGTACCTGTGGGGAAGTCAAAAATGTCACACGTCTTCGTTCTGGCTCAATCCTTGTTGAATGTGCACATAGACAACAATCCGTTAATCTGCTGGGTCTCCAGCAGTTTGTTAACACAAAGGTTGTTGTCTCAGTGCACAAGACACTGAATTCTTGCAGAGGTATTGTGAGAGATTGCGCTCGCTGTCTGTCAGACATGGCAGAAGAGGACATAGCAACTGAATTACAAAACCAAGGCGTCACTGCAGTAAAACGATTTACCAGAAAGACACAGGATGGTAAGAGTGTCAACACACAAACTTATCTTTTCACTTTTGCAATGTCAACTCTTCCTAAATCAATTAAAGCTGGTTACTTTAACATCGGAGTGGAGGTTTATGTCCCAAATCCACTCCGGTGTTATAAGTGTCAAAATTTCGGCCACCGAGCTACATTTTGCACTGCTAAGGCAAGATGCTTCCGTTGTAGTGGAACTCATGACAGTTCAGACTGCACAAGTGACATCAAATGTGCAAACTGCGACGGAAAGCACTTGTCCTCGTTTAAATCCTGTCCTATATTTGAACATGAAGCCAAAATATTAAAAATCAAAGTCACAAACAATCTTTCTTACACTGAGGCCAAAAAGTTACTTCCATTGCAAACACCGTCAACCAAGACGTATGCTGGTCGTATACGACAATCTCTACACAAACCGATATCTCTTGGGTTCAGGATGAACAGATTACCATTGATGAAACCGAGATTCTCTCAAAGTTCCGTCAAAAGTAACATCTGCTTCCCAAACAGAGACCTTGCTTGCGACACCTAAAAATACTGAACTGATTGAACCAGAAACATCCACTAAAATGCAAACAGTTTCATGTGAAGCCCACTTGTCGAAGCAGACTAAAAGCACTTGAAAAAGAAAGGCAGGGCACTACAGCACTTGGAGGCGCCTTCTCCTATAACTACACCTATAGAGGTTCATAATCCTTTTGAGCCTCTGGAGATGGAGGTTAGTCCCTCAGTCCCAGTCCATGGGACATGGGACTGGACCTTCCTCCCGCTCACAATCTCCATGAGTAGCTCAAGAATACCTTCAATTAAGAAACACTTACGACTCTTATAAATCTATATTTACAGATGGATCCAAGGATGGTGGCGCAGTTGCTAGTGCCACTGTCATTGGATCCAGTACAATATCTTCACGATTACCAGATAACAGTTCCGTATTTACAGCAGAAGCACATGCCATTTTCACAGCACTAAAATATATCAGTCATCAATCTAAACAAAAAAAATATTTTCTGATTCACTTTCATGCCTTTAGGCGATAAAAAATATGTCACCCAAACATCCACTTTTGATCCAGATTCTCCAATTAATAAATGATCTTGCTACTGGCCAATATGACATCGTCTTTTGTTGGTTACCAAGCCATGTTTGTATCATTGGTAACACAATGGCTGATGCTGCTGCAAGGCAGCACTCAACAAATATGTGACACCACTTCTGATCCCCTACACTGATTTTAAACATGTCATTAGATCTTACATCCGTGATCTGATGCAAAAGAAGTGGGACACCAAAGTAGGTATTAATAAATTACATCAAATTAAACCATATATCGGTTACACTTGGGCTGTCAGTCCAGATTTGAAGAGGTCATTATGCGACGATGCCGTATTGGCCATTCAAGATATACCCATGAATATTTGTTAAAAGGTGAGGATCCTCCATTTTGTATCCCTTGTGATGAAAGAATCACAGTCAAGCATGTCCTGCTTGACTGTGTTGATTTTTCAATCACAAGGGATAAATATTTATAAATGTAAAAACAATTAAGGACCTTTTTAATGATGTTTATTCTCGTTTAATATTATGTTTTTTAAAGGAAATAGAACTTGTTCATAAATTTTGATGTACTAATTGTATTGTTTTTAAAAATTGGTAGTGCAAAATTCATAACTTAGATTGTTAGTGGCTGTACCCTTGAGTGGGGTTGAAGTAGCGTAAAATTATTGTTTCCCTAAGAGGGTATGTAAGTCCCATATCATTCGAAGTATTTTTATGCACACAAGGCTTTTTAACGTAGTATCTTCGTTATTTTAATCTAAGGCTTAAGTGTCGCAAGTGACTTAAGGGATGATATAAATCCTGCCGGGGTCCATGTAGGAAGCAAAATTACTGTAAGTCCCCATGGTCCCCTATATGGTGATCTCCCTTCAGTTGCTGACGATTTCTAGCCCATTTTTATATTGTAGTGTTCATTAATGCTTACTGCCTTTTACTATTCTCAACTAGTTTTAAATCAAGTCTGTGATATTCTAGTTATTCTACTGTCCTTCGTTGACAGCTTTTTATCCAGTCTAAATATATGTATCAGAAATAAATCAGAAATGTATCATAAATGTATGATAAATGTATCATAAATGTAACTTCTCGTCACGATATGGCTGAAATATTGCCCATGTGACGTTAAAAAAAAAACACTCACACTCACTAGGTGGAACATATTTATCTCACACAGAGAACTTGCAACATTTTAATCTCAGATTCAGATTATACCTCAGACAGGAAATGTGCAACATCTTTATACCTCAGACAGTGACCGTGCATCATGTTTAAACCTCAGACAGAGAACGTGCATCATGTTTATACCTAAAACAGAGAACGTGCATCATGTTTATACCTCGGACAGAAAAAATGCATCATGTTTATACCTCAGACAGAAAACGTGCAACGTGTTTATACCTCGGACAGAGAAAGTGCAACATGTTTGTACCTCAGACAGAGAATGTGCACCATGTTTAGACCTCAGACAGAGAACGTGCAACATGTTTAGACCTCAGACAGAGAATGTGCAACATGTTTATACCCCAGAGAGAGAACGTGCATCATGTTTATACCTCGGACAGAGAACGAGCAACATGTTTACAACTCAGACAGAGAACATGCATCATGTTTATACCTCAGACAGAGAACGTGCACTATATTTATACCTCAGACAGAGAACGTGCAGCATATTTATACCTCAGACAAAGAACGTGCATCATGTTTATACCTCGGACAGAAAACATGCATCATGTTTATACCTCAAACAGAAAACGTGCATCATGTTTATACCTCGGAGAGAAAACATGCATCATGTTTATACATCAGACAGAGAACGTGCATCATGTTTATACCTCAGACAGAGAATGTGCACCATGTTTAGACCTCAGACAGAGAACGTGCAACATGTTTATACCTCAGAGAGAGAACGTTCATCATGTTTATACCTCGGACAGAGAACGTGCAACATGTTTACAACTCAGACAGAGAACATGCAACATGTTTATACCTCAGACAGAAAACGTTCAACATGTGTATACCTCAGACAGAGAACGAGCAACACGTTTATCTCAGACAGGTAACGTGCAGCATGTTTACCCCAGACAGCTGCATGTAACTAGCAACACATTTACCTTGGACAGAGAATGAGCAACATATTTACCTCGGACAGGGAATGTGCATGATGTTTATACCTAAGAAAGAAAACGTGCAACATGTGTATACATTAGACAGAGAGAACGTGCATTATGTTTGTACCTCAGACAGAGAATGTGCAACATGTTTATACCTCAGACAGAAAACGTGCATCATGTTTATACCTCTGACAGAGAAAGTGCAAAATATTTATACCTCTGACAGAGAACGTGCATCATGTTTATACCTCTGACAGAGAACGTGCATCATGTTTATACCTCGGACAGAGAACAGGCATCATGTTTACCTCAAACTGGTAACGTGCAACAATGTATATCTCAGACAGGTAACGTGCAGCATGTTAACCCCAGACAGCTGCATGTAACTAGCAACACATTTACCTTGGACAGAGAATGAGCAACATATTTACCTCGGACAGGGAATGTGCAACATGTTTATACCTAAGAAAGAAAACGTGCAACATGTTTATACCTCAGACAGAGAACGTGCATCGTGTTTATACTTCAGACAGAAAACATGCATCATGTTTATACCTCAGACAGATACGTGCATCATGTTTATACCTCAGACAGAGAACGTGCATCATGTTTATACCTCGGACAGAAAACGTGCATCATGTTTATCTCAGACAGAGAATGTGCATCATGTTTATACCTCGGACAGAGAACGAGCAACATGTTTATCTCAGACGGAGAACGTGCAACATATTCATACCTCAGACAGAAAACGTGCAACATGCTTATACCTCGGAAAGAGAACGAGCAACATGTTTATCTCAGACGGAGAACGTGCAACATATTCATACCTCAGACAGAGAACGTGCAACATGTTTATACCTCGGTCAGAGAACGTGCATCATGTTTATCTCAGACAGAGATTGTGCATCATGTTTATACCTCGGACAGAGAACATGCATCATGTTTATCTCAGACAGAGAACGTGCATCATGTTTATCTCAGACAGAGAACGTGCATCTTGTTTATCTCAGACAGAGAACGTGCATCATGTTTATCTCAGACAGAGAATGTGCATCATGTTTATACCTCGGACAGAGAACGTGCATCATGTTTATACCTCAGACAGAGAACGTGCAACATGTTTATACCTCATACAGATAATGTGCAACATGTTTATTCCTCATACAGAGAACGTGCAACATGTTTATCTCAGGCAGAGAACGTGCATTATGATTTTACCTCAGACAGAGAACGAGCATCATGTTTATCTCAGACAGATACGTGCATCATGTTTACTTCAAACGGGTAACGTGAAACAATGTGTACCTCAGACAGGTAACGTGCAACAATGTGTACCTCAGACAGGTAACGTGCAACAATGTGTACCTCAGACAGGTAACGTGCAGCATGTTTACCCCAGACAGCTGCATGTAACTAGCAACACATTTACCTTGGACAGAGAATGAGCAACATGTTTACCTCAGGCAGGTAACGTGCACCATATTTACCTCGGACAGGGAATGTGCAACATGTTTATACCTCATACAGATAATGTGCAACATGTTTATTCTTCATACAGAGAAAGTGCATCATGTTTATACCTCGGACAGAGAACGTGCAACATGTTTATACCTCATACAGATAATGTGCAACATGTTTATTCCTCATACAGAGAACGTGCAACATGTTTATCTCAGGCAGAGAACGTGCAGTATGGTTTTACCTCAGACAGAGAACGAGCATCATGTTTATCTCAGACAGATACGTGCATCATGTTTACTTCAAACGGGTAACGTGCAACAATGTGTACCTCAGACAGGTAACGTGCAACAATGTGTACCTCAGACAGGTAACGTGCAACAATGTGTACCTCAGACAGGTAACGTGCAGCATGTTTACCCCAGACAGCTGCATGTAACTAGCAACACATTTACCTTGGACAGAGAATGAGCAACATGTTTACCTCAGACAGGTAACGTGCACCATATTTACCTCGGACAGGGAATGTGCAAGTGTTAACCTTGGGCAGGGAGTATCAATATGGTTACCTAAGATATGTTATGACAACATGGATTCCCCAGAGAGAGAATATGAAACATAGTTCCATAGACAGGTAGCGGACTACTGTGATTTTGTCTCAGCTACAACTGCAAAATATATTTTTTTTAAATTAAAACTATGAGCCTGCATATGTTCTTTATAAAAAAACAAAACACTTGCAACAATGTACTTTTTGTGGCAATATTCCAGAATATCAAATGGTCAGTGCCCCAGTAAAAAGGAAGAACGTGAAGGAGAACACGATCATATTTGGGATCATCTTCAAGAAAGCTTTGAGAAGGGTCCATAGCCTGTGTGATTAAAGGCGACAAAACATTTCTATAACCTTTTGTAAACTAAGGTTGTTGTTCAATTCCAACCAGTAAGTCAATACAGTGAGTTTACGGCCTCACCTATCACAAAATAACATAATCATATGATATACAGTCAGTTTGTTTGAATATTGTCATTATTTTCTAGTCATTATATAAGATATTTATATCATCAGAGGAAAATGTTATTACTGACACGAAAATGACAGAAGACCATAAATCTACGGACCAGGACACTGATAAAGACAGTGCGTGTGACACAGATGAAGAGGACAGAACTGGCTGTGAGTCCACTTTAATCCATCTCTTCACACAGCAACACACTCCACGCGAAACACCTTGAACACCTTTTTGCTATGCATATAGTAAATTGCTTTAACTTTCCCATTTTCCCAGTTTTCAAATGTTTCATGTGAAACTAAGATAGCAAGATGAAACACTGAAACGGAATGAAATGACGCTTGCAAAAACAAAAGCACTTTGCAGCGGAAATATAAGGGAACATGTCTTTAGCTTGTGATAAACTGTACCAGTGATAAGATGTACAGCCAATTTCGATATGCCAAAGATAATCTAATATATAGCAAGACGGCTCAAGAAACACTACATCTAGTAGTGTATGTGTAACTAATGTTAACACTTTCTTAGTAAAGTACAGATTCTAGTACTTTTTTGGGGTTGAGTCCCGTCCGGGATTCGAATATATATATTACTAAGAAAGTGTTATCCCAAATATAACATTAGTTACATTTGACCACTTTCTAAATGGCATTGTGTATTCATAGCTTTCGGCCATGGGAGCCGTGCCAATTTACATTTGTCAGGGGGGTACTCAAAGTACGGGATCTAGACTACAAGTTGTCGGACTTTCTTTTTTGTGGAAGCCTCGGTGGCTGAGTGGGTTAGATCGCTGACTTTGTGTGCTGGCGATTAGGTGCCTCACCCTGGCAGGTGTGGGTTCGAATCAAAAAAAAAAGTACTAGAATCTGTACTTTACTAAGAAAGTGTTATCCCAAATATAACATTAGTGACATTAAATTGTCGTAATGTTTAAATTGTCCTTAGACTTCAAAGAGAGAGATGTCTCAATATCTATGGTTACCAAGTTAAGTGGTGTTTTGACGTTATTAACTTGGTACATTTTTGAGATCGCAAAGCAATTCAAACACATCTTTGAGTTTTTGAGAATCCACATGGTATTATTTCCACTGGTCTCTAATCCCTTCTGTGAATATCAAAAAGTCCTTTTCCTTCACTGCACTATGATTAATGTCCATCTGCGAGACAAGGATAATGTGCGTTCTAACAACGACAACACCAAACACTGACTTAAGGCCCTTTTTGACATATGATCTCGTTAATTGATCATACTACTCTCACAGTAATACGTTAATACTGATTCAGTTTTGAGGTTATAAAACAAACATTGCATACACAGACGACAAGCAGAGTAAACAGATCAACCATACCTATGAAAAACTTTGACGTGTCACCTGTTACCTCATATCACAATCTACGCCGCACCGATATCAACACACATATTCTCTACAAACTATTACAAAAACATAATCGGTTTTCAAACAAGTAGTTTATAACTATTTATAAAGTACAACCAAAGAACAACTGGCTCCAGTGATATTGAAGAAATAATTCAATGGGTAACAATTTCATTTCACGGGAAATAACACTTGCAAGAAGGCTTTGTTGACCTGCGTTCCGGTGTAGCTGAGCACACGAGTCATGCAGTAAGTGAGGCCGTTAAAGGGGTGGTGTGTGCATGATATCAACACGGACTGCAGTCTTAAGCCCGGCGAATCTTATCAAACTACAATCTCTCTCGTACGTGTTGTTTAACTTACGCTGACAAGCGACTACAGATGTGTCAACAGGAAGGTTTTGATTCTATGAACAGGTTGTTTCACGAGTGTGTTTTATGAAACAAAGCGTAATCTGTTTTCCTCATGGACATGACTCCGGTTGAATTTAGTAGAAAAAGTACGTGTACATGTAGCAGGAAGAATGGAGTATTTTAGATAGCCTTTTCCCGACCTGTGGGTGCTATGTAAACAAATGTGGCGGCAAGACATTTCATTCTTTATTATGAAAAATGTGGTTAAATCAGGCTGTATATTTCGACGAGGTTCAGAAATTATTACTATAGTAAATAGCAATTGCTCTAAACCTTCAGCTCTTTTGAGCATTACATTATGTCATGAAGACATCTTTGCCCTCAGATGTTTCTATATCATAAATATCATATGTTGAATGATGAATTAAGCTCACCAAAACATCTCGGAATACAGTTTTTATTGCTAAAATATCAAGTTTCAGATGCGAAGACACACTATGCTTATAATCGTTTTATCCCAGTCTATGGCCTCTCTTAATCAACATTACATGCTAAACAGTTGCCCTAACCAAATGTAATCTTTGAGTGAGTGAGTTGGGTTTAACACCGCTGTTAACATCATTCCAGTTATATCACGGCGTGTCAGCTTAATGTGGGAGAAAAGCCCGAAGTGATGCAGGTCTCAGACGTTTACCACTTCGGTGAAGCCCACGAGCACGGGTATGGTGCTGACAAACCTAGAAACATAATCGGGGCGAACCGGAATTCGAACCCACAATCATAGGTTTCTGTCGTGCCCAAGGGACGCAATTCTGCACAGCGAATCGCGTCGCCTTAGACGACTTGGCCACCCGTGACCCAAATGTAAGGAGAAGGATGCGCAAACAAGTTCAAGCTCTGAGCCTAACGATGAAGGATGTATAGTACGCCCGCTACTGATTGCATGTATTAAGTACAATACTTTCTGTGGTTACAGGATGCATTTGAACCAAATACACAACCAGGCAGCAAAATGTCTAGGTATTTTCTGTTGACTGCATCGGATAATATTAGATTTGGAACGGTCATCACTGAAAGCGCAAACTTCAACAGCCATCTGTGCGGACGGGATGATGCTCCTTGCGATCCATGGCCACTGTTAGAAGTGCAAGAGGGGAAGAGAGTAACTCAGGAAGATCTCCAACTGCCCCCACTAAGAAAATTAGATAACATACACGATATGGTTATAATGATCGCCGACTCACCACACGTCAAAACGGCCGAACAGTAGGCAATATAATAGGCATCTCTCATGAGAGGGAAGAGAATATTCGGAGGAATGAAATGGGTGATGACGAAGTTTTCAGCACGCTGGCTTCCAATGCTTGCAAACAGTCATCAGCAATAAACACATTACGTGGATGATCGACGCCGCTCTGGACGCCCAAAGGCAACAACTCCAGCCCAGGACAGATCAGTCAGAACGATGGCATTAAGATAAGGTTGCAAACTGCCACTCTGTTAAAGGACAAGTTACTCAGGCAGTTGGTGTAACAGTAGAGGCGGTGCAAAAGTATCTGCACATATGGCATGTGTGTGCATGAAGTCTTCACAACTACACGTAATTAAATCAGAGGCGTCAGTGGCAACGTATGCATGGGATAATCGAAGTTGGGTTAATGTCATGTTATCTTACGAATCAAGGTTCACTCTTGGCTTCCATGACAGAAGGAATCGAGTTGTGAGACGTTTTATGGACGTTAACGTCGTACGTCATGATCGTTTTGGGGTAACACAATGACTGACCGAACTCCGCTCCATATTGTCCATAGCAGAGTGTGGCCATTTGCAAAACGTGTTGGACAACGTTTCATCTCTCAAGATGATAATGCACGTGCTTAGGACCCGTGAAGATCCAGGGTAGAATGGGTCTTCAGCAACCCACGCTTGCTGTAAAAAGCGACTCTGCCTGTCGTAAGAGGTGACCAACGGGATCGGGTGGTCAGGCTCGCTGACGTGGTTGATGAATGTCATTAATACCAAATGCGTGGATCGATGCGCATGATGTCAATCACTGGGTTATCTGGTCCAGACTCGATTATTTACATACCTCCGTCATGTAGCGCGAATATTGCTGAGTGTGACGTTAAACAATTTTCTCTTACCATTGCCAAATAGATCAGAAGATGTGTTCAGATGATTCCTGCTATCCCCTATTTTTTTGGTACAGTATACATTCGTTGTGCAACACAGTGGAGGGCTGTTGCAATACAATATGGCAATAACATTCTTTATTGTATGCTTCAGTGTGAAGGGCTGAGATTTCTGAAGTTGAGAAAAGTGATATTTTCATCGCAGTGAACATAACAGTTGATGTTTCACTGCAGTGACTGAATACGGCGTTAAACAACAAACAAACAAATTGAACACTGCAGTGAACATAACACTTTGACGGAACTATTGTCATACAAGAGTTGCCTCCCCTTAATCTCTCCCTTTATCGTAAGGGTCTAGTCCGAACACAACTGTTGACATCCTTTTTGCGTTAGCTCCACATTGACAAGGCAAAATAATGACAGCTGGTCATTTATAGATTTAAATCACTTCTTACTGTTTGTTATTCTCTTAAATGTTTCGTTATAACATGTAAATTTCTCATTTAACTCAAAAGACACTGTTTATTTCGCAAAGCAACATTTTTGTTACTTGACCAGCGCATATTCTTTCGCTTCCAACAGCGGTCTCGTATAGTTTTAAAGAATATCTTTTGTTAAAGTTGATTTTGTATATAATTATATCTATAGGTATGATCTAGAAGTTTCGTGCCCCTTAATATTTTCTGTTACTTCCGTTTATATTTTGTTATGATTTTGCAAACACAAAACTACTTTTGTTCGTCGCAAATACAAGGGTGGTAAATCGTCCCTCTGTGTTAGGTAGGGAGAATTTACGTTTCAAGGTTTTACATTTGCAATGTAATAATCTAATTTTCAGGTAGTCTGCACAAAGAGTATATTATAAATAGGATATTCTATGTGTCTCGTGAAGTATCATTTTTCTCTCATCTCGTGACGGTTGAAAAGAAGATACTTTCACTCGTGGCTACGACACTTGTGAAAATATCTCCTTTCCCCCGTCACACAATGAGAAAAACATGATATTTCACTCGACACATGAAATATCCTCTATATAGATCATATTTCATGTCTGTCAAATCAGAGTAAATCAGAGACATAATAGCTTGTGAGGTACTTCTTGTTTTGTATTTATGGATAACGAAATAGTACATTAATATCATTATGTTATTAGGTTTAGAATACCTTATATCTGCGTGTGCAGGATCGTGTACGTGACTTGGCTCTAATAATATATGGCAGTCCAAGGTCACAACATGCGTACTTGTCAAGTCCTGCCTGACAACTCTTGATAACATTAGGTGACACACGTGACTCATGGTAAACAGTCTAAGTTAATGCACTCAAAGATATCTGTGCAGACTGATACGTTACCAACATTCCAACAGCATCCGATGCACACCACATAGTGTAAGGTACAATGGATATGTTACTTAGAATGAGGTGTCTGATGCAACGAGCTGACTGGCAGAATATCTGAGTTGACAAATCTCTGATGTAATTGAACATATTTCATACACTGCAGTTTATGGTTTGGGCGTTCAGTGAGTTAGCGTTATTGTAGGCTGCCATTGTAAATTTTCGAGCATGTCTTAATAAAACAATGTCACCCGTCACATGTCTGTTGTCGCCTCAGTTTCAACGGTGGACTACGTCTTCGAGCTAACTGAACATCCTCAATACCAGATTGGACACGTTATGCAAATGAAATCCAGGCACTCCAGTATTGTTGTAAGAACTGTGCGGACCTCGGAGCAGAATAATTCGAGGGATAGAAAATCATTTTTGGAAAGATGTAACGATTGCATTGGTTGACTGTTTAAAAGTTCGTCTTGGTTGTCCACACAAAAAAAGTGTATACAAAGCTCAGTTATATGGTTTTATGACTTCAACTTCGTCCGATAGAACCAATATGAGTGTCATGAGAAAATATTGTACACAATACTAAAAAAATACATGTGTGCCCCTCAACTTGTGTATTCTATATGGTCCCTTAGTACGGATTTAGGAATAGGCAATTATTGTTACATTTGTTACTCAGACTCCAGTGTAATTGACCACGTTCGTTATTGCATCCAACAGTCTATCCGTCACTGTAAACCAATTTCTATTATGTCGAGGGCGGAATCCTCACACTTACCACTATCGTAATCATTTCAAGCACGTGATCAGGACAGTCCCGAAAACAATCACTGTATGTGGGGCATGGCAAAACTACAACAGTACAGAGATAATCTAGTGTTGACAAATGTGGTTGTTGCTTTGAACAATGTACGTTATTTCTACCATGTAATATGGATAATGCTATTAACTCATTCACTGACAGCTGTTCAGTGTAAATTTCGCCAAGGTTACACGCAACCCTACAGCATCAACACAATCAGTGTGAATCGAATCTGAATTACTTCAATGTAGTATTCTACGTTTCGTACCTTCACACATCTTTCCCAGGGAGTGTTCCAGTGATAACATGCATGTAGCTCAGCCACAAATAAGACGTTTGGACGACGAAGAGTGATTTTTTTTATTATTATTATTATGACTAATGTAGTTTAGAGAATATATGGCACAGGATAGATAGTAGCCTGTTATTTTTCTGTTCTACAATCCGCTCGACCTTAATTTGCAGGATAAAAGTCAAACTATAAGGTCCTGTGTTTTACATTTTGCTGGTTGATGTTTTCAGGAGAGGTATGATCCCTGTCTGTATGATATACAAACGTGTGAACCATTCCATTTGCACACTAGACGGAAAACTATTAGACTAACTGTAGTGGAACTGTGCAGGTTATCATCATGGTGTTACATACTCTCTGAAGTCGATTTGCGATTGATTTAGTGGTCATTAACTGAATCAGAGACCTTGTTTGTGTAAAATATGTATATATACATATACACTGTTCCATCAAGCAGATGACACATGTTTTCCAGTTTTTCGCCAGCATGACATTTCCAGAATAACGCTTACAACCTACTTTTCAATACAACATTCCTTCGCTGGGGTCATAGTTACCTATAGCCTGATGTTTGGAATTGGCGTAGGTACAGCATATGGTGCTCCGATGGATTGTGCAATGATGGTAAGGTTTTGTTTTGTATGTGTCAATTTAACTATAGAAATGTGTCATATTGTGGGAATCATCGGAGACGCCAGTGCCATTCCTTATATGGTCGGTGTTTGTGTTTGTTGAGACTTGTTAAGCATTGATTGTGCCACATATTGTAATGGGGTGTTGATCTATGTTATCACTATTGTAATCGTATGCCATGGAAATGAATATTCGTCTTTGTATTAAGTTAGAATTCGAATAATCTGTTCCTTTAAAAGTATCATTCGTTTTCATAAAACAACTTTTTTAACATGGATATGGAAGACGACTTATGCTCAAAGAAACTTTACAGGTTCACAGGGGGCACAGCTAGCCCGATCGTCTAATTCGCTGTGCAGAGTTGCGTCCCTTAGGCACGCCAGAAGCCTATGAATTGGGGTTCGAATCCCGGTTCGCCTCGATTATATTTCTATCTTTGTCAGTACCATAACTGTCGTGTGTGTGTTTCACTGAAGAGGTACCCCTGTATTGCTTTCGTCACACATTGATATGACATTCCATGATACAAATGGAATGCTGTTCAAAACGGCGTTAAACACACAACACACACTTACTTACATCCCGGATCCACAAGATCTCCAAAGCAGGCGGTGACAAAACATATATCAGGTTATATCTCTTGAGAGAAAAATAATAATTGTATGACACCTGACACAATTTAAGTGCTCAGTGAAAGTTCATTATGAGTAGATACCATTCATATGAATACATTGCCGGAAGCACAGGAATAGCCCCCTCCATTTGTCGTATTAATAGCTGTCTTCAAACTCATGGATCAGTGGATCCCCCACAGGAAGGGACTCGCCAGCGGCTAGATCTTTGCTGGATTTGGAGGCAGTGCTTTCATCTTTAACTACATCCAGACTCGGTACATCAACCCTGACAACCTTGAACCAGATTTCAAAGTAAGTACAATGAAGCACTGTTGGCACATATATAAAGGCCATAGCCCAATGCGTACTAGCTGTTGAATGCATTATAATACGCGAAGTATGAACATCTACAGAATCAGAATTATAACTTAAATGATCAGTTTATGTTTCATGTGTGTCATGCATTCTGGTAACCCTCTTTTTGTACATGATTTTTTTTCAGTTACTTTTCTCAGTTGGAGCTGCTGGAGAAAGTTCCGCGCATGTTCCTCATCCTTAGGGCATGTTATGCTTCTCAACAAACCTTGGGAATCATACTTCTTAGGCAGTCACCTCCCACCTGGGTAGTTTGTAAAGTTTGTTTGTTTGTTGTTTAACGCCGAAACTCATCAATATTCCAGCTATATGACGGCTGTCTGTAAGTAATCGAGTCTGGACCAGACAATCCAGTGACTGACATCATGAGCATCGATCTACGCAATTGGGATATGATGACATGCATCAACCAAGTCACCGAGACTGACCACCCGATCCCGTCAGTTGCTTCTTACGAGAAACATAGTCGCCTTTTACGGCATCTAACCCAGATCTTCACAGGACTGGTTTGTAAAGGCATTTTGAAAATAAACATAGTTTTCAAAATAAAGTAAACGCCATTTCTCTCTAGCAATATCAATAGCTAAAGCAGCGTTTACTTCCGTAGACATTTCTCATTGTTATTTACATTTCTGGATTAGTTTTGTAATAATCACCGTTGACTTTATGAGAACCAAAATATTTTTAATAACATATCGATTGAGATTGGACCATTCGATTATGCAAGATTGGTTGGGATCGGTTTCGTAGTTTTTATCAACTCAAGGTTTACCTACTTTAAGACAATACATTGTTTTGAACTTATTTTGATCAATAACATAAAAATAAGTCTGCAAGTAAAAGGTGTTATTAAAACAATCGACAAAATGGAATATATTAATCGCCCTTTGAGAAATCAACGAGTCAGTAACGAATTACATGCGTAAAATGTGAAGGTGATGGTGATGTTATCTGCCCAACTGGATATCTTTATTTAAGAAAGAGGAAATGGAGAACAATGAAACACTCCCAATTAATCGATCTGGGAGCTGGAATGATAGCGAAGACGAACGGGTATCATCTACCAGGTACATATAACAGTTATGACTGAGCTATGTACATATATTTGAGAATAGCAGTCAACATTTGCGTGCGATATGTACTTCCTCAAAAGAAGAAGGAGGGCAACTGGCTCACAACAGGTATACACAACGGTATAGGTCCTCACTGCCATGTCTCTAACTGCCTCAAAAGAAGAAGGAGGGCAATTGGCTCACAACAGGTATACACAACGGTATAGGTCCTCACTGCCATGTCTCTAACTGTAGTCTGAAGAGCCCAGGTGACCTTCTTTACACGCTCAGTAGTGTATAGCAAATGTGTTCCAGACAACAGGGGGAACCACAATCTGTACACTGGAGAGAATGCTGGAGGCAAAAGGAATTCTGGATTTGGGGTTCATATTGCTCTTCAACTGTCAAGGATTAATCTTCTTCTCAACTATCTTGAAGGTGAGTGAGTGAGTGAGTGAGTGAGTGAGTTAAGATTTAACGTCACATCGGCAGTATTTCAGCCATATTGTGACGAGAAGTACATTAATAACACATAGATTTAGACTAAATAAAAAGCTGTCAACGAGGGACAGTACAATAACTAGGATATCACAGATTCGATTTGAAACTAGTTGAGAATATATAAAAGCCATAAGTATCAGTGAACAACACAACATAAAACTGGGCTAGGGATCGTCAGTAACTAAAGGGAGACCACCATACTAGGGACCTTGGGGACTTACAGTACCTTTGCTTCCTGCATGGACCCCGGCAGGATTTATATCATCCCTTCAGTCACTGGCGATAGTTTACCAGTTAAGCCTAATATTTAAAATAACAAAAATGCTACGTTTTAAAAGTCTGGTATGCATAAAAATACTTCGGATGATTTGGAACTTACATACCCTCTTAGGGGGACATTTGGAAGGTGAACATATCAAAAGAGGATTTTCTGACAAAGGATTTCATTCCAGTTCCTACCATATTTATATTTATTTATGATTATGTGTACATGTAATGAAGTATCACTAACTTCCTACCAAAGTTACTGACTGTGTGAGCTTAATGTAACAAAAAGACAAAATACTGTACCTATAACACAAAAAAGAAATATCGTATTCTCTAACCTTGGAAATATGCCCCCGTTTTGTTGTTCTAACTTCCGACCATCAACACAAACAACTAATTACATTATGAAGCTAAGTTTACTTTGTCAAATATTGAATGTCAGTCAATGACTTTTATGAGCAGGATTTCTTATGCTCTGACAATGAGACACCTTCATCATTTTCAAGTGATGTAATTATGAACATGTGTGCCTCTAATTTGCAGACATACGGACAATCATTCATTGAAGGTGACAAAATTCTCTCACTCGTTGGAAGTTTTGGTTCTATCTTCAATGCTGTAAGGTGTCCAAGGTAAAATGATCATTTTAAGAATAATAGGTTCAAATCAATAATACAATACATATCACACTATCATTGTGAGCAAATGATGTCCTTTTTCAGCTGGCGATACTTGTTTTTTTTATACGTTCGTTTTTCTGTGCTGCTATGTGCCTCCAGACAGCCATGCTGTGTCTCTGTGCGCTTTTCACAGTGCTCAAGTCCACCTTCAACCTGACAAAACTTGCCGACGGGAAGGCTCTTTTCTTCATCTACGTCTGCCTCATACTCGTCACATTCTCCGGCAACTACTCCCTCATCCCAACTGCAACCGCCAGCACCTTTGGACAGGAGTATTTCATAGAGACGTTTGGGATGTTGTTTTCGTCACAGGACAGTTGCCAGGCATATAATGAGTCCCTAAATATAAGAAATATTTTGGAAAGTACTGTACCTGTATGATGTCATCAATAAAGATCAAGTAAACATAATATACCTGATAATATTTTCAGACAATAATTAATATATATATATATATATATATATATATATATATATATATATATATTATACATACATACATACATACATACATACATACATATACCTCAGGAAACTTTTGATGAATAATCTGCAATGTTCAGAACAAAAAGTGAAAAAAACATTTCAATTATCATAAAAAGATATATCTGAGAAACGTTACGATTCGGACGACATCATATCAAGATATCAAATCATCTGTTTATCTCAAAGCATGAGTTAAACGTCTTGGTCAAATTACCATGATTTGATTTTGCCAGTATGAGCAAATGCAGATTCATATGCAACTAGAGTCTTCAGAAGATGACAAATCTCCCCGTTTTTTGAGCTATGAAAACAATTCCATGAAATTGGGATTCGGGACTAGTATGTTATGTTGTTTTTTAAAAAGATAAGATTTAGTGGATGTTACCAAATTGGTACTTGGCTTATGCTGCAATCTGTTATCTTTAGTTACTGAAGCTCACCTGTCACTTTAAACTTATGACATCTTGCATATTGCATTTCCTTCCTGATACTTGCCTTCACTGCTAACCAGCTATCCAGACAATCAAAAGAAAATAGTAAATCATCTAAAAAACATTTGATAACCCGATCAGTTTCACGAACGAATAGTTATTTGGTTTAAAGATGGGATCCAGATAAACAAAACGATTACAGACAAGCTGATTACTATAACCAAATTTGTTTACCGAGGGTATATAAAAGCGGATCAGCAAAAAAGGGAGCACAGTTGGTGCCCACGGAGATGCCTACGTCTTGCTCAAATGTCTAACCCCGGTAGATTTCGATGGATGTTATCCATGTTATCAACACCAGCATTTCACAACAGTTCTCAGTAAACTTTAGATGACATCTGCTTTAATTTGGGACAATTGTCCTGAACCTCTGACGGTAGATAGGTGTATCCAAGGGCACCATGGCAGCTGTCCGGCACAGAATGGGATTATTCCCATTATTCTGATTAGTTACTGGCTGTCTTAATACATATTGCTGGCTGAAACACAACAACTTCCTCTCACTCTGTATATGACTTCAAGGCCCGTGGGGAATTTCCCATTCCTGACAATTTGTCAAATATCAATGTTTACAATGAATGGTTACTGCCCTGTCTCAACGTATTTACGTAGAGGGGGCGGATAACAACATCAATAACGCAATGTACGTGTAGGCTCTATATTCATAAGTGCACCTCATTGTCTGTATAAGGTACACATCTGAATGTAATAGTTTTTCGTTTCAGTGAAATGTTGATGCTATACCGTATGAACTTTTGCAGAATGACTGTTAAATGTATAGCAGCGTACACCATCATATCAATCACACATGCTTACACATGTTGCTTTTGACAGATGGTCATTGCTCCTGTCGGAGCGCTGCTGACGTCTAATCTTGCCGACTTGATTGGTTGGTATGGGCTCTTCCTTTTTATCCGCAGTATGTTCTGCCTGCACTAAGTTTGTAGATCATTCTAATTTGCTTGCTAATTTATTTTGACACTGAAAATTATAGCTCACCAGCAGATGACTGTCATTATCAAATGGATGGCACAATGTAATGTTGTCAGTGGGGTGTATCCTGTTTTTTATGTTGTTATATTTATGTATAGTTTGTAGTAATAATATAATGTGTTTGTTTTGTTGTTTAACGCCGCACTCAGCAATATTCCAGCTATATGACGGCTGTCTGTAAATAGATCGAGTCTGGACCAGACAATCCAGTGATTGACATCACGAGCATCAATCCACGAAATTGGGATACGATGACATGCATCAACCAAGTCAGCGAGCCTGACACCCAAACATAGCCACCTTTTACGGCAAGCATGGGTTGCTGCTGACCTATTCTACCCCGGATCTTCACGGGTCAGTAATAATGTGAAACATATGTATACCTTGTATACTGCAGCCTACATGTGGTTGGATAAGATTTTATTAAGTACAACATATTCGTCAATGATTCCATGAAAATAAGTTTTATTCTGATACAGAATGTATTGCTTACCTTTAATTTCTTTTTTTGTAGGTTTCGTATTAATGTTTTCTTCAACAAGAAGATACCGGTAAAGACATGTAATATAAAATCACAGGTCTATGTAAACTGATGGTGAAATGATTAATTGGACCATAAAAACAGGTATCAGTTTCCTTGTGTGTGTACCATCCGCCTTAATCCAAACTATATTTCGCGCTGAAGGGTAGACTTTTGACATCTAAAGCCCATCATTCATTATTTATGCTGAGGCACATTAATATTGAATGTAAACTGATTTGGAGAGTGCTCTATCGTAACGTTACTGTATTGTGAAAGAAAACTTATACATTAAACCAATTCCAATGTACAACTATGGCAGGCAATTTCCTTACAGGAGTCTTTCCTTACAGAATCGGTCACTGCTTTGACTACTGTCCAAGAATCAGCAATGGTTATGCATCTCTCAACAAAATAAGCTTGGTTTGCTTAAAAACGACGTAAATTCCAACGAGAGATGATGAATATGTTTTTATCAGAAGTCAGAAGCCTTGGAAACCAGTTTGCTGAATCTTTGGTCATACCCACTCCATTACCAGAATGCTATCAGCGACTGTATTGGCCATTTGGCGTGTGGTGAATCCATAAAAAATTTTGTTTTCAAGAATTTCCTTGCTGGTCGGAGTTTAGTCAGTTTAAATACTGATTACAGTCGCCAATTCGGGAAGCCGTCGTCGACAATTAATTCGTTCAGTCATCCTAATTTATATTATAAAACATCACCTCCAGAGAATAACCAATGTCTACTATACGTCAAATCAAAATACGTCAAAGACAAAATAGCAATGAAGATTATATGAATCGATCCCTGAGTGTGAGTGAGTGAGTGAGTGAGTGAGTGAGTTGGGTTTAACGCCGCTTTTAACAGTATTACAGTTATATCGCGGCTTGTCAGCTTATTGTGGGAGGGTAGCCCGAAGTGATGCAGGTCTCAGACGTTTACCACTTCGGTGAAACCTGCGAGCACGGGTATGGTGCTGACAAACCTAGAAACATAATCGGGGCGGACCGAGATTCGAACCCACAATCATAGGTTTCTGGCGTGCCCAAGCGTTGCTACTCTGCACAGCGAATCGCGGCGCCTTAGACGACTGGGCTACCCGAAGTGATGCAGGTCTCAGACGTTTACCACTTCGGTGAAATCCACGAGCACGGGTATGGTGCTGACGCCATGCAAACTAATGTTTGACCGACCAAAGAGACATACTACTTTATTGTAAAAGCTAGTGTATTGCTGATCACATAATTTGTAACAAAAATTTCAACTGTGGCTTGATTGATGGTGCCCCGTTTCTCTCTGTATATATGCTCCTTTTTTGTACATTTTTCAATTGCGATTTATATGTCCCGTAAATATTGGGAAGAGGGCTACCTAAGTTGTGAAAATATTGTGCCTTTCCTCGTGAATATAATTTGTTTGAATCAAGTTAACCCTGTTTCAGTATTTGTGGTTTAAACCCTAATCCATTACAAAAATAGTTTACCAAAGAAAATCAGAAAATACAAAGTTAAAAGGCTTACCACATAAATCATTCACTTCAATCAACATATACTTGTATCAGGTTAACGACAGGGCTGTGGCACTATCCATAGTCAGACAGAAGAGTAACACTTTGATTAAATCAGTGAATGTGCCCTTTCACTTTTTCTGAACATGCATTGCACATCTCGAGGGAAATCTGTCGCCAGCAACCTATGCATGCCATGAAAATCGATTTTTTAAAATTTGTGATCAGGCTCAGTTACTTGGTTGAAAGGGTGTGATCGTAGACAGAAGAAATATCACGATATCAATCACTTTATTATTTAGAGGCCACCTCCAAAAAGAATATTGCTGCTTTAAACATGAAAAGGGAAAAGCGAAATCCTACATGAACGACTGCACGTATCGCATATGCTTTAGATGTACAAGGTCTTCATTATCTTAAATTATCAGTACCACGACTAGTGAGTCATACTATCATACTGATTATAGCAAGTCAGTCTGTGTCACTATCTGTTCGTGTAACATTGTAACAACAACTTTTTTTATGGCCAATAACTTGTAATCTCCTACCGAGACCGTAATATCAACACCTTTCTGAAAACTCAGTTGCTTTTCCCACCGATATAAATTGAGTGATTCATCCTTCAGATATTTTCATTACTTTAGGTCTGTTAATGAATGTTGGTCTTAGAACGTTGTTATGTCACTACGAGATGTTGACATGAGAGGGAACCCATACTGTGACACAACAGCAGGAATGGTTCTTACATCCAAGCATTATCGTGGGAATCTAGGGATTCCTACAGACCATCATCGGATCCTGGTAGCTAAGGGACAGAACTCTGTACTAGGGCCATGCTAACCTAGTATACCACTTAGCATGCTAATCAACATTCTTAGCGTCACAGTGTGATACGCAACGTATCATTATTTGTATAAGCTAATGTATCTTTACTACAATTGGAGAGAATGACAGTTGAAACAATATGTACGTTTTGCAACAGAATTATTTTCGAAACACTTTTCCTCATTATTGTGTAACCTTGTATTCAAGGGATCTCACCTCTCTTCAACAGAGGCGTTTGGAATAGTGAGTAACTGTTACTTTGATAGATATGTTACTCATACGCTGCTGAAAATAAGGCATAAGGTCCCAGCATTGATTTGAATGTATTCAGCTTCACATGCCTCTTGAGAAAAAAGTAAACACGAGTCTTACATATCAGCACTTTAGTCCTTCTAAACCGTGCAGGATACATAATGTGAACAGATGTATCTACTCGTCATTTTGTACCATTTTCACTCTACATCCCAAAGCAAATTCATCATCAGGTGCACATATAGTGAGTGAGTATGGTTTTACGCCGCTTTTAGCAATATTCCAGCAATATCACGGCGGGGGACACCAGAAATGGGCTTCACACATTGTACCCATGTCGGGAATCGAACCCGGGTCTTCGGCGCGACGAGCGAACGCTTTAACCACTAGGCTACCTGACCGCCCCTAGGTGCACATATAACATTTGTTTATGTTATCAGAATGATTATTTATCGTAACATCCCTTTTCGGCCATGTTATAACTAGATGTCTTTCAGCACAATCTATATTTCGACAGCGGACTGTCCATGGTCTTATAGTCTATAGATTTAGAATCTTAGGAAGCTATCATGTATAGAAACAAATGTCATCGTACTGTGGAGTGATTGGTTGATCAAATACAATCTAAAAGACAAGGACAACAAGAGTATACAATTACTGTATATAAATATTTTATTATTCACATACATATAGGAAGGCACGTGCCGGATACCTGTGACTCCCTTTACGACATAAATGGTTCATTTTGTATCATATATATACTCACACGCAAAAGAAACGCAAGTGGTTTTACGCAAATATGTAACAAACACGGAACCATAAATTGATACGAGTTTTAGCATGTAGTGAAGCCTGATGGTGTTATCAATATTTTTGGTTGCATTTTGGAAGCCCCGAGTAAAAACGCAACATAAAAAACGAATCGCCAAAACGCACCATTTCAATGACTATGTGGATATCATGCACCCATTTCTCGCGAAATCGAAAATGCACGAATTTTCACGAACCGTAGTGGGTATAAAACTGTGGCCGATTCTTGGACCTACCACTCCCTGGTCAACAATGCCACGCCTAACTCAAATTCCGAGAAACCAGGCTATCGGACGTTTGGAAGCTGGAGAGTCTGTCCAAGATGTTGCCCGTCGTTTCAACGTTACATAATTTACCGTCTCCTGCATCGATACAATGCTACACAGACCACAGATGACCTTCCTCGGAGCGGTCGTCCTAGGGTCACCACAACTCGACAAGATCGGCAGATTACCCGTCAACACCAGCGACATCCGTTCCTAACTGCAAGTGAAAGTGCTCGACAGATCATAGGAATCGACACATTAGCCGGGACACTGTGATCCGACGTCTCCGTTCCAACAACACATCGTCCTGTTCTCCAACCACGGCATCGACAAGCACGACTTCAGTGGGCGTAGGGTCATCGCAATTGGCGTCATCGTGAGTGGAGGCGTGTCATCTTCTCTGGTGAAAGTCGCTTTTGTGTCTCCCATGCAGACAGAAGAGTCAAAATTTGGCGGCGTCGAGGTGATCGTTTCGCTGACAGAAACGTTGTGGAAAGGGATCCATAGGGTGGACCTAGCGTCATGATATGGGCAGGGATTGGACTTAATGCGATACTTGGACCCATGTGCTTTCTGAATGTTGGTCAAGGTCGGGGACACGGCGTCACTGCTCAGCGGTATATCGACCAAGTGATCCGACCCCACGTTGTTCCATTTTTTGCACAACATCAACAACACATTTTCCAGCAGGACAACGCTCGTCCCCATGTTACCAGGGCTACCATGGCCTTTCTGCAACAACACAACATCCGTGTTCTACCGTGGCCAGCCTTCAGCCCTGATCTGAAAACAATCGAACACTTTTGGGATGAGGTTCAAAGGCGTCTACACAATGTGCGCCCAGTCCCTACAACTGCCAATGAACTACGCACATCTGCTCTGGATGTGTGCAGAAGGATCCCTAGGGCTTTCACAAATCGTCTGATCCACTAAATGTACAGGAGATGTGTGGCAGTGATAAATGCTAATGGTGGTCACACAGGTATTGACTGACATTTTGGGTATTGACCCGAAACTGTGTAAGCCCTTAACATTTGAAAAAAAACAATTATGTCATCTGCCTTTTTATCTATTAAACTGACTTCAGTCAAATTTTTGTCAATCATGCCCTAATAGTATTTCTTGTCTTTACTGTTGAAAATAAATAACATGTATACTGCATACTCGACTTGCGTTTCTTTTGCGTGTGAGTATATGTATATATATATATATATATATATATATATATATATATATATATATATATGTATATATATATATATATAAATCAGATGCATTTATCCATGAATCAAATTTCGTATGCCACAGCAACCACTTAAAACCACTTAAACAAATATTGCTGTTAGAACTTTTTCCCTTTGGTCTTCAAGCTTGGCTCCACTAAACCCCATGATCTATTCCCACTCTTTGAAAGGGAAAGGTTTTCGAGCAGTCTTACTTTTTTCAATTTCTTCTTAGGCCAATACGTTAGACTGTCAACTTCTATACATTCTTTCCAGAATTTAATACTGCGATGGACTTTCCATGTGTTGTATGATGTCATTTCCTGAAATATAGATCTTGACGTCGTCCTCGCGAGGGGGGTCACAAAACCCCTACTGAGTTAATATGGGGTGTGGTGTGAGTCAACTGTTCTTTTAACCGCTACTGTAAACGAAAACGGTCCAGCAGACGAGCAGACGAAACGAAGTCATAGAGGATAAATGAGTGAGCAACGTTTCTCGCCAATTTTAGCAATACTCAAGCAATATGACCACTACCATTTAGTTTGAACAGGTAGCATTTCAATCACACATAGTTATCACCAGCATTCGTAACATTTCCAATCTGCTCTAACTGCAACAATATGTGTAAGCCATTATCCAACTTAGTTTCAAATACTGTCTTCTCGGCTAAACGGGTACATTGGCATAACGATAGACAACATGGTTATTTTCAGAAAGGACTTAATCCATGTTGACCTACCTTCTTGTTCATTTGTTCATCCACAGGCAATATGAACCCATACATCACGTCTTCCATACGGTACCAGGTTTCTCAAAAACCAACTGGGGGCACTCCAGAAAGTGGTCAAATGTAACAAATGCTATATTTCGGATAAAACTTTTTTAGTGAAGTACGGAATCTAGTACTTTTTGGGGTTGAGTCTCGGTTGAGAGACGAGATAAACGCCCCTGTTCCATCTGAAATCAATGCTAGTTGAACCAGGTATGATAATGCACTTACTTTCGAAGAAGCGTCGACTGAAGAGTAACTGAACGTTGAGATAGAAGCCAATTCGCATGTTGTCACCTTTGGTTCATCAGAAACGACAGCAATGTTTGGACCCATCTCAGATTGAACACAAACTTGTTAGCACTTTCATTGGTTTGGATTATGTCACTTCATGTTTCAGAAACTACTTCCACATTTATTTGGAACTCTATAACGGAATTGTCATGATTTTGACTTGGTTCGTAACAAGATGTCGAGTACTTCTGATTTGGATTATGTGTGTTGCGGATTCGGAAAATAGGGGCTGGCTATGTCAGAGGGGAACGGGCTGATTAATTTGAAAGGGGAAAGGGCTGACTAACTTGAAAGGGGAAAGGGCTGACTAACTTGAAAGGAGAAAGTGTTATGGCTGTAGCTAACTTTGTAACTTAGTAATTAGTAGTTCCTGTTTGGATAATGTCACTTCCGGTATCGAAATAAAGGTTGCCCCGCCTAAGACTTTTCAACTGAAAGTTGCTCAATTGATAGCAAATTTTACATTTCTGACTTTAAGTATATCACTCGATGTGAAGATAAGGACTTTCAAATTATATTGTTCTATTTCACACCAGATCCTCTGTCGATGATGTAAAGACGCTAAGTCTTAAAGGGTGTTTTTTCCCATATTTTACTGCCGCTTCCACTTTGTGTCTAAAGAAGAAGCAGTAAAATCCGTTAAACATACCTATCACTGCCTTAACATCGACAGAGGAACAAGTGTAAGTCAAACAGAAGCTTTTGTAGCTTTTTATTTGAATTTTCATTACTGTGGCACTACCAGGCGAAATTGATCAGCATCTAATAACGGACGCTGTTTGGCCTCTGAGACATATTATGTTTTATGCCGTTTGAATGAATGTATTCAGACAGTCTGGTTTGTTTGTTTAAAGTGGCAATCCTGCATCACTTCGGGCCTTCCAACCACATTCAGCTGGCACGCCGTGATATAACTGGAATAGTGCTAAAAGCTGGGTTAAACCCAACTCACTCACTCACTCACTCACTCACTCACTCACTCACTCACTCACTCACTTACTTACTTACTCACTCACTCACTCACTCACTCACTCACACTCCTATTTTTGATCACTGTATCTTTATGTATGGACGACTTTCACGTAGATGTTATTAATGATGAAGTCTAACATTTCTCGTATGAAAAACACATGCTTATGTTATTGTCGGAATCGCACAATGGGCACTGCTTTTAGCAGGGGTGTATGGTTATAGAAACTGTGTGTCACAATTGAATCATTTGTGGGGCATCAAACTTTCTCCCCAGTCAGTCGATACTGAAACATGACATTTTCTTAAATATTGATGACAAACGAAAAAAACAATTCCAGCAAAATATTGATTTGCTTTATTAATATATACGTTGATTAACATGGAAGAAACAAGTAAAAAGTAAGCAAACAAACATGTTAATTGTATTGTGTCAATTTGGCAAATAAAGAAAATGAAAGTAAATTCATGAAGCGTTACGTTTCTAATGAGATAATTATTATGCATATATTTCTGTTTGCACTGAGTGAGTGAGTGAGTGAGTGAGTGAGTGAGTGAATATTGCTTAACGCCGCATCAGCAATTTTGCAGCTATTCGCGGCGAGAAATGTCTTTTGTGTAATCAAATATCAACCAATAAAGTAATAGTGATGTTGAAAATCACTAAAATCGCAGTCATGTATCACATTCATAGGTAAAAGACTGACTGTTCAGGTAAAAATCTATATTTTATATTCCTTCAATATCTAATATATCAATATTTAATTTCCTTCAAATACGCTAAAATCAAGTGATTAGAAACTGTGTTAAAAATTCAGATAAGGTATGAACATTATCATAAAAACGTTGTCTGACAAGTGCAAAATCAACACATTCCATCAGAATGTGCTTCATAGTAAGAGGGCTATGGCAAGATATACACAACGGTGGGTCTTCACCCTTCAATAAAATGAATGTGTATGACTGTGGCCAATGCGGCACCGCTGTAAAACTACTTCATCATGACGATATAAACCAGAATGTGCATTACCTCCAATCAGTGGTTTGATAGCATGAAGTTTGTTCATAGTCTGGGTATTCCATCTTTTTTGCCAGTGATCATTCACATATTGTCTGATGGAGGGTTTTAGATCAGAATATGGGAAGTTTGTGTTTGAAGTTGTTTTTTTAAGAGCGGCTTTTGCCGAAGAATCTGCTTGACAGTTGCCACTGATGCCAACATGACTTGGCAGCCAACAAAAAGTTATATCTTTTCCAGCTACGGATAAATTGAGACTGTTTGCACTGAATCGTGATATCTAGGTTTGACATTAACAGAACATGTATAAGCATAAGATGTTTTAGGATTATGTCATCCCAACATTTCTATTTGGAATAAAAGACAGCCACATCCACTCTAGGTGACACGCAATAAATCACACGTGCGTGTCAGTCAACACAGTAATATAGACTGTAAATACTGTAACTAATATGAAATCACCATGTCAATCAATAATTATATAAATATTTAGAGACAATATACACTTTAGTTGATAATTTCCTGAAGGTGTCCTTGAATCAGTGAGTAATGGAACCGAGTTGTAGGTCTCATCACTTGATGCTACTCGAAAGGTCGCCTCTTTTTCAACGCTATCATCAGCAGGAAACCTAGAAAGAGAGTAACACGACAATAGACAAGTGCATGGTTCGACTATTTGGAAACACATTCGTCCATTCAAAGCAGCCGGGATGTCTCATAACATCACCAACACTAAAGATTATGTCAATAACAACACTAATTTTTCAGGTATATGACGGCGGTCTGTGAATAATCGAATATGGACCAGACAATCCAGTGATTGACATCACGAGCATCGATCCATGCATATTAAAGTGAGTGAGTGAGTATGTTTTACGCCGCTTTTAGCAATATTCCAGCAATATCACGACGGGGGACACCAGAATTGGGCTTCACACATTGTACCCATTTCGGGAATCGAACCCGGGTCTTCGGCGTGACGAGCGAACGCTTTAGCCACTAGGCTACCCGACCGCCCCCATGCATATTGGAATACGATGACATGCATCAACCATGCCAGCGAGACAACCCAAATCATCCCGTTAGTCGCCTCTTGCGACAAGCATAGTCGCCTGTTACAACACGAATGAAACTATGACACTAATGCAAGTAAGACGGTGGACGTCTATGCTGTTGGAGGTGCGGCCAGACGCAAATGCTGATGGTACCTCATTTCGTAACAATGGAGTGAGTGAGTGAGTACGGTTTTACGCCGTTTTTAGCAATATTCCAGCAATATCACGGCGGGGGGACACCAGAAATGGGCTTGCACACATTGTACCCATGTCGGGAATCGAACCCGGGTCTTCGGCGTGACGAGCGAACGCTTTAACCACCAGGCTACCCGACCGCCCCCCGTAACAATGGAAGGGAACGTGAGTTATGTGGTACTCGCTGTTATGGTCTGACAGCAGGTATGCCGTTTCTATTGTTTTTATATACGAACACACTCGTACAGCAGAAGGAGCATGCAGCTGACAAGTAAAAGAGTCCCTCCCACGTTGTGTCTGTCCCAGTCCGGATCTCATCTGATGTGATTGCAAGGATTAATGCCATGACCGACTGCAAAATACAAGTTTGTTTTTAGTTGGTTTTTTTGTTTAAGGTCGAACTCTGTAATATTCCAGTTATATGACGGCGGTCTGTAAAAAAATCGAGTCTGGACCAAACAATCCAGTGATTGACATCAATTGTGATTGCAATTGGGATGCGATGACATGCATGATCCAAGTCAGTGAGTCTGACCACCCTATCCCGTTAGTCGCCTATTACGCAAAATACAAGACAGGTACGGATGTACCATGTTGATGTCCATATGGTACAACAAATAACAGTAACGTTAGTTATGCTTATTTCTGAAGTGGGTGAGTATGGTTTTACGCCGCTTTTAGTCATATTCCAGCAATATCACAATGTACCCATGTCGGGAATCGAACCCGGGTCTTCGGCGTGACAAGCGAACGCTTGAACCACGTGCACTAGGCTACCCGACCGCCCCTTATTTCTAAAGAACAAATGTTGTCTACTTAGTAATATATCACGTTATTTATTTGCATTGTCAAATGTGTACGTGATTTTCTCTTGGAATAACCAAGCATCATTTGAACGATGAATGCTCTCAGTGTTTGCATTTAACTTATAGCATATTTCGGGTAAGTTGTGATTAGAAAACATGAAACATTTCAAACAAATACCATCAGTACGGAAACCTTGTCACATGAGCTTATACCATGCCTGGTATACATGTTCCTATCAGAAACAACGACACTAATGAAGCCCCAGCACCACATGCGTGTTCCCATCAAGGATGACTGATGACGCCTCAGTATGTGTTCATGATATTCTGATCCAATTTACAATGTGCCACAATGGCAGCTATATTGAAAATCCTTGTCAAAACTCAGCCACTGTAGATAAAATTGACGTTACATTTTTGTTAATGTGCAGACAGTATTTTAACTGAAAGTTCCATATTGAACATATTATCTGAATTGATCATCTACTGTGACCATGCCCTTAATTCTTTCAAAATGAACTCTCGGCTCTCTAAAACGGCTCTAATCAGAAACCTATGGACCTAAGAACCTGAAACGCCACATGCTTAGTCTCACCAAACATCAAGCCTAATTTGTTTCAGAGGTTCGAATCCCATTTCAATATGGCCACCGTCTAAGCCGTCAAACGTATTTAAGGGCATTACTCAGCCATTTTTTAATATTAGATTTGGTAGATTTGACATTGCAATAATTTACTTTTTAACCTTGATTTGACCTTTGTGTTCTTTTTGTTCAAAGTTCACATATTTTATTCTTATGAACCTTATGATTTATAAAGGAGATACTGCATGATAATGGCAATGAAAGATTCAAAGCATCGTGAAAAGCATTTAACTTTGATGGACACAGACGATGTTGATTTTTTTTCTTATAATCTCTTGAACAAAACTTGCTGAAGCTCAGCATAATATGGTAAAAGTGTAATAAAATCAACCAATGAATATGTTACTTTAAAAATATTAACGATGTTTTTGTTGTTGCAGATTTCATTGATGACAAAGAGTTGTTTCACATGTAGAAATTAGTCGTAATTGTGTACATGTAAGTAGAAACTAATTGCCCTTTGAACTGACCTGGGAGGTAAACAACAGTCCATAGTTCTGTACGAAGTGGCGCTGGCCAAATGCCTGCACTGTAGCCACTGGAAACAATGCGTAGTTTCCACAGAACGTTCCAAACGTTAAACACACGTAGATGAAGAACAGGGGCTTTCCGGCTAGCTCATTCAACTGATAGGACGCCATCAGCACTGTGAATACTGCACACAAACACAACATAGCGACCTGTAACACAGACACATATTTCAGTGTATAGTCATTTGCAGAAAGATAATTCCGAAATGATGATGACGATTTCAAAAATTATCATGTGACTCTTCCTCGTAAGTTGTCTGATCATGGCCTTAGTAAAGCATTCAAAAAGTGTTAAAGAAAGGCGGTGGAGAACATTCCAAAATGCATCAGTGACTCTTGCTCATAAAATGTCTGATCAAAGCTTCAGTAAAATTTCAAAAGGTTTTATGGTTGGTGGTTCAGGACATACCCTATTTAAGACCAAAATGATGTCCGATATTATTCCCTTTTTTGGCTTGTACTATATATTCCCATGTGCGTTAAGGTCAACAGTTGACTTGAGTTAGGATTTCTTATGATTACGGAAATGGTTTTGTCTCTTTTTGTTTGGAGCAGTTCATACATGTTAGTGTCAGTTACATATACCTGAAGGGGGCACAGATGGTCAAGTCGCCTAAGGCGACGCGATTCGCTGTGCAGAGTTGCGTCCCTTTGACACACCAGATACCTATGCTTGTGGGTTCGAATCCCGGTTCGCCCCGATTATGTTTCTAGGTTTGTGAGCACCATATCTGTGCTCGTGGATTTCACTGAAGTGGTAAACGTCTAAGACCTGTATCACTTCGGGCTTTCCTCCCACGTTGCCTGACCGAACGAGATATGACAATGTCGCATTACACCCCCGTGTGGACAACACATTTGTTTCGTGAATCTAGCAACGGTATTGGTGCTTCTCAACACACTGAACTTGCACGATTATGTTTCTAGGTTTGTCAGAACCATATCTGTGCTCGTGGATTTCACCGAAGTGGTAAACGTCTAAGACCTGTATCACTTCGGGCTTTCCTCCCACATTAAGCTGACACGCCGTTATACCTGGAATAATGTTAAAAGCGACATTAAACCCAATTCACTCTCTCACTCACTCCATATACCTTAAAGGATACTTTGTCACCAAAATGTCCCCAGAAAATTCTGCCGCCAGCGTTGAACAAGGAGGCGAAGCTTCCAACAATTGCCAGGAAGTGATCATCATGGATGATAGACAGTCCGTAAGCCTAGAATAATCAGTTCAAATATAACAAACTAAAAACATTTCATTTTAAAGCTAAAAACGATATAATTAACTTGTTTCTACAATTTGGATGCATATTTTCCACAACACCAATTCATGTTGTATTAATTTACACTTGTGGCATATGATTACAAACAACAATTAACCTAGAAAAAACGTCAGGAACATGATGGAGTCTTTCTGCGAGTGAGTATGGTGATTAGCAGAAGTTCTAAAACCATAGACTAGATTATCCCAGACATGATTGACAATAATAGATCATTAAAAGGTTAATAACATTTATTTCACAGTACCATTTTCAAAAAGTGGCAATTGATCGCCAACACCCAAATGCATATCACCATGCAAGGGACGGCAACAACTTTGAACGTTGTGGCCCCATATACCCTCCAGATTAATAATAAAGTATTTGTTCAAATATTGGCAAGATTTTATTGGACCTCCTACAGGGTGGTGTACCTCATATTACATGAGTAGCCTTATTAATTTATCAAATCAGTAGTAACATTGTCTAGATCACGATGAAGTGGCTTACCTTCCAGAAACTTCCAAAAAACACAAGGCCCTGACTGTTGAGGAGCAGTGCAAACCACAGCAGCCAGAAATCTTTCGTCTTCCAGCTGTGTCTCCAAGACACATATGCCTCCTCGACTAGACTGGCCGAACTATGAGTAATATCCAAATAGAGACAAAGGACAAATGCATATGTCATTGAATTCAATGAATGTTTTATATCGTGTCATGGAAGGTGACAAGTTGGAATGCATACGAATGAATATATACACTGTGTGAATGCTGTTGATATGCGTTTTTAGACGTTTTATAGGTTTTGGAAGCAGGTTGTTACAACAAAATCAGTAATCACTTATGGGACCATATTTGGCTACAATGAAGTTTTGGCAATTCGAACAAGTTTATATTTTTATACAAAGATTTTTGTGAGAATAATAAGTGATGGATCATGTTGTTTTGAAGTCTCTAAGTTAATTGATATGAACGCTTGACTGAACGGAATTCTGAAGACAAGTACTGAAAACACGTGATAAAAAGTTTGAATCCTTAGCCATCGTTTGCCTTATGTTCACTCCTAGCACAATACACTTGAAGCATCCCTCAAAATCACTGAGGACATGTGCTTGGAAACACTGCATAAAAAAACTTTACATATGATGTTTATATGAAACTGAAAATACGACAATATTAAAATGAATATATATGAACCTAACGTCATATTTGGTGTCTCCTGGAGAAGGGATGAACTTTCCTCGAGCATCCTGCGATCTTCCCTTTCTCCGGAGTCTGTGAACATTTCCTCTCTCACATTTTCTTCCTCCCCTTCAATCTGCTATCAACGAACAGGGCACAATTTTTCACTCGTTATATGATTCTACTTCTCCAGTTATAAAATCACCCCATCCCATGATTCCTAAGAAGAAATATTCCTGGATAATTCATGACACGAGGCGATGGGATAGCCTAAAGATTAAAACATAATTATGCACGTTGTGTTTGATAGGAACATTGTTTGTGAAGCCCATTCCATTTGTGTTGTTGGTGATATGTTATTATTAACAATTAAAACGATTAAATTATCCAGTCATAAACTCACCTGGACTGTTGGAGGGTCTGTGAGTAGGATGATTCCCATCACTTGTAGAGCTGCGTAACAGGCACCCAAAACACTGAATACGCGAGGGACTCTGTTCAAAATAGCCTCTTGTGTAAAAAAGCTAAAACGGACAAAATGAGACATTTTACTAAATGACACAAGTAAAATATGTACATTTATATGATGGGTAGGTTCATTCGGAGGATAAAGGAACGGATATAACCATTAAAAATAATGGAATAATGAAATCCGTCTTCATCAGCTGATGAATGTCAACAAATACAATTTCAAACCGAAGCCATCACCTTGCCACCTGATGGATCAGACTTTGCCTCCTTCAAGGGAGAAGGCGTTAGAAGGTCCCCGTAGTTTAGTATCTGGCTGATAGTGGTGTGTTTTGGAATTGTATCACACACATGTATAATGTCTGCCAAATATTTTGTTAGATTTTTAGCCTCATTTTGAATGTGTCTCGCTGTCGGATTTCATCGTTAAATGTAATCTGAGCAACAACGTTGCTTGCTTTCTAATCCGAATTTTCAACACAATGATAGTGTTTCATTTATGATTGCATAGCATGGTGGTCTACCTTCAGCTGCTGGCGATCTATAGCCTGTTTTTATCTTGTATCGTTATGTATAGTGCTATTCTCTTTTATAATTCCGTACTAGTTTTATATCTATTTCTGTGATGAATCTAGTAATTTTACTGTCCTTCGTTGACAGGATTTTATACAAGTTTTCAATATATATATATAGATATATATATATATATATATATATATATAGATATATATATATATATATATATATATATCTATCTATATATCTATATATATATATATATATATAGAGATAATTACATATATATATAGATCTATATAGATATAGATATATATAGATATATATAGATATATATATATTATGTTTAACTATTGATAGGCACGATATGACTGAAATATTGCCGATGTGACTTAAAATTTAACTCACTCACTGACTCACTCATTTATGATTGTGAGGAACGTCTGACTTCGGCTGACCAGTCAATTTTCAACACCTACTACGACGAGACGTCTGACTGCATACAGGAAGTACATTGTGAGGAGTCATGGACCATGTCTGAACACAGTATGGAGACCGAGAGAAACAAGTGATTTTGAGAAAACATGAATTGGTGTTCCAAATTGTAGGGGGGGGGGGGGGGGGGGGGGGGGGGGACGGTTGGCCCAGTCGTCTAAGGCGCCGCGATTCGCTGTGCAGAGTTGCGTCCCTTGCAAGCACCAGAAACCTATATTGTGGGTTCGAATCCCGGTTCGCCCCGATTATGTTTCTAGGTTTGTCAGCACAATACCCGTGCTCGCTAGTTTCACCGAAGTGGTAAACGTCTGAGACCGGTATCACCTTCAATCTTTTTCTCTTTGGAGTTTGTTCATCTGGTTTTGGACAAACTAGGTCTTTACATGGTTCATGGCAGTGCTGCAGGATCTGACCATGAAGATACCATCTACTCTAAAGGGAGATTGTTTGTGGTGGGGTAATTGGTGGTATAAATGAATTCACATTATCAATGTTACTTGTAACCTGGTTCCATTGTAAATCTCACTTCATTACTGCTTTGGAAAATCTCTAATATACACCAGACCTGGTGCATCCGAAGACATCCTTAAGTGTTGGTACTTGGTAGTCCTTGGAATGGGTCGGTACAATACCTTCAAAGCCTCCTTCCAGTCAACTTTAGACACATCTATGACACATTATCATGGACACGCTGAACCGTCTGATACTTGTGTGACCTCTTATAGACATCTGCTATGCTCAAGGAGAAAACAGTTGATCTTCGATACTTCTGCTTCCATAAGCTAAAATCCCATTCGCGCCCAAACCGGGTATGATCAAAAAGCGGGAAACAAAGTTCAAAGGAATGATTCCTTCCTGTCACAATCCTCCAGATCATTTACATCAAAGAAAACTTATTCTTTTTTTGTCCCACACAATTATCACAGTACAGACTGATTGAATCTGAATGCATGGCAAAGGTATCCAGATAGTCATAGAAGATAGCTTAGAGTAGAGTTATCACTTGTCCCTAACTATCAGCTTCATCTACCACTTCGCGCTGGACGACTAGTTTGAGTTGTCATTTTGAGGGACCTGCATCGGCGGTTGCGACGTCAAGAGTGTCAAGGTCACAGAGTATGGCCACAACTGCGATGGTTTGGTTAGTGAAAAGTCACGTTTTATGCTTCACCGTATGGATGGTAGACGTCGTGTTTACAGATGTCGCAGGGAACGTAATGCACGAAACTACATACAGGAAGTGGACAAATTTGGAAGTGGTAGTGGCATGATGTGGGCAAACATTTCCTACACTAATAGACCTGACTTGGTGCACGTTCTGGGGAATTTAACGGCACAACGTTGCATAGATGATAATCTATCCTTCACAATATGCAACCAGTGAACGTCTTTTTCCAACAAGACAACATGGCCTCACACGGTAAGACTAACAACTTTTTTTCCGGAAACACAACATCCAGGCCTTGCAATGGCCCTCCAGGTCTCCAGATTTAAACCCAATCGAACATTTATGGGATGCACTGGATCAACGACTGCAAGCACGTCAGCAACAACCCCAGAACCTCTGGCCGTTGGCACAAGCTCTACAGGCAGAGTAAGTGAACAATCCCCAGGCAACAATTCGGGATATGATTGCTTCCATATAGCGACGATGTCAGTCAGTGTTAGACTCTAATGGTGGCCATACAACATATTAAGAACAGATGACCTTCACCTTTAAAATGTGTGCCATATGGAACATGGGTTAATGATATACTGATGTGTGCCAGCTTGGAATAATTACCATCTGTTGATTTTTTATTTGATATCTAAAATCACTTTTGCATGGGTTTGTTTTTGGCAGAGGATATATGTTTTGAAATTTGCCTCGGTTTTTAGATACTATATCTGATCAATCGAAAGTAGTCATGTATGCTGAATTGTTTTTCAAGTAATGTTTTTATAACGTTACGAAGGAACGCGATAAAAAAAGAGGAATATATTTCAGTACAGTTCGCACGTCTTTATGACGTCACAGCACAATTGTTTCCTTACACCCATAAGGTCCCTTTCCTCGTGGCGGTTCACATATATATTTATATGTATTTGTACATCGTACAATTCCGACTTTATCATAACCATAAACCCTACTGGTAGTGAGTGAATATGGTTTTACGCCGCTTGTATCAATATTCCAGCAATATCACGGCGGGGCACACCAGAAATGGGCTTCACACATTGTACCCATTTTCGGAATCGAACCTTGGTCTTCGGCCTGACGAGCGAACGCTTTAACCACTAGGCTACCCGACCGCCCCCTACTGGTAGGGCAGGACAGGCTTACTCTTTTTTGCCAACACCTGGTGTCATCTGAATGGATGTTCAGTCATCTATTTATATAACAAATGTTATATTTGGGATTAAGAACAGATTCTCGTACTTTTGTGGGTTGAGTTCCGTCCGGGATTCGAACTCACACTTGCCAGAATGAGGTACCTAATCGCCATCACATAAAGTCAGTGATCTGACCCACTCAGCCACCGAGGCACATGAACGTCCGACAACTGGTAGTCTAGATCACGTACTTTGTGTATCCCTCTGACAAGTGTAAAAAATCGAACCTGGATATTCTCTGGCATTGACATTTCATGTGTATAAATCACTATCCAATGGTGATGACACCAGCTCTTCGCAAAAAGGTTACAGTATACTGCATCCGTGGCATCCGTCACCAACACATGCACAGACAAGTCAATTGTTCACCTGATAATCACGGGATCATATGGTACTAGTCAACCTGGAGAACTGCACCAAGCATATTTTTGTCAGCCTATATGATGCGCTAAAGTGGAAATGTCCACCACATATCTACCATCAAACGGTCTAAAAGAACTTGAATGTTGTACCTTGATAGTGGTATGACGCTCCTAATATATTCGTAGATCGATGGTACCTATAAAGTTGTGAAATACAGTCACCAAAGGCTGGAGCTGCTGGCATATATGTAGTGCCGTAGACCGAAAACGGTACTTACTTTTGAGTGGTGGAATTATTGTCAAGGTATTCATTGTCAGGGTTGATGTACCATGTCTGAACATAGTCAAATATGAAAGGTCCACCTCCGAATCCTGCCACTGTTAGACCACAGGCCAGTCCTTTTCTCTGAGGGATCCACTGTCAGATAAAACTTGAATTTAAAAATACGTACGTACAGATCTGATGTTGTATCAAGCAGAATTACGGTGGTTCAATTCCCTTGCAGCATCATACAGAAATACTTCACAAGATATGGCTTGAGTGGTGCTGGACGTTGTGGGGATAAACCAAAAACAAGGCGGTGAGTATACTGTTTCTGAGTCAGGTATCCATGTTAAACTACGGCATTGTAACTCAGTGAAAAAGCACCATACATCTGGTGTAAATATGTACTAGTACACGCAGCCCTACACATACTTACATGCATGTCGCTATATAGGTGGAATAACCTCTCACCTTACCTGACCTCGTATACGGGGCTTCCAAATTAAATGGAAAATATGTATGTAATGATCATCTAAACTGTTTTAAGAAGTAAAGCACTACAAGAAAGAGCATTTATGAATGTCAACTTCTTTGTTATGAGGAACACAACGTTTGGGAGTATATGTTTACTCATTCTTCAGGTGGAATGTAGGACTAAGCATATATCCTAAAACGTTGTGTTCCTCACATTAAGAAGTTGACGTCCGTCAGTTCTCTCTCTTATGTGTCACTTCAAAATGCCATTCAAAGACTTAAAGTGTCATTACTTTCATTGCACAGCTCATAGGCACAGTGTATGAAATCCCAACACCAAGTCCAAACATCAGCCCATAGGTGAGAACCACGAGGTAGATGGAGTGTTCGATTGTGAGGGCGGTGAGCAGTGTGCCTCCGCTAAAAAAACAAATTGTTAAGGTGGAGGACAGGACCTACATCATGGTAAATCATGTTTAAAAGGGTATGCCTTTTTCCCCACTTTATCAATGCAAAGTATTTCGAAAGTATGAAGCTTCGATACTTAGAGGTTTGTAAATAAAGCGACAAAACCCTTTGGTGAGACAGGAAGATGTGACACTCGCGCCACAACTTGACATGAACTCGCTTGAGGAGTGAGTTTGGTTTCACACTCCTTGTTAAAGCACGCCAGTTATGCCATTGTATGTAAGCTTGGGGCAAAGCTGGTGTAGGTCATAGACACATTTCCAAGCGCATGGTGCTTGGCCGCAAGTCTGCACATCCTCAGTCAACACTCTGCTTTTCTCAGCCGAATAGGACCTAGGAGACCATGTGGAACTAGTTCGGTGCACCAGGCACATGGTTCTACACTTCCTGACGTGAACCTGTTGATCCTCATAGTGTTTCCATTTACTTTCATGTATGTTTGTAAAACCAAGAATAACCTGTCTATAAACAACGACTGTCATATTACGCGGACAACGAGATCGGGCGTTACAGTGATTGTAGAGATAACAGGCATTATCGCTTCTTAATTGCCAGAGGATGTAGGTACGTAGCTAAACAGCTGAGAGGACAGAGTCCTAGCCAGCATCCATGCCTAACTACCATGGTCGCATCAGTTTAAATTTCCAAAATGTAATCATACCACAGTTTCAGGGTTTTCCTTTTATGTTTTACTGATAACATACACATGACACAATCTAGTTTCAAGTCAGGGGGGACATGTTACACAATCAAAGACCATCATACCTCATAAGAACACATCCAATGGCCACAGTTACGCGAGGACCAAGTCTGTCATAGATCGCGCCCGCCAGGACGATCGTGCATCCCATGCCAATGATGGAAGCTGAGTACACCCATGCTGTGTCCGAGTAGTCGTAGAGGGTTTCATTTCTAAACTCTTCACGAAGGTAGGACGTGAGGTACGGGTTCAGGTTGCCTGTGGAAGAAGACAATATCACCTTGGATTGATCGGTTAAACATAGAAACATAAAAAAACGATGTTCTATAAAAACATAATGTCAGTTTTCTGGTGACAGTATGTGAGAGAGTGAGTGGGTTGAGTTTTTTAACAGTACTCCAGTTATATCACTGCTTGTGAGCTTGAGGTTGGAGGAAAGCGCGAAGTTATGCAAGTCTCAGACGTTTACCACTAGGTGTTAGTGTAAGTAAGTGTGAGCGAGTGTTTGTTTCATTCTATGTGTCTCAAGAGTTTAGGAAATAAATGTTTCTGTACATTTAATCAGGAATTATTTTACCACGATAGCATGAATACATAATGTGTTCGGCGATCTCCTGTGGCCTGCAAGATTACATTTACTGAACTTACACCACCATCATGCCTATCATAGCAGTGTAAAAGGCAAATGTATTAACGACAAGATAACACTGACTTACCAAATGTATATAATGTGCCCAATGTTATGTGAATAAGGACTCCGCCAATGATTACTCTGGTGGCAGGCCATCCGATCCAGCACGCCATCTTGTCCAGATGAGTAGCAAACAAAGTAGTCTTTCACGCAAATGTTCTATAATACAGTCGACGCAAATTGATAAAAAACGTCCTTGATTTTTGTTTGTGATAAACACCTCTGAACGTGACAGAATCGAAATGTCCGATTGATTATATTGTTGATTACCTTGATGACAAAACAATGGTACGTGCTGTTGACAACCTTGACATCCTTGATTGATAATGAATCTACTTTCATTCGTGAAATGAGAACGCTATAAGTGAATAAATTGCAAGTGGGGCCATGACATTTCATTGGCTATGACAGCAATTCTGTTTAAACATTTATATTTCTAGGCAATGCCCACAATCGGAGTTCTGTTTTGGTATTGTCTAGTAACATGATACACGGGGCTTGCGTTGCATTGTTGCACTGAACCTTGTCGCTCATTTCGTATTGTCTGGTAACATGATACGAGGGGCTTGCGTTGCATTGTTGAACTGAACCTTGTCACTCATTTCGTATTGTCTAGTAATATGATACGCGGGGCTTGCGTTGCATTGTTGCACTGAACCTTGTCACTCATTTCGTATTGTCTGGTAACATGATACGCGGGGCTTGCGTTGCATTGTTGAACTGAACCTTGTCACTCATTTCTTATGGTTTAACGCCGCTTTAAACAATATTCCAGTTATTTTGCGGCGTGTCAGTTCTGATGTTGGAGGAAAGCCCGAAGTGATGCAGGTCTCAGACGTTTACCAGTTCGGTGAAACCCACGAGCACGGGTGTGGTGCTGACAAACCTAGAAAAATAATCGGGGCGAACCGGGATTCGAACCCACAATCATAGGTTTCTGGCGTTCCCAGGGCACTGCACAGCGAATCGCGGCGCCCTAGACGACTGAGTCACAGGTTCCCCCTATATTCTGTAAGATCATTTGCATGCTCCTTTTCGCAATATTACAGCAACATCACAGCAGGAACATCAAAATGGGGCTTTAGACATTGTACCCATGGAATTGAATTCTATCTTCGACGTGTCGAGCGAACACTTAACCACTAGGCTACCCAACCTCCCCACATAACACAAATATTTAAATGAATTATTTCAGAGTGGGTGAGCGCCAATTGATCTTTCAGAAACATGTCTCACACTCCGTTGTTTTACATTGCTGGGTCACCGATCATTTCCTTGTTTATACAATACATATACTTTTGTCAGGAATAATCGGAATAAAAAGTGTCACATGTTGATCAACCATGCTGTAGTAGGCACTATCGTATCAACATGACCCAGTATGCAGGGCTCAGATAATTAAAGATTACTTACACTGCACACACGCAACGAGCGTGCTTGCACGTTTTCGTGCATATCAGATGCGTTTTTAATGTACAGCAAGGCACAACATTGTAGCTCACCTGGTACAAAAATAAGCTTGTATAGTTATGAAAAGAAGTGTATGTTCGAAGTTTCAAGGATGTATTGTCCAGAGCCCATGGTGACAGATGTGTAAGATGTGTCCAGTGTACACATTCCAACTTGTGTCTTCCTTGACCTGAAGTCTTGGTCATGAAGCTACAATAGTCTCCGAAATGATTAACTGCTGTCTGGAGATACTTTGACGTTGACATCCAAGGCTATGGGTTTGGTGAGTGAGTGAGTGAGTGAGTGAGTGAGTGAGTGAGTGGGTGGGTGGGTTGGTGGTAGGGTGGGTGGATGGGTGGGTGGATGGGTGGTAGGGTGGGTGGGTGAGTGGGTGGATGGGTGGTAGGGTGGGTTGGTGGGTGGGTGGTTGAGTGAGTGAGTGAGTGAGTGAGTGAGTGAGTGAGTCTTTCACACCTACAAATAGCGAACTCACACAGATGCAAAGCGAATTCACAGCGCTTTAGACAACTGGGCCCCATGTGATCTTCTGTCACTGCTAAAGATCTTTCTGGGTCATACGTATCTACATGATCTCTGATGGCTGCAACAATACGCATTTACCTGCCATCTTTATTAGGTTACTTGATAAGATACACATGTCATATCTCTCTATTATCGGGGACCTGGACAGATTGCTGTGATAATAGAGCAGAGTTGAATTAAGAAGCCATAGGATATTTGTTGTATCATTTGAAGTACACAAACAATACGATTAACGAATATTGTTCACATGCAATCTTAAATACATACAAGTTATATATATCGATGTTAAGAAACAAAATGTCCATTGTCAGGTTTGCAAGAGCTAGTTGGAATTGTATAATTAAGTGTACTACGGGCAAAGATTAGTGTTTCAGGAACTGTGTGAATATGATATATTTTATCGATCTAATATTTCTTGTTCGATGTGAATATGTTTTGCTTAGTCATGATACGCGGGGCTTGCGTTGCATTGTTGCACTGAACCTTGTCACTCATTTCATTAAACTGACACGCCGTGATATAACTGGAATACTGTTGAAAGCGGCGTTAAACCCAACTCTCTAGATAAGATCCGTTTATGACATATTCTTACACTTGGCATATTGCTTTATTGCTTGTTTAAGGGCCCGTGACGATTCCGGGGTAGAATAGGTCTTCAGCAACCCATACTTGCCGTAAATGGCGACTATGCTTGTCGTAAAAGGCGACTATGCTTGTCGTAAAAGGCGACTAACGGGATCGGGTGGTCAGGCTCGCTGATTAGGTTGATACATGTCATCGATCCCAATTGCGTGGATAGATGCTCATGATGTCAGTCACTGGATTGTCTGGTCCAGACTCGATTATTTACAGACCGCCGTCATATAGCTTGAATATTGCTGAGTGCGACGTTAAACAACAATTCAACCAACCAACCATTTCAAATAAAAGATGAATTTGTGTCAAACAAAATGCTTAAAAATAATATTTTTGAAGATGATGGACAAGACATAGCCTCAGTTTAAAGTTAAAAAGTGCGGACTGCACGTGCACCGGAATGACACGAACGGTTGTAAGGCACGGTCCTCGGAAATTAGGCATTTTGCCTTTAAGGAAAATTAAACGTTTATATATACGGTTCAGGGCATTACTACTTCAGTTGAATGTTTTGAGGTTAATGGTTCAGCCTCTTTGTACCAACCAGCTACACCCACTACAGTTAAAGCACATTTACATGTTTTGCATCTTACCTTATCATGCGGACGAAAGACGAGGCCAGCCTGATGCACTTCATTAGTTCTTTTCTTCATTACTTTTTCCTCGGTATATATCGCTGGGCCGGCAAGTATGTTAGCCATTTTGCTTGTTTCTTGAACCAATTCATAGCAACCTCTTTTGATACCTTAGCAGCTGTGTTTAGATTTTGTATAGCTCCTTTACCTTTCCAATATCCTCGTGGGCTAGAGTAAATTGTATCCATTATTAATTAATATTGATGTTCCTTCAATACAACTATTTAGATAAATGTTCACATTAATGCATAACAATGAACGATTACAAGCCAACAAAAGAAGTTGAAAAAGCTGTCGAAGCATTCATGTTCCGGGACAAAATTATCAAATGGCGAGAATTACCACAAGGCGTGCATCTTATTATGGATGTCAAGTTATCCAAATATGGTTATCAATTGTTTCGTTCCAGTTGTGAAGAATGGTATGCAGTCTGGTCTCCTAGAAAAATGAATGTTGGATATAAATATGTCCGAAATAATGGTATGCGTATGAGTAAAAATAATAGAAAATATTGTCATTACAATTTGGTTTACAAGTTTCCTCGATATAGGATGGCATACATGCCGATCCAATGATCGTCATCACATAAAACTTGAGATTTCCATGGCAGCAATGTCGGGAGCTGGACCTAGGTCCACTTGCTCGAAGCGATCTTAGCGATACGTCTATAGTAAGCCTATGTTAAAGTATGGGAGTAAGATCTTAGCGGTAAGATCGCTTTGTGCAAGTGGGCCCTGGTCCTGGGTGGGGTGCTGCAGTATCGACATTGTCTCCTCTGCACCGCCCACGGCCAGTACTATTACACCTCCCACACTGTGACTGTGTCGAAATGATTGAACTAACTGCAACAAGCACCTGGGATATGACTCGTCAAGGCAGAATAAGTACCTAGTGTAGTGTACTTGGCTGAGTAGCCTCCCTTGCACCGTGCATGGCCAGCATTTGTGTGACAGAGCCATGTGAAATGTCAATGTTTGTTTGTTTGTTTGTTTGTTTGTTGTTAAACGCTGTCCAGACACGTCTGTCGTCCAGACTCGATTATTTACAGACCGCCGTCATATAACTAGAATATTGCTGAGTGCGGCGTAAAACAACAAACCAACCGACGCCGCACTCAGCAATATTCCGGCTATATGACGACGGTCTGTTAATAATCGAGTGTTGACCAGACAATCCAGTGACTGACATCATGGGCATCGATCTACGCAATTGGTGAGGTGATGCGAAATGGGGTTTAACGTCACGTCCAAGCTTATTGCACTTATATAGCGACGTGCATGCACGCGCGCATATGTGTGTGCGTATGTCTGTCTGATTGTACTAGACTGATGCCGATTTATAGTGCTAGCCTACTGGGATACCGTGCCGCAGTTTAATATGAATACACCGCTCAGACACAGTACTGTCTCCGAGCAGACCAGTCCTTATTTTAGCCCCTTAATGCCGAGCGCCAGACAGGGTTACAACAAGTACAATCTTTATACGTCATTTGGTATCGAACCCCGGATCTTTCGCTCTCCGGGCGGAAGCTCTACCACTAGACCACGGAGGCGGTCCTACGCTATTGGTATACGATGACATGCATCAACGAAGTCAGTGAGCCTGACTACACGTTAGTCGCCTCTTACGACAAGCATAGTCGCCTTTTACGGCAAGCATGGTTTGCTGAAGACCTATTCTACCCCGGATCGTCACGGGTCCAGTGTCAATGTAATAAAAGCGTTGAGTATAGTGCACATGGAATGACCGAGTCCCCCTTGTTCTGTGCATGTCATGCATCAGCTTATGCACACACTTTGGTTGTTGATGCGATGACTTTTTGTACTTCCACACTGCTATTTAACACGAATGTATGAATGACTGGACGAAGCAGAATTTCACATGTGATGACGTCACAACAACACATGGTCGACGTCATCACATGGTCATTGTGTATCTGAATTTGTATAGGTCAGTATGACTAACGTTGTGATCTGGAGGGTCAAGTTGAATAAATGTGTTTGACCTGCAAGATCTACACGTTAGAATATCATGATGATATATGCATGTGTGTAAAGCGATTCCTGCACGTGGTTAATGTGGTGATTCATGCATTCTTACACATTTGAAATGAACGTATTTTGAGCTTTGAGCTGTTCATCGACGGGTTACATTTGAAAACATGTTAAGTCAGTTCTGAAACAGTGATTACAACGACAATAAACTCTGAACCCGCATTGTATTTGAGAGACGGCCGGCGCTATCTAATCAATCGAGCCAACTCAAACATTAACGCTCCATGCTCTGTCACATACGTTCTCAAGTTATTACATCGCATACACAGCCTGCCCAATCATTTCACACCACTGACCTGTCAGACACACGTTTTATGTCATTACCACACCCACCTGTCACATAGTTATACAAGCTGCATGCACAGTACTTGCATCGTTATCATTAGGGGACACGGGGGGCCCAGTCGTCTAAGGGGCCGCGATTCGCTGTGCAGAGTTAAGCCAGAGACCTATGATTTTGTGTTTGAATCCCGGTTCGCCCCGATTATGTTTTTAGGTTTGTCAGCACCATACCCTTGCTCGTGGGTTTCACCGAAGTGGTAAACGTCTGAGACCTGCATCACTTCGGGCTTTCCCCCCACATCAAGCAGGCACGCCGTGATGTGACTGGAATAATGTTCAAAGCGGCGTTAAACCAAACTCACTCACTCACTGAGAAGCATCTATATCAACCCTCGTTGAGCTGTACGGTGTATTTTCCATACAGTTGTAATGGGATCTTGCTGTATCTCGGTCGGACACAATAACATTAGAAACAAAGTATAGGAATAAACCGATTCTGAAATACTATATTGACACGATGTTAATAAAAGTGTCCAGTCAAGATTAAAGTCAATTGTATTGATTCATCGGGTAAACAAACTAACACATCTATGTTGTGGCTAACTTACCAACCAGACACATCATCAACCTACCCAGCATTTAACATTTGAAGTGATAATTCCAATGTACAGTATTGTGTCCCGATGATCATACACAACGCATGTCCTGATTCGTTATTCTGAGAAATAGACATAAACTGTGCGAGTGATGTATTTTATAGAATAGACAAATGGTCATTGTTAATCAAAGCATACAAGATAGAAATATCTAGTAACGTCATTATATTCCAATCGGTTAAGCCACATGGTCTCGTAGTACCAATGTGTACGCATCTTCAGGTTTGGGTACACTGGCTGCACATATAACGAGTGGCATGTCCTATACAATGTGATGTTCAGTTTGCACATTAGTGGTCAGTAATAGTCCCACACCTGCTGTAGAAACGATGTCAACGTAAACAACTAGACAAGATTTCTTTGTGTTGTATAACATCTTGGTGTTGGCAACTACATGTATGACAACATGTTACTGTAATGTGATTTACACAACCCTTTTGTCTTCCAAATGTACAGAACATTCTTACAGCCTAACATAGACATCCGTAATAAACCATACGGATCGAGCCATAGTCAGGCGCGTGTCACGATCAACAGTCACGTTTTTCACCTTTAGCTTAAAACCAAACGCTTGCATTTATGATAAGAACAAAACGATCCATAAACATTAGATTAATACATGAGATCGTTCAGTTTGTTCCATCGCCGTAACTGCAAGATCAATGTTAACCAATGGTCTAACATTCCGTGTTGAAATACATCAATACAAAGGACCAGACAAGCGTCACTCTGGGTGAAGAACGAGCTATATTGAGGAACTGTGACGTGCACATGTCTTTTAAGTTTGGCTATGAACATGCTTCTGAACAACTGCGACATCTACTTATAAATACTGTGGCGAAAAGGTCCTTTCACAAAACAAAAAATATTGACCATCACAAGCCAGTCGTTTTTGTACAAGACCAGTTAATCATCATTTAATTTCTTTCAGTAATGTCATGAATTCAGACTTCTGCAATGTCGTCCTATTTGTCGTGGTAGGACTAGTATCTATTCTTATGCATAGCACAGGAATGGTACCGTACATATAGGCCATGCCTTTAAATCTGGTAATTAATTCAATAACATGGATACGTGCGCTTACGACTGTACTCTGTAGTTTGTCTGCTGTGTTAAAGGTTACAGTGTACGTGAACATATGGTGGCTCACCACATAATAGAACGGTGTTGATTCATGTTCTTCCGATCCTCAGAGGATATATGTCAGTACAAAGTTCGTACCAGCTTGTGAATGGGGTCAATATTGCTAAACAAAGTTCAACAAAGTATTTAAGCATACAAGTCACTTTTGCGAAATTTACATTTTAACCCCTAATTGATTGATTCAATGAATATCAAATGTGCCAGTAATGTGATCTGAGACGGGATAATTTGTTTTCAATGAAAGGGTTAACTTGTAATCGGATTTAAATATATTCTCGAATGTTAGACATGCAGCGTTGTTTGAGGAAAACGAAAATAAGAATTGCCACTAATTGTTATTGAATACATTTGATGGATAGGGTAAGAGTGAAAAAGTGAATTACAAAATGTTCTTCCTTATCAGACGTGGTGGACGTTTGCGTCCGAGATGGCACACTCTCGGTTTATCAACATTCAAAAGGAATCAGATCTTCTCAAAGTTAATGGGATCTAACCAAGTTTACAAATAACCACAAGGTACACAATACTAAGCTAGATTAATTTGTGCAGGAAAAGATGGTGATTGCAAACTATGAATTTCTTCCTTCTAAGAACTGCTCATTCAGTGAACTGCTCAATCGAATGCATTAAGTCCATAAAAGTTAAAAAACATATCTGATATCAAAAGACTCTCAGGTGAGATTCCATTTACACCCAAAACCATTCTTCATACTTTTTCATCTGTTAACAGTAATAACCAGTATCTTGAGTGTAAAATGTACGGCTAACAAGCTTCAATGGCAGAGAGATAAAGAAAAAGGCAGCAATAGCCATTTCCATAATCATAAGAAATCTCTACTAAATACGAAAGATCTACTCCAGAGAATAACCAATCTCCGCTATCATGTCTTGCCCAACAGAGCAGAGTCCAATGTACTATTCCGACTATATCATTGTAATTGTATATAGATTCACATCAGCAGCAACTGTATCAGAGATGAGTGACTGATTGATTCGTCACTGAGTATGAGTCATGACATGCACAGTAAGTTGATACAATAAATACCCCTCCCAGTAGAAGGAATAGGAAAGTCACTTGCCTCGTAAAGCTACCCTGTTGTCAGAGGATCAGAGACGCATATGTGACAGATAAAAGGTCAGTGAACTTGGACCCACACTTCAATAGAACAAGCACTGTTTGATATGTCAGTTTGTCATGTGTTGTATACGTAATGGTGTCATAAAGTAATGGATCACGGGGTTATGAGTCGTGTGGATGTTAAAAGGAAGTTTATAATGCATTATGGATAGAATCAGTATGTGTACTAAGCATTGAGTGTCATACTTGGTGAGTCACAGAATACTGAGTGTACATTATCGGTTACTCGTTGCTATGTTGTCTATTTATACCTATGTCCCTACTTCTATTAACCCCAATGTACATTCTTTGTTTCAAGCAAGATTTGTCGTCTGTAATTCCGGAGTACCAACTGAGTCATTTATGGGTAACAATAATTCACGCAACTCAAATCAATATATCATGTGTCACATTAAGCTATCTTTGTCATATCGATATAAAGGCGAATATTGTCTGGTGAGAGTGGTCGAACATGAGAGTGAGTGAGTGAGTGAGTATGGTTTTACGCCGCTTTTAGCAATATTCCAGCAATATCACGGCGGGGGACACCAGAAATGAGCTTCACACATTGTACCCATGTCGGGAATCGAACCCGGGTCTGCGGCGTGACGAGCGAACGCTTAAACCACTAGGCTACCCGACCGCCCCTCAAACATTAGAACTCTTCCCAGGGGGGTGATAGTTCAGCACAATTGTTAATGAGGTCGAACACATGCTGTCAAAATGTCCACATGCTGTTTAAACTATTAATACAAATGTAATAGCTGCAAATCACTGCTGTGAAATTGTAATTTGAACTCAGTTACTTAGTTAAAGTTAAACAAATTCAAGGAGCAAATGCAATTTGGAACAGCTAATGACTAATACATTGACAAGTGATCAAATATTAATCTTGTCTGCACTGTCCAACATCTGTCGTTTATTCAGGAAATTGAAACTGAATATTAAGTAAAATTAATGGAATACATTACACAACTGATTAATGAGGTATGTACTCAGTTTCAATATACGTGTATAGTTTAAAAAGTCGAGATTACACATAAACACATGCTTCTGATACAGTCAGATTCGTACACCGAATTTTTATTATTAGGGAAGTTGGTTTTATTTGTCGCTTTTATCATAATAGCTTAACATACCAAGAAGAACTCGATGTATTTTTTATTTAAAAGAATGCTGCACCTGAAGGGCATTCAACTCATGAGCCCATACACCAAGTATACTGGGTTACGGCATGTTTAGTGAAATTCGTTTGTACTTGGAGTAATATAGTGATCTCTGTTTACACATGTATTAGCCGCAACTCAAGGTGTAACACTGAAACATAACATCCTCAGTATGAAGATACAATCAAGTTGCTTAGTATTAGAAGTAATGGAAATATGAAAATAATATGCTGAATCATATTCCGAAGAGTATCGCCAATGGGAAATATAGTAATATGCAGTCAGTCATGTTTCCCTTAGATATCATATACTTAGTTTACTTTAGTTTATATGCTATCAAAGTGAGTGAGTGAGTGAGTTGGGTTCAACGCCGCTTCATTCCAGTTATATCACGGAATCCTATGAACACGTTATAGAACTCTTTGGAATATGAAACTAGATGCATTGTGGCAAAACATGTGCTAAAAGGATGATGTAAGATCACACAATAAAATAGCTTGTAACGGCAATACACATAAAAATACACTCTAAAAACACGTTGAATATTTTTAACATTGTATTGCATGCATTCGGTCACTGCATTGAGCAAAGTGGAGTCAAATAGTGGGAAGGATAGTATTTGTTGCTTCGTTTAACATATATCCATAAGATGTTTATAGGCTTGGTATCTGACTCCTAAACATTCGACTATTAGTCCTTACGTCTTCAATACGAAGACGCAGTAAAGCTCGCAGTCGTAAGAGGAACTTGAAACACGGTAATGCTGCACTCACATGTTGTTGACTCATACATTAATGTTAATGAGCCCGATGTATGTGAACTGGGTCTCACACCTCAGTATAAACAAGGTGTGATCAATATGTCATATAGTTAAAGCCACATGGGCGTTTGAATGCCAAATGACTCAAACGATAGTCGATATTTCTAGGCAAATCTGAACAAGTCAGAGAGTAGTATGCCTTAAGTTGGATATTCTACCTATACTAAACCTGTACATTCACTTGCAAATTATCCTGGAAAACTGAAATGACAATGTGGTATTTTGGATAGAAACATTACGAATAACGACCAAAAAGTTTTCATATGTGTCTGCTACATGTACACTACTTAAAACAATTAAATCCGACAGGAAAGTGATCATAATGTTTCCCTGGCATACCGTATCCTTAATTCATCGGTCCTCTATTACTATTAATCAAAGTATTCCATCTTGATGTTTTATCTATGAGATATATATAATGAAACGTGCAGACGAGATCAAAGTAATTCACAAACTATATCCTCGTTTCTGGTCTTTTCGAGGCCCTGAGACACAGACGTTTAATGCATGCAGAGTTTGAAACATCATGGGATTTATTTAATCTCACCTTAAAGTATCTTTTTTTCTTGGTTAATGACGATTCAGAACAAGGTCAAATAATAAAGTCATGGGTCACTGCACTGCGAGAGCTTCATACTGGGCGCCGTTTGTTAAAGTTACCTGATTTGAAGACCTTCGCTTAATAGCTTGCCGTGAACTTACAACTCAAATATCTCAGTATACTGTGTCTGAGTGGGGTATTCATGTTAAACTGCGGCATGGTATCTCAGTTGGCAAGCACTATATAATCGGCATTAGTCTGGATGCGTGCAAGCAGCCCTACACATACACACACGTTCATGCACGTCGCTATTTTAGTGCAATAATCCTGAAAGCGACGTTAAAGCCATTTCACCTCCCCTCTCGTCTAAGTTGTCTTTAGAATATAATACAATATGACATCAGATACATTATTTGCTGCAAGGAACTCTAGATCGTATACATGTCTTCAACACACGGCTACTCATGCCGATATGAGTGTACAATTATGATTGAGTGCTTGAGTTGAGTTGATCGTCACTTTGAACTCAAAATATTTTAATGATGACATATCTTCGACAATAATAAGATATATTAGGATTCTAGTGATTTTGATATAACATGCCATACACGTGGAAGGATGTCCGAGAACGCAAGGCTATCGATATAAGACCTTTTGCATTATGTATTCACAAATCAGCTGTATGTCCCGTCCTTATTTATAGGAAGTTGAAACCTGATTAAAACATGATTCATTAACGGTGACTCGCGTTTAGTTTCATAGATCAGTGTCGCCAGAAGCATCATAAACTTGTGCTCTTTAGTCAAGTCCTTTCTCTGCTGATTAAACCGCTGAAGCTTATCTCAGTCGACAGGTACGTGTTGTATGTAAACATCACCCGTCAGTCACCAATTAATGTCATTCTCATGTAACTGTTAATTTATATCATGAAAATTATCACAAAGGGGGTAAATTTTAATGCCTGTTTCATATTGATTTCAGGACAGCGATGGACATTCATGTTATACTGAGTGTAGCACTTGCGCTTTTGTCAACACAAGGTAACATTTCAATTTGTATTTCAATTGGTATTTTGCTTTTATTTAACAAAACTAATGAAATGGGAAAACTGTTCCCCCACGTTACTTGTCATCTTCCGCATCAAATTTCGAACCGACGACATAATTTGTTCCAAACAAGTCACTTTAGTATTGTTTGTTTTTCAGAAAAGAAAAACCGGGAAGCTCCTCCTATATTTCATATGTCTACTGATTTGTATTTGTATTTCTTGTTGGTCGTCCATGTCCTAGTTCTCCCGTGGCTGCGACAAGGAACCGTGTCCACCTGTTTACAAGTTAGTCCCCTCAGTTGATGCCCCCTTCCAACCAATGTCAACGTGATGTAACCTGCCCTAAACAGTAACATGACAATCCCGAATATGATGGAGGACTTCCCATTTTGCTATAACGATATAAATCAATTAATACTATTGCTTTATTGAATGTGTATGTTATACTGCAAATGGTTTCCAGTACAATGTATGGGTTATTTCCGGGTTTTTTTTCTAAGAAATGCTTTTTTTCATGCATTAACAGTATATTCGATGTAAAATATGTCATTTATGTAATGAACCTGTTCTATTTTACAGCGGAAAATTGCTTCGAGAACCAACAATGTTCAAGCTGTTCAAGAACAGGATTCTGCACAACAAAATGCTTCCCTGGGTATTTCGGCATTACATGCAATTCGATGTGCAGCAAGAATTGCAAAAACAGTGAATGTCATATAACAAGAAGAGGCATTCCTGTATGCTCTTATGGGTGTGTACATGGTTTCTTTGGTGCTCAGTGCAATATCCCCTGCACAAGTCCGAAGGGAAGCTGTACAAAATGTCCTCAAGGATGTGATGGAACATTCTGCCATCTCAATTCATCTTGTGTTTCTGGATGCCATGACTCATACTATGGATACAACTGCAAGACTTGTTCAGACAGATGTCGATATTGTAACAGGAAAACAGGCAGTTGCGATGTGTGTCATGATCCATATTCCGGAGGAAACTGTCAATTTTCATGTGAACATTGTTCAACAACTGATGCTGTGCAGACATGCGCACCTGGATTGTATGGACGTACATGCTCCAAGAGGTGCAGCACAAATTGTTTACCGTACCCTACCGCTAATACCAATCACATTGTGACAATTAACAGTTCCGCCTCCTGCACATCTGAATGTCACAGATCTAGTGGAGAGTGTATCAATGGTTGTGTAGATGGTTGGTCCGGTCCAAACTGTTCCTCTCAGATTCAGTGTAACCCAACTTGTAAAGGTTGTAATGAAATAGGTGCTTGTGTAGACGGATGCTTACCTGGTTACTTTGGAAATGACTGTAAGCCTTGTTCTAAGAGTTGTTTCAATCAGACATGCCACCCAAATAACGGGACTTGTGACAATGGGTGTATCCAAGGACAATATGGACAATTCTGTACACTGTCCTGCACAAACTGTCCGGGAGGTGCCTGCCATCCTAGTCCTGGGATATGTGATGAAGGTAACCGCACTTGTCTTCTATGTTGTTCTTCCAAAAGTGTTTTATCCTTTTTACAACTTTATCACAACAATATGTATACTGAGTCAAATTAAAAACTTCACAATAAAAGTAATCCCATGTATGATATACAACGAACACATGTATCAGAGAAGGTAATTTGTAATCATTAATGTCCAAAGAAGGATTTTAATTAACGGTGGTAACCATAATTTGTTCATAGCACAAATTCGGTATTCGGTAATAACATCAACAGTTTTCATCATAAGTCCCAAGAACGAGAATCTAATGGCACACAAGTTCAGTAGCGTGTATGGCCACCATGTGCTTTGACAACTGCCACACAACGCCTCCGCATGGGCCTTGTGATGCTTGTGAACACATGATTGGGAAGACGACGCCATTGTTGCTGCAAAATGGTGCCAAGATCTTACAAATTCTGTGGTTGGTTCTTGAGAGTGCGCAGACTTCTGCCAAGAGCATCCCAGACGTGGATGAGGTCGGGAGACCTTGACGGCCAGTCCATGGCGTTGACTCCCGCATTCTGAAGGAAATTCCGTGTCAAAATTGCTGTGTGGGGTCTGGCATTGTCGTTGGAAGATCAAACCGGGTCCATGTGCTGCCATAAAAGGCAGAAGTTCTGGTGCCAGTACCTGGTCGCGGTAAGCAGCAGCGTTGAGGTTGCCACGGATGACAAGAAGCCTGAAACGTGCATTGCCACAGAAAGCACCCCACACCATGACACTTCCGCCTCGAAATCTGTCAACTTCCTGTACACAACACTGGGCGTAACGTTCATTGCCTCCACATCCTCGCCTTACCATCAGCAAATCGAAGATTAAATCGGGATTCATCACTGAATACGACTTGAGTCCAGAAGTGTCGCTGTGCCCACAATTGACGTTAACGTCTGTATAATTGAGTCGGAATCGCCCCGCAGTATGGCCGTCGAACGGTTTCGAACAGTTTGCGCACTCAGTCTACCCTTAAACAGTTCATTTCTGGTTGATGTAGCCTTCAAAAATCGGTTATGGAGGTGACGTAAGACAGTCTGACGATCCTCTGCATGTGACGTCACACGTGGTCGACCTGGCCGAGGGCGATCAGCGGTGATACCCGTTTGCTGTAGACGCGTCTGTAAATCAAAAATAGTTCGTCGACTACAACCCATCGTCCTTGCGACTTCAGCTACGGACGTTCCCGTCTGCAACATGCACATTTGAAAGGCGTGGCATGACAAATGGCCGTAAAGACTTTTGTTATCTTGTGTTTTTCTTTTATTGTTATTGACTGCTGACAAGCTGAAAAAACGTGCGGTATTCTGACCACTTTTGCCACTATTGTGCTGTGCACATGATTTTGATCGATTCACCTGCACAAAAACGGGTGTTATCTGAAGACAATACGTGGCCATTACTGTTTAAGTACACAATGAGGGCCCACAATGATAACTGGTCAAAATGTTAAAATTTTAGGATTGTGAAGTTTTTAATTTGGTTTAGTATATTTAATACTTTTTTTCATTGAAAGTCTTACTGATCTTTTATGTTCCTTTGGTGTTTAATAATATGAGGGACATGTTCCTCTGAAAAACTGGGATTAATACAGAGGTCACATGACGTCATTTGTCTGTGATTGCAAAAGGTGTTGCTGCTGACTGCGAACTGGACTCATGGAAACACTTTCTAACTATTTTTTAGGGGGAAGGTCTGAACGGGAATCTAGTGACACGTTATACACACCGCTTAATAACGGAAAACGTCCGTGAATCGCATGTAAATAAAAGTAAATTCACAGTACAAAAAAGAGACAAACATGGTCATGCACATATAAGTAAAACTTTTAATACATCGCGATTATTTCATTATAATATGCACGGCTGCAGTAATAAATTTTGTAATATGTCTGCCATAGTGGTCATGATTACAAATTGGTAGGAATTTAGTGAGTGAGCGAGTTGGATTTAACGCCGCTTTTTACAGTATTCCAGTTATATCACGGCCTGTCAGCTTAATATGGGAGGAAAGCCCGAAGTGATGCAGGTCTCAGACGTTTACCTCTTTGACACAAAGAATATACTTAGCGTACCGAAGGTGAAACACGCCCCAAGTGTTAAATGAACACAAACACCACCGACTATTGCTGCTCAAGCTTCAAACCCACAATCATAGGTTTCTGGCGTGTCCAAGGGACGCAACTCTGCACAGCAAATCTTGGCGCCTTAGACGACTGGGCCACCCGTGCCCCCAGGAATTTAGTCATCACTTATAGTCATACCATTGTTATGCACACTAATCAGTCTTGATAAATCCATAGGTTGCAGAGGAGACGTCGAACATGGCGTACATCAAGATATGAAGATGTATATATAGGCTACACAATATCAAATGCGCTTTGAATCATATTATCCAGCATCGAATTTGGTACAATAAACAATTACACATTTTGTTATCAATGTTCACAGATGTTATTTACTACTCGCTCATGAAGAGATCAACCGTTTAATAAACATACAGCTGCATTACACCATGTGTAATACCAAAACGAATCTCTGAATTCTAAAGGTATAGGCCGTAGTATAGTATTACTTTAGCACGTGTCAACTTTTGACGTGTTTGAAGTATTATTTCGTTAAACTCAACTGGATTATGCTGTGGATCGCGTAAATGTCACACACGACAGTTAAATTGAAAGGAGTTATAAACGGCAAGTAGTAAATAGAATACTGAACTCGCTCCCGTATATCACCAATGTTATGAAACTCGTGAATAGTTCCGGTATCTGGGATACCAGAGTTCGTTTAGTATTCTATATGCAGTCAGTGATATATAAAAACAGCCACATTATTTTAATTCATTGCCTTCTTTTCCGATTGTTTAACACGTCAATGTTTATGCCTTTTTCCTGTCTTAATTGCTTGAACTAAATTTAAATAGTGTCACACCCAAGTGGCGCTAGTGTGAACACAATTAACACAAAAAGATGACGTTTGGCGGTCAAAGTTTATATTATACCAAACAAGCTTATGTTTAACTTGGTTTTAATGTCAACAATAAAGATATACATGTAACTTATTAATATTAACATGATGATAAAATGATGTCGATAAAACCTCCCCCACCCTTCTGATCAAGTCTTCAATGAAGCAATATCTTCCTTTATTTACACCAATTTATATTATTTTGAGAAAAATCTTATTGAGTGTAAAACAAATATCAAGAGAATGTGTCTAAGGTTGGCCTAAAACATGTTTAAAGATATACAACTTATTGAATTTGAGGTAGAGTGTCTCAGAGCTTGACCCAGGATCGTATGTATAGGCAATATTAACAGATGATGTAGCCTCTCAGAGCACAGGTTGGATGACCTTGAAACCACAACAATGACGTAGGTGGTGGCATATTTAACGCTATATATTTAACGTTGGCGGTCAACTCCATGACAGGTGAAATTTACATAATAGTTTGTTTTATCATTTGGAATTGTCCTCATGTTATATAAGGTATCCGAATAGATCGAACATGATGAACAAACTAAGTATTAAGACAAGCATAAGTTCTCACTAAGCGACTGTGAGCGCAGTTTGACGTACTCTAAAATCAATCATAAATATAGAGAAAATCCCTCAATTCATGTGGTCATGTCGTCCACGGCGTTCGTTAGTAATAAGGACAGTAACAATGTCTACTGAAATACTTTGCAGAGAAAAGCACACTCGGGATGCAACAATTGCCTTGAATCGTCGGTAAGGAAAATGAAACACGGAACGACTGCCATATTGAGATACAAATGCAGGAAATATTGGAACGTATACATTGTCCTCCGCTTGTCTTAGTAATGCATTTCTAGTATAGCCTAACGACACACAATTGATTATGAATCTCTGACTGTTGGTATGAAAAGGGGACCCTCAAGCTGGCTTCCACATTGCCTACAATAAACATAATTAAACAAGCCACCTTTGCATGAAATATCAAACAAAACCAAAGTGTAATTATCATTAACATTCAAAGTGCCATACTGTAAAACCCTTTAAATGAAGACAGTTGTCATTAAATCTTTAATAACTAGTGTATTAGGTAATTATGTATCTGGGTCTGGTTTTTGAAATAACTTTCTAATATAGCCACGATGGAATAGGGTACAAAAGGGTGTCAGTGACTAAAAATGCATAACGAATCCAAACAGTGAACAAAATAATAATAACAAAAATCATTTAGCAATATGAAATACATAAACCTGTATATTTATGATGTATGATAACAACAACAAGTAGAATATCCATGGATGTTAATAGCGTACTGACACACTATGGTGATTAGGTCACGTCTCACAAAATGCTGTCAGGGCGCACATTCAGGGAAGGGTAGACGTAGTTGTCAAGACCGAACATGGCCCTTAATGTTGACTCAAATAGATAAAGGTCACTACAAGGTAACTATCTATGATGCTATAATCTTGTTATGTATTTTAATGTAAATGAAGGATGGATTTTCGCAGAATAAGTGCAAGTTATGGTTGACAAGGCTGACTTCGTGTTCTGATCACATATACTGGCTACATACCGAACTTTTATGACCATATTATCATTAATATTATTGACTCGAAAAACGTAACTTGATCACGAATAAGCAACTATCAATCTGAGATCTCATTCCATATCGGGTCAGAGTTACAATGATCGCGTTTTTCACAGGGGAAACCTGATGTTACAATGATGTTATAATTGATATGTTTCAGAAACTAAAGGAAGCACCACGACTGCTCTGGTAATAGGACTCTCGACAGCATTGGTACTTCTTATAGTTGGTATCCTCGTGTTTCTTTTCTGCCGCAGTCGCAGAACGCCCTCTCCTGAGAGGTTGGTATTTGAACTGTTTATCTAGAAAAACAATGTTAAGTTACTACCCACTATCTTGTCATATGACTACTAAGCAGCATAAGATTGATTGTCAAGCATTGCTTTTAGGTAAGGATCATAGCTTGTATTTGTAGATAGTAGTAGTATATCAATATTTGTACTCATATTTACATTTCTAGAGACCACAAAGGAGATGAGTCGATATCAATGCAAGTGGAAAACGCAGTGTATCAATCCTGAAATCGATACTGGGATATAGAAGATTACGAGGAAGTATCTCAGCCACTTGATCAGTAACAAGGACCCGCTGAGGAAGACAACAACAGTGACAATGACAGTTTCTGCTTTGACGCATTTGTTCCCTGGCGCTCTGGATAATGACGAAAATCTTAGTGATCCTGCAATTCCTGTTTTGGCTGATCACTTTGCGACTCTCGATACTGAAGCAGTTGTGGGGACACGTCAAGCAGTTCAGCTAGTTGTTCCCAGTCATGCACTTCGTTAATGAGAGGCGTTTCTGTTGATGACCCATGAACCACTGCACATGTTTGTGACGGGTGGCACCGGTGGTGCAGGATACGCTGACCAGCTGAAGACAACAGAGAGTAGCAATGCACTTTACGTACTCACCACCACACCACATTAAAAGTCCACAATGCTGTAGCCAAGGTTTTAAGCTGTTTGATCATTACTAAGGGTCTCATTTGTTTTATTAGACTTAACAAAGTCAAATCTTCTCAGTTAATCAGGTGCCATCACTGGATTAATCGAAAAGTAAATAATCATTAATGATTACCATGAGATTGATTGTCATGACGCTCGTTTCTCCAACGAAATTCAATCGACCTAACAGGTGCATTCGCTATTGTACAAAGCACAACATTCCATCCGTATCACTGGCAATAAAGACAAATCACCTGCATCATGTCATGTATGTCAAAGTTTAATTTTAAATGGCTTTCTACAAAGAATGTTTCCACAAAATGTAGAAATGTGAGTAACGTTCAAGATACCTATCTCCGTTTATGTAACTTTTACGTTCCTCTGTTCTTGCCATAACTTTGATGTGTTTTTCCTCCTGTTGTCAGTTGTCTCGTTTGCCATAATGTTGTTGTAGATAAACACCACTCTGTTCCATTATTTCTGACAATAAAGTTTTTCCTTCCTGTTTGGTTATTGTTCCCAGAAAAAAATTAACTATTCACTTCTAAAATCTATTTGTTGAACTTTGCATGTTTTAAATTATTTATTTCAATGTATGTTTTGAACACGTAGGTGACTTATACTACCCAGTTTAGAATACTTTATTCTGAATGTGAAAAGGGATATATTAAAAGCTAAAATGATGCATTAATTGTATCTGCGTTAGATACATTTATTGTTTCAAATTGACTCTATTTTGGAATTACGGTAAAAGTATGGTTTGAATTTATGAGAGCAAACAAGTAGATTATATCTACATTTGTTATGAATACGAGTGAGTGAGTACGGTCGTGCGGCAAACAGGATCGTGTGTTCATACTCCTATACATGGTTGGTTGCGTGTTGTCGTACCCCGAAAGCAGGGGGCGTTTTTCCAAATGCCAGGCAATGTACAGTCGAACCCCATTGTCTCGAACTCTGATATGTCGAATCTCCGGATGTGTTGACTTCACAATCCGGTCCCGGCACGCTATTACTATATTTCTCACAATATTAATGCGGATGAGTCGAACTGGAGGTGTCGAATTCCCTGTTGTATGGAACTCTATTAAAAAGAAGTTAAAACTTACTCTGATTGGATGTATCATTATAGCATATCACGATATTCAAGCGTTATGCATACAATACATACAGATGCATACCTGTAGACAATTGCTTCTTTCTATTTTTTTATTAAAGAAAAGCTAGTTATATAACACGCACGATGTGGTGTGATTGCTTACTTGTTGCCTAGGACAGACGGTAAAAATGTTGTGTAGGATGTGTCGAATTCCGGATATGTCGAACAATTTCTCCGGTTCCTAGGAGCTCGAGACAACGGAGTATATATGTATCTACGAGTTTCACGAGCATTCATCTAAAAGCTAAATGTAGTGTGAATAATGGGTTATCAAGACCTCGTGTTAAGTTTCCATTCAACAACACTCTATGTGTTGTCATAGTCTGACACAAACGCTTGAGCATACTGTTAGCATAACTATTGATTTTTGTGCTGTGGTCTTTGCTTAGGCTATTTAACCTGTACACGTCCTTCTCGGGAACAAATACTCTTTTCTTGGCCGGAAATGTTCATGAATTAATTTTATTGAGATATTATTTCATTACTTTCCCTGTAAGAATATTTATGGTGAAACCGGATTATATCTAGGTCAACTCTTCCTGCCTTATTGAACGTGCAAGGTGTGCCCACATTCGAAATTAAACGTGTTTGTTGTGGAGAAAAGTACTTGACCTTTAGCTGGATTAGTATGTACAAATGTGTAGAAGCTAAAGCAGAACTTACTTCAACGAACAAATGTCTTGTCAAAATTACGTCGGGGGCTCATACGTCGGGGGCTGAGTTAATCATTTCCTGGAAAAGAATATGGTTATACGCTAGCCTCATGTTAGAGTTTCTTTTAAGTTTACACGTGATAAAATTTCCTGTTTAAATGACCAAGGGGCGGTGGGGTAAGCTAGTGGCTAAAGCGTTCGCCCGTCACGCTGAAGACCCGTGTTCGATTCCACACATGGATACCATGTGAAAAGACCATTTCTGGTATCCGTCAATATTGACTCAATAATACTAAAAGCTGCATAAAACTAGACTCACTCACTTATATGGGCCAAGACTTTATAGTGACAATAGTGTGTTACATTGGATAAAGTAGTGTGTTTGCCTCTCTCTGTTGAACTTGAATTACGTTACTCACTTTGTATCAATTTATGTTGTTATCAATGGTGACGCTATTAAAACTTCGTAGGCGTTGTGTGTGCCATTACCTAATGTTTAGAAACTTTCTTTCAATATAGTAAAATCAGAATAATATCTGTTGCTGTAGATCCATGCCAAAATATAAAAAAAACTGTGGGCTCCACTACGTCATACTATTGTAGCTTAGAGATTTGCAAGTAAGGCCGACCTGTTTCAATCACTATATATGAGGAAAGAAATGGTTATCAGTAATCAAATGAAGCTTCGTGATGCATAAATGAGGACCCTCCAGTTGCAATCACTATATCATCGAAAAAGTGGGCCCACATTTAGAATTTAATTATCAACACAATAAAGTGTGGCGATATAAAAGTGACGGTCCACATACGTGTATATCACCATATATGACGAAACAAACGTGAGTCGAAAGATTATACGTTTTGATTATTAGCACTCATGCTTCGAATGACAACTAAATAAATATAGTATGCACAGTTTGATCCGGAATATAATTGATTCATGTTAAAAGCAATTCGACATCATAGGACTATATTTTGGCAAGATAAGGCAGACTTACACATTGTTTCTTGTACACTTTTGACTCTTAACGTCTTTTCCTCTACCATTAAAGAGAGAACATTTCCCCGAGCACAAGGTACGGTGTCACAGCTAGCCCTGTGGCATCATTACACTTCGCCTAACAATGTCTTGAAGTGTATGCTCCATGATTCATGACTTATTAATGTCCTCAATTCAGTCCGCAGCCCTGAACATTGAAAGGGCATTCCAGTTTATGACGTAGTGAAAGTGTTCGTATAATAACGTATTTAGATTTTGATCAGCTCTAGCTCAATAAACTACAGTTCAACACATTTATCCCCAATAGAAGCTTTCGGTTGTCAACAAGTTCATTGGAGGTTAATATTTCTTTACCCCACAACGAGAAGTATGGTGTGAGTTGCAGGGATTACTAAAGCGTTGACGGACGATGCCGCATCAATGCACACTGAAATCACTTGACAGCTGAAAGCTTGTTACACAGAAAAGATTGTGGCGCACTATATAGACCGCTCACCTCCTTAAATAGCTGCTTTCAAACGAATAGTTTCCTGTTTATGTTAACAGTGTGAATACCTCACGGTTGCATTTTAGGTGTCACGTTTGGGTGAAGCTGTTCATCGTTTATGGATTATTGACTGTCCCTGAGTGTCACTAACCACACTCTCCTCGGATTTGGAGTCGCCACATGATTTGTGTATTGACTGTCCCTGAGTGTCACTGACCACACTGTTCTCGAGTCTGGTGTCGGCACATGATCTGTGTATTGACTGTCACTGAGTGTCACTGGCCGCACTGTCCTCGAGTCTAGTGTCGGCACATGATCTATGTATTGACTGTCACTGAGAGTCACTGACCACACTGTCCTCGAGTCTAGTGTCGGCACATGATCTATGTATTGACCGTCACTGAATGTCACTGATCACACTGTCCTCGAGTCTGGAGTCGGCACATGATCTTTGTACTGACTGTCACTGAGTGTCATTGACCACACTGTCCTCGAGTCTGGAGTCGGCACATGATCTATGTTTTGACCGTCACTGAGTGTCACTGGCCACACTGTCCTCGAGTCTAGTGTCGGCACAAGATTTATGTATTCACTGTCACTGAGTGTCATTGACCACACTGTCCTCGAGTCTGGAGTCGGCACATGATCTATGTATTGACCGTCACTGAGTGTCACTGGCCACACTGTCCCTGAGTCTAGTGTCGGCACAAGATTTATGTATTCACTGTCACTGAGTGTCACTGGCCACAGTGCCCTCGAGTCTTGTGTCGGCACATGGCTCATGTATTGACTGTCACTGAGTGTCACTGGCCACAGTGCCCTCGAGTCTGGTGTCGGCACATGATCCTTGTACTGACTGTCACTGAGTGTCATTGACCACACTGTCCTGGAGTCTTGTGTCGGCACATGATCTATATATTGACTGTCACTGTGTGTCACTGACCACACTGTCCTCCAGTCTAGTGTCGGCCCATGATCTGTGTATTGACCGTCACGGAGTGTCACTGACCACACACTCTTCGAGTCTAGTGTCGGCACATGATCTGTGTATTGACCGTCACTGAGTGTCACTGACCACACTATCCTCGAGTCTAGTGTCGACACGTGATCTATGTATTGACTGTCACTGAGTGTCACTGACCACACTCTCCTCGACTCTACTGTAGGCACATGATCTATGTATTGACAGTCACTGAGTGTCACTGACCACACTCTCCTCGACTCTACTGAAGGCACATGATCTATGTATTGACTGTCACTGAGTGTCACTGACCACACTTTCCTCGAGCCTTGTGTCGGCAGACTTTATTTATTCTTCCTTGTAAGCCTGATGCAATGACCTCGATCGAAAAAGTTATAGACATGTAATGGAAAGTGCCTCCATTGAACTGATACGTGAGGCAGCATTTCGGACTAGTGGGGGTGTTGTGTGACAAAAGGAGTAGTCTCCCTTGCACCGTCCACAGTGAGCACCATTACACCTCCCACACTGTGACAGTGTTGACTGACTGAACTAACAGTGACAGGCGTGAACGGTATCCCGCAAGCGTGTCGTCAATGTACTATTAACGTTCAGTGTAGTGTACCTGGGCCTGACGGAGTAGTCTCCCTTACAACGTTCATGGTAAACGGTAGTTTATACACACACTGTGGCAGTGTTGGTATGACTGTTCTCGCAGTGACTGATGTAACCCAGCATACAAGCTGTGAGTCTACTTCAAGCGGCAGGTGTTCTGCACCGGAACCTGCCCGAGGAGTCTCCCTTGTGCCGTGTCACTTAGTAGTGTAGTGTTGTGGGATGACTACAGACGGTGATATGTCTACATCGTTTTGTTTGCTTGGTTGTTTATTGATTAACGCCGCTGTCAGCAATATTCCACCTATATGCCGCCGGTCTTTACATAATCAAGTATGGGCCAAACAATCCAGTGGCTGACATCATGAGCATCGATCTACGCAATTTGGAAACAATAACACACCTCAACCATGGCAGCGAACCTGACCAACCGATCCTGTTAATCCCTCTTGAATGTGCGACAAGCATGGTCACCTTTTATGGCAAGCATGGGTTGCTGAAGACCTATTCTATCCCGGTTCATCATGGGTCTCTGATTTAGTTTTGGATGGTGCTCCTATCAAAGTTGTGAAAGAGGCCAAGTTTCTTGGTATTATTTTTTACCATCATTTGACCTTTCTGCCACACATAAATTATGTAAAGACTAAATGCCTGTAGGCTCTTGATTTAATCAAAGTAGTTTCAAACGCAAAATGGGGAGGGGGTCAGAAAACCTTCCTCCAACTTTACAGAGCACTGATCCGTTCTAAACTTGATTAAATATGCAAATATGTCATTTTCGACAATTTGGGTTATGCAGAAGGCTGCAGTGTTGGGGAATCTTCACATTCTCCAAAACGTTCTGGGTGTGTTTGACTAGGCAGACTTTGAGAAGTCCCATTCGCTCTCTGTCCATAGCTAGAGCCACGGTACACATGGAGTCTGCAGTAGGAAATATATATACAAGTAATTAACATTACAGAGAGAAAGGGAAACCATGTGTTAGCTTAGATATGGTGTTATTATACGAACAATGCCCAAGCTCTGGGGCTTTCACACCAACAAGTCAACGTATAATACATAAAACAAGGACCCGTGAAGATTCCGGGGTAGAATAGGTCTTCAGCAACCCATACGTGCCGTAAAAGGAGACTATGCTTGTCGTAAAAGGCGACTAACGGGATCGGGTGATCAGGCTCGCTTACTTGGTTGATACATGTTATCGATCCCAATTGCGTGGATCGATGCTCATGCTATTAATCACTGGATTGTCTGGTCCAGACTCGATTATTTACAGACCGCCGTTATATAGCTGGAATATTGCTGAGTACGGCGTTAAACAACAAACCAACCAACATAAAACAAGGAAGGTAGGGGTCGTCTGAAAAGCAAAACCGGGACTTCAAAGGATACGAGACAGTGAAGTAGTACAGTTAAAGTAGTGATTACTCTGCCTTCTATCTCTCTCAGAATATACAAAGATCCCTTCCAGTTACATTAAAAATCGGGTCATGCAACCAGAAATCTTTCATACCTTCAACAGTCTTTTGGTTACCACTACGTCCACATGTTGTAAATGTTCTCAACCTTCACATATTGTACCCATGTCGGGAATCGAACCGGGTCTTCAGCGTGACGCGCGAACGCTTTAGCCACTAGGCTACCCAACCGCCCCGCGACTTCAAAGGATACGAGACAACGTATTAAAGTAGTGATTACACTTCCTTCTATAAACTTCTCTGTTCGCATTTCTGTTGCATTTCGTGGCTTTCTCTCCCTCAGAATAAACCAAGATCACTTCCAGTTACATTCAAAATCATAGCATACCTTCAACAGTCTTTTGGTTACCACTAAGTTCAATCCATCTGTTGAAATGGTTCTCAATCCTAGCTACAAACTGTGTGAATATTTCATATCTGATACCTGTATCAGTTTGAGGCGCTCTAAACTTCTGATGAAATTTATCTTAACAGCTTGTGTCATCTGCACTTAATCTGGAATATATTTCCAAAGCATTACCTTTTTTGGTGTACAAAGATATGCTGGCCAGTGACAAACTGCTTCAGATATGCATCAAGGCTGTCAGTGTTGTCTTCAGACGGGAGCATCTTAGGCATCAAAGGTGCACCACCTGATCCAGTCTCTTCTACATGTACCTGACAGTGTTCTTCATACTTTACAATATCACACTTTTCCAACTTGCTTAATTCTATTCTCTCTTCTGGTATTACTTTCATTTTCCGTTACTTAATATACTAATATATCGCGGTAACATCGCTGCCACCAGTGTGGGCGCGGCCATTATACGAATGTTGAAATTTGCCATCTAACCCCAAATGTGTTAATGTTGTCTTTGACAATGCCATCATGGTGAATTTTGAAAAGGTTTATGACTGACCATATTTTCCAGATTAGTTTAATTTTATGTTTATATGAACAGACAAGTTGGAGATTACAGACTAACGGAAAATCACTTAACTTCCTCATTATATTCTTACTATACCAACTACATGACAGTTGATAAAAGAAAATGATATAGCTGGGGTAAGAGTATTCGGCGTCATGACAGTCGTAACTTGTTTGTAAACGTAATCATTCGGCTGCAAGGTCAACTCCAAGCATGGTTGTGGTCATCTATAACAGTGGGGAGTTGTGGCTGTTGGCAGCGGTATTACTAGAGAGCTCCGCAAACAGGATATCGCTGTGAGGAGCTTGGTAACACCGTCTCTACCAAACTCCTCACAGCGATATCCCGTCCGTGGAGCTCTCTATAGAATATCACCATACACACTGATAGCTTTTACAACACTATCTTTTAATCATAAGCCAACTTTGAATAACATGTGATATTGTATAGATACACACAAGATATAAACATACGGCGTTTTCAATAAAAAGTTTCAAACTTAGATTCGACACCTGTTAATTTCATTTGTGGTCTCTTGTAGGTTAGGACAGTTTGATTTGTGCAGTAATGGAATAAAGACGGATGTTGTTTGAAGCAGTGACCTGTGTGTGTTCTCTAGGAACGTTTGATTATGACAATATGCTAGACGCACAGCTTATCCAGAGATCTAGCCGAGCTTGGAGCTTCCCCATTGTCATCGTAAATACGAAAGATGGCATTAGACGGTTCTGCGTCGAGTTCCGGTCGTTGAACGAGATCACAGACCCGTTTCAACCCCTCGATACCTGAACATTTCATTTGTGGTCTCTAACATAATGTGCAAAGTCCCCGACAGAATGTTATCATAACGAGTACATTTTTAAAAAAGACATGACATATCAATGTATGTATTACTCACTTAAACATATCTAAATTCAACATGGGAAAAAGACAGATTTCACATATTGTCCTTCTACAGCTCGGTAATACACTCATATAATGAAATCAATTAATGAAATGACTCAGTCACAATGTTAAACATCTATATTGTTATAGAATATGTGTCCAAGGTATGTACACCTGCTTGTCCTGTCATATGACATAAGGTTCGCTTTTTGTTTAAAGAGCTGATCATGATCACACACTGCAAAAAGCGAATATAAAGCCACTTACATTTTTATACACATCCGGCAGCTACCTCTATCAGTCTGTTTGGAAGTGTTTATGATATCTCCTGTGAAGTGGTCTGTGAACATTCTTTCATACTATGCTTAGAATCTCTGGGTTACATTGACGAAAAGACCTTCAAACACGAGAGCCAAGCCATAGTGGACGAAAAGCTGTTTATGTTACACTGGACTTATGAAATAATGTCAATAGTACAATAAACAACTATTTCTCATGAATATGGAAAGGGTTCTGCCGTTGTTATTAATGAAAAGAATATTAACATAACCATAAGCACAGTTCAGGCCCAGGGTCCGCTATCCTCCTGAATGTGTCTTTGTAACTGCGCTAGATAGCATTCTGATGAGAATTTTGATTCACTGGTCGACTGACTGTGCGGTATGTGTAGGTGTGGGGTGTATGTGGAACATACAATGAACACGACTGCATTGTTGAGTAGCAACTCCCAGTAACCCTCAGGTGACATATAATCTTGAACGCAAGGTTAAACCCCTTTTCACCGCACCTATTGTTTTCTCAGTAAACCGCAGATGACCTTTAAAGATAGATGTGTAACTATATCTACGGTCACCACGCTTAGTGGAAAAAGGGTAAAAAGTGTAAATCTAGACCCCTTCCGGGAGATTAAGCCATGTAATGTCTACATGTGCAAGCACACTACAATCATCCTACCACTTGGCGACCTGGACGAATAAAATTATTGGACATACTTGAAGCAAATTATAGACATTGTAATTGAAAAGAGTGATGACTTTATGTTATAGGGCAAAGCACACTCATTCCATTATGTTACTCATCCATGATGTGGGTGGAGGCGTGAGTTTGGTGTAACACCTCTCTGAGCAGTATTCCACTTATACCATGTAAGTGCCAGCATCATGTGATAGGACAGCAAAGAAGCCACAGGCGAGCTCTCTCCTTGTTCAGATTTGAACAGCATCCCTCCAGAAAGAAACGGGACGGTACTGCCACAAACCGGTTGAAGAACGAACCTGTTTCAACTGCCCGGATTCTGTGGAGGATGAGATGCATGTGTTACTCAAGTGACCGCTTTACACGCATTGAACAAGAGACATGTTTGCATTATGTTGTCAGGTTTATCCTGCTTTTATTACAGCCCCTGACGAAGAAATATAAATATTCATATCTTGCCTCAATAATACGAAAGCTGACAAAACCTGCAAGTATGTTTTAGACCTTAGGAGTACGTGTGTGAAAAGATAGTATGGATGATTACATTGTGTATTATATTTTTTTATACTGACTATTATGTGTAGGGGTGGCTCTGTTATATATTGTTGTATATGTTGTTTTTATCTGTACCTTGGGAGAGACGAAAAAAATATATTCTGTCTGTCTGTCTGACAACTGGAGTGATGAGACGCAGGGCGGACGCCATCATCCGGGCACGTGGAGGATTTACTCGCTACTGAATCTCTGAACTACAGTCCACGGACTTAAGGTGACATTTTGTTATCCACATATAGCCACATGAACTCTTGATACTTTTTCTTTTTGTAAAAAACAATCATTCACATTAGGTGCCACAATTTTACAACAGACCGTACAGGACCACGTGGCTGGCCTAACGGGTCGTTGTAGTGCAGGCTCAGTAGACATTACATCTGCAGAGCTTCTGATATTCACTCTATCGTTACATCGTCCATATTCTGATGTTTGCTAATAATTTGTACATGGAACTCTATCTCCTTAACATAGTTGACCCGTGAAGATTCCGGAGTAGAATAGGTCTTCAGCAACCCATGCTTGCCGTAAAAGGTGACTATGCTTGTCGTAAAAGGCGACTAAGGGGATCGGGTGGTCAGGCTCGCTGACTTGGTTGATGCATGTCATCGATCCAAATTGCGTGGATCGATGTTCATGACATTAATCACTGGATTGTCTGGTCCAGACTCGATTATTTACAGACCGCCGTCATATAGCTGGAATATTGCTGAGTGCGGCGTTAAACAACAAACCAACCAGCCAACCAACTTAACATAGTTAATACAGATCTTTTTAAGAGTTTTACATTCAAGAAGAAGATAATTGATAAGGAATATTGTCTTTGGGTAAACATTACCGGTGGTGGTGTTACTATATCATGATAACAGCCTAACCCAAACTGACAATGGTGGTGCTTCCTTCTTCTTGTCGTTTTTCTTCTTAAATATATCAGTTCTTTTAAATATATGTAGCTTACTTGACTATGGTAACATATCAATTTATTATAAACGTATATAAATCTTATGTCTCGCCGAAGTGCCTGATTAATGTCACACTGTCTAGTACGACTTAATGCGTAAAGCATATGCATGTACTACCTTGCGTCCTGTGCAACAGAGCTATTGTGTGCACACGGACTGAAAGAACCCTACTGACAATCTTTCCTTTGTGAGCGTCCCAGCATGAATAAATACACATCCGGGTTTAACCCGACATCAGGGTTTAACCCGTGCATATCTAGTTTAAAATTAGATATCACACACATACCTATAGTTGTTGGCAGTAGGGGAAGTCTGTTAGGGTAGATTGTCCATCAAAATGTGAGTATCAAGTTTCATATCCCGTTTGTAAGTATGTGTCTAAACCGTTAGTGGAAGTTTACCCCATTGAGTGGCATGTGTAAAAAAAGAGTAGTCGTGTACCTGGATCCTTACCTGTAACCTGCAACATTGGGGTCGTGTTCTGAAATTGGGACTTCAAGTTCGTAATTGTACCGATAATGTACGTTACTATCCACGGTCACTCTTGACTTAACCGTTAACCAAATCAGTTAAGACGAAGCTTTATCACCACCTCACCTCACCTCACCTCACCTCACCTCACCTCACCTCACCTCACCTCACCTCACCTCACCTCACCTCACCTCACCTCACCTCACCTCACCTCACCTCACCTCACCTCACCTCACCTCACCTCACCTCACCTCACCTCACCTTGATGATGTTACAATTATAGGAACTCACAATGAAAGGCATCCACGGGTATCCTTGATGGATTCAAAATGAAATACAATATGAAGAACTATGTTGTCCGGCATACACTTAAACACTGAGACAAGGTAATTTCTAGTCAGGTGAGCGCATGTCGTTAAAGTCTTCTTCTCTGTAACCACAGCACAGATGAGGCTGAAATGATGACAACCCAGTTTGTTCAAGAAGTTTTGATCCAATCTTAACATACATCCTTAACATACATCCTTCAGTGGCCACGCGCACGTTATGATATTGTCAGTAACAAAAGGACAGCTTATATCTCTGCCTACCTGTACGTTACTTTGTGGTATTTTAAGGCTGCTTCTGTATAAGTCGGCACACAAACAGTTAATCTTGCAAAACTGCGTCCCTTATAGGGGTTTCACAATTTATGAACAGAACCTGGATGTAGCTTTCAATGTTAACATATTTGTGATCTAATAAACCTAAATTCGGGTCGACAGAGGACTGGATCATAAGCAACATGTAAAGGCATGCCGTGCTACAGTATTTGCATAATCTGTATAAAATACTGTAGCGGGTATTGTGTACTCTTTATTCTCAAAATGTGTGTTCTCATATTAAACCATGCAACGCACACAGTTCGGTATGGCTCTATAACCGGGAAACTGTGAATGCATCTGTAGTTAAAGGTTTTGTAGATATAGCGACCAGACGATCACGGTGACAAAGACATCCAAAATGAATATTTCAAATGCATTGATGAGATGATGTGTTATATGGATAGGTTAAGGACAGACTTAGTTTTGCTGTATTTTACACGATTGTAAAATATGAAACAATGAACATAATCTATGCCATTAGGAATATACTTTATTTTTAGTACGCTAACGATGCAAATATAAGTGTATAAGTGTAAAACAGCATAGTTACCTGTTTTAAACGGGGGAGGAAGTGCTCACTACTAATATAGCGACCTGCATCCTACTGATGACCAATTATCAGCCTTGAGAGTCCTTGAAATTCATCACTTAGTTTCCTGTAGGTACTCAATATATGATAATTCCTCAGTGCGAACTTGCTCCTTTCAAATTTAATGTATAACTTAATTCTCGTCTTTCTTCATTTTTGTCATCAAGTGTGAACTTAGAGAGATTTTCATGATATATTGATACAGTTATCATGTTTTTATAAAAGAAAGATGGCAAGGAATCTGAAGAAGGGAATCTTCTCTGAACTATCAACGAATGTAAAACCTAAAGGTAAGATTGAATTTATGTAAATAAAAGCGAGACAACACTTTCCACAATCATAACAAATACAATCTGATAAAAGCAGAGCCCGTACTATACGATAAGCATGTGTTATGAATTACCATCAAATATTGAAGATACCAGTTGGTAAAATGCGTTGGCAATATGATGACGGGGGACACCAAAAGTAGGTGGACTGAGGCTGGAAAACTCACATTTCTCTTCCAAACTGAATTTCTCAAGGAGGTTCAAATCTGAATTCAAATATTTATAATATAACCCACGAGGCACCAGTGATTAAGGAAAAATATGTCACGAGCGAAAGTAATATTTTAAGTTCTGAATGACATATTTTCCGTAATTGCTAGTACCGAGTGGGATACTCTTTTTACTACCCATAATCATATTAAAGACATATTTCAAAAATCAGCTGTTTTGTATCAATCCGCGTGTGACAAAACACTGTTCACTTCACTCGAACCGTATTACTCAGTAAACGTGTTCTTACGCGTGGAAAATATAGTTCTGTTAAACAAACTTTAAATATCACATTATTGAAGTAATATTGCACACTTTGCACACGAATTGCACGCTTTGTAAATATCAAACGATATCACACTGCCTATTTTAGCCCGTATGGGTAATAACCATGTCAGAAAATAGACATAGCTATGTTTCAGACATTTTTGTTCACTCCTGTCCATTTCACACTATTCTCAAGAATAGACTCAGAAAGCTGAACGTTTGTGTCCATGATCATTCTATCAAAGAGATTCAAGCCGTCATGAAAGGAATTCACGTTTTGAGGTTACAGCCATGGGGTCAATCCTGACACCAATAGTCATAGGGTTTGTATTATTCTGTTGTGAAATAACATTTTGTACGCGAGCAAAAAGACTTGGAAAATGGATATTTGTTGTAGCATCATCTAATGCTAATATACATGTAATTAATATTATTCTTTGTATTAGACTCCGCTCTCCGTGAAGCCTGCATGGCGGGGAACCTGGCAGTTGTAAAGCGGATAGTAACAGCAGGTGAGGCGGACCTCAACTCTAGAGACCGATTCGGAATTACACCGGTGCAGGCAGCAGCATGGTATAGACACAAAGAAGTAGTGGAGTTCCTTGTGAGTAAAGGAGCTGATGTGTCTCTGGTGGACGGTGCCGGTAACACCATCCTCCACTATGCCTGTTGGGGAGGAGATGAGGAGACGGTGAAGTTTGTCCTCTCACAGAATTTCGTGGACATTAACGCCAGGAACAAGTCGGGGGAGACGGCAACCGACAGGGCGAGAGCCTGGAGAATTTATGAAGTGCTTGATCTCATGGTGTCCTGTGGCGCTCAATGAAGTGAATGTAGGATGTGTGCAGAAAGTGTATTGTGTTTGAGAGACATATTGTGAGACACTTTGTCGTTTGTTTATTTGAAACTTTCCATTATTAGGTAAACGGACCATTGTAACTGACCTTTTGAATGGCGTACCGGGACGACATCGCTGGAGATCATGTTCTACCCTTTGTGCAAATGCAGCGCCGTAACGTCACGCTGCAGCAGCATAATGCCCGCCCACACGTTATACGTGTAGTAACAAGTCTTTTTAGGCGGCATTACATTGTGGTCGGCTATTTCTCCAGACCTCTCCCCCATTGAACATGTTTGGGATGAGATAGACAGGACAGAACTAGCCGGTAAGGCTAGCTCAGTTGGGCCAATCGTTGTTTGACATTTGGCAAAAAATCTCCCACGAACTTACGAACTGTTGGGACAAGCATAACGGGCAGACATGCTGGTTTCTGTTTCTACATTTGTACCACAATCAGTCATTGTTGAAATGTAACCAGCAGTGACCACGTAAAGCAACGAAAAATGACAAAACCCTTTCCACAATCAAGAGGCATCTCTAAGTACGATTCCGACTACAGCTTAAGCATCTCTTATCAATGACTATCAATCAGTGATGATATCACGTTATCGCGAAACTTTGAGCGTATCATGCGCCATAAGTGGCACCCATCACAGATACATGCAAAGGCAAGTCATTTGTTCACCTGAAAAAACACATGTGGTACAGCTCAGAACAGGGAACTGGATCAGGCATCATTTTTGTCAATGATGTGTCATGTTTGGAAATGTCCTCCACATGTCCACCATAACATTCTGGAAAGCTTTACTTAGGCCTTGTGTGTAGAAACCCGGATCAAACAATTTTCCAACAAGAGTCCTATGCCGATCTTTGACATATTTAGTAGAAAGAGCATGTTCAAGGAGATCTAAATATGAAACGGATGATGCCTCCACACCGTTACTACATGCACTGGTTGTCTCCCCTGCGGTGTACCACATCATCCATGCCGTTACTACATGCACTGGTTGTCTCCCCTGCGGTGTACCACATCACCCATGCCGTTACTACATGCACTGGTTGTCTCCCCTGCGGTGTACCACATCATCCATGCCGTTACTACATGCACTGGTTGTCTCCCCTGCGGTGTACCACATCATCCATGCCGTTACTACATGCACTGGTTGTCTCCCCTGCGGTGTACCACATCATCCATGCCGTTACTACATGCACTGGTTGTCTCCCCTGCGGTGTACCACATCATCCACGCCGTTACTACATGCACTGGTTGTCTCCCCTGCGGTGTACCACATCATCCATGCCGTCGCTACATGCACTGGTTGTCTCCCCTGTGGTTTAACACATCCTCCATACCGTTACTACATGCACTGGTTGTCTCCCCTGTGGTGTACCACATCCTCCATACCGTTACTACATGCACTGGTTGTCTCCCCTGTGGTGTACCACATCATCCATGCCGTTACTACATGCACTGGTTGTCTCCCCTGCGGTGTACCACATCATCCATGCCGTCGCTACATGCACTGGTTGTCTCCCCTGTGGTTTAACACATCCTCCATACCGTTACTACATGCACTGGTTGTCTCCCCTGTGGTGTACCACATCATCCATACCGTTACTACATGCACTGGTTGTCTCCCCTGTGGTGTACCACATCATCCATGCCGTTACTACATGCACTGGTTGTCTCCCCTGTGGTGTACCACATCATCCATACCGTCACTACATGCACTGGTTGTCTCCCCTGTGGTGTACCACATCATCCATGCCGTTACTACATGCACTGGTTGTCTCCCCTGTGGTGTACCACATCATCCATACCGTCACTACATGCACTGGTTGTCTCCCCTGTACTGTACCACATCCTCCACGCCATCACTACATGCACTGGTTGTCTCCCCTGTACTGTAACACATCTTCCACGCCGTCACTACATGCACTGGTTGTCTCCCCTGTAGTGTCACACATCCTCCACGCCGTCACTACATGCACTGGTTGTCTCCCCTGTACTGTACCACATCCTCCACGCCGTCACTACATGCACTGGTTGTCTCCCCTGTAGTGTAACACATCCTCCACGCCGTCACTACATGCACTGGTTGTCTCCCCTTTAGTGTCACACATCCTCCACGCCGTCACTACATGCACTGGTTGTCTCCCCTGTAGTGTATCACATCCTCCACGCCGTCACTACATGCACTGGTTGTCTCCCCTGTGGTGTACCACATCCTCCATACCGTCACTACATGCACTGGTTGTCTCCCCTGTACTGTAACACATCCTCCACAGCGTCTCTACATGCACTGGTTGTCTCCCCTGTACTGTAACACATCCTCCACGCCGTCACTACATGCACTGGTTGTCTCTCCTGTACTGTAACACATCCTCCATACCGTCACTACATGCACTGGTTGTCTCCCCTGTGGTGTACCACATCATCCATGCCGTTACTACATGCACTGGTTGTCTCCCCTGTAGTGTACCACATCATCCATGCCGTTACTACATGCACTGGTTGTTTCCCCTGTGGTGTACCACATCATCCATGCCGTTACTACATGCACTGGTTGTCTCCCCTGTAGTGTAACACATCCTCCATACCGTCGCTACATGCACTGGTTGTCTCCCCTGTAGTGTAACACATCCTCCACGCCGTCACTACATGCACTGGTTGTCTTCCCTGTAGTGTCACACATCCTCCATACCGTCGCTACATGCACTGGTTGTCTCCCCTGTAGTGTCACACATCCTCCACGCAGCTACCTCTCTCAGTGTGTGTGGATTTCTTTATAATATCTCCTGTGAGGTGGTCTGTGAACATTCTTTCATTTTATGCTTAGAATCCTTGGGATCCTTTGGTTCTCTATGTCCTCGATTGTCCTGGCTTAGTTCGCTTTACCTGGTGGCACACAAGTCCACTTGAAGTGGCACGATTGGTTCACCCATTTCTTTAAAGAGTTGACGTCAGCAGAACGTATTTTAACCATTCCTTTTCGTTCCTTAATGTCAGAAGTTTCATTTAGCACAGTAGCTCTCATCGACAATTCGGCATCCCACTGTCTCATTGCGTCTGGGAGCATGGGTGAATTCATCAGTGTTCTGTGTGGTTTCATGTTGAAGGCAGACACATCCTTGTAACGAGGTGATAGTCCCTGCCAAAATACACCTTTGTGATCCTTATTTATTTGGCTTACACTTGGTTTGGTCCCATAAGTATTTGTTTCAATTAAATTATTCTTCGTGCCAAACAAGATATACATGATTCAACAGATTTCTGTCTAGCGCTGTGAAGGTTGGCGTTCAAGGATCCAGGTTTCTCACAGATTTCATTAACATTGTCATCTTTGGCACGGGTCTCTGAGGTTCAGTAGACAAGACTGGTAAAGTATACTGTTCACAGATGTGTCGCCGTTTTGGACAGCTCTGATGGTAGTGCAGGGGTCTATATGCCCAGATGAGCACGTTTTAGCGACACTTACGTCACTCAACGTCGTCAGTTTAGGGCTGGTAGTGTAATGGTATAGCGTGGCATCACAACTCTTTGGAGAACACATATCATTACTGTTAATGACAATTTGAATGATGTATCCTTCCGGGACGACAACGTTTGAGGTCGTGTTCTACCCTTTGTGCAAATGCAGAGACATAACATCACGTTGCAGCCGGATAAGAGCAAAACATAACAATGCTGTAGTGCTATGGTGAGCGGAAGGTCCGGGTTTCGATCCCCGGCCGCGGCATGCCAAAAGACGTTTGAAGATGGTACTTGTTGTTACCCTGTCTGGCGCTCGACATTAAGGGGCTAAAACAAGGACTGGTCGTCTCGGAGTCAGTATACTGTGTCTGAGTGGGGTATTCATGTTAAACTGCGGCATGGTATCTCAGTGAACTAGCACTTTAAATCGGCATCAGTCCGGACTAGTACAAGCAGCCACACAAACACACACACGAGCATGCACGTCGCTATATAAGTGCAATAATCTTGGACGCGACGTTAAACCCAATTTCACCTCACCTGACCTTGTTCCTCCACTTGGTCTACAAATCAAATCTGACATTTCTGCTGCCAAAATCAATCTTGAAAATATAGCTCCAACTCAGCTTTTGTACTCTCCCCCATGGCAGTTGGTACAGCCAGAGGTTGACCTGTCATTAACTAAACTTAAGAAATCAGAAACAAACCAACTAAACTATCAACAAGAATTTAATTAATGGCGGAACACATGTAACACATTCAAATCTATATTTACAGACGGATCCAAGGATGGTGACGCGGTTGCTAGCGCCACCGTCGTTGGATCCAGGATTATGTCTTCACGACTACCCGATAATAGTTCTATTTTTACAGCCGAATCCCATGCAATTTTAACGGCTCTAAAGTATATTGGTAAACAAACTAGGCATAAGCAATTTATATTATTTTCGGACTCCCTCTCGTGTCTTCAGGCTATTAAAAATATATCATGTAAGCATCCACTGATAACTGAAATTATTGAATTATATAATCGACTTGCTACTGGCCAATACGACATCGTTTTTTGTTGGTTACCCAGCAATGTCTTGCTTGACTGTATTGATTTTTCCAGCACAAGGGATAAAAATTACAAGGTTTCATCATTAAAGGATATTTTTAACAATAATAGCTCTCATTTAATGCTTAGTTTTTTAAAATAAATAGAACTTGTACATACATTTTGATAAATGTGTTTCGTAATTAATAAATGGTCTTTTAATATTGGTAGAATAAATTGGATAACTAAGATTGTCAGTGGCTGTACCTCGAAGGGGGTTGAAGTAGTGTAAAACAATTGTCCCCCGGAGATGGTACGTAAGTCCACGTCCTTCACACGTCGGCAGAACAGTTTAAAATATATTGATAATGTCAGTCACTGAGGATCACATACACACACACACACACACACACACACACACACACACACACACACACAGTGTGCGAAGGAGTTTGAAGCTAAGGTGAGGCAACATTCGAAACAAGGGTAGGTGTGATGTGTATAAAGGAGTTGTCTCCCTTGCACCGTGCACGGTGAACACGACAACACCTCCCACACTGTGTCAGTGTTGACTGAACTGACTGTGACTGGAGAAGCCTACACCCGGCGTGTGAGCAGTCAACACACCATTCCCGATTGTACCTGAGCCTGACGGAGTAGTCTCCCTTGGATCGTCCACAGTGAACACCTACAAACACATACACACTCAAAGAATCACAAAATCACACAAAAACACACAAACACACAAACAAACACACACATACACACTCACGTACGTACGTACACACTGGTTTTACACGTTAGTATGAATGAGTGGATGCAGTACGTAGGATCACATGCCTGGTGACATCACATCAACACAGAGCCATTGAATCTGTATGGGGCAAAATAACTAACGTTGTGGTCAATGCATTTGTATCACCCTCAGGGTCTAGTCATTAGCGTATTGTGATGACATGTACAAGTTTGCAACGTGTTGCTCCATGAATGTGCATAACGTGGTGATTCATGCATGTGTGTGACGTGATCCATGCGCATGAGACGTGATCCATGCGTTTGTGACGTGATCCACCAATGTGTGTGGCTTGATCCATGCGTGTGTGTGACGTGATCCACCCATGTGTGTGACGTGATCCATGCGTGTGACGTGATTCATGTGTGTGTGACGTTATCCAAGCTTGTGTGACGTGATCCATGCGTGTGTGACGTGATCCATGCATTTGTGACGTGATTCATGTGTGTGTGACGTTATCCAAGCTTGTGTGACGTGATCCATGATTGTGTGACGTGATCCATGCATTTGTGACGTGACCCATGCGAGTATGACGTGATCCATGCATTTGTGACGTGATCCATGCGTGTGACGTGACTAACACCCATGTATATGACGTGATCAAAGCGTGTGTGAAACGTGATCAAATCGTGTATGTAATGTGATCCATGCGTGTGTGTGACGTGATCCATGCGTGTATGTGACGTGATCCATGCGTGTGTGACGTGATCCATGCGTGTGTGACGTGATCCATGCATATGTGACGTGATCCATGCGTGTGTGACGTGATCCACCAATGTGTGTGACGTGATCCATGTGTGTGTGACGTGATCCATGCGTGTGTGACGTGATCCATGCATTTGTGACGTGATCCATGCGTGTGTGACGTGATTCATGCGTGTGTGACGTGATCCATGCATTTGTGACGTGATTCATGTGTGTGTGACGTGATCCGTGCGTGTGTGACGTGACCCACCCATGTATATGACGTGATCCACGTGTGTGACGTGATCCACCCATGTGTGTGACCTGATTCAACCATGCGTGTGACGTGACCAACCCATGTGTTTGACGTGATTCATGTGTGTGTGACGTGACCAACCCATGTGTGTGACGTGACCCATGCCTGACGTGATTCACCCATGTGTGTGACCTGATCCACCAATGTGTATGACGTTATCAATGCGTGTGTGTGACATGATTCATGCTCGTGTGACTCGATCCATTCGTGTGTGACGTAATCCACCAATGTGTGTGACGTGATCAATGCGTGTGTGAAGTGATCATGCGTCTCAGCACACCAAATCAACCAAGTAATCATAAAACATTACAGCTCAGCGTTGCGTCCGATACATTCTCCAGCCATTACACCCCTTACACAAACAGACCATACAGATCTTTGCTTTGGTATCAGACACGCGCTGCTTTTCTGCATTTCATAATAGAGTATTTGTGACTTGAATATCTCTTTATGGGTTAAGGGTTTATAGGTTTCCTGTAAAGAACATTCTGGCTATATTAACAACCACACGCATTACAAACCCACACAATATAAACAGGTAAAGGTGACAATTCCATTCTACAGTTTTGTAAATGCAAGTACCAATTCGTTATCCTGCGAAATAGAAAGTAGTTTCGTAGAATGACTATCGAGTCAGAGTATATGTAGAATGAGTATATATCGCACGAGTGATGTATATAATTGAAGAGTAGGCCAATGGTCAATGCTAGTCAAATCCTACCAAACAGACTACTAACACAACAGCTCAACTGTGATTTACAAATCTCTTTTGTGTTTCAAAGCTATGGAATAAATCATTTAGGATTTAACATTAAAGGACATTCATTGTGTAGGGGTCGAGCCACGTTCAGGTGTTTATCAGCTTCTGCGGACCGGAACAGCCCGCGCCTAGAAATTACATAATGGACGAGGAACACACAGATATATAGTCATGAGCTATTTCTGTATAAGTTCGTTCAGTTTGTTGTATTACCACAGCTGACAGATAAATGTGAAGTATTTGTCCCGAGTTCTAATGGAAACTGTTTCAATAGAGAAGAAAAATCTCTCTGTTGTATTACATGTTGGAGTTTGATTGTTTGTTTGTTAAGTAAGGATAATAATTTATGGATGAACAATTTCTTTATTACAATTAAGAGCGACGTTTCAGTGTAGGTTCTAACATAGTACTTGCTTCATAACAGTGTTAGAACCTACACCGAAACGTCGTTGTAATAAAGAAGTTGTTCATCCATAAATTCTTATTCTTACTTAGTACACCAACTTCTAAATGCCTATCAAAGAAATGTTTGTTTTTTGTTTAACACCGCACTGTTGACGGCGGTCTGTAAGTAGTCTGGACCAGCCAATCAGCGATTGGTATCATGGGCAGCGACTGCGATACGATTACATTGCATAAACCAAGGTTTGGGTGACCTTTCGCTCTCCGGACAGACGGTCTACCACGAGACCACGGAGACGTTCGCACCAACCAAGTCAGCGAACGTGACTATCCGATCCCATTAGTCGCCCCTTACGGCACGGCACGTTTCAGTATAACGTTTGAACCATGTTCTACTCGACGTTATGTCTCTGCATTTGCACAAAGGGTAGTACACGACCTCAAACGTTGTCGTCCCGGAAGGATCCATCATTCAAATTGTCATTAACAGTAATGATATGTGTTCTCCAAAGAGTTGTGATGCCACGCTATACCATTACACTCCCAGCCCTAAACTGACGATGTTGAGTGACGTAAGTGTCGCTAAAACGTGCTCATCTGGGCATATAGACCCCTGCACGACCATCAGAGCTGTCCAAAACGGCGACACATCTGTGAACAGAAACCTTTACCAGTCTTGTCTACTGAACCTCAGAGACCCGTGCCAAAGATGACAATGTTAATGAAATCTGTGAGAAACCTGGATCCTTGAACGCCAACCTTCACAGCGCTAGACAGAAATCCGTTGAATCATGTATATCTTGTGTTTGACGCGAAGAATAATTTTATGGAAACAAATACTTATGGGACCAAACCAAGTGTAAGCCAAATAAATAAGGATCACAAAGGTGTATTTTGGCAGGGACTATCACCTCGTTACAAGGATGTGTCTGCCTTCAACATGAAACCACACAGAACACTGATGAATTCACCCATGCTACCAGACGCAATGAGACAGTGGGATGCCGAATTGTCGATGAGGGCTACTGTGCTAAATGAAACTTCTGACATTAAGAAACGAAAAGGAATGGTTAAAATACGTTCTGCTGACGTCAACTCTTTAAAGAAATGGGTGAACCAATCGTGCCAGTTCAAATGGACTTGTGTGCCACCAGGTAAAGCGAACTAAGCCAGGACAATCGAGGACATAGAGAACCAAAGGATCCCATCGTCTGTTGGTGCAGTGGCCAGTATGGTCAGCTGATGTTGGGAGAACGTTTCACACAGACATTCTTTATACAAGGAACGACCTATTGGACAGGAAAAGCAAGGGTCATAACCTCAACTACTTTTGATTGGAGATGCCAATGAAGTTAATGTGTCTGTCTCTGGGTTTGAATGCACATCTCTGTGGACACTGGTTTAGTGGTCTCTACTGTCAGAATTTGTACCAGGAAAACAACTTGTATCACATTCCCATTGAAGAGGTATTACACACTTAATGTGTCAATGGATCTATGCTTCCGTACTTATACAGGTATATATTTTTACTCCCTAAGAGGAGGATAGTTTGCTGGGTTCCCTTCTAGTTGTTTCTACAAGTAACTATAATGCAAGGGTACCTGTAGTCCAAGGAATTAATGTGTTGACACCTCTTAAAGATAGACGCAAGGACCACACTGGACCAACGTCCCTGCAAAAATGCATGGTGTTACTACATACTCGAGCCACAACAGTGCACGTTGTCATGAAACTTATTACCATAAACAAGCCACAAGCATTTACAGGGAGAATGAACAATCAGGTCGACTGGGAATATACCACACAGTAAGTCAACAATTATACATTTTACCTCTGCCCGACCCAAATAAGATGAGAAAAATTGTTACTCACTGACGCTATAATTACATTACAGACGACCTGATCATTTTTTTCTTATTATTATGGAAAAGTGTTTTGTGTCGCTTTTTTTAAGACCGACATCATGTGATAAAAAGGTTATCTAGCTTGTCTTCTTTTTGGGATGGTAAATATCCTGTATCGACCCACCTTTGAATACTTAATTGTGTTCAGTCGTGTAAAATCACATCATTATTCAGACGCGCTTTCAATTCCAACACTAAATAATTTTACTGAACGACTTCATATTGACACATGAAGTAATTGCAGGTTGTTCCATGGCATTTGATTCGTTATCCAAGCAATTTTGATAAGCCTAAAATTCATCTGGCCATGCCAATTAGCCTAACCACTGTATCTAGATAGACTGATACAAAACATAATGTGATGTTTTCTTGTGTTGAACGATCGGGCTCTTTCAGAAAGTTTTCCCTGTTGCCTGGGACGCCTATAATCTAGGTCAAGTAATATATCAATTTATATACATACATACATACTGAACAACAAAAGTTCCTGTGACATTGATTAAGATTTAATGCAAAGATATGTGTTTTAACCAATTCTGAAACAATTTCGGTTTGCAACATATAAAAGACTCCTTTAAGGGTGTTCAAATGGTTTAATTTGCCATACTGACTTCAGAAAATGCGTGATTTCATAATAAAACACATCTTGGTTTCATGGAATGGACCAGGCGTCGCTTAAAGTCCTGTGGGATATCTGTCCATATCTGCTGGAGCATGTTCCTGGAGTGTCTGTGGAATACGTGGTTGACGTTGAAGGCGCCGATCCATTTCATCCTACATGTGCTCGATTGGTGAGAGATCAGGGGAGCGAGCCGGCCAGGGGATAACATACACGTTGTTTTGTTGAAGAGAATCCTGAACAAGTCGAGCAATATGAGGCCGGGCGTTGTCATATTGAAAGGTAATGCCTGGGCCATGACGACGCAACAACGAACAACAGGGACGATGATCTTGTCGCGGTAGCACTGTCCATGAGATTTCCCTCTACCACTATCAAACGGGTCCTCTGTCTTGTTGTAATCCCACCCCATACCATAACGCTGCCGCCCCAGAACCGATTTTCTTCCATGACACAATGATTGACGTAACGTTCACCTCGACGTCGGTACACTCGAATCTGTCCATTGCTGTTGCTGAGGTGAAAACGAGACTCGTCAGTGAATATAACTTGTCCCCATAGCATGGCCGTCCAGCGTAGACGCTGTCTGCATCACTGTAGACGTGCTTGACGGTGGTTTCCTGTCAAAATGGGACGTCTGACGGGTCTTCTGGTGACAATCCCTGCACATCTGAGGCGGCGACGTACGGTTTGTGAAGATATTCGTCGAAGGCCAGGGATGCCTCTTGCAATCACTGTTGATGGCTGGAATCGATTTCGTAGGTGTGTTGTTCGAATCCAGTTGTCTTGTCGATTATTAATTATTGATTGGCCTGCCACTCCGAGGATGGTCTCTGGCTGCGTTGTCAAACCAAATGGTGTTTCTGTGGACGTTCAGTTGTCTTGCAACATCACGTTGACTCGATCCTGCTTCAAGCATACCAATGGCTCGCATACGCTCATTTTCGGACAGGCGTGGCATTTCGTAATGTTTAATAATTTCGTAATTTTGTTGTTTTTCTGAGTGGTTGTTCACAGCACGATGCTGAACAATGCATATGGAATCCCGTTAACGCACGTTTTTATACCCATTCTTGGCTAGTGAAATGCATGGGGTTTGCATAAAAGTCAACTTTTGCATTGAATGCATCCTTTTCTGTAGCAGTTGCGTTTTTGTGACCAGATTCCTTACATGTACTACAATATTGAAAACCAAACTTTACTTGTTTGAAAAATATACACTAAAATATAAATATTGGTGTCACAGGAACTTTTGTTGTTGAACATACTTAAATCTCGAAGTGGACTGTCTTAATGACCAACGATAAATACTCCTTCTCATTTCTCCAGTCAGACGTCGGATCATCCCATTCATGATGCAGAGCTGCTGCCAGCTGATCCCGATTGTGTGTAGGAGGGCCCATTGCCTGCCCAAGAATGTCCCAAATGTGCTCTGTGGGATTTAGATCAGGACTCATTGCAGGCCAAGGTAGTGTTGCAATGACGTTGTTTGCCAAATATGCAGCCACAGCTCTTGAAAGGCGACAGTGAAAGATCAACTGTGTCTACATGCTAGGACATATATATATTTATCATATAATGGGTAGGTTTCTCGGCAGGATCAAGCCAACGGATAAAAAACGATATCCGTTGGGGTCATATGCGGATAGAGATGCAAATATCAAAGGTCAAGTAGGGACTACTTTCACTGTTTATAAACAAACATGGCGTCGCCCTCGTCAATCGGCGATCGAGTCAGAATTACCCATCGGGATTCTGGATAAACTGCAGAGATAATTGCTTTCATTATCAAAAGAACAGTCTAATATACTGAAAATCAGTGTCTAACTGTGACGTAGCTAAGGCATTTTATAAGTTTTGGCAACTTTGGAGATATAAATTTGGGAGGGCACGAGGCCTAGCCAAGCGGGATCAGTAGCCGTATCTGTGCTTGTAGACCTCTGCAGCTTGAACCTTTCTCCACAAATTAAAATAGTTGTATTTGGCCGAAATATGTTTTAATTGTTACCTTGTTTCATTTTGTCACTGTGTGTACATCTGACTATACTTCTTAACGTTATGACAGGACAGACCGACAACAACGTCTGACCGTGGCCGCGACGTCTCATAGACTAGGTTTAGAGTAGCTTCCCTTTGACAAAGGGCAGTTACTCAAGCAGACAGACCGATGGATTGCCGCGAAAGGCAATTAAGAACAATTTTTGTTTTGCGTATATGTTGCTTCGCCACTGTATGAGAAAGAGATTTCAGTTGGAACTATATTGGCTACTGTCACTGTCCGACTGTCACATCACTTACCCAGTGACGTAATAAATATTAATGCGCACATTCCAGGAAAACTCGCAATGTTTCGGTGTTGTTTGTGAGAGAGGAAAAGCGATTTTGAAGCAAAGAATTAAAGAATGACATTATATGATAAAGAGGTCATCATGCTTGTGTGTTTGGGGATGGTAAATATCCTGTATTAGGAATAGACACTATGTATTTAGTTCGCCAAGGCTCGCTAAATACAATGTTTATTCCTAATGCAGGATATTTACCATCCCCAAACACGCTCGCGTGATAACATCTATATATACTAGAGGCAGAGACGAAATGCATGTTTTTCACAAAATTGTGTGTTTGGGCGACCCGTTCCAGTATTAAGGATGAAATCCACCCCTACCTAAATACACCAAAACGTAAACATGATAAAAATGCACATGATGTGATATTTGCATACTTATCTCTTCCAAGGGCGGGATATGTCAGTCCGCTATTGATTCCAGCGGGGGACATATGTGTTATTGTTTGTAGCTGACCTTCACCCAGGACTTTTCCTATGTACCGATAACTGAGATGACTACAATCACCAAGTGTTCTCTCCACAGCATTTTGGTTCAATACCTTGTACGGTTCCTTGTATAAATTTATTTTCCTACCTCACACAAATCTCGCTTTGCGTTGTTGTTTTATAAGAGTATATATTTTTATCACTGGACCTTTGCTATCATAACTGTATTATTGTATTTGATACTGATTATATATTGCCATTGCATATTGTACTACCACTCTATTGCGTACTGCGGGGGTACGGGTGGCCAAGTCGTCTAAGGCGCCGCGATTCGCTGTGCAGAGTTGCGCCCCTTGGGCACGCCAGAAACCTATGATTTTGTGCTCGAATCCCGGTTCGCCCCGATTATGTTTCTAGGTTTGTCAGCACCATACCCGTGCTTGTGGGTTTCATCGAAGTGGTAAACGTCTGAGACCTGCATCACATCGGGCTTTCCTCTCATATTAAGCTGATATAACTGGAATACTGTTAAAAGCGGCTTAACCCATCTCACTCACACTATCACACTGTGTACGGCCATTGTAATTCTTGTGCAGTAATTTGTATTGATTGGCAAAGTGAATTTTGTAATACATTTGTTATTTGTATACCATTTGTTGGTTGTTTGTTGGTTTCACACTGAGGTTTCTTTACGTACAGATTTCTGGGTAAAAAAATATTGCTTCATTTTGGCAAGTGACATGTACCTCCATTCATGGTCAACGTATATAATGTTGACCATTGTTTAGAACTTCGATTGCTGTGTATATTTTAAATAGTGGCTGCCATAATGATGATGACACAAATATTGCTGTGTAATCGTGCAGGAAGCATTGGTACTGTAAGTCCCTATGATCACAAATAAGGTGATCTAGCTTTGATAACTGGTGGACTATGGCATGGCAAGACTTAATCTATTGTATATGTATCTGATTTTATCATGGATACAGTGACCCTTCTGTCGCACGCAGGCGTAGAGGCGCGTGAAATCATAAAGTTGACTTGGCACAAAAATCAACAGTCTATATCTAAATTCGTACAACACCGAATCCTCGTCATTTGTGTACTTGTCCGTTTTGCCAGCAATCGGGTATCCACTAGTGTCAACTCTCAGTCATACAATCAAGTTTATCTTGCTCAAACTGTCAATCGTGCTTCGGATGCATCTTTTTAAATTTCCAGTTGTAATATCACGTTAAACACTGTTGGCTGTATGGTGCACATAGTCTTGCAACATGTTAATATTCCGTTCATAACGGTGGAGCGTGAATATGACGATGTATTGCCCCTCTCAGACCAACGAATGATGTTTTTAAAAAAAGTGATGTAGACGTGCATTCAGTTCTTCAACTGGAAGTGCTTCAAAGTCAGTGTATTTACCATTTTGGCTCAGCCATTCTGAATGGGAAGGAATTATTACGTATTTGGGCCTGGTCGTTCATTTGGCAGATAAATAGCTATATAGAGAGCTATTCATTTTGAACTACGTGGTTTAGTCATTCAATTTTATTGACTTTTCTAGGCCTGGATGTGCCTATTCTTATTGACTTGTTGATTTGTTATCGATATGATTAGGTCTATAGATAATACCATGTAGGGCCTAAATCGTAGTTTTTAAATTAACTTTACAGCTGATATAATTATCTGAAAACACCGCTAACTTTTCTCCTAAATATATGGTTTTGTTTGAATTATTACCCAAAATGTCAATGTTCATGTGAATTGAAGGCTTTTCTTCGGTGTTCGATGTTGATGTAGGTCCACAATTAAGAAAGCAGACAATCTTTAAATTTAACCTATTTTGACTAAATATGTTTTTCTCTGCTTTTGGTGCAATTTGCTTTCAAATTCACCTCATTCTGCGTTTTGCACAAGTGATGAGTAGAGCTTGTTATCACCAAATCCATCTTTGAAAATAGAAGTGAAATTTCCAACAGCAACATCGCCGTAATCCATCGTCGTATCGGTAGTTTGTTTGGTGCCCTATGCTCACCTAAGCACGTGTTCTATTTTCACCCTGCATAAGAGAACATAAGTGTGAATTCGTGTATATATATAGCTTACAAATTAAGTTTATTATCCCCCGCCACGAAGTGGAAGAGAGATATAGGAATTGGTTGCTGTCCTTTCGTCTTTCCGTCCGTCACGTTTCGTTTCCAGAGCACAACACAAAACCCATGAGAGACATCTTAACCAAATATAGATCTAGTGGTTAACTGGTGCCTTTGATAGTTTGGGATTTTTTAACAATGTATATTTCGAGTGTCCATGGCATCGACTTTGTCTTAGACTGAAAATGGCGAAAATGCTCGTTTCAGGAACAGATCTTGAAAACCGTACAATATTTCTTCATCAAACCAGGCACATACATTGGTTTAGTGGTGAACTGGTGCCTTTTGATAGTTTGTGTTATTTTTCAAAAAAGTACCTTTCGAGTTTTCATGGCAACATCTTGGACTTGTACTGAAAATGGCGGAAGTGCTTGTTTCCGGAGCAGATCTTGAAATCCGTAACTATTTCTGAACTAAACTTGGCGTATAGAAAGTGTATTGAAGAACTGGTGCAGTTTCATAGTTTGGGATTTTTCAATAACGTGTCCTTGTTTTACTTTCCGAATAGTGTCTGCAATGAGGCCCCGTTTTCTCAGAAACTACACAAACGAAAGACATAAGCGTTTATTTGCATGAAAGTTTCTAATAAGATGCATAGACTATGAAAGCCATGTTTGAAAGGTCACTTACAATTTCCTAATGTCATGAGTGGACAAACCTCACTGGATTTGTTTTGAATTGTTTCATTTGTGGGGGAAAAACGAGAACAAGTTCATGTTATTTTGGGCAAAGGTGACAGGCGGCAACTCTGCTTTTAAATGGCATACTTCCTTGACATAAACCAGCAGTGTTCTTGACATTGTAATTTGGTTCCACATAAGTTTGGCAAACCTCGTCTCAGTATTATGTCACACCAGGATATCGCTTTATCGCTTTATCGCTCTATTGCTTTTCTCGCGGTATAGCAATATTTCCTCTTGGCCACTAAATTGGTATCTTTACGATAGAAAGTATATATGTAAAACAACATTAATGAATTGTTAAACCTGACCTCAGTGGGGGGAGGGGTTTTAATCATAAAAGAAAGCTGAGATTTTTCCGGTCACATTACAAATTATACATAATGGACAGAATGTTGAAATTTTCTCATTATCTACTTAGACATAATTTAACAGTACAGATATGGGTGCGTATATAACAATCCACGTATTTTTGCGTAAAAAAGAATTTGATTAGTTTAAGGACCTATTTAGGAGTTTTATTGGACCCCCCCGCCCCCAGGCCAAGTTATCAAAACAAATAGCAAATAGCACCGCTCATTAGCTAAAAAAAACAATATTTTCCCCCTAAAAACCACGTTTATATCAATGTTTATTCTGTTTGCGGAGTAGATGTCATCATAGTTGAAGTCCTCACCCAAGCAATGGTAATACTACCGGATGTCCAAATGTAATTTCTAGTTTTGGATGACATATTGTTCTCAGTAACCGTAATGTGGTAACAGATAGTTAATTGGTTTTATATTCAAGTTGGGATTTCCGCTATTCAAAGTGTGCAGTGAGGCCGTCTTATCAACAGTCATTTCTGAGACATAAATGCAAAGTATAATTAATTATTTTTTTGCAAAAAGCGATAGAGCGAGAAAGCGATAGAGTGAGAAAGCAATAGAGCGAGAAATCGATAGAGCAATAAAGCAAGAAAGCGATAGAGCGAGAAAGCGATAGAGTGAGAAAGCGATAAAGCGAGAAAGCGATAGAGCGAGAAAGCAATATTTCCCATAATGCCGTACATTAAAACGGTTTTTGCTGATATTTAGTGATCCATTCCTGTAATTCTTTCCAGTATTTTGCCTCTTATGATTAGATTTTTTAAACATCTTGTAGTAGATAAATATGTTACAAATGCACACATAATGTGTTCTCGTTTAGCTTGTATATTTTCTTGTAGTGTAGAAAATACGCAAGATTTACAGAATACAGATAGTCAATGTTCACATTTTAATTTTGTACATAATAACACCCCCAACACACACACACACACACACACACACACACACACACCCATCCCCCCATCCCCAACCCCAACCCCATATTCCTCCATCAATCTTAAAGCTGACCAAGAAAAAAGATCATATATTGACAAATAATTGTCAGTTTTATCAGCTACTGTTTGTACTGTTTGCAACGTCCAAAGAATTAATTTTTCGATTTTTTTAGATTTGGAATTGAAGCCGAATATGTGCTCGTCCGATTTCGGGATCACAATTATGTTCATTAAGTTGCATGTACATTATGCAAACATGCAAACATGTACACAGTTATGTTTCCCTCACAAAATACAGATGGATTAGATATATGTCTCTACCTTAAGTCACATGTACGACTTTCGAGAGCGTCATTAAGCAGTAACCCCATTCCTTGGGCAATAGAAATGAAATGCGTTGTAAATATTTTTTAAGAACATCTCGTTTCTTATAATTACTTTCGATCAAACTGTCCTCGGGAACTCAATATAATGCTAAAGTGCCTGTAAAATAAAGTTTAACTTTCCCGCAAGGAGAGACTAGATATTCGATTATAGAATAGGCTCAGGCAGGAATATATATATTTATGTAACTATTTTCTATCCATTTAAACAGTATGGTTAACAACTGTGCGTTCTGATGTGGTATATTTAGTTATTTACTACATGTTTACACAGACAATGAGTCGGACACACACACAAACACACACACATACCGACCTAATTTTGACAAAACTATACTTAAGATATACATAAAATATTACAATGATAGCTGATTTAATATATGTTAAAGATAATCATAGTAATGCATTTCATATTGTTATGACCTTTAGCTATGTGGCCAGACTAATTATTATGTCTCTCCATATGTGTAGCTTACAAAAGTACACATATCAACTGTGGTAACGCCCCAGCGATGGGGGCAGTGGGGTAGCCTTGTGGTTAACGCGTTCGCTCGTCAAGCCGAAGACCCATTTCGATTCCCCACATGGGTACAATGTGTGAAGCCCATTTCTGGTGTCCCCCGTGATATTACTGGATTATTGTTAAAAGCGACATGAAACCATTCTCACTCACTCACTCACTCACAACGGTGTTTATCAAATTACTATATGCAAGTTCATATAATTGTAGATTTGCACAAGACAAGAAACACAATTCAAGTTAAACATACATCAAATGTCAAAACGAATATTTACGGACAACAGTATGACACACTGTAACATCATATACTACCGAAAACAAGTTATAGAACACCCAAAATTATAAGATTGTATTGTTGCAAAACAATCAGCCATGACTTATGAACAATAGTCTTCTTAACTTCTTTTAAAAAGTATATATTTAGATTTTAACCTGGTTTATTTAGAGCGTATTGTCATGATCTGCCACATTCATACAACTGAATGGTTACATCCCATTAGTAAGACATCCCATTAGTGAGACATCCATTGTAAGACAGTGGAGTAGGTGGGATTAATTAAACAAACACAGCCAGTCTACCCACTTAACAATGGTCACAGCCAATGATTAGTTGATTAATTAATAAGAGTAGGCCAGTAATGCTGTTTGAATATTCTCAGGAAATAAATGAGTTAGGAGCTAGTAGGAGCTTACTCAAAAAGTTGAGGTGCATGTTTTGTTAAAACTTACTTATTACACATATAAATTCCCCCTAGTCTGTGAACATTTCATGCACAATCATGGCAGGTTTGCAGCAGGTTGAGTTCACTACCAGTCAAAGAGGTACTCTCCAGGTCCTCTTTCAGGGATATCTCCACTATAAGAACAAAGTAAGACAAACCGGTACTCATTGGCGATGTACCGTTAAGACCTGCATTGGCAAATGTACAACATTTGGAAATTTTGTTAGAAATTTCACTGTACACAACCACCCACCAGAAGACACCAGCAGAATCCAGTTCCTTGGCAGCTTAAGGAAGAGAGCAAGGGAAGAACCAACCATTCCTATGCCAGCCCTCTACAACGACGAGGTCTTGAGACATGATCCGGAGGCTGCAGCTATATTTTCCTCCTTCAGCTCAGTCGGCAGCGCCATGTACAGACACCGCAGTCACACGATCCCGAAACTCCCTAAAACCAGAGCTGAAGTCGACATTGCAGCACCCTGGAGAGAGACCCATGATGGTGAGCGGTTTCTGCTTTTTGCCGACGGTGAAGAAGACAAGATGCTGGTATTTGCAACTGATGATCAGCTTAGAGTCCTCCAGTCAGCTTCCATTGTCTACATGGATGGTGCTTTCGCAGCTTTACATACTGCATGCAAGGAAATGAAGCATTACCTATCCCCTAGTCTACGCATTGATGCCTGATCGTCGGACTACAACTTACTAACGCCTCTTTGCTCAGTTGAAGGTCCACATCCAACAACTACTGAACCAACCATTCAACCCATTGAAGTTGCTGCCATTAGAGCCCTCCGGACAGAGTTTCAAGGTTCAGACATCAAGGGGCGTTTCTTCCACTTTACCCAGTAAGTGTTTTGCTGTTGGATACAGAGATAACCCCCTTGTGGAACAGTGAATCCGACGAGCTGCTGCCTTGCCTCTGCTGCCTCTTCAACAGGTTCAACAGGTTCAGGATGCATGGATTGACTCCATGAACCAGTCTCACGATGTACCCAATGCTGACGAATTCAACGACTACATAGTCACAAACTGGGTGGATTATGAAGCTAGATTCCCTCTTTCGCTGTGGAACCATCACCAGACATTCGGTCCAAGGACTAACAACAGCCTGGAGGGTTTTCACAGTTGCCTCAATGCATCACTGAATCATCGTCATCCTAATCTCTACAGGTTCATCAAGATCATCAAGAAGATTGAGAAATCTGAGAAGACCAAGCTATCTCAGATTGACAGTCGCCTTTCCAGACTGAAGGATCAGCTATGCCAGGGTGTCAAGACACAACTCCAGTTCTGGGATGCTGTTGGCAAACTTCTGAAGATTGATTAAGGTTGTGTCAGTGTGACAACCTCGATGTGAACTGTGATGTGAACTGTGATATTAACTTTAACTGAACTCTAAGTGGCGAATATGTTAAAAAAAATGGATTTAAGGGATGGATGAATGAAATAAAGTAAAAGAGGGTATCAAGCATCTTGAGTCAATCCTTTTGTCTATAATAAGACAAGTCCATTTTCATGATAGGGGTTAAATACCTGATTAACATGTGCAACCAGGTATGACATTGTTGTTTTAAGGTGTCTCACAACTGGGCTGTCTTACAAATGGGAGGAGACCCAACTGAATAGGGCCATAAATCAATCAATTACATTTTACGCAAAAATCTGTGGATTGTTTTAAAATTAACTATGTATGTACAGTTAAATTATGTTTAAGTAAATAGTGAGAAACGTTCAACATTCCCTCTCAATTGGAGCAGATACAAGATGCGGCCCCTATAGAGGTCAAGAGCTACTTACCCCAATATCCCAAAGAATAACAAACTACCTAAATGAACACCAAATTAAAAATCTTAAACAAAACTGCAAACAATCAAATATCTTCACCCCTAAACTTAAAATACCCAAAATAGACACAACACTAGCTAGCCAAATAAATAAACAAACCGACCCAAACATAGCTAAAACTACCACACTAGCATACATACACAAAAATTGGCCAAATTGGTGTCACATTTACACGGACGGATCCTCAGATCCGACCTCCAAACACACGGGTTTCGGAGTCCATACCACACAACCAACTAAAACCACACAATCCTTCCGACTCCCAAATAACCAATCAATATTCACGGCCGAACTAATGGGCATGGCCTCAGCCCTCCACAATCAAGAATCCAAAAACAACCAAAAAATCCTAATACTTACTGACTCCCTAAGTGGACTACAAGCCCTCCAAAACAAAAATACCAAAAACCGACCTAAATTGATAAATCAAATACTTAAAAGCTCCAACGACCTAACAAAAGCAGGCAAACAAATAACCTTCTTGTGGATACCCGCCCACGTAGGAATATACGGTAATGAAAACGCCGATAAAGCAGCTAAACTATCCCTCAAAATCCCAGAAATAAGCTTAAACTTACCCATCTCAAAATCAGAAATTAAAAGTGTAAACAAACAAAAAATCACAAAAAAATGGCATAACCTATATCTAAACTCAAATAGCCAAATCAAAAGAGTGCTCAGCAAACCACTATCCAAACCAAAAATTCTCCATCCATCCAAAAAAATCGACAGAGTAATCACTAAACTCCAAACAGGACACACCAACCTAAATAACCACCTAAAAAAATTTAAAAAACACACTACAGGTAACTGCCCACACTGCAAACAACCAGAAACCCCAGAACACGCACTCATCCACTGCACACACTACCTAACACATCGAACCGCATTACAAACCACCCTCAATCTAAACAAGGCTCTCACTCTAGAAGCAATACTAAACCCACAAAATAAACTAGAAAACTTCAAGGCCTTAGGCGTATTCTTAATAAAAACGGAACTAATAAAACGCATCTAAAACCATAATAACCTACCAAATCAAAATCACAAAAACAAACAATCATCCACCATACCCAGCTCCCTTAGTTCTCCTCCCCAACCCCATCGGCATCTATTCCAAATCTCAAAATTCCCAAATTCTATATAAGCAACCCCTAAAGCCCCCTCTTGGGTTGCACAGACCACCCTCGCCCCTTTCGGAAACACATTAAATGGCCTGGCCGGGCCCGTGTGCGAAATACGCATCAGTCGGAAAGCGCACGTTAAATCTCCAAAGTAAGTAAGTAAGTAAGAGGTCAAGAGCGGATAATGCTTAACCGCGAGAAAGGGAGAAAGCGATAGAGCGAGAAAGCGATAGAGCGAGAAAGCGATATATATTGTCGCCTTCAATCTGAAATATGATACAGCACCCACAACGTCAATGTCTGTTGCCACGTGCCCTTTCAGTTCAGTGCCTAATCATACACAGAACTTACTTCACTGAGCGCAACGGGATACCAGGACGTCCACCACCTTATGATGTCCCCAGAGTCTAGCAAAATCGGCCGCTGTCTGGCCCTTCTCATTCCTGGCATCTATGTCCATCTTGTCCAGTGACAGCACAAACTTCACAATCTGCGCATCCCCTCCCTCACAGGCCCAGTGAAGGATGTTGTTACCGTTAACGTCCACAAGTGACACATCAGCTCCTGCACGCATAAGAAACTCCACAACTTCATTGTGTCCCCTGTATGCTGCCCACATCACCGGTGTCATGTTCGACACTCCTCTGCTATTGATGTCCGCCATCTTCTGTGAAAGGATAAACTTCACCATCTCAATGTCTCCTCCACAACAAGCCCAGTGAAGGAAGTTGTTACCGTGAACGTCCACCAGCGACACATCAGCTCCTTTACTTATAAGGAACTCTACCACTTCTCTATGTCCCCGCCGTGCTGCCAACATCACCGGTGTCCACTTCAGTGCATCTTTACAGTTAACATTAACTCGATCTGCTGCCAGGATCCGCTTCACATCGACCAGGTTTCCATCCATGCTGGCTTTAATTAGGCTTGAGTTTTTCTTGGGTTCACTATATTGTGATTCCGTTGTCACTGTAACATAAAGTTAAATCTATACACATGCCGGACATCTTTATCGCACAGTTACTGTATTTACATCTTACAGTGATGATGCAAAATATTTGATACACCAAGATGCAATTTGCTTTCATCATATGGAAAGTGTCTTCCTCAGTGGGACTATTAAGGTGTAAACCCCTATTGCTAAACATGATTTTCCACATTTTGGAAGATGAAGAGCTAAAAACTCACCAACATTTAAGCTAGCCGCAATATCCGTTTACAAGCTGTTGTGTCCTCTTAAATTCATTCACATCTGCTACCAGAGTTCGAAATTGACGTTGCACTGTCCCGATATTTGAGCAAAAGCTGAATCAAATAATCTAAATGTAGTTTAATGAAATGAGCGATGGAAGCTCCAAAGACCAAAAGAGCGAAATGAAAATAAATAAAATGGAAATATCCACGGCTGGACTTGTAGATTTACACACACTAATGCCAACTGCCTGCAAACAATGAAATACATTCTTTAATATCGTATGTCGTCCGAAAAACGCAAATTTAGTCAGATAACTATGTCATGGCATAAATCTAAAATACAAGCCCCCATTTATTGAATACCCATCCAACCACGCTTCCTTATGTTAAGCAGTGTTAAGTGAAATACGGCAATACTTACAACAATGGTCATTATTCGCGTATGAACAATGTTAGGTTATGGTGTGTAGTAGAACTTTTATTCGGGGCCTAACACAACACACAACAAATATCTGCTTAGATATAAGCATGAAATTATAATTTATAATTAAATTCAGAACAAGAAAATATTGATGTTTGATTAAGGCTGCGTACATCTGAATTATCTTTGGTCAATCTCAAACGTTGAGTAGTGAAAACTAAAACTAAACAATGTAATTTATTTAATTTAATTCAATAAATGATGTTAAATATTTTCTCATAGTCACAAATAATGTTGTATGTGTGTGTGTGTGTGTGTGTGTGTGTGTGTGTGTGTGTGTGTGTGTGTGTGTGTGTGTGTGTGTGTGTGTGTGTGTGTGTGTGTGGATTACATACATACACACCAAATAGGAAGAAGGTCAGGACACAAGTGTTCATGTCATTATCAAGTCAACAGATAGTGAAAATAACAGACTATGTTTGTCAAACATGTAAGAGTCTTCACAATGTGAATGCGAAACTACATACTTCAAATACAGCAGTGGGAACTGTTCAAGCTCAAAACAGAATGTAATATTTACTAAAGACTTCATTTGCCAAATTTGACCAAATTCTGTCAATCTGTCTTACTGCATTGTTTTTGTGTGCAATTAATTTCTATATGTTAGATATATCGGTAAATATATTGATAAAGGTTATGGAATGAACATATTTTGTGTTTTGCTTAATACTTCAAACATACGCATAATTATGCATGCCAATTTGACGTGATTCGCACAGAATGAGGATAGCTAATGACTAAATGATTATCTGAAGTCGAGTAATTTGACTTTTTCTTGTACATCTTTGATAAAACAACATATTTTTTTGTGTTTCTTACAGCCTTTTACATTTATTTGAAGGTTTTGTAATCGAATACACTCGACAAGAATGCTATTTGGTTTTGTCTTCTGGGCAGAGTTCTTGATAGTGTATATTCCTTTTATATACTGATTACAATAATCTGGCTTATTAACTGCTGGTTACACCACAGAGGTAATGATAGTACCTCTCCAATGTTTGTAACATGTATTGTATGTCTTCTATGTATATGTTCCCAATCCAGCCAATACATCTCTCCAGTGGGTGTTAGTTAAGTGTAAATAGTTTACAATAGTGGCTACAAGTAGGAACATGTTTTTCAGTGGAAATGTGCTAGGGATATTTTGTTTATGTTTTTATCCTTTTCTGAACTGACAATTTTAGAGAATTTATAAAAAAATCATACCTCTATCATTATCACTCAACTTTCATCCTATATTCTTATGTTGTCCGTTTTATCATTCCAGAAAGAAACCTGTAAAATAGTTTCCTTAAATCAGCAGCTTTGGGGGTTTGAGAGCAGTGTTCGAAATAGACATCGGCTCGTAGACCCGAGGCTAATATATTTCTTTTCGGTCTGATAGTTTAAAATTTCATCAGGCCCTTACGGCCTGCAGTTTATTTTAAGCTGTGAGCATGAATCATAACATTGCTTGGTGAAAAGGGTCAAGCTTCAAAGCACTCCGCTCGTTATTTATTTCAACAACGCAAGCTGGTGTACCGGCCACAAAATACTATATAGTTTCATGAACGTACCCGTCATATCATTCATTTATTAAATCTATCACTTTTTACAAAGTCAGAACGTACGTCTTTCATTATAATTTGTCATATTTATCAATATATTTAAAACAATGACCAATTTCACTCAATGTTGAAATAAAATAACATAAAGCATCTAGGACACATGCTTCGACAACGAGTCCATAACGAACATGTCACTGAGCAATATGAAGACGTGTCGAGCCAATCGTAAATATATTTAATAAAGTAATAAATAAGATCAACAAACATATTTCCAAAAATTATCAAACTTATATCTAAGTAACTATTTCCATCTTTTCATGCGACCGTGTAATGTGAGTCAAATCACATCTCGGCATTTGTCGCCTCGATGTGAAGGATCGGACACAAGTATAATGCCAAAATAAATGCAAGAAAATAGCCATAATTATCGCTTCCTTGGTGTTTCTTCTTGACGTTAAGAATGTGTAAGGATATTTTTGTATTAAATACGAACTTAATTAAGTTATAAATGCATTATTTAAATAATGTGATAAACATTACTTTAGTAGCTAAGATGTATTACAAGCTGATAGTTTTTTGATAAATGTAGGCTTCTCTGTGTAATCAGTGTGATAGCAGTAAAAACTTAAGGCTGACTGATTGTGTGTTGAAATTTATATTGGAAGAGTATGTCCCCCTGCCTCAGCTAAAACTATTTTTTTAAATGTGCTGGCCCTTAGAGCCCTCGGTGTACTCTGCTGAGTTTCAAACACCGTTTGAGAGAGGAGAAAGTGTATGTATGTAAAGTTTACAAGGTCAAAATTTAGACAACAGTTCTTTTACCTATCATTTATTTTTTTGTCCTCTATTTCCCTAATATTCGAATTATGATTTCGATTTTTTTCACTGTTGGTTACCTACAGATTCTTTAAGTTAGAAGTTGCATCCTGTCAATGAGCCTATCTCTATGACTTCAATTCTTATCAATTTTGATATATAATCATCAGCATATTGTCAAAGTAAATGTTAAACATCATTCAGTTTAATAGCTGTTATAATATCCATTATCTGTAATAGGCGCGCCTGGCGCCTGCCCAAATGAGAGAGCAATTCTCCTTGGAGTGTGCGCAGTTTAAATCCAACACTATGATTTGCATTGTGTTTTATAAACAGAAACAGATGTGAAACGATTTATGACCAAAGATTTGTAGAAGCATACTTTATGTACATAACCAAAGTAGTAGCTTGTAGTTTAACAAAACATAAAATTTTCAAACTTTACAAAAACACTGAAGAAAGCACCTAATACATATAACTGTCAGAGATAAGTACTTTAGCGGTACACGAAGTGTTTTGGTGTGAGTGCTCTCCCTTATCGCGACGACAGAAAACACACGTTTGTCAAACGGAAGCAAATGTGAACAAATCAGCGAACTCCCATGGACACTGAACACAACACCAATACAGTCGTGCCCCGCTTATACGGACTTCAGATATCCGGAAACCTCGGTTCCCGGACGATTTTCATTCAAAACGAAATAATTACTATATAAATTTACTCGTATATACGGAAATTCAGTTTCCGGAACCGGACGGTCATTTTCATACACAAAACATTGAAATGCACACAAAATTGTCTCACTTATCCGGACAATACACTTCCGCTGGTGGTAATCCTTCCGCTGGTGGTAATCCTTTGATTCGTGAGAAGTCAATTAACCAAGTGACACATTATTGTTTAGAATTCAAACCTCAAAATGTGGTAAAGTTCAAACTTCCATGACAGACTTCTTGAAACGTGTATGAATAAAGATTGAGTGGATGTATCTGTTTGTTCTGTCAATCTGTCATGAGTTGCATAATTGAAGGGAAGTAACTCTTCCAGTAAGAAGCTGGTTTCATTTATACGGAAATTCGTTTATACGGACGAATTGTGAAATGACGCAAGTGTCCGTATAAACGAGGCTTATATTTCCAGCTGAAGTGTATATCAAAAGCAACGAATACACAGCTGGTAACCGATGTCTGTATATTGCGATCCTCTACGAACTCTTTTCTAACATTATTCCCTTTGAGACTACACCTACTTATTTCTATACCTACTTTTCCCCCAAGTAAACTCTAAACAAACTGCTAATATATAACCTACATATGTACTATTTTACATACATCCTAATCTCCCCGACCCTCCGACGTAATAATTTAGGGACACCTTGGTGTTGAAGAGACTACAAATAAGAGTAGTTGCTTTGCCAATGTCATTTTACTAATATCTCTTGTTTTCTGCATATCCGTTTGTCTCCTAGTTCAAGCCGTGGCCAAGTAGTCAATGGCTTGCTTGCATTATGTAACGTATACGTAATCATAATGTTACTGGAATTTATTTTGATGCAACAATGACAGCGTCTAATCCAAGACAGCCAGAAAGATTTAAGAAACATCAATATAGTTAGGTTGTTTGCTTTCTATTCTCTATATTCAGGGAAAGTATTTGAGACAAGTGAAATTAACACAATTTGGATTCGCAAAAACACAAAGGACTTGTTTGATGTTTTGCAATCTCAGAATCGAAAAAACATCGATTTAACAAAGGAAAAAAAGCATTCCTCGATCCATGGGGTATTTGTTACTGAACGAAGTCACCATAAAAATAGTCATGTCTATCCTCAGAGGTTCTGGACAATTTGTAAAACACAAAAGAAAATGCCATCTCAAAAATACAAAAATCTGACATTCATCTATGTAAAACACCTGGTGTCATCTCTACTGAATCATAAAAACATGCTCATGGTGTAGTCGGAATCGTCCTGTCGAGTTTTTGATATTTCTTTTAAATTGTGAAAAGGTTTTGTCGCTTTTACTCCTCTGCATATACGGAGCAGTCACACAATATATTGTCATCTGTCATGAGGCCACTTACCCTCTGATAAGGAACTTCCCACCATCTTTTCTCCACTTCTGTAATGAAATAACTCACGTCACTGAATTTCACAGTACAATAACATTGCATTTTAAAAAATAAATGTCAAAGCATACACTTAAGATACGATAAGCATACCCAATATGCAAGTCACAACTGTCACAGATAATGGAAACTCTAACGCCTTACGCCAGGTAACAAATAGAACCGATAATAATTGATTCGATGTTAACATACCTGTGTGTCGCCATATTCAAGTCACAAACACTCCCAAGCGATTCTGCAAAACAAATGCTACTCAGGTGTTATTACTGAGCCTTGTTGGTGGCTTATTTGTTGTTGACAGCTGTTGGACAAAGACGGGGCTTGTATATCATCCAGCCTTCTGTTCAACGGAGCGTGCAAACTATGAAAGCAAAGAAGGACTAGGTTCTTTTTAATTTCCAAAAATAGAATAGACAGAAGTTACAGTATCTCCCCGCCTATATATGTATTCTACTTACCGTAAGCTTTCTAAAGTATTTGCTATATATGTTTAACTTGGGCGTAAAGGGCTTCCATCTTGAAACGAATGTAGGGGGTTGTTATGCTTTGCTGTAACCATAATGAAAGAAGAATTGTCAGATTTATCACAAAGTTTGACACTGTATAACTTGTTTAGTATAATACATAGCTATACTCCGCGCATATCTACTTATTCCTCAAACCTTTCTCAGATACTATTTTATTGCATGTCACCGTATCCCAATTGCGTGTATCGATGCTCTTGGTATCAATCACTGTAAATCTGCAGTAAGCACATCGGTTTATCTATTTATACGACCATAAACGCAAAGTAATATTGAAGTCAATTCTGAAAAATATATGTCACCAAAATTAACTTCACAGACGAAATCAGTGACATCAGTCGGCGCAACACTGCAACACAAGCATCGCCGACCTTATTAATCAGCCAATCTGGATTTTTGTCTTAGCCAATCAAATGCAATGGAATATTTATCACACATATTAACCAGTGGAATGAACTTCCACGATCGGCGTCACTTTGGGTTTCCCTCCCATTTTGAGAGAACGTCAGGGGATAAAATTGAAGTATTGTTCACAGCGTAAACTTTGTGGTAATTTAGAATACAGTTTTGGGCCGAAAACACACAGGAAGTACTTGACCGTTCGATGCACAGATAACTAATGTTTGTCTGACAGAACAATGTGGACTGATTTCACAAATATGAGAATGTATTTGTAACGCAGCCGCAGCCGCAGCCGCAGCAGCAGCAGCAGCTCGGTTCCTCCCCTGGACTGGGCAAGGTGTGAAGAGCTTGAGCGGTGATGCAAGAACAACCTGACGGTGGTCGGGGAGATGACGGTTCATGACGATGCACATGTTTGACGTTTCACGTCTGCCCTTATTGATTGCTGTCAGTCTTCTGGGCCTGGAGATGCAGGGAGAAAAACAACAACAAAAAACACACAATATATGTTTCATCTCAACATTTCGGAATTTGGTTCCAGCGATTCACTCCCTGGTTCATTTGTGCACATGGGTAGCACGTTCAGTAAGGTACGGGCGACTCAGTATACATTAGGGACACATTCCTTGCAATACGAATGACGACATATCAAATTCTGCTTGGGTACTGGTTTGTTCATGGGAACGGATCCCAAAGTGAAACTGTCTGACACAAAAGCTAATGTTCTTTGGGATTACACAATGAAACAATCGGTCAAGTCTCCACATGGAACGTTTGTGTAATTATGTTCCACTATTTTGTTATTCTGAAGATAAAATGCATGAACTATCTGGTTGGTGTAAATCTGTTCCTAAAAGAGACCAATCAAGGAGTCCTTGTAAATGTGATGATACACATTTGTGAGTAGATACAGGATCAATGATGTTAGTTCCATTTAGTGTTGGCTTTTGCGCCTTCAGTGTATATAAGATCCAATATTTTACTCGCGTGCAGTCGATGGTCAAGGCGCCATCAGCGACCAACGTTCTGAATCCCTGACCATTCAGCATCTCCCCGACCACCGTCAGGTTCTTGTAAGAGAAGCCTCATGATTATGGAAAGGTTTTTGTCATTCTTCGTTGCTTTAAGTGATCACTGCCGGTTACATTTGAACGACGACTGATTGTGTCACCAATGTAAAAACTGAAACCTGCCGGTGTCCCGATATAAACTCTCCCCCGTACAAATTCTCCCCCCGGAGATTTTATACCGGTACAGAGTCTCCCCCGGAGAATCTGTTCTGAAATAAAATCTCCCCCGGGCGGATATATTTCGCAACCCCCTCAGTATTAAGTCTCCCCCCTGATTATTTGGTTTGTTGCAATGTCTTTAAGTACTATATTCTTTAAATAGTTATCTTTAATGTAAGGAGGGTTACTTTAAAAAATAGATTATGAAATATGGTCATAATGTATTGATATCTCAGCATATTTTATTTGGAAACTGTACCTTCCATCCTAAAATAATTATGAGACATAATCATACCAAACAAATTTGAATGAAATGACTTAATGTAACAAATATATGTACGGTTACTGTTAAATCTTATTAATCCTCGCAAACATTCGGTTTTAACACTAACTACGTAAAAACTGTCAATATATCCACGCGCGCCTCCAGCTCAGGATGTCCGTTATACTCTGATTTAAGATCTAAAATATATTCCTTGATACAGGCTACGACTTGAAATTGGTATCAGTGTAATATCAATGGCTAGAATATCATGGTGCAACCAGGTGTCTGTTAAACATACAGTATCATAACTATCTAATTCAGCACTGATTAAATCTACTTTGTCTTTAAGACTGCGTACGTTTAGAAGTATAATCTTTAAATCTGGACTATGCAAAGGTCCTGGATTCGGATGGATATCACCGCAGCAGAAGAGAAAAGGAAAACTAAGAATGATAATCGGAAATTATATAAGCAAAGAAACCCCAAATATAGAGAAATGTGTATCTTCTTCCCGAAATGATTCAAAATAAAATAGATTCAAAAACACCCAGCGCCAGCGTGTATTGAACAACATCAACCGGCATCGTCAAAGCAAAGCGTATATGTAATTGTTACAATCGGGCTGGCGGTGAATCTTATTGAAGACACACCTATTTAGCCAATAACACTTTGGCCCGTCTCGGCCCGGCCCGACTTTTAGGCAGTGCCCTCAACTATTGAACTGCATGGCAAGTATTTATGGCAGGAAATATTCTGGGGGCGAATATATTTCGTGACACCGGCCGTGCTTGTTCGAATTATACAAACAGGGAAACGGTTTCTATTTTGTTTTTATGGAAATTCCGATAATTGAATCCAAACTTCCTTGGTGATATTTACTGTAGTATCTGTGCTTCATATAAAATGTTGTAAATGTTATTTTATTGCAAATAACAAAAAAATTGGCCACTCGTCTGATCACGGTTTTTTGTAAGATAAATTTATTGACAAAACCCATACCTGATAACAGGAGACAGAGACACTTGCCCTAAAACAAGGACAGCTTAATTAACAATGTCAATGTCGGGTGTGAGCACCATTTGCGTTGATACAGGAGAGGCAGCGGCGGTGCACTGAAGACTCCAGGACGATTGAAAACAGCCTAGGAGATTTTGTGCCAAATGTCAAACAAAGATTGGCCCAACTGAGCTAGCGTTCCCGGCTAGTTCTGTCCTGTATATCTCATCCCAAACATGTTCTATGGGGGAGAGGTCTAGAGAAATAGCCGACCACAATGTTATGCCGCTTCAAAAGACTTGTTACTACACGTATAACGTGTGGGCGGGTATTATTCTGCTGCAGCGTGACGTTACGGCGCTGCATTTGCACAAAGGGTAGAACATGGTATCTAAAGATGTCGTCTCGGTACGCCATTCAAATTGTCATTAACAATGGCGAGTTTACCTGATAATGCAAACTTCCAAATTAACAAAGGACAAAGCGACTCAAAATGCTTTTGAAAAAGGTATATTTCTTTCAAACACAACACACATTTTGATTTTAATCTTGAGATATCAAAGCACGACCACGTGAAAGCAAAACAGTCCGTGAATGTCAGTAACAACATGTCCTCCTTCAATGTCAATGTCACCCTACATTCACTTCATTTAGCGCCACGGGGCACCATGATATCAACCACATCATTATTTCCCCAGGATCTCGCCCTGTCGGTTGCCGTCTCCCCCGACTTGTTCTTGGCATTAATGTTCGCGAAATTCTGTGAGAGGACAAACTTCACCATCTCTCTATCTCCTCCCCAACAGGCATAGTGGAGGATGGTGTTACCGGCACCGTCCACCAGACGCACATCAGCTCCTTTACTCACAAGGAACTCCACTACTTCTTTGTGTCTATACCATGCTGCCGCCTGCACCGGTGTAATTCCGAAACTGTCTCTACAGTTGAGATCCGCCCCACCTGCTGTTACAAAACGCTTTACAACTGCCAGGTTCCCCGCCATGCAGGCTTCAAGGAGAGCGGAGTCTAATAAAAAAAATAATAATAATTACATGTATATGAGCATCAGATGCTGCTGCAACAAATATCCAACTTCCAAGAGTTTTTGCTGATGTACAGAATGTTATTTTCCAACAGAATAATACAAGCCATATGGCCCCATGATGTGAGAGATGATCCCATGGCTGTGTCTTACAAACGTAAAACCCTTTCATGACGGCTTGAAACACTTTTATAGCATGACCATTGGCACAAAAGTTCAGTTTTCTAGGCCTGAACGAAAATGGCGATTTTCGAAACTGATTGGTCGGTTCCACTGGACGACGGGACAATTTATTTTCCTTTTATTGCATTACGTCACAAATATACGGCATCCATTCACATGTTTCACATGGTACAATCTCACTGATTCGAGATTTTTAAGACAGGAGACGTAGTTTCATATTAACAACATGATTTCCCATTATAATTAACAAAGCATTTATTTCACATGATTTTCATTTCACAGTAAAACCCCAAACAACGTCTGATAAACAAACATGGCTGACCATGTGACACCTGCAAAGTAAATGACCTCCTGAAAGTTCTTACAGGAAGGGTTATTCGTATAATTCAACCTCTGAAGACATTAAATGTTTTAATGTGTTGTTAAAGCTGCATCGAAATTCAGAGATTTAGGTTGCCGGATTTGCCACCGTCTGTGCTAAAGGACTTGCGTTTTGACGACTTTTTCGACTACCCGTACCCGAAAACCGTACTTAGTACAGAGAGGCTTGTCTTTGTAAACGATGATGGCATCGATAAGACTTTAGATGCCAATGGAAATGAAAATATAATTAAAAAGACTAAACTTGACATGAATTTAGTTCACAAATATATACATGAAAGCCTCATGACACAAGAAAGGTGGAACTAAACACTATTTTTTGCAAGTTTTCATTTAGTCACGCAAATCAGATGGTTCAGAATTCTGACCGTCGACTTTGAATAGGATCAAGAGTAGCATAGAGCGTTACCTTAGCGAGATGATTACCAACATCTGCTCGTGAAATAGATGCTAAACCCTGGGAGGTTTTAAAATCAAAGCAACAAACACTAAAAAAACAAGGAAAAGGAAACCTTCACCAGCGAGCTGATCCTGTGTCTGATATTGAAAACAAATCCCTGAATGCGGACAGCTTGGCACCAAGTCTCCAGATGCTGTGATAGCCTATCAAACGATTTTCGACCATTAATGAATCACATCGAATTATCAACAAACTCCTCTCATCTACTGGGCTATGTCCACTCCACAAGCGTGTTTGATAAGTCCGCCTAAAATTCCGGATGCACATGTTTCCCATCTGTCACACTTATCTCAAATCACACACGATGTTCACTCGTACAACTTGTTGTCCAGATTAAACTGTGACGCCGGTTCCGCTGTCGTTCCTGGCTCATATCTGGGTCAAGTAGCGACATTCATTCCGACGCTGAGACAGTACTCGTACTTTATGACTTCTGTATATTCCGTATATGTTGTTGGTACAGGATTTGACATTTTTGTCCGAATGACACATAAAGAAATTGACAGATTTTCCTATTCTCAATGTAAAATGCATGTCAATGATGAACTACGGCGGATTTCTATCAGTGACGACCTTGATTAAAATAATCATCGAACCTTGTTTCTCTTTTTTTATCAATGCTAGATAGTGTACGCTGCGTACATCAGACAGAGATATTACTGTAATCATGTGATCCTTAAAGGGTTTTTTAACAGAAGTATATCTTTCACGCGTAACAACACGTTAACTGAGTGATACGGTTCGAGTGAAGAGGACAGTGTATTACCTCATGCGGATTGATACAATACAGCTGATTCTTGACCGGTGACAGTTTTCTGTTCTTGACATATGTCTTTAATAAATTTATGAATAGTAAATAGAATAACCTACTCAGTAGGAGTGATTACGGAAATATGTCACTCCGAACTTGAAACATTAATTTCGCTCGTGACATATTTCTCGTAATCACTCGTACCTGGGTTATTACATAAATATTTAAGTTCAGATTTGAACCTCCTTGAGAATTTCAGCTGGGAAAAGAAATTTGAAATTGGGGCCTCATTCCACCTACTTTTGGTATTCCCCGGCCTCATATTGCCAACGTGTTTTGAAACAAATACGCTCATCATTTGGCGACCAACTGCTATCTTCACTATTTGATGGTAATTCATGACAAATGCGTATCGTATAGTCGAAATCGTACAAAGGACTCGGCTTTTACCAGTTTGTTTTGTTATGATGGAAAGTGGAAGTGTTGTCTCACTTATATGTACATAGATTCAGTCTTACCTTTAGGTTTTACATTCGTTGATAGTTCAGAGAAGGTTTCTTTTTCAGATTCCTTGACATCTTTCTATAATCAAAACATGATAACTGTATCAATATATCATGAAAATCTCTCTTACACTTTATGACAAAAATAATGAAAAACGAGAATTTAGTTAAACATTTAATTTTAAAGGAGCATGTCTGCACTGAGGAAATATCATACGAGGAGTACCTACAGGAAAGTACGTCATGAATTTCAAGGACTAATGTTCCCGCAAAAAATGCTTTAGTCTATGAGCGTGACTCATTCGCCAAAATGAGTATTTGCCCAGTACCAAAACAAGACTGTGATTTCAAATCGTATCACTAGACCTGAGCGTTATTATTATCTTAGCTAATAACTGGTCATCAGTAGGATGCAGGTCGTTATATTAGCAGTGAGAATTTCCTCCCCCATGTAAAACATCTAATAGGTAAATATGTTCTTTGACACACGTGAAGATCCGGGGCAGAATAGGTCTTCAGCAATCTATGATTGCTGTAAAAGACGTATGGTTGTCGTAAAAGGCGACTAACGGGATCGGGTGGTCAGGCTCGCTGACTTGGTTGATACATGTCATCGTATCTCAATTGCGTGGATCGATGCTCATGATGTCAGTCACTGGATTGTCTGGTCCAGACTAGATTTTTTACAGACCGCCGTCTCATTGCTGGAATATTGCTGAGTATGGCGTTAAACAACCAGCCAACAAACAAACAAACATATCTTAGACACATATTCTATAACAGTATAGACGTTTTACATAGTGATTTTTTTGTGAAACTGATTTCATTATACGAGTGACTGTGTTACCGAGCTGTAGAAGGACAGCGAATATGCGAATTCTGTCTTTTTCAGTGTTGAATTAAGATAATGTTTAAGTGAGTAATACATATATTGATATGTCGTGTTTTTTTCAAAATGCACTCGTTATGATAAAATTCTGTCGGGGACTTTGCTCATTATGTTAAGAGACCTCAAATGACTTGTACAGGTATCGAGGGGTTGAAGTGGGTCGGGTGATCTCGTTCAACGACCGGAAGTCGACGCAGAAACTTCTGGTGCCATCTTTCGTATCTGCTGTGACAATGGGGAGATGGAGACGGGCCTAGATATCTGGATAATCTGTGCGTCTAGATACTCCCTAACACTGCAGCCTTCAGCATTACCCAGATTGTCGGAAGGGCTGTATTTCTGGTAGCAAACCCGGGTACTCTCCTAATGCCAGTCAACAGATTGGGTGGTACCAAACCTAAGGCACCGAGAACAATGGGGAGTCGGACAACTTGGTACTTGTGATGCAAGCGTGACATTTCGAAAGCGAGGTCCGCATATTTGACTTGTTTTTCCTCAATCTTATCAATCACATCAGTGTCTAAAAAGGACAGAACATTCAATGACATAAATAATTTGATTGCATTTATCAAAAAGGACAAGATCAGGTTTGTTGGCCTGGATATGTCAGAGGCTGTATACGGGCATATTCCAAAGGATTTTGTATTTATTATTTTTCATGACGGTCTCTACATATTCCGGGTCGTACCATGGGTGGACCTCTGTGTGTACCTACCCGCTCACAACAACCTGTAAACAATCGAGTCTGGGACAGGCAGTGTTACAATGCCGTTCAGGTATACGGAGCACAATCTGACATGATCAGATACAGTAACTGTACCTACCCGCTCACAACGCCCTGTAAACAATCGAGTCTGGGACAGGCAGTGTTACAATGCCGTTCAGGTATACGGAGCACAATCTGACATGATCAGATACTGTACCTACCCGCTCACAACGCCCTGCAAACAATCGTACTGGGACAGGCAGCTAATGCCAGATGAGTCTCAGAAAATGTGTATCAAATCACCCAGAAGTCATTTCAAGTTATATTTCTGTTAGTGGTACCTAATCACACAGGAAACGAAATCTGGCACCTACCTTTAAAACCAAAATGTGAACACACGAAATAAAACTTTCAGCGGTACAATATGTATACGTGACGGGGGCGTATTTTCTCGTTGCAGTTGAACGTGACCGGTGATTGTATGTATCTCATGACCTGATATCACCCACTGACAGCTGTTTGTCACGTGACGGAATGCATATGAGATGTCTCCTTGGGTTTAACCACTTAGAGTTGTGACGTCATCACCCGTGAATATGAACATTGATACTGAGTAGGAAATCTACACATTGCGTGCTGGAAGTGACTCTGGGCAATGTTGGGGTATTAGCCAATTTAAGGAGTGGATGATAATGATAGAGACTGGGTTGAATATCATTAAAATAAATATGTCGAGCATTGTGATTATAATTATGATAATAAGTGTGGCAATATTAAGATGTTAACAATGATGATCACTGCGCGTGAGTAGGGTTGGCAGGCTGTTTGAGCAATATTCCCGCCATATGTTGACTGGGACTCTAGGAATGGACTTCATACTTTGTACCAGTATGGGTAATCGAACCTGGTCTAAAGCATGGCGACCTTACACTGTAACAACTGGGCTACAGAACCAGCCATGTGATAATAATCCAATAGCATAGAACTATGATAACCACCATCATGTTTACATCCTTAAAACTAAGCGAGCACTTATTGTGTACAGACTTGTACAGACGTGGTTGATACATGTCATTGTATCCCAATTGCGTTGATTGATGCTCATGATGGCAATCACTGCATTGTCTGGTCCAGATTCGATTCGTTACAGACCGCCGTCATGTAGCTGCAGTATTGCTGAGTGCCGCGCTAGACAACAAACAAACAAACAAAACTAATTGTGACACGAAAGTTGAGAGCTGGTCTATTGTAAAATGATTCATGTCTATTTTGAATGTCACATACAGTGTGTCGCAACATCATCACATGTTTACCTAATCCACGTGTTTTGACATCTCCATTGCTTGTGATAATGAGATGAACAATAAAAAAAATCCTAGATTATAATACATGCGTAATTTAAAATTATATACAAGATTGCGTCTGACTGTTAATGGGAAATACACGACCTATCTTATACCGACAGTGATGCATGATATGAAACTGATATGAATACAACAAGACTCAATACAGTCTATGTTAAGATATCACATGTCTGTCAAGTACAAAGTGTGACGCGTGCACCACTAATCATCACAAGGAGGTCAATCATCGCGTTCTACATACCACCTATATATATACACAGAGAGAGGCTTGAAATCCCATACCATCAACTCACAAGGAAATCTAACACCCCGTATATAGCAATTATATATAGAGAGGTGTAAAATTATAGACTACCGACACAGGGAAGAGAACATCGTTTTTGAGGAGTAGGACATTCTATTAGATTGAAATCAGATTGAGAATAATCTCAAGTTGAAGGTGAGAGATATTCATACGTTATATGTCCGTTACTACATGTTGACATGGCTCTATTTCTGAGCGCGCCGCCTTTAGCAATATTCAAGCAATATCACGGCGGGGGACACAAAAATGGGCTTCATACATTGTACCCATGTGGGAATTGAACCTGGTCTTCGTCATGACGAGTGAACACTTTAACCACTAGGCTACCCCCACCCCCTCCCTGATGGTAATGAGACATGGTCCACCGCCATGTTATAAATGTAATATTTATATCGGAAGATAAAGTCTGTATTAGCTGCTGCTATGATATGTTCTCATACACTGTAACTGGCTTCTAACAGCTTGTTGTAGTAGGCCATATCACAGTTTATCAGTTGGTCAACATCTACTGCCTGCTCTCTATAAACCTGATGAATGACATACAGTTTAACGTCGTATTGACACTATCCCAATACCATTAAATTGAAACATAGACTTGTTTAAACATTCCTCTTTATGTGTAAATTTGCAGCTTCATGATAAACTGAAAAATTCATAAATATTTGACTGAGGATGTATGGTGTAGTGTGACTCTATGTTATCGCGGTATCGGAATATCTCGTAAACCACATTTCCTGTTTACTGATTACTTTTCAAATCTATGCACAATATTCCATCGCTTGATTGAATACAGGAGTCGTTGCGGTATATCACGGCTTCTGATAAGTATACACGTTAACAATTTCATGATTTAGTTTCTGGAATGTTTTTGGAATTACCACTACCCTAATTCGAAATTGGTTAAAAAAGAATTCATTTCTTCAGACAATGTCCCTTGACATAATACGGAGATGACCGTCCTTGAGTTTCTGATGACAGGTACTTTGTTTACCGAATTCGGTAAAGAAAATCAGCAACTGTCAATCCTAATTGATGTGTCATAAAAGTTGAATAAAGAAGAAAAAGCATTTAAGTGTGACATATTTAATATGTTAGTAATCATTCGCCAGTACGATCCATTGTAAATTAACTACCGCGATAATATAGCATGCCATGCTACATGTCTTAAGTTTATTGTGTGTGTGTGTATGTGTGTGTTGGGGGGGGGGGGGGGGGGGGGGGTACATTGATTCAAACGCGTGTCACTGACCATCAACATTAAACACTAACAAGACAGGGGTTGACCCCAACTAAGTAATACAGGAGAAGACAACCCACGAGCAACGGGTACTAGTTGATTACCTGCCTCTCATGGATTACTTCTGCAAGTTCCCAGCACTGATAACGGGTTCGACTCCGAGATTCGACCGCATGATGATCCTTGGTTTGTCAACCCCAAACTGCGGGCTTACCTCCCTTGTTCACTGATTGACATGTGATAAGTTTTACCCTTCTATTTCCAGAATGACTCACGGTGCCGGCGGTTTCTCCAGTGGCGGCGGGGGTGGGGGGTTCAGCGGCGGGGGTGGGGGGTTCCACATGCACCACCACCACACCACACACCACACTTCAGAGGGAGGAGGGGGAGGAGGAGAGTGTGGGGAATGTTGCTGCTTCTTCGTCATCCTCGGCATCAACATCGCCAGTATCCTCCTCTGTATCAGGAAGATGTCCCGCTACCTCCGGATCGCCCTTCTATGGCTCTATGTAGCCACTGCTGTCCTCACCGCCGGGCTTCTCATCAGTCTCAGAGTCTTGGGCACAAACATGTTCCAGGCCGCGCCAACGGACATGCGCAAAGTAGAGCACGGCGTCAACAACGCGTTTTGTCAGAGCCTCACTCTTAACTCCAGCGATCCTTTCGAAGCCTACATCTTTGACGAGGAACCCGTGGTCGATCCACGTAGAACTGAGGATTTAAATACAAGCTACGTCATGAGCATAGAGAGCAACCATTACGAATACTGGGGGTTCTATCTCCTCCCCGGGTCTACACTACAGGTCAACAGCACCACCTCCTATTCACCATTCACGACCCTCTTCGTCATCCAGGGTGACAGCAACCTTCAGACATGGCTGGACGGTAAGGGAGACTGCAGTGGGTGTTACGTTAGCAAACACGACTTGCTACCACACGACACCTATACAATGAACTCCACGGAGGCAGACAACTATTACTTCGTTTACTATAACATGGGACTATGGGATACATCACCGACAGCAAACTTCGTCATCAGACGCACTTTGTACGATGTGACGAAATCTACATCAGCTTGTACGTTTGTCCCAGGTCAACGGTCTTGTCTCATGGATATCTCCCTTAACCCTAAACAGAGCATTGTGTTTCACAGCGGGCGCAGAGCCTTGCACCAGAGCATAGACATGTGGAGCAGCTGTGGGGCACGGGTGTGGATGTATGTGATCGTGTTCGCCCTCATCCCGACCCTGGTGGCTGGAAGTGTCTCCTTCCTCATCTGGAAGTTCTGCAAGGATGACAGGACGGGAGAGAATCAAGCCTTGGTGTCTGATCCAGGACTCAAGGAACTGAAGAGTTAACTTAAATCGTGCGGGCCGCCAATAACACGTGTAAAACGGTTCTAGGAGGGAAATCATCATTTCATATGTCAGACTGTTTGTGCCGCGACGAAATTTGGAGCTTATTTATTTGTCAGATGAAACCAAAAATAAATTATCTTCAACATTGTGGTAGTAAAACGATTCTACTCTAAATGTTCTTCTATTTCTGGGTGGCTTTCTCAGACCACATGATAACCAACAAATATTCACATAGATGTGACAAACTTTCACATAGGACATGCGTATGCGGTCACACATTCACACAGGACATGGATGTAATGACACATTCACACAGGACACGGGTTTGGTGACACAAATTCACACAGGAGATGGGTATGATGACACATAGGACATGGATATTATGACACACATTCAGATAGGACATGAGTATGATGACATATAGGACATTGGTATGATGACACACATTCACACAGGACATGGGTATGATGACACACATTCAGATAGGACATGAGTATGATGACACATAGGACATTGGTATGATGACACACATTCACACAGGACATGGGTATGATGGCACACATTCACACATGACATGGGTATGATGACACACATTCACACATGACATGGGTATGATGACACACATTCACACAGGACATGGATATGATGACACACATTCACACAGGACATGGGTATGATGACACACATTCACACAGGACATAGATATGATGACACACATTCACACAGGGCATGGGTATGATGACACACATTCACACAGGACATGAATATGATGACACACATTCAGATAGGACATGAGTATGATGGCATATAGGACATTGGTATGATGACACTCATTCACATAGGACATGGATATGATGACACACATTCACAAGGGACATGGATATGGTGACACATTCACACAGGACATGAGTATGATGACACACATTCACACAGGGCATTGATATGATGACACACATTCACATAGGACATGGATATGATGACACACATCCACAAGGGACATGGATATGGTGACACATTCACACAGGACATGTGTATGATGACACACATTCACACAGGACATGGATATGATAACACATTCACACAGGACATGGGTATGATAACACACATTCACACAGGACATAGATATGATGACACACATTCACATATGACATGGGTATGATGACACATATTCACACAGGACATGGGTATGATGACACACATTCACACAGGACATGAATATGATGACACACATTCACACAGGACATGGGTATGATGACACACATTCACAAGGGACATGGATATGGTGACACATTCACACAGGACATGGGTATGGTGACACACATTCACATAGGACATGAATATGATGACACACATTCACACAGGACATGGGTATGATGACACACATTCACACAGGACATGGATATGATAACACACATTGACACAGGACATGGGTATGGTGACACATATTCACACAGGACATGGATATGATAACACACATTCACACAGGACATAGATATGATGACACACATTCACATAGGACATGGGTATGATGACACATATTCACACAGGACATGGGTATGGTGACACACATTCACATAGGACATAGATATGATGACACACATTCACATAGGACATGGGTATGATGACACATATTCACACAGGACATGGGTTTTGGTGACACACATTCACATAGGACATGGATGTGATTACACGCATTCACACAGGACATGGGTATGGTGACACACATTCACATAGGACATGGATATGATGACACACAATCACACAGGACATGGGTATGATGACACACATTCACACAGGACATGGGTATGGTGACACACATTCACACAGGACATGAGTATGATGGCACACATTCACACAGGACATGGGTATGATGACACATTCACACAGGACATGGATATGATGACACACATTCACACAGGACATGGATATGGTGACACACATTCACACAGGACATGAATATGATGACACACATTCACACAGGGCATGGGTATGGTGACACATTCACACAGGACATAGATATGGTGACACACATTCACATAGGACATGGGTTTGATGACACATATTCACATAGGACATGGGTATGGTGGCACACATTCACATAGGACATGGGTTTGATGACACACATTCACGTAGGACATGGGTTTGATGACACACATTCACGTAGGACATGGGTTTTGGTGGCACACATTCACACATGACATCACCTCAGTGACCCAGGGAAAAACGTGTCCCCAGCACCCCATCGCTGGTCGTAAGAGGTCTGAACTTCAAGCTCTCTATGGTCAACTTCCCAAGCCCTGTATTATTATGGTCGATCTAAATAGGCACAATCATCTTTGGGTACTGCTCAGACATGTTGCAAGGGGAAGCTTTTAGAATATATTTAATTTCTAACGACTTATGTATACATAATGAATTCTCCAAAACATATCTACATACGGATACACGTACATACTCTGCCATCGGTTTATCTATTAAAGATTCAGATTAATGAAACGAATTTGAGAGGTCAGTCCACGATAACCTATGTGGAAGTGACAATTTTCCTACTATTTTAAAAACTGTCTTACCTTCAGATGTTTCTCCTTCGACAAGATGGAACTTTTCTAAAGTCAACTGGCCATTGTTTGAAATTCTTTCATCCAGTAAATGAAACCCTGGTCTGTTTATTGACGTTACTGATCCTGAGCAATTATTTTCTGATGAATTAAAGAAAATAGCTGATGAATGTTTTCCTAAGTCCTCTACTAATCCCCACATTCGTAAACCTTGATTTTACAAAGACTGCAAACACCCTAGGAAAGCAAGGAAGGAGGCTGAGCACTATTTCCATCGCCATCCGTTGGTCCTCAATATGAACAATAAATTTAATTGCTATGGCCAGGCGTACGTTTGAACAGAATAAACGCCAATCTTGGCAAAATTGTTTCAAAAATAAATTCACTAGCTAAATTTCCAAGGTATGGAACATGATACAGAAAAGTAAGGTAAGGGTTTTTAATCTAGCATCCATCATCTTAAGAGTGGGGACGAACTATTAACTGATAAATCGGGTATTGCAAATTCACATGGTGAAAAGTTAGCAAAACATTCTTCTTCCTCAAACCCTGTCCCTCAATTCCAGAAATACTAAAAACCACAAGAAAAAAAACTGTAGAACCTTAAGAGCCCTAAAGAGCAACTTTATTGATTTGCAGCTGACACAAGATTTGAAGCCATCAGATCAGCCGTTTTGTTCACAGGAAACATACTATAAACATTAGACAATTCATATCATTTCCTTTCACCTCCAGGGGTAAGGCAACTGGTTCTTCAATCTTGGTGAGGCAAGGAGTTACTCATAGTGCTCTTCCTCTTAAATAACCCCCTACAAGCTATCGCAGTTCGTATCACAATGCACATTGTTTTTCTCTGTGCTCTCTTTACATTCTTTCAACTACGTATCTTCAGCAAACCGATCTTCAAGCTATATGACCAGCTTCCTAAGCCCTCTATCATAATGGTCGATGTGAACGGATGTAATCCACTTAGGGGTTGTGGTCATCAAGCAGGAAGAGCAAGAGCCTTGAAGATTATATTTCCAACTATGCTTTATGCCTTTTTAAATCCTGGTACAGGAACATACTCTTACCCTTGGGCAAGCTACAGATACTGCTACAGGAGCTGATAATATTCATTATCAACTCCTGAAGCACTAACCAGAATTATCTTCAGAAACACCATTGAATATTGTTGATGAAATTTGGTTGTCAGAGAAATGTCCTCTTTGATGGCGTGATGCTGTAGTTGCCACAGTATCCAAAACCGGACGAGATCGTACTGACCCTTTAAATTACCGACCAATATCATTGATAAGCAGCGCTTTTAAAACCATGGAAGGCATGATAAATGATCGACTTGTTTGGTACATAGAAACCAAGTATCTTATTACTAAAACAGAAGTACCATGGATCATTTGGTCCTCTCATAATCATTTTTTAAAATGCAAAAATAAATAAACAACATGCTGTGTCTATCTTTTTCGATCTAGCAAAAGCATATGGCACTACACGGGAAGATTACATTTTTAAAGATTTTCATTATTTTAGATTGCGAGGCCGTTTGGCTTTTTTGACGCATTTGCAAGCGCCATCATCATTGGACCTAGAACTGTGTCCATTTGTACGGCCGAGTCAAAGGCAATATTCACAGCACTTGAATATATAAATAACCAATCAAAACATAAACAATTTGTTATATTTTCAGATACTCTGTCCTGACTTCAGGCAATTAAAAATCAATCGATTTTTTAAATATTATATATTTATCTTGCTATTGGCCAATATGACATAGTCTTTTGTTGGTAACCTAGCCATGTAGGAATCATTGGAAACACAATGGCTTCTTCTTCTGCTAAAGCAACGCTCAACAAATCTTCTGATCCCATACAATGATTATAAGTTATTAGATGTTACATCCCAGATCTAATGCAACAAAAGAGGGACACGCAAGTTGATATCAATAACTTACATCAAATTAAACCAGCTATTGCTTACACTCGGGCTGTCAGTCCAGATTTGAAGAGATCATAATGAGGCGATATCGTGTTGGCCATAGCAGGTATACTCATGAATATTTATTGAAGGGTGAGGATCCTCCATTATTTATCCCTTGTGATGAGAGAATCACGATGAAGCATATCCTACTTGACTGTGTTGATTTTGCCGTCACAAGGGATAAATATTTCAATTCTTCATCTGTCAAAGATATTTTAATAGTATTAGTACTCATATGATTTTTGTTTTTTAAAGGATATGGAAATGTTTAAAAAATGTTGAATAATATGTTTTAGACAATACATAAATGTTGTTTGCGATTGTTAGTGGCTGTATTCTTGAAGGGGGTTAAAGTACTGTAAAATTATTGTCCCTCTACGTAAGTTCCACATCATTTACACTCAATTTGGGCCAACCGCGATTTTAGTCATAGTATATTTGTTAATTTTAATTGATGGCTAAATTTGTATACGAGGGATGGTGTAAATCCTGCTGGGTTCCATGCAGGCAGGTACTTCAACATAACATATGACTATCGAGCTCCAAAATTTCATATTTGTATCTATGATATTTGATTAAATATATCGACTTTATTAGGTACATTGAATTTACTGAGTTTATATCTGTGCTAAGTCTAGTTATTTTGCTGTCCTTTGTTGACAGATTTTATATAGTCTAAACTGATATCTTCTTAACGTATAAATTGCTTTAGTGACGATTTTGGCGAAATAATGCCGATGTGACTATAAATCGTAACTCACTCACCGAAGTGCCCACTAGCCATAATTTCTCTCTTATTCAGCGTGTGGACAATTGCGTTCTACTAGTAACCTTATTATTTGTTTGGTCGCTGTGTTTTCGATACCATGAGCCACTTGAGTATCTGTTGTTAATAATTCACATAAGCATCTCAATTAACCGACATATTTCAAAGATAGTTCTGAAGACGTGTGTGTTATGATTATTACCAGGATTGTAAAGATTGGAAAATATGAGGTCAAAACCCTCATCACTCCAATAAGAGTGGAGTAATCTCAAAGTTCATGGTGGAATCATGATTTTGATACACAAATCATAAAAACCACCATTTTGTAACTGATGTCGTACAGTTACATTTTAAAATGGATATCAAATATATACACAAAGAAAAAAGTTAGGCACACCTTAATATATTTCATTATTGTTTGGTCCCAATTAATTACGGGAAGAATTACGTTTTCTCGAGATGATGTAATCAGTCATGCGTGACCAAAGCTCACGTGCCATGCATGGTATGCCCGTATCATCACACTGTCGTAGTCGAGAAACATGCTCAGACCGGTGATGTACAGAACCGTCCCAGATCCGGAAGAATTCCTGTGACGACACATCGCGAAGACCTTCTTCGTCTCATACGCCGAGAACACGTTTTAACAAGTACTCATCTGAAACAGCTGTGGTTGCCCAGTCGTCGTTTAGCACCAGAACCGTCAGGGACCGGCTGAAAGCAGCAGGACTGATGGCTAGACGAGTTATAAAGCGTCCCTTGTTGAGAGATTACCACAAAGCTGCTCGTTTGGCATGGTGTATTGCGCGACAGAACTGGAATCTGAGACCTTGGATTGGTCAGACGAAAGTCGCTTTCTGCTCCACGTCACTGATGGAAGAAACGAGAGTTTGGAGGCAACGGAACACGGCTTACACCCCAGGAACATAAAAACCACAGTTGCATACGACGGGGGCTCGGTAATGGTTTGAGGGTTTATCTCTCATGATTGCAGGTTGTATTTGGTCACCATAAGGGGCAGCTTCACAGGGGCTCAGTACATCCCATGACGTTTTGAGGCCAGTCGTCGTTCTTCCTCATTTTGACAACCACCCTCTTGCTACTCCACCTCAGTACATGGATGACAATGCCAGACCTCATCGTTCGCATGCAGTCGTGAATTACATGAGGGACAATGCAATAACGACTCTACCATGGCCAGCAATGAGCCCAGACTTGAACCCCCTTTAACATGTTTAGGATATTCTGGGGCGGCGCATACAGGCACGGGATCCTCCTGTACAAGATTTTCGCCAATTGGAAGCAGCACTGCATCAGGAGTGGTTGTTGTTGACCCATCAACAGATCCAACGTCTGACTGGAGGCATGAGACGTAGGATGGAATGCGTCATCCGGGCACTTGGCGGTTATACCCGCTACTGATCTGTTTCACGTGTCAAGTAGAGACTTTAAGGAACATTTTCACATGAAACATCAAAGGCAACCCGTTAACTTAATGCTGCAGCTCAATACCTTTTTAAGCTTTTGTCTAAGGTCAAAAACAGTACCTGTGTTACCATGATGTTTTGTCAGTAAATTTCAATCACAACTCACAAATGTCTTCTTTATTTGTTGTCAAATGTGTGTTCTATCCGATGACATTTGTATCGCCCAGCTCCTGTGGTCAGTCATCCCATGCCATGAGTTTTGCCATTAGTCATGGTTCAGAAATAGGGGTGTGCTTAACTTTGTTCTTTGTGTATATATTTGCCCGTGGTTAATTTGTTACACATTCACATTTATGAGTTGCATGTGATCAATCTTGAATGGGTGTTGAGTGAGTGAGTGAGTGAGTGGTGTGTTCACGCCAGTTTGAGCAATATTCCAACAGTATAAATCGGTGGGGGACACTAGAAACACATTGTACCCATGTGGACCATCGAACCCGGCCTAATCGTTGTGAGGAGCGAACGCTATACTAATTAGACTACCTCAGCGCCGCTCTTTCAGATGAATCTATAGAAGAAGGTGTATGGTGTTTCCCTAGAATCTAGTGAATATTGAACTAGGATTATTCGAAATGACGTCAAAATAAATTTTATATCGTCCTTTATAAAATACGTTGGGATCGGTTTAATGGCCACCACTTTTATCGATGTGCACATGAAAGTGAAGTAGGAGATGCTTCGTTTGGAAGTATTTCATTTCACATCTTTAATAAATTATTCCTTTCCACTGATACAAGCAATCTACACTGAAACATCGATACGTGTACACATCCGAAAATGCTGCTGTAAAGGCAGGGTCATACAATACATAACTTAATTTGATTCGCAGTTCAACTGGATCCAGTTCTATAAAACATTCATTAGCTGTCGGGTTCATAAACCCTAATGGTTAATAAAAAGTAATGTTTCATTCGTTATTGTTTGTTTGTTGATTAACGCCGCGCTCAGCAATATTCCAGCTATGTGACGGCGGTCTGTAAATAATCGAGTCTGGACCAGACAATCCAGTGACCGACATCATGCGCATCGATCTACCCAACTGGGATACGGTGACATGCATCAACCAAGAGGGTGAGCCTGACCATCCAATCCCGTAAGTCGCCTCTTTCGAACTGCATAGTCGCCTTTTACGGCAAGTATGGGTTGCTTAAGACCTATTCTACCCCGGATCTTGACGGGTCTCATTCGTTACTGGCGGCATTAAATGGACAGCACAAAACCGTCCTTAGACTATCATTAACTATGCTACTTGAAATGGAAAATGTCCATTAACGTGACAATGTCTTTGTGGAAATCTAGGACACAAGAGGGATATTTAGTCAGAGTCAGGATTATTTTTGACGGCAGAACTTCAACGCCGACGTCTCCTGTTCTCTTCACTGATGGGGGAACGGGAGGCCCAGTCGTCTAAGGCACCGCGATTCGCTGTGCAGAGTTGCGTCCCTTGGGCACACCAGAAACCTATGATTGTGGGTTCGAATCCCGATTCGCCCCGATTATTTTTCTAGGTTTGTACATGTAAGCACGATACCCGTGCTCGTGGGTTTCACTGAAGTGGTAAACGTCTGAGACCTGCATCACTTAGGGCTTTCCTCCCACATTAAGCGGACACGCTGCGATATAACTGGAATACTGTTAAAAGAGGCGTTAAACCCAACTCACTCACTCTTCACTGATGACACATGGTTCCTTCGTCACAATCTGATGGCAGGACAAGTGTCTGCGAGATCCCCTGATCTGACAACACTCAAACATGTTTAAATCATCTAATAACGTTGCAGGAAATACAGCGTATCCTTCCTCAGAAATGGAATACCATTCCACAGACATGTCGTCACCATCAAGAGCATTCATGCAAAAGGTGGACATACTCGGTACCTGCTGGGTGAACCTGCTTCTGAACCCCCTCGTGTGACATGGCTGATTTGCTTATGATAGGAGCGCTCTTCACATAGACTATTGCTTGTTAACGTACCTTCAAACAATGTTCCTTCCACGTGGCCTTATTTATGGCGATTCATTTGTTATGACAGATCATGTTTGTTTTGTATATGCGGCAATAACGTTTACATTAGCGTACATCAATCTTACTTTTACAATATTTATCATGAATGTTCAGTCTTCAGTAAGGTGGTTAATCTGTCGAGGAAGATTGATTCAGACCATCAGATGTCAGGTTTTATTTTAAATCATTGTCATAATAAGAAACATAACCATAGACGGTTTTGAATAAGTCATGACCAAGGGTTAGATATCAAGCAAACTACCAGGTATTGCGTGTCAGCCTTCTGTTGTGTTGTTAGTGACGGCACGCACACAATAAACCTGTCGTGGTCCTTGAAAGACGTGTCACAGCTGTGCTGCTGCACATTATTTGGCATGCTGTTTCTAGTGTCCGTGTGTGTGCACCTTGCTGCTTGTAGCACAGACAACGATGTCATGAAGATGTGGGTAAAGACATCTGGATCTCAGACGGATCAGTGTTTCTTGAAGCAGCGGAATACAGAGGCAGGACCACGATGTTTGACAAAGGATGATGAGGACCGTGATACCTGTTTTGAACAACTTGACATCAGAGTTGGGCCTCTAAGCTTTACCTCAGCAACGCTGACCCCAGAAGCAACACCGGCTAGTTTTCGAGAAGATGACTGCAAATGTAGCTTCACAAACCTGCTTTTCTCATCCAACAACGAAACTGTGTTCCGCTACCCCGATGACCTGACGGGGATCTTTACACCCGACATCAAACGACAAACATTCGTGTCGACGCCAAACCTCGAAAGGCCATTTTACGACCCCGATTGGTGGATTGTTGATTCCAGTCACTGTCACTTCATCGCTCTCACGACGTCCACAAGGAATCAGGCCTCAGATATTACCATGCACTGCCTCGATACTGCTAGACTAATATTCAAGATAGCTCATGCCTCGTCAAAGTTATATCTTTCTCATTACGATAAGAAATGGAATCACTTGTACTATTTTCAGAAAACGACAACATGGCAGTTGATTGGTGTAAATGTGTATACCTCTCAGTCCAAAGTTATCGCCAAGAAAATCAGCTTTGTACCAGGGCATAGGTATCTCATAGGAGATCAGGAAACTCGCATGATAGTGTGGTGCAGCTCAAAGCGAGACGTCAGTACAAAATTGGAATTTGAATTTAGTTATGTTACCTACAGTTTGCTACAGATGGTACAACCAAGCGTTCTTACAAAGATTACTGCTAATGGCGAAATTAATATAGCTCTTGTAGACGGGGTTTTGTTCTGGTCAGACGGTGATCTGAAGGTTGTACGTGACTTCACCACTGGTAGAAGTGAGCTTTTGAAGGAGTGCCCATCGGCGGAACGGAGTCTTAAACAAATTGGCGCTTTTGGAAATGCTTTATATATGGCTTGTTTGGACACAGATAGTAATGGTCATTTTCGTGTTGTGGCTGTTAACGGAACCAGTATTAGTGCCTTTCCTATTCATGCTGAATGGGACTTGGCAAAAATCGGATAAATTGATCGCCAATGTTTTGCATATTGCACTCACAGTTTAGACAAAATTAGATTGTCATGGGGAGTGGTCTTGCTTTTCTTGTATAAGACTACTGGTGTTTTCCAATAAACTGCATTTTAGTTCATACTTTCAGTTTCTTGTAAGAATGAGCTAAAGAGTCAAAGTCAAAGATATTTATTGCATGTACGGCCTCCGGCCCATATATAAAACAGTTACAAATAAGTAGTTTTACATATTTAGATATATAGTCATATTTATCAATTTGTTTCTGAGGGAATTTGCATTTTTAACATATATAGCATCTATATATATATAACATCTTTTGAACAAAAAAGAGAAAAAAAACAGGATAATTTGACAGATAGCGTTCTTGTATAAACTTGTTTCTTAGATCAGAATAATAAGGACATTTAAAAGTAAATTGAATTTCATTTTCTATAGCTGAATGGCATAATGGGCACAGCCTCTTCGAATTTTCATGGGAACATTTTCTTTCCTTCAGTTATCATGATATCTGACAATCCGAACCTAAATGCATTTACTATGGGGTAAATACGGTAAGGAATGTAATTTGAAGATGAAGGTGATGCACGTGAAAGTGGTGACGTCACGTGCCTAAGGTGCAGAGGAGAGGGCAAGGTGTATGCAACACCACTCGAGGCGTCCTTGTCTTTCTTAAAATATACTCAACAACAAAAGTTCCTGTGACACCAATATTTCAGTGCATTTTTCAAACAAGTAAATTTTGGTTTTCAATATTGTAGTACATGTATGGAACCAAGTCACAAAATTGCTACAGAAAAGCATGTATTCCTTGTAAAAGTTGACTTTTATGCAAGCCCCATGCATTTCACTACCCAAGAATGGGTATAAAAAACGTGTGTTAACGGGATTCCATATGCATTGTTTAGCATCGTGCCACGCCTGTCCGAAAATGAGCCATTGGTATGCTTGAAGCAGGATCGAGACAACGTTGAAAGACAATTTAACGTCCATAGAAACACCATTTGGTGTTTATGGCAACTTTGGCAACAGACGAATGTAGTCAGAGACCATCCTCGGAGTGGCAGGCCACGCGTAACCAATAATCGACAAGACACCAGGATTCGAACAACACACCTACGAAATCGATTCCAGCCAGCAACAGTGACTGCAAAAAGCATCACTAGCCTTGAACGAATATCTTCACAAACCGTACGTCGTCGCATTGTCGCCAGAAGACCCGCCAGACGTCCCATTTTAACAGGAAACCACCGTCAAGCACGTCGACAGTGATGCAGCCACAGCGATGGACGGATTCGAGTGTGCCGACGTCGAGGTGAACGTTACGTCAATCATTGTGTCATGGAAGATCGATTCGGGGACAGCAGCGTTATTGTATGGTGTGGGGTTACAGCAAGACAGAGGACCCGTTTGATAGTGGCAGAGGGAAATCTCAATGGACAGCGCTACCGTGACGAGATCATCGTCCCATGTTCTACCGTTTTTGTGTCGTCATGGCCCAAGCATTACCTTTCAACATGACAACGCCCGATCTCATATTGCTCGACTTGTTCGGGATTCTCTTTAACAAAACAACGTGAATGTCACCCTTGGCCGGCTCGCTCCCCTGATCTCAAACCAATCCAGGACATTTGGGATGAGACGTGTTCCACAGACACTCCAGGAACTTCGAAACATGCTCCAGCAGATGTGGACAGATATCCAACAGGACTTTGTGCGACGCCTGGTCCATTTCATGAGACGAAGATGTGTTGCTTTCTTTCAGTGAGTGATCCCACAGAGGTGATTCAAGAGTCCGGACATGGGTTTGGATACACAAGGAGACCCACCGTCCAGATTAAGTTATCTTTATATTTTCAATAAGAAGATTTTGCAGTATTTTTTTCAAATCAATAGTGCAAGCGTGACACGGATACTGCAGTTTTATTTCGTAACGATTTAATGTGCCAAAAATATTAAAACGTACGTTTTTGTTACAGAAAGAATACCATAGAGAATACGGAGTGTCGGTATTTGACATGGAATATAACATTACAGTCGCGTGTCTACATGTATAATTCTGTAAATAAACCCGCTCGCCTGTCACCAGCAGTAGGCATTACCCATGAGTGGAGTATGTTGTAATAGTAAATATTTTATGTTCGTTTGAACATAGTGAATTAGAACATAAATTGAATAAATGGACGTCGAAGGGTCCTTGATGTTAATGTAGATAAGTATTTTTCTGGTTGAATAATACTCTTGAAAGTTCTATACATTTCATAACTTGAACTGTTTTCTAGAGTAACATGCATCTTGTTATAGTTAGTTTCATTCCTTTGTGTACATTTTTGTACATATGACACTTATCCATATTATCTTCTTCAAATATTGTATGGAAAAATAATAAAATCATGATTATTCGAGATGTTGTTCAAATTGATGTTTAACTATAGATACGTTTTTCTTACATTTTCCTTTTAAGGGATATGTTTTGAATTATGAAGACACAGATAAAAATAATATCTGAATGTACAATACAAAAAAAGAAACGCAAAACAGATATTTTTGGCCATAAATGCAAACTTAGAGGTGCAAAAGGAAGAGGTTTTATGAGTAATAGATTCAGTGACATATTTTCCTGATCAAAATGATCACAACAATGACATACAAACCATTATTCGGGCTGCAAGTACGATTTGGACAATCGCACCCAGTGCATTAACAAAAGGGTCATGGAGCTGGGTCAATGTTGCGCCAAACAGCATGGGTCAACATGTGATCGGCCAAGGTCGGGACGACTAAGAGTAACCACCCCTGCCCAAGATCGCAACATCCAAGTGCGCCACCAACGTGAAAAGACGACCACAGACACCTCAATCACATCCCAAATACCAGGACTGCGCATAATCTCCGACCAGACACTTCCAAACCGTTTACGAGCAGCAGGTCTATGAACAAGACGTCCTGTTCGACACGGCATATTGAGTTGACAACATCGTCAACAACGACTGCATTGGTTTCGTATGGCCTCAACTGCGATGGAGAGATTTCTGGCTCAGCAACGGTGTATTCCAGCAGGACAACGCTCGACCGCATACATCACCGATAAAAAGAGCATGTCTACACAACAACAATGTTGATGTTCGAGATCCCTGGATTTGAACTGGACAGAGCGCCTGTGGGACGAATTGGATAGACGGCTATGCTGACATCAACCACAACCCCAGACGTTGCAGGAGTGTGCTTTTGCATTGCAAGCTGAGAAGGTTACCATTCCCTAGAATAGAATTCGCATACTCGTCTCTTCCATGGGCAGGAGATGACTACAATCACCAAGTGTTCTCTCCGCAACATGTTAACTCAATACCATGTACGGTTCCTCCTATAATGTATTTTCCAACCTCACAAAAATCTGGTTTTGCGTTTCGTTTTTGTGAAGAGTATTTGTTAAAGCTAGTCTAGGAGATCTGAAGATAGACTTTGGTGGATATGCAAGCTCGAGTGTAGGCATACACTTCCCACTACACTCTGTGTGATGACCTTTCATAAGTCAAAACAGTCAAACATCACATACCATTATATGGAATGGACTTCCCCATGGCGAAGAACACAAACACATAAACAATTAACTAAATTCCAACTTCAGTTCTTGGGAGGGAACAATAAATGCTTGCTAAAAAATAACATCTTAAACGATGATGCTTATTAAGACTGGCTGTCACTCTAACGGTCTTAATCCACTCACGACTGCATTTGTTCTGTCAGACTTCCCCAGGCACTTTTTGGCTGTGAGCTTTGGACCAACCTATCCAAAGGTGAACAAATCTCACTTGAAAGATGGCAACGCTTCTGGCTGTAATACACTAAAAGGTTGGCATTCTTTGGAATCCCATATCAACACAAGGAAATTGTTCTTTCTTGGAAACCTGTGCAACATTTTGTAGCCAGACAGCTCTTCTTAGCTCGTCTCTTCTTCTATCAATGAACATGGTTCCAATCCTGGATTTATGAAACATTCTGGAGAAGTATCTGCTTCTACCCTTCTTACATGCTTTCATGGTTAGTGGTACATTTCCTGTGCAAAGTTCCTGGAAGAAAATTATAAAGAAATCCATTCATGAAGAGAAGGAATGGAATACCCGAGTAACTCTCGATCACGTCCTTAAACATTTCAGGAAAATCCATTCCAACAAAAAGCCTCACCAAGCCTGGTTCATAGCAAAAGCCCATCCAAACTTTCAGAAACAGAGTGCGTCCATTGTTCATTTATGTGCCCTCTGGAGATCCTGAAGTGTTCAAGGAAGCTGTTTTCTCTGTGGTCTCATTACGAGGACCTACTAACACACGCCCTGTGTCAATGTGAGACTTAATGCATGTATCGAGACATGCTGTGGTGTGACATCATCAAAACTGGTCCTGTTGAGCTCAGTGTCCAACTCCAAGATAGATCTGACACTGATCTTGTCTGCAGTCTCCAGATCAACAGATATGTACAACTTCCAAAGTAACTCTCAATCCATGTAAAATCTCAACTTTTCCCTGTTAACTTATAAAAGATTGAATCCTATACCCCCTCAACGAATAACACAAAGCTTCCACCAAGAGATCCCGATCTCCCGTCCCTGCCACCAAATTTTGACCTACTCTAACCTTGGCGTTACCATACACATTGCATGGAGTTCTGGTGTCGACGAAGCCCGCGTTCATGGCAACCACCTCGAACTTGCTATGAAGGGTTGGAATCTGGTAGCGTGTGTGCGTAGTTCGGAGTCCTTTGCTTCATATTGTTCGTGAAAGTCTAGTGATGTTATGTAGTTGTCTTGGCTGATGACATACAGGGTGGGGAATCTGGAAAGAAACGGACAGTGGCAGAAGTTTTCCTTTCGCTGGACAGAGAGACCCTGACGCAGTTCCTTTGCTTTTGGCTTTGTAGCACCTACTTTTTTGTCTGGTTATGTCAAAAAAAATTGACATGCTTCAAAAACCGGCACTCGACCCATGGTTTGCCAACATTGTGACAACCAGGAAAGAACAGATTGTACTCAAGATTTGAAATTTTCAAACAGTAATGGCCAACACATGGCCTCTTCCAAATTCTGCCCAGTTTAACAAACAGAAATCAAAATTTGTAAAGTAATGTGCGAAGGAAACATCAGCTTTGCTGACGCCAGGCAGCTTGTTGCCAATCAGTCAATACGTATTTCTACTCTAAATTACTCTGCTGCTGTAGCCCAATCTGCTGACATTTCTTCATCTGTTCAGTGATGAACTCTTAGTCTGACACTTAGTCGCTCTTAATTGTAATGAAGAAGTTGTTCATCAAAAGATCCTATCCTTACCTAGAATCCGTGTTATTTTTTTATGATAGGCAAAATTTGTCAATCATCGCCAACAACTGAAGGGATGGTGTAAGTCAGACTACTGTAAGTCCCCATGAACCCTAGTTGCTGGCGATCTATAGCCCGGTTTCATAATGCGATAGTATTGTTACTGATCATTTATTGTTTTACATGTTTTCAGCTAGTTTTTTTATCGAATCTTGGATATTCTAGTTATTGTTCTGTCCATCGATGAAAAAACATTAAGATATATATTATTAATCTATAACTTCTAGTCACGATACGGATGAAATATTACAAATATGGCGTAAGATATTTTCTCACTCGGAAATTTGAAAAACATATTTTTTTCTTACATTTGGAGGTTTCACCTTTCCAAAAATAATATAGGATATAGTTTTACAGTGTTGCTAATTTGTCCATATGATTAAAAAAATAGCCGTAACAATTACTGTAACAATATAATCAGCAATCAATCAAAACCGCTACAAATAATATTTAGTGAATACGCGAATCATTCGGGACCACTCGGCTTAATCCGCTGCTAGGCGAGTCGAGCGAGCTGTGTGTACATGTTCTCAAATACGACCAACTCCAACCCACCGCGTGCTACCTTGCGTAAGCGCACGATGGTATGCGAAATTGTTAGGATACTTCGCTGCGTGGAGCTCGTTCAAGGCGAAGGTCGTCGTCAAGGTAAACGTCCAGTGCCTGACGATTCAGGAGCGATCACATTGTAGATATATTTCAACATGAAGGCTTGAAACTCGGTCCTTACACATTATAGAAGCCAAAACTATACTTAAAGGACATATGAACAGTAAGTTGTGTGCCAGGCATAATGTGTTGCTTATATCGTATGATTTCAATGAAATTTCCCGAACGCGCACCGACCGATTTGGCGAGATTGTTATGAACTTGCAACTTGAATCACTTACAATGATGCATGCCATCGTAATTACGCAGTGGGGTTAATAAATACTTGGTTTTATCGTTTTTATTTGATGTTGAATGTTTGGTTTAAGAACTGTACCCACCTATGACTTATTTGTATACACTTTGAGTCGAATTTTATACAGGACTTATTCGTCTCAATGATATTCTAGTAGGCCTAGGTGAACGTGTGAAATGATTTTTAGAGAAACGACGAATAACCGTATTTCTACACCTTATCAATTGACATGTGTTAATGAGTTCACTATTTCCCCTCAAACAAATTTTTTCAGAGCAATATTGACTGTTTTCAGACATTTTCATGGTTGAAAAGATGTGATTGAAGTAGCCGGGCCTAAACATTGTCTTATTATTATTGTTATTAGGCCTAGCCTGCATTGAAGTTTTCTTGAATATGTTCACCAAACAGAAACAGAAATAGAGTATCATGTTGTCTGTCTATTGTCTAATATAGATGGAATCAAGAGGGATTCTTGCCAAAATAAATTCATTGTAGTGTACCAGATCTAGATCTACTTGGATTATGAGCGAAATCTTCTTTGACCTCCGGCCAAGCTCTTTAACATTTCACCAACATTCTATCAGCAATAAAATCTTCAAAGACTGACATGAGATATGGCATAGGCCCTATGCTAATACAACGCTTTCATGTTAACACAAACGTTAACAATGGAATATATCATGCACTAAATGTGAACAATTAAACAAGTATCATAAAACTGCGCTCATGTTATCAGAAACATTTGTAAATCAGTGACCTCCAATGTCAGCTTTTTTTCTCTACAATTTTTATTAAGAAAGTCACCAACGAGGTTACTTAAAAAAATGAATGTCTTTGTACATCAAAATTAATGATATGAAAACGCAAAACAGTGTTGAATTCAAAAATTTCTGTACAAGGATTTTCATGTGAAATATGTGAGGTGGGTGTTGGAAAATCCAGAATGGCTTTTACTGACTGTATACCGTCTCATATTAGGTCGGTAACAGCAATCTTGGATTTTTACTGAGGGTATATATTATATATGGGCTCATGTGGGGTTAGTAATTCTGCTCTCGCATTGGTCAATTTCACTTGGAGGCATAATTATACTAAATGTAGTTTTACAGGGACCTTTAATAAATCAATGTTATTTTTATGGTCTCATTACTTTATACTTGTGTTCTGTGTTTTTGAGCCCCTAAGAATTATTTCTTATTATGTGTCTAACAATCCCAAAACACTAAAACTAAATCTGACCTTTGAGAACATTTCTGTTAACACTTGGATGGTCAAATGACCATGTCTTTTCAATTCAACATTGATTATCCCTTTCCAAGGAAGATGAGTTAATCGCTTGATTTCAAGCCAAGTGAAAAACAAATGCACAACATGATCAGTCACATGACATTACAGACAGGAAGTTTACGGTCTGGTCACAATCAGGGAGTCATGTTTTTTAGAGAAGCTTGTTATATGGACTTATATGATTACTTACATGCCGAAAAAAAGGTCATATGTACTTTTTTCATTTGGCAGTTGTACTGTCTTGACGTGACATTATTTACTCTCAGCTTTCCATTCAGCATTAGAATTTTGCCATGGTAATGACCCACAAACATGTGAATTTTCTTCGTTTTATTTTGCAAACATGCATTACATGTTACTACATCAGCATAATAGAGTAGCAACCTCTCAAACAAACAGCAGCCGATACATCATCGGTACATATGCTTGTTCTGATGCAAAGTGGGCGGTCGGGTAGCCTAGTGGTTAAAGCGTTCGCTCGTCACACCGAAGACCCGGGTTCGATTCCCGACATGGGTACAATGTGTGAAGCCCATTTCTGGTGTCCCCCGCCGTGATATTGCTGGAATATTGCTAAAAGCGGCGTAAAACCATACTCTCTCTCTCTCTCTCTCTGATGCAAAGTTACCATCATAACAAGTTTGACTAAAATTTGCATTAGTAGTGAAAAAGTAAGTTTTGAGGTATGTTTTCATTGAATTTCTAACCTTGTGTGGCTTAATTCACAACACAACATCAGCGGCAAGTAGCAAACACTTTGATGTCTTGGTGGGCTTTGAGGCGTCTACCTGGATTACATCATTAAACCTGTGGTCATGTTTTGTTAAGGGACTTTAAAAGAGGTTTATATATATTTGAGCCTCACCTCTTTTAAAATCCCTTAACAATGCATGTAATTCATTGTAGCAGTATAACTCAGTTATATATAAATTTATTACTTGCCCGTGAAGAGATCACCCGTTTAATAAACATACAGCTGTATTACACATTGTGTAATACCAAAACGCGTTCGTATGTACTCTTGGAACACGTTTCTAGAACAAATATTGAAAGCTCTTAACATCCCTTGGCTTATTCAACGACATTGCGTGTGGAGATAATAGATCACTGAGAGGAGCTTATGCACACTCGATGAACCCCGCAATCTTGTTGCTAGGCTGACGTCACATGGCATTGTTTCGCCGAAAGATCTTGCAACTCATTTCCACAAATTACGTCATCGGGTTTTTTATGACGTGATTGTAAACTTTGAGGTGCAAGGCCCCTTCCACAAGGCGATCGTACTGAAGCCCAATGACAGTCGTTGGTCTAAGTTAAAGTATGTGAGTTGCGATAACCTAAAGCTACGATAATTTTGTGGAACGGACGCCTGAATTCTAAAGGTGGGCCGTTGTATGGTATTAAATTCATACGTTTCAACTTTTGACGTGTTGGAAGTATTATTGTTCACTCAATTGGATTATGCTGTGGATCGTGTAGGTGTCAGCCTATTCACACTCAACAGTATAATTCTAAAAAACGTAATAAATGGCAAGTAATAAATAAAATACTAAACGAGCTCCCGTGTAAAACCAATTTTATGAAACTCGTGAACAGTTGTGGTATCTGATACCACAGCTATTCACTCATTTCATAAAATTGGTATAACACGGGAGCTCGTTTAGCATTCTATATATATCCTTTACCTTATCAACAATAAACTCTTGTATTAACACTTCTCTTCTCTCCAATTATTTTCAACTTGACATAATTTTCTGTGTTTTTTCTTACTGATATCATTCAAACAAAACTAATTAATCATATTTTTGCAGAGTGAACAAAATGTCTGGAAAAGGATCAAAAGCAAGTTCACGGGCCGGGTCGAAGGCAGGATCCAAGCCCGGCTCCAAGACTGGTACACCACGCAGTTCCAAAGCAAGCACACCTAAAGGCTCCAAGAGCAACACACCTCTGCCAGTAGAATCTGTGTCTGGAGCAGTCAACGGGAGCCCAGATCAAGATGCTGGAGCCAGTAAGTGTCACGCAATGTCATTGTTGCTGTACCCATTACAAAGTTTTGTTTCAAACAAGGAATTCAAATCCTTAAATGGCATATGGATTCACAAGTACATTATATTTATTTGTTTTGGCAGTTATTGATATTTACAATGATTTAAGAATAGTTTACCATTGACTATGGATCTGAAGATGCAGTCAGGTCTTAAATCATCAATTTTGATTATGTTTTTAGGGGATATTCCTGTAATTGTAGAGGCATGAGTCTCTTAGACATGTAAGGTGCAGCAATAAGCTGTGTAGAGTTGCCACCCTTAGCTGTGTCAGGATTCTGTGATAATAGGTTTGAATTCGCCCTGAATAGTATTCCTGCCTTGTGGTTAATGGGCACCATACCTGTGCAAAGTGGTAAAGATCTGAATGATTGGTTTTCCTTCTCCATTAAGTTTGGCCAGGCTATATTGGGAATGACATCACATTTAAGATTTTTGCCTTTTTATAGCGACATGAATGCATATGTGTGTTGCTGCTTGTACTAGTCCAGATTTGTGCCTCTTTATAGTGCTAGCCCACAGAGATACCATGCTGCAGTTTAACATGGATACCATACTTAAGCACATTATACTGACTTTGAGCCAACCGGTACTTGTTTTATCCCTTTGATGTCGAGAGCAAGATTGGGTAACAACAAGTACCATCATTGAAAGTATTTTAGTGAAACGAGGCGAGGGGATCAAACTGTCGACCTTCCGTTCTCGGGGCAGATTCGCCACCCTGTAGGCCACAGAGACTGTCCCGCCTACATTCAGCTGACCTGCCCTGGCCTGACTCACCCAGTGATTGTGCGCATGTGTTTTATATGCACCCCAGGGAGCTGAGAATGAAAATTGTGTGTACAATCCATTGACGGGTAATAATATTGTAAAAGCATGCCTGTGTAGTGTAGAGATATGGCGCAATATTCATGACCTATTATTATTGTTATTATTACTATTTTCTTCACAGCAGATGGGACGCTGGAACCAGTCGATGCAGGCGAGGCAGCAAATGGAAGTCTGGTTGCTGTAGATGATGATGGAGAGCTGGCTGTCAGTGTCCATGAACCCGAGACTGATCAAATAAGTGTTGTGAGTGTTTTAGCTTCCATGGGGTGCTGCATAATCAACGATCAGAAGACTTGATATTGTCCCTCGGTCTTCAAAATTGAAGATTTAGGACAATCAGCCCATGGTGTAGTCCAAATGCTAGAAAATATTAATCATATACGGTACTTAAATTCTTGAAGACATCCCTTAAATTGAGGGATGATATGGGGTATGTCATTAAAACTCCTTTACAATAACCTTTTTATCATATACCATAAAATCAAATGGTAAAATAAGCTAGTCAAGCAGACAACAAGCTGGCACTAAGGGAGGTAACTCTAATTTCTTCCCACCTGAGCTTATGATCTCCCTATCAAAATGCATTGACAAGCCATGTAAGCCCTCAGGGGTGTAATACAGACCTGGTTATTTCATTCCCTGTGATGTGACCGAGAGTGTTAGGGATATCACACATGCAAAATGCCTCACATCATTGATACAAATACTGATGGAAATTCATCATGAAAGATTTAGGGGTAAAGTCCAAAGGGAGTTGATAATGTACTTTGGGGGCACACCTGTCCATTATGTAGCGCCATAAGCATGCTTAAGGACATGGGTCAGGTTTGATATGAATATGCATTTCATCATCATCATCATCATCATCATCATCATTTATTTATGTTTTGTTTTAAGTATATTGAAAGTGGCAAATACATAAATGTGTAAGCCGCTCGTATGTAGTGTTACCTATTAAATGACAATGTATACTGACAGAAATGAGTAAGGGAACAATAAAAATTATAGTGAGCTAAGTTTTACTGTCAGTCCATTTGAAATAGTGTGCATACAAAGTCAACACATGTCAGAATCAAATGTTGAGATGTGTTTGTTTCCATTGTTTCCAATACGTATTTGGTAGTCAAGACTGGGATCCCATGATAGCATATCATTTTACTGTGTCTAACACTAGGTGTTCCCTTTTTCATTTCCACGAGTATATGTGATATACCATAGCGCCATGAGCATTCACTGGTTGAATGGAACCAGGCACATTATGAAGGGACCTTTTACATAGTGAACTATGTTTAGAGCAAACTTGTATTATAACGAACTGACAGATGTGACAAAGTGCTTTTTCGGTCCTGGTCATTGGCTGCATTTTTTATCACATAAAATTGATGGATATTATGATTATTATGATATACATGATTATTACTGATATAGCTACCTCACTTTGTGGTCCTGTGTGTACTCTGTCAAGGACAATGCTTATGTTTTCAATGAACTGTTAGTCTCTGAGTTGCTCATGTGTCACTAATCAGACTATCAAAACATACTCGATGATGCACAGTTCAAAGAGGCAATAAACAATTACAGGCAATTGATTAACTGGATTAAGTACTGACACCTTGTCCTCATTTTACTCCATGATTTTACAACATGATTCGGATAAGCCTTTGAAGTGAATATATTCTGTCTTTAAAACGTGACAACAAGAGTGAGGAAATTCAGTGGAAATGCTTGAAACGAACTACGGTTATAACAAATTTAAATTTGTGGTCCCTTTGATTTCGTTTTAACCGTAGTTTACTGTAAGTAACATTCACTCACTCACTCAATACTGTCGTCTAGGTGCAGATGATGAGGGACCGCATCACGCTCTGCAACTGGAAGGATGATTGGTGGACAGATAACCATGAGGCCATACTACAGAAGTTCATTGAGGATCCTGCTACAAAGTTCCTGGTCGCTTACTATGATCAGTTCAAAGGATTCTGCATGGAGCATAGCCTACCAGCTTTTAATGTGGAACAGTTGACCTATTTCATCAAAACGGGCTCTGTGAGGGAGCTGAACTCTGACAATTTGTTAAAGAATGTGCAATACGGAACAGTGAAGGGAGCACACATAGAAAGTCTTCTTCGACTCATGATGGGAATATATGCTCCCATCTTCTTCGAGAACACTTCCTGGCCAGACAGTATCCTTGCATTGACATAAAGCAGTGTGCAGCATGTTTAAACTCATGTTCCCAGGTGGGGATTCTTGGTTAGAATAGGTTCCAGCAACCTATGCTTGTGGCAAGAGGCGGCTAACGGGATTGTGTGGTCAGCCTGCTGACTTGGTTGATGCATGTCATCATATTGAGTAGATTGATGCTCATGATGTCAATCACTGGATTGTCAGGTCCAGACTCGATTATTTACAGACTGCTGTCATATAGCTGGAATATTGCTGAGTGCGGCGTTAAACAAACAAACAAAGAAACCTTATGGTGCTCCTGTGGGGAATCTGGGTCAGAACAGGTCCCTGATACTGAGGGTAAGAGGCAGCCAAATGGGCTTGATGATAAATCTGTGACCTGAGCCTTGAAAAATTTCTTTCAGTCTAGTTAGTTGTGCTCATAAAAGTCCCAAAAATAACACTAAGATCTGCTGAAAGTACCAGGTAATGTCAAGTTGCAAACTCAGGCAAGCCTCAGAGTTTTAAACTCTTTATCACTGGTATATATATATTGGTATATATTTCATATACAAAGACATGTGGGTAAGATTCTCTATGCATCATGAATTGTCCCACAGCTACAAAGTATGAAAGGACAATATCAGTCTGATGTATTCTGAACTCCACTGACTTGTCAAATCCTGGATCCTGGATCCTTGAGGTTGCACAGGTTGCTATGGTATTTGCATCTAGGGACCTCCCAGATCTGAAACTTTTCACACTAAAAAAATAGAGGTCAAGGACTCCTTAACCTTTTTACATAATTTCGGACACTGACCATCAGCATGTACATAACAGTCGATCTCCCAAATACCCAGTCTCATAGCATTGTAAGAGTTATCTCCCCTGGACTGAATGTCAAGATGACTGCTTTCACTCAGCTGGGTCCAAATGGAAGTGTCAAAATTTACAGTTTCTTTGAAATGTTTGTGTACAAATACATACATATTAAGCATCTTGTAGCCTGTATATTTAGTACCCTGTGTATTTCATTGACCAAATTTGTAAGCAGCAAAACAAGCACACAAACTCCCATATTGCCTGTAAAAGTGATAACACTCGAGATACGCAGTAAAGCAGTGCACATGAATAGGGAAGTAACTGCACGTTGGATTTCATTGTTTTCAAGTATTTTAGCATTTCACCTTTTGGGGTCGTGTGTTCGATTTATTTTTTTTGAAAATGGAAATAAAAACGAAACATGCGGATCTTTGTGATGATGCAGCATTGCCTGAGAACCAAGAATAGGGTATTTTTTAGCCTAGTGAAGGTTCATATATTTCTGGAAGTACTGGTGAGTGGGAAATTTCCTGAACTAGGCGCAGGTATTAAGAACGATTTCTCAGCCCAACTGCACAAGTTCCTGGCCAACCTGACGGACACACGGTGGAAGCTGGAGGGGAAGACGGTCCTGTACATCCCCACAGAGGGGATGCGGATCCCCCCAGATGTGGCTGCCAAGAACAAGGAGCTGGTACAGAGGTTGGAGAGTAAGTAGTGATGAGTTGGTGGAATAATGCATCTATTGATAAGGATAGTGGGACAATGCATAGGTTGATAAGGATGGTGGAATAATGCATGGGTTGATAAGGATGGTGGAATAATGCATGTGTTGATAAGGATCATGGAATAATGCATGCGTTGAAAAGGATGGTGGAATAATGCATGTGTTGATAAGGATCATGGAATAATGCATGCGTTGAAAAGGATGGTGGAATAATGCATGGGTTGATAAGGATCATGGAATAATGCATCTATTGATAAGGATGGTGGAATAATGCATGCATTGGAAAGGATGGTGGAATAATGCATGGGTTGATAAGGATCATGGAATAAAGCATCTATTGATAAGGATCATGGAATAATGCATGCGTTGGAAAGGATGGTGGAATAATGCATGGGTTGATAATGATGGTTGAATTATGCATGGGTTGATATGGATGGGTTGATATGGATGGTGAAATAATGTGTGGGTTCATAAGGATGGTTGAATAATAAAGGGGTTGATAAGGATGGTGGCATAATGCATGTATTGATGGGGATAGTGGAATAGTGCATGTATTGATAAGGATGGTAAAATAATGCATGGACCCGTGAAGATCCGGGTTAGAATAGGTCTTCGGCAACCCATGCTTTTCGAAAAAGGCGACTATGCTTGTCATAAGAGGCGACTAATGGGATCAGCAGGTCAGGTTCACTGACTTGGTTGATGGGTGTTATCATATTCCAATTGCATGGATCGATGCTCATGATGTCAATTACTAGATTATCTGGTCCAGACTTGATTATTTACAGACCGCCATCATATAGCTGAAATATTGCTGAGTTCAGTGTTAAACAAGAAATAAACAAACAAACAAACAAACAAACAAATAATGCATGGGTTGATTAGGATGTTGGCATAATGCATGAGTTGATAAATGTGGTTGTATAATGGATTTATTCATAAGTTTAGTGGAATAATGCATGCATGCTTTCTGGCATAATGTATACTAGGTTGGTACAGCTTGTAGATGAGTGATTGAGATTAAATAAACAGAAAAATATGTTCTCACTTCCTGTACTCACCTTCTTTGATCTTTTTTTTCTCAATAATTTACTCATATTCCACATTGTTTGTTCAGTTGATCTGTAAACCAATTTGTCAAGCCAAATCCTGAATTGTTGTTACTCCATCATGGAGTGAGCACTTTCATATTCAACCTGCAATCAGGAATAATGCATGTATTGATAAGGATGGTGGGATAATGTGTGGGTTGATATGGATGGTGGAATAATGTGTTGGTTGATAAGGATGGTGGAATAATGCATGTATTGATGGGGATGGTGGAATAATGTGTTGGTTGATAAGGATGGTGGAATAATGCATGTATTGATAGGGATGGTGGAAAAATGCATGGGTTGATAAGGATGGTGGAATAATGCATGTATTGATAAGGATAGTGGGATAATGCATGGACTGATAAGGATGGTGGAATAATGCATGGGTTGAAAGGATGGTGGAATAATGCGTGGATTGATAAGGATGGTGGAATAATGCGTGGATTGATAAGGATGGTTGGATAGTGCATGTATTGATAAGGATGGTGGAATAATGCGTGTATTGATAGGGATAGTGGGATAGTGCATGTATTGATAAGGATGGTTGTTAATTCTTTCAGCGGCAATGATTCACTGGGCAAGGCAGATCAAGGAAGTTCTCAGTACCCAGGATGCCTTTGAGATGGCAGAGAACTCCGGCCCACTGGAAGAGATTGAGTTCTGGAAGAACAGGTGTGCCGATCTGTCTGGCATCAGCAACCAGCTAGACAAGCCAGGAGTCAAGAGGATCACCCAGGTCCTCGAACTGGCCAAGTCTTCCTATGTGTCCTCCTTTCTTAAACTCTCCAGCCAGATTAAGGTAAATCGAAATCAGTTATTGATTGTTCATTTTTTGTCACTCAGATCAATACGCCAGTGAAGATCCTGGTTAGAATAGGTCCTCAGCTTACAATAAAAGAAAACTATGCTCGTAGTTAGAGTCAATCAATGGGATAGGGTGGTCAGGCTTGCTGACTGTCATCATGATGTGATTGCATGGACTAGTGGACTAAAACTGTTAGTTTCTGATGCTGTATTGAAGCTGCCAGAAAGTCATTGTTTTCAGACAGGTATCTCATCCACACTTTGCAAGACGGTCATGGGCAAGGTAATACACAAGGCAAATCGTAAAATGCTTTTGAATGGCTGTTGTGTTGAATGTACAAAGGTACAGCCAACCTTCTTGAAACTGTGCCGTCCCAAAACTTCTCAAAAGATCATGTCTCCCCGTAACCACCTGGCCACTACAGCACTGTGTTGTCCATTGCTGCAACTGACAGTCACTACAGATAGATGAACAATCTCCACTGCCACATAACACTACAAGCTATCTGTTCCGTATCTGTGTTTCCAGGAAGGATCCCGACAAGCTGAGAGCAATCTCAAGTTCCTTATGGTACTGAAAGACCCCTGCCATGAGCTGACTGACGCCAAACCCAAGGACATACCTGTGCTGCTTCCCAAGATCCTCAACCTCATCCGCATGATCTGGGTCAACTCGGAGTTCTACAAGACAAGGGAGCGGCTGACCGGTATACTGAAAAAGGTGTGACAGATTAGCTGGACAAAATATTGTGGATTATTTAACTCATTCACTTTTAGCTTTCATTATTCAGATCCAGACGTCACAGGATTCAAACATTTCTCATTCTGCATTAACTGAGCGATATGTCAACTCTTGGGGCGATGGTGGAGTGATTCAAGTGTTTGCTCATCATGCCTTAGGCCTGGTCTTGATTCTCTACATGGGTTCAGTGGTGAAGCCCATTTCTGGTGTCTCCCTCCATGATATTGCTGCAAAATTGCTTAAAATGGTCTAAGATGTGACTCACTCACGCACTGTATCAAATAACAATCTGTACCTTTAAGGTATAACTAGAAGCTAGTAAATGTGTTTACATCTGGTAAACTGTATTATATTCTACATGTACTGTTTGATTCCATACCTCGTTATTTAGATTGAGTGAGTATGGTTTTACGCTGCTTTTAGCAATATTCCAGCAATATCACGGCGATTCACACCAGAAATGGGCTTCACACATTGTACCCATATCGCGAATTGAACCCGGGTCTTCAGCGTAACGAGCGACGCTTTAATCACTAGGCTACCTGACCACCCCTCTGTATTTAGAACTGAACCACAGACCCAGTAGATATGATTCACCTACATCCATCTGTCAATCTGTCCAAGAAATTGGGGGGCATGGGTGACCCAGTCGTCTAGGGTGCCACGATTTGCTGTGCAGAGTTGCATCCCTTGGGCACGCCAGAAACCTATGATTGTGGGTTCGATTCCCGGTTAGCCCTGATTATGTTTCTAGGTTTGTCAGCACCATACCCATGCTTGTGGGTTTCACTAAAGTGGTAAACATCTGAGACCTGCATCACTTCAGGCTTTCCTCCAACATTAAGCTGACACGCTGCGATATAACTGCAATACTGTTAAAAGCGGCGTTAAACCCAACTCTCTCACTCACTCAAAGAAATACTTCCTTAATCAGTCCATCCATCCATCCATCCATCCATCCATCTATCCATCCATGCATCCACCCACCCATATATCAATCCATCCATTCATCCACCCATCCATCCAAGTTTTCTTCCTAACATCTTTTCTTCCCACCTATTCCCTGTTAATCTATAACAAATAATCAAAGAGCAACTAATATATGCTTGAGCATAAATACGCTCATAGCTTTCTCCATGAAATGTCACCAACACATTTCCCTTATTCAAGAAGTTGTGTGTAACAATGGCAGCCTGATTTCAGATGAGCAATGAGATCATCCGTCGCTGCTGCCGGGACATCAACCTGGACAAGATCTTCGACGGCTACGTCCAGTCTGGGAAGAAGACCCTGAAGGACTGCATCAAGTGTTGTGAGGAATGGAAGGACATCTACAACAGGGTGAGAAGCTGCCCTGCCCTACTGGAGCTGCATCAGCTCATGTTATCTGATGGCTCAAATAACCCAGTGGTCTCTGGGGGTGCTACAATTTGCTGTGCAGAGTAGCATCCCTTAGCCATGCCAGGATCCCATAACTCCTATATTAAGTGGAGCCCAGGGCACTCTCAAAATTAGAAATAGGGGGCATTTATAACAATATAATTTGGGCAAAAAAAACAAAATTGAAAGATTGTAAATTTCGTGGTTTATACTGACAGCCTGAAATGATACAAAAGATTAATCTGTGTGTACTATACTTGAGAGACATATTTATCCAGAATTTAATCACCCATAATTAAGGGTGTATACAAAACATGAGTGCGTATTATACACAAATAAAAAAGTCCTGTTTACATTGGTCAATCAGAAGGGGCACTAATTGGGATTGTTCACTTGTAAATACAATAGCCAATATCACCATGGGCGCTTTTGAGACCGGGGTGCTTATTACGTCGATTACAGTATGTGACATAACTAGTCCGAAATAAGCTTTGGACATGTTTGATTTAAATCAGTTTCTACCCATAGTCAGAAGCCTGATAAACAATCATTGTCTCTCATGAAAAGTCTTGCTCCTCTATCAAGTTAACGCTTCATAAGAACTGACAACTATGTTAGTTTGTATTGACCTGTATTGTGTGTGTTTGTAGACGGCCAAGTTGCACCACAAGTTCTCCCCCTCCGGTTGGGTTCTGGACAAGAGCAGCATATTTGCCCAGATCGATGCCTTCATACAGAGGTGCAAGGATCTCCTTGAGGTAGGCATTCTTTAAACTCTCCAATTTGCTATGCATTGTTGTGGCCCTTAGACCTGACAGGATCCTATGTTAATGGGTTCGCTTCACGTTTGATATTAAATTATGATATATGTGCAGAATGAGAGTTACCTCCCTTTTTTATACATGATTAATCCAGCTTTATAAGGGCAGACGACGGTGAAAATGCTTTCATGATTATCTTTTATTCCACTTTGTTTTAGTATTGTCAGAGCTGTGGGCTCTCTATTATATATAACAAAAAAATATGCACTGTAATATGTATTTTGAAAAAGCATGTTTAAAGTTAAATCTATCCCTTTGTGTTTTTGAATACTATATACAATTCCCTAATCTAGAGTCTCCCAAGCATAAATGAAATCGCTTCTTTTATTCTAGGTTTGTGAAGCACAGATCCATTTTGCTCGTATGGAGGATGGGAATCGGACACAGATGCCCTACTTTGGAGGTCAGAAGGGACCGGAGATCACTCGAGGTCTGTTGGAGATCGAGGCACAGTTTGGTAAAAATCTCAACATCCTTCGTTCTGTGAAGAAAACAATTCTGGATGTGAAGGCTACATCGTGGCATGATGACTACAACAGGTATGTTGAATCAATGTTAAAGAACATTGACAGCAGTTGGCCACATAGCCGTGAATAAAGGACAGAGTATGAAAAGAGTCTTTTGGCCTACAAAAAGGCCTCTTATCCTTTCTTGTTGGTGTGTCATGATAGAGACAAAGTGTAGCAGGCCAAACATTCTCCTAAGCAGGACTAAACAAGAAACTCAAATCTTATTAGTATTAACTGAAAGTATTTGCACGACTTTCATACATTTCATGGACCATAAAATTGATTGAAAAGTATTTCTGAGAAAGTTCAGGGTCTGGATGATGAAACATGAAACGAGGTGACCATGTCGCTGTTCTGTTCAGGTTCCGTGCTGGTGTGAAGGATCTGGAGGTGATGATGCAGAACGTGATCTCGTCAGCGTTCGACACAGTGACCACAGTGGAGCAGGGCATAGAGCTGCTGGACGTCTTCATGCATCTGTCCACAAGAGAGGTTAGTTGATGTCCCAGTGAATAGGTGGGGAGAATAGGTGTCCAGTACCCAGGCTTGTCCCCATGGAGGTTCCAGACCAGAGTAGGCATCCAGTACCCCAGGCTTCACCCCAGTGGAGGTTCCAGGATTGAATAGGTGTCAAGTTCTCAATTCTTGTCGTCCATGGGATTCCTGGGTTGAATAGGTCCCCAGTACCCACCACCAGTTCCCATACATGTTTAAATGATAAAGTTTTCAGAATTGAGATTGAAAATTATGTACTTTGACATCTTTTCCATAAATCATGTAAATTGTGACATTGTACGAGACAGATGGACCCAAATCCAGAGTCTATTGAAATTAAAGTTTGGTCTGATATCTCAGCATGTATTAGCTCCCATTAGCTCAAGCAACAAGTTCAGTCAAGTTCACCAAGAAGCAAATAGGTACCAGTGTGTGATGATAATGTAAATGCATACCTCACAATCATACCACCAGAAAGGCAGCTTGATACTCCCCACGGAGCTGAGAAATCATTTTGAATGCCCATTAATTCAGTGACCAGGTAACATTATCATGGGTATTGCACATACCCTTGTCTTTGTGAAAACCCTCCAAATGTTCTTCTGTTCCAGGCCATTCGTCGCACCATCGACAAGAAAACAGTGGAGGTGTACACGCTGTTCAACGAGGAACTCAACTCCGTGAAAAAAGAGCTCTCACAGAAGGGGCTTGCTCCTCTAACTCCGTCACACCCTAAATTCTCTGGGGTGGCACATTGGGCTCGCTTACTCAAAAAGAGAATTGAGAGGGGTATGATGGTAGGTAGAGGATTTTCAATGGTTGAGCAGACCTGGGTCAGGGGTCAATGTCAAGGTTTGATAAGGTGGAAGTCAATGGGAGAGTGCACTTGCAGCTGATCTTATTTTTTATATATTTTGAGTGGTGTTCTGGTGTTGGTGATGGATTTTGATGAATATTTTACATATTTTGTGTTACTGATTATAATTTGTATATGGTTTAATATAAATCAAAGATAAGATTTAGTTCAAAGATGAAGCTTTCAATCAGTGTCAATCAATTTAATAAATACAAAATACTTACTTTTGGTTTGAAAATTTGAGTGTACAAGTGTAAATATTTGGAGTACTAAATGTTAACATATATAAATATGAAACAGATCATTTTTTATTTTAAAACTTTGGATTGCTTTCATTTGAGGATCTATGAAAATCCGGGGTAGATTAGGTCTTCAGCAACCCATGCTTGTCATGAAAGGCGACTTTGCTTGTCGTAAGTGGCAACTAACGGGATCGGGTGGTCAGGCTCGCTGACTTGGTTGAAGCATGTCATCGATCCCAAATGTGTTGATCAATGCTCATGATATCAATCACTGGATTGTCTGGTCCAGACTTGATTATTTACAGACCGCCGTCATATAGCTGGAATATTGCTGAGTGCGGCGTAAAACAACAAACCAACCAACTTTCATTTGAATCTGTACTATTAAAAAAATAATCTTGGCAGTCATGCAGCTGAGCTATCTTATCATCAGAGTATTCCTGTCATAACACAACAAAACATGGGTAGCAGTTTACTAGATAAAAAAATATAATGTCAGTGCCTGAGATGTCTTTTCAGCCTTAGAGCATCTATTTTTAACATTCTTTTTTCTTTATGGTTTATTTCTTTTCTAAACCCATTGAGTCAGTAGTAGAAATAAAACAAATACTTGATGTTTTGTTAGACTGATCCCTTTTTGTTATGTTTGGCCGTTTGAAATGAAGAAAAATTTAAAAGTAAAAATATTTGAAAAGTAAAGTGTTACCTCCTTCCCCTTTTGTTTCTTTGATACTTAAACAAGTTCATAGTTTTGGTAATATGAACAAAATACTTCGCAAGCTAATTTTTTTTCCCGCATTTGTGTAATGCAAGATATGACAAACAGCCAATGAACAACGCCTTATGTTTGAATATACTCTTTAGTGATTGATGTGTAGATGTCTAACTCTTCATTGTCTGGAAGATCAAATGATTCCCTGCTGATAAGTGCATTCTCCCGTTGTACGGCCAAGGGTGTGGGCTTCTGTAGATGTGATCCTAGTCATGTTGTCCTAGGGATGTGATCACGTGATCCTGGAGATACGATTACGTGATCCTAGTCATGTTATCCTGGAGATACGATCACGTGATCCTGGAGATACGATCAAGTGATCCTAGTCATGTTATCCTAGGGATGTGATCACGTGATCCTAGAGATATGATCACGTGATCCTAGTCATGTAGTGGTTGCTGTGGTGTTGGTGTAGTCACATTGTTAGGTTGTACATAATCCATGAGCCATATTGTGTAGGAGACAGCCAGCTGCAGCTCTGTACAGCACTTGACAGTTTGTGTTGCATCGCTTTAATGATAGCTTTACACTTCTAAGTCACAGTCAGTGATAAATGTCATTGTGATACAGACAACACATGTTTATACACTAATGCATTATTCTGTGCAGAGTTATATCCCTTTGTTTTGCCAGGATCTGCCATCATGGGTTTGAATCTCAGATTTATCCTGACTCTGATCCTCGGGTTCTTAAGGGGTTAGAAACTACAAAATGGTGATAGTGAAAGTCCACAAGGAAATGTCTCTAAGATTTTACTTATCTTAAATCAAAACAGTTTTTTTGCTTTTGAACCTTGTTGTAGTTTGATTGCTGTTTGCGGTGAATGGGAAAGTTTATTTCTTATTGTGTTTGAAAACTTGTTTCTGTTCACTTTCATATGTATGTATCGTGATGCTTATATTTACGTCAAAACCAGAGACCATATAATATATGGTCTCTGGTCAAAACAAAAGCTAGTTGTAGACATATGTTCTTAGTGACTATTTTTAGTACTGAACTTGAAACGTTAATTACAACACATTTTGTGATAATTTCATTGTCATAAAACAAAAGTAAGTAATTTATTTTAGCATGTTTGTTGTATTGTATTGATTCAGAAAAAAACATATCATGTATGATATCGTGACATGAAAACTCACGATGCACCGGTACACCAATGTATCATTTCACCCTTAATGTTTACATCGTATTGATTCAAAATAGTGCAACAATAGTATAAACATACAGTGCTATTTTTGCCAGGTACCATAATACCGATTCTGACAGTTTGAGGTGCAGTTTTTGCCATTTTAGACAAGTGCTTTTTCGCCAATCTAATGCCGTATTTTTTTTACCAATTTTACGCTGTGCATCAGCCAAACCCAGACTAAGGGCTTAAATTGAGTGATGGTATTGAGGTCAGCCACATTCTACCACTAAACTTATTCACCCAGATGCTGGACAGAGCTCACTTCCTGCCCCAAATCGGGTCAGGAGAAGAGGTGAGAGGTCAGTACCAACAGCTGTGTATCGCGCTGGATGACTTCATCCGCAAGACCTTCTATGAGTGGACCCAGACAGTGGACAAGGTCAGTAGAACAGTTTGTACCAGCATCCCACTTTGACACAGGTGTTTCAATGATCATAACCCAAGGCCTCACAGACACATTGAGCTGTAATTGGTACCAGACTTCAACATTATGTACAGACTCTTTAAGGATGACGATAAAATGTACAAGCTTTAAAAATATTTACCCGTTTTTGAATAATGATGACTCCCTCAATGATGACTCCAACATATTCTCACAATCCTCACATCTATTTCCTGTACCTTTTCTCCCAATACCGATTGTCATATCTCTCCTGCTATGGGATGCAATCGGTCAGCCATCACGTTCATCTGCGTTGCCCAGATACATCTATGGAGAACAAGTCACTTAAAAATAACGACAAGCACAGTCACCTTTTACAGCAAGCATGGTTTTGTGAAGACCAGATCTTCATCGGTTACATTTACTGGAAGTTGTTGAATAAACCATCATGGTTTGAAATAGTGTTCAGAGATTTCATTGTATATAGTTTCAGATGAGTAATAGTGAAAGTGTCCTTCTGTTAAAACATCTTATTGTTTTTGTGTTTGTATATTTATCTTACCATTTGCAGCTCAATGTACCTGTCCATGAAATATCCACCTGTATATTCTCTCTTTCTCTATATATATATATATATCTCATCCTACTGCGGATCTTGCCTCTACCCAGAGTTCCTTGCGATCAGCCTAGTACTTCTGCCACATGTCTTACATAGTCCATTCAACAAATGACATGTGTTTTTGGTCTATTTCATTTTCGAAAATTTAGATAAACATGTCATCAAAATATGGTTAACTTTCATTGAGAAAATGTCATGAAACATGAAAAATGATTTCCATTTGCATATTCATATTTTGTTTACAATGGTTGTACAGCTGCACATGCACACATTGAAGCTATGGATAGCAAGCAATACTGTCATTTTGCTGTGAATGTTGTCATACACCTCAGTGACACAGACCCCAAAGATCCAGGTTAGAATAGGTCTTCAGCAACCCTTTCTTGCCGTAAAAGCCGACTATGCTTGTCAGGATCTGGTGGTCAGGCTTGCTGACTTGGTTGATGCATGTCATTGTATTTCAATTGCGTGGATCGATGCTCATGATGTCAATCGCTGGATTGTCTGGTCCAGACTAGATTATTTACAGACTGCAGTCATATAGCTGGAATATTGCTGAGAGCGTCATTAAACAACAAACAAACAAACAAACAGCTTTAGTAGCATATGATAATAATTATACACAACATGTAAATCAACATGCTAAGTCATCGCTTCTCTGGAGTGTGATCTTGCCATGCTGTATTCCTCTCGAAACTCTCCAGCATGGTATTCTTGTTAGAAACTAGCGTTTGAAATTCTTTTCTCTATGGGCAAATAAATTTTTCAGTTTCCCGTAATTGGTGTAAATTTGTGTTTGTTTATTCAAGCGTGTAGGAGGAACGTGTTTACACACCCAGAAGTATTGACAATATCTATCAAGCACAAATTATCTTTTTGATCCTCTTGTTCACGTACTATAGCAATAATTTCGAAATCCTCTTCGTCATTTTCTACTAATCAATGTATCTTTCTCTATTCCAGAACCATGTAAGTCTCCTGTTTGCTTATTGCTATGTGCCATTCCTTAGCGTAGTCTGCGTCATGTGATCTAATGTCACTCACTGTCACATTGTCACACCGACCCTGCACCCTGCACTTTTTGAGACATGCATTATTTTGCACTTAATGTAACATATTTTGCTGAATGTTTTTTATCAGTAACATTTTTTGGGTAGGCCTTGGTAGGCATTATTTTCCAACCACCTTTTATCCTTCGCCTTGTAATTTTTGAATGAGGGCACCCTGGAATCATTCAATGATTTGATGATGTTGGGCCTGGGTATAGGGAGCATATTTTGTTAGCTTTCAGCATTCTGACGTAGCGCTATGAGCATGCACTTCTAGTTGGATATTGCGCAATAGGAATGTCTATTATTTTAAAAAAAAATTGTATTTGTATTTTTATTAACAATTTGAATGAGTCCCGCAGAGATATGTTCAATTATTCTAAGAACATTAAGGCTCCCTCCCACTTTGAGCTGAGAAGCAGTGGTATAACTGGAATACTGTTCAAAGAGGCGTTAAACCCAACACACTCACTCACTCACTCACTCACTCACTCAAGTCTTATTCTCATCCAACCAGTATCCTTCATCTGATGAAATTAGTATGAGGTCATAAGAAATCAGATGGAACACCAGGTTATGTCACGTGAAAAGTTGAATATTTTAGTTATTTTAAAACTATTTGAAGTTATGCCATACTGATACCCTCCCTCCAAACCAAGAGCAGTCGGGGAGCCTCGTGGTTAAAGCATTCGCTCGTCATGCCGAAGTCCCGGGTTTGATTCCCGACATGGGTACAATGTGTGAAGCCCATTTCTGGTGTCCCCTGCCGTGATATTGCTGGAATATTGCTAAAAGCGGCGTAAAAACATACTCACTCACTCCCTCCAAACCAAATAAATCTCCCCAATGTCGTGCCCAATTTTGTGTTTGTCAAAAACTGTGTTGCGTTACTGGAAAATGGTGATGGGTCTGTGGTGTTCCTGTGAAATGTAAGGGTATCTAAAGGGGAAACACTTGACTAATACGTCACATTTTGTTCATGTTTTTAACACACAATCTTCAGACCTGGAAACCTACCAGATACCTTATAAAAAAGGAAAAATAAGTATTATGAATATGAACTGTAGCTTGTAAATTCAGTGGAATGATGTATATTGATAGTATTATGAATAGCTTCTATAGATTGTGAATTCAATGGTTGAATATCGGTAGTACTATGAATATGAACTATAGATTGTGAATCAATGGGATGAGATATATTGATAGTGTTACGAATGTCAACAGTAGATTGTGAATACAGTAGGATGGAGTTCAGCAGTATAAGGTGTAATTGTCGACAACCTACACACAGACATAGGAAGCTGTATTGTGACTCGATATGAATGTTTTCAACAGGAGCCCCAGAAACTGCTGGAGGCGCCGCTGATGTGTCGCAGTATGGAGAGACCACCTATGTTGGACATCAACTTTAACAGGTCGGCGTTATGGCTTGACATGGACTGTGTGACTAAAGATATACATTTGTTTATTTTCACTTTGATCTTTTGCATCTGTTGTTTTATATGAATAAATAGCAAGTGATTCTGTGGCATTTGATTGGCGAACCAAGCAATTTGTTTTCCGTTTATATTTCCATAAACTGGAAAAGACTTAGGCCATGTCCACTGACTACTGTGTCTTGATTGGCTTATAATAGAATTGGCAAGACTTGTGTTGTATTATTGCACTGAACAAAACTGATTTGTTGTGTTGTCTACAGTTTTTTGTTTTAAAGGTTAAATATGCAGTTGTGAAGTTATTATTGTTGACATATTTATATGGAAGAACTGACATTAATATTTTAGCGGTTAACAGCTTTAGAAATTTGCACTAGTCCAAGAGTTCTTGCCAAACTGCCCAATAGTGAGGGTATCATAAGGACTAGTTGAAATTTGCCATTACTAAGGGATTTTCTATGTGTTATTGAGACTAGTAGACTAAAACAGTAAGTTTCTATCGCTGTTTAAATAGTTATAACTCAGAAGAGATGCTTCTGATTAAATGTAGTGCACATGTTGTCCATATTGTCACTGTGTGACCTTGCCCTTCAGGAACATGCTGAAGATGTTCCAAGAGATCCACTACTGGGAGAGGTTGATGTTCGAGATTCCTCACTACGCCGCTGATCTCTACTCCAAGAGGGAAGACCTCCGTAACCTCCGCGAACATGTGCTACTGGTTGTCCGAGACTATAACAGGTCAGCTACTCATATTGGTTGATGTTTTGGAGGACCAACTCTAGGAAATCGATGTGTTTATGAGTGAAATGAATATTGTTTTACGCCATAGTCAATTTACTTGATACGACCAAATTGGAAACAAACATTTTGCTAATATACTGGTAGGTGGCCTTGAACTTTTACCAGCAGCCTTTAAACTTTACCATTGACCCTGACCAGCAGCTATGTATACTGTCACTCAACAGATAAAGATTTATTTAATGATTATCTATTGCACCGCCAGGTATATTGAAAAGAAATACTACTGAATAATGCACAAACCCCACTCACTGAAACTGCCATCTTTCCAGAATTATCGCAGCATTGTCTCTAGAGGAGCGGGGATTGTTCCGGGAGAGGATCAAAGTGCTAGACAAGAAGATCCACGCAGGACTCACCAAGCTGACGTGGGCATCAAAGGGAATATCAGACTACTTCGTGGGCGAGTGTCGAGTTCACGCCAGTAAGGTGCAGGCCATACTGGATGACTACAAGGGTGCTAACATGACAGTCTCCGCCCACTGTGTGAAGATCAGCAAGACTCTGCTAGTGAAGATCGACAGCCGGAAGATCTACGAGAATCTGGAGTTTGATGAAGATCAGGTGGGGTTAAACTTAGTGTCACAGTCTGTTCCAAAATTGTGTACGAGCCCAAATTTTGCTCTCAGGATTATTTTCAGTAGACTTTAATGTGATTAGTCCAGCTTCCAAGACTCAGATGTTTGATGGTTTTCTAACGTCGAAGACTATGATTTTGTTGTTTATCTTTTCGTAAACAAACTGATGTCTGCGTGGACATTACCTATTGACTGTTATGATACTCATTCTCATTTTGACAATTTGGTAGGATTAGATGTGGTGTATTTCAGCAAGGAGGTGAGGTGAAATGGGGTTTAACGTCACATCCAAGATTATTGCACTTATATAATAGCAATGTGCATACACGTGTGTCCGTGGCTGCTTGTACTAGTCCGGACTGAATAGTGCTAGCTCACTGCGATACCATGCTGCAGTTTAACATGCATACCCCACTCAGACACAGCATACTGACTCCGAGCCGACCAGTCCTTGTTTTAGCCCTTAAATGTCGAGCGCCAGACAGGACAACGACAAATACCATCTTTTAACGTCTTTTGGTATGACGCGGAAGGAAGTGCATGTTGCAGTTTTCTTCATGTGTAGGTACTTGGGGACAACAACATGATGAGAGGCTAGGTGACTGGTAGTAGGACAGTGAGGCTGAAAGTGTAATGATTTGTAATGTATGGCCTTAGGTTAGTTTTTTTACCTGTATGGATCGACTTATTTCAAATTTTAAAAAAATGGTCCTGCAAAAAAAAATTCAGAATATGTTTCAATTGTGCAATGTTCATAATAAAGTATTTCAATAAGTTGATGCCAATGTCTGCAGGCCCGACTACGAGAGTCAGTACAGAAACAGCTGAAGGAGATTCACGAGGAGATTGTGTCCACCATGAACCAGACACACGACGTCTTCAAACACGACGGAACAGAGGTGAGACATTGCTGTCTGATTTGTAGCTGACATTTATTTTGAACTTTTCTCACGTAAGTTCATACACAAGTGTTCAGTGCACAGAACGAAAGACAATGGCCTGTGGCTATCAAACTTCTGACTGGTCTATGATGTGACAAACTAAACTAGACAGGTTGTCTATGATGATTACATTGAAGGATCAGGTAGTACTAAGAATTATGGCTCATATTTCTCCAGGTTAAACTACAAGAAATATATTTGAAAAAGGTCTTTAATTCTTGCTCCAATTTGCTCTAGATCTCACCATTTGCAGTTTAGATTTAAAGAAAATTCTCATACCCGCTAGTGCGCAATCTGCCGTCACGCTGATCTCTTGACCTAGGTAGAAAATGTGTAGCACAATGAACAATACAAAAACGTATTCGCCATGATAAGTGCCACGCAAAAAATTGACAAAGATGGGGGCGGTGCTTGAATCAAAGCCATAAGTTAAATCAGTTTTTAAGAGATTTGACTGTGGTGGAAACACATGGTTCCAACATCAGTGAAACTCAAGCTTTATCAATAATAGTTGCTAGGCAATCTGTTGGTGTTGTTGTTCATATACTGATGATGTTGTTCAGGTTCAGCAACACTGGCACCGCTACACGGAGAAGATGGACAAGATGGTGGAGGAGGCGTTCCGTCTCAACGTCAAGTACTCCCTACAGGAACTGTCCAAGGCCATCAACGGTGATGGCAAATCTCAGCCTAACCCACTCTTCAGGGTCAAGGTCGTGCTGGAACAAGACAAGGTTTGCATGACCCTATTATTACAAGCCTTATTGGTCATAATCAAATAGACTTGTTTTCAACAACTCGCCTGACCCTGCAAAGTAGCTCTCATTAAGATTACACCTTATTCTTGACCATGTTAGGGGGCACGGGTGGCCCAGTCGTTTAAGGCGCCGCGATTCGCTGTGCAGAGTTGCGTCCCTTGGCACGCCAGAAACCTATGATTGTGGGTTCGAATCCCGGTTCGCCCTGATTATGTTTCTAGGTTTGTCAGCACCATACCCGTGCTCATGGGTTTCATCGCAGTGGTAAACGTCTGATACCTGCATCACTTCGGGCTTTCCTCCCACATTAAGCTGACACGCCACGATATGACTGGAATACTGTTAAAAGCAGCGTAAAACCCAACTCACTCACTCACTTGACCGTGTTTTCTAGATTTTGATGATGTTCACTCTGATGATTCTCTCCTGTAGGTGGAGTTCTCGCCAACTCTGAAGCAGCTGGCTACCATCATGGGGAACATGTCCTCTCATCTCACCAAGGCCATCTCCGGCATCAAGAGGCTGCCGGATGCTCTCCGCACCAGGAAGAAGTCAATGAGAGAGCTGGTAAAGTTTTATCCCTGACCAGGGGTAGATTTAACAACAAATTTGTATGTAGCCAGCAGGGCTTACTCCTTTTAAAAGTTACTAGCCCTTTTCCAAACTAACTGGTCTTCACCTAAATGGTGGAGGCCATGAAGTGGCTGAATCCGGAGATCACGTAGCCACCCAGCAGGGCTCTGAAAAGTTTAGAACTCCTCATCCCTAAAACGTTTTTTCCTGCACCCTGGAATTAAATCTTGGCTTCCGTTTCATTTGCCTCATTTCGTGGCGATTTATGAGCAAATAAAGAAGTTGTTCAACCGACATGATTCAATTAAAAAATTTAAACATATTTTGACGAGCCAGATAGGCCATCTACTTTACGTTTAAACTAGCCTTTTGTATTTCAACTGGCCATGGGCCAACGAGTCAGCAGTTAAATCTACCCCTGCTGTCACAGAATTGTGTGATCCTTACAAATATAACATTGCAAATTGAATATGCTCTTGAGGGCTGTTTGAAATTTATGGGTCTTTGGGTCCTTTAGGGGTTGTGACCTTGACTTTCATGCTGAAGTCCCAACATGGGGTTATGACCTTGACCTTCATGTTTAAGTCCCTACATGGGGTTATGACCTTGACCTTCATGTTTAAGTCCCTACATGGGGTTATGACCTTGACCTTCATGTTTAAGTCCCTACACGGGGTTGTGACCTTGACCTTCATGTTCAAGTCCCTACATGGGGTTATGACCTTGACTTTCATGTTTAAGTCCCACCATTGGACTGTAGTTCATCAATGGTGTCACGGTTAGAGTAGGTCCCTCCTCTATATCTCCCCGGCTTACATTTCGGTAAACCTACACTAACCCCTGGATCCATTCCCATGGTTCTCACATTTCTCGCCCTTTGTGATGATGCTACAGTCAATTGTATGCTTTGTTTCCAGGCTATATACGAAGTCATAGCGCAGGATGACGAGACTAAGAAGATCCAGACCGTGATTAACAGCGGCATGCAGAGTAACGCGTCTCACCTGCAGAACTATCTGAGCACCTGGGACAACTACAGGGAGATCTGGGAGATTCAGAAGGACGCCTTCATCCGGAGATACCAGAAACTCAACCCACAGGTGTCTTCGTTTGATGCAGATATCGGCAGGTACGTTGGATCTCATCACATGCCAGGTACAAGGTTACATCAGCCCCAGCAAGTCCAGTCTGTAACTGCACTGATAACAGGACCAGTGAAGAGGGAGAAGCTCTAATGCTTCATTTGACATTATTGCATTGAATGCATTTGTTGAAACACAGTGTTAAAATACCTCTAACATAAAGAAAATATTTTTGTTTATTATATGAGCCCAATATGTAAACATTTATTCAGTTTGCCTGCCATGAGAACTGAGTTTAGAATTGTAGATAAATCCTGGATCTAAATTCTCAATTGTACTTAATAAAAACATTGAAATATTTATATGATGTCAAAGTTTACAAACAGCAATGATGTTCGACATATCAGGTTGCATCAAAAAGTGCAACTAAAGAATGGAAAATAAATCTTGAAAGGCGGAATCAGAACTGAATATGGCATGAAAAATTTCCAATACTCTCAATAGGTGGGATGTTTCATGAGGTGAACGCTTGTGGTTACCATTAACACACATTCTTCTCCTGCAGATACGACGAGGTGGCTAACAATGTGCAGACACAGGAGACTATCCTCAACATCCAGTTCGTCCTCCTGGACTGTTCCCCCCTGAAACAGGCCATTCTGTCTCACTGCAAGGACTGGCAGAGAAAGTTCACCACCCTCCTCAATGAGATAGCATCCAGCAAACTGAAGGAGCTGTACATGTTCCTGAAGGACAACAGTGAAAAGTAAGTCTTCTCATCACTTAACATGCTTAAAACACCAGGGCGTCGACTGTTCTGAAGCATTGTTTGGAAACAGTAGCCGATAACCACTGAGATTACTCGATCTGCTCTCTGTATTCCTGAAGAGAAGTGACCACACTACAGTTACCAGGTCAGGAAAATTTTCTTTCTGGAGAATACCCTACTTTGATCCAGCAATGTGACTGGGTTCATACGACCGAGGTATTTATATTGTAATCTGGGCTGTGATAAACACTGGCTTCCAATCAAGCTGGCAATTAGTACTTTGTAGCTCATCTGTAAAAAAAAAATAGAAAAAGTTTCTCTTCGAAGCTGGTGTAATTTTGCGTGGCACTTGGGTTGTCAGCTTTGCTGTGTTGATCTCTTTTGGTGTGGTTTAACAATTGAATCATACATGAAGAAAAGGTGTGACACACACACAGAAATTATTTTATGCATGATTTAAAATGTTAGACACCCAAAACTGTGTGCGTGTATGTGTGTGTGTGTGTGTGTGTACATATTCGGACCTACAGTTTTTATGAAGCTGTGTGTCTCATTGGCCTGCATGCCGGCTGTGTGTTTAACCATCTTCCTGAGGCGAGGGAGTTAACTAACTACAACAGTCCAGTTTCCACCCTTGTTGAACTAGACTGGAATTTCGGAGTTATATTTTGGCTGGACTAACAAGTCTATGTACATTGCAATCAAAATCATGTGAGGAACTAGACATGCGGTTCGTAAACATGGATGTCAGCATGCAGACATCTGTTTACTGCAGGATTTGCAAAGCATGTGTACCGTCAACTGGATGTCGCAAATCTTTTCATGTTTTAAATCAAGGTGCTCAAGTGATATGATGCACTTTGCAGGATAAGACACGTTTTATGACAATATAGATCAGGATTATCGATCAGATCGTCTTCACAGGGTGCTGCCATTTTGTTTGAAGCAAATGCAAGCAATAGGAGTGATTGAATCTCGTTGGTCAATAGGAGAAGGACATAGAAGGAACATAACTGGTAATAGCCACTGGTGGCGCTACAATAGGGCCTGGAAATTCCAGCCTACATTGGCAAGGGTGGAAACTGGACTTTTATAGTCAGTAAATGGCCTTGCTTCGGGACGATGTGTTTAACCTGCATTTATTCTGTATTTTATGCTGGACCATACACCATAGGACACATGAACAAGATAGTTTTCTTTTGTGAGGGGAAATGTAAAGGGGTTTAGCATTGCATTCAAGATTATTGCTCTTATATACTTGTACTAGTCCCGACTAATGCCGGTTCTATAGTGCTAGCCCGCTGAGATACCATGCCACATGAATACCCCACTCAGACACTGTATACTGACTCCGAGCCGACCAGTCCTTATTTTAACGCCTTAACGCCTCGCATCAGGCAGGGTAACAACAAGTATCATCTTTTAATGTCTTTTTGTGTGATGCACCCGTGGATTGAATCATCGATTTTCTGCTCTCTGGCAAGATGCTCTGTGCATTAAACCATGGAGATGACAGTATCTCCACTGAAGCACCAATTTCTTGCAGGAATTGTCCATTCTGGATATTCTCATCCTCCCGAGGCAAGAGAGTTAACTGACTTTAAAAGTTCAGTTTCCACCCTTGCTGAACTAGGCTGGAATTCCAGGGCTTGAATATTGACTTACCACATGGTCAGTATTGACCTGTCATGTGATGAACATCGACTCAATTTGCTAGAAAACTAGATGGCGTGATATACTAACATTTATGGTTCACAGGTAAGTTACTGTAATGAAACAGAGGACAGTTTAAAGACTTTATAAACTTTAAAGTGAATTTTGGTATGACAAAACAAATGATTACTCTTGACGAGATCATTATACAAAAACGAGTACATTTAGACCACCCCAGAGGTCGGGTCCTGATCAGGTCCTTGTTATCACATATTGACTACGTCATAAGAAATTATTTGTATAACAATGCATGGGATGTGGCTCATTAATCAAATCCTGGTTTGTTTTGGCAAGTCTTTGTTACCTGTATTACAAACACAGTACATAGGAAATGTCGCTGACAGTGCATCTTCCTGAGGCAAGAGACTTAACTGACTTTAAAAGTCCAGTTTCCACCCTTGCCGAACTAGGCTGGTATTATGGAGTTAGATTTTGGCTGGACTAACGAGTCTATGCATAGTCCAATCAAAATCGCGCATCGAAATCTGGTTCGTAAACTGTCAGGCAGAGTTCGGTCGATTGCAGGATTTGCACAACATGTGCACTGCTAGCTCGTTGTCAACAGATATTTTCCAAATCTTTTCAAGTTTTTAATCAAGGTGCTCACGTGATTTGATGCACTTCGCGATGTAAGACCCGTTTTTTTACAATATAGATATTGATTGTCGATCAGATCGTCTTGACTGGGCGCCATTTCGTTTGAAGCAAATGCAAGTTTTACGAGAGGTGGAATCTGATTGGTCCATAGGAGAGGCTTAGAAGGGACATCACTCGAAATAGCCTCTGGTGGCGCTATGATCGAGCCCAGGAATTCCAGCCTAGTTTGACAAGGGTGGAAACTGGACTTTTAAAGTCAGTTAACTCCCTTTTCTTGGGAAGATGCTGACAGTGGTGCAAACAACAACGCCACCTTGAGAAGCCTCTCACAGCTGGTGGTGGTGTAGCCGTGTGAATAAAGCATGCCGCCATCATTGTGGAGGCTTCAGTTGGACTCCTGTATTTGCTGGAACATTATGGTATATATATGACACAAAATCATTGGCATTGTTTCCAGAGTGAAGCGGCTACCGCAGACGTTGGATGAACTGGGAGAAAGCCTGAATCTGTGGGAGAAACTCAGCAATGACAAGCCCGAGATCGAGGCTAAGTTCGCTCCCCTCAACGACCAGTTCAGCATTCTGGAGAAGTATGAAGTCACCATTCAGGAAGATGTAAGTCAGACATGTTCATTTGCAGCATTTGAAATATAGGCTGTTTTCGCCTCAGGCAGTTACCTTTTAGAAAATGTTGGCCCTATGGTCATGTTGATTACAAAAACCATGTGTAAAATATGGGAAGTTTATGGTTACAAATGTTAGAGCTGTCTAGCTCTCATTTAGCTTGCTTTGAGATAGTAGAGCCACCTATTGATAAGATAAGGGAGGTAACTAACATTTTAAACTTGAAACAAGGGAGGCAACTTGTGACGCCCAGCCCGACATGCCTACCATGAGTACTAGTAGTATCAAAATATGATTTGTACCATACAAAATAACACTTAAAAATTCATATTAGGTGACATGATGATCTATAAATTCAGCTAAGTGACTAATTTGCAACTGCATGACATTTTACTGTAGCCAATGCTAGTGTTTAAGAAAAATGCATGAAGCTTTGGCATGTACTTCCAGTACTGCTACAGTAGCATAACAATGGAAGGCAGCAAAGATTGTGTGTTGATATTATACCATTTAATTGACTGGTTTTATTATCATTTGCAAAGAGACTAGACTGACAGCTTTCTAACTGGGAAGGAAGTTGAGAGTTGCCAGTGCGGCAAGATTTTCTGTGAATATTCAACACTGTCATTTGCCTGATAACTTGGGTTTGTTTTTTTCTAAGATTTGCAAGTTTTGGATATTTAATATGAATTAGACCTTTTTATGGTGGTTTACTAAATTGTTTATCCAGGTCGTGGAGATGCACAAGGCTCTCCATGGGGAATGGGTGGCATTCCAGGAAACTCTCATCGATGCCGAGACCATGCTCAAGAAACACAAGGTAAACATATGGTTTCTCCAAATACTACGGGTATGTTTCACTCATGTTACTGTAGTGATGTCTTAAGTTAATCCTATACTTTTCACATCAAAATAGACTAATTATGCCAAGATTAGAAGCCAAAACTACAGAAATGTACTTTGAATTTCATTTACTTTTGATCCTATCATTTTCAGTCACCAAGTGATGAAAGTAAAGCATAAACATGTTAGGAATTCCTTATCTTAATAACATACATAGACTGATTTTTCAGTCAGTTTGTAAAATAACTGAATATTTAGGCATTTAATAAATTGCCTAAGTGAAAATGTTACACATTTTGACTATGAAATATACACACCATAAAATAAGCAATGCTCAGGTGAAATATTTTCTTTGTGTCTTAGTCAAAATAGCGTAAACGAAAAAATCAAACCATACCAAGCAAGTGACTTATCAAAACTTTGTCACCATTACCTCTGCTATTTACAAAGATACCTACATTTCCTTATTATCTTCTAGACTAAACTGTATTTCAGTTTTTTTATCAATGTGACCATACGCCTTACACTATCAATAAAAGCAACAAATGCACTTACATATGGTGCAGCACAGGCTGCAAACTAGTCTTCATTTCTGCTATATCATCCGGGTACTCACAGGAAAAAACAATAACAAAGGCAACAACCAGTCCCAGGGAATTACTGTTGATCTGTTCCCCTTTAAAGCTCCTGAAGTCATTGAAATCAACAGAAATATATAATGTTGACCAACCTTAGACATCAGATAGTTACATGCTTGTGTCATGGCATCATTGCATTGTGTCAGTGTGTCATGGTTTTCAATCATCTGTGCAGAGTTGCATCCCTTAGGCATGCCAGGATCATATAACAATAGGTTCAAATCCCAGATAGGCCATCATTTTCGGGATTGTCATCACAATACTCATCCTGTGTGTGTCACCAAAGTGGTATCCGATGAAGATCCGGGTTAGAATTAGTCTTCACTAACCCATGCTTGTTGTAAGAGGCGAGGAATGGAATTGGGTTGCCTTGTCATGTCATCGTATTGTGTACCATAGATTCTCATGATGTCAGTTACTTGATTAATTGTTTGGTCCAGATTTGATTATTTCCATATAGTTGGAATATTGTTCAGTGCAGCGTTAAACAACAAACAAACAAACAAATTTGATAAATGTGTCAGACATGCATCACTTTGGGTTTTCTCCTTGATTCAGCCAACTGAAGTAATACTAACCTCACTCACTCTGACCTGTTAACAGGAGAAGTTCAAGAGCAGTCTCCTCGCCCAGTCAGAAGAACTGAAGAAACAGGTGGCGAATCTCCTTGATGAGTTCCAGACCAAGGGCCCCTTCACCAGCAACGTGGCGACGTCATCAGCACTGGAGATTATTGACGGCATCCGCAAGTCTCTCACAGGTCTCAAAGACTCGGAACAGAACATCCGGAAAGGTCTGAACATCTTCAAGATTGATCAACCACCATCCAAGGAGATCGCCAATCTTGAGAAGGTAGGTCCCTGCATTGGAAAGTATACTAAAATACTAAAAAAAATATATCACAAAACAATTTGGTGACATTTTTTTCACCCAAAAAAACATTTGACTAACAAACGCAAATCAATTCCTGAATTATGTGATCAACCTTTTTCCGAAAGGCTGTGCACGCACATACCAACTGTCACTTTCATGATCTGGTAAGCGACCCTTTGATTGGTTGTTTTGATGTGACCCGTAATGGGATGTCCTCAGATCTTTGTTCAGCAATAGCAAGAACTAATATGTGATTTTGATGAGATTGACTTTTCCTGCTGCATTCATTCTAGGCTGAATTTCCTGAAAACTTTGCAATGATTAAAGATTTTATGTTTTATTTTTCATTAACTAGTAACATCTGATCTCCTTAACTTAACGAATGTCTAAATCTATATGTGATATCAGTGGGCAGTGTCAGAAATCAGCCCTGGTTGGGTACTTGAGTCTTGACAAGGATTTGGTTCCATTCAAGTACTCAAGTACCTGTCAGAGCCCTATATTAGACAGCTGTTGAAGCTATTACAGAATTCCCCAGTCAAGGCAGGTAAATCTACACTGTACAACAGTAAGTGTACACAGACCATTGCAAACCAATTGTAATAGCTACACTGCCCTTGATGGTCAGTCTTAAACACTCTCCCATTGGGAGTAGCGTTGCAACGAATACACTATTAGGCGAGTATTATTCGTATCACGAATATAGGGTAACGAATACGAATATTTATTCACGAATACAGTAACAAGTCAGGACTTGATGTATTATTTATGATATTCAGTGAAACAATAAGAAAATAAATTATTTGACATGGTTTGTTAATTATTAATTTATTATACATTTATATACTGCACTTATCCAGGTACTAGTATCTGCTCAAATGCGATAATGACCAGTGACTAAAATACTGTCAAATTAAATATGAAAGAGTGTTGGCTTTGAAGAAATCTATGCATATAATATGTTCTTAAGGATAGTTTAAGGGTCAGGGTATGTAAATGCACATGACTGCATATTCATGACTTCAATATTCGATTCTAGTGACCACGAAAAACGAATTCAATTCATGAATGGATATGGTTCGATTCACCGAATACGAGAGTGAATTGTAACAGCCCTCATTGGGAGTATGGAATGATATGGTTTCCCAGCTGGTTGTCCGAGGTGACCAAATAGGATTGGGTAGTCAAAGCTAGGTGACTACACTGGTGTGGATTGCTGCTCACAATCTTAATCACTAGATTGCAGTCTGGTCCAAAGGCTTTTGATACTAAGCCGAAACATGGCTATTGCATCATTTTCTGTAGATTTTGGTGTTATCATCAGCTGAACTTACTTGACTGGATAGATTTTACTTGACTCAGACTTTGGCCAAGAGGCTTGATTCACAGACTGGGATTGTCCAACATTTACAGGTCATAAACCTAGAATATTGCTGAGAGTGGTGTTACCAACAAATGTCAGATAAAAACAATGATTAACTCTGTGTTGTACCCCGGCAGGAGTTGGAGCAGATTGAGATGGTGTGGCAGCTGACCAAGGAGTGGGAGGAGCTATGGCAGGACTGGAAGGTCGGCAAGTTCACGGAGCTCCAGACGGCAAACATGGAGACTCACTCTGTCACACTCTACAAGAAGCTCAACAAACACAGCAGGGATCTCAAGGTACACGCACCACGGTCTCCATACTTTGTTAAAAAACCATGTAATGTTGATCATGCAAAGATGCTGATGTGTTGCTGATGAGAAGTTACAGAGATGTTGACATGTTGTTGATGCAATATTTACAAGGTGTTGATGGGATGTTAATGAAGTTGATTAGAAGTTGAAGAGTTGCTGACATGATGTTGAATCATTTTCCACAAAATGTTTATGCAATGTTGACAAAATGCTGATGTGCTGTTGATGAGAAGCTAAGTGATGTTGACATGATGTTGATGCCTTATTGACATGATGTTGATGCCTTATTGACATGATGTTGATGCGTTGACATGATGTTGATGCATTGACATGATGTTGATGCCTTATTGACAGGATGTTGATGCCTTATTGACATTATGTTGATGCCTTATTGACATGATGCTGATGCCTTATTGACGTGTCGTTGATTCCTTATTGACATGATGTTGATGCCTTATTGACGTGATGTTGATGCCTTATTGACATGATGTTGATGCCTTATTGACATGATGTTGATGCCTCATTGACATGATGTTGATGCCTTATTGATGTTATGTTGATTCCTTATTGACATGATGTTGATGCGCTGACATAATGTTGATGCCTTATTGATGTTATGTCGATGCCCTATTGACATAATGTTGATGCGTTGACATAATGTTGATACTTTATTGATGTTATGTTGATGCCTTATTGATGTTATGTTGATTCCTTATTGACATGATGTTGATGCGTTGACATAATGTTGATACCTTATTGATGTTATGTTGATGCCTTATTGACATGATGTTGATTCCTTATTGACATGATGTTGATGCGTTGACATAATGTTGATGCCTTATTGATGATATGTTGATGCCTTATTGACATGATGTTGATGCCTTATTGATGTTATGTTGATGCCTTATTGATGTTATGTTGATGCCTTATTGACATGATGTTGATGCGTTGACATGATGTTGATGCCTTATTGACATGATGTTGATGCCTTATTGACATGATGTTGATGCCTTATTGACATGATGTTGATGCCTTATTGATGTTATGTTGATGCCTTATTGACATGATGTTGATGCCTTATTGACATGATGTTGATGCCTTATTGACATGATGTTGATGCCTTATTGATGTTATGTTGATGCCTTATTGACATGATGTTGATGCCTTATTGACATGATGTTTGTGTGCAGGACAAGAACTGGGAGGTGGTGGAGACCAGCAAGAACAGAGTCGATCAGTTCAAGAGAACTATGCCCCTCATCACTGACCTCAAGAACAAGGCCATGCGACCCAGGCACTGGACACAGATCCAGGTAGGTTTCTAGTATTACAACACTCGCCCCTCATCACTGACCTCAAGAACAAGGCCATGCGACCCAGGCACTGGACACAGATCCAGGTAGGTTTCTAGTCTTACAACACTCGCCCCTCATCACTGACCTCAAGAACAAGGCCATGCGACCCATGAATATATTGTATTGGTGGTCAGGGTTTTTTGATGCACTAACGTATTGAAAATAATTACCCTGCCCTATTAATGCTTGTCATATTTTTGGATGACCCTCCCCATATCCTTGTACATTTTCTTCATGACCCTCCCTGAAAAGACAAAATGCAAAAGGACTTTATATTCTATTATCAAGTGTTTAGTTTTTCATGACGCGCCCCAAATATTTGTATTACTTTTTATGACCCTCCCCTAGAGACTCCCCTGATTCCCTCTGTCCCTATGATGAATGACAGGATTACTTCCTTCTGAAAGTAAATGCTATAAAATACAGCAACCCCTTGGGGTTTCCAGGTGTGAATAAACCAGCAACCTATGCAGGTTGTAAAGACAACAAAAGGATCTGTGGTGAGACTTGCGACTCATCGTACCCTGACAGTGTAGATCATTGCTCACAATATCGATCACTGGCCTCGTCATACAGCTGCAATATTGCTTAGTGCAGCTTTACAAAAGTGTTTGTGACTCAGTAAAACCTATCACGATCCTTATCAAAAGCATCATGTGTTTTCTCCTGTTTAGACGGAGATGCAACGAAACTTCGACCATAAAGCTGATGACTTTACCCTGGAGAGAATCATAGAGTATGGCTTCGACCAGTACAGCGAACAGATCAATGACATCTCAGGTGCTGCCACCAAAGAATTAGCCATTGAACAGGTAAACTATACAGTAGGCTCGCAAAAGTAATTATTGCTGGTTAGGCCACTCTTTTATATTTTTTGGCTTATGGAATTGTCCGATCACAGCCCAAAATTACAATTGTGATGTAAAACAAATTTGTATACCCGATTTATTCATGGAAAGACTATAGTCATATGAAATAATTATAAGTTCTTTAACTGCTTTTCAATAGCATAGATTTCTTTTTATTTGTCCAACTACTTTTGTTTTTTAAAGTAACAGGTGACAGATGTGACCAAAATATTACAAACGTTATCAAACTTTACTTGGGACTAACAGTCTGAAAACAGTCGCAGGTGAGAACACTGCCGAAACAATGCAAACTTAAGGTCCAAAACACAACGAGGATACCCTTATCAAATACATCACCATCGAATAACTATTTCTTATTTGCTTTAACTTTAGCCACCATCAAACATGGGTGTATACTTTCTTTTGCACAGCAATTTATCTCAATCATAATTTAATAGGTAATTGGGAGGCACAGGCGGTCCTGCCTTCTAAGGCCCCATAATTCTCTGTCCCTTGTGCACACCAGAAATCTTTGATCATGGGTTCGAATCCTGGTTCGCCCAGATAATGTTTTTTAGTTCGTTGGTGCCATACCCATGCTCGTGGGTTTCTCCAAGCGGTAAACATCTGAGACCTGCATCACTTCAGGCTTTGCTCCCGCATTGCCACTAGTCAAAGCGGCATTAAACCCACTTATTAACAATTTGTGGAATGTCAAGGTTGAAAGATTTTAACTGATTCATTTATTTGTTTTCCATGAAGGGCTTGGAAGCGATTGAACGAACGTGGAATGTGACTGAGCTGGAAATCGCTCCATACAAGGACAAGGGTCACTTCAAGCTCAAGTAAGTGGACATACACCGACAACAGCCCCTATCCCAGATGGGCTCAACTGTGTACATGTAATTACCATGTGCATATTAATTTTAGGGAGGAGTTTACAAGTTGCATTCTTCATTAAGAACCACACCAATGTCATTTTGCCTGCTAGACCAGTGGGGACTCTGAGTAAGAATATAGTTCTCAATGCTGGTCGTAAGAGGCGACTAATGGATCAGGTGGTCTGGCTCATTGACTTGGTTGATGCATGTCATTATATCCCAGTTATGTAGATCGATGCTCATGATGTTAGTCCCTGGATGGTCCGATCAAGACTCAATTATTTACAGACTGCCATAATATTGCTGGAATATTGCTGAGTGCAGCATTAACCAAACATACAAACTTTTACCCAATATTGCATGTTTCAAAGAAGTTTCTTATCTTGTTTTCTTAAGCGGTCTGCAAATAATTTTTGAAAAAAATGATAAAAAGAGCAATTATTTTTAAACTTTGATTGAGAATATATTTTTTTCATCTACTTTTAAGTAGGATATTATTTTCATTGCATATTTGATTAATAGAAATGCCCTCGAAACAAACTCATTTGTGTTTGTTTTCATTTTAATCCCGACCTTTTGCAGGTTGACTGTGATAATTGCTAAAACCAGTAATTTTTGATTTACCTGAAGAGAGACACTCACACAACCAGTGAATGGGCCAGTCATATTTCCTATCATGAACTTATGAAGAGTAAAAAATGAGTTGCAAGTTGATTTTCCTCAGGAGGGGAGGTGTGGTAGTCCATGTATTCACTCATCACATTGAAGATCTGGACTTGATTCCCAACATGGGCTCAGTATGTCAAGCCCCATTGTTAGAGCTTCCTGCCCCTGATGGCAGAATAATGCTAAAAATGACAAAAAGTCAAACTCACCATTCAATTTTCCTCAGGTCCACAGATGATGTTTTCTTAGCCCTGGAGGATAACCAGGTTCAGTTGTCAACAATGAAGGCATCTCGCTTCGTCAAGGCCTTCGAGAAGGATGTAGACAAGTGGGAGAGAACTCTGTCTCTCATCCTGGAAGTGGTGGAGATGCTGTTGACCGTGCAGAGGCAGTGGATGTACCTTGAGGTATAGTTGTCTCCCTTACATACAAAAATTCAAATTGAATGTCATGAATACTTGGCCTGTTGCCGGAGTTGTCTCCCTTACATACAAAAATTCAAATTGAATGTCATGAATATGTGGCCTGTTGCCGGAGTTGTGTTCCTTACATGCAAAAATTCTAATAGAACATAATGAACACTTATCAAGAAGTAGAGTTTTCTCCCTTACTCACATGCTAAAATTAAAATTGAAAATGATGAAGACACTACAATGAGGTACAGTTATCTCCCTTCTGACCCTTCAGTGGTGCCCAGGTGCAAAATATTGAATTAATTAGAATTTTTACAAGGTAAAAGATGGATAGTAAGTGAGTAACATGAAGTCCTATCTGTGATTGCAAAGCTTGAGTAGTTACAGGTACTCTGTGGGCGAGTAGAATTTCAGTCCTTTTTGAGGGGTGTCCTGGTGTCATGTTGTATGTTGTCACAATTCAGGCTTGTTTCAAGGTTGTGATGTATGCTGACCCCAGGGATGTCATGATTCTAATAATAATAATAATAATTTATTATTCCACCAGAATATCTTCCTTGGCGAGGACATCCGAAAGCAGCTCCCTCGGGAATCGGCGGAGTTCGATGACGTGAACGCCAAGTGGAAAATCATCATGACCAGACTCAACAGTGTGAAGAACGCACTCAAGGGAACGCATCATCCTGGTAAATAGACACAGAACATAAGCTCTCAGGGACCAAAGAATGTGTTTGTTTAAGTTAATTTCTATGATACTGAACAAATCTGCTGCTCTCATCGCTTTCCTCACTCGTACCATACAAAAGCCTTGATGTTGATTGGTTGATTAAAAAGTTCCCCTGTCCCCCATGTGGAGGGGTTGTTTGTTTGTTTGTTTGTTTGTTTGTTTGTTTGTTTTTTTGTTTCTTTGTTTCTTTGTTTCTATCTTTCTTTGCACAAACTATTCAAGCTATATTCCAGCAGCTTGTAAACAGACCGAGTCTGGACCAGACAATCCAGCAATTTGGTTACGATGACATGCATCAACCAAGTCAGTGAGCCTGATCAGCCAATCCCGTTAGTCACCTCTCACAACGTGCATGGGTTGCTGAAGTCCAATTCAAACCAGGACCTTCACAGGGCTCAGATCAACATGCAGAGAGTTGCCTGATCGGAGTAAACTATCCAGTCGGAATGAGACTGGTAGTGATGAGGGAGTGGTGTGTTGCAGGGATGCTGGAGCAGCTGAATGACATGAATCTGAAGCTGGAGGAGATTCAGAAGTCACTGGACATGTACCTGGAGACCAAGCGACAGATCTTCCCACGATTCTACTTCCTCTCCAATGATGACCTCTTGGAGATCCTGGGCCAGTCCAAGAACCCAGAGGCCGTTCAGCCTCACCTCAAGAAGTGTTTCGACAACATCAAGTCTCTCAAGATGTCAAAGGTGAGGAGGCAGGAATGGGATGAATGTTGTACAGATTTAATGTTGAATGTTTCTTTGACATGAGGGATAAGACAAAGAGAATTTTCATATCAAAATAAGGATATTTAATAAACTGAACAGAAGCTTAGGCCTTTATCGTTTAATAAATATATTCATTATTCTGTATGTGTAGAGATAAAAAGTACCTGTGCAGACCTGCAATTAATCAATGTTATAGTGAATATGAACTTGGCTGATCTATTAAGAAGTTGTTCTCTACTATGGTAATCTTAAGAAATGCAAATATTTCCATGGGGCTGAAGTATTATTGTAGTATTGATATTGCATAAATACAGCATCAACATAAAACATTTATTGATTCATCGATATTGTCATATTTCCCAGATGCTAGACTAATTAAAAAAGGAGTCCAACTCAAGTCTAGAATGATGTAATTCTGAATGATGAAGGCAACACCATGTTTGTCTGTAAGCATATCGGGAATGTGGAGAAACTACTGAGATTATTGCTATCATTATCAAAAGAATAGTCTAATGTACTGACAATCAGTGTCTAACTGTGACGTAGCTAAGGTAATTTACAAGTTTTAGCTACATTGGATATATAAATTGCAAAACAAAGTAAATAAAAATTGGCAAGAATACTTTTACATCCTTGTATCAATGGTTGTCTTGTATTTTGTTTGCATTGCTTTTATGTGCATTTATTTTGCTTTGTCTTCAATGCTCAGCTTTAGTTTGCTCATAGTCCAATACACAGATAATGATACAGCGTTGGAGAAGTTGGAGAATGTAATTTAAATTGATAATAATTTCTCCACCTATTTTAGCTGCAGGACCGTCCAGTAGTAAGTACAAGTTGTGTGGGACATAGTCCTAACAATGAGTGCAGGTAGTTAACAGGATATCAGTATCAGGCAGTAATACAGTCTTTACTACCAGTAACCATGGAAACCAAGAGAGTCAATTTAGAGTTACCTGAATTTGATTGTACTGGTATGGTTTCATGACGATGAAACGAAGAGCCTGTGACCCAGGTTAGAATAGGTCGCCAGCACTTCATTACGTGTTGTCAGAGGCGACTTAATTTGATAGGCTGGTGACGCTTGGTGACTGGTTGATTGTTGTCATCATACCAAGACAGCTTGGGAGCTTGCTAATAATGTCAACCACTGGTTAATCGGGAGCAGACTTGTTTATTTACGGGCACTGGCTGCAGTGATATAGATGGAATATTGTGACTTTGGTGTAAAACAACAAACGAATAATCATTAATAAAGAAAAACCAGTCTAGACAACCTTCAGGTTTTTTTGGGGGGTGGGGGGGGGGTGGGGGGTTGGGGGTGTTGGAGGGACAAAGTTCAAGTCTTCACTTTGGACTTTCTTCGCGGAAGAAATTTAAGGGATCTGATTAAGATGAATATATTGTAGACGTAACCATTCTATAACTACACAGAACTAGATTTAGTTATTTAGTTAGACTAAACTATAGTTATGTAGAATGAGTTCAAATGCTGCTACTTATCTAATTATTATCACCTAGAATTACTGGAACTTTATTCCCAGATCACATTAAGGTGGTGATTTAGTAGATGTCTTAAGCTACACTTACCTGCATTGCTGGTCTTCAGTTGATGGACAGATGTATTTTCTCAAACACAGTATCTTACAAACTTGCTCAAATGTTTAAATTGCTGAAGCTTGTTTGTCTTCCGTGAATCTCATGGCAAGTGGGCCTGATATTGATGGTAAGCTTTTGTCACACAGATGTTAATGGAATCTGATTATTCTGGTAAGGTATGCTGATGTTATTGGTGTGAGACACCAGTGTTCCTGCTGGCTTCCCGTCCTGGTGGACTGGCAACTCTAAAATTACCAGTCCCCCTAAATTTGTCAGTGCCAACATTCAACAAATAAAAAAAATCTATTACCTGGTTTTAAATCTTTCAACATCACGATCAATGCAATGACGTCATCTCTAAAGTAAGTTAGTTAGATCTACACATCATTCACACAAAGTCTGTTCACAATCTTCTCCTTTTTTTTATATATATTTCTAGACTAAGTGGCTACAAATATATATTTAACCTTGATGCAAAGTGAAATGATATTTCATTGTGCTAAAAATAGACCAGGGGAAACCCTGATGGTAACAGACAAGCTGACTTTGTTTCGAAAAATATACTTACATATGTATATGTATATCGCCAATGTTTTGTTCAACAACATAGATTTATAAGGTACTTTATTTGCTGGTCCACAGGGACTGGCAGTCCCATCAATTACCGGTCCAAGCCAAATTTTCCCGGAAAAACACTGGTAGTTACCGGTAAACAGGAACACTGGTGTGACACTCATGGTAAGGGTGTCGGATACTTGTGTAGGATACTGATGCATGTGTTTGTGTGTGCAGGCTGGCATAGCACAGAAGTGGGAGGCAGCAGGCATGTCGTCGACGGACGGAGAGTATGTGGAGTTCGGACACTCTGTCTTCCTGGATGGACCTGTTGAGGTGAGTGATGTTGAAATAAAGTGATGAAGTATTTTTGGAAAAAAGAATTTCTCTTCATTTTGGCATTAGACTCCAAACAAACATGAATAACACACACATTTGAATTGAGTATGTGTATAGACAGTTAGGTGATGTGGTTTGTTGTCAGTGCAATGTATGTTGTAGGCCTGGCTGTGTGACGTGGAGAGGACGATGAGATGGACTTTGAAGGAGGTTCTAAAGAACTGCCGCATTGCCCTGAAAAAGAGCCTCACAAAGAGAGACAAGTGGATCAAAGAGTGGCCCGGACAGGTAATGATGCTGATGATGATGATGATGATGATGATGGGCGCTGCCATTTTGTTTGAAGCAAATGCAAGTGATATGAGAGGTGGAATCTGATTGGTCAATCAGAGGGACATAGAAGGGACATAACTTGTAATAGCCACTCATTGTCTCAATGCATGGTAGGATAATAACCAATGTCACATCAATCGATCACTCTCTCCTAAGGGGTAATTGTATCTGCTCTTCTACAGATGTGTATAACATCCAGCCAGATTCAGTGGACACAGGATGTGACCAAAGCCTTGACCACAACAAAGGAACGAGGGGACAAGAAGGCTCTTAAGAGTATGAAAAAGAAACAGGTACGTATGTAACACTCGTCCTTTGAGTTATGTCCCTAAGTGGTGTCAGAATCCAAGAGTTTTGTGAAGTTGCTGCTTTTCATACCATGTTATAATATTCCACCTATTTGCAACAGGTTGCCATGTTGAACAAGATGTCAGAAGCTATTCGAGGAAATTTGACCAAAATTCAGCGTCTCAAGATCGTTGCCTTGGTAACAATCGAGGTCCATGCCCGAGACATCATTGAGAAGCTAACCAAGTCTGGATGTTGTGATGTTACTGCCTTTGAGTGGCTGAGTCAGCTCCGAGTGTACTGGGACAAGGTAGGAAGTTCAATACTTAGTGTCAGTGAGCTTGTGACAAGGTGGGGGGCATGGGTGGACCGGTCGTGTAAGGTGCAGCAATTCCTGGTGCAGAGTTTCGTCCCTTAGAATTGCCAGAAACTTATGGCCATGAGTTGGAGTCCTGGTTCGCCCCGATTATGTTTCTAGGTTTGTCAGCACCATATCCATGCTCATGGGTTTCACCGAAGTGGTAAACGTCTGAGACCTGCATCACTTCGGGCTTTCCTCCCACATTAAGCTGACACGCCATGAGACAACTGGAATTTTGTTCAAGGCGGTGTTTAACCTAACTCTCTCACTCTTGGCAAGGCTTGTCTGTCTGTCCATCGTCCACTGTCTCTCAACTTTGTCTTGATTCTTTTTACAACAGTGGGGATCAGTGAAAACATAAGGCATTGTCTGTTACAATAATGGCTTTGAAATCCACGGGGATAAGGTAGGACGTTCAATGTGATTCCGTGGTATTTGATAATATTTGAAAAATAACTGAGGCCACGCCCTCTAAAAGGTTGCTGTTTCCTGATTGGCTGATAATAGAATTGATGGCGTGTGTGGAAAGGAATATATTTTTTGCTTCAAATATGATAAAAAACTATTTTAAAAAAAATTAAACACATTTTTAAAACTGAAAATATAGTATTTAGAGTGTTGAAAATTCTACAGAATCTGATAGTGTGGAAGGATATGCAGCACTGTAACTGGACACAGATTCAGTATTTTCGTTTCATTAAGATATTTTTCCCTATCTGTCTACAGGAGATTGATGACTGTGTGGTCCGTCAAACCAACACCCAGTTCCAGTACGGCTACGAGTATCTGGGAAACTCAGGTCGTCTCGTCATCACGCCACTCACAGATCGATGCTACATGACCTTGACCACTGCCCTTCACCTTCATCGTGGCGGTAGTCCCAAGGGGCCTGCAGGTACTGGTAAGACGGAGACCACAAAGGATCTGGGGAAGGCTCTCGGCATGTACGTCATTGTTGTCAACTGCTCGGAAGGTCTGGATTTCAAGTCTATGGGCAGAATGTTCTCCGGCTTAGCACAGGTAGGAAGTTCACCTTAGATTTCATTTTAAGTTGAAGGTCATATTTCTACTTTGTTTTCTATTTTATTTCAATTCCATTGAAATATTCCCATGTATATTAATCATACTCCCGACCTGAAAGCGTGTCCGTCCTTCTGATAAAATTTCTGTGTGTGACCAACTTGAAAACTACTACCGGTACATAGATTCTTATCAAACTTGGTGAGCACTTTCTAAAGGAGAGATGCAGTGCAAACTTTGAGTTCAATATTTGAATTTTCTGAAAAAATACAGCTATTTTTCTATTTGTTTTATTTAGAATTTTTTTACTTCAACATTTAGGCAACCTATAGCTTGAAAACAACTTCATGGATTCTTTGCAGTTTTCAGTGCATTGCAAAGTTTTGTGAGAAAATAGTCATAGTTACATCAACTTAGGATATGTTTTTTACTTCAACTTTTGTGCAACCTAGAACTTGAGAACTACTACATGGATTCTTTTCAAATATAAGGAACACTTTCTATACCAATGGGAGAGGTGCTGTGCAAAGTTTGATTTTGATATGTGGATTTTCTGATAAGATAATTAAAGCTCAAGAAATATGCATGAGTTTACAGTTTTGTAGTGAAATTGAAAGTTCCTTGATTGTAAAACATTTGGTGTGTCTTTAGTCCAGATTTGAAGGCTAACAGAGAATGTGAAGCCTTGAGATCCAATAGCAGTTTGTTCCAAAGTACTGCTGGGATGGTGGGGTGGCCTAGTGGTTAAAGTGCTCGCTCATCATGCTGAAGGCCAGGGTTTGATTCCCCACATGGGTACAATATGTGAAGCCCATTTCTGGTGTCCCCCGCCATGATATTGCTGGAATATTTCTAAAAGCGGCATACAACCTCACTTGCTCACTCACTCACTCCAAAGTACTACTGCAGGATTGTGCTGTGATGATGAACATGATCGTATGGTTGTGATAATTATTGTCGATTCTTCATCCCAGACAGGAGCATGGGGCTGCTTTGACGAGTTCAACCGTATCAACATTGAGGTGTTGTCTGTGGTAGCCCAGCAGATCCTCTCCATCCTCAGTGCGCTGGCAGCAAACTCACAGAGATTTGTCTTTGAAGGGCGGGAGATTGACCTTATTTGGTCATGTGGAATCTTCATCACAATGAACCCAGGTCAGTGTCAGAAGGACGTGGCTTTATCAGTGTCAGAAGGGCGTGGCTTTATCAGTGTTAGAAGGGCGTGGCTTTATCAGGGGACACAGGGCACAAGGGCTGGGATGGGTAACTCAAGTACCCAGGTCAGTGTCAGAAGGGCGTGGCTTTATCAGTGTTAGAAGGGCGTGGCTTTATCAGGGGACCTGTTGCCAGTTAAAATTACAAAGGGCTTGTTGCAACATAAAGTAAATGGCCTGTCTGGCTTGTCAAAATTTCACCCTTCTCCGTGTATGTTTAATAATTTTATGTGGGTCATCTCAGTACAATGACAACCAGTTGTCATTGTGTAATGTTGTGTACAACTTCTTTATTGGCTCATCTATCACCACGAAATGAGGCAAATGAAATGGAAGCCAAGATTTAATGGAAATGCAGAAAAAAACGTTTTAGGGATGAGGAGTTCTAAACCCATCTATACGGTATAACTGAAATACTATCCAGGCTCATTAAAATTAGATCATCACTGCCGCTAAACAAAGATCGGAGGACATCCCATTACGAGTCATGTCAGAACGACCTTTCGCGAACTTTGACAGACCACTGAAATGACTAACAGAAAGTCGACATCAGCCAATTAGAAAGCAGCTTTCTCGAGCTTTACGGCACTCGTCTCAACCTGGCAACTTCCATTTCAGACTACGCTTGAAAAATATGTTGACACAGTTCTCGATTAAAATTTTGAAAACTGAACAAACAAACATTCCAGAATGTCTATTATATGGTTGAGATTGTATGGCAGTGCCTTTACTGTCATTCGGAATACCCAGTGTTAACGTTTTCGAGGTTGTATGATTAGAAAACACATTCCGACTGTCACTTTCATGATCTGGTAAGCGACGCTTTGATTGGTCGTTCTGACGTGACCCGTAATGGGATGTCCTCAGATCTTTGTTTTACGATAGCCAGAACTAAGGTCTGATTTTAATGAGATTCAAATACTATCCAAAACGGCATTAAACCCAACTCCCTCACTCACTCACTCTCCACTGATCACTCAGGTTATGCTGGACGTACGGAGCTCCCGGACAACCTCAAGTCAATGTTCCGACCCATTGCTATGGTGGTGCCGGACTCCAACCTGATTGCTGAGATCATCCTGTTTGCTGAGGGCTTCAACAACACCAAGCTGCTGGCCAAGAAGGTGTTCACCATGTACTCTCTGGCCACCCAGCAGCTGTCCAAGCAGGACCACTACGACTTCGGTCTGCGCGCTCTGGTGTCTGTGCTCCGATATGCCGGCAAGAAGAAGAGGTCCAATCCTCACATGTCGGATGAAGAGGTATGTGCTTTTTCCATGAGTGGAAGCGAGGTTATAAAATCAATCCCTACACCCTTTGAGATGGGAGAGAGTGACTATTTGGAGCATCTTTGTTCTATAACAGTATGGCTCTCACATGTCTGATGAAGACTGTCGTGGGCAAGTTAAATATTACAATGGTATGGCTATTACTGCTGGGACAATACACCAACTGTGCGATCCGATACCTATCACAATACCTTGCTCATGATCCCATACATATCACTTATCTGTGGTGTGTAAGCCATCTTTTTCATAGACAGGATTGCCAAATACCTGGCACACTAATGATTAACAGTTGGCAGTGTCAGGTATGGCGCAATGGATGAAACAAATTACGTTTTCACTACTCATTTTCACTAGTAATTAGTGTTTGGTGTAACACTTATTCAGGAAAAAAATTAAGGTAAGAATCGATACTTTTTACTTAGTGTGCGACTGTGATCGATACTTGTAACGAGAAGTAAAAAATTGGAATTCACCGATTAGACCGACCAAATTGTTTTGGGTTCTACTGAGTTTCCTGGTAAATATGTCTAGAGACAAAAAAGAATGATGAGGGTGGATTTGATTTCTCAAAGAAGGAAACAATAAATTGAGGCGCCATTAAAAACAAAATATTGGCCTGTCCGAGAACCTGCATACACGCGTATATACACATATACGCCTCCTTTTAGAAAGTTACTAAACATTTCCTTGGATGATTTGTGAACTATGTGATCCGGAAATGGCAAATGTTTTGCATAAATTGTGAACTTGAAATTCCCCACTCCTCTGTCAAGCTGTATCGGTGTTTACTGTGTGATTAGCAAAGAAACATATCTTTTTACATCTTCTTGTTAGAATTAAGTGTGTTATTCCCAACATGTTTGAAGACCATTGTGTGTTTTGTTCCAGATTCTGCTGCTGTCAATGAAGGACATGAACATCGCTAAGCTGACGTCCGTGGATCTGCCGCTGTTTAACGGCATCATGATGGATCTGTTCCCAGGAGTGGAGACACCAGTCGTTGACAACTCCAAGGTAAGCAGGGGACACGGGTGGCCCAGTCATCTAAGGTGCCGCGATTCACTGTGCAGAGTTGCATCCCTAGGGCACACCAGAAACCTATGATTGGGGGTTGAATCCTGCTTCACCCCGATTATGTTTGTAGGTGTGCATCAATATATCGGTAAATCATCCATCCTCTGTTAAAGGCAACTTACTTCATATAAGTGCAAGTGCACGACACCTGTGTAAAATCCGGGTTAGAATAGGCCCCAAGCAAACTGTGTTGGATGTGAGAGGCAAAAAAGGGATCAGGTGGTCAGGCCCGGTGACTTGGTTGGTGTTTGAATCGTTGCTCACAATATCAATCACTCAATTGTTTCGTCCAGATTTATAGGCCGTTGTCACATACCAGGAATATTGTTGAGTGGGCATTAAACAACACGCATGCACGCAGGAAATAAGCCCAGTGGATCACCATCCAACTTTATTTCTTGCAGCTGAAGAAGGCCATCACGACTGAGCTGAAGGAGCACAGCCTCCAGGTGAATGAGCACACCATCACCAAGGTCATCCAACTGTATGAGACAAAGACGTCCCGCCACGCCGTCATGATCGTGGGAAACACGCAGTCAGGCAAGACAGTCTACTGGAAGATCTTGCAGGCAGCCATGACCCGGCTCAACAAGGAGGGCGACGCTGCCTATCAGCAAGTTAAGGTAAGGCAACCTGTTCTGTAGTCACTCAATAACCTGTCACTCTGTGAGGGAGCACGGGTGGCCCAGTGGTGTAAAGTGCCCCAATACGCTGTGCAAAGTTGCATCCCTTTGCATGCAAGAAACCTATGATCATGGGTTTGAACCCCGATTTGACCTGATTATGTTTCTAGTTTTGCCAGCACCATGACCCTGCTCTTGGGTTTCACTAAAGTGGTAAATGTCTGAGACTTGCATCACTTCCAACATCAAGTTGACAATCAGTGATATAACTGAAATACTGTTCAGTGTGGCTTTAACAGGGGTAGAAACTAACAGTTTCTGTCCACTTGTCCTTATAATGATAACATATAGCAAAACCTCTAAAAATGGCAAATTTCTACTAGCCCTTATGATACGTTTACTATTGGGCAGTTTGGCAAGGACTACAGGACTAGTGCCAATTTCTAACGCTGCTTTAAGCCAAACTCACTCAGTTACTCACAACTTGTCTCAAGAGGCACAGGTTGTACTGTTGTTGAAAGTGCTACAATTCACTGTGCAGAGTTGCCTCCCTTAGGCTTGTTAGGAACCTAAGATCATGGTTTTCAATCCGTAGTTTGCCTTGATTTTGTTGCCAGTTTTGTCAGCACCATCTCCGGTAGGGATCTTTGATATGTTGGACTTCATGTATGTTTATTGTGCTCTGATGGTCACGTATTTACTGTGTGATTATGTTAGAGAGAATAGAGGACTGTCATGGATAATCTGCTTTTTAACTACAGGACTTCCCACTGAATCCCAAAGCTCTCTCCCTGGGTGAGCTGTACGGAGAGTTTGACCTCAGCACCAACGAATGGACGGACGGGGTCTTGTCCTGTGTCATGAGGCAAACTTGTGCAGGTCAGTCAATCGAATTGGGCAGTGTTCAAGATTCAGGGTTAGAAATGGTCCCCAGCAATCTATGCTGGTCTTGGGAATTTTTACTGACTTTTGTTGCAGATTTAGGGTCTCTAAGCGGGTCTAGATAACCCCCTGCTGTTTCTTACAGTAACATGCATGGTACATTTTATTTGATTACAGACCGAGCGTAAAGTCTGAAAGTATACCCCCCCTCCAAAGTATACCCAGATAGACTGTGGCCTTCCAGAATCTACCCGGGTATACTCTGAAGGGAGGTAGATTTTGGCACCTTACACCGGGTCTATGATCCAAATTACATTTCTTAGATTTCATAGTAAGATTTAGTTGGCCTATTTAAGAAGACATTTGCTCGATACATAAATTCTCTGATGATCAAATTTATTGTCAGACATTAGCAAATATAATGCACAAATGTCAGCTGATATGTGTTTCGCGAAAAATGGTTTTCACCAAGCATCACCAAATAATCACGGAGCATCTTTCTGCAGATGAGAAACCAGAAGAGAAGTGGATTGTATTTGACGGGCCCGTCGACACACTGTGGATTGAGAGCATGAACTCTGTGATGGACGACAATAAGATTCTCACTCTTATCAACGGAGAACGTATCTCGATGCCAGAACAGGTGTCACTCTTGTTTGAGGTCGAGGACCTTGCAGTCGCGTCTCCTGCCACTGTCTCGCGTAGTGGCATGGTGTATGCTGATTACAAAGATCTCGGCTGGCAGCCATTTGTGGAGTCCTGGCTGAAAAAGAAACAAGATAAGGTATGGATGGAGTGGGATGTTTCATATTTTGGGGCTAACATTTTCATTCTTAAGTCAGCTTCACACTCCCCATTGTTTGCCAACTTGTGTTTTACATGACAAATATGTGTTGGTGTTACGTTGTTCCTCAACATCTCTTAAATAACATTGCCAATTTGTAGCAGAGGTAAGTGAAAGTCATGTGACATCTACACAGTATCTGATTGGATGTAATTAACAAACTAATGTTTGACAATCATTAATACATCAAAATCAAGTATTAAACACTAAAATGTAAAAAATATTAGTGGGAATTGATACCGATTCTATTTCTCTCCAACAGTTTGCCAACTTCACAAACTATCTTTCAAACTGTTTTCACAATTTTCACACACAAACCTATATATAACTGTAACTCAGTGATCTTCATGTCATGTGAAGCCCCCTTTAGAGGACTGTGATAAAGGCCTTTTATGCCCCACAGGATCTGAATCAAATATAAGAAATGAGCCAAACCTTTAGAAAAAGTTATCACATGTGTGATATGAGAACGTGATTAGACTCTGTTAATACTTGTATGTTTTGAAATTATAACAAAACTAAAAGTATAATAAAGACTGAAATGTGTCCAAAAAGCTGAGCTGACTTAAGTGGTTTCCAGGATATATTTTCCAAATATTTGAACATAAGTTATTCCTTGACCAAAGCTCATTTTCTCAGATAAAGAAAAAGAACAGTAAAAAGTGATCTTGGTCACACTCTGGCTCATAGTGAGATTTTCACTTGAAGTTTGAACAAAAGATGTTTACACTCATTCTTAGTGTTCTTATGAACTTGAGCATGACGAATTAAATAAATTGCAAATGTAAGAAAGAAAAGACACTAGTTGTCAGCCATTTGTACATGTCTGATAACTTTCATATCCATGTCTACAAGTTTTCAGTTACTATAAATGTGCCATTTCTAGTGAGCCAGATCTCCTTCTTTCAGTTATCAGTACTACATTGTAGCTTTGTCACTCCCTTATAAGCCACCTCTTCTTTGTAGGCCCTGATTGAAGAGCTTCGTCGCCTGTTTGACAAATTCATTGTCAAAATCCTTGACTTCAAGAAAGCCAACTGCAGAGAGTTGATCTCCATTGCTGAGCTCAATGGGGTCTCCTCCTTGTGTAAACTGTTTGACAGTTTGGCAACAACAGAAAATGGGGTAATCATTTGAAATGATAATTGAATTATTTTTTAAAATAAGTTTCTTCAGTTTTGATAATTACTTGTAAGCAATTTCAGCTACAATGAAACCTCAATCCAGGACCCGTGAAGATCCCGGGTGGAATAGTTCTTCAGCAACCCATGTTTGCTGTAAAAGGCGATAATGCTTGTCATAAGAGGCGACTAACGGGATCGGGTGGTCAGGCTCGGTGACTTGGCTGATGGATGTCGTCATATCTCAATTGGGTGGATCAATGCTCATGATGTCAATCACTGGATTGCCTGGTCCGGACTTGATTATTTTTCAGACTGCTGTCATACAGCTGGAATTTTGCTTAGTGCTGCTTTAAACAACAAACAAACCAACCAGTCAGTATAGTGAGAAAATGAGACCTACTTTATGCATGAACTTTGTGTACCTGTGAAGATCTGGATTAAATTTGGTCTTGAGTAACTCATCCTTGTCGCAAGGGGTGACTAAGGGGATTGGGTGGTCAGGCTCGCTGACTTGGTTGATGCATGTTGTCATATCACAAATGCATTGATCAATGCTCATGATGTCAGTCTCTGGATTGTCTGTTCCAGACTTGATTATTTACAGACTGCCGTCATACAGCTGGAATATTGCTGAGTGGGGAATAAACAACAAACAAACAAATATGAACTTTGTGAGAAGCCAGTGCTCCCTGATAAGGAAGCAGGACGTAAAGTAATTGGCTGAAATGTTTCGGATATGTTACATTTTATTTGTGTGATGAAACCTGATTGCTCACTGATCTGAGCTGTCGTTGGTTTCCCTCTCACCTTCAGTCTTGAGCAAATACATGGTAAAGTGGGTGTATTTTATTCATGGGGGTGGAGGAACGTTATGTAAACAAACCCAGGAAGTATTGATAATGGCATTTACGATACGATGTCTTGTCCACCAGGTTGATTCGAGCGACACAGAGAACTTCACTCGCATGGTGGAGCTGTGGTTCCAGTTCTGTATGATCTGGTCCATCTGCTGCTCCATTGATGAAGATGGGAGGAAGAAGATCGACAACTACATCCGTGAAACAGAAGGCACCTTCCCCAACAAAGACACCATCTATGAGTACTATGTGGACCCCAAGAACAAGACATGGGTGCACTGGGAAGACAAGCTCAAGGGGGGATGGAAGTATAATTCAGCGTGAGTGTTTCTGTTTACGTTTGATTGCCTTTACTGGTCATGTTATCCTGAAATACAAGTCCCACCAACAAAGCCATACTATAAGTTGTAGCAGGATCACGAGGGGTACAGTTTTTTTTATCATACCTCTATGTCAGAGTCAAGAGATCTGATTGGTCCATGTGATCTTGATATAATACTGTGTAACCCGCCTTGGAGGGCAATGAATTTCTCGGGGGGGAATAAATCTCCTATACCCAGCCACGAGTACAGCTGCATATGTATTTCTGAGAGACTGAATAAATCCTTTATACCCTGCTGCGAAGCAAAAAGCTGGACGCTTTTTCTAAGCCAATGGATGTCACATGACATAGCACAAGCTAACCTCAGCTCATCTGAGCAGCTGTTTTCTATCATTTGGAATTTATTTGAATTATTTTATAATATCATATTAAAACATGTCGGTAAGATAAACTCGTTGTAGCAGGATCACTTGTGGTACATCTGGTTTTATGCATCTCTTGTTAGGTTTTATACCATTTACCTCCGGCTCATGGTATAAAACCTAATGCGGGATGCATAAAACCCCATGTACCCCGTGTGATCCCGCGTTAGGTTTCATTTATTTCAATTTGGGAATTTGTGCTGGCATTGGCTGAATGTCAGCCTTTGAGCAGTGGCGTATACATTGAAATACTTGTTTGGTTTCAGTCTGCCCTTCTTTAGGCTGATTGTGCCTACAGTCGACATGGTGCGCTACGAATATTTGACCCAACATCTCATTGACAACAACCACCCCGTCATGCTGGTGGGCCCAGTCGGCACGGGGAAGACATCCGTCGCTGATTCAACTATTGGTAAACTGGATGCCAAGGTCTACAGCATCCTCTCCGTCAACATGTCGGCACAGGTGGGTGGGCCTTGTGCTGCTTGGTAGGATCTTGGTGGGTTTGTAGTGGTGCTGGGTGGGGATGTGTATTGCTGGGAGTGGGGTCTTGTATGTCTTGTTTAGCTGAGGGTGGACTTTTATCATTGTGTGCTCATTGGGTCTTGTGTTGCTGGGTTGTGGTCTTGTGTTGATGGGTGTGGGTCTTGTGTTGCTGGGTGAGGGGTCCTATTTTGCAGGGGGTAAAAAATTGTTTCCAGTTTTGCTGGTGTGGGTCTTGCTCTGAGTGATACCTTTTGGGATACATAGACATTCCAAACAAGATCAACACAAAGGTTGGGTGTTCAGATTTACAGGGTCCAGACTAACAAGGTTTTACTGTATACCACTGTGACCATGTACCGTTCTGCCCACAGACCACGTCGAACAACGTGCAAGACATCATAGAGAGCCGTGTAGAGAAGCGTACCAAGGGTGTGTATGTGCCTATCGGCGGCAAGAAGCTGATCACATTCATGGATGATTTCAACATGCCGGCCAAGGACACCTTCGGATCACAGCCGCCTCTGGAACTCATCAAACTCTGGCTGGACTATGGATTCTGGTATGACCGTGCCAAGCAGTCCGTCAAATACATCAAGGTATGACAGCAACCGTCTGTTGATATTTGGGGCAATAGGGACTAGTGGTCTAAAGGATTCAAATTTGGGGCATTAGGGCCCAGTGGTCTAAACTGTTGAAATTTGGGGAAATAGGGACCAGTGGTCTTAAGGGTTGAAATTTGGGGCAATAGTGACCAGTGGTCTAAATGATTGGACGATCATGGGTTGGAACCTTAGAACCTTAGATCCTTCCTGACACACCAGGAGATAACTGCACTGACACACCAGGAGATAACTGCATTGACACACCAGGAGATAACTGCACTGACACACCAGGAGATAACTGCACTGACACACCAGGAGATAACTGCACTGACACACCAGGAGATAACTGCACTGACACACCAGGAAATAACTGCACTGACACACCAGGAGATAACTGCACTGACACACCAGGAGATAACTGCACTGACACACCAGGAGATAACTGCACTGACACACCAGAGATAACTGCAATACGGTTCAAAGCATGTGGGTGCAAAGCAGAGAAGAATAGAGAAGCGAAGTGTCTACGGTGGATAAGGGATTGTTTAGATTGGCACTAACAGTGATGCCTCACTTCTAATCACTCAACACAGAATGTTTTGGAGTCAGCGGTTTCGCATAAAGGTTTGAGAAAATGACTGTCCTAAATAAGTGCCAACACTACGACATCAGATTGGCCAGTGTGTGATTTTGATTAAGTAATGATATATGTATTTCCAGGACATGCTGCTGTGTGTTGCTATGGGGCCACCTGGGGGTGGTAGGATGGTCATTTCACGCCGACTACAGAGTCGTTTCAACCTCATCAACATGACCTTCCCGCAGGTAACACTGTCATCCTTGCACTCTCTCTGGAGATTCCTTCAGCAGGCCTGTAGTTAGACAATATTAGTTTTAAAATCTTTCGATAACTATTTTGGATCTTTTGTATGATTATAAAATTATGTTTATTATAGATATTGATCAGACCCAATCAATTCATGTTCATGTTTTACGGATGAATATACCCTAAATTATTAATTTAAAATATTTGAATTCTGTCTCATTGAAAATGTGTTCTTTACAAATTTTAGTTTGTGGTTGTTTTTTTAACTTTTCCTTAAAGTTGACCAACAGTCTGTTGTGATAACATTTTGTGGGTGTTGCCTCCTGCCTTTTGGCAAACTAACATGGAAATCTGTCCACCCCAAATATATGTACAGAAATGAAATCAGAGACTGAGATTGATTCCAAAAGAGTAGTATATTTCAAGTAATTGTTGTTTAGCTGTGTGAAAGTAATTATAGTTTAAGTATGAGAAAATAATTCTGGTGAAAGAAATTAAATTATTATTTACTATGAGAAAGTAATTAAATGATAGTTAATTGTGGAAAAGTATTTTAGTTTAAGTATGAGACAATCCCCAACCATTCATACTTCAGGAATCCGAGATCAAGCGCATCTTTGGCAGCATGATAAACCAGAAGCTGCAGGACTTTGAGGAGGAAGTGAAACCGATCGGGGACGTCATGACACAGGCAACCATCGAGATGTACCAGACCATCGTAGCCAAGTTCCTCCCCACACCCACCAAAATACACTACCTCTTCAACCTCCGGGATATATCCAGGGTGAGATGTGATCCTTGTCCCTTGTGTAACATTGTGATCCATGGCCCATGTGTAACATTGTGATCCATGTCCCATGTGTAACATTGTGATCCATGTCCCATGTCAGTACCAACATATGAATAGTCTTACACTTGTCAGTACCAACATGTAAATAGTCTTACACTTGTCAGTACCAACATGTAAATAGTCTTACGCTTGTCAGTACCAACATGTAAATAGTTTTACGCTTGTCAGTACCAACATGTGAATAGTCTTACACTTGTCAGTACCAACATGTGAATAGTCTTACACTTGTCAGTACCAACATGTAAATAGTCTTACGCTTGTCAGTACCAACATGTAAATAGTTTTACGCTTGTCAGTACCAACATGTGAATAGTCTTACACTTGTCAGTACCAACATGTGAATAGTCTTACACTTGTCAGTACCAACATGTGAATAGTCTTACGCTTGTCAGTACCAACATGTAAATAGTCTTACACTTGTCAGTACCAACATGTAAATAGTTTTACGCTTGTCAGTACCAACATGTGAATAGTCTTACACTTGTCAGTACCAACATGTGAATAGTCTTACACTTGTCAGTACCAACATGTAAATAGTTTTACACTTGTCAGTACCAACATGTGAATAGTTTTACACTTGTCAGTACCAACATGTGAATAGTCTTACGCTTGTCAGTACCAACATGTGAATAGTCTTACACTTGTCAGTACCAACATGTGAATAGTCTTACCATTTTCAGTACCAACAAGTAAATAGTTTTCTACTTGTCAGTACCAACATGTGAATAGTCTTCCACTTGTCAGTACCAACATGTGAATAGTCTTCCACTTGTCAGTACCCTCTCACAAGAAACTGAACTGACTGAACATCTATGTTTGCTGCAGGTGTTCCAAGGTCTGCTGCGAGCCCACAAGGACTACCATGACACAAAACATGCCATGACAAGATTATGGATCCATGAGTGCTTCAGGTAACAGCAGCCCTGTAGAGATTCCTGGTTAGAATCGGTCACCAGTTACCTGTGCTGGGCGTAAGAGGCCGCCAAATGGATCGGGTGGTCAGGCTTTGTGACTTGGGTGATGGCATGTCATTGTAACTTGGATTGTCTGGTCCAGATTTGAATATCTACATGCTACTGTCATAGAGCTGTCTTTTTTATCCCCTGGGCATATCCCTCGGGCATATCCCTCGGGCATATCCCCCGGCATATAATGGGGGGAAATAGTCATCATCTGGTCTGTCTGTCCATCTGTCTGTTCGTATTTTGTTTCTGGAGCATAACTTGAAAACTGTGAACGATTTTTCATCCTTAATTGGTACATGTATGAGCCAGGGGCTGAAGTGGTGCTTTTTGCTGTTGTGGGGGGCGGGACTTTTCATCTGCTGATGACTCTTGTTTAGTCAGGTCATGAAATGAGCCTGAATGTGAACTTGTTGTCTATTGTTTCCAGTAAATGCATAAATGTACACGTGTACATGTATGTATACTTATTTATTGATTTATTTTCACCCCTTAATAGTTTCTGAAGTAGTCCTTGACACAAGTCATGAGAGTTAAAGTATGACAGTGGAGTGATTATGTTTTCTTTGTCCAGAGTGTTCTCCGACCGTCTGGTGGACGACAAGGATATGGAGGCATTTGTGGCCATCTTGACAGAGAAACTGGGCAGTCTCTTTGACCAGACCTTCCACAACATCTGCCCCAACAAACAACCACCTATATTTGGTAGGTACAAGATAATATTTCAACTATTTAGGAAATAAATTCTGTTTTCAATGAAGCGCAAGGCTAACTGTAGAGTAAAGAGTCACCGGACTGAATTTGGAACTGGATGAGCTTTTATTTACTGGAATACCAGTTATTTTGGCAAACAACACATGATTCCACTGAATCATATAGATATATAGAAAATATATGGGACGGACAGTGGGGTCATTAATGTGTTGCATATTGGTTTTATGCTGCTTATTAAAAGTGATTTATCATGTGGATACAGTGTTCCATACCCTCTATGTTGTGAGGGGAGAGAGGGGACCAGGCTCTGAGACTTGTTTGGTTGCATGTCATCGTACCCAGACAGCGTGGGTCATGCTCATAATATCAATCACTGGATTGTCAAGTCCAGACTTGATTACTTACAGGATGTCGTCCTATAGCTGGAATATAGCTGAGTGACAACAAATAGATTAACAAACAAACTAACAAACTCTATAGCTGTCAGACTTGGACATGTTTCTTTGGCTAACTCTTGTTACCGATGTAAGCTGCCAAAATCTCTCCCCCCTTCAGAGTATACGCAGGTAGATTCTGGGAGCTAATTCTAATGGACTGCGACAGGCACCGACTGTCAAGAGGACAGAACTACAGTGCACTCTGTCTAAACTGGCATCACATGGTACCGGAAAACAATTCTCATTGAGATACTGTACAAATTTATGCAGAAAAATGCTGATTGTCGATGAGAAACCAGACAATGGTGTATTTCCATGTCTTCATATACTTTATTCACAGATGATGCGAGTTAGTCTGTGCTTAGAAATGTACCAGTACAAGCCTTCTGTGTTTATTTATGTAGACATGTACCATGTTACTGAATATTGATTATGGCTAACAGCAGGGGTAGAAACTAACAGTTATAGTCCACTAGTCCTTACAATGTTAACATATAGAAAAACCCATAAATATGGCGAATTTCTACAAGTCCTTACTATTGGACAGATTGGCAAGGACTATAGGACTAGTGCTAATTTCTAATGCTGGCTTACAGCTGAGTGATTGATCTGTGCCAGATTATGAAGAGACATTTTCTATGTATATTGGTAATAGGGACTGACAAACAGTGCCAGGATTCGGAACAGACAGTGGCCAGATCAGACAGTGATTATCTTATGACCTTGTCACTGTAACTGCTGGCAATAAACTATAATGCAGAGCTCCAGATAAGCTGCGTCAGAATACGCATCAGAAATTCAGTAATACGCAGTAAAATAAAATCCAAGCGTATCAAATATGCAACAAACATTACATATACGCTACAAGAATAAAACTTGTGCGTATCATCAAAATACTGTGAAGTAATCCTGCATATTCGATTAGCAAATCAGCAAGTTATTTTGAAATTAAAAACGGGCATTCCGTCAACCTTGCCAAACTCCACGATGACAGTTACATCACGATCATTTGCCATCACACTTTCTTGTGGAAGTATCGTGGTATTTTTGAGTCCCATAAAGCTCTTGAACCCACATGATACCAGTTTGCAGGGACTAGATGAATAGTGTTTTTAAATATTTAACTTAAATACCCACATGTATAAAAAATAGTGGGTAACAGAAATTTGAATACCCAGATAGAATTACTGATACCCAATGATTTTAAAGTGCATGGGTAAAATACCCTAAAAGCTTATCTGGAGCTCTGTATAATGCGGTTTAGACAGAGCACTGGATTAGGCAAAGGCCAGAGTCCACTGTAAGAGGTATAAGAGCTAAATCTGTCGTCTACTGTCTCATGGGAGTATGTCTGGTACAGGTGACTACATGAACGGGGAGCAGGTGTACGAGGACATCCAGGGCCTGCCCGCCCTGAAGAAGCACATGCTGGAGATGCTGGTGGAGTACAACACCACACCGGGGGTGGTCAGCATGGACCTTGTCCTCTTCAGGGACGCCATCGAACACGGTAAGGCTGACCAGCTGCCACATACTTTGATCATCTGAAAGCCGTTTGATCACGTGCAGACTGTTTCTTCATTTTGAATCTACAGTAAAGTACGTTTATAACAAACTCAAAGGGACTACTAAGTTTAGTTCGTTATAAGCATATATACAGCATAACTACAGCAAATAGTCAGGACCAAAGAAGTAAGTTCGTTATATCCATCAGTTCGTTATTAGTGTGTTGTTATAACCGTAGTTTACTGTATTTGATCGTGTGAAGGTCTTTTGATCATGTGAAAGCCATTTGATCATGTGAAAGCCTTGTGATCATATTGAGGATATTTGATCATGTGGCGGCCTTGTGATCATATTGAGACTATTTGATCATGTGGAGTACAGTGTTAGAAGCAAAGGATCAAAGTCAAGGCATCCTTGTCATAGTTCTTATGTTTGGAAAAAAGATTTGAGGTTCCCTAGATCCTAATACCATGGCTAAAAAATTTAAATTTCTTATATGCTTGTATATTCATTATATGATAAATGTATGTCACACACTTCAATTTTAGAAATACTGCGTTTGTAAAACTATTGAGACACAACTATTCTTCTTTCTAAATCAAATGACTATTTTCTTGTTTCGATATTGCAGATACTAAACATAACACAATGTAGCAGTAAATTACAATAGTTAATCTGACATTCATATTATTATAATTAATCTGACATTCATATTATTATAATTAATCTGACATTCATATTACTATAGTTAATCTGACATTCATATTACTATAGTTAATCTGACAGATTAACTGTAGTAATAGGAAAGAAATCATCTTGCAAATAAACATTTTTAGTTCAAATGGCGCCATTGATGTTTCAGTTTCGAAGATCATCCGTGTCATTCGCCAGCCCCGAGGCAACATGCTTCTGATCGGTATCGGCGGCAGTGGGCGCCAGAGCTTGGCCCGTCTCGCTGCACACATATGTGACTACACCACCTTCCAGATCGAGGTCACCAAACACTACAGGAAGCAGGAGTTCCGAGATGGTCAGTACACCCACCGCACACATGTCTCTAGCCTTGCACATTATTGTTTGACCCTGAACTTTGCCTCTTGACCATGTGCTTTTTCTCTTGTGACCTCCCACGTGACTCTTGATCTTGTGCATTGTTGCTTGACCTTGCAATAGCCGCTTGACCTTGAGTCTTTCTCTTCACTTCCCTCGTCTCTTGATCATTAGTGCTTGACCTTGCATATTGTCTCTTGAGTCTTTCTCTTCACTTCCCTTGTCTCTTGATCATTAGTGCTTGACCTTGCATATTGTCTCTTGAGTCTTTCTCTTCACTTCCCTCGTCTCTTGATCATTAGTGCTTGACCTTGCATATTGTCTCATAAACTTGAACAACTTGACCACATAAATCTATGTATGACATCTTGATCTCAGGCTGTATTGTTGTTATAATGCTGTTGATGTTTGTGGCATCATTAATAATATCACAGTTGTTAATCTGATATATTTATTGTGATAAATGTGAATAATGTTAAAAACTCAGACATTAACTACCACTAACTCAGGGATTGTGAGAACTGATCTACTGGTGTAAAGGAATTGAGGACGCATATGTAAAGCCGGGAATTCCTTACTGTATACATTCTTAAGCTGATCGGGGACATAGAAGGACCTATGGTCGTAACATTTACCTGCCAGAGTTGTGTCCCTTTGACGTGACAGAATCCACTGATAATAGGTTTTAAATTCCAAATTTGGCCTGGCCTATCATTCTTGCTTGGTCATGCGTATGCCCTAGTGTGTGTGTCTGTGTATGTGTGTTGTTTAATGATAGGCTCAGTAATCTGTAGGTAATGCCTACGATATTAATCACATGCTGCGAGATAACTTACATACTGTTCAAAGCAGTGTTAAAGTCAACTGACTGACTGAGTGTATCAGGTCTGAAGAAGCTGTGCTGACATTCTATGATATATCTGAGCAATTGTGTGTTTCAGATCTGAAGAAGCTGTACTGGCAGGCTGGGGTGGAGAACAAGCCCACATTGTTCCTGTTCAACGACACTCAGGTGGTGGAGGAGGGCTTCCTCGAGGACATCAACAACATCCTCAGCAGCGGTGAGGTCCCCAACCTCTACAAGCCTGACGAGTTTGAGGAGGTGAGTTGAGATGTGGCAATCAGGAGATAACGATTTCCCTAATGTGCCTCGTCTTCCAAAACTATACAGAGTTATGTCCCTTGGCATGTCAGAATCCGGTTCTCATGGGTTTGAAGCCCATATTTATTATGCTAGGTATGACAACATCTGTCACATGCAGAGATTATACCAGTTTGCACATTTAGGGATTCACACTAATTTAATTATAATCACACATTTTAAAACAAGTTTTGTGTGAAAGATCAGACATAAACATGCATTTGAATTTTCATAGTGTGCGACATATTTATTCAATGGTACTATAATATCTTGTGGATAAATCAAAAGTAGTCAGTCAATAGTGAAGAAATTGCAAAGTCCCTCTTGGTGTCAGCAAAGTCTCACATACTCAAACAAACAGTTGACAACGAAAACAAAAGTGAAGGAATTCCAGAATTCAGAAACAGTGTACTGCTCAAGAATCAATGGTTTTCCATTTGAGATGTCATGCAGGTGACAATTTGTGAGTTATCTAGCCGTGAAAATCAAGTGAAATCAGTAAGGTAGATATCTGACCTTTTTGGAAGAAATGTATCTAGACCGATGGATGTGTGTGATAGAAATATTAATGAGAATGACATTACGAGAGGTAGCGGTGATAGACGGTCGAAGTGTTAATAAGAAGGTATGTAAGAAACACCTCTGTGATCTTTACTATGAAAGTCATTCACTCCCCTGCTGGTTAAATGGACATTCTTCCATTCTGGACCTCCCCCATCTTTTATAGATTTCTGGCAAAGTCTCCGCCCATGTTCGTGGGTTTCATTAAAGTGGTATAGGTCTAAGACCTGCATCACTTTAGGTTTTCCAGTAACTGTAACTGTTGACTTTTAACCTATTATAGACTCCATCACAGGACTTCTGACTTACATGTGTTGCTTGTAGGTGCGCACTGCTCTGGCCGACGTGGTGAAGAAGGAAGGTATTGAGGACACGGTACAGAGCGTGTTTGCCTTCCTAGTGGACCGGGTCCGAGCCAACCTCCATGTGGTCCTGTGTATGAGCCCAGTGGGAGAGGCCTTCAGGTAGAGTGCTGGTCTTACTCACTGTCATACTGTCTCAGTTCGTGTCTCCATGACCGCTCCTGTGGTCTTGTGGTAGAGTGTCCACCCAGAGAGTGAAGGTCCGGGGTTCGATCCCCGGCCACTTCATACCAGAAGACATTCAAACATGGTATTTGTTGTTACATTGCCTGACGCTCAGCATTAAGAGTCTAAAATAAGGACTGGTCGGCTAGGAGTCAGTATACTGAGTGGGGTATTCATGTTAAACCGCGGCATGGTATCTCAGTAGGCTAGCACTATAATATCAGTATTAGTACAGACTAGTTAACCCACATACACACACATGTGCATGCACGTCACTATATAAGTGCAATAGTCTTGGATGCGATGTTAAATCCCATTTCACCTCACTGTGTCTTAAAGCAGATTATTCTGCAGTCAATCTCACTGTTTCGTTTACATATATTGGACCGCCTGGATCTGCCAGGAGATCTTCAGTTTACCATGACTCCCCAGTATACGGACTCCATGCTGACCAGTTTTTATTCTATCCCCAAAATGCCGAGCTCATGGCAGGGTACCACCACCTTTTAACGTCTTTTGTTATGTGTCTGGGGATGAAAACGCTGACAATTTGCTCTCAGGCAGACACTCTATCCACTGGACCACAGAGGCATCAGAAAGTAAAGTAGGTCAGTATTAGTGTCTCCAAGGATGCTCCAATGAAGTTTGTGTGCTTTACCCCCATTAGTGAAAGAAAAAAAACCTCATCCCCTTTCATAATGTGGAAGGGGGACTTCCCCTAACTTTTTTATGTTGATTTCTTACAGAATTTGTTACATTTGTCTCAGTTATAACCTGAGTTTATGGTGCAACATTTTTGTGATTTTCAGGTATTTCGACGTTGTGGTCGAATTTATACATTTTTGTGACATTTGGAGATTTTTGTTTGAGATTATTTTCCAGGCAGCGCTTTAAGAATAACACATAACACATTATTTTTCAGAAGACCCAGTATGTTTAGAGAACAGTTTACAATTAACTGATATATAACTATTAGAGTAAATGAGTATGAATGTCATGAATGTACCGATAAGACTTATATTATTTTTAAAGCAATTGTTTTCGCTCCCTGCTGCGCTGCTAGTGATGAGGGAGTTAGTGAGGATGCTACGTGGTCTCCTGCCTCTGTAGATCACAATAAGCAGCGCGCACCTAACTCTTCATATGCATCAGCGCTGCGCACACTGCGACAACAGCTTAGCGGCGGGGCCTTGTGGTGGTGTCATGCACGTACCTTGTGGCTGTGGGTTCTGCTATATACATGCTAAGTCTCCGTCACTCGTCATTGTGATCACAATCGTAACATAACACGTATAGACATTTCTCACAATACAGAGTCCATGGAAATTTGTGCAAAATGCATACTACGACCAGTGCTTAACTTACTTACATTGGGAAGCATGTGTAGTCCACTCGTCCAAGGCGCTTGAATTAGCTGTGCAGAGCTGCGTCCATTTGGCATGTCAGAAACGTGTGATCGTCGTTCAAATCTCTTGAATTTTGTCTTCTCAGCACCATACCCATGCTCATGCGTTTCACTTAGTTGTAAACTGTTAGTGCGTGCACAGCGATGGAAATAACGTTTTGGTCTTCTCGTCCAATTAATGATAACATATAGCAAAACCCTTAAAAATGGCAAATTTCTACTAGCCCTTATGATACCTTTACTATTGGGCAGTTTGGCAGGACTGCAGGACTGGTGCCAGTTTCTACCACTGCTGTCGTGCGTCCTCCCACATGAAGCTGTCACGGAATATAACTGACACACTGTTCACAGCAGCGTTAAATCCAACTCACCATTCCCTCTTGTGTGTTGTCATGCATGATGTGGTCTATTTCATTAGAAATATTAGAAGAGCTGACTTATCTCTCAGTCATATGACTCTATGAGCAAGGCTGCTTCCAAGTTTCATCTGTTACCCGTTTGAACACTAGAAGGCGTGGTAAATACACTCACGATGACCTGTGGGCTTAGGCCTTACAAATATTTACATACAAATGTACTGTGTTTCTAGAAGTGTTCAATGTAATATTGATCTTTCATGAACAGGAATTTAGACGTATATATATGTATGCTCAAGGAAGATGTGATGTGCTTACTATCCAACAAGTACTATCCTCAATACGTCACGGGGTTGTATACACTTCATTCCTCCAATCATAAAGAGGAAAAGAAGCCAGTTCTCAGACCAATGACGGTTTTGTTTACAGCTGACACGTTTTTGTTCCTCGCCATAGCTTCCCTGTCCATAAAAAATTGGAAGGGTTCTGACAAAGATCATGCACATAGTAGGGTTCATTTGGCAACCATGACTTATACACGACTTCATTTCATTGGCTGAGCAGAATAATATTAAGTGACCAATACAACGCATATCAGCCCAGTGTGTCTTAACCCATGATATCTATATGTGCCATAGGTTGCCTAGCTAGATACTTGCTAGATACTTGCTGTGTTTTATGCCAATCTCATTAAATCAGATCTTTCACTCCGATACCTTACCTCTCTGCGTCAAGATCTGAGTACAACTTGAAAGAAGGTCGTGTTGGATGATCTTTAAATGAAGGATGCCTGATTTCTTGATCAAATTACGTGTCAGCTTTCTAAAACGATCATTGCAATAGAAAACCACGGCAGAACATAAATATACTCGCAGTAGCAGAGACCGCCTTCATTGTCTACTGATAGATCCTCCTCAAGGAGAGTGGAAGGTACAGTGTTTGATCCCTGGCCACATCATACCAATAGACGTTACTAGAAGGTACTTGTTGTTACCCTGCCGGCACTCGGCATGTGCATTCAGTCTTGCTTGACAACAGATAAGGATCTATATTTATTCTTTACAGTAAATAAAAAAGTTGTTATCGATATATTGTGTCTTCTTTGTCATCCGTCACATTGTAAGTAATACCTATCAAACAATTAAATAAAAGAATGGGTTACTTTCAATCCCTGATATATCCTATCAGATTTATCAGGTGCATGTTTTGTTAGTCTGTTTCCCGAATTTTCCGTTGTTCATGTAAATAGATGTTAGATGTTATTCTGTCATTAATTATTTCTTTGAATTTTTCTGGTGATGGGATAAGTATTTTTTCTCAGTGGCAGACAAAAGGTATGATATTTTGGATGTTATTTTGAAGCTTATATGTGGGCTGGCATGATTTCTACACTTTGTGGTGTCTGTCGTTTCTAGTTTTGTGTGGAATGAAAGTAGTTTTAGATGTTGTCAACTACATTTGGCTTCTAAGTGTGAACCAGCATGGTCGCCATTTTACTTGTAAGTTTATGGTCGCCATTTTCATTTCAATTGATGGATCATGGTCGCCATTTTACTTGTAAGTTTATGGTCGCCATTTTCATTTCAATTGATGGATCATGGTCGCCATTTTACTTGTAAGTTTATGGTCGCCATTTTCATTTCAATTAATGGATCATGGTCACCATTTTAGCTGAGAGTTGATGATTGCCATTTCATGATTGCCATTTCATGATCGCCATTTCATGATTGCTATTTCATGATTGACATTTCCATTTCAACTGATGGATCTTCATCTTCATCTCACCAGATAGAATGTTTTCCTGATTTTAGCTGTTAGAAGATGATCTCTGCTTTAACTTTTGGATCTCCATTTAACCTGACAGAATAATGATCACCTTTAACTGAGGACCCCAGGGGAGATTCTGGGTTAGAATGGGTCCCCACTCCCTTTTGCTGATTGTAAGAGGTGACTTAATGGGTGGGGTGATCAGGCTCGGTGACTTGATGATTGCATGTCCTTGTACCGTGACTGGGTGGATCATTAATCCCAATATCGATGACTGATGTGCCTGGTCCAGACTAAATTATTTACAGGCCATGGTATAGCTGGAATAATGCTGAGTGCAGCTTTAAACAAGAAACACATGTACAAAGAAACCTAAGAGGCGATTGACTTGGTTGAAAATTGTAGAACAGTGCTCATTGTATCAGTCACTGGGTCATCTAGTTCAGTGTTTACACCTTGATGTAGCTTGATTATTGCTGGCCGTGGTTCTAAAGATTAAACTTTAAAGCAACAATTAAGTGACATACATTCTAACCAGTAGAACATTTCAGCTTATAAGTTATAAAGATCACAGGATATCATATAAAGTAATTAGCCTACATGATAAAATAAACAGGAAATTATTTAAATTCTAATAATATGTATCCAGTTTGATTTGCATGTTTCCTGGGAGCAAACTTAAATTCAGTAGTAAGTGAGGGAGTCGGAAGTGCAAAGCTTAGCTCAACTGTCTTTTTCAGCGGGAAAAGCACCTTGACCTGTCGATACTCTCCGAATGATGGCGTTCCTCAGAGTTTACCGACTGACTGTCTGGGGTTCTTTGAAAGCCAAAAGACCTTGGGCAGTGTTTGCAGTTTTCCTTAGGAGTCAAAGATGTCATATTCTAAATCATTTGCTCACACTATATTTGTTTTGAAACTGTAGTGTGAGTTGTGTCGCTATGTGTTTGCAGGAACCGTATGCGTATGTACCCTGCTTTCGTCAACTGTACCACCATTGACTGGTTCAGTGAGTGGCCGCAGGATGCCCTGCTGGAGGTCGCCGACAAGTACCTGGCCGAGATGACCCTGGGCAGCGAGGAGGAGGTCAGTCAGTTCTCAAACAGTTGTCAGTCAGGTCAATAAATGTGACCCACCTGGAGAAAAGGGGACTTTATGGTTGTTGGGGTACAATTGTGCTGTCACGTCATAAAATAAACATGTTTGATGTCGCCATGTAACGAGGCAGTTTTGCAGGGTATAGGTCTTAACAGGAAGTTTATACATGTCTTATATATTCCCTGTGTTAAGTTGAATATATCTCTCTGAATAGTCACAGTTCTACATGTGCGGATTGTAAAAATGTATCATATATTTCGTTGTTAGTTTGTAAACATTATTTCAAAGCATTTCAGCATACATGTCTACTTTCAATTAAACAGACATTATATCTAAAAACTGCAATTATTACACTAACAGTCATAAGTTTGAAAATGAGACTTTGCAGAAAATGAGTTCCGATGTATCAGTTGTACTTTTGTGGTCCTAAGATACTAAGTCAATGTGTAATTTTTCACCCACAAGGTCCTTCACCTCATGGTTGGTCACAGATATGAAATGAAGAAGTGTTTTTTCAGTAGATCAGTGATTAGTGGGACTTGACAATACATGTGTTCTAGTCTCTGCCATATTCAGTTACCATCTTCATTTGACCTTGGTGTTTGGACCATGTTCTTATCATTCTCAAAATGCATCTCTTTGCACTGAAAACAACAACAACCTCCTCGGAAACCGTGGGACCAGTGACCTTAAACCTGTCATGTTTGTTCCCAGCAATGATGACATTCCAATTTGTTGATGTGGTGTGAATCCAATTTATTTTCAATATTGGCGGTCACAGTGACCATTATGCAGCCATTTTATCACCTAACTGATCCGTGAAGATGTGGGTAGAGAATAGGTTTTCAGTAACCCATGCTTGCCGAAAGAGGCAACTCTGGTCAGACTCGCTGACTTGGTTGGTCCATGTCATTGTATCCTAATTGCTTGGATCGATGCTGATGATGTCAATCACTGGATTGTCTGGTTCAGATAGCGGGAATATTGCTGGGTGCGCCATTGAATAACAAACAAACAAACAAATATTACCAGACTGAAGAAGCTGAACTTCAGCGTGTGTGTTCCTTCTTAGGATTTAGAACTGTTATTTTTATCATAGTTTTGTCAGATCATTAGGATTATGTTGTTAATTTTTGGTCTGCGGTACTTATACAGAAAATATTTTAATAGCAATGCTGACAGCAACCTTTGTTGAGAGTCTCTCTTCGTTGACATTTTTAAACAGTTGTCTACATATCCAGGTGAGCTACATGTGAGCTTCACTGCAGTTTTATTCTTTACTTTCCCTTCCAGAACAAGCTGAAGCCTTCCCTCGCAAAGATCTTCTCCGTCATGCACAAGTCTGTGTCAGAGTTCTCCAAGAGGATGCTGCTCGAGATGAGACGTCACAACTACGTCACGCCCACCAACTACCTCGAACTGGTGTCAGGATATAAGAAGTAAGAATCGGTCACTAACAACCTCTGCGGGACTGGACAGTCAGGCGTGGATAGCGTGTCAATGTACCCTGATGGCAAGGATCATTGCTCACAATATCAGTCACTGGGTTCTCTTGTTCTGACTCGATTAGTTACATGCCGCCATCACTTAGCTGGAAGGTGGATTTATACGGTTATAAACAAACCACACGCACATCATTTGATGATGAAAAGAATAATATTGATAATATTTGAATTAGCTTGAATAAATGGCTTATATGTACAACACTTCACTACATGTGAATGCTCAGTCACTTTACATTAATACCCTGAATGGATAATGTGCCTTCAAATTGCATTCTCAACTCCCAGGGGAGGATACACCAAAATCATGAATCCAAATGTCCAAATGAAAAAGGAAAGTGAGCTTGACTTGCTTCATAGAGGTGAGAGATTGACACGACAGTTTGAGATGGTCAACATACCTGATGTTGTAAATCAGTTGGTGATTCTGTTACAGACTGTTGAATGAGAAGAAGAAGGAGCTGGGCGACGCTGCCAACAAGCTGAAGAACGGTCTGAGTAAAATTGATGATACGCGGGAGAAGGTGGAGAAGATGTCGGTGGAGTTGGAGGACGCCAAGACGAAGGTGGCGCAGTTCCAGAAGCAGTGCGAGGAATACCTGGTCATCATCGTCCAGCAGAAGAGGGAGGCGGATGAGCAACAGAAGGTGAGGGCATGTCACCTGGAGGGGGCTGGTCACCTGGGGTGTGGGCATGTCATCTGGAGGGGGGCTGGTCACCTGGGGTGTGGGCATGTCATCTGGAGGGGGCTGGTCACCTGGGGTGTGGGCATGTCATCTGGAGGGGGCTGGTCACCTGGGGTGTGGGCATGTCATCTGGAGGGGGCTGGTCACCTGGGGTGTGGGCATGTCACCTGGAGGGGGCTGGTCACCTAGGGTGTGGGCATGTCACCTGGAGGGGGCTGGTCACATGGGGTGTGGGAATGTCATCATGAGGGGGCTGGTCACCTGGGGTGTGGGCATGTCATCTGGAGGGAGCTGGTCACCTAGGGTGTGGGCATGTCATCATGAGGGGGCTGGTCACATGGGGTGTGGGAATGTCATCATGAGGGGGCTGGTCACCTAGGGTGTGGGCATGTCATCATGAGGGGGCTGGTCACCTATGGTGTGGGCATGTCATCATGAGGGGGCTGGTAACATGGGGTGTGGGCACGTCATCTGGAGGGGGCTGGTCACCTAGGGTTAGGGCATGTTATCATGAGGGGGCTGGTAACATGGGGTGTGGGCATGTCATCTGGAGGGGGCTGGTAACATGGGGTGTGGGCATGTCATCATGAGGGGGCTGGTAACATGGGGTGTGGGCATGTCATCTGGAGGGGGCTGGTCACCTAGGGTGTGGGCATGTTATCATGAGGGGGCTGGTAACATGGGGTGTGGGCATGTCACCTGGGGGGTGGGCATGTCATCTAGAATGGGCTGGTGCGTATCATCTGGCATTTGAGTGTATCATGTTGTGTCGGATTGTGTCATCTGGATTTGGGGGGGGATGGGAGCATGTCATCGTCGGAGTGTGTCATCTGGGGTGGGTACAGCTTATCTGGCCCAGCTGATTTTCTAATCAACTCACCATTTTATAGGTGTACAATTAATGCTAAAATAAGAATGTGCTTATTGCCCAAGACTTTATTTTTGTTTTTGCGTACATTCAGCTAATTTCTTCCGATATTATGCTGGCATGCCATGATATGACTGAAATATTAAACGACTTTAAAAGGGGACTCGTCAATTGGCACACCAAGCAAATTTGATTCAAGTCATTCACATCTTTTTTATCTATATTAGCCTAGAAGGAAAAGATTACACTGTTTGTTTGTTTGTTTGTTTCAGTCTGTGGCTCAGAAGGGCGAGCGTATTGCAGAGGAAGAGACAAAGTGTCAACACATGGCCGACCTGGCCCAGCATGACCTGGATGAAGCCCTGCCAGCCCTGCAGGAGGCCATCAAGGTGAGCACAAGTCACAGTGACCTGTTGGGTAGGACATTGGTCTCAGTGACCTCCAGGTTATGGTAACAGGTCACAGTGACCTAGAGGCTATGGTTACAGGTCACTCCGACCTATCGGGTAGGACACAGGTCATGTACTGATGAGTGCAGGGCTCACTTGCACAGAGCAATCTCAGGTCTACAATTATTGTAAGTCCCATAGTTTTACGTATCTACTTACAATAGCTGCTACAAACACTTTGTCCAAATGCCCTCTTGGTCACATTGACCGTCGGGGATGAGTAGTTCATGCTGACTTACAGTACATGGGTAGAGGTCATACTGACCTACAGTGCATGCGTACAGGTCACACTGACCGACAGTGTCGAGATACAGGTCGCACTGATATACAGGTCACACAGACCTATAGTACGAGGGTACAGGTCACACTGACCTACAGTACATGAGTACAGGTCACACTGACCGACAGTGTCGAGATACAGGTCGCACGGACCTACAGTGTAGATATACAGGTCACACGGACCTACAGTACATGGGTACAGGTCACACGGACCTACAGTACATGGGTACAGGTCACCCTGACCGACAGTGTAGGGTGGGATACAGGTCACACTGACCGACAGTGTAGGGTGGGATACAGGTCACACTGACCGACAATGTAGGGTGGGATACAGGTCACACTGACCGACAGTGTAGGGTGGGATACAGGTCACCCTGACCGACAGTGTAGGGTGGGATACAGGTCACACTGACCTACAAAGGTATGATCAAAGTTGAACTGCTATTGCACAAAGAACTAAACAGTAGCCTGACTGGTTCTCTACAACACAAAGAATGAAGTAGTTTCATCATAAGCACATCATCTTCTCCACACCAGGCTCTGGAGTCACTCAGCAAGAAGGACATAACAGAGATCAAGTCGTATGGCCGACCCCCCGCTCTGGTAGAGAAGGTTATGGAGGCTGTTATGATTCTCCGGGGAAATGACCCAACATGGCCGGAAGCCAAGAGACAGCTAGGTGAGAACCCTCATTATTTATAAGAAACTGAATAACTACATGGTTAAAATTTAGTATACGTAAAGTGTTAATATTTATTATGCCCTCGACCTAAAAGGCGATGTATAGTTATACCAAAGAATTCCGTCCGTCCTTCTGAGGACATTTTTTTTGTGCGCCCCAAAACTTGAAAACTACTGCATAGATTTTTTTCACACTTGGTGATCACTTTCTATTCTAATAGGAGGGATACAATGCAAAGTTTGATTTCAATATTTGGATTTTATGAAAAAATACATTAATTTTCATTTTTTTACTTGGAATTTGTTTAACTTAAACATTTGTATGACCTATAACTTGAAAACTACTGCATGGATTCTTTTAAAGTTTTGTGAACAGTTGCCATACTAATAGAAGAGGTGATAGCGATTGTGATATGTGGAATTTCTGAGAAAATATGATTTTTTTCATGTTTTAAACTTAGGATACTTTTTTTACTTCAACATTTGTGTGACATATCACTTGAAAACTGCTTCATGGATTCTTTTCCAATCAGAGTACAGTTCCTATACCAATAGGAGAGGTGCAGTGCAAAGTTTGATTTCGATAAGTGGATTTTCTGAGAAAATATTGCTTTTTTCATGTTTTGAACTCACTTCTTGCCTTTGTTTTATTTTATTACTAGTCCACATAAATGATATGTTACAGCATTGCCACGAAAGCTAGACATTGAACAAACAGGAAATGGTTATACGATGGTGATGTATTGGATGCAGGTGCCCCAGTTGTGTTTTGGACCTTAAGTTTACAGTGTTTCAGTGACTGTTTTCAGCATAGTTATGTTTTGATAACATTTGTAATTTTTCATTGTGTCATTTATTTACATCCCTTTTGTTAATTTGGACCCCAGCAGGGGTTCACAGTATGATAAATGGTTGCTAGGCAACTCTTGGATAGTGACCCAGCTTCATCAGTGATTCTGTCTCTCTTAGGTGATGGCAACTTCTTGAAGCAGCTGATGAACTTTGACAAGGACAACATTACAGACCGTATTCTGAAGAAGATTGGCTCATACTGCCAGCAGTCTGACTTCCACCCCGAGATTATCGGGCGTGTGTCGACCGCCGCCAAGTCCCTGTGTATGTGGGTGCGCGCTATGGAGGTGTACGGGCGGATCTTCCGAGTCGTGGAACCCAAGAGACAGCGTCTGCAGGCTGCCCAGTCTCAGCTGAATGAGAAACAAGCTGCACTTGCTGATGCTAAGGCCAAACTAGCTGAGGTAGGTCTGTTACAGTCTTAGGAGGAAGTCAGTGATTGTGCTCAGTCAGCAGGATACGGACATCACTCTAGAATACAATGAGATCTTATTTACAATGGAAGACACCATATGCTTGCATGGCATTATTTTTTTTATTTGATCCACCCTGTTTATCTAAAAAGCAGAATGGAAGAAATAATCAAAATAATTTGGTTTTGATACAAATATTATCTTACTCAAAATAGAAGAAAAGTATATTCATGGCGTGCTGCCAAGTTCCATATTTTCAAGAAAAAATAGCGTTCTTGTGAAAGGTCTAGAAGATTTCTGCAGCTTCAAGTCCCATATAATGGTCTCCGTGGTGTAGTGGAGACATACAGGGGATAAAACAAGGACTGGTCAGCTAGGAGTCGAGTTGGTTAAACATGACATGGTATCTCATTGGGCTAGCACTGTAAAACCTGCATTAGTCCAAGCTAGTACAAGCAGCCACCCAGACACATGTATATCGTTTGGTGAGTGCAATAATCTGGAATTTGACTTTAAACGAAATTTCACCAAACATTAAAGCCCATAGTCAGGTTGCGTTCAGCAGCCCATTTCTTTTTAGTTATCAAATATCTCTTAAAACTCTCCTGACAACATGGCATCTGTTGTGTCACAATCACAATATCCAGCCTGAGCTTCTCTTATTTCGTATGTTTAATTAATCGATGTACAGAACTTGGTCATTTGTTTATTCGTCAGATCACTATACCTAATGACACTAATAATCGATAACACTTATATGATTTGTATTTATCTTATGAATACCCCTACAAATGACCATGAAGATCAGGGTAGAGAATAGGTCTTTAGCAACTCATGCTTGCTGTAAGAGGCGACTAACGGGATTGGGTGGTCAGGCTCGCTGACTTGGTTGATGGACGTCATCGTAGATCGATGCTAATGATATCAATCACTGGATTATCTGGTCCAGACTCGATTATTTACAGACCTGTCATATAGCTGGAATTTTGCTGGGTGTGGCGTTAAACAACAAACAAACTAACAAACAAAACCTCTGCAAATGTTCCCCTTAGGTGGAAGCCAAGATGGCGGAGCTGAAGAGGCAGTACGACGAAAAGCTTGCCCAGAAGGAGGAGCTGAAGAGGAAGGCGGAGCACACCGAGATGATGCTTGACCGTGCGTCCAAGCTGGTGTCTGGTCTGGCTGGGGAGCGGATCCGGTGGGAGGAGACGGTCAAGGACCTGGAGGAGAGGATGGGCTACCTGGTGGGGGACTGTCTCATAGCGGCAGCCTTCCTGTCCTACATGGGGCCCTTCCTTTCCAACTACAGGGACGAGATGGTGCAGCAGCGGTGGATGCAGGAGGTAGGGGCATGGGGGGTTCCTTGGGGGTGTCATCGGGGGTGTTTATGTAGGTGTCCTCATGGGTTGCCATAGCGTTGTGTCTTTGGGGTGACCTCATGGAGTGTCCTTGTGTTGTGTCTTTAAGGGGTTTCCTCATGGGGTGTAGTCATGGAATGTCCTTTGTGATGTGTCTTTGGGGGTGTCCTCATGTAGTGGCCTCATGGGGTGTCCTTGTGTTATGTCTTTGGGGGTGTCCTTTTGTTGTGTCTTTGAGAGTGTCCTCATGGGGTTTCCTTTATAGTGTCTTCATGGAGTGTCCCTATGTCTTGTTGTCATGTTGTGCCTTCATGTAGTGTCCATTTGTCATGTCGTGTCTTCTTGACCCACTCATGCCAGAATCCGATGATCGTGGGTTTGAATCCCGGTTCACCTTGATAATGATTCTTGGTTTGTCAGCAACACATCATGCTGGTCCGTCACCAAAGTAGTAAACGGCTTACACCTACTTCAATTTGGGCTTTCCACCTCATCAATCCGACATGCTAGTATACCACTGAAATACTCTTCGAAACGGCATCAAACCAAATTCACTCATTTGTTTGACATTGTCCCCAGGTGAGAAAGCTCGGTGTGCCGTGTGCGCCGGACTTCAGTTTTTGTAACTTCATGGCCAAGCCGACTCAGGTGCGGGACTGGAACATCCAGGGTCTGCCTAGCGACGCCTTCTCCACGGAGAACGGTGTGATCGTCACCCGTGGCAGTCGCTGGCCCCTGATGATTGACCCCCAGGGACAAGCCATCAAGTGGATCAAGAATATGGAAGTGTCTAAGGTAGGAATATTGACTGACACTGGGTATGTCTTGAAGAGCTTATTTTGTTGCTTATGTCTGAAGTATTAGATTGAGATACTTTTAATTGTTCATCTTAAAACCAAAGAACAAGTCTGAGCAAAATTCACATTCATTTTCTTTCAAAGTATGGGACCAACCTGGAGATAAGGGAGCTTATGTGTGAAAAATCACAGTTTGACTTTTGATTATGTTTTAAGGGGCGGTCGGGTAGCCTAGTGGTTAAAGCGTTTGCTCGTCACGCCGAGGACCCGGGTTCGATTCCCGACATGGGTACAATGTGTGAAGCCCATTTCTGGTGTCCCCTGCTGTGATATTGCTGGAATATTGCTAAAAGCGGCGTAAAACCATACTCACTATTATGTTTTAAAACTACAGTGTCTTCGGAACACAAAAATGCAATTCACAAGCTTCAATTCATATTTTTTACAGAGATACATGGCATCAAACATAAAACTCATTTTCTGACTTAAAACGCTTTTGTAATAATTGCAGTTTTAAACATAATATCCGATGAATTGAAAGTAAACATATACGCTGAAAGGTTTTCAAATAATGTTTTTATTACATGACAAACCTGCGAGAAATGATATTTTTGTAGTCTTAGCACAATTGTATCCCAGCAACCATAAGTCCATTTTCTCCAGGTGGGTCACATTTGTCCCCTGTATCATCTCTGAAAGTCATAAATCACAATTTAATGTAACATGGCCCATGGAACCACGAACGAGTCAGTGTTTTGTCACTTGGTAGGATTTCAACTTTTTCAATAAGCAGTAACTTCGTATTTCATCCTGAGTGATAGGGATGTCACAATTCACCAATACATCAGTGCATGGATAATATTCCCAGACAATACGATACACGATACACAACTACCTATATTGTTACATAATTTAATCCAGTATCACTTCACACAGTGAACCCTAGCAGCAGTGGTAGGACCTCGTTGGCAAAATGAGTCCTATGTTTTCAGAAACAATTTTATCTTTGTTAATTTATGCTAAGTTTTAAGACTTAAATTCTGTTCTAGTTTTTTTCTAACTGGTTTTAATGCTCTAGTTTTCTGTAATTTGAATAACATTGATTGAAATGAGACATATTTATTTTTAAAAGAGACCAGATATGCAGGAAGTTTCAAGCCATCTTAACAGTATTTATGCCCTGTGAATTATACAGATTGTCACAAATTCAGTATCATGATACGTATTGTGAACAAAATATTGCAACTGGATCGGAGATCGTCATATTGTGACATTTCTACTAAGTTGCATGTTGTCATTTTTTACAAACTCAGACTGAACATTTACTTACAATAGTCTATTTGGAGTTGTCTTACATGTGCACTAAGCCAGTAATTACCCTCAGGTTAGAAACAACCGAGTTCGTAAAAATTGTATGTCCGCTAGTGTTTACGTCATCCAGACGGCATTGGGGACAGCATACAAATCTTATTGCGACGACGTAAGATCAGAATGATATCCCACTAGAAACGACATCCTAGATAAAGAAATTATTACCCTCACTCTCGCTCGAGATACCCAGGAATTCCGACACTCGTTTCGTAAAATCCGTATGACACACATGCTCATGTAATAATATCTATGTATGATTGTAATAGCTGAATGTTGATGTTCCTCCAGGGTCTGAAGGTGATAGATCTGCAGCAGTCTGACTACATGCGCACGATGGAGAGTGCAATACAGTTTGGCCTGCCCGTCCTGCTGCAGAATGTGCAGGAGAAGCTGGACCCCTCACTGGACCCCATCCTCAACAGATCCCTCATCAAGATCGGTCAGTCCTCCACACCTCAAGCTTCCTTTATAACGGCCCCATCCTCATCTTCATCACATGATGACGTTGTTAATGGGTTATTTATGTGTCATTGTACCTTGATGGCTTCTTGAGCCACAAAATACATAATTTATAAAATGACTTGTTATTGTTATAGGTCATTATTAAATGATTTATTATTGTTATAGGGCATTATAAAATTACTTATTATTGTTAAGGCCAATCTAATACAGTCTAAGATTTCCAGGCAGTGGATATTGACAACTTGGAGACGAGTGCCCTTACCGCCCTCGGACTTTAATTAGTGCCGCATGGAGGATCTCGTTGCCAGATTGATGTGATGCTTGGCTAATGACTTCATCAAATTGTCCAACACTTTACCACGGAACCATGTGTGTTATCAGAAATAAGTGCCCATCTACACCCAATTGACACCCAATTGTTAACTTTTATGCACATGCACAGTAGCCAATTTCTCTGTGAAACTCGAAACTTGGTAAAAATTATATGGAGTTTACTCAAATTACATTGGATTAATTTGTTAAAAAAGATAGCTAGCCATACCCGATGTCAAAGTCAACCCAAAGGATCTTAATGGGGTGCCTGACCTTAAGGTTCATAAAGAGGTGTTTCTTTGGCAAGTGGTGCCCGACCCTAAGGTTCGGTAAGAGATGTTTGATTGGAAAGGTGTACCTAACCCTAATGATCGTGAAGGGGTATTTGATCAGAAAGGTGTACCGAACCCTAAGTATCGTGAAGGGGTGTTTGATCGGAAAGGTGTACCTAACCCTAATGATCGTGAAGGGGTATTTGATCAGAAAGGTGTACCTAACCCTAAGGATCGTGAAGGGGTGTTTGATCGGAAAGGTTGTACCTAACCCTAAGTATCGTGAAGGGGTGTTTGATCAGAAAGGTGTACCTAACCCTAATGATCGTAAAGGGGTGTTTGATCAGAAAGGTGTACCTAACCCTAATGATCGTAAAGGGGTGCCCTGATCAGAAAGGAGCTCCAAGGACTGAGGATAGAGTTGGGGGTTACTAACCGTAACACAACTAACCCTGAGGATCAAAATGGCATGTGAGCTCTGTGTAGCGAGAGCCATAGTTGGCAGCCTGAACCAATAAGGTCTAGTAAGCTGCACCTGGTTTATAAACTGCATTGTTGCCAAAAATTGGTATACTGAAAGACAATGAAAACACATAATCAACTTGAAACCTGAAAAGATATGTTTTTGTGCTCAAGTCCATCTTAAACACATTGATTGAGATTGGAACCAGTTTGACGACATTGTTATGTTTGATTATGTCATGCCTACCTGTGAAGACCTGGGGTAGAATAGATCTTCAGCAACCCATGCTTGAAGTAAAAGGCGACTGTGCTTGTCGTAAGACACGACTAACAGAATTTGGTGATCAGGCTCTCTCACTTGGTTGATGCATGTCATCGTATCCCAATTGTGTAGATTGATGTTCATGATGTCGATCACTGGATTGTCTGGTCCAGACTCAATTATTTACAGACCATCGTCATATAGCTGGAATATTGCTGAGTGCGGCATTAAATAACAAACAAAACAAACAAAAAATCATGCCTAACCACCCTGAACAATTTATTTTGATTGATGTGGCCATTTTATCAAATATTAAAAAAAGTCGAATATATGCATTTTCAAAATGTGTCGGTTTATGAAAAAGAAAACGTTTAAAGAGATCAAAGAATGAAATAGTTCCGTCCTGCAGAGGATGTTTTTTAATGTGGGAGGGCAAGGTATCAAGAGAATATGTGAAAGACAAGTCAATGAGATTTACATTGGATGCATATTCTTCCTATTTGCAGACAATCTTGAGAAGGGTAAAAATGCATGATCTCTATATCAGCAGTCTGGACACCATTCTTCTCATTGGTGTTTCATGACTTGTCACTTTCAAAATGTGTTTATTGTAGATTTTCATTATTTTGCCGTAAGGATTCCAGCAACCTACAAGAGGCAACAAAATGGATCGAGTGGTCAGGCTCAGTGACTTGGCAATTGTGTGTCTTCGTACCCCGAAGCTGTGGATCAATGCACACAACATCGATCACTGGATCGCCATCTTATAGCTGGAATATTGCCCAGTGTGGGGTTAAACACGAAACACACACATATTATTTTTTAATCACATTATCAGCAAGATTATTTTTATTGAAATGGTTTCATGCATTGCATGGCACCACAATTGATGTTTGAAAGGCACTGATATGATGCATAGCCACAGAACCACAATGAATGCCTAAGAATTACCATATTTCCTCTGACAGATGTTCTTTGTGTGTATTTTTCCGATTTCACAGAGACTCTGCCTGCATTTTGTCAGTGTTTAGTGAGCAGCATTATATAAATGCAATAATCTCAAGGCACTTACTTTGGAATCCTAGACATAACCCTGCTTTCTACACACAACTGAACACCATAGGCCTATACTCCATATCGTTGTATCACTATTTTCACTGTGACAGTCTCTTTCATCCTATTTTGTTGTTGCTCAATGTCTATTGGAGGAAATATGGTAGATTGTTCTTGCATGTCAAATATGGAAATATCTACATAGACCTAAATAAGGAAAAGAATTTCTTAAATAAATCAATAATGATCACATATATATATCACATAATATATTAATGGTAGTTGTTGACATATGAGAATGGCAGAATAAAACAAAATACAAATAAACAAATTGCCATAACTTAAAGCATTAAAACAACAGGCCTTAAAGTTTTTGTTATCTGTTTTTGTTGGAAATTTATATGATAGATTGCATGGAACAGAAACCAATTGATGAAATGGCTAAATTGTCAAACTGGTTGTAACTGAGGGACTATTGCAGGTGGAGCTTACATCATCCGTCTGGGAGACAAGGAGATTGAGTACAACAACGACTTCCGTTTCTACATCACCACCAAGCTCAGCAACCCCCACTACACCCCAGAGATTTCCACCAAGGCCACCATCGTCAATTTCGCAGTCAAGGAGCAAGGTTAGAAAAAACTTACAAATCGGAAAGTCTATCTGGCAATATGTATTTCACAGTCTCAAAGATTTTGTTTTCATGGGAGATAACCCCTCATACTAGTATGCTCATCATTCACCAAACCACTTATTTAATCTGTCACCTGACTTGGTCAGATGTGTGAGACGGATGTGTGACAGTAGAAGAGAAAGTCTGTGAGTCCAGTATTGTTAAATAGTGCAGAATGTAATATTGTGAACCTCGTTGCCATGGTCAGTTGCCGCCATTTTGTTGTTATGGATACAGGGGAGATAACCATGTGAGAGAAAAATCATGTCCATATTTTCACCATTTTGTCAATCAGTTTCAAAGGGAAGTATCATTTGTTAATGAATTTCTGTGTAGATACTATCTTAGACGATACAAATAACAACAAAACTTGTATATTTCAACCCACTATACAGGAACAAAGATGAAATATTGGAATACATGTTGTTTTGAGAGCGTATTGCAGTATATGGATAATACCGTGCAGTCCTAGTGCTTCCATAGTTCACCTTAATGTTTGTGTGTGCGCTGCAGGTCTGGAGGCCCAGCTACTGGGAATTGTGGTCCGGAAGGAGCGTCCGGAGCTGGAGGAACAGAAGGACACGCTGGTGAGGAGCATCGCTGCAGGGAAGAAGAAGCTGGTGGAGTGTGAAGATGAGATTCTCAGGTGAGGCTGTGCAACTGTAACAAAGTGACCAGTCAGCAGCTCTTCTGCAGGGGTGGATTTAACTGCTGGCCCGTTGGCCCGTGGCCAGTTAAATTTACAAAGGGCTTTTTGAATTGTAAAGTAGATGGCCCAACCGGCTAGTCAGCATTTCACCCCTTGTCCATGTGCCATAATTTCTTGAGTAATGTGTAATTGATGTAATATTTTGCTGCTCAAAAATCTTTTCAGGTTGTATTTAATTTTCTGTTTGGACACAACTCCTGAATCCTGCAAATTCAATGAAAATATTTAGGGGGATAAGGTCATGTGAATAGGGGGGTATGGGCCACGCTCATCATTTAGGAGTGGGCCAATAGGATTGGAGAAGGGCCAGTAACTTTTCAATGGAGCAAGCCCTTCTGGCTACATGAAACCTCGTTAAATCTACCTCTGTCCTGGTGTATTGTTTTAGTGAAGTGAGGAATAGAGTGAGACTAGACAATTTCACCAATTAAGAACTGGTTTCTTTTAAGGGTTGGCTCTAGGGGTACAGTTTTGAATAACAGCCGAATGTATTTGCAGGCTGCTTAATGAGACCAAGGGCTCCCTCCTCGACGATGAGCAGTTGGTCAACACGCTCCAGACTTCCAAGATAACATCCCAGGAAGTGTCCGAGCAGGTCCAGATCTCTGAGCAGACCGAGGCCAAGATTGATGCTGCCAGAGAGGTGAGCTTATATACACAACACTGACAAGTGTGTGGATCTGGAGGGCGAAGAGTGGAAAACATATGAATCGGATTCTTTTTTCTGCCTTGAAATTTTTCTTCTTATGGGGATTCCTGGTAATCAATATCCCATGCTTGTGATAGGTGGCTGAAGAGGATTGGGTATTGAGGCTCTGTGGCTTGATTTTTGTTGTGTTATTGTGTCCAGGCAGCATTGTGGCTCATGCCTTCAGACCCCGTGGGGATTCTGGGTTAGAATTGGCCTATCCTTGGCATAAGAGGCGACTTCATGGATCGGGTGGTCAGGCTCAGTGACTTGGATGATTGCATGTCATCGTACCTTGACAGTGTTTCGTGTTCAGCACACAAACTACAAATGGGCAAAGTTAAGCAACATTGGTCACATTAAGTGGATTGGCGACTGTGTTTGACTGTGTTTGGCAGCTTGACTCTTTCTAGGTCCTGCCTCACACTGAAGCACATGTTACATGTGGTGTTTCCTGAGGCAAGAGACTTTGTTCGAAATATGACTCTGTTCACCCAGCAGTGAATGGGTACCCGGTAGGATGAGATGTAATGTGACTATTAACCTTCTTGCTGCTCATAAACCAGGGAGTTGAGATTGAAATTCCAGTACACACTGATCCATTGACCATAGCACTTGGAACATGCTTTAGGGTGTGGATTGTATATGTATGCACATTATTATTATTATTAAATGGAAGAAGCTCCACTTGTACAATTATACTTAAGGCTACAGGATCATCTGCTTCTTTCTTCCAGGGCTACCGCCCCTGTGCCCAGAGAGCCTCCATCCTGTTCTTCGTCCTCAACGACATGGGCCGTATCGACCCCATGTACCAGTTCTCCCTGGACTCCTACATCGAGCTGTTCATCCTGTCCATTGAGAAGAGTCAGCGCAGCTCCAAACTGGAGGAGAGGATCGTCAACCTCAACGAGTACCACACTTATGCCGTGTACAGGTGAGCTGGCGCAGTTGTCATATCCTACCTACCGGTACTAGCCCCGATCAGTGTGTGAAATACATATTGCTGGACAGGTAGGACAGCTTGCCTCAAAGGGGAAGTAAAGTCAGCATAGCACATTGCAGATGTTAATACTTTAGGACAGACTTAATCACAAATGCTTGACCCAAATTAAGTTTGAAAAACGGAAATCGCGTAAAACTTACGATAAAAAAAATACAGATGAAAAATGTCTCCACTGCGGGGATTCCCCTTACCAGAGTTAAATCTGTTCCCCATGTTTTACACGCTGTGCGATTTCATTGATGGAGCATGTGCCTAGTCTGCCTGGTGGTTTATTCAGGGTCTTCCTGCTTGTCCCGCATCTATTATGGGTACAAATTCACCCGAGTGTGGTGATGGGTGATACAGTTGGGGATTAAGGGGGGAATCTCACATAAGACAAGTAATTGGTGAGGATTTAACAAAATATAATGACACAGCTACTTGGTGAACTATATTCACATACACTGATACAGTGAAAACTTGAAAATATATATCAATGCGTGACTGAATTTATTAATCATTTAGTACGAGTTGGGCTATAAAAGAAATTACAGACAAGAAACAGTATTCCACTGTGGCAAATGCACAGGCTGACATACAGTCTATTCCCAATTCTGACAGGGGTCGGCACTTGTTTTTTGCTGGATACAAGTTCACGATTAAGACCGGACGTCAAACTTCCATTCACTGGAAATGTTCCCACAGAGCATGTCCGACAACCATTAGCACTAAAGATGACTTTGTTACAAAGCACCATAATCTTTCATACCCTGCCATGAGCAACACAGCAAAACATGGATTTCTGAGAGGCAGAATAAATCCCTTATACACTGCTTCCAAGCAAAAGCACATGTTAACCTTGCTCAATCGAACAGTGGAGCATCATATTAAAACATGTTGGTAAGATAAATTCATTGTAGTAGGATCACTTGGGATCCATCGATCATTAGGACACATAAAACCCCATGTACCCTGTGTGATCCTGCTACAAGTTATAATATAATCATCACTTTGTTTTTATGATTGTGTGTGATCAATTTTACCCAGGTCATGTCATGGCACAGTTTCGGAGAGGCCCAGTTTGTTTTGATGGAGTAACATGGCGTTGTTGTGTTGCAGGTACACATGCCGGGGGCTGTTCGAGAGACACAAGCTGCTCTTCTCCTTCCAGATGTGTGCCAAGATCCTCGAACATGCCGGCAAAATCAACATGGATGAGTACAATTTCTTCCTCAGAGGGGGCGTGGTGAGTTGACTAGTTTGACGTCTATCTCTGGTGACATGTAAACTTTTTAAGAATTCAAACTGAAATAAGGATTGTACAAGTTGATGACCTGGATGCTAGAGGTTCACACAGAAGGAATGACGAGACCCGCGATGTGACCAAAATGAATGTGAATGCAGGGATGAGACTTTTCTACATATTTCGTTATGTTATTTTTGTGATGCATGCAATTACACCATATACATAAATCATATAGTCCCCATACACTTGTCTGTCATTTAGTGTTTTTAAAAAAGAAAAATTCTCATCCCGTGAATGAATGGCCAGGTTCAGAATTATGTAAGGGTGTACTAGGCTGGGTCAAAAACAGACAGAAAACCTATCATTAATCCACACCTTGAGATTAAGGATGAGAGGTTAATGTTATTAACCAAAGACTTATTCAGTTATTTAAACTCATCTTTGGATATGGATTCTGACCTTTAGACACATGCACGCACACATGCACACACAGAGACAGACAGACAGACACAAACACAGACAGACACAAACACAGACAGACATACAGACACACACACATACAGACAGACAAACACAGACATACAGACAGATATACAGAGAGACATACAAACACACAGACAGATAGACATACAGACAGACACACAGACAGACAGACAGACATTCATAAACAGAGACGGACAGACAGACAAACACACAGACAGACATACAGTCAGAGATTCATAAACAGACAGACAGACACACAGAGACTGACACAGACCCACACACACAGACAGACACACACACATGTCACTACATAAGTGCAATAATCTTGAATCGTTTCACCTCACCTCACTCTCCAACTGGAAACAAGTATCCCTATAAAAAGTTGAGAAGAATAGATCTTTAGTTAGTATAAGTCCTCAAGAAGAAATGTTTGTGTTCAGGTAATTGACCGAGACAACCAGATGGACAACCCATGTTCCGTGTGGTTGTCAGACAACGCCTGGGACAACATCACAGAGCTGGACAAACTAGCCAACTTCCACGGCATAATCACCTCCTTCGAACAATACCCCCGCGACTGGAACATCTGGTACACGTCGGCCGAGCCTGAGACCTCGCCACTGCCGGGGGAGTGGGACAACGCATGTAACGAGCTGCAGAGGATGCTGATCGTACGCTCACTTCGTCCCGACCGAGTCTCGTTCTGTGCCACGTCGTTCATTGTCAACAACCTCGGCTCCAAGTTTGTGGAGCCCCCGGTGTTGGACATGCAGCAGGTGGTGGAGGACTCGACGACCAAGACGCCGCTCATCTTCGTGCTGTCTGCAGGGGTGGTAGGTGCAACTTGTTTGTTTGTTTGTTTGTTTGTTTGTTGTTTAACGCCACATTCAGCAATATTCCAGCTTTGTGAAGGTGTCTGTAATTAATCCAGTCTAAACCAGAGAAGCCAGTGATTGACAAAATGAGCATAACTCAATGCAATTGGGATGCAATGACATACATCAACCAAGTCAGCGGGCCTGACCACCCGATCTCGTTAGTTGCCTCTTACGACAAGGGGTCCTGAAGACCAATTCTAACCTGGATCTTTATGGGTGAGGAGTGTTGTGTACAACTTGTGGGTGATAGTGTGTCCTTGAACCCGGATGGTTGCATGTTGCTGATGTTCCTGTCCCAGACTCGGTTTGGTACAGCTTTGTTAGATGCAGCTGGAATATTGGTGACTGTGACGTAACACAATATTCACTCACATGTTACAAAGAAAGTAAAACAAACTCTCTTTACCCGCTTCCATTAAGCAGAAAGCCAAACTGGAACTAGTTCACATTAATCAAGGCTAGTGTATTGTTCTGTCTAGCCATGTGACTAAGGAAGAATTCTGATGCTGATTTTGTCAGCACTATATCAGTGTTCATGGGGATCACAAATGTGGAAGGTATGCAACTCTCACTTTATCTCCCACAAGTAGCTGACACTATTGAAATACTGTCGAAAGGGGAGTGAAATGCATCATTTCCATCTTTATATCTGCTGCTGCTGCTGACAAAAGGTTCTGATTCTCTGCTTCTAGGATCCTACGAGTTCCCTGCTACAGCTAGCTGAAACCAGTGGCATGGCTTCCAGGTTCCATGCCCTCTCACTGGGTCAAGGTCAGGCTCCCATAGCAACCAGGATGATCAAGGAGGGCGTGAAAGAGGTGAGTGTTCAAGTAAAAGTAAAACCTCACTCTGGGAGGAGGTCTTCCAAGTAAAAGTAAAACCTCACTCTGGGATGAGGTCTTCCAAGTAAAAGTATAACCTCACTCTGGGATGAGGTCTTCCAAGTAAAAGTATAACCTCACTCTGGGATGAGGTCTTACTAGTAAAAGTAAAACCTCACTCTGGGATGAGGTCTTACTAGTAAAAGTAAAACCTCACTCTGGGATGAGGTCTTCCAAGTAAAAGTATAACCTCACTTTGGGATGAGGTTTTACTAGGAAAAGTAAAACCTCAGTCTGGGATGAGGTCTTCCGAGTAAAAGTAAAACCTCAATCTGGCATGAGGTCTTACTAAGAAAAAGTATAACCTCCTGAGAGTTATTACCAAAAAACACGTTCTTCCAAAACAATGGTCAGTATCCATGATGGGTTTTATAATTGGATCAGTCCATCCATCAGTGTCTCTCAACTCTGTGTGTGTACAGGGCAACTGGGTGTTCCTGGCCAACTGCCACTTGTCTCTCAGCTGGATGCCACAGCTGGACAAGCTGGTGGAACAGCTGCAGATTGAGGAGCCCCACCCGGAGTTCCGCCTGTGGCTCAGCAGCTCCCCACATCCGGAGTTCCCCATCTCCATCCTGCAGCAGGGCATCAAGATGACAACAGAGCCCCCCAAGGTGAGTGATGGCTGCAGCACACATGGACATACATACAGATTATTATACTCGCACGTGTGTCATACTGATTTTACAAAACGAGTGCCACACTTCTTGTGTATCTCAAGCGAGAGTGAGTATAATACATATATGAATTTTTACACGTATTTGGTCAAATCAGTATGATAAGAGTGTATTAATTTCTTTATGACCAATTATTTCTTAATCCTTTTGAGATTCCTTTTGAAAAATGCACTGATGACAATCGCCATTTTAGAAAATCACAACTGTCAAATGACGTAGCGAGAGCAAGGGAAAGAATGACTTCTTACACAGGTATCTATAATCAGAATGACACACATGCGAGTGTACTAGTTTCTTTGTTACCCATTGTGTCTTTATCCTTAACAGCTCCCCTTTTGAAAAATATATATTGATCACAACTGCCGTCTTAGAAGACCACAATTCTGAAATTCTTGTGAGACATAATTCCGACCTTATGTCATAATAAGATTCTGATGATGTCAACAATGCCATCCTGATGACAGAAACAATACACAGGTGCATGAAGTGATATTTGCTGTAGTGCTCATACGTTTTTATGAACATGGTTATTTCTAACTCTATGGGTGATAATAGTCTGAGTTTGGTTCCAGTGTTATTGTGGGGCATGGTATCACAGTGGGTTGATACTACAAACTGGCATTAGCCTATCAAGACTAGGACAAGCAGTCACAAACAAACATATACATGCACTGCGCTATACAATTGCAATGATCTTGAACGGACATTATACCCTGCCCCACCCCGCCTTACCTCACCTCATCCCTTCTTGCCTCACCTTGCCTCGCCTCACCCCCAACTCACCCCACCTTGTGACACCTCACATCACATCCCACCACGCCCCATCCCACTTCACCTCACCCCACCCACCTCAAACCCACCTCGCCTCGCCTCGCTCCACCTCACCTCGCTCCACCTCACCTCACTCCAGCCCACCCCACATGACCCCACCCCACCCCACCCCACCCCACCTCAAGCCCACCCCGCCTCGCCTCGCCCCACCTCACCTCCCCTCGCCTTACCCCTCCTCACCTTGCCTTACCTCACCCCACCCCACCCCGCCCAACCCCACCTCAAGCCCACCCCACCTCTCCTCACCCCTCCTCACCTCACCCCACCTCACCTCCCCCTCCTCACCTGACCTGACCTGACCTCACTGTTCCCGTTGTGTGTGCAGGGTCTGAAGGCCAACATGAAGCGGCTGTACAACCTGGTGGCCGAGAGTCAGTTCAACCGCTGCCACAAGCAGGACAAGTACAAGAAGCTGCTGTTCTGTCTGTGCTTCTTCCACTCCGTGCTGCTGGAGAGGAGGAAGTTCCTCATGCTGGGATGGAACATCGCTTATGAGTTCAACGACTCCGATTTTGAGGTGAGTTGCTGATCTGGTTCTTTCCTGCTGTAATTTTTAGCTCACCTTACCAAAAGCCCAGTGATCTTACGTGAAGACCTGTTTGTCCAGTGTTCATGATCGTTGGTGTTTGTAAACGTGATCTCAGAAACTGCTGGACCAATGAAGCTGATACTTCATCTACTTGTTATGGCAGTGGGGTAGAATAGTGATTACAGCATTCGCTCGTCACACATGGGGGAAATGTGCGAAACCCATTTGTGGTGTCCCTGGCATGACATTGCTGAAATATTGCTCATTCACTTATACTTATATCCAAAAGACTTCTTTGAATAATTTTCAGTGATTAGAATTTGGTCATATTATTTGTTAATTGTTAATATGGTCACCAGTTGCACTCTGTGTATGATATAAACCTTGTGTGGGATACAGCGAGTGTCAAACGGTCGTGAGACTCCTGAAACTGTAACCATCATAACCTACACAGATTGGATCCAAATTTGATGTCATGACAGTATGACGTCATTTTTTAATTGGAGCAATCATCATGATGTCTGCCCTAATATAACGATGAGATTACCAGACATATGATATCCTGCAAGCGGGATTTCTTACGTATATTTGGTAGCAAGGAAGGTGTATGTGTACAGATATGTATTATATGGAGAGATTCATGCATCTACAGGTGTCGGAGAACCTGCTGAGTATCTATCTGGACGAGTATGAAGACACACCGTGGGATGCCCTCAAGTACCTCATTGCCGGCATCAACTACGGCGGCCACGTCACAGACGACTGGGACAGACGCCTCATGCAGACTTACATCGGCGACTACTTCTGTGACTCCTCCATCAGCCAGGCCTTCTTCAAGTAGGCATCCATGCTGTGCATCATTTGCCCCTAGTATTCATCAGTGGGTTTACCATACTCATTATAACAAGTGCTCTGGTCGCTTAGATAATTGACAAAAGGGGACACTTAAAATATAATACACACGTGAAATTTGTTGCTTGAGATCGAGCAGCATTGAACAAACCTAGTTCAAATGTTGGTGAAGCTAGCATTTTTTAGATAATTCTGCAACAAATTGAACAAAGGGTGGCCATTCGCAAATGGCTGGATGGTGTTTGCCCGTGCAAGTGCATGGCCTGATGTTAAGGGAGGAGAATGTTAAATGTATATATGTTGTTGTTGTTGATTTTTTATGAGAAAATGAGATCAATGTCATACGTGGTGCTATTTGCAAATGGATCCTGGAAGTTTTGGTTAGATGACAAATTTATTACAATCAGATCTTTTACACCACTTCAAGACATGACAACCTTAGCGCTACGATTGTCGTAAGTCTGTGTTAACGTATGGGAGTTACGATCGTCTTAGTGCTAAGATGGTTTTGTGGAGCAGCCCCAGGTTACAGGGGTGAAGCTGACTTTTCCCCAGCTGTATGCAGAGTTTGAAATTAGGCGTGGAAGTCACAGGGTCCTTTTCATAACCCCAATGTTTAAAACTTAAATATTTATAAGGCCCTGGAATCAGTTACGACAGCAGCACACCTGAGGGACTCTTAGTGTCTGTGTGAGGAGGGGAGAGTGGAATGTTAAATGTTTGTAATATAAAGTTCAACTTTATTTAAGGACATTAAGGTGGAGGGGATAAAAAATGTTAGATTAAATAATATGATACAGTCCTAAAACAAATTTCTTTCGCCACCTCTCCCACTCGAAAAAATTACCAGTGCCTAAGCCTAAATTGAAAGTTTAGATTTAAGGCTCCCTAAGTTGAATTGCTAAGTCTTCAAAGACCGCTGTGTGTTGAGCTCTGTCTGTAAGTGTGGTTTCTCTCCTGTACAGGGTGTCTACACTGGCCACCTACTATGTGCCCAAGGATGGCCCTCTGTCTTCCTACAAGGAGTACGTCAGCATGCTGCCTAACATCGACCACCCAGAAGCCTTTGGCCAACACCCCAACGCAGACATCGCATCCCAGATCCAGGAGACGAGGATGATGTTTGATACGCTACTGTCACTGCAACCACAGGTCTCGAGCACAGCCGGAGAGAGCAGGGAGGACAAGGTACACAAAATAACATGCTGTAGCCTCCTCTGTGTTATTTCATGGGTCTCATCTTGTATTGATACAAATCTTAAGTGGAGACTTTTGCTGTTGGTGATTGTAGATTTATTGCTGTGTTTGATTATAAAGAGGTTGAGAGTGGTGGGGTGGGCATTGGAAGGGGAGGGTAGAGTGGGATGGGAGGGGTAGGGTAGAGTGGGGCAGGGATGGGAGGGGTAGGGTAGAGTGGGGCAGGGATGGGAGGGGTTGGGTAGAGTGGGGCAGGTATGGGAGGGGTAGAGTAGAGTGGGGCAGGGATGGGGGTAGGGTAGAGTGGGATGGGAGGGGTAGGGTAGAGGGGTGCAGGCAAGGGAGGGCTAGGATAGAGTGGGATGGGAAGGGTAGGGTAGAGAGGGGCAGGGAAGGGAGGGGTAGGGTAGAGTGGGACAGGGATGGGAGGGGTTGGGTAGAGTGGTGCAGGCAAGGGAGGGCTAGGGTAGAGTGGGATGGGAGGGGTAGGGTAGAGAGGTGCAGGCAAGGGAGGGCTAGGGTAGAGTGGGGTGGGAGGGGTAGGGTAGAGGGGTGCAGGCAAGGGAGGGCTAGGGTAGAGTGGGATGGGAGGGGTAGGGTAGAGTGGGACAGGGATGGGAGGGGTTGGTAGAGTGGTGCAGGCAAGAGAGGCCTTGGGTAGAGTGGGATGGGAGGGGTAGGGTAGAGAGGTGCAGGCAAGGGAGGGCTAGGGTAGAGTGGGATGGGAAGGGTAGGGTAGAGGGGTGCAGGTAAGGGAGGGCTAGGGTAGGGTGGGATGGGAAGGGTAGGGTAGAGGGGTGCAGGTAAGGGAGGGCTAGGGTAGGGTGGGATGGGAAGGGTAGGGTAGAGTGGGGCAGGCAAGGGAGGGCTAGGATACAGTGGGATGGGAGGGGTAGGGTAGAGTGGGGCAGGCAAGGGAGGGCTAGGGTAGAGAGGGGCAGGCAAGGGAGGTCTAGGGTAGAGAGGGGCAGGGATGGGAGCAGGAGAGTAGGATGGCCTTGGCTCTTCAACCGTACTGAAAGATCAAAGTTCTTATGGCCACTACATGGCCATTTGTTTTCAAAATAAATTAAATTCACTTAGTTGTGATATTTGAGTTTTGAGCTTCATAAGAAGTTTGCAATTTGACCATATGCTCCTAAATTCTCTTAAAATCAGACTTTTTGTTGCATTTTAGCCACATACACATACATTTAATGTTAATTCCAAAATATGCAAGAGTTCAAATCAACACCATCGACTTCTCATTCACATGCGTGTGTCTGATAAAGTGTTGGCCAAAAATGGCATTTTGATAATGAGTGGGACAAAATTGGCATTCTGATAAATTGTGGGTCACCACACCTTCATCTTCACATAATTACTAAATTAGATTCCAGAAAATAAGAAAATGTATATTTTGTGGCTTAACACAATTTCATGTTCAAAAGATAAAAATTTGATTTTATTATGAACCTTTTGGAATTCCACATGCCAAGTGTCCTAATGTGTGCATGTCTATGTTTCAGGTGCTTGACCTCGCAGCCAATATTTTCAAACAAATTCCTGAGAATATTGACTATGAGGGCACAGCCAAGATATTGTCCGTGGATCCCTCGCCGCTTAATGTGGTTCTTCTGCAAGAAGTAAGTGCACACCAGTCCTTCTCTGCAGATTGTTCGGCTGGTAGTATATAACTGAACAGTCCTTTGATCCCTCAGGCCATTCTAGACCACCTCCGTGGTCTAGTGTATAAAGTGTCTTGTTGCAGTGAACTCTGAGGCCTGTCCTTGTTGCAGTGTTAGTTGCAGTGTTCTAACTTGGGTTTTTATTACAGATCCAGCGGTACAATCTTCTGCTGGACGAGATCCGTGTTTCTTTGACAGACCTTGAGAGGGGTATCCAAGGGTTGGTGGTCATGAGTTCCGAGTTAGAGAACATCTTCCAGTGTATCTACGACGGCAGGGTGCCCCCAGCATGGGAGAAGGTAATACGGATAATAATCATTATGGCTTCTGTGATCCCCAGGGAGATGAGAATACAAAAACTGATAATCATCACGATGGGTTCTGTGATCCCCAGGGAGATGAGAATACAAAAACTGATAATCATCACGATGGGTTCTGTGATCCCCAGGGAGATGAGAATACAAAAACTGATAATCATCACGATGGGTTCTGTGATCCCCAGGGAGATGAGAATACAAAAATTAATAATCACCATGATGGTGTCTTCGGTTCCTACAGGGCACCTACTCACTTCAGTAAAACTTCACGACTTGGAAACAGTAGCCTTGTTCTCCTGTTGGAGAAAATCCACAAGAATAAAAGAATGAAAAAAAACTTTGAGTGTGGTACATGAGTCTGTAGTTTGTTGACTGAGTTAGTTCTCCCTAAGTGAAATAAATCCAATGAAAGTAAATAATTGTTTTATGAATTTTATAAATTATAAATTAGGTTTACCCAGTTTACCCGTTTGAAGGATTTTCTTTACAAATATGAATTTACACACCAACCTTGTTGGAAGATGTAAACAAACTATACACTGGTCAATGGATCATTGTGCTCTCAAATTTCATTCTCAGCTCCCTGGGAAGTATTACAACCCAAGCTACTCTGAAGATTTAGTCACATTACCATGCCATCAGATAGAAAGCCACAGCATTACTTATAACTGTATATATACAGGATGAATTGGAAAATAATTTATTCCAATCTGAAACACAACATACAAACTGTTTTATCTTCTCAGGCCTACCCATCAATGAAGCCGCTGTCAGCATGGACACGAGACTTGGTGATGAGAGTAGAACAGTTTGCCAAGTGGGCTCAGACAGCTCACCAACCGACGGTCTTCTGGATGTCCGGCTTCACCTTCCCAACTGGCTTCCTCACAGCGGTACTGCAGACCTCGGCCCGGCAGAACAGCGTAAGTTGTCTCCCTTTACTTATCAATCAACACAACGATACTGCAGACCTCGGCCCGGCAGAACAGTGTAAGTTGTCTCCCTTTACCTATCAATCAACACAACAATACTGCAGACCTCAGCCCGGCAGAACAGCGTAAGTTGTCTCCCTTTACTTATCAATCCACACAACGATACTGCAGACCTCGGCCCGGCAGAACAGCGTAAGTTGTCTCCCTTTACTTATCAATCCACACAACGATACTGCAGACCTTGGCCAGGCAGAACAGCGTAAGTTGTCTCCCTTTACTTATCAATCCACACAACGATACTGCAGACCTCGGCCCAGCAGAACAGCGTAAGTTGTCTCCCTTTACTCACAATCCACACGACGATACTGCAGACCTCGGCCAGGCAGAACAGCGTAAGTTGTCTCCCTTTACTTATCAATCCACACAACAATACTGCAGATTTCAGCTAGGTAGAACAGCATGCTCCAACACTACAATGTCAAAAATTGTTATCCTCTGCTACAACACTCTATATCGTGTTCCTCTATGCCACAACGCCCTACATGGTGGTGTTCCTCTATTCCACAACGCCCTACATTGTGTTCCTCTATGCTACAGGTATCGGTGGACACGCTGTCCTGGGAGTTTACAGTCATGACGGTGGATGATTCCAACATCACTGGACCACCGAAGGTAAACTTTCTTTGTTTGTTGTTTAATGCCACATTGAACGATATCCTATCCATATGAAGGTGGCCTGGTACTGATCAATCTCATTAAAATCAGATTTTAGTCACAATCTGGTCAGCGACGCTCTTATTGGTCAGATGGAAGGCCATTCTGACAGATATTTCTTTGGCAGTATTGAGAACTAAGATCAGATGTTGATGAGGTTTGTTAATAATCAAATATGGACCAGACAATGCAGTGATTGACATCATGAGCATCAATCTACGCAAATGGGATACGATGACATGCATCCAGTAAGCCTGACCACCAGATCCTGTTAGTGGCCTCTTGTGACAAGTATAGTCTCATTATATGACAAGCATGGGTTGCTGAAGACCTATTCTAACCCATATCGTCATGGTTGATGTAACAGCGAGCAGAAAAACACTCCTGAGAATTACTTTAATGTCTAGTATTGTTCTTTTAGTTTGTCTATAGTTTCAGTTTCTCAAATCAGACTCTGCAGTGAAACGTTTCCATCTCCATGGCTACAAAACTTAGTTGTGTTAACACATTTTAACTAGTTTACTTGCACCACTGCAAATATCACTTCATACACCTGTGTATGGTTCATGTCATCTGGACAGCATTGTTGACACCATGAGAATCTTGTTGTGATGCAAGGTTACAACTGAAGATTGCTGTCATTCGACAATTGTGGTTTTCTAAGACGACGGTCGTGATCAAAGTATTTTTCTAAAGGGGAGCTCTGATGATGGAATAATGGTTTATAAAGAAATTATAATGTCAGTTGTGCCATCCTGGTTTTATGAAACTTGTGTAATAATTCATGTAATACCCTCACTCCTGCTCAGGAAAAACAAAACTTTTGACACTCAATTCGAAAAATCAGTATGACACATGATCATTATAATCTCTATGCAACCCTAATGGTGTTGTTTGGAGGTTTGCAGGTCTTACCGTCTGATGCAAAATGTATGTGTCTACCTGCAGGATGGAGTGTTCATCAAGGGTCTGTTCCTGCAAGGAGCTGGCTGGGACAAGAAGAACGCCTGTCTCATTGAGGCCAACCCCATGCAGTTGGTGTGTGCTATGCCAACCATCCACTTCAAGCCTGTGGAGAACAAGAAGAAGACAAGCAAAGGTATAGGCCCATTAGTGAAATTTAGATATAAATTCAACAGGTGCTTGTCATAACCTGAATATGAAAATTTCAAATATAAATAATTTCGGAGAAATCCTAAAGGACCATCCTTCATTTCTAACAATGTTTATCATGGGTCACAACAGGGTTTGTACAGTCACAGTATTCAAGGCTTTTTCAAGGTTACTTCCCCAAATTCAAGGCCTTTTCAAGGTTACTTCCCAAATTCAAGGCCTTTTCAAGGTTACTTCCCCAAATTCAAGGCCTTTTCAAGGTTATTTCCCAAAATTCAAGGCCTTGACAAGGTTCCTTTCCAAAATACAAGGCCTTGACAAGGTTCCTTCCCAAAATTCAAGGCCTTGACAACGTTCCTTCCCAAAATTTAAGGCCTTTACATGGTCCCCCCCCCCCACCTCAAGGCCTTGACAAGGTTCCTCCCTAAAATTCAAGGCCTTTACAAGGTTCTCCCCAAAATGCAAGGCCTTGACAGGGTTCTTTCTCAAAATTCAAGGCCTTTACAAGGTTTTCCCCAAAATGCGAGGCCTTGACAAGGTTCTTTCCCAAAATACAAGGCCTTGACAAGGTTCCTTCCCCAAATTCAAGGCCTTTACAAGGGTCCCCCTCCAAAATGTCAAGGCCATGCAAATTTACATTTTACTACTTTTGCATAAATCACAAAGTGGAACTCTTGAGGTCTGACAACTGGCATATTCCACTCTGTAAGGAATAAGAGTTCATTGAAAGGGAGGTTACTGATGTTACCAACTATAAATACATTGTAGGGATGGGAGTCGGGTTCTCGGGTCCGGTGGATCCTGAGTAGGACCCAGGTACCCACATGACTACCCGGACCTGTGGTTAGTCACGTGATATATTGTTTAATGACATTAACGATAAAACTGGTTACACACCAAGTAGCTTATGTTCACATTTCTTTCTGACTATGCAAACATTCATTGTGACTTTTATACGTTCAAAAATAGTTTTTGCCACGGTTGCAGTTAAACAGTTCCCATTCAGACATTTTGTACCCAGCTCTTGAGATTGAGACCTATAGCAGGTGCCCAGGTAGTAAATTTCAACTCGTCCCAGCTCCTAATAGATTGTATACAAAAACATTTTGTCGATGTTGCCATGATAGCTTTGTTTTGAGTCCTGTTTCCCCTCACTGTTGCAGGAATCTACACATGCCCCGTCTACTACTACCCAAACAGAACCGGGGGTTCCGGGCGGCCATCCTTCATTGTGGCAGCAGAACTGAAGTCCGGCGAGAAGGCCGCTGACCATTGGGTCAAGCGAGGCACAGCTTTACTCATGAGTCTTGACTACTAGACACTCTCAGTGTTACTGACCGATCATTGCTTCATTGTGTAAATATGTCCTGCTGCTCAGTGACGAAGAGCAAGCATCTTCATGTGGTCGATTACATCCAAAGATTTGTTCACTCACATGTTCTGTGGATATGTACATAATTGTTTTTGTCAACATTTGTTTATGTTAAATGTTTACTATTCTGACAGTATTGTGATATTTTATCAATATCCTTCATGAACTTGCCTCATCAGGAATCCGCTATTAAAGCAGTTATATTAATAATGATTCCATCCGTCCTTCTCTCATCTGTATAATTATTTGTAATTAAAAACAAAATCTGTCTCAACAATATGATAATTCTGACCAAAACCACTGCAAAATGTTATATTGTCAAATTCTTTGTTTTACAGATAATGATGGTTATGACACAAAAAGTCTGGTGGTAAACTAATAAAAATGTTGGGAATTATTTAAGGATGATTTCTAAAGTCTAAAATAACTGTTTTTAAACAAAATACAAACACAGCATGTGTACTCTTTTTTTTTTACCTTTTTATCTTTGTTATTTATCAAAATACATAGGCTATAAATAACACATGAAAAATAATGGGAACAAGTTAAGTTTAAATGAAAATTCACAGTAAAAACTGATAAAAAAATGGATGATTTGTTTTCAAAAGATAGCAACTTTTACAAACAGCATTTATAAGTTGTGATGTTTACATGTTTTTGTGATGTGTATATAATGCGTTACATAATGAATTCCATAATGAGAGTATTCTTAGATTTGAAAATGCAACAATACAACTGATATGAAGTGCTCACTGATGTGTATTGAATTAACCTTGAGTGTGACTCCTGTTCCATCCTTGTTTTTGCCTGTACATGAATGTACATAATGAGAGTTATTGTTTATGACTTTATACACAATGTTGTTATTTATTACTTTTACAAAACATTTACAGCATTGAACAAATATTGCATTGTAAAAATGACATAAATATGGGTTGATATATGACAGTTGAAACTGATACCCTGCCGAATAAACACTTAATAATACCGGACTTGTGTTTGTCATGAAATGGCGTGTTTTTTCATAATGATATTAATAATAATAATAATGTCTGTTGACTGACATTTGGAAAGTACCTGTGTTTGCTGCGAGAAAAACAGCCCTTGTGACAATCTGGGTAATGCAGAAGGCAGCAGTGTTGGGGAGTCTTCACATTCTCCGAAAAGTTCTGGGTGGATTCAACAGGCAGCGTTTCCTGGGAGAAACTCCAATCACTGTCTGGACTGCATGTAGAGGGGGCAAGGGCCCTGAGCTGATGATAAGCCTAACAACCCTGACTGTGCTGCAGCATATGAGGATGTTCTTTTCCTGAAAGTACAAGTTTTAACAGGACACTGTGAAGAGATGCTGTTATGGAGATCGGAGAGTTCATTGAGGAGAGTGTGAAGTGAATGAGGGAATACTGTCAGCAATATTCCAGCTACATGATAAGGGAGCCTGACAAAACCAACCAGTGGTCGATAATGTGAGCATCAATCCACGGTGTTAGAGTACAATGACAAATTCACCCAGCATTCGTCACCACTCATCACTATCGCTAACCTACAAGAAGACTCGTCCCGTATTGATTTATGTCATGTGTGAAAATACGACAAAACAATCACAATGCGGGTATGACAAGTACTTTATTCAAAGAATCCCTCAGGAATAAGTTTTAATTTTACAATGTCTTGCATCTTAATATGTACCCAACATACAGTTAAATGTGTTCAATCATACTGCATAATACAGAAAGTCCTGATGTGTTTAAATAGCATCTAGAATGTATATGATATATGGGGGAACCATATATGAATCGTTAGGCAACAAGTTTACAATTCTTTTAGCTAGGCCCATTTGTGCTTAGACGGGACCCAGTTGTAAAAATGGCAAAGAGAGGGGCAGGAGTCGCTATTCGGTTTGTCCTGGAATAACACGAGTTGTCTGTCGTGAATGATTCACCCAGGTCACACATGGTATACGTGTCATCCACAGGTCTGTTCCGACATCCATCATCGACACAGGGGACATATTCTTACCCAAATCTCAATTAGCAGTGAGTGAGGTGTTACTCATTTATGTCATATTTACGAGTACATGGGGATTCAGGAATAGAGTACGTCCCCAGCAACCTGTGCTGATCCTAAGAGGCATCAAAACGGATCTGTGGTCATGTTGATCGTTGCTCACAATAACGTGCACCAGAATCTCATATTTACAGGTTGCCCGCATATACAGTTGGACCTCGTTGTATCCAATTCCCAATTGTCTCGAACACACCTACTGGTCCCTGCCTTCTATATTTATCATCAAACTGGATGTGTGGAATTCACGGTTATCTCGAACTAGAGTCCCAGGTGTCCAAATTTAGCATTACATTCCCCTGATGACTCGAACAGGCCAAACTTTCAACTTACTTACCACACAATGACTGAACTCACTGTTTCCCACAATTACATCAAAGGCATGCATTCCAAATAACTGAGCACACGAAATGGTCACTTTAATGATTGTATCGAACCCCGGATAACTCGACCTTTTTTTCAGGTCACCACAAGTGCCAAACAAGGAGGTTCCACAAGCTTGACTATTGCTGAGTTCATGCTTAACAACAAACAAACATTTTTTGGCATTATTCCTGCAGTTTACACAGCAAGGGACACCGCCAATGGGCATTTTACATTGTATCCATTAGAGCTGGGAAGAGTAACTTGGGTACTCAGGTCGGGTGGGACTGAGTAGGACCCGGTACCCGCAGTACTACCCGGATCCGTGGTTAGTCACGTGATAGGTTGTTTAACGACCAAACTTATCTAGAACTCCATGGTTACACTGCAAGTCACTAATATTCGCATTTCTTTCTGAATATGAACGCATTCCGTCTGTCTTTCATATGTTTGAGTGAGTGAGTATGGTTTTACGCCGCTTTTAGTAATATTCCAGCAATATCACGTCGAGGCCACCGGAAATGGGCTTCACACATTGTACCCATGTCGGGAATCGAACCCGGGTCGTCGGCATGACGAGCGAACGCTTTAACCACTAGGCTACCCGACCGCCCCTCATCTTATGTTTGGATAAAGATTAAACTTCAGTCAACTTCAGTGTATGCATAACCGGATCGTTTCATACGTGTATCTAAATATATTTTCCCAGGGCTATGGTCAAACTATTCCCAATCGGACATCTTGAGACCGGAAGGGCACTTTTCTTTGCTACAGAAACAAGAACCAGTCTTTGGTCAAAGCTAATTTCCTCAGGAGATGCAAATAAAGTCAGTGCATCTATACTCTCCAAAAACAGTAGGGAATGTTTGAGAATAACAGACGATTACAGAACTAAAGTACTCACGGAAATGAAAAAAACCCTGTTTTTTCGACCTCAGATCTTAAATATGTAAATATTCAAACAACTAAATTAGTACTAATTGGGCCGTGGCACAAATACAGCGTATCAAATGTTTTTTATGCCTTTTTACACGTAAAAGTGTGTAAAAATGTGAATAAAACAGACTATTGTGAAACAGGGCATAACCAGGTGTAAGTAGATCAAGGTGACCTATGACACCTTGACGACAGGTGAGAACAGGTGCATAATGCCTATAGTCTGTTTCTGCTATGTCAATTTGGACTTGGTTTTATTTTTGAATGTTTAAAGTGCCGACAAATTACCTCCTGTAAAGTACATTTTGTATTGTTCACTGAGATCAAACTAGCAAATCCAGACTAGTACTTTTCAAGTTGTTTTGTTATTTCGTATTTACAGTTACGTAACACGTTGTGTCGATTTTTAAATTGAGAAAAACAGTTTTTTTCCATTTCCGTGAGTACTTTACCAGGAGGTATCGAGTGGTGGTAATGGATGGATAAGGAAAATGAAGACCTCGGTGTAACATGACAATAAAAAAAACGTGTCTTCAGTATAGTGAGTTTTGTTTAACGCCGCTTTTAACAGTATTCCAGTTATATCGCGGCGTGTCAGCTAAAAGTGGGAGGAAAGCCCCAAATGATCTTAGACGAGGTCTTAGGTCGTAGACGTTTACCACTTCGGTGAAACCCACGAGCACGGGTATAGTGCTGACAAACCTAGAAACATAATCGGGGCGAACCGGGATTCGAACCCACAATCATAGGTTTCTGGCGTGCCCAAGGGACGCAACTCTGCACAGCGAATCGCGGCGCCTTAGACAACCCGTGCTCCCTGTTCTCAGTGTATTGTAAGGGCGCAAACAACCAAGGAAGGCGACAGGGATATGTAGTTAACACATGAACGTTTGAGATGACTTGATCAATAACTGGTCACGCCCCATCATGGGTCAAACATTCGTGTTCTCCACTTGACATGGTCCGAGTCAATCTCCCATGACAATTTGAGGGAGTCTCGGTCCCTTCTCTTGCATCGACTGGCCCGTTCGGCTGACGTAGAGATTGCCTTTGACGTCGGCGTACACGTCTCCCGATAATGGCCCACACGTGCTCTGTGGGGTAAGGTCAGGTCTCATGGCTGTCCATTGCATTCTGGTGATGTGTGCTGCGGGAGAGACGTGCTCTAGGGGGTAAGGTCAGGTCTCATGGCTGACCATTGCATTCTGTTGATGTTTGCTGCAGGAGAGACGTGCTCTAGGGGGTAAGGTCAGGTCTCATGGCTGACCATTGCATTCTGTTGATGTTTGCTGCAGGAGAGACGTGCTCTAGGGGGTAAGGTCAGGTCTCATGGCTGACCATTGCATTCTGTTGATGTTTGCTGCAGGAGAGACGTGCTCTACGGGGTAAGGTCAGGTCTCCTGACTGACCATTGCATTCTGTTGATGTTTGCTGCAGGAGAGACGTGCTCTACGGGGTAAGGTCAGGTCTCCTGGCTGACCATTGCATTCTGGTGATGTTTGCTGCGGGAGAGACGTGCTCTGTGGGGTAAGGTCAGGTCTCCTGGCTGACCATTGCATTCTGTTGATGTTTGCTGCAGGAGAGACGTGCTCTACGGGGTAAGGTCAGGTCTCCTGACTGACCATTGCATTCTGTTGATGTTTGCTGCAGGAGAGACGTGCTCTACGGGGTAAGGTCAGGTCTCCTGGCTGACCATTGCATTCTGGTGATGTTTGCTGCGGGAGAGACGTGCTCTGTGGGGTAAGGTCAGGTCTCCTGGCTGACCATTGCATTCTGGTGATGTGTGCTGCGGGAGAGACGTGCTCTGTGGGGTAAGGTCAGGTCTCATGGCTGACCATTGCATTCTGGTGATGTTTGCTGCGGGAGAGACGTGCTCTAGGGGGTAGGGTCAGGTCTCATGGCTGACCATTGCATTCTGGTGATGTTTGCTGCAGGAGAGACGTGCTCTGTGGGGTAAGGTCAGGTCTCCTGGCTGACCATTGCATTCTGGTGATGTTTGCTGCAGGAGAGACGTGCTCTGTGGGGTAAGGTCAGGTCTCATGGCTGACCATTGCATTCTGTTGATGTTTGCTGCAGGAGAGACGTGCTCTAGGGGGTAAGGTCAGGTCTCATGGCTGACCATTGCATTCTGGTGATGTTTGCTGCAGGAGAGACGTGCTCTAGGGGGTAAGGTCAGGTCTCATGGCTGACCATTGCATTCTGTTGATGTTTGCTGCAGGAGAGACGTGCTCTAGGGGGTAAGGTCAGGTCTCATGGCTGACCATTGCATTCTGTTGATGTTTGCTGCAGGAGAGACGTGCTCTACGGGGTAAGGTCAGGTCTCCTGGCTGACCATTGCATTCTGGTGATGTTTGCTGCGGGAGAGACGTGCTCTGTGGGGTAAGGTCAGGTCTCCTGGCTGACCATTGCATTCTGGTGATGTGTGCTGTGGGAGAGACGTGCTCTGTGGGGTAAGGTCAGGTCTCATGGCTGACCATTGCATTCTGTTGATGTTTGCTGCAGGAGAGACGTGCTCTAGGGGGTAAGGTCAGGTCTCATGGCTGCCCATTGCATTCTGGTGATGTTTGCTGAAGGAGAGACGTGCTCTATGGGGTGAGGTCAGGTCTCATGGCTGACCATTGCATTCTGTTGATGTGTGCTGCGGGAGAGACGTGCTCTATGGGGTAAGGTCAGGTCTCATGGCTGACCATTGCATTCTGTTGATGTTTGCTGCAGGAGGTGGCCATGCAGTGATCACGGTGGTCACAGAGTATTCGTCTTGAAAGACGAGAATGAAACCACATATGATCTGCGGGTAACTTCATAAATCATTCTCTTCACGATACCTTTTCTTCAAATGAGAGTACTATTGTTTCGAGCAATCTTCTGGCCTTATTTGCCTCTGAAGTTTCAGTGAAAGACGCGTCATGCATGTCAGGTGGTAGGAAAACGTAATAAGACCCATTCAGTTGGGTCATTGTTGACGGTGTTGGTCTTGTGTCTAAGCTTGTCTGGCAATCAGTGGTTAACTGACAATTATGTTTACTTCACCCAGGTTTACCAGAAGCCACGCCCTTCAGAAAAAATACAGTGCCACAAACTAAGGCTGTGATCAAGTTTTTCACTACGGTTGAAGCAGTTCAGTCTGATCAAGCGTCAAATTTCATGTCAGGACTAGTTTATTAGGTCATGTAGGAGCTGATTATGACCAGCAATTCGCTGTGCAGAGTTGCGTCCCTTGGGCACGCCAAAAACCTATGAATTGAGGGTTCGAATCACGGTTCGCCCCGATTATGTTTTGGGGTTTGTCAGCACCATACCCGTGCTCGTTGGTTTCACCGAAGTGGTAAACGTCTGAGACCTGCATCACTTCGGGCTTTCCTCCCACATTTTGCTGACACGCCGCGATATAACTGGAATACTGTTAAAAGCGGTGTTAAACCCAACTCACTTAAAAAATATTATCAGGGTTCTCTGCTTTGCATCTGTGGGATGAAGGCAGTCAGTTAATATTTGGTCACATGGTCCGAGGACACTCAACTCATAATCAATTGTCCTCCATGTGCCAGTTTTACTTTACCCTTTGAACAACGTTGCAATGAAATAGTGAATGGCTTTGCAGATTTAGACAAGTATTTGTTACAAAGTGACGACATGTCCCCCGCCTGTATATACACCATAGTACCAAATATGAAGACAATCCAGCGATTAGTTCTTGAGATTTTGCGGCAACACCGTTTTCCTACTCCAAAAGCAGATTTGCCTGCTGTGACCTTGAAAATGGGGTCAAAGTCACCAAAACCGACTGGTGTCTGCGGTGTCTGTATATACACCATAGTTCCAAATATGAAAACAATCCAGTGTTTAGTTCTTGAGATATCGCGGCAACACCGTTTTCCAACTCCAAAAGCAGATTTGCCTGCTGTGACCTTGAAAATGGGGTCAAAGTCACCAAAACCGACTGGTGTCTGCGGTGTCTGTATATACACCATAGTTCCAAATAAGAAGACAATCCAGCGATTAGTTCTTGAGATATTGCGGCAACACCGTTTTCCAACTCCAAAAGCAGATTTGCCTACTGTGACCTTGAAAATGGGGTCAAGGTCACCAAAACCGACTGGTGTCTGCAGAGTCTGTATATACACCATAGTTCCAAATATGAAGACAATCCAGTGTTTAGTTCTTGAGATATCGCAGCAACACCGTTTTCCAACTCCAAAAGCAGATTTGCCTGCTGTGACCTTGAAAATAAGGTCAAGGTCACCAAAACCGACTGCTGTGTGCGGAGTCTGTATATACACCATAGTTCCAAATATGAAGACAATCCAGTGTTTAGTTCTTGAGATATTGCGGCAACAACCAAGTGGGACGTACGGACGAACGGACTGTCGTAAATACTATATCCCCCCACTTCGCGCGGCGGGGGACAATAATGATTACAAGTTATGTCACATTAATATGCAATTCATCACTGTTATTTTACTCAGCCAAAACCTGCAAGGATATTCTACTCACGAGAAGGGCATGTATATATTTTTAAATCTGTATACGTATAAATTTTATTTATTATGCCTGTTTCTTTTATGTGTACATAACCGCTTAATTTACAGTACTCTTGGTGTCTTATTGTGTCACATTTTTACTTTCTTATCTCTGGTTAGGTGCGAACACACTTAAACATATTATCCGTGTCCTTTTTTTTTATGTACATATACCGGATTGTCTCTCATAAATCAGGGTTCTCTGCTTTGCATCTGTGGGATGAAGGCAGTCAGTTAATATTTGGTCACATGGTCCGAGGACACTCAACTCATAATCAATTGTCCTCCATGTGCCAGTTTTACTTTACCCTTTGAACAACGTTGCAATGAAATAGTGAATGGCTTTGCAGATTTAGACAAGTATTTGTTACAAAGTGACGACATGTCCCCCGCCTGTATATACACCATAGTACCAAATATGAAGACAATCCAGCGATTAGTTCTTGAGATTTTGCGGCAACACCGTTTTCCTACTCCAAAAGCAGATTTGCCTGCTGTGACCTTGAAAATGGGGTCAAAGTCACCAAAACCGACTGGTGTCTGCGGTGTCTGTATATACACCATAGTTCCAAATATGAAAACAATCCAGTGTTTAGTTCTTGAGATATCGCGGCAACACCGTTTTCCAACTCCAAAAGCAGATTTGCCTGCTGTGACCTTGAAAACGGGGTCAAAGTCACCAAAACCGACTGGTGTCTGCGGTGTCTGTATATACACCATAGTTCCAAATAAGAAGACAATCCAGCGATTAGTTCTTGAGATATTGCGGCAACACCGTTTTCCAACTCCAAAAGCAGATTTGCCTACTGTGACCTTGAAAATGGGGTCAAGGTCACCAAAACCGACTGGTGTCTGCAGAGTCTGTATATACACCATAGTTCCAAATATGAAGACAATCCAGTGTTTAGTTCTTGAGATATCGCAGCAACACCGTTTTCCAACTCCAAAAGCAGATTTGCCTGCTGTGACCTTGAAAATAAGGACAAGGTCACCAAAACCGACTGCTGTGTGCGGAGTCTGTATATACACCATAGTTCCAAATATGAAGACAATCCAGTGTTTAGTTCTTGAGATATTGCGGCAACAACCAAGTGGGACGTACGGACGAACGGACTGTCGTAAATACTATATCCCCCACTTCGCGCGGCGGGGGACAATAATGATTACAAGTTATGTCACATTAATATGCAATTCATCACTGTTATTTTACTCAGCCAAAACCTGCAAGGATATTCTACTCACGAGAAGGGCATGTATATATTTTTAAATCTGTATACGTATAAATTTTATTTATTATGCCTGTTTCTTTTATGTGTACATAACCGCTTAATTTACAGTACTCTTGGTGTCTTATTGTGTCACATTTTTACTTTCTTATCTCTGGTTAGGTGCGAACACACTTAAACATATTATCCGTGTCCTTTTTTTTTATGTACATATAACCGGATTGTCTCTCATAAATCATGTTGAAGTGGCTTGAGCATGTTTTACTTTTGTCTGTATATTTTTATATCGTATGTTCGCACAAGGTGAGACATAAATAAACTATCTGTCTGTCTGTCTTAAGAAAGAACAGTTGCTTAATGACAAATCTTACTTGAATGTACCAGTCTACTTTCGGAACAAGACTTTTGATGGATACTGAGTTTCAAGAGAATATATAAAACTATCACAGGACAAAATGAAAACTCAGAGTTCGATGAGGTGAAGAATGTCTTTGCAAGAGTTCAAATTTGAGATCTGTGCATCAGTTGATTGGATCAGTATGCATATGCTGATTTTCGAATGATGCACGTACAATAGAAATATATATTTACATGTTTAAGAGAATATTATGTAAACACTTATCCTTGAAATAATATATTTTAAAGTAAGTTTAGACCTGTTAGAGGTGACCAACGGGATAAGGTGCTCGCTGGCTTGGTTGATGCATGTCATTGTATCCCAATTGCGTGGATCGATACTCATGATGTCAGTCACTGGATTGTCTGGTACAGACTTAGATTATTTACAGACCGCCGTCACAATGCGGGAATATTGCTGAGTGCGACGTCAAACAACAAACAAAAGAAAAAGGCAGATGTCTGAATTTTAACTTTTTAACTCTGCCATTCCTGGTGCAGTTCACCTAGGTTTTCACCTGGCGTCTTCAGTACATTAAAAAAACATGCTGACGAGTTAGGGTTCCGTTGTTTGTCATTACCTTTAACAGAATAGGATTTTGAATAAGGTGGTGATTAATTAACGCTCATGTATATGTAATATTCAGCACTCCTTGTGACCTAGAGATCCAAGGATTTGGCTGCAGGAAAACTGTGTTCAATCCAATCACACAGCAATTCAGTTCTATATCCCAACACAGGAGGAAAGTCCAGGTCGTGACCACACATGTATCGGAGTGAGCAGGGCAAATCCACCCATCTTGTAATAGCAATTCTAAAACTTCACTGATGCCTCAAAGGAATGAAGATAATACATTGTACTTGAGGACTCAATTTTCATGACAAAACAAATTCCTCATATTTCATACAAAATTTATTAGCAACTATACAGCACAAATAGACAAACATGTCAAGCATAAACAGAACCCATTAATCCCATCTATTGGAAACCCCACCCTTCTTCCCCAACCCCCAGCATATCTAAATACCCCTCCCACATCCCCGTGATGTATCATTCCGTTCTTCCTGATTCATCCGTCTTACGAGTCTTACCTGTTCCCCTTCCACCCTACACACCACTTCCTTGATTGTTCAATCTCCTCTTTCTTCATAGAGTCATTCATTTCTGATGCATGATAAAACAAAACACCAGCTGATACAATGAAGCCCCAGCCAACCGACCCCAGACGCTTACATCATTCAAACTGCTGTACATTCACACTTCCATACATCCATACATTCACAGTCACACAAGCACACAAGTTACCATCATAATGGCTCATAAAAAGTCTTGGAATTCTGATGGTTGTTGAGTTTCATAGGAAACTCATGCTGCTAATTCAGGAAAAAAACTCAGCTAAAAGTATGTCCTAGATACCCTCCCGAGCATACTCTCATAATATTCTTCTCCATTCGCAACCAACCTCATCAGGATCAGTATCGTTCTATAAAAATCGGGAAAATGATGCTTGTAGTCCTAGTATTTTCCCTTCGTCATGTTTTGATTTCCATTTTGTTTTAATATATTTAGTCCCCTCCCCAAAACGTGCAGCCAGAGTTGCTATTAAAAGCATAACATGATTATGACACTAAGTATTATGACCACAAAAAATGAGACTGCTTTGTTCCACACATTAGCAAAAATCCTTAAACCGACTTTCCAACATGGCCACCTGCTCACATAACGTATAGAAATGTCATGGATTAAAAAATTAATAGCATATAAATTTACCAACTGTTCCACCTTACTGCATAGAGTTAAAGAAGTATCCCTTACCACTGTATGTGTTTAAAACAAGCACAGAAAACATCAGACTAATGATACCATGTGTTAGAAAATATCCAAAGATTAAATATAAATTCATTGGTTTGACATAGAGGAAATATTTACAACACCTTTTCAAAATAAATAACAAGTTTCGAGTACAATGCCAAATCCATATATTATAAATTATCTCAAAAGCAAAAGTCTTCCTGTGAATTTAAAATATACCAAGCCACTGCACACCCACCCTCCCCAAAACAAAAAGCATAAATGTATTGACTCACACCTACCTTAACCTGTTAATTGCTTATCCATAACAATACCAAAATCCCATCCTGGCATGCCGACATCGTGGCATAAACAGAGGGGACACTCATACTTATTAAAGTTGCCATGACAGTTCCCCCCCTAGCAGATTACTAGAACCTATCACCCATACCCAAAGGACCAACACCCAGGGTCCTACCCAGCCAAGCCTACACCCACCTTCCCCCACCCCAATTCCAGAATAACACAACCAACCACTTTTCAAGTAATCCATCCTTTTCCCTCCTCCTTAGGGATCATTTGATATCCTTCTCAACCCTTTACAAGTAAACATCTTTCTTAACCCTCTAAAAGTAAAAATCCCTTTTACAAATTACAACCCATCCCAAAATTTACGAGAAACTTACGCTTTCCCCACCCTATAAAGTAAACTGTTCCAAACCCCAACCCTTTGCCTTAAGTCCCATTACTAATATTTATATGCCACCCCTAAAATATCAGTATTAAATCCCTTCACCCCACCCATTCATGATTAACCTACCTTTACCCAACCCTTCCTCACAAAGCCTCCAGGCATGATGAACAATGACCGATCTCTCTCTCTCTCTCTCTCCAGTCTGCTCTGACTGTCAATGTACATGGACAGTTCAAGACTGTCCTTCCACAAACTTGCCTCCTGGATCAACATCAAGCCTGTCAAATCTAGTCAAAATGTTGACAGTGCCTTCTTATGAGTGAACAGCCAGTATCAATAAATATTCACACACAAAAAAAAGCACCTGAGATTTTCATCTTGATAGGCTGTCTATGATCATGCATTCTTGACAAGGTTCCTTTGTCTACTAGGGAATTGTTTCAATTTGACTGGATTCAATATACCTAACAATTTGTTACCCCCAGCCAAACTGGCAAAGTTAAAATGTTATTATGTCTTGATCATAATTCAAACTAAAATTTGTCCCCATTCCCAGATAAACTTTCCATCTCACAGAGATGAGGTGTACATCAACTGAGCATGTTAGAGTCTTTGTCTTTGGATGATCTGCTCCTCTGCCATCCAAGTAGACTTGCTCATATTCCCATGGAAAGAGGTAAGAATTCACACACAAGAACACAGCAACTGGGGTGCCTATTTCCCCAGTGCAAATGAGAGCTTTGGTCTTGCATTCTTCTTGTTGAGTATGATTTCCTGGTCTCGCTTTGTGCGCTTTCTCTCCTCGTCTTCAAGTCGTTGTTTTTCTTCCAACATTTTTCGCTGTTCTTCAACTAATTTCAACTGTTCTTCAGCCTAAGATAAAACAAAAATAACATATCATGTTTTGATTCTTCCAATCAGAAAGTTCAGACTGACTCTAGCCACTCTTCCAAAGCAAGATCAGGGCTCAATCTAGCTGCATAAAACATGCACAAGTGCAACCTATTATTGAATAAGATAAATGAAAGGTTTTATAAAAAAATATATTAGGTTCTGGAGTTCTGCTCCAGAAACGAACGCTACCCTCATTTTCGGGACAAATCCACCTCGTTGTCATGAAAACATAAATTGTAAACAAGGAGAAAACATTGTTATCACTATCGCCCACCATGGGAAATATTTGAATTTTGTTTGTTCATACAGCATGTATAGTAGTGAATATAAACTATAAGAAAAAGTACCATCAAGCTTTAAAATGAGATAGCCACTTGGGCCACTTACATATATACGTCATTAGAAAAGTATATTAAATGTGATATTAATTACTAAAAGGCCCCTTCTCTAGAAAAAATAAATCAATCCTGATAAGTATCTCTTAGATCAGCTAACTTGTCCTCATTGCACAAACTATGCACCAGGTAACATAACATGGAGCAAGGGCCATAACTCTGTAAAGAAATAATTGGCGGAACCAATCTTTGAACTCAGTCTTGACAAGTATCTCTTAAGCATGCAAAGTTTCATTCATGTCATGTCAGTAGTCTGAGAAACCTCGGCCACAATTTCACACAGTATGCACTAAGTTGAAAAGCATGTAGCAAGGGTCATAACTTTGTAAAAAATGAACTATGGGTTATGTCCCTTTTATGACCCTCCTATTGACCAATCAGATTCAACCTCTCATATCACTTGTATCATTGTCTGTATTGTAAAAAAACAGGTCTTACTTTGGGAAGTGCATCAAATGACTCGTTAGTCCAGCCGAAATAAAACTCCATAATTCCAGCCTAGTATGGCAAGGGTGGAAACTGGACTTTCACGGTCACTTAACTTCCTTGCCTCAGTAAGATGTCGGGAAATGGGGGATGACAGATAATATTGATAATTCTTTTCAAAATTTCTGATCACAGAAACAATGAAAATAAAACAGAAATAGTGGATAATATGAAATCTTATATTTGCCAAAAAACATCAAATTTTCCCTTTCTTGGGGCTCTATCTGGATGTTATGAATGCGTTTTCATTTAAAACAAAGTTCATTAAAATGTAAATACATTATCTAAATAATGGGATAAACGGAACTTTAATATACATAAACAGTATGATAAGACCTGCAGTAGCAAAGATGTTTTACAAGCAGATAATTTCCTTGATAAATGTAGGCTTTAATGCTTTACACTTTATTGCACTAAATGTAATAATTGTTGTTGTTTGTTGTTAAACACCACTCAGCAATATTCCAGCTATGTGATGATGGCATGTAAAAAAACAAGTCAAGACCAGACAAGCAATTGACTGATATTATGATAAAAGATCCATACGATATGATCACACGCAACTGACCAATTCACAGAACCTGCATAACCCATGCACTTTGTCGCCTCTTACAACCAGCATAATTTGCTGGGGACCCATTCTAACTCTGAATATCTACATGGTTGAGCAAAACAAAATCATTTCGGATCTTGTTATTGCTTGCAGGAAAATGAAAGAGCTTCAGTTAAGTTGGACCGAGTGAGTGAGTTGTGTCAAACGCAGCTTTGAACAGGTATGGTGCTAACAAACCTAGAAACAGAATCGAGGCAAACCAGGATTTGAACCCAGGTTTCGGGAGTGCCAAATGGACTCAACTCTACAGTCAACTTGACGCACCTTAGGCTACTCATGCCCCCAAGTTGGACTGAAAAGTACTTACTAATTTTCTTTGCGCGTCTTCAATTTTCTTATTGTTGTCCTCCATTATTTTTTCTAACCTTTCCCTCTTCGCCCGCTCTTCTTCCTAAAATAGATACAAACATAACAGATAGAACTCATGCAAGATGATGCAGGTTCAACTATAATGTCACAACCAAAGCATGTACAGAAACTCCTAAAGCATGAATCTTATGATGTTAGTATGATAATCTCCTTACAATACACAAATGTGAACATACACATATACATTAGTCGCAGAGACTGGCTAATCATCTTGCAGAGTTACCATGGTTACATTAATACAATATGATGTACAAGTGGTGCAGAACTTATCAGATTACTAACGAGTAAATTACAAAAAATATTGGAAAATTCTCAGGGTTAACCAATCAAATACCTACACATACAAAGAAACATGTGAAATTACACAGACAAATACAACAGTATAAAAACAGATTTACTCAATAGAAAAAAAAAAAATATTATGGAGGGTAAACATGAAAGCAGCCACAGTGACAACTGAATGGTTGCCATGTAAACGTTATCACCATGGCAACTATTCTTGGTTATATCACCTTGTTCCGGCTTGTCTTTACCTCTGCTACGTACCAGGAGTGCAGCACTATGAACAGGGCTGCTGATAAGCTGTCGTTGTCTTCAATATATCCGCCATTGACTCACTCCACCAATGGAATCTATCCATTTTTTCAGTGGACTCTATGTTCAACCAATCACTAGCGCCCCCTTAACCAAACTAAACAAAGGCATTTTCCCATCTGAAATTCCATTTCTAGGTTCTAAACATCGAAGCTCAATGTAAGGAACATACTCACTGGGAGGGTTAGGCTGAAGCTAAACTGAGTGTATGTTTTACTCAATCAAGACTTTACATGACAATACTTGCATTTTTTCCTGAAAACGCAAAGCCTTGTTTCTGTTTTATCACAGCATTCCCTAGAAAACTTGGAAGAAAATGGTGGCATGTTAACACTTATTTCAAAGTTAAACGGAGAGCCCATCGCTGAAAAGCAAGCTGGATGATTAAGGTAATACGATCTCAAGAAAACGTAAATTTCTTCCCAGTCAAGGAGTCAGCTTGGGAAAGAAATGGTTGTCAGTGATTCACCTAAAATTGTTTTGAATCGTTAACAAAATACACATCCTGACACAAGAAGACAGCTGCCAAATATACATAGCAATTCCACAGACAACAATGGAAACAGTGTCTACTTCCAAGAACTTCAAGTCGGATAACTGTCCGAAAACAAACCAAGTTCAACACGTTTACACAAGTGAAAAAAACGCACCGTAACACCAATTCCATGGTATGCATGATTTTTAAAAAATATATTTAAAACTTCAATTGTTTTTGTTACCATTGTTACCTTTATTTTATGATTTGGCAAGCTCCACAGCTGTTTTCTTGCACGACGGGATAAGCAAATTTTAGGAGAATAGTTTTATCAACATACATTTCTAACGCCAAGCATCATCTCGGGGACTGGACAGGAACTGGAGTACTTTTGGCATACCTTTCAACAAGAGTCAATAGACTACAAAGCTATGACCGGACAAGACAATTTATCTCCACTGTGATATTTTATTGAGAATATTTGAAGATAAGACAAGAAATACTGGTCTAACAAAAAAGCGCCCAAACCAAAATACCATCAAAATAAATGCAGATAAACAGTACGTTTTGAAAAACAAATGAAGGGCGAAGTAGATGTTGCAGATACAAATCAAAGTGTCATATCTTGCAATGTTCTTGTCTATTCTCATAAGTTCCCAACAAAACTGACACCACTTTTATCAAGGAAACTTCAACAAACGACATCAGTCTGTCCTTTAGTTCAGATTCATGTTCTCTGATACAGAAGTACTTTCATAATACACAGAACATTAACACTACTCAAACACTGTCAGGCCATAGCTATTGGATGAAGCAACTAGTGTACGGGCATTCTAACAATATGAAGACTTAAGGAGTTAAAAGTCCAAGCAACCATTATAACAAAAGGCATGCCAACAGTACCCATCTGACACACGGAGGTCACCCATACCTCCTTCTTTCTCTGAGCCTCTAGCTCAGCCTCTCGCTGCTTCTCCAGTTCCTCCAGCATCTGCTTCTCCATAATACGTTTGGCCTCCTCCACACGACGCAGGACCTCGGCTTCAATCTCATCTTTACGCCGTTCCAGTTCCTCCTCTACTCGCTTAGCTACAAGTTCCTCTACACGACGAGCAACTTCCTCTTCGATTAGTTTCTCCTCTAGCTCTTTTTGTTTCCTTTAACACAAAAAATGAATGCAAGGATTACATACAGCCCAAAGCCTAAATACCAGTCATCCACAGCAGAAGGGATGACTACTAGGGGTGATACAATACATATCATGATACATAGGTCATGATATGATATATATCGCGATATGCATCTTTATGCCAAGTTGCATAGAAACGTTTTTACTATAAATATTTCAGATCAGGTTCAAAATTAAAAGCTAGCAGGAAACACATGTTCGTAGCTGCTATTTTGTAGCAGTGACCTTGAAGCGCTAATTACAAGGCATTTTGCAATATTTGACTGACAAAAGCATTGGGTGGTAATTAAAGGAGTGGTAAATAACTTTTTGAGCATGTGTACCGTCTTCTATCGCTACAACAAAAACAAAATGTATCAACCTAGTCCTGTTCTACAACAAGCATTGCTTAATATTTTAAACTAGGGAAAAATTCTATCCCACAATCCACCAAGATCCCAAGTTATTACCTACAACCAGGGCAGGTCGGAGGCCAGAAAAGCTTGTTTGGAAAGCACTTTACCTCTTGTCCCCGCTGCACCATTTGCTGTCTAGATTTCAAGGCGTGCAAGCCCATGGACTCCCCTAGAGGGATGAATTGCATAGTGTTTTGCATGTTAGGTGGTCCAGCTTCCAAGGTTCTGTGGCTACCAGAATGTATTTCTTGAAAAGCCCAATGGGCTCTACGTGATACTTCTTGGTGTCATACACTGCCGTTCATGAGAATCAAGGGGTCCTTGTCAGAAGCCTAATGATGAAAGTAAAGATGTAGGGAGTCCCTACAAATACTATAGATCATTACATGACCTCAAGGACTCTAGGACCCACACCAACCAGTGTTGAAAACAACTGCCTATCTGTTATTTCATTTTACTGGACAAATATTTTCAACCAGTTAATTTTAAAATGTCAGTTGTGTTGGCTCCTGGGAATACTATTTTGGCTCCTGCTTTTTTTCATGCTCCTTTGAAAAAGAAATAACCGAGCGGGCTGTGATGATATCATGACAATGTTCCATGTCATTTGTCTCCAGCAAATTCACTGAGTCATTGGCATCGCAATAGAGAGCGAGTGAGTATGAACAGTATGAGGCATCTCAGCTTGCTGCGGGAGGAAAGTCCAAAGTGATGTAGGTCTTGGACTGTTACCACTTTGGTGAAACTCACGAGCACGGATATGGTCCTCAAAAAACAAGAAATAATCCAGGCAAATAAGGATTCCATCCCATGATGATTTGTTTATTGGATGGCCAAGGGACACAACTCCGCACAGCGAATGGTGGTGCCTTAAACGACTGTGCTACCCGTGCCCCCCGACAGCAAGGGCCTACTGAGTTCAGTCAGGGCCTAGAGGTTCTCATCTTCCCATGGCAAGTGAGTAAATTGACAACATAAATCCAGTTTCCACCCATGCCGAACTAGGCTGGAATTATATTTTAGCTGGACTAACAAGTCTACGCATGGTCCAATCAAAAATGTGTAAAAATAAATAAATCGACATTCAGTTTGTAAACTGCTGTGCACATTTCAGCCGATTGCAGGATTGGCAAAGCATGTTTTACCCACAGCTTAGCGTTAACAGATATTTTCAAAATCTTTTCATGTTTTTAATCAAGGTGCTCAAGTGATTTGATGCACTTCGTTAAGTAAGACACACAATATAGATCTTGATTATCCGTCAGATTGTCTTCACTGGGTGATGCCCTCTTATTTGAAGCAAACGCAAGTGATATGGGAGGTGGAATATGATGGTCAATAGGAAGAACATAGAAGAGACATAACTTGTAATAGCAACTACTACCAAGCTAAAGAATTATAGCCGGGGTTCGGCACGGGTGGAAATGGAAACTGGAGTTTCATAGTCATAGTTAACTTCTTTGCCTCGAGGAGAAATTCTATGGGTCCTGATGGCAATCTAGGCATTTTAAACACTGTTCAGGACCAGTTGAATTTCTCAATCTTGGATCCCCTGAACCCCTGACAATATAAGGAAAAGGAGTAGAACCTATGAAAACTCGAACATTACGTCGTTACGACGTCTAGGTTGGACCGGAACTTGTGCCAGTTTCAAGCCCAAACTTGGCTCTCAGTCAATATCAGTATCATTATGTGGATTACTATTTCTGAGCTTACTAGACAGAACAGAATTTTACTAGACTGAGGGCTTAGGATTGGGTAACAAAAGTCATAGACTGCTGTACAGGGGTCCGGAAACCGTCATATGCGCCGGACATGTCCGATTGGGAATCTCAAATGTCCGGTCTAAAATATTGCTTACCGGACATTTAAATTTTTCTGTCCGGACATTTTAAAAAGTATTGTCCGGACATTCTTAAATTTTGACCGGACATGATCAACAGTTAGGACTGAGCAATTTCTGTCTGCAGTTGTAACACAATGAAGATTATCTACACTGACAAGCTTTGTTTGTTTTGATTGCTGTAAATACATCGTACCTAGAATGATAGTCCAATCGGTCAATCACTGTAATAGGCAATAAACTGAGTTGACACTGATTAATCGAGGATTTATTACTGAGAACATCTTGTTAATTTGAGTAAAATGTATTTACAACTGTACATAAATACCTTGCATCATCGATATACCTCATTATCCTCACAATGCTACGATACGTAACCTCAGTCAAGAAGCGAAAGCGTGACGACAGCCAGTCGACCGATGCAGATCAGTCGAGCGGATCTGCCAAACCCTCAAAGTCTGAATGATCATTTTGTAAGTCGTGGCTAACGACTTTCACTTGGTTGACATACAACGAGGATTTGCAGATTTTATTGTTTTCAGTGGCTAGTCGTATATTGAATCTTGATTGACCGCCATTTTGCTTTCTGTGACGATCGATGACAATTTTTTTTATGGTCAATAATTAAGTACAGATGAAAAAGTATTCAAATAACTACTGCTATCAACGATAGTTTAGGATTTATGATTATATTATCTGTCTTGTTTTAAATAATCTTTAGTTTAAAAAAAAAACTTTTCCCGTGAAGTCACGTGATAACCAAATATGGGATAATAGTCTCGATCCAAATGTTACAACGCGTACACTCTAGCAGACTCATGAATATTAATTAGACCGTTCACAACGTTGACAGATCGTTATTATAACAGAAACAAACGAATGTTTTCCATATATATCTAAAATGATATTATTTGTTATTAATTGTCCGGTGAATTAAACAATTTAAATTGAAACAATTCATAATTCATCATATTATGAATACGTAACAACTTGTAATTTGTGTGTAAAAAGTCGTACTAAAACACGCTGTTTGAAGGGGGCGTGGCATAAATGTAAATGTCCGATTGGGATTTTAAATTTTCCGGACCCCTGCTGCTGTATGAGACTATTTTTGTGCTGGCCACTCACTGGAGTCTCTGTCGTTCTAATTCAGCCTTTTTCTCTTCTTCCTCTCGACGCTTAGCCCGCATGATGAGATCTTCATCACTGCTTGAACTACTTGAGGAATATGATCGCTTTCTGAAATGACAAACAATTCAAAGATGATCACAATGTCATGAATTCATGATGTAACAATCTCTGATTGGTTGGGTACACTACCGATGCAAAGAGTGTTGTTTCGAAAAATATCACAAACATCAAATTGAAATCTGAACGAATTCCCCACACTAATCCATAGCTGCAAAGGCTCCCAAATTACAATTAACATTTTGTTACAATGTTCCGATTGGGACAACAAAGTCTGATGATATTGTGGTCAGGGTTGGTATGGGTTGATATTTTTTTTTTTTATTGCATGCATCAATTTCCGATAATATGAGTGGAATGCCTCAATTGGACAGATACAACACGATAAATAGACTTCATACCAGTTGATGAACAAAACACCCGTGTTCGTAGCAGATGGTGGTAGGCTAAATATTGACCTTTTATTTATCCCAGAATGAAAATTTAGTCCTCGTGATGTTCTTCTGCAGATTGGCATATTATTTGTAGGAATAAGGATGAACTTAAATTTTCTTTGCAAATACGAAAATGTATGACATTTCGGCAACTACGCCACAGAAACCTGCCAAGGCACTGTTGCTCACCAGACACATTCCAAGTGAGCTGAAAGTTATATGCAGTTAAATTTACAGCCATCGAGTTAGGCATATCAGACTGTTATGATAATCTTCAATGATTTTCAGAATATCAGCTGTGTATAATGGTCTTGTGACTGCTAGAGGACAGCACGACACCAATATTATCTTTAAAGAAACTTTAAAGATCAATGTTATGACACCAAACATCCATGCATGATAACAACTGGTAGTTTCTCAATCTGGAGAAGTAATTTTTTAATATTTTAGATATTTTTGCAACAGTCAAAATGGACTGTAGATGTACAGTTGAGTTGAGTTACATCATCGAAATCTCCATTTCATTCATATTCTCCCGATTCATATTTAATTTCAAGATAAAACTACCACCCAATCAAATTACGACCAGAGAAAAATAATGTGTCAAGTTTGAGACTGAGTCAGTGACACTACTTTTTAAATGAAACAATAATGGCAAATGTATCCAGGTGATTAATGATCATAGAAAATAAGATATAAAAAACTGGACAATGCAGGTTGGTTGGGTCGGGAACAACTATCATGTTTTGATGCCCAAGATGAAAGATGAAACTTAGTAGGGTAATTATCAACAATTTCAGCTCATTGTAGCTTAACCAAAACCTTTGGAGGTTAGATTAAATGTTAATTCTTTTCAATTAAGGAAAACCAATTCATTTCACTTAAAGAAAATGTCAAGACTAAAAGGGTGACCCATATAGTGCTACATACCTTACTGTATTGTCAGTTCTCTGGGCCTTGTGGTTTCTGCGGAGAAAATACTTGATGAGATGGTTGTATATATGTTTTAATCTTAATCTTTCATTCCCATGCCATGAACAAACCTCGGCCACATAAAGGTCTTAAGCTACCTCCTTTATGTCTTACTGCATCGTCTTGCCATTGATGAGCAAGATTCATAAATATGTTCATTTGGCAGTAACAAAAAACCCAGTCACGTTGATTTTAACGTCATACACAAATCTGTTTGTTATAGTGCCTGACCTCCCAACAACGGACAACATGCCATGCCATAAGCTCACTTGAACATTTGGTGAGATAAAGTTAAGTTGCAGAAATAGTCAATGAAACAAGCCATCACCAATTAACACCAAATGCATACAGTGCAAAGAAGATTGGACATGTTCCCACTTGGGAAAACGATCCCAAATCTTGCTCTAGAATGAATATATATAATGCATAATTTGTGTTGAAAATGACCCCATTCAGGTGCACAATATAGTATACACCCATGAAATACCAGAGAATTGGCATAAGCAGATAAGCTGGTTGTTGAACAGTTTCTATTATTATTCCCACTTTATTTACACCGCTGTAAGTATTACTTTTGTATTGTTAATATGTATAGTATTGTGATACACAGGGGTTGTAAATCGATGCACTGTACTGCGCCCCTCGTATAGCGTAACAATACTGTATCATTACACCACTATGTCAATATGCCAAATGCTTCCTTTCTTTGATCAACTTTTATGACGTCCATTAGGATTGATCGATGCTGAGTTTGGTAAACAAAGTACCTGTCTTTAACGACTCAAGGGCGGGCAAATATATATTATCAAGGTATCACTATTTTGCGGTGTGATACAAGTGAAAAACGTGGTTTACATTACTTCCTGTTTTGGATTATGCATTATAAGTATTATTACGACCTAGGTTGGGTCAACAGACATCATCCAAACAAATGTGTTCTTTCCTGACCAATTTTGAATGGAACAAAAAAAAATCCAGAAATCATCATAAAAAAAGTTAACAAGTATACTGACGAGTAATTGTGACATGCCAAAACGATTCCTGTATTCCGTCAAGCAATGAAATATTGTGCTTGGATGAGCATAAGTAAACAGTCAACAGGGGTCCTAATACAGAGGCCGCGACAATATAGTCAAACGATAGGCCCTACAAGTATTAAATAGTGAATACATCAGATTGTGACATTAATATTGCGGGTTTATTTTATGATTATTAATAATATTACAGTAGGATATACAGCAATTTGCTTATTGTAGAACTGCTTAGGGATTCTAAAATGTCTAATCAACATAATCAACCAAAATCGGTGACAGTGGCGGTCGTGATGAGCTTAGTTGCAAAAATAACCAGTTCAGGTTTAGTGGGGAGCCCTAGGACTGGGAGTAAGTTATATTAATGGCTAGTTTGAAAAGCAACCAGAAACTGGTCAGTGTGACCCAGCTGCGGTAGGTATTTTTAACGTTTTGGTTTCCTCTGTGTGATATCGCTTCGAAAGCTGTGCATACAAATTTACTGCAGCATTTTGCTACGTGGTTATTTGCTTATAACCTGCAGGAACAATGGGAAGAAAGGTGATTAAACTATGTCATTTCCTACGTTAATTGCACTGGGGATAATTGTCTCAAATGACTTGAATGTAAGGTTACAAGGACGGTAACAGCAAATAATATTTTATTATGAGCAAGTGCACCTTTCGATTTTGTCAGGTTTCAACATTATCGATGCATTTCCTTCGCACAAAAGTCGGCAAATATCTAGATGAGTTAATCTACAGACAACTGATTTTCATGAATAGGGATTTCACTTGACGAAACACAGATGGTAAACTCTTCAAAGATTTATTGTGAAGAGTACCTTGCTGTTCGTTTTCTATCCCGTGAACGAGATCGTATCCGTCTGCTGCCTTCTCGTCGATTTCTTGAAACAGATCGTGAACGGGATCTTGACCTGTGTTTCTTGTGTTTTACTCTATGTCTGTGTCTGGTTGGCGATCTGCTCCTTGTTCGGGATCGTCCCATTTTCTTTCCAAGACCCAGTTTCCCTGATCTGAATATACCCAGTCTGGCTACAAGAAATGACCCAAGATGGCGGCTACAGCGAGACTATGACGTCACGAAGCTACAATAGTTGATAACATTTTACACCAAAATAAATTCCTTTTGATGCAGTGTGTTATGATAAATAAAACGACAGCATTACATATGACTAGTTTGTACTTATATACTAAGATGTATTTGTAAATTTGGCCCATGAATATAAAGAACAATTGTTACACATTATCCCTTAGAAATGTCTTTTAAGACTATCAACGCTGTGAATCCGATTTGTCAACAAAGGGGGACAACTGCTATGATGATCAATTGCAAGGATTAACCGCACTACAAACGCATTTTGGACGTCAAGAGGACAATCAGCTGGTATTTTATATTTATATCCTAGTAGGTACGTTTTGTGTGTCGTAATCAGACACTGTTGGTTTCCATTGTAACTAAATTGTTACATCCTGCTGAAAAATAATAAAAAATATTTGCTAAATTTTCAAGGGATTTTTTTACATCGATTGACATCGATTGGTGCACTATTAGATCTACATGTTTTAAGAAGGATTCTCCATTCCATCAAGTATGAAATATAGAGGGTGAAGGTAAGATGAGGTGAAATGGGGTTTAACGTCGCCTCCAAGATTATTGCACCTAAATATATAGCGACGTGCATGCACGTGTGTGTGTGGCTGCTTGTACTAGTCCGGACTGATGCCGATTTATAGTGCTAGCCCGCTGAGTTACCATGCCGCAGTTTAACATGAATACCCCACTTAGACACAGTATACTGACTCCAAGCCGACCAGTCCTTGTTTTAGCCCCTTAAAACCGAGCGCCAGACAGGGTAACAACAAGTACCAGGGGATCGAACCCCGGACTCCTTACATACTGAGTTTGATAAGTACGGCCCTTCCACAGTAACTTAGAGGCGGCCACAGGGTCGCCGCGTTAACTTTTGTACGCATAATGAACCTGTGTGGCGGAATTAAATCATTCCCCTTAAATGCCAGTCCACGATGCCTGCCTACGATTGAAGTGTTCGTTGTAGTTTATGAGGTATACCATACAGCTTGATGAGAGCACGGGCGGCACAACGAACATGGCATCGTACTGAATACACCGGACCCGTGAAGATCTGTGAAGATATAGACTAGGACGTTAAACAACAAACAAACGGAATATACCGTTTGCGTGCTTGTCTGTCCTGGTTGTGGATAACAATGCATGAGTTAATAAGAGATGGATCAGCCACAATTACAATATCAGTGGGGGCACGACTATGGGTATGGTGCTGACAAACCTAGAAGCATAATCGGGGCGAACCCGGATTCGAACCCACAATCATAGGTTTCTGGCGTGCCCAAGGGACGCAACTCTGCACTGCGAATCGCTGCGCCTTAGACGACTGGGCCACCGTGCCCCCTCAATGTTTATAGAACGAATGGGAGGTTATTATGCCTGGTATTGTCCTTTCAACGACTTTACCTTCACTAAACGTTTCGTGTGTTCAGAATGCGTTAAGATCATTATCAGTTTTAACTTTTTTAATAAGACAAATTATCAACGGCGAGAATCGAAATCATGGTGCATGGATCATATATACTGGTATTTATTGCCATGCACGCTCTAATCATCAGACCAGGAAGTCGGCTTCATTGGAGGAGGCATATTACATGGCGTTAAATTATATATTTTATGAACGCTTCTTTTATTTGTAAACTCTTTACCAGATAAGAAAAGAAATAAGAAATAACAGCTTAGGATGTAGTTGATATGTTTGAAAGGTTTCATGGTGAAATATAATACGGGTTTCAAGTTTTGCTCCCGGAAACGAATGCAATCTGTATTTGAGTCAAGTTTGTTGCCATGGAAACTAAACGAATGCAACTTTCTGAAAAAACAAATATTAAAAGGCTCCACGCATGCAAAGTTTCGGTTCCTGAACTATATTCTGGAAACGAAACGTAACGGGAGGACGGACAACAGCCATTCCTATATACGCACTCCCACTAGAGTCGGGGATCAAGAGGTCACACTAATTAAGTAAGAGAAAAGAAATTTTACACACTGATGCTACCTAATGAGTTCGAAAATTGGCCCCGTCAATTATATGTTTACAGACTAACGGCCCTTGATCCGTTATTTTACTTCGTGCATAGTGTGTGCAATGAAGACAAGTTTTCTCAGAAACTACTGAAGTTTCATTGATGAAAGGTTGCGTGCTTATCTGAGGGATACCTGTGAAAACTGTGTTCGAAAATTGGTGCCGTAAATTGTATCACATTCAATATATTTTTGCTGACATAAAGCGGCCCAAGTGCGTTAAAAATGTAAATATACACATGCACAAAAGTTAAGCGCCACCCACCATATTTGTGAGCTGTTACTTTTGGAACTTAATGATGACTATTATAACGAGATGTACGATTGTTATATGCCGTATATGTAAACCTCATGTGATGCAAAAGTTGTCCCAAAGCAAGTTTATCTTGTGTTCCAAAAGAATATGAGCAGAATGGAATTTTACCGAAGACCAGAAATTGAAGGATTAGAAAACATTGAAAAACTGTTTTTGTCATGTAACTGTCATGATATCAGCAGACCATATCAGGTGTCACAAAGACACCCTAGGGAGTGTAGAGTCTATTGCAAGACAGAAACGTCAGTAACGTGTGTATGATCCACGGACATTGACCACAGCTTCAACCCTACGCCTCATACTCATTACAAGTCGTTGAATGCTTCTCTGAGGCAAACGGATCCATTCTTCATGAAGTGCGGCTTCAAGTCCAGCGAGATTTTGAACTGGGGGATCACGATGTCTGATTTTCCGGCCAAGAATGTCCAAGAGATGCTCAATCGGAATAAGATCCGGACTACAGGCCGACCAAGGAAGAGTGGCAATAGCTTCTTGACGCAAATAAGCCCAAACTGCCAGAGATCTGTGTGGTCTAGCATTGTCGTCCATGTAAACAGGTCTTGTCTGAAGAGGATGGTTGTCAAAATGAGGGACTACCACTGGACGAAGAACGGCATCTTGGTATTGTTGGCCATTCAGGTTTCCACAAATTGTCACCAGCGGAAGTTTGCAGCCGAAGGAAACACAACCCCGTATCATGACAGACCCCCCGCCACATGGATGACATGGGTCGTCTGGATGTTCCTTGGTGCAAAACGAGTGTTACGTTGCCTCCAAACACGTATTCGACCATCAACAGTTCGTAGCAGCATTCGACACTCGACAGACCAATGGATCCTTCTCCAGTTGGCCAAGTTCCATCGACTACGGACACGACACCATAACAGACGATTCCGCATGTGCCTCTCAGTCAGTTGAGGACGTTTTGCTGGTCTTCTTGCGTTATAACCAGCCGCTCTGAGGCGACGCCTTACGGTCATGGTCGAGAGTCTCTGATGGGTAATCCACTGCAGTCTTCAATCTGATTTCGTCTGACTATCCTGAAAAGACGTCTATCCTCTCTGTTAGAGGTCTTTCTTGGCCTATCAGACCTATGCCTGTCATTGACATAATTGGTTTGACCATGTTTGACAATCAAACGAGTGATAACACTGTGATGACGACCCATTTGTCTTGCAATGGCCCTGCATGACATGCCAGCATTTTTCATGCCTATCACATGCCATCTTTCAGCGTTCGTTAACTTTCTCCTGCCCATGGCTGATTTTCAACCTCTATTGGAAGGGGAATCTCACACAGGAGCAAAGTGCAACCACGTGTCTGAAACTTGAATTTTACTATTTATAGGGTAGGGGAACTGCAGCAACACGTAAAGCACGCTTTCCTTGTGGTATCTGGACAAATTTGGGTTCATGAAACTATGGAAGCCTAATTCAGTCATACATCATCATATTTCGTATTTCTGATTCCCACACGTGAAATCAAGAGACTATGAATATGGTGGCGCTTAACTTTTGTGCATGTGTATACATCACAACTTTCGCTCGTTAACAGACCAAACAGAAACCGGTTGCAAATATGGTTAAGCATGAATACTGATATATGCCTAAATATGGGCATTATTGACATTTCTTTGCATACGCTTTAACAAAACATGTCCCCGCATTGTTGTTTGGTCGCAGGATAACTGGAAGAAAACTTAAAAAGTCAATTAGCGCCGCACTTTGAATTTCGGACCAACAGTCGGTCGCTCACACCGACGGGGCCCCGACTGTACAATCAAAATGGTTAGGTTTCCTTGATCTGTCAGCTGAATCTATATCCTGTCCGTACCATTTTGGAAGAGGGATTTCAGAGTGCTCGCCAAAGACGTTCATGTTAACTGTACCACCCTATACTGAAAACTTGAAAATCAACTGACTGACTGAGTTGGGTTTAACGCCGCTTTTAACATTATTCCAGTTATGTCATGGTGTGTCAGCTTAATGTGGGAGGAAAGCCCGAATAGATGCAGGTTTCAGACATTTACCACTTCGGTGAATCCCACGAGCACGGGTATGGTGCTGACAAACCTAGAAACATAATCGAGGCTAACCGGGATTCGAACCCACAATCATAGGTTTCTGGTGTGCCAAAGGGATGCAACTCTGCACAGCGAATCGCTGCGCCTCAGACGACTGGGCCACCCGTGCCCCCTAAGAGTACATAGACGCAGACCGAGACATCCTTGTTGCTGAACGCCCGTGTGATGAGGACATTATCTAGTCGATTGTAGAAGAGCGTGACGGAAATAGCCGAGCGAATTCCGATGATGACAACACGCAAGATGGAATCGACTGTGTTGAACCTGCCACACCCTCCTTTGCCGGTGCCAAAAAGACTCTTGAAACACTCAATGTTTTCCTAAATACTCAAAGGTCAACCGAGATGACACCATTCGATACTTTGGTTCATCTCACAGAGGCAGTTTCTCAAATGCAGCCAGGAAGACCCACTCCGCATCTTCCCGTATGTAAGTCGTGAAATGATAAATACATATTTCATGAACAATGTTCTAACATGTTATGAATTTAATGTTATTAAATGATTGTTATGTAATGCCATTAATTGAATGATATGACAAGTACAAGTCAATGCTAATTCAAGTCAATGCTGTAATTACGTGCATTGGACCTATGTCGGGAATCGAACCCGAGTCTTTGGCTACCCCACCGCCTCTGGGGTAGGATACGTTCACCTTGGCGCAAACACCTGTTATCACTATTTTGTTTGACCTATTCTACCCCGGATCTTCACGGGTCGGTATCACTATTTTGTTTGACCTATTCTACCCCGGATCTTCACGGGTCGGTATCACTATTTTGTTTGACCTATTCTACCCCGGATCTTCACGGGTCGGTATCACTAGTTTGTTTGACCTATTCTACCCCGGATATTCACGGGTCGGTATCACCATTTTGTTTGACCTATTCTACCCCGGATCTTCACGGGTCGGTATCACCATTTTGTTTGACCTATTCTGCCCCGGATCTTCACGGGTCGGTATCACTAGTTTGTTTGTCCTATTCTACCCCGGATCTTCACGGGTCAGTATCACTATTTGATAGTGGTTCATAAACACATGCTTATGATACAGTCGCCCTCTTCTTTTAGCAGAGAGTTCTTCTGAGTATTGAACTGGTTATGTCGCTTATTCACGTGTTCTTGAACGTTTCCAGTTTACACGTTGATCATCATGTGGTAGGAGTTCACATCGACCCCAGTGCTAAAGCTGAAGAACGGGTCTATATTGTACGGTGTTTGCAGCTAATAGTATCAATATGTCGATTGTAGATTGTATTGTGGAGCTAGCTTGTTGTGAGTGTAACGTTTACCGATTAACGCTTTACACTCTGTGAGTGTATATGGATATTGATTTTAAGACGATAGCTGAACACATTTCGTTTTTTTAACTCCAATCTTGTCCGACCATAATAAATAACTTTTCAGAAGTTCATCCATTTTTTTTATTGAAAGTCTAGAAGCATTGTATTCTTTTTATATGTCTTATCGCTTTTATATAAACATATATTCTCATACATTCATTCAGAAACATTTATGCTAGTCATGTGGAGGACATTTAGCGCGTCAATGACAAAAATGATGGAAAGGATTTTGTCAGTTTTGTTTAGATGTAATCAGTGGTAGGAAATGGCAAATTTATGCTTCAAACGTTTCTGTGTCCGTGAAGATTCAGGGTAAGAATTGGTCTTCAGCAACCCATGCTTGCCGTTAAAGACGACTATGCTTGTCGTAAGAGGCGACAAACGGGATCGGGTGGTTAGGCTAGCTGACTTGGTTGATGCATGTCATCATATTTCAATTGTGTGAATCGATGCTAGCGATAGCAATCACTGGATTGTCTGGTCCAGATTCGATTATTTACAGACTACCGTCATATAGCTGGATTTCTGCTGAGTACAAACAAACAAACATTCCTTTTTTAGGAGACTATGCTTACAGTCGCTGCTGCCAGACGCCAGGATGGCACCCATGACATCAGCACACTTCACCTTCAGTCAAGTAATTGCTGAAAGCTGTATTTGCACATAGTTTCCTCCTTTGAATTGGAACTCTTGCAGTCCTCCTTGTCTTGAGGATCTGAACGTAATAAACACAGGTTAGCACATGCTATTTTGAATATTACGGAAGCCTTTTAGGGCCATGTCCAAAAAAAATTCATATCCCTATTAACTGGAAATTTCCACTTAGTATCTGGAAATTTCCACTCAGTATCTGGAAATTTCCACTTAAATGCTTTAAATAGAGTCAACAGTTGTATTGTAATACCTATTAACCTCAAACTTTGGGGAGGTGTGTTAACATCATTCGAACATACGTATGCTTAGGTTTGAGCAATAAAGACATTCTATATTTTCTGGCTCATGATCACAAGATTTTGATAACTGAACGCACACTGAAAAGAAAACTTGCAAAAATGAAGCTCTATCGAAGAAAAGAAAAATCAAAGCTGGTTGATGTCGCTCTCTTCATATCTTGTCTGAATGTGAAACCTCTGGTATGCTACATGGCTATCGATGGATGCATCAAAGGTGTAGGAAAAATAATTTGACTGTTAACACAGAAACTGTAAGAATATTGCTTGGTATCGTTGATCCTCGGGGTGTGAAACGTCGTAGTAAAAGAAGACTGGAGCGCCGAAAGTACCTTTCATCAGGACCTAACGCTGTGTGGCATATCGATGGGTATGACAAATTGAAGCCCTACGGAATTTGCATTCATGGATGCATTGATGGATTTTCACGTAACATAGTATGGTTGCATGCATGGAACACGAATAACAATCCAAAGCTGGTAGCAAGTTATTTCATTGATGCTGTATTAACATATCAAGGATGCCCAGAGAGAGTGCGCTCTGATGCGGGGACAGAAAATACATCTGTTGAGCAGATGCAATACTTTCTGAGGAATGATCATGTGGACAGATCCCAAATGTCAGAAAGGTGGTCAAACTCTTCACATCTTGTCAAACAGCTACTTCAAAGTTTCTTATCAAGTTTGTTAAATCCGATATGTTGGCAAAGCTACTCAGATTTTGTGCCGCTTCTGATCTCCGGTACCGGTTCAAAAGTTGTGAGATTGCAAGTTTGACATTGTTAGCCAGGGAGTGTTTTCTGGATGTTTCCTCGTGTAGAATGATATTGGGTGATAAATAAAATCTCACTCAAGTGTCTTTTGATATCAAATATATCAACACAAGTTGATGAAAGTGAAAAAACTCAGAGACTTGATCACACAAGATGAAGAGAGCGACACCAACCAGCTTTGATATTCCTTTTCTCCGATAGAGCTTCATTTTTGCAAGTTTTCTTTTCAGTGTGCGTTCACTTATCAAAATCTTGTGATAATGAGCCAGAAAATATAGAATGTCTTTATTGCTCAAACCTAAGCATGCGTATGTTCGAATGATGTTAACACACCACTCCATAGTCTGAGGTTAATAGGTATTCCAATACAGCTGTTGACTCTATTTAAAGCATTAAAGTGGAAATTTCCAGATACTAAGTGGAAATTTCCAGATACTAAGTGGAATTTTCCAGATACTAAGTGGAATTGTCCAGATACTAAGTGGAAATTTCCGTGGAATTGTCCAGATACTAAGTGGAATTGTCCAGATACTAAGTGGAAATTTCCAGATACTAAGTGGAAATTTCCAGTTAATAGGGATATGAATTATTTTTGGACATGGCCCTAAAAGGCTTCCGTAGAATATTCATTCACAGCGAGTGGCGTTACTAATGGAGTGATTAAAATATTATTATTCTGAAATCATTAAGGCTTGCGTCTGAAATTAACAAGGTTTTGTACTGACTTAGCCTTTGTTTCCACAACACTCTCTTTGAGACCTGGTCAGTTGAAGATGACAGGCTTCCATGTCCTCATCTGTGTAGTCGTCTACACCAGTGTTACAAGACTGCACAACACATATGTACACAGTGAGTACTTTAAATGTATATTTCAGAACAAAAAGTCAGTTGACGTGTGTTATGGCCTGGTAGTCCCGGCCATTATCGGTGACTTTCAGGTTCATTCGAGACATTTCATATCTGCACATTGCTTTGGGCAGGATCCGCGAAGATCGGGTAAGATTGGTTGGTTTGTTGTTTTACGCCGCACTTGGCACTATTCCAGCTACATGACGGCGGTCTGTAAATACTCGAGTCTGGACCAGACAATCCAGAGACTGACACCATGAGCATCAATCCACTCAAATTGGGATACGATGACATGCATCAAACAAGTCAGGGAGCCTGACCACCCGATCCCGTTAGACGCCTCTTACGACAAGCGGGTCACGGGTGGCCCAGTCTTCTAAGGCGCCGCGATTCGCTGAGTTGCATCCCTTTTGGGCACGCCAGAAACCTATGATTGTGGGTTCGAATCCCGGTTCTCCCCAATTACGTTTCTAGGTTTGTCAGCACCATACCCGTGCTCGTGGGTTTCACCGAAGTGGTAAACGTGTGAGACCTGCATCACTTCGGACTTTCCTCCCACATTAACCTGACACGCCGTGATATAACTGGAATGCTGGTAAAAGCGGCGTTAAACCCAACTCACTCACTCACTCACTCTTACGACAAGCATTGGTTGCCGACCTATTCTACCCCGGATCTTCACGAGTTGTCGAGCAGATTGTGTTGGCGGCCGTTATATCACATCGTCAGGCACAACTAGTCCAAGGGAACTGCAACTTAATGTCCTCGTGACCACCAATGATGCCATTTGATTGTGGTCTAAGAGCCTGACTCAGATTGATAACCATACGTTTCCAGTCTGTTAAACGTTGTACAGGCGGTGCTCCTGGTGGGATTCAGTTGTGGCGCTATGTGTTTTGTGAACTTTAAAACTCTGAGCATAGTCTTATGTTCTCTCAAAATGAACCGATAATGCTGCATGTTTCTTCTGAAGACAGCATCATATATTGTTCCAAATAGTGGGACTTTGAATCTTTCTATGGCGGAAATAGAACGAATCAAATGTCATTAAAACCGCAATATGAAACTGTGCGTGAATGATAATTGGCAGAAGCAGAATACGTTTTCTACAAGGCAACATGATCGGTTTTAAACTTCGGTGTCGTTGACGGTTAAGTTAGTGAGTGAGTATGGTTTTTGTGCCGCTTTTAGCAACATTCCAGCAACATCACGGCGGGGGACATCAGAAATGTGCTTCACACATTGTACCCATGTAGGGGATCGAACCCGGGTTTTCAGCGTGACGAGCGAGCTCTTTAATCACTAGGCTACCCGACCGCCCGACGGCTAAGTAGTTGGTCTCCTCGTATCACGCATTTGTTGCCCCAATTTGCTGAAAATAAATAGCATGGATGTACAAGATCGAAGTGTCATAATTGTTCCTGAATTTGTTTTTTTCATGTAATGCAAATTGTTTCTCAGGTACAACTGACTGAATATGGATGTTTGTTCACCTCATCAGTTTATAAATTCAATGTTGATATTTTGTGAAATAATTGAAAAAAGATATTACATACATACATATAGATTAGGGGATATTGTTGAAATAAGTTACTTATGTACACATTTGTCTGCATGTCCTTGGTAGTTTATTCAAGGACGACATCAACTTTGTATTCAGCTGAACATCACTGACCCCTGCAGGTGTGAGTAGGTCCTAAGTAGCCTATGCTCATAATGTCAATCACTGGATTGTCTGGACTCGATCGTCTACAGATCGTCATAATATATAGTTTGACTATGACTGAGTGTGGCTTTTAACAAGAAACGAACAAACTGGCTCCCATGGAACTAATTAAGACCAAGGTTGTTAGCAAACATATACATTGTTAATGTGCCCCTTTAATGTTTGTACTTCAGTCGAAGAGGTGATGCTAGTGCGGCGTTATACAACAAACGAACCAAGCAACCAACCAAGCTTGTGCAGACGCCAGTGTTAACGAATATCCTCATTACATTCAATCAAGATAATTACAACCTCTTCTATAAATCTCAAGATCGATACCATTTGACGTTGCATTAAGATGAAACACAATCGACAATTCCTAGGTATATATTATACAGGACGTTGTTTGTCTGTGAGTATTCTACACTCGATACGCACAGGTAATATTGATCTACTATACATTTACAAGGACACTAGCACAAAAGCTACACGTGAAGCATGACGATGATGTCATTGCAGAAATGATGAGAACCACTGGGACGATGGAAGAGGGTGAAGAGGGTGATCTGCGAAAATATCTTTAACAAACCTATACACATAAGGTTGGTTGGTTGGTTGGTTGTTTGCCGCACTCAGCAATATTCCACTATATGACGGCGGTCTGTAAATAATCGAGTCTGAACCATACAATCTAGTGATTAATATCATGAGCATCGATCCACGCAATTGGGATCGATGACCTTCATCAACCAAATCAGCGAGCCTGACCACCCGATCCCGTTAGTCGCCTTTTACGACAAGCATAGTCGCCTTTTATGGCAAGCATGGGTTGCTGAAGACCTATTCTACCCCAGATGTTCACGGGTCATACACATAAGGGATTGTAGGTTGCACTATGAACAAATATGTGTTACTTCCCATACTAACAATGTCTGGAGGAGTATAATTATATGTACCAAGTGCATATGAAAGGCAACTGACATATTGTGATGCAATAATACAGCGGCTGATCCATGCTTACCATGAGGTCCGCTGTAGAATGTGTCCCCAGCACCCAATTGCTTTTTGGGTGGTTGCGCCCCTGTGTTGATGGAGGAAGGAAGTCTGGTAGTTGAGGGCACTGGTTTTAGGACCATGGTTCCTTTGTCAAACACACTACTTTGACTCTGATTTCACTTTGACGGGTGGTAGTAGAATGGGCCCGTTTCTATCAATCGGCTGGTAACGTCATGCCCAGTGTATGGAAAACGTTCATCTTGAAAATGTTTTGCGTTGTTTGAATGTTGGGTATGCATGTTGTTAATGGAAATTATATGACATAAATTTGCCAAGAGTCCCCTGACAGAAGGCAGTGGCTCATGGGCAAATCTGGTGATGTCAACCTCTGAGTTCTCTATTGCTCTAATTTCTGAATAAATTACTTTCATCATGGCTCATAATCATCCTGGTTCGAATCACAATGAAAAGAAGAGGCGTTTGGAAGCTGAGATTTCCACATCTGATGAGGATGTTTCTATTCCACGTTTTCTAGTAGTAGAATCAGGAAATCACCTTCCTTTAGCAATAAATCCTTTTGCAATATACATAGCCATGAAATGTATTTGTGGAGGGGTGAAGAATGTTTCACGGCTTCGGGGCTTCACGGCTTCGGGGCTTCGCGGCTCTTTTGGTGGCGTGTCCATGGAAACATCAAACTATCACTCTTTTGAAATGTACTACTTTTCCAAACACTGAAGTTGCAGTCTCTGTGCACAGAACGCTGAACTCACGTCGTGGGATCATCGCGGACAGAGCCCGTTGTCTGGCAGACATGACAGAAGAAGAACGTTTTGAAGAACTCTAACAAACAAAATATGGAGAACACATTATCCCAACAAATACAAATCTGTTCACCTTTCACTTTCTACAATCCCTCAATCTGTAAAAGCAGGTTATTTCAACATTCATTCAGACACTCAACCATGAGAAATCTCTTCAGCATCTCAGATTGTGACACAGGCTATGGTTTCATCTACACCAGCTGCTGAAAAACCATCGTCTGAAAAAGATAATTTGATTTGATACAGTACAGTTCATATCATTATCTTTTTCCCCTGGGTGATAAAGCACACTGAAATTGCTGATGTTCGTAAACCATGGTTTGATGATAATTGTAAACAAGGTAGGAAGTGTTGAAAGAACATTCTTCATCTAATTACATTACTGCTCTTCAAAAATATCTGAACCAACAAGAAAAGATAAAAGTGAATTTTACATCTGAAAATGGTGAAGATTACAATGAAGTATTTCACTACATGGACTATATACTGCCTTAGGACAAGCTCATGATACAGCAGCAGGCACTGATAATATTCATTATCAGCTACTAAAACGCTTGCCTAAATCATGTCTTGAAACTATGTTAATATACTCAACAACAAAAGTTCCCGTGACAACTATAATTTAGTGTTTTTTTTCTAACAAATAAAGTTTGGTTTTCAATATTGTAGTACATGTATGGAATCAAGTCACAAAAACGCAACTGCTAGAGAAAAGCATGCATTCCATGCAAAAGTTGACTTTTATGCAAGCCCCATGCATTTCATTACCCAAGAATGGGTATAAAAACATGTGCGTTAACGGGATTCCATATGCATTGTTTAGCATCATGCTGACAACATCCACTCAGAAAAACAACAAAATTACACAATTATTCAGCATTATGAAAATGCCACGGCTGTCCGAAAATGAGCGTCTGCGAGCCATTGGTATGCTTGAAGCAGGATCGAGTCAACGTGATGTTGCAAGACAATCTAACGTCAAGAGAAACACCATTTGGTGTTTATGGCAACGTTGGCAACAGTCGAATGCAGTCAGAGACCATCCTCGGAGTGGCAGGCCACGCGTAACCAATAATCGACAAGACAACTGGATGCGAACAACACACCTATGAAATCGATTCCAAGCAGCAACAGTGACTGCAAGAAGCATCCCTGGCCTTCGACGAATATCTTCACAAACCGTACATCGTCGCTTCAGATGTGCAGGGATTGTCGCCAGAAGACCCGCCAGACGTCCAATTTTGACTGGAAACCACCGCCAAGCACGTCTACAGTGGTACAGACAGCGTCTACGCTGGACGGCCATGCAGTGGGGACAAGTTCTATTCACTGACAAGTCTCGTTTTCACCTCAGCCACAGCGATGGAAGGATTCGAGTGTACCGACGTCGAGGTGAACGTTACGTCAATCATTGTGTCATGGAAGAAGATTGGTTCGGGGGCGGCAGCGTTATGGTATGGGGTGGGATTGCAGCAAGACAGATGACCGGTTTAATAGTGGTAGAGGGAAATCTCAATGGACAGCGCTACTGCGACGAGATCATCGGCCCTGTTGTTTTACCGTTTTTGCGTCATCATGGCCCAGGCATTACATGACAACGCCCGGCCTCATAATTGCTCGACTTGTTCAGGATTCTCTTAAAAAAAACCAACGTGAATGTCATCCCCTGGCCGGCTCGCTCCCCTGACCTCTCACCAATCGAGCACATGTGGAATGAGATGGATCGGTGCCTTCAACGTCAATTAGGTCTTCCACAGACACTCCAGGAACTTCGAAACATGCTCCAGCAGATATGGACAGATATCCCACAGGACTATGTGCGACGCCTGGTCCATTCCATGAGACTAAGATGTGTTGCTTGTATCGCAACCAGAGGTAGACACACACGCTACTGATTTGTAAATTGACATTTTGGCATGTTCATGGTTTTTTTAATGAAATCACGCATTTTCTGAAGTCAGTTTGGCAAATTAATCCATTTGATCACTTACAGCAGTCTTTTATCTGTTGCAAACCGATTTTTCAGATTTGGTAAAAAACAAAACTTTGCATTAAATCTTATTCAATGTCACAGGAACTTTTCTTGTTCAGTATATAAACTTTCCTCCTTCATGGCATAATGCCATACCAAACCCTTGGCGGGATCATTCTGATCCATCCAATTACCGACCTAGATCTTTAACTAGCTGTGTTTGTAAAACCATGGAACGCATGGTAAATAATCGATGAGTGTGGTACCTGGAAACTAACAATGTAATTACGAATATTCAATGTGGCTTCCATAACGACCGAAGTCATATCGGTCATTTGGTGCATTTAGAATCGTTCATTAACAAAATGATTGTAAATCATTGCAAGCTTATGATACGAAGTGGAAACATGGTATTTTATAAGATATTCATAATTTTGGATTGAGAGTCCGTTTGCTTTATTTCATGCACCAATTTGTAACAGACGGACAAGTCTATGTGGGTTCTCCCCTCTCTGATCATTATAATCAGGATCAGGGTGTCCCACAGGGCAGTATATTGTCTGTCACTTTATTCAGTTGGTAAATTGACAAAAGTTTTAAATGATTCAATTGGTGGGTCACTTTTGGTGGATGATTTTAATATAATAAAGTTACAAATGATCCTTTGAAAGTGGGTTTAATTTTTTAAAATCGAAAACCAATGGTATACATTTCAAACCTGACGAATCAAACCTGACCTTTCCTCTGCCAAGATAGCTCCAAACTATAACTCCTACTCAGCTTTTGTCTGTCCTCCATGGCAGTTGGTACAGCCAGAGGTAGACCTACCATTAACTCAATGAAAGAAATCGGAAACAAATCAGCTTGTGTATCAACAAGAATATGATTAGTTAAGACGCTCAATACATATAAATCAATATTTACAGATGGACCCAAGGACGGTATCATCAAGGTTATCAGACAAGAATTCCACGCTTTTTTAACAGCTCTAATGTGTATCAATGACATGCTTGACTACATGATTCTTTCATCACAAGGGATACAGAATGGAGGATTTTCTCCTTTAAAAAAATATTTATGAGTGTAGCGTCAATGGCCAATACGACATCGTCGCATTATGACCTCTTCAAATCTGGACTGACGATCCAAGTAGGCATAACCGACAGTTGGTTGAACTTCATGTAACCTATTTATACTTTCTTGGGTGTCCCACTTCTTTTGCATCAGATCATGGATGTAAGACCTAACCACGGGTTTATGGTCAGCTTCTTGGATTAGAAGTGGTGTCACAGATGTTTTAGTGCTGCTTTTGCAGCAGCATCGGCCATTGTGTTACCAATGATACGAACATGGCTGGGTAAAATTGTCAAATTGGCCAGTAGCAAGATAATAAAGTAATTCAAGAATTTCAATCAAAAATGTTTACATGACATATTTGTAATAGGCTGAAGGCACGAACGTGAATCTGAAAAATAATGAATTGTTTATGTTTAGATTGGTTATTAACATATTTTAGTGCTGTTAAAATGACGTTTGCTTCTGCTGTGACAATGGAACTGTTATGTGAAGATACTGTTCTGGATCCAGTGACAGTGGCACGAGCAACTGTGCCACCATCCTTGGATCCATCTGTAAATATAGATTTATAAGTGTCATGTGTGCTTCTAAATTGGTTGTAATCTTGTTTATAAATTCGTTGATTTGTGTCTGTTTTTAGTCTTGTGAATGTGAGGGCTACATTTAGCCTAACCATTTGCACAGGAGGGGATGACAAAGTTGGATGGGAGCTTTATGTTGAAGATTAATTTTAGCAGCGGAAATGACAGATTTGATTCTGATTCCAAATGGTGGAACAAAAGATTTCTTATTGTAAATATCTTCGTAAAGAGGATAAAATACGCAAATACGCAACTGAAAGCTGGAATTGACTGATTAGAAAATAACATGGTGATTGTAAGGATAATTTCAGACGGCGTTGTTTAAGGGATGGCTCATCCGCCTCCACACATACTGTGAATAGAAAATCAAAAGGCTCCAAGGAAAAGCCTCAGGGCTTGATGATGGATAGTATGTAGTTTTTGTAACTTACGTTTACATTCTCGACCATAGACGATGGAGCCGTTATTAAGTTTGGAACGGATCAGTGACCTGTATAAGAGTAAGAGGCTGTCTGATCTCCTTCCCACTTTGAATTAGATACAACTTTCAACAGGGCCTTCAGACATTAAGCTTTAAGTGATTTCATATGTGGTAAGAAAGTTAAACGGCAATCAAAGATGAGTCCCAAAACTTTGGCCTTCTTTTCAACTTCAATAGGGGTGACATTCCAAAAATAATTCATGATCCTTATGTGGCTGATATTTTCTGCAGAAAATGAATACAATTAATATAAACCCATTTTCAAGAGACCACTTGTGTATTGACAGATTTGTAACTGCTTCTCTATTGTATGCATATTTTTACCATGACAATAAATATTAAAATCATTCACGAAAAGTGATTCATCTACCGAATCACTTAAAATTCTTTGACAGACTATTTATTTTAATACTAATTAAAGTGACAGACAAAATACTGACTGGATCATGATCAGACAGGGTTAAACCGACTAGGAATTGAAATTGCCTGTCTGATAAAACTTGTGATATAAAATAAGGTAAACGCCCTCTCAAGCCAAGATCATGTAAATCCTTTAAAATACCACGATTCCAGTGAGTATCATAATTGATACTATGTGTTGTTTATTAACAATGACATTTTCAACAAAGGATTCTAATCGCAATAAATGATGAATAGTATTTCGATTTTTCCTGAAACCACACTGAACATTTGTAAGATGAATATTATTTTCCAGATACCAATCTAATCTATTATACACCATTCGTTCCATAGTTTTGCAAACGCAGCTGGTTAGATAGAAAAGGTTTATGATCCCGGCAGGTTTTTGGTATTTGGACTACAATGGCGTTACGCCACAAAGGAGGAAAATTCCATGAAGTCCATATTTGGTCAAAAATGTCTCAACGAGTCTCTGGTTAGAAATATATTAAACAAATTTGGTTTTGGTTGGTCGGTTGGTTGGCTGTTTTAGACCGCGTCTGGGACAGGCAATCCAGTGATGGTATCATGAGCATCGAAATTTGGATATGTTTGGCTGGGTGAAGTTATTGTTAATGAAACTGGATTTTTGTCAGAATTTAAGCAGCGAATTCATAATATACAATATATATATATATATATATATATATATATATATATATACACACACACAGATGTTAAATAAACAATTATTAAGTCTTAGCGAAACCAGTCTGTACCAATCAATGAAGGATTCCTTGTGTTTTGAAATGTATCTTAATAGTATTGATGTTGTAAAATACCGTGTAGCTCTAATACGTTTTAGGCTCAGTTCATGATTAAAAAGGGGAGATGGGTTGAACCCAAATTACAGCTTGATCAGCGTCTATGTACATTTTGTGAATCTGATATAGAGGGTGAATACCATATTTTAATAATAGAGTAAATAAATAGAGTTAAGACGGCTGTATTTGCCACATTACTCATATGTACACCCTAGCATTTTCAAATTTGTCCATTAATGCAAGACTGTCGCAGAAGTGTCATTTTTAATCACCAAAGTGTGTGTACCACATTATGAATGAAAGAAAGAATGCATTATTATCAAGATGTGACAATATTTGTAAGTATATACACTTAGGCAACTGGTGGGGATGGTGGGTCGGTATTGGTAGGGGAGCAAGCCTCTCGTCTTGTTTCATCTGAAATGTTGAGTAGCCCATTTTGCACTTGAATGTATACTGTGTTACCATTTGTACCTGGCCTGCGGCCTGAGGCCTATAAATTAACTTTGACTTGACTTGTTTCAGGACTTGATTCAAGCAATGCTCCAATAACTGATAGTAGATATTATCATCACCTGCTGCAGTATCATGAGCTTGTTCATGAGCGGTATATAGCTCATGCATTGAAAGTACTTCATAGTATTCTTCACCATTATTAGAATCAAAACCTTCTTCTTTCCGTGTTGTTTCTGATATCTCTGAACCTCAGGGACCTCACCAAGTTTATTTGTAATGTCAGATTTATCCGTTTTTAATGTGTCACCTCTTTGAGAAGGTTAACAGGAGATTTGAACCTTTGCCTTATATAACGTCAGACGTTCCTCGCACATTGTTCTGAGAAGCCGTGATGTAACCGGAATACTGTTAAAAGCGGCGTTAAACACAACTCGCTAGCTCGCTTTGTCTTATGACCCGTGAAGATTCCGGGGTAGAATAGGTCTTCACAACCCCTGCTTGCCGTAAAAGGTGACAATGCTTGTCGTTAAAGGCGCCTAACGGGATCGGGTGGTCAGGCTCGCTGATTTGGTCGCCCAATTGCGTGGATCGATGCTCATGATATTAATCACTGGATTGTCTGGTCCAGACTCGATTATTTACAGACCGCCATCATATAGCTGGAATAGTGCTGAGTGCGGCGTTAAACAACAAACCAACCAACCAAGCTTTGCCTTATATATATTTAACCGCGTTCCACACCTTGGACATGGGTGTGCGTGAAGTAAGAGACACAATTCCTTCAAGATAGGCGCTTATTGAGTTAATAAGCCCTGGCACGAGTAACTTTAACATTATTTTGGTTATGAACTGTAGGATGTTTGTGGAAGTAATTTTCTGCTTTCTTGCTACACTTTCTTGGTTGTTTGCATTCATTGGTTAATCATGGTTTACGTACATGAGGATTTGCAGAGTACTTTGGAATTGTTTAGTACACAATACTATTAAGTTGAGTAAAAAATAACTGGATGGAATTTGGGACTTTTCTGAAATAATCAGTTTTCAATTATTCAGCACTTACTATTTCATACAAGGGCCCATTGGCCTTTGTGAAATTCAACCGCGAGGAAGAGGAGTTATCATCTGGTTTCACAGCTTTTAGGGAAGTAATCACTTACACTTCCACAAAGGTCTTCATCCACAGACCATTCAAATTCATTGTGATGGACAGATCAAGGACAGAAAAGGTCCCAGTGGCAGGATGTAAATAGATGCTTGAATCGTCATGGTCGGTTGGTCGGTGGTCGGTTTGTTGTTTAACGCCGCACTCAGCACTATCCCAGCTATATGACGGCGGTCTGTGTGATAATCGAGTCTGGACCAGACAATCCAGTGATTGACATCATGAGCATCGATCCACGCAATTGGGATCGATGACATGTATCAACCAAGTCAGCGAGCCTGACAACAAGATCCCGTTAGTCGCCTTTTATGACAAGCATAGTCGCCTTTACGGCAAGTATAGGTTGCTGAAGACCTATTCTACCTCGGAATCTTCACGGGTCGAATCTTCATGAAAGAGACATAAACTATTATCAGAAATAAAATCTTCAATAACTTTTGCCTTAATTTTGGTAGTCGTACCCATAAAGGGTTTTGCCCATTTAAATCGCACATGATGATGCAGGGCTTAGGGAGATGATCCTATTGATTATTAAGAGCACATGGAGATGGGATATATAAAGTGCACAAAGTATATAAATGCGATGTTCAATGTAAGACTGATAGCAACAGCTTGAAGATTAGTACTTAAATGAACAGCGCTATAAATGAAAATCTGCCTGACTTAAATAGTACAGCCGCCAGCCGCTTTATCACCTTGCGGAGAAAACGAATGATGACAGTTTTACTGTCTCAGGTCAAATGTGTCTGTATGTTTAAGATTCGTCCTTGGGGGAGTGGCCACTTGTACAACCACTAGTGCCCTCGTGAGGGGATACTTCCCTATCCATGTCCTCAAGCAACCCATACCTGTTGTGGAGTTGCACAGGACCCTTGAGTCCTTTGACGCTCGTTCAGTTTGATCTTTCTGTTTTGGACTTTGTTTTTGTTGATGTTGATGCTACCTGGGTAGATTTTGGAGCTGTAACTTTCTTTGATTCATGTTGCATAGCTTCGATTTCAGTAACTAGCATTGTTGAGTCTCCAACTGTTCATGGCAGATCTGTCTGACAGTGAACTGCTGCAGTTTTAAGTGTTTGAACAGTTTTAACGACAGACGCATAAGAGTGTCTGACAGTTAGAGCACTTGAGAGGCTTGGGGCAGGTGTTACCATCCTGATTAATTTGACCACATCTGAAGAAAGTAGCTTTACGTCCAAGTCCAAATTTCTGACATTAAAAACAGCGAGTAGGTCGTGGGATGTAGAGGTCCACAGGCAACTTGGTAGAGCTGTTGTGACGAAAGTCAAAAGATATATGTCAGAATATATGTGAATCGTTTGGCTTCAAACACACCTTGACTCCGAAGGTCTGATACAATTTCGTCAATAGTTATTCAGGCCGACTGCGGCCGCAGTCTCAGATTTGCCCTTGCTAAAATTAAGACTTTTGTGAACAGAACAGCTAACAGGTATATCAACCAACTTAGTTGATGTCATGAGATTGATAGCTTGTGCTTTCCTGGTACATTCAATCAAAAGCGCTCCAGATCGTAATTTTTTAATATCCTTCAACTCACCAGTTTTACCCTTGAGTCCTATTTTCCAAAGAAAAGAGCTAGTTTACGGTCTCCCTTGGCTTCCCTGACGAGAAACCGAGGCCAAGTATCACTTTCAGAATTACAACAATCTGGTCACTGTTTCAGCATCAGGTGAATCGAACTCAGATTCTGATAGTTGTTGGGTTTTTTTTGGATAGTGTTTACCCATTCTTATTTTTTTGTGATTCAACAAACCTGATCCCTGCCCGCCACAGATCGCCAACAAGGGCGATGTCATATGTAAACGGCATTCCAGCAAAATAACATGATAGGGATACAGGAATGTTATACTCCAGAGGATCCAGAGGATCCAGATGATCAACTGGATTGGCCCACGAGCCACCGGCTTCTGGTTATATGCTCTAGGCAACACATCTTAATGAACAGAGGACTATTCGAAAAGTAAATACAGTGTAAAACCATATCATATCGTCTAGGTGAAGTCAGGGTCGAAATGGTGTGTTCCCGGCTCCAGTGCCATCAACCACCAGAATCCCTTCCTCCACCGACACATGGGAGCAACCCAAGGCAAACAGGTTGCCCAATTTAGTCGCCTCTTGTGACAAGCAATTGGGTGCAAAGGACATCTTATACCCCAGTTCCAAATACGGGAAGAGCAATTAGTATTACCCAGCACTCACCATGTGGAGAGTCATGGGTGCCGCAGTAGGTCCCACACGAACTAACTTATTATTGGGAGGAATATATACTTACCTACAGTCTTTTTATTGAAATAAGTGCATAAAAAGACGTCTTATTAATCAAATTACCGCTGCAGGGAGGTCACATAAACGTAATAATTGAATATGTTCGTAAAACGTTGCTATTGGCCGCTTCGCAAATTGTTGGCGTGATTATTGACGTGAACTAGCATCCAGATCCATGCCATCTTGCAAAACTGCAATTTGAGATTATACTAATACAATTGCAAAGTTTTCTCTGTGTGTGCCTATGTGTGTGCGTGTGTGCGTGTGTGCGTGTGTGCGTGCGTGCGTGTGCAGCCAACAATGAATATTTGATATATATTTTACTTTCAGGTGAAAATATTTCAAATGGGAAAGATGCAAAGCAGAGTAGTAACTATGAAAACTATTATGCTGCCCAGGCTCTGGATAGAAGTTATGCATCCAGCGGGTCAGTAACGGAACGTAGCATGATGTCCTGGTGGGAGGTCGACCTGAGGGGCTACTTCACCATCAGCAGCATCACCCTCACAGCAGCCACCTTAAGAACCAGGTGTAAGTTCATACAGAACACCTACCTTTAGTTTCATCGAGTGATAATGCATAACTTAAATGGATTATCACACGAAAAATGAAGTCCTTGCAAAAAGATCTATATCAATTTCAGTGTAATTCAGTAACATACGGTAGCTGTATGGGATGTCATTAATGACACAAGACTTGTTATACATTTAACCATCGATTTCCCTTACGTCAGGGAGAGTAAGAATAACTTGACCATACAGTTCAAACAATAAGTCATTTAATGTTTGATACGTGCCCTTGAATACTCCTTTGTTTACAGATCTAGAAATGAGAAATGCCTTCGTGGAGGTCATGGACAAAGATGTCAGCCTCTGCTCTGATGTCCAGTCGGAGTGGTGTGGGAATGTGTCTAGCACTGTCACTGCTGGGGAAGAGTTCACCTTCACCTGCAATGCAACATTCCCTGTCCGCTATGTCCGTGTCACAAGGCCATCTACCACCAATGTACACCTCGTTATCGGACATGTGGATGTTCAAGGGGAGGGGGCTAAGAAGCCATATCGTGAGTAAACCATAGACACAAAAATAGTTCAGAAAAGTCAATATCAGGCATATATGGAATGGAATTAAAAGACTGTGGTACCGTGTAAAAACAACAGAATAAACACACACACACACACACACACACACACACACACACTAAAAACAATTTGATATTTCAATGTGCTTGTAAGTTAGTTTAAATACCTCAAACAGATAATGAGTATTCATTAATTCAGAAGGGGCAGTAATGTAGCCTCCTAGTTAGTTCACAAAAGTCCATATCAGGCCTAAATCATAATTATATATGGAGTGGAATTAAAACACCGTGGTGCCGTGTAAAAAACACACATAAGAAATCGGAATGTACGGTGCTAAAGAATGAGTGGACACACTGATCGGTTGGGAAATGGAAACTTTTTTATTGTTTCTTTGTTGAAAGATGAAAGATTGAAAGATCCATTAGCCAAGAGACAGACACTTATGCGCTGCTGAACTCGTACTTTCTCTCTCTCAAATCAAATACTACGTTGCATACCCTGAAATGTGAATCTTGAGGGAAAACGGAAATCAAATTAACAAAGGTTTTTTTATAAAATGTCTTATAAACAGAAAAGAACTCGAAAAGAACAATATTTTATTTAAAAATTCAATCCTGCATTATATTGAACAAAATTAGTATATACTTAAGTGTGAAAGACAGAGATTTCTAAAGTTTAGAAAAGTGATACTTTGCCGGAACGACCCGTAACGAAATGAACCGAACGTGCGCGTGTCGCATTCGGCAGTTGTCGCGCTTCGGAACACTTCAGTACATTCCTGCGTTGACAGTGAAAATATTTCACTGGATAAAAGTTCTCCTCACACGTTATATTTGTTTGAAACTCTTCCGATTTTAACAGTTATGGTTCAAATGCCTGGCTTAGCGATCGTTCCTCTGGGTTTTGTTCGGTGTTGTTAAATGTTGAATGTGGTTGTAAGTTAGATTAAATACCTCAAACAGATAATGAGTATTCATTAATTCAGAAGGGGCTGTAGTGGTGAAAGCCTTCACCCGGAATCTATTCCCTTCATAGCTACAAAGTGAAGCCTATTTATGGTGTTCCCTAGGCCTGATATTGCTGGGATATTGCTAAAAGCGGCGTAAAACCATACTCACTCATTAATTCAGATGGTGTGAAATATAATCTCAGAAGTACATAAATTAAAAGAAAAAAATTCAAGTATTTTATGGAGATTATTATTTATATTTATTTTTCATATTAGCACTATATCTTGTTTGTGGGCAGGAATCCCTGTGTAAAAAGGTTAATGCATACAGGAGGGAGAATTTAGACTTTGCGTTTTAATTGTTTGGGGTAATTTGTTTAAAAAACAGTACTTTCAACAACAAATGAAGTATGTTATAAATACGATATTTCATGTGCCAAGTGAAATATGATGTATGAGTGCCGTGGAAAAGGAGATTTTCCTCAGACGGTGTCCTCAGACACATGAAATATCTTGTTTATTTTAATCACAAACGCAGTTTTGTTGCCAGATAACTGCACAATCCACCTGCGCCGTACCCGGCTATTGAAGACGTCATAATCAGTGTAGCTTCATGATACGAAAGAAACATTTCGAAGGAAGTATTGAGAATTGACTTTTGTTTTAAATTACAATGTATATGACTGTATACTCGAATTGCAAGTACTTCTCTAATATATATGAGGACAGTGAGTTATGATGTATCTTGACTGGGATAGATACCAGGTTGAAGGCATGTCACTGGCGACATTGGTGACGTCACAATCACTGATTTGCCAAACAGACTCGAATATTTACAGACAGCCATCATAAAGTTCTTGAATGCGGCGTCAAACAATACATATTTGTGTCTATTTTTCTTCTTCATGCCCATCAGGTGCAGTATAAGTCCAAGTTACCTTTTCATTTAGGATGGATCGGGTGGTCAGTCGCTGTCACATGGCTGATACTGTGACACGATGACGTGCCCAGTCGCTATTTCAGACTAATTATTATCTAAATTCTAGTATTCATCTTCTCTAGGTTCCTACTACAAGCCGTTGAAGAACAAGAAGGTGTCACAGCCATTCCTGACAACGTCCACCATGACAGCCGGAAACTGTGGCATCATTTGTCACCAATATCATTCATGCACCGCCTTCAGCTACAGTGCAACGATCCCGACTGATGAAAACTGTCTGCTAACTGACAAAGTAATGTCTTCATCTGACGACAATTCTTGGACAACCTACCCTATTTCCTGTTTGTAAACATTCAACTAATATATAGCAAGCTTCTCCCACACTTTATTACACCTATGTTTGAAGTAAAACATACTCCCGTTGACCCAAGAACAAGCTTAAATGTAAGATTATTTTTTGTAAGTTGTCTAATATTTGTCCAAAAATTGAAATACTTTTCATAAAGTATCATGTTTGCCGTTGTGTCATAAGAGTCTGGGATCAAATGGATCCCAGTACATTTGCTATTTATTGGATGAACTCGGCGATTTGTTGATTTCGTGTCATTCTACAATGACGGTTTTGTTTGCCTCATCAAGATTTGATTGTTTTGTACGAAAATCGAGTTGACGCAAAATGACATAACATCATGCCATTAGGCATTTGAGGTCACCTATTGCATTCGACGTCATCTTATGCAATCACACCATACGCTAACTCTGATTTACAGTAAGTCATCAATTCCCGCATGTACCTATGATGATAATGACAAACTCTTTGGCCCAAACAATCAGTTCGGTAGGTCGAAATATGACAAAAACGTAAAGTCCTTTTTCATATATATTTCCTCAATGTTAGGTAGGTAATGAAAAGAGATAGAACAAAAGGAAACTATTTCTCTATTATGAGTTTAGTGTAATTACCAACATCCCGAACCACTGATAAGTTTTTCAAGACACCGAAACTGTCTTGCAGACAGGGATTTTTAAGCTTGAGGCAAACCAATCTTTCCCGTATTTTCTGGAGTGAACAATAAAGCTCCCATTAACGATGCCTGGAGAGTGGAAGGCCGGTGGTTCGATCCCCGGACGTGTCATACCATGAGACGTTAAAATATGGTACTGCAGACAGACGTTAACGAGGGAAGGAAACATGATTTGCCTCCTATTAGCTAAAATTAAGTGAGAGAGTTTGGTTTAACGCCGCTTTTAACCTTTAGCTAAAAACCGCCTTCAGTAATTGTGTTTGCAAGAGTTGCTCCCCGTAAAGTATTGGGTTTACTTAGAGACCATCGTTGCGTTGTCTCTCGCTAAACGCACTTTACATTCTCAGTTGTGTTAAAGGTTTGTAGTCATATTAATGTATTAATTATACAATGAGACTTACACTTCATATTATTTGGGAAATTCTACAGTAACCTGTTTCTCAAGTTTATGCTCACAGCATTTAATCATTACCTTTGTCCCTGGTAATGACCCTGCCAGACGCTTGACATTAAGGGTACAAAACAAGGTCTGAATTTGGTAAGCATGTTATTCATTGTCTCTCAATGAGTCAATGAGCTACCACTATCAAATTGGCAATTGACCGGACTACTACAAGCATACATTACTTTCTTTATATGCTGGACCGCATAATGTTTATAAATAGCGTTTTCTTTTTATACCTGTCACTAATGCACACCAAAGCATAAGAAGATAACCTCTTATCACTGACGTGTTAAAAACCAATAAAATGTCGATTGTCAGCTGTCCTGTGCTGTACATGCACTGACACACATTTTTGTGAACTAAGGAACGGCCATTTCATTTTAGGGTGTTTTCAAATTAGCATGGCTTTGCTTCATGTTTAGAACATCAATTTTCTTTTTTAACATAAGAGGTGCTCAGTTAGTTTTCTAGATACATAAAGAACGAACTGTATTCTTTGGACACTTAGTCTGAATAAAATGACACATTATTTTGTTCCTACAATGCAAGGCATATGTATGTTTTATCAATAAAACGGGTACGATTGTTTTTTTTAGTAATGTATAACTTGCTCTAGTCACTCTGTCTGAAATACTGCTGATGTGACTTTAAATTAGACATGTTTACCGAAGAAAAGTCATCTGTTACATGAACATGTTTAACAGGATTACACGATATCAGAGGCTGGGATTGTATCCAAAAAATGGAATTGTCCACGAACATTCTTGAAAAATAATAATTTTGCTTTACACTGTTGAAAAAACATCGCAAAAATGATATTGTTGCGAGGTGTTTTAGATAAAAGCTGAAAAAATTATCTAATCTTGATACAAAATCCCACACCAGAATATCAAAAGGTCGTGACTCATGCTGTATAATAATAATAATTATATACTGTATATTGATAAAATTTGAACACTAACACGAATGTATTATTTATGTGTTGTCCATATGACTAGTTATACAATGCGAGCAGTTGAAAGTAAAATATCAATATTAAAGGAACAGTTTTGTACTGTAATCGTTTAATACTTTGTTTTTAAAAGCAACGGATGGAGGAGACGCTATTGGAAATGATAGGAATATTGATATTTGTGGGGTTGGATTGAACCAAAGTCGAACGTTGTTGAATGGCATACTGAAGATGCAATTGCAAGAAACGTTTATGTTGAGCTGAAACACACATATCACCTGATGTATGGCAACAAGCATTTACTATTGACACATAAAAGCAATTTTTCCCTTAATCCGACAATGCAACAATGATACTAAACGTTTTGATTTTCAATATCGATTTTTCCATCAAACTTTATATACCAAGAGAGAATTTCTTACAATGAAGCGGAACTTTAAACAAGTGAATCATATCATGTCTGGTAAACTATATTTACACTATCTGTATCAAAGGGATATTCCTCATTTCCATTCTTCATATAGAAATTCTAAAAAATGTATACAGTAGAAATGTTTATTGCCAGGAAGAATGACCAACATTGTGTTCTTGCAAGAAAATGGACATCTTTAAATGTTGATGTTGAACAATAACGTCAATGTTAACAATATATTTCATTGTATTTCACATGGAATCATCATTGCACAATCTACGAGTCTATAAATTTGTATCTGATTTGTATCTACACCTGCTGATGTGAATAAATGAAATTCTAAAAAATGTATACAGTAGAAATGTTTTCTTGCCAGGAAGAATGACCAACATTGTGTTTTTGTAAGAAAATGGACATCTTTGAATGTTGACTTTGAACAAGAACGTGTGTGTGTGTGTGTGTGTGTGTGTGTGTGTGTGTGTGTGTGTGTGTGTGTGTGTGTGTGTGTGTGTGTGTGTGTGTGTGTGAGTTAAGATTTACAGTCACATCGGCAATATTTCAGCCATATCGTGACGAGAATTTATACAATATTTATACATATATTTAAACCAAATAAGAACCTGTCAGCGAAGGACAGTAAAATGACTAGAATATCACAGATTGAATGCTTAAAGCTAGCATACAACAATAAAAAGATATCATAAAATAGTCATGAAACATTACAATATAAAACAAAGCTACAGATCACCATGCGAGGGTCCATGGGGACTAACATTACTTTTGCTACCTGCATGGACCCCAGCCGGATTTATATCATCCCTTCAGCTGTTGGCGATTATTGACAAATTCAGCCATATTAAAGGAACACACATTCTACGATTAAAATTGTGGCGGAAAAATGTTCTTCGAATGACAAGGTCTGACGTACCCTCTCTGGGGGACAATCATTTTACATTACTTCAACACCCTTCGAGGATACAGCCACTAACAATCTCAGGTATTACATTTATTCTACCAATTGTAAAAAAAGGTATATTATATACACAACATGTTAATCAAAATTTATGGTACAATTCAATGTCTTTTTAAAACCCAATCACTTAATGAGAACTGATATTAAAAAGATCCTTCATAGATGTAATCTTGAAATATTTATCCCTTGGGATGGAAAAATCAACACAGTCAAGCAGGACATGCTTGACCGTGATTTTTTCATCACAAGGGATACAAAACGGAGGATCCCCACCTTGTAATAAATATTCGTGCGTATATCATCTGTGGCAAATAAGACATCGTCTTAATACGACCTCTTCAAATCTGGACTGACAACCCAAGTACGTAGGTGTAACCAATAGTGGGTTTAAGTTCATGTAATTTATTGTCTACTTGTGCGTCCCACTTCTTCTGCATTAGATCTCGGATGTAACATCCACTAACAGGTTTATAATCACTATAGGGTATAAGAAGTGGTACACCAATTTAAACATACATACGAAATATGTGTAAACTTTCTAAAATACCTGTCAACAAAGGACAGTAAAATAACTAGAGTTTCTCAGAAATATTTAAAACTAGTAGTGATGGATAAAACGTTATTAAAATACATAACAATACATGATAAAAACGAGCTAGAGATCGCCAGCATCCAAAGGTAGGCCACCATACTATGGACCGAACAAGAACGTGAATGGTAACAATATATTTCATTGTATCTCACATGAAATCATAATGACACACTCTATGAGTCTCTGTATCAATTTGTATCTGATTTGTTTCTACACCTGCTGATGAAAGTATTTGATTTGCTGTTTCTTATGTTTATATGCCTTAATTAATTGCCTTCTCAGTAACAAGGAGGATAACTGAACACACAGATAAGTGGATTAGTTTTGCTTGGTATCCACCAAACGAGGGTACAGTGAATTCATAAATGAATGAAGCGGTCAGGTTCGGTGACTGCAATGGACGTTGTTCACAACATCAGTCACGGGACCTGGACCAACTTATTTACGGATCTATTTACAACCGACACCCGCGAAGAGCAACCTCCCCGTGGTGAGCGCTGGGTAACGCTAATCGCTCTTCCCCCGTGTGGACCCGGGGTAGAATGTGAAAGTTGTAAGTTTGTATTATGGAGATCGAAAATGAGACCCAAGAACATGGCCTCTTCTACAACCTTGATATGAGTGCCATGTAAAAATAGCTTTGGATCTTTATGATATTTGTATTTCCTACAGAAATGAATACAATTGATCTGAGCTTTGGAAAACTTAAAACCATTTTCGAGACACCATTTTTGGATTTTGTTAAAACAAAACTGCAACTGTCTCTCGATGGTATCCATATTTTTTCCACGACATGAAATATTCAGTTCGTCCACAAAAAGGGAACCATCAATGGAATCATTTACAACCTTTGACAGACTTACAATCTTTATACAAAACAGTGTTACGGACAAAATACTGCCTTATCCTGAGTATAATGTTCAGACAGGGTGGAACCCACACGAACCTGAAATTGTTGGTCTGTTACTAATTGGGATATAAATTGAGGCATACGGCCTCTTAACACCAAATCATGTAGATCTTTTAAAATATCATGTTTCCATGTGGTATCAAACCCTTTTTCTAAATAAAAAAAAGATTGATACTGCATGCTGATTATTCACAATTGCATTTTTGACAAAAATTTCTAAACGTACCAGATGGTCAATGGTACTTCTATTTTGACGGAAACCACATTGAATGTTACTTATAAGATTGTTAGTTTCCAAGTACCACACCAGTAAATTATTTACCATTCGCTCCATTGTTTCGCACACACAGCTGGTTAGTGATAGTGGTCGATAATTGGATGCATCAATATTGTCTCTACCAGGTTTAGGTATGGGAACAGTTATTGCATTACGCCACGAAGGCGGAACATTTCCTGACGTCCAGATCTGATCAAATATATCAAGAAGCGTTTCTACACATGATTTAGGCAAATGCTTCAGGAGCTGATAATGAATATTATCATCTCCCGTTGCAGTATTGTGCGCTTGACCTAAGGCAGTATTTAGCTCATGGAACAAAAATACCTCATTATTATCCTCTCCATTTTGAGAAGCAAAATCAAACCCCTTCTTTTCCTGTTGTTTCTGATAATTGTGAAACTAAGGATCGTAGTTCGATGATGAAGAGTGTTTGGCCAGCGTTTCACCCAAATTACTGGCATTGTCCGAATTATCTGTTAACAGATGGTCACCGTCTTTGATATGGTGAACACTCGATTTTGAACCTTTGCCTTTATTTTTTGCAATCATGCTCCACACCTTGCATATAGGCGTGCGAGAATTAATTTTAGAGACATAATTCCTCCAAGACTTACACTTATTTTACTTGAAGGTACAGCGTGCCTTGGCCCTTGTAATTTTAACATGATTCAAATTATTGACAGTTGGATGTCGGTGGAAATATTTCTCAGCCTTTTTCCTACACTTCCTAGCCTGTTTGCATTCATTATCAGACCATGGTTTTTGAATGTGTGGATTTGCAGAGGACTTTGGAATAGTTATCTCAGCAATTGGTTATGTCGGCAATTTCGTTTAAAATATCAGAAGACAGCTGAATAGGATCAGTTACATCCCTGAACACACCAGGCTTCAACCTATCAGTACAGAGTTCCTGAAAGGAGGGCCAGTGGGCTTTGGTAAAGTTCCGTCTTGATGTGGGTGGAACACCAGATGGATCATTTGCTGTCAGGATTGAAGGGAAATGATTGCTTCCACACAGGTCATCGTGAACCGAACATGTAAATTCGTTCAAGAGATTGGAATCTGTTAGGGACAGATCTAAAGCTGAATACGTTCCAGTAGCAAGATGTAGATATGTACTTGATCCATCATTGAAAATGCACAGGTTGTTTTCGGTAATAAAATCGTCAAGGTCGTTTCCCTTAGGGTTGATGACAACACTTCCCCATAACGGATTATGGCCGTATAAGTCACCCTTGATCATGTATGGCTTAGGCAGCTGGTCATATACAGATTGAAGGTCCGATTGCTGAAGCACAACAGAAGGTGAAATATACAGAGAACACAGAGTAAAAGTTATGTGCAAAGTCAGTCAGACTGTAACAGTTTGAAGATTGGTATGAAGTGAAACAGGATGTGGATCACTCCCTGCCTCATCAAAACAGAAGATCCACCAGTAGTTTTAACACCTGGTGGAGAAAAGGAATGGAAGGAATTGCACCGACGCAAATCAAAGTTCTGCTTAATTCTGCATTCTGCTTAAGGTATGTATCCTGGAGACAGATTGCCGATGGCGTATTATCTTGTATCAAAAGATGTAACTCGTTAAAATTGGTCCTGAGACCTCTGCAATTCCACGGTAGTAGTGGATGGACATTGTTCATGTTATAGATGGGTGAACAGGAGATCTATTTCTCCCATTTCGCGGCGACTTACTTCTGTTGCCCCCTTGAGAATGATATCTGATATTGATTGTAAATTTGAATAGGGTCACGGCGACCCTTTGGTACATGATCTGAAAATCTTGAATAGTCAACTTTGTTGTTAGCATTTATCACAACAGGTGATGGTTTTGGTTCCGATGCTGGCTCCAGTGCTGCTGCCATTAACGATGTTGACACAGTTGGTGATGGTGATGTATCAGTTTGTGAAGAAGAAGTAGAAGAAGACTGTATCATAACAGTTTCCTGATGAAACCCAAGTTATATCCGTCTGACATTGAACAGGTGTGACTGTTTTTGAAGGTGGGCGTGACACTGCTGCCGAGTAGGAGACAGCTGTGGTCGGAGAGACAGTGGCCATGATTATTCGTTTTGCATCCAGGAAGGTGGTGTTCCGTTCATGTTTTAACTGAACAATCTGGTGTTGGATTTTAAACTTCGGACATGACTTGTAAGGGTCAAAGTGGTGTGTTGGAATGAGGAACACTATTGCTGGTTCCAGCGTCCTCAACCACCAGACTCCCTTTCTCTGCCGACATGGGGGCACAACCCACGGCAAACAGGCTGCCGAATTTGGTCGCATTTTACGACCAGCAATGGGGAGTGAGTGAGTTAAATTTAACGTCACATGGGTAATATTTCAGTCATATCGTGACGAGAAGTTATTATATATTATCAATTAATAAAAGCCTGTCATCAATGGACAGTAAAAGAACTAGAATATCACAGATAAATCTTTAAAACTAGCATGCAATCATAAAAAAAGATATATCACTATATGTCACAATACAATATAAAAATGAGCTATAGATCACAAGCAACCAAAGTTAGGCCACCATAGACCAGCAATGGGGTGCTGTGGAATGTTACCAAGCACTCAACACGGGGAGCTTGCTCTTCACGAGTGCATGGGAAGCCTGAAGTGATGCAGTTGTCAGACGTTTACCACTTCGGTGAAACCAACGGGCACGGGTATGGTGCTGACAAACCTAGAAACATAATCGGAGCGAATCGGGATTCGAACCCATAATCATAGGTTTTCGTGCCCAAGGGACGCTACTCTGCGTAGCGAATCGCGCTGCCTTAGATGACTGCCCCCTCCACCCACCCTTTCAATAAATACTGATGTGTGTACGTTGTATGACGAATACGACTTCGTCGTAAAATGACCTCTTCCAATCTGGACTGACATCCCAAGTAGGAATAACATACAGTTGATTTAATGTGATGAAGCTTATTACTAACGTCTTTGGTGTCTCACTTTTTTTGCTTTATTACAGGTTTGATATCACTGTATGAGACAAGAAGTGGCGTCACATTCTTGTTGACTTCTGCTTTTGGTGAAGCATTATAATCAATTGGATGACAAATGATTCCAACAAGACTGGTTAGGAAAGAAAAGATAATGTCGTGTTGGCCAGTTACAAGTACATTGGCTTCTGCTGTGAAAATGGAGTTGTTATCCCGTAATCTTAATCATTTTGGATCCACTAACAGTGGCCCTATCAACGACGTCAACACCCGTGGATTCCTCTGTAAATAGAAATGTGTATGTGTAGGTATCACATAGCCACATCTGTTATGGCTAAAGGGAAGTATGAAATAAGCTGATAAGTACCTCCTTTTCCTTCTATAGCACATTATCTGGAGCTTGTTACACATTGATACATATTCGCCTCAAACAACATCACTTTCAATTTTTGTAAAAATTCTCTGCGATATTTCGACTAGTAATAGACATTAAATTTCAATAACAAACCCACCGCCTCATCCAAGGTCTAGTCCCTAATCGCTTAAATGAGCCTGCAGGGCAGTTATAATGGATAAAGTAACATTGTGATCAAATGACATCTGTCTGGTTTGTTTTCAGTATCAGATTATCAGCATACACAAAAGGTGGGCATAAGAAGTACTTGCATTTGCAAATTTAAATCGCAAGTTTTGGAAATAATGTCAAAATAGCTAGTAACTATTCATTGGAAGAGCAGACAAGCCCTTTTTTAGGATCCCAGAGGCATATATTTTCAAAACATCAAGTGAAAAATACGTTTGTTTGCAGAACGAACCTGTAGCCCAGAGGTTAATACGGTCAATCCCTGACTGAAGTAACCAAAAGATGAAGTAACGGCAATGGGAACAATCTATGTAAGAAGAGGGTGCAGTGTGACTACGTGAGATGGCGTCACACAAGCTGAGCAATATGCTCACTGGTGGGGATTATCACTGCTTAACGTCCCACTTCGACGGGTATGATATCAACCTGGCCACCAAGTTAATTTTGTCGCGTCTGAGCTTGGCTCCCTTCATTTAATTTCCTCAATTATACATTTTTTTTCCCATCCTGTAGTTCTTTAGGAATCTCTACGTTAGAAGACATGCTTGACTGTGCGTACATAGTGAGTGGCGTTACTAATGAAGAGTGACTGGAGTAATATCATGAATATTTAATATTTTGTGTCTGAAACTGACGCAAAGTATTTCTATAAACTGAGTCTCTGTTACCACAACACAACAGGCCGTCAATTGAAGATGTTGGTCCTCCGTGCCCTCGTTTGTGGAGCACTCTACACCAGTGTTACAAGACTGCAAAACATATATGTACAAAGTGAGTACTTTCAATGTTTCAGAATATTTGACTATATCATTTGCATGTCATCGGCTGGTTGCCCCGTACGTCGTCGTCCCACTCGGAATATTCTGTACCTGCACATTACTGCGGGCAGCGATGGAGTAGTGATATTGCGTGGAATCACTGCAACACGCCTCCCACTGACCCCTCTGCATATAGTTCGCACAACATGAAACCAGGCATTGAGAAAAAAACCCTTTTATTTAAAGTTAACAGACATTGGGTATACATTTATATAAGTGTCACGACTTCCGCGAGTTGGCGTAATGTGATTTCTTAAACTGTGAACCAGTGAAGACAGTCAATCAAACAAATGGTGGTATGACACCACATGGAATTATCCGAATGCTGGGTCGCGATGACCTTTGGCATCAGATTGAGCAGATTGTGTTGGCGGCAATAAACATCTCATCGTCAGGCACAACTGGTCCACGGAAACTGCAACTTTATGTCCTTTCTCCACCATTAATAGCATTTGAATGAGTTCACTTTGTACAGGTGATGCTATTTGTAAGATTCAGTTGTTGCGCTCTATTGTTTGTGACCTTTGAAATTTAACCATGGACTTATGTTCTTTCAAAATGGACATATAAAGTTGCATGTTAAAGTCGATGTTGTGTATTACTTTCATAACATTACTGAACAATGAAACTGTATGTGAATGATAATTGGCAACTTCGGTGACATTGGCGATGTTGCAAAATTTTATTTCTTTCCATGCATCTAGCATATTTAGCCCCCATTTGATTAAAGATGATTGGCATAGACCCTCACGGTCTAAATGTCCTAGCCTTTATGGCGCTTTTGTTTTTGCTTGTCATGTGACTGAGCTAGGGTTGACCAGGTATACCTGTAGGCATTAGAGTTTTGAGTTGGAGCGCTTATTCGGGTCTAGGACGTCCGTCTCTCACTTCCTATGTTCCTGTATTGACAATGTCGGATTGAGGTATTCCTACTAGTGGAATCTTGTGATGTATAGGGCAATGTCGGTCTTTTGTGAGAGACAGGAAAGTGGAACTGTGATTTGAGCTAGACTGAGTATATGCACACTGTGGCGTTGGATAATCGAACTGTGTTTTCAATATGTTTGTGACCAGAATCCGGATTGTGTCCAATTGTAGGAATTTCTGTATCACCTATACACCTATACCTATTTTGCTTTGCTGCACATCTATTTAATATTTGTAGGTTTTGGTTATAATGAAATATTCTTAATAGTACAAATGAATCCTTTTTGCTACCTGTATAATCAGCAGTTTCCAAAATACGTGTGCCCATTGGTACTTCAGAACTTCAGCACTATTATATTTGTGCCTATTGGTAATCTATTTCGTGGTTTAATTATTTACGTTTTCGCCCGAAGGCGATTGTCAGTGAATAGGTAGTGATTTTTACGTTTTTACGTTTCCCTCTGTATCACCGGACCACGAATGTGTCAAGTAACTCCAACCCAATTATAAAGTCATTTCATATGCTAGCCTTTCAAAGTTTTGTTGTGCACGGCACGTCACTATTATGAAGCCACAGATATGACATCACAGTGATACAGAGATGCGCCAAAGACTTGAAATACAGTCTTAGTCATTTACTGTAAAATTGTAGTAACATACATTGAATATTGTAACAACCGCAATTCTACATTTGTGTAACTGGGTGGCCATGTCGTCTATGGCGCCGCGATTCGCTGTGCAGAGTTGCGTCCCTTGTGCACACCAGAAACCTATGCTTATGGGTTCGAATCTGGTTCGTCCCAATTATGTTTCTAGGTTTGTCAGCACCATACCCGTGCTCGTGAGTTTCAGCGAACTTCTAAACGTCTGAGATCTGCATCACTTGGGGCTTTCCTCTTACATTGAGCTGACACTCCGCGATATAACTAGAGTACTGTTAAAAGCATTAAACCCAACTCACTCACATACACTGTTTTCCTTGCAGGTGAAAATATTTCAAATGGGAAATATGCTAAACAGAGTAGTACCCATATGACCTATGGTGCTAGTCGGGCTTTAAATAAAGTCTATATGTCATCTGGATCAGCAACAGGCCTTAGCAACCCGTCCTGGTGGGAGGTCGACCTGAGGGGCTACTTCACCATCAGCAGCATCACCCTCACAGCAGCCACCTTCGGGGGATGGAGTAAGTTCATACAGGACACGTCACTTACATCGAGTGATAATTTATAATTTATATTGATTATTAGACACAAAATATAGACCTTGTAAAGAAATCTCTCAATTGCAGTGTAATTACGGCAGCTGAATGGGATATCATTAATGATAAACTGATTCATTTCAAGATTCAATCACACAGAAAGAACACAAGAACCATCGACTTGACCATACAGTTCGAACCAAAAGCCATTATGTTTGATACGTGCCCTTGAATACTCCTTTGTTTACAGATCTACACATAAGAAATGCCATCGTGGAGGTGATGCTCTTTTGTTTCATTGAGCGATAATGTGTAAACATATATAAAATAGGTTGCACACCATATATCCCACGAATTGTTTTATAACAATAACCAAAATCAATTGTATAGGATGTCACTAGTGATAGTTTTCAAGATTTAGGCACTCTCGGTTACCTGAACACTTTCCATACAGTGTTGTTGATGGGAATAGTGCATCACAACACTTGTTTTACATTGAAGAAACAATAGATTTACCAAGCTTCAGGCAGGGCATGAATAACTTGACCATACAGTGAGCAACAAGGGATCTTATGTTTCACACGTGCACTGGGATATTCCTTTGTTTACAGATGTACACATGAGAAATGCCGAGGTGGTGGTGATGGACAAAGATGTCAGCCTCTGCTCTGATGTCCAGTCGGAGTGGTGTGGGAATGTGTCTAGTACTGTCACTGCTGGGGAAGAGTTCACCTTTACCTGCAATGCCACATTCCCTGTCCGCTTTGTCCGTGTTACAAGGCCATCTACCACCAATGTTTACCTCGATATCGGACATGTGGATGTTCAAGGGGAGGGGGCTAAGAAGCCATATCGTGAGTAAACCATCGACTCAAAGTTAGTACGCAAAAGTCAATATCAGACCTTAATCATAATAATAATAAATCATATATGGAAGGAATAAAAAGGCTGTGGTACCGTTTAAAAACAACAGGTAAACAGAAACACAAAGTTTACTTTTCATAATATGTCATCAACGGACAAATTGAAAAGAACTCCAAAGGAACAATATCTTTTTTAGAAATTCAAACCTGCATTATATAGGACATAATTATTATATACGTTAGTGTGAAAGACAGAAATTTCTAAAGTTTAGAAAAGTGATACTTTGCCGTAACTACCTGTAACGTGGGTGCGCGTGTTGCATAAGGAAGTTGTCGGGCTTCGGAACTACATCAGTACATTTCTGTGTTGACAGTGAAAATATGTCACTGGATAACAGTTCTCCTCACACGTTATATTTGTTTGAAACTCTTCCGATTTTGACAATTATTGTTCAAATGCATTGCTAAAACAATTGATATTTTGATGCGCTTGTTAGTTAGATTAAATACCTCAAACATATATTGTAACATAAAAGTAGCTATGTTCCCTGATCTGATTTGTTAAAAAGTGTTGTCGAATGAGCATAACATCACTGAATTTGGGGGGTCTCATCACCGTGTATGTATACATTAATTAATGGAACTATTTTTGAAATCATCAATATGGAGGAACAGATGGAAATTTACCCTGACTTCCACATCGGAGATTGCGATGAAATATTGACTGAATGGGATGACGAGACATTTTCTGAAATAATTCAAGAATTTGAAGGTAAATGAAAATTACCTTTTTTCCATTAATTACACAATCATAATCATAATTGATGTAATTTTCTTGGGCTTGGCCAAAGGAAAAAACAAAACAAAATTAATTTTTAACAGAGTAAAGAAACATTTATTGCAACTCTATAATAGTTATGACTTTCATACACCCACCTAATTTTGTTATTATTATTATTCACAACAGCTGTTGAAGCTGAAAACCATTCTGATATGGCCCCTAAACTAGGAAATACAGACAGCGTTTCCGTAGAGCCCAAAGTTCAATCGTCCAGTGACGGCTTCGCGTCCCTTGATGCAAAAGCAGTACAGGACATCGTGGATGGGAACCTCCAAATCTACTGGGCGTAATACCTCCTGGGGAGTTAAAATATTTCGACGTAAGCCATTAAATCATAAAAGAATACATAAACACATACCAAAAATTCCTACGCAGATTCGATCAACATCAGCGAGAGTTACCTCCATTTCACCATTGCCATGATAGCAATGTAAAGCATGACGAAAAATTGGCAATAATACAACGAGATTGACCAAAATCTTAACGTAAATTAAATATTTTGTTTTGTAAGATTAGAAATATGTTATGCTAAATGGATATACGGAAATTTCATTTAAACACAACGCTGTAATAATAACTAATTACTCACACCTACTGTCACATTTGTACCCTGAAGAAGGCAATCTTTTCACTTCCAGAATGGCTTGGTTTCCGAGGTTTTGAACCCAAGTTCGAAGAGCTTCCTGCTTTTCAAATGAATTAAGAGACTGAGGTTCTTTTATGCCGAAGTCAGAAATGCTGAGGGAGATCTTTACTCAATATCGAGTTTTGTTGGGTTGCGTGCTGCCATACACAGGCGCATCAGGGGACCGCTATTTGAGTGCAGCATTAACATTATCCAAGACCGGGAATTTCACACTGCAAACAATGTTTTTCTGTCCATGATAAAAAAACTTAAGCGCGATGGCCTTGACCAGACCAGACGATACAAGATAGTGTCAACTCGCCTGAAACTGAGGTGGTGACGTCAAACGTGCGAGATTTTAGACATGCAGCTTAGCTGGGATGGAAAAAGTTGTTTACTGTTACAGTGGAATTACATATGTGAAAGAGACCATGGGAATTAGCAGAAGAATTCACGGGAGCAGTGGACAGTGGCAGGATATTTGTATCTTGGACAGGTACCAAATTACGTTCGTTAGCGAGCTGCTGCTGTCCCTGAAGAATGTTTGAATAATGTCGTTTTTAAGCCGAGCTCGAGTCGATGTAATACGACTTCTACGATTCATCGGTTTTGTGGCCAGTAATTTTGCAAATCTCGCGATTTTCAATGCCTGCGTTTGACAGCAAAGTGACGGCAGTTGCCCGAAGACAATGGTTTGTATACACTTTGAGACCAGCGTTGGTAGAAATTTCTTTCATCATGACATTTACACCAACTGGCCTCGTGGTGTACCATTCGGTGTCGTCGACGTGGACTCGTCTCTTGGGAGCCTGGTAAAAAGCACCATTGCTGTGATTGAGGAGAGACATGTATTTTTTTAAATGAAAGTACAGGACAGAATTGGTCCGATGTTGCATAAATGCGTTTGTTGGGCCCATTTAAGTCTTTGAGGCCATCATGCTTAAGTTTTTTTTATCTTGGACAGAAAAACATTGTTTGCAGTGTGAAATTCCTGGTCTTGGGTAATGTTAATGCTGCACTCAAACGGCGATCCCCTGATGTGCCTGTGCACGCAACCCAACAAAACTTGAGTTTGAGTAAAAATCTCCCTCAGCATTTCTGACTTCGGCATAAAAGAACTTCAGTCTCTTAATTCAGTTGAAAAGCACGAAGCTCTTCCAACTTGGGTTCAAAAACCTCGGAGACCAAGCCATTCTGGAAGTGAAAAGATTGCCTTCTTAATGGGTACAAATATTGTGACAGTAAGTGGGAGTACAGTCGTGCCCCGCTTATACGGACTTCAGATATCCGGAAACCTCGGTTCTCGGACGATTTTCATTCAAAACGAAATAATTACTATATAAATTTACCCGTATATCCGGAATTCAGTTTCCGGAACCGGACGGTCATTTTCATACACAAAACACTGAAATGCACACAAAATTGTCTCACTTATCCGGACAATACACTTCCTCTCGTGGTAATCCTTTGATTCGTGAGAAGTCAATTAACCAAGTGACACTGAGTTACGTTTGAGACGAACTTGTTTATTGTACATACATGTAATCCCCTTCGATAAACATGGCGTTTGTGGTCAAAGTTGTGGAAGTATGGCCTGTCAACCAGTAAAACGTAAGCGACACGCAGTGACAGCACGGTAAAAAAAAGGGAAATTTGTCTCTTTAAGGAAAAACACCTGTCAGCAAGTAACTCTTCCAGTAAGAAGCTGGTTTCAGTTATACGGAAATTCGTTTATACGGACGAATTGTGAAATGACGCAAGTGTCCGTATAAACGAGGCACGACTGTAATTAGTTATTATTACAGCGTTGTGTTTAAATGAAATTTCCGTATATCCATTTAGCATAACATATCTCAAATCTTACATAATGAAATATTTAATTTACGTTAAGATTTTGGTCAATCTCGTTGTATTATTGCCAATTTTGGCGATGACACATTGGTCACGCTTTACGAATCTGCGTAGGAATTTTTGGTATGTGTTTATGTATTCTTTTATATTTCAATGGCTTACTTCGAAATATTTTAACTCCCCAGGAGGTATTACGCCCAGTAGATTTGGAGGTTCCCATCCACGATTTCCTGTACTGCTTTTGCATCAAGGGACGCGAAGCCGTCACTGGACGATTGAACTTTGGGCTCTACGGAAACGCTGTCTGTATTTCCTAGTTCAGTGGCCATTTCAGAACGGTTTTCAGCTTCAAAAGCTGTTGTGAATAATAATAATAACAAAATTAGGTGGGTGTATTAAAGTCATAACTATTATAGAGTTGCAATAAATGTTTCTTTACTCTGTTAAAAATTAATTTTGTTTTGTTTTTTCCTTTGGCCAAGCCCAAGAAAATTACATCAATTATGATTATGATTGTGTAATTAATGGAAAAAGGTAATTTTCATTTACCTTCAAATTCTTGAATTATCTCAGAAAATGTCTCGTCATCCCATTCACTCAATATTTCATCGCAATCTCCGATGTGGAAGTCAGGGTAAATTTCCATCTGTTCCTCCATATTGATGATTTCAAAAATAGTTCCATTAATTAATGTATACATACACGTTGATAAGACCCCCAAAATTCAGTGATGTTATGCTCATTCGACAACACTTTTTAACCAATCAAATCAGGGAACATACCTACTTTTATGTTACAATAATTCAGAAGGGGCAGTAACATAGCTTAGCAGTTAAAGCGTTTTAAATGTTTGGGTAATTTGCTTTTAAAACAATACTGTAAACAACAAACGAAGTATATAATAGATAGGATATTTCGTGTGTCAAGTGAAATATGGTGTATCTTCTATCGTGTGCCGTCGAAAAGGAAATTTTGACGAGTGTCATTAAACACATGAAATATCTTTTATATTTTATATCATAAGCGCAGTTTTGCTGCCAGATAACTGCACAATCCACCAGCGCCGTGCCCGGCTATAGACGACGTCATTATCAGTGTAGCTTCATTTCCCGGATGATACCAAAGATTCATGTCGGAGGAAGTATTGAATGTTGAGTTTTCTTTGTCTATTTCTTTTCATCATGCCGATCAGGTGCAGTATAAGTCCAAGTTACCTTTTCATTTAAGATGGATGGGTTGGTCACTCTCTGTGACATGGCTGATACTGTGACACGATGACTAATTTCCAGACTAATTATTATTTAAATTCTAGTATTCATCTTCTCTAGGTTCCTACTACAAACCCTCCAAGAACAAGAAGGTGTCTCAGCCGTTCCTGACCACGTCAGCCATGACAGCCGGAAACTGTGGCATCATTTGTCACCAATATCATTCATGCATCGACTTCAGCTACAGTGCAACGATCCCGACTGATGAAAACTGTCTCCTGGCTGACAAAGCGATGACTTTATCTGACGACAATTCGTGGACAACCTACACTATTTCCTGTATGTCATCATTCAACTAATAGATAACAAGCTTCTCTCACACTTTATTACACCTGTGTTTGACGTAAAAAATATAAAGCTTCACTTTAAGATTAATTTTTTGTAAGTGGTCTGATATTTTTCCAAAAATTGAAATACTTTTCATCAAGTTTCATGTTAGCCGTTGTATCATAGGAGTGTGGATCCCAGAAACGTTTGCGGCAATTAGATCAACTCAGCGATTTATTGATTTCGTGTCATTCTACACTGACGGTTTTGTTTGTCTTATTAAGATTCGAGTGAGCGAGTTCGATTTAACGCCGCTTTTAACAGTATTCCAGTTATATCATGGCGTGACAGCCTGAAGTGATGCAGGTCTCAGACGTTTACCACTTCGGTGACACCCACGAGCACGGGTATGGTGCTGACAGACCTAGAAACATAATCAGGGAGAACCGGGATTCGAACCCACAATCGTAGGTGACTGGCGTGCCCAAGGGACGCAGCTTTGCACAGCCAGCCGTGCCCCCTCATCAAGATTCGATATCAAATTGCTTGACATCACACACGCAAGCACGTACACGTGTTTGTTTATTTCATTATTAAATATACTCTTCAAAAAAGAAACTTGACACTGACTTTCAAAATGTAATATAATGCGATTATTTCAAAATAGGACACAGAAACCATAATTGAAACACTGTTTGAAGATCAATGTACACAATGTTCAAAACATTAATCGTGTCACCTAGACAGACACACGTACACGATATTGTTAATGTGACAGTGGTACAGAAAATGTCAGTATCGGTTGTGCCAACCACGTGCATCAATCACCACTTGACACCGACGACCCATAGATGCAATCAAGTTGTCAATAAGACGCTGTTGGATGTGCTGCCATTCATGCTGAAGTGCATCAAGAAGCGCCGGAAGTGTTTGGGGCGGTGGATTCCTTCTGCGAACGCGTCGATCCAACACAGATGCTCAACCGGGGACAAATCTGGTGACCGGGCTGGCCAAGGTAATGTCTGGATGTTGTGCTGTAAGAAGTCCTGACGAACACATGCAATATGCGGTCGAGCGTTGTCCTGCTAAAAACTGTCCGCCATGAACGTTGACGTGAGGAAGAACGTAAGGCTGTAGGATCAAGTCTCTGTAACGCACACCTGTCAATGCACCTGCCACATGCACGAGAGGCGTCCTACCACCGTGATGAATCCCGGCCCATACCATGACACTCCCGCCGCCAAATGGGACAACCTGCTGCACACAGTTGGGGGCGTAACGTTCACCCCGTCGTCTGTAGACACCTGCGGGCCCATCAGCACGTGTGAGTAGGAAACGGGACTCGTCAGTAAACAGTACATTTCTCCACCTTGCACGTGCCCATCTAACCCTCTGTTGGCACCAAAGCAGACGGTCCGCCAGATGACGTGGGGTCAATACATGACGTCGAACAGGTCTTCGTGCAAAAAGTCTAGGGATCTGTGTGGTTGTAGACGTGGCTGTGGTAGTGCGGTCTCGGAGGTGTCGCAGCCGGATGTATCGATCTTGTGCTTGGGTTGTCGCCCTTGGTCTTCCTGACCAGGGTCCGTCGTCAACTCTGTTGGTGTTGTTGTATCGGGTCCACAGTGCGGAGATTGTCTGTCTGGATATGCCAAAGTTCCTGGCCACTTCTTGCTGAGTTGCTCCAGCTTGTAATCTGCCAATGGCGTTGTTCCGTTGAGCTGCATTCAGTCTTGGCATTCTGTCACCACCTCTACTGCCGTTATAAGGACTGCATGAACAGCCGTTGATGTGGATTTTTATACCCATTCAGCAGGGGGGCCTGCATGCCTAAATGCAGGATCCTGTGGTGCACGTTTTTTACAGGCGGTTGCGTTTGGATGAAGCTGTAAAATTGATCACCGAACGTTACGTTTATGTGCTTTGCATGTGTTTTCGCGAATTACAGACACATCATCTTTCTGTTTGACTTATTTGGTTCTCATTTAATGTAATTATTTTAGATATTTGGTTTTACATCTGTCAAGATTCTTTTTTTGAAGAGCATATGTATTATTTTACCCTTGAAGGCAGCAAAAGCGAAAGTAATAACTATCCGATAGTTAAGCAGCTTGCAATGCTGATTTGATGAGTTGACGCGAACTGACGTCACATTGTACCACTGGGCAATTGAGGTAATTCGTTGAATTCAATGTCACCTTATGCAACCAGACCATACGCTAACTCGGATTTACAGTTAGTCATCAGTTCTCGCATGTAACTGTGATGGTATGGGCAAACTCTTTGGACCAAACATTCAGGTTGGAAGGTCGAAGATGACAAAAATGTAAAGTCCAACATATTTATTTCCTCAACGTTAAGTAGCTAGGGAAATGAGTTGGAATAAGAGGAGGAGGGAAACGTGACCTCCCTGTCTAGGATACAGTATGACATACATGTACCCATTTTCAAAAACAATTTATTGGATGACTGGATGACTGGCTTCGAGTACAACTATATACTCTGAAAACCATATGGCATCATTAATAATTAGATGAGATTTGCTCCACATAAAGTATTGAGCTCACCTAGAGATCATCGTTTTGTTACGTCGCTTCACGCACTTTACACTCTCAGATGTGTAAAACGTTAGTAGTCATTTAAATTTATAATTATGCAATGAGACTTACAGTTTCGTATTATTTGGGAGATTCAACAGTAACTTGATTCTCAAGTTAATGCTCACATCATTTAATCATTACATCTGTACCTGGTAATGACCCTGCCAGACGCTCGAGGAAGCTTAAGGGAATAAAACAGGCTACCACTATAAAACTGGCATGAGTCCGGACAGTTACAAGCACACATTATTTTCTTTATATGCTAGGCTGCATAAAGCTGATGTCATGTTTCGACTCAAAGTTGCTCAAAACATTTTCCTTTTGTGCCTGTCACTAATGCACACTGTGGCATAACCTCTCATCCCTGACGTGTTCAATACCAATAAAATGTTCCACGACGACCTGCGGATTGTTTTGAATAGTAATAAAATATCAACTCACCCTCGCCGACAACTTTTCTAATGGGGATGTTGAGAGGGGATAAATAATTTATTGCCAACGTAGTAACTGGCTACTGATGTAATGACACAAGAAACTACAGCATCCTCGCCTGTCCACTGTCCTTGGACCCATTGTTAGCAGTGTACACATGCAGTGTACAACCAATTTTTGTGAACTAAGGAAGCGACTATTTGATTTTAGGGCGTGTTGAGATCAATATTGCTTTGTTTAATGTTTAGAAGATCAATTATTTTTGTAACACAAATAGGTGCTCAGTTGTTTTTCTAGATACATAAAGAACGAACTGTGTTCTTTGCACACTGAGTCTGAATAAAATGACACACTATTTTGCTCCTTCAATGCAAGGCATTGGTATTTTTTATCAATAAAACGGGTATGATTAATTGTTTAGACATAGTCTAAATGTCTTTATTCATATCTAACTTGCTCTTGTCACTCTGTTTGAAACACTACTGGTGTGACATCAAAATAGATATCTGTCATTTGTTACATGAACATGTTTAACAGGATTACATGATATCAGAGTCTGGGATTTTATCGAAAAACGAAATTGTCCCCGAAAATACATTAAAATATGTGTCCCCGAAAATACATTAAAAATATAATCATATATGTATGAGTAGGCATTCAATTGGAGTAGTCGAAAGTAAAATGTGACATTAAAGGTACAGTTTTGTTTTATAATCTGACAATGTACCAAGGATACTAAACTTTGTGATCTGCAATAGCGATTTTACCAGCAAACTAGATATACCAAAAGAGAATTACTTACAATGAATTTTAAACAGGTGAATCATACCATGGCTGGTAAACTATATTTACACTATCTGTATCAAAGGGATATTCCTCATTTCCATCCTTCATATAAATATTCTAAAAAATGTATACAGCAGAAATGTTTTCTTGCCAGGAAGAATGACTAACATTGTGTTCTTGCAAGAAAATGGACATCTTTTGTTGAATGTTGATGTTGAACAAAAACGTGAATGCTCATGGGGAATATTTCATTGTATTTCACATCGAATCATCATTGCACAATCTATGAGTCTATAAATTTGTATCTGATTTATATCTACACCTGCTGATGTGAATAAAAACGTTTTGCAATCAAAACACGAATGTATATGATTTGCTGTTTCTTATGTTTATATGCCTAATCTTAATTGCCTTGTCAGTAACAAAGGTGAATAAGTGAACATACGGATAAGTGGATTGGCTTTGCTCGGTATCCACCAAACGAAAGTGATTTCATTGATGAAAGAAGCAGTCAGGTTCGGTGAATGCACTGGACGTTGCTAACGTCATTCACGGGTTAACTTGGACCAAATTATTTGAGTGAGTGAGTTAAGTTTCAAGTCACATCGGCAATATTTCAGCCATATCGTGACTATCAAAGGTTTAAGATTATGAATACGTTGAAACATATAACAAATCTGCCAACGATGGGCAGTAAAATAATTAGACTTATCACAGAGAAATATTTAAAACTTGTATCATAAAATGGATATTACAATACATAACAATATATTACAAAACAGGCTATTGATCTCCAACAACTGAAGGTAGATCACCACACTGGGGACCATGGGGACTTACAGTACTTTTCCTACCTGCATGGACCCCAGGTGGATTTCAACATCCCTTCAGGTGTTGGCGATTTTTATAACAGTTAGCTTTATTAAAACAACATATTTTCTACGGTTAAAGGATGTGGTAAGAATAAATCTACTTTGAATGACGTGGTCTTACATATCCTCTCCAGGGGACATATGTTATGTCAGGTCTCTTTGGGCACGTTTTCTAGAAGCAGAATCGGGAAATTATCTTCCTTTAACAATAAATCCTTTTGTAACATCCAAAGCCAGTGAATATATTTGTGGAGAGGTGAAGAATCCTTCACGGACCCGGGGCTCAGCGGCTCTCTTTTGCCCATGGCGACACCAAACTATCAATCTTCTGAAAAGAACTACTTTTGCAAACACTGAAGTTGCAGTCTCTGTGCGCAGAACTCAAGTCTTGGGATCCTCTGCGACAAAGCTGGTTTTCTGGCAGGCACGACAGAAGAAGAAAGTTCTGAAAACTCAAAGAACAACATGTCACCCTGTTGAGACGTTTCACTTCAACAGACGGAGAGCACATTATCCCAACAAATACATATTTGTTCACCTTTTCAGTGTCTGTAACCTCCAATCTCCAAATCATACGATCGCCCGACTGTTTGTTACCACTGTGAGGGCTCTGATTTGCTCAGCAGAACTCAACTGCACAACTTAACTGCACAACTTGTAAGGTCCAACATGTAACGTCTTCTAAATCCTGACGTTTGGGGAAACATGAAAAGGATATTTTGACACTCAAAAGTCAAAACAACATTTCTTTTCAGAAAACCAAAAAATTCGTTACCTGCTGGTCACCTTTATCAACACAAACCTATGCCGCAGCTGCCCCTTGTCCTTCTACAACTAGATCGATACTTAAAGTGTCAGACTGACTTGAAATGGGCAAATTTAGACCACCCTATGCCCATCACCACAGCATGTGAAAGTCAAACGAATAATTCATTCAGATACCAAACCATGTGAAATTTCTTCGGCATCTCAGATTGTGACACAGGCTATGGCTCCATCTACACCAGCTGCTGTACAACCATTATCTGAAATCCCCACTCCTACTGAAGCATCTGTAGATCTTTATAACTTCTTTGAGCCTCTAGAGATGGATGTGACTCCATCTTCACATCATCAAAATAATAGTGACTCCTCCTCATCTCCAATAGAACTATCATGAACCAGTCAAATCTTCTTCAGCTGAAATGCAGATAATTTTGGCCTAATTTTAATGAACTGCAGTTATTAACAACGGATATAAGTCCATCAGCAATATGAACAAGAAATGTACCTTACAAATACAGATAAATTTGATTTGAGGCATATCATTCCCTTTCTAGTCTTGGTGATGATAAAGCCACTGGAGGTGCTTCTATGTTAGTGCGGCATGGTGTTGTTCATAATCCTGCCAGCTGTGGCAGACCGTCTTACATTGCATATTGCCTTCACACATTGCTCCGTATACATTTCTCCTTCTTCAGGTCTTCAGCGGAAAGATCTTCAAAAAGTATACGACCCGCTCCCAAATCGCAGAGACTTACCCTGCTACATACTAGTATTCATCATTAGATCTGTCTCTGGTGGATTGAAATTTGTTAAACGGATTCACATGATCACTTCCACTATGACCTGAGTGGAAGTGATCATTTCCCTACCGTGAAAAAGCCTTTTAGTCCCAATTATGATCTACTTCACCCCGATGGACTTTTAGGCTGAAATATGCATACAACAGAGAGGCAGTTACAAATCAGTCTGCATAACATTCACAAGTGGTCCCTCGAATACGGGTTTAAATTTTCTAAAACTAACTGTATACCCTTCTGCAAAAAAATATAAGCCGCATAAAGACGCTGAATTATTTTTGAATGGCACCCCTATCAAAGTTGTAAAGGAGGCCAAATTCTTAGGACTCATCTTTGATAGCCATTTAACTTTCTTACCACACATTAAATCACTTAAAGCTAAATATCTGAAGGCACTCGATTTGTTGAAAGTTGTATCTAATTCAAAGTGGGGAGGGGATTAGACAACCCTCTTACACTAATACAGATCATTGATCCGTTCAAAACTTGATTACGGCTTACAGAAACTAGATACTATCCATCACCAAGGCCCAAGGCTTTGCCTTGGAGCCTTTCGCACTTCTCCTATTCCAAGTCTGTCTGTTGAAGCGGATGAGTCTTCTCTGAAACAACGCTGTCTGAAACTATCTTTACAATATATCACTAAATTATATTCTAATCAGTCAAATGCAGCTTTTAAATGCGTTTTTAATCCTCGTTACGAGGATATTTACAATAAGAAAACATATCTTGTTCCACCACTTGGAACAAGAATTAAATCTGTCGTTTCTGCTGCTAAGATTAACTTTCATGATATAGCTCCCATATTATTGTTTTCATCGCCTCCTTGGCAAACGGTTAGGCCAAATGTAGACCTCACATTAACGAGACTTAAGAAATCTGATACTAATCCACTAATTTATAAACAAGAATACAATCAATTGCGAAACATATATGACACTTGTAAATCTATATTTACAGATGGATCCAAGAATGGTGGGGCAGTTGCTGGTGCCTCTGTCATTGGATCCGCAACAGTATCTTCACGATTACCCGATAATACTTCCAAGTTCACTGCGGAAACACACGCAATTTTAAGAGGGCTAAAATTAAGAAACAATCTAAATATAAAGAATTTATTTTTTTTCAGATTCACTTTCGTGCCTTCAGGCTATTAAAAATATGTCATGTAAACATCCATTTTTAATTGAAATTCTTAAGTTATTTAATGATCCTGCTACTGGCCAATATGACATTGTCTTTTGTTGGTTACCCAAAAGTATTTTTAGGCATGCCAGATTTTTAAACGTAGTATTTTCGTCATTTTAATCTTAGGCTTAACTGGTAAACTATCGCCAGTGACCATAGGGTGATATAAATCCAACCGGGGTCACCCTTCAATGACTGGCGATCTCAAGCCCATTTGTATATCATGTTGTAAACTGATTCTTTCTGCTTTTGAAGATTCTCAACTTGTTTTAAATCAAATCTGAGATATTCTGGTTATTGTACTGTCCGTCGTTGACAGGTTTTAGTTTGGTCTAGATATATGTAATACTAATGTACTTCTCGTCACGGTATGGCTGAAATACTGCCGATGTGACGTTAAATCTGAACTGAATCTAATTTAAATCATTAAGCAAAGACAAATTACACCATGACAATTTTAAAATGTTATTGACCCAATTCAGTTGTTAGTCGATCAAATTAATGAAATTGTTGATGAAACAATTCCTAAGTCATCTGTCCGGACAGTTACAAGCACACATTATTTTCTTTATATGCTAGGCCGCATAAAGCTGATGTCATGTTTCGACTCAAAGTTGCTCAAAACATTTTCCTTTTGTGCCTGTCACTAATGCACACTGTGGCATAACCTCTCATCCCTGACGTGTTCAATACCAATAAAATGTTCCACGACGACCTGCGGATTGTTTTGAATAGTAATAAAATATCCACTCACCCTCGCCGACAACTTTTCTAATGGGGATGTTGAGAGGGGATAAATAATTTATTGCCAACGTAGTAACTGGCTACTGATGTAATGACACAAGAAACTACAGCATCCTCGCCTGTCCACTGTCCTTGGACCCATTGTTAGCAGTGTACACATGCAGTGTACAACCAATTTTTGTGAACTAAGGAAGCGACTATTTGATTTTAGGGCGTGTTGAGATCAATATTGCTTTGTTTAATGTTTAGAAGATCAATTATTTTTGCAACACAAATAGGTGCTCAGTTGTTTTTCTAGATACATAAAGAACGAACTGTGTTCTTTGCACACTGAGTCTGAATAAAATGACACACTATTTTGCTCCTTCAATGCAAGGCATTGGTATTTTTTATCAATAAAACGGGTATGATTAATTGTTTAGACATAGTCTAAATGTCTTTATTCATATCTAACTTGCTCTTGTCACTCTGTTTGAAACACTACTGGTGTGACATCAAAATAGATATCTGTCATTTGTTACATGAACATGTTTAACAGGATTACATGATATCAGAGTCTGGGATTTTATCGAAAAACGAAATTGTCCCCGAAAATACATTAAAATATGTGTCCCCGAAAATACATTAAAAATATAATCATATATGTATGAGTAGGCATTCAATTGGAGTAGTCGAAAGTAAAATGTGACATTAAAGGTACAGTTTTGTTTTATAATCTGACAATGTACCAAGGATACTAAACTTTGTGATCTGCAATAGCGATTTTACCAGCAAACTAGATATACCAAAAGAGAATTACTTACAATGAATTTTAAACAGGTGAATCATACCATGGCTGGTAAACTATATTTACACTATCTGTATCAAAGGGATATTCCTCATTTCCATCCTTCATATAAATATTCTAAAAAATGTATACAGCAGAAATGTTTTCTTGCCAGGAAGAATGACTAACATTGTGTTCTTGCAAGAAAATGGACATCTTTTGTTGAATGTTGATGTTGAACAAAAACGTGAATGCTCATGGGGAATATTTCATTGTATTTCACATCGAATCATCATTGCACAATCTATGAGTCTATAAATTTGTATCTGATTTATATCTACACCTGCTGATGTGAATAAAAACGTTTTGCAATCAAAACACGAATGTATATGATTTGCTGTTTCTTATGTTTATATGCCTAATCTTAATTGCCTTGTCAGTAACAAAGGTGAATAAGTGAACATACGGATAAGTGGATTGGCTTTGCTCGGTATCCACCAAACGAAAGTGATTTCATTGATGAAAGAAGCAGTCAGGTTCGTTGAATGCACTGGACGTTGCTAACGTCATTCACGGGTTAACTTGGACCAAATTATTTGAGTGAGTGAGTTAAGTTTCAAGTCACATCGGCAATATTTCAGCCATATCGTGACTATCAAAGGTTTAAGATTATGAATACGTTGAAACATATAACAAATCTGCCAACGATGGGCAGTAAAATAACTAGACTTATCACAGAGAAATATTTAAAACTTGTATCATAAAATGGATATTACAATACATAACAATATATTACAAAACAGGCTATTGATCTCCAACAACTGAAGGTAGATCACCACACTGGGGACCATGGGGACTTACAGTACTTTTCCTACCTGCATGGACCCCAGGTGGATTTCAACATCCCTTCAGGTGTTGGCGATTTTTATAACAGTTAGCTTTATTAAAACAACATATTTTCTACGGTTTAAGGATGTGGTAAGAATAAATCTACTTTGAATGACGTGGTCTTACATATCCTCTCCAGGGGACATATGTTATGTCAGGTCTCTTTGGGCACGTTTTCTAGAAGTAGAATCGGGAAATTATCTTCCTTTAACAATAAATCCTTTTGTAACATCCAAAGCCAGTGAATATATTTGTGGAGAGGTGAAGAATCCTTCACGGACCCGGGGCTCAGCGGCTCTCTTTTGCCCATGGCGACACCAAACTATCAATCTTCTGAAAAGAACTACTTTTGCAAACACTGAAGTTGCAGTCTCTGTGCGCAGAACTCAAGTCTTGGGATCCTCTGCGACAAAGCTGGTTTTCTGGCAGACACGACAGAAGAAGAAAGTTCTGAAAACTCAAAGAACAACATGTCACCCTGTTGAGACGTTTCACTTCAACAGACGGAGAGCACATTATCCCAACAAATACATATTTGTTCACCTTTTCAGTGTCTGTAACCTCCAATCTCCAAATCATACGATCGCCCGACTGTTTGTTACCACTGTGAGGGCTCTGATTTGCTCAGCAGAACTCAACTGCACAACTTAACTGCACAACTTGTAAGGTCCAACATGTAACGTCTTCTAAATCCTGACGTTTGGGGAAACATGAAAAGGATATTTTGACACTCAAAAGTCAAAACAACATTTCTTTTCAGAAAACCAAAAAATTCGTTACCTGCTGGTCACCTTTATCAACACAAACCTATGCCGCAGCTGCCCCTTGTCCTTCTACAACTAGATCGATACTTAAAGTGTCAGACTGACTTGAAATGGGCAAATTTAGACCACCCTATGCCCATCACCACAGCATGTGAAAGTCAAACGAATAATTCATTCAGATACCAAACCATGTGAAATTTCTTCGGCATCTCAGATTGTGACACAGGCTATGGCTCCATCTACACCAGCTGCTGTACAACCATTATCTGAAATCCCCACTCCTACTGAAGCATCTGTAGATCTTTATAACTTCTTTGAGCCTCTAGAGATGGATGTGACTCCATCTTCACATCATCAAAATAATAGTGACTCCTCCTCATCTCCAATAGAACTATCATGAACCAGTCAAATCTTCTTCAGCTGAAATGCAGATAATTTTGGCCTAATTTTAATGAACTGCAGTTATTAACAACGGATATAAGTCCATCAGCAATATGAACAAGAAATGTACCTTACAAATACAGATAAATTTGATTTGAGGCATATCATTCCCTTTCTAGTCTTGGTGATGATAAAGCCACTGGAGGTGCTTCTATGTTAGTGCGGCATGGTGTTGTTCATAATCCTGCCAGCTGTGGCAGACCGTCTTACATTGCATATTGCCTTCACACATTGCTCCGTATACATTTCTCCTTCTTCAGGTCTTCAGCGGAAAGATCTTCAAAAAGTATACGACCCGCTCCCAAATCGCAGAGACTTACCCTGCTACATACTAGTATTCATCATTAGATCTGTCTCTGGTGGATTGAAATTTGTTAAACGGATTCACATGATCACTTCCACTATGACCTGAGTGGAAGTGATCATTTCCCTACCGTGAAAAAGCCTTTTAGTCCCAATTATGATCTACTTCACCCCGATGGACTTTTAGGCTGAAATATGCATACAACAGAGAGGCAGTTACAAATCAGTCTGCATAACATTCACAAGTGGTCCCTCGAATACGGGTTTAAATTTTCTAAAACTAACTGTATACCCTTCTGCAAAAAAATATAAGCCGCATAAAGACGCTGAATTATTTTTGAATGGCACCCCTATCAAAGTTGTAAAGGAGGCCAAATTCTTAGGACTCATCTTTGATAGCCATTTAACTTTCTTACCACACATTAAATCACTTAAAGCTAAATATCTGAAGGCACTCGATTTGTTGAAAGTTGTATCTAATTCAAAGTGGGGAGGGGATTAGACAACCCTCTTACACTAATACAGATCATTGATCCGTTCAAAACTTGATTACGGCTTACAGAAACTAGATACTATCCATCACCAAGGCCCAAGGCTTTGCCTTGGAGCCTTTCGCACTTCTCCTATTCCAAGTCTGTCTGTTGAAGCGGATGAGTCTTCTCTGAAACAACGCTGTCTGAAACTATCTTTACAATATATCACTAAATTATATTCTAATCAGTCAAATGCAGCTTTTAAATGCGTTTTTAATCCTCGTTACGAGGATATTTACAATAAGAAAACATATCTTGTTCCACCACTTGGAACAAGAATTAAATCTGTCGTTTCTGCTGCTAAGATTAACTTTCATGATATAGCTCCCATATTATTGTTTTCATCGCCTCCTTGGCAAACGGTTAGGCCAAATGTAGACCTCACATTAACGAGACTTAAGAAATCTGATACTAATCCACTAATTTATAAACAAGAATACAATCAATTGCGAAACATATATGACACTTGTAAATCTATATTTACAGATGGATCCAAGAATGGTGGGGCAGTTGCTGGTGCCTCTGTCATTGGATCCGCAACAGTATCTTCACGATTACCCGATAATACTTCCAAGTTCACTGCGGAAACACACGCAATTTTAAGAGGGCTAAAATTAAGAAACAATCTAAATATAAAGAATTTATTTTTTTTCAGATTCACTTTCGTGCCTTCAGGCTATTAAAAATATGTCATGTAAACATCCATTTTTAATTGAAATTCTTAAGTTATTTAATGATCCTGCTACTGGCCAATATGACATTGTCTTTTGTTGGTTACCCAAAAGTATTTTTAGGCATGCCAGATTTTTAAACGTAGTATTTTCGTCATTTTAATCTTAGGCTTAACTGGTAAACTATCGCCAGTGACCATAGGGTGATATAAATCCAACCGGGGTCACCCTTCAATGACTGGCGATCTCAAGCCCATTTGTATATCATGTTGTAAACTGATTCTTTCTGCTTTTGAAGATTCTCAACTTGTTTTAAATCAAATCTGAGATATTCTGGTTATTGTACTGTCCGTCGTTGACAGGTTTTAGTTTGGTCTAGATATATGTAATACTAATGTACTTCTCGTCACGGTATGGCTGAAATACTGCCGATGTGACGTTAAATCTGAACTGAATCTAATTTAAATCATTAAGCAAAGACAAATTACACCATGACAATTTTAAAATGTTATTGACCCAATTCAGTTGTTAGTCGATCAAATTAATGAAATTGTTGATGAAACAATTCCTAAGTCATCTGTCCGGACAGTTACAAGCACACATTATTTTCTTTATATGCTAGGCCGCATAAAGCTGATGTCATGTTTCGACTCAAAGTTGCTCAAAACATTTTCCTTTTGTGCCTGTCACTAATGCACACTGTGGCATAACCTCTCATCCCTGACGTGTTCAATACCAATAAAATGTTCCACGACGACCTGCGGATTGTTTTGAATAGTAATAAAATATCCACTCACCCTCGCCGACAACTTTTCTAATGGGGATGTTGAGAGGGGATAAATAATTTATTGCCAACGTAGTAACTGGCTACTGATGTAATGACACAAGAAACTACAGCATCCTCGCCTGTCCACTGTCCTTGGACCCATTGTTAGCAGTGTACACATGCAGTGTACAACCAATTTTTGTGAACTAAGGAAGCGACTATTTGATTTTAGGGCGTGTTGAGATCAATATTGCTTTGTTTAATGTTTAGAAGATCAATTATTTTTGCAACACAAATAGGTGCTCAGTTGTTTTTCTAGATACATAAAGAACGAACTGTGTTCTTTGCACACTGAGTCTGAATAAAATGACACACTATTTTGCTCCTTCAATGCAAGGCATTGGTATTTTTTATCAATAAAACGGGTATGATTAATTGTTTAGACATAGTCTAAATGTCTTTATTCATATCTAACTTGCTCTTGTCACTCTGTTTGAAACACTACTGGTGTGACATCAAAATAGATATCTGTCATTTGTTACATGAACATGTTTAACAGGATTACATGATATCAGAGTCTGGGATTTTATCGAAAAACGAAATTGTCCCCGAAAATACATTAAAATATGTGTCCCCGAAAATACATTAAAAATATAATCATATATGTATGAGTAGGCATTCAATTGGAGTAGTCGAAAGTAAAATGTGACATTAAAGGTACAGTTTTGTTTTATAATCTGACAATGTACCAAGGATACTAAACTTTGTGATCTGCAATAGCGATTTTACCAGCAAACTAGATATACCAAAAGAGAATTACTTACAATGAATTTTAAACAGGTGAATCATACCATGGCTGGTAAACTATATTTACACTATCTGTATCAAAGGGATATTCCTCATTTCCATCCTTCATATAAATATTCTAAAAAATGTATACAGCAGAAATGTTTTCTTGCCAGGAAGAATGACTAACATTGTGTTCTTGCAAGAAAATGGACATCTTTTGTTGAATGTTGATGTTGAACAAAAACGTGAATGCTCATGGGGAATATTTCATTGTATTTCACATCGAATCATCATTGCACAATCTATGAGTCTATAAATTTGTATCTGATTTATATCTACACCTGCTGATGTGAATAAAAACGTTTTGCAATCAAAACACGAATGTATATGATTTGCTGTTTCTTATGTTTATATGCCTAATCTTAATTGCCTTGTCAGTAACAAAGGTGAATAAGTGAACATACGGATAAGTGGATTGGCTTTGCTCGGTATCCACCAAACGAAAGTGATTTCATTGATGAAAGAAGCAGTCAGGTTCGTTGAATGCACTGGACGTTGCTAACGTCATTCACGGGTTAACTTGGACCAAATTATTTGAGTGAGTGAGTTAAGTTTCAAGTCACATCGGCAATATTTCAGCCATATCGTGACTATCAAAGGTTTAAGATTATGAATACGTTGAAACATATAACAAATCTGCCAACGATGGGCAGTAAAATAACTAGACTTATCACAGAGAAATATTTAAAACTTGTATCATAAAATGGATATTACAATACATAACAATATATTACAAAACAGGCTATTGATCTCCAACAACTGAAGGTAGATCACCACACTGGGGACCATGGGGACTTACAGTACTTTTCCTACCTGCATGGACCCCAGGTGGATTTCAACATCCCTTCAGGTGTTGGCGATTTTTATAACAGTTAGCTTTATTAAAACAACATATTTTCTACGGTTTAAGGATGTGGTAAGAATAAATCTACTTTGAATGACGTGGTCTTACATATCCTCTCCAGGGGACATATGTTATGTCAGGTCTCTTTGGGCACGTTTTCTAGAAGTAGAATCGGGAAATTATCTTCCTTTAACAATAAATCCTTTTGTAACATCCAAAGCCAGTGAATATATTTGTGGAGAGGTGAAGAATCCTTCACGGACCCGGGGCTCAGCGGCTCTCTTTTGCCCATGGCGACACCAAACTATCAATCTTCTGAAAAGAACTACTTTTGCAAACACTGAAGTTGCAGTCTCTGTGCGCAGAACTCAAGTCTTGGGATCCTCTGCGACAAAGCTGGTTTTCTGGCAGACACGACAGAAGAAGAAAGTTCTGAAAACTCAAAGAACAACATGTCACCCTGTTGAGACGTTTCACTTCAACAGACGGAGAGCACATTATCCCAACAAATACATATTTGTTCACCTTTTCAGTGTCTGTAACCTCCAATCTCCAAATCATACGATCGCCCGACTGTTTGTTACCACTGTGAGGGCTCTGATTTGCTCAGCAGAACTCAACTGCACAACTTAACTGCACAACTTGTAAGGTCCAACATGTAACGTCTTCTAAATCCTGACGTTTGGGGAAACATGAAAAGGATATTTTGACACTCAAAAGTCAAAACAACATTTCTTTTCAGAAAACCAAAAAATTCGTTACCTGCTGGTCACCTTTATCAACACAAACCTATGCCGCAGCTGCCCCTTGTCCTTCTACAACTAGATCGATACTTAAAGTGTCAGACTGACTTGAAATGGGCAAATTTAGACCACCCTATGCCCATCACCACAGCATGTGAAAGTCAAACGAATAATTCATTCAGATACCAAACCATGTGAAATTTCTTCGGCATCTCAGATTGTGACACAGGCTATGGCTCCATCTACACCAGCTGCTGTACAACCATTATCTGAAATCCCCACTCCTACTGAAGCATCTGTAGATCTTTATAACTTCTTTGAGCCTCTAGAGATGGATGTGACTCCATCTTCACATCATCAAAATAATAGTGACTCCTCCTCATCTCCAATAGAACTATCATGAACCAGTCAAATCTTCTTCAGCTGAAATGCAGATAATTTTGGCCTAATTTTAATGAACTGCAGTTATTAACAACGGATATAAGTCCATCAGCAATATGAACAAGAAATGTACCTTACAAATACAGATAAATTTGATTTGAGGCATATCATTCCCTTTCTAGTCTTGGTGATGATAAAGCCACTGGAGGTGCTTCTATGTTAGTGCGGCATGGTGTTGTTCATAATCCTGCCAGCTGTGGCAGACCGTCTTACATTGCATATTGCCTTCACACATTGCTCCGTATACATTTCTCCTTCTTCAGGTCTTCAGCGGAAAGATCTTCAAAAAGTATACGACCCGCTCCCAAATCGCAGAGACTTACCCTGCTACATACTAGTATTCATCATTAGATCTGTCTCTGGTGGATTGAAATTTGTTAAACGGATTCACATGATCACTTCCACTATGACCTGAGTGGAAGTGATCATTTCCCTACCGTGAAAAAGCCTTTTAGTCCCAATTATGATCTACTTCACCCCGATGGACTTTTAGGCTGAAATATGCATACAACAGAGAGGCAGTTACAAATCAGTCTGCATAACATTCACAAGTGGTCCCTCGAATACGGGTTTAAATTTTCTAAAACTAACTGTATACCCTTCTGCAAAAAAATATAAGCCGCATAAAGACGCTGAATTATTTTTGAATGGCACCCCTATCAAAGTTGTAAAGGAGGCCAAATTCTTAGGACTCATCTTTGATAGCCATTTAACTTTCTTACCACACATTAAATCACTTAAAGCTAAATATCTGAAGGCACTCGATTTGTTGAAAGTTGTATCTAATTCAAAGTGGGGAGGGGATTAGACAACCCTCTTACACTAATACAGATCATTGATCCGTTCAAAACTTGATTACGGCTTACAGAAACTAGATACTATCCATCACCAAGGCCCAAGGCTTTGCCTTGGAGCCTTTCGCACTTCTCCTATTCCAAGTCTGTCTGTTGAAGCGGATGAGTCTTCTCTGAAACAACGCTGTCTGAAACTATCTTTACAATATATCACTAAATTATATTCTAATCAGTCAAATGCAGCTTTTAAATGCGTTTTTAATCCTCGTTACGAGGATATTTACAATAAGAAAACATATCTTGTTCCACCACTTGGAACAAGAATTAAATCTGTCGTTTCTGCTGCTAAGATTAACTTTCATGATATAGCTCCCATATTATTGTTTTCATCGCCTCCTTGGCAAACGGTTAGGCCAAATGTAGACCTCACATTAACGAGACTTAAGAAATCTGATACTAATCCACTAATTTATAAACAAGAATACAATCAATTGCGAAACATATATGACACTTGTAAATCTATATTTACAGATGGATCCAAGAATGGTGGGGCAGTTGCTGGTGCCTCTGTCATTGGATCCGCAACAGTATCTTCACGATTACCCGATAATACTTCCAAGTTCACTGCGGAAACACACGCAATTTTAAGAGGGCTAAAATTAAGAAACAATCTAAATATAAAGAATTCATTTTTTTTCAGATTCACTTTCGTGCCTTCAGGCTATTAAAAATATGTCATGTAAACATCCATTTTTAATTGAAATTCTTGAGTTATTTAATGATCCTGCTACTGGCCAATATGACATTGTCTTTTGTTGGTTACCCAAAAGTATTTTTAGGCATGCCAGATTTTTAAACGTAGTATTTTCGTCATTTTAATCTTAGGCTTAACTGGTAAACTATCGCCAGTGACCATAGGGTGATATAAATCCAACCGGGGTCACCCTTCAATGACTGGCGATCTCAAGCCCATTTGTATATCATGTTGTAAACTGATTCTTTCTGCTTTTGAAGATTCTCAACTTGTTTTAAATCAAATCTGAGATATTCTGGTTATTGTACTGTCCGTCGTTGACAGGTTTTAGTTTGGTCTAGATATATGTAATACTAATGTACTTCTCGTCACGGTATGGCTGAAATACTGCCGATGTGACGTTAAATCTGAACTGAATCTAATTTAAATCATTAAGCAAAGACAAATTACACCATGACAATTTTAAAATGTTATTGACCCAATTCAGTTGTTAGTCGATCAAATTAATGAAATTGTTGATGAAACAATTCCTAAGTCATCTGTCAACCCTGATGTTCATAAACCATGGTTTGATGATAATTGTAAACAAGCTAGGAAGAGTCGAAGGAAGACGGGAAAATAATTCTGTAGACACTCTCCTGTCCATAACTGTTGAAAAAAACTTTTAATTTTGATGCATCTTTGTTGTGGTAAAAATAAGCACACAATAGAAAAGGAATTACAATAATGTCTGAATAAAATTCACAAATGATCCATTGACTATGGGTTTCAATTCTTTAGATCGCAAACCAATGGTATACATTTCTACTGCATAAGGACCCTGAACTTTTTTTGAATGGCACCCTTATCAACGTTGTGAAGGAGGCTAAGTTCTGGGATATAGTTTGCTTATCATTTAACTTTCTTAGCGCATATTAAATACGTCAAGCCAAATGCCCGAAGGCACTCGATTTATTGAAAGTAGTTTCTAATGCAAAGTGGGGAGGGGATCAGACAACCCTCTTGCACTTGCACATTTCCCTGCTCCGTTCAAAACTTGCTTACGGCTCCATCGTCTAAGGTGGAGTTTTTATGCGTAATTTAAAACAATTAGACACTATCCATCATCAAGGCCTGAGACTCTGCCTTGGTGCTTTGAGAACATCTCCGTTTCATAGGCTGTATGTGGAAGGTGAGGTGAAGGTGTTTTTTGTTTAACGCCGCACTGAGCCATATTCAAGCTATAATATATGACAGCGGTCTGTAAATAATCGAGCCTGGACCAGACAATCCAGTGATTGACATCATGAGCATCGATCCACGCAATTAGTCCTCATTATGAGGACCTAAACCAGGTTGTCTTATTCCACGTCTTGGTATAAGAATATAAAATGACCTATCCTCTGCCAATATAAATCTCCAAACTATAAATCCTATTCAGCTTTTGTCTTTCCTCCATGACAGTTTGTACAGCCAGAGGTAGCCCTGCCATTATCTAAATGAAAGAAATCGGAAACAAATCAGCTTGTGTATCAACAAGAATATGATCAGTTAAGTGAGTGCGTGAGTGAGTGAGTTTTGATCAGTTAATTTCCTTTTTTCCGGACAAGGTAATGTTAAATGTTAGAAACTTTCCCAAAAATTACCCAGATATTTGAACGACAACTTTTCATGCAATGTTACTTGGGGTCATGTTTCTTTTGCGGTTCAGTATATTTTCAGACTGTTTCGTGCCTTCAGGCTATCAAAAATAGGACATATACACATCTGCTCTTACTTTTAATTGCTGAACTACTGGCCAATACCATCTTTTGTTGGTTGCCAAGCCATGTACGAATCGCTAGTAACACATCGGCTGATGCTGCACCAAAAGAAGCACTCAACAAATCTGTGACCCCACTTCTGATTCCATACAGGGATTATAAACCTGTGATTAGAAGTTACTTTGCTACACCTACTTGGGTTTTCAGTCAAGATTTGAAGAGGTCATAATACGAACGTATTAATGTCGTATTGGTATGAGATATGAGTATTTATTGTAAGGTTAAGTGTATTCCCTGCTATTTATTTTTTTCATCACAAGGGATACATATTACAGTGTAAACACATTCAATAAGCTTTTTTCAGCAATGTTAATTCTCATTTACTCATTAGTTTTTTAACGAATAGAACTGATACATTTTAATGAACAATATTATGTATTTTATAAATTGGTAGTGTATGATTATTAAGCAGGATTGTTAGTTGCTGGCCATCGACGGAGGTTGAAGTTGCGTAAAATGATTGTCCCCCATATGGGTATGTGAGACCTCTTTAGGCCAAGTATATTTATATCTACCTCTTTTTTAACTGCAGAATATTGATTGCCTTTCAATCTACAGCTAAACTTGCATCAGTCGCTAGTAACTAAGGAAATGGTGTAAATCCTGCTGGGGAGTCATGCAGGTACCAGAGGTACTGGAAATCCCCTTGGTCCCGAGTATGGTGACCTCATCTTTGTTGCTGGTGATCTATAGCCCTATATTTATATCGTGTCGTTGCCTAATAGTCAGATATATTGTTGTTCTACAACTAGTTTAAGTCAATCTGTGATATATTACTAATTATTATACCGCCCTTCGATGACAGGTTTTAACAATATAGCATTACATTATATGTGTAATGTCTTCATACTGGTCACATGCCCACTGTTGTCTTGTTTGCAACATAAATGTCATCACTCATCAAGTGTTCAAATGTGCGGTAAATATGTGTTAGGTCCCATACTAACAATCTGCATTTCCTCTTTTGAGGAGTATATACTTACCTAGAGTCTTTTTACTGAAAAAAGAAGACGTTTTATTAGTCCATTTACCGCTGGAGGTCACATAAACTTTTGTGTCTTCATAAAAAATGAACGACGTCATATTTGATTATACATTGATATGACGTTGCTATTGGCCGCTTCGTAAATTGTCTTCACTTGATTATTGACGTGAACTAGCATGAAGCAAAAATAACATGACGACAGAGTCATCAAGGTCCATAAGTAATTTTAGATTATGCTGATACAATTGCAAAGTTTCATGAAGAAATAATGAAAGTTTGGTACCAAAAATACACACTAACCCATCATCGATACATACGTAGTGGATCGATGTTCATGATATTAATCACTGGATTATCTGGTACAGACCGCCGTCATATAGCTGGAATATTGCTGAGTGTGGCGTTAAACAACAAACAAACAAACCAACATACGTAGTGGTTTTGGAGAAAATATTCCCATTGGTACTGCATACTATGTCCAAAACAGCAAACAAGGGGTATAAGGAGTACTAAGTAAGGACAAGAATAAGAATATATGGATGAACAACTTCTGACACAACCCTCGCCACCAACCTCGAAGACTTCAAGATCAGGAACGTACAAGAAGCCTTCAACATCCTGGCTTCATCCTTTGTTTATGGCTTCACCGATGATTCTCATCACTGCCCGTGTGTGTACACAACAGGCTTCTCTACTTCAGTATACAATATCTACTATAAACATTGCCTCCTACTTGTATATATACTTGCCAACCACACACTGGATATCACTTGCTTGATAACGGTTTTAGAACCTACACCGAAACGTCGCTCTTAACTGTAATAAAGAAGTTGTTTATCCATAAAGTCTTATTCTTACTTAGTACTCCAACTTCTAAATGCCTATCAAAGAAGTCCTTAATATAATATGTAATTCTCGATGGTGGTTTACAAAATGTATTAAACATATCATCAATAGTGTTGTCCAAGAAAAACCTACCCCAATTGCGGGTATTGTACACCATCTAATTATGAATTTTTGATGATGGCTTTCGAACTTGAGATCCATATTTTTTATATCCTTCAATGACGATACGTCATTCTTGTATTCATAGTGATTTCCGAGAAAACGTGTCCCATAACCCATTTTGCAAAAACCAAGGTAAGGGCCATAACTTTGTAAGATATTGATTCTCATGGGCTTCGAACTTAATCTGCTTACCTATAAACTGATATTCTTGTAAAACTAGTGTTTTCGGGGAAAACTTGTGCCTAGTTTCGGAGAAAACTTGTGCCTAGTTTCGGGCTTGTGAATCACGGACAAAAAAATCAAACACGATCCATAACTCTGTGAAATGTAAATTTTCAATTTTCAAAAATCCATAGTGGTCGCCTGGAACACTTGTAACCATTGATGTTGGACGGATTGAACCCAAACTAATGTTGTCTGAGAAAACTTGTCCCCATCACGTGCAAAAAAAGCAGACAAGGGACATTGTATTTACCCTTCAATGATGTAAGCCAACCTACTCCACGCCTTTGGCGGTTATCCGAAAGACTTTCCCCCATTGATGTCAGACGCACGGAGCTGTATATAGAGATAATTACTGAATCTCCAATATCTTTGTCACTATTGCAATCAATTTTCTTGATTTAATTATTGACACGCTGCCGACTGAAATCCATTGTCAATCAGTGAGGAGTGATTGTTAGATTTCATTACGCATGGTCCTGTGTTACATTACCATGAATGTATCCATTAACTCCAATCCCAATTATGACAAAATTACATCAGCAAGCCTTGCAAACTTGTGTTGCACAATGCACGTTACTATTATGACGTCAATGCGCATTGTGGCATTTCTTAGACTTGAAATAAAAGCTACAGAAACCTTTCCATTTTCATAAAAAAATCTCTGTAAAATTCCGATTATATCATGAGCATGTGTTTATGAACCACTAGCATATAGTTATGATACAGGGTGTTCGCGAAAAGGTGATGGTATCCTGCCCCACCACAGGCAAAGACACGTCAATTGTTCACCTAAAAATACACATTTACAAAGTCAAAATAGAGAATTGCTTTGGACATCATTTTGGTCACTGATGCGTCAAATGTTGAAATGTCTCACGATTACTGGCAAACTGAATATCATACCAAAATTCTGCATTTTGTAATCTATATTTGAATATAATATTATTTCTCATAGTGCCCACAATGATTGTAAAAGTTCTTTTCTATAAATATTACCTTATGCTGTAATGAACTGTTTGATTCAGAGGTGGTTATTGGGATTTGGAACATCTGATTGACCAGACGGAATCGAATATTTCCCATTTTCATGATTCCTTGTTTCCTTTTCATTAAATGTCTGCAACGGACAAAATGAAAAGAACTCTTAAGGAACAATATTTTATTAATATATGCAAACCTGCATTATTTAGATGATTATCATATACTTAAGTGTGAAAGACAGCTTTCTAAAGTTTAGAAAAGTAATCCATTGCGTGAACCACCGGAAACGAAATTTCCCGCCTGTCCGCCTGTCGTATGCGGCAGTTGTCGGGCTTCGGAACACTTCAGTACATTTCTGTGTTGACAGTGAACATATTTTACTGGATAACAGTTCTCACACATTATTTGTTTGAAACTCTTCCGATTGTGACAGTTATTGTTCAAATGCATTGCTTAGCAATCGCTCCTCTGACATTTGAATGTACTTGTGAGTAAGATACTCCAAACAGATAATGAGTATTCTTTAATTCAGAAGGGGCAGTAACGTAGGTTAGTAGTTCATAGCTACAATGTGGAGCCCATGGCTTACAGAAACTAGATACTATCCATCACCAAGGCCCAAGGCTTTGCCTTGGAGCCTTTCGCACTTCTCCTATTCCAAGTCTGTCTGTTGAAGCGGATGAGTCTTCTCTGAAACAACGCTGTCTGAAACTATCTTTACAATATATCACTAAATTATATTCTAATCAGTCAAATGCAGCTTTTAAATGCGTTTTTAATCCTCGTTACGAGGATATTTACAATAAGAAAACATATCTTGTTCCACCACTTGGAACAAGAATTAAATCTGTCGTTTCTGCTGCTAAGATTAACTTTCATGATATAGCTCCCATATTATTGTTTTCATCGCCTCCTTGGCAAACGGTTAGGCCAAATGTAGACCTCACATTAACGAGACTTAAGAAATCTGATACTAATCCACTAATTTATAAACAAGAATACAATCAATTGCGAAACATATATGACACTTGTAAATCTATATTTACAGATGGATCCAAGAATGGTGGGGCAGTTGCTGGTGCCTCTGTCATTGGATCCGCAACAGTATCTTCACGATTACCCGATAATACTTCCAAGTTCACTGCGGAAACACACGCAATTTTTAGAGGGCTAAAATTAAGAAACAATCTAAATATAAAGAATTCATTTTTTTTCAGATTCACTTTCGTGCCTTCAGGCTATTAAAAATATGTCATGTAAACATCCATTTTTAATTGAAATTCTTGAGTTATTTAATGATCCTGCTACTGGCCAATATGACATTGTCTTTTGTTGGTTACCCAAAAGTATTTTTAGGCATGCCAGATTTTTAAACGTAGTATTTTCGTCATTTTAATCTTAGGCTTAACTGGTAAACTATCGCCAGTGACCATAGGGTGATATAAATCCAACCGGGGTCACCCTTCAATGACTGGCGATCTCAAGCCCATTTGTATATCATGTTGTAAACTGATTCTTTCTGCTTTTGAAGATTCTCAACTTGTTTTAAATCAAATCTGAGATATTCTGGTTATTGTACTGTCCGTCGTTGACAGGTTTTAGTTTGGTCTAGATATATGTAATACTAATGTACTTCTCGTCACGGTATGGCTGAAATACTGCCGATGTGACGTTAAATCTGAACTGAATCTAATTTAAATCATTAAGCAAAGACAAATTACACCATGACAATTTTAAAATGTTATTGACCCAATTCAGTTGTTAGTCGATCAAATTAATGAAATTGTTGATGAAACAATTCCTAAGTCATCTGTCAACCCTGATGTTCATAAACCATGGTTTGATGATAATTGTAAACAAGCTAGGAAGAGTCGAAGGAAGACGGGAAAATAATTCTGTAGACACTCTCCTGTCCATAACTGTTGAAAAAAACTTTTAATTTTGATGCATCTTTGTTGTGGTAAAAATAAGCACACAATAGAAAAGGAATTACAATAATGTCTGAATAAAATTCACAAATGATCCATTGACTATGGGTTTCAATTCTTTAGATCGCAAACCAATGGTATACATTTCTACTGCATAAGGACCCTGAACTTTTTTTGAATGGCACCCTTATCAACGTTGTGAAGGAGGCTAAGTTCTGGGATATAGTTTGCTTATCATTTAACTTTCTTAGCGCATATTAAATACGTCAAGCCAAATGCCCGAAGGCACTCGATTTATTGAAAGTAGTTTCTAATGCAAAGTGGGGAGGGGATCAGACAACCCTCTTGCACTTGCACATTTCCCTGCTCCGTTCAAAACTTGCTTACGGCTCCATCGTCTAAGGTGGAGTTTTTATGCGTAATTTAAAACAATTAGACACTATCCATCATCAAGGCCTGAGACTCTGCCTTGGTGCTTTGAGAACATCTCCGTTTCATAGGCTGTATGTGGAAGGTGAGGTGAAGGTGTTTTTTGTTTAACGCCGCACTGAGCCATATTCAAGCTATAATATATGACAGCGGTCTGTAAATAATCGAGCCTGGACCAGACAATCCAGTGATTGACATCATGAGCATCGATCCACGCAATTAGTCCTCATTATGAGGACCTAAACCAGGTTGTCTTATTCCACGTCTTGGTATAAGAATATAAAATGACCTATCCTCTGCCAATATAAATCTCCAAACTATAAATCCTATTCAGCTTTTGTCTTTCCTCCATGACAGTTTGTACAGCCAGAGGTAGCCCTGCCATTATCTAAATGAAAGAAATCGGAAACAAATCAGCTTGTGTATCAACAAGAATATGATCAGTTAAGTGAGTGCGTGAGTGAGTGAGTTTTGATCAGTTAATTTCCTTTTTTCCGGACAAGGTAATGTTAAATGTTAGAAACTTTCCCAAAAATTACCCAGATATTTGAACGACAACTTTTCATGCAATGTTACTTGGGGTCATGTTTCTTTTGCGGTTCAGTATATTTTCAGACTGTTTCGTGCCTTCAGGCTATCAAAAATAGGACATATACACATCTGCTCTTACTTTTAATTGCTGAACTACTGGCCAATACCATCTTTTGTTGGTTGCCAAGCCATGTACGAATCGCTAGTAACACATCGGCTGATGCTGCACCAAAAGAAGCACTCAACAAATCTGTGACCCCACTTCTGATTCCATACAGGGATTATAAACCTGTGATTAGAAGTTACTTTGCTACACCTACTTGGGTTTTCAGTCAAGATTTGAAGAGGTCATAATACGAACGTATTAATGTCGTATTGGTATGAGATATGAGTATTTATTGTAAGGTTAAGTGTATTCCCTGCTATTTATTTTTTTCATCACAAGGGATACATATTACAGTGTAAACACATTCAATAAGCTTTTTTCAGCAATGTTAATTCTCATTTACTCATTAGTTTTTTAACGAATAGAACTGATACATTTTAATGAACAATATTATGTATTTTATAAATTGGTAGTGTATGATTATTAAGCAGGATTGTTAGTTGCTGGCCATCGACGGAGGTTGAAGTTGCGTAAAATGATTGTCCCCCATATGGGTATGTGAGACCTCTTTAGGCCAAGTATATTTATATCTACCTCTTTTTTAACTGCAGAATATTGATTGCCTTTCAATCTACAGCTAAACTTGCATCAGTCGCTAGTAACTAAGGAAATGGTGTAAATCCTGCTGGGGAGTCATGCAGGTACCAGAGGTACTGGAAATCCCCTTGGTCCCGAGTATGGTGACCTCATCTTTGTTGCTGGTGATCTATAGCCCTATATTTATATCGTGTCGTTGCCTAATAGTCAGATATATTGTTGTTCTACAACTAGTTTAAGTCAATCTGTGATATATTACTAATTATTATACCGCCCTTCGATGACAGGTTTTAACAATATAGCATTACATTATATGTGTAATGTCTTCATACTGGTCACATGCCCACTGTTGTCTTGTTTGCAACATAAATGTCATCACTCATCAAGTGTTCAAATGTGCGGTAAATATGTGTTAGGTCCCATACTAACAATCTGCATTTCCTCTTTTGAGGAGTATATACTTACCTAGAGTCTTTTTACTGAAAAAAGAAGACGTTTTATTAGTCCATTTACCGCTGGAGGTCACATAAACTTTTGTGTCTTCATAAAAAATGAACGACGTCATATTTGATTATACATTGATATGACGTTGCTATTGGCCGCTTCGTAAATTGTCTTCACTTGATTATTGACGTGAACTAGCATGAAGCAAAAATAACATGACGACAGAGTCATCAAGGTCCATAAGTAATTTTAGATTATGCTGATACAATTGCAAAGTTTCATGAAGAAATAATGAAAGTTTGGTACCAAAAATACACACTAACCCATCATCGATACATACGTAGTGGATCGATGTTCATGATATTAATCACTGGATTATCTGGTACAGACCGCCGTCATATAGCTGGAATATTGCTGAGTGTGGCGTTAAACAACAAACAAACAAACCAACATACGTAGTGGTTTTGGAGAAAATATTCCCATTGGTACTGCATACTATGTCCAAAACAGCAAACAAGGGGTATAAGGAGTACTAAGTAAGGACAAGAATAAGAATATATGGATGAACAACTTCTGACACAACCCTCGCCACCAACCTCGAAGACTTCAAGATCAGGAACGTACAAGAAGCCTTCAACATCCTGGCTTCATCCTTTGTTTATGGCTTCACCGATGATTCTCATCACTGCCCGTGTGTGTACACAACAGGCTTCTCTACTTCAGTATACAATATCTACTATAAACATTGCCTCCTACTTGTATATATACTTGCCAACCACACACTGGATATCACTTGCTTGATAACGGTTTTAGAACCTACACCGAAACGTCGCTCTTAACTGTAATAAAGAAGTTGTTTATCCATAAAGTCTTATTCTTACTTAGTACTCCAACTTCTAAATGCCTATCAAAGAAGTCCTTAATATAATATGTAATTCTCGATGGTGGTTTACAAAATGTATTAAACATATCATCAATAGTGTTGTCCAAGAAAAACCTACCCCAATTGCGGGTATTGTACACCATCTAATTATGAATTTTTGATGATGGCTTTCGAACTTGAGATCCATATTTTTTATATCCTTCAATGACGATACGTCATTCTTGTATTCATAGTGATTTCCGAGAAAACGTGTCCCATAACCCATTTTGCAAAAACCAAGGTAAGGGCCATAACTTTGTAAGATATTGATTCTCATGGGCTTCGAACTTAATCTGCTTACCTATAAACTGATATTCTTGTAAAACTAGTGTTTTCGGGGAAAACTTGTGCCTAGTTTCGGAGAAAACTTGTGCCTAGTTTCGGGCTTGTGAATCACGGACAAAAAAATCAAACACGATCCATAACTCTGTGAAATGTAAATTTTCAATTTTCAAAAATCCATAGTGGTCGCCTGGAACACTTGTAACCATTGATGTTGGACGGATTGAACCCAAACTAATGTTGTCTGAGAAAACTTGTCCCCATCACGTGCAAAAAAAGCAGACAAGGGACATTGTATTTACCCTTCAATGATGTAAGCCAACCTACTCCACGCCTTTGGCGGTTATCCGAAAGACTTTCCCCCATTGATGTCAGACGCACGGAGCTGTATATAGAGATAATTACTGAATCTCCAATATCTTTGTCACTATTGCAATCAATTTTCTTGATTTAATTATTGACACGCTGCCGACTGAAATCCATTGTCAATCAGTGAGCTGTGATTGTTAGATTTCATTACGCATGGTCCTGTGTTACATTACCATGAATGTATCCATTAACTCCAATCCCAATTATGACAAAATTACATCAGCAAGCCTTGCAAACTTGTGTTGCACAATGCACGTTACTATTATGACGTCAATGCGCATTGTGGCATTTCTTAGACTTGAAATAAAAGCTACAGAAACCTTTCCATTTTCATAAAAAAATCTCTGTAAAATTCCGATTATATCATGAGCATGTGTTTATGAACCACTAGCATATAGTTATGATACAGGGTGTTCGCGAAAAGGTGATGGTATCCTGCCCCACCACAGGCAAAGACACGTCAATTGTTCACCTAAAAATACACATTTACAAAGTCAAAATAGAGAATTGCTTTGGACATCATTTTGGTCACTGATGCGTCAAATGTTGAAATGTCTCACGATTACTGGCAAACTGAATATCATACCAAAATTCTGCATTTTGTAATCTATATTTGAATATAATATTATTTCTCATAGTGCCCACAATGATTGTAAAAGTTCTTTTCTATAAATATTACCTTATGCTGTAATGAACTGTTTGATTCAGAGGTGGTTATTGGGATTTGGAACATCTGATTGACCAGACGGAATCGAATATTTCCCATTTTCATGATTCCTTGTTTCCTTTTCATTAAATGTCTGCAACGGACAAAATGAAAAGAACTCTTAAGGAACAATATTTTATTAATATATGCAAACCTGCATTATTTAGATGATTATCATATACTTAAGTGTGAAAGACAGCTTTCTAAAGTTTAGAAAAGTAATCCATTGCGTGAACCACCGGAAACGAAATTTCCCGCCTGTCCGCCTGTCGTATGCGGCAGTTGTCGGGCTTCGGAACACTTCAGTACATTTCTGTGTTGACAGTGAACATATTTTACTGGATAACAGTTCTCACACATTATTTGTTTGAAACTCTTCCGATTGTGACAGTTATTGTTCAAATGCATTGCTTAGCAATCGCTCCTCTGACATTTGAATGTACTTGTGAGTAAGATACTCCAAACAGATAATGAGTATTCTTTAATTCAGAAGGGGCAGTAACGTAGGTTAGTAGTTCATAGCTACAATGTGGAGCCCATGGTGTCCCCTCCCCCCCCCCCCCCCAGGTGATATTGCTGGGATAAATCCACATTCAACTCATTAATTCAGAAGGTGTGAAAATAAAATCTCAGGGGGAAATAAATCATAAGAAAATAATTCAGGTGTTTTAAGGAGTGTATTATTAATAATTATTTTCATATGAGCACTACATCTTGTTTGCGTGCTGGAATCCATGTGTGAAAAGGTTAATGTGTGGGAGCATTCAGACTTTGCGTTTTAATTGTTTGGGGTAATTTGTTTTAAAAACAATACTGTATCAACAAATGAAGTATGTTATAAATAGGATGTTCCATGTGTGAAATACGATGTATCTTTCATCGAGTGCCGTGGAAAAGGAGATTTAGATTTCCACGAGTTTCATTGGGCACATGTTAGAGCTTCTATATTCTTTATCATAAGCGCAGTTATGTTGCCAGATGACTGCACAATCCACCTGCGCCGTACCCGGCTATTGACGACGCCATTATCAGTGTAGCTTCATTATCGCTGATACGATCCTTTCGGAGGAAGTATTGAACGCTGAGTTTTGCTTTAAATTCTAGATGCATCGGATTAGGATAGACCCCAGGTTAAAGGCATGCTACCGTACACTGACGACATTGGCCACAATCACTGATTTGCCAACCACCCTCGATTATTTACAGACAGCCCTCATAAGTGCGGCGTCAAACAATAGACGTTTGTGTCTATTTTTTTTCATCAAGCCCGTCAGGTATAGTATGAGTCCAAATTACCTTTTCATGTAAGATGGATCGGTTGGTCAATCTCTTCGACATGGCTGATCGTGTGACTCCATGACGTGGCCAGTCACTATTTCAGATTAATTATTATCTAAATTCTAGTATTCATCTTCCCTAGGTTCCTACTACAAACCCTCCAAGAACAAGAAGATGTCTCAGCCGTTCCTGACCACGTCAGCCATGACAGCCGGCTATGATGTGGCATCATTTGTCACCAAAATAATTCATGAACTTATCACTTCAGCTACAATGCAACGATCCCGACTGATGAGAAATGTCTCCTTACTGACAAAGTGTTATCTGATTAGTATCTACAACTGCTGATGTGAATAAACTTGTTTTGCAATAAAATTACGAATGTAGATGATATGCCATTTCTTATAACTAGATATATCTTAATTGCCTTCCCAGTAACAAAGGAGGATAAGTGAACATACGGATAGGTGGATTGGTTTTGCTCGGTATCCACCATTCGAGAGTACAGTGATTTCATAAATGAATGAAGCGGTCAGGTTCGGTTACAAGGATACTGTCTAACTGCCAGGCTATTTGCAACTTAAATGTCCAGCTGCTGCGGTGTTAACCATTATGTTCTGGTGTGACGCTATTCACTACACAAATGTCCCGCTGTCAGGCTGTACACAAACATGATGTCCCACTGTCAGGATGTTAATAATTGTGTCCTGATGTCGAGCTGATCATCTCTATGTTGTCCAGGTGATAGAATGTCAACCATCATGTACTCATGTACTATGTCAGGTTAACAACCACTCTGTCCCACTGTCAGGTTAACAACCACTCAGACCCACTGTCACGTTAACAACCACTCTGGCCCACTGTCAGGTTAACAACTATTCTGACCCACTGTCAGGTTAACAACCACTCTGTCCCACTGTCAGGTTAACAACCACTCTGTCCCACTGTCAGGTTAACAACTATTCTGACCCACTGTCATGTTAACAACCACTCTGTCCCACTGTCAAGTTAACAACCACTCTGTCCCACTGTCAGGTTAACAACCACTCTGTCCCACTGTCAGGTTAACAACTATTCTGACCCACTGTCATGTTAACAACCACTCTGTCCTACTGTCAAGTTAACAACCACTCTGTCCCACTGTCAGGTTAACAACCACTCTGTCCCACTGTCAGGTTAACAACTATTCTGACCCACTGTCAGGTTAACAACCACTCTGTCCCACTGTCAGGTTAACAACCACTCTGACCCACTGTCAGGTTAACAACTATAATGTACTGATGTCAGTATGTTATGAACCATAATTTCCGTCTGCCAGGCTGTTAACGACCACACTGTCCAGTTGCCAGGCAGGTAACAGCCTTACGCATTATCCTTACACCGGAGTAGTAAGGGTGACTTGGCGAATAACACTAGAACTATCCTCACCCACCAGTTCTGATAACTTACTTCCTTAAGCCGAAGTCGTAAAGATAACTTAGGTAATAACTTACAGGATCAGGTAAATGTCATCGTATCCCAATTGCGTCGATCGATGCTCATGATGTCAATCACTGCATTGTCTGGCCCATGTATTATTACAGACACACATTTTTTTGCAGAGAGGGGAAAGAAATATGAATGGAACAGTGTAGTGAAGGAAATGTTATTCATTGCGGTATTCGTGGATATGGATTGACACTGATACGCAGTAACTGATTGTTAGAAGCTTGATCGGAAGTGTTGCAAGAACTGCGTCTTGGCTGAAGAACGTGTACTTATCACCATGGACATATGACGATAATGTGAATTGTAAAGTAACTCGTCACGGTGAAAAACAAAACAATAGACCCAGTACCTTACATGGGAGTTGGTTGCATATTCACAACTGTGACAAGGAGCGTGCGAAAACTGTTTCATTAGAACCTTCCCTTCTGATGGGCATGGCAGGAAACAACGAGCAAAACAATACTGGAATTTTAAGAACTTTCTTGTCCTGCAATGTAATTGAATAATCTCAATATGGATCATATACCTAGGATGGACTGGTCTAGTGCGCGAATGAGTTAAATTTAAGAATGACGGTGGCAATTAATTGGTCTTACCTCCTAACTGGGGATCATTGGTAATTATATCACCAGTTGTCTGTACCTTCTGCTAGCCAATACAAAAAAACACAAAACAGATTCTTAAACACAAGTTGATATTATATACGATGGTCAAGAATGGACTTATGTGCTGGCAGGAAGATTATACCGTTAAACTACTTTAATCCAAATTTCATTGATAATCACAGTTGAAGATAAAGTCATGCTTTACTTAATACACATATCAAATTATTCAAAATATATGTTATAATGCTCTATCTTTCTGGCATTAGTAAAAAGAACCTTTAAATATGTTGAATGATCACAGATGACAATTCTACATATGCTTGACTGCTTCTCCCATCACAAGGCACACTGTGGAGGGTCCTCAATTACAAACCCACCGCCACAACAAAGGACCATTCACTTTTCTAAAAGCGCTTAAGTGAGTCTGCAGGGCATACATAATGGATAAAGTGACCAAATGAGTTTTCAGTTTCAGTTTAGGTGGGCATAAGAAGTACTTGAAATTGCATGTCTAAATTGCAAGTTCTAACGCTGGAAATTTATGTCAAAATATAAAAAAATAGCTATTAACTATTCATTGAAAGGAGCAGCCTAGCATCTTTGTTAGGCACATATTTTATTAACATCTTGTGACAAATGTTTGTTTGTAGAACGCCCCTGTTGCCCAGAATTTCCCTAACTTAAATAAATTCAAAAGATGAAATAACGGGAATGGGAACAATCTGTGTAAGAAGAGGGTGCAGTGTGACTACGTGACATCTCGTCACACTAGTCAATATCAGCAAGATGCTCACTGGTGGTGATTATCACAAATCAACAGCTAAAAACACATATTCGATCGCGAAATATACAATGTATCTATTCAGTCTTATTTGTTGTTAAACTCTGTATTTAACAATATTCCAACTACATGACGGTGGCCTGTAAAAATCAAATATGGACCAGACAACCCAGTGTTTGATGTTATGGCCAACGTCCGACTTCGCGACGGGTATCCAACTACATGACGGTGGCCTGTAAAAATCAAATATGGACCAGACAACCCAGTGTTTGATGTTATGGCCAACGTCCCACTTCCCGAAGGGTGTGACAGATTTATTTTGTCACACGTGCGACAATCTGTTACCTATTCTGAGCTTGGCTCAGTTTATTTAATTTCCTCAATTATGCTTTGACGTTTGTCTTCCCATCCTGCAGTTCCTGATGAAACGCCACTTTAGAAGATGAAGAGAGGACATGCTTGACTGTACATACATAGTGAGTGGCGTTACAAACAAAGAATGATTAGAGTATCAATATTCATATTCAATATCTTGTGTCTGAAACCGATGTTAAGTATTTCTATAGACGAGTCTCTGTTACCACAACACAACAAGCCGTCAATTGAAGATGTTGGTCCTCCGTGCTCTCGTCTTTGGAATCCTCTACACCAGTGTTACAAGACTGCAGAACATATATGTACAAAGTGAGTACTTTCAATGTTTCACAATATTTCATTATTATGGCACGGCCTGGTTGCCCCGTACGCCGTCGGTACACTCACTCACTCTGTACCTGTACATTACTGCGGGCAGCGATGGAGAAGCGATATTGCGTAGTGACTTCGCGGCAACACGCCTCCCCCTGACACCTCTGCATATAGTTCGCACAACATGACACCAGACGTTGAGAAAAAACTTTATCAAAGGTTTACAGACATTGGGTATACATTTATATGTGTCACGACTTCCGCGACTTAACGTAATGTGATTGTCTTAAACTGTGAACCAGGGAGGACAGTGAATCAAAGAAATGGTGACAGGACACCATATGGATTTCGTCGAATGCTGGGTCCAGATGACCTTTGGCATCAGATTGAGCAGTGTGTGTTTGCAGCCTAAAACATATTATCGACAGGCACAACTAGTCCGAGAAAACTGCAACTTTTTGTCCTTTCGCCACCATTGATAGGTGTACAGTGATGCTACTAATGATGATTCAGTTGTGGAGGCAAATGCTATTTTGTTTGGGACCTTTGAACTTTCACCATGGACCATGGAGTATGCTCTCAAAGTTGACATATAAAATTGCATGTGAAAGTTGATGGGTATTTTTTCTTTCATAACATTTCTGACATAAAAAATCAAATATTAAAATGAAACTGTATGCGAATGATCATTCGCAACTTTGGTGCCATTGGCGATTCTATCAATCACCCGGACACGTCATACCCTGTGCATGTAAAACTGTCACTTAAGATATATCATCTGAAACAGTTTTTTATGATGAATTATGATAAACCATCTTATGCAAATCTAAATCTTGCCTGGAGTCCTATGCCAGAAGGTGGTGGCTAAAGGTTCAATCTGGTAATGTCAACATCTGAATTATATACGTCTCCATTGTTCTGTCATAGGCCGTGTTGTTGTTGAGTTTACCACCCCTGTAGCCCCGGTCTTGTAGACTCGCTCTGTGGCATCGTCCTTTTTGACACTCGATGGCGGGTTGGGATCAGAGGTGCAAAAAACTATTCTCACACCATGTCTCAAAACCAAAGTTCTGGTTCATTGAAAACAAATAAACGTCATGTGGACTCTTTGTCATCTGATGAAGATATGTCTCGGGATGCTGCTAATTCTTGACCAAGGTTTAGGGCGATACTTTCTACTGATGGAAACCCTCTCAAACTGCAACATTAACACCTGAACAATTCAAATATATTGAAGATCCCATGACATTGTTTTCCGACCAGCTCAATGAAATAGCTGATCAAACAATTCCTCTGCAAATTCCAACATTCGTAAACCATGGTTTACTAATGACTGCAATCTGGCACGTAAATGTAGGAAGAAAGAGGAAAAATATTTCGACCGACATCCTACAGTTCTTGACTTAGATCATATAAAAATTACAAACGAAAAGCATGGCATGCTTTTAAACAAAGTAAGCATCAATCTTTGAGGAACTATGTTTCCAAAATAAATTTCCGCACTCCTATGTCCAAGGTTTGGAACATGATACAAAAAATCACAGGCAAAGAATCAAAGTCCTCTTAATAACTGATAAATCAGACATTGCCAATAAACTTGGAGAAACTTTGGCAAAACATTCGTCATTCATGTTATATGTCCCTGAATTTTTAGCATATCAGAAGCAACAGGAGAAGAAACATATTGATTCTAATTCTGATAATGGGGAAGACTATAACGAAGTATTTTCTTTACATGAGCGACATGGGCAAGCGGGTGCTGATGATATTCACTATCAGCTCCCTAAGCATTTGCCTCAACCTTGTCTCGAAACATGATTAAATATGGACTTCGTGGTATGATGCCATTATAGTCCCTATACCAAAACCTGGTCAGGATGATATAGATCCATCTAACTACCACCCTATATCTTTAACCAGCTGTGTCTGTAAAACCATGGAGCATATGGCAAATAATAGGTTAGTTGGATATTTGGGAACCAATATTCTAATTACAAATATTCAAAGTGGTTTCTGTAAAAATCGAAGTACTATCACAATTTTTAGTATGTTTAGAATCCTTTATTAAAATGCTATTGTAAACAAACAACATGTAGTGTCTGTTTTTTCCATCTTGAGAAAGCCTATGACCTAGAAGCATGTCATTCTGAAGGATTTACATGATTTTGGTTTGAAAGGCCGTTTGCCTAATTTAATATCAGGTTTTAACAGGGTTCAACCCTGTCTGAACATTATAATCAGGATCAGCGAGTCCCATAAGGCAGTATTTTGTCTGTTACATTATCTAGTATCAAAATTAATAATCTGTCAAAAGTGTTAAATGATTCAGTTGATGGATCGTTATTTGTGGACGATTTTAACATTTCTTGTCGGGGTAAATATATAAACACTATTGAGAGACAACTGCAACTGTGTACATGGCTTCACATTTTCTAAAACTAAAACTAATTGTACATACTCCTGCAAAAATGATAGACAGCAACTATTTCTATCTGGCACGCCCATCAAGGTAGTTAAGAAGGCCAAGTTCTTGAGGCATATTTTCGACCGCCACCTGACTTTCTTGCCACATATAAAACATGTCTATACTGTCTGAAAGTTGTATCAAACTCTAGGTGGGGCGGACATCAGACAACCCTTATCCATGTGTACAGATCTTTTATTCGCTCAAAATTGGACTACAGTTCCACCATGTATGGTGGAGCCTGTAAAAGTAACTTACAAAAACTAGATTCAATTCATCATCAGGGCTGTAGGCTCTGTCTTGTAGCTTTCAGGACACAGTTCTTTGTTGGTTGCCTGGTCCTGTTGGTATTGCTGGTAACACACGAGCTGATGCTGCAGCTGAAGCAGCGCTTGATAAATCAGTCTTACCCTTTACTTCCCTACAGTTATTTTAAACCATGCATATAGGAACATGCATGTACGAGGTTTGATGCAGAAAAGATTGGACACCCAAGTAGGTAAAAATAAGCTTCATGAACTTAAGCCTACACCTACTTGGGTTGTTATTGTAGACTCGACGAAGTCATTCTCAGACGATGTTGCATTGGCCATACACGTTCTTACACACGAATATATACTCAACAACAAAAGTTCCTGTGACACCAGTATTTACAAACAAGTAAAATTTGGATCTCAATATTGTAGTACAAGTATGTAATCAAGTCACAGAAATGAAACTGCTACAGAAAAGCTGACTTTTATGCAAGCCCCATGCAATTCACTACCCAAGAATGGGTATAAAAACATGTGCATTAACGGTATCCCATATGCATTGTTTAGTATCGTGCTGACAACAACCACTCCAAAAAAAACAAATAAAATTACGCAATTATTCAACATTATGAAATGCCACGCCTGTCGAGTCAACGTGATGTTGCAAGACAATTTAACGTCCACAGAAACACCATTTGGTGTTTATGGCAACGTTGGCAACAGACGAATGCAGTCAGAGACCATCTTCAGCGTGGCAGGCCATGCGTAACCAATAATCGACAAGACAACTGGATTCGAACAACACACCTACGAAATCGATTCCAGCCAGCAACAGTGACTGCAAGAAGCATCCCTGGCCTTCAACGAATATCTTCACAAACCGTACGTCGCCGCCTCAGATGCGCAGGGATTGTCGCCAGAAGACCCGCCAGATGTCCAATTTTGACAGGAAACTACCGTCAAGCACGTCTACAGTCGCGCAGACAGCTTCGCGCTGAACGGCCATGCAGTGAGGACAAGTTCTAGTCACTGACGAGTCTCGTTTTCACCTCAGCCACAGCGATGGACGGATTCGAGTGTATCGACGTCGAGGTGAACGTTACGTCAATCATTGTGTCATGGAAGAAGATCGGTTCAGGATTCGCTTCAACAAAACAACGTGAATGTCATCTTCTGCCCGGTTCGCTCTCCTGATCTCTCACCAATCGAGCACATGTGGGATGACTTCAACCACGTGTTCCACAGACACTCCAGGAACTTCGAAACATGCTCCAGCAGACATGGACAGATCTCCCACAGGACCTTGTGCAACGCCTGGTCCATTCCGTGAGACGAAGATGTGATGCTTCCATCGCAACCAGAGGTGGACACACGCTTTTGATTTGTAAATTGACATTTTGGCATGTTCATGTTTTTTTATATGAAATCACGCATTTTCTGAAGTCAGTATGGCAAATTAAACCATTTAAACACTTACAAGAATCTTTTATCTGTTGCAAACCGAAATTGTTTCAGATTTGGTAAAAAACATTACTTTGCATTAAATCTTATTTAACGTCACAGTACTGTAAGTCCCCATGGTCCCCAGTATGGTGGTCTACTTTTTAGTTGCTGGTGATCTATGGCCTGTTTTTATAATGTAATGTTATGTATAGTACTATTGATTTTATGATTACATACTACTTTTAAATTTAATTCTGTGATAAATCTAGTTATTTTACTGTCCCTCGTTGGCAGATGTTTTATATAAGTTTCAATATATGTATTATATTTAACTATTGATAGTCACGATATGGCTGAAATATTGCCGATGTGACTTAAAATTTTAACTCACTCACTATTTGACGTCACAGGAACTTTTGTTGTTCAGTATATATTGAAGGACGAAGATCCTCCATTCTGTGTCCCTTGTGATGAAAAGTTCACTGTCAACCATATCTTACTTTACTGTGTAGACTTTTGTATCGCGAGGGATATTTTTTTATCATTCAACTTCATTCAAGGCACTTTTTACTGATGTCAGTGTTCGTTTAATTTTTGGCTTTTAAAGAGACATTGAATTTTTTGATAAGTGTGAATTATTTTTGAATAGTGTAATATTATCATCAACGGATGTTTCTGGAGGCAGTGCCACTCAGGGGGTTACAGTAGTGTAAAATCATCGTCCCCTAACAGTGGCACGTGAGTCTATCCACACTGAAGTATATAATTTTGACTTGTGTTTTATTATCGTGATTGGAGTTTGTTTTTTAAATATCTGTTTGAATTGCATACAACCACTGGTGACTAAAGTGATGGCATAAATCCTGATGGGAATTATGCTGGAAGCAAAGGCACTGTAAGTCCACATAATCCACAGTTAGGTGGTCCAGCTTTGGTTGCCAGTAGTCTATAGCCTGGCCGTAAGTACTATCAACTAATTTACTGACCAATTCTTTGTTTAACGTTTGCTCAGGTTTGTTTTATATCTAAACTGTGATATTTACATTATTGTTTTACTGATCTTTGTCAACAGAAATATATTTATAACTAACTTGTTCTCATCCCAATATGGCTGTAATATAGATGCGATGTAAAACTTTAACTCACTAACTCGCTTTATAACTTATAATCTTTCATGAAATAACTGGAAAAGGATATTACATACATAGTCATACATATGGTAGTATTACATAGATCATAGATTTAGATACTTACTGACCGCCTCCGCGGTGTAGTGGACAGAGCATCTGCCCGGAAAGTGGAAGGTCGTGGATTCGATCCCGGCCACATCGTTAAAGGATACTTGGTGTTACTCTGCCTTTCGCTCGGCATTGAGGGGCAGTAGCAAGGACTGGATGGCTCGGAGTTAGTATACTGTGTCTGTGTGGGGTATGTTAAACTGAGGCATCTCAGAGAGCTAGCACAATAAAATCGTCATTAGTCCGGAATACGCACGCACGCACGCACACACGCACGCATGCACATCGCTTTATAAATGCAATGATTTTGAACGTTAAACCCCATTTCACTTCTCTTAGATCCTAATTTCATGTGACTATATATCTTAACACTCTCACTCACTCACTCCTAATTTCATATTTGTCAGTCTTTTTTTAATTTGTTCTTCTGCTGCACTTTCCGGGTTAGAGGAGGTCCACGACGACGTATCCTTGTCATAAGAGGCGACTTAATGGATCAGTGGCTCAAGCTTGGTGATCTCGTTGATTGCGTCGAATCATTACCCGATGGCGTGTATCATTGTTCATAATACCCATCACCTAGCCTCGATCCTGTATATTTTGCTTGACTATAGAAGGGTGTGGCATCAACAAACAAAAGAAAGAAACAATCAGTTAATTGTCAACGTGCCTTTTTCATGTTTGTTCTTCAAAAGGTGATGCACGGTGGATGAATGCTTAACAAAATGTAGCCATCTCCATGCTTGTCGGTAAAACGTCAAATTGTTCCCTTATATATATAAACTATTATCGACTATACCCATTACTGAGAATATTCCATATACAAAGCCAATTACAACCTCTACTGTAAACAACGTTGAAACTATGAAGTAGGTGGCATTAACTAAAACACAATATATAATTACTGTACAGAACATAACACACGAACAACGAGGAATTATGGATCATGTGTCCCAAGTAAGCAATTGTTGAACAGCAAAGTCATGCCACCACTAGCTGAAGCACAATGGAATAACACCGCAGATGGATTGAAAGCAGATGCCTCGCAGTCAGCTGGAACCTGGGACACAATGCGCTCCAGACTACAATCACTACAACCTGGTACATTATTAGACGAAACTAGGTCAGACTGACCCCGTATCACAATGGCTGCCGAGGACTGCTTTCTACAATGGCAAAAGCAAAGCATTCGACGCGACAGCAGCAATTTCAGGATTGTGGGGGATATCAGACCAGATTCTGGAGACCACCATTAGTTGGGAAGGTCTCGGAGCAAGATGGTCTGTCAGTAGTCATTTTGATGGAACAACGTCGTGAACTGCAATGTTAGTGATTTCAAACAAGTTCGTCAATCGAGGACAACTGCTTGTTTCAGCAATGAGTCAAGCATCAATCTGGCATTACAAACTCTAAAGTGAAAGCAACTGAACGATCCAACGCTTAATGTTGTAAAGACAACCTACATTCGCATTAAGATCCTTGCTAATGTCATCTTTCAAAACAAATAAAAAAGATCAATATCAACAGATGTGACAGCAACATCCCTTCAAAACGAAAATATATAGGTCCACCCGTGATCCTAAAGATCGCTAGGTTTGTAATGTCCGGTGCTTTGTCACGTGTCCACTGTCACGTGTCATTGTCACGTGTCTTGTTTGCAATAAATATGCCATCACTCATCAATTATTCAGATGTGGTGTAAATACGTGTTACTTCCCATACTAGCATTCTGTGTTACTTGTGCTAAGGAGTTTGTAATTACCTCAAGTCTTTGTACTGAAACAGACGGTTTCCCAGTCAATTTAACGTTAGGACGAGGGCATAACCACTTCCGTGACTCCGTGAAGAATGCATGATGTCATAGTTGATTATTTGCATCAACACATTGATATTCAAACTCTGTTGTAAAAGGCGACACAATTAGGCAACCCATTCGCCGTGGGTTGTTATGTGTCGGTGGAGGGCGGGAATCTGGTAGTTGAGCGCACTTGTTCCAGGATCTGTGTTCCTTTTTCCAACACTATGCTTTGACCCTAACTTCACCTAGACGGGTAGTAGAATGGGCCCGGCTCTATCAACTGGCATGGTCACGCCATGCCCTGTGTCCCTGTAACTCTGGCATGATGTAAATCCGATGCTCTTCAACACTGTCCTTGTTAACAATCGATAGTGGGTGGAACTCCAACACCCTGACAAAAAGAGTCGTGAAAAGGATTATTCTGAAAACATTTCCACGTATGATTCACAGACTCTATTCCTGGTGGTCGAGGCTACTGACAAACAACATTTAAAATTAAATCCATTTGCGATTTCAAAAGCTATTAATGGGCATTGTGGAGAAGTGAAAAATGTAGCTTATCTCTGTTGTGGCTCCATGTGTGAAGAAAGAGTAATCTCTATATCTCTTGTCTATCAGTCAGTTTGCCAATGTCTAGGTTGACGTTTCAGCCCATAAGACTCTTAACTCCAGTTGGGTATCTCTTAACTTTTGAACTTGATCCTTGTATACTTGCCTTTTCTGTGTAAACTTGTCCCAATTTCGGTCCTGTGCACTAAGCTCCAACAATCAAACAATCAAAGTATTTACCCCTTTGTGATTATTGTTATATGCGAGCATTATTTACATTAACCAAAGAATAACCATGTATTGTAACCAAAGAGGTTAATGAGATTATGGTAAAGGTGGACCAAAGGTTGGAATGTGATCGATTAGCTTTGCCACTGTGATTGGCTGGCATGCTCGCCACATTGAGGAGCTTATGCAAACCTGTCAGCAATGTATGGTGTATTGGTCTAGAGGTTTGGACATGTGATTGAGCAAGGGGTGACCAGGTATACCCCCCCCCCCCCCCCCCCCCCTCCCCCAGGCGTTAGAGCTTTGAGTTGGAGAGCTGAGACGGGTCCAGGACCTAAGTCTCACACTTACTTCACCACACACTTTATTATCCCCCGCCAAGTGGAAGGGGGATATAGGAATGGGTGCCGTCCGTCCGTCCGCCCGTCCGTCACATTTCGTTTCCGGTGCAGATCTTGAAAACCGTACCATATTTCTTCACCAAACTTGGCACATAGATAGATCTAGTGGTGAACTGGTGCCTTTTGATAGTTTGGGATTTTAACAAAAGTTATTTTTTGAGTTTCCATGGCAAAGACTTTGATTTAGACTGAAAATGGCGGTAGTCCTCGTTTCCGGAGCAGATCTTGAAAACCGTACCATATTTCTTCGTCATACTTGGCACATTGATAGATATAGTGGTGAACTGGTGCCTTTTGATAGTTTGGGATTTAAAAAAAAGTTATTTTTCGAGTTTCCGTGGCAACGACTTTGATTTAGACTGAAAATGGCGGTAGTCCTTGTTTCCAGAACAGATCTTGAAAACCGTACCATTTTTTTTCACCATATTTTGCACATTGATAGATCTAGTGGTGAACTGGTGCCTTTTGATAGTTTGGGATTTTTCAAAAAAGTTATTTTTCGAGTTTCCGTGGCAACGACTTTGATTTAGACTGAAAATGGCGGTAGTTCTTGTTTCCGGAACAGATCATGAAAACCGTACCATTTTTTTTCACCATATTTTGCACATTGATAGATCTAGTGGTGAACTGGTGCCTTTTGATAGTTTGGGATTTTTAAAAAAGTTATTTTTCGAGTTTCCATGGCAACGACTTTGATTTAGACTGAAAATGGCGGTAGTCCTCGTTTCCGGAGCAGATCTTGAAAACCGTACCATATTTCTTCGTCATACTTGGCACATAGATAGATCTAGTGGTGAACTGGTGCCTTTTGATAGTTTGGGATTTTTCAAAAAAGTTATTTTTCGAGTTTCCGTGGCAACGACTTTGATTTAGACTGAAAATGGCGGTAGTTCTTGTTTCCGGAACAGATCATGAAAACCGTACCATTTTTTTTCACCATATTTTGCACATTGATAGATCTAGTGGTGAACTGGTGCCTTTTGATAGTTTGGGATTTTTAAAAAAGTTATTTTTCGAGTTTCCATGGCAACGACTTTGATTTAGACTGAAAATGGCGGTAGTCCTCGTTTCCGGAGCAGATCTTGAAAACCGTACCATATTTCTTCGTCATACTTGGCACATTGATAGATATAGTGGTGAACTGGTGCCTTTTGATAGTTTGGGATTTAAAAAAAAGTTATTTTTCGAGTTTCCGTGGCAACGACTTTGATTTAGACTGAAAATGGCGGTAGTCCTTGTTTCCAGAACAGATCTTGAAAACCGTACCATTTTTTTTCACCATATTTTGCACATTGATAGATCTAGTGGTGAACTGGTGCCTTTTGATAGTTTGGGATTTTTCAAAAAAGTTATTTTTCGAGTTTCCGTGGCAACGACTTTGATTTAGACTGAAAATGGCGGTAGTTCTTGTTTCCGGAACAGATCATGAAAACCGTACCATTTTTTTTCACCATATTTTGCACATTGATAGATCTAGTGGTGAACTGGTGCCTTTTGATAGTTTGGGATTTTTAAAAAAGTTATTTTTCGAGTTTCCATGGCAACGACTTTGATTTAGACTGAAAATGGCGGTAGTCCTCGTTTCCGGAGCAGATCTTGAAAACCGTACCATATTTCTTCGTCATACTTGGCACATAGATAGATCTAGTGGTGAACTGGTGCCTTTTGATAGTTTCGGATTTAAAAAAAAGTTATTTTTCGAGTTTCCGTGGCAACGACTTTGATTTAGACTGAAAATGGCGGTAGTCCTTGTTTCCAGAACAGATCTTGAAAACCGTACCATTTTTCTTCACCATATTTTGCACATTGATAGATCTAGTGGTGAACTGGTGCCTTTTGATAGTTTGGGATTTTTAAAAAAGTTATTTTTCGAGTTTCCATGGCAACGACTTTGATTTAGACTGAAAATGGCGGTAGTCCTCGTTTCCGGAGCAGATCTTGAAAACCGTACCATATTTCTACGTCATACTTGGCACATAGATAGATCTAGTGGTGAACTGGTGTCTTTTGATAGTTTGGGATTTAAAAAAAAGTCATTTTTCGAGTTTCCATGGCAACGACTTTGATTTAGACTGAAAATGGCGGTAGTCCTCGTTTCCGGAGCAGATCTTGAAAACCGTACCATATTTCTTCGTCATACTTGGCACATAGATAGATCTAGTGGTGAACTGGTGCCTTTTGATAGTTTGGGATTTAAAAAAAAGTTATTTTTCGAGTTTCCGTGGCAACGACTTTGATTTAGACTGAAAATGGCGGAAGTCCTCGTTTCCGGAGCAGATCTTGAAAACCGTACCATATTTCTTCGTCATACTTGGCAAATAGATAGATCTAGTGGTGAACTGGTGCCTTTTGATAGTTCGGGATTTTTCAAAAAAGTTATTTTTCGAGTTTCCGTGGCAACGACTTTGATTTAGACTGAAAATGGCGGTAGTTCTTGTTTCCGGAACAGATCATGAAAACCGTACCATTTTTTTTCACCATATTTTGCACATTGATAGATCTAGTGGTGAACTGGTGCCTTTTGATAGTTTGGGATTTTAAAAAAAGTTATTTTTCGAGTTTCCATGGCAACGACTTTGATTTAGACTGAAAATGGCGGTAGTCCTCGTTTCCGGAGCAGATCTTGAAAACCGTACCATATTTCTTCGTCATACTTGGCACATAGATAGATCTAGTGGTGAACTGGTGCCTTTTGATAGTTTGGGATTTTTCAAAAAAGTTATTTTTCGAGTTTCCGTGGCAACGACTTTGATTTAGACTGAAAATGGCGGTAGTCCTTGTTTCCAGAACAGATCTTGAAAATCGTACCATTTTTCTTCACCATATTTTGCACATAGATAGATCTAGTGGTGAACTGGTGCCTTTTGATAGTTTGGGATTTTTCAAAAAAGTTATTTTTCGAGTTTCCATGGCAACGTTATTGACCAGGATCCGTATTGTGTCCAATTGGAGGAATTTCTGTATCACGTCGAGTGTTTACCTATTTTGCTTTGCCACACATATGTTAGTCTGCCAGATTGTATCTGTAATTGTGTAAATATTGAATAATTGTAGGTTTTTGTAATAATAAAATGTTCCAAATAGTGAAACTGAGTTGGGTCCTTTCTTTTTGTTACTGGAGACACTGTGCTACTTGTAAAAGTATGCACAATTTCCTCCTCGTATAGTCAGCAGTTTTGCAAAATACGGAGCCCACACCAGTAGTTAGAATAACTCAATAAAACTGCAGCACTTATATCCTTGTTCCTATTGGTAATCTATTTTAGTGGTTTAATTATTGACGTTTCCGACAGAAGGCGATTGTCAATGAAGAAGTATTGATTTTGCCATATGTCTTTATGCTTCCCTCTGTATTATCGGACCATGAATGTATGTAGGAATTCCAACCCATTTAAAATGTTATTTCATATGCTAGACTTGCAAAGTTTTCTTGTGCACGGCACGTGACTATTATGAAGCCACAGATATGACATCACAGTGATACAGAGATGCGCCAAAGACTAGAAATACAGTCTTAGTCCTTTACTGTAAAATTGTATTGACATATACTGAATATTGTAACAATCACAATTCTACATTTTTGTAATACATATTTGCACATATGATTATTTAAAAATGCTAACCCACAAACTTCTTACAAAGTTCTTTAAAAAAAGTGCGCCTATCTTGGTTTTCTAAAGCAAAGTGTATTACTTTCTTAGTTATCCCCAGGTGACAACGTTAATATCTGAGCTTGTATCAATATGTGAACATTTCCACATATTATTTGTTCCACTTCTTTAAGGCTGTCACTGCCCAAGAATGTCAAATTTCAAATATTCATGAATTCATGTAAAACGAAGTAATAAGATGAACACAAGACTCCACAATGTCTTGACAATTACAGTCAGGGCATTTTGTTGCATGGTTGATGAATGTGGTGTTCTTTGGGCAGCTGTCCTTTTTCATGACACTGAATTAATTGCCATGAATTATCTTGTGTACACGATGACGTGGATATTAACTTCTTGAACTTGATGATAATTTGTACACTGATATCCAGTGAGGGTTCTCGATCAACATTTGGGCGACCTCTCTGGACTCAACATGACTCGACCCGTGAAGATTCCGTGGTAGAATAGGTCTTCAGTGACCCATGCTTGCCGTAAAAGGTGACTATGCTTGTCGTTAAAGGCGACTAACGGGATCGGGATTTGTTGCATGGTTGATGAATGTGGTGTTCTTTGGGCAGCTGTCCTTTATCATGGCACTGAATTAATTGCCGAAAAAAATATACCCATGCTTGCCGTAAAAGGTGACTATGCTTGTCGTTAAAGGCGACTAACGGGATCGGGATTTGTTGCATGGTTGATGAATGTGGTGTTCTTTGGGCAGCTGTCCTTTTTCATGACACTGAATTAATTGCCGAAAAAAATATACAGCATTCATCAGCAGGTGTAATTGAGCTTGAAGCCAAAAATACATGGCACACTGTCTGTTTCACAATTACAGTCTTTGTACCAGCACCACCTGCTTGCTGTAACTACAATAGCTAAAACGTCTGTGTTGTGTATGTGCACATTCATCGCTAAAGCCACATACGTTTTCCAGTTCACCAACGAACTATCCCATGCAAACAGTTCCTGCTCCCAGTAAACAGGCACACTCTCAAGACACGATTGCAACCGTTTCCTGTGACCATGAAGTTATTCGACCATTATATATCTCCTAACCATTGCTTCCAAATACAGTGTTAATATCTGGGGCTACTATTTTGTTTGTTCAGTGGATGACTGGTCTTAAATAGGTTCTCCCTTCTTGGGCCACCATACGTTACACGTTAGGTTTGCCAAAAAGTCTATACGCTGTCTTTTATTTGTTTATTTGAGTGTGTCACTGTGTAGACTTTCCAATGTTGGTGATTTACTGTAGTCGACCTTTTAACTGGTTGCTGCCGGTGATGGTTGCCTGTCTCAGGCCACCGTCTGTCTGTTGTCTTTGCTAACCACCTCTGTATTTAAGAGGTAGCAGGTCTCTGACCTTTTGACCTGGGCGCCCCGAGTTCGCCGCGTAAACGTGATTATGAGTGGGCTTAAGTCCCCTACTATCTATCTCGGTCCCGGAAATTGACCACACATTCGTCTGGCCATGTTGTGACCACATGGTTACACATCCTTGCTGTTTGGTCAACATCTCTGCTTGAGCCAACAATGTAATAAACCTGTTTACTTAGTCCAGCATGTGTGAGTGTATAGACTGACCCTCAGCTAGACGAGTTATGTAACCGATTCAAGTTCAGCTCACCGAACATGCAAAACCAAGCTCAGCTTGCCAAGAATACGTTTAAGCTGTCTATGTTCTCTTTGAGAATTTTGCAGAAATGTATGGAACTCTTTGAGTTTGTCACTGAGTTGGGAAACTATACAGACAGTTGTATTGTCAAACAAAAATCTTCACTTCCATAATAGATGTTACAGACTTAATACAAGTTTACTTGTACATACAACCATTAGAAGTCTGATGGGAAGCAGCGTAAGGTCCAGGTCACTCAACATGAATTATCCTGTGTACACGATGACGTGGATATTTACTTCTTGAACTTGATGATAATTTGTACACTGATATCCAGTGAGGGTTCTCGATCAACATTTGGGCGACCTCTCTTGACTCAATATGACTCGACCCGTGAAGATTCCGTGGTAGAATAGGTATTCAGCAACCCATGCTTGCCGTAAAAGGTGACTATGCTTGTCGTTAAAGACGACTAACGGGATCGGGTGGTCAGGCTCACTGAGGTGAGGTGAAATGGGGTTTAACGTCGCGTCCAAGATTATTGCACTTATATAGCGACGTGCATGCACGTGTATGTGTGTGTGTGGCTGCTTGTACTAGTCCGGACAGGCTCACTGACTTGATTGATGCATGTCATGGATCATCGATTCCAATTGCGTGGATCGATGTTCATAATGTAAATCACTTGATTGTCTGGTCCAGACTCGATTATTTACAGACCGCCGTCATATAGCTGGAATATTGCTGAGTGTGGCGTAAAACAACAAACCAAACCGAAACCTGAACATGAATTTCGTGACATGTCCGATTCATTTGAAGAGTTATGGCAAACTCAACTATCCAAATACATGTCATATGTCAAATACACCACTGAGGTCTGTAACTAGAACATTCTAGAATATGATAAGCTGACCTTGAAGGTCAAGATTGGCCTGATGTCTATGATGCTTTCTGGATCGCTCTTCTTCATGCTACCGTCGGATGGCAGGACTACTGCCGGGCGGCGTCAGGCAAAAAATACTTACTTTTTAAGCATACTGTATGAATAGCGGGTGCTACGGGTAGGACAGGACATGCTTACCCTTTTCGCCAACACCTCGAGTCAGTGGTTCTCAGTAGTCCATGCATATAATTTTCGTGGCTATATTACCCCTTGCGTCAAAAGAAATCTTTTTCAGAGGATAATCAAATCTGGTTATTCTCTTGGTTTACCTTTTATATTTATTGAGGTAACTATAGAGATACAGAAAATTTATGCTAAATATGTACTGCATTTGGCATGTGTCTATAGTCCAAACAGAAAGTGATGTGATTCCACCAAGTTAGCATATGCCTTTGTTATGAACGTAGTTCGAAGAGTCAGGAAGTAAGGTATCTGTTGACATTTAAGCTAAAAAAAAGTGGGGTTCACGTCCTTAAATACTGAATTTCTTTTCCCACCACACCTGCACTCTTTAAAACAAAGATTAATAGTCTCGACATATTTTCCTTGCAGGTGAAAATATTTCAAATGGGAAATATGCAAAACAGTACCGGAACGATTTATAATGCTAGTCGGGCTTTAAACAAAGCCTACGTGTCATCTGGATCATTAACAAAACTTGCCAGCCCGTCCTGGTGGGTTGTCTACATGAGGGCCTACTTCAGGTATCTGTGTCTTTAAGCTGAAAAAAGTAGGGTTTACGTCTTTAAACACTGTTTTTTCTCTCCCAGACCTGCACTCTTTAAAACAAAGATTAATTGTCTCTACATATTTTCCTTGCAGGTGAAAATATTTCAAATGGGAAATATGCAAAACAGAGTAGTACCTTTTCGAACAAAGATGCTAGTCGGGCTTTAAATAAATCCTTTGTGTCATCTGGAACATTAACAAAATTTGCCAGCCCGTCCTGGTGGGTGGTCGACCTGAGGGGCTACTTCACCGTCAGCAGCATCACCCTCACAGCAGCCACAGACGGGGGATGGAGTAAGTTCATACAACACGTCACTTTTGTTTCATTGAGCGATAATGTATAAACATATATAAAATAGGTTGCACACCATATATCCCACGAATTGTTTTATATCAGTTTCAGGGCAATTCAATAACCAAAATCAATTGTATAGGATGTCACTAGTGATATTTTTCAAGATTTACGCACTCTCGGTTAATTGAACACTTTCCATACAGTGTTGTTAAATGGGAATAGTGCATCACAACAATTGTTTTACATTGAAGAAACAATAGATTTACCAAGCTTCAGGCAGGTCATGAATAACTTGACCATACAGTAAGCAACAAGGGATCTTATGTTAGACACGTGCACTGGGATATTCCTTTATTTGCAGATATTTACATGAGAAATGCCTTCGTGGAGGTGATGGACAAAGATGTCAGCCTCTGCCCTGATGTCCAGTCGGAGTGGTGTGGAAATGTGTCTAACACTGTCACTGGTGGGCAAGAGTTCACCTTTACCTGCAATGCAACATTCCCTGTCCGCTTTGTCCGTGTCACAAGGCCATCTACCACCAATACATTCCTCGTTATCGGACATGTGGATGTTCAAGGGGAGGGGGCTAAGAAGCCATATCGTGAGTAAACCATTGATTTACCGTTGGCTTCACAAAAGTCAAATCGGTTCAAAGTCATAATCCCCTATATGTTTGAGCACGGTTAGAGTGAGTGAGTTAAAATGTTTTAGCTTTGTATCTGGTTCAAAACAGGCCCAATTCTATAACAACTGGTCGTAAGAGGCGACGTAACTGATCGGGTTGTCAGTTGCGAAGACTTTGCTGATTGCATGTCATCGTACCTGATTGCGTGGGACGTTCATCATAAAATAAATCACTGATTTGCTTTCCTGACTCTAAAAAGTAACTATCTTTTCTAGGTTCCTACTACAAACCGCTGAAGAACAAGAAGGTGTCTCAGCCGTTCCTTACCATGTCAGCCATGACAGCCGGAGACTGTGGCATCATTTGTCACCGATGTAATTCATGCATCGACTTCAGCTACAGTGCAGTGTCGCCGGCCGATGAGAACTGTCTGCTTTCAGCCCGCATGCACGTAGTCTTTTTTGTTTAATTCAATATTTAGTACCTTGAAGGTAGCAAAATGGAAAGTAATAACTTTCCGATATTTTAGCAACTTGCAATGCTGATTGATGAGTTGACGCGAAATGACGTCACATTGTACCATTGGGCATTTGAGGTCACCCATTGCATTCGACGTCACCTTATGCAATCAGACCATACGCTAACTCGGATTTAAAGTAAGTCATCAATTCTCGCCTCAGCCAATGATGATAATGACAAACACTTTGGACCAAACATTCAGGTCGGTAGGTAGAAATATGACAAAAACGTAAAGTCCACCATATTTATTTCCTCAATGTTAAGTAGGTATGGAAAAAGAATTAGTTTTATATTACCTCCCTGTCTAGTATACAGTATGACATACATGTACCCGCATTTACAAACAATTGATTTGATGACTGACTATGCGCTCAAATATGTATGCTGAGTACCTCCTGGCATATATTAACAATAAATGTTGTGCGATCGAGCAGTCTGTCGCACTTTTACTAGTTGTCGTTTACCAACCAATGAACAAAGTAAAAGTGAGTGAGTGAGTGAGTTGGGATTAACTCCGCTTTTAACAATATTTAAGTTATATCACGGCGTGTCAGCTTAATGTGGGAGGAAAGCCTGAAGTGATGCATGTCTCAGACGTTTACCACTTCGGTGAAACCCACGAGCATGGGTATGGTGTTGACAAACCAAGAAAGATAATCGGGGCGAACCTGGGATCGTACCCACAATCATAGGTTTCTGGCGTGTCCAAGGGACGCAACTCTGCACAGCGAATCACAGCGCCTTAGACGAGAGGGCCACCCATGCACCCCGAACAAAGTAAGACATTTTTCACCAAGTTAAGGTCGTCTGTTACATGAACATTATTTCATTTATTTTATGATGCTGGGATTTTATTCAAATGTTTTATGAAATTGTCGACGAAAATTCTTGAAAAATTATAACTATGCTTTAGACTGTTGAAATAAATGAAATTGTTGCGAGGTGTTTCACATAAAAGCTGAAAAACAATGTCTGATCTCGATACAAAGACAGGGCAATCCTCCGCTCCCACCCTCCTCCCTGAATATCAAATGTTCGATCACTTATAGTGTAGAATATTAATTATATTCTATATATTGAAACACTTTGAGCACTAAAATGAATGTATTTCTTTATTTTGTCCATATGAGTAGTTATACAATTTGAGCAGTTATCACATTAAAGGTACTGTTTTTTTCCGTAATCGCTTAATACTTTGTATTCAAAAGCAACGGATAGGGGGAGGCTATTGGAAATATTAGGAATATTGATATTTGTGGGGTTGGATGCCAGAAGTTGTGGAATGGCTGAAATCTACTAAAGATGCAAGAAACGTTTATGTTAAGTTAGCTGAAACACACAGATTACCTGATGTGTGGCAACACGCATTTACTATTGACGCATAAAAGCAACTTCTCTCTTGATCTGACAATGTACCAAGGATACTAAACACTGTGATTTTCAATATCGAGTTTTCCATCAAACTAGATATACCAAGAGAGAATTACTTGCAGTGAAGCGGAATTTTAGACAAGTGAATCATATCATGGCTTGTTAAATATATTTACACTATCAGTATCAAAGGGTTATTCCTAATTTATATGCTTCATATGAAAATTCTAAACTATGTACCCTACAGAAATGTTTATTGCCAGGAAGAATGACCAACATTCAACATATCTGAATTGTATCTGCACCTGCTGATGTGAATAAAACATGAAAGTAAATTATTTGCTGTTTCTATGACAAAATGCCACGGGTTAACCAGGACCAAATTATTTCCGGACCTGTTGACAACGATACTGCCTAACTGTCAGGCTGTTTGAGCTGTAACGTCCAGCTGCAACGGTGTCAGGTGTCAGGTTGACAACTATAATGTATTGAAGGCAGGTTGTTATGAACCATACATTCCGGCTGCCAGTCTGATAACAACAATACTGTCCCGTTGTCAGGCAGTAGACAACCAATATGTCCCGCTGTCAAGACTACAATGTTCAGCTGTTGGGCTAAAACACTTAATTCCGAATAAACATAAAAGTAATTATCTTCTAAATATGTTTCATTGTCATGATGTTAGAACAACAATGTTCCTGTCAGACTATATTTTAGAAACAAACATTTGCTTCCTCATCCAGCAGTTCAGATAACTGACTGCCTTACACCGGAGTAGTAATGGTGACTTGGCTTAAAACACCTGAACTGACCTCACCCACCACTTCTGATAACTTACTTCCTTATGCCGAAGTCGTAAAGATAACTTGGCTAATAACTTACAGGATCAGATACATGTCATCGTATCCCAATTGCGTAGATCGATGCCAGTGATGTCAATTGCTGGATTGTTTGGTCTAGATTCCAATTGCTGATTTCATTCAACAATAAACAAACAAACAAACAAACAGACATTGATTCAGATTTGAAACCCTGTTGTTTGACCCTAGACATATTATTACATAGTGGCAGGGCGTGTGAGACACAAATTTCCTACTCAAACACAAATGCAGAGAGAGGAAAAAAATAGGAATGGTATTCATGGATATGGATTGACATTGATAAGCAGTAACTGATGGTTTGAAGCTTGATCGGAACTGTTGCAAGAGTCTTGTCCTGGTTGGAGAACGTGTACATATCACCACGGATATATGAAGGCAATGCGAATTGTACAATAACTCTTCACGGTAAGTAAACAAAACACTTGTAGGCCCAATAGCTTACATTGGAGTTGTTTGCATATTCAGGGCTGTGACAAAATGTGTGCGAAAACTGTTTCATTCGAATTTTCCCTTCTGACATGCATGGCAGGAAACAACGGGCAACACAATATCGGAATTGTAAGGACTTTCTTGTCCTGCAATGTTATTGAAAAATCTCAATATGGGTCGTGTCCCTAGGATGGACTTTTCTAGTGAGCGTTTGAGTTAATGTTTAAAGTGATAGCGGGAAGTAATCGGTCTTACCTCCTAACTGGGCATCATGGGAAATTACAGCAGGATTTATGTCACCAGTTGTCTGTACTTTATGCTTTTCATTTAAAAAAGCACAAAACAAATTCTTAAATACAAGTTGGTATCATATGCGATGGTCAAGAATGGACTTATTAGCCACTGGCAGGGAGATCATACTTTTACACTACTTTATCCAAGTTTTATCACCATCGATAATCCCGGATGATGATAAAGCCATGCGATACTTAAAATACATTTGAAAATATAAAAAATGTATTAAATAATGCTATATCTTTCTGACATAAGTAAGATGATCCTTTAAAAAATTTGAATGATCATAGCTGACCTGTAATCTTAATCATTTTGGATCCAATAACAGTGGCGTTAGCAACGACGTCAACACCCGTGGATTCCTCTGTAAATACAAAGGGTATGTGTAGCTATAGATATCACATAGACACATCTGTTATGGCTAAAGGGAAGTATGAAATAAGCTGATAAGTACCTCCTTTTCCTTCTATAGCACATTATCAGGAGTTTGTTACACATTAATACATATTCGCCTCCAACAACATCACTTTCTCTGTGATATATGTAATAGCCATTGAATTTTAATTACAAACCCACAGCCACAACAAAGGGCAAATCCCTTTTCTAAAATCGCTTATTTGTGTCTGCGTGAAAGCTATGATGGATAAAGTTACATTGTGACCAAATGACAACTGTTTATTTTGTTTTCAGTTTCAGTTTATCAGCACACGTAGTAGGTGGGCATAAGAAGTACTTGCTTTTGCATGTCTAAATCGCAAATTCTAAGGTTGGGAATTTATGTCAAAATAGCTAGTAACTAAGTAAGGATAAGATTTATGGATGAACAACTTCTTTATTACAATTAAGAGCGACGTTTCGGTGTAGGTTCTAACACCGTTATCAAACAAGTTGTCCATCGATAAATCTTATCCATACTTAATGATCCAACTTCTAAATGCCTATCAAAGAAGTTTGCTAGTAACCATTCATTGAAAGGAGTAGGAAGGAAGTTTTTTTAGGATCCAAGATGCATATTTTTTCAAAACGTCAAGTGAAAAATAAGTTAGTTTGCAGAACGCCCCTGTAGACCAGAAGTTAATACGGTCAATCCCTAACTGAAATAAATCCAAAAGATGAAACCACGGCAATGGGAACAATGTAATGACGTCACGCAAACCAATCTCAGCAAGATGCTCACATGTGGAAATTATCACTGCTCAACACTGAGAGCTACATTGGTAGCAACACATATTTAACCGCGAAATATACAGTCTGCATGTTGGATTTTATTTGTTGTTAAACTCTGTATTCAGCAGTATTCCAACTACATGACGGTGGCCTTTAAAACATCGAGCCTGGACCAGACAACCAAATATTTTATGTTATGACCAACGTCACACATTCTCGGGTGCAGCTACCATCCAAGTCACCGATCCTGGCCAGGGGATTTATTCAGTCACTACTTGTGACAAGCTTTTCCTGGGACCTATGCAGAGCTTGGCTACCTTCATTTAATTTCCTCAATTATGCGTTGACATTTTTCTTCCCATCCTGAGTTCTTTAGGAATCTCTACATTAGAAGATAGGACATGCTTGACTGTACATTCCTACTGAGTGGCCTTACTAATGAAGAGTGATTGGAGTAATATCATGAATATTTATTATGTTGTGTCTGAAAGGATGCAAAGTATTTCCATAAACAGAGTCTCACCACAACACAACAAGCCGTCAATTGAAGATGTTGGTCCTCCGTGTTCTCGTTTGTGGAGCCCTCTACACCAGTGTTACAAGACTGCAGAACATATATGTACAAAGTAAGTACTTTCAGTGTTTCAGAATATTTGACTTTATCATTTGCATGCCATCGCCTGGTTGCCCCGTGCGTCATCGTCACACTCGGAATATTCTGTACCTGCACATTAATGTGGGCAGCGATGGAGTAGTGATATTCCCTGAATTCACTGCAACACGCCTCCCAATGACCCCTCTGTATATAGTTCGTACAACATGACAGATGACGTTAAAAACATTTTAAGTAAGTTAACAGACATTGGGTTTACATTTACATATGTGTCACGACGAGTGAGCATAATGTGATTGTTGTTGTAAATTGGTGACTTGAATCAATCAAAGAAATGGTGGTATGACGCCATATTGATTTCTCCGAATGCTGGGTCGAGATGACCCTTGACATCAGGTTGAGCAGATTGTGCTGGAGGCCGTAAACATCTCATCATCAGACATAACTTGTCTAAGCAAACTTTCAACTTTATGTCCTTTCTCCACCATTGATAGCATTTAACGAGTCTGAATCCAGTTGATGGCCGTGGACTTATATTTTCTCAAATTCGATACATAAAGTTGCGTGTGAAAGTCGATGTGTTATGTGTCTTTCATTGTTACAGACATAAAGAGTTAAATATCAAAATCAAACTGTTAGTGAATTAGAATTGGCAATTTCGGTGCCATTGCCTTTGTCGCAAAGTAGTTTTCTTTTCACAATCAGCATATATAGCCCCAATTTGCTAATGATGAATGGCATAGATGCTCAAGTTCTAAGTGTCATAGTATATATCGTGCATTTTGTACGTGTCATGCAAACTGCTAAACCGTTTTCTCAATTGACTAAAATATTCTGACACTGAATATGGATACTTGAAATCATTATGAGGTTTCATTATAATTTTGTTCACTGAAAGTTGATCTTTTCTGAAATAACGGGAAAAGAATACTACATACATAGTCATACAAATGGTAATATTACATAGATTATAGTTACTTATTGACTATTAATGCGGTGTAGTGGATAGAGCATCTGCCCGGAGAGTGAAAAATCGTGGGTTCGTTAAAAGGCATTGAAAGATATTCGTTTTCACTCTGCTTGTCGTGCGGAATTAAGGGATGGACGGCTCGGAGTTATTCATGTTAAACTGCGGCATGGTATCTCATTATGGCATTAGTTCGGCCTAGTACAAGCACACACACAGAGACAAACACACACACACACACGCGCGCGCGCGCGCATGCACGTACACGTCACGCATGCATGCACGCACACTCACACGTTGCTATAAAGATGCAATGATTTCACTTCCCTTAGGTACTTATTTCATATTTGTCAGTTTTGTTCAACTGTTCAACAATGTATGCTTGTCATGAGAGGCGACTAACTGGATCGGTAGCTCAAGCTTGGTGATCTTGTTAATTGGCGACTCATTGACTGCGTGGATCATCGCTCATAATATCAATCACTGGAGTGTCTGGTCTATCCTCGTTCATTTGCTGCTGACTTTTTACGAGTGTAGCATTTGCCAAAAACCGAATGAAGAAATCAGTCAACGAGCCGTTTTCATGTGTGTACTTCAAACGGTGATGCACGCTGGATGAATGCTGAACAAAATGTAGCCATTTCTATGGTTGTCGGAAAAATGTCAACTTGTCCCTTGACATATATGAAGTATTATCGACTATCCTCATTACTGAGAGACATGCAACCACAACACCAATTACAACCTCACCTGTTAACCTCAACATTGAAACTATGACGCAGATTAACCATTAACCTGAAACACGATGGATAATTACTAGGTATATATCATATAGGACACACCACACAAACAATGGGGAATTATGCGCTTCCAGGCTATAATCTCTACACCCTGGTACATCATTAGACGAAACCAGGTCAGGCCAACCCCGTTGTGGCCGCCGATGACTGCTTCCTACAGTGACAAGGGCAAAGCATCCGACACGACAGTTGCAATTTCAGTATTGTGAAAGATATCTGACCAGGTTGTGCGGACAACCATTCGTGCGGAAGGTCTCGAGCAAGACGGTCTGTTAGTAGTCATTTTGATGGTTCAAGCAAGTACGTCCTGTGAGGACAACTGCTTGAACAGCAACGAGTCAAGCATCAATCTGATGACAAAGCTAGAATGTACCAACTTTACTGTGAAACCGTAGGTACCAACGGAACACGAAGGTCGACAGGTTTGGTGGTGGCAGCGATAATTCCCTACACTTGCATTACAAACTAGCAAACAGAGTTTGGCTGATATTGGTGTCTATTATCACATCAATGTACGATAAACCGTGTGCCTGTGTTAGAACACCTGCTGGGTTATCCAAATACTCTATGTGTAATATAGGTACCCGTCAAGGATGTATCCTCAGCCCTCAGATGTTTTTAATATTCGTAAATAAACTTGTACATTTTATGGAAAGTTATGGAGGACAAACCGTCTTTATTGCAGAAGACTGCCCAGCAATATATGCACTTATGTTTGCTGATGACGTGTCATCTATTGCTGATACACCTTTAAGTTTACCAAAGAAGATCAATGCCTTGGAACATTTTTGCAATACCACAGGCATGAAGGTAAACTTGAAGAAAACTAGAGTTATGGTATTCAGAAATGGCGGACCCCTTAGACATTATGAAAAATGGAAATTTAATAGTGTGTATATAGATATCAAATGAAAATGGTAATATACCCTGTCAAGATTTATTTATGATATTTGACGCTATGGTTGTGCCTATTGTCCGTTACGGCGCAGAAATATGGGGCATCTCATATTGTAAAACTATTGATTAAAATGTGTAAATGGTTTCTTAATACATGTTAAACAACAAACAATGCAATGGTTTTAGGAGAGTGCGGTAGAGACCCTCTCCAACTTGTGTACACCACAAGGGCCATCAAGTATTGGTGCAGGCTACTGCGTTTGGACGAGCACAGACTGCCTCGCCAATGTTATTTAATGCTGAAATCACTGGACCATTCTGCTCGCACCACATGGGCTACTCACATTAAGAATATTTTGTTTAAATTAGGTTTTGGATATGTATGGTTAACTATCTATTTAAGCAAAGATTATTTGATAACCTTCAACAATCATGGTGTACTTCTATCAATAGTATACCTGATACCGTTTATTATAAACATTTTACATCCCTGTTAAATGTAGAAAAATATCTTACACTCCCCATACCAGTACATCTGACAATATGTATGACTCGTTTCAGATGTAGCAAGTTTAAACTTGCAATTGACTTGGGGAGATACACAAATGTCCCATGAACGATTATGTAAATATTGTATAGAAAATGGTATATATTTTATTGAAGATGAATTTCATCTTTTACTTGTATGTGGGCGTTATTCAGCCCTAAGAAATATGTATCTTAAACAGTATATCAAGTTTCAAACTGTAACATCTCTTCCTGATTTTTTTTTATCAGAAAACTTTAATGTTGTAGATAACACATGTTTATATCTATATAAAGTCCAACGGCTAAGAGAGACTTAAATCGACCACCTCCTTTCCATGCGTAGTTCATGCAATCAACCATTGTCTGTATTATGGGCCTATGGCCTTCTTACTGTATAAACTGTCTGTGTGTCAAACTAGCGCAAGTGAAAGGCAACAGGACGACCCTTAATAATGTGATGATAGCCTACATTCGCATTAAGATCCATACTAATATCATCTTTTAACAGAAAAATTCAAGATAAAAAACAGCACATGCAACAGCAAAATCCCTTTAAAACGAAATTATACAGGTCCACCCGTGATACTCCAAATCGCCATGTTTGTAATATCTGGTGCTTTGTCCACTGTTACTTGTCATTGTGTCATCACTCATCAAATATTCAGATGTGCAGTAAATGCGTGTCAATACCAATACTGCATGAACAATGCATGCCGGCATAATTGATTATTTTCATCAGTAAGTTGATATTCCAACTCTGTTGTAAAAGGCGACAAAATCGGGCAACCCGTTTGCGGTGGGTTGTGCCCCCGTGTCGGTGGAGGAAGAGACTGTGGTAGTTGAGTGCACTTGTTCCAGGATCTGTGCTCCTTTGCCCAACTCTCTACTTTGACCCTAACTTCACCTAGACGGATGGTAGAATGGGTCGGGATCTATCCATTGGTTGTTCACGTGCATGGCAAATATTTTTATTGTTTAGTCTTATGTTTCCGCAAATATAACATGTTTGACTTTTTAAATTGCCTAGAGTCTTCGGCAGAACTCCACTTTCTTGTCATGGACCGAGCCAGCCTGTCAATACATCGGGTAGACAAATATAATATTTGCTAGAGTATAACATTCCTGTTACCCTGGTATTTGCCTAATGGAAATCCGATGCTCTTCAACACTGTCCTTGTTCAAGTGTTCAATTCATAATGACAAAAAGAGTCATCATGAAAATAATTATTCCGAAAACATTTCCAAGTACGATTCATAGGTTCGATTCCTGGTGATCGAGGCTCCTGACTAACAACATGTAAAATTAAATCCATTTGAGATTTCAAAAGCTATCAATGGGCATTGTGGAGATGTGAAAAATGTAGCTTATCTCTGTTTTGGCTCCATTCTTGTGGAGTGTGTGAAGAAACAGCAATGTATCTCTTTATCTCTTGTCTATCAGTCAGTTTGCTAATGTTGAGGTTGCTGTTTCAGCACATAAGACACTCAACTCCAGTTTGGGCATTGTTCTTGACAGACAACCGGTGCTTTCTGACATGTCCGAACAAGATTTTTTGGTATAGCTGAAGGATCAAGCAGTGACAGCTGTAAAAAGTTTTACAAAAAGAAGGGTGTTCATGGACTTGACAATACCATCTATCACTTAAGTTTGTGACCTATGAAAATTCCTCATCGTAGTAAAGCTGGAAATGTTAACATCGGAGTGGAGGTGTATGTCCCCAATCCACTGTGATGTTATACTTGTCAACAGTTTATCCATTGATCCCGGGCTGATACAAAACAGGAACATTATATTTACTGCTGAAGCCAAGGCTATTCAAACAGCCTTGGAATATATTCAGAAACAAAATGCATGTAAAACCATTTCCTGTGAAGTTATCTCGCCATTATATATCTCCTTACCATTGCTTCCCAATACAGTATTAATATCTGGGGATGATAGTGTGTTTGTTCAGTAGATGAACGGCCTTAAATAGGTTCTCCCTTCTTGGGCCACCATACGTTACAAGTTAGGTTTGCCAAAAGGTTTATACGCTGTCTTTATTTGTTTATTTGAGTGTGTCACTGTGTAGACCTTCCAATGTTGGTGATTTACTGTAGTCGACCTTTTAACTGTGTGCTGCCGGTGATGGTTGCCTGTCTCGGGCCACCATCTGTCTGTTGTCTTTGCTAACCACTTCGGTATTTAAGAGGTAGCAGGTCTCTGAACTTTTGACCTGGGCTGTCTGAGTTCGCCTCGTGGAGGACGTAAACGTGATTATGAGAGGGCTAAAGTCCCATACTATCTATCTCGGTCCCGGACATTGACCACACATTCGTCTGGCCATGTTGTGACCACATGGTTATACCTCCTTGCTGTCTCTGCTTGAGCCAACAAGGTAATTAGCCTGTTTACTCAGACCAGCATGTGTGACTGTGTAGACTGACCCTCAGCTAGACGAGTTATGTAACCGATTCAAGTTCAGCTCACCGAACATGCAAAACCAAGCTGAGCTTGCCAAGAATACGTTTTAGCTGTGTATATTCTGTTAGAGAATTTTGCAGAAATGTATGGAACTCTTTGAGTTTGTCACTGAGTTGGGAAGATATACAGACAGTTGCGTCAGAGTCAAACAAAAATCTTCACTTCTATAATAGATGTTACAGACTTAATACAAGTATACTTGTACATACAACCCTTGGGAGTCTGATGGGAAGCAGCGTAAGGCCCAGGTCACTCAGAGAGAATTATCCTGTGTACACGATTCCTTGGATATTTACTTCTTGAACTTGATGATAATTTGTACACTGATATCCAGTAATATCAATATTTGGGGGACCTCTCTTGACTCTTTACATGACTCGCATTTCGTGACATTTCCGATTCATATGAAAAGTTATGGCAAACTCAACTATCAAAATACATGTCATATGTCAAATACACTACTGTGGTCTGCAACTAGAACATTCTAGGATATGATTAGCTGACCTTTAGGGTCAAGATTGGCCTGATGATCATGCTGCTTTCTGGATCGCTCTTCTTCAGGCTGCCGTCGGATAGCACGACTACTGCCAGGCGGCGTCAGGCAATAAATACTTACTTTTATGCCTACTGTATGAATGATGGGTGCTACGGGTAGGACAGGACATGCTTACCCTTTTCGCCAACATCTGGCGTCAGTGGTTCTCGGTAGTCCATTCATATAATTTTCGTGGCTATATTACCCTTTGCGTCAAAAGAAATCTGTTTCAGACGATAATCAAATCTGGTTATTCTCTTGGTTTACCTTTGATATTTATTAAGGTAACTAGAGATACAGAAAATTTATGCTAAATATCTACTGCATTTGGCATGTGTCTATAGTCTAAACGGAAAGTGATGTAATTCCACCAAGTTAGCACATGCCTTTGTTATGAACGTAGCAAATAAGGTATCTGTTTCACATATTGTTGGCATTTAAGCTGAAAAACGTGGGGTTCACGTCCTTAAACACTGAATTTCTTTTCCCACCACACCTGCACTCTTTAAAACAAAGATTAATAGTCTCGACATATTTTCCTTGCAGGTGAAAATATTTCAAATGGAAAATATGCAAAACAGAGTAGTACCATTACGCCCTATGATGCTAGTCAGGCTTTAAATAAAGCCAACGTGTCATCTGGATCATTAACAAAACGTGCCAGCCCGTCCTGGTGGGAGGTCGACCTGAGGGGCTACTTCACCATCAGCAGCATCACCCTCACAGCAGCCACCTACAGGGGATGGAGTAAGTTCATACAGAACTCGTCACTTTTGTTTCATTGAGTGATAATGTATTAACATATATAAAATAGGTTGCACACCATATATCCCACGAATTGTTTTATATCAGTTTCAGGGCAATTCAATAAACAAAATCAATTGTAAAGGATGTCACTAGCGATATATTTCAAATTTAACACAGTCTCGGTTATCTGAACACTTTTCATACAGTGTTGTTAATTGGGAATAGTGCACCACAACACTTGTTTTGCATTGATGAAACCATAGATTTACCAAGCTTCAGGCAGGTCATGAATAACATGACCATACAGTAAGCAACAAGGGATCTTATGTTTGACACGTGCACTGGGATCTTCCTTTGTTTGCAGATGTTCACATGAGAAATGCCTTCGTGGAGGTGATGGACAAAGATGTCAGCCTCTGCTCTGATGTCCAGTCGGAGTGGTGTGGGAATGTGTCTAACACTGTCACTGGTGGGGAAGAGTTCACCTTCACCTGCAATGCCACATTCCCTGTCCGCTATGTCCGTGTCAAAAGGCCATCTACCACCAATTTACACCTCGTTATCGGACATGTGGATGTTCAAGGGGAGGGAGCTAAGAAGCCATATCGTGAGTAAACCATTGATTCACCGTTGGCTTCACATAAGTCAAATCGGTTCAATGTCATAATCCCCTATATGAGCACGGTTAGAGTGAATGAGTTAAAATGTTTTAGCTTCGTATCTGGTTTAAGACAGGCCCAATTCTATCACAGCTAGTCGTAAGAGGCGACTTAACTGATCGGGTTGTCAGTCGCGAAGACTTTGCTGATTGCATGTCATCGTACCTGATGGCGTGGGACGTTCATCATAACATAAATCACTGATTTGCCTTCCTGACTCTAAAAAGTAACTATCTTTTCTAGGTTCCTACTACAAACCGTTGAAGAACAAGAAGGTGTCTCAGCCGTTCCTAACCACGTCAGCCATGACAGCCGGAGACTGTGGCATCATTTGTCACCGATATCATTCATGCATCGACTTCAGCTACAGTGCAGTGTCGCTGACCGATGAGAACTGTCTGCTAACTGAAAAAGTGTTGTCTTCATCTGAAGATAACTTTTGGACAACTTACATTAGCTTCTGTATGTAAACATTCAACTAAAATATAGCAAGCTTCTCTCACACTTATCACAACTATGTTTGAAGTAAAAATATACCCTCGTTTACCCTAAAACAAGCTTCAATTTAAGATTATTATTTTGTAAGTTGTCTGATATTTCTCCAACTTTGAAAGAGTTTCCATCGGATCAAATGGTTCTCATAAACGTTTGTGATTAATTGGATTAACTCGGTGACTTGTTGATTTCGTTTTATTCTACAATGACGGTTTTGTAAACAAGTCTCGTCAAGATTTGATTGTTTTCACACTGACATCATATTTCTTGACAGCGAGCATGCACATGCTCTTGTTTCTTTAATTCACAATTCAATATGTATTATATTACCCAGTAATAACTTTCCCATCTTTTAGCAACTTGCAATGCTGATTAATGCGTTGACGCGAAATGACGTCACATTGTATCATTGGGCATTTGAGGTCACCCATTGCATTCGACGTCACCTTGTGCAATCAGACCATACGCTAACTCGGATTTGAAGTTAGTCATCAATTTCTCGCCTCACCCAATGATGATAATGACAAACTCTTTGGACTAAACATTCAGGTTGGTGGGTCGAAATATGACAAAAACGTAAAGTCCACCATATGTATTTCCTCGTAAGTAAGTAGGTAGGGAAAAGAATTGGAATAGCTTAATATTACCTACCTGTCTGGTATACAGTATTAGACACATGTGCCAACGTGCACAAACAATTGATTTGATGACTGGCTTTGTGCTTAAATATATACACTGAGTACGTCCTGGCATATATAAATAATATATGTTGTGCGATCGACCAGTCTGTCGCACTTTTACTAGTTGGCGTTTACCAACCAATGAACAAAGTAAAAGTAAGTGAGTGAGTGAGTTGGGTTTTACGCTGCTTTTAGCACTATTCAAGTTATATCACAGTGTGTCAGCTTAAAGTGGGAGGAAAGCCCCAAGCTATGCAGATCTGAGACTTTACCACTTCGGTGAAACCCATGAGCACGGGTATGGTGCTGACAAACCAAGAAACATAATCAGGGCGAACCGGGGTTCGAACCCATAATCATAGGTTTCTGGCGTGTCCAAGGGACGCAACTCTGCACAGAGAATCAAGGCGCCTTAGACGACTGGACCATCCGTGCACCCCGCACAAAGTAAGACATCAAGTTAAGGTCGTCTGTTACATGAACATTATTTCATTTATTTCATGATGCTGGGATTTTATCCAAATGTTTTATGAAATTGTCGACCCAAAATTCTTGAAAAAAAATAACTATGCTTTAGACTGTTGAAAAAAATGAAATTGTTGCGAGGTGTTTCACATAAAGGCTGAAAAACAATGTCTGATCTCCACACGAAAGACAAGGCACCCTCCGCCCCACCTCCTCCCTGAATATAAAATGTTCGATCACTTATAGTGTAGAATAATAATTATATTCTCTATATTGAAACACTTTGAGCACTAAAATGAATATATTTTTTTATTTTGTCCATATGAGTAGTTAAACAATTTGAGCAATTATCACATTAAAGGTACTGTTTTTTACCGTAATCGCTTTGTATTCAAAAGCAACGGATAGGCGAGAGGCTATTGGAAGTAATAGGAATATTGATATTTGTTGGGTTGGATGTCTAAAGTTGTGAAATGGCTGAAATCTACAAAAGATGCAAGAAACGTTTATGTTAAGTTCGCTGAAACACACATATTACCTGATGTATGGCAACACGCATTTACTATTGACACATTAAAGCAACTTTTCTCTTGATCTGACAATGCACCAAGGATACTAAACACTGTGATTTTCAATATCGATTTTTCCATCAAACTAGATATACCAAGAGAGAATTATTTGCAATGAAGCGGAATTTTAAACAAGTGAATCATATCATGGCTTGTTAAATATATTTGCACTATCTGTATTAAAGGGATATTCCTAATTTCTATCCTTCATATAAAAATTCTAAAAACTATAGAAATGTTTTTTGGTAGGAAGAATTACCAACTTTGTGTTTTTTGCAAAAAAAGGACAACTTTGAATGTTGACTTTGAACAAGAACGTGAATGTTAACAATATATTCCGTACGTTGTATCTCATATGGAAACATAATAACACACTCTATGAGTCTCTATATATGTTTGTATGTGATTTGTATCTACACCTGCTGATGTGAATAAAAATGTTTTTCTATAACACTATGAAAGCATTTTATTTGCTGTTTCTTATGACAAAATGCCATGGGTTAACCTGAACCAAATTATTTCTGGACCTGTTGACAACGATACTGCCTAACTGTCAGGCTGTTCGAGCTGTAATGGCCAGCTGCAACGGTGTTAACCATTATGTACTGGTGTGAGGCTATTCACAACATAAACATCCTTTCAATAAATAAAGATGTGTGTACGTAGTATGACATATACGTCGTAAAATGACCTTTACAAATGTTGACTGAAACCCTAGTAGGAACAACACAGAGTTGATTTAATGAGATGAAGTTTATTACTACCCACTTTTTTTGCTTAAGACCTTTGAAGAAGCATCAAATTACAGGATTGATGTCAAGTGGCGTCACCTACTGGTTGAGTACAGCTTTTGTTGAAGCATTTTCATCCATCGGGTTACAAATGATTCCAACATGACTGGTTAGGAAACAAAACATGATGTCGTGTTGGCCAGTTACAAGTACATTGGCTTCTGCTGTGAAAATGGAGTTGTTATCCCGTAATCTTCATCATTTTGGATCCACTAGCAGTGGCCCTATCAACGACGTCAACACCCGTGGATTACTCTGTAAATACAAATGTGTATGTGCAGGTATCACATAGATACATCTGTTATTCCTTAAGGGAAGTATGAAATAAGCTGATGAGTATCTCCTTTTTCTTCAAAAGCACACTATCTGGAGTTTGTTACACATTGCTACAAATTCGCCTCCAACAACATCATTTTCTCTGTGATATTTCGACTTTTAATAGACATTGAATTTCAAGTACAAACCCGCAGCCACAGCAAAGGGCAAATCCCTTTTCTCAAATCGCTTACTTGAGACCTCATGGCAGCAGCTAAAATGGTTAAAAGAGACATTGTGACCAAATGACAACTGTTTATTTTGTTTCCAGTTTCAGATTATCAGCATACGCAGTAGGTGGGCTTAAGAAGTACTTGCATTTGCATGTCTAAATCGCAAGTTCTAAATTTGGGCATTTATGTCAAAATAGCTAGTAACTAAGTAAGGATAAGATTTATGAATAAAAACTATCATATTCAGTACAGGTTCTGTCACCGTTATCAGGCAAGTGTAGTGTTAGAACCTCCACCAAAACGTCGCTCTTAATTGTAATAAAGAAGTTGTTCATCCATAAATCGTATCCTAACTTAATACTCCAACTACAAAATGCCTTCAAAGAATTTTGCTAGTAACCATTCATTGAAAGGAGTAGAAAGAGCATCTTTTAGGATCCCAAAGGCATATATTTTCAAAACATCAAGTGAAAAATAAGTTAGTTTGCAGAACGCCCCTGTAGCCAAGAAGTTAATACGGCCAATCGCTAACTAAAATAATCCAAAAGATGAAATAATGGCAAGAGGAACAATCTATGTAAGAAGAGGGTGCAGTGTGACGAGATGACGTCACACAAGCCAATCTCAGCAAGATGCTCACTGGTGGAAATTTTCACTGCTCAACAGTGAGAGGTAAAATTCGTAACAACACATATTCGACTACGAAATATACAGTCTGCATGTTGGGTTTTATTTGTTGTTAAACTCTGTATTCAGCAATATTCCAACTACATGACGGTGGCCTTTAAAACATCGAGTCTTCCAATCCTGTACTTCTTGAGAAAAATCCATGTTGTAGATCAGGACAGGATATGCTTGACTATACATTGATAGTGACTGGCGTAACTGAAGTGTAATTAGAAAAGAATGTTATATTATTCATATACATATTTACTTGTGCGTGACATTAACGTTAAGAGTTATCCTAGACTGAGTCTCTGTTACCACAACACAACAAACCGTCAAGTGAAGATGTTGGTCCTCCACGTTCTCGTTTGTGGAGCCCTCTACACCAGTGTTACAAGACTACACGGCCTATTCTTTATCATGGCCTGGTTTCCCCGTACGCCGTACGCCGTACACTCGGTATATTCTGTACCTGCACATTACTGCGGGCAGCGATGGAGTAGTGACATTGCCTGAATTCACTGCAACACGCCTCCTAATGACCCCTCTGTATATAGTTTGTACAACATGACAGATGACGTTCAAAAAACATTTTAGGTAAGGTTAACAGACATTGGGTTTATATTTACATATGTGTCACGATGAGTGAGCGTAATGTGATTGTTGTTGTAACTTTGTGACTTGAATCAATCAAAGAAATGGTGGTATGACGCCATATGGATTTCTCCGAATGCTGGGTCGAGATGACCCTTGACATCAGGTTGAGCAGATTGTGTTGGCGGCCGTAAACATCTCATCATCAGACATAGCTTGTCTAAGCAAACTGCAAGTTTATGTCCTTTCTCCACCATTGATAGCATTTAAGTGTGTTCAACGAGTCTGAATCCAATTGATGGCCATGGACTTATATTCTCTCAAATTCGATACATAAAGTTGCACGTGAAAGTCGATGTGTTTTTGTGTCTTTCATTGTTACAGCCATTTAAGAATTGACCTCCACTTTGTGTGAGTTCATTGGAGTATGAACCTTCATACTTCATAAGGGCCAAACTGTATGAACGTCGGAGCTTGTGATCATTTGTGTATCACAATTTCTTAACTCAAAGGATGTAAGCCAAGATCTAAACACAATTGTATTTAGTACGTGTGACTTCATGTTTACACTGACAGCCATACAACAACCAGCTATATCGCGGTGTAAAATAGTTCCTCAAAAAGAGAGGTGACATGGGCGTTTGGATGCACAACTTGCTCGTCAGAAACATCTTACGCAGCACATGTGTTCAAATCATATCCTCATTAGATGAGAAAGGTCTGCCTCAATAAGTCAGTCACAATGACAGCGCGTCGTAATACATTTACATCAAGTACAAGACGTCCAACTGGCCGATCATTGAAAGGTGAATAAAGATGCGTCAAACAGACACTAAGGTAAATTCATAGATTGCTGGAGACGGTCAATGTCAGCCTAGACACGGATCAAGTCGATACTACGATAGTTTAGATGTGCATTTCATCGTTTGTTCATTAGGATAGGCCACATCGAGGATATTCGTGAATAATCATGCAGTCATGCTCTCCGACATTTCTCAATGTATACTGAAATGCTGAGACCAAGAATAAAGGTTCTAAATGATCAGAAAGAACGCTTATGTACGTTTCCGTGCTAGGGAATTCCCAGGGGTTTCCCCAGGAATGTGGAAGAAGTACGTCAGTGTTTACGTCACTTCAAGAACACCGTCTCGTGAAAAACGTATGAACGTCAAATTGTGTCGTTTATACACTTATGAACGTCAATTTCGCGGTCATGTGACCGACCTCTCGTCCAATGGAAAAGTCGTATATCGTGTTAACTTCAAATTAAATAAATATGAAAAGTTAAATATCAAAATGTAACTGTTAGTAAATTAGAATTGGCATATCGGTGCCATTGCCGATGTTGCAAAGCAGTTTTCTTTTCACATCCAGCATATAAAGCCCCAATTTGCTAATGATGAATGACATAGATGCTCAAGGTCAAGTGTCATAGTATATATCGTGCATAGTTTTACGTGTCATGCAAACTGCTAAACCGTTTTCTCAATTGACTAAAATATGCTGACACTAAATATGGATGCGTGGATGTCGTGGGTTCATTAAAAGGCATTGAAAGAGATTCGGTTTTACTCTGCCTTTCGCTCGGAATTAAGGGCTGGACTGCCCTGAGTTATTCATGTTAAACTGCGGCATGGTAACTCAGTGGGCTAGCACCATAAAAATGTCATTAGTCCGTCCTAGTACACGCACGCACGCACGCACACGGTCACGCACGCACACGGTCACGCACGCACGCACACGGTCACGCGCATGCACGCATGCACGCACGCACACTCACATGTTGCTATAAAAATGCAATGATTTCATTTCCCTTAGTTACTTATTTCATCCATTTTGTATCCCTTGTGATGAGAGAATCACAGTCAAGCATGTACTGCTTGATTGTATTGATTTTGCCATCACAAGGGATAAATATTTCAAATCATCATCTCTCAAGGATCTTTTTTATAATATTAATTCTTATTAAGTTATTGGGTTTTTAAAAGAGACAGAATTGTTCCATAAATTTTGATAATATGTATTGTATAAAATAAATGACGTCTTAAAATTGGTAGAATGAAATTATATCTGAGTTTGTTACTGGCCATTTCCTCAAAGAAGGTAGACGTAGTGTAAAATTATTGTCCCCCTGAGAGGCTATCGTAAGTCCATGTCATTCAAAGAATATATCTGCCTACTACTCTTTTAAACGTAAACGTCGAATTTTTGTATTTTTACTTGTGGCTAACTTTGCGTACAATCGCCAGTTGCTGAAGGGATTATGTAGATCCTGCTGGGATACACACAGGTAGCAAAGGTACTGAAAGTCCCCATGGTCCCCAGTATGGTGGTCTACCTTCAGTTGCTGGCGATCTATAGCCCGTTTTTATAATGTAATGTTAGGTACAGTGTTATTAATTTTATGATTACATACTAGTTTTACATTTACTTCTGTGATAAGTCTAGTTATTTTACTCTCCCTCGTTGGCAGGTGTTTTATATAAGTTTCATTATATGTATTATATTTAACTTTTGATAGTCACGATATGGTTGAAATATTGCCGATGTGACTTACAATTTTAACTCACTCACTCACTTATTTCATATTTGTCAGTCTTTTTTAAAAATGCTATTCAACAACGTATGCTTGTCATGAGAGGCGACTTACTGGATCGGTGGCTCAAGCTTGGTGATCTTGTTTATTTGCGACTTATTGAGGGCGTTGATCATTGCTCATAATATCAATCACTGGCGTGTCTGGTCTAGCCTCGTTCATTTGCAGGCTACTTGACTATTTAGGAGTGAAGCATTAACCAAAAACCGAATGAAGAAATCAGTCAACGAGCCCTTTTCATGTTTGTACTTCCAACGGTGATGCACGCTGGATGAATAGGCCTTAGGCCCATATACATACAATAATATACTGTTCACCTCAACATTGAAACTATGACGCAGATGGCATTAACCTGAAACATGATGGATAATTACTAGGTAGCAAGTTCGTCCTGTGAGGACAACTGCTTGAACAGCAACGAGTCAAGCATCAATCTGATGACGACGCTAGAATGTACCAACTTTACTGTGAAACCGTAGGTACCAACGGAATACGAAAGTTGACAGGTTTGGTGGTGCCAGCGATAAACTGGTGCAAGTGAAAGGCAACAGGCCGACTCTTACGGTTGTGATGATATCCTACATTCGCATTAAGATCCATACTAATGTCATCGTTTAACAGAAAAATTCAAGATTAAAACAACACATGCAACAGCAACATCCCTTTAAAATGAAAAAAATACAGGTCCACCCGTGATCCTCCAAATCGCCATGTTTGTAATATCCGGTGCTTTGTCCACTGCCACGTGTCACTGTGTCATCACTCATCAAATATTCAGATGTGCAGAAAATGCGTGTCATTCCCATACTAACGTTCTGTGTTTCTTGTGCTGAGGTACGAAAGCCTATTAGGGCTAAATTCATTGATAGCATTTTTTATTTAAAAGTTGTAATTACAAGTGTGTGTTATTGTTACATAATTACACCTTTTCAAACCTGTAATTTCACCTTTCAAAAGTTATTATTTCCATTTCTAAACTTGTAATTACGCCTTTAAATATAGTTATTTCACCTTTAAAAACTTGTATTTTCATCTTTTTAACTTGTAATTACACCTTTATAACTTGTAATTACAACTTTACAACTTGTAATTACACCTTTAGAAACTTGTAAATACAACTTTAACAACTTGTAATTACAACTTTTAAATAAAAACTGTTATCAATGAATTTGGCCCTAATAGGCTTCCGTACTGAGCAGTATATAATTATCTCGTTTCTTTGTTTACGAGATAGGCAGTTTCCCAGTCAATTTAACATTGAAGCGTGGTAACATAATCTACTTTGACTGCATGAACAATGCATGTCAACCTGTCAATACATCGGGTAGACAAATATAGCTCTTCAAGTAATATTTGCTAGAGTATAACATTCCTGTAACTGTGGTAATTGCCTAATGGAAATCCGATGCTCTTCAACACTGTCCTTGTTAACGATCGATGATGGGTGGAAATTCAACAATCCGGTTCAATTCATAACGACAAAAAGTGTCACCGTGAAAATAATTGCTGTGAAAACATTTCCAAGTTCGATTCATATTTCGATTCCTGGTGATCGAGGCTGCTGACTAACAACATGTAAAATTAAATCCATTTGAGATTTCAAAAGCTGTAAATGGGCATTGTGGAGAAGTGAAAAATGTAGCTTATCTCTGTTGTGGCTCCATTCTTGTGGAGTGTGTGAAGAAACAGCAATGTATCTCTTTATCTCTTGTCTATCAGTCAGTTTGCTAATGTTGAAGTTGCTGTTTCAGCACATAAGACACTCAACTCCAATTGGGGCACTGTTCGTGACAGACATCGACCTGTGCTTTCCGACATGTCCGAACAAGACTTTTTTGGTATAGCTGAAGGATCAAGCATTGACAGCTGTAAAACGTTTTACAAAAAGAAGGGTGTTCATGGAAGTGACAATACCATCTTTCTCTTAAGTTAGTGACCTATGACAATTCCTCGTCGTAGTAAAGAACGGAGTGGAGGTGTATGTCCCCAATCCACTGTGATGTTATACTTGTCAACAGTTTATTCATTGTTCCCGGGTTTATACAAAACAAGAACTTTATATTTACTGCTGAAGCCAAGGTTATTCAAACAGACTTATATTCAGAAAATAAATGCATGTAAAACCATTTCCTGTGAAGTTATCTTGCCATTTTATATCTCCTTACCATTGCTTCCCAATACAGTATTAATATCTGGGGATGATAGTGTTTGTTCAGCAGATAAACGGCCTTAAATAGGTTCTCCCTTCTTGGGCCACAATACGTTACAAGTTAGGTTTACCAAACAGTCTATACGCTGTCTTTATTTGTTTATTTGAGTGTGTCACTGTGTAGACCTTCCAATGTTGGTGATTTACTGTAGTCGTCCTTTTAACTGTGTGCTGCCGGTGATGGTTGCCTGTCTTCAGCCACCGTCTGTCTGCTGTCTCTGCTTACCAGCCCTACACTTAGGAGATAGCAGGTCTCTGACCTTTTGACCTGGGCGCTCCGAGTTCGCCTCGTGGAGGACGTAAACGTGATAATGAGTAGGCTAAAGTCCCGTACTATCTATCCCGGTCCCGGACATTGACCACACATTCGTCTGGCCATGTTGTGACCACATGGTTATACCTCCTTGCTGTTGGGTCAACATCTCTGCTTGAGCCAACAAGGTAATTAACCTGTTTACTTAGTCCAGCATGTGTGACTGTGTAGACTGACCCTCAGCTAGACGAGTTATGTAACAGATTTAAGTTCAGCTCACCGAACATGCAAAACCAAGCTGAGCATGCCAAGAATACGTTTAAGCTGTCTATATTCTCTTAGAGATTTTTGCAGAATTGTATGGAACTCTTTGAGTTTGTTACTGAGTTGGGAAACTATACAGACAGTTGTATTGGAGTCAAACAACAATCTTCACTGCTATAATAGATGTTACAGACTTTATACAATTATACTTGTACATACAATCATTAGAAGTCTGATGGGAAGCAGCGTAAGGCCCAGGTCACTCAGAGTGAATTATCCTGTGTACACGATTCCTTGGATGTTTACTTCTTGAACTTGATGATAATTTGTACACTGATATCCAGTGAGGGTTCTCAATCAACATTTGGGCGACCTCTCTTGACACTGAACATGACTCGAATTTCGTGACATTTCCGATTCATATGAAGAGTTATGGCAAACGCAACAGTCAAAATACACGTCATACAATGTATGTCAAATACACAACGGAGATGTGCAACTAGAATATTCTAGGATATGATAAGCTGACCTTGAGGGTCAAGATTGGCCTGATGTGCATGCTGCTTTCTGGATCGCTCTTCTACAGGCCACCGTCGGATGGCAGGACTACTGCCGGGCGGCGTCAGGCAATAAATACTTACTTTTTATGCCTACTGTATGAATAGCGGGCGCTAAGGGTAGGACAGGACATGCTTACCCTTTTCGCCAACACTTGGCGTCAGTGGTTCTCGGTAGTCCATTCAGATCATTTTCGTAGCTATATTACCCTTTGAGTCAAAAGAAATCTGTTTCGGAGGATAATCAAATCTGGTTATTCTCTTGGTTTACCTTTTGTATTTAAGGAGGTTACTAGACATACAGGAAATTAATGCTAAATAATGTACTGCATTTGGCATGTGTTTATAGTTCAACGGAACGTGACGTGATTCCACCAAGATAGCATTTGCCGTTATGAACGTAGTTCGAGGAATCAGCAAGTTTCTTGTTTCCCCCTTACCTGTGTTATAGCAAGTAGTAACATGTGTGTAAGGTCTCTGTTTCACATATTTTTGGCATTTAAGCTGAAAAACGTGGGGTTCACATCCTTAAACACTGAATTTCTTTTCCCACCACACCTGAACTCTTTAAAACAAAGATTAATAGTCTCTACGTATTTTCCTTGCAGGTGAAAATATTTCAAATGGGAAATATGCAAACAGAGTACTACCACCTCGAACAATGATGCAGATCGGGCTTTAAATAAAAATCCTTTGTGTCATCTGGATCATTTACAAAATCTGCCAGCCCGTCCTGGTGGGAGGTCGACCTGAGGGGCTACTTCACCATCAGCAGCATCACCCTCACAGCAGCCACCTACGAGAGATGGAGTAAGTTCATACAACACGTCACTTTTGTTTCATTGAGTGATAATGTATAAACATATATAAAATAGGCTGCACACCATATATCCCACGAATTGTTTTATATCAGTTTCAGCGCAATTCAATAAACAAAATCAATTATGTAGGATGTCACTAGTGATATTTTTCAAGATTTACGCACTCTCGGTTATCTGAACACTTTCAATCCAGTGTTGTTAAATGGGAATAGTGCATCACAACACTTGTTTTAGAAACCATAGATTTACCAAGCTGCAGGCAGGTCTTGAATAACCTGACCATACAGTCAGCAACAAGGGATCTTATGTTTGACATGTGCACTGGGATATTCCTTTATTTGCAGATATTCACATGAGAAATGCCTTCGTGGAGGTGATGGACAAAGATGTCAGCCTCTGCTCTGATGTCCAGTCGAAGTGGTGTGGGAATGTGTCTAGCACTGTCACTGGTGGGGAAGAGTTCACCTTCACCTGCAATGCCATATTCCCTGTCCGCTTTGTCCGTGTCACAAGGCCATCTACCACCAATGTTTACCTCGTTATCGGACATGTGGATGTTCAAGGGGAGGGGGCTAAGAAGCCATATCGTGAGTAAACCATTGATTCACCGTTGGCTTCACAAAAGTCAAAATAGGTTCAAAGTCACAATACCCTATATGTATAAGCACAGTTAGAGTGCGTGAGTTAAAATATTTTAGCTTTGTATCTGGTTTAAGACAGGCCCAATTCTATCACTACTAGTCGTAAGAGGCAAGTAAATGGATCAGGTTGTCAGTTGCGAAGACTTTGCTGATTGCATGTCATCGTACCCGATGGCGTGGGACGTTCATCATAACATAAATCACTGATTAGCCTTCCTGACTCTAACAAGTAACTATCTTTTCTAGGTTCCTACTACAAACCGTTGAAGAACAAGAAGGTGTCTCAGCCGTTCCTAACCACGTCAGCCATGACAGCCGGAGACTGTGGCATCATTTGTCACTGATATCATTCATGCATCGACTTCAGCTACAGTACAGTTTCGCTGATCGATGAGAACTATCTGCTAACTGACAAAGTGTTGTCTTCATCTGAAGACAATTCTTGGACAACCTACACTATTTCCTGTATGTGAACATTCAACTAATAGATAGCAAGCTTCTCTCACACTTATCACAACTATGTTTGAAATAAAAATATACCCTCGTTTACCCTAAAACAAGCTTCAATTTAAGATTATTATTTTGTAAGTTGTCTAATATTTCTCCAACTTTGAAAGAGTTTCCATCAAATATCATGTTTGGCGTCATGGGTCTCTGGGATCAAATGGTTCTCATAAACGTTTGTGATTAATTGGATTTACTCGGTGACGTGTAGATTTCGTTTTATTCTACAATGACGGTTTTGTTTGTCTCGTCAAGATTTGATTGTTTTCACACTGACATCATATTGCTTGACAGCGAGCATGCACATACTCTTGTTTCTTTAATTCAATATTCAATATGTATTATATTACCCATGAAGGTCGCAAAATCGAAAGTTATAACTTTCCCATCTTTTAGCAACCTGCAATGCTGAATGATGAGTTGACGCGAAATGACGTCATATTGTATCATTGGGCATTTGAGGTCACCTTATGCAATCAGACCATACGCTAACTCGGATTTAAAGTTAGTCATGAATTTCTCGCCTCATCCAATGATGATAATGACAAACTCTTTGAACCAAACATTCAGGTTAGTAGGTCGAAATATGACAAAATGTAAAGTCCATCATATGTATTCCCTAGTAAGTAAGTAGGTAGGGAAAAGAGTTGGAATAGCTTAATATTACCTCCCTGTCTGGTATACAATATGACAAACATGTGCCCGCATTCACCAACAATTGATTTCATGACTGGCTTTGTGCTCAAATATATACACTGAGTACCTCCTGGCATATATCAATAATAAATGTTGTGCAATCGACAAGTCTGTCGCACTTTTACTAGTTGGCGTTTACCAACCAATGAACAAAGTAAAAGTAAGTGAGTAAGTGAGTGAGTTGGGTTTAACGCCACTTTTAACACTATTCAAGTGATGTCACAGCGTGTCAGCTTACTGTAAGAGGAAAGCCCCAAGCGATGCAGGTCTTCGACGTTTACCACTTACTGACAAACCAAGAAACATAATCGGGGCGAACCAGAGTTTGAACTCACAATCACAGGTTTCTGGCGTGTCCTAGGGACGCAACTCCGCACAGCGAATCACAGCGCCTTATACGACTGGACCAACCCACACAAAGTAAGACATTTTCACCAAGCTAGGTAGTCTGTTCCATGAACATTATTTCATTTATTTCATGTATTTCATGATGCTGGGATTTTATTAAAAAAAAATATGAAATTGTCGACGAAAATTCTTGAAAAATAATAACTATGCTTCAGACTGTTGAAAAAAATGATATTGTTGCGAGCTGTTTCACATAAAGGCTGAAAAACAATGTCTGATCTCCACACGAAAGACAAGGCACCCTCCGCCCCACCTCCTCCCTGAATATAAAATGTTCGATCACTTATAGTGTAGAATAATAATTATATTCTATATATTGAAACACTTTGACCACTAAAATGAATGTATTTTTTATTTTGTCCATATGAGTAGTTATACAATTTGAGCAGTTATCACATCAAAGGTACTGTTTCTTTACCGTAATCGCTTTGTAATGGCAACAAGCATTTATCATTATTTACACATTAAAGTAACTTTTCACTTGATCTGACAATCCACCAAGGATACTAAACACTGTGATTTTCAATAAGATAAGAGATAATTATTTGCAATGAAGCGGAATTTTAAACAAGTGAATCATATCGTGGCTTGTTAAATATATTTGCACTATCTGTATCAAAGGGATATTCCTAATTTCTATCCTTCATATGATTTTTTTTAAACTACAGAAACGTTTTTAGGTAGGAAGAATGACGAACATTGTGTTTTTGCAAGAAAATGGACAATTTTGAATGTTGACTTTGAACAAGAACGTGAATGTTAACAATATATTCCGTTGTATCACACATGGAATCATAATGACACACTCTATGAGTCTCTGTATATGTTTGTATGTGATTTGTATCCACACCTGCTGATGTGAATAAAATGTTTTTCTATAACAACACGAAAGCATTTTGCTGTTTCTTATGACAAAATGTCATGGGTTAACCTAGACCAAATTATTTCTGGACCTGTTGACAACGATACTGCCTAACTGTCAGGCTGTTCGAGCTGTAATGGCCAGCTGCAACGATGTTAACCATTATGTACTGGTGTGAGGCTATTCACAACATAAATGTCAGGTTGACAACTATAATGTGCTGAAGGCAGGTTGTTATGAATCATACATTCTGGCTGCCAGTCTGATAACAACAATACTGTCCCGTTGTCAGGCAGTAGACAACCAATATGTCCCGCTGTCAAGACTACAATGTTCAGATGTTGGGCTTAAGCGCACGATTCCGAATAAACCTATGTTCTAAATATGTCTCACTGTCAGGATGTAAGAACAACAATGTTCCTGTCAGGCTTTATTTTAGAAACATACAGCCAGAAAATATTTGCTACCACTTCCAGCAGTTCGGATAAATGTCTGCCTTACACAGGAGTAGTAATGGTTGACTTGGCAAATAACATTAGAACTGACCTCACCCACCAGTTCTGATAACTTACTTCCTAACGCCTAAGTCGTAAAGATAACCTGGCTAATAACTTACAGGGTACATGTCATCGTATCCCAATTGTATAGATCGATGCTCGTGATGTCAATTGCTGGATTGTCTGGTCCAGACTCTATTGTATACCGACGCCGTTATGTAGCTGAAATATTGCTGATTGCTTTCAACAATAAACAAAGAAAGAAACAAACGGACATTGATTATTACTCCAAACCCTATTGTTTGACCCTAGACATATTATTACATAGTGGCAGCGCGTGTGAGACACACATTTCGTTCTCAAACACAAATGCAGAGAGAGGAAAGAAATAGGAATGGAACAGTGTAGTGAAGGAAATATTATTCATTGCGGTATTCATGAATATGGATTGACACTGACACTGATACACAATAACAAGCTTGATCGGAACTGTTGCAAGAACCTCGTCTTGGTTCAAAAATTTGATATATGAAGATAATGTGAATTGTAAATAACTCTTCGCGGTAAGTAAACAAAACACTTGTAGGGCTAATACATCGGAGTTGTTTGCATATTCAGGACTGTGACAAAGAGCGTGCGAAACTGGCAACACAATATTGGAATTGTAAGGACTTTTTTGAAATGCAATGTTATTGAAAAATCTCAATATGGATCATGTACCTCGGATTCACTGGTCTGCTGAGCGTTTGAGTTAAGTTTAAAAAGTGACGGCGGGAAGAAATAGGTCATACCTCCTAACTGGGGATCATGGGTAATTACAGCAGGATTTATGTCACCGGTTGTCTGGTTATTTATGCTTGCCAAGCACAAAACATATTCTTAAACACACGTTGGTATCATATACGATGGCCAAGGATGGACTTATGTGGCACTGACAGGAAGATTATACTTTGAAACTACTCGTACACCACTACAAGTTGCAGCATCATAGATCATCCTGGTTGGGAGAAAGTCATGCTATACTTAAAACACGTATGGAATTATTCAAAATGTATCTAAAACTGCTATATCTTTCTGACATTAGTAAGATGATCCTTCAAAGTTTATTACTACCCACCTTTTTTGCTTAAGACCTTTGAAGAAGCATCTAATTACAGGATTGATGTCAAGTGGCGTCACCTACTGGTTGAGTACTGGTTTTGGTGAAGCATTTTCATCCATCGGTTACAAATGATTCCAACAAGACTGGTTAGGAAACAAAAGATGATGGCGTGTTGGCCAGTTACAAGTACATCTGCTTCTGCTATGAAAATAGAGTTGTTATCTCGTAATCTTTATCATTTTGGATTCACTGACACTGACCCTATCAACGACGTCATTCCTCTGTAAATACAAATGTGTATGTGCAGGTATCACATAGATACATCTGTTATGCCTTAAGGGAAGTATGAAATAAGCTGATGGGTATTTCCTTTTTCTTCTAAAGCACATTATCTGGAGTTTGTTACACATTGATACATAATCGCCTCCAACAACATCATTTTCTCTGTGATATTTCGACTTTTAATAGATATTGAATTTCAATTACAAACCAGCAGCCACAGCAAAGGGCAAATCCCTTTTCTCAAATCGCTTACTTGAGACTTCATTGCAGCAGCTAAAATGGTTAAAAGAGACATTGTGACCAAATGACAACTGTTTATTTTGTTTTCAGTTTCAGATTATCAGCATACAGAATAGGTGGGCATAAGAAGTACTTGCATTTGCATGTCTAAATCGCAAGTTATAAATTTGGGCATTTATGTCAAAATAGCTAGTAACTAAGTAAGGATAAGATTTATGGATAAACAACTATCATATTCAGTACAGGTTCTGACACCATTATCAGGCAAGTGTAGTGTTAGAACCTCAACTAAAACGTCGCTCTTAATTGTAATAAAGAAGTTGTTCATCCATAAATCGTATCCTAACTTAATACTCCAACTTCAAAATGCCTTCAAAGAAGTTTGCTAGTAACCATTCATTGAAAGGAGTAGCAAGGACATCTTTTAGGATCCCAATGGACAAAAACTTTCAAAACATCCAGTGAAAAATAAGTTTGTTTGCAGAACGCCCCAGTAGACCAGAAGTTAATAAGGCCAATCCGTAACTAAAATAAATCCAAAAGATGAAATAATGGCAATAGGGACAATCTATGTAAGAAGAGGATGCAGTGTGACTGCGAGATGACGTCACACAAGCCAATCTCAGCAAGATGCTCACTGGTGGAAATTTTCACTGCTCAACACTGAGAGCTAAAATTCGTAACAACACATATTCGACTACGAAATATACAGTCTGCATGTTGGGGTTTATTTGTTGTTAAACTCTGTATTCAGCAATATTCCAACTACATGACGGTGGCCTCTCAAACATCGAACCTGGACCAGACAACCCAGTATTTTATGTTATGAACAACGTCACACATCCTCGGGTGCAGCTACCACCCAAGTCATCGATCCTGGCCCGGTGATTTGTTCAGTCACTGCTGACAAGCTGTTCCTGGGGACCTATGCTGAGCTTGGCTTCCATCATTTCAATCCTGTACTTCTGGAAAAATCCATGTAATAGATCAGGACAGGACATGCTTGACTATACATTGTTAGTGACTGGCGTAACTGAGGAGTAATTAGAAAAGAATGTTATATTATTCATATACATTTACTTGCATGTGAAATTAACGTTGAAAGCTACCCTAGACTGAGCCTCTGTTACCACAACACAACGAGCCGTCAAGTGAAGATGTTGGTCCTCCGTGTTCTCGTTTGTGGAGCCCTCTACACCAGTGTTACAAGACTACACGGCCTATTTGTACACAGTGAGTACTTTACGGGTTTTAGAACAAGTACACAGTCAACTTTGTCATGGCCTGGTTGCCCCATACGTCGTTGGTACACTCGGTATATTCTGTACCTGCACATTACTGCAGGCAGCGATGGAGTAGTGACATTGCCTGAATTCACTGCAACACACCTCCTAATGACCCCTCTGTATATAGTTCTTACAACATGACAGATGACGTTCAAAAAACATTTTAGGTAAGGTTAACAGACATTGGGTTTACATTTACATATGTGTCACAACGAGTGAATGTGATGTGATTGTTTTTGTTGTTGATTTAAAAAAAATAAATTATTCCCATCATTTCAAATACAAAGTATACATTGCACATATTACATTAAGATCAGCATGGTATATATTCAAATCGCCCTGTTGTACATTCAGTAGTTTGTTTCTTTGGTACATCTGGTAGATCTATATATAAGGTTTCTATACAGAATAACAGACAAATTGTAGTATTAAATCATATCTTGGTATTCTTGAATAATGTGTGAAAAAAATAGCTTGTTTACAATTTGAGAAAGCAATAGATCTTGTAGCTTCATAATATTTCCCACTTTACTTGTTTAAAATGTGGAATTGATTTCTTTCTCATTTGTTTATAAATTACAATTTTTGCAATTAAAAATATAATATTAAATGGGTTATTGTTTTTTCCTTTAAATCCAAATAAAAGATTTTGGTTACTACAATCAATACTTCCTTCCGCTGTTGTCCCTAACCAATCTTTCATTTCCTCCCAAATATGAATTGTATATTGACATTCACAAAACATATGAATAATGGTTTCTGGGCAAGTTTTACAAAGAATACATGTGGGGGTATCTTCCTAACCAATCTTAAATAACTAACTATTTGTTGCAAGAATATAGTGTAGTATCCTAAGGTGAAACCAAATTAGGCTTACACTTTGTGTACATCTGTAAACCATCAAATTATATATTTCCCACTCTTCATTACTAAAATCGTTTTGTAAAATATTTTCCCACTTAAGCATACCATGGGTTTTTACGAAATTTGGTTGTAGAAGAGTGTTATAAAAGTCTTTACTTCCGCCTTTACACTTAATTATAAGTGATACATTGAAGGGTAATATTGGTCGTAAATATATTCCCGTATAATTATCTAAATTGTTGGTTTTACAATATTGGTGAACAGCACTTAATAAACCTTGATATGTAAGAAAATCAGTTTCAATTTTGTATGCTTCCACAAATTCTTCATAGGTATATATTTCCCCGCTATCCTTCAATAAATTACAAATAAACATTAAACCTTTACAGAACCAATTTCCATAAAATACCGGTTTTCCCACAATCATAATATTGTTCTTATACCATAGAGATTGGCTTATAAATTCAATTTTAGTCTTTATTTCATTCATTCCCAGGTATCGCGACCATGTCTCCAAAACCTCTTTCCAAAATAAATTTACAACATTTGGGATGATGTAAGTATTAATGTACATAGCATCTGCCATCCATAGTAATCTGTTTCTATTCGGTATACAATAAGAAACTAGAGTTGACCACTTGGACTGACTATACAGTAATCTCTTCACTCATACTATTTTTTGTGCTGCTATAACATCTTTTATAATGGGTACTTTAATTCCTCCATATTTTTTTGGTAATGAAATATTGCTTCTCTTGATTTTGTCTGGTTTACCCTTCCATACAAATCTAAAACATTTTTTTAAAAATTTTCAATAGTTTCGACTGCTGGATTTGGTATTGCAGTGAATAAATGGTTTAGTTTTGACGATAGAAGGGATTTTAAGACTACATTTCTGCCTATTGCTGTCAAACTTCTTGCTGACTTTTGATTCCTTTCCTTTCCAATTTTCTCCAGTTTTTCCTCATAATTAATCCCCACCAATTTTTCAAGGTCCACATCAAAATTTATTCCTAACAATTTAAATTTTGTACTTGTCCAATCAAACTTCCATTCTTTATATAGTTTATACCGTGATCTCTTTTTGGATCCAATCCATATTATTTTGGTCTTATCTGTATTTACCTTTAATCCTGAAAATCTAGCAAAAAACTGTAATGTATTCATTACTGCATAGAGGCCATTTTCTGTACCATCTTAACTTAGCGTAGTGTCATCAGCAAATTGAGCTAAGATATGTTCTACATTTCCCATTTGAATTCCCTTAATCTTTTTGTTGCTCCTAATCATAATTGCCAGTATTTCAGCACACATAATAAATAAATATGGTAATAATGGATCGCCCTGACGACAACCTTTAGTTAGTTTAATGAAAGAACTTGCAAAACCATTTACTAGAACATTTGATTCCATACCATTAAAAAACGTTTTTACCCACTGTTGTATATTTGGTCCAAATTAAAAAAATTCTTAAACATCTAAAATAAATTTTCTATCCACTGAATCGAAAGCTTTTTCAAAGTCTATGAGTAATAATAGACCAGGTATTTGGTATGTATCAGTATAATCCATTAAATCATATATAAGCCTCGTCACTTCTCCAATATATCTTCCAGGAACAAAACCTTTTTGGTCTTCATGTATAATTTCATGTATAATTTGGGGTAGTACTGATTCTAATTTATATGAGGTATTCAAAAGTGATATTAGCTCCAGTTTTTTAGAAATAATTTAGATTTGTTTTCTTTAGGCAAACATGTAATCAATCCTTGTTTTTGTGTTATTGATAAAGATTCATTTCTGTATGCATAATTGAGAGAATTTATTAGATATTTACCAATGTCATTCCAAAGTTTTTAAAAAATTCTGATGTAAAGCCATCAGGTCCAGGGCTTTTATCATTTTTCATATTTTTTAATGCTACAAGAGCTTCCTCATAAGATATTTCACCTTCTAAATTTAATGAAATATTTGTGTCTAGTCTTGGAATATTTATCTCAGGGAAAAGCTCTTCTAAATTAATTTGTGTACATTCTTCACTGGAATATAATATTTGATAAAATAATTTTGTTTCTTCCAATATCTCATTTTGTTTTTTAATTACTGTTCCATCACTTTTTATCAATTCACTAATAGATTGATTTAAAAAAAATTCTATGTTCTAAATGCAGAAAATATTTACTGGGTTTTTCCCCATACTCTATCCATTTTGCTTTTGACCTGACGAATAATCCCTGTGTCTTAAGTTTATATATCTCCTCCCTTTCTGCTTTTAGTTTATCTATGGTGCTCAATATTTTGGTCTTTTCCGATTCTAATTCGACATTATCTATTTTTGTTTCCAGATCATACAGTTTAGTTTCTAATTCTTTTTCTCTAGCAATATTTTTTTGTTTTTTTTGTTTTTGTGGATGAATAATATATTGACTCTCCTCTAATAGCAAGTAATATGGTTTCCCATAATAACTGATCATTAGTCACATACCTTTTACCTTCCAAATATGTTTTATCCTCATATTGATTAAGGGTAAACTTTATTATTTTCTTTATTTGTTCAACATATTCCTTATCATACAACAAAGAATTATTAAATTTCCAATATCCTTTTCCTCTTTCCATATCTGATAAATTAAATGTCATCGAAATCAAAGAATGATCAGAGTTTAAACTTGGATTAATATCACATTTAATAATTGAATACTGAAATTTTTGTGAGATTAAAAATTAATGTAAGCGGGCATGTTTAATTGGATTTGGCTGACGCCATGTAAAACGGTTTTCATTTGGATTAGATTCCCTCCATGGATCTTTCAGATCCAACAGATCCATTATTTCTAAAACAACCTTTCTGGATTAAGGATTATTTATGTGTTTATAATTAAATGTATCCAAATCTATAACTTGTATTAAATTCCAATCTCCACATAAAATTATTCTGTCCCCTTCTAATTCAGTTATAGTTTCTTTTATTTTTTCAAAAAATTCTGGTTTATCCTAATTTGGCCCATAAATATTAATTGGTGTGTATACATATTTTTGTATTTCTATATCTAAGGCAACATAATTTCCTTCATCCTTATCTAATAATACTTTGGTAACTTTGAACTCAAAATTATTATTAAATAAAATTGCTGTCCCTCTTGCATTACTTTTAAAAGGGGCAATATAACATTCTTTATAACCCCATTGCTGCTTTATTTGTTGTTCTTGATCTGCTGTAAAATGAACATCTTGTAGACAATAAATTTGTGCTTTTTTACTTCTTAAAAATTTAAATATTTGTTTTCTGTTAAATCTACCTCCGAGGCCTCTACAGTTTAATGACATCACAGTTAATTTATTTTTCCGCATAATTAAATTCACTCATATCTATATATTGTACTGAATATACTTTATTAAATATTGTAAAGACTATCATCACATCAAGTTCGCACATGTAGACCCTATATTGAAAAGGGTGGGATTTTTTATGGAGAAAAAAAATTCATATCACTGTATCAAAATTATACTTAAAACGACTTCCATTTGGAATCATTGTTCGCTACAACCCAGCTTTATGCAATAATGTTCATATATATGCCTCGTTGTACAATATTATTAAGAGTACCTGGCTTTATATAATTTTCATATAAAGAAAAAGAAGAGAAAAAAAAGTAAAATAAAAATTAGAATAAGTTTTGTATATAACCGCTTCACAACAAAACTGTCCCAATTCTGTTATAGATGACTACGGTTAATCCAGACCCCACCTTCTATTATCATGGCTATAACAACATATGTAATTGTTTATATTATTCGTACATTTTTGTATACCCGATCATATCACACTTAATCTCATGGTAATTAAATACTATAGATCAGGTCAAAGTCTTTTTTACATCCTTGTACAATTACAATATGATTCCCCAAGTATCAGGAGTTTCATGTGATGTGATTGTTGGTGTACATTTGTGACTTGAATCAATCAAAGAAATGGTGGTATGACGCCATATGGATTTCTCCGAATGCTGGGTCAAAGATGACCCTCGACATCAGATTGAGCAGATTGTGCTGGCGGCCGTAAACATCTCATCATCAGACATAGCTTGTCTAAGCAAACTTTCAACTTTATGTCTTTTCTCCACCATTGATAGCATTTAACGAGTCTGAATCCAGTTGATGGCCATGGACTTATATTCTCTCAAATTCGATACATAAAGTTGCATGTGAAAGTCGATGTGTTATGTGTCTTTCATTGTTACAGACATGAAGAGTTAAATATCAAAATGAAACTGTTAGTGAATTAGAATAGGCAACTTCGGTACCATTGTCGCAAAGTAGTTTTCTTTTCACATCCAGCATATATAGCCCATATTTGTCTAAGAGTCATAGTATATATCGTGCATTGTGTACGTGTCATGCAAAGTGCTAAACCGTTTTCTCAATTGACTAAAATATTCTGACACTGAATATTGATGCTTGAAACCATTATGAGGTTTCATTATAATTTTGTTCACTGAAAGTTGATCTTTTGTGAAATAACTGGAAAAGAATACTACATACATAGTCATACAAATGGTAATATTACATAGATTTAGTTACTTATTGACCATTAACGTGGTGTAGTGGATAGAGCATCTGCCCGGAGAGTGAAAGGTCGTGGGTTCGTTAAAAGGCATTGAAAGATATTCGTTTATACTTAGCTCGTCGCTCGGAATTAAGGGCTGGACGGCTCGGAGTTATTCATGTTAAACTGCGGCATGGTATCTCAGTGGGCTAGCTCCATAAAAATGGCATTAGTCCGGCCTAGTACAAGCACACACACACAGACAAACACACACACACACACAAGCGCATGCACGCACACGTTCACGCGTATGCACGCATGCACGCATGCACGCATGCACGCACGCACACTCAGACGTTGCTATAAAAATGCAATAATTTCAGTTCCCTTAGTTACTTATTTCATATTTGTCAGTCTTTTTTTAAAATGCTGTTCAACAACGTATACCTGTCATGAGAGGCGACTTACTGGATCGGTGGCTCAAGCATGGTGATCTTGTTAATTGGCGACTCATTGACGGCGTGGAACATCGCTCATACTATCAATCACTGGCGTGTCTGGTCTAGCCTCGTTCATTTGCAGGCTGCTTGACTAAGGAGTGTAACATTAAGCAAAAACCTAAAGAAGAAATCAGTCAACGAGCCCTTTTCATGTTGGTACTTCAAACGGTGATGCACGCTGGATGAATGCTAAACAAAATGTAGCCATCTCTATGGTTGTCAGAAAAATGTCAACTTGTCCCTTGACATATATGAACTATTATCGAATATCCTCATTACTTAGAGACATCCAACCACAACACCAATTACAACCTCTACTGTTCACCTCAACATTGAAGCTATGACGCAGATGGCATTAACCTGAAACATGATGGATAATTACTAGGTATACATCATACAGGACACACCACACAAACAACGGGGAATTATGGATTATTTGTCCTACGTAAGCAATTGTTGAACAGCGAAGACATGCCACCACTAACTGAAGCACGACAGAATTACAATGCAGAACGATTGAAAACATGCGACTTGCAGTCAGCTGAAACCTGGGTATATAATGCACTTCCAGGCTATAATCTCAACACCCTGGTACATCATTAGACGAAACCAGGTCAGGCCAACCCCGTTGTGGCTGCCGAGGACTGCTTCCTACAGTGACAAGGGCAAAGCATCCGACACGACAGTTGCAATTTCAGTTTTGTGAAAGATATCTGACCAGGTTGTGCAGACAACCATTCGAGGGGAAGGTCTCGAGTAAGACGGTCTGTTAGTAGTCATTTTGATGGTTCAAGCAAGTACGTCCTGTGAGGACAACTGCTTGGACAGCAACGAGTCAAGCATCAATCTGATGACGAAGCTAGAATGTACCAATTTTACTGTGAAACCATAGGTACCAACTGAACACGAAGGGCGACAGGTTTGGTGGTGGCAGCGATAATTCCCTACACTTGCATTACAAACTAGCAAACAGAGTTTGGCTGATATTGGTGTCTATTATCACATCAATGTACGATAAACCGTGTGCCTGTGTTAGAACACCTACTGGGTTATCCAAATACTCTATGTGTAATATAGGTACCCGTCAAGGATGCATCCTCAGCTCTCAGATGTTTTTAATATTCATAAATAAACTTGTACATTTTATGGAAAGTTATGGAGGACAAACCGCCTTTATTACAAAAGACTGCCCCGCAATATATGCACTTATGTTTGCTGATGACGTGTCATCTATTGCTTATACACCTTTACGTTTACCAAAGAAGATCAATGCCTTGGAACATTTTTGCAATACCACAGGCATGAAGGTAAACTTGAAGAAAACTAGAGTTATGGTATTCAGAAATGGCGGACCCCTTAGACATTATGAAAAATGGAAATTTAATAGTGTATATATAGATATCAAATGAAAGTTGGTAATATACCCTGTCAAGATTTATTTAAGATATTTTACGCTATGATTGTGCCCATTGTCTGTAACGGTGCAGAAATATGGGGCATCTCATATTGTAAAACTATTGAAGGTGTACAGAATAAAATGTGTAAATGGTTTCTTAATACATGTTAAACAACAAACAATGCATTAAAATTGTTTAAATTAGGTTTTGGATATGTATAATTAACACAAGATGTTGGCAATGTGAAGATATTTATTCATCTATTTAAGCAAAGATTATTTGATAACCTTCAACAATCATGGGGTACTTCTATCAATAGTATACCTGATACCGTTTATTATAAACATTTTACATCCCTGTTAAATGTAGAAAAATATCTTACACTCCCCATACCAGTACATCTGACAATATGTATGACTCGTTTCAGATGTAGCAAGTTTAAACTTGCAATTGACTTGGGGAGATACACAAATGTCCCATGAACGATTATGTAAATATTGTATAGAAAATGGTATATATTTTATTGAAGATGAATTTCATCTTTTACTTGTATGTGAGCGTTATTCAGCCCTAAGAAATATGTATCTTAAACAGTATATCAAGTTTCAAACTGTAACATCTCTTCCTGAAATTGTTTTATCATAAAACTTTAATGTTGTAGATAACACATGTATATATCTATATAAAGTCCAACGGCTCAGAGTAACTTAAATCGACCACCTCCTTTGCATGCGTAGTTCATTGTCTGTATTATGGGCCTATGGCCTTCTTACTGTATAAACTGTCTGTCTGTCAAACTAGCGCAAGTGAAAGGCAACAGGACGACCCTTAATAATGTGATGATGTCCTACATTCGCATTAAGATCCATACTAATATCATCTTTTAACAGAAAAATTCAAGATATAAAACAGCACATGCAACAGCAATATCCCTTTAAAACGAAATTATACAGGTCAACCCGTAATACTCCAAATCGCCATGTTTGTAATATCTGGTGCTTTGTCCACTGTTACGTGTCATTGTGTCATCACTCATCAAATATTCAGATATGCAGTAAATGCGTGCCAATTTCCATACTGCATGAACAATGCATGTCAGCATAATTGATTATTTTCATCAATAAGTTGATATTCCCACTCTGTTGTAAAAGGTGACAAAATCGGGCAACCCGTTTGCGGTGGGTTGTGCCCCCGTGTCGGTGGAGGAAGAGACTGTTGTAGTTGAGTGCACTTGTTCCAGGATCTGTGCTCCTTTGCCCAACTCTCTACTTTGACCCTAACTTCACCTAGACGGATGGTAGAATGGGTCGGGATCTATCCATTGGTTGTTCACGTGCATGGCAAATATTTTTATTGTTTAGTCTTATGTTTCCACAAATATAACATGTTTGACATATTAAATTGCCTAGAGTCTTACGATAGATCATGGCCGGTTAACGGGCCAATCTGGTGGTGTTTTTGACCTCTGTATTCGGCACAACTCCACTTTCTTGTCATGGACCGAGCCAGCCTGTCAATACATCGGGTAGACAAATATAATATTTGCTAGAGTATAACATTCCTGTTACCCTGGTATTTGCCTAATGGAAATCCGATCAAGTGTTTTCAATTCATAATGACAAAAAGAGTCATCATGAAAATAATTATTCCGAAAACATTTCCAAGTACGATTCATAGGTTCGATTCCTGGTGATCGAGGCTCCTGACAAACAACATGTAAAATTAAATCCATTTGAGGAATTTGAGGCTTATCTCTGTTGTGGCTCCATTCTTGTGGAGTGTGTGAAGAAACAGCAATTTATCGCTTTATCTCTTTTCTATCAGTCAGTTTGCATATGTTGAGGTTGCTGTTTCAGCGCATAAGACATTCAACTCCAGTTTGGGCATTGTTCTTGACAGACAACCGGTGCTTTCCGACATGTCCGAACAAGATTTTTGGTATAGCTGAAGGATCAAGCAGTGACAGCTGTAAAACGTTTTACAAAAAGAAGGGTGTTCATGGAATTGACAATACCATCTATCGCTTAAGTTTGTGACCTATGAAAATTCCTCATCGTAGTAAAGCTGGAAATGTTAACATCGGAGTGGAGGTGTATGTCCCCAATCCACTGTGATGTTATACTTGTCAACAGTTTATCCATTGATCCCGGGTTTATACAAAACAGGAACATTATATTTACTGCTGAAGCCAAGGCTATTCAAACAGCCTTGGAATATATTCCGATACAAAATGCATGTAAAACCATTTCCTGTGAAGTTATCTCGCCATTATATATCTCCTTACCATTGCTTCCCAATACACTATTAATATCTGGGGATGATAGTGTGTTTGTTCAGTAGATAAACGGCCTTAAATAGGTTCTCCCTTCTTGGGCCACCATACGTTACAAGTTAGGTTTACCAAAAGGTTTTACACTGTTTTTTATTTGTTTATTTGAGTGTGTCACTGTGTAGACCTTCCAATGTTGGTGATTTACTGCAGTCGACCTTTTAACTGTGTGCTGCCCGTGATGGTTGCCTGTCTCGGGCCATCATCTGTCTGTTGTCTTTGCTAACCACTTCTGTATTTAAGAGGCAGCAGGTCTCTGACCTTTTGACCTGGGCTGTCTGAGTTCGCCTCGTGGAGGACGTAAACGTGATTATGAGTGGGCTAAAGTCCCGTACTATCTATCTCGGCCCCGGACATTGACCACACATTCGTCTGGCCATGTTGTGACCACATGGTTATACCTCCTTGCTGTCTCTGCTTGAGCCAACAAGGAAATTAGCCTGTTTACTCAGACCAGCATGTGTGACTGTGTAGACTGACCCTCAGCTAGACGAGTTATGTAACCGATTCAAGTTCAGCTCACCGAACATGCAAAACCAAGCTGAGCTTGCCAAGAATACGTTTTAGCTGTGTATATTCTGTTAGAGAATTTTGCAGAAATGTATGGAACTCTTTGAGTTTGTCACTGAGTTGGGAAGATATACAGACAGTTGCATTAGAGTCAAACAAAAAATCTTCACTTCTATAATAGATGTTACAGACTTAATACAAATATACTTGTACATACAACCCTTGGGAGTCTGATGGGAAGCAGCGTAAGGCCCAGGTCACTCAGAGTGAATTATCCTGTGTACAGGATGACGTGGATATTTACTTCTTGAACTGGATGATAATTTGTACACTGATATCCAGTAATATCAATATTTTGGGGACCTCTCTTGACTCTTTACATGACTCGAATTTCGTGACATTTCCGATTCATATGAAGAGTTATGGCAAACTCAACTATCAAATTACATGTCATATGTCAAAAACACTACTGAGGTCTGCAACTAGAATATTCTAGAATATGATTAGCTGACCTTCAGGGTCAAGATTGGCCTGATGTGCATGCTGCTTTCTGGATCGCTCTTCTTCAGGCTGCCGTCGGATGGCAGGACTACTGCCGGGCGGCGTCAGGCAATAAATACTTACTTTTATGCCTACTGTATGAATGATGGGTGCTACGGGTAGGACAGGACATGCTTACCCTTTTCGCCAACACCTGGCGTCAGTGGTTGTCAGTAGTCCATTCATATAATTTTCGTGGCTATATTACCCTTTGCGTCAAAAGAAATCTGTTTCAGACGATAATCAAATCTGGTTATTCTCTTGGTTTACCTTTTATATTTATTAAGGTAACTAGAGATACAGAAAATTTATGCTAAATATGTAGTGCATTTGGCATGCGTCTGTAGTCCAAACGGAAAGTGATGTAATTCCACCAAGTTAGCACATGCCTTTGTTATGAACGTAGCAAATAAGGTATCTTTTTCACATATTGTTGGCATTTAAGCTGAAAAACGTGGGGTTCACGTCCTTAAACACTGAATTTCTTTTCCCACCACACCTGCACTCTTTAAAACAAAGATTAATTGTCTCTACATATTTTCCTTGCAGGTGAAAATATTTCAAATGGAAAATATGCAAAACAGAGTAGTACCATTACGCCCTATGATGCTAGTCGGGCTTTAAATAAAGCCTATGTGTCATCTGGATCATTAACAAAACGTGCCAGCCCGTCCTGGTGGGAGGTCGACCTGAGGGGCTACTTCACCATCAGCAGCATCACCCTCACAGCAGCCACATACGGACGCTGGAGTAAGTTCATACAGAACTCGTCACTTTTGTTTCATTGAGTGATAATGTATTAACATATATAAAATAGGTTGCACACCATATATCTCACGAATTGTTTTATATCAGTTTCAGGGCAATTCAATAACCAAAATCAATTGTAAAGGATGTCACTAGCGATATATTTCAAATATTACACAGTCTCGGTTATCTGAACACTTTTCATACAGTGTTGTTAATTGGGAATAGTGCACCACAACACTTGTTTTGCATTGATGAAACCATAGATTTACCAAGCTGCAGGCAGGTCATGAATAACATGACCATACAGTAAGCAACAAGGGATCTTATGTTTGACACGTGCACTGGGATCTTCCTTTGTTTGCAGATATTTACATGGGAAATGCCTTCGTGGAGGTGATGGACAAAGATGTCAGCCTCTGCTCTGATGTCCAGTCGGAGTGGTGCGGGAATGTGTCTAGCACTGTCACTGCTGGGGAAGAGTTCACCTTCACCTGCAATGCCACATTCCCTGTCCGCTATGTCCGTGTCACAAGGCCATCTACCACCAATGTACACCTCGTTATCGGACATGTGGATGTTCAAGGGGAGGGAGCTAAGAAGCCATATCGTGAGTAAACCATTGATTCACCGTTGGCTTCACAAAAGTCAAATCGGTTCAATGTCATAATCCCCTATATGTTTTAGCACGGTTAGAGTGAATGAGTTAAAATGTTTTAGCTTTGTATCTGGTTTAAGACAGGCCCAATTCTATCACAGCTAGTCGTAAGAGGCGACTTAACTGATCGGTTGTCAGTCGCGAAGACTTTGCTGATTGCATGTCATCGTACCCGATGGCGTGGGACGTTCATCATAACATAAATCACTGATTTGCCTTCCTGACTCTAAAAAATAACTATCTTTTCTAGGTTCCTACTACAAACCGTTGAAGAACAAGAAGGTGTCTCAGCCGTTCCTTACCACGTCAGCCATGACAGCCGGAGACTGTGGCATCATTTGTCACCGATATCATTCATGCATCGACTTCAGCTACAGTGGAGTGTCGCCGACCTATGAGAACTGTCTGCTTACTGACAAACTGTTGTCTTCATCTAACGACAATTCTTGGACAACCTACACTATTTCCTGTATGTAAACATTCAACTTAAATATACCAAGTTTCTCTCAAACTTTATCTTGATCACAACTGTATTGTAGTGACTGACAGTGAAACCAATACTGACGTCGAACCTGGGAAAGCTTCATTTGAAGATCAAAGAGATTTTATAAGTGGTCAAATATCTTTCACGTTATCACAAATAAGTGTATTTTGAATCAAGTAACATGTTTGTCGTCCTGCTTGCTTTAGCTAAACACCTGATCGAAGTAATGCTTAGAATGGTTCCTAGTAGCCTGGGCAACTGACTTGATGTGTCATTTGTCTCGTCTAGTTTCGATTATTTGTCAACGTAATATTGCTTGACTAGACACATGAACAAATATGCCTTCAATTGATAATGATTGATTTCTAAATATGTGTCATATTACCCATAAAGATAGCAAAATAGAATGTTATAACTTTCCAATATTTGCATATGTGTCTGCATTGCAATGACACGTTAAAGTACAATAGCGTCCCCATTTAAGCTTCAACCGATGTTAATAATTTGAAATTCAAGCAACACAGGTCGAATGAAAGACCTCCGTCTAGTATCCATAATGACATGTAATCTAGCTATGTTCAAAAACAGTTTATTGGATGACTGACTTCTTGTTCAATTATATCTACTGCATCATCAACGATATGATTATGTGTGATCGACCAGTCTGTCGTGCGTTTGTTGGTTGACGTGGTTTACAAAAAAACGTTATTAGTAAAACCGTTTTCAATCAGTTAACTGTAATTACCAACGCCACAAACCACTAGCTTTTTCAAGACAGCCAACTGGGGAGCAGGTATTATTAAGCAAGAGGCACAAAACATGATCCAGTATTTACTATGCCATCAAGTGCCAATAACTACTTTTAATATTGTCAAACTTGCCCTTGCATGGGTTTGTGACGGGAACCGCTTAAAATATCTTGAGATATCATCGTCATTTCGTTTTCTCTACCTTCCATAAAAGTGACGTCAGCTACATCACTTGCTAGGCAATTGAAACATAACCACGTAGATTGGAAGATTGGAAGAGACGCCAGTTTCAACCCTGCCTGGCGCTTGCCATTGAATTGGGGTCCGCATAATGCGTCTGAGGGGGGTATCCATGTTTAAATGTGACCAATCCTGACTAGTAGAATGAGCCATTGTAGTACACAGTACACACTCAAACCACACACAAACATACACACGCAGAGACACGGATGCACTCACGTGCATGCAAGACTCCAAACATGTAGAAATAGTCGTGATGTGACGTCAAACCCAAATTCATCCCACCTTAGCCTGGGTTCGGTCACAACCATACATGTCCACGTGGTCAGAGACAACGAATTGTACCATCATTGATTACCCAGTGTGCACAATGCCCATTCCAGTATGATAAATACGCTGGATTCAAAAACATTGTCAATACGTGCAGATATTCATTGGTGTGAAGTAACAAGATCTCATTTTGGCTCTGGTGAAAGTTGGACAAATCAATAGATTTTGAAACTGTACCTTGTCCCAGTTTTACAGTTTTACTGTTTTCGTAGTTTTTAATCAGTAAATACGACTGTTAGTGGGATTATGTAATGTACAATAATTGCCATCTGAGAGGGAATTATGGCCACACCAGTCCAAGTAAACGTATTCCTAACATTGTTTTTTATCGTAGCATACATGTTCTCTGAATTTTCGTCCTAACTAGTTGTGTTGCTGTCCGTTGTCGACAGGTTTTATAAAGTTTAAATGTTTTGTTATGTTTATATAGAACTTGCTCTTGGCAGGACATGGCTGAAACATGGCTGAAACACTGTCTTTAGATCTTGACTGTTATATGAACATGTTCCATAGGATTACAGGTGGCAAGTCACTGTGCTCATGATATTCAGTTTTAGATGTGACAAATTAGTGCAGCGCCAATTTGAACAAATCCAGTCTCTCATGACACAAGTTTAATGCAAAACAAACTACAATGCCCAAACCGGAAGGAAGGTTTTCACACTCACAAAAAAACAAACCAAAACAGAAACAAATTATGGTAACATTGAATTGCTCTGTAGCTTCATGTTCAACAAGTTGTAGTTCATTATCATGAAGCATAGGCTCATGTCCATCATTTTGAAATTGCTGACCATTGTCAACGAAGTTAATATCGGGTTCTAGCATGCATTCCCCCGTCATGCTAGGCAATGCCTGAATAACTTATTGACTGGGATAGTTTCTATCAAAACCTCTAATTGGTTAACTCCAGTAACCATATACTTGTCCCTTACGTGTATCTTTTCTTTCTCTCTTTTGAGAAATACGAGATCACCAACTTGAAACTTAGTTTCAGCTATGGTAGTGCATTAGATTTCCTGCTATGGGGATGGTTAAATGTTCTGATACTGTTTTGTTCAAAAATGAGTTGCCTGTCTGTGAGTTGCCTGTAGTTGTTCTCCACGTTGATCACGTTGGGTAAATACTTCACAGGCAGACAGACCACCTTTACATAGTTTTGAATTCATTTTGACTGTGGCTATTGACAGGTTAACCGGATACAACAGGCAACCCCCAAGGCATACCGGGAAGCATTCTGTGCCAAGTTCTTCAATGGTTCCTTCTGCAACTGTGTTTTTGTTAACATTCTTTAGCGAGCCAATCTCAAATTCAATACCATGCGTCTTCAGTAGTAAATCTTTGAAGAGAGAAATAAACCCTGGTGCAGGGTCGACTCTGATCGTGGTGCCACTATCACCAAGATGGCAAGAGCATGGCATTGCGTAGATCCTCACGTTTCTCACTCTCAATCAGGCTTGCCACAGTTTACCGAAGGACATTCAGTTTCGTGATGTCCCTCGCGAAGTTCACACTAATAGACACAGGCGGAGGACTGCTTGACTGTGGGTAGAATTGATCAGGCATAGATCTCAAAGACACATAAAGATGACATGATGAATCCACAGCTGGGAGGGATTCGTCTAAATCCAAGGCAAAAAGGTACCTGTTGAACGGTTGTTTAGTCTGTTAAATGGTAGGTTGTTTGAACGTGAAGTGTTACAGCCCTTGGAACAACAATACGTTCACGAACAGGTTGAAATGGTTGACTGACATGAACAATGAGCAAACTATCCTACGCAATATAGACTTCCTTAAGACATCTCTTGACATTTGGGATATGTGTGTGTTTCTTGGATGAGTTTTTGAAGATGCATCTGTGACAATACCGAACTGTTGCTACATCTTGAAAATGTGATTGTCTTGTTATCTGATAAGGCACACATGGCCTTATTGAATGCATTTGTTAGGTCATCAGTCCAGGAAATATTTTCTTTAGATTTTCTTCGTGCAATGTCCTTATCCATTGGTTGATGGAAATCGGTATACCCATGAAGAATACAGCTTAGAGATTTGTACACACCTACTAACGATCGCAGACGTTGTACAGTCACAGACCCTGACACAGCAATCAGTGCTGCGTTTCAATGTGTGGTGGCTGATAAGGTGCCATTTGACCAAATCCAACCGCGTATGGTTGTAGACTCTGGGTATATCACCGTTTTCGGGGTTGAGAGCCTCAGATAGTCTGCTTTCCGGGCACACAGGACGTTAATTAGACATGACCTCATCAGGAGTATTGCCAACACAAAAAAGGTCATCAGCCACACATCCTTCTTGTATGAGAGATCCAAGATCTCTGCACATGAGTTCTTCAAGACAGGTCTCCGAACCAGGCATCCCCATGGCACATCGAGCATAAACTCTGATCCCTTTGTAAGATGTCACAACCCCACAATACTTCATAGAATCCTGGGATAATAGAATTTGGTAGCAGGATTTGAATAAATCTGTTTTGATAATATACTTCCAGTTGCCTATATCCCTCAGTACAGTGTGTACATTTGGCATTAGAGACGGTTGAGGCTTGCTATATTGACCTACTTCTGATCTCCAAATGACGTCACCAAATGACAACCTCCAGCCGGTTTGCGAACAAGGAATGAGAGGTTCAGATATTCAACAGTAACATTCACTTATTCTGTGGCAGATACGCCCATTTCCTCGAGTTCATCAAACTTGGCTTGAAGTTCGAAACGCATCTCATAATTGTATTGGGGTAAGTGGCCTTTTCTCTGAGGGGGTGATGTAGGACCCATGTTGACAACAGCTTTTAGTGGGCCACATTGTATTTGGACACAATCGGGCTGAAAACCTCATCAAATCCCTCACTGAGTGCTCGGAGATTGTCATTGCAACCAGGCGGCAATATGTTGTCAGGATCGATCACAACTGTAGCAGAGTTTGGAAGATTAGTTGATATGCGTGTGTTACCTTTCCCTGAGTCCGATTTAGCTCCGCACTCCTGGCAGGCTGCTCCACAGATGATATGTTTCTAATCTGACAGATATGCTCATTTCGCTTCAGCAATATAGGTTCATCGGTGGTATTGGCAACCTCATAATATTTCCCACTGAAGACACTTCCTGGACGCTCGGCTAAGCCATTTCCGCTTTTGATCTCAGATTGCTTGGACAGACTAAGCATCCATGATGAGTGGAAGTGGAAGGGAGGCTGGTGTTAAAAATTCAGCGAAGCTCCCCGGCAACACTGCTGTCTGTTGTGATGGACTGCATGGAGCGAATGCTTGAGCACGTCTCACTGTAGCACCTCAGCATGGCTGCTGTCCAAAATAGATTACATTGCTACCTCTGATCAAATTTCTACCTCCTCCGTAGGGCGAGTTGCTACATCATTGCAAACCAGGAAAGGGTTTCCTGTTAGCATACAAACATCAAGTTAGGCATCTAATTGGAATGTGTCATTATCTCTGGTCAACTGACAATGCAGTTCCCCAATCGCATCCAAGTGGGGTTGGTTATCCCATCAGCTTGTCCTCCAATCTGAGAGGCAGGGGTTATCGGTAGCATTCTTGCCCGAGCAAAGGATGACCTGAGCATGTTTGTCGTGGCACCAGTGTCTAAAGTTAATCTTACTGGGTGTTTCTGGTAAAAAGTGTTCAGGAACGGTGACTGAATGACATCATCACTGGCTGGTCAAGGAGAGGGTAAGGATCCTGATCAACGTCACAAACTGGCTCTTCTACATACGGATCATCTTCTCGTACAATATCAACTCCACCAACAAGACGAGAGCCTTACATCGGTTGCCTATCAGATTCAGGAATATATCTAGAGTATTTCAGATAGTGAGCATTGCACGCAGGTCTTCCTGCTGATTTACACAGAACACACTTTTCATTTGTCTAGCCGGTTTGACGCAATTTTGTCTGTTGAAAAGGATGCTATTCTTAAAGCCTTGGTGTCTTCAATAGTGAGTAATTCATCCGTCTGTGAGGAGAGGTCTTGTGAGATATCGGGTTTCAAGGATGCTAATGTCTGATTTCTCAACTCGGCTCCGTATTTCTGTCTTACAAGCTGAGGAAGCTCAGGATGAATAATATAAAGCCACAATACCACGATAATGTTCTCAAGTGTTGATGTGAGCTCTTCATCTTGATTAATATCAATACCATGATGGATGGTGCCAGCAGGAGTTGTAAGCAAATTATCTTGTATGAACGCTTCATAACGCTCATTAGGCTGCGTCTTGATATCAACGAGACGAAGGAAATTCGCACCTGTAGATGGGAATCCATAATTGAGCAAGATCATTTGCAAAATATCTTGAACAGGAGTAGAATTACGTGTAATTGAATTAATGCTGATGACTACAGAAGTGACAACCTGGCCCAACATGTTTGTTTGCCGCACTCAGCAATATTCCAGCTATATGACGGCCGTCTGTAAACAATCGAGTCTGAACCAGTTAAACCAGTGATTGACAACATGAGCATCGATCCAACAATTGGGATCAATGACATGCATCAACAAAAGTCAGCGAGCCTGACCACCCGATCCTGTTAGTCGCCTCTTACGACAAGCATAGTCGCCATTCACGGCAAGCATCGGTTGCTTAAGATCTGTTCTCCCACGGATCTTCACAACATGAGTTCAAGTTGACCCAAAATGAGATCAAGATGTATGTTAGTTTTTTTCTGCTAAGCTGTTCTTCTGCTGATTTGTACGAAAACATCCTCACCATCATTGCGTAAGCCTCTTAAGCGGATTAACAGCAGTCTTCTTTAACCAGGTGCTACACTCTGCTAGGAACGGGGCGATATCATTGTGAAGACAAAGAATGCATACTAAATTCTGCCTCCAGTTTTCGAAACAAGAGTCATCAGAAAGATGACATATCCCCCCGGCAGCTGTCTGTAAAGTAACCACAAGTAAATGTGCAATTCTGTATGTAATGAGTCAAGAGTTGAATGTTCCTTAAGAAGCATACATTGTTTACCAACAAAAGATCCACCATGGTCGCATCCATATGACATGGAAAGAAAAACGTGTGTTTATGTGTGTTTTTTTATGCAAACAAATGAAAAATTACAAGAAACAAGCGTATAGTCAACGAAGTCATCTATATCCCCCACCCGTTTTAACACGTTATGGTCCCAAACCAGGTAACTGACCCAACATTTCTCTAAGCCGAAGTCAAAATAGCTGCAATGCAATTTCTAAAATAAACATTTCTAAAACTCCTTAATATCAAATGGCACCTGTTCAGTATGTACTTTATATATGGACATGCAATGTTTGGCAAGGAAATATTTAACAGTCTATTTGTTATACCCACCCTATATGAAAACTTAAATTCAACTTGTTACCATGGAAACGTAAAAAAATAAAAAATTCTAAAATTGCTAATTAGCAAAAGGCACAACTTCAGTATGTGACTGATAGATATGCCAAGTTTCGATCAAATACACTGAATTATTTTCGAGTTCTGCCCCGGAAAAGGAAATGATTACGGACGGACAGACGGACGGACAGACAGACTGGCTGATCGCTATATCCCCCCGCATTTTATTATATGACACAATTTATGTGTATATATTTGTAACTGATTTGTACCTACACATGTTGATGTGAATAAAAATATTTGAAAAAATCATTATTGATTTGCTGTTATTTAGAACTTTATACCATATTTATTATACCTAGTAACAAGGATGGATAAGTGAAGATTCGAATATGTGCATTGGTTTTTATCAGTATCCACTAAACGAGTACACTCGTTTCCTAAATGAATCGAGTGGTCAGGATTAGGGAGTGTATTTGACGTTGATCATAATGTCAGTCAACCTGACACAAAAGTATTTGAAGACAACAATACTGTCATACCGCTAGGCTGTTTGCAAACTATGTTTTCTTTAGTATTAATGTATTGAGCGATCATTACCAAACTTCTCCGTTTGTTACACAGTGTTACACTATGTGTGAGTGAGTGAGTGAGTTGGGTTTAACGCCGCTTTTAACAGTATTCCAGATCGCGGCGTGTCAGCTTAATGTGGGAGGAAAACCCGAAGTGCTGCAGGTCTCAGACGTTTTCCACTTCGCAGAAACCCACGAGCACGGGTATGGTGCTGACAAACGTAGAAACATCATCAAACCCACAATCATAGGTTTCTGGCGTGACCAAGTGACGCAACTCTGCAAAGCTAATCGCGGCGCCTTAGACGACTGGGCCACCCGTTCCCCCTACAGTATATTGAAAAGAGCTATACAATCATGATATATGTTCAATACCGCCTGTCAGATGATACGTGCTGAGCGGGGAACAACTGATAAGATCATGGATTGTGATGGTGGTTGCTGGCCGGAAGAGGTTAGGCTTGTGCCACAAAGTGTGCTGTGAGTAACTCTACATTGGAGTGTAGTATAACACCTCCCCTCCCCTACACGTGTATGGTCGCCCGTTCTGTATGGAGTTGTTTTTATTGTTTTGTTTTTTCTTTGTTTTTTTTGTGGGGGAGGGGGGGGGGGGGGGGAGGAAATCTTTCTGCTCTATTTGTAAATTTCCCTGTTGGGTGAAACGGCCACCACTGCCATTGAGGTTTTCCCTGGATTATGACTGTTATTCTGAGGACAGTAAGCGTTGACTGTGTATATGTCTCTAGGGCTCAAGGTATGTGTGTGTGTCTTGTGGTGTTTGGGCACGAAGGTACTGGCTCAAATTAACCACATTTACTGGTTGGAGTGAAGATTGTTGCGAATTAGTGGCCTAGTCCACCTGTTCACTCAGTTAGTGAATTGCATGCTTACTTTTGACTCAAACAAAAGAGTGATCTTCGTTTAACAGTTTTTATTCCCACTTTGTGGGTCAACCCACTCTATTTGTCACTTAAATACGAGACTTCGGCCGCAAAGCAACAGTCTCAGTCGAAATGCTGGTGCTTAAGTTTGGTTTGTGGTTCGAAAGATCGTGACAACAAGCCGAGAACAGATCACCCTTTTGGAATTCGAACTATCCCCCCCCCCCCACCCCCAATACCATATATGTCTCAGGTCCCTAACATCTCCGTCCCTCTCATCTCCGTTCCACTTTTTATCTACTTCCCATCTGGTTAATCGTTTTTCATTAATGTATAACCCTCGACCTACTACCCTCACCCCTGGTTATTCGTGTATTCGTGGCCAAGTATGTTCCCCCTGGTCTTCAACTATCGGAGTTGCCCGTCTCATATATATATATATATATATATATATATATATATATATATATATATATATATATATATATATATATATATATTTATATTTATCAATGTGTTATGTTCATATCTTACTGGTTTCAACTCCTCTTCTTGACCAATCACGTAGGTGTCTTAATGAATTGTTAATTACTTTAATTAGTTGTTAATTACTGTACTTTCATGCCTATAATATAGAATCAGACGTGTTTATTAGAGTAAGAAAGCCTGAGTGAAGAAAATAAGATTGAATTTTGAAAAAAAGGGGCTGAAAGATTGGAGTTGGTTATGACAGACTGCAATATTTTCCGATGGAGGTGCGACTCCCAGATGGCAAACTGACTGCGGATAAAGGGACAATGTTGCACACCTGGGAGGAGAATTACAGTAGTCAACTGAACGGGGCCGACATGACCACACCGACGCCCACCCATGTGTTAATTGTGCGGAGGAGAGTCACGAGATACTTATGTGCTCCAGAAGAACAGTCCGTTCACTAACGATGAAGTGGTGCTATACCCTCAGCAAGCAAAGGAAAATACCTGGGATGCGAGAATCTACCCACTGAAGTGATTAAGAATACAGTGTGCATGGATACACTTTTTTACACAGCATGGACAAAGTTTATATGACCTTGGTATATATAGACAAATGTAGGACGCTATCTTTATATACGAGTGTCAGTTGTTGTGTGAGGCTTAACAAGAATTTAACTCTGTGGTTCAATGTTAGATGTGGTTTGAAGCAAGGGTGCTTACTTTCCCCTTTGTTGTTCGATATATACATTAACGAACTCAATGCTACTTTAATATAATTGGATAAGTGTGTGATGATCGACGACGAGAAGCTGTGTGTATTAGTCTGTCCAGACGACATCGTACTTCTAGCGTAGGGGCGGTCGGGTAGCCTAATGGTTAAAGCGTTCGCTCGTCACGCCGAAGACCCGCGTTCGATTCCCGACATTGGTACAATGTGTGAAGCCCACTTCTGGTGTCCCCTGCCGTGATATTGCTGGAATATTGCTAAAAACGGCGTAAAACCACACTCACTCACTCACTCACAGCGGAATATGAAGCGGACCTAAACGCACTCTAAGAATGCCTTCAAAACTTGTTCGATGTTAACAAAATGACTGTGAACCAGATGACATCTAACATTCTCCACTGCAGAAGTTTGTCAAAACAAAGGACAAACTGTAATTTTAAATGTGGAATATACCTCTTGAGATTGCTGACAGTTACTGTTAACTGGGATTATTAATAACACTGCATTGAGATAACACACGCATGGCGAAAGCAGTGGCAAGCTCGGCCAATAGGGCGCTGGGATTACTAAGGTCCAAGTTCATATTCCTCAGTAGTATGCATTTGAACACCTACACAAAGATGTACGACTCAATGATCAAAACACCTACACAAAGATGTACGACTCAATGATAAAAACACCTACACAAAGATGTACGACTCAATGGTAAAAACACCTACACAAAGATGTACGACTCAATGATAAAAACACCTACACAAAGATGTACGACTCAATGATAAAAACACCTACACAAAGATGTACGACTCAATGATAAAAACACCTACACAAAGATGTACGACTCAATGATAAAAACACCTACACAAAGATGTACGACTCAATGATAAAAACACCTACACAAAGATGTACGACTCAATGATAAAAACACCTACACAAAGATGTACGACTCAATGGTATGGTAAAAGATTGAACATGATCAGTGACTTGGGTAGTAGTAATTTATCATTAGTGAATGCTGTGCAAAATAAAGCAATGCCTTTTTTTATGGGTCTACGACATCATGCCCCGAATGCTACTGTTGAGGGTGATATGGGCTGTACACCTACTACAGTTTAGTTCTGTGGGAATGTTTCATATATACACAAGACTGAATAGCCTAGTCAAGAATGGACTCACATACAAGGTGTTCCAATGGGCTAGACGGCAAGCTTTAAATAATAAGAACAACTTGATCAAGCGTATAGGTGTCAAATTGAATGCTATAAACCTCCCTGAATTTCAAAGTGTTTGCCGTTTCAAACGGACCCGTGATTAAACATATTACATCTACTGTACAGAACTTCATTTTCAAGAAATATACAGAATATCGGAACGGGACCATAATGTGTTCATGATAGTAGAAATGACGGGAGGAAATAATCTCCGAGTGTGCCGCACTTGCATTAGAGACAGTACTCCACCCACCCACAGGAGACAGACACATGCCGGCATGCAATTAGCCAATCAGCACGACTGTTACAGAGGATGAGATGCAAGTACCTTTACATGCATGGAAACGTGCACGCTATTTTCAACAAATCATATCTTGACAAGATTGGCAAAATGTAATCTAAGGGATTTTGGACGTTTGGGTCAACGCAAAAAAAGGTTTTACGCAGAAGAAATGCGGTCATCTTCAGCACCTTTCCATCGTAAACATATGAAACAAAGATCACATCATTGCGTATAACAACCAAACTGAATATGCGTTCGACTATCAAATTAAGAACGGAAATTTCTGCCAATTATGAAACGAACTCTAACATTGAAACTTCTATCTTCCAAATTAAGTAATGCTTGTGCGACATTTGTAATACAAATGAAAACAATTAATTAAAAAAACATAAAGAACACTTATGCCATGTAATTTTACGACGATACGTTCATTTTTTATCAATACATTGTAAATTACGAACACAGCAGAAGCATATATACATATCTTATCGCTTGTGGGAATTTCATTATATCCTCTATATACGCGTTTGAACGTTGTGCATGGGTTTGGAAAATTACTAATTTTTAAAAATGGATTCCAATTATTGAATGGATTGTCAAGTCATGCAGCAAATTGACATGATACTTTCAGACAGACAGTAATTTGCAATACAAAATGTTTCAGCTTGCTTTGACAACCCGATTGCATCAGTCAGGTAAACGACTGAAGCGCACGTAAACAGTTTCCAAGGGAGTTAACTCCCTGATCTTTTCAGTATAAATAGCCACAGCTTTAACAATATAACGCGGAAAATAAATGCTTTCTTCAGATTGCCTGCTCGTTTACAGAAGGTTCGTAAATTTTGTTTTACCAGAAGGTTCGTAGCATTTTACTAGGGGAAATTATGTTTTGGTTTTAATTGGTTCAACAAAACTAAACTATAAATATTCTAGTTCGTTCGTAAAACTAGTATCGCATTAGGTAAAGTATGTTTACTCAAAATATTTATGATCTCTATGTTCACAACATGTCTGTACGACTGCAAAACTTTTAACTAACTGTAATACCTGGTTTATCTACCGTAGCAAACCTTTATATCTTCACAGATGTTTAGAGATGAAATTACAATTTTATCAACAAGTAAAGAATTTTTATTATCTTGGATATATCTTTTTAGAAACGATACCCGCACTATGGTGTAGAGTTAACACTTTGGGGAGTAATATACAATGTAGCGTAGCGCAACTGAGACCGGGAACCAGGTTTGTTGTGTAGGAAATTAATAGACCAATCAGCGTTCGCGTCTCACGGCGGAGAGGGGAGTTTTCCAGTCGTGTATATTGCACGGCATTGGTCCACTATACACGATATCGTGTATATAGACGGTCCGCTTTACATGCATGGAAACGTGCACGCTATTTTCAACAAATCATATCTTGTCGAGATTAGCAAAATGTAATCTTAGGGATTTTGGACGTTTGGGTCAACGCAAAAAAAGGTTTTACGCAACAGAAGTGCGGTCATCTTCAGCACCTTTCGATATGAAACACACACACACACACACACACACATCCGTACATGTCGAATAACCATCTACAATAACAACGTCGGCGAGTATCATTTGTCAGTGTCCAAATTGACAAGAACAAACACATGCTGCTTTGGACTTCGCGCTGTTCTTAGCAACAATCTTGAAACACAGCTTATCTTATCAGTTCAACGCAGTGGAGGCAGGCTAATCAGTCAGGGACCCGAGCCGAGGATCAGACTATATCCAGCAGGGTTAACGTATCGACTCCCACAGCTTGTGTAAATGTACGCGCACCTTTCAGTGATGGCATCCGCTCCCGTCCCCGATCGGTATTGATTTCTTGAGGGAACCATATACAGATAAATCACGTGACTAGTAGCGATCGTTAATGCGCAGTTAGGTTATCGCTGAAGCACTCTGAATAGGAGATGTTTCCCACATGAACACAAGACACCACGCCACGGCAGTCGTACACAGGGTCCAGCAAGGCGTTTTTGTTTCGGAAGCGACGTGTGTAACTGGGTCACGATTTCCTGCAATTTGAAGGGAATCGTGTTGGCTGGGATTCTGCCGTCAGCATCAATATTGTGAGTATAAACCTTGTGTTTTCAATACCGTGAAACCTCCTGAATTGCGATATAATCTAGATAATCTCCCACGTTCGCCCATGCAATTGTTGCACTGATGTTTAAAGTGGGGCGGAGGTAAGATCTATTACAGTGCATATATTTCATTATACTTTTTATATTTTTCACAAATTAAACTTAAACTAGGAAATTCTAAAATTCGAATATCGCTAGACCATTTCTCGTTTTTATCGCCACTGGTCGACCATGACGGCTGCTCCTTGGCAAGCTCATTCACGCGAACAGTAAATTACGTATCCATAGATACAGATACAGTCCGCGCGTTCGCCCGCCCCGGCCCTTGTTCTCTTAATAAATGTTTAGTTACCAGCTGGCGCAGGCCCGTGTTCGTCATACGCTTGCAGTCGGAAAGCGCACGTTAAATCTCCAATATAAGTAAGTAAGTGGCGCAGGTTTTGACCATCTTCTAACACTGTAATTAAAATAAACTCTTGTTAGGCAATACTGATACTATTCTATTACCACCTGCTTTTGTGTAGTCAACTTTGACAGCCTAGTGCAGATAACAGAGACCGAAATTACAACTTCCAAGTAATTGTTAATGTGATACGAGTAGAGCTGTGGGGGTATATAACTCCTTGGGTGTTAGTCCTCAGCACACTTGCTTGAATAAACCCTTAGGACCTCACAGCTCTCTTCTCTCTTGGTTCAAGGTAAGAAATATTTAAATATTCCTATTTTATGACTAAACTTCTTATTTCATTGTTATTATTGTCTAGAAAATGTTACAGTTAAGTTGAATAAGTACTGCCATATTGTAACTCTCAACCTACTGTGTACAAGTTCCATATGACTGCTCATTGTATATTATTTACCGTTTAATACTCAGGCGCTTTCCAGTGTTGTTTGAAGTGTAATGCGTCGTGGGCTCCTCCAGTTTATGTGTCATTAATATGCGGCACCAATAGTTCTGTCCTATATTTCGACATCCATGATTATTTTCCCCTTCTATGTCTATCATCATCTGTTCAAAATGCCAGATGCATATACAGTTTATGTATTCCGTGCAGTAGCGTAGCGTACATATAGCCTAGTCACAAAACGGTTCCTAGAGTTAACACAACTGTTTCAAGCAAGATTTATTTTATACGTAGGTCGGTTATTCCATATTTTCCGACAGTCCACCGATCAAAGGTTATATGAGCAGCTTTACCTTCCGTGTGCGCTTACAGAATAGGCTATAACAACGCATTCCATATTTCTTAGGTTTTATCCTCCTTAAGTAAGTATTTGAATATATTGTAAAGAGTCCCGTCCCTCATATAGTTACATACGCTACAACACAGCCTATACCAGAATTTCATTACCGTAGTCATTTAAATACTGTTATAGTCATCCTTTATACTTCATAACAACGTACATTCAAACGCGCATCGTTTAAGTATATAATTACCGTATTCACTCCATTAGCTGTTATCGTCTAGCTCCGTATATATTTAGGAAAAGAGCGTAGTCAATAGCAACACAGCCGCCGTGATTCATTACCGTAGTCACCAAAGTAATCACTACTAAAACTAATAATTACACTAACTAAAACCGAGCTATATCTTCTACCGCGTACATTCGTATCTTTATTTGGATCAAGTATTTACTTTCCGTATTTGCTGAAATTGTTTTGATAATTATTACTGAAACTACAAATATTAATGTTTACCGTCTTTTCATAAGTAAATGTCATGTTCCTCATCTAAGCAGTTTGCGCAGTCTACCGTACATCCTATATTAAAACCTTACGACTACTCAATTTAGCTGTTAAGAAATGTTATTTAGCATTACTGTTATCATTCTAGTAAATACTGCATCCGTTGTATAATGTTACCGTACATACTCCAATATTAAATACATTGCCTTTATTATTATGCCTTTATTGGATGGACACCGTGTTAGCATATTATTATCATTATTATCATTGTACGTCACTATCATATATCAATTGATGTAACTTGAATGATACACACTTGCTTGAATAAACCCCAAGGACCTCACAGCTCTCTTCTCTCTTGTTTCAAGGCTAGCTCCCAATAGCCAATTCCCCATATCGAGGCCTGACAGGGTACTTATATGTTGGCGGATACTTTTCAAACTAAACCTTTTTAACCATATCGTCTTTTCGACTCTTATTGTGATCACTAGTAGTGATACAAATGTTACCTTGCATTGACCGGGGAGGTCCGGGGTAGAATAGGTCTTCCAACAACCCATACTTGCCTTAAGAGACGACGAACAAGACTGGGTGGTCAGTCTCGCTGACGCAGTTGATGCATTTCAAGTGATGCACATGTTTCTGCCTAATATTCAAATGTAGTGTTCTAACATAGGATAGTGGTATAACTGAAACATCTATTTTTATATATATATGGGTCCCGCGTTTCAGTTGTATCACTATCCTGCTTCAGGGGCCTCTGTGTTCTAAGGGTAGCGTAATGGTGGCGTCACGTAAATCAAATCAACTAAAAACAGGTCGTTTGCATTTCAATGGCATCTCGTCACGATATGGCTGAAATATTGCCGATGTGACGTAAAGCATTAACTCACTCACTCACTCATTCATTGGCATCTAAATTAATTTGTCCGTGTGCTAACTTCCTTATTTCAATGTTGCGATGGTTCGGTGCAGATACTAACTCTTTTTATCTGTCATTACATACATTTTATCTTTTTTAAGTTTTCTCATTGGTTATTGAATGGGAAATTATTTCCCATGTTTCCCGCTGAGAGATAAGGAACAGATTCTATATACCCCGATGAGAAATGACGAACGTCTTTCAAACGTGAGTGAGTGAGTATGGTTTTACGCCGCGTTTAGCAATATTCCAGCAATATCACGGCGGGGGACACCAGAAATGGGCTTCACACATTATACCCATGTCAGGAATCAAACCCGGTTCTTCGGCGTGACGAGCGAACGCTTTAACCACAAGCCTACCCAACCACCCCCTTTTAATAATAATATAATGATATGACAATATTGTCTCGATACTGTTTGCCACGTTCATGTAGTTCAGCGAATTCAACCGGGCATGTCTGGTGGTAATGCAAGGGCGACTACTCTGGGTGCGTTTACGTCGTCTGCTAGCTGTAGAGATGTCCATGAGACGGTTAGCTTGTCATACTGAAGAAGACAGTTATGGATCTATAGTGCGTGTCTGTACACACGCTCGCAAGCAGTGAGCTTAAACACCTGAGCCACCACGTCGCACCAGAACAACAACGGCAACTTCTATTTAACCTTTACAATAAATGTTAGAAGAGGTCTTCAGGAACCCACGCTTGTCGTAAGAGGTGACTAACGGAATCGGGAGGTCAGATTCGCTGAATTGGTTGATGCATGTCATCGTATCCCAATTGCGTTATTCATTGCTCATGATGTCAATCACTGAATTGTCTGGTTCAGACTCGATCTTTGTACAGACCACCGTCATAGAACTGGAATAATACTGATTGCCAACAGCCAAGTAATGTCTCACTTATTGAAATGAAGTCATGGCTTGAAAAGCTCGTATTCAATTCCTGTATGAACATTTACAGATTGAGTGGTTTGTGGAGTTCTTCACGAATGAGCTCACGAAATAATGACAAACTGGCATCAAGGTCAAACAACGCGTGACTACGGTATGTGTAATATCTGTAATTGAAACACAGTAGTGTTAAACTAGGAAGTGTATAATATCATGATAGGCCAACAGATGTCCGCTCTTGTAATGTGATTATTAGCAGGTAACAGATAACATGCGACAGTCTTGAATAAACGGCCAGTCAAGTGGCAGGCTCGTCTCCCGACTCCCGCGTCTGTCGTTCCTCCCTGAGAACCCAACAGTATGCAAACCGCTTGATGCGTCCCGATCAATAGGAAACGATGTCAGTTTGCCCGACTACGTTAGCGTTGCGTTTTCGCGATCCGATCGTTAGCATTGTTCCTCATATTTTTCAAAGAGGTTCCTCGTGAAGTAGGGTGTTTCAAAGAGGAACTGTGTTTGGGCGACTACTCGTGTATTGTACAGCCAACATTTATGAATCTTTGGGTTGCATACTGTTCAATTTGTTGCTTCACTTTTTGTTGAATACTAGCTTTCAACTTGCGTTGCTGAATTGCTCAAAAGTTGTGTGATAAAATTCAAGGCCTCACTTAAGCTTTAAGAAAGGTTTATGGTTGAAGAAGTTTATGGTTCGGCGGGGAACATAGGCAACCAATGTACTGTAATGTCATGTTCAAGTTGATGCTCTTAGTGATGCTGATGCATATGCGTATGTCATGTTAATCTTAATGTTCTTAGTGAAGCAAGTGTATACGCGTATGTCATGTAAATGCTGATGCTCTTAGTAAAGCCAGTGTATATAAGTATATCTTGTTAATGCTGATGCTCTTAGTGAAGCCAATGTATATGCCTATGTCACGTTGAAGGTGATGCTACTCTTAATGAAGGCAATGTATCTGCGTATGTCATGGTAATCCTGATGCTCTTAGTGAAGCCGATCCATATGCGAATGTCATGTTAATGTTAATGCTCTTAGTGAAGCCAATATATATGCGTATGTCATGTTAATGTTCTTCGTGAAGCCGATGCATATGCGTATGTCATGTTAATATTGATGCTCTTAGTGAGACAATTTATATACGTATGTCATTTTAATGTTGATGCTCTTAGTGAAGCCAATATATATGCGTATATCATGTTAATGCTCTTAATGAAACCGATGCATATGCGTATATCATGTTAATGCTCTTAATAAAGCCGATGCATGTGTGTATATCATGTTAATGCTCTTAATGAAACCGATGCATATGCGTATGTCATGTTAATTCTCTTAATGAAACCGATGCATGTGTGCATATCATGTTAATGCTCTAAGTGAAGCCAATGTATCTGTGTATGTCAGGTTAATGCTGATGCTCTCAGTGAAGCAAATATAAATGCGTATGTCCTGTTAATGCTCTTAGTGAAGCCGATTTATATGCGTTTGTCATGTTAATGCTCTTAGTGAAGCCAATGTATATCCGTATGTCGCTTTAATCTTAATGCTTTTAGTGATGCAAATGTATATACGTATATATCGGTTATGTTAATGCACTTAGTTAAGCCAATGTATATGCAAATGTCAGGTTAATGTTCTTAGTGAAGCAAATACAAATGCGTATGTCATATTAATGCTCTTAGTGATGCCAATGTATATGCGTATATCATGGTAATGTTAATGCTCTCAGTGAAGCCGATGTATGTCATGCTCATGCTCTTTGTGAAGCTAATGTATATCCGTATTTCATGTGAATGCTCTTAGTGACGCCGATGCAGATGCGTATATCATGTTAATGCTATTAGTGAAGCCAATGTATATTACGTATGTCACATAAATGCTCATGCTCGTAGTGAAGCCGATACATATGCCTATGTCATGTTAATGTTAATGCTCTTAGTGAAGCCAATCTATATGCATATGTCATGTTAATCTTAATGCTCTTGGTGAAGCCGATGTAGTGTGTATGCCATGTTAATGCTCTTAGTGAAGCAAATGTATATGTGTAGATCATGTTAATGCTGATGCTCTTAGTGAACCTAATGTATATGCGTATGTCATGTTAATGCTGATGCTCTTAGTGAAGCTAATGTATATGCATATGTCATGTTAATGTTGATGCTCTTAGTGAAGCTAATGTATATGCATATGTCATGTTAATGCTGATGCTCTTAGTGAAGCCAGTGTATACGCGTATGTCATGTAAATGCTGATGTTCTTAGTAAAGCCAGTGTATATACGTATGTCTTGTTAATGCTGATGCTCTTAGTGAAGCCAATGTATAGGCCTATGTCACGTTGAAGGTGATGCTATTCTTAATGAAGGCAATGTATCTGCGTATGTCATGGTAATCCTGATGCTCTTAGTGAAGCCGATCCATATGCGAATGTCATGTTAATGTTAATGCTCTTAGTGAAGCCAATATATATGCGTATGTCATGTTAATGTTCTTCGTGAAGCCGATGCATATGTGTATATCATGTTAATATTGATGCTCTTAGTGAGACAATTTATATACGTATGTCATTTTAATGTTGATGCTCTTAGTGAAGCCAATATATATGCGTATATCATGTTAATGCTCTTAATGAAACCGATGCATATGCGTATATCATGTTAATGCTCTTAATAAAGCCGATGCATGTGTGTATATCATGTTAATGCTCTTAATGAAACCGATGCATATGTGTATATCATGTTAATTCTCTTAATGAAACCGATGCATGTGTGTATATCATGTTAATGCTCTTAATGAAGCCGATGCATGTGTGTATATCATGTTAATTCTCTTAATGAAACCGATGCATGTGTGTATATCATGTTAATTCTCTTAATGAAACCGATGCATATGTGTATATCATGTTAATGCTCTTAATGAAACCGATGCATATGCGTTTGTCATGTTAATGCTCTTAATGAAACCGATGCATATGTGTATGTCATGTTAATGTTGATGCTCTTAGTGAAGCCAATATATATGCGTATATCATGTTAATGCTCTGAATGAAGCCGATGCATGTGTGTATATCATGTTAATTCTCTTTATGAAACCTATGCATATGTGTATATCATGTTAAAGCTCTTAATGAAACCGATGCATATGTGTATATCATGTTAATGCTCTTAATGAAACCGATGCATGTGTGCATATCATGTTAATGCTCTTAATGAAACCGATGCATATGTGTATATCATGTTAATGCTCTTAATGAAACCGATGCATGTGTGTATATCATGTTAATGCTCTTAATGAAGCCGATGCATGTGTGTATATCATGTTAATTCTCTTAATGAAACCGATGCATGTGTGTATATCATGTTAATTCTCTTAATGAAACCGATGCATATGCGTATATCATGTTAATGCTCTTAATGAAACCGATGCATATGTGTATATCATGTTAATGCTCTTAATGAAACCGATGCATATGCGTATATCATGTTAATGCTCTTAATGAAACCGATGCATATGTGTATATCATGTTAATATTGATGCTCTTAGTGAGACAATTTATATACGTATGTCATTTTAATGTTGATGCTCTTAATGAAACCGATGCATATGCGTATATCATGTTAATGCTCTTAATGAAACCGATGCATATGTGTATATCATGTTAATGCTCTTAATGAAACCGATGCATGTGTGTATATCATGTTAATGATCTTAATGAAACCGATGCATATGTGTATATCATGTTAATGCTCTTAATGAAACCGATGCATGTGTGTATATCATGTTAATGCTCTTAATGAAGCCGATGCATGTGTGTATATCATGTTAATTCTCTTAATGAAACCGATGCATGTGTGTATATCATGTTAATTCTCTTAATGAAACCGATGCATATGCGTTTGTCATGTTAATGCTCTTAATGAAACCGATGCATATGTGTATGTCAGGTTAATGCTGATGCTCTCAGTGAAGCAAATATAAATGCGTATGTCCTGTTAATGCTCTTAGTGAAGCCAATGTATATCCGTATGTCGCTTTAATCTTAATCTTAGTGATGCAAGTGTATATACGTATATATCGGTTATGTTAATGCACTTAGTTAAGCCAATGTCTATGCGAATGTCAGGTTAATGTTCTTAGTGAAGCAAATACAAATGCGTATGTCATATTAATGCTCTTAGTGATGCCAATGTATATGCGTATATCATGGTAATATTAATGCTCTTAGTGAAGCCGATGCATGTGCGTATGTCATGCTGTATATGTGTAGATCATGTTAATGTTAAAGCTCTTAGTGAAGCCAATATAAATGCGTATGTCATGTAAATGCTGATGTTCTTAGTAAAGCCAGTGTATATACGTATGTCTTGTTAATGCTGATGCTCTTAGTGAAGCCAATGTTTATGCCTATGTCACGTTGAAGGTGATGCTACTCTTAATGAAGGCAATGTATCTGCGTATGTCATTGTAATCCTGATGCTCTTAGTGAGGCCGATGTATATACGTATGTCATGATAATTTTGATGCTCTTAGTGAAGCCGTTGTATCTGCTGTATGTCATGATAATGTTGGTGCTCTTAGTGAAGCCGATGTATCTGCTGTATGTCATGATAATGTTGATGCTCTTAGTAAAGCCAATGTATCTGCTGTATGTCATGTTAATGTTGATGTTCTTAGTGAAGCCAATGTATATGCGTATGTCATGATAATGTTGATGCTCTTAGTGAAGCCAATGTATCTGCTGTATCTCATGGTAATGTTGATGCTCTTAGTGAAGCCAATGTATATGCGTATGTCATGATAATGTTGATGCTCTTAGTGAAGCCGATGTATCTGCTGTATGTCATGTTAATGTTGATGCTCTTAGTGAAGCCAATGTATCTGCTGTATCTCATGGTAATGTTGATACTCTTAGTGAAGCCAATGTATCTGCTGTATGTCATGTTAATGTTGATGCTCTTAGTGAGGCCGTTGTATCTGCTGTATGTCATGTTAATGTTGATGCTCTTAGTGAAGCCAATGTATCTGCTGTATCTCATGGTAATGTTGATGCTCTTAGTGAAGCCAATGTATCTGCTGTATGTCATGTTAATGTTGATGCTCTTAGTGAAGCCAATGTATCTGCGTATTTCATGTTAATGTAGATGCTCTTAGTGAAGCCAATGTATATGCTGTATGTCATATAAATGTTCCTGCTCTTAGTGAGGCCGATGTATATGCGTATGTCATGATATGTTGATGCTCTTAGTGAAGCCGTTGTATCTCCTGTATGTAATGATAATGTTGGTGCTCTTAGTGAAGCCGTTGTATCTGCTGTATGTCATGATAATGTTGATGCTCTAAGTGAAGCCGATGTGTCTGCTGTATGTCATGATAATGTTGATGCTCTTAGTAAAGCCAATGTATCTGATGTATGTCATGTTAATGTTGATGCTCTTAGTGAAGCCAATGTATATGCGTATGTCATGTTAATGTTGATGCTCTTAGTGAAACTAATGTATATTCGTATGTCATGTTAATGTTGATGCTCTTAGTGAAGCCAATGTATATGCGTACGATATGTTAATGTTTATGCTTTTAGTGAAGCCAATGTATCTGCTGTATGTCATGTTAATGTTGATGCTCTTAGTGAAGCCCATGTATCTGCTCTACGTCATGCTTATATTGTTGCTCTTAGTGAAGCCGATTTATCTGCTGTATGTGATGTTAATGTTGATGCTCTTAGTGAAGCCAATGTATATGCGTATGTCATGTTAATGTTGATGCTCTTAGTGAAGCTAAGGTATATGCATATGTCATGTTCATGTTGATGCTCTTAGTGAAGCCAATGTATATGCGTATGATATGTTAATGTTGATGCTCTTAGCGAAGCCAATGTATCTGCTGTATGTCATGTTAATGTTGATGCTCTTAGTGAAGCTAATGTATATGCGTATGTCATGTTAATGTTGATGCTCTTAGTGAAGCCAATGTGTATACGTACGATATGTTAATGTTGATGCTTTTAGTGAAGCCAATGTATCTGCTGTATGTCATGTTAATGTTGATGCTCTTAGTGAAACAAATGTATCTGCTGTACGTCATGCTAATATTGATGCTCTTAGTGAAGCCGATCTATCTGCTGTATGTGATGTTAATGTTGATGCCGTTAGTGAAGCCAATGTATATGCGTATGTCATGTTAATGTTGATGCTCTTAGTGAAACCAATGTATATGTGTATGATATGTTAATGTTGATGCTCTTAGCGAAGCCAATGTATCTGCTGTATGTCATGTTAATGTAGATGCTCTTAGTGAAGCCGATGTATCTGCTGTATGTCATGTTAATTTTGATGCTCTTAGTGAAACCAATAAATATGCGTATGTCATGTTAATGTTGATGCTCTTAGTGAAGCCGATGTATCTGCTGTATGTCATGTTAATGTTGATGCTCTTAGTGAAACCAATGTATATGCGTATGTCAATTTTAAGTTGATGCTCTTAGTGAAGCCGATGTATCTGCTGTATGTGATGTTAATGTTGATACTCTTAGTGAAGCCAATGTATCTGCTGTATCTCATGGTAATGTTGATGCTCTTAGTGAAGCCGATGTATCAGCTGTATGTCATGTTAATGTTGATGCTCTTAGTGAAACCAATGTATATGCGTATGTCAATTTTAAGTTGATGCCCTCAGTGAAGCCAATGTATCTGCTGTTTGTCATGTTAATGTTGATGCTCTTAGTGAAGCCAATGTAGCTGCTGTTTGTCATGTTAATGTTGCTGCTCTTAGTGAAGCCGATGTATCTCCTGTATGTCATGTTAATGTTGCTGCTTTTAGTGAAGCCGATGTATCTGCTGTATGTCATGTTAATATTGATGCTCTTAGTGAAGCCGATGTATCTGTTGTATGTAATGTTAATATTGATGCTCTTAGTGAAGCCAGTGTATCTGTGTATTTCATGTTAATGTTGATGCTCTTAGTGAAGCTGATGTATCTGCTGTATGTCATGTTTATGTTGATTCTCTTAGTGAAGCCAGTGTATCTGTGTATTTCATGTTAATGTTGATGCTCTTAGTGAAGCTGATGTATCTGCTGTATGTCATGTTAATGTTGGTGCTCTTAGTAAAGCCAATGTATCTGTGTAGGTAATGTTAACGTTGATGCTCTTAGTGAAGCCGATGTATCTGCTGTATGTGATGTTAATGTTGATGCTCTCAGTGAAGCCAATGTATATGCGTATGTCAATTTAAAGTTGATGCTCTTAGTGAAGCCAATGTATATGCTGTATGTCATGTTAATGTAGATGCTCTTAGTGAAGCCGATGTATCTGCTGTATGTCATGTTAATTTTGATGCTCTTAGTGAAACCAATAAATATGCGTATGTCATGTTAATGTTGATGCTCTTAGTGAAGCCGATGTATCTGCTGTATGTCATGTTAATGTTGATGCTCTTAGTGAAACCAATGTATATGCGTATGTCAATTTTAAGTTGATGCTCTTAGTGAAGCCGATGTATCTGCTGTATGTGATGTTAATGTTGATACTCTTAGTGAAGCCAATGTATCTGCTGTATCTCATGGTAATGTTGATGCTCTTAGTGAAGCCGATGTATCAGCTGTATGTCATGTTAATGTTGATGCTCTTAGTGAAACCAATGTATATGCGTATGTCAATTTTAAGTTGATGCCCTCAGTGAAGCCAATGTATCTGCTGTTTGTCATGTTAATGTTGATGCTCTTAGTGAAGCCAATGTAGCTGCTGTTTGTCATGTTAATGTTGCTGCTCTTAGTGAAGCCGATGTATCTCCTGTATGTCATGTTAATGTTGCTGCTTTTAGTGAAGCCGATGTATCTGCTGTATGTCATGTTAATATTGATGCTCTTAGTGAAGCCGATGTATCTGTTGTATGTAATGTTAATATTGATGCTCTTAGTGAAGCCAGTGTATCTGTGTATTTCATGTTAATGTTGATGCTCTTAGTGAAGCTGATGTATCTGCTGTATGTCATGTTTATGTTGATTCTCTTAGTGAAGCCAGTGTATCTGTGTATTTCATGTTAATGTTGATGCTCTTAGTGAAGCTGATGTATCTGCTGTATGTCATGTTAATGTTGGTGCTCTTAGTAAAGCCAATGTATCTGTGTAGGTAATGTTAACGTTGATGCTCTTAGTGAAGCCGATGTATCTGCTGTATGTGATGTTAATGTTGATGCTCTCAGTGAAGCCAATGTATATGCGTATGTCAATTTAAAGTTGATGCTCTTAGTGAAGCCAATGTATATGCTGTATGTCATGTTAATGTTGATGCTCTTAGTGAAGCCGATGTATCTGCTGTATGTCATGTTAATGTTGATGCTCTGAGCGAAGCCGATGTATCTGCTGTTTGTCATGTTAATGTTGATGCTCTTAGTGAAGCCGATGTATCTGCTGTATGTCATGGTAGTGTTGATACTCGTAGTGAAGCGGAATGAATGAATGAATGAATGAATGAATGAATGAATGAATGAAGTTCTTTATTTCCTCCAGAGTTGAATCCGAAGATTTTACATAGGCAAATACATTATTTACAATACATCAATGAAATCACTTGACTATATGCAATGACATCATGTTATACAGTGCTATGAATAAACAATTTACAATGTACATTTTGTGAGCAGTAAGGTATCTGGAAGATATACATAAAGTAGTTCTTCAAATTATAAAGTGACAGAAAGACAGTATGATGCTTTTCCAAGTATCTGAATCGATTTCGTTTGTCAAGTCATGGACATCTGCACCGAGAAAGAGTGAAAGCACTTCATCATCGTCAAGCATATCACAAGTACATCAACATCAAGTTTATCAATCAGGCATGAGACGAAATGATTTCTGTCAGGCATAAACAATTCACAGTGCAAATATATCACGTGTACCATATTATAGACCACGTACATTCCATGTAAGAAGACTAAGCGTCACAAATGAAGGCACAAGGGACATGATTGAGTCATGTTTAAGTTGATGCTCTTAGAGAAGCCGATGTATCTGCGTATGTCATGATGCTCTTAGTGAAGCCAATGTGTATGTCATATTAAAGTTGATGCTCTTAGTGAAGCCAATGTATATGCGTATGTCATGTTAATGCTGATGCTCTAAGTGAAGCCAGTGTATCTGCGTATGTCATGTTTATGCTGATGCTCTTAGTGAAGCCGATGCATATGCGTTTTTCATGTTAATGGTGATGCTGTGTTATCCATTACTTTGAACTTTCATTTCTTTTCAGAGATAACAGTTCGAGACACAAGAATGCATCTCAGCTTCCAACGCTGCTGGCAACGTACTATAGTTTTCATTTTCTTGTTGGTTCTTATAGCCCTCGTCTACTCATATATAATCAAGGGAACTCTAAGTGAAAATACATTTCAAGTCTTGACCGGAAAAGTTTCTTATGGGTATAATGACAGTGGTTCAGTAACACAAACCCCTCCTGAGGAATATTTCGTCAGGCCTCGGTGGGAAAAGAAATATTTCATCTATGACTGTGCCAACGGTAACTGTGGTGGTCTAGGGGACAGACAGGAAGGAATTGTCGGTGCTTTCATTATTTCACAAATGTTAAGCCGGAAGTTCAAAGTGAACATGCTGGTTCCATGTGATATCGGGAATTTCCTCCAATCAAACCAAGTTAATTGGATTCTACAAAGTTCTGAAATTAGTGGCATGAAAAGTAGCAAATACACCCGAATTGACGGTGATGCATTTCAGCTACGAGACAAAATTGCAAAATCTCTTGATTTAGAGAAAGAATTCCCTTCTGATGTCACACATTTTACTGTTAATCAAGAAATGGTTAACTATCTAAAGTTACATCCACTATTTAAGTCTCTTCGGTGGGCACACAATCAGACAACAACTGACATATACAATATTGTTTTACGACGGTTGTTTAGAATGAAACCTGAAATCCAGAAAAGGTTTGATCTTTATCAGTCTTCAGCCCGTAGCAACGGGAGGAAACTCGTGTGTGCTCATGTGCGTGTGAGGGGTAATCCTACCATTCCAAATGATTGGTACACTCCCACACCCTTGAACGTTAGTGTGGTGTGGAACTTCCTCCGCCAGTATAACAACAGCGCCCTCTATCGGATGTTCGTAGCTACAGACTCCCAGAACGTGCGACAGGACGCCAAGAGGCTATTTCCAGATGTCATCCAAGATTTGGAAGGGAATATAGTTCATGTTGATCGTGACAATCATGCAAAAGATTACGCATGCGCGGGGTTTGGTAAAGTGATTCTTGATCAACAAACAATGTCATCATGTGACGTATTCTTTATGACAGACAGCGGACTTGGACGAATCGCATCCATGATGCGAGGAACAGATAAAGATCTGTACTGTATGGCTAGCAATTCCGCCTACCGAAAGTGCTCTTTTAGCGATAAAGGTTTTTTTCCACAGTTCTGGTAGGTGCGATAGGTGCCAGTATGTACATACGCCTGGTGTCTGTTGTAGGACACTGTGTGGATGCCCGCACTGAATCCTGTTTAGAATAGGTTCCAAATCACACGTCTGTCATAAGAGCCCGATGATTGTAATATCAATATCTGGCCCGAACTCTATTGCTTACAGGCCGTCGTACGTGATACTGGTAGAATACTAGTATTATTGCCAGTGAAGTTAAACACTTAATAAACAACAAACTGTATCTACATCCAAGTACCTACATACCGGAGATCGGAAGGTCGGTTGTTTGATCATCTGGTCGTGCCATACTAACAGACGTTAATAGATGGTACATGTTGTTACCCTGCCTGACTTCGGGCATTGGGGAGTAAAACAAGGACTGGTCCGCGCGGACTAGCCTGTGTCTGAGTAGGGTGTCATGTTAAACTGTGGCATGGTATCACAGCGGACTAGCACCATCAACCTGGCCAAATTCCCGTTATTTGACAAACATTCCGTCACAGTTCTGCAGGATATTTGGCCGGATCTACTCCTCAACCCCTCAAAAGCCTACGTCTCAGCCAGATTCTAAACAAATAGAGGATCCTTCAACAGTATTTTGGTTTTATTCGCGTTGAAATAGATATAAAAAATAATAGCACATTTTTCAGTAAAGGATATTGAAATGTATTGATGAAACGTGCCATTACATATGATATAAAATTCTAATATCTAATTACAGCACAAAGGTTTATTGAAAAACTGGCTTCGAGGGAGACTGAAAACTCAATATTCCGGAAAAATAAACAGTATAAGCGGTAATGTTAGTCTTTGAATGGTTCAAAACCAAAGAACAGGAAAAGAGAAATCAATCATTGTCGGTAGACTTTGAAAAGGCTTTCAACACATTCTATACGGAATTTATGAGCAGATTTAAAAAAAAGAAAAGCATTTTGACCACACAACATTAATAGTGCCACCTAATGCATTGCACAGAAGGGCAATTTGTCTTCGTTTTTTCATCATTAAGGAGGATGTAGAGAAGGAGACCCGGTATCTCCATATTTATTGCTGCTGGCGATCTTCATTTTCGGAAGTATGCTGAGAAACAAAATATATATTAAAGCATGAAGCTAGACAACTTAGCCCATACGTTGAAAAAGAAGAAAGTTAACCTTAATTCGATAAATAACTAATCTATATAAAATGTAAAACCATTCTCGAGTATCCAACGAAATAGATTCCATTGGGCGTGAAAGGCAATGTAATGGTGAGTGAGTGAGTATGGTTTTACGCCGCTTTTAGCAATAGTCCAGTAATGTCACGGCAGGGGAAACCAGAAATTGGCTTCACACATTTTACCCTTGTAGGGAATGGAACCAGGGTCTTCGAAGTGAAGAGCTAACTCTTTAAGCATTAGGTTACTCCACCGCCATTAAACAAACCCTTGCATTATTCAGTGCCAATTCCCCTGAAGAAGTTTCGTCGGAAGGACAACCAAAATATCTAATATTAGAAAAAAATGCATTTACTGGAACAAAAGACACAATTTAATTATCATTTGCTTTACCAGACTTGGGAAGACAAAATAGCTGTCACGTTAACTACACTTGTTTATGATAACGAGTGAATTTGTCCAAGACGTTGAACTTTAAGTTTCAGATGTATCGATGGTCTGATAACGTTCAATAACAGCCAACTAGCAAATTCCCTTCTACTGATTTACACACGGAAGACTATAAGAGGTCAGTGAAACTGACCCAACTGTTTTGTGCTCAGGTCTATGAATAAGGATTATCCAAGTTTCAAAGGATGCATAAAAGTGTCAAAAATCTATCCACAAGACCGTGCGACAAGAGGGATGACATCAGCTTTCCAGTAGTTATCTTTGCCTTGATGTTGAACACTATTTCAGCAACATCAGCCTTTGATGTCCACATGTCACAACTTTTCAGGTATAATCGAAGATGCCCTTTCTATAAGGTGAGGTGAGGTGAAATTGGGTTTAACGTTGCTTCCAAGATTATTGCACTTATATAGCGACGTGCATGCACGTGTTTGCGTGGCTGTGTGTACTAGTCCCGACTGATGCCGATTTATAGTGCTAGCCCACTGAGATACCATGCCACAAATTTAACATGAATACCCCACTCAGACACAATATACTGACTCCGAGCCGACCAGTCCTTGTTTTAGCCCCTTAATGCCGAGCGCCAGACAGGGTAACAAAAAGTACCATCTTTTGGTATGACGCTGCAGGGGATCGAACCCCGGACTTTCCACTCTCCGGGCGGACGCTCTACCACAAGACCACGGAGGCGGCCCTTTCTATGAGGATTAAAAAGAGCGTCACGCGGTGACGGTGGGGCAGGATACGCTCACCTTTTCGCGAACACTTGGTATCATGGCTATCTGATAGTGATAATTTCAAAACATTAGCTACCAATGGGATTAAATGACTGAAATAGATTCATGACGAGACAGTACATTAATATTGTGTAACGGCGTAACGATAGAAGTATTTCGCCACATTGGCGATAGAACATATAAACATCAAACGTTTTGTTGGGATCTGACGTCATTAAGAAGGCTTAGTTTCATAACGAAACATTTATATAAACTAAGGAAGATTATATATGGATGTCAACTTCTATATTATGAGGAACACAACGTTTCGGAGTATATGCTTACTCCTTCGTCATTAACGTTGTGTTCCTTATAATAAAGAAGTTGACATCCATATATTCTCTTCCTTATGTGTATCAGCACTAAATGCCTTTCAAAGACCTGATTTATATTAAGTGTTTTTATAACGAAATTTACCGAAAATCAGCACAGTGCTCTTATTTCAGCACAAGTGCAGGAAATAAGCAGAGAAGTTTTACATCTTACGTATTTGCAATTTGCAATCCCAGATACCCTTTAGCAAATACACATGTACCTATTCGTTCTGTAGTTCCCCCGTCGGTGTACGTACCCAAGTGAGCCTCACTCACAATGAACACGTTGCTCAAGGCAGGGAGGTATAGACCATCAGGCCTAGATAAAACTTTCAACATAACAACCATTTCCATTTTGAGAAATACATCAAGACAAACTTGGATACCCTTATCTGGGTCAGGTCAACCACTATATAGATTTCGAATACACCGAAATTCAGAGGCCTGGTGTGGCAAGGGGGTGTTATAATCCTAGGGGAAGTGATTTGATCATAGGATGAAATTTGATCCTGGGGAGTGACCGAATCCTCCGACACCGAGACCGCTTTCAGGTTACAGTCACTGCTTCCTAATGTTGTTATTTCATACTTTTCTTGTTTACCATTTGATGTCTTTGGTTTCTGACTTAACATGATTCTGAACGTAACATTGATCTGTGGATATGCACCCAATAACTGTCGTTTGACTGCTTATTACCTGAGACACTTATTAGTTATTACCCTTGATCTACCGCCTCCGTGGTCGAGTGGATAGAGCTTATATCAATGATCACCAGATCACTTTTTCTTTGGAAGAACATGTATTAACATTTAAGGATTGACTGTGTATTTTTTTCGGTTCATTGAGGTATGAATCGAAAAACCGATGTGCAGACTGTATGAATCTGCTTTGCGGATTCTTACAAGAGTTTGCACATCAGGCGAGCGAGCCTGCACGTTTGCAGTTTCATTCATTATCGGCCTTCGGTTTCAAAGGTTAGTTTGGACAATGAATATGCAAGTCGCTAAATATCCAGTGCATGACGATACACCTGAGCAGAAAGGGAATTCCCTCGACTGTAATATTGGGATCCCCCGACATTCCGCAGTAATACAAGTAGTGCGCCTCGGTGGGCGTGGCTTAATTCTTTACATTCATTGGGAAATGAATGTAATAACACGTGACCAATTCAGCTGATCAGTGATTGATATCATGGGCATCGATCCACGCAATTGGGATCGATGCCATGCATCAACCAAGTCAGCGAGCCTGACCACCCGATCCCGTTAGTCGCCTTTTACGACAAGCATAGTCACGCCTTTTACGGCAAGCATGGGTTGCTGAAGACCTATTCTTACCCGGAATCTTCACGGGTCCTTAGGTTTGTGCTTGGCAATAACAGTTCACCCCACGCCACTTACAGACTAATATGTGCAATAAAATAATAAATATACGTGTCATCTGTATGTGCAGCGTGCGAAAACATCACGACATAGGGACGTGGATGGTCATGTGAGGTGTGGTGTTTGGAGGTATCTGTTTCCAACAACACCACAGTACATGATTACTGGGATCCCCGCCTTAGGTATATCTATTGTCCGAACTGGGAACATGGTCACCGCAGGGACTCCTGTGAGTGAGTTTGATTTTACGCTGCTTTTAGCAATTTTCCAGCAATAAAACGGCGGATGACACCAGAAATAGGCTTGGACTCTTGACAAATGTTCTTAAATGATTCGCTCACTTTCACGCGAACACTTGGTATCATCACTATTTGATAGTGGTTCATAAACACAATGCTAATGACATGATCGGAAACGGAAATGGATCCTGTTTAAAGAGAGATTTTTTTGTGATTATACCGCCGTTATATTGCTGGAATATTGCTATAGGTGGCGTAACTCACTCACTCTCTTGTGATTATACCGCCGTTATATTGCTGGAATATTGCTAAAAGTGGCGTAACTCACTCACTCTCTTGTGATTATACCGCCGTTATATTGCTGGAATATTGCTAAAAGCGGCGTAACTCACTCACTCTCTTGTGATTATACCGCCGTTATATTGCTGGAATATTGCTAAAAGCGGCGTAACTCACTCACTCTCTTGTGATTATACCGCCGTTATATTGCTGGAATATTGCTAAAAGTGGCATAACTCACTCACACTCTTGTGATTATAACGCCGTTATATTGCTGGAATATTGCTAAAAGCGGCGTAACTCACTCACACTCTTGTGATTATAACGCCGTTATATTGCTGGAACATTGCTAAAAGCGGCGTAACTCACTCACTCTCTTGTGATTATAACGCCGTTATATTGCTGGAATATTGCTAAAAGCGGCGTAACTCACTCACACTCTTGTGATTATAACGCCGTTATATTGCTGGAACATTGCTAAAAGCGGCGTAACTCACTCACTCTCTTGTGATTATAACGCCGTTATATTGCTGGAACATTGCTAAAAGCGGCGTAACTCACTCACTCTCTTGTGATTATCCCGCCGTTATATTGCTGGAATATTGCTAAAAGCGGCGTAACTCACTCACTCTCTTGTGATTATAACGCCGTTATATTGCTGGAACATTGCTAAAAGCGGCGTAACTCACTCACTCTCTTGTGATTATAACGCCGTTATATTGCTGGAACATTGCTAAAAGCGGCGTAACTCACTCACTCTCTTGTGATTATCCCGCCGTTATATTGCTGGAATTTTGCTAAAAGCGGCGTAACTCACTCACACTCTTGTGATTACGGATATGGTTTTGTCGGTGTTATTTACACACGGTTGGAAATGAATTTAAATCCTATTTTTATAAATTGTTCAGTTTATGCTACCCAAAATACTTCTTAATTAGTACATGTTGACAAATGTATCATTTTTAGGTACGGCTTATTTAATGTGCTCCCACATTACCATGTTGGTAATCATGATAGGGCCGTTCTTCTTCATTGAGTTACGTCCCTTGATGTGATGTCGAGCTGAACTATTTTTAAAATATATGCCAAGGTAGGACGCAAATGCTACACTGCCAACGCTAGGAGATAACTTGGTATATATCCAACACTCCTGATATTAAAATAATATCGATTGATGTGTATAGAGGCAGAATCGGCACTCGACAAGTGACGCTGCACAGAGACAGTGAGAACTCACCATTCGTGTCTGGGACTGATGTTCATTTCAGACTGCTCATTTGCACTATTTCATTTGCTAGACCCCTCTCTGCATCCGTCGCCCTACTCAATCATTTCGAAAAAATGAATTTTGATCGGTATTTGCCAAAGGAAAAAGCTCTTTCTGTGTGTCATGTGACGTCACTGCGATGGACTTTGACCCAATTTTGACAAATTACCACGCTTCGCTTGCACGTGAAAGCTGTCGTCTCGGTGTCGACGCGCTGCCCGTGGGGGTTATCACACAGATCATGTTGTGTTCAAACGACGTTGAAACAAACCCGGGACCTATCTCTCTTGAAGAAGTAAGAGATTCTATCCTATCGGAGCTGCACGACGTATCATCGGAGTTAAGTTCGCAAATTACAGCTTTAAAAGCTGAAGTGAACGCAATCAGTTCTAAATGTGGTCAGGTTGAGGTGACAATAACACTAATCAAATCTGATAGTCACAACTTGAAACATAATCATAACATTATGTACACTGACATTGATGCTGTTACTGATAAAATTGAAACTGTCGAAGAACGTCTATCTAAGATTGATGACGATATGGTGAGGTGAGGTGAAATTGGGTTTAACGTCGCGTCCAAGATTATTGCACTTATATAGCGACGTGCATGTACGTGTGTGTGTTTGTGTGGCTGCTTGTACTAGTCCGGACTGATGCCGATTTATAGTGCTAGCCCACTGAGATACCATGCCGCACTCAACATGAATACCCCACTCAGACACAGTATACTGACTTCGAGCCGACCAGTCCTTGTTTTAGCCCCTTAATGCCGAGCGCCAGACAGGGTAACAACAAGTACCATCTTTTAACGTCTTTTGGTTTGACGCGGCCGAGGATCGAACCCCGGACCTTCCGCTCTCCGGGCAGACGCTCAACCACTACACCATGGAGGCGGTCCGATGACGATATGGCCAAACTGGAGTCATTTAGCAGACGTGATAATGTCATTCTCCGTGGTGTACCCGAAGCAGAAGGTGAGAAATCCATGGCTTGTAAGGAGACGGTGATGTCAATTTTTAACTAACACTTAACCTTTAAAACGTGGCAACCATCTGACATTATCCGTGCTCATCGCCTTGGAATAAGACGTCGAAAAGCGGATAAAACCCCGCCCTATAATTGCCAAGCTTCTGATGTCAGACGACAAGGTCCAAGCTCTGAAAGCTGGACCCGTGCTCAAGGAAAACGGGCTTGGAATTTCAAGCGACTTGACCACACGCCAACGTCAAAAACTGAATGCTCTTAAAGACACCGGCCATTTTGGTTACTTTAAGAACGGTAAGCTTGTGAGAAAACCTCGAGAAAGTTAGTACCTCCCGTACTCAACAGGAAACACCCAACGCAGGCGAGGCAGGGTCACTCAAGCTGCAATTGAAACATCATCGAATAGGCAACTTCCATAGGACGATGGCCGAGGCCCGGATAATATACCATATGGATGTAATAGATCCGACACCAGTGACACGATCGATATTATGAGCGCTATTGTGAGTGAAGATGAGAAACTTACTTTCTTGTGTTGGAACGTAAATGGACTGAGCCCAAAAGTGGATGACAGCGACTTCATCTCTTACCTGATGCTTTTTACAGACCCGCCATTAAAATATCGGTCGATGATGGTCGACTCTCAGAGGGCGTATGCGTATCTATCCAACATTCAATTAGTAAGTTTTGCAGGCTACTAACATCAGATAACGATAATTTTGTATGCATTAAAGTAGCAAAACAATTGGCCTCTGTAAACAGAAATATAAATTTGATATGTACGTATACCCCACCGTCGTGTTCGCCATACTATAACAAAAGTAACTCTAAATGTAACATTTAACTGCTTGATCAGTTCTTATTGAAAACCTTTCAGAAAATTCGCGTAGAGTTGAACAAAACAACCAACTTGCTAACATTGATGATGCTTTTGATAAACACAACATTCCATTTAGTGAGGAGGAAGATCTACCTATTGATGATCGTAAATCCCATGACAGTGTGATAAACAGATTTGGGCAGATATTGTTGGACATGTGTTATTCATTCCAGCTACTTGTTGCTCACGGCGGGGTATATGGAGACGCAGAAGGGGAATATACATATTGCTGTCACAAGGGATGTAGTGTGAATGATTACTTTATCTGTTCTCTGGATCTTTTTCAAGACATTGACATGTTAAGCATTGGAGATCGTATAGAGTCCGATCATTTACCATTAGAATTAACATGTAAATTCCCAAACATGACAACCAAAATGATAAGCCAACTTCAGGTTGCTTTAAAGAAAAGATTGTTTGGAATGAATCTCTTAGTGAAACGTTTTTAAACAGCCTGCAGGAAAGGATGGTGTCTTGTAAGCAACTACTTTTGAGAAAACTGGATTTTAAGATAGATGGGGCTATAGATGATTTCGTCCATGTTATCTTAGATTCTGCAAATTGTATGAGGAAAAGAACTGTCATTATACACTATCAACATACCAAGGCCCCATTAAGTGACGAATGTAAGATTGCTAGACCGGATGCTCGAAAAGCATTGAGACCATTTAGACGTAGACGTACTGTTTCTAATAGAAACATCTACTGCAAAGAGAAATCACTATAAATCCTTCTGTAAGAAAAATAAATCTGACTTGTGTAAGTTTAGGCTTAAAAAACTGAGTTATACTACCTATTCTCCCTCTAAGTATAGATATGTTTTATTAGGAATGGCATTCCACTCTAGAAAACAGTTCAAGGTAAGACTTGTACAGAACGTTTAAGAGTCTTATTGAACCAGAAAAATACTTATCTACATTAACATCAAGAAACCTTCGCGTCTATTTATTCAATTTAGGCTCGGATTGTTAGATACCATGATAAATAAAGGAAGAAAAATGTCCACTGAAAAGCCGAAGAGGCTGTGCCCATTATTATTCATTTTATTTTTGTCTGTCCTTATTATTGTGACCTAAGAAGAAAGTTTATACAAGATGTCAAATTATGTCAAATTATCCTGTACCTGCTTTTATTTCTCTTCTTTCTTCAAAGGATGATGCTGTCATATAAAAACTGGCTATATATGTTAAAAATGCAATTTCCATTAGAAACAAATTGTTAAACATGAGTATATATCCAAATATGTAAACTACTAATTTGTAACTTTCTTGTATATGGACCGGAGGCCTTACATGCAATAAATATCTTTGACTTTGACTGACTCTTCATCAATTGTTTTCCGGATGCTTTCCCCAAAAATATGTTGATCCCCGTTTCCTTGCAGATACAACTCTCCCTACCCCAATGTATGAAATGGACTGTTCCAAATAAACTCTTACAAGCAAAACTATCTTCTTTGCTTAGTCACGTCAATTGAAATGCAAACAATATATTGTTGATCACGCACCGAAATGACCTCTACCTTTTGTCACATGCCGCGGACAAATAGAATATACTCGGAATATGGCCCCTGGTGACATGCTGCGATACATTAGTGTGTGAGCTACATCGGCAGTATTTCAGCCATCGTGACTTGCATATCACTAGGTATACATTGACAATATAGCAGCTATTAATAATATCTGTTTCAAACATTTATGAGTCACTGAACGTGAATATAATAAAAACAACCCACAACAAAACCCTTTCCATAATTCATCTGAAATCTCTGCTACAACCAGTGTCGTTTGTACGATTCTTACTACATCATCATCATGTGTTTACGTATCACTATAAAATAGTGATGTTATCATGTGTTTGCTAAAGTATAAGCGTGTCCTACTCTGTCGGTGGCCCTGTTACAAAGCCATGCACAACAAGTCAGTTGTTCAGCTGACAGACACGGGAACATGTCCCTTGTCTGGGTCAGGCAGAGAAGCAATTTGTTATTTTTCTTTGTAAGTGATTATCAGAAAAGAACTATTAACTGGAATTGTTTCCAATTACCCTGACTTATAAGGTCCAAGGTAAACAATAAAAGGTAAATAATAAAAGGCCCATCTACCAATTGAACCAGATGGCCGTGACGTATCGATGTTCTACATTAAGAATCATAAGCTGACTGAATAGTTTCGTAAGTCATATTTGGGCATCCATTCACACATCCATTCATATAACTGCTGAAGCTTTCCAGACCCTTCGGTTTTACTTCACAAAATATTCCTCTCGTTCATCATAATGAAACGTGTGGTTCTTATACTATTACAAATTAACTAATTACAGTCACTAAAGATTTTCGTAATCTTTATTGAACATCAGGTGTCATTTTGGGGGAGGGGGGTCAAATTAAACTTAGAGCACGATATATATATTATAATGATGGATAAATATATAGGAAAAGTAGTTCCTGAGTTCTACGCAGCAACAATAATAATAACAAGAAATTCAGGGTATTCAAACCCTCACACGAAGAATGATCCCACCACCCTCACGCGAAGAATCATGTCAGAGAATAGATCCCACCACCCTCGCTCTTCCCTCAATCGCCTATATTTACCAATCATAATGACAGGGCGTGGTTTGATTAACATGGAGAGTTTTCATGATAGAATTGTTTTGTGCACTTTTGAACACATATATTTGTCTGATGATCCTCTTGTGAAGCATGTCAAGTCTCATGATGAAAACAAGGCATTCCAAAGTTATTTTTAAACGAGTCAAGGATGTCGGACATAATCTCAATGTCAATGTTGATTTTGTTGATGTTTCTGTACTGCTCGACGGTACAGAAATGCTTGTCAACTAAGCGAAGTACCATCTCAAATCGGCCTAGGAGAGGCTATCTGAACGACCACTGCATCGTGTTTGTCACCAAATTGTCAGTGGATGTCCAGGTTTTAGCACAAACGCAATATTTTAAGCGACATGACGGAGTGGTTCGTTAATTTTATTACCGATTTTGCCATGCTTGTGGTTTTGACTGAGGTAGATCCATGGAACGAGCCTGAATATGTAGAGGGCGTCATGGAAAATGATAAATACAAAATTCTTGATACCTGGTGTTAGCGAAAAGGCGAGCCTAGCCCCACACGTGGCACCCGGCACACACACGAAGTCTGAGGCCTCGGATGTGGTAACCTTGATCAAACAAGTTCGGATCAAGAGTTGTATGGTGCACTTTGAAATCTTGGGAGAAATAGCGTGCCCGATTGTACCTCAAAAGTTGTGAATGTGGACACTGGAGGGCTGGAGTTACAGGAATATTCCCCGATATAAAGGGAACGTTGATAATTGGAAAGTTGAAGTCACCCCTCTTGCCATACAGTCTTGTGGAGAGTGTTTTGAATCTTTATGCATATATCCAAAAATGAAACAGATGAAGCGGTCTTACTGGTCGCCTATATTTCTGGTTCAAGTGGGTAAATCAGTGGAAGGGAAATGGCTACTTGATGGTTATTGAACGATAACTATAACATCAACTATCTTTGCCGTTAGAAGAAACATGATACGTTACACCTTTCACCGGCGCCAGGTTTCATGTGTTTGCGTTAGGGATTGCTCTACCATGCAGCGGTAGTCTCCCTTTGTATTAACGCGTCTCACAAGGTGCAAAGCTTATCCAGACTAACCTCAGCATGACCTGGCTGTATGTCGATCAAGGTTGGATGTCCGGATGCAATACAGGTAGGCGCAGTGAGAACGTATAGCTATACAGAATGTGTCAGATTATTTTCGTGCATCATGATGTATAACAGCTGATTTCTGCCATGTTCCTTGTTATTTGGTTATTTGGTCTTATTTGGCTCAGTTCTATTCGACGTCAATACGATCGCTGTTATATATATAATAATATGTTCTGTGACATGTTATGGCTGTTAGTGTTTAATACATAATCCGACCCGTGAAGATCCGGGGTAGAATAGGTCTTCGGCAACCCATGCTTCCCGAACAGGCGACTATGCTTGTGTTGTGTTATTGTGTTATATACATGTTCTGTCGCGTGATATCGTTAAAATATTGTATTATACATGTGTTATAAGGGGGAGAGGCTTTCGACAAAAACCTTAACAAACCTAACAATTTCAACATTCAACACGTTGTGTCGTGGTTGCCTTTTGATAATCTTATTCATGACATGCAGAGCACATAAAGCATGACATACAGGGTACATAAAGCATGACATACAGAGCACATAATGCATGACATACAGAGTACATAATGCATGACATACAGGGTACATAAGCAAGATATACAGAGTACACAAAGCATGACATACAGAATACATAAAGCATGACATACAGAGTACAAACATCATGGTATACAGTGTAAATACAGCATGATATACAGAGTAAATACAGCATGGCATACAGAGTAAATACAGCATGACATATAGAGTACATAGATCATGACATACAGGGTACATACAGCATGACATACAGGGTACATACATCATGATATACAGAGTACATAAAGCATGACATACAGAGTACATAAAGCATGACATACAGGGTACATACAGCATGACATACAGAGTAAATACAGCATGATATACAGAATACATACAGCATGACAATACAAAGTAATTACAGCATGACATACAGAGTACATACAGCATGATATACAGAGTACATAAAGCATGACATACAGAGTACATAAAGCAGGACTTACAGGGTACATAAAGCATGACATACAGAGTACATACAGCATGACATACAGAGTACATAAAGCATGACATACAGAGTACTTACAGTATGAGATACACAACACATATAGCATGTGATATATAGAGAATACTACACTCATTCTCGTTGGATACCATGTTTACGAGTTGACTTTGTAATGTATCACATCGAAAGCGAGGTCAGACACCATAGACTGTTAATCAGTTTCGTAAAAATGGTATATAACGAGAAATGAGTGTGGTATGTTATATTCATTACGTTGAATGTGTATTAAAGTGTTAATACAAAACAACTTTCGTTCTTTTTTCTATGCATACGCATTAACATGTTCCTGCTATTGCACGTGCAAACACGGCAGCACCAGCCCTCAAAATGTTTAAACTTATGGTCATTCTAGTGAATTGTTGTTAGTACGCAGGATAACTGAAAGAAAACTTGAAAAGTCAGTTAGCGCCGCACTTGAGTCCAACAGTCGGTCACTTTCACCGACGGGGTCCCGACGTTGCGATCAAAATGGTTCGGTTTCCTTGATCTATCAGCTGAATTTATATCATGTCCGTACCATTTTGGAAGATGGAAATTGGAGAGTTTGCCAAAGACGTTTATGTTAACTGTACGACCCAATGCTGAAGACGTAAAAATCACAACCTCAAGTCTGACTGCATGTCAGTGACAGCTTCTAACAAAGGGCAAGGTCACCATCGGAATACGAAAAGACAACCGTGATGTACTCACAGCGTTTTACGCTAGAGATCAATAGGTAATGGTATTGTTCACATTTCGGATGATTTGGGCCACAAAAACAGAAATCAGGCACACTTCCACGTAGTTTTCGAATGATTTGAATCGGAACTGTTCACTTTGAGTGAGTGATCTGGTCGTGCAGTCGTGTATGTTCATTCATGAACAAACATCTTCAATGTCACAAAATGTCTCAAAATACGATTCGAAGGGGACAGTGATGGCACAACCGGAGCATTCAACGCTAGTCTAGATATCTGTCCAGAAAGTTCAAACTGACTTCATTTCACCATGCCTAACGTTTTACGTTACGGCCTCGATCTATCGGCAGTCGTATGGCTCGATTATATGTCTGCAGAAGATTTATGCATAACTGATATAGAATGCACAGCGAAGTTGATGAGTGTGACTTTCGTGTTTGGTTACATAAAGTGTTGTATATGTCTCTCGCTTTCATGAGATCCTTCCGCTCTGCCATGTAGCTGTAAAAGTGAATGACGTCTCGTGATAGTTTTACAAATGAAAAAAGTAGTTCCGGTATGACAGAGGTCACGGTTATCCAATCAAAAAGAATAACAAAAGGTCAACCTTGTACGACACACGTGTGATGCATTGATTTAGTATCCTACCACCTGTGTCTTCACCACGTGAGTAATAAAGAGTGTACAAATCATGAGATGTAGAATACATACGAACACAAAGGGAATCAATAAACGGAGAATAACAAGTGAGCAGCTCTCATAAATTTGAAAGGTTTGAAAACTTTTTAAAGATGGTTTCATCGTTATGAGAGCTGGGCGGGCTTTATGGTCGAGTCGAACCTCGGTGCTGCCAGTTACCTTTTCTGGGATGAGCCTGTCTTGTCCAGTTAGTTGTGTATTCTGAGATAGACTGTAGCTTAGTACAGTTAATTTGAGTCTAAACCTTGCGTTAATACCTGTATGAATGTGCGACGGTACATGTTTATGTAGGTAATTAGAACAACGGTCGTTGAATCCAGCGCTTCTTGACTCTCATGGCATGTGAGTTGCAGCGAAATATCTTTGACTGACCATGGCGACATTGAACGGCAATACTAGATGCAGAGTAATGTCTTGGACAGACCATGGCGACATGGAACGACAATAGGAGTTGCAGAGTAATGTCATGGACTGACCATGGCGACATGGAACGACAATAGGAGTTGCAGAGTAATGTCTTGGACTGACCCAGGGCACATGGAGCGACAATGCGAATTTCAGAATAAAGTCCCAATTGTTCTCCCCGACATGCGCTCTTTTTGAAACGGGTTGGAATACACTTGCAGAAAAAACGTATTGTTTAAGGGAAGCACCCATCTCAGCTCCAGCGACGATGTGCAGTTGCCTTACTCTGTCTATACGTATGTCAACTGCACTAACAGATTTACATTGTGTTATTGTGTTGCATACATCCTCTGTTACATGTTCTGTGTGTTTTTGTGTTGCATACGCGTTTTGGTACATGCTATCATTGAGTTATTCTGATTCATAAATGTTCTGTAACTTGTTCTGGTGTGTTATTGTGTTGCATACACGTTCTGTAACATGTTATCATTGTGTTATTGTGATTCATAAATGTTCTGTAATATGTTCTGGTGAGTTATTATGTTGCATACACGTTCTGTTACATGTTATCATTGGGTTATTGTGATTCATAAATTTTCTGTAACATGTTCTGGTGTGTTATTGTGTTGCATTCACGTTATGTTAATGTTATCATTGAGTTATTGTGATTCATAAATGTTCTGTAACTTGTTCTGTTACATGATATCATTGAGTTATTGTGATTTATAAATGTTCTGTAACTTGTTCTGTCGTGTTAGTGTGTTGCATACACGTTCTGTTACTTGTTCTGGTGTGTTATTGGGTTTCATATATGTTGTTTTACATGTTATCGTTTTGTTATTCTGTGCCATAAATGTTCTGTAACATGTTCTGGTGTGTAATTGTGGTTCACAAATGTTCTGTTACAATTTATGGTCTTTTTGTATTTCGTACATGTTTTGGTTTGTTGAGTTCATTCATTATATGTCACATGTGTGCTATTGTGTTCGCAGCTTCATTTACAATCCGAGATATGGCTGTGAGGACAAGGCAGACAGTGGACGGTGGCTTTGCTTGGGTCGTGTTGTTCGCCATCTTCTGTGTCATGGTATTGTTGGGGATCATGCAGTACTCGGCGGGGGTTCTGAACACGGCAATTCTAGAGGAAATAGACAACGACCTCTCGAAGACATCATGGGTTGGGTCGACCATGCTTGGCACCTTGACTTTGACAGGTAAGTGTGGGTTTGTTTTTCAATACATGCCGTAATAACAGGAACTTATATATTAATCACCTTTTCACCCTCGGATTGTATTAAATGACTATACACATTGTAGAGTTATCGAATTCGGGCCTTAGGCGTGATGAGCATATGATGTAACCACTAGGCAACCCACCAATGTACATGCCTTTGGAAATGACACATCGCTTTCTTCTTGTCAACAACAAGATCATTATCAAGCGAACATCTTTTGACGTGATCGCCATTGTATTGCATAGTCCCTGCAATAACTTGTTTGTGACAGATAATGTCTGCAAAATAGTCTGTTTGGCAAAAGAAAATATACACCTATGAATGAATGAATGTGTTTATTTCCTCCAGATAAATCCGAATATTCTCAAAACAACAAGATTATGTAACTAAATAATTAAATAACAAAATATTCAAACATATATACATTGTATATATCAATGTCCCGCATATTTACAGGCTATAAACAGTTAGAAACATTGGTAAGATTACAGCACGTTGTTAAGAATTTGTTAAAAGATTTGATATAAATACTTTTAGAATTCAATAATAGTGAAATGCCAAGTTACTCCGGATCCATCAATGTCTTTGTTATCTGCACCAAGAAATAATGCTAACATATCATGGTCTTCCATCATCTCTATTATAACAAACATTTCATGGAGAAATTGCACCTGCATTATGGTCACGTGTACCCAGCTGTATCTACAGATGCATCTGCAATATGGTCACGTGTACCCAGCTGCATCTACATATGCACCTGCAATATTGTCACGTGTACCGAGCTGTATCTACAGATGCAAATACAATATGGTCATGTGTACCCAGCTGTATCTACAGAGGCACCTGCAATATGGTCACGTGTACCCAGCTGTATCTAAAGATGCACCTGCAATATGGTCACATGTATACAGATGTATCTACAGATGCACCTGCAATATGGTCACGTGTACCGAGCTGTCTCTACAGATGCACCTGCAATATGGTCACGTGTACCCAGCTGTCTCTACAGATGCACCTGCAATATGGTCACGTGTACCCAGCTGTATCTACAGATGCACCTGCAATATGGCCACGTGTACCTAGCTGTAGCTACAGATGCACCTGCAATATGGTCACGTGTACCCAGCTGTCTCTACAGATGCACCTGCAATATGGTCACGTGTACCCAGCTGTCTCTACAGATGCACCTGCAATATGGTCACGTGTACCCAGCTGTCTCTACAGATGCACCTGCAATATGGCCACGTGTACCCAGCTGTAGCTACAGAGGCACCTGCAATATGGTCACGTGTACCCAGCTGTAACTACAAATGCACCTGCAAAATGGTCACTTATATACAGATGTATCTACAGATGCGCCTGCAATATTGTCACGTGTACCTAGCTGTATCTACAGATGCACTTGCAATATGGTCACGTGTACCCAGCTGTATCTACACATGCAGATGTAATATGGTCACGTGTACCCAGCTGTAACTACAAATGCACCTGCAAAATGGTCACTTATATACAGATGTATCTACAGATGCGCCTGCAATATTGTCACGTGTACCCAGCTGTATCTACAGATGCACCTGCAATATGGTCACGTGTACCCAGCTGTATCTACACATGCAGATGTAATATGGTCACGTGTACCCAGCTGTATCGATAGATGTACCTGCAATATGGTCATGTGTACCCAGCTGTATCTACAGATGCACCTGCAATATGGTCACTTGTACCCAGCTGTATCTACAGATGCACCTGCAATATGGTCACGTGTACCCAGCTGTATCTACAGATGCACCTGCAATATGGTCACTTGTACCCAGCTGTATCTACAGACGCAAATGCAATATGGTCACTTGTACCCAGCTGTATCTACAGATGCACAAGCAATATGGTCACTTGTACCCAGCTGTATCTACAGATGCACCTGCGATACGTGTTTCCAGTTGTATCTACAGATGCACATGCAATATGGTGATCCATATGTTTACTGATCATGTAAATTTTCATACATGTGTAATACGGGGATAATCTCTGACGTTTCGCAGCTTATATGAAATACTCCTATACTGAATTCTCAATGACTGTATTGGCTCAAAGTAAGAAGACATCTGGTCATTCTGACATGCCTCAACATAGTTTAAACTAACACCTACGTGCAATTTGCAGTAGGGGCAGATATGTTCATTTCCAATAATGAAACTCATATGCATCATTATTACAGCCACGTGGCATGTTCTGAAGCTACATAGCATGAGGTACATGAGTCATTGTTGATTCTAGGTCCCGTGGCTGGCCTGATCACCAAGGCATTGGGGTATAGAGCGTCTTGTTTTGCTGGAGGGATATTGATGCTCATAGGATTCACTGCTGCATCCTTTGTTAATGACGTCACTGGACTCATTCTCACATTTGGTGTTATAGCAGGTAAGTGTAGATATTCAAGGGAGCAATGAAGCATTATTTTAACAGGTTCCAATTTAAATAGCAACTTATCCAATGTGTAAAGGATCACTTTGCCTACTGATCAAATCAAGGACATATTTGATTTTCTTGGACCATAAAAGACTGATTGTTTTACTCCGTTATATTGTTCTGCAATATCCGTCCCATGAAGGGATGATTTTGCCAACGCAACCATATTAAAGATTCTGGCATCAAGACAGTATAAGATCTAACTTCACAGAATCTGCATCATTGAAATTGCCCCATTCCACTCGTATTTTTCAATCCTCTACCACTTGGTGTTCAATTACTTACCAATGGAAGTGCAGTAGTAGAATAGGTAATGATGGTTCTGTACCAATTCCACTGGAGCCAGATTTATATACCTACACTGCTACCACAGAGGGATTTTTTTTATGCAAAAACGATGATGTGATTCAACGATCATCATGATTCGTATTAAAAGAAACATCAATATCAATTAATAATGGATAAAATTTACTATAGCCCATGAGGCTATTGGAAAGGTATAAGAGCAATACAAAAATTAGCAACTGGGGCTAAGGTATCTAAAGATGTGGCCAAGGATTGGTTAAAGAAACAAGTGATGTGGCAAATATACTTACCGGCACCGCATTATGTAGCGAGGAAGAAGTTTGATATTTTTACAACAAATGAAGTTCATCAGGCTGACCTCTTGTTTCTCCCCCATGATAAGGTAAGACGCAAAACGTATAAATATGCTTTAACTGTAGTGGATGTGGCTCGTCAATACAAAGAAGCTGAACCATTAACCTCGAAAAATTCAGCAGAAGTAGCCAATGCATTGAGCTCCATATATAAACGCAGACCACTAAAATGACCAAAGCTATTTCAAGTAGATCCTGGTCGCGAGTTTATGGGATCAGTAACTAAACTGTTAACAAAGCACTATGTTGAAATCAGGCTTGGTGAAAAAGAGGCCCACCATAGTCAAGCTACCGTTGAAAGATTTAACCGAACATTAGCGGAACGTTTGTTTGGCTATCAGTATGGGATTGAAATGAAATCAGAACGAATAAGATCTACTGAATGGGTGACATGATTATCAGATGTTGTATCACCGCTAAATAATGAAGTAACGAGATTAATAGGGAAGAAACCATCCGATGCAAATAAAATGAAATCTGTGACTTCCGAATCTTCAGCACCCTGGAGAGGCAAAGAACTAAAACTTTCCAGATAGATTAAGTGTAAGATATTTATACCAGCCCGGTGAACTCGAAGGATGTCTACATCGCACAACCAATCCGATTTGGTCCCTTAAGATGTATAACATTAGTCAGTTGGTTACGAAAGAAGGTGAGCCGATTCTTTATTATATTAAAGATGGACCGGGCAGGGGATTTGTACGAGAAGAGTTGCTCATAGTTCCCAACGACACAGTATCACCACCATAACCATAAGCATAGGTAGTTACACCATCATTATCAATCCATCTCTTTGTATCTAAGGGGGATAATGATGTCTTGTTCATTCTTAATCCATATATGCTGTGATTGTCACTTCTGAAAGTGTTTATCTCGTGTTTGAATGTTCTGCCATTGAAAAATGCTTCTTTATGCTGTTCGGGTTTGATATGCTTTTTCACCACATACTTCTTAAAACCCATAGCTTTTCTTATCTCCCCATTATCAGACTTCTTTATAGAATATGTCTTAGGTCTTAATCCGACATACTCCCAGCACATTCATCCTTCATCTTACCTAATACCCTTTCATTTACCACACTGACCAGTGGATTACTGCTTCTTAAGTTTGTTGTAATAAAAGTCATACATGAAGTGTTTTGACAAGGCAAGAATACTCATACCAACGTACACTGGTTTGTTGAATTTTATATTACTTTTCTGCATATGCAGCGCCGCAGCGCCGCTAAGTTGTTATCAAATATCTTGCTTCTGTTAAAAGCCAGACTAGCTGTAAGTTTCCTGATTAGTTCTTCCTCATTAGATCTGACTAATTTAACATCAACATGCTTCCTCAGATTCTCCATAGATTTTTTCCAAATACTGAATTATTCATGAGCTTATATAGATTCTTTTCGAAATCGCTGGTAGCCCTCTTTCTTAAATCTGTGCTCAGCCTTATATAGGGCTCCATCCAAGGGCTTTTATCGAACTTAAGAACTCTGTGTATTTTCTTTAGTTTCATGCCTAACGATAGATGTAACTGGAGATTTCTGTAGTGAACTATATATTTTGTCTTATCCATCAAGTTTGGTACGAGTTTTTCTACGTTAGCTAATCTAGTATTACCCATCAAGGAGTGTTGATATTCTGACATCTGTCATTGTCTGTATAATGTATAGTTTTAGTCAACGAGAATGATATATATTTTTCCATATTATTAGGAATGCATGTTAAACCACCGTCAGTCTTTGAGATAGCTTGCATGATGAGATGAGAATCATATCCTCTTAGGTTATGAAACACAATGGGGATGGGTGTTGTTTGAGAATTCATTTTTAGTTTTTCAAGTAACACTCGTCATGCGCGGCTCCCTGATAATTACCCTTGACGTGACAATGATCTCTTAGGGAATCCCCATTGAGGGGTTTACAAACATGACAAATCCCTGACTTCTTATAGGCCCTTCAATCATCCCTCATCATACACATCGGTTTCTTACGCAATGAATTTTCCCTAATTATTCTCTCTTCATTTTGTAGATATTCTAGGAACTTTCCCACTGCATCGGGACCTCTGTAAATCACGAGCTGGTTTGGTTTTCCATCATATAACTATATATCCAAACCCACAAAGAATATGTTCTTGAGTTTTGTATGTAAAACTACATTTATTATTGTGTTTGGTATTTTCTATCGGTTTGATAAGCGCTTCAAAGTCAGCGTGAATTATGTACGGCACTGGCATTTGATTGCAATAATGTTCAAATTTTAATATAATTTTTCCCTCTGTAGACATATCGATCCTGATAGCAGTCTGTCTGGAGTCTTCTTTATGCGCTTCTAATAGATCTACTCTGCTCTATCCATGCAGGCATCTTTCGCAGAAATATTTCTTTCTCTCATGTTTTGTTTGATCATATAATAGCCTGCTTAAACTCTTTATCCACGTATAATGATATTTACCATCTTTTTCGATCAGAAAAGAATTGATTCTGGGAATATTTTCTAGGGCGGAGCTTATCCTGTGTACAACAATTCCTTTAGGAGAATGTCCTGAAACATTTATGGCTAAATTATTTGCTTTTCCACCTTATGAATTTGCGAGATTGGTGTAGGTTCGTCTATACCATCAAGGTTGAGTCCATGTTGGAATTAATATCCAACTTCCAACCTCTTAGGTATTTACCAGCCGGCTGTGGGTACAAATCTTAACTCAAAAGGTTGATTTTTATCAGCATCAACGGGTTGATTTTTATCAACAACAGCGGGTTTATTATTCATTCAGTGAAGTGATCAATTCAGCTTTCCTCATTCGAAAATAACCTCTCAGCCCATTTTTTTCACTTGAGCTTTGAGTTCTCTAACAGTCTGGGGTTTGTTGTATTTCAAACTGAGTAAATCAATAAATTCAGCTTTTCTCATTCGAAAATAACCGTGTAGACCACGTTGATTTGCCAAAGCCTTCAACTCTCTGACAATAACCATTGTGATGTAATGGAATATGCAAAATGAGTCAAATGTCTAAATGGTTATATTTTCATATATCTAAACACGTATTCTCCCCAACCTATTCCTCTCCTTGATGTAATCTCTCTTCCTAGCATAAATAATCTGGTTCCTGACCCTATCAGCGCATGAATACCACAATATATACCGACACATCATCTGTTGCATCAAATTGGGTGTGAATCTTCACAGATTCATGGTTATACACCTATCATATCATTTGTCTAAATGCAAATCACACCTCCATTCACCCTCATGGTGAGTCATCGCTATTTATGTTGCCAGCTGATACATAATAGATCATAGCTTATGCGTAATTGTGTAGCTAAAAACAGACACACCAGTCATGTTGTCAGGTCATAGCGACATAGTGTGTAGACAGGTCATAGCTGATAATAGATCATAGCTTATGCATAATTGTGTAGCTCAAAATCGCAACTACCGGCAACCCAAACATTATAAATACTATCTCGCAGGCTTTGTGAGCCTCTGACGATGTATAAAACTTACTTATTGTTGCCTTGGGATTGGGTCAAGTGTCTTTCCGTAAACAAGGAAGTATTCGTGCATGGCAGATTCAACATCCTTAAACGTTTGAATTGAATGTCCTTGCTTACACAGTTCATCATTAATAAAATCTAATCTCAACATCCTCTGTCTGGCCCATTGTGACTTGGCTGTTTCGAGTTGTTCTAATGCTTTATTACGTCATTTACGCTCCTCTTCAATTTCTTTAGCATTTGATTCCCCCATAGTAGAAAATAAAAAATTACTTACCCCCAAAAGCTAGAGCATTAACAATAGCTCCAACGACCATCATTGCAATTGATGCCATACTATATGTTTATAAAATATTCAAATGCTCAATAATACTATGTTTATAAAATATTCAAATGCTTAAGTACTTCATACTTACTTGGGATAAGCACTTGTTTGATTAGCATATCTTTTGTAGCCATTGCTAGGCCTACATCTAGAACCATCAAAGGCCAAGCTGCTGACCATCGCTGAAGGATACATTGCGTTTACCAACATTTTACCATCTGTAACTGGAGTAGTCATGCTTTTATAACACTACATGAGGGCTTATCTCTATTTGAACCTCATCTTGTGCAATTGCTATCAGTGTTTTCTCTTCTCCGTTCTTATAAAACAACCATACCACCGCTATAATGCCTATAGCATAGGGAGCCCAAGTTTTAATCGGTCTATGTTCAGCGATTGAATTGTGTATTAGTTTTGCCTTTTGCTAGTGCACCCTTCCTACCAGCTGCGACTTTTCGAGGATTCTTAGTCACTCTGACTTGTGGTGCAATCGCTTGTGGTGCAATCGGGGCTTGTGGTGCAATTGCTTGTGTTTCGTCATTCACTTGTGGTACAATCGGAGATTGTGCAATTGGTATTTCTGTCTTCATTATTAGTAAGTTGGTACGTATGTTTAAATTGACAATAACTAGCCGTTATTAAAGTGGTGGTAAGTGGCGCTAAGAACATTCCGTATCTATGATAAAACTCACAGCTTACTGCACCTACAGGGTGTTTCGATGAATGGGTCTTTCTCGAGAGATTCTCATAAATACATGCGATTTTCTGCCGGGATAGGAAGAAACGCACTAGCTACAACTGTGTATAGTTGTTACTTAGCCAAACATATTGGTTTAGTCATGGTAGCTCCCAGTCTGGACTCATAACGTGAGTACAGTTTTTTAAATTTCTTTGTCGCTCATGTTATCAATTTTATCAGTGGTATAATTTGCCCCCCAATAATTGGAGCATTTTCAACCAGCTACAAAAGCCGCGAGTCTTTCTTTATGTTGATCTGTATGTTGATCTGTAACTACAGGCTCATCTTGGAGCAGTTGTTCGATAAGTTCGTCGCATTTGATCCATAATGTAATACCAAAGGAGATATTTAAGTCTTAAATAATGAAATATTGCATATCCAATACAGCCCTAAATAATAAACTGTTGCAAAAGAATGAGGGTTTCAAATCACATTATTACATAATAACCACTAATGTTCATTTTTTTGTATTTTTGCTATATTTGGCATAATTTTTCTATGATTTGCTCAGCAGTTGTTAATTTTTTGCTAAGCAGTTGCTATATTTTGCACAGCATTTGCTATATTTTTGCTATATTTTGCTATATTTTTCTCTACAGTTGCTAATTTGCAATTGCATAAGCAGCTGGTTGATTGGTTTTTAATTCGAGTTTACAGTGCTTCATTTCCGCTAACAGTTTTCTGACTTTATCTCGTTCAGGCTTGGTAGAAATAACATAATTTTTGCGTAGACATTCCTCAAATGAATGAAACAGGGCTACCCATTTGGTCTGCTCTCTGAGATCTTTCAGGACAGAGTTGTATTTGTGAGTAAGTACCCAAACGCTATGCTCCTTATGTCATCCGGAGAATGCTAAATATGAAAGCATATCTTTCCTTTTGGAAAGTTCTTTACTCGCACTGCAGTTGTCTATTATAAAAAGGGTTGATTCTCCTTTGTATTTTTCATGACATACTCGTAAACAGTCTTGTAATCGATTGTCTGGATCAACTTTGAACACACCGGGATCATTCATTACCCAATCTCTCGATTGGTATGTTTTATTAACGTTTATAGTCGGGCACAGAATAATAATATGGGTGAAAACATCTTGATAATGACTTTGTAAAATATCTAGAATAAAAGCTTTTTTTTCGCAACCCTTTTGCCCGCAGATGATAGCGCAGTGCGTTTCTATAGGTAAAAGATTATTAATAGATCGCTTGCACGAATCTTCCATTCTGTATATTAAGTTGCGCATTCATAATCACGTACAAATATATGTTTAATTTATCATCCGTTTTGAAGAGCTTTGTTATCTGTATAGTAACACCCTCACTAGCATTTTCTATTCTCCTTAGTTGGTCATCATCTGTGGTTCGCATGTCGAGCCATAACACATACTTCACATACCTTGACATATAGTTGATTAGGCACACCCTCAATAGTCAATTCTACTTTTGTAATCTTGGGGTTGTAGAACGTCTTGGTATCTCTTTAAAATGCTTCAGAGGGGTCCTCAGTAACTTTGATTACTCTGCCGTAGTCATAAAAAGTGAGTTCGTATTCTAACCTCGGCTAGGGATGCTTGATGGAAGGGCATGTGACTATCTAGTAATTCAAGGTCGAGCGGAATAAAGAATCGGTTACCTAATGCATCAGCAACAGCATTATCTTTTACAGTGGTATTGTCGCCAGTAGAAGCACCCACACGCAGTCTCATTGTGTTCTGATTACAAATACCTTTGTACTATAAGTTTTCCCGTTATTTAGCCGTTCTCCAGAGATCCATGTAACAGAAGTATACATTGCTGTCGTCAATACTCAAAACCTCATTACCGATAATTTTAATCGCGATTTTCTTAAAAATCGCATGACCTATGTTCTGAACGAGCTCCCTGTTAGCGTCAGCAGAAGTCAAACTAATTGTAAATGATAGTTGGGCAGTTCCTGGAACTAACACATCGTGGGCTCTGAAAATAGGAAAGCGAACCAGAACTGTTTGATTCTGATCAATGGTACTCGAGTTATTAGTTATAGTTACAGACTGGCGAATTGCTTTGACCCCTAATGGATCCCGAAGTCTACATTGTGGATTTAACTTGTGTCCGTATTACGAAGACATTGTTATATTGAAATTATGTAACCTTATGTTTAATATAAAAATGGATGATATTAATCAAGATAACCTACCTGATACTAATACAATCGAAGAGGGTACTGATGAAACAAGCTTTGTGAATCTTAACGATGAACTTTTGAAACCATCCGCTTATGAGTATTACGATGCCTTAAAAGATGACAAAAAATATGTTACACTAATTGACTATTCAAAGTTTACAATAGATATACAAGGAATATTGCGACTGCGTGGCTCTCCGGATATTGACCTTATGTATTCTCATACTCGTAAGCCCCTAACCTTGTCTACACTAGCTGGACGTTGTGGTGGTATCAACATTATTCGTAATGAATAAGGTCTTGTTGACTACTCACAAGGAAAACTTTCTGCGAAGACTACTAAGGTTCTTCAGATTGTGGGTACTGAACTCGGTGCCATAGATAAAGATAATTTGGAAGAACGCGCGAAGCTTGCCTCGGACGGACTCGCAGAAATCATGGAGACCTACTACGATAATTCCACGTTACAGGTACCATCCTTTGTTCAAAATAATGGTATGTGTATGAGTAAAATTAATAGAGAATATTTTCATTACAATTTAGTTTAGTCTCATGACGATCGTTGAATCGCATCATCGTTTTTGCATAAAAAAATCCCTGTGTAGTAGCAGTATAGGTATATTAATCTGGCTCCAGTGGAAGTGGTCCAGAACCATCATTACCTATACTACCTCAGTATTTAATATGAGGAAGTTCTACACTCTGTAGTATATACAGGACAATAGAACTGTATACTATTTTAGTGTCAATCCATACATTTATGATAAGCAATTCGAGAATGTGGGTATGAACATGGAATTGAAATCACCTAACAGGAACTAATTTCAATAAGACCCATATAGAAAATATTTGAGGCCATCGATGTATTTAAATGCGTTTAAAGTTAGTGAGTGAAATGCTTCTAAGTTTACAATTATTTCGGTTACTATCATATGATCGTGAGTGGTTAAAATTTTACATTGGATTGGCAATATTGGAGCCAGATCGCGATAACAGATTCATTCTGTTTCAGCGCTGAACATAATATATGAGGCACGAAACAACATCTATGTACGACTCAGAGTGATGATATTCTCAATATTTCAAATGTTTTATGATCAACAGGTTTCGGCAATGGTTTAGCATTCAACGCCTGCTATGTGGTCCCAGGATACTATTTCATAAAACGACGAGGATTGGCTTATGGTGTTACTGTGTCTGGAGTTGCGGTCGGCATGTTTATCACAGGACCTCTGTGTCAGCTCCTCATGGACACATACAACCTACGTGGTTGTCTGCTGGTTATGGGTGCTCTGTTATCAAACATATGTGTTGCTGCAAGTCTTCTGAAGCCAATGATGGCGATGGACAACAATAGTCAAAATGAAAAGAACTTCAATGTCGAATTTGAATCATTTACATGTACGGAGGGATGTGACACCATCAACGATCCAATGTGCGGGGGTGTTCATGAGCATACATCCAATATAAAGATGGCCCAAACCAATGAATATACAGTGAACAGAATGCTCATACCACCAGCGGGCTCATCTTTTGGCCACGATCAATGTGTTAGAATGGATCATAATTCTCCTGACATTGGGTGTGTACTCAATGACACAATCCACGATGAAACAGAATTACAGGTCCGACATGGATCCCATAAACATGGTGATGTGAAGATGGACGCACTGATCCCACTATGTCGAACAGAAGAACCCCAGTTAAGCACTGACACCGTTGTGAGTAAATACAGCAGGCTCTCAAGATGCTTTGGGCGGATGCAGATAAGAAATATTCCAAACAAGTATGGTTTAATTTGTTTCTGCTTAAGCTATTTTTTCTGGTTCTTAGGGGAAGGCACCGGTTTGTTTCATTTACCTAATTATGCCAAGTACAAAGGAAGTACTCAAAGTGAGGCTAGTAGTCTCTTTACAGCGATGGGGCTCACAAGTGTAGCGTCAAGACTCCTTGTGGGGTTTGCAGCCAGTGATCTTTCAGTTGGATATCTGACTCTTCACATGGGGCTTCTTGGAATAGCAGGGCTCCTTACATTGTTTTTCCCTCTGTTTTCAAACTCATATGCCCTGCAGATGGTGTTTAGTGGAGCATATGGTTTGTATACTGGAGGTCTTAACTCCCTTGTGAGCCCCTTAACCATACAGCTGGTTGGACTGGAACACTTGGCTGTTGCCTTTGGTATCGAGAACTTCTGCTGTGGTGTGGCGTTATTCATAGGCCCTCCTCTTGCAAGTAAGTGAGCCACTGAGCGAGTGAGCGAGTTGGATTTTACGCCCCCTTTAGCAATCTTCAAGCAGCAATATTACCATGGGGGACACCAGACATGGGGTTCATGTATTGTACCCATGTGGGGATCGATCCCGGGTCTTCGGCATGACGGGCGAATGCTATAACCATCAGAACACCGCACGTCCCCTCAAATATCTCAGCATATTTCTGCAGATTATATGTCATGGTGCTTTTTGAAAAAATACTGAAACGTCTTTAACCCTTGGCTGGCACTTTTTGATTAGCCAATAGGATCTTGTGTACTGGCCCCAAACGCATGCATCGTAGATATGTGAGCAGATATTGTGTGTTCGAATACCAACTTCACCAAGATTATAGTTCTGGGTTTGTCAGCTCCATATTACTTACCATGTAAGGCAGTCGACACTCTTAGGTTTTCTCCCACACGCTGTGATATAACTGAAATAATATTGAAAGTTTGCATAAAACAAAGTCATTTACTCGCTCATTCAACAAATATCCATTTGATACCCATTACTGACAAATAATGTACACTGGAATATGTATTGCTATAACCTATAACATTGCATTTCAGGTTTCATCTTTTCACAAACAGGGAGATATGAACTGACATATGTGTTTTCAGGTACTGTACACTAGTTTTACTATGACTCGACGTCAACAGATTCTCAGTACACTATTAAGCATTCCCTTGAAATCATGGAAGGGGCGGTGGGATAGCCTAATGGTTAAAGTGTTTGCTTGTCATGCCAAAGGCCCGGGTTCGAGTCCCCACATGGGTACAGTGCATGAAAACCATTTCTGGCGTCCCCCGCCATGATATTGCTGGAATATTGCTGAAACCCCAACTCACTCACTCACTTGCAACCCTGGAAGGAGCTGATGTGTTTGCTCCCATTTGAGCTCTGCTGCCGCGGCATTTGGTTTTACTCAACCCCCGGTATATGACAGATGTTAGAGACTTCATACCTTATGCAACCTCCTACATACCCAAGGAGAACGTTTCGGATGTATGGTTGGATGACCTTGAAGGTCAAGGTCACTCAGTACAAACTAGGCGTAAAACCAGCTTGTGTACATGATGGTTTGAGTATTAATAAATTGGATTCCATGAAATTCGACCTTCATATAAGGTCAAGGTCACTAAAGATCAAAGTAAGAAGCATGATTTACATTTCATGAAATTTCAGATACATTTATGAAATATCAATGGTTTATGCAATCAGGTAAGAGTAAAGTAACTCAACACCTATCATATGTCATCCTTGTGTGAAATGTCAAGGCCGCATTTCAGGTTTTTACTCATGAAATGATTTGTAAATAGTATTGTTGGTATGTGTGGAGACTTCTTTTTTATAACACAACTATATTTCGCTATAAGTAATGTTCTCGCATGTAGTTCGATGCCATTCAAGGGCATGGTCGCTCGGTGGTACATCCCAAAATACTTGTGTAAAAAACAATAACTTATCATTGGAATTTGAGGAAACTCCATATACATTATCGCATGGCTGATATTGAAGGTAATAACTGTGGTATAGCTAAACCCTAAATGGGCCCCATCCTTAAATGGGCCTCAGCCAAAGATAGGATAGGGGAGATAACTCTCACGAGCATGCTGCTACTTACAGTGATTAAACACAGTTAAAGAACGGAGACATCTTTGTCATATCGCCACAATAACCCAGAAGTAGCTGGAGGTATGACAGCTCATTCTGTTTTAAAGTTGTACTGTAATGGGCATATATTTTTCTCAAACCAGAATTCATGTTATCAAACAGAAAGTGCTACGGTCTTTGTTATTAAGGACTGCATTTGGCATGTGTGAGATCAACTGTGGCCCAAAATGGTTCATATCAAAGTCAAAATGGTTCATGACACTTGTTCATGGTTTCTTGTGATACGTTGTGGGGGCATTCGGTAGACAGTGGCTACTGTTTGTGCTTGTAACAACTTTCTTGTTCTACAAATATAGTTGATGCTTGTATGCCCACTTTCTGTTGACCCTTTTATAACTTGAAGGCCTACTACTTATAAAAAAATTCACAAGAAAAACTTCTATCTACACTTACGATCTCCCTAAGCAAAAACGTCGACACTGTTTCTGTACATTTCAGGAACTAGTCTCTTGACGGCGGCAATATGTGGAGGTCTCGTTGGAATGTGTACAAGCAAACCATGTACCAGATCGCAGCAATCAACCGGTCCTATACATCTACAACCTGTTACTCCTCCACAAGAACAACACCTGACCGATGTTTAGCACCGTGGACTGAAACTTCACACAAAAATATACTTATTCAATTGTTTTGATTTTTCGTTCTTTAATACTGATATGCATGCAAAGTTGCTTTTTTTAATCTCACTCACTGATACATTACGTATCTAGAATATATTCTATTCTCGATTTGAGTTAGACTTTACATAAATTAAAATTAAGTTCGACTGGAAACTGAAGTATATATATAATGTAGGTTGTGGAAACTGAAGGAAAATGGTAAATACCTTAAACATTTACTCTGAAAGGGGTGAATTTGAGGAAACGACCATGCATATTCTGGATGGGATGGGATGGGAGATCTGTTGTTGAGACCGAATGTTGCTTCGGTCAGCGCTTCAAAAACGGTTCATTTATATTCTCTGAAAAGGTGAGTCAAATATATCCTGTATTCTAAATCGTGTAAGCTATTCATTCAAGACCTAGTCAGCATGTACCTGGACTCCTTATTACATTAAGTTCCTGTAGATTCAGTGTAGATCTTGTAAAGAGAATAGTTATTTCCTTTTGTTTATTATGAGTTCTGAATTCAAATAATTCAGTTATATTTCAGCAAAGTCTGAATCAAGAAGTGCGATATGGCATAACGCTGTATTGTAAGGTCCCTGCTGCCTGTACGGTGGTGGAAGCTTTGCAGTCACATTACCATCTCATCCTACCGGGTACCCATTCACTAAGGAGGCATCAGGTGCCACAAGTGTTTCAGCCCAAGAAACTCTCAGGAGTGAAGCTCCCGAACACTGTCACATCCAACCACTCTACACTTAACTTCGACTGATTTAAGACAGGACCACATTGCTGTTCTGTATGAGCATTAAAGTACATACAATCGTCATACTACAGACTCTAAACTGAATGTATGCAATGAGCTCGATATGTTGCCATGGTAATTAGTTGTTTGAACATGCATCGAACAACGTATAAACCTAGGAAAAGGTTGCTTTATGTTTTCTTTGTTATGAGAACGAAGCTGTTTATCTCAAGATATGTTTTGTAACTGCCATGTCAAAAGGTTTTTGAGTGCATTTCAATTTTTTCCTCTTGTTCTTTGTCTCATATGACATGTAATTGTACTTGTGACTATCTGTCGCAGCATGTTCATCCCCATGACAATATAGATCGTACAGTTGCACCCATCGTGATGATGATGAGACGCTCATCCTTTACAAACTGCACAATAATATGCTGTGCAATCAACCTGTCCATTCGTTTAACTGCGTACACAAACCTTTATAACAAACTTTTTCTCATGAACCCATTTGCATTGATCCTGTGAAGGTGAACGGTGGTGATCGAACGTGTAAACATCAATTTTCCGTAAATATATATTAACAGTCGAGTGTGTGTGCTTATCTTGTGTATCCTTTATTAGGAATACAGAAAATATCATGCAACCCTTATGATGCGAGAGGTGACTGAAAAGTTCTGAGCCTAGCTATGATGGACAGTTAATATAGTTTCATACGCACATTAATTTTCACAATCCCCTCCGAGGTCAACACACTTCTGCCAACAATGATTGAGTGCCCGGATCCCACTGGTGTAGAATGCTTCCCCCTGGAGGTGTAAAAAGTCTTCCAAAGGTGAAATGACGTCACCATGCCAGCTGATTGAACTTTGTTTTCTTCGTAAGAGACGTTAGATGTTTCCACTATTTTAAATGTTGTTTAGTCTCTGGCTGATATTGGTGAACCCACGCATGATAACAATTTTCTCAACAATAGCAACTTGGTCTGTTTCGAAACGACGAAATGATGAACCTGGAGCGTTTCGGAGTCAGAAGCCTTAGAACCCAGCGTGCTGAAACCTTTGTCATGCCCAGTTCATACGTCCGAACGTTCTCAACTCTCCTGGGAGAAATGTCTGTGCTGGCTGTGTGTCTGGTAGTGTGTTGTCAATCACTCGTGATCGTTTCATGCATCTTATCACCATTTTACTTGGTGGAAGCTGCCCACGTCTCATTCCTTAAAGTTGATCACTGATTGTGTGGTCAGGCTCGCTGATTTGGTTGATGCATGTCATCGTATCACAATTTCGTGGATCGATGCTCATGATGCCTATCTGTGGATTGTCTGGTCCAGACTCGATTATTTACAGCCCGCCGCCATAAAGCTGGAATATTGCTGAGTGCGGTGTTACACAAAAAATACAACAAAAAAGACATATCAGCCTGGATGGCTGTTTGGAGTACTTGATGGTACTTGATAGGCACTTTTGTCTATTTTCATTAACACAGAATACCTAGACTTTTGATGCTAGCATATATATTCTACCTGGTTATGTATTTGGTTCAATGCCTTTAAGCATGGAAATTATTGTACTCAATACATGCATATGATTAAGGGTATATTATATATCCTTCGTAGTTCAGCTCAGAATTGTTCAACTACCTCTCGTATAGTGTCAAATGATTTGCATGTTGGTTTACATCAACACTCATACTTCGGATAGTGATCATAATACAATAGTTTTAGCAAGTGGGCACCATATGCTTGCATTTGAATTTCAACAAACTAATAAAGGTAATTGTAATGCAATAGCAGCCGCCATGGCCAGTGGTGCAGTATAACTCAAAATGTCAAACAAACAACCAACCTCAAAGTCTATAGTACACGGTGCTATAAGGAAGCGTTCAAGTACAGGGACTTTGCCTTTGAACCGCCAGTACCTTCAACCTAACTACCTCGGCAGCATGTTCATATTGGAATCCAGATCAGATTACAATGCGGTGTTTTGCCGCCTGGGAACGGCAATCAATTCAATTCCGAAAGACAGACGTCCAATATGTTCATCCCCTATAACATGCCCATCAAATAAATACTTCTTTGGAGACTACACACATGAGCAGTCATCTAAACGTTTGCATCAGAAGCCTGTTTTTGATATATTTCTGTAATTTATGTTTCACCCTTCGCATAATCCCTTTGTCAGCACATTTCTTTCCATATGTACTTGAATTCAAAAGCATCAAGTTGACACATCGTGATATAACTGAATATTGTTCAAGGAGACCGTCACTCTTGCTTACTTCAATGTTGACAATGAAAATTCAATAAACCCTTTGTCACATATTGAGTTGCTAAGCAAGGATCTGTAGCCGTGTTGTAGAGCGTATAATATGAAGAGGGACAGCTCATTTCACGCATACATTGTTCGATACATTGTGTTTCAGGTACTGGAATTTGTCCATATGTCTCTTTGAGTCTGTCAAGATAATTTATGTTAACTGTACATAGCAACATAGACTTATCAACGACGAGGTCTTCCTCAAATGGTGAACGGTCTTCGTTAACCAATGAATAATCTCTGTGTTTTTGTCGTAAATATATATAATTATTCGCAATCATTATCTGGTATCTGAGCTGGTTGCCAGCTCCAATGTTTCCTACACAGCCGCTGTTATCAATATCTCCAGTTCCTTTGACGAGGTAGTCAAGAGAAGATGTTGGTGAGTGTTCTTGTCGGTGCAGCTGTCGGCGTTACAATACTGCAGAAAGTGATCGGTGAGTATTTCACTCTGGAGCTGCTGAAAAAGCTTTTTCTTAATCTAATGATAGTAGCTGGGAGTGGCACTCGAATCATCCTAATCTGAGTGAGTGCTTGAGTGAGTGAGTTTTTATACCACTTCTAGAAAGTTTCTAGCAATATCATTGGGAATCACACATAGTATCCATGTTGGTTTAAGGTGAGGTTCTAACAATAAGATCAAGAAGTATTTATTGGGGCAACACTGCATTTGTTGTGGTATAACCAACACATTTACTAATCAGGAACTATTATCGAAACATACTTGTAGTTTCTAGACAGTTATGATAAAAGAAATATATTTTGGGTGGAGGGTTAGCCTAATGGTTACAGCGTTTGCTCGTCACGCCAAAGCACCAGGTTCGATTCCCAACATGTGAACAATGAGTGAAGCCCATTAACTTCCGCTGGCTTCGAACTATAATGCCTCACTCACTCACAAACAGCTGCAGATGTCTCGTCACTGGTCACTGTTTACTTCCCGATCACCTTTGATTGGTGGATATATGTGTCCCAGTCATATGTCAACGGGTACAATAGCGTCCCTTCATCAATGGTATCCGTTTGTAGTCAGCGGGAATCCCAAAATTGCATCAACGTCCCCGTAATAATTCGGGTTTTAAATTGGTTCCCATTAGCCCATGCTTGTCATCAGAGGCGATTTAAACTCAGAGACTTGGTTGACTGTTTATTTGATTGTTTGTTCGCCTCTTGCGACAAGCAAGACCTGTGAAGATCCGGAGTAGAATAGGTCTTCAACAACCCATTCTTGCCGTAAAAGGCGACTATGCTTGTCGTAAGGGTTGACTAACAGGATAGTTTGGTCAGGCTCGCTGACTTGGTTGATGAATGTCATCGATCCCAATTGCGTGGATCGATGCTTATGATGTCAATCAGTGGATTGTCTGGTCCAGAATCGATTATTTACAGACCACTGTAATATTGGTGGAATATTTGTGAGTGCGGTGTTAAACAACAAACAAACAAACAAACGACAAGTAAAGTCGCCTCTTATGGCAAACATAGATTGCTGAAGACCTATTCTAACCCGGATATTCACGGGTCATTTGGTTGATTGAGTATCACGTTATTCCAATCACTGGATTTAATTATTTACAGACCGCCATCAATTATTTGAATATTTGTGAGTGTGGCGTAAAACACCCTACCAAGAATTTCGTCTTCAATCAAGGAAGGCATGACCCGCTACATTCCTCTGCGTAAAGCAATCCTATTCTTGAGGCTTCAAATCCAGATTCGCATCCTCATTATGTTTCAGCATCCCTCCCATCCTCGTGGGTCCCCCGAAAATGTTAAAGGTCCCCAAAAAATGTCCTCCCACACCAACCTGACATGCCCTGATGTAACTGATACATACATCAGAGCAGGGTTATACCAAACCCACGTACTTACTCAGTCTGTCAACATGGTCTTACAATTACCCATGTTACATCAAAGTGGTCAACATCTTGGATATGTCTCATGTTATGCTTTACTCAAAAACAACAGCTATTATATAACTTAAATACTGAGTGTTTAAACAGCGTACAAGCATCTCACTAACCATTTGATAACTGATGCCAGCGGACACGTGAATACATCATCTGTTGGTGTGTTTATCCTCAGTTCAGCGGATGAGCAACTTCGTGGTCTGATCATGATACATTGTGACACCATGCTACCTGCCAGTACCACACGATCAGCCATTGCCACACACTACATTTGTTCATGAAGCAGTCATTAGTCGAGTGTTAAACCTTACACTCAAAGTCTAAGAAGGAACCCATGATGTGACGATACGTTGATTTGCCTTAGAACCGCCAGTTTTTCAGTATGGTAACTAAAAATGTCATCCAACCAACCAACTACCCAACCAACCTCAAAGTCTATAGGAACCTGTGATATGACGATGAGTTCAAGGGAGGGACTTGCTTTAGAACCGCCAGGGTGGCGGTTTGGTAACTCAAAATGTCAACCAACCAACCAACAAATCAACCAACCATGCAACCACCCACCCTAAAATTAATGGGAACCCATGATTTGATGATGCCTTCAAATACAGGGATTTATTGATGTGCCTTTGAACCACCAGGGTGGCAGTATAGTAACTCAAAATGGCAACCAACCAACCAACTAAAAGACCAACCATGCACCCACCCACCCTAAAATTCTATAGGCACTTGTGATATGACGAAGCGTTCAAGTACAGGGACCTAATGAGTTGCCTTAGAATCGCCAGTGGTTTGGTATGGTCACTCTAAATGTCACCCTACCTACCACCTAACTACCTCGGTGGTATGTTCATATTTGAATCCAAATCAGTTCAAACTATGGTATGTTGCCGTCTGGGAACGTTGACATGCAATCAATTCCATTCTCTGACATCAGAAAGACAGACGTCAAAAACGTTCATTCCCTATTATATTCCCATCAAATAAATACTTCTTTGGAGACTACGTATATGAACAATCATCTAACATTTGTATCAGAAGGGTATTTTTGATATATGCTGTTCATTTATGTTTGATCCTTTGCATAATCAATTTGTCACCAGATGGACATCAAATATAGTAACGGGAGGAAGTAACTGTGCTACATATAAAGTGGTGTAAATGTGATGTAATAGAAAATAACTACATACGAGTTGGTCATTAATCTGATCAACAAATTCATTGAGAAAACCGATACCTGGTAACAGGAGAAATGGAGCAACGCAGCCTAAATGAGACGGTGGTGTAACAACTCAATTGACAATGTCAATATCTGGTGTGACCAAAATTTGCGGTGATACAGGCGAGTCAGCGGAGGCGCATTGAAGACATCACACAATTAAAATCAGCCTGGGGGATGTCGTTTCAATGTCAACCAATGATTGACCCAACTGAGCTTGTTTTACCATCTAGTTTGGGTGTTGTCGTAGGCGTCGTCCATCTTATCCGGTCATGGATCTACAGCAGTGTTACGCTGCCTCAAAAAGTCTGTTACAACATACGCAACGTGAGGGACATATCGTCCCTGCGTTTCGCCAGATTTAATCTCGAACGATGTAGCCACGGTAGCGTATGCCCCTCAATTATCAATTAATAACTATGAGTCCATCCCAAACCATAACACTTCCATTCCCAAACTGACATGAATGAGTTACACAAGCGCCACATAAACATTCTCCTGGACACGTTTAGACCCTTGCACGACCATCAAAGCTGTCCAGTTCAACCTGGTCTGTGAACAGTATACTCTCCCAGTCTTGTCTTCTTAACCCCAGGTACTGTCTACACCAAGATAGGCGTGCCTGATCGTGATGATGACGTGGAAGCAAAATCGCTGGACTTAGGGGCGGGATGTTGTGCTCCCTCAACCATTTGTGTTCAGTTATGCCACTAAATGGTCTGAACCAAGGCATTGTCCAAACTGTTATTGGGGCAGTTTGGTATCGATTCTGTATATGCATCAACAGAATATCGTTGTCTTGTTGGTGGCAAGTCATGAGTATTGCCCTGCTGTAGAACGTCTCTAAAGACATGCTATTGTCTTTCGATGAAAATAAAACGTCTGAGAACTTCGTTTTGCGCCATTCCTCTTTGCAGTATACCAGGATACATCAACTGTCAGTAAACCGTGACACTGCCTCAGAGTTATTAATGGCCAAACAATTGTGAGCACCTTATAACGAAACAATCAGTGTGTACTGTCCACATTCAAAATCTACGTGAATATCATGCTTCCAACGAACACGCAAACATCCAAATTGTGTGCCGTGAATAAACATGAGTGTTCTAATTGTGGATCTCGTCCTTAAGGTCGAGACTACTTCCGGTTGCGTGCGCCTCCAAGATGGCGGGAAGGCGGGAAGACGGAAAAGGCGGGAAGGCGGGAAGGCGGGAGGGAGGGAGAGAGAGAGGGAGGGAGGGAGAGAGGGAGGGAGGGAGGGAGGGAGAGAGGGAGGGAGGGAGAGAGGGAGAGAGGGAGGGAGGGAGGAGGAGGAGGGAGCAGGGAGGGAGTGCAGGGTGTGCAGGGTGTGCAGGGTGTGTGTCGATTGCGTCTGGAGATGGTGGATCACTGAGACGAGCTTATACACAGTGGATGACCCAGCAACTTTGTTGCTAGGTTGACGTCACATCACCGAAGGATCTTGCAGCAAAATTCCAGAAAAATGACAACATCGGGTTTTATGACGTGATTGTAAACTTTCAGGTGCAAGGTCTCGTTCAACAAGGTGGTCATATTGCAGCACAATGACAGTCGTTCATCTAAGTTAAAGTATGTGGCAATCACCTAAGCGCTACGATCATGTTGTGGAACTTTAGGATTGGGAATCGACATGCAGACCTGAGGAGAAAAAAACAGATCGAGATCTGACCAATCAGGCGCTTGGGTTGTCGACCAGCAGAGGGCGCGCTCGGCCTGTTCGGGCATCTGATTGGTCGAAACGGGGTTGTGCTTTCTCTCCATGGTGCAAGCTTGACCCTATGGAAAACAAACACAAGGGTCGGGCCGTTTTGAAAAACCAGGGCTCAGGCCGAGCGGCGGAACGGACCAATCAACGGACCCAGAGTACCCCGTACCGTTTGGAAGGGAAAGACACGACTCGATCCAGATGGTTAAGAACCGCTAACCATACTTATCGTTTGACATTCAAACCAGACTACTTGGAAAGCGTACCACCAGACCCCGTTCCCATAGAGTTACCCCCTTTATTTGACATGGTGATCGAAGACTTCTATCAACAGATGTCAGGTCAGAAGGGAGATCGTATTGGTCTAGGTATCGAACACCCCCCTTTGGACACTGCCATACAGATTCCATTTCGTCACATTGAAGATCTCCGTGGCCTAGATATCGACGACCTAGCACGCAGGGGACGTGCCTTGGCCCAAATCAACTATCAACTGAAAGTCTGCAGTCAAGAGGTGGACCGGAGACTGATGTACAAGTGTGATGAGACTCCACCCAACGCCACCGTGCTGCATTTATTCCATCATGATCACCACTATGATGTGATCACTTCCATGCCAGCCTTTTATGAGGCTAGCCATTACTGTGAACTCTGCGACCACCGTTATGAACATCCCGAAAAACATTTTTGCACCAAGCAATACCGCTGCCATCGCCACCTCCACTCTGGCTATTGTGGACCCCAGGAAGAGCATGGGATCCCTTGCCTGACATGTCAACGATGGTCCCAAAATCAACACTGTTACACCCATCATCTCCAGTCATCGTCAGAGGGAAACCCAGCGCCTGTCAATCTATTCACAGGTGCCCGACTTGTTTTCAGCTTGTCCGCTACTTGGAGACACCCATGGTTACATGCTACATGAATCCCCTCTGTGAAGCTGAGGAGGGGGAGAAGGAGGAGGAGGAATGCTACAACCAAAACTGATGATACAACATCAAATACCTCTTCTATGATTTTGAATGTATGCAAGACACGGGGAAGCACATCCCGAATTCATGCGTGGTGCAGTTAGGATGTGGACGATGCATCGGTCAAGAGACAAAGGAGTTGTGTGAACACTATCCATGGAGAGAAGAAGGTTATGGACCCAGCTGGTTGACGACTCTGGCCAAAAAACCCAAGAAGAAGAAGAAGAACCAAGAGGAAGGACAGCAGCACGCCTAGGCAAAAGAAAACAGGACGGAACCCTCTCAAGCATCCCCCCTACAAAGCGTCGGCAACGTCCATCACCTCAGGAGGTTGGGAAGGGGGAGGATGCCATGGCGGTGGACCCGTCCACCCGGTTTGAGTAGGAGGAGGAGGAGATGAAGAAGACGAATAAGAAGAACACCCCCGTCCAGTCGCCCGAGAAGGAGGACCGCATTTAGGCGATTGCTCATAACGCGCAATCCTATCTATGGATCATGAAGGGCATGCAGAAACATCTGGTGAAACTCCCAAACGAGATTCAGAGAGGGCACCAGATTTTACATGGAACCCTGAAGAAAGGGTATTTTCCTCACTTTTTCAATACCGAAGCCAACCAGACCTACAGAGGTCCCATCTCCCACAGAACGCACCGCCTTCCTCCAGTGGCATGCCAAGAAAGTTCAAGAAGAAGTCTTGCATGAAGAGCTCTTAGCCTACTGCCAGAACGATGTCGATATTTTGAGACGTGGGTGCTTTAACTTATGACAGCACTCCATCAGGACGGATTGCATAGATCCCTTTTTAGAGACTTTGACAGACGCTGCGTTCAACATGAAATCCTTTCGAAAACATGATCTGAAACCCAAGACAATAGCCATTCTTCAACCTCGGAGATAAAATATTCCCACGCCTGTATGCACTGGTTAGATGATCTCATGGAGACCGACCCCGATCTGTACATCCTGCACGCCAAGAATGGAGGTGAAAAGGAGTTCACGTGTGGAGAGAGTAAACATCATTACAGTGTGGATGGCTCAATCCAGCGACAGGCATCATCTATGAATTCATGGGTTGTTTCTGGCATGGGTGCAAGAAATGTCACAAGACCGAAAGTGGAGAACGTCGATGGGACCACGTCCTACCGACACCCTCAATCGCCTAAGTCTCTTCAACTGACACCCTAATGTGAAACGTATCGTCCCCCTGTGGGAATGCGAGGTTTAAAAAATGCAACAGGATGACCCTGCTTTGCGCGCTTTCTTGCAGGGATCCCACTGTACCAATCTACCTGGCCCACTAAAGCCTTACAATGCCTTCTATGGAGGACAAACCAATGCCACCTGATTATGCTATGAGGCCCAAGAAGGTGAAACCATCAAGTATATCAATATCTGTTCGCTTTATCCCTAAATTTGCAAGACCGGAGAGTTTCCCACGGGGCACGCGACCACTCTCCATCAACCCCCTGTGGAGACGTTGTTTGCTATGAAAGCGCTTATCCAATGTCGTGTCCTACCCCCGAGATGGCTCTACCATCCACTACTGCCCTACAGATCAGGTGGAAACCTGCTCTGTCCTTTATGCCGCACGTGTGCCGATACCCAGTCAGACACACCCTGCGAGCACACGGACGAAGAGAGGGCTTGGTTGGGCACGTACACCACCGTAGAAGTCAAAGAAGCAGTGGAGGTGTTTGGTTACAAAGTGCTTCAGATCTATGAAGTTTGGCATTTTGACACCTTTGCAAAGTATGACCCCAAGACCCAGCCAGAAGGACTCTTTGACGACTATATCAATCGTCAAAGAAAGGCATCCGATTGGACAAGGACAACATCGAGAAGAACCCAGGACGCCTTGCTAATGCCAAGTCTTGTCTTACTTCGCTGTGGGGCAAGTTCGGACAGCACTTACACTATAGTAAGACGGTCTATATAAACGAACCAGCACAGTACTTTGTTTTGTGGAGACATGAATGAAATACCATCGAGGATATCATCGTCGTCAACTAACACATGATGGAGGTGACCTATACCCGCAAGGAAGAATTCCAAACCCCTCATTCTCATTTCAATGTCGCCATAGCTGCTTGGGTCACAGCACAAGCCCATCTCGAGCTGTACAAGATCCTCACCATGGTCGGTCCCAGGGCTTTGTACTTTGACACAGACAGACACATTTACATTCATCGACCCACAAAAAGAATAATCCAAAGCTTGGGCTCTCGTTGGGTGAGTTTACAAACGAGCTGAACGGAAACACCATCAAGATGTTTGTGTCAGGAGGTCCCAAAAACTATGCCTATGAGAAAAGACTACCGCACCGTTTACGACAAGCGATGGATCGTCTACAATGAAACCACAGGTCTGCCTGAAGACAATCTCCCCTTTGGGTACAGAGACAAATGGACCATTTTTTTTTCATGATGTTCTTCATGCTGTGTCAACTGTTGGCATTTTATCTGGAAGACAGACGTGTTCAGAGGGAGAGAGAACAATGCCCTGCCCACTTCTATCCATGAAGCCATGAAACCCACAGACCGAAAGTGGATCGACATACACCACTTCGAGAGACTAAAAAAAATCAGGATAGAAAATCTGACCAATCAGAGGCTTGGGTTTTGGACCAATCAGAGACCGTCTCTGCCCTGGTCGGCCCTCTATAGTGCTTTCTCTCCCATGCAACAAGCCTGATCCTATGGAAAAGAAACACAACAGGTGTGCCACAGTGGGTGCCGTGTGGGACAGAAACAAACCAATGAGAAGGTCACATTTTTCCAACAATCAGGAAGCAGGGTTTCAGTGCTTTAAAATACGACAGACGCTCTCTGGTCATCAGTTTTCCTACCGCTGTCCAAGAAACAACATCGTCCCTCTGATTGATGTTCTTAACATTGTTGGCGTTTTATCTGGAAGAAATGCATGTTTGGAGAGAGTACCATCAAGTGTTGATTTAAATCCGTGAAGACTTGGAAGAAACAACGGACAGAAAAGTTGACATCATGTCAAAAGTTATGAATGCCAAGACACGGAGCAACATGGGTGGTAAAGGAAGCGGTGAAGGAAGCGGTGTTATGACCGCTGAACTGTGAACTGAAGACCGACGATGTGTACGCCAAGTTACGTGCAAAGGTCGACGAATTGATGTGCGACATGATACGTTCGAAGATAACGAAACTGGCTGAACCCAAGAAAGTAGCGGCGAAGAAGAAGATACTGTTTGGGACAGTATGATGGAGGATCACATCTTATTGTTACCCCATCTTCACTCGAAGAGCTTGAAGATGAAAGATGCAAGGTTTTCGCGTTCTTTGAGGGACATGTGAAACACTCCCTCCTCAGTTGTCTTTTCATATTTTCTATGTATCTGGTTGATGTTGTTCTTCATTATCAAACAGGGATTGATTGAACTGACTCTTTGTGTCTTGATTGATCTCCGATAGGGTGCAAAACCGAGGGTAGAGATTGAGTTGAGATGTCATCTATGTTGTCTGTCTGTTTGTCTGTCATGTCTGTCTGTCTGTCATGTCTGTGCACGTGTTCGTTGAAAAAAAATACAGCGTATTCTGTATGGGTGTACAGCGAATGGCAACCGCACCATCATGAGTTGGAAGAGATGGCAGAACGCTTAGCAGTTGCTCTTGAGTTTGTGCACAGCATGAAAGAAGCGGATCCTGCCTTAACTGAAAAAGGGGTGGGTTCGCATTGACTGGTCATCGATGATTTGCTGGGCGACAATATGAAAGAAGAAGAAATAGAAGTGCTGCGATGGTTCACCAAGAAAAGTCGTCAACGAAACACATCCATGCTGTATCTCATTCAGAACTTGTTTGCTCAATCACCAGGTTCGCCAGGTGTCTCCAGGCAAAGTTCCTTTTCTGCATGAAGCCTATGAAGACGCCACCTGAGAGCCTTACACTTACCTGTTGTTGGACTTGAAGCCCCTCACGTTGCAAGACCATCACATACGCACCTGTTTTCCAGATCCGAGATGCCCCTCGTCTATGAGCCAAACCTGTGAGATGTAGAGACTTTCATAAAAGCAGGCGAACCCCCAGACCTTCCTTCAGTTGAGTCACAGCCATCATGGGGCGAAGACGGAAACAGACTCAGCCTACGAAGGGAAAGATCAAAGACCAAGAGATGGTCATGAATGATCTCTATGACATGCTCTACAATCCCTCATTGCTACGGGGACTTGCATCCTCTGCACTTCAGAAGAAGACTCCTTCACCACCACCAGGACCGTCTCACTCTTCGATGGTCACCGTGAACATGCATCGTCAGCACCAGCAACCAGCACGTCCTTCAACATCATCAGCACCCTCACCACCACCACCACTCCACGATCTTCAATGCTTTCAACCTCTGCAGCAGCAGCAGCAGAAGAAGAAGAAGAAGAAGAAGAAGAAGAAGAAGAAGAAGAAGAAAAAAAAAAAAAGACAAAAAAAAAAGACGAGAGGCCGTCATGTTTCCGACAAGGGAGGCGACAACCCTTGCCGTCCAAGGAAGAAATCGACTTTTGCAGTTGTTTACGATTGTTGTGCGGAACCTGAGTGCAGGACGCGTCCCCTTGAAAGCTCAACATAAGGTGTGGTTGCAGAGACATAGAGATACCCTGAATAAAATTGTCAATCCCTGTAGATCATTTACAGATAAAATAAGGAGCCTGTGGTCACTTGGGATCATTCCGAGGGCAGACACACGCGATGATAGAACCACCGCCGCCACCGCCTCCACCGACGACGCCCCTGCAGAGAAGCTTCTCTGCATCCGTGGGTACCGATGAACCTCCCCTTGTTGTTGCTGCTGCTGCACCACGACATCCCCAGCATCGACACTCCCCTTGGTGTTTTTGTGGCATGATGTAACCCTGCAGCGAAGTCGTCTTTTTGGTCAGATCATTGTGATATATGGCGTGATCATCATGAGCATGGTTTAGTTGGCCTTGGATTGAGGAGAGAAATAGTTGTGGACAGCCCTGCTCTCCAGTTGTTTGGGATACATACTTCCACCACCCACCTTGACCGCCTCACCAGACGTCCCCATGACATCTGCCATAAGACTTCAACCTGATACCTCTTCCACCCAGAGTTTTCTACCCTAGCTCACGACGCCATCATGGCTGCAACCTTTTTTTCGAAACAAGACTTTTACATGACCCTGCCCAGCGATGCCTCCATGGACATCTATCCAAACAACACCGTCAATACGTATGAAATCAAGTATGACATGGTACAACGTCGCCCCACCCTTTGACTGGTTTGCGCTGAACCTCAAACTGAAAAAAGACACCCTTGTGTATGAAAGTCCGGAGAGCGCTATACCCCAACCACAGTATGCTGTCGTCTATTACGAAAGCAAGAAGATTCCTATCGAGAAAGGCATCTATTCATCTGCAGATGTGGTAAAAACCCTCAACCATTTGATTCAGGAACATATTACAGATGTCTTGAAAGAACAGTCCAAAGTGATGGCAAACGGTTTGTCATTGATGTCAACTATCCCCAAGATAGTCTTCGATTTGACATGTTTGGAGATGGAAAGGTGCGATTCCAAGCCCCTGAAGAAATTTACATAGAGACGCCTGTACCCTTGAGTGCTTTGTCCCAGTGGCAAGAGGGGGCTACTCCCATAACAGGTGGCTATGTGGAAATCACAGGTGATGCAAAAGCGCATCGCCTGTCAGGATTTGATACCATGTACATTTACACCAACCAGGTACAACATCAAATTGTGGATAATACGATGGCTCCCTTGATGATCCACATGCCCATGTCAAAGAAGATGATGCAAGACAGTGTGGTGATTTAAAACCCTCAGCACATTCGTTACCCCAGACTGCGGCATGGTTCCTTTGACGGTATTAAACTCTATATCATGGACGACACGGGACGACCCATGCCATTTCAAATGAGGAAAGCTTTAGGGAATGTGTCGACAAGATGTCAGTTTATGCAGTGTAGTATTCTATGTTGGTATTACGAGATTGCAGAACAAACAGGATGAGTCTGTTTAGGGGGGGATGTAGGACATGTTTCGCACTGATAATTACTCAGGCAATGGTGTAAATCATTGCGATTATTATATTTCTATTCAACATGTAACAGTAAGTTATCAGCATAGATTCACATGCAATCATAAGTAATTATCATGATATAATGAATAAGGCCTGGGTCCAGTAAATGGTCCACACTTCCAGCTGTAAAGTTGTACCCTGTAATTAAAGTTCCATACTGGATCCTTTCCATGGCAAGGCATATAAGGCAGTTTGTACGTATTTTATTTGTTGATGGTGTATTTGGAAAAGGGCCAATCCCTGGATAAGGTGGAGCTTCAGTAAAGCGTTGCAAAGTGGTTGGTTAAAGAGCATCCCTTTGAGCTTTCTGAATCTTTTCATTCACAAATAGCTGGTTCTGGAGTTAGTTTACACTGGGGCAAATACAACGCCACTGTTATGGTTATAAGGACAGTTCTTCATTAGGGGTAAATGATGTGACTGGGGGGTCTCATACTTCGAGTCCAGGATTTTTCTATCTCACAAGTGTTATAAACAAACTACAGTCTGATTAATATGGGATTATTAAATAAAGACTTTCAGTAGCATGTATTGTGGAGTTCCATGAATATTCATGAGTCAATGCTAATAGACATGCATGACGTCACATTGAGGAATTCTTTAGGAATGCCAGCTATTGGAATGTAGTGTAGATTCGTTCAGATGTATACTAGAATGATCATCATCAAATGGAATGTCACCCTTTCATGAAGAAATCTGGAATTCTTTAGGAATGCCAGGTATTGGATTGTAGTCGGGGTAGATACCTTCAGATACATACTAGAATGAACGTCAGCAAATGGAATGTCACCCTATCATGAAAGAATGAAACAGTCCTCGATCTCTTGATATAGCTACTCAATGAATAAGTAGACTGTTGTCATCTAGACAAAGAGGAGAATGTCCTCATTCACCATTTGATCATCACAGTCGACTGCGAGGAAATATATATATTTTGTTTTTGCTTACAACATACAGACGGACCTTTCAATTTTGGATGGAAAAAATCTGATTCAACCAATACTATCAATCTTTTACACTAGAATTAATGAATAAAAAAGAGTATAGTTTGTAAAACATATTTCTCTACTTTATTCATGCTGTGATATATTTTGTTGTAAAAAGTCAGTCTAATTCTTATTTTCAATCTAAATTTCCCACTCGGAAAGATTCTCTTTGCTCATATCGTGCCCTAAGTTTTCCATCTAAACCCTAAATCCGACTATACACGTTCTTCTGAAATTATATCTAGTTCACATCACATATTATTCCCTGAACATATGATAAATGAATGTAAGTATGTTGTAAAAGCTAGGTTGAAATGAAACATCCAAGGTTCTTATTAAGGATACATGAACAGTTTCAGAATATTGTTATCTCACCGAGAGTGTTTTCCAAATCCTGTTGCACTTCACGAAACACATATCTTCCGTATAGCATGTATCCCTTATTCCACACGGCTTTTAGAACTTTTACCCACCTCAACCCTATACTGTGATATACCACCACAATGGTCCTATAGAAATAACCGTCCCCGCCTTATGGTAACCCATGTTTAAGTTACAGTACCCTGTTTAGAGATAATACGTTAGTATGTACTCTAAAAATAATGTTTACCCCATCCAACAGCTGGCTGTGTGAATGGGCGGGACATGCGTTGTACTGATTGACCTAGATGGATACATTACCTCAGGCATTGCTAAACCGTGTGTGAATACAGGCTGCCGCTTTGGGAGACGATGTGAGAACGATGTGAGAACACATGTTTTATCATTTTGAAAATGGTATTCATTGAATGAATTGAAATGTCGATCAGAATAGTTTATCCAAAAGTTTTCTCTATATGTTGAATAGCTGAGCAAAGTGGAATGTCACTTTGAATAGTTTATCAGGAATTCTAAAATTCTCTCAAGACTGAAGTGTTGACCAGCCAACCATGCAGACTTGTCTCGTTGGTAGCAAATGAACGTGAAGTTAACCCTTTTCATCCAACGATATTATAATGCATTTAAATGACACACATCAAACGTTTAAAAGGTTAAAAGAGTGAGCAAACACTTAGTATTTCACAAGAGGTTCAGCTTTAAAAGCGAAATGATCTCGACTCGTGACACTGCTACTGAAAACAAAACTCTCAGTTTACAATCAGACGTCAACGATACAGTAAGTCACGTCTATTTATGTTATTTTCTCTCAAATTTAAGGTATTGGTAATATGAAATTGTAATCAAAGAAAATTATTTAAATCGTGAAACACTGTCTACTGTTCACATCGTTTTGTAACATACGTACTCACTCGTTTTCTTGTCCTTGATATTTACGTTTGTCTGTTTCAGCAACTAGACATTTTTGTAGGTTTCTTATTTGGTTGTTATTGAACTTCATCATGTCGTCCCCTTTTACCACCCCTGTTTATACCTGTGTGTTTTGTCAGAAGGTATACAGCTCCAAACGAGCCTTAGTTAGGCATCAGAGAAATTGCGGGCCTTCATCTCAAGCGTTTACATGTAGCTACTAGTCCAAAAGTTTCAATCGTGAAGACAATTTAGATTTACATACGAAAACGTACCATTTACATGACAGCGATAATTTGACGTGTCAATTTTGTCATACTGTTCTTCCGAACTATCCCACCTATAGAAGTCATGTTTCTCACAGTCATCGTGGTTCAAACAGTACTCAATCTGCGAGTACTAGCTCTGCTTCTACCAATCAAACGTTTAATTGTAGAACGTGTTCCAAATCTTTTCCTTCCACAAAAGCTCTCATGTTATACTTAAAACGAAACCATCTGTCTTCTCAAACTGGTTGTTGGGCACAGTCGGCTGCCAATCGCCGGAGACCCAACGAGGCTCCGCAGGGGTGCTATTCTCGACAAGCATTAGGAGGCCAGCCTAGGGAATATGATTTCATTCCTCAGGCCACAATCATAGTTCTATTTATTGAAAATTCAACCCATTGTTATTCAACATTTAGAATCTGAATTGGCACAAAAACGTGCCATCAAATGGGGCTTATGCGTTAATTTTAAACTGAGTAAGACTGAACCAATAGGCGAGAAAACTTATGTCACGTCTTATTTTAGAACTAGAATGGAACCAGCTACTGTAGCTGACGATTTAGACACGCAATTCTTATCATACATGAATAAAATAATGAGAGATTTAGGCAATTTTGAAGGGGATAATTCCAATTTAAACTTTGAAGTGGTCATCAGTGTGAAATAATCATTTGTGAAATGTCAACCTTTTCGCGGCTCTTCCTACATAACCCTTCCCAGTCAGCTGCAATGCCAACGTTCTCCATTGAATATTAAAACCACAGAGGACAAGAAATGTTTTCTGTATTGTGTACTGGCTCAGCTGTATCCTGTTGCGTCAGAGCATGTGCGAGAACAAGTGTATTGTTACATGGCACATGAATCTGAACTTCACGTCAAGGGCTTTAACTTTCCCATGCCGTTGAAAAATATCGGTCTTTTTGAACGTATGAATCAGTTAGCTATAAATGTGTACAGGTAAGAGGAGACACCGTCTTCCCCGCTCGTATTAGCTATCAAAGTGATCTTGTGGCAAAGGATAGAGTGATAGATCTCTTACTCCTGATGCCCGATATTGATGGTGAAGAACCATCCGATGATGTTTGGGCGTTTCACTTTGTACTCATCCCCAGTTTGTCTAGTTTGGTGAGACGATATAATAATCATTGAAGCAAATGTATCTGTCGCAAATGTTTGTGGACGTTTACTTCGAATCACTGTTTAGAAAAGCATAAGCCCTATTGTCACCATAAAGCTCAGACAATCAAAATGCCCGAGCCAGATAAAGCCGTGAGAGAATTTTGGCTTTTTCATATGTCAAAAACCCAACGGACCTCATTTGTCGTCTATGCCAATTTTGAAAGCATTCTCGATTCGGCAAATGACTCAAACCATCATGGTGGTGGTACCCAACACATTCAGCATCACGTGCCATGTGGCTACACGTACAAAATCGTATGTAGGGTTGAGATAATTTGAAACAATTGAAAGTGTTTTGTGGCAAGAAAGCAGCTGAACATTTCATGGAAAACCTTTTGGTCGATTACGATGCAAATACGAGATATTTTAGATAACTCCATTCCTTTGAAACTAGCATCGGCAGACCGCGAAGTGATAGACAGCACCAGTTGTTGTTATTTATGCGGGGACAAATTCGAGAGACATCACGGTCATGATTATTTGACAGACGGATTTCGAGGGGTGTGTCATTCTTATTGTCATGTTAATTACCAGGAAAACAAGACAGTAGCCTGCGTATGTCACAATGGAAGCAGATATGACAACCATCTCATTCTTCAGGCTGCAGAACTGTTAAGGGATCGAAAACTGTCCTGCATCCCTCATAACACAGAACAGTTTCTTATGTTTCGCATTGATGATCTGATGTTTCTAGACTCTTTTAAATTTCTCAACACCTCACTAGAATTTTTTTCTACTGGGGATCATCTCTTCGCGAGGAAACAGTCTCAGAGGAAGAATACGCCTTTGCACATCAACTCTGGGACACGTTTCAAATACAGTTGATCAAAGATTTCACGAAACTATATGTGGCTGTGGACACGCTCATTCTGACCAATGTCATGGAGGCATTTCGAATCACGAGTGTGGAATTTATGGGCTAGACCCTTTTAAATATCATACGTTACCAGGCATGGCCATGGATGCTTGTTTATGCATGACGAGAAAGTCGCTGAGTTTGTTCACCGACCCCGACATGTACACAATTATCGAGCGAGGTATACGTGGAGGCGTGGCCATGATAGGTCATCATCATGCCAAGTCGAACAATAATTACATGGCTGGTTTTGACTCTAGCAAGGACGAGTCCTATCTGATGTATTATGACGTCAACAATTTGTAGGGGGCAGCCATTTCAAAGCCATTACCACGAGGCGACTTTAAATGGTTATCAGAGCAAGAGATAGACACCATCTATTGGCTCGCGTTCGATCTCGAGGGACCTCATGGCTTTATGGAGGTTGACCTACATTACCCTTTGGAACAACACCATGTTCATGCCTCCCTACCCGTTGCCCCCACACGCGAGAGCATACCCTATGCCGAGTTCTCTCCCCATTTCAAAGCTCTGTTGACAGAACTTGGGGTGAAAGGAGAAAAACCTTCTGGATCCAAACTTTTCTCGACGTTAGGAGGACAAAACAAACTATGTCATCCACTATAGTGGGGCGGTTAAGACTAAAATTGTGCACTTTGGGTTAAAAGCACCAAACTTGGCACACTTATACATTGAACCATTCCGAACATTTTTGGATATGGATCCACCTCAGCAGAGCCCCCTGGTGGTAGAAAATCCAAGATGGCCGCCAACATTGCTGGACTCTCTGATGGTATCAATATATACTCAATATATCATACTTATCTGATCCATTTATACATATAGACATACTAATGCATGCAGAATGAATTGCAGCATAGCTGTATATAATTCAAATATAGTTTGCAGAGACCCCTGGTGGTAGGAAAATCAAAGATGGCGGCCAGCATGTCTGAAATCTCTACTCAATCCAGACTCAACACATAGTTATCTGGCCAATTTATACAAATTATCATTGTAATGTATTTAGGAGAAATCACAATAATCCTGTATATAATTCAAACCTAGTATGCAGCATCCCCTGGTGGTTATGAAAGTCCAAGATGGCCGCCGACATGGTTGAAATCTCTAATGACTTTAGTCTATACTCATTTATCATGAATATCTGGTCAATTCATTCAATTTATCACAGTATCTTTTTCAGGATCAATTGCAACAATGCTTTATACAATTCAAATCTGGTATGCAGCGTCTCCTAGTGATGACGAAAATCCGAGATGGCCTCCAATATATATTTTAGTTTTCAGAATTTGTCTATTTCTATAGCAGATATAAATATCATTTGATATCTTTGGACTGAGCATAAGTTGATAAGTTTTGGTATGATGAAACATTTTAAAATGACATTGCGTCAATTCATATATATTGTCTATGGTCTGTTCTCGGCATATTATTTTAATAATGGTCTACTGAGAAATATTCCACCTAGTTTATATTAGATCACACCAAAATCCCTTGTCTGGGAATGGATTCATATCTTAAAAACAGGAATATATGTAAAAGTATTATTAACATTATTGCCTCGAACCTATGACATTAACTTACTTCCTACTTAAGTAGGACCAGGAATATCGGTTCAATGTATGTTTTTACGGTTCTATAATTCACTTACAGTGAACACTTTCCTTCAAAGTATTACATAGTACTGTACTCAAGACAGGCGGTGTAAAGTTTACAAAGGTTTGCAAGACTTTTTACAGGTGTAGTGTTAGTTCATAACACTCCTTGGTGCCTGACCAAGTGTTGTCCACTTGGGTATCTATATATTACTGCATGTCCTCTCCCAACTCCTGACTACAAGATTCTGTAGTGTGGGGCGTTTGTCAGGCACCTGTCTCCATATATGCATTGGTGCTGTCTCAGAGCTGCCTCTTTGGGTTGAAATGTCAATTGTCTGAGATCTTCATGAACAGAGATTTTGCCTTTCATTGACCTTCCAAATAAACCAATGAGAACGATAAACGAAATAGTGACAATGTCTTTGAATTCCGTGGGCCTCTAGAAGAAAACTCTCGTCTGTTTCAGTCAATCCAACTACACCTCCATCTCATTTCATACAGCTATTGAATTGTTCATGTGTCTGACCTTGTGCCAGAGAATGTCTGTTTAGTCTTGTGTGTCACGAATCCACCCGAACAATATTCGAGGTACAGCGGTGCTTGTGCTCTACTGTATGAGGTACATATCTGTGAAATGCAAGCCATTAATATGACACGTGATGCTGCAAACTTTGGGAAATCTGCTTTTTCAATTGCACCCACCCGGCACAATATGCAAAGTTCTTGTTCAAGAACAAGGGGCCAGTAGTGAAAAGGGCTAAGCAGCTTACTTCGGTGCACACCAGTTTCTGAAAGAATCTTCTGTGTTCGCTTCTGTTTCCTTATATCGCACACATGCCTGATGTTGTAGTAAGATGTGTATAGTGGTTCATCCAAGGCAAGCACATGCATCTGACCAGGATTCAAATGCTCAATACCCTTATTACCACATAAATTGAATGCTGTATCATAGCTACAGAGTATGCACATTCTAGAACATTGGCATATGGGCAATCGTTTTTGGAGGCTATGTTTGGCTTGTTTTCCCAGTACTTCCTTCATGTGATATGACCAGTTTTACGCATGGTCAGGCATTGTGTTAACACTATCTACATCCTGAGTGAAAGGTCCTTTTAATTGAGGCACATAATTACCCATCTTGCTAAAACAGGATGGGGGTACATTAGTATATATTGTGGGCTGTTTGGAAATGGTGTTCCTTGTTTGTGTGCTTTCTTCAGCCAAAAGAACAACATGTGATGTTCCTTCCTCTCCAGCTGTTGAATGCTGCTGCAATAGTGAAATGTTTGTACCATGAAGTGTATATGTTGCTGTTGTAGAGGATTATGATAAATGTTATCTTTTGAGAATGTTGGTGGGTATACCACACTTTCGTCTTCATAAACACCACAAAGTGTGCTATCTGTTCAAATACATCATATTTTGAAAAGTGTCAACAAGATCACGTTTTTTTGTTTAATACCAAGTAAACTAGGACTTGTATGTCTCTGTCTCAGTGGTGTTGATGAGCTGATTCACCGAGATTTCACACTTTGAAGACAAGATGTTCCGAGATACAGTAAACTATGATTATAATGAACACGCTATAACGAACTTTCGAATATAACGAACTGGGTTTTTTTTGGTCCATGACATTTGCTGGTGTATATATGTTTATAACAAACTACGGTTACAACAAACTCAAATTATAGGTCCCTTTGAGTTCGTTATAACCGTAGTTTACTGTAGTTTGGAATGTTTGAAGATTTCTTTTTTCATCCCTGGTACCACAAAATTCATACTGACTAGAGCTTTCAAAGTGGCAGGTACATACTGTTTATGGCAGTCAGAAGGAAATGTTTCTCTGAAAGTTTGTTTCAACCTTAAATCACGTCTGTGAATAATTGTTGCTGTTTAGTTAGCCTTAATGATTCAGAATTAAAAAGGCATGTTTCAGTGCTGGTCCAATATCATTATCACATTCCAAGTTCAGTTACAGAATTTTAAGTTCATGCAGTCTTATATATTTCCCAGATCTGCCTTACGGAATATAGATCTTGCTTCAAATGAATGAATTTAAGTACCAAAAGCTTATACATTCAGTAAAGCATTACTTGGAATTGTTTTAACGCCAGATTTGATTGAAATGATTGCAAAGAGCAAATGATACTGATATTGTGGATAAACATTGGACATTTTTTTATGTTTAAGTCATTTTGGCGGCCATCTTGGATTTTCTTCACTACCAGTGTGCGTTGCACATTAGATTTGAATTATATACAACATTGACGCAATTAACTTTATATAAGTGACTAAAATTGGCAAAATAATAATGATATATTGAATATAAATTGACGTCAAAAGAGATTTTAACCATTTTGGCGGCCATCTTGGATTTTCTACCATCAGGTGGCACTGCTGAGATGGATCCATATCCAGAAATGTTCGGAATGTTTCAATGTGTAAGTGTGCCAAGTTTAGTTCTTTTAACCCAAAGTGCACAAGTTTGACTAAAATCCAGCCTTAACCGCCCCATTACTATGAAACATTAAAGTTTTATCTACGTTTGGGTCTAAAACTCACAAAAATTCCTAAAGTTATGAAATTTTCCCAAGAAAAATGGATGGCATCCTTCATCAATTTTAACACTCAAAAACGTAAAGAGGCCACCGACGATTTTTCGAAAGATTTATTTGAACTTCTCTCCAATGCGGTCTATGGAAAACAATTACAAAATGTTAGAAATTATCAACAAGTTAAACTGATCATGAACGAGAACAGACTGAGATGATACAGTTCAAAATCAAATTTCAAAATCTTTAAAATATTTTCAGAACATATAGTGTCGGTGAATATGGATACAGTATCCGTAACATTAGATCAGCCTGTGTCTGCTGGCTTCGTCATTTTAGAACACACCAAACAAATTCTCTTGTCTTTTCACTATGATGTTATGGTGAAACAATATGGTGATCAACAATATGGGTTGAGGAAGGGTGGGCATCGTTGATGGTGACAATATTGTATAGGGAATGAAATTCGCTAGACTCGTCCTTGGTATCACGCGTCCCTCTCTCGTAATGATGTTATCTGTCTCATTCAATTTAACGTCATCTTGTTTTTAAACGTTCCACAAAGCTAGCAAACCAAATGAGCATCGGTTACATTATGTACAATGACCAATCATCAAAAGTTGATGTATTGCAAATTGGTTGTTTATATTGTGTAAGGCTCGGCTGTGTTAAAGGTGGGGTTGGCTTCTCCAATTCGTTGTCACCCTTCCCATTCATGTTCTGAATCAATCTCTGATAAGTTTCCCTCGATAACAGAATCATCGGCTTGCTCATTGTTGGTAGGTTCGCTCTCTCCACTATCTTTATCCGCTCGTATGTTGTCGAGTAGTGCAGAAATACAAGGTCGTAGAATATATTGGTGAGATTTTAACATCTGCAACTTGTGCTTTTTAGTGAATGCATTGTCTCCCAAAGCACGAGTGATGGATCGATAGCAATGTAGGTGTCTTTTAACACTCTCCTGTATATTTCCACGCAGCAGGTTATAGATCTTTTCAATGACAGATTTGAATTGATTAAGGGAAGCATGAGATAACATGGCTCGTCTCTGTTTCACATTACCTTCTTGAAGTAGGGTGAGATAGTTCAAGTTTGCACTTATAAGATCAGTTATGTCTAAAAATCTATCTCGAAAACAGAAAATAATACGGTCCGTCCCAACAGTCTGGTAGGTCAACCCCACTTATGACAACACGATTCAATGATTCGATACACTACGATTTCGTCTTATACCACTGTGGACTCTGCGACAAAATCGTCTCTGATTCACCGAGTGGGTAGGCTACACTGCACCAGGAATAGACTTTGCCCATGCCAATGATGTAGTAAAATGACAATCTTTCAGAATCATCTGGACTTTTTATAGTACTTCAGTCTTTTGGTAAATACATAGTACATATTTCATTGGGAAATATTCCCGTACACAGTCGCCCGTACTGAGGGCCGTTGTAGGGACTAGCGTCTATGTCGAGGTAGCCGTATTTCCTAACTTCCACAGCATCTCATAATGATTCAGAGAAATAGTTAGCTTGTCCGGGAAACATCTGAGCGGCTAAAATGATATACTTGTGCGCTGAACGAAGGTTAGACATTAAAATAAACACGTGGGTGTTCAGGGATATACTTCTATTGCATTCACCTTTAGGATACCCGAATGTTGTATGTTAACGGCGGTGATGCCGAGATGATGGGACGAGGCTGTGTATACACTTAGCATGAGACGGCTTTTGCATACTTCAATCATTACATCAACCAGCACTTAGACCATATTTTTATCAGATTGTTCAGACCAAGAGTACAGTTCCGTTTCTGTCGGTAGGTTTTCGTGAAACAATACGTTCGTTAGAGACGTTTGCATTTTAGTATACATGTCTTTCCGTACTGCATAACAGTACACGATCAAGTTAGGTGGCTTATTAAACATCACATCAGCATTCTCCAAGATGCTTTTAGTCAGATATGTTTTTCCACTGCAGGTACCACCAATTACCAAAATAGTAGTGGGTGTTTGTACAGGCAACAAACATTCTGTTCGGTCTGAGGTCTCACTCGTCGAGTCTGTGTGCTTATACATCGTAGCACTACTCATCTGTCGGAACATGTTGTATACTGTAACATTCGACTAGAACTAAATACCAAGGTTATATGCTTGCTTATTTAAGCTGTAGCACGAGCTAAAAGCCTCGCGCGACTGACCGCTTCATCTCTTACACCATTAATATGGTTTGGTTTTAAGATGAAATGTATGAATATTCCTAAAGAATTCCAAATTTCTTCATGAAAGGGTGACATTCCATTTGATGACGATCATTCTAGTATACATCTGAAGGAATCTACACCAACTACATTCCAAATAGCTGGCATTCCTAAAGAATTCCTCTGCTAAGACATTTTAACAAAGGCCGCATTCTTCACATTCTTAACATTCATGCAAAATGATGCCGTTCTCATTTTGACGTCATGCATGTCTATTAGCATATGCTCATGAATATTAATAGAGCGCCTTCCATGGAAGGCGCTAGACCTCCACAATATATGCTACTACTTTCTTTTACTGACACTTGTATCATGTGCAAATGAAGACAAACATTCAGATGCTATGAGCTGATTCTCCATTTATCGTAGTGAGTAGCATTTAACGCAGCTTTTAACATCATTCCAGTTATATCGTGGCGTGTCAGCTTAATGTGGCAGGAAAGCCCGAAGTGATGCAGGTCCCAGACGTTTACCACATTGGTGAAACCCATGAGCACGGGTATGGTGCTAGAAACATATTTGGGTCGAACCAGGATTCGAACCAACAATCATAGGTTTCTTGCGTGCCCAAGGAACGCAACTCTGCACAGCGAATCGCGGCGCCTTAGACGACTGGGCCACCCGTGTCCCCCTGCTTTGAGAGACTTATATTGCAAAGTAATATCATTAAGATACTTTGTCTGTTTATTCACTGACAGGATTAAGAAAGATGTAGTTTTGCTTCAGATAATGATATGTGTGCACTTTCTGGCAGAGGATGTAAAAAGTGTACGATGTGCAATCCGTGGACCTGTTTGTGTATTGTAATGTCGCGGGTCCTGGCCGATGGTGTGATTAAGTGGTCTGAGGCGGTGAAGCTGCTTTCAAAACGGTTTATTCACTGTAACAGATAGAAATAGAATCAATATTAATTGATGTTCAGTCGAGGGAGCACGAATGTCTTCCCTAAGCTGTAGCGTGACAAAAAGTGACCTTTGAAATTGTCTATATCACACACCAGGTGTGCGTGCGCACGAGATACTGCTGGTAAGACAACCAGGAGTAAGAGTGAGGTAAAAGGAAATAAAGATAAGTCGTGGAATATTAAAAGCAAACTTTAAATATATCCGGCGACAGTAAGGCTGGCCCTCACTGCATGAACACACACCGTGGTGGAGGCAAAATTTCAAGTGGATATTACAATTTCTCAAAACGAAAACTCAGATACAGAAAGTATGGTTTCAAAGAGTGCTGACTGTGATTCAGAAACTACATTAGACTGTGAATGATGGGATCTCATGAATGTGTGGAATACCCTGTTGATACAACTAAAGATATATAAATTTGCTATCTACATGTGTTCTTTTAACAAATAGATATATCGATGGAACTTGTCTGACTTGAATGAACGTGGGACTCAACAACATCATGATGTTTATAGTGGCCAATGCATCATCATGATAATGATCTACTGTAAATAACCTATATATTTCCTACATTAGACTTTCCCTGGCAACCTGTTATCACTTACATAACAGGTTCATTCTTAATGTGATAATTACATTTACAAGATATTGAAGCATATTATTTTGTATTCTTCGACGGATGAAATAATATGTAAATTCATATCAGGATGCCGAGTGCTTATCTCTTTAATGGGCAAGTTTGAGATCACATTTGCCATTCTTACAACGAGGCCATGACAACACGGGAAAATGAAGGATATGGGGAATGCCCTGCTCCGAGTGTTGGGTGATAGCCTAGTGCTGCCCTGGCAATATGAAAGGGATTTGAAGGATCATTACGTTGCTTAAATCATTTTGTCCTCAAAAATAGGTTATACTAGACAAATATAGGACATAAACAGTTTACACTTCTTTTCAGCTTTTTGAGATGACAGCACCTGAGACATAATACCACACACTACAAGCATGTGGTTAGCACAATACATGAGACCATATGATTATTAGGTTGATATATCAGTTATGGAAACTTTTATCAATTTCTCAGTGAGCAATTGTCACTCTCCAGCAATTTGACTGGCTCAAGTGGGTACGTATTCCCTGAGAAGTTCCTGGGTGAGTTTTTTTTCTATTGGAGGTTTGTAAAAGGGTGAAATGTTCAGTTTTGATAATTACTCCACTAAAGGGAAAAAATCGTTAAGATTATTAACATCATTTCAACATTTAGATGAGATAGAATTGGAGATGCTTAAAAGTTGGCTATGAATAACTAATCTTGAGTGGTGGCTTTGTTTACAAAACCAATGCCGTCCTACAAATATGAACAAGTATTTAAATGATCATTAGTTCGACCCAAAACATTTAGTCCTCAGATGTAGCTAATAACAGGAAAACGTAGGACGGAAAACAGCAAGCACTTCTTGTCAGCTTCTTGATGTGATAGCACCAGACAAATATTACCTAAAATAGATTTGATATATCAGTTATGGAAGTAGTTTTACCAGTGCTGACATTCGTAACTCCTTTCTGAGTTGTGGTAGTTGGAACATAACAATGAGAATATCGTGGGCTATCTAAATAAAGGGCAGAGGTTAAAATGGTGCAGGTCTAGATGTCTTCATCTTTATCGAAACCCAGAGCACGGCCATGGCGCTGGCAAGCCAAGGCAGGTGATCAGGTTTACGAATCTGTGATGATGGAGTGAATTAACTTTTCGGTAAATTTCTCACCGTGCAGTTATCACTCTCCAGATATTGGTTTGCTAAATTATTAATTCAGTATTTGCGTTTTCATGAGATTGTATTCCGGAATTGACGTGAACACTGATGAACTGCTTCCATATTTCTGGGGCAACCCCTTGGAATCTCTGGCGCAAATAGATACAGAAGTGTTGTTTCAGATCAATAAGACCCTTCAATCGCGAGGAGCGCCTCCGTAGTATAGTTGATAGGGCGCCTGCTCGGAGAGCAGAAAGTCGTGGGTTCGATCCCAGGCCGTGTCATACCAAAAGACGTTAAAGATGGTACGTGTTGTTACTTTGCCTTGCGCTCGGTATCTCAGTGGGCCACTATAAAATCGACATCTGTCGGGACTATTACAAGCCACACACCCACACACACACGTGCATGCACGTCACTATATAAGTGCAACGTTTCACATTTCACCCACCTCACCTTTAATCGTGAACTTATGGTTTTACCTTGCATTTGAAGAGTCAGAGCGTTTGTCTGCATTCCCGTTCAAGCACACCCTTACTACGATTTATACAAGTGAACAAAATGAAGAAATCCAAATCCAAACAATGGACTCCATTCGTGTCTAGACACTCACAAGTGACAGGCGACAGCAATCTATACATTTAACTTAGCATCTATTTGACACATCTATATAATCACCTTTCAGTAATCAACCAATTGATGAATAATGACTGACACATGTAAATGAACAACTTTGGAAATCTCTTTCACGTTTTCAGCTATTTTGACGTCCTGTATCTGATGAAGATGCATAACGACACTCTGTCACTGTCACTGCCTTTCTGAGGTAGTTCTTGAGTGACCGTGAAGAATTGGTCTTTAGTAACCCATACAGTTTGACCCTCACCCTAGGAAGGTTCACAAACCAATGAACTCACGCAAAGTGAAAGTCAGTTTTTAAATAACTTGGCGCATCATTCTCTCCAAATGAAGGCGATCGTCTTAATTTGTATTCGTATTAAGTTGTCATCGTCTCTACTTTTACTTTCAGGTGAAAACATTGCTTTCGGCAAAACGGCCAAACAAAGTACTACTTATGGTGAATATGATGCAAGCAAAGCCCTTGATGAAACCTACTCGAGTAGAGGGTCGTTCACAGAAGATCACGTCCCGTCCTGGTGGGAGGTGGACCTGAGGGGCTACTTCAGTATCAGCAACATCACCCTCACAGCAGCAGACATGGGATGGAGTAAGTTAAATTAACGAAACTTGGAAAATATTAGTTATCCTTGGTGAAGTGTTAATATTCTTCAATACTTCATCACTGATCTTGTTGCGTGGGTCTAGTTGTCTTTCTTGCACCTTTGTCACATACACTTAGAAATGAACAAAGAACAGTGATATACACGTTTTTAAAATATCAGTTTCATGATACTCATTCATAGAATGGCTATCGACCTCACCTCGAGTATAGTCATGACAATAACTATAACTGTGTCGCCCAGACACATGCAGCAGGCTGTCAGAAGCACTCCATTGGCAAAATTTTGGCATGGATGACACAGGTATGTCACACAGAGCCATTGGACGTCAACTTGGCTCGTAAGAAAACACCAACAGACACGTGAAATAAAGGAAAGACCAGGGCCGAGACCAGGGCCAGACAACTGTACAGGAAGTCGGGGCTCTAGCACGTCCTGTGAGGCAACACCACTTTGCCACGAGTAAAGCTCTGAAAGAACAATGGCTTCCCAACATGCTTTTGTTCAGTAGAACCGTCCCAAACTGGCTAAAATTTGGGTTGAAGTCACGAAGGGTTATCAGACGTTCCTTGTTCACTGCTTACCAGAGCTTATCAGAGACGTCACAGATGGGAAAATACGGGTTTGGAGACACAAAAACACTGCGCATACCCCTAGGAACATTGTACTAACAGTCCCGTGTGGTGGAGGATCTGTCATGGTGTGAGGAGCAATATCTCATGACTTTAAAATGAACAAGGTAACAGTTCGAGGCAATCTCAGTGGCAAACGTTACATCCAGGACATCTTCAATCCTGTTGTTATGCCACATTTTGACATTCACGCACTTGCCACTCGACCTGTGTTTATGGACGACAACGAGAGACCCCATCGTTCTCATGCTGTGACACGACTTGCTGCTATGGTCCGCTATGAGTCCAGATTTGAGTCCATTGGAACATGTTTGGGACATTATTGGACGTCGGCTGAAGGCAAGAGATTCACTAGGACAGAATGTCAGATTTAGAGGCTGCATTGCATTCTTATTGTTCGTATAAGAAGACACACTGGTGGGGGTTAGGTGAAATATGTTTTAACGTCGCGTCCAAGACTATTGCACTGATGCCGATTTATAGTGCTAGCACACTGAGATACCATACCGCAGTTTAACATGAATGCCCCACTCAGACACAGTATACTGATTCCGAGCTGACCAGTCCATGTTTTAGCCGAGCGCCAGACAGGGTAACAACAAGTACCATCTTTTAACGTCTTTTGGTATGACGCGGCCGGGGATCGAACCCCGGACCTTCCGCTCTCCGGGCAGACGCTCTAACACTAGACCACGGAGGTGGTTACACACTGGTGGAATGGGAAGAAGGGTAGAATCTGTCATCCAAGCACAGGGCGGTTAACCTCACTACTGATATTTAGGATTATGATTATCTGTAAGTTAACAATGAACGTTTTGGACAGTAATGGTCGTTCATACCTGATCATGGAACTTCCCAGATTCATAGTTTAATGGCTGTCAATTTTGTACAATTACAGAACTGTCGCAACTGTGTTAGTAATGCAATTAAAATACTGAACCTTTGCATCAGTCTCTGTGTTTTCATTAGTCAAGAGTCTCGTCTTACACGGGATATTTAATTCTCCACCATAGGTGAGGCTTTACGCGAATGATACCTTATATCTGTTGTTGGACAGATATGGGTGCAAAACCAGGGTGTGTTTTATATCCTAACAGCATTGTCATATTTAGTCTGTAAATGAACCAAACCTGATGTGCCTTCAGTTAGCATCCAGGATCCCAGCTACACTGAATTAATGTTTCTTCATCTTTGAACATTGTGTCAATGTAACGTCATAGATGTTTACACGCAAATTAAATGTTAGCCATAGACTGAAAATCCTAACTTTACAGATATATGGAATTTATGTTATTTGTTTATTGCAGATGTTCACATGAGAAATGCCTTCGTGGAGGTGATGGACAAAGATGTCAGCCTCTGCCGTGATGTCCAGGTGGAGTGGTGTGGGAATGTGCCCAACACTGTTGCCACTGGGGAGGAGTTCACCTTCACCTGCAATGCCACATTCCCCATCCGCTTTGTCCGTGTCACGAGACCCGGAATTGATCTTTTGAATATCGGCCACATTGATGTCCAAGGGGTCGTGGCTACACAGCCATACCGTGAGTATGCTGCCATCAGGTTTAGAGTGTTATATAATTGTGTAAGGGTAAAGTATTCTGATCTACCTACCGACCCCATCTTTGATTCTCAACTAATCTTTGGGAAATACTTCCTGAATGCAATCCTGAGGTTTTGTAATGAAAGTTCCTAATCTGATTAAGCTTTCTGAATGTACATGCGCGGCTCCAGTAAACTACTACTTGAGTAGTTACCACAGCACTTGAAAGTTTCTTAATAATAAGCAATTGTAAACTTATCACGCGTATCAGAGGACTATCTCAGCCTGTGTCAAAGTATGCATAAAATATTGATTTACAGTGACGGAGTGAATGGGACATTGAATCGAGAATGGAGATTGAAAGTAGTTCCTGCAAAGTGACCTCACTTGCGACATTACACATTATGTGATGCACGTACAGTATCTTTGTCCAACAAACATTATCATTAGAAACAGAAAGGGGCTAACAAGCGCACTTTCCAGCTCTCACCTTCTACTTTCTAGGTTCCTACTACACGTCCACAGCCAACAGGAGGGTGTCCTTCCCATCCTTGACGACATCAACCGAAACAGCCGGAGCTTGTGGCATCCTTTGTCACAAAAGTCATTCTTGCATCGACTTCAGCTACAGGACCACTGCCTCAACTGAAGCTAACTGTCTGCTAACCTACAAAGTAGTACCTCTGAATTCTGTGGCAGATCACGCCTGGAGCATGTACACCCTGGCGAGCTGCCTGTAAACACCCAAACCTGAAACTTGAATCTACACCTAAAATCCGGAAGAAGTGGACTAGAATTATGGAACGATTGTCACTTCAATTTTAAACTGTAATTATCAGTTGTATCTTTGGAATTTGAAAAAGTTTCGCGCCAGCTAAAATGCCTGTGAACACGTCTTTTGGAATCAGAACATCTGTAGTATCTTTGCTGGTACAGTAATGCATACAATTCCTTGTCAATTGGATGATTTTAAGGCACCACTTTTGTTTGGTCACAGTTCTTTTAACATCGACTGTGTGACATACCCATTGTATGAACCTGTACAATCACTTTACTCTCACCACAATAATTTTAGCACAAATGCATTATTTATATTTATTGCTTATAAACAATTCATTCATCACAAATGCTATCAGATATATATTTTAGCATTTGCTCTCCCCCGATGTGAATATAGGACCAAGCTTAGAATGTGACGAAGGAGACCGGGGTTAGGGTCGGACGTTTTGGTTTAATGTAGGGAATGGATTGACTCTCCCTACATTAAGTTGCAAAGGTGAACATACGTTCTCTCAGAAGTGCGTAGCGTTACTGTAGTATAGAGTAGTGTAGTAGTTTACTGTTGACTGTAAGGTTCGCGTACCATAGAAGTTATTGTTTCCTGATGACTTCCGCTTAGCATCTATTTCCTATGTAAAGGTTTACTGGTGGTGTGGGGAATTTACACATTTCCGATCAGGCTCCCTGTCGTGTTATGCCATTTTCGTTACCCGGTATATTACTTCTGTGTTTGTTTGGACTCCACTTCAGTTTCCTGAAACAGGTTCTACCCCCTGAGACTCGTTAATGTCTGGTTTACATTGGTTGACTTTGTCGGAGTCCATTCACATTCGTCACATTGGTTGACTTTGTCGTTGTCCATTCACATTCGTAACATTGGTTGACTTTGTCGTTGTCAATGCACACATTCGTAACATTGGTTGACTTTGTCGTTGTCCATTCACATTCGTCACATTGGTTGACTTTGTCTTTGTCCATTCACATTCGTCACATTGGTTGACTTTGTCGTTGTCCATTCACATTAGTCACATTGGTTGACTTTGTCGTTGTAAATGCACACATTAGTCACATTGGTTGACTTTGTCTTTGTCCATTCACATTCGTCACATTGGTTGACTTTGTCGTTGTCAATGCACACATTCGTCACATTGGTTGACTTTGTCGTTGTCAATGCACACATTCGTCACATTGGTTGACTTTGTCGTTGTCCATTCACATTCATCACATTGGTTGACTTTGTCGTTGTCCATTCACATTCGTCACATTGGTTGACTTTGTCGTTGTCCATTCACATTCGTCACATTGGTTGACTTTGTCGTTGTCCATTCACATTAGTTTCACTTCTGTTTTGTCTTTTATCCAAATGGAACAAAAGATAGTCGAGACTGGGTATTCTCTGACGTTGAAGTTTTGTATTCAGTATACCCAGAAAGTTGCAAACTGATTTCTGTAATTCCTTTAATCATTTCCGTGTTAGTTCCTACTGGGTTTCCTGTTTGTTTCAATGTATTAGGAGATCTACAAATGTTTAGTTTCCGGCTGTTAGTTTTTCTGTTGGTTTTCTGGTGGCAAGAGATGAGTTTTGCCCAGGTTTTTACACACATAAACACATATAACTCAATGCACACACTCAATCACTAGTTCTTTTTATTCATCCCAAACCAGCACCCACTTTGAACCAGGTAATCATATGTCATAATTATAAAAATGCCTAATTGAACTGAGATTACGACCACTGGTTGAGCAGCTTCGCCATTAGCAGGTTGACATGATACACCTGTACTATTGCTGACTGCTGTCTACAGAACAATCCCACTCACTCTGTTGATTTTAAGCTCAAACTTTCATAATTCATTTCAAAATTACTTAGATTCTTAAACTCATATCAGATGCTCTTGGTGTTAGACGATAAAATTATCAGTCCTTTGATTTTGTAATTTGTTTTTTTCGTGCACAAGTAGGTTTATTTCATATCTACATGGACATGTATGTTACTGGTAAGTGAGTGAGTGTGGATGCTTTTAGGCCGCTTTTAGCAATATTGCTGCAATATCACAGCGGGGGACACCAGAAATGGGCTTTACACATTGTACCTATGTCGGGAATCAAACCCGGGGTCCTCGGCGTGACGAGCGAATGCTTTTAACCACTCGGCGACCCTACAGCCCCATGTCTGATCCCAAACTCTTATATTAACTTGTAATGCTTTTTTTAATGTGTACGTGTAAACGTAAAAAATCTACAACACTACGTGCGTTCCTCCCACAGGAAGCTGCCACGCCTGGATATAACTGAAATGTCTTCAAAGAAAACACAGTACAAACTTGACACATTTAAGCATTTCAATGAAACATCTCTCCACTTGTCTGTTCCCTGGGGAAGATCAAATACCACTTAAACATTCATGAAGTTTCTTCGTTTCATATTACATACGGTTCATTGCGATTCCCCTCCTCTAAGCGATACGACAGGTACAGGTGTGGCAGAAGAGTTTGTAAGCCTGAAAACAAAATTCATTTTGGAAGAAGGAACACTGAGTTGAGACATCTGAGGATTACTTTTCAATAAAGTGTTTGCAGTAAAAATGAGTTTTGTTTTTGTTTTGAATGTATTTATACAGTCATTATTATTCCAGTTAGAACGCGCTCTGTAAATAATCAAGTCTGGGCCTAATAATCGAGTGGTTGATATATGAGCATTGATCTACACAATTGGAATACGATGACATGCATGACCACCCGATGAGGCCTCATCTAATGACAAGCATTATGGGTTGCTGAAGACCAGTCTATCCCAGATCGTAGCGAGGGAATAAAACTGTTTCTTCACGGGTCCCATGTCTCACCGAGGTGTACCACTTCATCCATATATTGCACAAGCCAACAATAATTGAAGGTTCATGTTTTATTGTCAAACAGTATAATGCATAATATTGACAGAGGCAACAAATGTAAGAGTACACATAATATACACACAGCATATCTAAATGTCTTTGTTTTTGAAGGATCTTGTGTAATGTATTCTCACTATAACCTGTCGTAAGGTTTTTCAGTTGTTAGTTGTGTTAGTCCACAATAGTGCAGCTACATGACGGCAGTCAGTACACAATAGAGTCTGAACCAGACAGTCCAGTGACTGATCTCTTGCGCATCGTTCCACTTAACTAGGATACGATGACACTCAACCCCCAGGTCAATGAGCCTGAACACACGATCCATATTGTCACCTCTTAGGGTAAGCACAGGTTGGAAGTCTACTGCATTCTAACAAGTACATGTGATATTTGGGTGACGGAGTAGGATACGACTTGTGATACAACTTGGTCAAAAGTTGTTTGATCAGTAGTTACAACATTCAAGGCCTCAGTAAAGCTTTCTAAAGTTTTATGGTAGACATGGAAGAATTGTCAAAGTTGATGCATCAGCGACTAAAATGATTTCATAATTTGACTTGTAACATTTGTTTCTGCATTTGTTCAGGTGAACACTTGACTTGCCTTTGCATGTGTTTGTGATGGATGCCAGACGGTTGTCTTTTCTCATGCCATCACTATTTGAGAGTCATTCATAACTCAAAATGTCGACGCCAGAGAATAATCATTTTTGATTGTCTGCTAAAACAGATTCCATTGGGCCTAAAAAGGCTAAACAGTTGTGAAAATCCTATGCAAAGATTATTGAAAATCAGTGATGACATCAGGTGCTCCAAAAAAGATATGTATATCCTACACAACCAGAAGCAAAAACACATACTTGAGATAGCCGGCATCGTGTAACAGATTTTTTTATGAATAGGGAAAGGGTTTTGTCGTTCTTATGTACATGCAGCATTTTGCAATATATATCACATCAGGGAGCATCTAGGATTAGCTTCAAACAGAGTACCATCCGAGAATCCAAGGTGGGTTGACTCATAACAAGCTAATCCTCAACAACTTGTATACCCCATCTCTGGACCTGGACAAGCCTGACAAAATATTTTGTGGTTTTGTCATTTTTACAATTGAACACCACTTAACACGTCTTATATGATGGAATAAAAAACCAAACAAAAAAACCAATTATGTCTTATTTGATAAAACAACAACCCAAAAAAAATTTAAAATGCCAAAAAAATTTAAAAAACCCAATATCTTAACTATCCTATAGGTTTTTCAAGAGGAAGTACCTATGGAGGTGCGGAGGTAAGCATACATAGATTGCTTTTGCTATGTATGCAAATACACTTGAGAACAAGAGTAAGATCAACTTGTAAAATTAATGAACACAGTCTGATGAAAACAAAACATGAACAGCAATATCCATGATGACATTTTGTACAGGGAAAAGCTGCATTTGGTATGTATGACATTTTGTATAAGAGAAAGACCACCAATAATTACCTGAAACAGTTCTTAGAAAAGCTGTCAATACTCCTATTTCTTATTTTCACAAAGTTAATTCTTAGCTTTGTGTAATAATTATTGAAATGGATCCTTCTGCATGAAGTTTTAACAATCCTTTAACAAAAATGAATCATGAATATGATATCAGTATCATTCTCGAATGTCAAATCAAAAGAATTTCTAAATGCAAAATCAAACAGAGTATCATGAAATATGTGTTGAATTCAAACCTTGCAAGCAAGGAACCATACTCGTTGTGAATCTGGGATTCGAACCCATGACTGTCATGGCAAGGCTAAAGGATGACCTTGTTAAGAACACTTGGCCACTCTTGCACTTATAATGGCTGTAAATGACAAATGTTTATAAAATATATGTATATAAAGGAAGCATACTATTACAGGATATCTATCTGTAGGAACCACTTCATAACAGCAGGGTACAAAGAAATGCATGCAGCCTATTCAGAAACAAAAACACAGTCCTGCGGTGAAGAGTCAGTAAGTGTATACATACAAGTCTATCTATGCATTGCACAGATAACCGTAAGTGTCCATTGTCTACATAACCCTCTGTTGTATACAGAACCATTGTTCATTGTATATGTAACCATTGTTCATTGTATATGTAACCATCGTTCATTGTATATGTAACCATCGTTATTTGTATATGTAACCATCCATTGTACACATGACCATCCGTTGTGTACATACCAACCTTCTTTGTATATGTAAATCCATTGTATACATAACATCCATTGTACACCTAACCATCTGTTGTCTACATACCATCGAATATTGTAAACATAACCATCCGTTGTCTACATACCCATCTGTTGTCTGCATACCCATCCATTGTCTACATACCATCGTTTATTGTATACGTAACCATCCCTTGTACGCATGACCATCCATTATCTACATACCATCATCCATTGTATACAGAACCATCCATTGTATACGTAACAATCTGTTGTCAGCATAACTACCGGTTGTCTACATAACCACCCACAGCATGCACACCCATCCATTATATGTATAGCCATCTGTTGTACACACCACCGCCAGTAGCACACACAACCACCCTTTGTCTAGGTTACCATTCAGTGTATACATGCAATATAAATATATATATGCAATAATAAATATATCAACAGGGTCATGAAATCTTAAAGTCAACAAAAGACCATTGCCCTAGTGTCAACAACACACACAAGAGGCACATCAAGATAGATTCTTTACAATTTGCATTGATTGCATTGCACAGAGCCTACAACAAACCCTGAGTATATCACAAGATCACAGGTACAAATGTAGAAATAGCATTTAGTCCTCATGGTGTTGATTAGATTTTTCAAATTTTTAAGGCCAGGCCTTTTTTTAAAAATCTAACCCAGCTGACTCAAAAAAATATGATATGGTTAAAAAAAGTAATATTGAAAAGAAGTGTTTGTTCTACTCCACCAAATAGAAAATAGTAAAATGTAAATCCTCATTTACTGTCGCTATCGACATAAATAAATCACTGAAAGTACCACAATAAAAACTAGTTGAAAATTTATTTTTTCACAACTTAAAAACGCAACAAATTATTATGAAAATATTACAAAACTGTTTTTTGTATTTTTCATTTTATTGTACCAACCAACTTGATTTTTGGCGCAAACAATCAGTAACACCCCAACCCCATCAAAATGTCTGGCCTTAAGTCTCAATCAGTGGTCAGTATGAGTTAAAATGTCAGTATCAAATGTATTTCATGCCTTTTTCCAGAAGGGTGGGCACACATAGATGTCTTTCTTTAATTGTGCCCATTGGATTCAAAATTGTGCCCACTTGCACAAAGTGATCTTAGCGCTACGACTATTGTAAGCCTACCGGGTATGTTAAAGCATGGCAGATACGATCATCTTTGCACTGAGATAACTTTGTGCAAGTGGGCCCTGGTGTTTTGTCTGGCCCCCCCCCCCAAAAATTGAAAATTTGAAAAAGAGAAATAAAGACTTGATAAACACAGATTCTGCTAAACACAAACCTTTTGAAGATAAGATAAAAAAATGACCTTTTATAAAGATTTCTTAAGATATATATTTCTGCACTCAAAATGTAACCATTTTCCCCGGAAATTTTAAAACAAATTCAGTTTTTTTCCATTAACATTTTTTAATCTCTTGCACTTAGACATTTCAGGTTTGCTTTGACATGTCCACTTAATGTAGTCATAATACCATGAAAATGTTTAAAAGTGAGAATTATTTACTTATTTTGTATGTTTGAATCTCATCTAAAATATCTGGGAATCATTCAATTGCAAAATTCGATAGAATAGCTTTAAAAAAATATAAAAATTGACTATTGATTGACGGGACAAATTCTACGATTTTTCTGCAATTCTGTGGCAACATTTTCTGCAAATCACAGAATTCATCTGGGACTGGATTAGAATTCCATAAGCATTTCCTTTAGAAACCAAAGATGAAGAAACTTTTCCAAAAATGTGTAGAAGAATAATTAGACTTGCACAATGATCACAAAACCATTTTATTGTTGCTTCATGTGTGCATGCAAACTCATGTGTTGAACATACATTGAATCCATTATGATGATGTTATGGTTAGGCTTTGATATGTTAGTAAATTATGCATCATAAAACACTGTACAAATGGAGCCACCACAACCATCAGTCACAAATATCACCTCACACAGACAGACACACACACACAGACACAGACACACAGACACACACACACTACCTTTCTCCCTACTGGAATGGTATGTACAATATTGATCTGTGGCATAATTTGCAGAGTCATCAATTTAGCTACATCATCCCCAATTTCTATATACAAAACATAAACTTGTTGAATCATAAAAGGCCAAACTTAACCTGCATTCAAGAAATGGTACTCTTAAATAAATAACAAAACAGAAACTATAAAAACTAGAGCAGGTTCTTTCCCAAGAATAGAACATGGCTCACATACAATTCTAAAAGTTGATACATATTCAGGAAATGTTTCTAGATTTTTATTTATCAAATCAAATCAAAATAATTGCCACCAGTGCCAAGCCTGTGCTCATTCTTTCTATTCTGGTTGATGAAGCTAAAGTGATGACCAAAAATGGATACAAAACAAAATCAAGTTTCGTCCAACTTGTTACATTCCCAGTGGATGCTGCTGAAAGAGACCGCCATTTCCAACAACATCTTGTGAGATCTGCGCCAAACTGTCAAAGTTCTGCCTTGACTGCTTGTTATTGCAAGCAGCCAAATTGGTCGTGATTCTTTCTGCAGCCTGCAACAAAAAATATATGGAAATGAAACTCTGACATTGCATGACAACGTGCATATTTATAACGTGCCAAGTCCACACTGTATTGTATGTTCAAAGCGCTACATTATTACCCCAGTAAACGGATCAACGTGCACTCAGTTTTTATTCTCAGCTCCCTGGGGAATGAATATACAACACACCCTGCCTATTGGGTGCTAGAAGGTTAACTGTCACATTACTATCTCATCCTACCGGGTACCCATTCTCTGCTGGGTAAACAAAGGAATGTTTTGAACAAAGTCACTTACCTAAGGTGAGAGAGTGAGAGAGTGAGCATTGTTTTATGCTGCTTTTAGCAATATTCCAGAAACACCATTAAAATGGGCTTCACACATTGTGCCCACATGGGGAATCAAACCTGGGTCTTGAGCATGACAACGCTTCAACCACGAGGCTACCGCACCGGCCCCATTTTCCTAAGGAGACACCACATGTGCATCAGTGTGGGGTATGAAACTCTCAGGAGTCAAGCTGCCAAACCCGGTCATCCATCCAACTGATCCCCAGTGATGTCCTGTGCCCTGTGCACAGAACCACTGGCATACCAAGTTAGCAAACACGCTGACCACTACGATACCTTATCAACCCGTAAATGTGCTCTCATAACCGGTGTTTGTTCGGCAATAATTGAACCAGAAAAACTTCAAGCCTTACCTCATCACAGAAGACATTCACTATAAGTTTCTCGTGTTGGGCGGACTGGTGATGTTGGTTGAGGCTCCGTGAGGCGCGGGACAGGGACGATACCATGCCATAGATGTCAATGGCAGAGTCGGCAATCCTCTTGAGGACGAACTGTTCATCTGGAACAATACATAACAAGAATTTATGGTCTGTCTATATTTCAACGATGCACTCTGCAATATTCCAGCTATATGACGGTGGTCTGAAAATAATCCAGTGATTGACATCATGAGCATTGATCTATGCAATTGGGATCTGATGACAAGCATTGTCTGACCACCGGATCCCGCTAGTCGCCTCTTACAACAAGCATGGTTGCTGAAATCCAATTCTAACACGGGTGAATCTGTAACTGATCCTTTGATATTTTTATATGACACAGAATAGCACCTTGTCATCCCCCACGTCTCAAGCAAACTCCATACCTATGATTTGTTTGTTGAACTTAATGAGCACATCTTCCACTGTTCCTCCAAACTCCTCGATCGCTTTGGCAGTCTGCAAATATAGACGTACATGAAATGCATTCAAACAGGCATATTTCCTAATAACTTGATAGTAGCCTGCAAAATAAACCAGCGATTGATGTCCATTTAGTCACCTTGTTTGACACATGTAGGTTGCTTGTGATGCGCAACAGGAGCAAGAACAATGGTTATGGTCACTCCCATCATACAACATAGTGCTGCTTCGGGCACAGAAGTTTTGAGATGTGGCAGCTGTGTCTGTATTGTCAGTGTAACACCAGCCACTGCCTTGTATTGTCATGGTTACAGTAGCCACTGCATCTTGTATTGTCAGTGTAACAGTAGCCACTACATCTTGTATTGTCAGTGTAACACCAGCCACTGTCTTGTATTGTCATGGTTACAGTAGCCACTGCATCTTGTATTGTCATGGTTACAGTAGCCGATGCATCTTGTATTGTCAGTGTTACAGTAGCCACTGCATCTTGTATTGTCAGTGTAAAAGTAGCCACTGCATCTTGTATTGTCATGGTAACAGTAGCCACTGCATCTTGTATTGTCATGGTAACAGTAGCCACTGCATCTTGTATTGTCATGGTTACAGTAGCCACTGCATCTTGTATTGTCAGTGTTACAGTAGCCACTGCATCTTGTATTGTCATGGCAACAATAGCCACTGCATCTTGTATTGTCATGGTAACAGTAACCACTGCATCTCGTATTGTCAGTGTAACAGTAGCCACTGCATCTTGTATTGTCAGTGTAACAGTAGCCACTGCATCTTGTATTGTCATGGTAACAGTAACCACTGCATCTCGTATTGTCAGTGTAACAGTAGCCACTGCATCTTGTATTGTCAGTGTAACAGTAGCCACTGCATCTTGTATTGTCATGGTTACAGTAGCCACTGCATCTTCTATTGTCATGGTTACAGTAGCCACTGCATCTTGTATTGTCAGTGTAACAGTAGCCACTGCATCTTGTATTGTCATGGTAACAGTAGCCACTGCATCTTGTATTGTCATGGTAACAGTAGCCACTGCATCTTGTATTGTCATGGTTACAGTAGCCACTGCATCTTGTATTGTCAGTGTAACAGTAGCCACTGCATCTTGTATTGTCATGGTTACAGTAGCCACTGCATCTTGTATTGTCAGTGTAACAGTAGCCACTGCATCTTGTATTGTCATGGTTACAGTAGCCACTGCATCTTGTATTGTCATGGTAACAGTAGCCACTGCATCTTGTATTGTCAGTGTAAAAGTAGCCACTGCATCTTGTACTGTCATTGTTACAGTAGCCACTGCATCTTGTATTGTCAGTGTAACAGTAGCCACTGCATCTTGTTTTGTCATGGTAACAGTAGCCACTGCATCTTGTATTGTCATGGTAACAGTAGCCACTGCATCTTGTATTGTCATGGTAACGGTAGCCACTGCATCTTGTATTGTCATGGTTACAGTAGCCACTGCATCTTGTATTGTCAGTGTAACAGTAGCCACTGCATCTTGTATTGTCATGGTTACAGTAGCCACTGCATCTTGTATTGTCAGTGTAACAGTAGCCACTGCATCTTGTATTGTCATGGTAACGGTAGCCACTGCATCTTGTATTGTCATGGTTACAGTAGCCACTGCATCTTGTATTGTCAGTGTAACAGTAGCCACTGCATCTTGTATTGTCAGTGTAACAGTAGCCACTGCATCTTGTATTGTCAGTGTAAGAGTAGCCACTGCATCTTGTATTGTCATGGTAACAGTAGCCACTGCATCTTGTATTGTCATGGTTACAGTAGCCACTGCATCTTGTATTGTCATGGTAACAGTAGCCACTGCATCTTGTATTGTCATTGTAACAGTAGCCACTGCATCTTGTATTGTCATGATTACAGTAGCCACTGCATCTTGTATTGTCAGTGTAACAGTAGCCACTGCATCTTGTATTGTCATGGTTACAGTATCCACTGCATCTTGTATTGTCAGTGTAACAGTAGCCACTGCATCTTGTATTGTCAGTGTAACAGTAGCCACTGCATCTTGTATTGTCATGGTTACAGTAGCCACTGCATCTTGTATTGTCAGTGTAACAGTAGCCACTGCATCTTGTATTGTCATGGTTACAGTAGCCACTGCATCTTGTATTGTCAGTGTAACAGTAGCCACTGCATCTTGTATTGTCATGGTTACAGTAGCCACTGCATCTTGTATTGTCAGTGTAACAGTAGCCACTGCATCTTGTATTGTCATGGTAACAGTAGCCACTGCATCTTGTATTGTCATGGTTACAGTAGCCACTGCATCTTGTATTGTCATGGTAACAGTAGCCACTGCATCTTGTATTGTCATGGTTACAGTAGCCACTGCATCTTGTATTGTCAGTGTAACAGTAGCCACTGCATCTTGTATTGTCATGGTTACAGTAGCCACTGCATCTTGTATTGTCATGGTTACAGTAGCCACTGCATCTTGTATTGTCATGGTTACAGTAGCCACTGCATCTTGTATTGTCATGGTTACAGTAGCCACTGCATCTTGTATTGTCAGTGTAACAGTAGCCACTGCATCTTGTATTGTCATGGTTACAGTAGCCACTGCATCTTGTATTGTCATGGTTACAGTAGCCACTGCATCTTGTATTGTCAGTGTAACAGTAGCCACTGCATCTTGTATTGTCATGGTTACAGTAGCCACTGCATCTTGTATTGTCAGTGTAACAGTAGCCACTGCATCTTGTATTGTCATGGTTACAGTAGCCACTGCATCTTGTATTGTCAGTGTAACAGTAGCCACTGCATCTTGTATTGTCATGGTAACAGTAGCCACTGCATCTTGTATTGTCATGGTTACAGTAGCCACTGCATCTTGTATTGTCATGGTAACAGTAGCCACTGCATCTTGTATTGTCATGGTTACAGTAGCCACTGCATCTTGTATTGTCAGTGTAACAGTAGCCACTGCATCTTGTATTGTCATGGTTACAGTAGCCACTGCATCTTGTATTGTCATGGTTACAGTAGCCACTGCATCTTGTATTGTCATGGTAACAGTAGCCACTGCATCTTGTATTGTCATGGTTACAGTAGCCACTGCATCTTGTATTGTCAGTGTAACAGTAGCCACTGCATCTTGTATTGTCATGGTTACAGTAGCCACTGCATCTTGTATTGTCATGGTTACAGTAGCCACTGCATCTTGTATTGTCAGTGTAACAGTAGCCACTGCATCTTGTATTGTCATGGTTACAGTAGCCACTGCATCTTGTATTGTCATGGTTACAGGAGCCACTGCATCTTGTATTGTCAGTGTAACAGTAGCCACTGCATCTTGTATTGTCATGGTTACAGTAGCCACTGCATCTTGTATTGTCAGTGTAACAGTAGCCACTGCATCTTGTATTGTCAGTGTAACAGTAGCCACTGCATCTTGTATTGTCATGGTTACAGTAGCCACTGCATCTTGTATTGTCATGGTTACAGTAGCCACTGCATCTTGTATTGTCATGGTTACAGTAGCCACTGCAAGGTTCATTCAGATATGAAACACTAAAATTTAAGGCTTTTCAAGGCTGCCAACTGTCACTGTCAAGGCTTTTTTAGTTGGGTTATTAGCCTGAGTCTGTCAATGATTTATGGAATCCAGCATACTATATAGTAGTTGTAAGACCTTAAGGGAAAGGCAGCATGACCATCACACATTTTCAAACATGATTATTTTTTAACCAACAGAAACATATGTTTCGATTATGTCTGTCATGAATTCTTCAGGGTCTTTGGCACACAAATCTTTCACATATTTTTTGTGCTCTAATTCTTTAATTGACAAGCATATGTGAATATGTACACATTCAAGGCTTTTCAAGCTAATTTGGTGATTTTCAAGGCTTTTCAAAGTTGACACTACAAATCAGGACCTTAAAATTAAAGGACCAAACACTGCACTGTGTCTTGCGTTGTCATGGTAACTGTAGCCATGATGTTCTGTATTGTAATCATGACAGTAGCAGCTCAGTATTTACAATCATGCAGCATGTTACAACAATCTGACTCATGACTCACCTTACTGCCTGCGGCCTGCAGATCAGGGTGGACAAACTGACTCAGTGACTGCCCAGAGCTCATGCCAACCATGCTGTAGGAGGAGGAAAAATAATTTTCTTTAATTATGTATAATTTTTCAAATAGTTTTTGTAATTTGTTGCTTTATTCCACAGTCAGCAATCTCATGGGGGCCTTATTAACCAGGTCCGGACGGAAAGAATGGTGCACGATGACATGCATTCATCAAGCCACAGAGCTTGACCCGTTCAACGTCCTCTGTCCTAGTGGGACGAAGACATGCATTGAGCAAGCCACAGAGCTTGACACCGGATCAACGTCCTCTGTCCTTGGGGGACGATGACAAGCATTCAGCAAGCCACAGAGCTTGACACCAGATCAACATCCCATACCCTTGGGGGACGATGACAAGCAATCAGCAAGACACAGAGCTTGATCCCGGATCAACGTCCTCTGTCCTTGAAGGACGATGACAAGCAATCTGCAAGCCACAGAGCTTGACACCAGATCAACGTCCCATGTCCTTGAAGGACGATGACAAGCAATCAGCAAGCCACAGCAAGCCACAGAGATTGACACCTGATCAACGGCCCATGTCCTTGTGGGACGATGACAAGCATTCAGCAAGCCACAGAGCTTGACACCAGATCAACATCCCATGTCCTTGGTGGACGATGACAAGCAATCAGCAAGTCACAGAGCTTGACCCCGGATCAACATCCCATGTCCTTGAGGGACGAATGACAAGCATTCAGCAACCACAGAGTTCGACACTGGATCAACTTCTTGTTTCTTACGATGGGGACCGGGGAAACCCCAGCATTGTTCCGAGTGGCTAAAGAAACAAGAGAATGCTTCAGCCACATCCCTGCCCGGCCACCCTATCTATCTCAACTTGCCGTACATGGCAATCTCAATGAGGAAAAGAGTTTCATGCCTCTTTCAGCTTTTAGTTTTATTCTTGAATTTGCAGTCATTAAATCAGATGTTTCATCCATTGTCATACATCTCCTTGTGCAGAATGACAAGCACTCGATGATGTCCCATCAGGTAAATCCTGAGTGAACGATGACACTCCAACAAAAATTAAATGAAAGGTGCATCGGTGTTGAGCCTATCGGATGTCAGCTTTCTTTAGTCATTTGGCTGCACTATATTCTTAATTTAGTCATTTAGACATTTCAGTCTGAACAATAGGAATCCAACACTCTAAGTCAACGACAGGTATGGAATTTATCCAAAAATGGCAACTAGACCGAATAGTGATAATATATAGCAAAAGCCCCCAAAATGTTTGAAATTCCACTTGACACCTTCACACATTAACAATGTGGAGGGATATAGAAGGGACATAATTCATAATAGCTACTTGTGGCGCTATGAAATCCAGCCTACTTTGGCAAGGGAGGAAACTGGACTTCTATGGTCAGTTAACTCCCTTGCCTCGGGAAGATGCATGGCTTCATGTGGGAGGAAGCAAATTTGGAGAGGTCATGGGGTGATGAAGTGAATGTTACCATGGTAACATCTTACCGCTTGGCTCTCTTGGACCCCATGTTGAAAAGTACCCCTACATTGGCTGCTGGATTCTTCAGGGCTTTCTGTACCTCCTTCAGCTGACCTCCGGCATACTGAAGGTCAAAGTTCAAAGGTCATAATTCACTCAACTGACATCAAGGGCAATCAGGTAATCACAACAGCCACCTCTTTAAGTGGCAATTCAAGGGACCTGCCAGTTCCGAATTCAACTGATCTACCTTTGTTTGTCTACTTTTCAGGAATTCTACAAAAACACATTTGTTGGTCTACTTTTTTTAGGAATTCTACAAATACACATTTGTTGGTCTACTTTTCAGAAATTCTAACAAATACACATTTGTTGGTCTATTTTTTTTTAGGAATTCTACAAATACACATTTGTTGGTCTACTTTTCAGGAATTCTACAAATACACATTTGTTGGTCTACTTTTTTTTAGGAATTCTACAAATACACATTTGTTGGTCTACTTTTCAGGAATTCTACAAATACACATTTGTTGGTCTACTTTTCAGGAATTCTACAAATACACATTTGTTGGTCTACTTTTCAGGAATTCTACAAATACACATTTGTTGGTCTACTTTTCAGGAATTCTACAAGTACACATTTGTTGGTCTACTTTTCAGGAATTCTTCAAATACACATTTGTTGGTCTACTTTTCAGGAATTCTACAAATACACATTTATTGGTCTACTTTTCAGGAATTCTACAAGTGCACATTTGTTGGTCTACTTTTCAGGAATTCTACAAATACACATTTGTTGGTCTACTTTTCAGGAATTCTACAAATACACATTTGTTGGTCTACTTTTCAGGAATTCTACTTATCAACTTTAGTTGATCTAGGCATCTTGAAAGCCACTGATCGAATGTGTGATTCCACTGTTTTCCTCCCAAGTCAAATTATCTCGGAGCCATCAGCACTTATGGAAAAATAACACTTAATGCCTACAGCTAATATTTATCAGGATAACTTCCATTGACCAGTCAGGTCAAGTTGTTACTGCAGCAAAGCACATCATGTCTGTCTCACAGCTGTGAGGATAGGGCTGGAGGACCCTCACCTGAATTCCTGTCAATGCTACGAAGAGGCGCAGGATGTCATTAGTTCCCTCAAAGATGCGGAAGATACGAAGGTCTCTCATCACTCTCTCCAAACCTGTGTCCTGAAACATGCGTGAGTTTCTTAGGATATAGATTATGAGCAGGTCCATGACCTAAGTTTTCATTTGAATTTGTAATATTGTCTCTTTAACTCATTTAAGCCATACTTGCAAAATCAAAACTTACAGGTGTAGGAATAAAAGGAGGATTGTGGTCTGTCATTTTGCAATAAACCTATTCACAATTTCAAGGATTTCTTGTAATAAAATCAATTATTGTGGGTAACAGAGGGCCTTTTCAAACCTTTTGGCTAGAGCTGATCATAGTGACTGTTTTCTTACCCTCATGAAACCCATCCCTCCCAGGATTTGTATAGCTTCATCTGCACAGAACCAGGCTGCTTCCTGAAATAGTTGTCATGGTTACAAAGACCGTGACTGGCATTGAAGGCTGAGTATTCTTGAGTATCAGGGGCCAATCAGAAGCTCTTGACATAAGTGCCCTGCATGAACTGAGACACTGTTGTGTAAAGTCACACTTAGCAATATTCCAGCCGTATGATTGTTTGTTTGTTGTTTAACGCCGCATTCAACAATATTCGAACCATAAGACGGCAGTCTGTATACATGGTAAATAATCAAGTCTTAACCAGACAATCCAGTGATTGTCATCATGAGTATCGACCCATGCAATTGGGATACGATGACATGCATCAACCAAGTCAGCAAGCCTGACCATCCGATCCTGTAAGTCGCCTCATACGACAAGCATAGTCGCCTTTTACGGCAAGCACGGGTTGCTGAAGACCTATTCTACCCGGGAATCTTCATGGGTTTCCAGATGTATGGCTGAAGCCTGTAAATAACTGAGTCTGAAGCAGTAAACTCCAGTGACTGATATTGTGAGCAACAATCCCTGACATTGGGTTAAGATGGTGGAGACTTAGTTAAGTGTCATCCATGTCCCAATCATAGGCTGCTGGGGCATGTTGACCCCACACAATTTTAATTTTTGTTCAAAGCTTTCTGGCTGAGTGAAAACTGATTGGATATGTGACTACCAGTGCAGACGGAGAGAAGGTATACGTACAGAGGCATATATCTTGCTGATAGCCGCCTCAATCTGAAACTCTGTGGAGCCCTGGTCCATGTTTGCAGAAACCATGTATGCCATTGACTGTTGAACAAACAAATGTACACAAGGGATGTCATTGTACATCAAGTATTAATGTTGCTACTGTATCGATACAAATTTATGAATATTAATTCACTGCCAAACGAAATGTTTACACTTGTTAAAATTACCATGGTAATCACAGGAAACTGTTATATAAACCCATAATGTAGGGCTGTAGTGTTAGATCTGTAGTGTTAGATCTGTAGTGTTAGATCCGTAGTGTTAGATCCGTAGTGTTAGATCCATAGTGTTAGATCCGTAGTGTTAGATCCGTAGTGTTAGATCAGTAGTGTTAGATCTGTAGTGTTAGATTCGTAGTGTTAGATTCGTAGTGTTAGATCTGTAGTGTTAGATCCGTAGTGTTAGATCTGTAGTGTTAGATCGATAGTGTTAGACCTGGGCAGGTTCAGAACAACACTCAAAAGCTTTACAAGTCTGGGTGTAATGGATGTCCTTGTAATGTTAAAACACTGGTGAAAATCAGGAAAGCCGACAGGAATTTGTACTAGCTCCAGGCTAGCAGGCTAGTGTGAATTGTCAGACCCGTAGTGTTAGACCGTAGTACAAGTAGATAGCATCTGATCCTACCGGGTACCCATTCGCAAGTCTTACCTCGGTGACATACTGCATCATGGTCATGCGGGCAATCTTCTCCTGGATAGCGCCATAGGAGTCGATCCTCTTTCCAAACTGAGTTCTCTGAGAGGCATGCTCCACCTGTAAACAGCAGACAGAGGTGAGCTGACATGGGGGTCCAACGTCGAGTGAGTGAGTGAGTGAGTGAGTGAGTGAGTGAGTGAGTGAGTCAACAGTATTCTGGTTATATCACGGCTTTGTCAGCGTAATGAAGCAGGAAATCCAGAATTGAAGCAGGTCGTACGTGTTTACAAATTTGGTGAAAATTGCAGGCCTCACTTCATTCCGTTTGTAAAATCCCTTCAATGGTCACCAGCAATTCTGTTTTTTTTATATCTGCTAGCCGAAGCACAAGAAAATACCAGACATTAAAATAATCTACAGCACAAGAAATACCAGGCACTAAAAATAAACTAGAGCACAAAAAATACCAGACACTAAAATAAACTAGAGCACAAGAAATACCAGACACTAAAATAGACTAGAGCACAAGAAAATACCAGACACTAAAATAAACTAGAGCACAAAAAATACCAGACACTAAAATAAACTAGAGCACAAGAAATACCAGACACTAAAATAGACTAGAGCACAAGAAAATACCAGACACTAAAATAAACTAGAGCACAAGAAAATACCAGACACTAAAATAAACTAGAGCACAAGAAATACCAGACACTAAAATATACTTGAGCACAATAAAATACCAGACATTAAAATAAACTAGAGCACAAGAAAATACCAGACACTAAAATAAACTAGAGCACAAGAAATACCAGACACTAAAATAAAGTAGAGCACAATAAAATAAAGACACTAAAATAAACTAGAGCACAAGAAATACCAGACACTAAAATATACTTGAGCACAAGAAAATACCAGACACTAAAATAAACAAGAGCACAATAAAATACCAGACACTAAAATAAACTAGAGCACAAGAAATACCAGACACTAAAATATACTTGAGCACAAGAAATACCAGACACTAAAATAAACTTGAGCACAAGAAAATACCAGACACTAAAATAAACCTGACCCATGCTTGTCAAATAGATTGTTACACAAAAACAGATATAATGGTGTCAGGGCCTGCTTGTTTCCTGTGATAGGGAACCCTGTCCCACAGGTGCTGTTGTATTGCTGTTGTATTACTGTTATGTCAGCAATATTGATGCCACATTGTCGGTGCTGAAGACCGATAAGGCTACCAATGAAAGCAAAGCAACCAATGACTGAAGTCACTTTCATAACACACAACAGCTTTTGTATGTGACACATTGACAACATTTAGGTAAACTGAAAGAAAGTTTTGTTTGTTTGTCTTTTGTCTACTGTTGCACTCATCACTATTCCTACAACATGGAAATGACGGTGGCAGTGCTCAAGACAGGTGCCTGCCCACAGGCCAGCAGCAAAAAGATCCACTGTCACGCCGTACTTTTAAAGTTGTATGGAGCCTTGTGGCCAGCAGATAATATACATTTTTGTTAAATGTTCTTTTAGTTCGTTTTTTTATGACAAATATGTACAAACAGTCCCTCAAAGTACTTCACAACTTTACATTAATTTCTACAGCTAGCGCAATTCCTTCTGGTTGACATGTCATATAACCAGTCTATAACATAAGCTCCTTTCATGGACGTAGACACATCGCATTAGTAACAATCTCAGAATGTGTCGGGCCAAGTTCATCACAAATCAGCACATGGTAATACGTGGAGTGAGTGAGTGAGTTATGTTTAACGCCGCTTTTAACACTATTCCAGTTATATCATGGCGCATCAGCTTAATGTGGGAGGAAAGCCCGAAGTGATGCAGGTCTTAGACTGAAGAACTGAAGATATTTTGTGGAAACAAAAGCAGTATGACAAGCACTGAATGACAAAAAAACATTTCAGATAAAATGGGGTGGTGAATTACGTTTGTGCCTGCCGTTTGACAGTAAATTCATGTTTTCTAAAACACTTACTTAGGGGTGCATGAAATTAAGCAATCACTGACATTTTGTACATCATGTTTAATGTATCAAGTAATAAAATGTTCAGGAATTGTATTTGTATTCTTCAGTATAAATTTAAAGAATGTTTGGTTACATTCAACTTTCACTCAAATATTGAGGGTCTGAAGAGTTTCTGAAGTCTGTGGGTCCTTATGGCAGCCTGGCAAATTGTATAAAGACACACCTTGCCTGACCAACCCACCTATTTTGGTCACATCTTTCTGGAAATCCCCATGGTGTCAAAGAATGTATTCTGTACGGTCAGATGATACCTACATTCTCTCAGACACAAGGGCCAACATAGTCGCCTTTTACGACAAGCATGGGTTGCTGAAGACTTATTCTACCCAGGATCTTCACAAGTCGGAAATCTATGATGCGGATGCAGTATCTCCACAACATGTGTGTACTCAAGGCCTTGTGGATGCAGTATCTCCACCACATGGGTGTACTCACGGCCTTGTGGATGCAGTATCTCCACCACGTGTGTACTCACCGCCTTGTGGATGCAGTATCTCTACAACGTGTGTGTACTCACGGCCTTGTGGATGCAGTATCTCTACAACGTGTGTGTACTCACAGCCTTGTGGATGCAGTATCTCCACCACATGTGTACTCACGGCCTTGTGGATGCAGTATCTCCACCACATGTGTACTCACAGCCTAGTGGATGCAGTATCTCCACCACATGTGTACTCACGGCCTTGTGGATGCAGTATCTCCACCACAGGTGTGTACTCACCGCCTTGTGGATGCAGTATTTCCACCACATGTGTGTACTCACCGCCTTGTGGATGCAGTATCTCCACCACATGTGTGTACTCACCGCCTTGTGGATGCAGTATCTCCACCACATGTGTGTACTCACCGCCTTGTGGATGCAGTATCTCCACCACATGTGTGTACTCACCGCCTTGTGGATGCACTATCTCCACCACGTGTGTGTACTCACCGCCTTGTGGATGCAGTATCTCCACAACATGTGTGTACTCACCGCCTTGTGGATGCAGTATCTCCACCACATGTGTGTACTCACGGCCTTGTGGATGCAGTATCTCCACCACGTGTGTACTCACCGCCTTGTGGATGCAGTATCTCCACCACGTGTGTGTACTCACCGCCTTGTGGATGCAGTATCTCCACAACGTGTGTACTCACCGCCTTATGGATGCAGTATCTCTACAACATGTGTGTACTCACCGCCTTGTGGATGCAGTATCTCCACAACGTGTGTACTCACCGCCTTGTGGATGCAGTATCTCTACAACATGTGTGTACTCACGGCCTTGTGGATGCAGTATCTCCACAACGTGTGTACTCACCGCCTTGTGGATGCAGTATCTCTACAACATGGGTGTACTCACCGCCTTGTGGATGCAGTATCTCCACCACATGTGTGTACTCACCGCCTTGTGGATGCAGTATCTCTACAACATGGGTGTACTCACTGCCTTGTGGATGCAGTATCTCCACCACGTGTGTGTACTCACCGCCTTGTGGATGCAGTATATCTACAACATGGGTGTACTCACCGCCTTGTGGATGCAGTATCTCTACAACGTGTGTACTCACCGCCTTGTGGATGCAGTATCTCTACAACATGTGTGTACTCACCGCCTTGTGGATGCAGTATCTCTACAAGGTGTGTACTCACGGCCTTGTGGATGCAGTATATCTACACCATGTGTGTACTCACCGCCTTGTGGATGCAGTATCTCCACAACATGTGTACTCACGGCCTTGTGGATGCAGTATATCTACACCATGTGTGTACTCACCGCCTTGTGGATGCAGTATCTCCACAACGTGTGTACTCACGGCCTTGTGGATGCAGTATATCTACACCATGTGTGTACTCACCGCCTTGTGGATGCAGTATCTCCACAACGTGTGTACTCACCGCCTTGTGGATGCAGTATCTCCACAACGTGTGTACTCACCGCCTTGTGGATGCAGTATATCTACAACATGGGTGTACTCACGGCCTTGTGGATGCAGTATCTCTACACCATGTGTGTACTCACTGCCTTGTGGATGCAGTATCTCCACAACGTGTGTGTACTCACCGCCTTGTGGATGCAGTATATCTCCACAACATGGGTGTACTCACCGCCTTGTGGATGCAGTATATCTACAACATGTGTGTACTCACCGCCTTGTGGATGCAGTATCTCATGGTGCCAGAGAGAGCTGCAGCCATCCCAAACCGCCCGTTGTTCAGGATGTTCATGGCGACCTTGAACCCTCCACCTTCACCTGGCACATAAAGTTACAGACTCAGATACAGATTTGGACACAGATGCAGACACTGCTACAGATACAAAGATACTGATTCGACACAGATTCAGATTTAGACACATACTCAAGACTCACTTATTAATCACAAACCCACCAAGGTTAAACATGAACACTATCTACAATAACGAGAGGGTTGGCAGCTCCCCATCACAGCATCAGCTGTATGATGTAGCTGGTGTCTTGACCTACCTCCCAGGACACACTCGGCCGGGACCTTGACGTCCTCGAAGTACACCTCCGCCGTGTTGGAGGCCTTGATGCCCATCTTCTTCTCTGGGGGGCCACTAAAACAACCAAACATACATGCATGAGGGATCTCACTCACAGAGCATCTGACACTGAAACAACCAAACATACATGCATGAGGGATCTCACTCACAGAGCATCTGACACTGAAACAACCAAACATACATGCATGAGGGATCTCACTCACAGAGCATCTGACACTGAAACAAACGTACATACATGCATGAGGGATCTATCTCACAGAGCATCTGACACTGAAACATACATACATATATGCATGAGGGATCTATCTCACAGAGCATCTGACACTGAAACATACATACATGAGGGATCTCATTCAAAACTATGGTTACACCCAAACCTGTGAGTACAACCGATTTCAAGAAGAACCCTGGCAATTAAATGATGCATGAAAAGACAACTAGAAATGAAGCTCTTCAATCGACATAACTTGTCATTTCATAGGAACAAATCCTGAACAGCAAAAGGCATGTGACGTGATTACAAAGTTTCACAAAGACATATTGAACACTTTCTGCGTTCAACTCCGGAAATGACCCCTACCCTCATTTCATCCTAAGACCAACCTTAACGCAAACAATACCAAAAGCACAAACTCTTGAATACACAAATACAAAAATCACAAACCCTTCAAAACGTAAACAACACCAAAAGCACTAACACTTGCAGCACTTGCCTGATGTGTATACAAAGTTAAAATATAGAAATGTTTGTGAGTAATGCTCTGGAAACAAAAATCAAGACAGACAGCATGTTTCTACTGTTCAGACTTACTTTGACACTCCACCAAAGCTCCTCTCCACGACGAATGCAGTGACCTTGTCCTTGGTAAGGCCTGTCTTCGGGTCCGTCACAGGAGTCTGAAGGAAAGGTGTATATCATTGAGGACACTGGAAAGTGTTGCAGAGTGAGTGAGTGAGTGAGTGAGTCAGTCAGTGAGGTGAAATGAGGTTTAACGCTGCATCCAAGATTATTGAACTTGCATGTCTGTGTGTGTGTGTGTGTGTCTGCTTCTACTAGTCCTGACTAATGCCAATTTTATGGTGCTACCCCACTGAGATACCATGCCACAGTGTCACATGAATACCCCACTGAGACACGGTATACTGACTCTGAGCTGACCAGTCTGTGTTTTGGCCCTTTAATGCCGAGCCAGGCAGGGTAACAACAAGTACCATCACTTAACGTCTTCTAATCTGACGAGGCCAGGTATAAACCCCTGACCTTCCGCTTTCCAGGCGGCCACTCTACCACTAGACCACGGAGGCAGTCTACAGAATGAGTGAGTGAGTGAGTGTTGTTTAATGGCGCAGTCAGCAATGTCCAAGCATATCACATCAGCAGGTATATAGCCACGTCGGGATCAGAGAGTATGTGCAACAGTGAAAGGCAGCACGTTGTTTCATGTTGCTGTCAGCAATATCCCAGCTGCCTGGAAATAACCAGGTGGCTGATGTCATGAGCAATGTTGGGGGACAATAACATACACCAATTCCACAGTGGGCCAATTCCACAGTGGGCCAATTCTACATTGAGCCAATTCTACAGTGGGCCAATTCTACAGTGGGCCAATTCTACATTGAGCCAATTCTACAGTGGGCCAATTCTACAGTGGGCCAATTCCACAGTGAGCCAATTCTACAGTGGGCCAATTCCACAGTGGGCCAATTCTACAGTGGGCCAATTCTACATTGAGCCAATTCTACAGTGAGCCAATTCCACGGAGGAGTCCTCCTTGGTGCATGTGAATGTGTTATCTGGGTACATAGACACGTTGTCAGGTCATACCTTGTAACCACTCAAACCTCCATTGGACATTTATGATGTAAAACAAGAATACAGATATTGTCTACCTGGGCAAAGACAGTGAAGATTTCAGCCAGGCCACCGTTACTGATCCAGATTTTGCTGCCATTTAGAATATAGTGTTTGCCATCTGCAGAGGGCACTGCTCTCGTCTTGATGGACTGAAACAGCCAATGTACATGATGTAAGCAATCAATGTGGTATTCATGGTACGCTTCCATATATTTTGCTATTGACAACAACATCAATAATAATAATGCTCTAAATCCACTATTATTACTCCAATAAATGGTTCAGTGGTCACTTGATTTTCTTTCTCAACACCCTGGGGAGTATACAACACAAGACGCCTGTAAGGTGCAAAAGGGTCAACAGTCACATTACCATCTCAACCTGCCGGGTATCCATTTACTGCTGGGAGAATAGTAACTTTTGTCAAACGAAGGCACTTGCCTAAGGAGACAACAGTTATGCTACATGTACTTCAGTGTGGGGCAGGACCGAAGCCCTAAAGAGTCTCAAGAGTCAATGGGCATCAATTTTAGCAGGATTAAGGATTATTATACAGACAATTACTTTCTGGGCTTACAAGACTAAAATCATTGTCAGATAACAGGCAGGTGGCAGACTGTAATGTTACCATGGATACTCACACTGGCATCGGATCCACTGGCCGGCTCCGTGAGACAGAAAGCTGCTACTGTCTCCCCGGACGCCAGCTTTGGCAGGTACTTCTTCTTCTGTTCTGGGTTGCCGAACAACAGAATACCTTTAAACCCAATAGACTGAAAACAACAGAGGCAGTTGATGAACAAGGTTGTCATGGATACCAGCAGATCGAAAACAACAAAGACAGTAACTGTTGATGAACTAGGTTGTCATGGATACCAGAAAATTGAAAACAACAAAGACAGTTGTGGAACTAGGTTGTCATGGATACCAATAGATTGAAGACAACAAAGACAGTTGATGAACTAGGTTGTCATGGATACCAGAAAATTGAAAACAACAAAGACAGTTGATGTAAAACTAGGTAGTCATGGCTACCACATACACTGAGCTGCTCATATGGCATAGGGTTTCATCTACACAGAGAAATATTTCATCCTCAAAGTTTACGCCACAAAGTAAAATATTTTTCTTGCCAGCTATACGACAGCTTGCAGACAATAAAGTCAGAATGAATCGAACCTACGATCTACGTTGACACACGATAATCCAAGTTACCTTGGCTGGCCATCCTCCGTCCTCCAATACCGTCAAGCAAATAGGGATTAAATTTCCCCCGGTACATATCTGAGGAGCGCTTCACATTTTATGCAATTTTTTCACTTTTATGTAAATCATCATCTTATTGATGAAGCAGGCAGTCGGACAAAGATGAAATTTTGAACATGAAAATAGAAACAAATTGCTGACCTGATGTGCCCCGAGGGTGATGCCGACGCCCAGGTCATGTGCTCCGACTATCTCGACCAGGCGGGCATACTGTGTGTTGCAGAGTCCAAGTCCACCTGAAACAGTGAGTGTCACCTAAAGATGCCATGTGTGATTGAGCCATTCAGGGCCAGGTAACAAGTACGTAGGGCTGGCTAAAATGATCCATAATCAGAATTATCTTCGAAGGGAAGAAATATTAACAATAATTGATATGAAAATTGTGTCATAGATAATATCTTACATAAAGTGGCCCCCTCTCTGGGAAGCCATTTTTGTTTGAAAAACCTAGTGACCCTTGGGAAGTGCTCGCCCAAACACACCCGTTGCTAAACCACTTGCGCATGTTCTTTTTTGTAAATCTCATGTTTTTCATACTCTGTATGTGACAGACCACTACGTTGAACAGCGTAACATTTTTAGTTGTGGGACAAAGACATCCTTAGAACTCCAGTCAGGAGATTGCTTTTGTTGATATCAGAATAAACTTCCATTATCATGACATTAAAACCACTTCATAACAGAAAGTGGTCAATAATTCACACTTTCGTTGAATATACAGAAAAAGTGTCATTTTGAGGGGACTTGTTCAGTTTTGTAAGGAAGGTTAAAGTGTCATTTTGAGGGGACTTGTTCAGTTTTGTAAGGAAGGTTTGTGTTTCTGTCTTTTGTCTGATTAAATGTCTGACATGATCTTTTTAACTTGTTTATTTAACGGGGAATAAGCTAAGAACTGCCTCCTTCCCACCTGGCATCATCGGCAACTGTTCAAGAAACAACATGTACATTGACTGGGCATGATGTGCTTTTCAAATGACATCTATCAGTATGTTTGTCACACAACCTTTTCCGATTGTAACTGAAGGTAAGTGAACTGTAGGCCGAACATACCCCAGGAAGGAGATCAACAGGTCATCGTGGTCTCACGCTTGAGGATCAGGGACGGGAGAGATGATACTACGTGATAGCTGAGTTTTGAATATTGGTGTGAAGAGATCAACTTCTGGGAGCAACTAGAGTTAGCATGGCCACCTGAAGATTGACAGATGGAGATTGACGGTGACAATGAGTCGGCTATCACGTTGAGGACCCCTGTAATGTAATCAACCAAATGAAAGAAGTCGAGTTAGAGCGACAAAAGTGACATCAACATGGATGTACCAGACGACCGAGCTGTTGTCGGACTGAATCACGAGGTGTGATAGCGGAGAAACTTTCACCAATGGGAGATCTCCACAGCGACAAAAGTGACATCGACTTGGTGGAACCCATCTTCTTGATGTACCAGACGACCGAGCTGTTGTCGGACTGAATCATGAGGTGTGATAACGGAGAAGCTCTCACCAATGGGAGATCTCCAGGACGACTGCGTTGACAGACCAGGGCCCTGCTACCTTGCCCAAGAGTCAGGGCTTGTGCCGAAGTAAAAAGGCTGAAGATCTGTTGCTTTTGTCGTAGCAGGTGCGGTTGTTTGATTGCTAGCGGTACGAGATGTTGAATCTTTGACTAACGATCCGAAGGAACGGACAATTTGCCCAGGCAGGTGTTGAAGAGGGCACTGATAAACTGGAGTCATTGAGTGGGAGTCGTCTTGGATAGTCTGATGTGGACAAACCAACCGAGTTGATGGAGAAAACGTGTGAAATCAAGATGTAGAAGGAGGATGTCTGGATCTTTGTTGGTCTGAATGCAATCGTCGATGGAGGATTTGACGTGGGTTTGGTGATTTGGATAAATAGCCAAGGGCCAAAGAAATTCCAAATGGGAGCACCTGCCATTGGTTGTGGCAGCCTTGGAAAATGAACCGTAGGAAATGGCAGTGCTCCCTTTGGATGGGAATGTGCAGGTATGCCTCCTGCAGATCCAGACTATTGGTAGTGGTGGCTTCTTAGACTTCTTGGTAGTCGTCTTCTTAACCTTGGAGGTTTACTGTCTGACAGGTAGATACTGAAGGATTCATCAGAGACAGACACAAAGGGGACATCGTGGCGAAGAGCTACAGCCACCCCGGCAGTCACAACACTTGTCATGCAGGTCAGAGTGTTAAAAATTCTGTCTGCACATCAAACAAGCCAGGCAACGTGTTTTTGATCATTCATGTTCTCTTGTTTGTGTAGAAGCACTATGTGGTTGTAGGGTAGTGTGACCACAAAAAAAACCACACAAAAATCAGCATTCTCTCACTAAAAAGCATGTCAAAACTGTAAGGCGATTAGAAAGAGAATGAGGTGGCTGAGCATGACCAGTTTGTCTGGGTGGTTATCATGGTGATGATGGGGTATGTTCAGGTGAACTATTTTTTAGAAGCTGGGAACTTTGTTCAAGCACGCTTCCACATGGGATCGAAAGAAGAAATGCATTGGATAAGTGTAAAAATTCAAACTTTTTAACTTACCATGGTCAACAGGGACTTGCAGTCCAAAGGCGCCAAGCTCTTTCAAACCCTCAAGGGTCGGGTCGTCCACCTTCTCAATGGAGTCATTCTTCAAGGCATCATTTACTTCCTGTGAATTTATCCAATATGGAATTCTGTGACTAATACCTTGAATGTACTTAATAATTTGTGAACAGTGTCTTCAACATGAAGGACTTTTTAACTTACAATTCATGTTGATTTCAGATTTTGAAAAACGAAAGTTCAGTCCAATCATATTTACGTCTCCAATTTTATGCATTTTGTAATATTAATCGCCTGATAGATTTTTCTAAGTGTCCAAGCAATGACCGCCTAAAAAATATTGGTAGTCAATTAGAAATTTCAGTCACCACGGCAACTAAATTATTATTATTATTGATATCATCATCATCATTATTACTTTGATTATTATTATTATTGTTACTATTTTTATTATTATTTCCTTACCTCAAAGAACTTGGCAGTTGGGTCTATCAGCATCTGAAGTGTCTCCTGTTGCTCTGCTGACAGCACTGTGAAGAAAATCATAGTTGTAGTCGGAACACATTGTAGTAAAACACATTGTAGTAAAACACATTGTAGTCACAGTTCTCTGGCTGAGTGATATTGTGACCAAGTGATCTGCTTCAATGTTTTCCTGCCAAAGCCACCTAGATCTTTGATAAATCCCTGTCTTTACACAAAGAATCCAAATCTTGAGTACCTACCCTCCGGGAAAGGGAAGACTTGGTCTGTCTGGATCTTCCCCCGAAACAGGTTCATGGCAAAGGACTTGGACTCCTACAAACAAGCAAGAAAAACAGTCAGTGTTGTCGCTTACATAACTCTGGTTGTCAAGTACTGGGGACAGTCACTGAAGTCACAGCATGCCCTGTCTACGGGCGACACTGATCAGTGTGGACGCTTACATAACCCTGGTTGTCTAGTACTGGGGACAGTCACTAAAGTCACAGCAAGCCCTGTGTACGGGCCACACTGATCAGTGTGGACGCTTACATAACCCTGGTTGTCTAGTACTGGGGACAGTCACCCCCCCCCCCCCCTCCCTTCAAAACACAATTACTTTCAATAACTTGCATACAGAAACGCATGCATTAAATGAAAAACTCAAATGTATAAAAACAGCTTGCATAAATATAAATACCCAATGAAGCTTCTTCAGCATGCGTACAAAGGTGCTAATTTCCTAATAACAATTACGAGCTTACTTATCGAGTCAAGCCCATATATTTAGAAAAGTTATATACATCTAAAACATTATTTCACATTTTAGTAAATCTTAAAATGTTCACTAATTTTAGGGAAATCCAATGGAGTGATGAATAGATGAGTAAAAAGTATTGGCAACCCAGTGATAAATGTAATAACCCAATTAAAATAGAAACCCCAGAGTAAAACCTCAATTGCTCAAAACGTTATCTGGAGCTCTGTTATGTTGTGATTATGGAAGTATATATATATATAAAAAAATGTGTGCACACAATGTTTAAATCCCTTACCCTGATAAAAAGTATTGAAGTAAATTCTTCCATAATCACTGACAATGCAAAAGTGAGTGAGTGAGTTGGGTTTAGCGCAGCTTTTAACAGTATTCCAGTTATATCACAATGTGTCAGCTAAATGTGGGAGGAAAGCCCGAAGTGATGCAGGTCTCTGACGTTTACCAATTCGGTGAAACCCACGAGCATGGGTATGGTGCTGACAAACCTAGAAACAAAATCTGGGCGAACCGGGATTCGAACCCACAATCATAGGTTTCTGGCAAGGCCAAAGGACGTAACTCTGCACAGCGAATCGCGGTGCCTTAGATGACTGGGCCACCTTTGTCCCCTTAATGCAAAGGTAATTATGTAATACAGGGTTAGAAACTAACAGTTTTCGTCCACTAGTCCTTATAATGATATATAGCAAAACCCTTGAAAAGGGCAATTCCTACTAGTCCTTATGAAACCTTTACCATTGTGCAGATTGGCAACGACTATAGGACTAGTGCCAATTTCTAACACTGGTAATACATGTAGTGTGAATATGAGTGACCATACTTGAAAACATTAAACCCACAAAATGCAATATTCCACAGTAATAGCAGCTGCAGAGACGTACCATTTCGACATGGACTAGGTATCGCTTTCATTATTCATTCTCAATACAATGATACACCAGCTTGGTATGACAGTAAATGTAGATCTATGTGTCATGTTACCATGGTTACCAGACATTTATCAATGTGAAAGAAATGTGCATGTATCGCCAACTCATTAATTGTTGATAATAACTGCACATTTTACAAAAGATTTATTTTACAAAACCAAATCCTTTGATATGGATCAATTATACAGGGTTCAAAATGTTGTTAATGCCACACCCAGCAATGTTCCAGCTATATGAGGGCACTCTGTAAATAACGGACTCTGGACAAGGCAAAACCAGTGATTGATATTATGACCAACGATCCAAGTCATGGGGGGCACAGTGAAACGCTATCAACCACGAAAACCCAGTCTGACCATCCAATACACAACCAGCATAGGATTGAATGATTGTGTGTAATAACTTTCAAATATTTGCACATTGGCATTTTTTTAGAGCTCCTCAATGCTGATAGGTCAATCTAACATGTTGAAGCCATATGACCTATTATTCATTGTTGTGAAAATATGATATGATAACATTGGTCATGAAGATATCCATTATCGTCATTAACTCTCGTAAACTTATTGAGCATGTCCCTCAGTGATGTGGATTTTGCGCTGTATAAATAGCCTTACTATAATCATGATAATTATTAAACATGTTAAACTGTCAAAGAGCAATATATAGAGGATATGAGTCATACTATGTTTACAACACGAGTGTCTAAATTCAGGTATTTCCTGAGCTAGAACGAGTATTATAAACAGTATGACATGAACACGAATATAATGTTCTATTCATTACTGAAGAAGATGTCTACATACAGACACATTGTAGTGTTTACCTATAAGGACAGAAAGTCGAAACAGCTGCAGAACCACAATTTGTCGATTGACATAAAAAATCTTCAGCTATGACGTCATTTTTAGTGTAAAATCATTCCGACCTCACATCACAATAAGATTCGAATGAATTAAAAAATTATAAAAAAAAAAAAAAAAGATTCGAATGACGGAATCAATACACTGTTGTCTTGTGACGTGATATGACCCTAGGGCACATGATTTTTATGAACCCTGATATGCTTGCCCTCGTAGGTAATATATAGAATAACCTAATCAGGAATATGGATTATCAGTCCCTCCTGAATGAATGCAGCACCAAAGGCTCATTCAATCGTGGCGGATAATCCATAACTCCTCATAGCTTGTTGGTCATTCTCTATGTCTCCAGGGGTTGCAGAAATGTTCTTCACACATGGTACCCATGTGCAGCGGTAGAAACTAATACCGTATATGACCGCGGATAAGCCGACCCCGTAGATAATCCGAGGTGTTAACTTGACCATTGAAATACGAAAGAAAATGATATGACCCGCAGATAAGCCGAACCAGGAATTGAAAGGCAAAAAACACTGCGAAGTCGGAATGCAAGACATGTGCCGGTACTCGCAGATATTAAAAAATATAAGATGAAAAACGTTGTAAATATATTGAAAAAGTCATTATTATTTCTAATAAAGATTCAACAAACCAGTGATCCACTTTCATAATGTGGGAAGCTGTTTCTCGTGGGTTTTTTTAATCTCATAATGCTCGTTATATGTTGCCATCAACAACAAGCGCCATTTTGTGAATCGGTGTATATACAATTATGAACCCGTGAGAAAATATATCAGCTAGAGCGAAGACTCGCAGTTTGATATCAGCATCGTAAGCATGGAGTTTTCATTTCAAACTCATGATGAGAATGTCAGTCAGTGTTGTTGTTGTTGTTGCATTAGGTGTTTAAGAGGTCGCCTTCTGTCTAGGCAATTTCGGCTGACCTGTCCCTCTTTGTGACTCCTGTGTGTGAGAAGGGTTCACATATCTATTTTGAGTTCGGTGTTCACATAATTTCTGTTTTTGCATTGATATGATTTCTATTTTCTTATATTGATATGATTTCATTTTTATCCTGGCAACTTCCAAACTTTTGGGAAGTTGTGATCTATTGGACCGTCATTCAGGCGATGTTTATGACAGATCACGATCTGAAAAATACTATCATGAAAGTGTATCCCGTGGATAAGCCGACCCCTTTCTACAGAATCTTTTTTCTGGTCCTCAAAATTTGGCTTATATGCGGTCATATACAGTAGGTTTCATCCACTAGTCCTTATAATGATAGCATATAGCAAAACCCTAAAAAAGGTCAAATTTCTACTAGTCCTTATGATACCTTAACTATTGGGCTGTTTGGCAAGGACCATAGGACCATTCGGCTAATGAGTGAACGCTTTAAACACTAGACTACCCCACCGCCATGTCACTGATGAGGTTTCTGCATGCCAGAATGGAACTTCTATTCTCAAGCAATTTGTAATGTCTTAATTTTGAGGCATTTTCATATTAAACCATACAAATTAAAGCAGAGTCTATTCTTCTGTTGCTTTCAGCTTCATCACACTATTTTACAAATAGTCATGCTGTTGCTTAGTGTAATATTAGTAGCATCAAACAAACATGGCAGATACATATCCAGTATTCTGTATCAACATAATTCAGTGTTATCCTTTGGAGTTATTAGCTCATCTGATATTAGCTCAGCTAAGTAAAATTTGCACTAAGTATAACAGTGTGGACGTAGCTCAGTCGGTTAGCTGTCGGGGTAACAATCCAATTGTCACGAGTTCGCATCCAACAAATTCTCACAAAAAGTGGTTGCTTGTCTTAGTGAGATGTTGTGGTGCTGCATTCGAAAGGTGCTCCAGCTGGTCATACTAGACTCAACAGAATTTTACAAGACTGTCTTTGAACTACAGCATTAGAAAATGGCACTATTCCTACATTCCTTGCCAAACTGCCCAATAGTTAAGGTATCATGGAGACTAGTAGAAACTTGCCATTTTTGCTATATGTTATATATCATCATAAGGACTAGTAGACTAAAACAACTAGTTTCTATTGCTGGATGAGTGAGTAAAGTCACAGACTGTGGAGAGAAATGTACCTCTAAGTGTTTCATGATCATCATCTATATCAATCACCAACTGCTTTTCAAACGTTCTAAACTTGTTGCACATAAACAAAAAGGACAAATCATGTTACTGGGGCTAGCTAAAGAGATCCATAATCGGAATTATCGTCGATGGGAAGAAATATTAACTGTAATCAAATATATGAAAATTGTGTCATCGATAACATATTACATAAATGTCATGAAATATTATTATTACAGTTTTAAGTTACCGAAGCAGACTTGTTTTTGTCCACTGCTTAATGTCCACAAGGTAATCCATGCATAAATGTGTCACCACTCACAAGTGATATATGATGTTGTGTCTCTGAACCTTTCCTGAAAGTGACGGCTTCGATATTTAGGGCCTATTGCTAACTGACCGATTGGCTATTTAGCCTAGTTATCTCGAAGTCTAAGATCAATATCGATAGCCAGCGCTATTTGTTACTATCAAGTGTGGATTAATTTTATGTCTATTACAAGTCTTTCATTTCATGATCACACTTGATTCATTTGATTCATATCGTACACAAAACTTTACCTTTTTTGCATCGGAGTCGGAGCTTGCGTAACATCTTTGAACAGCCGCATGTGAAGCACTACAGTGAAAGATCAATGAAAATATTAAAACATGGCGTGTTTTTTTCCAAAATATTTATGTCAGTTACATAGCCTGATAATATATAAGTCTACTCGATATAACAGACGACCAGAAACGAAACGATTAACCCAATCTGTCATATAACAAGATTTCGAACAAGGGTCAAAGTCCACCTCTCACAGCAGTTACTGTCTGCTAGGCTACCCACTGAGTTTTACGTTTGGAGTGGCCGATTAAAAAAACAACAAGAAAAGTACGAGTGGAAACAACATAGATCATACCCGACAGTCTTCAGTAATGTCTGTTTTCCAACAGCATCCCAAATCTTCACGAAATTCCTGGCAGAACGCAACATGTTTGCTTTAGTTCCCGAAGAGCCTCCAGCAAGTTTACATGGAAAATGAACTTTGTCGGTCACCAAGCATGCGCTTTATCCGTCTGTGATGAAACTTCCGGTTGTCATGACCTTTGAACTTTGTACCCTCAGTCTAAAGCGTATACAGTTTTCGCTTACGTGTTATTGCCCCATTGACCGCTTATGGTTCTCCCAGTTACAAAAGTTCGTTCACCTTTTGTGAAATGTTACTTAACCAAAGCAGCAGCACCCACGTGTAACATATAAACCTGTTTTCCACAGGTATAAACCTCGTGAATGTTATGTAACGTTATGACATTACACACGGTGTCGTGCACAGTAAAACTCGGTGCAACGTACCTCGTAACACAAATACTTAATCCTATCGGTCTACATCAGAGACCGTATCTCTTTTATGGTCTCATGCTACATCGCTACACATCCTACATTCAGATATAATATGTTCCAGTATGGTATTCGCTAAATGACACTGTACACGTTTTTTTATGTCCGCTAGGGAATGATCATTTATAGGGTTGGGGGTTTGGTCTTAGGACTGTTTCATATTTTACTGACCGAAACCTACTCCCCTTCCCCCACCCCCATATTATGTAACATTTATTCATACACGAGCTCCCCGACCCCCCTACCCACCCTTTAACACAATATCGAATTTCTTATGCAAATAACTACATCATTTTCTACATCACTCATTCTTTTTATTGATATAAGAACGAATATGGTATCTAAAATCGAATTAACGATGTCAATAAATGTATTTATTGACAATCAAGAAACCGGTTTTTTACATATAAAGAAGTGAATTTTTTTTCACAATGTCAGCATGCTTTTCCATCGAACTATTATCCCCTTGTTATAAAACAGTCAAAATATTTAATCGCCAAAGCATTTCTTTTCGTGGTAGGCGGTGTATTGTAACGCTAGCTGTTTACTGTTATCGGGCCTCCACGTGTAATGTGATATATGGGTTGGTATACTTATCATGTCAGGGAGTCTATGTAGGTATTGATTAGACGCCCTGCTGTGTGCAACGCGGCACAAAGCAAGGTCAAATTCACGCATATATTTGTTTTGTTTGTTTGTGTGTTGTTTACGCCGCACTCAGCAATATTCCAGCTATATGACGGCGGTCTGTAAATAATCGAGACTGGACCAGACAATCCAGTGATTGACATCATGAACATCGATGCACGCAATTGGGATCGATGACATGCATCAACCAAGTTAGCGAGCCTGACCACCCTATCCCGTTAGTCGCCTTTTACGGCAAGCATGAGTTGCTGAAAACCTATTCTACCCCGGATCTTCACGGGTCTCACATATATATATATATATATATATATATATATATATATATATATATATATATATTTCATATAATGGGTAGGTTTCTCGGCAGGATAAAGCCAACGGATAAAAACGATATCCGTTGGGGTCATATGCGGATAGAGATGCAAATATCAAAGGTCAAGTAGGACTACTGTTTATAAACAAACATGGCGTCGCCCGAGGTCGAGTAAGAATAAACCATCGGGAATCTGGATAAACTACAGGGATAATTGCTACTGTGCTACTGATCCCGCTTGGCTAGGCCTCGTGCCCTCGCAAAATTGTTTCGAAAGTTATATCTCCAAAGCTACGTCACAGTTAGACACTGATTTGCAGTATATTAGACTGTTCTTTTGATAAGGATAGCAATTATCCCTGTAGTTTATCCAGATTCCCGATGGTTGAATACATTACACATATTTCTTCCGTTTTTTCTTCTTAAAATAGGGTCGGACTATTTGTTATGTTAGGGAAATAAAACACACCAGTGTGTCATTGCGATTGGTGTTGTTTTTTAAATTATAAATAATGTATTCAGAAAAAACAACAACTTTAAAGCGTGCAGTGACAGAAAAAAGACAACTGCACATGTAATTTTGCAAGACAAGGCGGATTTACACGGAACGCACACGTGTTTACGTTTGTACCTCCAAAATAAATAAGCAGTGTCTTGAGTGTAGAGAATACAGCTGACCAGCTTCAGTGGCAGCGAGATTAGTGATGTCATTCGATTCTGACGTCATGATTACTGATGATGTAACAATGGTATGCAAAGCATTATGAACCAGTAAGCTGCTAATCTGACGTGTTCGGGATTGTTTCTTAAAATAAAAGGAAATGAGACTAAATTTTCATTATTTTGTTAATTTAACATCTGGAAATACTGACCTTACTGTATACTGTCTATTTTGAGGGAAACTAAGAGCAACGGAAGTTCCGCTATAGCGTCATCGTCAACAAATCGGACGGTATATCTTAATTCTTACTATTCGGTCATGAACACATATTTTTAGTAGAACATTGGTGTTTTTCAACAAGGAAATACTAGTGATTATTTGGATATATTGTTCTTTGTTTTCACCAGTATGTTGGAACACTTTCAAATTCTGAGAGCCTTCCGGGATCTCGGCCCATGGCCTAAACGCACTTATATAGCGACGTGCATGTTTGTGTGCGTGTATGGCTGCTTGTACTAGCACGGACTAATGCCGATTTATATAGTGCCAGCACATTGAAATACAACTCAGCATTTTAACGTGAATACCCCACTCAAACACAGTATACTGAGTCCGAGCCGACCAGTCCTTGTTTTAGCCCTTAATGCCGAGGGCCAGACAGGATAAAAACAAGAACTATCTTTTACGTCTTTTTGTATGACGCGGCCGGGGATCGAACCCCAGACCTTCCGCTCTCCGACCGGACGCTTTGCCACTGGACCATGGAGGCGGTCACCACGCCTCTGGCCTAATATTTCGGTGTTCCTGCTTTTCCCCCCTCTAAAATATACATACTGCATTGACGATTATAAGGTTACATCCGCTGTTTCGGGATCGTTATTGGGGTCTTGATAGATTACAGATACCAGTGATCAATAACATGATGCTTTTGTAATTAAATTCTGAGAGTCAGAACCTTTCACTTCAAAAGATACACGAATTTACGCTTTGAATGCTGATTTAGTATTTAATGCAAGCATACAGCGATACATTTACTCTATGTAAGCCTACTTGTTTTGCGTAGAATGACTGCGGATAATACCACAGAACAGATTGTTCCGAAGAATTTACAACTGCGCACTGTATTAGTGTTAAGACGCATATATATATACGTCATTGATTAATGTAGGTGATGTATTGACTTTAACTCAAAATCAAAGATTTAATGTAGTGAAGACCCGTGCAGATCCGGGATGGTCTTCAGCAATCCTTGCGATCCAACTCCAAGCATGGTTGTGGCCACCTATCACAGTGGGGAGTTTTGACTGGTAGCAGCGATAGTACAGAGAGCTCCGAGAAAGTGTTATCGCTGTGAGGAGCTTGAGACACTTACGAGAAAGGGAGATAATTTGCGGGGATGTAACTCTTGTTTGACAATAGTTCTGTCAAAGTGTTAAGTTTGCTGCAGTGAAATATCAAGTGGTATGTTCACTGCAATGAAAATGTCACTTTAGAAAACTCAGTCTTTCTCACTGAAGTATATGATAAAAGGCAGCAGTTATTGTGGAAAGTGGAAATAATGATATCACAAATTCAATTTACTGATATCTAAAATTCTCCATTATTTCATGATATCACAAACTAAACTGAAATCACAAAATCGATTATATTTATAAAAAATTGAATTCTTAATATCACAAAACTGTATTTAGGATATCATAAAATACTTAAGACTGTTATATATCACAAATTCGATGTTGTGATATCACAAAATTCATTTTTAGATACCAAACTCATTTTATATCTAAAATTTTCATTTCTTATATTAAATAATTATTTCATGATATCAATAATTATTTTACGATATCATTAATTCGTATTTGTGATATCAATAATTCATTTTGTGATATCAATAAACAAATTATTGATAAAATGAATGTTATCCTGAATAAAATCAGGAATGAATAGTAAAAGAGCGCCTCACAACTTTCTGTCATTTCGTGAGATGTGCCTTCAGGTGCAGGAAGGACCTTAAAAATTTAAATTGTACTTAGTTTGATCCTCGGTACGCTCAGATTGCACCTCGGTGTGCGTTTAGATTGTATACGGTGCTACCTCATTAAGTTATAGTCCTAATCACCAACTCAAATATCAAGGGCCATCTATATATCAATACAAGCGGTTCGTGAGGAATCCAGGTTAGAAATACTCCCAAGCAGCCAGTGCTGGTCGTACGAGGCAACTAAATGGGTCAGACTTCGAGACTTGGTTCGTTGCTCATAATGTCAATCACTCGAATACCTGGAATCGTATTCTATTTTATCTGGAAACACTGAAATAGAGGATTTTGAAAAACAAATGGCGGGTAAAGTGGGACAAGACACTTCTTATAAAAATCTTTATTTGACATTTCGTTCAATGCAGTAATGTAAAAGTTACTATTTAAGTCCTTTTCACTTTATTGATGCAATAAATCACCATTTTCAAACTTAAATAAATTGTTTGTAAGTCTGGAGCGGAATACTGGCCGATTAGAACACCTATATAAATCCTTAATAATATATACATGATCAAATTAAACATTGAGAAAAACCAACAGATGATGGACAACAGACCAAGGTTCAAATATTAGGGTGCCAACATGCCAGATGTGCGTCCCTTTTTTAAATTAAAATATATATATATGGAGGAGGTACTTCTGGAAATGATGCTTAGGGACTGGTCTTTATTATATGTCCCTTACATGACATAACACTGAACCTTAGGGATGAAAACTTAACATGTCATGTAACTATCCATTCTCATGTTAATGACATAGGGTTCAAAATGACAGAATTCTTTTTGTCGAAATAGGGTTCACATAGGCAGATCCAGAAGGGGGGGTCCAGACCAAATGGTCTGACCCCCCCCCCCCCCCCCCCCCCCCCCCCCCCACCGAAAAATTTTGTATGTTGTAGGCAGTAAAATTTGCTAGAAAGAGGACTGGGATATTTTGGACCCCCTCTCTTTAAAAAATGGTGGATCCACCCTTGGTTCATACATGTGGATTGAAATACATGCCAATACAAACTGTATCTGGTACATAATCCGTAATCTAATTCATGAAAAACTCTACTTGTGTAGTTGCGTTAGACCAATCAGAAGCAAAAGTCACAGGCATTGAAGTCAAATTGTTTCTAGATATTCGAGGCAATCATATCAAATCAATATCAGGTGCAAAGAATGCTTCATTTAAATCAAATTCCACCTTTACATCTTCTCTTCTGGTTGACACATAATGCCTTCAGCTTTGTAATTCACAAACCTCATGTGCCTGTCGAAAAACTAGCTATGCACCTTGCTGGCTTTTCCATTCTCAGACTTCTTTTCATGAGATTTGAAATGTTTCATAAAGTAGTCCTTCCTGATAAACCCCTCCCCACACATGTCACACACAAAGTCCACTTCACCAGTGTGGGTTTTCATGTGCCTTTTCAAATGAACCGTTGTCGAGAAGGACTTGTCACACAGTTTACAGTATATTGTGATGTCATTATGAATCCTTCTATGAGAGCGTAGTGTTTCTATATATCCAAATCGGAGCCCGCAATCCTCGCACTTGAATGGCTTTTCACCGGTGTGAGTCCGCTTGTGTCTCTTCAGCTGAGTGGACTGCCCAAAGGTCTTCTTGCACTGCTCACACTGAAAAGGCTTTTCTTCATTGTGAATTCTCCAATGTCTCACCAAACTGCACTTATGGGGGAAAGTTTTCCCGCACTGTTCACACTTATGTTTTCTCTCCGAGCTGTGGGAGATCATGTGAGATCTCAGTGCACTTTTTTCAATGAAGGCCTTGTCACACATGGTGCAAGGATACGGTCTCTCGCCCGTATGGACTCTTTTATGTATAATTAATGTTGAGCGGTGCGTGAACCCTGACCCACAGTACTCGCATGTATATTTCTTAAGATTGATGTGTGTGAGTTGATGGCTGTACAACGCTGTCGCTGTCATGAATGTTTCATTACATACTTTACACGTGAATTCATGAATGTCGTCGTGACTGAGCATGTGGTTCTTTAACTCACTTGCAGTCTTACTTGCAAAATCACACGCAACACATCGAAACGGTCTCTTATGTCGATCCCGATGAATCTTCAGTTCTTCTTGAGTCTCATATTCAATATCACATCTTCGACATTTCCATTTTTTATGAATCTTCACATGCTGCTTCAGATCTTTATTATTATGAAACCTCAGTCCACACGCCTCGCACTTAAAATTGTCTTCACTGGTGTGTAGTAGAGAATGACTAGAGAGACTTGTTGCTTCCTCAAACTCCTCTGAACAAACATCACACTTGTAGTGTTTTCCATGACTCTTTTTACAATGATTCTGCAACCATTTCAAGGACTTGTAGCTCTTGTCACATTCCGCGCAAGGAAAGGATCTTGTTTCTTCATGGGAGATCATGTGCGTTTTTATCACAGCTTCAGAGCTACAGGTAAATTCGCAGTTCGCACACTCATACATTGTCTCATGAACAACCTTATGCTCAACCAGTTCTGTGCTGGTTTCAAAAATTTCATCACAAGTTTTACACTTCCATCGCTTATGCATCTTCAAATGGATTCTCAAATCTATCAACTTTGAAAACCTTTTTTGGCATTTCTTACATCCAAACCTTTGTCTCTTTGTGTGTATTTTAGCATGTGCATCAAGGCTTGTTTGTTTTCCAAACTGCTTTGAGCAAATATTACATTTATAAGTCTTGCCATGCTTCTTCTTTCTATGATTGACCAAACATTTGGAGCTCTTGAACGTCTTTTCACACAGCTTGCACTGAAACCGTTTCCTCTCTTCATGGGTCTGTAAGTGAACGTTCAAACTGGTGGCCTCAGTGAAGACCAGTTCACAGATGCCACATTCAAAGTTCATCACCTCGGGTAGTTTGCGATGGTTTTCTACATGATGTTTTAGCTTGTCCCTCTCAGTAAAAACTTGTTCACAGATTCCACATTCAAAGTAAACACTGCTTTTGCACTCATGAGATTTGAATCGTCCCACTGTTTTAAATTTCCTACTGCACGCCACACACTGAAGGCCATCATTTTGGCGATGGAGCTTCAGATGAACATTCAGTTTTGTTTCCTTAGAAAAAGATTTTTCACAAACCTTACATGAATGGGATATAGAACCTGATTTAGTCGCCATTTGATTACTATGGGATTTCGAATTCTTCTTCAGTCGCTTTGCAGGCAGTGGGGAGTCCCTGTCTGTCCCTGTAAGCTTCCTCCTTCCTCTGTCAGGCAACGGCCGGGATGGGACTTCCATTTCAAAGTAAGGCATGTCAGGGACAGAAGAGTCAGGCTCTGTTTTGATGACAACAGACATGAAAATATCACTTTCAGATGGATTCTCACTACACACCTTAGTACTTTTGTCATCAGTCTTTCTGGAACCAGTTTCTATTTCTTGGCTAAGGTCACTATCATGACACAAGGTCATATCTTGACCTTGACCTGTTTCCAAGGACTCTGCACTTGGGACATGTGATTTATTTGGATGGTCCTGTGATGTTCTGGAAGATGAAAGCCGGAGAATTGTATTTTTATTTTTTGTTCTCTCAGACTCAGTGACATTGGTGTTCATGGTAGCAATAATCTTACAAGGAGCAGATGATTTCTCTTGAAGAACATCTTCCCCATCGCTGTCATCCTGGGATGCTGTGGAAAGGTCCAAAACCATGTCGTCACAAGTCATCTGAGAACTGGTAGGGCTTCTTTCGGCATTATTATTATTTTGTGTGGTGATTTTATCTTTTTCATCTACAGTGTCCTTCAACATATGATGACTATTCTGCTTGATAAATTGTATTGGCTTCCCATCTGCAGACCCTGGTTTAACACTGTCCTCAAGAACATGGGAATTTCTGAGGTCTGTTCTAGCAAGTTCTGGAGGCCTCCCATCTGAAGACCCTGGTCCAACACTCTTCCCCAGAACACCAGCATTTCTGAGGTCCTCTCCTTCAAGTAGTATTGACCTGTCACCTCCAGACACTGGTCCAACACTGTCAGTAACAACAGCCTTCCTTCCTTCACCAACCACCAACTGGTCACTGCAGACAATTCTCTGCCTGACACCACCCACTGATTGATTCCCTACAGCTGTTCCTGCTGTGTTCTTGACAGCATCCACCATGTCCCTCGCACCACCAACTGTCCTGGGGAGTCCACCAGAAGGCAAAGAGATGTCAAAAAGACTGTGATCAGCTCCATCAAACAGATAGCTGAAGGTTTGACTTTCATCCCCCGGATTCTTCAACCCTGCATCCTTTACAACTCTACCAGTCTTACATTCAGTACCTGTCTGAACATCTTCATCACCCTGACCGACCAACCCATTACTCACATTTCCCCGACATCCCCTCTCAAGATCATCATTCACTACCACTGTGTCATGTGATGAAGTTTCTCCTGGAGCATATATACACATGGCATCACATTTCCCAATCTTGTGGACGGAGGCTATGCTGGTGTCGTCCAGCATCACAACTTGATCCTCGGAGTCTTTACCGACATCAGGCCTCTCAAAGTTCATGGCGTCATTGTGGTAGTGTCCCTTGGCAACAGATCCTGCCTGCGATCCTGTGGAAGCGTCCAATAATCCTGGAGAGCCTTGGTCAGTATTCTCCGTGTGTTCTTGAGGTTTGTAGGTCAGGTTATTTCGGGTTGTCCTCGGGTGTGATCTGCCGCCATCTGCCATCAGTACCATTGTGACTCAGAGTGGACCATTGTGACTCACAGTGGGCCACAGTGTTGAATGTAGGTAGTGTAGCTCCACCTGTGCTTGGGGGGCACCATGATGGACGTGATGACTTCTTGTGCAACGTGCTCTGTCTAGGTCAGTTGGCAAGTCAAATCTGTAAAGAGAAAAGAATCAAATTGGATAATAAGACTGATCATGTGTTGATACAGCATTGATTATTTTGAACATTATTTCAGTTATATTGCATTTGTGTTGTGGTATATTGGGCAAAAATCATATAACAAATTCCATTATTATTTGTATCGTTTAACCAAAATCTACACAGAAATTCATTCACAATTCACTTTGAAATTGATGGACAAAATGGGAGAAACACAGAAAGTGCTTTTTCTCTCGCATTGTTATCTCTGTGAATTATATGACTACTAACAAACAACGTATCATAGTCATAGTTCAAATCCATGTGACTTCCACCAATCCACAAATAGGGGACACTACTCTTTACAGCTTGTTCGTTCATTTTATTCAAATGTGACAATATCAGGTAATTTTCAGACAAACCATCTGACCTGGTTAAGCTTTAATTTTTGTTGGTGTGGTTAGAGGCAGGACAGTTTTCAGCCACTGATTTAAAACAAACATTTTTTTCTAGCTAGCGAATGTGGTTTTATACCACTTTTAGCAATATTACAGCAAGATCACGGCCAGGGACACCAGAAATGGACTGGGCTACCCTCTGCAACGACAGCTAAATAAACTTGGGGGCAATATTTGTTTTATGCATTTTTGAACACTGATTGGTTACCAATGATCTATGAAGATTTTGACAAAGGGTGCATGTTAATTAATTTCTTCTGCCTAAACATGCTAAACAAACAAACAAACAAACAAAAAGAACGGTGGAAGCTCATCGGATGTCGTTATTTGGAAATACCTGTTATGTTATAGTTTAATAATAATAAAAAGTATCCCTGCAGTGAAAGCATTTTCGGATTTCGGATTGCGTCGATATTACGATTACTACTCCCTTGTTTTCATCCATGTTTTCTGGCATAACCCTACACTTGTGTATTTGTCATCATTCACTTGATGCTCAGTTAATGAATTTATTGCAGGTATAATTAGTGGTAGCACCACTCAGATTACCTGATAAAGGTTCCCATTCAGCATTTAATTCTTGTGTCTGGGGTAATTATTCAATCTACGTCCAAGTTTGGAGTGAGGTGAAATGTGTGTTATGTAATATGCACGTGGCAGACCAGCAAGAGGTGAATGATCAGTTGATTTACTTTTTTGTAAATCAACAGATCATTCCTAGCCATCCAAGGATCAACTGAAAATATGTTGATTGATTAATCACTTTTATCTTGCACAGTGGATATGTCAATGCTGATAAACTTATTTTACTTTTTAAATATTATGTATATTTTACAGCCCAAACCTGCTTTTTAATTTTCCAACGAAGAAAAAATATTTTCTATGGCTAGTGATGGGTAGTATACATGGTATAATTTATAAGGGTGAAACGATACACCGATATTCCGATGCATCGCGATACTTGACCCACGATACGATATACGATAAACGTGGGCCCATTTATCGATACGACAACGATACGGAACGCAAATCTCAAGTACAGCGTTTCCTCGGTATTGTACCTTACAATAAACCGCTAACTTGGTTATAGCGCGCGCTAACGCATGGCTCCCAAAAACGTACTTACATTTTTAATAAGCTCAGGTTTTCCACCGACAGATGTTTTTTCACATCTCATGAAACATTATCAGCTGATCACCGGAAGCACATAACACCGAAAATACCAGTCAGCAAATCCGAACTGAAGTACGCAACTCAATACCATTATTACACTATCTTGTTATTCAAACGTGTTCATTGTATATCTGGACTTGTGTCTGTAATATATTTTATTAATTTTATTCAAAATTTCATTTAATTTTGTTTTCATTAAGTTATGTGAAATCGTGTGTGAAGAGATACAGCAACCACGGTCAGATTACCGCTTTTGACGCATTGAAACGAACTTTAGTTGCCCGAGAATGGATACATATATAAAAAATGCCATACTTTGACTCGTTAAAAGTCATATTTGTGGCAATTTGGCTAATATATGTCAACATAACGTTATCGCAATCGAAATACATGTAGCACGGGAAGTCCCTCAGTACCAAATTGCTACACTTGTGGTTCTTATATTATTATAAATATATAATTATAGAGTAAAAGCTGCAACTAAGGTAACACGATATTGGAATAAATTATTCCTGATAAAACAATAATTTCAGATACAATTTCTTCGACCATTGCATCAAAATTCTTTGAAGTTGTATCACTGGTGGAGTACATTAATTATTTTCTGGTGTTTGAACTTTGAATTGTTTTGAAGGAAAGTTGAACAACTTCTGTAGTCTTGTTATTATAAAAAAATTTTGACTGTTCCAAAATCATGAAAGGTTCAATCTTTACATGCTTTAAGTCTTGTTTTTTTATCATTGCGTATCGAGATACGTATCGTATCGTGACCAGAATATCGAGATGTGTATCGTATCGTGACCTTCCTGTATCGTTGCAGCCCTAATAATTTATATACCCCTTTTACACTAATATATTGATGTTGTATATACAGTGATATATTTTAAGTCTCTCGTTACCCTTAACGGGTGGCTCACTTATGGGTACTGTGTACTGTTATATATGTCCATGTAAATATTTTTGTGAGGTGAGACACGAAAAAACAATCTGTTTGTCAAAAGAAAGTGTGTACATGTGTAGGTTTACTAAAGCAAAGGGAATACACTCATATCATGGCGTGAAGTGACAATGTAAAAACAACATACTTTGTTCAAAGGGTTAACTGATAATACGTTGATTGATTGCTCATTGTTATCTAACTCAATGGATTTTTTATGAACCGTGGACATTATGTTACATGGGCTTTCTCAGCTGACCTTTGAGACTTGACACCTATGTGAAACCACTGAAACAAACTCAGTGATCATGGTGATCAGTTGAGAAACGAACACGGGTTATATTATCCCGAAACAATATTTTAAAATATTTAATTGTTACAGAGACACGTAACATCGAATAAATTTCTTTTTACAGCTGCAGACGTGTGGGATATTGTTCCTTTATGTGAGTATTCACAGATACATTCCCCAAACAAGGAAGCTGCGTTGAACAGATTCATTCTTGTTCCTCTACATCTTGGTTGGGAAGATCTTCGATGCCCGATAGGCGTTGTTTTCACAAGTCTTTTCCTTTGTAAGCGCGTATATGTTACAGTCAATCTGTAAAATGTGATTCACTCAGGCAAGTTATAGAATGTCTAAATATTTCAGTCATTTTACAATTGCTTGGATTGCTTGGATTAGAAGCCAAACATTATACAAATACACTTTTAATTCTAACATTTTCAGTCACTTGGTGATGATAATAAACATCAAAATGTTTGTGAATTTGTTATCATAATTATACATTTAGACATATTTTTCTGTCAATTTGTATATATAACTGTATATATTGACATATAATAAATATCCTTAGTGAAAATTTTGCACATTTTGACAGTAAAAATATAAACACGATAAAACAAGCAATGCTCAGGTGAAATATTTACTTGTGTTGCAAGTCAAAATAGTGTAAACGAAAACTGCACAATTACCAAGTATGTGACTAATCAAAACTTCGTTACCATTACCGATGCTACCTACAGAGATACCTACATTTCCTTATTATTTCCAAAACTGTTTTTCATTTTGTTGATCAATGTGACCATACTATAGAAAAAAGTGACGAATGCGCTTACGAATTGCGCAGCACAGGTCGCGAACTAGTTTAGATTTCTGCTATGTCATCCGGGTACTCAAGAGAAAAAACCAATAACAATGGCAACAACCATTCCCATTGCTTTAGATCAGTGCCCCTTTAAACGCAGCTTCAACCGAGGAAGTGAGCAACTTATTATTCGGGCCATATATTCTGCACCCGTTACAGATCGACAACAGTTCGGGAAGAACTCTGACGTAGAGCTCTCTCAAATAGCAGATTTAAAGAATATTATTACACAATCCGATGATACCTTACCATGCGTCTGTACTTTTCTCCCGCTTGTCTCGACAATCTGAAGTCTTCCAAAGCTTGCCAACTGCAACCGGAAATGCACCATATGGGTTTTTACTAACATGGTCCATTCCGAAAACGGCACTAACCCAAACCGGCTTCACTCTTCGCGAAAGTAAAACGGCACGAGTGCCTGTGCTGGGGACCGACTGCGCATGATCCGTTTCGACTAAAAACCAGCCAGTTGACAGTTAGGGCGGTGGTTCGTTTTGTCTTGCATCCGCGTGTTTGGCACACGTGTAAACCACAGGCCCATGTCGTATAGCGGGAACTGATGCGTGTCTCAAGGCAACAAACAATTAAACACTTACTTTTTTATGCAAATTGTTGGAGTGACCGATTGCTACCGCTAGTGCAGGACAAGCTAAATACCAATTTCGCGAACACCTGGTGTCATCACTGATTTACAGTGATATTTGATAACCCATGCTTGCCGTGGAAGGCGACTGACGGAATCGGGTGGTCAGGCTTGATGACTTGGTTGATGCATGTCATCGTATCCCAATTGCAAGGATCGATGCTCATGATGTCAATCACTGGATTGCCTGATACAGATCGCCGTCATATAGCTGTAATATTGCTGAGTCCAGCGAGACAAACCAGTGATTGATTTTAGCATCGATCCACGCAATTAGGATCGATGACAGTCACCTCTTACATCAAGCATAGACGCCTTTTACGACAAGAATGGGTTGTTGAAGACGAATTCTACACCGGAACAATCAAGAAGACTGGAATGAAAACATCCCCATTTGTCATGATCTCTTGGTCCCCCGTGACCCACACAACCTCGAATAGTCTAATATAACGAAAATCAGTATCTAATGCCTCGTTAAGGCATTTAACAAGTTTTGGCAACATTGGAGATATAAACTGCAAAACAATTTTGCGAGGGCACTATATATAGCCAAGAGGGATCAGTTGCCATGTCTGTGCTTGTGGACCTCTGCGGCCTGAAACCTTTTCCACAAATCAAAACTGTTGGATTTGGCCAAAATTTGTCCTTGTTTCGTTTCGTTGCTGTGTGTACAGCTGACTGCACTTCATAACGTTATGACAGGACAGGGCGACCGTCAACAGCGACTGACTGTGGCCATGACGTCTCGCAGACTAGGGTTAGAGTAGCTTCCCTTTGATATCAGGCAGACCGATAGATTGCCGCGAAAGGTGAGGAGAAAGAATTTGTGAAGGCACTTGTTGTTTTACATATACATAGTGACGCAACTGTACAAGAAACAGGTTTCTTGTTGGAACTATATTGGCTACTGTCACTGTCCGACTGACAAATCACTTACCTTCTGACGTAATATATATTAATGCGCACATTTAAGGAAACTTTCAATGTTTAGGTAATGTAATGTTGGTGAGAGAAGGGAAGATATTTCCGAGCACAGAATGAAGGCTGACATTATATGATAAAGAGGTTATCACGCTTGTGTGTTTGGAGATGGTAAATATCCTGCATTAGTAATGAACACTATGTATTTACCTCGTCAAGGCTCTCTAAATACATGTTTGTTCCTATTATAGGATATTTACAATCCCTAAACACACTCGCGTGATAACCTCTGTAGGATGCATGAAAATCCTTTTCACGTTTTGAAAATCCACAATTTTGTTTGTCATCCTCGTCACTTCATATACAATCGCGAAATATTTGGATGATTTACGAAGATAGATGCACGTGTGCTAATACCTGACTGTCTATTCTAAACTGGATTGTAACCACGTGATGTTTATCCTCGATACAACTGAAAGAAGTTCTTAAAATGATAATTATTGGTCAGGTGATTTTTTCAATAAAAAAGGAAAACATAATGCTGGTTGTTTGGGTTTTTAATGATACGTCAGTGGGGTACTTGTCAAGAAATTAAGATGGACATTTGAAAAAATCTGTATTTGATCTGCAGTTCAAATGTGTATTTTTTTTTCTGAAAATCAACCCCGGGCAGGGCAGACGGACAGGATTCCTTGGTATAACTATATACAGTCGCCCTTTTAGGTTTTGGGGTATAAAATATTTCTAAGACAATCCACTTACCGAAATCAAACATTGCACTGCACCTCCTATTGTTTTAGCAACTGTACCCCCAATTGAAAAAAAGTCCATGAAGTAGTTTTCAAGTTATAGGTCGCACAAATGTTGAAGTAAAAACAAATTCTAAGTTAAAAATCATGTAAAAATTCATATTTTCACCGAAAATCCACATATCAAAATCATCCAAATGCCCTTGATTGTATGTTGGTGCTTCTCTGATGAGTGAGTGAGTTTGGTTTTACGCCGCTTTTAGCAATATTCCAGCAATATCACGGCGGGGCACACCAGAAATGGGCTTCACACTTCTCTGATTGAAGACACCATCTCATTTGTAGTTAACTAAAATCGAACAGACCCTTTCTAGTTTCCCTATTCATAAGAGACCTCTGCCATAAGCAGAGTCGACTTACACTTACGACATTATGTTCGCTAAAAGCTGAGCGTATTCTGCCAAACTGGTGGCACACGTCACAACACCAGTCAATTGTTCACCTAAAAAGAGGGGAACATATGGTACAAGCCATAAAGGGAATAGCTTCGGACATTAAATTTTGGAAATTTGCTCCTAGTGTCTTCCATAAAACATTTCGAAAGCTTTACTGACGTCTTGAATAAAGTAACCTTGATCAAAGCATGAGTCGTATGACGCTTTTCGAAATCTTCGAAGGAAGACTATACTTGATTGTACCTCAAAAGAAGTTAACTGCACATACCAAATTTTGGATCTGCTGGAATGTTGCTCGACATAAAGGGATAGTCGACTTTTTGAAAGTTGAAGTTACAGGAGTGTATTGCCACACTGAATCTTTCGGTATAGATCTAAATATGAAACAGGTGAGGCGGTATCACCACTGGTCTCCTTACCCTAGTTAAGATCTAAATATGTAACAGGTGAGGCGGTATCACCACTGGACTCCTTACCCTAGTTAAGATCTAAATATATAACAGGTGAGGCGGTATCCCTACTGGTCTCCTTACCCTAGTTAAGATCTAAATATGTAACAGGTGAGGCGGTATCACTACTGGTCTCCTTACCCTAGTTAAGATCTAAATATATAACAGGTGAGGCGGTATCCCTACTGGTCTCCTTACCCTAGTTAAGATCTAAATATGTAACAGGTGAGGCGGTATCCCTACTGGTCTCCTTACCCTAGTTAAGATCTAAATATGTAACAGGTGAGGCGGTATCACTACTGGTCTCCTTACCCTAGTTAAGATCTAAATATATAACAGGTGAGGTGGTATCACCACTGGACTCCTTACCCTAGTTAAGATCTAAATATATAACAGGTGAGGCGGTATCCCTACTGGTCTCCTTACCCTAGTTAAGATCTAAATATATAACAGGTGAGGCGGTATCACCACTGGTCTCCCTACCCTAGTTAAGATCTAAATATATAACAGGTGAGGCGGTATCACCACTGGTCTCCTTACCCTAGTTAAGATCTAAATATATAACAGGTGAGGCGGTATCACCACTGGTCTCCTTACCCTAGTTAAGATCTAAATATATAACAGGTGAGGCGGTATCACCACTGGTCTCCTTACCCTAGTTAAGATCTAAATATATAACAGGTGAGGCGGTATCCCTACTGGTTTCCTTACCCTAGTTAAGATCTAAATATATAACAGGTGAGGTGGTATCACCACTGGTCTCCTTACCCTAGTTAAGATCTAAATATATAACAGGTGAGGCGGTATCCCTACTGGTCTCCTTACCCTAGTTAAGATCTAAATATATAACAGGTGAGGCGGTATCACCACTTGTCTCCTTACCCTAGTTAAGATCTAAATATATAACAGGTGAGGCGGTATCACCACTGGTCTCCTTACCCTAGTTAAGATCTAAATATATAACAGGTGAGGCGGTATCACCACTGGTCTCCTTACCCTAGTTAAGATCTAAATATGTAACAGGTGAGGCGGTATCCCTACTGGTCTCCTTACCCTAGTTAAGATCTAAATATGTAACAGGTGAGGCGGTATCACCACTGGTCTCCTTACCCTAGTTAAGATCTAAATATATAACAGGTGAGGCGGTATCACCACTGGTCTCCTTACCAGGATACCTTACCAAAATACAGTTTTTAAACAACAGCCATGAAAAGATATTTGGGAGGTTGGGAGGGGAAAAGGGTGATGCCATTGACTGTAAACACAGTCGGGTAAAATTAAATTAAATTAAATTAGGTTTTCTATTGCGCATTTCCTATTAACAACTGTTCAAATGCGCTTAGGCAATGATTTATTTAAAAAAAGGATCTCTTGAAGAGAGAGATTTTGTGTATTTTTAAAGTTTTCTGTTTCTGTGTAAGATTTTCTGTTCCTCGGATTTCTTGTGGCAGATGGTTGCATAGCAATGGGCCGCATTTATAAATGAGATCTTACCATTTGTGTAGGTAGGTGGCTTTGGTACCACAAGCAGGTATTGATCTTTTGCTCGGAGAGAACGTGCAGGCTTGTATGGTACTATCAGTTCCTGTAAGTCTGCAGGAGCCAAACTAGAGTGAGTAGTTTAAATTTCACTCTTTGCACTCTACATATGAAGTAAGAGCTGTGACACATATATAAAGAAATTCACAATACGATTTGTACTCCAAAATGTTTCAGTGGTATCTCTGCAATATACATGTATAGTGTAAAATACTCGCGTAGTGTACACATTAGAGTGATATATCTGTCCGCCGAGTGGTGATGAGTCCATATTAACAAAACTTAGAATCTGTCAACAAACTACACAATACCCTGTACATGAAAGACAGGTGTAGCCATGCGGGAGCTGTATAGTTTACACTTTATATCATGAAGTCATTGTGTCTGTCCATCCATACTACGGACCATTATATGACTCTTTGATTTATAGCAGCTGTACAAAAGGTAAAAATAAATAAATAAATATAGAACACGAATGCAAGTGATCTTCCTGCATACCGATTGACTCAAACTTGCATAGAGTTCATCAGTGGGAGAATGTGTAAAACATTTATATTTACAGAGATTGAATGACTGAAAACCAGTACAGATTGTCTTCTTTTCTATAAAACGTATGGTTATTTAATACTCTATTCTTTTCTCACATTAATATTCAGAATAGAAGATAAGTTATGAAAATGAAGAAATGAAAACAACGTGACATCTATTAAAGAAATTCAAAATTCAAATACTGGAATTCTAGGTAAATACACAGAGGGTGATGTGTGATACAGTATAACTGTATGGCAATCTCATTGGGAGAATTGGCTGATGTATGCAATGTTCACAACATGTTGTCTCGTATTTCCTGTCTCCTTGACTCCACATCTAAACAGTGTTACAAATTCTTTGAGGAAGTAGGTCATTAACAAGTCATTCCAAGAGAGAAATATGGTCCGATTGTTCCGACATGCTGTAAAACTGAGGAACATAATGATTTGTCGACGTCGACGTCAGTTTTTCCCCAGCTATTTGACTATCTTATGAATCAGAACCACACGAATCTACTACACGACTTACAGTGGGGTCAGAGTAGTTTTCTTCTGCAATAGGCCTCTCTTATGTAAAGGGACGGTGGGGAAGCCTTGTGGTTAAAGCGTTCGCTCGTTACGCCAATATCCGTGTTTGATTCCCCACATAGGTACACTGTGCGAAGCCCATTTCTGGTGTCCCCGCTGTGATACTTCTGGGATATTGCTAAAAGCGGCGTAAAACCAAACTCACTCTCTCGGGGAATCGTCCCCGCTGACCACTGTCTCCACCCCATGCCATCATTGAAGCACTTACACTTGATTCAATGTTTTTCCGTTGTGTTAACGGCACACGCAATAATAAACATATGCGTCAAAAAATGACGCATCGATCTATATGTAAGATAGAACCCAAAGAGTAAAGAAAACGAAGCGTGGTTTATTTCACGATAAAACATTTTTCTATCATGACGTAGTTTCTGGAGATTCGAACATGCGCTCGCAACTTGATGACGTCGTATATTGGACGACGTTGTTTGTGAGAGGGAAGTGTCTGGTGAGTTTTTCCCCACAGATGTAGCTGGGCAACGTCGATAAACGCAATGCCCGAAAGATCGCTTCCAAAAGTGGGAGATATATGACAATCGGTATTGGGAGAAAAGGTACAGATAACTGACGTGAATGTTGTATGAGTATAAGCCTAATTTGCCCCGCCCCTTGTTCATAAAATGGACTTGTCCAACACTGTCGGATACATTTCAGGGAGTCATCATTATTTAAATACGGTAAAATATGTTTAAAGCATTTTTAAAGCATATACAACATCCAAGAGGCTGTGCGTAATGTTGATTTCTCATATAAATAAACAACGACTCATGGTTCTTGTTTACCGATCACTAAAGAATTGCAGGGAGAATAAATCACTCGGGGCTGCGCTCATGGTTTACTCACCCTGCGGTGTTTTATTGTACGACTAACACCGCACACTCATCGTTTATTTCTTATATAAATATATTACTGTATTGTTGAACTGTGATGTGTTGAACCTTCGGTTGTCTCGAAGTATTCCTTCTTTATTTATCCTTTTTCGGTTGTGTCGAACCTCGGTTTACTCGATTTACTTCTTAAATGTCGGTCAACTTCGTGTCCAAGAGTATTGTACTTATATAGCGACGTGCATGCACGTGTGTGTGTCGCTGCTTGTACAAGTCCGGACTGATGCCGATTTATAGTGCTAGCACACTGAGATACCTTGCCGCGGTTTAACATGAATACCCCGCTCAGACACAGTATACGGACTCCGAGCCGACCAGTCCTTGTTTTAGCCCCTTTGTGCCGAGCGCCAGACAGGGTAACAACAAGTACCATCTTTTAACGTCTTTTGGTATGCCGCGGCTGGGGATCGAACCCCGGACCTTCCACTCTCTGGACGCTCTACCATTAAACCACGGAGGCGGTATAGAAATACAGAACAGGTTGGGAGAAGATACATTAATTGTCAACATAGACTTAGAGCTGATATGCCTGAGAACAATTACTAATGTAATTTCAGCTGCGCCAGATGTTCACGAAAGGCGAAGTTACGATTCTAATAAAAGAGAAATGAGTATTGCTAACTCATCGACATCTGTTTCTGAGCGTTTGTATGATCCGGGTCAGAATGATCCTGTAACGTGTCATCTGAACATGGCGGCTGAATATAATCGTTGCCCTAGTTTGGTGGCTTGGGTGATTGTCTGTTAACTGCTTCTCTGAGTGTCGATGGTGCTTGTTACGCGTTTTCATGGTGTGGAAGTAGCATAACGTACTGTCTGATATTTAGCGGAAATATTGTTTTTTGTTTGTTGTTTAACGCCACACTCAGCAATATCCCAGCTACATGACGGCGGTCTGTAAATAATCCAGTCTGGACCATCCGGTCTTGTGATTGACATCATGAGCATCGTTCCACGCAATTGGGATTACGATGACATGTTTCAACCAAGTCAGCGAGCCTGATCCCGTTAGTCGCCTCTTACGAAAAGCATGAGTTGCTGAAGATCAGTTGTAACCCGGATCTTCACTGGTTAGTTGCAAAAAAGAGTTGTGTCATGGAGAGCAGGTCGCATCCGTTCACAACTCCCGGATATGATGCCGTTAAACAATAAATGGTGCCGCGACATTGCATCTCACCTATAACAGTTAAAAATGTCAACGAAGACTGTCAGAATTGGCTTTACAATATCTTCTGCACAAATACTTATGATTTCAACAAAATATTTTGTCATTCTATAGAGAAACTTACACGCACAGTTCCTCCAGTCTGCAAATTTCTGACATGTTCAAGGAGACAAATTATCACTTTGAGAGTAGAGTAATTATTCCCAGTGGACTTCAGATCTCGCGACTTTTGCCCAAGCAGACTATGCCCGTCGTTCGAGTTGACAATGCAAAGTAAGTCGTCGGTTACTTGGTTCTGATAAAAATAGCTGATTTGTATGGTTTGTATTCCAATATTTACAGGTCATCGTCATATAACCAGAATGTTGGAGTGCGGCGTGTACGCAGGCGTCACACTGTCCCGAAATTGACACCAGATGGACACACGATAAAGGAAATGTTCAAATTCGGCTCTGATCGTAAAAACATCGGGCCATTCGTGAGGGCATCTTAAGCCATCGTATGATCGCCGGTGGAGTGTCTCAGGCTCCGGCAGCAACTTCGTGAGCAGTGGCAAAATCTTTGGCATGCCAAAAAATTGCCGAAAGACCTTGCGAAGGTTCATTTTCGTATTGATTTCGTGTGTCCATTTTGCCCTTCGTAAGGCCAACGTGAGGGCATCTTGTCAAATTGTGTCATCTTCGTTTTTACTTCGTGTGATCATCGGTGCCATCGGGCATTTTTCGCCCACGAAGACAATACGAAGGAAACAAGAAGCTGCCCGATTGTCTTAGGAAGGCAACACGACTACGTGAAGCCCTCGCAATGCCGTCGTGTAGCCATCGTAATATAGTATGATGGCATCGAGATGGGACCAGGGTGTCGGCGAAGACAGCCGAATTTGAGTAGCTCAAGCGTTTCCCATGTGTCATGGTAACGTGGACATGTAAAAGGCCAGCCTCAGAGCATCTTCCTCAGTCAGTCCTGAGCAACTCTACAGAGCAGAGGCGTGTGTAACTCCCAAAGCGTCAATCACAATTAATCACAATTCAGTTTCTGCAGAATGGCATACTTTGATGATGTGACAACCAGGAAAAAGAAGGCAGCAGCATTTCTTCTTTTGATGCACCTCAGAGAACGTGATAAGCAACTCTTGCAGGTAAAAATTGTTCGATCCCCGACCGCATCATACCAAAAGACGTTAAAATACGGTACTTGTTGTTTCCCTGTCTGGCGCTCGGCATTAAGGGGCTAAAACAAGGACTGGTCGGCTCGGAGTCAGTATACTGTGTCTGAGCGGGGTATTCATGTTAAACTGCGGCATGGTATCTCAGTGATCTTCGGCATCAGTCCAGACTAGTACAAGCAACCACACAAACAAACACACGTACATGCACGTCGCTATATAAGTGCAATAATCTTGTACGCGACGTTAAACCCTATTTCACCTCACCTCATGCTATTTGCCTTTCTAGCATTCGACAATGTACTTATCTTGTTTTGCTTTTTATTTTCCAGGGCAGGGGCAAACCGACGCGAAGGTGGAAACCGAGGTCTATGTGGGTCAGGAAATGGCTGTCCGACAAAAGAAGAGAACGCTATGGCCACTTTAGCTCTCTACTAAATGAGCTGAAGACAGAAGATGAGAAGGCCTTCTACAACTACACAAGACTTCCCAGAGGCCTCTACGATGAGGTGCTGCGAAGGGTAGAAGGCAGAATAGAGAAGAAGCACACATGGTACAGAAAGTCTCTCCCTCCTGGTCTCAAGCTGTCAAACAATTATCTAAGCCTGTCCTACAACTTCAGAGTTGCTCCAAACACCATCTCCCTCATCATTAAAGAAGTCTGCGATGCCATCAAAGCCGAGTTTGCTGCTGAGGTGATCCAGTGTCCTACTACAACTGAAGAGTGGATCGCCATTGCTGACCAGTTTGAGAAGAGATGGCAATTTCCACACAGCTGTGGTGCTCTGGATGGCAAGCATGTGGCGGTCACCTGTCCTTGGAATACTGGCTCTGTGTACAGAAACTACAAGGGCTTCTTCTCCATTCTCCTCATGGCCCTGGTCGACGCAGACAACAAGTTTCTATGGATTGATGTCGGCTCTGATGGTTCCAGCAACGATGCCAGTATCTACAAGGGGTCAGAACTGAAGGAAGGCCTGGAGAGTCCGAACAACATATTCAATCTCCCTGAAGAGAAGTCTCTACCTGGTGATGACGTTCCTGTCCCATGCTTCATAGTAGCACCCGTTTTCAATCAGAAACATGGAGCACCGTGAGAGAATATTTAACTACAGACTCTCCAGAGCCAGGCGGGTAGTGGAGAATGCCTGTGGCATTCTGGCACACAAGTTCCAAGTTTTGCTGAGGACCATGAACCAGAGGCCACAGACATGCAGCAAAATCATTACAACTTGTGTGATCCTTCACCATCTCATCAGACTGAGATATCCAGCCACCCACAACAACCTGATGGACTTGGCGGACCAGAACCAGAATGTCATCCCAGGAGCATGGAGAAATGACAAAGTACTTCTGGATGTTTACCATGAGAGAGCAAGGAACACTGGAACCCAGGAGGGGAGGCAAATTAGAAGATACCTGGGCCACTACTTTACCTCAAAGGCTGGTTCAGTGCCATGGCAGGACAAGATGATCATGTAATTATTCCCACAAAGCAGTGACAGTAAAATGAATACAGAGACACTAACATTGTCATGATGAACAAATTATTTTCACATATTGCATTTTAGTTTAAAGCAAAATGTGTATGGAGTAATAAATTTTGTCTTGGAAATTTTGATTGAAAATACTTGTTCTTTTTTCGACTTATTAATAAAATAAAGGCCCAACATTTAGATAGTTCAAAAATCTCAAGTTTCCAAAAAGTAAAGTCCCATACTACTTTAACATAGAAATTACAATAAGTAAAGGATTTGTAAAGTAAGGATAACGGACCAAAAGAAAAACAAAGTGACAATTTTTATTATATACTATCTCAAGTTTCTGTGTGATATTTGCCGCTGAGGAGGCTGAGAAGAAAGTTGAACGAATGCAGCCTGGCGAGGAGTAAGTACGTAGCCCTGAGCAGAAGTGATGGCTGGCCTTACTTGGACATGGACTGACATCTTTCTTGGATTTCCCCCCCCTCCTCTCTCTGGTTGGAGACCCAGTGGTGTCTTCTTGGACATCTAAATCATCAGTTTCCTCTGCTTTCCTCTTCTGAATTCTTTATTTAACAGCCCGCTTCTTTACTTTGCCTCTCCCTGCCTTGGGTGGCATGTTAAAGTTGAATCAGCAGTTGAATTTCCCACGGTCGCCCGAAGGTTTTATACCATCGGGAGGTCACGTGACGGCTTCGTGAACGTGTTCGAACGCATCGTACTCTCAATACGACGTCGTGTAGCCATCGCGTGGCCTTCGTGTGTCCTGCGGGTATAAACTACTATAAAAATTCTCATCTTCGTGTTGCCTTCGTGTGTGGTTCGGGTGCCATCGTGTGACCTTCTGTAGGCATCGTACTGTTGATTGGTGGTTGACCAAGTTCGGGGCCATCTTCGCGCGAAATTCAAAATCCCATATTCGTATGGCCATCTCGAGTTAATTTCGGGACAGTGTGACGCCTGCATTAACAAGAAAGACAGAAACACTGTGAAATTCGTGTTTCTTAGTTCTGCCATTCAAATCCAAATAATAAGAAACTAGTTTTTTTCATTGAACACATTCAATGTTCCAAAGCATTTTCAGCAGTTTTAGGTAAACCAGATTCTAGCACTATAGGTGAGATGAGGTGAGGTTAGGTGAGGTGAAATGGGGTTTAACGTCGCGTTCCAGACTATTTCACTTATAGAGCTATTTGCATGCACATGTGTGTGTGTGTGTGTGCGTGCGTGTGTGTCTGTGTGTGTCTGGCTACTTGTACTAGTTCGGACAAATTCTGAGTTCATAATTTTCGCCCACTGAGATACCATGCCGCAGTTTAACACGAATATCCTACAGTATACTGGCTCCGAGCCGAAATTCACAAAGGAAGAATAAAGATGCATTTATCAAAAGGTGTTCCCTGACAATGCAGTTTTACAGAAGATTGCAGACACATGTCTGCATTATTATTGTCCATTTGTAAGTTCCAGGATCTTCTACACAGTTCATGTTGTCTTTTGTCTTTTTCTTTCCTTCTTTATTCATCTCAGCAGGCACAACATATAAATGTATATACATGTCAAGTCAATAGAATAGTGGTACGTGTTATTCAAGAAATGTACAGCTTTTCCTACATATAAATTCTTGCCTATAAAGTCAACGTGACTGTATCAGTGTGTATTACAGATTGGTTTTTAAACAAAGTGTGGAAGGAAGACCAGAAACTAAAAACGTTTGCATAGTTACAATTTGTAAATGACATTACCTTTGTAGCATTGTAATAACTAATTATCTCATGCTGTATTTGTTCAAAATGTGGCATGATTCTTTTCCTACATTGTCTGTATATAAGTTGTTTTCTTATTAAAAGTAAAATATACAGTTGGTTGTTGTGTTTGCCTTGTCATCCAAACAAAACATTTTCTCTGTTCAAATTAATGGTTCCTTGACAACGATTGTCATCCAAATGTACAGTTTATCTAAAATCGTTTTGACATATTCGCACTCATATAACATATGGATTATAGTCTAAAGTTTATTTGTACAGAAAGAACGCAAACGAGAGTCAACATATCCAATTTTATGTAAATAATTATTGGTTGTAAGAATGTAGCGAATACTCTTAAAGTGAAATTATACAGGCAGTGTTGATGAAATCTGACTATTGCCAAAAGCGACAATTCGTTTACTGTAATAACAATCAGATAAATCCCGTGCATGTGAGCTTGATGATATTGACTCATTGACACACCTTGTTCGATTCGCCATGTAATTCAAAACGAAAGAGAATAATCATTTCTGGTGTTTTCTGCCGCGATATGGTTAATAGAGTATCAGCTTACCCAATGAAATGTTGCGAATAATATCTATCACTGGATTGTCTATTTAACCACAGCTTCTTTTCACAATAAATCCGTCACACTGGCTGCCGGCTACCTGATACTATGCAGCAATGGTTTTGCATCAATATTGGCCTGAACATTCCGCCACATATCTCTTACTATATAACCCAGAATCCAGCGATGTACCACGTGGTGTGAAACCAGCTTCTATAACCTGAGTCCCACGCCGTGGAACAGCGTTAGCCTGACCGTGTCTGTCCCCGCCTTCCACACATGCTCCACAAGAACTGACTATGATCTTCCCGGTGTTGCTTGTGCTGTCATTCTCGGTGTTTCCAGCAGATGCTCGAAATGTTATGCCCACTTCTTCTGAATTGTGCAGGAGGAACTGGTGTGGACTTGTGTAAGTATCCCTGAACCGACACCATTCTCGTTAATGATCAATGAATGCATCAACTTTTTGTTCTGCCTTACATTTCTGGTTTTGAGCGACGTTTAGTATACGATCGAGTCCAAGACTTTTTCATGCCCATTAGTATATTCTTGTTTGTTTGTTGTTTAACGCCATGCTCAGCAATATTCCAGCTATATGATGGCGGTCTGTAAATAATCGTGTCTGGACCAGACAATCTAGCGACTGACAACATCGATCCACGCAAAATTGATCATCATCAACCAAGACAGCGAGCCTTACCACCCAATCCCGTTAGTCGCCTCTTGCAACAAACATAGTCGCCTTTTACGGCAAGCATGGGTTTCCCAAGACCTATTCTAGCCCGGATCTTCACGATACCGTGATAGTATACTACTCAACATTTGAGAGGAATATTATGTTTTGTTTGTTTGTTTGTTGTTTAACGCCGCACTCAGCAATATTCCATCTATATGACTGCGGTCTGTATATAATCGAGTCTGGACCAGACAATCCAGTGATTGACATCATGAGCATCGATCCACGCAATTGGGATTGATGACATGTATCAACCAAGTCAGCGAGCCTGACCACCCGATCCCGTTAGTCGCCTTTTACGACAAGCATGGGTTTCCGAAGACCTATTCTACCCCGGATCTTCACGGTCGTCTTCACGATACTGGGATAGTATACCACTCAACATTTGAGGGGAATATTATAAGTGTCCAGAAGATAAATCTGACTGGCTTTTGGAGATGTTGGCGTACGACATTTCACAATTAAAAAAAAGTAAACCCGAACAACAATAATAGGAAAGAATCGATGGTCCTTAGCCTCTTTTGAGTAGTATGGATGATAGCGGAGATGAATTTCATTTGTAGGTGTAAATATTTCACAGAATAAAGAAAAGTGTACATACCAGAGGAGGTCATGCATATTGTAATTTCAAGCACTAATTAATTGTACTTAATTGTCAGTAACGAAAATTCGCTTTTCAATCTCATTAAAATCAGATCTTAGTTTTCGCTACCGCTAAACAAAGATCTGAGGACATCCCATTACGGGTCACGTCAGAACGACCTTTCACGAATTTTGACCGACCAACAAAATGACTGACAAGAAATCGACATTAGCCAATCAGAAGGCAGCTTTCCAAAGCTTTACGACACTAACTGGCGACTACGCTTCGAAGCATATTTTGACGTATTCTCGATTAAAAAAATTACATCTGATAAGAAGAACACTCTGGAATGGCTTATAGATGGCCTAGATTGTATGGATATAATCATAAAACCCATAACTGTCGTTCGGAATACCCCGTGTTAAATATTTCGTGGTTGCATGATTAGAAAACGCATTCCGACTGTCACTTCCATCATCCGGTAAGCGATGCTCCGATTGGTTGGATGAAAGGTCGTTCTGACGTGACCCTTGATTGGATGTCCTCAGATCTTTATTAAGCGATAACGAGAACAATGATCTGATTTTAATGAGATTGAAACGCTTTGTACCTCATGTGCCAAATATCTCGGCCTTTAGAGTAATAAGATCTGTTCTGAAGGCTGAGGACACCAGTCTTCCTGAACCTGAAATGGGATCTCACAAGCAGCAGACTACACGGAGATCCCTGTGGGGAGTGCTCTCAGGAATGCGTGCCGTTGTACATAACACCCTTAGTGCTAAGTGAGTGAGTGAGTTTTTTACGCCGCTTTTAGCAATATTCCAGGAATATCACGGCGGGGACACTATAAATGGGCTTCACGCTTGTCGTGAATCGAACCCAGGTCTTCGGCGTGACGAGCTAACGCTTTAACCACTAAGCTACCCGACCGCCCCCGTAGAGCTGAGGCTGTCGTAAGTCGATCTTAAGGTATGGGTGTGACGATTGCCTTAGTGCTAAGATCGCTTTGCGTTACTTAATGGACGACCAGACCTGCTGATCCGGTTGTTTCGAGGTCGCCGTCGTATAGCCTGAAGTCAAGCTTCAAACGACCAAATGAAATATAAACTAAGCAACTAAGAGGCTCACAAATCGCACTCTATGATCTCGCCATTGTGAACCGCAGAATTCTGAAGAATTATAACAGATGCTACCTTAACGAGGCGCACATATGTAGGACAATAAGAATGTCCTATATTTCACAGCATGGGGTGAACAATATGAGTCATTTTATTCAAATATTCATGTAATTCATTGGAAGCTTATCAGATGTATTAGTAGGGTGTAACAGAGCTCATGGCTTCACTGTTTTTTTAGATTAATCGTGCAATCTGTTGCACAAGTATCTTGCTTACTTGACGTTTTTTCGAATGTCGTCTTTGGTGTTTGGGATATATCACGGGTGGTCTCAGGGTTTACAATTCACTGTTATGAGTTGCGTCCCTTATGTGCATCAGGATTCGGCGTTATTGAGTTAGAATCCCGCAATCACTCCGAGGATGATGTTAGCTCTTACCATTTACACAGTATCTTAGGTTTCAAGGAAGTGGTAAACGTTAATTGGGACTTTACCCGTGGAAATCCGAGTCAGATTTGGTCTTCTGTACCCCTGCTTGTCGTAAGGGGCGACAAAGGGGATCGGGTGGTAAGACTCAGTGACTTGGTTGATGCATATCGTATCCCACTTGTGTGGATCGATGTTTATGATGTCAATCACTGGATTGTCTGGCCTGTCCAGAGTCGATTATTTACAGACCGTCGACATGTAGCAGGAATATTGCTGAGTGCGGCGTTAAATAACAGACAAGCACAGGCATTTACCACCACACGAATCGGACAATCTGTGGTCGAACTGAAATCCTGTCCGGAGCGGAGTTATACTCATCTCACTGAGTCACTTGTGGGTATGAGGCGGTTGGGTAGCCTAGTGGTGAAAGCGTTCGCTCTCACGCCGAAGACCCGGGTTCGATTCCCGACATGGATACAATGTGTGAAGCCCATTTCTGGTGTCCTCAGTCGTAATATTGCTGGAATATTGCTAAAAGCGGCGTAAAACCATATTCACTCACTCACTTACTTGTGGGTATAAGTAGCCCAGTGGACTAATGTGGTACATTTCGCTGTGTAGAGCGTGCCAGAAACCCATGATCATGGTTCGAATCCCGGTTTGCCCAGATTATGCTTCTAGGTTTATCAGCACCATACCCGTGCTCGTGGGTTTCACCAAAATGGTAAACGTCTGAGACCTGCATCACTTCGGGTTTCCTCACGAATCAAGCTAACTGGAATACTTTTCAAAGCCGCGTCAAACCAAACTCACTCGGTCACTCTTTACAGTGGTTTTGTCGAAGCTTCAACAATAGGGTATTGTATCGTCCCTTCTTTTCTTTCATCTCAAAGTACTTCATGTTCAAGCATCTAGTTTGGGGGTTTGTTTATCTGAATTTGTTTATTCTAACTCTCTATTGTAGTTTTGACTTAACATGTTGTGTAGTTTCGTGATATTAAACTGTTCCCAGCATTGATATCTTTGTATTGTCGTTGAAGCTTATTTTGAATAACTTATATATAATCGTGGGGGATGCAACTAATGTTTACTTGCTTTGTAAAGGGAGCAAATCCGACAGAAATGTTCTTCCATGAATTTGCAACTAAACTGACGGCCAAAAGAAACGTTACCAACGATATTTATAGGATAAAATATGACCAACACAATTTGAAGCGGCAATAACAATTGTATTGTAGAAATTCATCATTCAGAACAGTAAAATGCGAATTTACTAATTCAACAACAAAGTCCTCGACCTCCAACAGGGACATTTCTTGACAAGGGGTCATTCGTCCAGTATTCGATCAACAACATTGGTTACAACTTTAAGGTGACGGCCCAGACCGTTCAAAACGGGATATGACCTCCATGAGCGGCAATGCATCTTCGAATGTGGCGTCGAACTGAGTAGACAAGGGCCCTTACATCGACTGCAGGTATCCGATTCCATTCCTCACGGAGGGCAACGATCAACGCTTGTCTCGTGAAGGGAGGATGTTGACTTTTCCGAAGACGACGCCCCAGCTGGTCCCAGAGATGTTCTATGGGTGACAGATCTGGTGATCGAGCTGGCCACGGCAGGACAGTCACGTTGTTGGCGTTGAGGAAGTCTCTAGTAATACTGGCTTTATGGGGTGTGGCGTTATCTTGTTGGAACGCCGTCCGTTGTTGACGCTGGATGAAAGGAAGAACCACTGGCAGTAAGATATTGTCAATGTAGCGTTGTGCTGTCAGATTGCCTTCGGATTGTCTTCTCGTCCCCGCAAATGCCGCCTCAGACCATCACACTTCCGGCCCCGTAAGGTTCCACCTCCTGGACAGAACAAGGAGCCGTACGTTCACCACGTCGTCGATAAACTCGCGTCCGCCCATCAGGTTTGAAGAGTTGGAACCTGCTCTCGCCACTAAACAGCACTCGCCGACATTCCCTTTGTTGCCATCGCTGAGTTTGCCTGCACCACGTCAATCTGGCACGTCGATGTTGACGGGTCAAGGTCATGCCGTTGAAAGGGCGATAAGACCGGAGACCATAATGTCATTGTCGTCTGGTCACTGTTTGTCCGCTGACCGGATGTCCTAAGCTGTTGGCAGCTGATGACGTCACAGTAAGAAATCTGTTCCTCAGATGAAGTACCCGTAAAAAGCGGCCATCCTGCGGGGTCGCGACCTTTGGTCTGCCACTCCGTGGTCTGTCTGCGGTTCTGCCAGTCTGTCGGAGATGTGCGACCTGGTAATGGTCATCTTGGAGCAGTTCATGTTAATGGCAACCGCTCTCTGTGTCGCTCCCATCTGCAGCATACCTATGGCTCTCTCCCTCTGGACAGCTGTCACTTTTGGCATGTTCGTTGGTGTTAATCATTGCAACCAATGATAGGGAACAGATCCGTGCATAATTTATACCCGGAAATTGCACGATAATTTGGGAAAGAATGTTTTAAAAACTTGCTGAAAAACACCAATATCTCCCAAAGCACGTGCAAAAGAAAACGACAGAGAACACGAAGGCTGTATTCGTGAGATGTGTTCTTTACTGTTTTTGAACAGGTTGGCATCTTTGTTTCAAAGTGGCAAATCAGTTAATGTTGGTTACGTTTCTTTTGGCCGTCAGTTTATTAATAAATGCTTAATTATTAACTTATATTTCATTAATAGCTCACTTAGAATAACTACAAACAAGGGGATCCATAAATGGGTCGTGGCTGTCAAGGGAGAAAATCCGAAAGACATTTTCTCCCTCATATTGTGCACGATTATTTAACAATTATTAAATGCTTAATTATAAACTTACATTTTATTTCCAGCTCATTTAGTATAACTTCGGGCAAGGGTACAGCCAACAATGGTTACTGGCTGTGTCAACTTAGCAGACAGTTCTGCTTATTCAGCACGACAGCACGTAAGTCAAACTAGAGTCAACATCTGATACTACAGCGTCAAATGAACCCTTATGGGGCGGTGGGGTGGCCAAGTGGTTGAAGCGTTCGCTCATGAAGATGGGTAATGGTTAAAGGTTTTAGTTAGTGAAGTCGGGTAGTGGTAAAAGTTTGACATAGTGAAGTCGGGTAATGGTAAAAGTCTGAGATAGTGAGGTCAGGTAGTGGTAAAAGTCTGAGATAGTGAAGTCGGGTTATGGTAAGAGACGGATATATTGAAGTCAGTTAATGGTAAAAGTCTCTGATAGTGAAGTCGGGTTATAGTAAAAGTCTGAATAGTGAAGTCGGGGAATGGTAAAAGTCTCTGATAGTGAAGTCGGGTTACAGTAAAAGTCTGAGATAGTGAAGTCGGGTAATAGTAAAAGTCTGAGATGGTGAGGTCGGGTAAAGGTAAAAGTCTGAGATGGTGAAGTCGGGTAATAGTAAAAGTCTGAATAGTGAAGTCGGGGAATGGTAAAAGTCTCTGATAGTGAAGTCGGGTTACAGTAAAAGTCTGAGATAGTGAAGTCGGGTAACAGTATAAGTCTGAGATAGTGAGGTCGGGTAAAGGTAAAAGTCTGAGATGGTGAAGTCGGGTAATAGTAAAAGTCTGAGATAGTGAAGTTGGGTAATGGTAAAAGTCTGAGATAGTGAAGTCGGGTAATCGTAAAAGTCTGAGATGGTGAAGTCGGGTAATCGTAAAAGTCTGAGATGGTGAAGTTGGGTAATCGTAAAAGTCTGAGATATTGAAGTCGGGTAATAGTAAAAGTTTTAGAGAGTGAAGTCGGGTATTGGTATAAGGATTTGACAGAGTGAAGACGGGAAGTGATTAAAGGTTTGAGATAATAAAGACGTGTGATGGGGAAGTAGAAGATAGCAATGCCCGTTAATGGTACGATTTGGAGGTAATAAGGTCTGGTAATGCTTTATTGTGGAAATAACGTTTAAGTGGAGATTCGGCGAGCAGTAGTCAAGAATGCTACTATGTGAATGGCAGATTCTGAATGTAGATTGGTATTTAGATCATATGTTTGGAATATTCAGGGCCAACTACAACAACAACAACTACCATAAGAACTACGCCAACTACAACGACGACCACTACAACTACGCCAACTACAACCACCACCACCACTACAACGACCACTACCACGCCAACTACAACGACTACAACCACTACTACTACTACCCCAACTACAACGACCACTACCACAACTACGCCAACTACAACTACTACTACTACGCCAACTACAACTACAACGACCACTACCACTACTACGCCAACTACAACGACCACTACCACTACTACGCCTACTACAACAACTACGACCACTACTACTACTACGCCAACAACAACGACCACTACCACTACTACGCCTACTACAACCACTACGACCACTACGACTACTACCACACCTACCACAACAACTACTACCACAACAACCACTACGCCGACGACTACAACGGCAATGTCAACAGAAGGTGGTAAGTACTGTGTTTCATTTTATAATCATTGCATGTGTAAAGTTTTTCGCAAGATCCACCATTATTAAGCATCCCTAATTGCAGGTTGGGGTGGGGTTTTATCTCGTTGAAGATTATAGCATTTATACAACGAAGTGCATCTGTGTAATCAAATCCGAGTATACCTGAGATACCATGCCACAGTATAACAAGAATACCCAACTCAGACACTAAGACACTCCGAGTGTTCTCAGGTCTGTTTAATGAATGATGAATATTGAATAAGTTATTGGCTGCAAAGGGCAGACAGTGGAGCATGGAAGTACATATGAGTAGTAGTAGCAGTAGTCGTAGTAGTAGTCGCAGAAGTAGTAGTAGTAGTAGTAGTAGAAGCAGTAATAATAGTAGTAGTAGTAATAGTAGTAGTAGCAGTAATAATAGTAGTAGTAGTGGCAGTAGTAGTAGTAGTAGTAGTAGTAGTAGTAGTAGAAGTAGTAATAGTAGAAGAAGTAGTAGTAGTAGCAGTAGTAGTAGTAGTAGTAGTAGTAGTAGTAGTAGTAGTAGTAGTAGTAGTAGTTATAACAAACATATATATATATATATATATATATATAAATAATAATAATAATAATAATAAAGCTGCCGTTCGTCTTGCGTATTTTGTTCCTCTGTGACGTCGGGGCGGTCGGGTAGCCCAGTGGTTAAGGTTCGTCACACCGAAGACCCGGGTTCGATTCCCGACAGGGGTACAGTGTGTGAAGCCCATTTCTGATGACCCCGTCGTGACATTGCTGGAATATTGCTAAACGCGGCGTAAAATCAAACTCACTCACTCACTCACTCCTCTGTGACATCATCAGTGTTTGCCTATGTTGGTCACCTATGAGCTGGATTTTCGCGTCAAATTATCTGTCAGAAATGACATGTAACGAGTTTTTCCTTTTCCTTCTTATCAACCCACAGCGTGTGAGGGGGCTGCCTTTACCTGTTTATTCCACAACCAGGCGGATTGTGAAGCAGAGTCGGGATGGGTGGATCATTCTATGAAGTGTGAATACCCGGATGAAGTGTGTTGCCACTTTTCGTAACAGCCATGGAGGTCCGTCAGCATGTGCCCGTCACGCAGGTACGGTTGTTTGTTTTGTTTGTTTGTTGTTTAACGCCGGACATAGCAATATTCCAGCTATATGACGGCGTTCTGTACATAATGAGTCTGGACCAGACAACCCAGCGATTGGCATTATAAACGTAATTGGGATACGATGACATGTATTTACCAAGTCAGCGAGCCTGACCACCCGATCCCGTTAGTCGCCTTTTACGGTAAGCATGGGCTGCTGAAGACCTACTCTAACCCGGATCTACACGGGTCATGTATGTGTGTGTAGGGGTAGGGGTGGTGGTAGTTTTCGGGATCAAAGCCTTTGTTTCTTTTCTGTATAATAAATATTTTTCCCAAGTATTGTTACTGGACATTCAACATGACAAGTGAACAATATATATTCGGGAGTTAAACATAGACCTACGGTATCTCTCTCTTTAACTCTCCCCCCCTCTCCCTCTCTCTCTCTCTCCCCCTCTCTTTCTCTCTCCCCCTCTCTCACCCCTCTCTCTCTCCCTCTTTCTCTCCCTCTCTCACCCCTCTCTATCTCACCCCTCTCTCTTTCCCTCACCTCTCTCTCTCATCCCTCTCTCTCTCACCCCCTCTCTCTCTCTCTCTCTCTCTCTCTCACCCCTCTCTCTCTCCCTCACCCCTCTCTCTCTCTCCCTCTTTCTCTCCCTCTCTCACCCCTCTCTATCTCACCCCTCTCTCTCTCACCCCTCTCTCTTTCCCTCACCTCTCTCTCTCATCCCTCTCTCTCTCACCCTCTCTCTCTCTCTCTCTCACCCCTCTCTCTCTCCCTCACCCCTCTCTCTCTCTGTCCCTCTTTCTCTCCCTCTCTCTCACCCCTCTCCCTCTCTATCACCCCTCTCTCTCTCTCTCATACACACACATGATTGTATATAAGCTAATTGTCCAATGCATGATGAGTCATTAATGATACATTCCTTCTGTGTTTCAGATGCTGTGAATCCCCAAACCAACACCTTAATACCAGGGGTATCTATGTCTCCCTTACCACTACTTTACTGGTGCTTTCTTCATACAATAAAACAATTACATAACACGACTTTGATACCGAAAGTCAAACGTACGTGTGAACATGGTTGTTTACTTTAAACCGCTTTTTTATATCACGGGTGTCAGCTTGTGGCAGGAAAGCTAAAAAGATGCAGGTCTCAGGTGTTTACCACGGCATTGTGTGTCAAAGAATGGTAACCATCACGACCTCAGGAGAATAATTCAGCACAGCGTATCGTGGTGCCTTAGACGACTCGGCCTTGAGGGTGAGTGAGTTGGGTTTAACGCCGCTTTTAACAGTATTCCAGTTATATCACGGTGTGTCAGCTTGACGTGGGAGGAAAGCCCAAAGTGATGCAGGTCTTAGACGTTTATCACTTTGGTGAAACCCACGAGCACGGGTATGGTGCTGACAAACCTAGAAACATAATCGGGGCGAACCGGAATTCGCGACCCCCAATCATAGGTTTCTGGCGAACCCAAGGTACTCAACTCTGCACAGCGAATTGCAGCGCCTTAGAGGACCGGGCCACCCGTGCCCTCTCCCCTCTTCTAATAAGATAGTAGGCATTATGGTAATGATTATTATTAATGTATAGTTATCAACAAATGTATGTGGATTTAGTTATATATATCTATAGTTACTTTTGCTTTTGAGTATATGCTGGTATACGTAAACGAAAGCTGTCATACATATTGTAAGTTGTCGGCCGATCTCGAGGGGTATATAGTGTGATGTACCCCAAGCCGTCAGTGGCTCACACACAGGGTATATCACACCATATACCACCAGGGATCGGTTGACAACGAATTTATCGCACCGTCATTCATTTACACAGACCCGAAATATATGGCCCAAGGTTCGCGGAGTAAAACGCTTTCATTCAGCCATTTTGACCGCTTGCAGACAAGGCAAACAAACCGAGTTACTTCCCTTTCCCACATGCTTTCGGATAAACATCGAGACTAATGCGAGACAAGCAAGTTACCTCAGGTGTGTTCCGATTGCTTCCTCAGCGCTGTACACGAGCATGGTACGTGAGCGGTCGACATTGAAAATTATTACCCGCTCCTTATCCAATCAGAAACTAGTATGTTCAAGTAAGGTGGGATTCATATATATATATATACTCAGACTGCTCTGATGTTTCTGATGAACAAGATACTAGGACCTGTGCAAAATGTGGATCTGATACTATTCATAGCGCTCTTTCAGACAGTGGACTAATTATTGAAGACAGACCTGTTGTCTTTTACATTGATGGGAGTGCCTGGCTATTGTGTTTTGGCTGCAGAAAGCAATTTCATTATGCATGTATAAACAACATATTTTCTGACAGTGTTGATGTTATGATTGATCTGGAATTTGATCATTACAATTGTGAGTTTTGTAACTATATTATAGAGATCTAAAATGGCATTTTAAGCAGCTTTGGGCTTATTTATTTCAACGTCTATACAAAGCGTCTGAACATGAGTAATTTAGTAGACCCACTTTTGTATGCCATTACTGCAGTAACAGGCTTATGAACCATGAGTACCAAAGTCCTAACAAGTAACACAACACAGTACATGTATTTTCACATTTCATCTCAAAAGGGACGAAAAGTGTGTTATTTTATGCTACAGAGCAGTAACAAAATATATGAGTTACAACTCCTTTACAACAAACTCAACTCTGTTACGTCAGGATCTTTTTAATAGATGACTTCTTATGACAACTGACGAAAAACTTTGTTGTTTTTATTAGTTTTAACTTTAGAGTAGGATTAATGATAATATATGTTGTGACAAAAGATGAAAAATACTATATTTTGGATACTATCTTTCATGTAAATGACTTTGTTGTCCAGGCAAACTTATGAAATATGGAGCGAGCCCTTACAAATGTCCAATCATACATTTTATTTAGCCGGTTTCCATTTGTATTAACACTGAATTGTATTCACACTTAAAGTTAATTGCTGAATATGATTTCATAATTTAAAGCAACCTAGCGCTATTAAAATTACTTTCCATTTTGTGATCCGTAACGCAGTTGAATGTCCTAGCGGATTAGGCTAATTCATTAATTATTTTCTAATTAATTAAACACATCAATGCACTGCATTGAACTAGAAAGTATTTCTCAAGTATCATATTCTCTAATATCAAGAGAAAATTTATATTAGGGACACTTTTATTTTTGCAAGTTGATAATCAGAAAATTTGTCGGTTTTGAGATTTTTACCCTTTTACGTCTTCAGTATAGGGTGGTACAGTTAACATGAATGTCTTTGTCGAACACTCTGATTTCCCTCTTCCAAAATCTTACGGACAGGATATAAATTCACCTGATAGATCGAGAAAACCGAATCACTTTGATTGCTCAGCCAGGACCAAGCCAGTGCCAGCGACCGGCCGTTGGTTCGATATTCAAAGCGCGGCGCTAATGTGACTTTTAGAATTGTCTTATAGGTGTCATTCATACTAACAACAATGCGCTTGAATTACCATAAGTTGAAGAAATTCTTCTAAAATAATATTGGGTGTCGGTGCTGTTATGTTTGCAAACACAACAGCAGGCGCATGTTGTTAATGCATATGCATAGAAATGTCAACAATGCCCATATTTGGGCATGTATTAATATTCACGCACAACCAGATTTTGCATCCGGTTTCAGTTTGGTCTTTCACTTAAATATATATTTAAAGTGGGTAATAAATAAAATACCACACTCATTCTCGTTGGATACCATTTGTACGAAACCCGTGAACTTTACATACATACATACATACATACATACATACATACATACATACATACATATTCACCCCACACAAACACAAACACAAAGATACGTTTCCTCACACACATAACACACATACTCACTCGCCGAGACCAAACCACATGCGAGCGTATCCCCTTCCGTCAGCTGATCAAATGAAAGTACAGGGAAGGATGTACAGTACTATGTGCCTCTATGTTCTTCATGTCGTCCACACAGAAGGGATAAAGATGTCAACCAGAATACATGTCTGTTTTAATAAATAAATAAATAAATAAATAGATAAATAGATAAATTAATTAATAAATAAATAAATAAATAAATAATAATAATAATAATAATAATAATAATAATAATAATAATAATAATAATAATAATAATAAATACAAATCCAATGGAATCATTTATTTTATTGAATTTTCTGTCCCTTTTTGACACCAACGTGATTGACAAGATTCAAGAAAAGCATGGCAAATATAAGGACCTCGCTTTCGAAAAGTCACGCTTGCGCCCCAAGTACCAAGTTGTCCGACTCCCCAGTGTTGACGGTGCCTTTGGTTTGGTAACTCCCAATCTGTTGACTGACATTGGGAGAGTACCCGGGTTTGCTGACGGGAATACAGCCAATATCAATTGTCAGCCTGAACGAGTGAGTGACTGAGTATGGTTTTACGCCGCTTTTAGCAATATTTCAACAATATCACGGCAAGACGAGATTTTACCCACGTTCAGTAGATAGTGGTCCCACTATTCAATTCATTTCAATGGTTTAAATATACATTGAATAGTGTAGTATACGGGGTATAAAAGCATGATGAAAATATAAATATACTTGCAGTTGTTTGACAGCGGACATACAGCTAATAGTAGAAAACATGAACCTGACCAGGCTCGTAAACATTCCGTTCTTATAGTGTTGTACACAGGGTATAGGAGAACAAAATGAAATACGTCTTCAACAGCAAGGCTAAAGATAGAGCAAATTCTTAGGGACTTCCATATTTTAATACTTTCTTTTATTCAATTTTACGTCTAAGGGTATTTCAGAGGTGTTTGAATCTTTAATTTGATAGATACGACTCAGGTTCAAGGAGGGACTTAATATTGCTATGTGTTGTAGTTTGAACTTTTTTAAAGTGTGGAATGCCAATACTTTCGGAATCTAGCTAAGTTGTTGTAAAAACATATGAATGTCACCAATAGATTGCAAGTTCTATTTTAACCCAAAGCCATGATTTTAAAGAGTTAAGCGTACACGGGACGCACACATGTTCTTCCCAATAGTATCACGATCTGCAAGCATATCATAGGCTTCCTTTTGCAGACGATGTTCAGGCATACATAATAACTTCAGCCATTAGAGTGGCATCGAGTATAAGTTGCTGTATGTAGTGGGAACCTCCCACATTCACCATAACTATATTACAGAGAGTTTACATACGCACATCAAGAAATCTTTTACAGGCGAACAGGTGAACCTTTTCGATAGAATAAAACTTTCTACAGACCCATATGTCTGCGCCATACAATAAGATCTACTGTATTTGACAATCAAACAGTTTAAAGAAAAGGTGAGGTATAACAACGCCAAGTTTAAACAAAACAGACTGCAATTGAAAGAGAGCTTTTCTTTGCACAGTTTGATATAATTAACACTGATTTACTTAGGTTTCGTGTAATTGTGAATAATATTCCAAGGTATGTATATTCCTCGACAGTATTAATTTGTTTCACATTCACATGTCAACTTTTCTTAAACGACTGGGCCATCGACATGCGCACAGCTGGAGGAAAACACGTCCGAATCTCTTGACCATGTTATAGTGGGATGATCGTTCTCCTAAAAGAACTTCGCATATTATTGACACCTACATACATGTCATTATTATGAATGAATGAATGAATGAATGAATGAATGAATGAATATCTTTATTTCCTCCAGAGTTGAATCCGAAGATTTTACATGGGCAAATACATTATTTACAATACATCAATGAAATTACTTGACTATATACAATGAAATCATGTTATAAACTGCTATGAATAAATAATTTACAATGTACATTTTGAGAGCAGTAAGGTATCTAGTAGATATACATAAGGTGTTTCTTTAAATTCCATATGAAGTGGCAGAAAGACATTATGATGTTTTGCCAAGTATCGTAATCAAGTTCGTTAGTCAAGTCATGGACATCTGCACCGAGAAAGAACGAAAGCATATCATCATCGGCAAGCATATCTATGTTCACATATACATCTACATTAAGTTTATCAATCAGGCATGAGAAGAAATTATTTCTGTCAGGCATAAACTTTTCACAGTGCAAAATAATATGGCAATCATAGTCATAGCAATGTCTATTACAATGGTTACATTCTTTCGACACTTTTGCTCTTGATCCGATTTTAATACAAAGTGTTCTAGGTAGGGGGCACGGGTGGCCCAGTCGTCTATGGCGCCGCAATTCGCTGTGCAGAGTTGCGTCCCTTGGGCATGCCAGAAACCTATGCTTGTGGGTTCGAAATCCGGATTACCCTGATTATTTTACCAGGTTTGTCAGCACCATTCCCGTGCTCGTGACGTTATCATTTAACATAGACATTACCTCGGCTCTACAGACCTCGTGTGTGTCACAACCTTCTTCTGTCACGTTGTACAGGATGATGCTTTCATTTAACAGAGATATTTACCTCGGCTTCACAGACCTCGTGTGTGTCATGACCTTCTTCTGTCACGTTGTACAGGATGACGTTATCACGTCTACTAAATGCTTCAAGCCTGTCTATCTCGCTGTCAAAATCATTCCAATTTCCCCTCTACTTTCTCCATCTACGTAGTTAACAATCCAGCATCTGAAAGACTTAAATATGACGAGCAGATTCCATATCACTCTGGAGAGTTTCGAATTTATTTTCGAGGAGATTGAATTTTTCCCTTAAGCTGCGAACGCGACCACGAAGAGCGTTTATCTGGACGCTGTGGTCAGTTTTAACACAACGTAATTCCTTCAGGTAGTTGTTTTTATGATTTATAAAAAAAGTCTTTCAAATCTTCTAGGGTAGTCGGTCCAGGGTTACTTTCCAGGGTTAGAGCACATTAATCTGTCGGTGATCACCCCAGAGTACACCGGCTCCCACCTTGTTGGTAAGAATGAGTCGCACTTTCATCACACTCCAATGTACATTCCAATGTCGTGACGTCAGTGGTATACACAAATTCACAAATGTGATCTTTTGGTAGGTATGAACGGAAATATGCATCTTTAGCTGCGAACGCCACCACGAAGAGTGTTTTCTGGACGCTGAGGTCAGTTTTAACACTATGTAGTTCCTTCGGGTGAAGGAAATATGCGTCTTTAAATATATCCACAAGAATATAGGACAGATTAACATGCAGGCTAAGAAACACACAGCGGATCAAGAGTCTAACGTATGTGATCTCGATATCAAAAGCAAAAGAAGCGGTCATAAAATAGCCCGATACTTCCTAGAAGAACTTGTTTTTAAAGGGAGACAAAATATTTGAAAACCACAAACTACTTCAACCATGTGACTTCATTACAACACTGAGTTACCATGCAACCATGTATTTTTGGGCCAGGCAATTTCTATTTTGATATCATCAGTCCGAAGCATAACGATCTAACCACACACACACACACACACACACACACACACACACACACACACACACATAGGATGGTCAAGCCTACTGTGTTAATAGCGTGGGTCCTTGCTCATATCAGTCACTAGTTTGTCAGATCGGGAGGCGAGTATTTACAAATCGTTATCGTTATGAAATAGCTGGAATAACGCTGACATTAATATTAGAAAAAAACACAAAGAAGTAAATCGTTAACAGGTACAACACCGAGCTATCCACTGTCACACAACAATGTCTTTATGAAATAGAACACAGCACCGAGAAATTGAAATTATTAGCAAATGTCTGATTTAATATACCACCATATGTTTCATATGATAATAACTCCGCACAAATGAAAATGAAAAGGTATTCTTGCCTCACTGAAACGAGAAATGTATGTATTCTTTCGGCTGTTGAAATACGTTGGCCCGTTGGGCGTGTATGATTAAATTATCTTTCGGTTGCAAGCGGTATGGCGATAGAAATGAATAGGGAATGTTCTTTAATATCAAATATATGAACGCGAGCCGAAAAAAGTTGCAAATTTCGAGGCTTGCCGAGTTTTACTTGATGTAAATGTATTACGACGCGCTGTCATTGTGACTGACTTACTGAGGTAGTTCTTTACAGAACTTTCTCATCTTATGAGGATATGATTTGAACACATGTGCTGCGAAAGATGTTTCTGAAGACTAAGTTGTGCACCCATACTCCCATGTCACCTCTCTTTTTGAGGAACTATTTTACTCCGCGATATAGCTGGTTGTTGTCTGGCCGTCAGTGTAAACATGAAGTCACACGTACTAAATAAAATTGTGTTTAGATCTTGGCCTACATCCTTTGAGGTAAGAAATTGTGATAATTTAAAAAAAATAAGAATTGACTTTTATAAGTTCCGACGTTCATACTGTTTGGCCCTCACTCTTATGAAGGTTCATACTCCAATGAACTCACACAAGGTGAAAGTCAATTCTTAAATATTTTTATTGTGACGTCATGGTAACCGATGCATCCATTGTTTTTGAGGTCGCGATTCCTAGGCATTATCTTCGGACCTACCAAATGTGGAATGAGTATGGCTGTTAGCAATATTCCGGCAATATCAAGATGGGAGACACTAGAAATGGACTTCACACATTGTTCATATTTGGCTTGCTAAGTGAAAAGAAATATGTTAAAATATATCTGTTAAAAAACATTTTCATAATGATTTCTACTAAAGGAAGAGTCCATTGTACGATGCCAACCATGAGCATCCCAAATCCCAAACAAATAGTGTCGACACCAGGTGTTCTCAGCAAGGTGGCAACGGTCACAAACACGTGCAAAGGCAAGTCAAATATTCACCTGAAAACTCAAAAAGGGAAATTGCCTCGGAATTATTTTTGTCACTAATGCGTCAAATGTGGGAATGGCCTTGAGATTTCTGCCATAAAACGTTTTGAAAGCTATATTCAGACCTTGAAAGACGTAACCACGATCAAACAACTTTTGAGTTCGTATGACGCTCCTTAAAATCTCTTTAAAAAAACACGCTCCATTTGTCCTCCAAAGTTTGTTAATGTAGTCACTAAAAGCGGAGCTGGGGAATATATCTGGACATAAAGGGTACACTGACTGGGTTGAAGCCATCCCTCTTGTCATACATACATGTGGATTGTATTGTGTCACTCTGAATCGTCACAAAGAACACCCACCATAACATTTTGACGCAGATACCTTTTCACAAGAATCAGAGCACAGGCGACCCAGCCCTTTAAGGTGTTGGAACTCAACGTACACAGTTGCATCCCTTAGATAGGACAGGAGCCTATGGTCGTGGGTTCGAATCCCAGATTCACCCCGATTATGTTTCTAGGTTTGTCAGGACCATACTCGAAGGTGTTGAGCAAACCGAAAACCCTCTTAGTGCCACGGAATCATATATGGTCCCTGACTTTTCACATCCTCTTAGTGCCACGGGGTCACGTATGGTCCCTGACTTTTCACACTCTCTTAGTGCCACGGGGTCACGTATGGTCCCTGACTTTTCACACTCTCTTAGTGCCACGGGGTCACGTATGGTCCCTGACTTTTCACACCCTCTTAGTGCCACGGGGTCACGTATGGTCCCTGACATTTCACACCCTCTTAGTGCCACGGAATCATATATGGTCCCTGACTTTTCACATCCTCTTAGTGCCACGGGGTCACGTATGGTCCCTGACTTTTCACACCCTCTTGGTGCCACGGGGTCATGTATGGTCCCTGACTTTTCACACCCTCTTAGTGCCACGGGGTCATGTATGGTCCCTGACTTTTCACACCCTCTTAGTGCCACGGGGTCATGTATGGTCCCTGACTTTTCACACCCTCTTAGTGCCACGGGGTCATGTATGGTCCCTGACTTTTCACATCCTCTTAGTGCCAGGGGGTCACGTATGGTCCCTGACTTTTCACACTCTCTTAGTGCCACGGGGTCACGTATGGTCCCTGACTTTTCACACCCTCTTAGTGCCACGGGGTCACGTATGGTCCCTGACTTTTCACACCCTCTTAGTGCCACGGGGTCACGTATGGTCCCTGACTTTTCACACTCTCTTAGTGCCACGGGGTCACGTATGGTCCCTGACTTTTCACACCCTCTTAGTGCCACGGGGTCATGTATGGTCCCTGACTTTTCACACCCTCTTAGTGCCACGGGAACATATATGGTCTCTGACTTTTCACACCCTCTTAGTGCCACGGGAACATATATGGTCCCTGACTTTTCACACCCTCTTAGTGCCACGGTGTCATATTTGGTCCCTGCCTTTTCACACCCTCTTGGTGCCACGGTGTCATATTTGGTCCCTGACTTTTCACATTCCCTTTGTGCCACGGTATCATATATGGTCCCTGACTTTTCACACCCTCTTAGTGCCACGGGAACATATATGGTCCCTGACTTTTCACACCCTCATAGTGCCACGGGATCATACATAGTGCCACGGGATCATATATGGTCCCTGACTTTTCACACCGTCTTAGTGCCACGGTGTCATATATGGTCCCTGACGTTTCACATCCTCTTAGTGCCACGGGGTCATGTATGGTCCCTGACTTTTCACACCCTCTTAGTGTCACGGGAACATATATGGTCCCTGACTTTTCACACCCTCTTAGTGCCACGGTGTCATATATGGTCCCTGGCGTTTCACACCCTCTTAGTGCAACGGGGTCATGTATGGTCCCTGACTTTTCACAACCCAGACATACCTTTTATTTAAACTATGAATCTCAGCAACAATGTATTTTTGTGACAGGCAATTTCTATTTTGATCTCATCAGTCCGAAGCATAACTGTTTGTTTCAAGCATTTTCAGGGACAGTTTGTGTTAGTGTCTCGGACCATATATGGTCCCGTAAAAATGTCCCTTTTCATCTGTGAACTAAGATGTCAAACACTGAGTGCGCAAAATCAAAATTATAACCATCATCATCCTGATAATCTCAGCTTTCAGTCAATTCACATTTTTTACAGTGCTACGGATTGCGAAACATAGTGAGATAAGAATAGTGGTTACCCGCGTGTCGACCTTTTTCTGCCATGATGAACTTCATGCGATTGACGACGATTATTGTATTATACACCCATGTCACAAATTTGAAAAAGAAATTTATCAGACGGGTCAAAAAGATTTGCATTTCCCCACTGTACAGTTATTGGCGTAAGACAACTATAACGTTTAGTCAGCAACGGAAGTTTTTTGTTTAGGTTTTGCATATTTTTATCGACTGTTTTTCATGGCGAAACGACAGTGCAGATTGTCTTTCTGTTTATGGTGCTGATTTACAGAAAATATTTAAATTTAAGATATGGAAAGATAGCTATGATCGTTAATATTAAGGTGGTATAGCATATATTTATGAGCAGGAAGTTCATGATCAAAACATAAACATTGAATGGCCAAGCTCGAAGTGATCGACAAGGCACGTTCGCGTCATATGTGTGCCGCGATTTCTTGTCTACCAGAAGCCCTACATGCTCGCCCGATTAGACAAATAACTGCTGCTTATTTTATATGAAATGACTATAAGAGTCATGTGTGATTGCTTAAACTACGTGATCGTGTAAATGAATTGCCCTAACCATTTCACATTTTGTCGCAAAAGGAGATTTCAAAAGTGTGGCTGCGACCTCTGACCTGAATTGACGCCATATTGTAAACAATTTGTGTCAAGGTCGGTTTGACGTGTGGTAGCTCGGCCCCCGTTACTGTCGATGGTACACGCGATACAAACATAATACAACTACTGAAAACATTAACATAACTTCTACAATGATGACAGCAATACCCTTTTGCATTTCGGTTAACCGCTTATGGATACTATGTGCTGTAAAGTTTCGATTTGTTTTTCCTTTCATTGAAACTGTGATAATGGCGCTACGATTGGTTTGCTGAAATAGTATTTTCCGCGAGTCTAATATACATGGTACATGCTGTGATTGTACACGATAATAGATAACCAAGTGTGAATGTATATATATCATCAAATACACATAATGATTATAAATCTTCTCTAGAAAATGGAATATATTATCACAACACGACAGCTCGTATTTCCAACATTCTGTCATGGATATTAGATATGATAATCTATTGCAAGTCTTCAACTCGTATTTGATATGTTATCTGAAATGTCAGCAATGAGTAAACGCTTTATTTTCTTTAGTTTAATGATGTTTCAATCTGCAATTTTATTGGCTAGTAGATGGTCGTTGTGAATTTGTCATCTGGACAGGTGCGCGTGATTTGACCTCGCGTGTTGTGACATGGATGATGTCACGTCAAACAGCTGATGTTGTGGTATAACAGTGGAAACACGTGGTTTCAGTTTCCAAATAATAATATTCTCTTTGACTGAAGTAGAAAGTAGACGAGTGCATCACGAATGGGAAGCTGTCGATGGTGCTCGACGAGTGAATGAGACCCTTTATCTCTTGACTAACAATTTTAGAATATTTGGCGCAGTTTCCTAAGTTTGATTTGTTGACCTATGTGGTTGAGTAAGGGAATGGAATGTTTTACAGTAAGAACATATTAAACGTTTTCCATAATTTGGCCTCATATATTAGAGATTCGCGTTGTTCAGTTCATAAAATAAACAGTAAAAGCAATTAGATCTACATACAATATATAGATAATCGATTTATGAAAGACAAAATGTTTTTGCTGTGTTTCATGTGATTTCGTTTTAATGTATTAAATAGTTTTCATTATTGTTTTTTTCACTGAGCATTATCTAAATTATCAAATACCTCGATCTGTGACATGCGTATTTAATAATAATTACTTTATTTTGTATCCTTGGTAAGAAATAGAATTTGTAAAACAAATCTTGTCTAGGAGCACAATGAATGCATTCTTGTGTGTTTTCAAAATTTTAAATTTTAAATTTAAATTGTATATGCTGTAGTTTAGCTGGCCAAAAGACGAAAGGAAAGACATAATAACAGAACACCGTTTATCTTAATTAATCTTTTTAAATATTTTGCTGGTTATTTTTCGAAGTTGAATGCCAAGATATATTTTTCCTTTTATGACAAATAATTTCATTACTGTCATTGACCTACGATTATTATCTATTTCAAACTTTTCCTTTTGTAGAATGGGTTGGTTTGGTTGTTGTACATGACGGCCGCGTTCTGTTAATTATACGAATCTTGACCAGACAATCCAGTGATTAATATCATGAGCATCGATCCACGCAATTGGGATCGATGACATTCATCAACCGAGTCAGCGAGCCTGACCACCTGATCCCGTTAGTCGCATCTTACGAAAAGCAAAGTCGCCTTTTACGGCAAGCATGGGTTGTTGAAGACCTATTCTACCCCGGATCTTCAAGGGTCTTGTAGAGTTGGATGAAATGAGAATCTGTCCCGGAAATAAATCACGTATGTCATTGAATGTACATGTATACATACCTAGCTGCAAATACAACGCTAAAGTCGTATTTATTAAACAATATGAAAGAAAAAGTTGTATTTCATTGACTGACCTTACAAGTATATTTTGAGCAAAGGTCTGAGGTGGGCAGCCAAGTGCAAAATACAAGGTGAGACGAGGATACATGTTTTCGTTAACAACACATAATAAAATCCGAAGCATCAGTAAACCAGGAATGTTTGTTTGACATATGGCGCCCGAGTTACGAATGGTCGAAAATAGATTCCTGCCCATGAAAACGTTTCAACTATTTTGATTGAATCTACATGTACTTACTCTTAGGTGGTTGTATGTTAGCATAACATGGTTAATTAAGAAGCAGTAATGATGTCCGATATTGAGCGATGTCAATTTGGGTATTCTTGGGGCTGTTTGGCGATCATTCACATTTTGTCATTTGAAAATGTCCGATGTCAAATACTCCGAAGTTGTTTTTATCACTGGCACAGAAACATATATGGACGTGATTCTTCATGATTCCGTCATTCGTATTGTTACAATCTATTTGAAACAGTCTGCGTATAGGATAATCACAACCACTTTCGTTAATTTTGTTTTGATGTCAAAACCACTGACAATTTCATCGGGTTTTTTTATCGGTAAATATAAATCCCAGAACATTCTAAATGAATGTGTAGTTCGACATTATTGTCACATGCCCATCACCGTCAGGATATGTACTTTCCAATGATATGAATTATTGGACATTTAGATTTCAAACAAGGGTGCTAGCTTGACTTTACCTGACATATTCGGGGGCTTCCACATTACGATTAATGTAGAAAAGTAGGAAACTTACATTACCAGCACTGGCTAAGCAGTGCATCGATCTTTTGGATTTGTTGCCTTGAAGAACCTGTTACACTATAAAAAAAATTGATAAAAAACTTGGTCAAAGAAAACTTTTCTTGGTCCAAGTTGGACTGTTTACACTCATCAAAGTTTTTGGCAGGCCGTCAAAGTTTTGGCGGGAATCATCTTGCCAAGGGGGATGCTACTGGCGGATATTTGTTTACTGTTGTCATATGTATTTTGTGTATTGCCATGTTGAGAAGGGGCGTCGGGGTAGGCAATGATCAAAGTTTGACGAGAAATAGGATCAGTTTCTATTCCATCAATGTCCCGTCAAAAATTTTGTCAAAGTTTTTGACGGCATGTTACACTATAAAAAAAACTTGGTCAAAATGGACTTTGACCGAGTTTTTGATAAAAGTTTTTGATAGTGTAACGGGGGGTGTTGGAAAGACAATCAACTCGATTTTCATGTTTATACAGGTTGGTTTCACTGTGTGAAGAAATAAGAACGTTGTAACACTTTTGATACAATGTATAAGGTTTGGAAACCGTGACATCGGCACACTGCGGTACTGAACGGTATGCAAAACCAGACGGCCAGGCTCACTCACTCACTCACTCACTGATGAACCCCTGATGCACTAAGAATTGCTGCGCCTTGACGATTGGGCAACTCGGTGCAATTTGTGACCAGAATATAATTGTTGCAAGAAAGCAAATACTCTTTGTGGCAATCGCATTGTTATCATTGTTGTGTTGGTTGGCATGATGTTATACATTTTATTACTTGCCCGTGAAGAGATCACATTGTGAAATACCAAAACGAGTGCATATGTACTCTCGGAACAAGTTTCACACAGCTCTATTACACATTGTGAAATACCAAAACGAGTGCATATGTACTCTCGGAACAAGTTTCACACAGCTCTATTACACATTGTGAACTACCAAAACGAGTGCATATGTACTCTCGGAACAGGTTTCACACAGCTCTATTACACATTAGGGATATTTCCGAGTTGGGGCCCATCAAGTGTAAACGTATTATAACATTATATATAATTTGGTCGTGTGCTCTCAACAATATCACAAATACAACATGCTTCTTGTACAAGACAAGAAGTCAAGGTGATGTTTTTTTTTACATTAATAACAACAATACAATGGATGACTAAACAAAATTATATATTTGTCAATTATCTGTTTGATCGGGGTTACTGAGCGGAATATGGAATACCAAACGAGCACCAGTGTAATATAAATCTTAGGCCAGGTTCACACAGTGCCGATTATGGCTCCCGTTTGAGATCAGACAGCGCTACGACACGAAAAGTGAAAAAGTCGGATTACTATCCTCAATGATCTGGAATGTGCTATCATTGTCTGAACGCAGTCGTACACGTTCATAACAGAGTCTAACTTGATCAGACTTTTGACAAATAGTAATCGGGAATGGTCCTATCAAGGACGGCAGTACAAATCCTGAATGTGTGACTGAGCCCTTATGAAACGAGTGTTTTCAATGTAGAGCTAGGTTACCTGTAGATTTAACCGCGCTGAATTTAACATTTGAAAATTCAATTCAGCGCGGTTAAATGTACAGGTAACCCAGCTCTACATTGAAAACACAGTATGGTTATATCTCTCCTAAATATATATTGTTAACTCATCAACGCTCATCCACAAACTGGGGGGGGGGGGGGGGGGGGGGGGGGGCGACTATATTATTAATGTTCAGTCATTTGGCACGCTTGCTAACCGAATAGACCTTTGTTGTCTAACCTACCAGTGGATGAGGGGGTGAGACCATCTGTAGCACAGCGATGTGACTGCCACCTGGAGGTAAATTATTAGGTCTTATCACGAAATCGCCCGTTGTGGATAGTTAAACTCTAAACATCCTTTGATGTTGCGTGTTGTAATTGGGGTGTCGTTTTCGGGGGAATCAAAACACTGGGTAGTGTGAAAATTTGAACTATGTTGAACTAAATAGCTTATTCACTCAAATGTTTATGCGTGGCAGTAAGGAATGTATTATTAAACTGCATATTGTAAATAAATATAATTGAACATGAATTTTTTAAAAACATTTTAATGACTGCCAATAAATGTAGATCTGCGTCGATTCACAATATGATAATTCCTTTTCCTACCTTTTTCATATCTTTTCTGTTCACCATCTTAAACTCATCCAAGTGTAATTGGACCAATGCCGCATTTACTTCACTGTATCTCAAGCATCACAGGGTCGACCTCACGGTAATGAACCTAAATTATGCAAGTGCAAAATGCAGCAGACGGCGGCGAACCAAGTGAACCAAGTGTTGGGGTTGTGGGTCACATCAGATGAGGATGCTGATTAGCATTTAGTGTTTGTTTGATGTTTAACGCCGCACTCAGCAATATTCAAGCTATATGACGGCGGTCTGTAAATAATCCAGTGATTGACATCATGATCATCGATCCACGCAATTGGGATCGATGACATGCATCAAACAAGTCAGCGAGCCTGAACATCCGATCCCGTTAATCTCCTCTTACGACAAACATAGTCGTCTTTTACGGCAGGGGGAGGGGCACGGGTGGCCAAGTCGCTGTGCACAGTTGCGTCCCTTGGGCACGCCAGAAACCTATGATTGTGGGTTCGAATCCCGGTTCGCCCCGATTATGTTTCTAGGTTTGTCAGCACCATATCCGTGCTCTTGGGTTTCACCGAAGTGGTAAACGTCTTAGACCTGCATCACTTCGGGCTTTCCCCCCACATTAAGCTGACACGACGCGATATAACTGGAGTACTGTTAAAAGCGGCATAAACCCAACTCACTCACTCACTCACTCACTTTTACGGCAAGCATAGGTTGCTGAAGACCGATTCTTCACGGGTCACATACCTGTTACAGTATCATGCAATCGACTTGTGTTCAATGAACATCATATTTGTAAACAGTCAAATGAATTAAACGTGTGTAACATATGGCTGTACTGTGATCGTGTTGAGTGAATATTTTATTATTCTTGTTCACGCTCCTGTTGTTCAGACACCTCAGACACAATAATTATTATTGAGACCGCGAATCATTCACCTACCGTAAATAATGACATACCATGTTAACATAATGGATTAATTCATGAGTGAAACAAAAAAGTACGAGCATGATTGAATTAATCTATCATGACTCGTGTTTCATAACAGCATGGCATAAAACCAGGTATGCATTAAGTAGTCACAGTACACTAGTCTTGTTTTAACCGAGCCCAGGCTGGGGCATGCTCTTGACATTCCAGAAACAAGTGAGTAATTGATTCATGTTGATTGCTTTTCGTGACCGAGTCTGAGACGTGAGATGGCTATTTCAACTGTCCTTTCATTTGAGTAAGAGCATGGTTTTTGGTGGATCTCAGGTAGAATTCGGTATAGGCATCTGTCGATTTTACTTGCGTCCCACTGGGGTTGCCATCTTTGGGCTATTTAAGGCTTTGCTTTTGCTTTTTATATATATATACAGAACAACAAAAGTTCCTGTGACATTGAATAATATTTAATGCAAAGTTATGTTTTTTTACCAAATCTGAAACAATTTCGGTTTGCAACAGATGAAAGACTCCTGTAAGTGTTCAAAGGGTTTAATTTGCCATACTGACTTCAGAAAATGCGTGATTTCATAAAAAAAAAAAACATGAACATGCCAAAATGTCAATTTACAAATCAATAGCGTGTGTGTCCACCTCTGGTTGCGATGCAAACAACACATCTTCGTCTCATGGAATGGACCAGGCGTCGCAAAAAGTCCTGTGGGATATCTGTCCATATCTGCTAGAGCATGTTTCGAAGTTCCTGGAGTGTCTTTGGAACACGTGGTTGACGTCGAAGGCGCCAATCCATCTCATCCCACATGTGCTCGATTGGTGAGAGATCAGAGGAGCAAGCCGGTCAGGGGATGACAAGTCGAGCAATATGAGGCCGGGCGTTGTCATGTTGAAAGGTAATGTATGGGCCATGACGACGCAAAAACGGCAGAACAACAGGGCCGATGATCTCGTCGCGGTAGCGCTGTCCATTCAGATTTCCCTCTACCACTATCAAACGGGTCCTCTGTCTTGCTGTAATCCCACCCCATACCATAACACTGCCGCTCCGGAACCGATCTTCCTCCATGACACAATGATTGACGTAACGTTCATCTCGACGTCGGTACACTCGAATCCGTCCATCGCTGTGGCTGAGCTGAAAACGAGACTCATCAGTGAAAAGAACGTGTCCGCACTGCATGGCCTTCCAACGTAGATGCTGTCTGCACCACTGTAGACGTGCTTAACGGTGGTTTCCTGTCAAAATGGGACGTCTGGCGGGTCTTCTGGCGACAATCTCTGCATATCTGAGGCGACGATGTACGGTTTGTGAAGATATTCGTCGAAGGCCAGGGATGCTTCTTGCAGTCACTGTTGCTGGCTGAAATGATTTCGTAGGTGTGTTGTTCGAATCCAGTTGTCTTGTCGATTATTGGTTACGCGTGGCCTGCCTCTCCGAGGATGGTCTCTGGCTGCATTCGTCTGTTGCCAACGTTGCCATACACACCACATGGTATTTCTGTGGACGTTAAATTGTCTTGCAACATCACGTTGACTCGATCCTGCGCCAAGCATACCAATGGCTCGCATTTCGCAATGTTGAATAATTTCGTAATTTTGCTGTTTTTCTGAGTGGTTGTTGTCAGCACGATGCTGAACAGTGCATATGGAATCCTGTTAACGCACATGTTTTTATACCCATTCTTGGGTAGTGAAATGCATGGGGCTTGCATAAAAGTAAACTTTTGCATGGAATGCATGCTTTTCTGTAGCAGTTGCGTTTTTGTGACTTAATTCCATACATGTACTACAGTATTGAAAACCATACTTTACTTGTTTGAAAAATACACTAAAATATTGGTGTCACAGGAACTTTTGTTGTTGAGTATAGTTTGAGAATAGGCTGTATCTCCGCTTTGTCTGGGGCTTGCTTCGCCAGTTTGTCTGCTTTTTAATTTCAATGAATATCAACGTGAAAAGGGGTCCAACACAGCTCCACCTGATGCCCTTGATCCGATAGTTTTGTATATTCGTATAGAATATTATTGACTGTGTTTGGCCAGGAGTTTGCGTTTCTGTCGCTTTTGGCTTGAAGTGAACTTAGCAAGTCTGACAGGATGACTGCCTTTGCTTCCGGTAGTTCCGGTAGTTCCGGTATGAGTTTGAGTGCATGATGAATTGCCTCCAATTCAGCAGTGAATACTGACTGACCATCAGGCAGGCGAACTGAATGTGCTTGGGGTTTAGAGCTGTGGATATGGATCCTGTAACCAGCACTGTCGTTAATAGGTTTCTTGGATCCATCAGTGTATATATGAACCCAGCTGTCCCAGCTAGTTTGAATTTTATTGATAGCTACTGATCGTAGTAGGGTTGGGTTTTCTTTTTAAGTGACTTCTAATGTTAAAGCAGTGTCAACTTATGTAGTTTTTTTAAGTCCAGGGTGGGTGTAACCCTTTGTAGTGACTTTCTGGAGGCTGAATGTAAACACATTTGTGACTTCGGATGACTTCTCTTACTAACATCCCAGATGGTTTTAATGAGGAATTTCGCCGAGAGCTAGGGCTTATCTTTTTCACCAAAGGGTTTGACGTTCGTCCCCAGAACGATAATATTGCCTGCTCTCCTAGTTTCAATGGGAGTTCCACTGTTGTCCCTCGATGTGCCCCAAGATATGCCTGAAATTGCCCGTAATACGTTCAGGTCTTTTTCACATCTGTTTTCCACGTGTTCTATATGTTTGCGCCAAGTAAGGTGTTGATTAAGGATCACCCCTAGAAATTTCGAATTGGATTGGTTTGCCTTTCATGTAGAGGATGGGGTATCGGAGCATCTTTCCCCCTGTGTTTGAATAGAACTTCCACAGTTTTTTTCACTTGAAAAGGGTGAGGCCCAATTTATTGCACCATTGATCAACTCCGTCCAGTGCTGACTGGAGTTTTTGTTGGATTTATGAAATATCTCTGTGTTTTATCTATATTGTTCCTTCATCAGCGAATTTAGAAGTTTGGGTAGGAGAGTGGACATTATCTCTGATCATGATGTTAAACAGGCTTGGGCTTCTAATGCTGCCTTGTGGCGTGTCATTGGCCAGTGGCAAAGGATCAGATTGATCGTTCCCTTTTTTAACTGATATCAACCTGTCTTGCTGGAAGCTCTCTGTGACGTTTGTCATGTTCCCTTCTACTCCATTTTGTGCTAGTTTTGTGAAGAGTCCGTCATGCCATACCATGTCGAAGGCTTTGCTGAAGTCCAGAAATACTGTGACTAGGTATTCTCTGTTTGATTGAGCTTTCTTTACTTCATTTTCCAGTCTTATTATATGATCTGCACTATACTATCTTCCTGAAACCGCTTTGATCAGGTTTAATATGGTTGCCAGTTTCAGGGTGAGGCATGAGCCTTTTTGTAACCATTGCTTTCATAGCTTTGCACATGCACGTTTCCCTTGCTTTAGAAGCGGGATAACTGCAGCATGTTTCCCTTGCTTTAGAAGCGGGATAACTGCAGCATGTTTCCCTTGCTTTAGAAGCGGGATAACTGCAGCATGTTTCCCTTGCTTTAGAAGCGGGATAACTGCAGCATGTTTCCCTTGTTTTAGAAGCGGGATAACTGCAGCATGTTTCCCTTGCTTTAGAAGCGGGATAACTGCAGCATGTTTCCCTTGCTTTAGAAGCGGGAAAACTGCAGCATGTTTCCCTTGCTTTAGAAGCGGGATAACTGCAGCATGTTTCCATGCTTTTGTGACATCTCCTTTGGACCATATCATGTTGTACGACTCAGTGAATAAGCTCTTTGTTTGATCAGATAGATTTTTCAATATCACGTAACTGGTTGTGTCAAGACAAGGTGCAGTGCCTTTTCTATGTTGTAACGCATCATCAACCTCTGTCACAGTAAATGGTGTATTGTACACCAGGTGTTTGTTTTGCGGCTGTTTCATATCATAGGCATAAGTTGTTTTCCTGTTTCAATTCTTTGCTGCATGCTGACAGATGAGAAATGTTCAGCTGGAATGTTGGCCTATTCTTTGCCTGTATGGGCATTGGCTAGTTTTGGGATTTTTTGGTACGTTTACACTTACCTGGCTTCTCGGACTTGGGCAAAGGCTGATTATCCCATTTAGACCTATAAGGGGCTTTCTCTCTCACTCTCCTAGCTTATGCTATTTCGCTGTTCCACCATAGTACCGGAGTTTTGCAAGTTTTGTGGGATTTTCTTTAAATGATTTTTCAGCTGCGGCAATAATTGCTGAGGTGAGATTTTTGCAACCCATTTCTCTACGAGTTTGACGTATTTGCATGAGTCATTCCTGTCTTCCCATAAAGGACTATGGGCATTTATTCACCAAGAATCATTCCATCTTTGCCTACTATGTGTAGTATATGTTAGCTATGCGTAATTCACCGTCATTAGCCAGTTTTAAGGAGATTACTTGGGTTTCAAGGTTTCCCACGTTTCATTCGATATTTCCGGAGGTAACAGCTGTCGTGGAAAAGGTTGGTCCCCCCACCTTTATCGCTGAGGTAAGTAACCTGTTTTAGAATGACATGCGGCTTTATAACCTGTTTTTGACGAGTTCATTGGCTCTTAAGGCCATTTGCATTCCACTGTAATAAAAGCAAGTTCATGATTGTTGAGATGAGCGCTCATTGAAATTTAGGGCATACGTAATGTGGAACCGTTTCTTTGGTCCTTCGTATTTCAGTAGGTGGCTTTGGCTTTGGCACTCATTTTCCAGCTTGTGATTTGGGTCAATGCCGTGGCAATGAACTCTACAACTTTGTTTGTGAGCTAACCCATTTGTTTACCATGAGTTGGTGTTTTCTTTGCCTGACTGATTTATTGGCTGTATGCCTCACTGAGTATTAGAAGGCATGTGGTTTGATTTGGGGGTGTGTCTTCTTCCCCTTGCGTTTTGCAGTGGATTTGTGCCTGTGAGCAGGCGGATCAGTGCTCACTGATTCCATTGTTTGCTCAGGGCTCACTGATTCGATTGTTTGATCAGTGCTCACATATTCCATTGTTTGATCAGTAGAGTGATCAAGGGTTTTGTCGACCTCAGTAGATTTGGATTCAGATTGCCGGGTGGGCATTTTGTTTATGCGTTCTCTGATGAGCAAGCGTTTGGGACATTTCGGCACCAAGGATGAATGACTCTCTTTCTTGCGGATTGTACAATAAATGTTGCAGTTTTATTTGGAAAAAAACCTCGGTAGAACTTTTTTGCACTTGGGTGGCTGGTTGCATGATGTTTTTTGTTTCCATATAGCATACAGTGTGTGCATTTGGTTGGCCTATTCCTGTATGGCACAACGTCTATGTCCGTACTACCTAGATTAAGGTGATCGGGGACTGACTGGCCTAGTGATGTTAGTATTACTACTCGTGTGTTGGTTGTGCCCATTGATTTGATCCTGAACGCCAATAGGATTGTTGGTTGAGTGACTTTATTAATGGCTTGTCAGGCATGTTGATATGTGATCTTTTGGTCCAGGTATACAGCGCACCTGACATTACTAAGCCACTTTGGGTATTCAATTTCAGTTTGATTTCGTTAATGTTTTTGGGCACGTCAATTGATTCTGTAAGGTTGTCCCCGACAACAGCGTAGCCTCTTCCACACTTATTTATTCTAATAATATTTTTGTGCTTCAGTTCTTTGGGAATATTTTGGGCTGTTAGGATCTTATTAAGATCTTGTGAGAAGTCTGTGCTAAAGGCTACATTTGGTTTGTGGTCTATTCTGTTGTGTCTTCGACTCTGATGAAACCATTCTGTCTTTCTCTCTCTCTCTCTCTCTCTCTCTCTCTCTCTCTCTCTCTCTCTCTCTCTCTCTCTCTCTCTCTCTCTCTCTCTAAATCTTTTTCTTTTATCTCACTCCCGCTCTTTCCCTCCCCTCCCTCTCGCCCTCCCCTCTCTCTTTCAATCTCTTTCTTTTATCTCCCTCTTACTCCCCCCCCCTTCTTCCCCCTCCCTCTCTCTCTCAATCACTCTTTTACCTCCCTCTCCCCCTCCCTCTCTCTCTCAATCTCTCCTTCTTTTATCTCTCTCCCACCCCCTCTTCTTCCTCCCTCCCTCTCTCTCAATCTCTTTCTTTCACCCTCTCTCTCCCTCCCCCTCTCTCTTTCTCCCCCTCTCTCTTTCTCCCCCCCTCCCTCCCTCTCTCTCTCTGATTCGCTCTTTCTTGCACCCGCGCCTTTCCTCTATCTCTTTTATACAATATTCATCCGCTATATAGTGTACGCTGCCAAGTAATGGCCGTAAACATGTTTTATTTACACGAGGGTACGCACTATACTATTGATTAAGCCATTGATCGCTCAATATTCAATTCAACACGAGCGTCCTCGACTCGGTATTATTCATGTCTTTAATACGACCGGGGTCATGAACCTCACACAACACGCCGTCATGGCATATTTGAATTGGTTCACGGTTCATTAACCACAACCGCAGATATGGATATACATATTGGGATATACGATTGACAGATCCCATACACTAGACATAGAAGTCGATTGTGCTGGGGTGTGTTTCCCTGAGTTAACTGACCCGTGAAGATCCGGGTTAGAATAGGTCCTCAGCAACCCATGCTTGCCGTAAAAGGCGACTATGCTTGTCGTAAGAGGCGACTGATGGGATCAAGTAGTCAGGCTCACTGTCTTGGTTGATGCATGCCATCGATCCCCGGCCGCGTCATACCAAAAGACGTTAAAAGATGGTACTTGTTGTTACCCTGTCTGGCGCTCGGCAGTAAGGGGCTAAAACAAGGACTGGTCAGCCCGGAGTCAGTATACTGTGTCTGAGTGGGGTATTCATGTTAAACTGCGGCATGGTATCTCAATGTGCTAGCACTATAAATCGGCACCAGCCCGGACTAGTACAAGCAGCCACACACACACGTGCACACACGTACATGCACGTCGCTATGTATGTGCAAAAATCTTGGACGCGACGTTAAACACAATTTCACCTCACCTCACCTGAAAGTAAAATGTATTGTTGATAAATGATGTAGCATATATACACGTATATGGAAGGTAATATTAACATACAAAAAGATCTTGACACCAATTATTATATCTGTTATTGTGTCATCCAAATTTTGGGGATTTTGGGTTAGTGAGTGAGTTGGGTTTAACGACGCTTTGAACAGTATTCCAGTTATATCACGGCGTGTCAGCTTAATGTGGGAGGAAAGCCGGTAAGTGATGCAGGTCTTAGATGTTTACCACTTAAGCGAAGCGACGAGTATATGGTGCTGACAAACCTAAAAACATATTCGGTGCGAACCGGGATTCGAACCCACGATCGTAGGATGCTGATGTGCCCAAGGGACGCAACTGTGCACAGCAAATCGAAAATGTATTGACATTATAACTAAACTGAGGGGCAAAAGAAACGCCATCAAATAAATAATTGTCGTCAGTTTCAACAATTTTGCCAAACAGCACGAAAACAGTTGGGAACACATAGCTGGAATGCATCTTACCTATTCTCTGTGAACATGTGCACGTGCTTCACGTGATTTGCGAGAAAAGTGAATTTAATCACTTAGTCTAGGAAATGCAAAATGTGCACAACGTTACCCTTATGAAATTCTGGTATGAAACATGAGCAGGATTGTACTCTCTCATCGCATGAAACCGTATAAAACAACGAACATGCCTCGACTAACCGCAGAACTGAGGGAGAGAGACATCGGTATGTTGCAAATGGGAGCGACGCAAGAGCACGTTGCCAGGATCATGGGCTGCTTCAAGTGCACCATCGTCAGACTTGTCACACGTTACAGGCAAACTGGCAGTACTGCAGACAGGCCGAGGAGTGGAACACCCAAGGTCACGACCCCACAGGAAGACCGGTATTTACGAATGATTCACCTGAGGTCCAGATTCCTAACTGTGACGTCATCATTCGCAAACACCTTTGGTCCGTTGCTAGACAACTCCGCCTGTGTGACCTCCGTGCCTATCGACCTTTCAAGGGCATGACGTTAACGTTTCTACACCGAAGTCACAGACTGTACAGCAGTGGCAGCAGAGAAATTGGAGAAGAGTGCTCTTCAGTGACGAGAGTAGGTGCCAGCTCTTCAAGTCTGATGGGCGAGTTTGAATCTACTACGATTTGGTGAACGGATACCCACGGACGCTGTTTCAGCAGAACAACGCCACCCCTCACACAGCTCGAGTCACTGGAGACTTTCTGAATGCCATGAACGTGACCGTATTACACTGTCTAGACAGATCACCAGACCTGTCGCCCATAGAGCACCTATTGGACCAACTTGGACGCAGGATTCGGAAACGTCAGCGGCCGCCATTGACGAGGGATGCCCAGGAAGAATTGCGTACGATCTCTAATCAGGATGTCAGGAGACTCGTGTTCTCAGTGTACTCGTGTACTCCTGCACCGTTGCTGGAGGGGTCACATCCGATACTGAGCAATGTGTGTAGCACGAAACTTTGAAAGAGATCGACGTCGATTCTGCGGGTGTGATCGAATACTGGACAGTGCACCCAGCACGATAAAGGTGTCTGCAGAACTTTAAGTACATGTTTTTTATCTTGTCATTTTCAAATACCGTTTTTTAATAATTGTTTTATCAACTGATAGGAAATTTTGCGTCTGTTTTGTTTTAGACCAGAAAATTGTTTGATGGCGTTTCTTTTCCCTTAGTTTAGTAATGTATTAAATGGACTTTGAGTATTTGTATTGAGTATGCAAATATTTTACAATGAAAGTACCCAATCAAGTGATATAGCAAGTACTATCTTTCCGAGGCATGGGAGTTAACTGACTATAAATATCCAGTTTCCGCCCTTGCCGAACTAGGCTGGAATTATGGAGTTACATTTTGGCTGGACTAACGAGTCTATGCACTGTCCAATTAAAATCGCTTAACGAAATCGACATCCGGTTCGTAAACTGCCATGCAGATGTCGGTCGATTATGGGATTTGCATAGCATGTGTACTGCCAACTCGGCGTCAACAAATATTTCCCAAATCTTTTCATGTTTTTAATGAAGGTGCTCACCTGATTTGATGCACTTGGCGAATTAAGAGACGTTTTATCTCAATATAGATTTTGATTATCGATCAGATAGTCTTGACTGGGCGGCACCATTTTGTTTGAAGCAAATGCAAGGAATATGAGAGAAAGAATCGGAGTGTTCACAAACACACGTGTTATTTATTTAAGTCATGCGTTGGGGAAGCCTGGCATTTATTCTTGTTTAACAATATGTTGCAAAAGAAGCGTGCGGGTTACTGACTTGACCTGAATTCTTCTCTAGCAGTCACGTCCCTATCTGGCTGCCCCAACAACAGTCGATACATTCAAAGGAGGGTTGCATAATAGACCTAATCGGGTAAGGTAGATAATCACTCACTCCCAAACCCGGGACACCTAAAACTGCAAGAATATACGATGTACATATCATTGCAAAGGCTGTGAGTGATAAAGCTATGGACTTTAGATAATGGAGATAATCACTCATGGCCCAGTAGTTTATTTTTACAAAATATTGACCTGATAACTTTAGCGGAAGTAGACATATATGTCATAAGCATTTAATATAAAAAAAGTATGGATTATTTACATGACGGAATCGGGTGGTCAGGCTTGCTGATATCGCTGTTGCATACCATCGTATCCCAACTAGGTGGATCGATGCTCATGATGTCAATCACTGGATTGTCTTGTCTTGATTATTTACAGACCGCAGTCATACAGCTTGAGTGCGGCGTTAAACAACAAACAAACATAACGGGACATGTCTAGGTCAGAGTGTGACACGTGATTGGTGACAACAACATTTCCAGATTAAATCTCTCTCAGTACTAGTATATTTCGTTTTAGAGAAACCAAAATGGCACACTCCTCTAGTCACAACTGTACCAAACATATGCTGCACCGAACAAAGTATTTATAAACAGAATTTGGGTTCGTGTAAGTTGAGACGTGTGGATGTTGGGCGGTGTGACAGCAATGCTTGACAATGACATGTGGCAGTGCTGTGTTCTTGGGATAACTTAACGTTACCGAGTACTCTCGTGGTCTTGTTTTTGTGGTCTGACTGGCACACTAACACGGAATGAGGACAGTCCCCGCCCCACAGAGTTACCGGCGCCAGGTCAGTAGGTGAGGCACAACGGATCGCCCGCAGTCAGCACAGGAGTTGGTCATCATACTTCGCTATAACAAAAGGGTTACGCAGTTGGTGTTATATTGAAATGTTACATTTTTAGATGTGTTGGAGTGAGTGAGTTGGGTTAAATGCCACTTTGAACAGTATTCTAGTTATATCACGGCGTGTCAGCTTAATGTGGGAGGAAAGCCCGAAGTGATGCAGGTCTCAGACGTTTACCACCTCGGTGAAACCGACGAACACTGGTATGGTGTTGACAATCCTAGAAACATAATCGCGGAGAACCGGGATTCGAACCCACAGTCACGGGTCTCTGACCAAGGGACGCAACTCTTCCTAGCGAATCGGGCGCCCCAAACGACTGGGCCACCCGTGCCCTCTAGATGTGTTGGAATTGGCGAAGACAACTTGCAACTTCGACATTATTTTCACATCACAGTTGCAGCATTGACACATATGTTTATACGTGTCACACACACACACACACACACACACACCCCATCCCCAAACCCCATCCCCCCACACACACTCACACACACACAGTCGATCAGACCAACGATTACTACTATTATCTTCTTTGATTACTATTATTAGACCACCACGTCCAGTACCAGCTCCCCACCCGCCCCGTCCAACCCTAGCAAAACCATCTCCTACCCCACCTCATCACTACCCCATACCCCCGTATCCCTAACCAACCACTACCTCCCCTACCCCACCTCGTCACACGACACCCCACCCCCACAACCAACAAATACCCCCCCCCCTCCACCCCACCCCCCACACACACACCCCCCCCCCCCCCCCCCCCCCCCACACACACACACACCCTACACTCATCCCCCTTACCCCAACAACCTCTCACTCCTCGGTTCCCAACCCTCACAAGATTATCACGTGCCCTAAGAGTGTACAAAAATCGCCACCCCCCTCTCGTCACCCGGGAAGCAGCTGATCGCTAGATCCGGTACACACATGCACCGAGGTCCCGGAACACCGCTGACTCTAAAACAACCGAATTCTTTCTGGCATCCAGGTTTGGTTGTCAAGGTGACCATCCATCCACGATCCAGTACCGGGTCCTGGTTGTGAGAGGTTTACCATTGGTTCGCGGGGCAGGTGCGACAAATGACACCTCTGCCAGGGACCTATATAATACACTGGGGCATCAGTAGTTTTTGTACTTGATGCTGGGCTATAGATTCATCTACGTCCTGTTTGTTGTCACGAGGACTAATCCTCGTGAAATATTTCTAAAACGAAAACGGAGCAAATATAAAGGCCACAGACACAGGTAGGTGGAATTGTGTACAAAGGTATGTTATATATTTTATGATTATGTATTCACAATGAAGGCAGGTGGCCGACCCATGCTTGTCGTAAGAGGCGACCTACCGGATCGGGTGGTCAGGCTCGCTGATTTGGTTGACGTATGTCATCGTATCCCACTTGCATGGATTGATGCTCATGTTATCGATCACTGTCTGGTCCAGACCGCCGTCATATACATGAGAAATGGGCGTAAGGGCGGGTTTCCTAGAATTACAATAAACTACGGTTATAACGAACACGCTTATAGCGAACTGACGGATATAACGAACTTACTTTTTGGTCCCGACTCTTTGCTGTTGTTATACTGTATATATGCTTATAACGAACTACGGTTATAACGAACTAAAATTAGTAGTCCCTTTGAGTTCGTTATAACCGTACTTTACTGTATGATGGCATGGGGCTAGCGGGACTATTTGCGCAGAGGTGCCATGGCTCCTTTGGTGTCTAGGCTTATGGTTGAGTTGGAAATTAGGTGTAAGGGCGTTTTGGCCTCATTGAATAGGGTTGAATAGGGTTCTTAACGGCGTGTTAGGGCGGGAGTGTCTGGAGCATGGATGCATGTGGTGACGAATGATGATGCACGTTTGAGCGTATAACTGATCGTATATATGTATGTATGTGTGTGTGTGTGTGTGTGTGTGTGTGTGTGTGTGTGTGTGTGTGTGTGTGTGTGTGTGTGTGTGTGTGTGTGTGTGAAATTGAAACACTGTATCGATAACATCTTCTTTATTGTTAGTAACGACTTATCGGGGGTTCTCAGTAAGCGTATTGAGTTAGTATACACCCATGTGTACACAGCTAGGAATCCTCATATTTTACCACCAACCCGCACTTCTTCTAAATCTAAAATCTTATAATTCCAAATTGAAAAATACAACATTTCATATAACTGAATGAGTGAATGTTGTCCTACGCCGCAGGCAGCAATATTTCAACTATGTGGCCTGTATGTAAACAAGTGTTGATAGCATGAACAACGCCGCATACGGTGAAGATACGATACTTAATACGACAATCATTGGGTGCTAGGACATATGTTGACCTAGATTCACCTCAATGTGAACATAACTGAATTATTAAAGCATAGTATTTATAAACATGACTGATTGTCATTTACAAATATTAGATCCGGGAAACTGTTCTACAACGAGAATGACAGGTATTCAGAATCAGTGTCAAACTGGTGCTGTAAAAAAAACAGGGGAGGGATGACTAACCCTTGGCGAATTCAAACTGCAACATTTTCCAGCATACATACATTTCTAATTCGAACGGCGCATTGTCATGTGCATGTCAGTAAACTTGCGTTTAGGCCAGTGGTATGTGGCAACACCCGCCGTGCTTGACGGTGCTTGGCGGGACTCCATGTATTCTGTCTTTGGTTTGGGAGTACGCAGAAACAAGGTCATGGGTTGAGCGAACTGAGGGAATATTTATGGAGCAAGTGAAAACAGTGACACCGAGGCGTTACCTTGGAGAGAATGCCATCTTGTACAATAAGACCATTGATGCCAAGGTCATTTCCTAAAAAGCATTAGCTCTGGTAACTTTCCCTCCGGATCCAGAATACTTCCACGTGTTCACAAGAACTGTCGCCCTTGTTGGCGCTTTGTTGGTTCGGATTTCTCACGTATCCTACCTTTTTTAAAAGATGACATTATTTATACGTAAAAGCAAACATATCTGTTACTATCTTCATATTTACACATTGTGAGAGTGAGTTAGGTTTTACGCCGCTTTGAAAGCAATCCAGTTATATCAAGGCGTGAAACCCACGAACACGGTTATAGTGCTGACAAACTCAGAAACGTTATCCAGTCGAACCAACGATCATAGGATTCTGGCTTGCCGAGACGGACGCAATTCTGCACAGTGATTTTGGGGAACACATTATTTTCAAATGCATTGTATTGTTCTCGTTATCGATAAAGATTTAAAAGCGTGATAATGTTATTTTATTAAAGTCGACATTTCTCGTTCATTTTCACTTGCGCTCTCGTGACTTATAGGGGGCGGTCGGGTAGTCAGTGTTTAGAGCGTTCGCTCGTCACACCGAAGACCCGGGTTCGATTCCCGACATGGGTACAATGTGTGAAGCCCATTTCTCGTGTCTCCCGCCGTGATAATGTTGGAATTTTGCTAAAAGCGGAGTAAAACCATACTCTCTCTCGTGACTACCCCATTCCACTGACCATCGGAACCTGATCGGAAGCCCATCTGATCCCAATTTTGCAAAACATTCAGCGTTCCGATGAGTTCCGATGAAACTTCACTCGACATCCTTTTTTGGGGGGTCCCCGTTTTCCGTAAAATCCGATAGAGATTCAACATTGATCGGGGTAATCGGATGAAAAACTGGTAGCGGCCCGATGTCTGTCCGCCATTTTCATTGGCGGCGTCCGATTGATCCGATTGCGGTCGGATTGTAGTTCGAGGGTGACCTGACACTAATCTGACACTTCCAACACTCTCCCGACGCCAATCCGACACATCGGTTACTATTCGTAGGGTAATCGGAAACTGACCCAATACTGGTCGGATTTGTCACCAAAATCGGCAGTCGAGTATAAAAGCGGGTTGCACCTCCTGACAGTACAAGACATGGAGCAACTTCTTCGCAACGCTGCAGCCCTGGGCTGTGTATTTATGCTCCATCAACAAACTATGCAACAAGATGCAGGGAGAGCCGTGTGGCTGAGCAGTGATTGGGATCTGAATAGGCCTATTCAGGCCCCAATCACTGCTCAGCCACACTGATGCATCTGCATCTTCAGGAGGAGGCACAGAGGAGTCTTTTGGCACTCGAGATTGTTGAGGAGTGCTGGGAGGTCTCTTCTTTGCCTTCTGTCCTCCAACATTTCTGTTCTTTCTTGGAACCATCTTCAGGATCTTGGTGCTGTAGTGCCCGATGAAAATCTGCGCAGTGAGTGTAGGCTGACCCTCCTTTCGTAGTCCGTTGGCCGTCAGATGTCACCGCTATGTGTCGGATGTGAGGCTATAGCTGATCCAGAGGATGTGAGGATCGTTTGCGACCACAATCACCCTCCCCCATCCTAATTCTGACACGTGTTCACTGCCTTCATCCTGCTTCCCATCTTCCCGAGGTAAGAGCGACCACTTGCCTTTTTCTCAAAGTCAACAGCTTGTGATATCTGTGTTGGTCGCACCAGGAATGCATTAAGTCGTGATACTCCTGTAGCATCGTTCATCCAGTATGGTTCAAACACATCACCGTGTACGAACAATGTGGGGGACATAAATATATATGACGGACGGGATATCCATACATACATGTTTTCTTGTGATTTGGAATTGAAATTGATTTGCTTGTTATTACAATATAAAAATACTTTTTATATGGTATTCAGTAATTATCCGGGATTTGATTTCGATACATAAATCATGAATCTGGTAGCCTTATTCTAAATGTAGCCTGGTAACTGGGCCTGGGTTAACAAGAGACTGGTCTTCTTGCTCTGTGTACAGCTAGTTTTCAGACGATTTCTTCTGGTTCTGGTTCTTGTAGTCACTGTGTCTTTAAAACTTCACTGTTGTCAAATGGACGTCGTCTAACAAACCTTAATAACGCTGCATCTTCACACCTAGGTGTCTTGCGAGGCTGACCTGGGTGTGTGGTCATTGTTGGTATTTGGTTGTTGGTACTTCATTGGTATTTCTGTACATAACTTGCAATTGCGATATGGTGACGTCCAAGCTTGTAACGTCCGATTCCTGCATCATTCCATGACCTCCATCTTAACTCCTTCAAGCAATCTAGGACGCGCCATTGCACTACTTTGTCATGAGCGTGCAGGTGTTGAGGACGGTACTGTGCTTCACGTGCAGTATGTGACAACATTAAGCCTTGGTTATGGTATGGAGTGAGAAAAGGGCCATTAAAATCTATTAAAACAAAGTTGCGTGAACTTTAATGACAGTTGTATAGACGCAATCATTTTGCTAACACTCCAATAGTTTGAGTATAGGTGCTAAATCGTCCCATAGTTTTCATTGAAAGGTTCCCCTCCCATAGTTAAACAAGAGCGGTCACCCCCCCTCAGTATAGCACTGTATAGTGAATATCATTTGAAGATTAGTTTGGGGCATCAACTTTATCGAACTTTGTTTAAAGTTGGCGAAAGTACTCAAGACTTCACTTGCGAAAATAATCGCGAGATTTCGGACATTCTCCTATACTTATATGGATACAACTTTCTCATTTAAAAATTTATTCCGAGTCATTATGATTTGGGTTGTGCTTAATTCATTTCCAGGCGCAATAAACGCTTTAAAAGCTTTACTGGGGACATGAATTGTCATAACCTGGATCGAACAACTTTTGAGTAAGTGTCGTAGGCCACTCGGTTAAATCGTCGCACGAATAGAACGCTCGATTGTACCTCAAATAATGACACCAAAGCCTGGAGCTTTGACTTATGGAAAGTTGATGTCATCAGGCTTGTCATACAGTCTTGAGGAGAATTGTTCGTCACTCTGATCTTTATGCATAGCTCCACATACGAAACAGATCAGGCGATGTCACTGGTCTTGTTTATTTGTTGTTTTGGTGGGTAGATCAGTGGAAGGGAATTGGCTACCAGACCGTTATCGAACGAGATCAGACAGGAAATATGTGTAAGTGGTTGCACATAATATGTTCTAAACGTAACGTACAGCATGCATTGTACCAACCCCATAAACGCAGTGATCCACTTACTGTTTGTGTACAAGAAGTCCTGCCTATGCCAGCTACTGGTTTGTATAATTGTATAACGGGGCTTTCCGTTTTATACGCACAAACATTCTTTATTCGAACAGGTCATTCACGGGTTACCGGCCTAAATCTTGTAAGCGACATGTTTGGAAATAAATACTTATTCTATCCTGTACAATTGCCTTTAGATATTACAGCACTTCCATGGTGTGCAGGAGACAAGTGTAAGCAGATTAATATCGATAACTCCCTACTTTGTCAAACAGTGTCTCTCAATGTGAGGTGCACCATTGTCCTCTAAGTAACAGTCATAACGTCAATGCTCTTTGGGAATATACAGTCACAGCAAAAGGTCAGCGTTCGAACAAGCGTTCCTAAGGAATAACTCCCAAGTGTGCAATAACGCGCTGTGTGCTGTCATTCTTGACAGTGTTGACCTCTATATGTACCTTGGTTGAAGGAGATATACACACATGATATTAACCAGCTGATATATTCTCAAGGGCTTAACGAAAGTATGCTACCATGTTTGATGAGGGCTAAAAATCAAAGAAGAAATGGTTATTCGATGGGGGTGAATTTTGAAGTGGATATCATAGTTTTGGACCATTGTTTCAGCGACTGTTTTCAGCCTGGAAACGGTTTAATAAAGTACTTGTGTGATCAAATATAATTTTCAAGTGCATACTTTCTTTTACCAGGCAGTGTATCTTGTTCGCTTGGGTTTTGTTTTCTATTGTTATTTAATTGTTTATTGTTATTATACATTATGGCGACATTTCGTCTAAGCTATGTAATAAAAATCGCAAATGATTCGACAAAAAAATATCTGAAAGTATTTTTGATGATATGAATAAACGCAAGATAATAGCATGTTTTATTTTTTGTGGCCAAGATATTTTGCTCCAAGGGACATATTGTTTGTTTATTAACCTGATACCCCATGTCCAGTTTTGGTCAAGTGGCTGCTTGTACTAGTCCGGACTAATGACTGAATTAATAGTGCTAGCCCACTGAGATACTTCGTCGCAGTGTAACATGAATACCCAACTCAGACACAGTATACTGACTCCAAGGGGACCCGTCCTTTTGTATCCCCTCAATACAAAGCGCCAGGCAGGGTAACAAGAAGTACCATTTGTTAACGTCTTTTGATATGACGCGGCCAGGGATTGAACCCCCCACCTTCCGCTATGCGTGCACATGCTCTGTCCTCTAGACCACGTCCTCTGGACAGGAGTTAACATCTCATAGCTGAAGACACAATCGTGATATTATCACACACAACAACGGCTTATATTAACATGCTTCTAGAGAGATCAAATCGCTTACAAAAGAAGCGCACTTGTCAGGGGTAATTGAGTGCACACGGGCACACGTAGTCCGGTTCAAAGATTTTGCAAAAAGTACACATATTCACATATTGAGTCGGAAGATGCAATTGAAAACGTCTTCCCCAGCAAAATATCTTTCCTTTCCACGGTCAGAACTGCACAGACCATGTGACATATTTTATTATCATCTATCAACAGTAAATAAAGTATATTCTCTAGTTTGTTTATTGTGACTTCTGTTCGAATAATGACTTCGGTAAAACAAATGTTGTTCGTTGGTACAGTTAAGTCGACGCAAATCAGAGTTGTCTCCCTGCGCATGCCAGGATCCTATGATTGTTGGTTCGAATCCCAGATTCGCTCTGATTATTACCATTGGTTTGTCAGCACCATAACAGTTGGTTTCACAAATATTATAAACATCTGTAACCTGCATTATTTTTAGCTTTCCGCTCACATTAATCTGAAAAAATGTGATAAAACTGAAATATTATACTCTTCCTCGGAGATAATCTGACATTCGAACCCCAGCAAAACTTGCAGCAGCCGGCACAGTATTCTCTTTCTGGTGTCAATCTCTACCAGTTGTTCAGCCCTGGTAAATATCGATCCATTTCTCGCTATGATATGCAACTCAACCATCAAACCGATATTCCATATTAGCGTTTGTATACAAACAAAACTGCGCGAGCTCTCCCACATACACACATTATCCGCTGTGGTCATGGTTGAGCGACTCTTGTGTACGGCACATGCCGTAACTCCCATATATCCTGGTCAACACACATAACTGAATCTCACTGTCTCTTTTGATCAACGTTCTGTTCCACGCCCCACTCTGCTATACAACCGCCAAGTTGTAGTCACACCCCACTTAACAGAGTCTCTCAGTCAGCTGACTCGCTTGACTGAAATCGAAATGTAGCGAGCCCAGACTAGATATTTCTGGTTTCAGCTGGTTTGGTTCTCAGTAACCCAAGCAGTCTTCCACAAGCAACAATAATCCCTTCATCGCCGGAGTGGACGTGCGGACCGAGCGCAACAGACAGGTACAGTTACTATATTTTGTATGGAACGCTATTTCACGCAACTGTCAATTAGCTGATGATAATGGCATTTTAGTCCGGAACAATCTAACCTACACACCAGGTAAAGTCACATAATTATAAGTGTTTCCAGAAGGGCGCAATTTTGAAATGGGATACAGGATAGTGGACTAACATATCCTTATCATCAGCTAATTGACAGTTGCATATATATATTTTTTTAACTGATTGGTTTCAATTGCAATAACTTGCAGATCCTATTAGCCTAGTTGAGGATTTCAGTCAATGGTGATAATCATATAATTCACTTTGTTGATCTATGTGTAGTAAAACGTTTAACTTTGATAGGTTCATTTTGAAAACGTCTGATAGAGAATTGTCACTTTTGTAGATAAACATTGTGGTCGTTTGCTGATAAACAGCTATTAGAGAATAGAGTGAGTGAGTTATACGTTACATCCCTTCTGCATTTTCGCAGCCATATCGAGATTACTTTACTTGGTAAGTAAAGACCACAGTTTTAGCATAAACAAACCAGATCAAAATTAAAACAAATAAATATTCAGTTATCGAAAACACCTGGTATCATCACGGTGAGAACGATGCAAAATTCCTGCCTGGGATATCGAGTTTTCCTATCATTATGGAATTGGATTTGTTGCTTTTATTTGGATAGTATAACTTTTAACCAGGATATTGATCACCTGCAACCATCTTGATACCTCATACACCACCTCATACACCACTTTATGCACCACCGAGAATACATCACCGAATACATCATCTTATACACCACCGAGAATACATCACCGAATACATCATACTAGTAGATGATGGTATCTGTTCCTGAAGCGGGAAGATGTATTTGTAAATAACGTGTTGTTAATGTGTTGAAAAATACCTTGAATTGGAACATGTCATGAAATATAAATTGAGATATCTCAGTCACTTTATTTGTTTTTAATCCAAAGATATATTTATGTAATCATCATTTATAGTGATAACTACTGATACCAAATATACTAACAATGCTAAATACTTCAAAACAGGTGAGTCATTACACGAGTTGAATACATAGATGTTATCACGCGAGTGTGTTTGGGGATGGTAAATAGCCTACATTAGGAATAAACATTGTATTTAGCGAGCCTAATGTTTGTAATCGCTTTCCCTCTCTCACAAACATTACCTAAACATTGCGAGTGTTCCTGGAATGCGCGCATTGATATTTATTACGTCATAGGGCAAGTGGTGTGTCAGTCGGACAGTGACAGTAGCCAATATAGTTCCAAGTGAAATCTGTTTCTGTATCCGCATATGATCCGTTGGCTTTATCCTGCCGAGAAACCTACCCATTATATGATAAATCTCAATATTTACACAGGTATACATGAATTACGGCGGATATTTATTGATGACTATTATTATTGTTATTCATCTATCCATCAGAACGTCTGTGTAAATCTGTAGACTGTGTTTGTTTCGCGAGCACCGGGTATTGTCACTTAGGAGATATATCTATTCTGTTTAAAATTTTAAGGTGGTTCACCGTTGATTAAACACCGCTAAATGTAATTTTATCGTAAAGTTTCAAATGTAACATTTAGAGGTGTTTAATCAACGATGAACAACCTCAACCTTTATAAACGAATAAGTTTGTCTCTGTTCTACCATGACTAAACTTCATTTTTTAAAACAGACCCTTTTCTTACACACGTTTTCAGTGCAGTGATGTCAGAAGTGATTATCGCTCATTTACTACTTCATATTAAGTCAAACTAACCAATCAAATTAGATCATCGTTCAATATCATTGAAGAATCCTTCTGCTCGTCATTTCGTGATTTACAAATGCTAGTATTTATTATATACTTCAGTGTGAAAGACCATCCATCATTATAATGTCTTGTCAATGTGGAACTAACGTAAAAAAGGACGTCGACAGTTTGTGTTCGGGTTTGACACCTAGGATAAAGGGAGCTAATTTAAGAGGAGTAACTCTTGTATGACAATAGTTCCGTCAAAGTGTTCTGTTCACTGCAGTGAAATATCAAGTGTTATATTCACTGCAATGAAAATATCACTTTTTTCAACTTCACAAGGGCCACGGCTGGCCCAGTCGTCTAAGGCGCCGCGATTCGCTGTGCAGAGTTGCGTCCCTTGGGCACGCCAGACACCTATGATTGTGGGTTCGAATCCCGGTTCGCCCCGATTATGTTTCTAGGTTTGTCAGCACCATACCCGTGCTCGTGGGTTTCACCGAAGTGGTAAACGTCTGAGACCTGCATCACTTCGGGCTTTCCTCCCACATTAAGCTGACACGCCATGATATGACTTGAATACTGTTTAAAGCGGCCTTTAACCCAACTCACTCACTCAAAAATGAATCACGTCACAGACTCGCTTACCTAACGGAACCGTACACAACCGTATCAAAATATCCTACAGTATCCAACTGGAATACTGTTAAAAGCGGCGTTAAACCAAACTCACACTCTTTCACATTGAACTACATGTATGTATAAAAATAAGAAATTGCGGTATTTCCCTCCCTCTCGTGTCGTAAACATAGTATGACATGAACACTCATATAATATCGTCTATGTCACACTATGCATCCCGAGAAAATAGTTACGCTTGTCATAACAGCTGAGTGCAAGTGAACCTTATACACTTGAAACTTGGATTGAATCAAAACGTTTATCGCCTGTATTTAGTTCAGCTGGTAACTTCTGTCTCTATCGATCACAACTGTTTCTTTAATAATGCATGGCTGGTTTTATTATACCGATTGTTTGCGCCAGTCATCACTGACAATAAGGCCACAGGTGGGCGTAAAAATAAAAATAGTAATAATTACTGTTAATAATTACAAGAAAAATACGAAATTCCGTAGTTATTTTATTCATATATCCATGTAAATGATTGCACGGTTTTCAGGTACATTACTAGCGGGTAACACAGCGTATGGTTTCACTGGTTTTTTTAGATTCAACGTGCAATGTGTTGCCCAAGTATCTTGCTTATTTGACGTTTTTAAGAATTTTGGACGGGTGCCACGTGGGCGCTGGATAAACATACATGAAGCAGGCCCTGCCATGTCTAATTGCTTGTCTTTGACTAATTGTAGCATCCAAACTGGAATGCGTTCTAGATTTATCATTCTGCATTGTATTTTACCAATAATCTTTTACAAGAACAGGTCTTGTATTGATTCGTGAAAAACCCTTGGCCTAGAGGCAAGTCTAGAATGCAGAAACTTGTTATCGATCAGAACCAAATTGCCACTGAATCCTTGCACTATTTCACCGCTGTCTCGTCAGTGCCAACGCTCACGATACAGAAGGTCAACGAACTGCATGTTTTGACTATTTGCATTCTACGTAAGCCAGAAAAATGAAACCGGGAACTATTTTGTCCGTGTAAGAGATATCTTGGTAGTTTATCGTAACACTGAAACTGTGTACACTTCGTCAATAAATCCTACAGCCCCCGGGCTTGCAAAAGACCTTGACCTTGTTGTTTTGGTTTGGTTTGGTTTGTTGTTAACGCCGCACTCTGCAATATCCCAGCTATATGACGGCGGTCTGTAAATTAAAGAGTCTGGACCAGACAATCCAGTGATTGACATCATGAGCATCCTGTGTCGGCAGTGCAACAGTATGTAGGTTGATGATTATATTTTTTAAGCTAGTTCCCATCCTCCCAAAACGTTTAGGATATTTTCCGAAACATTTAGTAACATATTAATTTGTTGCGGAAAAGTTCTTGAAACCCAAGAACAGGGATTGACAGTCCAGGGCGATAAAATCTTCCCCAATACCAGCTTATCCTGCCGCGACAAAGGGGCGGAACTCATTTCTGGTCATATATAGAATTATGCTCAAATTTGATATACGATAGTGTGCTGCTCACTGGTGTTTTCTCGGGGGGATTCATGTCAACTGAATTAATATGACCAGTTAATCCGAATCTGGCTTCCACGGGATATATCGCTTGGGTGAGATCACGCGATATCCCCGCCAATGAAATTGATCCACTCGGTCACCATGACGTAACAATCCCATGACATCACTAACCTCTCTGCCACTGAAAGGGCACGGGTGGCCCAGTCGTTTAAGGCGCCGCGATTCGCTGTGCAGAGTTGCGTCCCTTGGGCACGCCAGAAACTTATGATTGTGGGTTCGAATCCCGGTTCGCCCCGATTATGTTTCTAGGTTTGTCAGCACTTTACCCGTGCTCGTGGGTTTCACCGAAGTGGTAAACATCTGAGATCTGCATCACCTCGGGCTTTCCTCCCACATTAAGCTGACACGTCGTGATATAACTGGAATACTGTTAAAAGCGGCGTTAAACCCAACTCACTCACTCAGAAGTTGATAAGCTATACTACTTACTCTCAAGACACTGGTAATTACTGTTTACAAACTGAGAAAGTCGGAAGGTTTTGGATGATAAATAGAATTTTACCGTTGTGTCTTTTGATATCTAATATATCAACACTCGTCCACAAAGGTTTAAATTCCTCCTCAATACTCAGAGTTTAAACGTGGATGACTCATGTTTATATATTTGTTATCAAAACAAACTGGGCTGAGATTTTCAATCTCTTTGGAGATCTGTTAAGAGTGAGTGAGTATGGTTTTACGCCGCTTTTAGCAATATTCAGGCAATATCACATATAATACCGCATATACTGGAATATCTGTCATATACTGTTTCCGTCACATTCAACGGAAGCTCGTTTAATTTATTTGTCTCTAAATTCCTCGTAAAAACATACTTTGATGACGTCATGGATTCCACAATGAAGTGATAACACTAATTTTTATCGTCAATGCAATATTTTAAATAGTTATTTAGAGTGACGAGTTTACTTTGACCTAAACAATGCATATTCATTTACTGATACCCCGCTCTTATAACATTAATACGAAACATACCAATCGATGATATCAACAACGTAGATGCAATCACTATCAAAGATGCTTTATTTACTCCTCTGACAGGCGAGGATATCTTAGTGCCAAATTTATTAATTGTGGCTCCTCCCTATAGCGCTATGGTTTCTGGGGACGCCGAGTCAGCGATAATTTTTAACAGAAGCAGCCGCGTTGCTTAAAGTCGTGTATATAGGTTATACTTAGAGAACCCAACCCAAGCCTGCTGGACTTTGCCCAAGCGTGAACACAGGCACAAGGCCACAGAGGTGAAGGGTTAAGCTTAAAGGCTTAAAGGTGAGGTGAGGTGAAATGGGGTTTTACGTCGCGTTAAAAATGATTTCACCTACATATCGACTTGCAAGGATGTGTGTGGCTAGTTGTACTAACAGTACTTTAACGTCGGTTTTATGGTGCTAGTCCACTGAGATGCCTCTTTAACATTGATACCCTCAGACACAGTATACTGACCAATCAGTCATACCAACAAAAAGTACCATCTTTTAACGTCTTTTGATATGTCGTAGGCAGGATCGAACCACCGTCTATCCGTTTTCCGGGTACATGCTCTATCCTCTAGACCACGTAGGCGGCATTTTATATAACATCTCATAGCTGTAGACACAATGGTGATATGATCACAAAAGACGACGGCTTATAGAGGCATGCGCCTCGAGAAATCAAGAATTAAATGGGTTTCGTTTACAAAAGAAGCGCACCTGTCTGTGGTAAATAAGTGGCTTACAAGACGGGCAAGCGTATTCTAGTTCACAGATTTTGCATGGAGTACACATATTTACATGCCAAGTCGAAATATGCGGCAGTTTACCTCTTCCAAGCAAAGTAGCTTTCCTTTCCTCGGGAGGACTGCACTGACCTGTGACGTAATATAAAATCTAAAATTGGTGCGTGTGTCTCAATAGAGGCGGCGTGTTTGGTGTTTTACGCCGCACTCAGCGATATCCAAGCTATGTGGCGGCGGTTTGTAAATCATCGAGTCTGGACCAGACAATCCAGTGATAGACATCATCGATCCATGCAGTTGGGGTCACGGGTGGCCCAGTCGTCTATAGCTAAGGCGCCGCGATTCGCTGTGCAGAGTTACGTCCCTTGATTGTGGGTTCGAATTCCGGTTCGCCCCGATTATGTTTCTAGGTTTGTCAGCACCATACCCGTGTTCGTGGGTTTCACCGAAGTGCTAAACGTCTGAGACCTGCATCACTTCGGGCTTTCCTCCCACATTAAGCTGACACGCCGTGATATGACGCTGAGAGCATGAAATTCATTGGAAACATCCGATGTCATGTACTGGAGATAACGATCTGTGTCACAAAAAACGTTCACTCAAAACATTTACGCTAGCTTTCAATGTCATGAAACACAACACACAGCTTGATCGAGCAAACGCCAACCGGGCGTGACGGCGTGTCTGCCAAGCTTCTCAATAACTAATACACACCAAGCACTGCATGTTGAATACATCAACATAACGTGCATGGATATCTAACGGTGATGATGACATTTGTATTAACCCTAAACCCGTGGTGGAGATACATAGCGGCATTGAGTGGGCACGGATGGTCCAGTCGTCTCAGGCGCCGCGAATCGCTGAGCAGATTTGCGTCCCTTGGGCACACCAGAAGCCTATGATCGAATCCCGTAGTTTCACCGTAGTTTCACCGAAGTGGTAAACGTCTGAGACCTGCATCACTTCAGCCTTTCCTCCAACATTAAGCTGACACGCCGTGATATAACAGGAATACTGTTCAGAGCGGCGTTAAACTCACTCACTCACTCATGACGGTATTGTAGCATAATAAGACAGAAAACTACTGCGTTTTCAAAGTAGAGCATGGTTACCTGTAGATTTAACCGCTCTCAATCGAATTTGGAACCAGACGAGGATGTTTAATTCCATTCTACCATGACTATAGTTGATGTTATAAAATATATTGAGTGAAGCGTGTCCAGTACCTTGAGTGGGTTGTCGATCGGAATTTACAGAATCACTGACAACAGCCTTTAAACAAAATGATACACCCTGTGGACTTTATTTGTAACGGGTGCCATCGATGGGCTGGCTACGCTCACAGTTTCACGAAGACCTGGTATCATCAATATTTGATAGTGATTCATAAACACATGCTCATAATAAAGTCGGAATCGAATTATCGACTCTGCTAATCTTGTCAACATGGAAAGGGTGTTGTCCCTTTTTATTCAAAGATAAGCAATTGCCTAATTAACAATCTCATTAAAATCAGATCTTAGTTCTCGCTGCCGCTAAACAAAGATCTGAGGACATCCCACTACCGGTCACATCCGACCGATCTGTCGGTAACTCTGACCGACCAATGGAATTACTAACAAGAAGTCGACATTAGCCAATCAGATGGCAGTTTTCTCGTGCTTCACGGCACTAATTTCAAATAGGCGACTACGCTTCGAAACATATTTTGACAAATTCTCGCTTAAAAATTTGAAACCTGAACAAGAGAACATTCTCGAATGGCTAATATATGGTCTATATTGTATAGATTCAGTCGTTAAGCCCTTAATTATCGTTCGGAATACCCCGTTTTAAAGTTTTCGAGGTTGCATGATGAGAAATCACATTCCGACTGTCATTTTCTTGATCTGGTAAGCGACACTCTGATTGGGTGGATGAAAGGTCGTTCTGACGTGACTCCTAATGGGGTGTCCTCATATCTTTGTTTAGCGGTAGCGTGAACTAAGATATGATTTTAATGAGGTTGCCTAATTAAATGTGTAAAGTGTAAATGTAGCCCTGAGTGTGTGTGGCATCGGTACTGTGTGTTCGGTTTAGCCCACGTGACATACGTTAAGGGTCGTGGGCAAAATAGTGCGTGTATGCAGAGGATCATCTTGTCAGACCCAGCATGATGTATGACTGTACTTAAAGATCTGACTGTTACATGACAGGCTGACTGTATGACTCCAGTCCTGCCACGCAGCCAGAATCGTTGCATTCGTGATCACTCGTGTCATTCCGGGACAGCTTCTCGTGGCCAATTTATCAACTTGGTTCTGTCTTCGCGAAAACGGGCAAGGAGGAAAACCTAGTCAACTTGAAATAATTTTTGAAGTTTATAAGGTTGCCATTGCAAACCACATGTTATTCACTGTGATGCAACAAGGGTAATTGTCAACATAGCATGTGCTTAGATACAAACTTGACTCTAAACAACGCAATTTCGGGAGGGATTCTTTGACCAAGGTACTTGTAGTCTTACGCGCATTCTGATTGGTTTGTCGTGTTTTTAAACATGACATTGGTGATAGGGGCACGAGTTCTTGCAGGTCACGGAAAGGGGCGATGGTTGACCAACACCAACTCAGCTTTCAGCAGAGAGGTGTATTTCTTATAATTCTGGAAAATTTTATCGTTTTTATTCACTTATGTGAAAAGGCAACTCTACGCGTGCAATGTAACAACCCAAGTTTGAAACAATTCATTTAACGCAAGCTGATGCAAACTCAGTGTATATCTATCTGGAAGTAAATAATTTGGGACGGTCAGGTATTCTAGTGGTTAAAGCATTTGGTCGTCACGCCGCGGGCCCGGGTTCGATACAATGTGGATACAAAGTGTTAAACCCATTATGCTCAATTTACTTGCAAGGGTACACGACCTCAATTCTCTGCCTGACTTAAGAGTAGACATGCGTCACAACTGCACCGCATTTTCTTATGTCTTTATGCAAACGTTGTGCACACAATCTCGTGAAATACTAAGAACAGCCTGCTTGATGTGCGAGGAAAGCAAACTACAGTGAACTACGTTTATAACGAACACGCTTATAACGAACTGACGGATATAACAAATTTATTTTTTGTCCCGGTCATTTGCTGTACATATGCTGTATATGCTTATAACAAACTACGGTTATAACGAACTAAAATTAATGGTCCCTTTGAGTTCGTTATAACCGTAGTGGGGGCACGGGTGGCCCAGTCGTCTAAGACGCCGCGATTCGCTGTGCAGAGTTGCGTCCCTTGGGCACGCCAGGAACCTATGATTGTGGGTTCGAATCCCGGTTCGCCCCGATTATGTTTCTAGGTTTGTCACTACCATACCCGTGCTCGTTGGTGTCACCGAAGTTGTAAACTTTTGAGACCTGCATCACTTCGGGCTTTCCACCCACATTAAGCTGACACGCCGCGATATAACTGGAATACTGTTAAAAGCGGCCTTAAACCCAACTTATTGTTTACTACTAAAAAGTAACCTAAAACACTTCTTTCATATGAGTATTATCTGTCATGCCATGCTATGGTGTTCCTCAACTTCCTTTGAGCAGTATATGATGCTGTTTGTAGACATTTACCTCTTTTTGAATCCAAGAAACCAAGATCAGTTGGATTCGACCCCTGACTCCAGGAAGGGGTTCAACTACATAAACAGCGCGGACACCAATGCCCCCTATGCCAAGCCTATTACGTATAAATATCATCGATGTTAGTTTTTTATTTATTTTCTACTTTTTTTAAGGCCATGACGTACTCTTCCGACATTGACCGAGGATGGGCGTGGCTGGTGGTTGCTTCCTCCTTCCTCACTCACACGTTGACGTACGGTGTTGCGTGGTCAACAGGGGTCTACAACACCATCTTCATCGACGCCTTCGGTGACAGCAAGACTGTGACTGCGTGGGCGGGATCGTTGACGACAGCCTCGATGTATGCCGCAGGTAAGGCGAAATCAGCAGCATACTGTTCACGACTCTTTTGGACTGATCTGAAATCCTAGCACTAACGCTTAACATGTGAATGTCTGAGGTTGATGATGTCATTGTAGCACTTGAATTTCAAACATGAATTATGTGATGAAGGAATCACGAGATTCTGTTGTTTCTGGTCCTGGAATCAGCGAGCCCCGAAGAGGCGAGTTGACTCCTCTTCCGGGATCAACAGTGAGTGATTTCTCCATCTTAAACCAAATTTTGGTTGACTTGTGTTTGTTTAATTTTGCATAATGTACTAACGTTGGCTCAGTTTTGTTCAGAATGGCCTGTGAATTCGGAATTAACCTCAACAACAATAGTGTGGCATCATCATTATGGTATAATATTTGGAGAATTATAACAGTTAGTATTCTTGAGGGGCAACATATTATATCATAGGAGCCCCTTGATAAGATTGAAACATTTCTTTATTAACTTTTATAGATGTCTATGCTTTACAAATCAGCTTGACCTTTTATCTCATAATCACACTTCTTATGATTATCTGTAAACTACGTCATCATCAAATGTCATGTTGTTAAGCATCCCTTATTTGCTACACTAAACAATATGTTTATGGGCAAAAGGTCATTAAGAGATTGTTATACAATATTATGCATTATGTACTAACTTTTACGTATATAGCGAAGATTCAAATATTGAATTTGACTTTTTCAGCCGACCACAAGCAGATGACCGGGGAAACAATCTTTTGCTCTTTTCGCAAAGGTGGTTTCCTACGAAGCGTGAGACACTCTCTCATCTGTTCTCCTCTCTGTCTTCTTTGCAGGGGCAGCTGGATAAGAACACATCCATCATGGTCACGCAGATCTTCTTCAGATGCACGAGCCAATCAGAAATAAGCATCGGGGTATATGACCAATCAGAAAGCCTCTTACAGATTTGGTTTAAGTACCAAGACTCCTTGACAGACGAGTCTGGAGCGATAGGTGAAGTGACGGTTTTCTTCTGATTATAACAATGCATGCTGGGAAGGATGTCATGTTGACCGGATAGTCAGGCCTCTCGATCCATTATGTTTCAGGTCCTCTCGCTAGCGTTCTCACCAACAAGTTCGGGTGTCGCCCGATCGTGATAGCGGGCGGGGTCCTAAGCGGAGCAGGTCTCATGCTGAGCTACTTTGCTCCCAACATCTACTGCCTCTACTTTTCGTTCGGGATCATGACTGGTATGTTCAGGTCTACAGCATGTAGAGATTGTCATCATATTCCTCCATCTCTATCTGTGTTGCATTCGGTTTCAATAATAGCACTCCATTACGCCATCGATCAGTGAAATAACCAGACTCCTGCACCTAACTTTATCTTTTGTGACTTGATAAAGTGTCACAGGCTTCCCCTACGGTAGAAAGTGTACTGTACGCTTGCCTTGACCCCTCTATGATACACAAATGCTTCACTTGCACACCTGTCGCAACCATCCATGATAAATACATACTTGACTGGTGTTCATAAGCCTCTATTACAATGTGCATTTTCAACAAATATTTTAATGACGTTTGTGCGTTTGAACCGTCGATTGTGATCGTCGGCGAAGAATTTCTTTTCAAATATTTTCTTAAACAAAATATATTTGTAGGAATACCGCTTTGCCCAACTACCCCTGCCGCGCACACACACACACACACACACACACACACACAAACACACACACACACACAGAGTCACAGTCACAGTCACAAACACACCAGCCTCACACCGAGACACACACAAACACAACACAGTCGTACACACACACACACACACACACACACACACAACACACTCGTACACAAACACACACACACACAACACAGTCGTACACACACACAAACACACACGCGCACACACACACACGCACAGAAACACACACGCACACACACACACGCACATAAACACACACACGCACACATACACATACATGCACACACATACACACACAAACACACACACACATACACACACACATACACACACACACACATCACAGTCACACAAAAGACGCAAACACACTCACACAAACACACACGACAACTTCCTGCGTCCTATGTATGGACTGCGATAAAATTAGCGCGACACAAGTGTTGACATACTGCTTCATAGCACGAGATCTGCACACATATATTGAACGTAGCCCTCAGTAGAGAAACACAAAGGACACTGTAATGTTTACTACAGAAATACGTTTTGCGAGATACGCTTAAATAGGAGTACGTAGGAGTACGACTGATGAGTTGCGGGAACTCCCTTCTGACGCAACCGGTTCACCCGTTACGTTTGGTCGGACTCAGTGACAATACTTATTTATGCTACTACTATCCGGGGCTTCTTCATGTTCTAAGCTAGGTTGTGCAGTTCATTCTAATCTGGCAGATGCCCCGCTAGGTAAAAGTAGCCTGCCAGAACATCAGTCTTTAGTGAGGAATAGCGTCTGTAATACGATCCATAGCTTCAATTATGTGTCACCTGGGACATTGTCTATGTATAGTTATCTTAAGGGACTGTGCAACACAACAACGTCTTCTGTTTCATAAACACCGTGTATAGTTACCTCACGGGTCAATGAAACACAACAGCGTCTTCTGTTTCATAAACACCGTGTATAGTTACCTCACGGGTCAATGAAACACAACAGCGTCTTCTGTTTCATAAACACCGTGTATAGTTACCTCACGGGTCCATGAAACACAACAGCATCTTCTGTTTCATAAACACCGTGTATAGTTACCTCACGGGTCCATGAAACACAACAGCGTCTTCTGTTTCATAAACACCGTGTATAGTTACCTCACGGGTCCATGAAACACAACAGCATCTTCTGTTTCATAAACACCGTGTACAGTTACCTCACGGGTCCATGAAACACAACAGCATCTTCTGTTTCATAAACACCGTGTACAGTTACCTCACGGGCCCATAAATCAGAACAGCGTCTTCTGGTTCATGAACACCCTAGATATCATTGGATATATATTATTATTTGGTGTGTGCGGTATGGCAGTTGTATAGCCCAATGTATTCGAACTTGTCGGTTGCTGTTCATGAAGCCAGATGGTGTTCATATCTGTCATGCAGGTTATTGATACCCATGTATAATATAATGGACGTTTGTAAAGCCATGTTTTATATTCAGCACTCAATAACACTTAGCCAGAGTGGCCAGAGCGAAGGGGCAGTGGTAATGGCTGTTCGATATGGATCTTGTGTCGGCAGTATTAACGTGTACATTCTATATGATTATAATGATAGTTGGGTTTGGGTGGGGGTTGCTGGTGGGGGTGGTGGGTTACCCGCTGGATGATGCACACTGGGAGGCTTACCAACATGCTTGGCTTATATATTGATGTGTAGTGACATCGCTGACCCGCTGTCACCATGTTATAACACGCGTGAGTGAATGTCTTGACAATTTAATAATACCAGTAACACCAACAACATGACAGCTGACAACATGTCAGCCTGAATATTCGTCGGGATGTTTGGGGTTGGTTGGACGCCGAACGGGATTTCGTGAGAGAGAGAGAGAGAGAGAGAGAGAGAGAGAGCGAGAGTGAGAGTGAGAGAGAGATAAGAGGGAGGGAGAGAGAGGGAGGGAGCGTAGATAGTGATTGAGAGAGAGGGAGAGAAGGAGATGGTGATTGAGAGAGAGGGAGAAAGAGTGGGAGAGATAGTGAATGAGAGAGAGAGAGAGAGGGACAGAGAGTGAGAGAGAGATAAGAGGGAGAAAGAGTGGGAGAGATAGTGAATGAGAGAGAGGGAGAGACGGAAATGGTGAATGAGAGAGAGGGAGAAAGAGTGGGAGAGATAGGGAATGAGAGACACAGGAGAGACGGAGATAGTGAATGAGAGAGAGCGAGAGTGAGAGAGAGACAGACAGAGAGCCAGAGCGAGATAGATGACACCATGATATATAACCCAAGTCCTGCCGACGACGACTTCTCACAACACACTCAGTCACTGTCTACTGAAACTAGACTATTTATGTTGATGTCTAGAAGGACAAAAGACACTGACACTGTAACGTACGCAGTGACTCAGTGATATGTCTGAGTATAAGTGATCTGGTAAAGTAGTTTGCAAAAAGCACGCGTTAGTCTTTTTTAGCTTGAGACACTATTAACATGTGTGCTGCATACCACAGCGAGTTATGGTACGGCGAAATCCTTGCATTGATTGATTGACTGATTGTTCCGAGCACAGTTGTGGACATTATGTAATGTATGTAGCACGTCCACAAAGAGTGCTCATGTTGGAATCTAGGCCGAACCTTGAACCTCGTGTATTAATGGCGTACAACCACAGAGACACTTGCGGATATACGTGGGCTGAAAATGGATGTTGGTATTTGGGTCTGTATGCGATTCATTAAGAGACTGTGTTCCTGCGCCAGTGCATTTGAACATCCACTTACGTGACTTTTCTATCTCAGTTATTTTCTATGAACAACGGGCAGGACAAGAAGTGCACACCCCTACCCTCCCTGCCTCACCCCTACCCTCCCTGCCTCACCCCCACACCCTACCCCGGTCTCACCCCTACCCTCCCTGCCACACCATTACCCTCCCTGCCTCACCCCCACACACTACCCCGGTCTCACCCCTACCCTCCCTGCCACACCATTACCCTCCCTGCCTCACCCCTACCCTCCCTGCCACACCATTACCCTCCCTGCCTCACCCCTACCCTCCCTGCCTCACTCCTAACCCTCCCTGCCACACCCCTAACCATCTCTGCCTCATCCCTACCCTCCCTGCCTCACCCCTACCCTCCCTATCTCATCCCTACCCTCCCTGCCTCACCCCTAACCCTCCCTGCCTCACCCCTACCCTCCCTGCCTCACTCCTAACCCTCCCTGCCACACCCCTAACCATCTCTGCCTCATCCCTACCCTCCCTGCCTCACCCCTACCCTCCCTGTCTCATCCCTACCCTCCCTGCCTCACCCCTAACCCTCCCTGCCTCACCCCTACCCTCCCTGCCTCACTCCTAGCCCTCCCTGCCACACCCCTAACCATCTCTGCCTCATCCCTACCCTCCCTGCCTCACCCCTACCCTCCCTGTCTCATCCCTACCCTCCCTGCCTCACCCCTAACCCTCCCTGCCTCACCCCTAACCCTCCCTGCCTCACCCCTAACCCTACCCCGGCCTCACCCCTAACCCTACCCCGGCCTCTCATCCGTCATTTAACACTCAACTCTCATCATCCATCTCCAACTTACTCTTTGGTCGATCTCTCTGTTTTAGTATGCATGAAGTAATAAAACTACTTTAGCATCATCGTACATCAAGTATGCTTCATACAAAATACCGTGGAATATCAAGTTCAAACCTCCTCCCCCTTCCTCTCCCCGCTGCTCTTCTCCACCCCTCTTCTCTCTCCCCTAAAATCCTACACACCATTCTCACAATCAATACCTCCTTAAGGGGGCACGGGTGGCCCAGTCGTCTAAGGCGCCGCGATTCGCTGAGTACAGTTGCGTCCCTTGGACACGCCAGAAACCTATGATTGTTGGTTCGAATCCCGGTTCGCCCCAAATATGTTTCTAGGTTTGTCAGCACCATACCCGTGATCGTGGGTTTCACCGAATAGGTAAACGTCTGAGACCTGCATCTCTTCGGGCTTTCCTCCCACATGAAGCTGACACGCCGTGATATAACTGGAATACTGTTAAAAGCGGTGTTAAAACCAACGTACTCACTTACTTACTCAATACCTCCTTAAAGTCCCCCCTCTGTACTCTTGTACACGACCCTGAAGTCTTGCTGCATTAGACATAAAACCATACTCACTCAGCAACTCACTTTAACGATGCCGCCTTCGGTATTATACAACAAAGGGTATTATAAAATAAACACGATCACAATCACATTTACCTCTGTGTATATGGCATACGCTTACTTACTGACCCTTTAATTAAAAACCAAGGTCATAACAACCCGTGCAACACAACATTTATCAATAACCGACACTGACAGCTGTCAGCTTGGGCTAAACAGCTCGGGTTTTCAAAGAGCCTCGAGTGACAGCGTGACCTAGTTGCTGTGACATTATTTTAACGCTGCCAACATTCGTGGTGGCCCGTGGTCCTGTGCACAGCGCATAGGTCACAAATCAGGTGAAGTTAGGTAACGTCGGTCGCGGAGGGGAGTTGGATGGGTGACCGCGTTTCGGCGTCTTGCCCCTTCGACGACTGTTCGAAATGTACCTCTGTTCACCAGCAGTGAATGGGTACCCGGTAGGATGAGATGGCAATGTTGTTGTTAACCTTCTTGCGCCTAACTGACACCTTGGGTTGTATACTCCCCAGGGAGTTGAGAATGATTCTTGAGTGCACACTGATCCAGTGACCGGGCTAATATTAGCACTTTGAGCATGTCTCTGAGAGGTGTGGAAATATGCACAATATAAATGGCCTATTGTTATTATTTCTGACCTTGACCTTGACTACTGATCCAGTGACGGGGGTAATAATAGCGCTTTGAGCATGCCCCTGTTATTATTTCTGACCGTGGCCTTGATTTTTGAGCGCAAACTGATCCAGTGATCGTGGTAATAATAGCACTACTTTGAGCATGCCACTGTTATTATTTCTGACCTTGACCTTGACCTAATATTGACGCTTGCCTTCCTTTAAGTGTTCGTTTCACTTTACTCGTGAAGCCGTGACTATCAGCTGACAGACTTACCATGACGGCCAATCCAGTCTCATAATAACAGGATATTTTTCTCCGACGCGATATCCATCAGCGTGAAGATCTGAGCACATCCCCATTGACGTCGCGTCAGGTGATATTTCTAGTCAGCCAACCAGCCTTAAAGTTTCTAAGTTCTCAGATTTCTGAACGCGGCGTTCAAACAAACATATCTGATTTCTGTATCTCGAAAAGAAAAATCAAGCTAAGCTATGTTGTGGGAAGTATCGTATCAGAGTCAATACATGATATAGTCCACAAGCAACACTGCGTTGATGTTCCCGTAATGCCGACAGTCCAGTCACATCTCATACTGCAATCCCCTCTTTCCGGACGAGTCCGCATCCGTGGTCTAGTGGATAGAGCGTCTGCCCGGAAAGCGGAAGGTCGCTGGTTCGATCCCCAGCCCCGTCATATCAGAAGACGTCAAGAGATGGTACTTGTTGTTACTCTGCCTGACGCTCGGCATTAAAGGGTAAAACAAGAATTAATCGGCTCGTAGTCAGAATACTGTGTATGAGTAAGGTATATATGTTAAACTATATACGTCCGGAATAGTACAAGCAGCCACACACACACACATGCAAGTGCAATAATCCTTAACGCGGCGTTAAACCCCATTTCACCTCACCTAACCTCACCTCACCACACCTCACCTCGCCTAATCTCACCTCACCTCACCTTTCCTGACGAAAGATGTTAGAGACGCCTATTATTGCAAAGGATATTACACAAATTCATTATTGGGTGATACGGAATTTTGATAATGCGGACATTTATTTCCCTGGAAACAGTATCGTTTGCAGGACAGTGACCAATGGACAAGGTAGCTTATTGGTCATCCCAGTTGTCAGAGGCGCCGCAGGAAAGTTACCTGCCTTGTTTCCGCCCGGATTCGCTAATCATGGTTTCGAACCTGAGATTTGCCCGAGTATGACATTTGGTCTCTTCGCTGGTTTACTCAAACTGGTCTCCGTCTATATACGTTGTCGTCAAGACCTGATCTGTGACAGTATCTGCGCATTACAATTACAAACATCCAGTGTCCTGTGCGGGTCCGCAATGTCAGTAAAGTCTTATGGTTGAACCTAATTTTCCTGTTAGGCGTCTTCAAAGGCCCCAAGTATCTGTTTGATGCCCTTGAAAGGCCCAAAACGCAAGTAAGATGCCCATTAAAGGCCCAAAATGCCTATTATATGCTTTTAAAGGCCTAAATGCGTTAGATGCCATTTAAAAGCCCCAAATTTATGTTGGATGTCCTTGAAAGGCCCAAACAGCTGTCAGATGCAATTTAAGGACCCCAAATGCCCGTTAAATGTCCATCAAAGGTATGCTTTTGAGGCCATTTAAAGCCCAAAATTAATGTTTGATGTCTCTTATAGGGCCAAACTGCTGTCAGAAGCAATTTAAAGGTCCAAAATGCCCATTTAATGACCAAAACAGGTACCAAATGCCTGTTACATGTTCTGTCCAGGCTGTATTGGATGGAAATCCGATCTTGACAAGCCTAGCGGTTGGTCAGTCTTCCTTCACATATTCGACTAAACGGGCTATGACTGAACGCACCTCTGACTGCGACTTTACCATGATTTATTATTTATTTTCATGTTATTTATTGACGTGACGGTCTGTAAAGGTCCCAGCCAAGCATTGACGGCTACATTGATTATATTCCATCACAATTAGAATTGCCTGACTGATCTCTGCATGCGTGAATAGACGAAACCAATTAAGACTTAATGCAACCGTCAGCGCTTGAATGCACTGGTAGAATCGCCCCTCGAACCAGTCGTCAACTTGTGTATGCCTCACATGCTTCTCACTATTCAGCCCTGTATCAAATTTTCCCCGGTGTTCCCTCAATCGTTCCCTATAGTGTTCCCTCAAACGTTCCATATAGTGTTCCCTCAATCGGTCCATATAGTGTTCCCTCAATCGTTCCCCATAGTGTTCCCTCAAACGTTCCCTATAGTGTTCCCTCAATCGTTGCCTATGGTGTTCCCTCAAACGTTCCATATAGTGTTCCCTCAATCGGTCCATATAGTGTTCCCTCAATCGTTCCCCATAGTGTTCCCTCAAACGTTCCCTATAATGTTCCCTCAATCGTTCCCTATGGTGTTCCCTCAAACGTTCCCTACAGTGTTCCCTCAAACGTACCCTATAGTGTTCCCTCAATCGTTCCCTACAGTGTTCCCTCAAACGTTCCATATAGTGTTTCCTCACGTGTTCCCTGTAGTGTTCCCTCAAACTTTCCATATGGTGTTCCCTCAAGCGTTCCCTATATTGTCCCCTCAAACGTTCCCTATGGTTTTCCTTAAGGCATTAGTTATGGTGTTTCCTCATGCGTTCCCTATCGAATCCCCTCAAACGTTCCCTCAAGTGTTCCCTACAGTGTTCTCTCAAACGTACCCTATAGTGTTCCCTCAATCGTTCCCTATAGTGTTCCCTCAAACGTTCCCTATAGTGTTCCCTCAAACGTTCCCTATGGCGTCCCCTCAAACGTTCCATATGGTGATCCCTCACGTGTTCCATCAAGCGTTCCCTGTAGTGTTCCCTCAAACTTTCCCTAAAGTGTCCCCTCACGCGTTACCTATTGTATTCCCTCAAACGTTCCCTATAGTGTTCCCTATAACGTTCCCTATAGTGTTCCCTATGATGTCCCCTCAAACGTTCGCTATGGTGTCCCCTCAAGCGCTCCCTATAGTTTCCCCTCAAGTGTTCCCTATGATGTCCACTCAAGTGTTTCCCTATGATGTCCCCTCAAGTGTTCCCTATGGTGTCCCCTCAAGTGTTCCCTATGGTGTCCCCTCAAGTGTTCCCTATGGTGTCCCCTCAAGTGTTCCCTATGGTGTCCACTCAAGTGTTTCCCTATGATGTCCCCTCAAATGTTCCCTATGGTGTCCCCTCAAGTGTTCCCTATGGTGTCCCCTCAAGTGTTTCCTATGGTGTCCCCTCAAGTGTTCCCTATGGTGTCTCCTCAAACGTTCCCTATGGTGTCCCCTCAAGTGTTCCCTATGGTGTCCCCTAAAACGTTCCCTATGGTGTCCCCTCAAGTGTTCCCTGTGGTGTCCCCCCAAGTGTTCCCTATGGTGTCCCCTCAAGTGTTCCATGTACTGTTCCCTATGGTGTCCCCCCAAGTGTTCCCTATGGTGTCCCCTCAAGTGTTCCCTCTGGTGTCCCCTCAAGTGTTCCCTATGGTGTCCCCTCAAACGTTCCCTATGGTGTCCACTCAAACGTTCCCTATGGTGTCCCCTCAAGTGTTCCCTATGGTGTCCCCTCAAGTGTTCCCTATTGTGTCCCTTCAAACTTTCGTTATGGAGTCCTTCAAGCAAGGGAGTTAACTGACTATAAGTGCGTAACGAACTAGATATCCGGTTTGTAAACAACATGGATTTCAACGTGCAGATTCTGGTCGACTGCAGGGTTTGCAATGCATGTGTACCCCCAACTGGGCGTCGACAGATATTTTGCGAATCTTTTAATGTTTTTTATCAAGGTGCTCACGTGATGTGATGCACTTCGACGGGTAACACCCGTTTTATTACAATAGAGATTTTGATTATCAATCAGATCGTCTTCACTGGGCGCCGCCATTTTATTTGAAGCAAATACAAGAGATATGAGAGATAGAATCTGATTGGTCAGTAGGAGGGACATGGTCGGGACATAACTCGTTATTGACACTGGTGGCGGTACGATCGAGCCTGGAAATTCAAGTCTAGTTAGGAAAGGCTGGAAACTGGTCTTTTATGGTCAGCTAACGTCCTTGCCTCGGGAAGATGGCTCAAACGTGCCTGAATGTGTTCCCTCAAACGTTACCTGTAACGTTTATCCGCAAACGTTCCATCATATGTTCACTGAAACGTTCCCTGAAATGTTCCCGCAAACCTTCCCTACACTGTTATCTTATACTTTTTCTAAACTGTTCCCTCAAACGTTTCCTAGTGTTTTCCATGTTAGTATTAGTGAGTGAGTGAGTGAGTATTATGCATACTCAAGCAATTAAACCACCCATGAACATGAACTATGCCGTTCATAAAACATTTGAAAAGCTGAGTTCGATACCAAAAATAGGTATAATGTTTGGAAAACAATTTTGCGAAGTCTGGAAAAATACTAGATACTTCAAACTGGCAGAATATTTAATTCTGGGGTGCCCAAGCTGTCGGGCGTAATACCCATGGAAACGTCCATAAAATATTTCCCACACAACACCTTTTTCAGTATATATAGTGTTGTAGCCATTGCAGCAGCAGAAGCAGCATCGGTAGTAGTAGTAGTAGTAGTAGTAGTAGTAGTAGTAGTAGTAGTAGTAGCAGCAGCAAGTTTCAAGGTGGGCCCAGTCATCCGAGAGGCCACGATGCGATGAGCACAGTACATAAGAGTTCATAAGAGTTGAGCAGAAGTTGGCAATGTCCCTCAGATGTACCAGAAACCTATGACAGTTGGTTTCAAATCCTGTATTCGCCCTGATTTTGCGGGTAATAACATATGTTTAGATTAAGATTAAGATCTTGGTTTTGGTCACGTGGTGTTTACAGTCACAAAACATAGTTAAGCAGTAACGGACAGCCACCATTCTGATTGGTCAACAACGGAATTCGCGCACATTGACTGGAAACAACTTCAAACATCTTCTGATTGAACTTCAAACAAACTGAACCCACAAGCATAATGTATCTGAGTATTACATCCATGATAAACTCGCTGTAGCGCTATTAAACCGGCGAAAGTGCAGACTAGCACACGCACACATACGTGCATGCACGTCGCTATAAAAGTGGAATAATCTTGAACGTGACGTTCAACCTCATTTCACCACATCTCAAATTAATTTAACACAATAATGGCGATCCCCCAAAAATATCATTTTAAAGCACTGTGTTAGTATGTCTGGTCTGGAATATATTTTCTTTGGAAAAAGAAAAATCTTGAATGCTCTCACTGTTGATGATGTAAGGCAATAAGTTTACCTCCACTACTGAAAAGGTCGACTGGTTATTTTAGCATAACATTTCTATATATCTCGCTTCTATTACAATGGGGGCGGTGGGGTAGCCTGGTGGTTAAAGCGTTCGCTCGTCACGCCGAAGGCCCAAGTTCCATTCCCCACAACGTACAATGTGTGAAGTTGTCCCCCGGCGTGATATTACCGGAATATTGCTAAAACCATACTCACTCACTCTAATACAATGATTATGAAAACAAAATATAATGTACATGTATGTAGTTTTGTACACACTGCAATTTTATAACAAATACCCCCAAATATTCATGATCTCTAACTTCTTCAGTGTATTATACCCGTTCAAAATTCACGACCATCGACTAACCCTTTCATGTGTGTTTCATTTAAGCCACCATCAAACATGGTGTATACTTACTTTTGCACCAGTTTATTTGCTTAAATATATTTAATATTATAATGTAAAACAAAACATACAAAAATTAAATGTGATGAATAAATTCCCGTTCACCAGATACAACGAACCTTACCTCGTGAAGATCCGGGGTAGAATAGGTCTTCAGCAAACCATGCGTGCCGTAAAAGGCGATTATGCTGGTCGTAAGAGGCGATTAACGGGATCGGGTCGATGCACGTCATCGTATCCCAATTGCGTGGATCGATGCTCATGACATCAACCACTTGATTGTCTGGTACGGACTTGATTATTTACAGACTGCCGTCATAAAGGTTGAATATTGCCGAGTCCGGCGTTAAACAACATACAAACAAACCAAACCAAATCATCCAGTGATGAGGCTCACACACCCTCTGTATCTCCAGGGTTCGGTACACCTACACTAACCGCTGCATCCATTCTCGTGGTTCTCAGGATGTCAAATTATCTGCGAGCCTGGACATTTTTAGGATGACGCTTCTTGTGGCATAATACAGATTCTCAATGAATTCTGTATTTGTTTCAAGTTGTTTTTTCTATGTCCTTAATGATTTAACACATGGATCCCTTTACCGTCAGTAAAGAACTGCCTGGTACACATCCCTACAAACAGGTGACCTTGGGTAGAGTGGTTCTGTGTTGCTTTTTTCTCAAGGTCACTCAACATCTTTTCTTTCCATGACCAAAACTCTTGAAGGTGAGGTGAGGCGAGGTGAAATGGGGTTTAACGTCGCGTCCAAGATTATTGCACTTATATATAGCGACGTGCATGTACGCGTGTGTGTTTGTGTGGCTACTTGTACTGGTCCGGACTGATGCCGATTTATAGTGCTAGCTCACTGAGATACCATGCCGCAGTTTAACATGAATACCCCACTCAGACACAGCATACTGACTCCGAGCCCACCATCCGAGTACCATCTTTTAACGTCTTTTGGTATGACGCGGCTGGGGATCGAACCCCGGACCTTCCGCTCTCCGGGCGGACGCTCTACCACTAGACCACGGAGGCGGTCTGTTGAAGGTTAACCGCCTATTTGCAAATAGTGTCATTATCATACATGCACTGAGGCTCTGTCCTAGACCTATAGGTGGATGAGTGAGCTGGGTTTACTGCCGCTTTGGACAGTATTCCAGTTTTATCACGGCGTGTCAGCTTAATGTGGGAGGAAAGCCAGATGTGAAGTGAGTGTGTGAGTAAGGTTTTACGCCTCTTTTAGGAATATTCCAGCAATATCACGGCGGGGGACACCAGAAATGGGCTTCACACATTGTACCCATGTGAGGAATGGAACCAGGGCCTTCGGCGTGACGAGCGAACACTTTAAAACAACACTAGGTACTCCAACGGCGTGCTTGTGATACGATTTGAAGTTACAGTTTTGTATTGGCACATATTTCCCATGAATCATCCCTGTTGTTACAAGACATTGGTGTCGCACATTGTACCCATGTGGGAACCGAACCCGGGTCTACTGCATGACGAGCGAACACTTTTACCACTAGGCTACCCCAACGTTCGTGTTATGATACAATTTGAATTTACAGTTTTATTATTGGCACATATTTCCTTGGAATCATCCCTGGTGTTACCGTACATTACTCGTTACCGAACGAACACTTTAACCACTAGGCTCCCCTAACGATTCGAACCCACGATCATAGGTTTCTGGCGTGTCAGGGGACGCAACTCTGCACAGACACCTGAGCCCCTCGTGTCTCCAGACCTACTAGAACGCATTCTAACATTCCCCATTCCATGATGCACTTGCCCTTAGTTTTCACCAACTACATGTTATTCTCTTAACTGTTTCAGGTATGGGGTTTGGGATCTCGTTCATCCCCGCCATCACGGCAGTGGCTCAGTGCTTCGAGAAATACAGAGGCATCGCTACTGGAATAACAGTGTCCGGAGTTGGTGTGGGCACGTTCATCTTTCCGCCAATCATTTCGCTTCTAAGCCACGCGTTCGGCTGGCGGAGTTCTCTTCTTCTTCTGGGCGCCATGTGCCTGAACATATGTGTGTGTGGAGCTGTCTTGCGACCCGTGAAGCGTGTGGAGCTTAGACAAGAAAAAACGAAAGTGTTTGACGTCACTGCCTTCCGAAAATCCGCGTATCTACTCTTAGTATGTAACAACGTTCTCGTCTGCTTTGGACTCTCAATCGTATATCTTCATCTCATGGCGTTTGCAGAGGCCAGTGGACGCACAGAAAGCGAGAGTTCAATGCTGATGTCATCTATTGGTGTCGCCAATTTGATTGGACGCTTTGCTCTTGGTTCGTTTGGTAACCATCCGCGAGTGAATGTGGTGATGGTGTATTCAGTGTGCTTCATCCTCAGTGGGATGACGTCATGTTTCTATCCGGTGCTTAGCAACAGTTACATTGCCATGGTGACACTGTCTTCGCTGTTTGGCTTCTTCACTGCCTGTTTTGGAGCCCTTCTTCCCGCGCTTCTGGTCCAGATTCTCGGAATCCACAGATTTGCAAATGGCTATGGCTTTTTGATGATCTTCATGGCCCTAGGGCAGATGATTGGCGGGCCATTTGCTGGTGAGTGATTTTCCCATGTTTATCTGGGTATATTTGGGATTATATTTATCATTTTCTTTTTTTTAGTTGCTTTGTTTGTTAGTTTATTTCTTGTTGTTTTTTTGTTTTGTTTTTTTTGGGGGGGGTGTGGTGTGGGGGGGGGGGGGGGGGGTGTGTGTGTGTGTGGGGGGGGGGGGGTATTCGGGTTTTTTGGAGAGATGGGGGTTGGGGGGCTAAGTCATACAAGGTGCCGCAATTCAGCGTTGCGTCCCTTGGACACACCAAAAACCTACGATTGTGGGTTCGAATCCCGATTCGCCCTGATTATGTTTCTAGGTTTGTCAGCACCATATCGATCCGTGCTCGTAGGTTTCACCAAAAGTGTAAACATCTGAGACATGCACTTCCCACTTTAAGCTGACACTATCTGATATGACTAGAATACTGTTAAAAGCGAAGTCAAACCCAACTAACCCACTCACTCACTCACTCACTTTGTGTCTTGTGTTATCCATACCATCATTGTCGTTTCAGGGCTCCTCTACGATATAACCGGCTCCTACGATACCTCCTTCTACGTCGGAGGATCTGTTATAATACTAGGAGGGGTTCTCCCCCTTTTCAAAGCCTGCCGCAAGATGGCGGGAGACGAAATGTTAGATGTGGAAGTTTCTGTGATTGAAGAGGAGAAACAACCACTTCCGGCAGCATCATGACTTGATGTTGCTAGGCAAGAGATTAATTTTTACCCATGACTTGATGTTGCTAGGCAACAGATTAATTTTTACCCATGTATGGGTATGTGATCAGCATAATCATGTGATATTTGAATTAGAGATGACAAAGAACTGAGATGGGATGCGTCCCGGCAATACAGTTGTAACATATCAAGCGTGTTAGGAAGAGTGCGTCGATGAATTGTTTCTTCGGCAAATTATTCTCAAACGTAAGGGGGTAGGACTCTTTTTAAAGTTTTGTGTCCCCTCCAAGATCACCAACAAGCACAATTGGGCCATCTTCCCGAGGCAAGGGAGTTAACTGACTAGGAAAGTCCAGTTTCCACCCTTGCCCAACTAGGCTGGAATAAAGAGTTATCTTTTGACAGGACTAACGAGTCTATGCATTGTCCAATCAAACCCGCGTAACGAAATCGACAACCGTGGAAAACAGATTTCGTTTGATTGCAGGATTTGCAATGCATGCAAAGCTTTGTTTGTTGTTAAATGCCGCACTCAGCAATATTCCAGCTATATGACGGCGACGCAAATGCACGGGTTATGAGAGTTGGAATCTGATTGGTCAATAGGAGGGACATAGAAGGGACATAGCTCGTAATAGCCACTGGTGGCGCTACAATCGAGCCCAGAAATTCCAGTCTAGTTCGGCAAGGCTGGAAACTGGACCTCTACAGTCAGTTAATTCCCGTGCCAAGGGAAGATGCAACTGGGCACACGTTGAACCCTTATACAATATCAAGTGTCAATCATATAGTATGGATAATACTGTATGCTTCATATCACTGGGGAAATTTGAAATGAAATTCTTTCTTTCACCTTGTGTAAACTGTGACGAGACAATGCCAGAGAAACATTTTTCACCCCAATGTATACTACTCAAAATATGTTAAAGAACACCGACAGTTGGAAGGGTGGGTGTTGCAGTACCCATCAGCCACTACAGATTAATATGAAAAAATAGGGTGTTCTTTAACTTCTTTTGAGTAGTACATATAAAATGAATTCAGCAACCCAAAATTTGAAAGGAAAGTTCTTGAGAACAGTATTCTTCTTCACCTTTAAGTATCACAGGTAATGAAAAAATATCAAATATTAACTCTTTGTCTTGTCGTAATGTAACTACACTCTCTCAAAAGAGAAACGCAACCCCTATATTTTCAAGATGTATATCAGTACGGATCTAACTTTTAAGACAATGCGTACACCGTGTGTCCGATATTTATTTTATTCCAAAACAAATGAATTTTCTATATCATATTTACTGATAACGGTAAATATGACAAAGACTTGTATCTCATATATTCTGAGAAATATGTCGACAGAACGGGAAAACGCTGAGAAAACAATTCAAAATGAGCATTTATGCAATTAGAGTGTCAAGATGACACTGTGTGGAGTACGTCTTGTTTGCACTGGTACAGTGAACCAGTTGTTCACGTTGTAACATTTGTAACACAGGGCGTACCTATGCAATTGATATATCGAATTCGAGGTAGGCGAGGTGATGAAGGCGGAATCTCTACTATGGCCCAATTATCACACTCCGCTTGTGTCGAACTCCATATAATTGTGATGACGGTTTTGTTGGTAAGTCAGTGAGTGAATAAGAAATAATTCAAGTTTATGGGTAACTACTTCTGTTCATTGAATTTAGCTACACGCCATAAACCAGAAGTTGTTATCCCTACACGCGTGGTAGTTTCTCTGTTGTAAATTGTCTCGGGTAACCACGCTTGTATACAACTCTATGCACTGTTTTTTATTACAAACAAATATCGTTCTTATACAAGTGTTTTTGTGCAACGTCTGTTTTGTTTGGTATACGATTTTATAGAACCGTATAAATTGTACAGAAGATTGCATGTGACATTATCGTCATCGGCAGCATCTGCCGTTTAAATCATCATCATCATCATCATCATCATCATCATCATCATTGCTGCATTGATCTCTTCATCCGAATGATCATACTCAATACCATTATCGTCGTCAATACATTCATGGTCATCATCGGGTAACAGGTTGGTTCAGTTGTCTGAAGTACTGCAATTCTCTGTGCATAAATTGCGTCCCTTTGGCGTACCAGGAGCCATGGATCATGGGTTCGAATCCCTTATTCGCCCGGATTATGTTTCTAGATTCATCAGCACCTTTTTCCTCATGGGTTTCATCAAGGTGGTAAACGTCTGAGACCTGCATCACTTTGGGCTTTCCTCCCACGTTAAAATGACGCGCCGTCATGTAACACAAATGTTGTTCAACGCGAACTCTGTTATCATCATCATCATCATAATCAGTATTTCCGACATGGGCATAATCTAGTCCATGTCGCCGCGTAGTTATACACCAAAATGAAATACATGTGTGTAACACCTCTTTAATCCGGATCCCGTTAAAACGGACATCACGCCACCGGTGCAGTTATTTGCTTGCATGATCATGGGTTCGAATCCGAGTTTCGCCCTCATCATTGGTTTGGCTGCACCATACCCGTGCTCATGGGTTTCACCGAAGTGGTAAACGTCTTAGACCTGTGTCACTTCGCTCAGACCCAACTGTCACAATTACCGTTATATACGTCGAGGAGAAAGCGGAAAGGGCACACAAATCCCTTTCAAAATTCATTAATCTGGACGATTTCACTACGGTAACGTTCGGAAAAACCTGTGGCCACAGCGGATCATGGAACGGCTAAGGGACGTAACTCTGTATAGCGAGATACGAGGCCCGAGCCCTACAAAGTCGGCGCAGATATAAGTTTATTTGCTCTTGGTATCATTTTTTCATATGGTAATAAAAACTGTCTGTACATATACGTAACATTTCACAAACATTTTTACTGCTAAAAGCAGTTCATTCTGTGATAAAGCTACGTCAACATTATAAACAACATTCATATTTCTGATATTTTTATACGAACTTGGCAAAATGGCAATGTTATCAATGTATCAATGATAATAATAAACTATCATGTTTCACCATGTTTTGGTTGTTTGTACAATCGCGCCGTGAGGATTCGGGGTTACAATTATGCAGCAGGGCAAAAGAAAGTGTTACACAAAAAATTGATGGTGGCTAAAAATGCAACAAACAAGAAATGTTTTTATCAATGGAGATAATTTTATTCGAGAGTAGTAATTGTGTTTCAGTTTGCAGTGTTTCGGCGACTATTTCCGGTCTAGTAACGTTTTGATAACATTTGTAATTTGTTAGTCCAATCCAATTTTCAAGTGTATACTTTTTTCCCCGGTTGTTTAGTCCCCAGCAACCATTTTTGTGGTAAGAGGCGACTAACGGGATCGGCTCGCTGGCTTGGTTGATGCATGTCATCGTATACCAATTGCGTAGATCGATGTTCATGATGTCAGTCACTGGAATGTCTGGTCGAAACTCGATTATTTACGGCTTGCCGTCATATATTTTTTTTTAATGCCGAGTGCTTCATTTAACAACAAACAAACAACATACAAATGTTTGTACAATCTTGTAAAAGTCATGATGACGGAGTCATGCTGTCTGAAAAATTCCACAGCTCCAGACAGATGAGAAAGTATGACATCCCCGAATTCCCACGTAATCACCAGAATTGTTGCCATCTGACATATGTATGTGTGATAGACTTTCAACAAGAACAACACATAATAGAATTTGGAGGTCGGAGATTATATTTTACTGTGGCTTCATTTGATTGACACTTGACGTGTTGTTCCGTTTGAACAGGAACATATTCGTCCACGTTCCTGCACACACAGATGGGCCTCTACAAAATACAGAGATGATATCTCGTTGTCATCATAGGAAATAGTTTTCGTGTCCCTTCCATTACGCCATACTTATTTTTATGCGTTCCCCATCTCCAACCTCAACCAACAAAGGTGCGGGCGGAATGAATAGAAAAATAAATGTGTAACTTGATTTATGAATTTTTATAGTTTAGAACACTTGGAAATCGTCGTTAAATTAATTTATGACGTAGATCGGGGCGCTTTGTTTCGGAAACGAAGTTGTAATAAATTACCTGAAGAAGGATCAAGCTGACCTAGGTTTTGTGTATTCATGAGAGAGCAATGGTAGTATTCTATGTATCACATTGGGACATACATTTTCAGAGCGACGGGGAAAATTGAGATAAAAGACATTTATATTATTTCACGTCGGAATGAAAATTCAGGGCGGGCGGGAGATGGGAAACACAGATACAAATACAGACAGCCAAAAGGACTGACATTAAAGAAGGGACATCACTCTTGCCGGACTGATACTAGTCAGGAAAATAACCGACAAGGGGCGAGTGGTTCTTCTCGACGAAATATAGGATATTCCGAAAATATAACGACAACAGTCTGTCTATACACATCAAAACGGGATGCCATGCAAAAGCTGCAGGTAACCTGTCCATGTGCAGACCCGAAACGCTCTGGTTAGGAATGGAACGAGATATCCCTAAAACACATAAAACAGTGACGTCATGGGCAGCGACGCGCGACAGTGAATGAGGACTGAGTGGTATTCCGGATACTAGGTATGGTGAAATGGGGTTTAACGTCGCGTCCAAGATTATTGCACTTATATAGCGACGTGCATGCACATGTGTGTGTGGCTGCTTGTACTAGTCCGGACTGATGCCGATTTATACTGCTAGCTCACTGAGATACCATGCCGCAGTTTAACATGAATACCCCGATCAGACACAGTATACTGACTCCGAGCCGACCAGTCCTTGTTTTAGCCCCTTAATGCCGAGCGCCACACAGGGTAACAACAAGTACCATCTTTTAACGTCTTTTGGTATATTCCGCATACTACAGTGCAGTACGTTGGATGTTACCTGGTACCTTTTTTCTTGCAAAGAGTGACAAATCAATATAATATTTAGTTCTAAGTTTATGAGCACCTGAAAAATAACACAGCAGTGGTGTTATGGAAAGAGAAAGTTAGACCTTGGTTTATTTCCTCCTTAAAGAGAATATTTCCGTTTTGTCACGGCGTTTCCTAAGTTGGAACGAAAACCCAAAGACCAAGTCACCGCGAGCCTGCCCACCCGGTCCATTAAGTAATCTTTTAACGGCAGCATAGGTAGCTGGAATCAATTTGTAACCCGGATCTTATCACTTTCAAGGTCTTGTGTGAATAGAGAAAACATGCAAATTTAGAAATGTTGATTAATGAAAAATTCATACTTCAAGCAAAACAAATACATATCTTACTTACAGTTATACTTAATAGTTTTACAATTAGAATTTTAACATCATGGATCAATTAGGAGATAAACCTATTCTGTTTTCAATTTTGAGGTGGTTAATCGTTGATTTAACACTGCTAAATGTCAATTAAAGCCAAACGCGTTATCGTGTTACTGTGTTTACTCAACGACGAACAACCTCCACATTTGTAAACGAATACGTTTGTCTCTATACTACCTTGACTGAAATGCGTATTTACAACGGACTCTTTTTCTTGCGCAGGTATTCAGTGTAGTGTTTGTTTGTTGATTAACGCCGCAATCAGTCATATTCTAGCTATATGACGGAGGTCTGTAAATAATCGAGTCTGGACCAGACAATCCAGTGATTGACATCTTGAGCATCGATCCACGCATTTGGGAAACGATCAACCCAGCCAACGAGCCTGACCCGATCCCGTTTGTCGCCTTTTACGACAAGCACAGTAGCTTTTTATGGAATGCAGGTTGCTGGAAACCTGTTCAAGCCCGGACCTTCACGGGTCGATGTAATGTTTGAGTGGGTGCGTGCGGATAAATGTAGTGTTGCCCCCAACAGTCAGCCATGTCATGGCGGCCGGGCCAGACACGCATATCCATTAAAACGCATCGGCTTAATACACTGAAACAGTCCATTGAGATTTGCATTTCATGTAAACATTGTATTATTTCTTGAAGTTCACTGGCCAGGAGTGTTTGTTATATTGCAAGCCCTCTTCATATTTCACTAGCCTCAAACACTTCCGATAAACTACGAAATAAAGGAAATTGACAATGACGCTTTAACTGACTTGGCTCGAAGGAGGTGGTGAAATGGGGTTTAACGTCGCGTCCACGATTATTGCACTTATATAGCGACGTGGATGCACGTGTATGTGTGTGTGTTTGTGTGGCTGCTTGTACTAGTCCGGACTGATGCCGATTTATACTGCTAGCTCACTGAGATACCATGCCGCAGTTTTTAAGTATACTGACTCCGAGCCGACCAGTCCTTGTTTTAGCCCCTTAATGCCGAACGCCAGACAGGGTAACAACAAGTACCATCTTTTAACGTCTTTTGGTATGACGCGGCCAGTGATCGAACCCCGGACCTTCCGCTCTCCGGGCGGACGCTCTACCATTAGACCCCGGAGGCGGTCTGGCTCGAAGGAAGAAATATGTATTGACTATGGAGTTTTCAACTAGACAATCGGGCCAGCTTAATGGAAATGTTATTAGCCAAATTTAAAAGTTACTGGCATTTGGCTTGCGGGCAGCAGCTGTTTCGAACACTGCACGTATCAAAATAAACGCAAATATTAATGCGAACACAGCTTCAAAGAAAAACGTTGTCACGCATTGCCATGGATTATTCTTCAACAATTCCTACTTTTATTAAACGTTGCATGGTTTGAAACGCTAACCCATTTTACACACTTTAACCAGTCTATATAATCGACGATCAGAACTGCTACAGTAAAGCGGACGAAAACCCCTTCCTCTGTAGTGTGAATACCGCAAACACATGATTGATGCCTAGGCCTAGGCCGCGGGGAGCATTCATTGTATGAACACAATTCAACCTTTCACACATCAAAGTCGCCCCATCGCCGGATGGGTGGGACCTTAGATAACCATGACCCCCTCTCCAGCTGCTTTGTCTGCGGTGATATATTATGTGAGGGCGTGGCACATAGCGGGGGGAGGTGGGGGGGGAGGAGGATGGGTGATGGGGATATATATATATATAATCCCTGCCTGGGTGTTCTCTAACATATTTGGATGCACTTAAATCATTTGTTAGTCATGTCCCAGAACATTTAACATACATTTCCTATAGTAATTGCCAGAAATATTCGTATAACAAATAATTCGATCGTATGTCGTTTTCTCTCTCCATGGCAGTTTTATTTTTCAAAAATAAGGGATTTTTTAATTGTTTTTACGAAATACAGACCTGTGGCAAAGCCCACATGTGACCTCGGGATCGTTTCTCTACTTTCGGTTGCGACCCGTTAAGATCAGGGGTAGAATAGCTCTTCAGCAACCCATGCTTGCCGTAAAAGGCGACTATGCTTGTTTGTAAGAGGCGACTAACGGGATCGGGTGGTCAGGCTCGCTTTGCAGACCATTGTGACGTCACCGTTACAATGACGTCACAATCAAATGACATCACTAATTGTTCTGCTACTGAAGCTGTTAGCAGTACTTTTTACACTGAAAACACTGCTAATTACTGTCTACAAATTGAAAAAGGTGGAAGAATGATGTTGGATGATAAATAAAATCTCACCCCCGTGTCTTCTCATTTAAACTATATCAACACTCGTTGATAAAAGTGGCAAAAATCCTCGGCAAGCCTCGGAATTCTTCCACTTTTATTAACTCGTGTTGATATATTTGATATCAAAAGACACTCGGGTGTGATTCTCATGATATATCCAGAGGGCATATAAGATAAGTCGTGGGCATTCCGGGTAAAAATATAGGCCCCCATTCAGCACACCATGCAGGCTTGTCGTAAGAGGCGACTAAATGGATCGGTGGTTTGGTTGACTGCATGTCATCGTATCCCAACTGCTTAGATCGATGCTCATGATGTCAATCACTGGCTTGTCTTGTCCAGACCCGAAATACATGACCATCCCTTACACGCCGCCGTCATATAGCTGGAGTATTGATGAGTATGCGGCGTTCAACAACACACAAACTATCTAAGTGAAGCAGTGTAATTTTATTGTAATTGCCAGCATAACAACAAGGTATAGCCAGAGAAACTCCCGTACTTCTCGTGGCGGTGTCAAACATTTACAGTTATTTGGCCCGTGTGTGTAAAACAAAGACAGAATCACTCCAATGCCGTGAACTGGGACATCACACGGACATACTAGTATCATTACACGTGTACGCGTTATATAAATAAACCAACGAAGGCGGTTCAATATGCCTCGCATGTGTCAGAATTAAGCAAAATTGACATTCATTAGACTGGGCCCGTGTCTTACCGTTCGTATATAGGATATATTGCGTCCAAGTGCAGTATGTTCTAACAAGAAAACCCAGACTAAGCATCTGCGTCAGAAGGGATGCAAACAATACATCACGTGGTTGACCTACTGACCTTTAAGGGCGTTGCATGTTATGTTTCTCGTCTGGGGGCTGGATCTGAACCACTGATGCCTCAACACTGTCTCTCGCCCTGAGATCGGTTTCTATGTCCGGACACCGAATCAGTGATGAGCGATATAGTTTCAGCTTTCTCTGAGGTCGTTTGGGAGTATCTTCATACAGAGGTGCACCACAGACAGACTTGCTTAATACACATGTGCTAAGTCATTTTCCATTTGGCTGCACCATGGCAAAATTAATGTTAGATCAGCTCATGATATTTTTACTACTGCGGAATGATCTATGAATGAGGTAGAGTGATATCCCGTACGCACCGAGCATTCACTAGTCTTGTGATTATGGGTGTTTGTTGTGGAGAGGTGAGGTGAGGTGAGGTGAGGTGAGGTGAGGTGAGTCGGGGTGAGAGATTTAACGTCGCATCACTTACATAGAGACGTAGGCGCGGCCCTGTGTGTGTCTGCTTGTACTAGTCAGGGCATAAGTAAGAAAACGTAAACTTTATGGATAACATCTTCAGGTTTATTGCATATAGGGACGGTTCGATGTACAGTAAACTACGGTTATAACGAACACGCTTATAACGAACTGACCGATATAACGAACTTATTTTTAGTCCCGGCCATTTGATGTATATATGCTGTATATATATGCTTATAACGAACTACGGTTATAACGAACTAAAATTAGTGGTCCCTTTGAGTTCGTTATAACCGTAGTTTACTGTAGATTCTTACACCGTTATCAAGTTGGAATGACGGTGTAAGAATCCACATCGAAACATCGACGTGCAATAAACCAAAAGTTGTTATCCATAAACTTGTACGTTTTCTTATTCCTCAACTAATAGAATGCCAATCAAACAGTTAGCCAGGACATGCTGGTGTTATATAGTGGTTGACCACTGAGATACCAATGAGTTTAACAAGGATAACTGACACACAGCACACTGTCTCCGAGCCGACCATTTCTTGTTTTATCCCCTTAATGCCGAGCGACAGGCAGGAAACAAGTTCTATCTTTTAACGTCTTTAAATAGGTATGACGCAGCCGGGAATCGAACCAACGACCTTTCGCTCTCAAGGCAGACAGTCTATCCACTTGACCACGGAGGCGGTTCTATCTGTAGTGTCATACAGTGTATCATACACGGCCTGTGAATGAGTGATCGATCGAGTGAGTGAGGTGAGTGAGTGATCGAGTGAGTGAGGTGAGTGAGGATTTACGCCGCTTTTAGCAATATTCCAGCAATATCACGTCAGGGGACACCAGAAATGGGCTTCACATATTGCACCAATGTGGGTAATCGAGCCTGGGTCTTCAGCCTGACGAGCGAACGCTTTAACCACTAGGCTACCCCAAAGGCCCAGCAGACAGTGAAGTGTTGTCGTTATTGTGCGCGAAAATTTGGAAGCGCAAGATTGATCCTGGAGCGAGCAAACCAATAACAACCACACCATGAAGCCGGTTTGGGTAGTGGTGTTGATGCGGGTAATGATGGTGGTGTCGTCAACATTCTCATCATCGTTGTTGTCATTATTATAATCATCATGGTGATGGTGACTGTAATAAGTACCGTTGTCGTCGTTGTAGGTTTGTATATTTAATTGGGTATTTTGTTGGTTGATTCTGAGGAATATATTGTGTAACACGAGCTGGTTTTGGCAGAGAAACCATCAACAATGCATACAATGAGTGAGTGAGTGAGTTGGGTTTAATGCCGCTTTTAACAGTAGTCCAGTTATATCACGGCGTGTCAGCTTAATGTGGGGCGAAAGTCCGAAGTGATGCAGGGATCAGACTTCGGTGAAACCCACGACCATGGGGTATGATGTTGACAAACCTAGAAACATAATCGGGCCGAACCAGGATTCGAACCCACAATCATAGGTTTCTGGCGTGCCCAAGGGATGCAACTTTGCACAACGAATTGCGGCGCCTTAGACGACTGGGTCACCCGTGCCACTGAGCTACCCAAGGCGCAGGTTATAAGACGAACAATAGTAGATCTACCACTCACTCACACAACGTTTCAGGTGGACAAAAAATATGGATTTCGGTGTTGCAAGCGAGTACTATAACAACTGTGCTACCCAACTGCGGGTTAAATTTGTAATTAACAACGAACTATTCACTAACAAAATTCAAAACACTAACAAAACTCAACACATTTTGGGGGATTGAACCTGGTATTTCAGAGTAACAAGCGAACGCTTTAACCACTAGTCTACCCAGAAGCATGGTGTAATGCGACGAACCATAATTATAGTCCTACCACTCACACCACGGTTCGGGCTGGCACGAATAAATATGGACACATAATGGGATCGAACCGGGGATTTCGGTGTAACAAGCGAAAGCTTTTACCACTGAGCTACCCAACCGCAGGACGTATAGTGACGAACTGTAGTAGACCTGACACTCATACAGCAGTTCACGCGGCTCCGACTAGGACGGGAGCACCTGTTCATTCACAAACTGACGTACATTTACGTCACGGGGAGCAGTACATGGCGACCTCGCTGGTTGTAAGTAAACATGGCGCATACCTGAAATATCACCCAACACGCCCAGTGAGCGGCCACATATAGGCCTGCATTGTCTCCCAAGTCTACTACACCGCACGTGTGCGTGAGATGGATGAATACACTTCGTAGAATGAATTGTGTTGTTAGTTACGACAGATTTCTTTTTTTGAAAAGTATGTGTGCATTGTCGACAGTAATCCTTAACTATATCTTCGAGTGTTTTGTGAGAAAATATTGAGAAATAGTTTCTGCATAAGTGTGGATTGTTAACCGTCCTCACAAAGAATCATGTCGGTGTACTGCTGACCTGTTGTTCGTTTTAAAAGAAATTCAAGGGTCCCTTTAGCTTCACGTTTCTTTGGTATTCATGTATATGCTGGGGGATTAGCTAATGGGAAAATAGTATCTATATATAGGATTAAATACTCAGTCCATACATAAATAACGGAGTGACTATGACGTCAAAATAATGATGGCCATTTACCATCGGACAGTCCAGTAATTATTACCAGACAGTATGGTGAACAGCGCCAAATGTCGGAGTGCACAGTTCTAGTTTGACCGATATTCACTTTAGTTTGAATGGATAGACACTGTAATTTCGTGATACAAAGCCGTCCATTGTTTTTTATTCATTTAACGAGGAACGTATGTACATTATACAATTTCATGTTTTTCATTCAATCGAAATTGCGAATATTGAATATGATATTGGAAACATAACGACATGTTTGCTTCAAAACCAAACTGTGTATTCACGGTATTTACATTAAGGAAGGTTAAATATCACACCTATAGCAACTGCAAACAGTGATGGTGTGTCTCCATTGATTTCGTTCAATGATTACTCCCTAAACCGGAAGTGTATCCCAGGATTCTTCATCAGCATTTCCGGTTTGGTGCGCGCCAGTTCGTATGGCGAAAATTGACAGAAAATGGCCTGTTCTGTGGAAACATCGCGAGTTTCCTTGGAAGATTGTACCTGTCCAGTATGTATGTGTATTCTTATCGAGCCGGTCACGATGCCCTGCCATCATGAACTGTGTAGACCGTGCTTCAAACAAAATGTCGAGGAGGCCAGTCTGTTATGTCCGATGTGTAGAACGAGAATCGGAACTTGGGCTCGTCATGCATCCAAAACAAAAACATTGGTCAATCAGCAACGATGGGGACAAATCCAGGAACTATTCCCCAAAAGAGTTCGGTTGAGACTTGAGGGTAAAGATGAAGAAGATGACAGTGCCGATGGTAAAATATGTTATACTTATGTGTAGTCATGTTCGCTGTCACGACTGTCAACATTTGCAAAATGACAGGACACATCTAACGTTACATCATAAGTAATATCGTATGAAGTAATGGTTATCCTCTAATCTTTTTGTATGTATAAACCCGAGTGTCAGATTTTTATTTCAAAATGTTGTCAAAATCATTATCAACTTTGTTATCAGTATTGACAGTTAATAGCTGGTCGTCAATGTTGATGTTTAATATGCACAAATAGTTTAAGATCCAGGGCCTAAACAATCTTAGCTGTTATTTCGTTTCTGACACTCTCATTCTTTATTATTATACGTGTAGCAATCTTTGTCATGTATTTATGTTGGTTCAAAGATTCTGGTGAAAATTAGGACATGTTACAGCCCTGATGGTGAATATATTTAGCTCACATTATCAGTATCAGTGTGAGAGAGATGGGTTTTCTCATTTAAACTTGCTAAATTTATGTTCAAACATTCACATCTTAGAAATACTTTTGGAACATAGGACTGAGCATGCTGAGAGGATGAGATATAAACATGCAGTAACCTGATGCTGTTCACATGGTTCAATTCCAATTAAATAATATATTATTATCATGAAAATATGCCAAGTTGTCTCATATGATGCACAAAATACATGAAGTGAGTAAAATCAGTTAAGAATAAAAGCAATGGTGAGTATCAGCAGCCTAACAACAGTGTTGCTAAGGTCACCAAGTGTCACGGGGTCAGGGATCTACGTCTGTAAAATATCAGATTGGTGTCATTAATATATTTTTTTATCAAGAATGTACTGCAGTGACACATTTAACATTAGCAAAAAATAAAATCTTTGCAATTATTTCATTTTTGGTACTTGTGTTAATTCCAATAATTTTTTTTATTTAAAATGATAAACTATGAATTTATTTAGTATTGACAATAATGAACAAAAACCCAGAGAAACAAGAAAGGAAACCTTGGTTTAAGTCTGGGCATTGAGTACCATTCTCACAGCCACATGTCTCAGCAGTGTTCACTTAATAAAAAAGCACCCTTAATAGGTAGTAATCTGTAATCTGGTTATGCAACATTTTCAGTTCTTTGATTGCAATCTACCGGGCAAGTAAACAGTAAGATATAGCATTATGAGCATATTGCAGATGCACTCCCCCGGCATTATGCAGTGTTTCCGCTGGCAACTCTAAAAATTACCAGTCCCCCATAATTTTTGCCAATCCCAACTTTCAACAAATAAAAAAATGTATGCAAATTATTTGATTTAATTTTTAATCTTACATTATGTTCAGTGCAAAGATGTCATCTCTGAAGTAACTAAGTTAGATCTTTATGATATTCTCACAAATAGTCACAATTTTCTCTCTGTTTTTTAAATATTTCAAGATGCTACAAATGGATGTTTAACCCAGAAATAGACAAGGGGAAACCCTGATGGTAACAGAAAAGCTGACTTTGTTTGAAAAATGTACTTACATGAATATCACTGATGTTTTGTTCAACAACAAAGATTTATAAGGTACTTTATTTGCTGGTCCACAGGGACTGGCAGTCACATGAATTACCGTACCGATCCAAGCCTAATTTTACCGGTAAAAAACTGGTAATTACCGGTAAACGGAAACGCTGATATTTAAACAACATATTTCTGAAAGCTTCATGTACAAAAGACAGTCGTCACCTTTTCTCTTATTTAAATTATAAAGGACAACCTACACCACAATAAAGACTTCTTCCAGATGTGTTCATCCTGGGAGACATTTGGCTCCCAAGTGAAAGCCTTTGGACTGTTTGGAGTCAACTGGTTTTATTAATAATCAGATTTATCTATTCATAATATCATGTGTTTTTCTTTTATAAGTCTGTACGAAAATTACCAATAAGTCAATATTATTAATGCTAATCAGATCTTTATTGAGAGAGGGGGTATACAGCAATTAATCTAAAGATTTGCCACAGCAGTTGCTGGAACAGTTATTTTGATAATAAGATAAGATTTTGAAATTTTTGATTCACCACGTATCAGAGTGTCAAAAGCATTACACAGAGACTTTAAGGTGTCTTTTGGAGTAAAGTTGCTTCGCTACAGTACCTGTGCATGGCTTTGTGAACTACCCAACTACAGATCTGTTGTTCCAGTAGATTTTGGATTTGTGGCCACCAAACACAAGTAACAATCTACCGCTGAACAATCGACATTAGCCAATCAGAAGGCAGCTTTCTCAAGCTTTACGACACTAGTTTCAAACTGACGACTACGCTTTGAAACATGTTTTGACGTATTCTCGATTTAAACAATTAAAACTGATAAGAACACTCTGGAATGGCTTATAGATTGTATGGATATAATCATAAAACCCGTAACTGTCGTTCGGAATACCCTGTGTTAAATATTCTGTGGTTGCATGATTAGAAAACACATTCCGACTGTCATTTTCATGATCTGGTGAGCGATGCTCTGATTGGTTGGATGAAAGGTCATTCTGACGTGACCGTTAGTGAGAACAAAGATCTGATTTTAATGAGATTGACACAAGTAATAACGTTCAAGTCTTTTTTCAAATTGATCTTCAGGCCAAACAAAATCTTTCAGTAAGATCAGAACAGCATCCCAACTCACAAGTTCGCTGACGGACGCTTTGATGAAACATGAAATATTGAAAATACATTTGTCGCCGTTGATCTATCACTGACAGTGACCCACTTTGTGCACATGTAGATGAAGCCTATTCAATGCACGGAATCATGCTTCGTACTGTACATAGGTATGGTCGTATTTAGCCAATTTGTGAATTTTGTACAAAATACAAAACTAGTACAGTGGTCCCTCGACTTAACCATGTTAACGCTCTTCGATGTAGGGCTTCTCCAGATGCATCGCAGGGTAAACCATGGCTCCCAAAAATGCATGAAGAATTTCCCCCTAAAAGCGTGTTAAAGCGCGTTAAAGCAAATAAAGTTACAAATAAACTGATGAGATTTAATTCCAAGTCGATATACACGTGTGTGTATTTGTAAAACAATTACGTTCATTGTATCCGGCTGCATGTGATCGAAACCTTTCTACCTTTTGTTCGGTTGTGAAAAAACATATCGTATACAGATCTGGCATTAAACTCACATAAAATCAAATCACAGCAACAACAAACAGGTATTTGTCAAGTTACGATCACGCATTTACAACATTAATACTACATATCTCACAATACGATGCGTATCGTGATATGCATATTTACATCAAATCATGTGGAATCTTCTTGACTAATAAGATTTCAGAGCAGGTTCAATAGGTAAAGCAAGCTGTAGACACATGTTGGTAGTGGCTATTTTTAGTAGTGAACTTGAAATAGTTACACTCCTTTCAAGATATTGCTGGGTCATTAAACAAGTAGTAAGTCATTTTTTATTATTATTATTTCAACATGTTTATGTCTGGCATGGATACAGAAAAAACGTATCATGTATCGTTTCACCCCAAGGCTGGTGGCATTGTCAACACATTTATTACAGTTCAATGTCAGAGGATGACATAAATTATGTTCATAATTTTGTTATTGTTTATCATGTTTATCACTCTACGCTTTTGAATATTTTATTGATCCAGAGCTACTCAATGATATTAGGTAATTCTGATTGCTGGACGTGACATTGATAATTTTTATCAATAGAAACAACATTTTGCGATTTTTCCTCTATAAACATCACTCCATAATATAATGCTTGATGACAAAAATCAAGTTTTGTAGATTGTCCTTATGGTATTCAGAGTGCAGATATGATACTAAGCCATTTTGTTGATTTATCATGTTTATTTGGGCCTGCTCGGAGGACAATATTAGTCCCCTAGTCTGTAGCAAGTGTCAGTTAAGATTCCCAACTCAATAATAATTAAGTAGTCCCATTTATGACTAATGTCATCGCTTTGTAGAGGTGACTTGGGTTTTATTGATAATGGGGCCAGTAAGGAAGAAGTTTTACATCATTGCATTGGATGTAATGGGAACATACAGTGTTAAAAGATCTCTGCATTTAAGACAGAACTGATCACTATCCAGATTTTGAAGAAAATAGTGATTGACTTGAATTTGCTTGCCAAAAGCACTTTATTTAGAATCCTAGATAAATCCTTGATCTTGGTCAACCGAAGACATTTATCAAGTTTATAAATCCTTTTATAAACTTTTTAATTTCACTTGCAATTCTAGTACTAGCATTGGCATCAAAGTTAATTATATGGGAATATATTGCTATTCAAGTGGGTTCTTAGTAATTATGAATGGGAAAGGGCAGGTGACTCCAATGTCACTTGATTATATAGAGCTATGTTAAACAAATGTATCAATAATCAATTTCTTGATTAATTGTCAGCTTTTATGTCGCAATACCACCACCAGCTCATCCTTCCCATGCTGTCCGTATTTAATCCCAAACCGCTGAGAGAGAAAATAGCTTCAATGGTTGTCTCGTATTGCAGCAGAGAAATAATGATGGTCTCAGCATATTTCCTTGCCTACTTCCTACATGGGAGCAGATGTAGTGCCCCACCTGGTATCGCATTGCCTCAGTGTTTACACACCCTGTACTACGCCGTGATTCATCAATAGTGAAAGTGACGCTGGGCTGGAGCCCAGTCTGCTGTCCTTATTTACTGTTATATCAAAGAGGCACCAAAGATGGGCGCTCACGTACAGAGTGTTTGATCAATTGATTCTGGTTGTCACTGTTGCGTAGTTGCTTCGTTGGCTTTTCATGTGCCCGGACTCTGGCTTATTCTGTTTATTTGACTTCAAATAAAATGAATTTTTTTATTTTTTTACTAAGATTCTTTGACATGTTGAAGAGAAGAAATTGGAGAATGAAATATTTTTCGCATTTAATTTCAACTTGTTCTTTAATTGAATTATTATAGGTACTTTGGCGGGGTTGGGTTGGAGTCGTTGGGGTAGCCTAGTTGTTAAGGCGTCGGCTTATCACGCCAAAGACCCAGGTTTGATTCCCCACCTGGGTACAATGTGTGAAGCCCATTTTCTGGTGTCTGGAATATATTGCTTAAAGCGGCTAAAACCACGCTTCCTCACATACTCACTCACTTTGGCAGGGTTTTGCATGATGTAGGAATTCTGCATCTTTACACTTACACACACTCATTCCTTATCATATTTTGACCACCTTCATTGGTCTAGTGGCTAGAGCAAATGGTCTGGGGTTCGATCTCAGGTCGAGTCATTCCATAGACATAAAAAAGGTGGTACTTGTTGTTACCCTAGTAACTGCTCGGCATTAAGGTAGATGAAACAAGTACTGGTCTGCTCGGAGTCAATATACTGTGTTGGAGTGGGGTATCCATGTTAAAATGCCAAAGGTTTTTCAATAAGTCATAATTTGCTAAATGTTTGTGACACACTTTGAATATATGTTATATCTATTTCATTCAGTACTAGTTTCTGCTAAAACCTGGGGGGGGGGGGGGGGGGGGGGGGGGGGTGTGTGTGTGCTGTAACTATGGTTAATGGTAGCACAAATTAGTCTTTTTTACATTAAGCCTATGATTATTTTATAAAGCTGTATCATGAAAAAGGTCAAATAAAGAAAATATATAACATGATATAAGATGGAGGTATTTTTGTTTGACTAACACTCTACCAAGATCATCTAAAATAGAATGAAGAAGTTTGGCTCCATGCAGTGTATTGTCATACATCATGAGCCAGTTCCACAAGGTATTTCCTCCACTGTCTGGCCCAGCACTGCGGTGGAGTAGGCAGCTAACCCGTGTTGACAGTATACCAGTTAGTGGGCTATTTTGATAGATACCCGTTCACTGTGTGTTTTGGTGTAGCCTTTTATCTGAGGAAGTCTGTTTGTTTTGAGAGGTGTATCCATGGAAGCTGAATTAATTGCTTGCAGGACACACATATGTAAGGGATAGTTTATTGATGGAAATTGACAATGGTGTATTTGCTTCTAAGCCGTGACATAGATAGGAGCAATGCAGTAACTAAGGTTGAACTAGATTGACATTAAATGTCTCGTAGTCTGAGACATGTAGAATTAAGGAAGGACTAGTGGCATATCCTTGTCGACTACCACTTTTAAAATAGATGGCATCTTGGTAGCAGATATGTCTGTGGACAAGTTGAAATATAAATAAATTTCTGACAAGTATCTTGAGAATGGTATACCAAGAGATTGTTCCATATTTCACGATATTTTGGAGGGGATGAAATCCACAATTTCAGTGGTACTGCATTGCTCAGTATAGAATCTTAGGTTTGGAAAAATATTCCTGTATTCCTGAAATTATTTCACTTGCAACATGTGCAACCCATTTTTTTCACATCTTTATCAGTATTTTATACCGTTTATGAGTGTTTGTATAGCAGGTGTTCATCATGTTCATGATGTTTGATCGGGTTTATTTAACAAAAACCTGATAACAAAAAATTAATAGAAAACAGCACATTTTGATATAATAAATATGATATCATCTCCTGTGAACATGGTAAATCAAGAATAGGAAGTGATCTGCCCCGAAGGAAAAACAGGAATGTATTCTTTGACTGCTGTTTGCACATACACACCCCATTATTACAGGCATCAATGTTTAAATTTTTACCAAGTAGCCATATGGCTACAAGTATTTTTTCCAAAATCAAGAAGTCAAGTCACTATTGTAGGTAGCCAATAGCCTTTGAAATTATCTTTATGAAATAACTATTATCTGTACAAGTCATAGCACTAGTCTTGGAATTGTATATTAGTGGAAACTGGACTTGAGTTTTGTTATTTGTGACTCGAACAATGATGCAATTTATGTTACTTGATTATATAGGTATACCCCTTGCTTATCCAATAAACTATCAACTAAAACAAAATACTGATTATATTACCGGTAATATTCTAGTATTTCGGTTCATTGTTAACTTTAGGAGGAATTATTTGCGAGTACAGTTAGTATCAGACATGTTAACTTTGTGTCTACATGTGTGTAGCAATAGCATTTAGTCGCCACAGGATATTTTTCAAGGTAGTCATTTGGCTACCTCTGAATTTTAGAATGTAGATAAGTTGAAATTTAGGTTCATTGGCGACAGTTTTAGTCTCAACTTTGAGGCCTGTATTGTCAGAAGTTTTGGAAGGAATATGTTCAATATCAAAGTACATCCTGGTGTTTGTAGACTGTCTCAGTCCCTGAAGAATATTAATGTCCCTTCCCATGCTTCATCAAGTTCATGTAAAGCTATTGCCCTAAATGAAGCAAGTCTAGATTTTTATACAGGTTCATTCCGTCTCACTGGTGCTCCTTTTCAGTTTAAGAGGACAGGTCTTGGAATAGTGGTGCCGTGCCGAGTTAACACATAAAATATGTAATGGCACGCTTGAATTTTCTGTACAGTGCCTCGGGGGCATGGTCATTTTCATTGAGAGTACTTTCGTTAATGTTTATTCCATGTCTTGACAAAATTAAACTGTAGAGTGAGAGAGTTTTCCCCATAAAGTGCCTGTCCTATTATTGCTAAACAACTTCCTGTTGTAAAATTTCAGTTTGGGTGTGCCTGTCTCTATTACTCAATGACTCTGACTAATGTTTTCCATGTTTCCCTCTGTTATTTTTTTATTTGAGACAATTGAACCTTTTTCCAACTGCTATTTATTTGGTTTTGTCAAAAATGCATAATGAACACTTGATAGGTTAAGTGTTCACTGGATTGTACATGTGTTTGAAGTTTGCTAGTTCTAAAACCCCTTGAATCACTGAAGAAGAAAACTATTTGTCCATATCTCACTGGTTGACCATATTCTTTGCAAATTTTGCAAAATAATTACCTTTTATCCTGGTCACATATTAACCACGATTTGTACTTTGGAAGAGGCCAGTTACAGGGAGTTCGCACTGATTTAGTTTTAGATAGTTTGGGCTTTGGTTCATCTGTACTATCACACATGTCAGTCGTGTCTGCATTCAGTTTTCACGTGCAGGGATTAGTGCTAGCACTCTGCAGTATAGGCTGTTTTTCTTGCTTGTTGTCTGCAGTATCTTTTGTAGACACATGGTAGAAGTTGCAGCAGAAGGCTTGAAGAAATCAAAAGTAGTGGAGTTTTTCTTTTTAAACTTCCTTTTTGACAAATTGAGATTGTCTGCTAGCATGAATAACCACTTCCGTTTGAAACACAAGACCCACGTAATATTTGAGATATTCTGTCAGAATATAAATTTATTCTGAGTGTCGTTAAATGGCAAACAAACAAACAGAATTTGCATTATGTCAAGGACACCTCAGAGTTTCAGACCAGTTCATGGACCTAGGACATTGACTGATTGTCAATTGTCATCCAAACATAATTATATTTCAGATTTGGTAAGTGTATAGAACAGGTTTTTACCCTGTGTCCTGACCTGCTGAGAGGCCGAGTTTTGGCTCCAAGTCTGCAGCAAAAGTCAATTAAAAATTCCCAATCTAGAACTAAGCATTTCCCAATTCCTCCTGATTCATGTTAAAATGTATATAAGTAGCAACTAATGTTATGGCTTTGTAAAAGTAACCTGTATTCACTTATAAGAAGAACAATAAATAGAAACTGCTTTGTTTTGTAGTATTTCATTAAATGCAATCTCATAATACCTCTGAAATTAAGAAAATATGAGTTCGACTGCCCACGGCACTTAGTTGAAAGATCCTAGATAAAACCCTGTAAAAGCATGTCCTATCAAGAATTGATAAAAGGAAAATGTCTTATTTCCATTTGTCTTGAGCCAGCAAAATCACAGACTCCTTGGCCTTCTTTTGTGTCCACTTCCATGTGACAGTCAGTTTCACCACGTGTGAATTGTGAGGACAGTTTATGTCGTAGATGAAGCTGATGTATGTTGGTGTTTGTGTTTTAAGTGACGTTCCATCGGCCAGTCCATCTTGCAGCCCCGGGGGAGATCAGGAAGGAGTACGAGGAGGAGCTGAACAAGGTGAGGGAGGGTGTTATAACCAGCTGCATCTGTTATAGACAGCTTCAGTGTTATAACAGATGTATCTACTCTACGTTATAACCAGCTGCATCTGTTATAGACAGCTTCATTGTTATTACAGATGTATCTAATCTACGTTGTAACCAGCTGAATCTGCAGCAGTACAAGCTCAGATTTTTTGCTGGGAGCCACTTGGCTCCTGGCAATATTTTTCTGGGTGCCATTTCAAAGTTTAAGGAGCCTCATTACACTTTGAGGAGCCACATTGATTTAGGCTTTAGAACAAATTTATATTTTGGATTTTAAATAACAAGAAAAGATTGAAAACATTCCAAATGTTATATTGTGTCTGGACAACTAACTTTGTACACTTGCTGCAATAAAGACAAGTCATTGAACATGTTGAACAATTACCCTTATCGAAAGACCATCACTGGAATTTGCTCAGCCAATTACCTTCAAAACTACAGTGCACCTGCCTTTTCACTTTATTCCAATGTTTGTTTTACGAGTTTGCTTGGATTTCCAATTCATTTATTATGATCAGACAAAGACATTTAGCGGACGAAGTAATCTCGGTCATCTTGCATCCCAATGCTTCAATGATTCCACAGTGCCCGGGCGGTCGGGTAGCCTAGTGGTTAAAGCGTTCGCTCGTCACCCGATTCCCGACATGGGTACAATGTGTGAAGCCCATTTCTGGTGTCCCCCGCCGTGATATTGCTGGAATATTGCTTAAAGAGGCGTAAAACCATACTCACTCACTCCACTATGCCCACCTACACCTGCATCTTATAAATGCCTTTTGAGACTGCTGGCAGTATTAGCCATAGTTATGTCATTCACGTCATCATTCTGTGATAGACAGTTTGGCTTAGCGATGGCTCTTGAAAACATGTCGAAATATTCTTCTATGATTTGAACATGCCTCCATTTTGAAAGTAAACTAAGAAGTGTTCACATGACCAGAAATCCATAAGCTCTTATAGACGATAGCAGCAGAAGCAAGATAGGCGTCAGTATTGATGTAGGGAGTTACACTACACCGTAAACAGGGAAGTCACGATGTTGATGTAGACAAGCGATTTTACACTCCAGGACAAGCAGGACATGTAGTGACAGCAAGTATTGCTTGTGTGTACTAAAAAAGGTTGATGTGTCTCCCCCCTCTGGCCATGGGATCTTTGCCCCCATGACTGTATATGTCTATCATAAGCCAGATTTCTATGCATCTGTTCGTAATCATCGCTGCTTGTCATGTTACAGCTTCGGCAACAGCTGAACCAGGAGCGGCGGCGTGAGGAGCTGGAGAGTGAGGCGCTGATCCGACGTCTCCAGGAAGAGGAAGATCAAGACCGTCACCACCGTCAACTGCAGGCCTTGCAGGCCAACGAGACGGACGAGGCACTCGCCCGCGAACTGGACAAGGTCATTAATGAGGTCAGCTGTGGGATGGATAAAATATTTGGCACTCGTTTTTTTAATTATTTACACTTATTTGTTTTTGTTTTTAACTATCTTAACTTACATGTTTACTACATGTTAAGACACTGAATTCACCATGCAGAGTTGTGTCCCTTGGCCATGCCAGTATCTGCTGATTTACGCCCAGATTTATACTGATTATAAACTTTGTCCTCTCCACTCTGTGCTTGTGGGTTTCACCAAAAAAAATGGTTAACATGTACAAAACTGCCTCACTTCAGCTGAACAGAAATAATGTCCTGTATGTTACAGCTCGCTCTCTCACACTCACTCACTCGCTCACTCACTCACTCCCTGAACAATCCCGGGTAATACAAATTCCAACAAAATGCTTGATGCATTCCCACAAAGTGTTATTGCCAAAAATTTCAGCAGGATGTTTTCTTTCATTTGGGCTGGAGATATGATTAAAGGGAGATAACTCTTTGTTCTATTATGGGAAATATCATAAATGGAAGATAACTAGGACAAAGCTTTAATTCTATTTTGTTGCAATATTATTAAAAGCTCATTGTTTCTTCCAGGCTGGCACAGATGATCCGATTGACCTCCTGCTGGAAGAGTCAAGGTCACGCATGACGCGGAGCAACTCTGCCACGAGTGCTAAGTCTGGACAAAGCAGCAGCGGTACACTGGAAACATTCTTCAACAAATACAAGGCAGAGACTGACACTCGCTGTCCGTCTAATGACCCCTACCCATACCCCTGCATCAGTCCTTCCGACAAGGACAAAGGGGAAGACAACTCGCGGTCCAACTCCTCCATTGGGAAACTGAGCAGCAGTAGTGTTAAAACAGAGTTGTATCCCTTTAATCTGGTAGATCATTCTTACTGTCCTCATCCAAATGCTCCGAAGTCGAGTACCGTGGTTCGACCTCCGAGTGATGAAGTGATGACCATATCCGACTCTTCATCGGATGTTGGTAGAGAGAGAAGTGACAGTGCTAAGGATAGAAGTGAAAGTGTTGCCAGTAACGACAGCATCAGCAACGAGTTGTGCCACTTCAAGCCCATCCTGTCCTGCCCTCGAACTCCGCCCAGGAAGCTGGCCGACGGAAAGGTGCTGGATCCACCCGTTGTGCGAACCACTCCGCGGAATCTCTCCCGGAACGGGTTCGGATCGCCAGTCGATGCTGTGACGAGTCCGGGCCTGGAGCCAGGGAGTCCGATCATGCAGAAACGGTTGAATGAACTGGCTCTAGAGAGACAGCAGCTGGTTCGGGAAAGATCCAAATCCACTTCTACTGGACCAGATGATGAACTTCATAGGGATGATAAGAAGTCCCACCCTCTCGGTAGAGAGAGAACACTTTCAAGTGACTTGTCCCGTCCACCTCTGCACAAGACTGATCCTATTCCTCCTCTTGTTCAGACTGACCTGCCAGACAGCCTCGGTTCCCGGTCCGGGCTGTTGATTCCTTTAGAACCAATCCTTGAAGATCACGACTACGAAGACATTACTCCTGTGCTACTTAATATGAGAAATCCAGGTACATCACCGACTGCGTCAAACCCCCGAAAAGAGGAAGAGGATCATTCAGTTAGTACTTTAGCACACAATAGGCTCCAGAGATCGAGACACGTGTCCAATGATCTCAAAGGGCAGAGGGATCTGAAGGCTCAGGTTGTCAGCCCTCAGCGGTCGATAAAAGATTGGTTCAAGACAGCAGACAGGAAAAGCAAAACTGAGTCTCCAGATTTGTTCGAGGAGAATTCGGATGTGATCGGTGAGAATCAGCAAGTGGACAAAAATGCTAACGTGAAGCAGGTGCCTGGGAAAAGCGAGTGCAATTCTAGTGGGCGAGGGGGAGGTGATGGGGATGCTGGCGGAGTGATGCTGCCTTCGAAGAGCATCCTTGAAACAAACGGTGCAATCACGGGAGTGAATCAGGTGTTGACTATAGGGGATGGGGAGACTGGGAATGGGAAGACTCGAATGAAGGGCGGGCCAAAAAGAACCAAGAGAAATAAGACTGTGACCCACCTTAGTGAGGTTGATGTGAGTCCCCTGAAGAGTGACTCCAGCTTTGTTAGTGATCCTGGGGCCTCGGAGCCTGGCAGGCGGAAGGGTAGGGGACTACAGAAGGGGGAGGCTATCAGTGAATCCATCAGTGATGACGACTTCGATCAAGGTTCAGAAATATTGGGGAGGAGGAGGAGGAAAGTTTCAGGGAACAGAAATATTAAAACCCCTGAAAAACTATTGGTGTTGCAGTCCAGTGTTCGAAAAGTGAGAAATCGTAAACGGCGGCATCATTCACGTAGAAATGTCAGCGAATTGGATTGTTCCGAAAGTGAACAGGAGGTTTCGGTTGATGACACAGTGAAACAGTGTCAGGGAACAGATAGTGCTACTGTGTCAAAGTCTAGATTGAGTGAAAGTGAATCCGAAAGTGAAATTGCAATCGGAAGAAAGCATCGTATGAATGTTGCCCAAAAGGTTTGTGATGCTGAACCTTTAGGAGCTGAAACAAAAGCATGTGTTCTTCCTCATAGATCGAGGAGGAGAAAAGCTAAGGAAGATCCTAACTTTGATCCCGAGAGTCAGAACTGGATCAGTGAATCTGATGCTGAGCCCATGTCTCCTGCTAAGAAGAACATGGGGAAAGTGAGGAAAGGGGTGGGAACGGACACAAACAGCCTTGACCTTTCTGACCGGGAAACAAAGTCGCAATTTCATGGTAGAAAAAGAAAAGGTCGAAAAGTGGGTGAGGATGTTGGCAACGATTCCAAATGTGACCCGGAAGGTGAAGCTTCAGGTTCTTGTAAACCTGAAAGGAGAGGGAGGTCAAGGGGGTTGAAAAAAACAGAGGAGGAGTGGAGGATGAGTGACAATGGGATGTCTTCTGATGAAAATACATGTGATATGGTTTCTATGCCCAAACCAACGAAGGCGGTTCCTAAGAAGTCATCGGCAAAGACACCACCGAAAAGATCCCCAAAGAAGGCTGACTTGACTGACTTAGAAAGTCCATCTGAAACCAAAACGAAGAATTTATCAGAAGAAATGGAGCTACCTCTACCAAGCAAGAGGTCAAAACTGAAAAATTGTGCAACTGAGGAACTTCTGGAAGAGAATGTGGACCCGAATACGAACAGGAGCAACAGCAGTGGGGGGGCGTCACCGCCAAAGGGACGACAGAGTCGGAAGCGGGGTGGTTCCGACACACTGTCTAGTGCTGACAGTTCCGGACCCTCTCCAAGGAAAAGAATCCGCGCAAAATCCAGTATTGTGTCTGACCTTGACAATGCTTTTGAAAGTTCCCCCAATCCCAGAAAAGGGAAAACTCAGCTGGAAAAGAAACGGACTAAGTCTGTAAGCTCAAGGGCGTGGAAGTCGCAGCAAGGCTTGGAGGGGAGGGGTCGCCGACGTCACACGACCAGTGACCAGCAGTCTATCGTCAGGTACTTGAGTGGACCTAGTGACGTTGACATGCGGGAAGATCGAGATGAAGATGCTTCAAGTGACACGACGGAGGTGTTCAGCCAGGAAGAGGAGGATAGGAAGATGGCGCAGAGGCTGCAGAAGCAGTTCAACTTGGAGCAGAAGTTTCGCATAGCGGCCGAACGCTTCAAGGGAGGGGCGGAACAGTACCAGTTTCGAAGAAAACCAAGATATTACGAGTGATTTCGCTGTTATTTCTAGTCCCATTGTGAGTCTGGTTATGTGCCTCTCGCTGTGCTTTGAATGGAATGAGCTGTTTGATGGACGAATAGGATGAGCAAGATTAACCATGGGAGAGATATTATTTTGATTTGGGATAAATATGATGAAGTCACAACACAGTTGCCATGGTAACCTGTTATCATCTGTACTTGTTATTAATACCATGAGTGGAAAAACGTAATGGAAATGTGGTTCTCAGGATATGCATTTTGAAATATTTGTTACCCTATATTGTTACTGTGAAATACTGTGCTACCTGGAGTCAGAAAGTGGAAAAATGATGCTGTCATACAGTGGTGTTAACTGGTGATGTCACACAGTGATGTTAACTGATGTTTCACTGGTATGTTAACTGATCATGCTGTGTAATTGTGTTCAACTGGTGATGTTATGTACATGTGCAGAGATGTTCAAATGATGCAGGCATGTTCAACTGGTGATGTCATGCAGTGATGTTAAACAGACGTTACACAGGGATGCCATGCAGTGATGTTAAACAGATGTTACACAGGGATGCCATGCAGTGATGTTAAACAGATGTTACATATGGATGGCATGCAGTGATGTTAAACTGATGTTACACAGGGATGCCATGCAGTGATGTTAATCTGATGTTACACAGGGATGCCATGCAGTGATGTTAAACAGATGTTATACAGCGATGTCAGGCAGTGATGTTAATCTGATGTTACACAGGGATGCCATGCAGTGATGTTAAACAGATGTTATACAGCGATGTCAGGCAGTGATGTTAATCTGATGTTATACAGGGATGTCAGGCAGTGATGTTAAACTGATGTTACACAGGGATGTCATGCAGTGATGTTAAACAGATGTTACACAGGGATGTCAGGCAGTGAGGTTAAACTGATGTTACACAGGGATGCCATGCAGTGATGTTAATCTGATGTTATACAGGGATGTCAGGCAGTGATGTTAAACTGATGTTACACATTGATGTCATGCAGTGATGTTAAACTGATGTTACACAGGGATGCCATGCAGTGATGTTAAACAGATGTTATACAGCAATGTCAGGCAGTGATGTTAATCTGATGTTATACAGGGATGTCAGGCAGTGATGTTAATCTGATGTTACACATTGATGTCAGGCAGTGATGTTAAACTTATGCTACACAGGGATGGAAGGCAGTGATGTTAAACTGATGTTACACAGGGATGCTATGAAGTGATGTTAGAACTGATGTTACACAGGGACGTTCAACTGGGGATGTCAGGCAGTGATGTTAAACAGATGTTATACAGGGATGTCAGGCAGTGATGTTAAACTGATGTTACATATGGATGTCAGGCATTGATGTAAAACTGATGTTACACAGGGATGTCGGGCAGTGATGTTAAACTGATGTTACATATGGATGGCAGGCAGTGATGTTAAACTGATGTTACACAGGGATGTCAGGCAGTGATGTTAAACTGATGTTACACAGGGATGCCATGCAGTGATGTTAAACTGATGTTACACAGGGATCCCATGAAGTGATGTTAAACAGATGTTACACAGGGACGTTCAACTGGGGATGTCTGGCAGTGATGTTAAACAGATGTTACACAGGGATGTTCAACTGGGGATGTCTGGCAGGATGTTCAACTGAGGATATTAAACAAATTCTTTCAGAGCCTGAGAACCAGACATTTTCACATATATTTTCAACATGTATGTTCGTTATCTTGGGTGCAAGTGAAGTAATGGGCTGATCAGGTTAGGGGGCGGGGGGGAATGTTTTGGTGGGCCTCAAAATTAGCATGGATGGACATTATTTTGATAAATTTTTATTTCATAAATTTAATAAATGATTTTTTGTACTCATTCATTGCTTATCAAAAATATGCTCAATATTGGTGCGATATTTTTGGTTTGCCTTTAGGTTGACCTCAGATACTTTTATTACGCACAAGTATAAGAGAGACCAGAACTTCTATAGTTTAATCATTTAATACAATGTTATGTTAAAGCGGAGAAAACCACACTGTATTTTTCTGAGGGCATTATTCAGTTCCTACAAAAACAGTCAAATTGACATTTTTGATGTCATCTACCTCAAATTTAGATTAATTCAGTGACTTTTTCAGATCTTTAAAAAAGACTACTTATCTGATCACCATGCAAACTGTAGAATTCAGTTTACTAGTTTGAAAGTTAAATGAGTGAACAGTTGACAATCATTCTCATTGTTAATACATTTAAAGGTTCGAATGATAGATAAACTTTGTATCTTGTAACCCACTTTACTCAGTGTTATATTCAGAAGGATTGGCTGAGATGTCACAGCCTCCCTATAGGCAAAGTAAACCCAGCCATATCCTGGGCCCTGTGATCTGGTGATGTGCGGTGGAGCACTGGTGATAACATCTGAAGCCGGAATCGGACGTTCTTGGGTTCAAGTCCCATATTTCCCTAACTTTTCTTGGTTTGTCAGCACCATGGTTTGATTCAGCTGATACGCTATGATGTGACTGAAAATTGGTTCAATACAGCGTTAAGCCCAACCCACCCATTTGGCTTTCGGGCGAGATAATGTTTGCAGTGGTATTTTTCGTTTTCTAAACGAAACATTATTGAGTCCATATGAAAGAGACTTATGCAATGTTCCATGTTGAGGTTACTTTTGATAGTATTATAGATTCTGCCAACGCTTTCCCTCTGCCCCCTCCCCCTCCCCATACAATTATTCACAGAACAATAATTATATAATCGGTGTAACAGGAGATTTGAAAAAGCCTTGATGAACAAGGTTGTGATGCTGAAAGTGCCATGGAAGTATATATTAAGCATTGGATTTTGTCTAGAGTATCAATATCTTAGTATTGCTTAAATGAGCCGCCAAATACCATATTTTGTATGAAGCACACAAAAAACATGTTCTTGTTAGTGTATAAACTGATTTGTATGATTATCATTATATGAGTGTAGACTGTGTGGACCATGTGATTAAATGGTGATCTCTCTTTGGCCGAGCTGTGTTTAAAGAAAATAAGCACAATAATTACTTCAAAAGTAATTGTAAATGTCATAATTTATTTCACTTGCAATCTCTTTCAATGCAGAACTTATACTCCAATGTGATACATCTGTGTGGGATTTGAAAAGCCTTCCACAGAAGGTCGTGTCAGATTAACCCTTTGACTGCCCAGTCCAAATAAAGGATGCATGGGAACTTGAGCCAATCAGTTGTCAGCATTGTGAGTGAGTGAGTGAGTTGGGTTTAACGCTGCTTTTAACAGTATTCCAGTTATATCACGGCGTGTCAGCTTCATGTGGGAGGAAAGCCCGAAGTGATGCAGGTCTCAGACGTTTAGCACTTCTGTGAAACCCACGAGCACGGGTATGGTGCTGACAAACCTAGAAACATAATTGGGGCGAACCAGGATTCGAACCCACAATCATAGGTTTCTGGCGTGCCCAAGGGACGCAACTCTGCACAGCGAATGGCGGCGCTTGAGACGACTGGGCCAGTCAGCATTGTGATATGATTCAGCCTCATTTCTTTTCCACCTCAGTTTGAAAGTTTCAATTTCAACAACAGAAACCAACAAGACACAAATATTCCTGTGCTGTTACTCCCTTTTGGCATGCAGATGTTTGCAATATAATGTCAGCCTTTATTATTTGCATTTTGAACTGTCTGCTAAGTTGTTTTTTTGCAAGATACAGAAATCACATATGCTGTGCAGAATGCTTCACTCGTTCGAAGCATACTTGATTATTTACTTTCAGATCTGTCCATTTAGGTTCTTTTTAAGAAACAAATCAGGTCTGCGGCTCAGCATGCACAAGTACAAATAAATTTGAAGTCTGGACACTTATAAGAAAATTAACCTGACATAATTTGCTATGGAGGGGTTGTTGCATATTCGTGCATAGGTATCATATTGGAGTAAAGATTTGATTTCCATGAGATTGTTTAGTGTGTATAGAATACCTAGGTAGTGATTTTGCTAAATCTATATTTTTTATTTGTTTGACTTGCATATGTATACGACTCAAAAGAAGCGACAGATTAACAATAGTAATATGAAAGAAAAGGTGTCCTTTAACTTCTTTTGAGTCGTATATTTCCTTGGAAAACTGTTTACTTACCTAGTAAGTACATACTTAACATTGTGTTGCTGTACCTTATACTGCTTGTGTACATGGATTGAATTATGTTGGCTGCTTTGTAAATATACCTGGTACCATGAACAGTACAACCTGGTTAATCTGGACACTAGTGTTTCCAGTGCAAATGTCTGGATCAGCAAAGTTCCTAACAGGTCCTCAGATAGTGTGTGAGGCATTGAGTATATACTTTTATCATTTATATTAGGAAATGGTAGTTTTGTGGGTGGGGCTATTTACTATATTTTTAATCTCTTGGATGCAGTTGATTGGGTTTTGCAAATTCGTGTGTGGACTCTGTTAAAAATAATTCTACTTGTCCTTCGAAGTAATTCAGTCACAAGAAGTCCTCTCGACAATTTTACAGAAGAATTCACTGCAGTCACGTTCATATTTCTGAGACCTGCTTTCAGTCAGACTCATCTTACTGAGGCAAGGGAGTTAACTGTCTATGAAAGTTCAGTTTCCACCCTTGCCGAACTAGGCTGGAATTATAGAGTTCTATTTTTGCTGGACTCACAAGTTTATGCATGGCCCAATCATGTAACAAATGGACATCCTGTTCGTGAACTGCTGTGCAGATTTTGATCAATTGCACGATTCGCATAGCTTGTGTACCGCCAACTAAGCATCAGTCGATATTTTCCGAATGTTTTCACGTTTTTGATCAAGGTGCTCATGTGATTTTCTGCACTTTGTAAATTAAGACCCGTTTTATTACAAAGCAAATGCAAGAGACACGAGAGGTAGAATCTGATTGGTCAATAGGAGGGTCATGGAAGGGACAAAACTCATAATCGCCACTGGGTCGAGCCCAGAAATCCCAGCCTAGTTCGGAAGAGGGTGGAAACTTTATAAAGACAGCTAACTCACTTGCTTCTGGAAGATGGTCGGCAGGTTAAGATCTGTAAAGACATCGCACATGCTGAACAAGCTATCTTGGACAATTACAGTGTTGTTATACTATAGGCTTGTCTAATTCCTTCATGCGTATTTGTACGCAAGCAACTCAACATTATTTGGGTTGTGGTGATTTAGTTTATGCAGTTATGCATCTGATCTGGAGCCTGTCCTGATTAACGAATCATGTGTACAATGTTGAGGTCCTTGGTTATGACTTCCCCACCGGAAGGCGGCAGGCGATGTTTGTGGATTAACTAGGTATTACTTTACCTCAGCTGGCAAGTTAACGATATCAAGGCCTTGTGTAGTTGAGATACTATCACAGACTTCAACATAGGACGAGTTCAGTAATCTGAGAATAGGTCCCCAACAATCTATGCTGGTCGTTGAAGGTGATCAAACTGATCGGGTGATGGCTCGGCTACTTTGTTGATGACCGCTGTCATATAACCGAGTGCAGCGTTGAATATAAAACAATTAGTAAAATGAAAAAAATCAGGTGTTCTTTACCACCTTGTTAGTCGTATGCTTCAGAATGAACTGTTACTTATATCAGAATGAACTGTTACTTATATCTCCTGAAATCCCATTTGAGAAAAAGTGGGGTTAAAACTAGTTAAAAAGGTTTATACACAAACTGCCCAAGCCTTAAAATACCCATGAGAGGGCCTCAAGTCAATAATTGGTTTGTCCAAGATTCACCCAAGTTATTACAGGGGTGAGTAACCTGATATTTATACATTGCGTTCATATATACTTTACAAAAAAAGTTAGCGATCATGATTTTTTTTGTTTTGGAAATTGAATATTTTTTGTGAAGGCTGAGAACTCAAAGTATTCATGATCCCTAACCTTTTTTCATTCAGTATACGACTTTTCTTTTTAGGGATGAAATTAATGAACTTCAACATTTTTTTTCTTATGCGAGTTATATTAATGAGAATTAATTTCATTCAATAATTCTTTTTTTAGTGCTTTTTTTTTTTTACTAATTGGTTACTTGGATGTTGTTCCAATGTTTCACATCATTTTATAGTTTACAGTTTCTTTTTGATTTCTCTGGTACTGTCCAAAACGTGTAGATGAATAACAAGGTGACCACACTTGACAGAATACATCCTGATATGGCCGTGTGTGTTGAGCCGTATTCTGGTGGCTCCGTGAAGCACACATTCACAGCAGTTTCGTGTTGAGAGTGGACACAATGTCCAGTTCGTAGTGTGCCGGAGGGTTTTAATTATGAATTAGATTATTACATATATTTATTCCATGTTAAAGCAAATAAACCTGATTTGAAACGATTCTGTGTGTCTTCTATACTGGCGTTATGTGGAGCGCGTGAATGTTGCATAATGTATTGTTCGTTCTGTGCCATCTGACCCAAGAATAATAAGATTTATTATTTTGTTGTTTTATGCCACACTCAACAATATTCCAGCTATATGATGGTGGTCTGGAATTTATCAAGAGAAAGAGAGAAAATCAAGTCGGGACCAGACAATCCAGTGATAAACATGAGCATCGATCCATGTAATTGGGACACAATGACTTGCATCAACCAAATCAGCAGATTAGTACACAGGAAGACGTTAAGCCAGGTCACAAATTCTAACTACATCCTCTAAATTCTTGTTTGGGTCACAAGTGGCCCAATTGTCTAACGCACTGCAATTCAGTGAGAGAGTTGGGTTTAACGCTGCTTTTAACAGTATTCCAGTTATATCACGGCGTGGCAGCTTAATGTGGGAGGAAAGCCTGAAGTGATGCAGGTCTCAGACGTTTAGCACTTCGGTGTAACCCACGAGCATGGGTATGGTGCTGACAAACCTAGAAACATAAAACCGGGATTCAAGCCCACAATCAGAGATTTCTGGCATGCTCAAGGGACGCAACTCTGCACAGCAAATCGCGGCGCCTTAATCGACTGGGCCACCTGTGCCCCACTGTACACTGTTGCATCTCTTTCGCTTAGTCATACCAAAAGGCGGTACTGGTTATCATGTCAGCTTTAAGAGATGGTCACCTCGGAGTCAGTATGTGGTGTAGTGGATCATGTGTCTGCCCGTAGAACAGTAGGATGTGGTTTGACTCCCTGGCCGCTGTAGCTTCTGTCAAATTATTGAAACGAACAAGGTTTGAACAGTTTGATCTCTTTATTACTGATTTGCTGACAATGATTAGTCCGAGTCTGGTCCAGCGTCCACAAAGCTCAACAGCATGGCGTCGACCTCACTACTCTGTAAGGAGAATTCAAAATATCAGATGAGAAAGTCGCCCTATGTGATGGATTCTGAGCGTGGCAGAACAAGAACATGACTTGGACAGATCAATTACAGTTTGCAGCTTCAGAGAGTTTGGGACCAGTCTGCTGATGTTTTTAGTTGGAAGATTAAGATGGTTGGAGAAAATGTTTGATTTTTTTTCTCAATTTTCACAAACAAGTGAGTGAGTTGGGTTTAACGCCGATTTTAACAGTATTCCAGTCATATCACGGCGTGGCAGCTTAATGTGGGAGGAAAGCCCGAAGTGATGGTACTGACAAAACTAGAAACATAATCGGGGCGAACTGGAATTCAAGGGATGCAACTCTGCACCTTAGACAACTGGGCCACCCATGCCCCCTTCCCAAACGAGAACAGATCAGTGGATGTGCTGGACTTCCTGTGTTGGTGTTCAGTCATTGTATGCTCTTTCCAAAGGTTAAGAAGCACTGACAGAAAGAACTCCCAGCCCGCATACATATCTAAGGTCTTGATTTAGCTGTATAAAACATGCACAAGTGCAACCTATTATTGAAAAATGCTACATAACATTTGTCACCAAATTTGTGTCGGACAAACCCTTACTGATACACACAAAATCAACCTCATTAAAATCAGATCTTAGTTCTTGCTACCACTAAACAAAGGTCTGAGGACATCCCATTACGGGTCACGCCAGACCAACCTTTCGCGAACTTTGACCGACCAATGGAATGACTGACAAGAAGTTAACATTAGCCAATCACAAGGCAGCTTAATCAAGTTTTACGGCAAGAGTTTCAAACTGGCAACTACGCTTTGAAACACATTTTGACATATATTGATTAAAAAATGAACAAAAGAACATTCTGGAATGGCTAACAGATGGTTTAGATAGTATGAATACAGTCATGAAGCCTACAACTGTTGTTCGGAATACCCAGTATGGATTTTTTCAAGGTTGCACGATCAAAAATCACATACCAACAGTCACTTTCATGATCTGACAAGCGACGCTCTGATTGGTCAGATGAAAGGTCATTCTGACGTGACCCATAATGGGATGTCCTCAGATCTTTGTTTAGCGGTAGCGAGAACTAAGATATGATTTTGATGAAATTGACACAAAATTGATTTCAATACCTCTAAAGTCTATTTGCCATACATCCCAAATACCCGTGTTTCATGTAATTTGTCATGCTTTCTCAGGCTTGATGTCATCAAACTGTGGATTACGTGCCTATGATCCTACTACATAGGATGCAAGTTAAACCAAGTTCTTTATACCGAGCCCCCCCGTGGCATAATTGAGGGGGCATGCAGAGAATAAGGGAAGAAAAGTATTAAGAAAACATCACAGTTTCAACTTCCAAGGGAGCAATTCAGTTGCATCAGAATTTTGACAAATTTTAATCAGGAATGATCTTGGCAAGGACAGCACTATTAATCCTGAATGTGTGACTGAGCCCTAATTCCACACTCAGCAATATTCCTGCCATATGACAATGTAAAGAAAACTTTCATTAGCTGGTCTACTGGCCCAAACTTGACTCTTAGCACCATTTTAAGTACATCATAGTGTTATAATGTGAGGCTTGACCAGATAAAACTGTGATTAAAACTACGAGCAACATCCCATTTCATCAGCGTTCAACACTCACAGCACCATGCAACAGAGCTGGATCTCCCAATCCATTTAGTCAGCTCTAGCAACATACATGGGCTACTTGGGACATCATAACCAAGATGTTCAAAATATGATAAATAATTGCAAAATATATGGCAGTGACACTTGCTGAATTGCAAACACATCAGCTGTAAAGAAGTAATTAATATGTACTATTTTACCCTTATCTCCTGGTTGCTAGAACCGATGTGTTGGGAGGACTCTATTGATGTTGATGGCAGCACCTTCCCCTCCACATCTTCCACCATCTCTGTCCCTGACATAGGGGCAGATAACTCTACTTTTTCCACCTCCAACTCTGATCTCCCCTGTTCCTGTGTCATAGACTTTTGACTGCCGATCTCTTCACACGTTTCGTGACCAGGCATCTTGTCCACCATCTCTACATCATCAACAGCATCCACTCCATCACTGCTGGTCACTCCCTCCTCTACTACACTCTCAGGACTTTCAGGAGCAGTCCTGTTTGTCAAATGCACATTAGATGAGGATATATTCAAATCTTTAGGAACTGACTCGGACAGCCTCGAATTATCAACAGTGTTATGACCCGAAGATACCGATTCTAACCTATGGGTGTCAGTCACTGAACTGGTTACAGAGTTTGTGTGTACATCCGAGCTGTGTGTGTTGGATACTTTGGGACTGCCTGTAGCTATGTTGTTCCCATTAAGGTCGGCTTCAACAACTGTGGTGCGGCGTACGGTGAGGGTGGTCTGTGTGAGGTGTGGTCCCCGCAGACAGGGGGCCCGGGGGTGCACCAGGCACTCACACACTGTCAGGGCTTCCTGGCACATGTACGACACCTGCAACAGTAGAGGGAGGAGACAACAATTATCATCAATTATCTTTGTTTGTTCATTCTTTAACGTTGCACTCAGCAATATTCCAGCTATATGACAGCGGTCTGTAAATAATCAAATCTGGACTAGAAAAACCAGTGATTGACATCATGAGCATCAAACCACGCAACTGGGATACGATGACATGCATCATCCAATCAGCAGATTAGTACACATGAAGACGTTTAGCCATAGACACAAGAAAACAGGGACTATCATGTAAATGTTTTAGGTGAAACAGGGTGGAATGTTGCGGTCCTTATTGCACTTATACAAAGACTTGTGTGTGTGTGTGTGTCTGGCTGCTTGTCCCAGTCTGCATCAGTGCCGGTTCAATGGCGCTAGACCAGCAAGATACCATGTTGCAATTTTACAATATACTGACTCCAAACCCACCAGTCCTTGTTTTAACCCTTTATTTCTGCAAACCAGGCAGGGAAAGGACAAGTACCATTGTTAACCATGTCTAACATCTTTAGGTAGAGTAGGGATTTGGAATGCTGCTGCCTTCTGCTCTCCCAGCAGGTGCTCTATCCACCACATCCTGGAACTGGACACTTACACACGCTTACTTCACACTTACTTCACGCTTACTCACACTTACTTCACGCTTACTCACATTCACACATGGTTACTTCACGCGTACTTCACGTTCCCAGTGAAGACAGCATTTGCACAAGCTGACACCCTGACCTTATTGGAACTGGATGTCTACTTCACACTTACTCACGCCTACTTCACGCTTCCAGTGAAGACAGTAAGTGCACAAGCTGACACTGTGACCTTATTGGAACTGGATATCCAGCTTACTTCACACTTACTTCACGCTTCCAGTGAAGACAGTCAGTGCACAAGCTGACACTGCCACATACCTCTATGCTGGGATCCTGGAGACCGGTCCGGAACAGCATCAAACTAACTTGTAACGGGGATGCAACCTTGGGATGAGTCTGCAGACTACACGCCAGCAACGTTCTGTACAGACCCCTACGACACTCGGCACTGCCGTACGGAACTGGCGCGTCCAAGACGTTCTGTTGGATGACTAGGACAGTGCTCACCACACTGTCGATGATATCCTGCAAAGGCAATTGAGAGTGATTGTATCACAATATGCTCTGTGTATCCTGTAGCATATAGTAGCTATTTTCAATATTGTCTTCGTTTTAAGTTTTTACTTTCAAATGCAACTTTGGACTCGAGGCTGAAGGTCCAAGGGAGATAACTCGAGGCTGAAGATCCAAGGGAGATAACTCGAGGCTGTAGATCCAAGGGAGATAACTCACAGTGACATTAACTAAGCTGTCAAGTGAATGTGCCCTTATACCATAATCAAGCTAGAGGGAATGATCTAGAATTCCAAATTAATTGTCCATGGCAGGCAAATTTGGAAACAAATCCATATTTTTTCATTCTTATTTCCAATAAGGGATTTTCTACTGACATTCGGTGCCGATATTTGGGGTAAAATATCCGCATCTGGGCAGGAACAATTCACAAAACATCAAACTTTGTCTGGACTTGAAAAATGTCAGCTGTAACTTGTACTCAATAAGATCTGTGCCAGCGAAACCATTGTGTCGCTTTCAAGATTATTGCACTTATATAGTGACTCCGAAGTTCTAAAAAATAACTGTAACATTTTCTACCTGATAATTCTTGTCCTTCAAAACATCTCCAAACCTGGATACAAACAGATGAAGCACTGAAACAGAGTCATGTACATTCTGTCAACAATACTGAAAAAAGAGCTGACTACAACAAAGTGGAAGATTCCTGTTCAAAAACATGGATTAAGCTCACAGGGTCCTTATCATAATGGCAATATTCAAAATAAAACAAGTCCCTGGATTCAAATACTATGGCAGCCAAACCTCTAAAACCGCAAGACCTGTTAATTGCATACAACGCTTTAATAACTTTCCAGACATTAGCATGAGTGGCTGACAAGGACCTGCCGATGTGTTTCATTCGATGCTGATGTGCCATGAGTGAGTCTGGCTTAACCTGCTTCAACAGTATTCCAGTCACATCCCAGCATGTCAGCATCACGTCGGAGATACGTGACACGGGTTAAACTGTGGTGAAACCCATTAGCATGGATGTGGTGCTGACAACCTTAAAACAGCATCGGGGGAAACGTGGGTTACAAACAATCGTAGGATCCTGACACGCCCAAGGGACACAACTCCACACGGCAAAATTGTTGGCCTGTGACAACTGGGCTTCTTGTCCTCGGAACTGTTCACAAGCCGCCAGGGGAGTTTGTTTGTTTGTTGTTTAACACTGCACACAACAATATTCCAGCTTTATGACGGCAACCTGCAAATAATAGAGTCTGGACAGGACAATCCAGTGATATTGTAAGCAATGATCCACGTCATCGGGGTACAATGTCACGCAGTCAACCAAGTCACCAAGTCTGACCGACTGATCCATTTAGCTGCCTCTTACGACCAGCAGGGGTTGCTGGGTACTTATTCAAACCCAGAATGCCCATAGGGAAATGTACCTTGCAAGGCGCTGTTGGTGACGTCGCTGTTGGCGGTGCGGGAGATCTTCCTGTATGAGCTGATGCCTTCACTCAACTCCTGGTAGCCAGTGCGCTTCTTCTTCTTGGTCGGAGGTGGGTCCATGTTGCACTTCTGGCTGCCTTTCAGCTGTCACACAATGCAAACATACAACTGAACAATGCCAGCATACCATGGACAATGCAAACATTGCAAACATAAAATGAATAATGCTGACAAGAACATATAGAACAGGAATGACTTTAATCGGGATATATAACATAGGAGAACGAAGAGTGGTTAATTCACAATAAAACATTGTTCTATCATGACGTCATTTCTGGAGATTCGAACATGTGCTTGCAACTTGATGTCGTATATTGGACAATGTTATTTTTGTGAGGGAAGAGTCTTCTAGGGAGTTGTTCCCCTCAGATGTAGATGGACAATAAACATGCTGGGCCAACGATTGCGTCCAAAAGTGGGCGAGATATGACATTCAGTATTGGAAGAAAAGATACAGATAATTGACATGAAAATTGTGAGAATATTTGGGAAATACCAAACTAAACCCCCTGTCATAAATGGAGTTGTCCAACATTGCCGGGGTCAGATAGTATTCAGGGAGTAATCATTATCTAAATACGGGTAAATATTTATACAATTTATTAACATCATTAAAGGGGCTGTACATAATGTTGATATCTCATATAAGAAATAATTTATCTAGATCTGCCCAAAGACTGACATTCTCAAATTCCCAAACTGGAATTAAGGATTTTCCAATTTTGTCGTTGTGACTTGTACATCCATAAGGAGGCATAAATTCTTTTGTACTAGAATGCAATGTTAAAATACGATGTTCATATACCTCGGAATTATAAAAATAATAATAATTAATAATTCCTAAATTTAAACCCCAAAAGCGTTTGTTTAACAATTTTCAGTGTTTGAAATCCTATATAAATCCCAGCCAAAGGTACAGTACTTGAGAGCCAGAATAAGCATATTGATGTAAGAAGTTACAAATTTGCAGAAACAACCATTCTATATTGTGCAAAAAACAATTCTTGACAACACCACCCCATCCCTCCACCCCCACCGATAGATGTACCATTTTTCTTTATCCCCAATGATATAATGAATGACCAGTCCCAAAGCAAAATATTCAGCATCTTCAAACTACCACTGGGCAGCAGATGCTGGATCCATGCAACATGTCAACGTGGAACCAAGACTGATATGACATTTTTTTCTCTAAAAGTAATTAACCTGTTTACACAAAACAAACAGTGGTAGCAACCTTGAGTGTGTCTGGGACAGGTGTGACGTCATGCAGGATCTCCTTGACGAGGTCCTTCTCCTCCGTCACCAGGTGACATGACCCCCCGACGACCTTGAGCCACTGGGTCATGCTGCTGTACGTCGCCTCCCTCGGGATGCTGTAATCATGATGGGGATCTTACAGAGCACTGACAAAGATGAAACACTAATTCAACTAATCGTTATGCTTTATACCACATGCCTCTACTTCCTATCACGGTACCCATAGAACCCCATGTACCCCGAGTGATCCTGCTACAATTTCTAGAATGTTAGTTGTTGAACGCTGCACTCAGCAATATATAAAAGGGATACAATGACATGCATTAACCTAGACAGCGAACCAGACCACCCGATCCTGTTACGTCAAGCATGGGTTGCTGAAGACCAATTTTGTGTGAGTGAGTTGGGTTTTATGCTTTTAACAATATTTCAGCAAAACCTGAGGGACAATACAAATGGGCTTCACACATTGTAATCATGTTGAGACTAAAACCCTAGCATCCGGTGTGATGAGCAAAAACTCTAACCACTTGGCTACCCTACTGCCCTTAGTGTATGACAAAGGGACTCTGTGAGCTGTATGCAGCTATTGCACTAAAGGCCCCCCCCCCCCCCCCCCCACCCCCAAACGTGTCCCTCCACTCCACTCAGCAGTCAGTCCTGGCAGGATCCACTCATCGTTGTGTCCCCCCTCCCTAGCTGTGTTCCCCCCTCCCTAGCTGTGTTACCCCCTCCCTAGCTGTGTCCCCCCTCCCTAGCTGTGTTACCCCCTCCCTAGCTGTGTTCCCCCCTCCCTAGCTGTGTTACCCCCTCCCTAGCTGTGTCCCCCCTCCCTAGCTGTGTTACCCCCTCCCTAGCTGTGTTCCCCCTCCCTAGCCGTGTTCCCCCTCCCTAGCTGTGTTCCCCCTCCCTAGCTGTGTTACCCCCTCCCTAGCTGTGTCCCCCCTCCCTAGCTGTGTCCCCCCTCCCTAGCTGTGTTACCCCCTCCCTAGCTGTGTTCCCCCCTCCCTAGCTGTGTTAACCCCTCCCTAGCTGTGTTCCCCCTCCCTAGCTGTGTTACCCCCTCCCTAGCTGTGTTCCCCCCTCCCTAGCTGTGTTAACCCCTCCCTAGCTGTGTTCCCCCTCCCTAGCTGTGTTACCCCCTCCCTAGCTGTGTCCCCCCTCCCTAGCTGTGTCCCCCCTCCCTAGCTGTGTCCCCCCTCCCTAGCTGTGTTCCCCCCTCCCTAGCTGTGTTACCCCCTCCCTAGCTGTGTTCCCCCTCCCTAGCTGTGTTCCCCCCTCCCTAGCTGTGTTACCCCCTCCCTAGCTGTGTTCCCCCCTCCCTAGCCGTGTTCCCCCTCCCTAGCCGTGTTCCCCCTCCCTAGCCGTGTTCCCCCTCCCTAGCCGTGTTCCCCCTCCCTAGCTGTGTTCCCCCTCCCTAGCCGTGTTCCCCCTCCCTAGCTGTGTTCCCCCTCCCTAGCTGTGTTACCCCCTCCCTAGCTGTGTCCCCCCTCCCTAGCTGTGTCCCCCCTCCCTAGCTGTGTTACCCCCTCCCTAGCTGTGTTAACCCCTCCCTAGCTGTGTTAACCCCTCCCTAGCCGTGTTCCCCCTCCCTAGCTGTGTTACCCCCTCCCTAGCTGTGTCCCCCCTCCCTAGCTGTGTCCCCCCTCCCTAGCTGTGTTACCCCCTCCCTAGCTGTGTTACCCCTCCCTAGCTGTGTTACCCCCTCCCTAGCTGTGTTACCCCCTCCCTAGCTGTGTTCCCCCCTCCCTAGCCGTGTTCCCCCTCCCTAGCCGTGTTCCCCCTCCCTAGCTGTGTTACCCCCTCCCTAGCTGTGTCCCCCCTCCCTAGCTGTGTCCCCCCTCCCTAGCTGTGTTACCCCCTCCCTAGCTGTGTTCCCCCCTCCCTAGCCGTGTTCCCCCTCCCTAGCCGTGTTCCCCCTCCCTAGCCGTGTTCCCCCTCCCTAGCTGTGTTACCCCCTCCCTAGCTGTGTCCCCCCTCCCTAGCTGTGTTCCCCCTCCCTAGCTGTGTCCCCCCTCCCTAGCTGTGTTCCCCCTCCCTAGCCGTGTTCCCCCCCTCCCTAGCCGTGTTCCCCCCTCCCTAGCCGTGTTCCCCCTCCCTAGCTGTGTTCCCCCCTCCCTAGCTGTGTTACCCCCTCCCTAGCTGTGTCCCCCCTCCCTAGCTGTGTTACCCCCTCCCTAGCTGTGTTCCCCCTCCCTAGCTGTGTTACCCCCTCCCTAGCTGTGTCCCCCCTCCCTAGCTGTGTCCCCCCTCCCTAGCTGTGTTACCCCCTCCCTAGCTGTGTTACCCCCTCCCTAGCTGTGTCCCCCCTCCCTAGCTGTGTTACCCCCTCCCTAGCCGTGTTCCCCCCTCCCTAGCTGTGTTCCCCCCTCCCTAGCTGTGTTCCCCCTCCCTAGCTGTGTTCCCCCCTCCCTAGCTGTGTTAACCCCTCCCTAGCTGTGTCCCCCCTCCCTAGCTGTGTTACCCCCTCCCTAGCTGTGTCCCCCCTCCCTAGCTGTGTCCCCCCTCCCTAGCTGTGTTACCCCCTCCCTAGCTGTGTTCCCCCCTCCCTAGCTGTGTTAACCCCTCCCTAGCTGTGTTACCCCCTCCCTAGCCGTGTTCCCCCCTCCCTAGCTGTGTTCCCCCCTCCCTAGCCGTGTTCCCCCCTCCCTAGCTGTGTTCCCCCCTCCCTAGCTGTGTTAACCCCTCCCTAGCCGTGTTCCCCCCTCCCTAGCTGTGTTCCCCCCTCCCTAGCTGTGTTACCCCCTCCCTAGCCGTGTTCCCCCCTCCCTAGCCGTGTTCCCCCCTCCCTAGCTGTGTTCCCCCTCCCTAGCTGTGTTACCCCCTCCCTAGCTGTGTTCCCCCCTCCCTAGCTGTGTCCCCCCTCCCTAGCCGTGTTCCCCCCTCCCTAGCTGTGTTCCCCCTCCCTAGCTGTGTTACCCCCTCCCTAGCTGTGTTCCCCCCTCCCTAGCCGTGTTCCCCCCTCCCTAGCCGTGTTCCCCCCTCCCTAGCTGTGTTAACCCCTCTCATAGTGTCATAGAGTCCCCCTCCCACCCGATCTACTCCCTGGCTGTGTCCCCCCATCCCTATAGTGTCCCCCTCCCTCACCTGAGCGGCCGGTCCAGGGCGTACACCCGATCCAGGTGGGTAAAGGCTAGACTCTGCAGGAAGAGTTTGTTGATGAGGTCACTCAAGGGAAGTAACTGCATCCGGCAGCTGTGCAGAAGAACATCAGAGTATGTACTTTGATTAGAATGGACTTATAAATGACAATTACAGTGAAAACAGCCAGAACTAAAGCAGGACTCAGGGCATACATGCAGTCTAAGCTAGCATCTGTTGAAGATTCTCTACACTATTGATTCCTGGTGTAATCTACAGACCAAACTGTCAATTATTTTTTAAAATCTGAAATTGGCTATTTCACTGTATTCCAACTGAGTCTCAATGATATATATTCCAAAATCTTTTCAAATCATCTTTTTGTCAAACCAAACAACAATGTGAAGTATGTTATGAGATAAACAAAGCTTTGAACTGTATTCCACTTATATCGTGGCATGTTAACTTGATGTGGGTGTTAAGCCCAGAGTCATGCATTAACCACTCTGAGCACAAGTATGGTAGACAAACCTAGAAACATAATTGGGACGAACCGGGATTCAACCCCCCGATCATAGATTTCTGGCATGCCCAAAGGATGCAACTCTGCACAGCAAATTGTGGTGTCTCAGGTGATAGGGACACTATGTTGTTGTTGTTTGTTGTTTAACGCCGCTCTCAGCAACATTCCAGCTATATGACGGCGGTCTGTAAATAGTCGGAACAAACAATCGAGTGATTGACATCATGAGCATCGATCCACGCAATTGGGATACGATGACATGCATCAACCAAGTCAGCGAGCCTGACCACCCAATCCCATTAGTCACCTCTTACGACAAGCATAGTCGCCTTTTACGGCAAGCATGGGTTGCTGACGACCTATTCTAACCAGGATCTTCATGGGCCATTGGGACACTAATGTCCCCAGCTATACAAACTGATGACCAAACTTGGAAGTGACGTACCTCATAATCAGAGCAGTGAGAACATTGAGACTGGACTTGTGCAGCTCCGGCAGATGTGAGAACAGTCGGATTCTGTCTGTTGTGGGGCGTGCCAACTGCAGTAGAAAATAGGAACGAATTGTTGATAATAAACTAAAGAACATTTTATTATATCTTAGATCATGAAATTAAACTGGTTTATTTTTATTTAAAAAAATAACTTAATGTTTTTGATAATGGCCGCATGCCACAAGCGATCTTAGCACAAAGACGATCATACTCCCACACTTTAATCACAACTTATGGCAGTCATAGAGTGAAGATTGCTAAGGGGCCTTTATCTGTTAGATGAGAGAGGTCAGCAGAGTGGCGTGTAAAATATCAAGTCATGAATTGGCCCTTGAATGGGTGGTTGAGAGGGTGGTTTAGTGATTGAGTGGTTGAGTTTATTACTGCTTTTAGCATTATTCCAGCAATATACAATTACCAGCATTCTATAGTTGACCGCGAGACATCGGCACACAACCCCGAGAATGTCCTGGGCCGGTATCTTCACGGAAGACGTGTGCTTCTCACTGCAAGACATATTCCATACTTCACATCGCTGGGCATGGTAACAGATACAAAATGTCTGTCTTTGAAAAACATTTCATTGTTGGGGGCTTACAAAGGCATAGAATAATCAACCCATTCAGTTCTAAAGAACAAATAAAGTGATTCATTTCCCTCCTCTACCTGCATGAGATATTGGACAGGTTATATATCCCAGGGATACTTGGGATCATGCAGTGTGTGTCTTGTGCCCCAGGGACCTGAGAATGTGATGTGAGTGCACATCGATCCATCCATCTTCCCGAGGCAAGGAGTTTAACTGACTATAATAGTCCAGTTTCCACCCTTGCTGAAATTATGGAATTATATTTTGGCTGGACTAATGAGTCTATGCATAGTCCAATCAAACTTGCATAAGAAAAATGATATCTGGTTCGTAAACTGCTGTGCAGATTTCGGTCGATTTCAGGATTTGCAAAGCATCTGTACCGCCAACTCGCAGTCAACAGATATTTTCCAAATCTTTTCTTGTGTTTAATTAAGTTGCCCACGTGATTTAATTATCGATCAGATCGTCTTGACTGCGCACCACCATTTTGTTGGAACCAAATTCAAGTGATATGAGAGGTGGAATCTGATTGTCAATAGGAGGGACATAACTCGCAATAGCCAGTGACAACTAGACTACCTCAACGTCACTACCTTGCACACAGACAGATACATACATCCCAACATTAACATGCACCTAGTATTCACTTATCACATACATACCCTAGCAGTGTCAGAATCTTGTACCAGAAGGAAGAACATGATATACTCCTCAGGGAGCTGAGAATGTGCTTTGATGCACACCGATCCACGGACCGGGGTAATAATTGTGTAGCACAAAACATAGACATGTATATACATATTATTCTGTACATACCCAAGCAGTGTCTGCAGACACACTCCGAGTGTCTTGAACTGGGCAGTCAGGACACTACTTCTACCCGGCTCTGTGTCGGGGGCAGAGGAGAAGATGCTGTCCTCGGACGTCTGTGCTTCATCTGTAAACAGGTTGCACAGGAATTTTAGAGGTCTAAATCCAATCTCTTCATGTACAAACTGGTCCACCCAGTAACAGTGAGTGAGTGAGTGAGTGAGTGAGTGAGTGAGTGAGTGAGTGAGTGAGTGGCGACTAACAGGATTGGTGGTCAGGCTCGCTGACTTGGTTGATGTATGTCATCGTATCCCAATTGCGTGGATCGATGCTCATGATGTCAATCACTGGATTGTATGGTCCAGACTCGATTATTTACAGACTGCCATTATATAGCTTGAATATTGCTGAATGTGGCGTTAAACAACAAACAAACGGAGATAGTTAAAATGAGCAAATAGAAAATGGAGAGTCGGTGGGATCCATTATGTTATGAATAAGAAGAAGAGTGCGTGAAGTCAAACTCTACCTGTTTCCAGGCCCTCATAGAGACAGGACAGGCAGTGATTGAGAGAAGAGAGGAGGCGTTGACACATCTCCGTCCATCCATCTATCTGTCTCGCCCCCTGACTGGGTCCTAGTCGAGCCAGGAGAGCCAGACACCGGACGCCAGCATTGCTGGGACTCGGCCGATCTAGCTGACGCAGCAACATGGACTCAATCTTCAACTAGACGAACAAAAAAATATGGTTCCTAAAGAAATTGTTAGTCATGAATGCATGATGCAATCAAAAGTTACTTGTTTATTATTAACAGCTAAAGAATTGTTCAATGTTACCATCTACCTATGTGGTAGTCGACAAGTAATTGTCACTTTCGGAGTTTTACTTGGCTCGGACTAGTTGACTTACACTAATTTTGGACCGTGATATTGATTAAATATTAGATATAAATAGAAGGCTTAAAAAAGGAAAATAGTCTTGGTTTTCAGGCAATGCCGCATCATCATAAAGTCTGTAGCAGGTTTTGTTTATATTTCCATTTTAAACAAAAGATTCATCAGAAGATGCCCCCACAAATATGAAAAAGAACAAAACATCTGTCTGGTACTTTAAGTCCAACCTGATGAATGCATTTCTGTCTGAGCTTTTACAAGAGTAATTATTGAGCTATCAAATAAATACCATAGAATTGGGATTCGGAACTCTGAATTTCTATGTCAGGTACACAACACTAAGAAATGAGTCAAAATCAAACTTGTTGTTATGGACATAGAAAAATACAAACATTTAAAAAAAAATCCCTAAGTTGCAAAAGGCACCAGTACAAGCCCTGATTAATATATGAACCAAGTTGGGATGAAAAATATTGAACAAGTTTTTAGTTCTGCCCCGGAATACAACACCTACCTCTGTTTTAGCTAAGTCTAACTTGTTTCCATGGAAACAGGGAAAAACAAATTTTGAAAAATTCCAAAATAGCAAAAGACACCACTTCAGCCCTTGTGTAATACATGTACCAGGTTTGGATGAAAAGTCTTTCACGGTTTTCAAGTTATGCTCACTCAAGGTGAGTTGATGTGATTTGCCAATCAGTTCATGATTTCGATGAAATTAATGTAAACAAACTTGGATGAAATCTTGGATGAAAGTACCCTGTAATACAATGGATAACAAGCATAAGTCCAGATACACACTGAACACTTTCATAGGCAGGTAGTGTAATAACAGGACAAACTTGGATACTTCAGTAGAGAGTTGTTGACATGCTACTTCCGGCATTACGTGCTCACGATAACGTTTTCGCGTAGTGAAATAAAATCGAAGCTCATTGTATATTATTATCATTATCATTGTAATAACAAGCACTCCCTGTGATTGAAAGGTCTAACTGCATCAGCCTGTTCGCTGTATAGGTAAGTGACGGTAAGTCAAGTTTTCACAGACTTGGATGCAGCTTACCCTGAACACCCTGCAGGGGCCGGGGAAGTAGGAGACACATGAAGCGATGCACCGAGTTGCCGCCTCCAGCCACTGGAACAAGAGGAGGAAGTGAGATGGGTTTAACACCATCATATCCTGTCAGCTTGATGTGGGAGGAAAGCCTGAAGTGGTACATGTCTTAGATATCTATCACTTTGGTAAAACCCATGAGCATAGGTATGGTGCTAAAAAAACTTGAAACATAATTAGGGCAAACCAAATTCCAACCCACGATCTTTGTGTAACCAGTCCATATACATTTTACAAATTATTAAATTATTAATTATTAACAATTATGAAAAACACATATACAGGGATGAGAATGGGTATTTTCCTTTTCAGATTTTAACAAATTTGTGGTCACTAAAATTCGCGGAAGATTCTTAACCCTGCATATGATAAAATCATACAGCGATATTTTATGTAGCTGTTACCATGGTTACATCTTCTCCATCATTGATAGACAAGAACTTACAGCTGATGTTGCTGCCAGGAGTGGAGGCAGCAGTTTGGGGATGATGGATGCCGATATCTCACGGGTTATCTCGGGGAAGCTGCTTGTTGTGGCGATCATCTCCGCCATGATCTGACAAGATTGCTGCTTCTCTGTCACATCACCGTGGGACTGAAGGCGATTAACGGATAGACAAGCCATCGTATATCACGATACCAATATATCGATACAACATATACATCTTTAAAGTTACCTGCCCGCATTCAGGCATTATAAATATTGAAAAATCGCAAAATATCACAGACCAATTACGTCTTGATTCAGTTGAAATGATGCAAACATTCATTTGAGAATCTACAAAAAGTTATAGTGAAACTGAATATGTACGCATGGTAAGTACAGCAATAGAAACTAACAGTTTTAGCCCACTAGTCATTATAATGATGACATATTTCTACTAGTCCTTGTGATACCTTAACTACTGGGCAGTTTGGCAAGGACCATAGGACTAGTGCCAATTTCTAGCACTGAGGTAGTCTCCCAGACAGTCAGGCAGGTGGAGGAAAATTTCATGCAAACCGACAGAAAAGTTTCCAGCCACGGACAGACAGGCAGTTATTTGAGACACTGCTTCAACACACAGGTTTGTTTGTTGTTTAAAGCCGCATTCAGCAATTTTCCAGCAATATGACAGCCGTCTGCAAATGATGGAGTCATGAGCATCGATCAACGCAATTGGGATACAATGACATGCATCGACCAAGTCAGTGAGCCTGACCACCCGATCCTGTTACTCTCCCCCCCCCCCATCACGACACACAGGTCACAGATCAGGTGAGGTTAGGCAACGTTGAACGTAGAGAGTAGTTGGATCACAAGAGAGTTTTGGTGTTATCCCACACTGAAGCACATATAGCACATGTGGTGTCTCCTTTGGCAAACGATCTTATTCGAAATATGCCTCTGTTCAACCAGCAGTAAATGGGTACCATGTAGGATGATACAGTAGTTTGTTTGTTTGTTGTTTAATGCTGCACTAAGCAATATTCCAGCAATATGACAGCGGTCTGTAAATAATCAAGTCTGGACGAGACAATCCAAAGATTGACATCATGAGCATTGATCTAGGATGATACAGTAATGTGACTGTTAACCTTCTAATGCCTCAAAGGCAGCTTGGATTGTATACTCCCCAGGGAGTTGAGAATGAAAATCAAGTGCACGCTGATCACGCCCAAAGTGATAATAATATAGCATTGAGCGATTCGGTCGGTGAATGGAATTTGGCACATTATAATGGACTTATAACACTACAATATAACATAATTATTACTGATATATTTCTGACCAGAAATGAGCCAAAGTGTTCATTACCTGTAAAACTTGCAGCAGAAGCTTGAACCAGGTGTTGACGTTTGCAGTAAATACTTCTGTAGAACACTGTGCGACCATTCTCTCCAGTAGCACCAGGCCATCATGTCTGGAGCCACGATTACCACATATATTCAGTCCCTATTAAACATGCTTTAATTACCCATAGGGCCAAGGTCAGAGTTATATTTCAACTAACAAACTCCCACACAGCATCATGAGTTTTGCTCCTCACTGATTTGCTAGATCATGGCAATGTGACTGTCAACAAAGCAGACCTTACATGTCACAGCAACCTCTCATCAAGGACTGTCACAAATAATTATACATACTGAGCAAAACAAGTTAGGGATCATGAAACATTTTGGGGATATGATTTTGTAGAGAAGACTGAGCACACAATTTCATCAAAATATCCCCAAAATATTCATGATCCATAACCTTTTTGTTCAGTGTATGTCATCCATCGTAAAAAAAAACATTGACAGAGTTGACATTTCAACCTATCATGGGTGTTTGTGTTTGTTGCTTGACATTGTGTAATGAACACACAGCAATATTCCAGCTACATGACGGCGGTCTGTAAATAATCGAGCAGACGTTTACCATTCTCGTAGCCCCTGAACATGGATATGAAGCTGAACAACCAAGAATCACAACAGGGTGCACCTGGGATTCAGCAGATGCTGGTACGATTAAGGGGGACAACTCTGCAGTGAGTTGTGGTGAGTTAGATCACACAAATGCCATGTAATATGCTACACAAGAACCTATTTTGTGATTTAGACACAAATTTGGATCAAAGTCAAATGGAAACATATATTTCAGGACAACTTAGTTTGATTAACAATGCTCCATGCAAGGTGAGCATGGTGAGGTGAAATTGGGTTAACATCATCTTCAAAATTATTGCACTTGTATAGTGATGTGTATGCATGTGTACGTGTCTCCTTGTACCAGTCTAGACAAACGCCAGGGTTTTTATTATTATTATTATTAGACCACAGAAAAGTAGACATAGTAAGATGTCCAAGACCATGGAGGCAACCTTCCTCTGAGTACACCTCACCTGCTGGCTGCTGTGTTTAAACAGCTGTGTATGTGGCCAATAGTTTCCTGCAGGTAGGACGCTTTCTGAAACAATGAAAGAAACTCATACATGTATCACCACCTTTAAGAAATCCCAAACATTTACATTACCATCTTCACAGGCTGTAAGTACTCAACAATGTTTCATGTGTGCAAACTTATAATCATGATAATCACAAGCCCAAATTTAATTCATTTTTTTCTTGATATATGATGAAATCAGTAAGGGGAGAAGCCCTAATTTGCCCTGAAGTTTCACTGCGCACTAAACAACATGTTTTCCGCTAGCAGAGAGTCGTAAGTTACATGCAGCTTGTAGAAAACCCATGCAGAACCAGACTATAGAAATCTAGTGAATGCACACACCATGACAACATGTTAGCTCACTATTGTTGAATCATGAAGTGAACAGGTTACTGGTCATTACCCCGCAAGTTGTGGTAATTAAATTATGACAGGTATGTGTACAGAGTCAGATAAGGAAATTATCTGAGAGTACACCGATATCAACTTTTCAGTGACAAACCCACGGGAAATATTTTTAAAATATCTCATTATTCTCAGGAATATACAAGGGTAATCGGCCACCGCAGTCTGAATAGGATTTATGAAGGTGGTGTTCTTGGCCGTGATGTAGGGTCATGTGAATGTAGGACCCCATCGCGGCTGTCGGCACAGGACCATGTAACTAATTATAACAATAAAAATAAAATGTCGCCAAAAAAATCATAGACGAGGCTATCGTCTGCCGGCTGTAGGGTGCGACGCCACAACAGTTCAGCCAGCCAACAATTAAAGTGCCAGTCATATCTGATCGTGGATTTGGGTACGTGTAATGCAGCGCATAAGCATGATAAACAATGACAACGTACAACAAAAACTATAAAGATCTTCACAACGTAATTACAACTGTCATCACTCATCAGTAATGACAAGATAAGCAGAAAGTGCAGACATTGGTGATTCAATCGTAAACACAGAAGGAAATTATATTTCCACTACCTGAATTCCAAACAGTTGGTGATGGTCTATTACTGTCAACATGTTATGCGAATCCAATGAAGAATTTCCATCTTCTTTGGTAAATGTTAGGATTCCAGAAACCACGTTGTCCCTGTAATCCGCCATGATAACAGTTCAGCATGAGTAGGACATACTGTACGTTGATTGGTTAAAATGTGGTAAGGGACGTAACTCTGTGAAAATTGTAAACAACGTGCCTTTTGCGTGGAGGCATACTTGAAACAATTTAAGAAAAACGTTATGGGCGGAAATTGGATGTAATCTACAAAGATTGTGCTGTCAACATGTTTTGAAATAGTTTACCGATAAATGCATTACAAAAAGAAGATTGTGAGTGACTACAAAGCTGCCAGGTGTTAACTATTTGTGAAGTGGTCAGTACTATCATTCTCTAAATATCATTAATTGATCGTTCCTCATGCTGTCAACCACTGGTTTGCGTGGCCCAAAGTCGGTTATTTACGTACCACGGTGATGTTGCTGGGATATTGCTGATTGTGGCCCATTGTGAGAATTACCTAGGTGTCAAAGATAGGTACAACTTAGGCGAGAACAGCGATGGGGTCCTACAGTTAAAGACAGGGTCATGTCCTGACTACAAGACCCCATTGCGTCTCTCGGCTACGTAAAACTGTGTGTGTCACATAGCCTACAGCTCAGTCGATCAAAAGCAAAGGTCTATGTTAAACTTGGTCTACTTTTCACACTGAAAAGGTGCATGGGTCGTACCTCATGCTGTCAACCACTATTTTTTTTTTACCAGACATGACAATTTTACAGGCCGTGATAATATTCCTTGAATCAGAGACCATATACTGATTTTGATATATGTCCACTGGTTGAATATTGCAGTCTAAGACACTGAGAACATTCACTCACTAACAGGACATGCTGAAACTTATTCACTGTGTTTTCAGGAATTTAACCTCAAGAAGACACTTGCAGGATCCGTCTGTCATGCCTGAAGACAGCCTTGAGACCCAGTGCCATGTCTGAGGAGAGTTGTCAGCCCAGCACACAAGCCCTGATATGTGACATAGACGACATAGTGAAATCAAGTACAGGTCAGTCCCAACCAGAACTCAACTCCCAGCAACTGATGGAGGGCATTGACCAAGCCCTGTCAGAGGGCAACAACAGGTCCACACCTGGGGATGCTGTTGAGATGAGGTCCCCCGATGTACAAAACACCCCAAAAGGTGGGTCCTACGTCAGCTGAACTAATGCAAAAAACTAATGTGTGTATTTTCTCCTTAAGCAAGTGACTTTGTTCAAAATAATGTCTATGTTCATCCAGTAGTGAATGGTAGGATGAGACAGTAATGTGACTGTTAACCTTCTTGCGCCTTGTAGGCAGCTTCAGTTGGTTTGTAAACCCCTAGGAGGCTAAGAATTAAATTGGAATGCACACTGATCCAAAGACTTGATTAATACTAATGTTTGTTTGTTTGTTTGTTTGTTTGTTTGTTTGTTGTTAAACGCCGGACTCACAATATTCCAGCTATATGACGGCGGTCTCTAAATAATCAAATCTTGACCAGACAATCTAGTGATTGACATCGTGATCATCAATCCACGCAATTGGGATAAGATGACAAGAAGAACCAAGCAAGCCTGATTACCCGATCCCGTTAGTCGCCTCTTCCGACAAACATAGTCACCTTTTACAGCAAGCATGGGTTGCTGAAGACCTATTTTACTCGGATCTTCACGATTCTAATAATAATGTAGCGCCATGAGCATTCACTTAGTGAGTGGAATCTGGTGTATTAAAAACAGTCTAAATAAGTAGAATTGGTGGAAAAACTAACTGAATATGTTCCAGCAATAGTTGACGAAGAATCTCGAACAATGTAGTGCTCATCCTAAAGAGTTGCCTGCTTATCAATGCCTAAGGAGAATGGACTTTTTTATGTTTGTTCCAGGGAGTGAGGAAGTTGTAGGTCGACCTGAGGAACACGATCTGGTCAGCAAACAAAGCAAGATGGATGAACCGTCTGCCTCACCCTCACAAGACTCTTCCAAATTTGAATCCCAGACATCATCCAACATAACACTGTCTGGTAAAGTGGACCCTTCCAAGTTAGTCAATACATCTGAAGAAGATTTGCTTGGAATCGGAGGTTCGTATCCTTCCAAAGAGGTTGAGACCTTCTCGGTCCCACAAGGAACCCAGCCTTTTGGCATAGAACATACACAGGAGACTCCATCGATCAAAGAACAAGAGCTTCCTTCAGTCATGGAACAGGAGGCTCCATCAGAACACAGCTCATTGGAAAAATCAGATTCTCCAAGTATTATTCCTTCATCTCAAGGCTTTGCATCAAGTATGTTTTTGCCGAGAGTTATGAGAAATACGAAACAATCAGAGAATGAAGCTTCTAAACAGATTGGAAAGCCAGTCAGTGAAGACATTCCAGAAAAGTCAGATTCTGTGGATCACGAGGATGTGCCATCAGCAAAGAGGGCAAGGCTGCAGTCTGAGGAACCTGATGGGCAAGACGATAAACCTGAGGATGACAGAGTTATCCCCCTTGATTGTGCTGAGAAAGAAGCTTCAAGCATCCCGAGTGAAAGGTAGAGTCGTAAGGGTCGACTAGTGAAGATAATTTTATTGGAACAGTTTAAAACACTATTGAGGCCACCAAATGCAATGAATACCTTATCTTTGCACAATGAATCTTTTTTGGCTTGGCATCGTAGGAATGTAGGGATAGAGGCTGGAGGGTGGGGTTGGGGGGTTGGCAGTGAAACAGGCCGACCAATCGTCTACTGGCCCACCCACCCTTAAGGTAATGACCAGTTCCCAAGGAGGTGGCATAGATTGTTGGATTGTCTACATTGTTCTTGGAACAAATGGTCAGTGCAATACTCTTCGCTGTTTGAAAGCAAGGGAAAAACTTGAGGTTTGCTGTAAAAAAATTGACTGTAGGAACCCATTATGTTGTTAATTTAATTTTTTACCTCCCTACAATGAAGATTTTCTGGCTTGACACGATAATAAATGGATCGTAGTTTGATCAGTTGTTACATCATAGAGCGATGGTGACTGGATGCTTTAGACCTGAGCATGTAAAGATTGTCGACTAAGTGATTGTGTGTTTCAGTGCTGAAGCTGACCTGGTGTTTGACTCGACTCCGTACCAGGTGTGTGGAAGCTGGGGGCAGTTTGAGCAGCCTGAGAACTACCTCCGGGGATGCAAGTGGTAAGTTGGTATCTTGTTACAAGGTGAATTCCAAGTGGACATACAGAGGTTAACCCAGAAGTTGGTTTGTATGTAACTAAACTGTGAAATCACCAGAAATGGGCTTCACACATTGAACCCATGCCGGAAATCGATCCCAGGTTTTCAGTGTAACAAGCGAGCGCTTTAACCACTAGGTTACCCGACTGCCCCTTATGAGACTGGAAACGTCACTAACATGTTGACATACAATCTACATAAACAATGTAGTTTTACAAACAGCCTTACATTCTTTCTACACCAAAGACTTGCAATTAAGAATTGACTTCATTGGAGTATGAACCTTCATAGAGTGAGGGCCAAACTGTCTGATCAAGTCAAAACTACGATAGTTTGGATGTGCATTTCTTCGTTTTGTTTACTAGGATAGCGAGAACATTGGACAACAATCATGCTGTCAAACTCTCTGACTTTTCTCAATGGATGCTAAAATAATATTTCGAGATTAAAGGGTATAAATGATCAGAAAGATAGCTTCTGTATGTATTCATGCTAGGAAAACCCAGGGGATTCCCCTGGAATGTGAAAGTAGTCCGTCAGTGTTTACGTCATTTTAAGAACAAGGTCTCATGAAAAACGTATGCACGTCACATTGTGTCCAATCACTAGATTATTCACAGGCTGTAGTCAAATAGCTGGAATATTGCTGAGTGTGGTGTTAAACAACAAACAAACACATCTCCAGTCAACATGCTGGATGTTAAACAATTAGCAATTACAAGAATCTTGTCCAAACTGAGACGTTCGCTTGTGTATCACATGCCCAGGTCACCCGATGGTGCCTGCATCCTGACCAACTCCAACGACAACATCCTCCGCCTCTTCAACCTCCCCGAGGGGGTGTACACCGACGGCCAGGACATTCCCGAGGACATGGTGAGTCACCTGTAGACTGTAAATCTGTTTGATGGGCATTACTTAGATATTTGATTGGCATTATAGATTGTGTGTTGTTGTAGTTGACAAGGGGGTCGGAGTAGAATGTTTATCTAACAGAATAGACTGGCCGGTGTATCTCTGGATTAGTAGGTGTCATGTTAGCAACTTGAGGAGATGTGGCAGGTTAGGGAACTTTGACTATAAGACTGTGGACGCGAGGTGGCTACGTGTCATTAGGGAAACACAGGATGTGAGGGAGTACCATATTTGACGTAATAAGCGCCCGGGGCGCTCTCAAAATTAGATATAGGGGGCTCTTATTAGAATATTATTTTGGTAAAAAAAAACATAGTTGAAAGATAAATTTCGTTGTTTATGCTGACAGCCTGAAATGTTTATGTATGACATATATTTTTCCAGATTTTAATTGCCCATAAATAAGGGTGCATATAACATATGTGTGCGTATTATACCAAATAAATTAGTCTTGTGTACATTGATCAAATTGGGCTTGTTCACTAGCCATTATATCAGCAAATATCGCTGTGGGCGCTTATCAGAGCGGGGCGCTTATTACGTACAATACGGTATTTGTTTAATCATGTACTGGCTGGTTTGACAACTTGTTGAAGTGAATTCAATAAATAGGCCTCCTCATGTCTCTTGTTTGTTGTTGGTCTGCAATAATAACTGCGTCATGAAACTATTGTGGGTGGGTGTCGCTCGCAGTTTTCACAGTACTTTCCTGCTCACAAAACTATCCAGATTTACAGTATACTACTCAAAAAAGTTTAAAACACCCATTTCTTTAATATAACTGGAATATTGCTGATTGTGGCGTTAAACAACAAAGAACCAATCAAAGAATGGCTGAAACAAGTTGTTCTTTCTGCCCAGGTTCCAGCCCTGAAGATGAAAGAATCGGAACTCATCTATGACTTCTGCTGGTATCCCATGATGCATTCCTCAGACCCGACTTCCTGCTGGTAAGTCATACCGTCTGTCCACATAACTGTCAGTGTGTCCCCTTAGGTAAGAGACTTTGTTCAACATGTGCTTCTGTTCACCCAGCAGTGAGTGGGTACCCGGTAGGATGACACATTGCAACCTGAGTATTACAGTTACTGACTCATACCCTTCATTTTGACCTTTGAATCTTTCTATTGAGATAAAATTCAGTTGAATGATTTGTCATTTGCTTCATGTGTTTCTGAAAATTGCTGAATATGGAGAGGTTTTTATCAGTGGCAGATGCAGGGTTTTGAATGCATTCCCCCTTCACTCACTCACTCACTCACTCACTCACTCACTCACGCAGAAACTCAAACAGACACTCACTCGCTCTTTGAAACCCTTTGATATGACGACTATTCTGTTCAAAGTGGTGTTAAACCCAACTCACTCACTCACTCCCCTGGATCTGGCTCCACTGTGGAAACCCTTGTTGTGATGTTTACCCTGATTACTTTCAGTTTTGTGAGTACGAGTCGGGAGACCCCTGTGCACATGTGGGACGCCTTCACAGGAGAACTCAGGTGCTCATACCGAGCATTCAACCAAGTGGTGAGAATCTGGAACATGTTTTTTAATCTTTTAATTATCTGTTTTAAATATCAAGTTCATTGCTTTTGGTCCCTAAAGGTCCATATCCAAGTTGTCCACCTCAAGATGTTGATATACCAACCTTTATGTTCCCCAAACCCAGAGGGGTCTAATGCTGTTACCACAAAGTTGTTTCCACCAATCAAATGTATGACCTTTCCCCATATGACCTTTATGTTCTGTTTGACCTTCACCTCAATATGACCTGTACGTTCTGTTTGACCTTCACCTCCACATGACCTGTCTGTTCTGTATGACCTTGACCCTATATGACCTGTTTGACCTGTATGACCTTCACCTCCATATGACCTGTATGTTCTGTTTGACCTTCACCTCCAAATGACCTGTCTGTTCTGTATGACCTTCACCTCCACATGACCTGTTTGTTCTGTATGACCTTGACCCCAATATGATCTGTATGTTCTGTATGACCTTCACCTCTATATCACCTGTTTGTTCTGTTTGACCTTGACCCCAATATGACCTGTATGTTCTGTGTGACCTTCACCTCCATATGATCTGTTTGTTCTGTATGACCTTGACCCCAATATGACCTGTATGTTATGTATGACCTTCACCTCCATATGACCTGTTTGTTCTGTATGACCTTCACCTCAATATCACCTGTATGTCTCATATGACCTTCACCTCCATATGACCTGTATATTCTGCATGACCTTCACCTCCATATGACCTGTATGTTATGTATGACCTTCACCTCCATATTACCCATATGTCCTGCAGGATGAGGTGACGGCAGCTCACAGTCTGGCCTTCAGTCCGGATGGCAGGAAGCTGTACACCGGCTTCAACAAGATGATCCGAGTGTTCGACACAGCTCGCCCAGGACGAGACTTCCACAGTAGACCAACATATGGTAAGTGTACATCAATGTTCAGACTGTTACTGGCTGGAATATAGATCTTAAACATGTTTATTTGTTGCCCTTATGTTGAGACAGTTGAAACTAAAGATGTGTTTACCCTTACACAGCTAAACAAGGCCAGTGCGGGATTATCTCTTGTATCGCCGTGAGCCCCACAGAGCAAGGCCTGTATGCTGCCAGCTCATATTCTAGAAGTGGTGAGTAGATACGGTTCAATTATGAATTTGTTTTTTTTGTATGATATATCTTTCAGAAAAAGATAAAAGAATAAACCTTGTAAAATGTACCTGCAAAATATTAGAATTACCTGCCTCTTCAGTCCTATAATATCAGGTGTGGTATAGGCAAATTTAAATTTTGAAAAACCCCGTAATATGTACCTGTTAATATCTAGCTCAGGGATATCTATTTTCTGAAAGTTTGACAATATTTTTTTCAGTTGCTCTGTATCATGAACCAAAAGGTGACATGGCCTGCATGTTTCAAGGTCAGCAAGGGGGAGTAACTCACATCATGTTTTCACCTGATGGCAACAAGCTGTATAGTGGAGGAAGAAAGGTAACTGATGTTTTTGTGTATGTAAATAGTGCTACTTCTGTCTGATGCCGAGCTTAGTGAGGTTGTAGACACTGGTACTGATGCTGTACATCTATTTCTTAAGGTATTTCTGTAATCCTTTTCTGTGATGACAAATTGAAAATTACAAATTGGTTTCTTCAAGGACTTGATTGTTAAGGCATAAGGGGGCACGTTCGACTCAGTCATTGAAGGTACTGGAATCGACTGTGTAGAGTTGCAACACTTGCAACAATGTGTGATGGCAAATAAATGGATCAGGTGGCACAGCATGGATCGTTTGCTCATTTGGTGGGCGTGTTGTTGAGCACAGTTGCAAACAGGCACACAGACACATGCACAGACACACAGACACACTGACAAACACAGACACACTGACAAACACAGACACATGCACAGACACACACACACACTGACAGACACATGCACAGACACATAGACACACTGACACACACAGATAAACATACATGCACACAAACAAGACACATGCACAGACACATACAGACACAGATGCAGACACACACAGCCTAGTGGTTAAAGCGTTCGCTCGTCACGCTGAATGCTCGGGTTCGATTCCCCACATAGGTACAATGTGTAAAGCCAAATTCTGGTTTCCCCTGCTGTATTATTGCTCGAATATTGTTAAAAGTGACATAAAACCACACACACACTCACTCTTGATGAATTGTCGTAAGAGACTTACTGCATCAGATTCTCAGGATGGACTTGGATGTCATCGTTCATGGACGACGTGGGTCGTTGATCACAGCATTCACCGGATTGTCCGGTACAGACATGATAATTATTTGGCCGCGGTTATACAGCTGGAATATAGGGTGAGTGAATGAGTGAGTATTGTTTTATGCCGTTTTTAGCAATATTCCAGCAATATCACGGCGGGGAACACCAGAAATGGGCTTCACACATTGTTCTCATGTCAGGAATCGAACCCGGGTCTTCGGCGTGACGAGCGAACGCTTTAACCACTAGGCTACCCGACCGCCCCGATGGAATATAGAGTACAGTGTTCTACAACACTCACACTCACACAGATGGATTGGGTGGTCAGTGTCAGTGGCTTGCTTGTCTGTAGGTCAGCATACCCCCACAGCATTGAACATTGCCCATGCTATCAATCACTGGTTTCAATTGACTTAATTATTGTTAAGCTGCTGTCATACAGCAAGACTTGTGGTGTAAAACAACGAACAAACAAAAGCAACTTTGTTTTCTTTGTAGGATCCTGAAATTGTTTGCTGGGATTTGAGAAAGCCGGGAAATATTTTGTTTGTTGCCATGAGACAAGTACAGACTAACCAGCGAATATACTTCGACCTGGACAGGTGGGTTGATGAAATCACGAATATTCTTCGACTTTCTTTGTGAGCATAATTTTTGTTAGTGCTCCAAGACATGCAATATTTTCTGGAATGGTGGGAGCTGAAGAATTGTTGTTTTTTACAAAACGTTTTTTCAGGACACCCTACTGGTTTAGTGAACATGTATTCTTGTTTTGGAACCTGAGGAAAAATTAAGTTTTCCCTGGCGTCCCTTCCCTTGTCGACTGCCTCTGTGGTCTAGGGGTAAATCGTCTTCCCGAAGAGCGGAAGGTCAGGGATTTGATCCCCCTCTGTGTTAAAAGATGGTACTTGTTGTTACCTTGTCTGGCACACAGCATTAAGAGGCTAAAACAATGACTGGTCGGCTTGGAGTCAGTATACTGTGTTTGAGAGGGGTATTCATGTTACACTTTTTCATGGTATCTCAGTGGGCTAGCACTATAAATATTCATCAGCCACACACACACACGTGCATGTACGTCGCTACATAAGTGCAATGATCTTGGATGCGACGTTAAACCCAATTTCACCTCACCCTTCCCCTTCCCCAGTCATCTTAGGCGCAGCAGTGCGCTGTAAAGAGTTGTGTCCATTGGACACACCAGAAAACTATGATTGTGGGTTCGAATCCTGGTTCACCCTTATTATGTTTCTAGGTTTGTTAGCACCATACCTGTGCTTGTGGGTTTCACCGAAGTGGTAAACGTCTGAGACCTGCATCACTTCGGGCTTTCCTCCCACATTCACTCACTCACTCTTCCTCTCCCCCTCTTCCTACCCTGACCCCCTGAAATGTTTCCGTATGTTGGTACAGTGGTGTTGCCTACTCGTTCAAGCTTTTGTTCGTCACACGGAAGGCATGGGTTTTGTTCCCCACACAGATAAAATGTGTGAAGCCCATTTCTGGTGTCCCGAGCCGTGATATTGCTGGAATATTGGTGAAAGTGGCTTAAAACCATACTCACTCGCTGCATATGTGATGCGTATGTGCATTTTGATGAAACTGCTTGACTTGTTTGTTCACATTTATACTACATCAGACTATCAAAACACCAAGTCACTCAGACCGTTGTCTTTTTCAGCACTGGGAGATACCTATTTTCTGGTAACCATGACGGCACTGTGAGTATCTGGGATACCCTGCAGCCCCCCGAGTCTGGGATGCCAGATGATGAGCCCCTCCTCAAGCCAGTGCTGAACTACCAGGCACACACCGACGTGGTCAACGGTCTCAGGTACTCACTCACTCACTCACTCAACGTGTTACCTTATCAGTGTTCCTGCTTTCCGGTTGTTACAGTCGTGCCCCGCTTATAGGGACTTCAGATATCCGGAAACCTCGGTTCCCGGACGATTTTCATTCAAAACGAAATAATTACTATATAAATATAGTCCGGAACCGGACGGTCATTTTCATACACAAAACACTGAAATGCACACAAAATTGTCTCACTTATCCGAACAATACACTTCCGCTGGTGGTAATCCTTCCGCTGGTGGTAATCCTTTGATTCGTGAGAAGTCAATTAACCAAGTGACACATTATTGTTTAAAATTCAAACCTCAAAATGTGGTAAAGTTCAAACTTCCATGTCATGAGTTGCATAATTGAAGGGAAGTAACTCTTCCAGTAAGAAGCTGGTTTCAGTTATACGGAAATTCGTTTATACGGACGAATTGTGAAATGACGCAAGATTGTCCGTATAAACGAGGCACGACTGTACCAGTTTTTGACTGGTAAAATAAGGCTTGGACTGGTAATTCTCGTGACTGCCAGTCCCTGTGGACCGGCAAATGAGGTATCTTGTAAGTCTTTGTTGTTGAACAAAACATCATCAATAGTCAAGAAAGTATACTTTCGAATGGAGTCAGCTCATCTGTTGTGAATAAGGTTTCTCTGTCGTCTATTTTTAGTGCAAGCAAATAATTTTTCACTTTGCTTCGAGGTAAACTATTTTTTTTTAGTGACTTAGTCTTGAACCAAAGTGAAATATTCAGAGGAAAAGAGAAAATTGTGATTGAACTTTGTGTGAATGATGTGTAGATCTAAATACATGTTAGTTACTTAAGAAATGATGTCAGTGAATTTGTCAGCCATGAAGTAAACTGCATTAAAATTGATGTTGAAAGAATTAAGACCAAGTAATTTTTTATGCAATTTTTATTTATTTCAAAATTGGGATTGACAACAATTGGGTGCGACTGGTAATTTTTATGGTTGTCAGTTACCATGTGTCAGTGTTACATTATGTTTTATTGCGTTTCCTTGTTACTTTTTGTTGCCATTGTTACAGTGTTACATTGTGTGACAGTGTTACCTTTTCTACCTTGTGTTAATTTTTGTATCCGAGGTTATTGTGTGACATGTGTTACCTGTTCTAGTTTGTGTTACAGTGTTACCTATTGTTAACAATATTATGTACCTTGTGTTACCATGGTTACGTTGTATGACAATATTACCCTGGTTCCTGGTTACCGTGGTTATGTTGTGTGACAATATTACCTTTACCATGGTTACATTTTGTGACAATATTACCCTGTTACCTTGCGTTACCATGGTTACGTTGTATGACAATATTACTCTGGTTCCTGGTTACCGTGGTTATGTTGTGTGACAATATTACCGTTACCTTGTGTTACCAGGGTTACCTTGTGACCAAAGTACCCTGTTACAGTAATAGTGAGTGATGCCTGGTTACATTATGTTACAGTACAGTATGACCTTGTTTAATCATTATCCCTTGTGTACCAATGTGTTCTGTTGTGTTCCATTGTGTTCCGTTGTGTTCCATTATGTTTTGTGTTTCAGTGTTCACCGGACGATGCCTTTGATGTGCACCACCTCTGGACAGAGGCACTACCCCGCACTTGGCGACAGTGACGACTCGGACACAGAGACAGCACCCAGTAGCAGCAGCATCGACTACAGCCTCCGTCTATGGTATTACCCTCAGTCAACGGACCAAGCCCCCTCCTCGTGATGTCTTCACATGCATTGTACATTGTATGAATAAACTTATATGAATATGATATGTTTCTTTGAGTTTTAATTAAGACTGTAATTTCCTAAGCCAAGCTAGCTGCAGGCAAGGGTGACAGATCAACTGGTATGTTTATCCATTTGGGTCCTGTTCCACAGAGTGATCATAGTGCTAAGGAGAACTAAACTCCCCATCTTTAAATGCAGACTTACGACAGCCATTGCACTACGATCACTTTGTGGATTGGGCCCAGGTGTGTATTTGCATTTGTTTCTTTGTTTGTTGTTTAACTCCGCACTCAGAAATATTCCACCTATATGATTGCGGTCTGTAATTAATTCATTCTCGACCAGACAACACAGTGATTAACACAATTCGGACACGATGACATGCATCAACCAAGTCAGCGAGCCTGACCATCCGATCCTGCTAGTTGCCTCTTATGACAAGCATGGGTTGTTGAAGACTTATTCTGGACTGGATATTCAGGCTTTGCCTTCACATGTCTATGTCAGACGGAAGAGTTGAATTGCGACCGTTGTAACAGTGTGACTCCTCCACCATGTTGAATGTGCACTGCCCCTCCCCGAGATAGATGGTGTCTCCCCCCTCCCACTCACACACACACCAGTAGTACTTGTTACCGATGAAGGGGTGGGGCAGGTACCCCCGATGTACATTAGGGTAGCAGGGGTGGGAGGTGTCATCTGACTACACGATCTCAATCCCGATAGTCGCCTTTTACAACAAGCATGTGCTTCTTTTACAGCAAACATGGGTTGCTGAAGACTTATTCTACTCCGATCTTCCAGGGTCGTATTTGCATTTTGTTATTCGGAATCCCAAGTAAAGATGCCCAACGTTCGTTGATTGTGATTCACTGCACAAGTTTCTTTTTGGGTCCTGCTGTCGTCATATTGTTCCTACTAGAATTTTAACCTTCTCTTAGTCTAGTGGATAGAGCGTCTGCACGCAGGGCGCAAGGTCGTTGGTTGTTCCGCAGCCGCATCATACCAAATTAATCACCACTCTTTACCCATTTCTCCTCACCTCATCTACTAGTGTTAGATACACTACTCAACATTTAAATCTGGGTTAGAATAGGTCTTCAGCAACACATGCTTGCGGTCTAGGCGACTGTGCCTGTTGTAATTGGCCACTAACGGGATCAGGTGGTCAGGTCGATGCATGTCATCGTATCTCAATTGCGAGAATCGATGCTCATGATGTGAATCACTGGATTGTTTGGTCCAGACTTGATTATTTACAGACCGCCGTCATATAGCTGGAATATTGCTGAGTGCGGCGGTAAACAACAGAAGGTCCGGGGTTACTATGTCTGTCGCTCGGCATCAAGGGGCTAAAACAAGGACTTGATGGCTCGGAGTAAGTGTACTGTGTCTGAGTGGATATTCATGTTAAACTGTGGCATGATATCTCAGTGGGCTAGCACTATAAATCGACATCAGTCCCAACTAGTACAAGCAACCACACATACACACACACATGTGCATGCAGGTCGCTATATAGGTTCAATAATCTTGGACAAGACGTTAAACCCCATTTCACCTCACCTTTTCTTGGTATCATTGGGTGATAGGGTAGAATACTGTTAAAGCCTCAGTCACAGGGAAGACATGGTCCGATTCCATGTGGGTACCATATATGAAGCCCATTTCTGGTGTCCCTGCCATGATATTGATGGAATATTGCTAAAACCATACTCAATCACTAGTGTGTCGTCCCAAAGGTGTCCTCTGTCCTGGCATCCTGGGTTCGAGTCCCAGATTTGGCCTGATGACTATTGGTTTGTCAGGACCATACCAGTGCCTGTGGATTTCATCACACTACAGTGTAGGAAACTTAAGACTTTTCCCCTGCACCTGGGTGACACCCATGATATAACTGAAATATTTTTTTAATGAAGGATTGAGACAACCTTATTTATCTGACAAGGGTGCATAAATCAAAGTCCATTTAACAAAACTTCCCTTATCAGATCTTTTACTTCATATATGTGTACCTGTCTCCCCGAAGCTGGGAGGAGAGCTAGCATCAGATCAACTTTCTAATCAGGTAATCAACGTCGGGATTCTAAATTCTCCGTACGAGTGAGCAAAGCATTCAAACACGAAAATGTGATTGCTATATCTCCAATATAATCAAGAATATAATTGGCAAGTTCCAAATGCAAAAAATAAAGCTGTGCTGTTCCATTGTTGTGATGTTGTATGCATCCTGTCGTTTCTGACCAACGTGGCATCTTAACCCAATGAGGGGCGCAATCGAGCATATATTTTTTTTCTGTGTTTGATTTATTTCGTTCAGATCCACCGGACTACAATTGTGGCATCCTCAAATCGTCAACCAGAGGAGTATACTATCAGAGCAACAGATCAGATTTTATCAGCTTGTGTATGCTTTGAAATGTGTAATTATTCGTACAAAACTGGAAATATGTTGGCAGCCGGTACATAATCGAGCCAGGCAAACCAAGGACTAATAGAATGAGACCACCCCACAACGTCAGTGTTCAATGACTGCAATATTCGTTCGTGTGTTGTTTTACGCCGCACCCAGCACTACTCTAGATATGTGACGGCGGCCTGTGCATAATCGAGTCTGGACCAGACAAGCCATTGATTGGCATCATGAGTATCGGTCTACGCAGTTGAGAAATGATGATATGTATCAACCAAGTCGGTGAGCCTGAACACCCGATCCCGTTAGTCGCCTCGTACCACAATGAGATGCTGGATCCGCCCTTGCCATGTACTTATTACATGTTACCAAAATACTACTTCGTTGGCATTTATGATCGGAAATTTATTTTGGGTCCCAGTTTACATCTGTATATATCATATACCTCACTGCTTGTGTTTACAGAGGTATTCCCCAGGCGCTGGCCGGCGTTTCCCAATGGCTTGGATGAGTGTGGGTGTGGTTGGCGGGAAATACTGGCACGTCTGCGACGGAGCGCAGCCACAGTCGCCATTTTGTTTCCACTGACCATAGCACCACTCATTTTCGTGTAAGTACGGCTTACATGTTCCTGTGGAAGACAACACGTTTATAAGTATTGGATTATTACACGCTATACATGGCCATTTAATGGTCAGTCTTTATACCCTCTCGTCAAGCTTTTCGTAAACCTTACATTAACCATTTTCAGTTCCACAAGAAGTGGCCTTAGCATACCAATAGTCTCCTAATTTCATCATTTCGAGTAAAATTTAAAATACTGTGTGATACGTTCTCAACTGCTCATTGTCGTGAGATGTGACAGGAGATTTGATTATTCTCAATTCATGAAAACACACCACTTTATGGAAAACTGCAAAAATCAGAGGGCTGATTGAACCAAATGTTGAACATTAGTGTTGAACCAAATGGTATGGAAGGTCAACATTGCTATACAGATTCTTTGACTTTCTGTCGATCGGCGGATCTGAACATTAAAGAGAACTTTATGAAAGTGATGGATATTCAGGTCAACTCCCTCTGACCCATTTACCTTTATGCAGCTCAGTTGCCCTTCAATACATTTAAAAACAACGGTCAAGTAGAAAACGTGAATGAACATTTTTTATGTATCTTATACGTAGTACACACACTCGTGGGTGACAAGCGTAGACAGGGTCACTCATCTTGTAGAAAACATCAATATCTCCAAAAATGTAGCATGTCATATTATTCACAATCTTTAGTTGTGAAGCCCATTTCTGGTGTCCACCACTGTGATATTGATTGAGGCGATAGGGTGGCCTAGCGGTTAAAAGTATTCTCACTCACTCATTAAATGATTTATGTAGAGCATCCATGTGGATTGTTTAGCGTGTGTCGGTAGTTACTTGCTTAGGTAACTTGCCAGGCCAATACGTCTCATTCAAGCCGTTTACAAATCACTTTGTTTCCCTACTGACACAAGTTTGTTTGTTTGTTTGTTGTTTAACGCTACACTCAGCAATATTCCAGCAATATGACGGCGGTCTGTAAATATTCGAGTATGGACCAGGCAATCCAGTGACTGACATCATGAGTTTCAAGAGACATGGGACATCATGCACCAACCAAGTCAGCAAGCCTGACCACCCGATCCCGTTAGTCGCCTCTTACGCTAGGCATAGTCGCCTCTTACGGCAAGCATGGGTTGCTGACGACCTATTCTTAGAAGACAATGGAACATAGTCGCGCTTTGATGTTGAAATAATTATGTATCTTTATTTTCTTCGGGCTAACCAACCTAGGGGCGGTCGGGTAGCCTTGTGGTTGCAGCGTTAGCTCGTCACGCCGAAGACCCTGGTTCGATTTCCGACGTGGGTACAATGTGTGAAGCCCATTTCTGGTGTCCCCCGCCGTGATATTGCTGGAATATTGCTCAAAGCGGCGTAAAACCATACTCACTCACTCTAACCAGAATGGCTTCGCTGATGTGTCTGATGCAAACGCATGCCATCATGTACTTACCCTGTATGGAGCTGAGCTGACGTTTGCTCACAATCAGAGGGCCGGTCCGTTTCCCACAGCATTCGTTCTGGGCACAGTCAGTGTCGGCCATACACACCTGTTGTACAGGAAGACGGCTCAACACACTGCATGCTACCACCGGCACCTGAAGCAAACATAATGGAAAAGGACATTTTTTTATGACATTATCAGGGTAAATACGCACGTCAACTGCACGCTTGGATCTTGCATACAGTATAAAAGAATAAAAAGAAAATATTTGACTAGAGTGTCCCAAGGTTTATATGCAAGATATGGCTTGTCTGACTGGGTTGATGCATGTCATCGTATCCCAATTGCGTGGATCGATGGTCATGATATCAATCACTGGATTGTCTGGTCCAGACTCGATTATTTCCAGACCGACGTCATATATATTGCTGAGTGCGGCGTAAAACATCAAACAACCAACCATACATGCATCTTCACGAGGTAAGAGAGTTAATTGACCATACAATCCACAAAACCATCTTCCTGAGGCATGAGAGTTAACTGATTTTAGAAGTCCAGTTTCCCATCCAGACTGGAATTCCTGGTCTCGATCGTAGCGCCACCAGTGGTTATTACGAGTAATGTCCCTTCTAAGCCTCTCCTATGGACCAATCAGATTCCACTTCTCGTATCACTTGCATTTGTCTTAAACAAAATGGTGGCGCCCAGTCAAAACGATCTGATCGATAAAATCAAGATCTATATTGCGATAAAACCGGTCTTACATCGCAAAGCGCATCAAATAACGCGAGCACCTTGATCAAAAATATTAAAAGATCTGGAAAATATCTGTTGACGAGTTGGCGGTGCGCATGCTTTGGAAATCCTGCAATCGACCGAAATCTGCACGACAGTTTAAATGTTCACTAATTTTGGGGAAAACCCTATAGAGTGATGAATAGATGAACGAAATGTTGGTAGCCCAATGGAAAATGTAATAACCCAATTAAAATAGAAACCCTGGAGTAAAAACTCAATTGCTCAAAAAAGTCACCTGGAGTTCTGTTCAGAACATTCCATTGTTCTAATCATGTACCATGCCTATTGCACACAAGACTATTCCGAACTTTCCTAGGACCCGAGCTGAAGTTGAACAAGAAGGCGAGTAGCGACTGTGGCGATGATGTCTGATTGGCGACGATAGGGGCGATAAGAGGACACTTGTCTTTGCAACCACGAAATTGGAATATTTAAGTGTTATTGATGTGATTTACGGCGACGGAACATTCTATCCGTTTTCAACCAGCTGTACACACTTCGTGGACGCAGAGAAGACATGCACTCGTGCTGGCTGTTACACTGAATTAATTAACGGTGGCAGTATATGTATATGTCTTGGTTTCTTACGACAGCACCGAAATGTCGAAAGTACTTATAGTGCAAAGGTCCTTAACCGACCCCGAACCAGAGAAAATACTTGACCAGCATCGAAGTGTCTTATCCCCAAATTACCTCTATTTTAGATTTTAGACACTTCGGGACGACACCGACGACTTTATAGTTGAGACACGGGTGGTCCAGTTGTCTCAAGCGCCACAGTTCGTGTTCCGAGTTGCGCCCCTTAGGCGTGTCAGAATCTTATGATCGTGGTGTGGAACCCCATATTAGCACTGATTGTGATCTTAGTATGTAAGCACCATAGTTGCAGCTGCTCGAGGCTTTCACCAAAGTGGTCAAAGTCTGAGACCTGCATCACATCTGGTTTCTACCCACATTAAGCTGCCACGCCCTTATGCAAGATGAATACTGTAGAAAGTCACTCATTCACTTACTTAAAAGAGCATTTAGTAGCGCAACAGAAACATTGTGACGAAATATTCAAGATATACTACTCAAAACAAGTTAAAGAACATCCCCAATTGAAAAGTTGTATTATGCAATACCCACCAGCTATGACAGATTAAGAAGAAAGAAATGTCTGGTGTTCTTTTGAGTTGTACATGTGTATAAATCTGGGCTTTCGGGTTGGCGATAATTGTTATCTACGACCGAGTTCCTTCAAATTATGGTTATGAGGGAAAATAATAATAAATATGAAATTTAAACAGTGGCTACAATAGCCCTTTGTTTGTGTTACTCAAACTTAATATTGATCTAGTTTCAGAAGGTGAACTTACGAGAAGAGTTAGCAATAATCCAGATACATATGCTGGAGCCATGTTTGCCGAAATCTGTGGAAAAAATCTGACTTGTTCCTAGGTTATAGGTCAGAGATAGGTAAAAGTGGGTTATCTGAAGGTTGAGAGAAGTGTCCTGAGATTAAATGTGACGCATTAACAAAAACAGGTGTTAAAGTAGAATACACCCTCCTTCATCCGGACGATACAGTTTCCAGTGAAATCGTCCGTAGTAACTAATGTCCGGATTAACGAAACAAGGGTGTGTAGTATTGCCTATTGATTTAGACTATCCTAACAATACACACCCCAATTGGGGATCCGAGTGACAGGCGACTAAATGAATCGGATGGTAAGACACGATTATTTGGTTGATTGCGTGTCATCGTGTCCAAGCAAAGTGGAATGTTGCTCTTACTGTTAATCACTGGATTGTATGGTGCAATGCCGTCGTTACATAACTGAAATATTGTTCCGCGTTAAAAAAGAAAGAAACAAACAAACAGTAATGATCCAGCGGCGGCGTTGCTGGGCATATGGGGCAAGTAAGAATAGGGTATTGGGTGGTCTATAACTTATGGAACATAGTAGGGGCTTTGTCGCGTTGCTGCCCTTACAAAAACCAGCAGATTGTCAATTTTACCATAGCGCGACAATGCGACAATGCGACAATTTGACCAATCAGATAAGCAAAGGGTTTGTTTCTTGTTGTGAAGCAATAACAATATATGAAACCAATTCTAAAGCGCAATGAAAGATTTGTTTTATTTTTGTGAGTGGATGTGCGAGTGTGTGTGAGATGCGAGTGTGTGAGTGAGAGTGTGTTCGTGTGAGAGTGAGTGTGTATGTGTGTGTGTGAGAGTGATGCGAGTGTGTGAGTGAAAGTATGTTTGTGTGTGAGTGAGTGTGTATGTGTGTGTGCGTGAGTGTGTGAGTGAGAGTGTTTGTGTGTATGTGTGTTTGTGTGAGTGTGTGCGTGAGCGTGTGAGTGAGAGTGTGTTTGTGAGTGTGTATATGTGTGTGCGAGTGTGTGTGAGTGTGTGTTTGTGTGTGCGTGAGTGTGTGAGTGAGAGTGTTTTTGTGTGTGAGTGAGAGTGTGTTTGTGTGTGAGTGAGTGTGTATGTGAGAGTGTGTGAGTGTGTATATGTGTGTGCGAGTGTGTGTTTGTGTGTGCGTGAGTATGTGTGTGAGTGTGTATGTGAGTGTGTGTGAGTGTGTGTGAGTGCAAGGGTGTTAACTGACTGTAAAAGTCAAATCAAAGCGCGAAACGAAATCGGCATCCGGTTCGTAAACAACATGGATTTCAACGTGCGGATTTCGGTCGACTGCAGGATTTGCAAAATATGTGTACCGTTAACGTGGCGTTGACAGATGTTTTCCAAATCTATTCATAATTAAGGTGCTCACGTGATTTCATGCACTTTGGGAAATAAGACCCGTTTTTACCATATATATATTGATCATCGATCATATCGTCTTGACTGGGCGCCGCAATTTGTTTGAAACAAATGCAAGTGAAATGAGAGTTGGCATCTGATTGGTCATAGAAGGGACATAACTCTTATAGCCACTGGTGGCGCTACGATAGAGCCCAGAAACTCCAGCCTAGTTCGGCAAGGATGGAAACTGGACGTTTAGGGTCAGTTAACTCCCTTGCCTCGGGAAGATGGTGTGAGTGTGTGTGGGTGTGAGTGTTGTGTAACGCCGTACGCAATATTCCAGCTGTAGAACTGTGGCCTAATAATAATCATGTGTGCACCAGACAATCCAATGACTAATATTGTAATCAACGGCCGGAGCCTAGGAATCCGATGCATTAAGTTTCTCACGACAATTCATCGAGTGATCGAACGAGTAAGTGTGGTCTTACGTCGCTTTTAGCAATATTCTAGCTATTACGGCGGGGACAATAAGAATTGGCTTTACACATTGTACCCATGTGGGGATTCGAACCTGGGCCTTCGGCGTGACGAGCGAACGCTTTGACCACTAGGCTACCCCACCTCGAAATGCATCGAAAGTGCTTAGGATGTGAGCGAGGGAACCACAGTCAGCATTATTACAGCAAAATCATAAATGTCTGTAAATATTTTATCCTGGACCAGACAGACCAGTGATTGATAGTATGAACAAGGATCAACACCGTCGGGGTATACGATGATGCTCAATCAGAAAGTCACAGAGTCTGAGGTACAGTTTGGCCTCTCTAACCCGGAATCCTACGGGATTAATGATAACAGAATTAACAGGACTAAAACACAGGGTTAATGATAACAGAATTAACAGGAACAAAACACAGGGTTAATGATAACAGAATTAACAGGAACAAAACACAGGGTTAATGATCACAACATTAACAGGAATAAAACACAGGATTAATGATCATAGCATTAACAGGAATAAAACACAGAGATAATGATCACAACATTAACAGGAATAAAACACAGGATTAATGATCATAGCATTAACAGGAATAAATCACAGGGTTAATGATCACAACATTAACAGGAATAAAACACAGAGTTAATGATCACAACATTAACAGGAATAAAACACAGGGTTCATGATCACAACATTAACAGGAATAAAACACAGAGTTAATGATCACAACATTAACAGGAATAAAACACAGGGTTAATGATCACAACATTAACAGGAATAAAACACAGGGTTAATGATCATAGCATTAACAGGAATAAAACACAGGGTTAATGATCACAACATTAACAGGAATAAAACACAGGATTAATGATCATAGCATTAACAGGAATAAATCACAGGGTTAATGATCACAACATTAACAGGAATAAAACACAGAGTTAATGATCACAACATTAACAGGAATAAAACACGGGGTTAATGATCACAACATTAACAGGAATAAAACACAGAGTTAATGATCACAACATTAACAGGAATAAAACACAGAGTTAATGATCACAACATTAACAGGAATAAAACACAGGATTAATGATCATAGCATTAACAGGAATAAAACACAGGGTTAATGATCACAACATTAACAGGAATAAAACACAGGGTTAATGATCACAACATTAACAGGAATAAAACACAGGGTTAATGATCACAACATTAACAGGAATAAAACACAGAGTTAATGATCACAACATTAACAGGAATAAAACACAGAGTTAATGATCACAACATTAACAGGAATAAAACACAGAGTTAATGATCACAACATTAACAGGAATAAAACACAGGGTTAATAATCACAACATTAACAGGAATAAAACTAAGGGTTTATGATCACAGCATTAACAGGAATAAAACACAGGGTTAATGATCACAGCATTAACAGGAATAAAACACAGGATTAATGATAACACAATTAACAGGAATAAAACAGAGTTAATGATGACAAAAATAACGGAAATAAAACAGGGTTAATGATCACAGCATTAACAGGAATAAAACACAGGATTAATGATCATAGCATTAACAGGAATAAAACACAGAGTTAATGATGACAAAATTAACAGGAATAAAACACAGGGTTAGTGATAATTGCATTAACAGGAATAAAACAGGATTAATGATCACAACATTAACAGGAATAAAACAGGGCTAATGAGAACAATAGCAGGAATAAAACAGGATTGATGGTCACAGGATGAACAAATAAAACAGGATTAATTTCCACATGATTGGGCTTAGCTCCCACATTCAGCTGACACAAATGAAATCCTACGTTTTGGGCAAATCATTCAAAACAATGATCCAATCTCACCAAATAACTTAACTATGTCATTTCCATTTCTTCTTTGGTATAATCCGAGAAAGAAACAAACAAATACATAATAGATCTTGTCTGCATATTTTTTTATATTCCTATGATACGTATCCGGCATACTTCATGGCGACCTAGGGGCCCATTTCCTGGGGCTCACACAGATAGGTGCCGGCCAACATCTTCCTCTTCCGGCGAGTCACGGGGACGACGGGTGGGTAGCGGTGGCACGTGAGGGAGGGGGCACACCCACAAAAGCCGTTCTGAGTCCAGACTCCTCCGCACCACTCTCCGTGCTTCAGGTACGGCTTACAGGTTCCTGCAAGAGTGAGTGAGAGAGTGAAACGCCGATTTTGAATATCATTGCAGATATATCAAGGTGTTTCAGTTAAATGAATTGGTGAGTGAGTGAGTGAGTGAGTGATACGGATTTAAGCATTATCACTAACTCATGCACTCACCAAGGATCACAACCGGAGATTCGAAATGACATTGAGTATCAGGGTTAAAACCGCGTTGAATACTATTCCAGCCATATAGGCGTGTCAGCTTAATACGGCATAAGAATCATCTCCCGAGGCAAAGGGTTTACCTGAATTAGGCTGGAATTCAGGAGCTACATTTCGGCTGGACAAACGAGTCTATTTCGCCAGCAGGATTTGCAAAACATGTATCCCGGCAACTAGGCGGCGACAGATATTTTCCAAATATTTTCATGCTTTTAATAAATAAGCTTAAGTGATTTGATGGACATCGCGAGGTAAGACCCGTTTTATTACAATATAGATATTGACTATCGATCAGATCGTCTTGACTGGGCTCTTTCATGGTGTTTGAAGCAAAAGTGATATGACGTTAAACCCCATTTCACCTCACCTCACCTCAAGTTGCAGTGTTTTTCAGCCTAGTGACGTTTTGATAACGTTTTTAATATCTAAGTGTAAACTTTCTAATTCCTAGCAGTTTATGATGTCCCAGCATTAGAACCATTCGATTTTTAAATGGAGATTATGCTCCAGGGTCTGGTTGCAATTTCCCTGTCTAGACTGAGTGAGTTGGGTTTAACGCCAATATGAACAGTACTCCAGTTATTTCATGCCGTTTTAGCTTAAAGTGGGAGAAAATCCCTAAGTGATGCAAGTAACAGACATGCACGAGTATGGTGCTAACAAACCTAGAAACACGAGCGTGGCGAACCGTGATTCGAACCCACGATAATAGGTGTCTGGCGTGCCGAGGGGACGCAACTCTGCAAAGCGAATTGCGGCACCGTAGACGACTGGGCAACCCGTGTCCCTTCTCACGAGTCACTTCTCACGAGTCACTTCTCACGAGTCACTTCTCACGAGTCCAGAACTTGAAAATCAGGCATTGTCCCTGTATTTTCTACGAAAGAAGCCGGGCGATTTTATTTTTGTGTCTTTACAGGGCAACATCCGTGAGGATCCGGGTTACCAACCAATGCTTGCCGTAAGAGGCGACTATGCTTGTCGTAAGAGACAAGTATGCTTGTCGTAAGAGGCGACTATGCTTGTCGTTAGAGGCGACTATGCTTGTCGTTAGAGGCGACTATACTTCTCGTAAGAGGCGACTATGCTTGCCGTAAGAGGTGACTATGCTTGTCGTAAGAGGCGACTATGCTTGTCGTAAGAGGCGACTATGCTTGTCGTAAGAGGCGACTATACTTGTCGTAAGAGGCGACTATACTTGTCGTAAGAGGCGGCTATGCTTGTCGTAAGAGGCGACTATGCTTGTCGTCAGAGGCGACTATGCTTGTCGTAAGAGGCGACTAACAGAATCGGGTGGTTAGGCTCACTGACTTGATTGATGCATGTCATCGTATCCCAAATCGCGTATATCGATGCTCATGGTGTCAATCACTGGATTGTCTGTTATTTACGCACCGCCGTCATGTAGCTGGAATATTACTGAAGGCGGCGTTTAACACATACACAACTAACTACGCCCTCACCTTCTACAGTGGCAGGGTCGGGGGTCGTGAACACATCCCGTCGCCTGCTCATGATGAGGGGCCCCAGCTGCTTGGCACAGCACTCTCCCGACCCGCATTCCCCATCACTCCAGCAGGACCTGGTCTTTGGGAGTTGAAGGAGGGCCCCTGTGGTTGCCGGCACAGCCTGTGGAGAAGACGACCCAGTTCCTGCAGTTGCAGTAAATATACATTCTCCTAAAAAGTTGGGGATCGTCGAATATGGCAGCTGATTTCAGAAATACAAAGAGGTATCGAGTGACGGTAATGGATGGAGACCAACAAGGAAGGTGTAACGTGATAGCAGCAGAAGATGGTGGTGGTGTCTTGTAAGGGTGAAAAAAACAACAAGTGAGGGAGTGAGTGAGTTTGGTTTAACGCCGCTTTTAACAGTTTCCAGCAATATTGCGGCGTGGGAGGAAAGCCCGAAGTGATGCAGGTCTCAGGCGGTTTACCTCATCGGTGAAACCCACGAGCACGGGTATGGTGCTGACAAACCTAGAAACATAATCGGGGCAAACCAGGATTCGAACAAAAAAACAACAAAAACCAACAACAACAACCCCCCCCCCCCCCCCTCCCTGTAAGATAATATATAAAAAAAATAAAAAAAAATAAAAAAAATAAAATAAACAACAACAAAAAACAAGAAAGACGCAGGAGTGGGTAGTTAAAAGATGAATTTTTAGGATGACTTTCTCCTGCTCCATGATGATGTGCCCATTACAGACCCACTTCCAATTCTATCATGTTGGCTTGCATTGGCGTTTGCATGTCGTTCGTTAGAATGCCTCCAGACTAGTCCCCGCCTATCAGAATGTCCATAGTAAATCTGGACTCATCTGAAAACATTACACGAGACCATCGCCAATTCGCCAGTTTCTAAGCTCTCAACATAATGGCTAGACTGTGCAACACGTTGTCGCCGAACATGGAGATTAGCTGCTTGCAGACGTTTTCGCCGATGCCCTGGCTCTAGTGAACTGCGATTTGATTGGCTGTTTGGGCTCGATTTCAGTCTGGTGTCCGATAAATGATCCTGGACTTGTGTTTCAAAACTGATCATAACATTTATAGTTCATGGTACCCTACTTGTTTATGAGAATATAGCATCAGGACTAGTAGAGGATGTAGTTGTCGGGCTAGTAATCGTAGCAGTAGTCGTTGTAGAAGATGTTGTAGAACTCCATAATGGACGGTGTGGTGGCCTAGTGGTTAAGGCGTCGGCTCCTCTCGAATACATCGGGGGTTTGATTTCCAAAATGGAATAGTGGAGTATGGAGGCCATTCGTGGGTTGTCACCACTCTGTGGTATTTATGGAATATTGCTAAAAGTGGCGTCAAATCTCACTCAATGTCCGGATTAACGAACAATGTCCCTTTCAGGAAACGTAGATCAACATTAATCGTTAAACAATTTTCCCTTTTAACGGTTTCTGAATAAACGGTTTCCAAACTAACGGCCCCCGACCTAACGGGGTATTGACTAACGAGAGTATAAACAGTACGTGTTTAATTGAATTTCGATATATATGTATTCAGCCATGATGAAGTTCATATTTCATAGATACCCAACCTGATATTCGCCATTATTAAATATCCAATAAAACAAACTATGCCAGTCGCGTCATTGGGGTTTAAGCTGAGCGTTATACTTGAAGGCTTTCTCATGACGTGGCCTTGTTTACTATGCAGCTCATGTTGGGGGGCGGGCGGGGAATGTGTTGCTCATGTAAGCCTGCAGCTCACAGAGGATGGACGCTCAGGTAAGTCGACAATACATGGTGTTTTCGGTTTTCATTAACCTTTTCGTGTCTCCCAAATGTTTGAAAGGTTGTCTTTTCCAAAAGGACAGCCTCCGTGTTTGTAAACATGACGCGTGGAGGCCGCACGTGGACAGATGGGTAGTTCTGGTGTGCTGTATTTGTGTTTTCAAGGCGTGACAGTGACAGGAGGATGTCATACGCTGACGGATGTAACCCAGTTATGTACATTCTTGACTTCAGTAGTGAATAGTTTGGTCATCGTGTTGTCCGGATCTGTCCAGGTGTGTTGTTCTTTACTGTTAAGTCTGAGTAGATTTCAACCGCATGCTTGGCCTAGTGGGTGAAGCGTCTCGGCGCATCATATCAAAGACGTTAAAAGATGGTACTTGTACATGACACCATCACACATGGACATTTTGCAGGCATGTGTCTGTCTGTTCGTGAGAGAGAGAGAGAGAGAGAGAGAGAGAGATAGAGAGAGAGAGAGAGAGAAAGAGGGGAGAGAGAGAGGAGAGAGAGAGAGGGGGAGAGAGAAAGAGAGAGAAAGAGTGTTAGAGTGACTGAGAAAGAGAGCGTGAGAGAGAAAGCGAGAGTTTGAGAGAGAAAGAGCGAGAGAGACAGAGCGAGAGAGGGAGAAATAGATAGACAGACAGACAGTAGTACGACTGACAATAGTACATTTCCAACTTACAATCACCAGCAACAGGACACATATTTTCAAGACAGCCATACTGTAAGCGGCGCAGGAGCAAATCCCACGTGAGAGACCGACACCTGTCGTTAAATGATAACACAATGCCGTCAAATATCCTACACCTGACGCGGGAGTGCGAGTCTGCACTGTATTTTAGTAAACGACACAAGATTCTGGGAATCGGACCAAAGACCAGCGCATGCAGGTCGCGGAAAGCAGTCACTTGTCTCAGTCTCTGACAGTCTTGTTGGTTGCGAAGGGCGAGCAAAGGGAGATAATGAGTTATTTTTATATATTGGCACTGTTGAATATGGATCAACCACTGGCTTACCTGACCAATACTCGGTTATTTACGGGCAGACAGGATATAGCTGGGATGTGGGTGATATTTAACACACGCACGTTATCACATCGAACAACGTTATTGACCCCAAGGAATGTCTGTTTATAATCATTAGACGAGGGGCGCGGGTGTCCCTGTCATCTCAGGCGCCCCAATTTGCTGTACAGAATTGCGTCCCTTGGGCACGCCAGAAAAATCTATGAATGTGTGTTCGAATCCCCGTTCTTCCCGATACTGCTTCTTTGTGAGGTCGTTAAGGTGAAAAATTGTTGCAGACTGGATTAAAGCATGAAACTTTGCATAACTCTTTGGGATATCATTCTTAACAATAATGACCTAGTTTTCGAAAAATCCAAGATGGCGTCCATTTACCTGTAGAACTACTAAATCTGTCCATTACAAACAAAATGAAGACTTTTTTATGAATCAAACCACATTTATGCATTAAAGATCATGTTATACAGTCATTTATACAGTCAAGTCAGTTTTAAAAGTTTGTCAGCACCATACCCGTGCACGTGGGTTTCACCAAAGAGGTAAACATCTGATACTTCGATTCGGGCTTTCTTTCCACATTAAGCTGACACGCCTGATATAACTGAAATACTGTTAAAAGGTGTTAGAAATAATAATGATAATAATGATGATGATTTAATTCCTTAGCAACCCACCATAGAGATAGATAAAAAAAGTGAAGTTATGCACACGAAAACTGTCAAATCCGTGCCAAGACTGACAGTGCCAGTCAAAAGCATTCTACATCACAGTGTCATTGTATCTCTGTTCATCAAGTTTGTTTAATGTCATGATAGACCTACACGCCTGTGCATGTGGTATTGTACAGGGTTGTACAAACGTGGAATCTTGATGTAAAAAAGATGCTCCAACACCCTATAATGTCATGACGGAATGTAGACAACATAGCAACCAACTCGACTCCATAGTAACTATCACATCCATCCACTCGACTCACCTCAGTGCTAAAAGTGATCCTAGCAAACATTGTGAGTGAGTATTGGTTTACGCCGCTTTTAGCAATATCTCAGCACTTTCAGGACGGGGGACACCAGTGGGCTTTGCTCATTATACCCATGTGGGGTATCGAAGCCGGATCTTCGGCGTGACGAGCGAACGCTTTAACCACTTGGCTACCCACCGCCCGACGTCATTGTGAGGAATCCATATTTGAATAACTAGTTGCACTAGTTCTCGTGACTATCACATTAAGCACCACACAGTGTGGCGGCAATGTGATCCAAACATGATTCTTGTTCGTATAAGCCTATATCTAATCTAAAAGATTAAAATCAGCCATCATGATATTTTTGCACGAAATATATGCGGAGGGGTCCGTCGGTATGTGGTGCAGAGTCAAATAGTGCAATATTCCTACGCCATGGTTTCACGTAGTTTTAGGTTTCTAGGTTTGTCAGAACCATCCCAGTGGGGTTAAGACCGAGGTTAAGACCATCTAAAACCTGCGTCACTTCGGACTCCCCCCCCTCCCCCAAAAAAACCCAAACAAAACACACACACACAAAAAAACCAACAAAACAAAAACAAAAAACAAACAACAACAACAACAACAACAAAAACACAACAAAAAACAACATATATATCTGGAACATTGTTGATTCCGGCGAAATAGTGGAAGCCTTTTAATGGAACCATCTTCAGAGAGAACAAATACAACACAAACCTCATGAGGTATTATGTAGGTAACGGAAAAAGCCGATTAGACCCGAATGAGAAATGGCTTATTACATGCCGGTATTTCACAACCGCTAGGCCAGTACGTGTGTACGTTATTACGTGTTTCATCGGCATTTTTTTACTATCGTAACGACAAGCAAAACACAAACCTGTTGTTTGATCAAACGCGGGAGGCGATATTTCATGACCTAAATGAGTCCCCCTTCTCACGAGCTATGTGTCTGTAACGTTAATTCTAGCCCCGGGCGAGACTGCACGAATATTAAAATTTGCAACGCCTGTTGAGAATTATCAAAAGTGACACACGAGACAAAATGGATATAGATCCCATTAAACTAACTCGAGGGAGATCCGCCCTAAGGCCACATCAAGAACGTTCTTGTTTCTTAAAAAAATAGAGTTGTGACATTTTTGTTTTATATTTCACAATTGTACTAAATGAAAACAATGATATACAGCCGGACCTGACCTCGAAATCCGTTAATTGGAATGTACCAATATCTCGTACCTTGTCTATGGTCCCCACCGCCTCCCAATATAAATACATCTGAATTTGACCGCTTATCTCGCATTCGAGATAAGAATAGACTTTCGAACCTTTAATGTGATTATTTGCTGATTTGTGGTTAACGCGTTCGCTCGTCAGGCCGAAAGTCCGTGTTCGATTCCCTTCCTGCCGTGAAATTGCTGCAATATTGCTAAAATCAGCGTAGAGCCATACATCCCACTCACTCACTCACTCACTCACTCACTCACTCACTCACTCGCCGTATTGTACATGTCATATGTTAGGAACACAAATTGTACTATAGGAGCCTTTGTCGAGTCCAATCCATATTTTGTATAGCTGATATTCAATATGTACGCTATGGAGACAAACAAGGGTAATATTCTATTTATTATATAATGTCATTCTTACAATACTCGATGATTAACTCCAGAAACCTCGCATGAACACTGTTGAAGTGAACCGTCCCATTTATCAAATAGTGCCAAATTATGTGCATCCATGTTTGTCTACAATCACACAAACCTCGGAAAACCGCTAAAGTTCCCGGGAACGACCAAACAATTCGAGCAAGCAGACATTGACTCGATAATTACATGGAGATTAAGAATAGTTCCTGCTTGGCACCCTCATTTGCATACCAAATACCTATCACGATACCAAATTTATCGGACTGGATTAAAGCATCGATAACATTGTCGATCATATGATAAAAACACGATCTCGATCATTCTTGATCGCTCGTGTCATTCCGGGACAAGCCGAATCATTCGTCACCACTCGCCTCTTTCCGTAACCTGAAAGAATAAACACGAGTTGGTCACAAATGAAGCCGAATGGTCTTTTTGCATCTTACGGAAAGGAACGGGTGGTTACGAGTGGTTCCCGATTTGCAAAATCACAAACGGTATTTCAGGCAGTAGAACGGGTTACAACCAAACGAGCAACTTTTCAATGGAAAATAACTCTAAAAATGTGGAACCGGTACGGAAATAAGTATGCGATTTTTAAAATAATTTTTTAGGATCGTATATATTTTATAGGGTTGGTCCGTGGCGAGAAACAAGGATTTCTTTACGTGGCCTGACCCCTGACATCTGCGAGCATGCAGGATGTGTTTACAAATAACACGTGATCTTGTAGCGGACCGGGAAGATGCTACCCTATAGCAGGGGTCCGTACGGCTATGTTGTACCCGTCCATTATCCGGGTCCTGCGATATGCACACAGGTAAATAACCCATCATCATCATCATCATCAGCAGCAGCAGCAGCTCCCATCAATCTTTCTCCTGTGGGTAGGAGTGGTTATCACAGTAAGGTGGTCATGTCCTAGTTGTGCTGACCCTGCTGAGGCTAGCGCCGTACGTCAGTCTCCATGCACTGATCAGTTACAGCGAAACCTCGTTCATCCGCTCATGATGTCAATCACTGGACTATCTGGTCCAGATTCGATTATTTACACACCGTTGTCATACAGCTGGAATATTGCTGAGCACGGCTTTAAACAAGAAAGAAAGAAAGAAACAAATCATCTGGAAGGTACTGTCCAGTACAGTTGCAACATCAGTAATAGTCCGGATGAAGGAATTATCGTAACGATGCATGTATGTTGGCGTTCCTTGGAGTAAGTGTCCGGATGGCTTTGTCCGGATTAACGAGAGTCGGAGTAAGGAGGTTTCCCTGAATGTGAGTAAATCGATTATAGTGTTTGTTTGGTGTTTAACGCCACACTCAGCTATATGACGACGGTCTTTAATGATCGTCAAAGTGATTGACATCATAAGCACCGATCTCCGCAATTGGGATACAATGACATGCATCAACCACGTCAGTGACCCCGTTACGACAAGCATGGGTAGCTGAAGACCAATTCTAACCCGGATCTTCACGAGATGAAATGGGTGTGTGAGTGAGTGATTCGACAGTGAGTGAAGCACACAACATATTTGCAGATTTGTTATTCATTAGTAGAACATCACATTGCTACCTAAACTACGTACGAAATATTTTAAGAATTCAATAGTTTTGTTCATGTTTTTATTTCGACTCAACTTTTAAGATAAAGTTTTGATAAATTGTCTTTCACCTGTCAAACAGTTCACCTGCTGTCTTCTATGGTCTTATGGTTATATCATACTTCGTTCTTCGATAAAAGGATATCGAATTCCTGGATCAAAGGATTTGTCATTCCTCCCTTAAAATAAATTGATTGTTTGATTTTAACCGACCCCGCACTCAGGAATATTCCAGTGGTCTGTAAAGAATAGAGTATGGACCAGACAATCCAGTGATCGATATCATGAGCATCGATCCGCGATTGGGATATGAAGACATGCAATCATCCAGTGTGTTTTGAAGGTGTTTTGAGACCCGTGAAGATCAGGCGTAGAATAGATCTTCAGCAACCCATGCTTGTCAAAAAGGGCTAAGGGCTACAACAAACAAACAAACAATTATCATGATGCAAATAAACCTTGCAGTTAACGATCACCGTAATTACATTGAAACTTACAGTACAACGTTTTCAATCAGGGCACTAAATGCAATATCTTGCTGTAGGCTAACATTTAGCCTGGAGCATAGCCTGTGTCGAAGGCTTGATGTTCTTTGGCCTCTGTACATAATGTCATCTGATTTTTCGCATCTCCTTAACCATGAACATATATTCTTTGAAGATGATTGATGCGCCAGATGTACGTCTATCTGTTGACATACATTGACGTTTGTTCTCCTTGGCCTGCATTTTTCTTACTATCCCCCTGGAGATCATCTGAGAGGAGATGGTACGTACCGGTGTGGAAGCTACACGGCTTTGTTTGTTTGTGTGTGTTTGTGTGTGTTAGTTTGTGTGGGTGTAAGTGTTATTTTGGTGTGGTGATGACTTTGCTCTCCCTTTGTTCTCTGTGGCCTGTGGCCTACATTTCTGTTACTACCCTCGAGAGATCAGCCGGGGCATGGTAACCACAAGGATTTGTAGTGTTTGTTTGTGTTTGTGTGTGTGCGTGTTTGTGCGTGTGTGTTTGTGTGTGTGTGTGTGTGTGTGTGTGTGAGAGAGAGAGAGAGTGAGTGTTAGAGAGAGTGAGAACGAGAGAAAGAGAGAGAATTATTCAAGGGTTGATGAAGCGAGACACAAGTGGTCTGTGGCTGTGGAGCGGTTTGTGGGAATGTTTTTCATTAAGATTTACCTTCTATGATCTGTGGTCTGTCATTCCCATGTCAATGCTCGCTGGGGGCTCTGGCTTTTGTGTGGAGACTTGATATTCTTTCAGCTAAACCATATATTATTAAATCAAAATATGAGTCTAAATATGGTTTTATGAAAATAATTTTGTGGCAGGCAATTTTTTTGAAGTGTTTTCAAGAATTTTCGGGGACAAGTTTCTTTTTCTGCCCCCTCCCCTCACCCTGATATATCAAATATCCCTAACGTGCTGCTTTCAATGGATACATTTGGCGTATTATTAATATTTACATTTACGTATACATGGAAAACTTCAGGATAGCCAGTATTTTCACAGTATCACACAGCCGGTTCCTTATGCACTGCATACACCACAGTCATTTATTTAATTTGAATGTTTGATATTAATAATGGTAAAGTCCGTGTTCTGGACAATGACTCTGTTATTGTCTTTCAGACTTGCCATCCAGTGACATTTGTACGCCAAGAGCCACTGGAACCTCCCGTTGACTACAACCGAGACTGTACGAGAGGAAGGCTTGGGCTGTGCGTCCTGATTGTGCTGGGTGTCATGTCGATTCTCATGGGCATCTCAATCATTGTCATGGGCATCCTGTTGTCTACTGGAGGTATGTGGTCTCAGCTTCAGCTTCCTGGTGTCTACTGGAGGTATGTGGTCTCAGCTGTGGCTTCCTGGTGTCTACTGGAGGTAGGTGTGTCAGCTCTAGCTTCCTGGTGTCCACTGGAGGTAGGTGTGTCAGCTCTGGCTTCCTGGTGTCCACTGGAGGTAGGTGTGTCAGCTCTGGCTTCCTGGTGTCCACTGGAGGTAGGTGTGTCAGCTGTCGCCTCCATGGTGTCCTTGGAGGTAGGTGTGTCAGCTGTGGCTTCCTGGTGTCTACTTGAGGTAGGTGTGTCAGCTCTAGCTTCCTGGTGTCTACTGGAGGTAGGTGTGTCAGCTCTAGCTTCCTGGTGTCTACTGGAGGTAGGTGTGTCAGTTGTAGCTTCCTGGTGTCCACTGGAGGTTGGTGTGTCAGCTGTGGCTTCCTGGTGTCCACTGGAGGTAGGTGTGTCAGCTGTGGCTTCCTGGTGTCCACTGGAGGTAGGTGTGTCAGCTCTGGCTTCCTGGTGTCTACTGGAGGTATGTGTGTCAGCTCTAGCTTCCTGGTGTCCACTGGAGGTAGGTGTGTCAGCTCTAGCTTCCTGGTGTCTACTGGGGGTAGGTGTGTCAGCTCTAGCTTCCTGGTGTCTACTGGGGGTAGGTTTGTCAGCTCTAGCTTCCTGGTGTCTACTGGGGGTAGGTTTGTCAGCTCTAGCTTCCTGGTGTCTACTGGAGGTATTTAGTCTCAGCTCTAGCTTTCTGTTGTCCACTGGAGGTAGGTGTGTCAGCTCTGGCTTCCTGGTGTCTACTGGAGGTAGGTATGTCAGCTCTGGCATCCTGGTGTCTACTGGAGGTAGGTGTGTCAGCTCTGGCTTCCTGGTGTCTACTGGAGGTAGGTGTGTCAGCTCTAGCTTCCTGGTGTCTACTGGAGGTAGGTGTGTCAGCTCTGGCATCCTGGTGTCTACTTGAGGTAGGTGTGTCAGCTCTAGCTTCCTGGTGTCTACTAGAGGTAGGTGGTCTCAGCTCTAGCTTCCTGGTGTCCACTGGAGGTAGGTGTGTCAGCTCTGGCTTCCTGGTGTCTACTAGAGGTAGGTGTGTCAGCTCTAGCTTCCTAGTGTCTATTGGAGGTAGGTGTATCAGCTCTAGCTTCCTGGTCTGTGCCTGAGGCTGGTGGTGTCAGTTGTAGGTTCCTGGTCTGTGGGTGAGGTAGGTGTTGTCAGTTGTAGGTTCCTGGTCTGTGCCTGAGGTTGATGGACAGGATAATTTCTTGCTTTCTGGTTTCCACTGACAGATCTACCTTCCTTCTGTCCACTGCCAGATGTCAGCACACGCTGGTGATGATCATTGGTGTAAGATCTGCATTACTTTACTGGTTGCAATCTTGTCGCGCCCTCATAAAATTAAAATACAGTTGCAAGCGGCGTGAAACAAGCCTCGGCACTCACTCTGTATTGGTATATGTCATATAAGCAAATCAGATCATATCATTTGTTGACTAATTACCTTGAAACGAATTGAAGCACTCACTATCGTTAATTATAAAAGATATTTGTGATTTTACAATTGACCCGAAGCAAAATGGCAATGCAGATTTGATTAATCATGTCAACGAAAACATTTTAAGGAATATACACACAAATGCTAAGAAGACAAAACGGTTTGAGTAGCAATGTTAATGCGCACACGTTTCTTGATTTCACTTTCTGTCATTTTATGTATTATTTGGAATTAAGCACACAAGTAAATTTATGGGAGAGGGCGTTCTAAGTTGTGATAACAAGTGCCCAATCGTTTCGATGAGAATAAAATATGTTTAACGTAAACTCATATGTCGAGGTAATGTCTCAGCACACACGTATCATAAAACCGATAAATGTCGGGGGCGGTGGGGTAGCCTCGTGGTTAAAGCGTTCGCTCGTCACGCCGAAGACCCGTGGTCGATTCCCGACATGGGTACAATGTGTGAAGCCCATTTCTGGTGTCTCCCGCCGTGATATTGCCTGAATATTGCTAAAAGCGGCGTAAAACCATACTCACTCTTTCACGACACGTATCGCCGAATGTTTACTTAGTGTTGAATGCTACCTCTTCCAGCCGCGTGAATGGCAAGGCTCGACCAATGACAGGACACGGCGGGAACACATGGATATGTCTGCTGCAGATATGTTGATTCGTTGATCTATGGCGATACAGGACGGATATGTCGCCCCGTTGTGGATATGTCGGTGTTGACGAAGATGGCGATAGAGACACGAGGAGGGAGATGTTTGTGTGCTTGGTCCTGTGTTCAGTCTTGAACGATGTGCATTTACGTGTACAGCACTCTCAATTACAATAAACATACATGTACCTATCCAGAAACACGCTCTTGTGTTCGGGTGTGATTGAAGTAAGAACGACAACTCGTGAGAGTACATTTTCTGAATTTACAGATCTACTGTTTTACATAAAAAAAACTTCTTCCCCTAGCACTGTTTACTCGATATTATAGCATATTTTGTATCCGACCATGTAGATCATTGCTAATGATACAAATCACTGGTTTATCTGGTCCAACCAAACCTTACTTTTTAAATGAAATTATGAGTGGATTGTGCTACTCGTAGAGCAGGACATTTCCCCTTTCCGCGAGTGATTAATATATTTAATTTTCAGAAATATTTTGCCATTTACCCCCCTACGGAATTTACAGATGTCGGTATGTCCTAAGACAAAATCTCATCCCCAACTCGTCCTGTAATGATTTGCCTGTCCCTGACGCGTTACTATTCGCTGTGCAAAGTTCCGCTCAGACCACAGTGGCATTGCATGGGGCTGTCCTCCCGCGGTACACATAGTTGGGTATAACTGAATTATTGTTCAAGACGGTGTAAAACACAACTCACTCACTCATTCTTAGATCAATCTGCGTCTGTTTGTATTTTGTCAGCAAAAGTTCACCAATATGGCGCCGGTCTGTAAATAATCGAGTCTGAACTAGGCAATCACGAGCATCGGTTCACACATAAGCCAAGCTATCGAGCCTGACCACCCGATCACGTAACTCGCACCTTACGACATGCATGGGTTGCTGAACCCGGATCGTAATTACACCATCTGTGATATGTGATGTGATTGATATACGGCAGCATACAGTGTTTATGCATAAGGTCTTTCTCGGCCGACAAATCCCGCATTTGTAAAGTTCCTCTGAAATAAATCTCATTCGATTTTTTTCATTACAAAACCAATTTGATAAACTAAAACAAAAATACTGACAAAGAGGGTGTCACTCTTAAAGACTGTGTAGCTTTGACTAAATGGCTGGAGTGCAAATGAAAGGCAATGCAATTGCCCGTTATGCTACAAACTACTTTTATAATTCAAAACTACTTTTGACCCGTGAAATATCAGGGGTAGAATAGGTCTTCAGCAGCCCATGCTTGCCGTATACAGCAACTATGCTTGTCGTAAAAGGCGACTAACGGGATCGGGTGGTCAGGCTCGCTGCCTTGGTTGATGCATGTCATCGTATCCCAATTGCGTAGATCGATGCTCATGATGTCAGTCACTGGCTTGTCTGTTCCAGACTCGATTATTTACAAACCGTCATATAGCTTGAATACTACTGAGTGCGGCGTTAAACAACAAACAAACAACATGCCGTATGGAACTAGCAACATTACACAATGGACCAACAATGGACACATGATGATCAAACATCACTATTCTTCGTCCTTGGACTTCCATTGCAATTATGAGTGCAAACTTATTATCGCTACATTCATAATTCAAGACCCCTGCATGCTTATAGAAAAACGAAGATATGATTTCAAAACACGAAATGCATGAAAGAGGTATCGAATAATGATACGTGGTCCATGGTTGAAACTTGTAATGTACCATGTTGCATAACGGCTTTGCTTTGCGCAACATACAATATGGATTTTATGGAAAAACATGTCCACGTATAAAGATTTACTTTTGTCACAGACCCCCATGTATAGTCCAAGTCAAGGAAGGATAACTCGGTGATACCGTGTTGTGCTGAGCCCTAAGATTGGGCGGTCTCCATTCTATTATTTATAATATATAAATACGTCAACGCCAGAGAATAACCAGTCTCGTTTACCTGTCGAAACAGACTCTGTTGGGCGAAATAGCGGTGACAATTATGTGAATGGCTCACTAAAAATTAATGACGCCAGGTGTTTGCGAGTTAGCATTTCCTGCCCTACCAATCGCACCCACCAGTCAAACAAATTGCTTAAACCAATAAGCGTTTGTTTGTTTCCTGATGGGATAATATCTTACATACACAAGCAAAGAAACAACTTGAAATAACTATTCTAATAACTAGTATTTGAAACATCAATCTACAAAATTTGTCCCGAGGTTCTAAACATTTTGAACCAACATTGAATTATTACCGCTGATTTCTTATATTATCTTTCAAAATTCATATTTGAAACAGACTGGCTCCAGTCTAACCGTGTCAAGCCAGGTCATTGAAGCTCTGAGTGACTCAACCAGCGCTCAGGGAGGAAAACAACATCCTCCAAATTGTGTCTGGAGGAGATATGATCTTCACTCAACCTGTCTAGTGTTTTTTTAATCTTTGTTAACAAACCGTACAATCCGTGTTTATACCTGTAACTTAGTGTCTGCTGTCAGTTCAGGAAGAAATTTCCACATTTGAGTCAAACGTAGATTGTTGTTGTGTACTGTATAAGATACATTGTGTTACTATTGAGATTTATGGTTTAGGTTTACAGCAAGAGATAGACAGTTTCGTGTATAATGTTATAATGAGATAGAGGTATTATGTCAAATTTAATAGACAAAGACATAGATGGTTACCTGTATCAAGACACAATGATAAGATTGAAATGAAATCCTGATATTACATGTTACATGTAAAATGTAATAATGAGATAGACTTTTAGATGTATAAATAATATAATAATGATATAAGGCCGTTACATGTAAAATGTAATATTGATATAAGGCGGTTACATGTAAAATGTACTAATGCGATAGACTGTTACATGTAAAATATGATAATGATATAAGACCGTTACATGTAAAATATAATAATGATATAAGGCGGTTACATGTAAAATGTACTAATGAGAATGACGGTTCCGTGTGATAATGAGATAGAGGTTACATTTAAAATTTAATAATGGCACATATGATTACATGTATAAAGTCATACTGAGATAGACGGTTACATATGTAATGTATTTAACGAGATAGAGTATATGGTTTATATGCTATAATATAATAATGAGAAAGAGGTTACATGTGTTACATGTATAATGTAAGAATGAGCTGGACAATAATAATGAGCTAGACATGTAAAATGTAATATTGAGATAGATGGTTATGTGTATCATGTCATAACGAGATAGATGGTTACATGTTTTTAAAGAAATAAACGACGAGTGAGGATTGTTTATCCTACAACCATAAGAGGCGCATCCCCGAGCGGCTTCCTCTCCCTGCAGTGTTTTATTGACCCTACCCTGCAGTGTTTTATTGACCCTACCCTGCAGTGTTTTATTGACCCTACCCTGCAGTGTTTATTGGCCCTGCAGTGTTTATTGGCCCTGCAGTGTTTCATTGACCCTGCAGTGTTTATTGGCCCTGCAGTGTTTTATTGGCCCTGCAGTGTTTTATTGACCCTGCAGTGTTTATTGGCCCTGCAGTGTTTATTGGCCCTGCAGTGTTTTATTGACCCTGCAGTGTTTATTGGCCCTGCAGTGTTTATTGGCCCTGCAGTGTTTATTGGCCCTGCAGTGTTTATTGACCCTGCAGTGTTTATTGGCCCTGCAGTGTTTTATTGACCCTGCAGTGTTTTATTGACCCTGCAGTGTTTTATTGACCCTGCAGTGTTTATTGGCCCTGCAGTGTTTATTGGCCCTGCAGTGTTTATTGGCCCTGCAGTGTTTATTGGCCCTGCAGTGTTTTATTGACCCTGCAGTGTTTTATTGACCCTGCAGTGTTTATTGGCCCTGCAGTGTTTTATTGACCCTACCCTGCAGTGTTTATTGGCCCGGCAGTGTTTATTGGCCCTGCAGTGTTTATTGGCCCTGCAGTGTTTATTGGCCCTGCAGTGTTTTATTGACCCTGCAGTGTTTTATTGACCCTGCAGTGTTTTATTGACCCTGCAGTGTTTATTGGCCCTGCAGTGTTTATTGGCCCTGCAGTGTTTATTGGCCCTGCAGTGTTTTATTGACCCTGCAGTGTTTTATTGACCCTGCAGTGTTTTATTGACCCTGCAGTGTTTATTGGCTCTGCAGTGTTTTATTGACCCTGCAGTGTTTTATTGACCCTACCCTGCAGTGTTTATTGGCCCTGCAGTGTTTATTGGCCCTGCAGTGTTTATTGGCCCTGCAGTGTTTTATTGACCCTGCAGTGTTTTATTGACCCTGCAGTGTTTATTGGCCCTGCAGTGTTTTATTGACCCTGCAGTGTTTATTGGCCCTGCAGTGTTTATTGGCCCTGCAGTGTTTTATTGACCCTGCAGTGTTTTATCGACCTCTTGTCGTGTATTTCTTATATGAGATATCAACAATATTTACAGCCACTTTACGGATGTTGCTAAAATGAACACGCTTCAAAAATATTTACCTAAATTTTAATGATGATGACTCCCTGAAACAAATCCGACCTCGGAAATGTCGGACAAGTCCATTTTACGAACATGTGGATTAAGATTGGTATTTCCCACATATTCTTACACACCTCGCGTCGATTATCTGTAGTGCTGAACAGAGAGATACACACATAAGTAAGTATCATTATCTATACAGTTTATTACGGCTGATACTCTATCTACGTGCGCCCAAGGGTACCTGTTACAAACGCAGAGCACCTTTCTACCAATCGACATGACCTCTCTATGTGCATATCTCTATCACGTTCATTGCCTTGTGTACACATAGTCAATTAGAGGTTCTTAGAAGTTGGAGTAAGTTGGAGTAAGTAAGGAGTAGATATATGGATGATCAACTTCTTATTACAATTAGGAGCGACGTTTTTCAGTGCAGGTTCTTGTTAATTTCTCACGGCTGTCACAGCCTTCCAATTGTGGGTTTTCTTTAACTAGTTAGTATCTATCGCCATGTCTAATAGGAAGCCTGTTTACAGTGCCCGACATTATACAGACGGGGAAGGCTGTCATTAATGATGTATGGAGAAAATCGCTTAACGAAAACATCAATCATGCTGAACAGGTACACATGTAGAAATCCGACAATCGCTGACAAATCGAAACGCATAAAGCATCACCGTTACTCATGTTGTTCTAAACTATTCAATGACACCTTTTCAAGGTGAGGTAATTTGACCAGGGGTTTCACGTCGCGTCCAAGATAACTAAAGTTATATATTTTATGTGTGTGTAAGTGTGTGTCTGTTTGTACTAGTCCGGACTGATGCCGATTTTATAGTGTCATCCCACTGAGATACCAGGCCGAAGTTTAACATGAATACCCCACTCAGACACAGCATACTGTTTCCGAGCCGATCAGTCCTTTTTCAAACCCCTTAATGCCGAGCGTCGGACAATGTAACAACAAGTACTATTCTAACGCCTTTTGGAACGATCGAGCCCCGGATCTTCTGCTCTACCACCAGACCTCCGACACCCAATCAAAGACCTGCTGGACATAAAAGAATAAATACTTCGAGTCATCGTAGTTCGAGACAAGGGGTTTGGCGATAATTAGATCACAGTGTGAATCAGGATTGTGAATTTGCGAATCTGAAGAATAAATACTTAAGCCATCTCCATATATCCCTCACATAGCTATTATCGGTCTTCAAGTGAATATCGAATGAAATAATAATAAACGTTACCTTCAATAAAAGTCACAAACAAAATTAATCTCACAGATGAGCGAGGATGCTCTTACGTCACTATTAGCAACGGCTTTGTAGAATTATGACACGGAATACCAAGAAAGGATGGGGAAACGACTAAAGAAAACGGGAGGTCGTATGATCTACAATATAAGAAATAAACAGCAATAAGAATTAATAACCAGTATGTTATGTTTGATTAAGCCCAGGTTACCCCGCATTGACTTCTGTTGTGTAATGTACGTGGAATAATGTTCTACGCCGATCCCCGGATTGGAACTACGGTTAAATATGTATCCATGTTATCAGTAATTGATGCAAGAATTTCAAACGTGTAAACACGGGATAAGTACCACCTGGATGTAAATGTGAGTGATGATGGATGTAGTTGTCAGCAGCCATCCGAGTTATACGTTCAGTACTAACACCTATAGACACAGGCAAGTTTTATGACCCCAGTGTCTTGTGTCCAGCATACAGATGGGATTACCATGGTGATAGTACAACGCTCCATCACACGTGGACGTTTCATTCTGTCTGTTTACATGCAGGCATGCGTCTATTAAACCATGCATTGCTCATGTTAGAAATTTTCTCACTGCTGATGATAACGATAAATGGCATTCAGCTGTATGGGATGACAGAATTAACAAATTACGTACTTATAGAATTTATAAAAGTTTTTTTATGTCGACTTGTATGTCAAGAGTGTTAAGTTAAGTGATCATAGAAAATATCAGCATCTTTTCGAAGCGGTAATCTACCACTGCATATTGAAACCGGTCGATATTCCGAGACTCCCACACCTTTGTCTGAAAGAATATGTAAATAGTGTTTATATTCGGAAGACCAAATGCACCCCCAACACACACACACTTACATGTATGTTGAAGATGCATGCCATTTCCTAATCGGATGTAACTTTATTGAAGTTTTACGCTTTGGTCTTTAAAGAATTTTTAAAGCTATTAATAGAGATTTACTAAAATTAGGAAGCTTAGATAAATTAATATTTATTACGCAAGAGGAATCACTGCAATATATTTTAGATAAATGTCTATACAAAATTATAAAAGTTAATTATTATTATTGTAATATTTAAAAAGTAAAATATCATTTTTATTTTTATCAGCATTGTATAGTTTAAAATTTAAAAAAAAAAAAATTCACAATGAACATGTGTATTTCAATGTGTCTCATAAGCCTTATAAGGCTGGATGTACAAGCTTTTATTCTTATGATGTCAAATGTTTTACCATGACCGCTTGTGCATGTGAATTAAAATTTCCATTTCTCTCTCTCTCTCTGCGTCTGTTCGCTGAATACATGACATGACCATTAGCAAATTGTTTTTTTGCTCATTCGTCACCACTTGCTCCTTTCTGTAACCTATAAGAAGACCATTCGGATCGCCCTGGAATGACACAAGGCAGAGAAGGGAGGCGTGTGCGTAAATCACACACAAAAAAAACACCTAGACAGCTGTACGCATTTGTATGACAGACGGTGTGTTCAGGTATGCGTGACACAGAATATAAGCCTCTGTGACAGTTAAAACAACGATGTCCTTGCTGGTCAGGGAGCTCGGACACATGTGGACTAGGAGCGGTTCTCCAAGCAACAATGAGCAGACATTGTTTTTTAACAAACCTTTAACTGTTATTTTACATGAACCTATTTTAATACGTTTGTTCTTAACCATAACTAATCCTTTCCCTTTTCTTACTTTTAGACAGTAAAGTGTTTTACTTTCAACGACTGAAAGATTTCGTTGCTTGACCCAAATAAAATATTGGTTAAAATGTTTTTTTTGATGTGTAAATGCAATAGATTAATTTTCCATCTATCGTGACTATCTTCACAAATCCCCGGCTCAAAGCAACATTCACTATACATAACTATATATCCATATAGAAAAAAGCCACATGCGTAAATCGTATCCTCTATCAATTGCCTGACAAAACACATGTGTTCTATTACAAAGGCACGTTATCATAAGGAACCACAGAAACCGGAATCGATATCCAACGACATGATTTAACAGCTTCATCGCAACGGTGTTTTGACGACTCGGCTTACAGCTTCCTCTTTCTTGCATCAGATGATGCGACAACAGAAACAACGTTTATTCCGCTATTGCTGAAATCTCAGACAAATTTATCAAAAAGAGATCCATTTCATCCTTGGACAATTCCCTAAAAAAAACAAGGTTAGAGATATTTGAAAATACAGCATGGGGGGATGCTTAACATTTTCCCAAGTGAACATAACAATTAAATTCACGTTCATGATATATGTACCTTTTTTTCAAAATAGCATCTAATCGAAAATAAATTTAATATGAATTTAAATAGATACAACCAGGCGTAACATATTACATCAATCAAAAATGCATAAGCGTCCCAAGGTGTCCAATTACCCTCCACGGAGAACCACATTTCCCATTACAGGTGAAGGTTATCATTCCGGCCATAAAAGTGTCTCGCTATTTTTTGTCCACGTTTCCTGTCAGCCTTCGTTGAAACTTTGCACCGCTGCTTCAACGCATCAAACAACTAATCTGAGTCATCGCTCAATAAAGACAATGTTTTTTTATGAAAAGAATGCACATAAGGTATTGATGTATACGCTGTCACGGATTGTCAGATCAAATCCGATGGTGACGTCAAACCGAAAAAACAACAATATCTGGTTCGTAATTGGCGTGCGGCAAGGAGGGTTCCTGAACGTGGGTTTGTTATATGGACATGTAGCAACGAAGAAAGCAGTACATTAGAATTCATCTGACGTGTGTGCTACACAAGGCGACATGGTCCGCGGGTTATCTTTGGCAGAGACGTATGTGTCGGTCACCTAAAGTTAACAAGATGGACTAAGAAGGATGTTTATTATTACCAGAGGAAATACATGACACAAGTGTGGAAATATGCCGCCGGGGATTTGAATGTTTTATAAAATACACAACTATACAAGATGGAAATACCTCGCTGGATTCGTTTCTTTAGTAATGAGGATTTTCGTGATTACCAGCTTCAAGCACAGGTGTACCGGGGGAAGGTAGGCGAAGCCATCTTACTTTCAGGTATTTCAAGGTATTTAGAGACAAGACAAGAAATTCGAACTTTGTGACGAGTAACATACACGAGAGCGTAATTACATGGAAAGTAATACGTTTTTTTCTGAAATGTCAAAGGTTTTTTTTATAATATACAGATTACAAGAATATTTTTTACAGACAATACAATTTACTCATGCATGAACAATATAAGAATATGTTGATGGGTGTGACGTGTTTATGTCAAAATGACACTCGCTTGCACAATGTGTTACATCTCGCTGTTGCTGACATCCACTATGGTCGCCCCCTAGCTCTGAACGTATTCACTGTCATCGCCGTTACAGTGGTACTTACACTGCACTCTCCTCCCCTAACTATCTTCTTACTTACCTACCTACCTACCTACGACCCCTGAAGATCCGGGGTAGAACAGGTCTTCAGCAACCCATGCTTGTCGTAAGAGACGATTAACGGCATCGGGTGGACAGGTCCGCTGACGTGGTTGATGCATGTCATCCGAATTGCGTCGATTGATGCAGATGATGTCAATCACTGGATTGTCAGGTCCAGACTCGATTATTTACAGACCGCCGTCATATAGCTGGAATATTTCTGAGTGCGGCGTTAAACAACAAACCAACCACACCTACCAACCTACCAACCTACCAACCTACGTCTTAAGGGATCAAGTCTTCCCTCTACATATTAAAATTTCTTACACACCTTTGGGTGAGAAACCGATTTCAGATAACTGGTATCAAACATATGTGTGAGATCGAAGTCCAGGCACGTGATTGGCTACACCATGGTGATGACCTGAGGTCAGATGATTAGTCTTCAACACTAACTTCGAAGTCGAATAAAATTCAAAATACATCACGCAAAATAATACACTTTACAGTTTTGAATTCCCCTTCTGTTTATCATTTACTGTCATGTGGGGCAAAGCAAAAATTACTGAAAGTGTCATTGAACACGCCATTTTGTAAAAGTCGGTCACCGGTAGTGATGCCATACGGAAGTAAACATTGTTGTATATATTTGGTAATTTCTTTGAGGTGTAAACTGTTAACTCGGCGTCCAGGGCGTTCTTTGCTTTTGTCTAGTTTGCATTATCAACATCGCCTTGATAATCCAGATATGACGGAAACCTTTTTGTGTAGGGTCACATTATTTATGAGCAGTAAGCAGTACATAGGATGACGTCACTTATGACAATGGTGTTATGTATTAATTCGCTACTGCGATCATGAGAATAGACAAAATACATCGAATTCGATGCTAAAAAGGTGCGATTTTAGCGTCTGTACGAAACAGATTACTGCACTCGTGCCTGATAGATACCACTGATCTTACAACTCGTTGTAGCTTTCGCTCGTTAGATACGTTTTGAAACAACTCGTTGTAAGATCAATGGTATCTGACAGACACTCGTGTAGTAATCTCTATGTATGTCTTGTCTAATTTCCGTCTACCTATTGGTATGTCTTCCCATCAAGTATATCATCTGTCTACTTAACGGCATGTCATCCTGTCTAGATTTGTCACGCGATGGAGAGGGACCGTAATGGGTATCAGCTGAGAGCCGTCAATTCTTTTGGCGAAAAATCCAGTAAACCAGCTCAGTCAGAATACACCTCATCTTGCACAGAGCCCCACAGGGTTGGGAACGAACAACAACCTACGCTGAGTAAGGCTCACGTGGACCGGGGTCATGAACACCAACCAAAGTCACACAAAGATGAGGGTGATGAACACCTGCAAACGTCACACAAAAACGGTAGACCTGCAAGCAGAACCTCTTCCCAGATGGAGTGGGAACCTGATCGCCATTCTACGACCCACAAGAAGGGTCGAATGGAACGCCAAACAACGTCATACAAAGAGGGGAAACAAGAACGCCAACCAACGCTCCACAAAGAGAGGGCACATCAACGCCATCCCACGTTCCACAAGAACGGCGGGCAAGAACGACCTCTAACGACCGTTACAGTGAGCAAGGGAGATAAGTCAAGTTGCCAAGGGCTGGACCACAGTTCGAACGAAACGTCAGGCAACTCCACCTTGGAGCTTATCAACTTTAAAAACGCTAGAAGAAATCCTGTAGTGCTATCCTGCCTCTTGTTACTTGTCGTGTTGATCGTAGGAGCGACAGTAATCGTCATATATTATATTCTCAACCAAAAACAAGGTAACGTATTTCGAATGCTGTTTACAGTACAGAATAAATATACCGTATGCTATAGCAAACGTATAACTTGTTATAACAGGAATAAGTGCTTCACCCCATAATGACGTTTTCAATATTATTTCATTTATATTTTGGTTTTATCTTTATTTATTTATTTTATTCACATTAATGAAATAACACATAATGCCACTATAGTTTTGAGACTTGGAGCAGCAAATTATACAGATAACATTGTCTTTTCTTTATCAAATAACCTGCGTATTTCAAGCCGAATTCTACATTTTAACTCTATCTTTCGTGGCTTAATTTGGTCAGGTGGCTCTTTGAGATGAATCTGTCGTTACACTAAATCCGTTTGTAACTAAATTACGTCCATTGTATGTTTATATCACGAATGAACCAATGAGGCACATGGAAGCAAAATATTTGTGTCAATATAATACGTATTCAGTTATGAAGAAACTATGAATCATATCCATGTGTGTATGACACATATGCACATACTTCTGTCATGTTGTCAATCACATTCCATGGCCGAAATTTATTTATGAATTTAAAAACAAGTTATAAAATACATAGATGAAATAACGTTATGGAACTGAGACAAATAATTTTCTCTAAAGAAACAATTTCCGTAACTTTCTCTAGAAACACACAAATGACATGCTGTAACAGGTTCACATTGTCACTGAACGAAAAGCTATATTTCCAAGAATGGAAATAACAAAGAGAATACCATTGCAAAGATGGTGTGACTGACCGCTTATTCAAATCATTGTTTTTAGTTTGAATGGTTCTTTTCTCAATTTGATTACACTTGAATATATTAATTTTTATTATCACGTGATTACGCTCGTGGGATTTCGGTGGATTTTGGTCGTTCTGTGTTTCCTCAAATGATGTAGTCTGAGAAATATTAATGATGACTGTTTCAACGTGTAATCTGTATGTGTTGTGACGTAGTTTCAGTCTGCATATTATTAGTAATAAAGCGTTTTATGTACAATTGTAACAATGATTAAAGGTAGGATTTCAAATCTACCTTCGAGATGGAAATTGTATTTCTATGTATTTTCTTCACTGTCACTAGGGCTGCCACAAATGTCACCCGAAGTTAAGAAGTTGCAAGGAACACGTGAGTCTATATAACATCTATTTCACACGTAAATGTCAATGTAAACTGCCGGGCAAAAGAAAATATATCATTTTGACAGTGGCTAAAAATGAAACGACTATGAAATGGTTATTCGATGGTGATATATTTGATACGGGTCGCCTAGTTGTGTTTTGGACCTTAGGTTTGGAATGTTTCGGCAACGGTTTCAGCCTAGTAACGTTCACATAATGTTTGTAATGTTTGAGTCAAATCCATTTTTCAAGTGTTTAGTTTGTTCCCTTGCAGTTTAGATTAAGAGGGAAATATACATTGAAATAAAGGCTTGGGTTATGTTAGCGTTTGTACCTGAAAGCCATGTGACATATTTCTCATCCACGTGCTGGTAATTTAAAACATGCTATATATAGGATACATTTCCAAGGCAATCTTTACATTTAGTTTAAATATCCAGTTCTAATACTAGTATTAGTGGGAGATTTTTCTTAGTCTAAACTATGCTGTCATTATTGGCAACAGTTTTGGTAAAACTATCAATCGTTCCTGCTTGCCACGGAAACAGAATTGCCTGATAACCTGGTCATTTGTGAATAAGCTCCTGTTGAGAGATATGTTTCCATGGCCTAATTGCTGATTGTTATCCCGTTTTCTCTCATTTATACTGCTAAAACGATTGATCTATCTTGTGACAAAACTGTTTAAAAAAGATAAAGCGATCAATTCTATTTGTGTAATACATAGTTGTAAAACTAATAGCCAATGTGATTTCTGTTGTAAATGATATACATATATATTGTCATAACATTGTCTTTATTATTCACTTGAAATTAATATATTCTTGTATTAACATATTGTCAAATGTGTATTATCCAGGACTTATTTAGCTTTATACTCCGTACTGAATTTACATATTGTCAAGTATTATCTTTATGTTATGTAACTTTTGGTATGAATAGTGCCTGATTATATTTTCTGTTAACATCCTTAAAACACAGCAGAACTATGTTGTATTCACAAAAGCTGACATTTACCACCCTCTATGTCTCCTGGGCTAGTATTTCGATAAATTTACACTTATACCAGGATCTATTCCCGTGGTTCTTGCGGCCGTAGATTACCCCCCCCCCCCCCCCCCCCCCTTGATTTTCGTTAATATTTTACCGACCAATCAAACGTCGAGATGAGGGACAGGGAAAATATAAGGGAGGTAACTCGTATTCCTAAACAGCCAAGCCACCTCAGTTTTAATGGACAGGAAGACATCCCTTTCATCAAAAGGTTATTTGGGGGCTTTCTTTTGCGTGTCAAACACTTTTCAATGTTGAATTTCTCTTAGCGTAGCCAAACAAATAAGCAAAAGGAAATCAAGGGCGGGTAATTTGAGATTGCGAGAACCATGGGAATGGATCCAGGGTTAGTTTAGGTTTAGCCAAATGCGAGCCCTAGAGATATATAGGATGCCAATATACTATCAATGTTTAAAAGCAACAAAATATCAAAAACGTCTTTACATAATACTTGGTTTAAATGAGATGTACTGTAACCAATACATTTAGGATTAAATCATTTATAGAACTTATAAAAATACCTATCTTCAAGGAAAAATTCTAAAGGAAATATTAGTGACAAAAAAAACGCAAAAACATACTCGTGTTCCGGAAACTACCGAGAGTCAATTAGCAGAGATGTCATCACGTGATCTGACGTCATAGTGGAGAGTTGACTTACGGACGATCACCGTTTCTGTATAGTGTATGGTTAATCACGAGCGTTCGCCCTGGCATCACCAGACAATGACATCGGTGACAACGTTGGATTTTCGACCTTACACATATTCGTCCATGTCAAGATCTATCGAGTGTAGACGATCAGTCTGACGTGAATAAGGGAAGACTATGGAACAAAAACGTTTAACGATATCGTGACATTTCTAAATAAAATGGATGTGTATCAATACGAAAAAATGCGAGACAATTGTTCTTGTGTAAAATGTACTAGGTGTAGGTTGACGCTTACCATTAACATAACATTGCTCACTGTGCTGACTTCATGCCAATCAATTAGCCTTGTCTCCGGCTAAAGCTAAATTTGTTTTCTGTACAAATGCATGTGATGTGTTAATTGGATTGTCTAGTGATGGTTGGTTCAATTGGTTTAAACTGTTGTAATAATATTCATTGATCAATAGAGGGCTATAGGGGCAGACATTTAGCCAACTACATGCACAGTGACTCTACTCGTCTTGTAAAAAAACATCCATCATTATAACATGGAGTACCATATATTAGAGACACAAACGAAGAATGAAATAGACATAGATAATTTATTTACAACTAACAAATTAAACTGACACTATTACACTAAAATACATATCACTTTGTAATTTCTCTAAAAATGTACACTACATTCACACTCATCTAACCTAAAACAGTTTTTACTTATCCTAGATTTAGATACAGATTATGACTAAAATTATCATCGATGGTGGATCCAGAGGCGAGACTCAGGGGTTAACCTCCATTCTTTTTTGAAATTCATAGCAAGTAAAATTAGTGGGTAAAGACTGTCCGTCTGAAAAAAACATGAATCCGCCACTGATTGTTAATAATCGATGATAAACATATATCCAATAAAGCTGACACACAAATCTGACTTTTCGTTGGGTGTGTCCTGTTACATGTCTTCCTTGTTTCAGCTGTGATAAGGGCCAACGTCAGAATGAAGATTCTCAACAAGCCCTACAAGTCCGCCATGAACCATTCTGTCTCTGCAGAGTTCGCGTCCATAGCAGAGCCATTCTCCACAGAGGTAAAGAAGAGCCGGGGTAGAACCCATGCTTGCCATAAAAGGCGACTATGCTTGCCATAAGAGGCGACTATGCTTGTTGTAAGAGGAGACTATGCTTGTTGTAAGAGGCGACTATGCTTGTTGTAAGAGGCGACTATGTTTGTTGTAAGAGGCGACTATACTTGTCGTTAGAGGCGACTATGTTTGTTGAAAGAGGCGACTATGCTTGTCGTAAGAGGCGACTATACTTGCCATAAAAGGCGACTATGCTTGTCATAAGAGGCGACTATGTGTGTTGTAAGAGGCGACTATGCTTGTTGTAAGAGGCGACTATGTTTGTTGTAAGAGGCGACTATGCTTGTCGTAAGAGGCGACTATGTTTGTTGAAAGAGGCGACTATGCTTGTTGTAAGAGGCGACTATAGTTCGAAATGTGTCTATGTTCACGAGCTTGGGTGAGATGGTTAAGTGAATGTTAACCTCATCCGGCAGTTTGGCTACATCCTCCCCAGGGAGCTGAGAATAAAATGCGATTGAACACTGACCCATCGGCCATGGAAATAATGCAGCGTTAATGCGCATGCTTCAAAATAATGAATTTATATGAAAATAAACATAAGATAATTTATTATTCGATAATGAATGACAACCCATGTTAGAGACCGACCATTTAATAATCTTTGATTAAAGTGGACCAGTTTAGCCGAAGTGATTTAAATGGTGAAGTAGTGTTTAAATTGAGATTAGGCCCAACTCACTCACACAAGCCAAGGCTAGGGCACATTGATCACATGCACACATTGTTGGGTGTTTTGACGGACTACGGTTACAGCATACATCATTACTGTTCTGATGTTTCTCAATGTCATTCAAACATATGCTGGAATATCTTTTGCATCGTTGTATGTATCGTAAGAGCATTTGTTTTGGAATTATTCAGACTACATTTACTTTATTAGGAGAAAACAATAACATGCGTAAGAACCAAATTCATTAAGTAGCAATCACAAAGTGGACCAGGTCAGAAGTATCCTCACTGTGAAATATCTGGCCTCTGAAGAACTTTAATGTCAATGTCAATGTCAAGGTCAAGGTTCGGGTAATCCAAACAGCATGCGACCAGGTGTACAACACGTTGCTTTTAACAGTGTAATACACGGGAATCTATCAAACTTTATCTTGATTGGAAATACAACTTACAGAACAAGAAGTAATTCAAATATGATCGATTGCCGTAAGTTAATAATTCTGTTAGCAAATAGACTTTTTTAAAGATTGACTTTGGCAAAATTTAAGACAAAATAACTTAGTAAAACACCTCTACAATCCATGTCGCTTTCGAGGTCATTTGAAGAAGCAGTAAAATCTCTAATTTGAAGTCGAACGTGACAAGAAATTCATCGTGAGTGAGTATGGTTTTACGCCGGTTTTAGCAATATTCCAGAAATATTATCTGTATGATACAGACACATTTTCACTTTTTCAGCTCGACGAAATCTTCCTTTTATCCGCTTTCGGTAAAATTTATTACGGAGCCACAGTGCAGAGTTTGAGGTGGGTATTAAATACATGTTTATGTATAGAAAAGAGTGGGTGAGTATGGTATTACGCCACTTTTAGCAATATTCCAGCAATATCACGGCGGGTGACACCAGAAATGGGCTTCACAAATTATAGTGATTGTTCCCGTGTGGGGAATCGAACCCGGGCTTCCGGCGTGACGAGCGAACGCTTTAACCACTAGGCTACCCCACCGCCCCTGGGCTTGCTGTGATATGACATGGCTATACATGTTAACGTTTTCATGATGGTTTTTGGAATTGTTTTGAAGTGAAATTTTACCCCTACCTCCATTCAACATTGGTTAGGATAGAAACAAGGTTTTAAACATACTTATTATGAATAATCCAAAACAGGAAGTATAAACCACATATTCCACACGTATCCTACCACAAAATAGTGATAACGAGATAATATAGTTGCCCGCCTTGTGTCGCTGATGACAGGTGCTTTGTTAACCGAACTCTGTCAAACAAATCAGCATCGATCAGTCCTAATTGATGTGTCATACAGGTTCAACAAAGATCATTTTGCGTATGACGTATTTAATAGAGTAGTAAGCGTGCGCCATTACGATCCATTATAAATTAACTACCGCGATATATAGCGTACCATGCTGTACTAGCTGGTGGCCGTGTCGTCTAAGGCGCCGCAACTCGCTGTGAACAGTTGTGTTCTATTAACACAAGGATCCAGTGATCGTGAGTTAGAACCTGATTCGCGCTGATTATGATCCTTGGGTTGGGTACACCCATCATACAGACACATGGTGTGAGTGAGTGGTTTAACGTAGCTTTTAACAGTCTTCCAGTTATATCATGGTGTGTCAACTTAATGTGTGAGAAAAGCCCGTGATGCAGGTCTCAGACATTTACCACTTTGGTGAAATCCACGAGGGATTTGAACCCACAATCATAGGTTCCTGACGTGCCCAAGTGACGCAGCTCGGTACAGCGATTTGCGACGGCTAAGACCACTGGGATTACTTCGGGATTTCCTCCCACATTACTCTGCCACTTTATGATAAAACTGAAATACTGTTTAACCATACTCCTTCACTGGATACAAGATGTGAGTAACAGAAATGAAACCGCGACATTCCGGCAACCCTTCTATCAGACAGACAAACATATTTTATATTAAGGTCTCACCTCAACATATCAGGAATATTACTATTTGGAACCTCTGCATTCGGTTAGCGGAATATTTAACCATAATCTTGCAAAATATTCGATTCTGATTGGTCAACTAGGGAGGTCAAATCACAATAGCCACCGTTGATTGAAACAGCTGATTGGACGGTCGGATCACCGCGGAAGCTGATATTTATGACAGAGATATCGCTACAATGAAATCGCATCACACGACAAAGACGCAATAACGAAACGGATCAACGGAATTTTACATTTTGTCATCTGTCATACCAGATGTGTATCCTGTACTAATCAACGTTCATAGTGTTATATGTGTTAAGGTAATAAAGATGAAACTTTCCCTATCAAAAGTGGAGCAGTATATTATACAAAGCGTGATACACGCTAACTAAGCATACCCGAGAAGATCCGGGTTAGAATAGGTCTTCAACAACCCATTAAGCAGTAAAAGGCGACTATGCTTGTCGTAAGAGGCGACTAACGGGATCGGGCGGTCAGGCTCGCTGACTTGGTTGATGCTTGTGATCGTATCCCCAGTGCGTGGATCAATGCCCATGATGTCAATCACTGGATTGTCTTGTCCAGATGGATTATTTACAGACCGCCGTCACATAGCTGGAATGTTACTGAATGCGGCGTGAAACGTGAAACAACAAACAAACAAACTTAAGGCAACAATGTACCATAACACTTTCACATGAAACTTTCGCCTTAATGGCGTCTGTGGTTCCAGTCCAGGCAGTATCCAGACCGACACGGATCTTATCCTACTGGACACGGGACTTGTAAAAGATGGTGAGATCATCCGGCGCACCATCTCCGACTCGGCGAAGACCGTGGCTTACCAGGATGTGACGGCCTTTGCTATTGGAGACTTCATCGTGTGCGCAGACTGCATCACCGTGGACTTGTACAACATCATTCTGGACGCGCTGCCCTCAAAGCCGGAATATTCCACTGCAAGAGGTAAGAACTATGGATGGCGTCCGTACCACGTCTTGTTCAAGTTGGTATTGGTACCTGCGCCGTTAAGGGGCGGACCATTAGTTCCAAGAATACTTGAGATAAATAATTTGGTAACAGGTTTCATTAAAATAAAGAACTGGATTTCCTGCATAAACGAGATATAGCTAAACATATTTGTTTGTCTCATAGTTTGTGGTTCCGATCAGATATCGGTACTGGCTGCCACGGCTGACATATTGGAAATCCTTTTATGCATTTCTGAATCAGTTCCTATGCATCTCAAAATGTAATTAATGACTATCAAGTCATAATTATTCTTTCCACAACATTTAATTCGAGTGAAACTACAATTTTGATATACTAGTAACTCCTGAAACAAATGCGTTTTGAAATTGAAATCCTGTGTTTCTGGTCAGAGCCAGAAATTCTCACGTAAGTGTGTTCTGATGATAACATGACCCAACAGCATTCCTATTGTGAATTTCTTTTGTGTCCGTCTATGAGCAATTCATTACTGTAAATATGGTAGAAGGTCGGACTGGCGTATCGTGGCACATGATGTAGGCACAGGATGGTGGTGGCACGTGGTCCCGTGCACAGCGTACAGGTCTCAATTCAGGTGAAGTTAAGCAACGTTGGTCACGGAGACTAGTAGGTTGGGTGAACACTTGAGAGATTCTGTGGCCTCGGGGGCTGCCCCATACTGAAGCACCTTGGGCAAGTGACTTTCGTTCGAAAGTGCCTCTGTTCATCCTGCAGTGGGTGAGTGAGTGAGTGTGTATAGTTTTACGCCGCTTTTAGCAATATGCCAGCAATATCACGTCGGGGGACACCAGAAATGGGCTTCACACATTGTACCCATGTCGGAAATCGAACCCGGGTCTTCGGCGAGTGAACGCTTTAACCACTAGGCTACCCGACCACCCCTCATCCGGCAGTGGATGGGTACCCGGTAGGATAAGATGGTTATCCACATGGTGAATGGAATTTGACGCACTATAAATGCACAGATTACTATTATCTTAAAACTGCTCTTTGATTTAAAACAAAAACAACTTTGGCGTAAACAATGAAAAGACATGAATTTTATGACACCTTATCTAAAACATATAAGTCAATAAGTTAGACAAATTTACACATTTTGTCCAACACAGGCACATTCATTTTAGTGCCTGATAATTAAGTTTTTTCTTAACATCGCATGTTGCCGCTAGTGGCTATGTCAGGCGGCACCAGGATCCGCAGATTTCGAATCTCCTATCGAGTCGAGAGTTCGTTCCATATTACTATGTGATACAAATGTATACAGTTCGAAGTACCGTTGGTATGCGCTAAAGTATCTGGCAAAACAAAGTATACACTTGAAAATTGGGTTTGAACCAAGACATTACAAACGTTAGCAAAACATTACAAGACTACAACACTGCAAACTTAAGGTCCACAACACAACGAGGAAACGGATATCAAACACAGCACTATCGAATTACCATTTATTGTTTGTTTTATTTTTACCCACCATCAAACATTGATGAATACGTTCTTCTGTCCGGCAGTTGACATCATTACGGCAGAACGTTTTTTTCAGTTGATGTTTAACATTCCCATCGTCAGTCTATGAAACGCTCGACTACTCGAGTTTGTTTTTACAGATTTAACCTAATTTCAGCCTAACCTCATTCCGTTTGCTATCGTGAAGTTACGTGATGCAGTGATCCCCCAAAGACATGGGTTCCTGCCGATAATGATGCCATATTTGCTTGTTTGATGTGAAGCGAGGATTTTTTAACGCGATCTATTTCGATTTATCTATATCCACCGACGGCCCTTTCAGATTTCTTATTCTCCTCAGGTCGGCGTAGAAAGTGATATAGTTTGGGATCTGACAATGTTTAAATAAGACATGAACTGTAATATGAAACTAGGATATGTTCCTTGAACAGATGTTAGCGCATGAACCCGATTTTATCCTTCAAAAGCTCTATAAATAACACCCACCTGCCATTTTACTTCGCGGAATTGTCATACTTTCGTTTACAACCAGGGTGCGCAGTGCTACAAGCATCTCTATGCGTACTATTTTTTTAACTGGGTCTCTGGGTTGCTTTTAACAGTATTTTTTTTACGCCATTATGATGACGTGTTAGCTCAAAGGAACCCATTGATCGATATTCAAAGGTTTGAAGCCCTAAAGTAACGTATTTGTAATAAATACCAGTTAGAACGTACAGGTATGTGAACAACACCCCTTGACGAAATAAGAGCAGGATAGAACCGTGAAGATCCGGAGTAGAAAAGGCCTTCAGTAACCCATGCTTGCTGTAAAAGGGGACTATGCTTGTCGTAAGAGGCGACTGACGGGATCGGGTGGTCAGGCTAACTGACTTGGTTGATGCATGTCATCGTTTCCCAATTGCGTGGATCGATGCAGATGATGTCAATGACTGGATCACTTGTCCAGACTCGATTATTTACAGACCGCCGTCATTATATCTGGAATATTGTGTATGGAACCTATAGTATAGTCTGTGCAACAAAAGTGACATTCGTAATTTTTTGGATGAAATTAAGTCATTTTCCAAATCTGCAACATCTAAAACACCCACATTATTTTATGGTAAGCTTGGCTATGATCCTCCTCAACCCTTTCTTTTCACTAAATATACTACTCAAAACAAGTTAAAGAACGCCCACAATTGAAAGGCTGTGTGTTGCAATACCCACCAGCAAAGACAGATTTACTGTAGTCTTATGGAAAATGTGGGTGTTCTTAAACTTCTTTTGAGTAGTATAATTTATTTGCCATGGAAATCTTTTACACAGTTCATGCACTAGCTCATTAAATTTGCCCGGTCTGAGAATATACGGGTGTTGCTTAACTAATTTCCATGTGTATATATATATATATATATATATATATATATATATATATATATATATATATATATATATATATATATATATATATATATACCTTCCGTTCAACAAATCCTTTAGATGTGACATTTATTAACATGAAGGAATGTTTTCTGTAATTATCAAGTTGTTTTCTTTGCCAGGAACGACAGCTGGTGCCGATGTGTCTGTCGCCAACACCACCCCTGAAAAAGGTAATGTCATGCTTTATTTACACTTTTAAGTATACTCCAACCAAAAAAGCCAAACCGTATGTGTGGTTTTAAGAGATCCATTCTGTGAAAGCTCCAAGGTTTTAATTCAATTCGTGGGACATGTGAAACGGCGTTCATCAAATGTTAACGGAGAAGTCTTTGCATGAAACGGTTGGACCGTGTGTGTCCACGACTGGCATAAATGACGGTACGACACCCCCACCCCCTGACGTCTTGTTGATTGGCAGCCCCGTCGCACTGAAGAGCTCGGCGCAAATGCTGCAGATTCCCTGGCTAAAGGATGCCTGGGTAATGCTGACGTAAACGTCTGTCTCGCTGACCCAACAGGAGCTCAATTGGAATGAATCCGGTGCCACTGACGGTCACGGCAGTATGTTTAGAAACCAGCACAGATGTGTGGTGTGTAGGGGCGGGCACTGTCAGACGCCTGGTTGTTGTAGGGACGGGATACCGCGAGGTCGTAAGATCTCGTCACAATAACACCTGTTACACTAGCCTGGACTTTGTTGGTTATACCTATGCGTTTCCTTCTACGGAGAGTATATTTTAGCACTCTGTTAAAATCAGTTGTCAACCATCTTTGATTTATCTTGTGAAAGAATGTCATGTTGATATCACGAACACGTCACATATCAGAAACTTTATCCCTGGTACAAACATTGACATTTTCATTTTCTTTCTCACGTTCTTCCGTTCAGAAACTTCAAGTCAAAACCCGTTGTCGAAGACACGCAATACACACGAGCCGACCGCGAAAACAAAACCATCAGGCGCAACACCAACAACGACGACTACATCAGTAACGACGCATCGGCCATTCTGTAAGTTAGAAGACTAATTAACTCACTTTAGAAATAATTCCCCTTCTGAATCAGAAATATACAGGATGATGTATTTCCTCTTCCATCTGTAATGGAAACGAACTATCGACGTGGCCATGGTGAACATGTATTAGTCCTGTGACAGTGCTATGTGTGTGTGTGACAGTGGCCATGGTGTTGGTACATGAGTATAACAACGTGACAGTGGTATAAGAACGTGACAGTGGTATAAGAACGTGACAGTGGCATAAGTATGTGACACTGGTATAAGAACGTGACTGTGGTGTCAGTATGTGACAGTGGTATAAGAACGTGACAGTGGTGTAAGAACGTGACAGTGGCATAAGTATGTGACACTGGTATAAGAACGTGACAGTGGGATAAGTATGTGACAGTGGTATAAGAACGTGACAGTGGTGTAAGTATGTGACAGTGCTATCAGAACGTGACAGTGGTATAAGTACGTGACAGTGGTGTAAATATGTGACAGTGGTATAAGAACGTGACAGTGGTATAAGAACGTGACAGGGGTATAAATATGAGACAGTGGTATAAGAACGTGACAGTGGTATAAGTATGTGACAGTGGCATAAGTATGTGACACTGGTATAAGAACGTGACAGTGGGATAAGTATGTGACAGTGGTATAAGAACGTGACAGTGGTATAAGTATGTGACAGTGGCATAAGTATGTGACAGTGGTATAAGAACGTGACAGTGGGATAAGTATGTGACAGTGGTATAAGAACGTGACAGTGGTGTAAGTATGTGACAGTGGTATAAGTACGTGACAGTGGTGTAAATATATGACAGTGGTATAAGAACGTGACAGTGGTATAAGAATGTGACAGGGGTATAAATATGAGACAGTGGTATAAATATGTGACAGTGGTATAAGAACGTGACAGTGGCATAAGTATGTGACAGTGGTATAAGTATGTGACAGTGGTATATGTATGTGACAGTTGTATAAGAATGTGACGGTTGTATAAATATGTGACAGTGGTATAAGAACGTGACAGTGGTGTAAGTATGTGACAGTGATATAAGTATGTGACAGTGGTATAAGAACGTGACAGTGGTATAAGTATGTGACAGTGGTATAAGAACGTGACAGTGGTTTAAATATGTGACAGTGGTATAAGAACGTGACAGTGGTATAAGAACGTGACAGTGGTATAAGTATGTGACAGTTGTATAAGAACGTGACAGTGGTTTAAATATGTGACAGTGGTATAAGAACGTGACAGTGGTGTCAGTATGTGACAGTGGTATAAGAACGTGACAGTGGCCTCAGTATGTGACAGTGATATAAGAACGTGACAGTGATTTAAGTGTGTGACAGTGGTATAAGAACGTGACAGTGGCAGAAGTATGTGACAGTGGTATAAGAACGTGACAGTGGTATAAGTATGTGACAGTGGTATAAGAACGTGACAGTGGTATAAGCATGTGACAGTGGTATAAGAACGTGACTCTGGTATAAGTATGTGACAGTGGCATAAGTATGTGACAGTGGTATAAGTATGTGACAGTTGTATAAGAATGTTACTGTGGTATAAATTTGTGACAATGGCATAAGTATGTGGCAGTGGCATAAGTATGTGACAGTGGTATAAGAATGTGACAGTGGTGCAAGTTTGTGACAGTGGTACAGGTACGTGACACGCACACCCGCGGCCTTTGCTATATTCAAGTTCAATGATCTTGGACACGACGTTAAACCCCATTTCACAAGGTTGTCGTGATGTAGCTTTGAAGTTGCCGCCGATGGCGTAAACCACGTAACACCTGGCGCGTTGTCAACAACGTTAGATATCTTGCGTAGCAAACTTCCCCCTGGGGTCATGACATCATTCCATTGTCTCATTCCAGCACCTACATCAACTACCGACATCTCAGCGACATCCAGCAAACCGGCTTCTTCACCATCGACCGCCATCACCACGGATGCATCTTCACCAAACGCGATAACAACATCTGTGTCAACATCATCATCTGCAGGAACGACAACTACCGCGCGTGTTGTAACGACGACAGCTACCCCAAGTACACTGTCACATAGTACATTCATTCATAATATATACTATTCCACTTTCAATAGGGATGTGTGTTTTCTTCATATGTTACACAAAACAGATTTTCCTAATATGTCAAGTGACATATCTTATTACCCCTATCAAATATTGAGTAGTATGTAACAGGTATTACAAGCAAACCAAGAAAGGTTTCAGCAAACATATTTGTATGTATAATTACAGATAATAGTTATGAGATCATATATTCGTAGTTTTATGACTGTCCCAACAGAACAGTGATTAGTTGAGCAGAGTTATGTCCCTTAGTTCTGCGAGGATCCGATCATCGTGGATCATACTTATCGTGTCAAAAGAAACAAACGTTCATGGAACGAGTCATTTGCGGCCTCGTCGCCATCAGTGTGAAATAAATTTTGCGGGTGACATATCCTTACTGTACTATAGCACTTCCTTTAATTAGCCGTCAACATATGTTAAAATATTTGGAATTCGTGTTATTAGTATTATTATTTAATGTTATTTTCACGCTTTCATTGAGGGCGGGGCGGTCGGGTAGCCTAGTGGTTAAAGCGTTCGCTCGTCACGCCGAAGATTCCCGAAATGGGTACAATGTGTGAAGCCCATTTCTGGTGTTCCCCGCCGTGATATTGCTGGAATATGGCTAAAAGCGGCGTAAAACCTCACTCACTCACTCACGCTTTCACTGAGAGCCTGTTCAACCCATGCATGCCGTACCCAGTACACGTAATCCGGTTTAGCATTGATTATCAAGCAGCAGTCGCTGGTGGAAAGAGGCGACTAGAAGGATCGGGGTGGTCAGGTTCGATGGCTTGGACGATTTCGTGTCAACGTACCCCGACGGCGTGGAAAGATGCACATGATATCAATTATTCGTTCACCTGGTCCAGACTCGAATAGTTACACCGCCATCATATAGCTTAAATACGGAGTGCGCCGCGAAAGAAAAAAACCTTACCTTTGTACAAAATACGAAGAGCAAATAATTTATCAATATATGATTTAATAATGGAACAAGTTTCTTTTATTTTCAGGTATCCACATGAGCAACACGAGGACATCCTTGGGTGCTGATGACGCTACACTGACATGCGCAGTGAGATTTGTTACCGCTTGGAACTACCTCCTCGTTATACACAATACACCGTCCGAGGCGGTCCCAACCATCACTCTCTACCCCAATGGGAGTTACACAATTACTAAAGAGGACATCAAATCCAGTTTGAATGTCACGGTGGACGCCAAAGATGAGGGGGTAGTTTTGACCTTGACATTCAAGAAGGTCGCGTGCAGTGACGAAGGGAACTACGCATGTACGTTGTTCACTTCTGAGAACACGTACGCTGCGCATGGGCAGTTAGAGATCGTAAGTAAGTATTGTGAGCATCGTACGTAAGAGGGAGTGAGTGAGTGTTGTTTAACGCCGCACTCAGTTATATTCAAGCAATATGACGGCGGTCTGTCAATAATCGAGTCTGGACCAGACAACCCAAAGATTGACATCATGGGCATCGATTCACGCAATTGGAATACGATGACATGCATGAACCACGTCAGCGAGCCTGGCCACCCGAACCCGTTAGTCGCCTCTTACGACGAGCAGAGACGCCTTTTACGGCAAGCATGCAGGATATCGGGATAAGAATAAAGTTTTGTCATTAATTGGTGGACATTGGATGGGTTGCTGAAGACCTATTCTACTCCGGATCTTAAAGGGTGAGTGAGTGAGTGAGTGAGTGAGTTGGATTTGATGGGTGAGTGAGTGAAAACATAGTGTTGGATTAACTTAAATTCAATTTACAGGAACAGGAATTGGTAGAGCCTACCCCTATGACTATACTTAACCGATTGTAACATTTCATTTTTCTCCTGACAGACATACCCTCGAGGCCGCATCTTAGTCTCCCGGTTGAGTTGATTGCAAACCGTAAAATCAAAGAACCAATCACGTGCGTGGGGAATGTGGGTTATCCAGAAGGCTTCCTGTATCTCCAAATGAAGTCCAAGTCTTCACCTCATTTCACCACACTTCCGGCGCATGTGACCTACGACCGCCGGGAATGTCACGTGACGGCCACAGCCCAGCTGATTGGTTTCTCCCCTACGTTAGAAGCCAATGGAACTGTTATTCGCTGTATGATAGAAAACAGTCGTCTGCTGCCACGCGGTCATGGCGTATCCACCGCAGCCGTCATGGCGGTACTGCCAGGTAATATACGTCATATCATTTCTGACATATCTGATGTTTGTCCGAGGGCTGTTTAATCCTAGACGTCAGTCTGAGACTAGACTAGTTTGTTGGACGAAGAGTAAATATAGATAACAGTTTCACTTTGTCAGAACGTCGTGGCAACGTTAGGTTTACGTTGTCACAATGTCATGATATTACGTCCATGCAACGTTTTTTTATTGCAAGTCCAATTTACGTTGTCGCAACGTTGTAGTCTGACGTTGTGATACGTCATTTTCACGTTCTAATACGCTGAAGTTACGTTGCGGGGACGTTGTATCTTATTTTATCGGAACGTTGTATTTTACAACGTGGGAACGTTGTATTTTACGTTGCGGGAAGGTTGTATTTTACGTTGCGGGAATGTTGTATTTTACGTCGCGGGAATGTTGTATTTTACGTTGTGGGAATATTGTAGTTTACGTTGTGGGAATGTTGCATTTTACTTTTGTGGGAACGTTGTATTGTACGTTGTGACAATATTATATGCAACGTTCTTCCGGGGACTACCATGGCCGTTGTCACGACAATGTGAACTAATGTTGTGTTAGAAAGTTGAAATACGATGTGAAAACGTGATCTGATTGTCTATACACCGTAATGCCTTTGATGAACGCGGATACAGCTTTGTGGAAAACGTGAGGTGCGTGCGTGCGTGCGTGCGTACGTTCGTGCGTGTGTGTTGGTGTTTGGTGGGGTAGGGAAGGGGGTGTATTATAGTAACAAAATGCAAGATAAATGCAAATTATGTATTTTGGAAACACCTGGCATGGAGCTAAGACAGAAATCAGGTCGAAAAAGGTATGTTCTACTTCAGAATCCCAAATGGGTGAAACGCATGGCTATTCTGTCCCGAAATCCCGAAGGGGTAAAACGCATGTGAAACTGGGGACCTAGTCTACCTCGGGATCGCGAGAAGCGTCACGTATGGGATACTGGGGACCTATTCTCCGGATTCCCTAAGTGCAGACACCTATTGGGTCCCATAGATCTATTCTACCCCGAAAAACCCGTATGCGATACGGGGAACCCACAATACCCCGAAATCCCGAAGAAATGGTGTAAGAACGTGACGGTGATTTAAGTGTGTGACAGTGGTATAAGAACGTGACAGTGGCAGAAATATGTGACAGTGGTATAAGAACGTGACAGTGGTATAAGTATGTGACAGTGGTATAAGAACGTGACAGTGGTATAAGCATGTGACAGTGGTATAAGAACGTGACAGTGGCATAAGTATGTGACAGTGGCATAAGTATGTGACAGTGGTATAAGAACGTGACAGTGGTATAAGAATGTGACAGTGGTATAAGAATGTGACTGTGGTATAAATATGTGACATTGGTGTTAGAACGTGACAGTGGTGTAAGAACGTGACAGTGGTATAAGAACGTGACAGTGGTATAAGAATGTGACTGTGGTATAAATATGTGACATTGGTGTTAGAACGTGACAGTGGTGTAAGAACGTGACAGTGGTATAAGTATGTGACAGTGGCATAAGTATGTGACAGTGGTATAAGAATGTGACAGTGGTGCAAGTTTGTGACAGTGGTACAGGTACGTGACACGCACACCCGCGGCCTTTGCTATATTCAAGTTCAATGATCTTGGACACGACGTTAAACCCCATTTCACAAGGTTGTCGTGATGTAGCTTGGAAGTTGCCGCCGATGGCGTAAACCACGTAACACCTGGCGCGTTGTCAACAATGTTAGATATCTTGCGTAGCAAACTTCCCCGAAAAACCCGTATGCGATACGGGGAACCCACAATACCCCGAAATCCCGAAGAAATGGTGTAAGAACGTGACGGTGATTTAAGTGTGTGACAGTGGTATAAGAACGTGACAGTGGCAGAAATATGTGACAGTGGTATAAGAACGTGACAGTGGTATAAGTATGTGACAGTGGTATAAGAACGTGACAGTGGTATAAGCATGTGACAGTGGTATAAGAACGTGACAGTGGCATAAGTATGTGACAGTGGCATAAGTATGTGACAGTGGTATAAGAACGTGACAGTGGTATAAGAATGTGACAGTGGTATAAGAATGTGACTGTGGTATAAATATGTGACATTGGTGTTAGAACGTGACAGTGGTGTAAGAACGTGACAGTGGTATAAGAACGTGACAGTGGTATAAGAATGTGACTGTGGTATAAATATGTGACATTGGTGTTAGAACGTGACAGTGGTGTAAGAACGTGACAGTGGTATAAGTATGTGACAGTGGCATAAGTATGTGACAGTGGTATAAGAATGTGACAGTGGTGCAAGTTTGTGACAGTGGTACAGGTACGTGACACGCACACCCGCGGCCTTTGCTATATTCAAGTTCAATGATCTTGGACACGACGTTAAACCCCATTTCACAAGGTTGTCGTGATGTAGCTTGGAAGTTGCCGCCGATGGCGTAAACCACGTAACACCTGGCGCGTTGTCAACAATGTTAGATATCTTGCGTAGCAAACTTCCCCCTGGGGCCATGACATCATTCCATTGTCTCATTCCAGCACCAACATCAACTGCCGACATCTCAGCGACATCCAGCAAACCGGCTTCTTCACCATCGACCGCCATCACCACGGATGCATCTTCACCAAACGCGATAACAACATCTGTGTCAACATCATCATCTGCAGGAACGACAACTACCGCGCGTGTTGTAACGACGACAGCTACCCCAAGTACACTGTCACATAGTACATTCATTCATAATATATACTATTCCACTTTCAATAGGGATATGTGTTTTTTTCATATGTTACACAAAACAGACTTTCCTAATATGTCAAGTGACATATCTTATTACCCCTATCAAATATTGAGTAGTATATAACAGGTATTACAAGCAAACCAAGAAAGGTTTCAGCGAACATATTTGTATGTATAATTACATATAATAGTTATGAGATCATATATTCGTAGTTTTATAACTGTCTCAACAGAACAGTGATTAGTTGAGCAGAGTTATGTCCCTTTGTTCTGCGAGGATCCGAGCATCGTGGATCATACTTATCGTGTCAAAAGAAACAAACGTTCATGGAACGAGTCATTTGCGGCCTCGTCGCCATCAGTGTGAAATAAATTTTGCGGGTGACATATCCTTACTGTACTATACCTTGACTGATAGCACTTCCTTTAATTAGCCGTCAACATATGTTAAAATATTTGGAATTCGTGTTATTATTATTATTATTTAATGTTATTTTCACGCTTTCATTGAGGGCGGGGCGGTCGGGTAGCCTAGTGGTTAAAGCGTTCGCTCGTCACGCCGAAGACCCGGGTTCGATTCCCGACATGGGTACAATGTGTGAAGCCCATTTGTGGTGTCCCCCACCGTGATATTGCTGGAATATTGCTAAAAGCGGCGTAAAACCATACTCACTCACTCACTCACTCACGCTTTGACTGAGAGCCTGTTCAACCCATGCATGCCGTACCCAGTACACGTAATCCGGTTTAGCATTGATTATCAAGCAGCAGTCGCTGGTGGAAAGAGGCGACTAGAAGGATCGGGGTGGTCAGGTTCGATGGCTTGGACGATTTCGTGTCAACGTACCCCGACGGCGTGGAAAGATGCACATGATATCAATTATTCGTTCACCTGGCCCAGACTCGAATAGTTACACCGCCATCATATAGCTTAAATACGGAGTGCGCCGCGAAAGAAAAAAAACCTTACCTTTGAACAAAATACGAAGAGCAAATAATTTATCAATATATGATTTAATAATGGAACAAGTTTCTTTTATTTTCAGGTATCCACATGAGCAACACGAGGACATCCTTGGGTGCTGATGACGCTACACTGACATGCGCAGTGAGATTTGTTACCGCTTGGAACTACCTCCTCGTTATACACAATACACCGTCCGAGGCGGTCCCAACCATCACTCTCTACCCCAATGGGAGTTACACAATTACTAAAGAGGACATCAAATCCAGTTTGAATGTCACGGTGGACGCCAAAGATGAGGGGGTAGTTTTGACCTTGACATTCAAGAAGGTCGCGTGCAGTGACGAAGGGAACTACGCATGTACGTTGTTCACTTCCGAGAACACGTACGCTGCGCATGGGCAGTTAGAGATCGTAAGTAAGTATTGTGAGCATCGTACGTAAGAGTGAGTGTTGTTTAACGCCGCACTCAGTTATATTCCAGCTATTTGACGGCGGTCTGTCAATAATCGAGTCTGGACCAGACAGTCCAGTGTTTGACATCATGAGCATCGATCCATGCAATTGGAATACGATGACATGCACCAACCTATTCAGCCAGCCTGACCTCCCGATCCCGTTAGTCGCCTCTTACGGCAAGCATGCAGGATATCGTGATAAGAATAAAGACACTGTGGTAACACTTGACTGAATGTTAGGTTTGTCATTAGGTAGACATTGGATGGGTTGCTGAAGACCTATTCTACCCCGGATCTTCACGGGTGAGTGAGTGAGTGAGTGCGTGCGTGCGTGCGTGCGTGCGTGAGTGAGTGAGTGAGTGAGTGAGTTGGATTTGATGGGTTAGTGAGTGAAAACATAGTGTTGGATTAACTTTAATTCAATTAACAGGAACAGGAATTGGTAGAGCCTACCCCTATGACTATACTTTACCGATTGTAACATTGCATTTTTCTCCTGACAGACATACCCACGAAGCCGCATCTTAGTCTACCGGTTGAGTTGATTGCAAACCGTAAAATCAAAGAACCGATCACGTGCGTGGGGAATGTGGGTTACCCAGAAGGCTTTCTGTATCTCCAAATGAAGTCCAAGTCTTCACCTCATTTCACCACACTTCCGGCTCACGTGACCTACGACCGCCGGGAATGTCACGTGACGGCCACAGCCCAGCTGATTGGTTTCTCCCCTACGTTAGAAGCCAATGGAACTGTTATTCGCTGTATGATAGAAAACAGTCGTCTGCTGCCACGCGGTCATGACGTATCCACCGCAGCCGCCCTGGCGGTACTGCCAGGTAATATACGTCATATCATTTCTGACATATCTGATGTTTGTCCGAGGGCTGTTTAATCCTACATATCAGTCTGAGACTAGACTAGTTTGTTGGACGTAGAAAGAAATCTAGATAACAATATCATTTTGTCTGAACGTTGTGGCAACGTTAGGTTTACGTTGCAACAACGTCATGATATTACGTCCATGCAACGTTATTCTGTTGCAAGTCCAATTTACGTTGTCGCAAAGTTGTAGGCTGACGTTGTGATACGTCATTTTCACGTTCTCACATGTTATGGTAACGCTGAAGTTACGTTGCGGGAACGATGTATCTTATGTTGTGGGAACGTTGTATTGTACGTTGTAGGAACGTTATACTTTACGTCGTGGTGATGTCGTATTTTACTTTGCGGGAAGGTTGTATCTTATATGTTGTGGGAATGTTGTATTTTACGTCGTCTGAATGTTGTATTTTACGTCGTGGGAATGTTGTATCTTACGGTGTGGGAAGGTTGTATTTTACGTCGCGGGAATGATGTATTTTACGTCGTGGGAATGTCGTATTTTACGTTGTGGGAATGTTGCATTTTACTTTTGTGGGAACGTTGTATTGTACGTTGTGACAATATTATTTGCAACGTTCTTCTGAGGACTACCATGGCCGTTGTCACAACAATGTGAACTAATGTTGTGTTAGAAAGTTGAAATACGATGTGAAAACGTGATCTGATTGTCCATACACCGTAATGCCTTTGATGAACGCGGATGCAGCTTTGTGGAAAAAGTGAGGTGCGTGCGTGCGTGTGTGTGTGTATGTTGGTGTTGGGTGGGGTAGGGAAGGGGGTGTATTATAGTAACATAATGCAAGATGAATGCAAATTATGTATTTTGGAAACGCCTGGCAAGGAGCTAAGACAGAAATCAGTTAAAAAACGGCCTGTTCTACCGCAGAATCCCGAATGAGTGTAACACATGGCTATACTGCCCCGAAATCCCGAAGGGGTAAAACGCATGTGGAACTGGGGACCTAGTCTACCTCAGGATCGCGAGAAGCGTCACGTATGGCATACTGGGGACCTATTCTCCGGGTTCTCTAAGTGCAGACACCTTTTGGGTCCCATAGATCTATTCTACCCCGAAAAACCGTATGCGATACGGGGAACCCACAATACCGAAGAAATGACAAGATTGGGAATCAACCTTGAATCAATCCCCATGTATTGTCCGTTTGCTGCAATATCGTACCGATGAAATGCAAAATAAATATAAACCCTAAAGCAACAGTTCGTATTAAATGGCATGAAAGTTATTCATTTGTCCATACAACTCGTCACTATAATTTCAGATATTGTCATGAAGTAGAGAAAAAGTTGTTTAACAAAGTTACTCTCATTGTCATTGCCTGTTGTTACAAGGGGGTCTACACTGTAAACTGAACAGCCTTACATTCGCGCTTGAAATTGTAATAAAATCCTGTCAAATGAAAAGTCTAAATTAGAGGCGTATCTTTCTGTAGTAGTTATTAAACGGAATATACAATGGGAATCTGTAAACTATTCTCAAAGCAATGCTAGTGATGTTCTTGGTATTGCTATTCGGCTTATTTCAAATGCAAATAAGAAAATAATAAGAACGAGCTCAATATATAATTACAATACGGTACATGATGAAATTCAAAGATGATTTGGAAACCTTGGTATTTCACGTTTACGATTATTGCATGTCGGAGGGTGTGCACTGACAAAATGGAGACCGGAATTCATAATGCATTAGAGGCGGTTCATGCAACTCTCAGTCAAATTATTATTTTAGTTGACAGTAACAGTGACAGTGACAATGAAAATATTTCAGAATAGGCGTTTTGAGACTACCCCTGCGATGCCCTTCAGCTGTTATGTTTAGGCGGTGAGGCGGTGAGGTCAAACGGGGTTGAAGTTCCAACAATTACATGATAGCTTGTTAAACAACAGTTTCAATAACAATGTCTAAACTTATGGTGACGAGGTGGTATGGACAAATAAATAATTTCCATGCCATTTAAGACGAATTTTTGCTTTCGGTTTAATATCTTTTTTGCATTTCATCGATACGATTTTACGGCAAACGGACTATAGTCACACGCAGCAGTACCGAGGAGTTGTATCCAAATTGCGTGGATCGATGCTCATGATATCAATCTCTGGATTGGCTGGTCCAGACACGATTATTGAAAGACTGCCGTCATACAGCTGAAATATTGCTGAATGCGGTTTTAAACAATAAACAAACAAATGGGTTGACTACCCATCGGAAACATGCATGTTGTACTATTTTCAGTCCTAGAATTAGTCACCGCGGAGCAACACGAATGAGTATACCTGGAACCGTCTCTGACCCTTAATGCACACGGGTGAACACCCATTGACTACAGGGAACTTTTTTGTCCAAGAAGCCCCATGAGATATACACATTCTTTCTTCATGAAAGTGACACAACTCGTTGACTCGGAATTCTCAACACGCATGTGAAATCAATATCTTGCGAGACGTACAAATGTATAGATGCCTGTGACTATGAGAGCTTTGGGAGGACGGAAAGAGGCGATGTAATCTGACTGTCTAACTCCATCAACTGAGTCAATGGGTATGTGTATTTTGACAATTGAATCCTTCCGCGGTGATGTTTGTTCGTACATTCAATCTATCACAGGTTGGATATGAGTGTTTGAAAAAGGGAACGATATAAAAAATGACTTTGCTTGAGTGGAGACAGTTTTAGTATATCGAGTGTATGTACAGTTTGGCGTATTGGAAGGGTGACATGGAGTTTAAACGCTCGAGTCGCAGCCGATTGTGAGAAATAAAGTCCAGATGGACGGGTTGAAGGGGCGCTTTAACTGAATTACACCACGTGGGCCACGAACGCGCAGCCGATTGCGCAAAGATGCAAAACCGTGAACCGAGGCTCTCTCCCCTTTCGTCCGAATCGAATCGTCCGACCTAGCCGTGGAGCATGTGCTGGATTATTTGAGAAAAACGGCCTCACCCCATTCGTCAGCAGCCCATTTATAAGAAACCATAAAATCTGACTGACTTACATCACGTGGGCCACGAACGTGCTGCGGATTGTGCGAGGATGCAAAACCGTGAAGCGAGGCTCGCTCCCCTTTCGTCCGAATCGAATCGTCCGACCACGGCGTGGGGCACGTGCTGGGTTATTTGGAGAAACATGGTCTCACCCCATTCGTCAGCAGGACATTTTGTCAGATACCATAAATCACAAATGAAATAGTTTAAGTACATGTCTCAATGACGTATCTCCAGTGAACACATTATATCATAATCTTGTTCTTGCTGTAGAGGTGATGCTAAAGGTATACCTAGCGCCTATCTCTCTGTGATGTCAACTTTCTGCCACCCTGTCATTTTTTGACCAAAATCCAGACATCTCTGGCAATATGTTCACAATTAAATACAAACACGTTAATTGAAAAAACCTCAATATTTTCGTATGAAGCTGAGTTGAGAAAATTTAAGTTGTTTTCATGATCAAATGGTTCATTAAATATAAACGGGTAGAAAATGAAACAACATTCTATCCTATTGTTGTTTACGTGCAGTGTTAAGCTAGTTTTTTTTATCCGAGTTGATTAATTATTTCACTTATTAGTCCAAACGTCTGAATTTATCTGATCTTAATTATACAGAGAGAGAGAGAGAGTTTATTTAAGAGCCACCGATTTGGGGTTATGACAGACTAATTAAAACATAAAAATAACATGTTATTAAGATGAAAAAGTAGTGTAAAAAGAATTCATACCATCTCATTAAAAATATACCAACGTTTAAATATAACAATCTTTTACCGTTCAGCCATTTTCAGCTTCAGCTAATACACTTGTATTGAATACGCTTTACTGGCAGCATAAGTTGTATACTCCCCATGAAGCTGAGAACTAGTGATAGAGAAGGTATGATGGGAAAATATTTACCACGTGAGGGCAGAACATGTACTTCCTGTAATAGGAATCATTAGGTACAGTCAGTTTGACTCCAAATGAGAACGATGAATTGCAAAATAACTCGAAATCCAGAAAAGTGTATAAAACATCAATGCGGTATTTGACCATGAATACCCTGTACCCAACAAAATCTGAATTTTGTTTATTTCAAGACCCATGACGGGTGAAGTTCTTTAAGAAACTATCAGTTAATTATGTATAGAAGTGTGTACATGACACGTAGGGGGACAAATCGTGGATGGAACAGCGCAAGCATGGTCTGCACGTGCTACACAGTGACCGTTTTCATTCAATGACAAGATGCGCTACTCAGCAGATGTTAAACAGTTGATGTTGAATGTGTATGATTTCTTTAGAAGTGAAGCAGAAAGAGCAAAGCTCTTATGCAATTAATAAATTCTTGAAACGATCTTCAAAAGCTCTTGGTATGTCCCCTCAGAAACTGAAAAATGTTGTTAGTCGACGAGATACAAATAGTCTGGCCAAGGAGGTAGGGAACATGTCAAAACCACGCAAGGTTGATAAATGAGACAGTTTACCGAGGGATCAAGTCAGACGTGCAATTGTTAAACTGCACTCAGAAAATAAGTACCTGTCCCTAAGAATTTTGAAGATACATCTTGAAACTGACCATGATATACGTGTTACAAAGTACAAACTATGGCAGCTGTTGCATACATTTGGTTACAATTACAAAAAGATTACTGGAGAAAATAGGGCTGTGTTGTGTGAACGGGCTGACATTGTCCGTCTCCGAAATCATTACCTTCGTACTATCAAGCAGAAGGCGTGAACGTGAAGAAGGATATGAGCCCGTCGTCTTAGATGAGACATGGGTAAATGCGTCACACACAGCCAGCAGTCAGTGGGTACCCAGTGGTGAAACGAACGGCAATGTATTTCTGGAGTGGGTGAAAGATAAATTAGTCCCTGCTTTGCCTACCAAGTCTCTCATTGTCATGGACAATGCACCGTATCATAGTGTGCAGGATCCAGAAAGCAAGACTCCAACCTCTAATAACCGTAAAGAAGACATGGTTACTTGGCTGCAACGGAGGAACATTACCTTTCCTTCTCGAGCGACGAAACCACAGCTCTATGATATCATCAAAACTATGAAACCTGACCCCGTGTATAAAGTTGACAGTTACATCAAGGGTCAGGGTCACGCTGTCTTACGACTGCCACCTTATCACTGCGACCTGAATCCAATCGTGTTGGTATGGGGCATCGTCAAGGGTGACGTTGGACGATCGAACACAACGTTCAAATTACGAGACGTTGAACAACTCGTAAAGGAATCCTTTGGTCGGGTAACAGTAGAAACATGGAGACGTTGTTTGGCCACAGTCGTTGACGAGATAGAGCCACGTTATTGGTCACGAGATGGACTACGGCCAGCAACAGTCCAACCTATAATAGTGGCAGTCGGTTCAGGCACCAGCAGTTCCCACGACGAGATCTATGGCATGAGCGAGTCAGATTGCGACTGAAATTATCACGAGACGACCCCTCTAACGCGCTGTCATTTCCCCTACCACAGAACGTGCAGTGCTTGTGCTGTGCCTTCCACGGTTTGTCCCCCTTACGTGTCATGTACACATTTCTATACAAAATTACATGATAGTCTCTTAAAGAACTTCATCCGTCATGGGTCTTAAAATAAACAAAATTCAGATTTTGTTGGGTACAGGGTATTCATGGTCAAGTACCGTATTGATGTTTTCTGGATTTTGAGTTATTTTGCAATTCATCGCTCTCATTTGGAGTCAAACGGACTGTACATGAGTATTATATTTTTTAATATGACATATTTTCACAATTTACGATAAACATCACTGTGTAAACATATTTAGGGCTGCGCTAATGTGCTTCGTGTGACACCACATGTAACAAGAACTTGTAGATGATATTTCACATCTAAATGACACTTGAAGGGAAATAGAAGTTGTTTGTTGTTGTTGTTGTTGAAAATATACTTAACGTATCGTCTCCTGTCAATTCATTATCCTGTTTACAGACCGACGTCATATAGCTGGAATATTGCTGAGTGTGGCGTTAAACAACAAAGAAACAAATTAGAAGCATACATATAAACAAATGTTTAAGAGGATAGCTAATCATGGCCTTATTGTAACGGGCGTGGTAATACCACCAAGGCGATAGGCTAATATATATCTATGCACGCTCATTCATTGAACGGGGTAATGACATGCGATTAGCTTTGCCCACAGTGCCGCTGCAGACGCATGATATACCGGGTCAGTTACTTGACCACAGATGACAGTAAGCCTCATTGTCTGTATTTAGTAAGTGGATTGTTGTTATTGTTCATCTTATCATTAATAATACATCATGTGCTAAACACGAGATTATTGACAATATGTCGTCAATATTTCCTCGTTAAATAGCCGTAGTCCAATTATATGCATTATCATACACGGCATACGATGACTTCCTCATCAGCAGCCAGAACATCTTCCTATCTCGTCTCTCTTCAAAAGATGATTCAGGGGCAGTGGGGTAGCCTGGTGGTTAAAGCGTTCGCTCGTCACGCCGAAGACCCGGGTTCGATTCCCACGTTTCTGGCGTCCCCCGCCGTGATATTGCTTGAATGTTGCTAACTCATTCACTTACTCACTCACTCAAAAGACCATGCTTTCATATTTAACTGATTTTATTTTGCATGCTAATCTCTCCTAGAAACGACCTGTAAAAATATGATTTAACCGAATATGTAAAATTCTGTACGCTTATGTGACTCTTATTTACTTGAGCCCGAGGCTTTAAATGCAATAAATGTATTTAAGAACACCAACACCACCAACAAAAATGTTTATTTCGCTTCAAAGTAATAGCGAGACCGACGAGCGTCAGGTATAAGTTTAACTGCAACACCCAAATACTTTAAATTACACAATTTAAGGACTTCTTTAACAGACATGCCGGTAGGTACACGGCAGATATCAACACTAGTGATCAAACATCTGCTCGACCAGCTGTTGCCAAAGTGATGCTGCAGTTATCCACCAACTGATACAACCAACATTTGATTTTGGTGAATATCTTGTATGTTTTTTAAGTATCAGGTGCTATTTTATTTATGGGGCGGTCGGGTAGCCTAGTGGTTAAAGCGTTCGCTCGTCACGCCGAAGACCCGGGTTCGATTCCCGACATGGGTACAATGTGTGAAGTCCATTTCTGGTGTCCCCCGCAGTGCTATTGCTGGAATAAGGCTAAAATCGGCGTAAAACCGTACTCACTCACTCACTCACTATTTTATTTATAGCAGGTCATAAAGTTATCTTGAAGAAGCGCTCGTACAATTTCCTACATCGCAATCATAATCGACACATACTTTGTCCGCACCCAGTGTAATTAAATTTATACCTTGAACTGAGATACGATACGTCACGACATAAAGAGTTGAGAGAACTTCCACAGACCGTAGCGTCACGTGAACTCTGAGTGAACTTTGACCGTCTGATCTACAAGAAAGATTCCCGGGTTCTTGAACCAATCAGCTGCCAGCTTACTAAAACAGTTCGGGTTCCTTGTCCCTCCTCTTTGATGCGGGAATTTTGACTTGTACAAATACAAAACTCACTCAGAAGACAAATATGCTTCAATGGTACTCCCTTTTGATGTATGAAATATCCACAACAATATAATGGCGTCTCTGTACTATCTACTTTCGTAACTTATCGTTCTAGTTCGTTTTGGAGATACAGAAATCCCACACGAATGCTTCTCGCTCTCCTATCGAGGATTTAGCCTCCACGCTGATTTTCTGATTAGAAAGTACACCTGACGCGACCACCTCGCGGGATGTCCTTAGATCCCCGCGTTAGAGAGGTGTCGTCTCGGAGTACATTATCAGTAAAAGATACGGAAGAAGCCGAAAGACGATCGCGATGATGAAAGGCAGAAAATGACGATGTTGAGGAATCAGGAGGAGGAGGAGGATAAGAAGCAGAGTGGTGATATTGAGGATGTGGGGATGTATTTACGCTGTATCAACAATGCACCATCAACTGATGCAGCTTCAAACACTATTAACTATCATAAACTAGTCTTTGAAAGGCATTTAGAAGTGATACACATAAGGAAGAGAATTTATGGATGTCAACTTCTTTATTATGAGGAACAAAACGTTTGAGAGTATATGCTTACTTCTTCATCGGGTAGTTGTTGTTATGTTGTGTTCTTCGTAATAAAGCAGGTGACATCCATCAGTTCTCTTCCTTATCATAAACTAATTATACATACCTAATCAGTTTTCTCTGGGAGTCGGTGCACGTGTGATCAAAGCGTGTTATGCATGTGATCAATGAACGTGATGCACGTGACACATGTCTTGATGGAGGACGTATCTACCTCTTTAGCTTTATCCTTCTCATACGAGGATGAATACTTGCAGAATCACGGTAATATGTTTACTTCGTCGTTCAATATATACTGATGAATAGAAATAAGTGAAACCCAAATCTCATGTCTGGCATGGATGCTGGACGGGGGGCAAGCCTATCGGGTAAAGCTTTAACGCATCGCACCTCAGATATAGATTCGGTCCCCCCAAAAATGGATACAATCAGCCAAACGATCTATAAACAACCAATCGTTTAGTTATTTCTGCCCCGGTGTCGATGGCAACCATCAATCAGTCAGTCACTAATTCGTTGATTAACCATACGGTCATTTCACTTAACGTTCAATCAACTGACCGGTCGTCAACGAACCAATCAATCACTCAGCCAATCGTTCAATCGCTCCCTCACACAATCGTTCAATCACTCCCTTACCCAATCTTTGAACGACTCAACCAATCTTTCTGTCAATCACTCTACCAATCGTTCAATCACTCCATCAACCAATCGTTCAATCACTCCCTCAACCAATCGTTCAATCACTCCCTCAACCAATCGTTCAATCACTCACACCACCAATCGTTTAAAAATCAACTAATTGTTCCATCAACCAATCATTCAATCAATCCCCAACATATCATTCTATTAACCAATCATTCAATCCATCACCCAACCGATCGCTCAATCATCCAAACAATCATTCAACCAATCGTTCCACTAACCACTATGACTTCTTCTCCTTCCAGATGACATCTGTGGTCTGACGGTCAACGGCAGCTTACGCCACCCATACTCCTGCAGCAAGTCCATCGTGTGCATCAACTCTGACCCCTCTGTTGGACAATGTCCAGACGAACTCTGTTTTGATCCGAGCAGTGGACAGTGCGGCCAAGTTGGTAAGCTCGTGTCATCGTTCACAAATACATGTTTTCGCGGTTTCCCGCCTGTGCTGGGAGGTGTTCAATGTTTGACATTTTTGTTTGATGTCCAGCAAGCAACATTTCAGCGACATGACGGCGGACAGTCTAGCAATCCGCATGATTGATATTATGAACAACGGTCCCCGTCCTCGGGGCACGGTGACACGCAGTGAACCAATTCACCGAGCTGACCACACGAGCCAGTTGGTGGCCTCTCACTACTCATGTTGCTGGGAGCCTGTTATAACTCGGAATCCCCGCGGGGAGATTTATAGGAAAGCAATTATTTGAATTTGTTTCTAGTTTCATTGTATAGAGCAAAAAAAAAAAAAAAAATCGTTTTACAGCATTTCTTCAATTGTCATTTTTATTGATGATTTTAATTATAGCCTACATGTAATGTAAAAAGAAATGCGTTCCCGTTCTTACTAATATTCCGTGTTCAACCAGCTCTACTTCTACCACACTGCTTGTGTTATTACTACTAGTCCTACTATTTGTACTACTACTACTACTACTACTACTACTACTACTACTACTACCACTAAATGTATTCTTATACTAACACTTACAATGTCTACTATGTCCGTGACCCGTGTTAAGTTATATGATTAACTGTTTTCCATTATACGATTATGTACTTAACCGCAAAAGAAACGTCACCGTGGATAGATATATGAGAAACCGTCTTTGTCGAAAAACTGTAAACATACTTTGAGACATATTAAAAAGATATAAATTGTCAAAACTGATCATCAAGGTTGAAATTAAAGTGTCAAATGTTCTTAAAGCGAAACACAACACTAGTCTCTGAGAAAATGGCATCACAGGTCAGTATCTCGTGTGTCCGCCATGTGCATTGAAGACTGCCGTGCAACGTCGATACATGGAATGGATGAGGTGGTTGAGCCCACACTCTGAGGAACGCCTGACGCAGTTCAGCTGCAGTTGACGGCCTTGGTCGGACGTCATTCAGTCGTCTTTGAATCTCGTCCCAAAGGTGCTCAATGGGATTTAAATCGGGACCGAGGGCAGGCCACTGCATGGTTCTGATTCCATTCTGCAGAAGGAAGTCTCTTGTTGCTCTCGCACTGTGGGCACGGGCGTTATCATGCTGAAACTCGTGGTTACGGCGACGTGCCAAATGAGGAATGGCGTGTGGTCTCAAGACTTGATCAATGTACCGAGCTGCTGGGACACCATTGCCTCTCCCCGGACCGATGTTCTGGAAGACCACAGGGCCGACCCTCTGTGCAAGACCAATTCCACTCCATACCATGATGCTTGGACCACCCCACGAGGCTCTCTCAACAAGACAAGCATAGGAATAACGTTTCCCACGACGTCGCCAGACTCACTCACTGCCATCTGCTGTTGAGATACAGTAACGGCTCACGTCTGAGAAGAGGACTCTTCTCTGCTACTGGTGGCGCCAATGCTGGTGCTGTGGTGCCCATTGAAGACGGTCCCGGCGATGACATGGCGTCAGAATGGGTGACCTGTGACAGTGGATGTGTCTCCTCGTCAATCGTCGAAGCATGGTGTCCGCACTAATGTGTCGCTGGTGTGTCCCCATGGTCTGTCGAGAAGTAACAAAGCGATCCTGACATCGGGTGGTCCTGACATGGTCGGTCATGTGTAGTGTTGGTGGTCAGGTACCGTTGCTGGAGTCTGTATATGGTCCTTATGTGGACTTGAAATGCATTGGCTACTTGCGGGGCGGATTGTCCAGTTTGCAATCGTCCAAGGGTTTTGTGTCGCTGATTTCTTGTCTGTCTTAGCATGTGGTAGCAATTCAATAACGAATGAATGTTATCCGATCTGGGTGGATTTTTATAGAGCAAGAAATGGGGGAACGCATGTGCATTTCAATTTGCACGGAACTCACGTGCATCGGGTTACCATGGCCGTTGACGTGATGCATTTGGGCGATCGGTTTCATTGTCATCAAATTTCATTTTTCCAGACAAGGTAATGTTAAATTTTAGAAACCCAGATATTTAAAAAACACCTTATCATGCAATGTTACTTGGGGTGACGTTTCTTTTGCGGTTCAGTATATTTGTGAAATTAGAAATATCAAACACGTGTTGTATTTTGTATAAAACGCATTTAATTCTAAAGCCATCGTGAACTTGATGGCCGAGGTCGACTGGGAATGTTTGATGGTGTATTGTCTTGCCTCACCGGAGTGCATCGTTGCTCTGGCTTTGAAACACTGGCATATCCAAAGACGATACATTGCGTGATGTAGCCGAAATTCTGCGTGTCACAGCTCATCCCAACTTTCATTCACTAACATATTAAATTCTGTTTCACATCGTAGCCCTGTCGCTGCGCACGTCAACGGGCTCCCTGAACGAAGGCCTCACCGCCATCGCGTGCCGTCTGCTTCACCGGGGAACATGGGACATCTTGTCAGTGAAGAGACAGACGACATCCGGTTACGAATATGACATCATGCACGTGCACAGCAACGGAAGTGTCGCCTGGATTGATAGCAACCTCGAGTCTCGTGCTCTCAGTGAAGTGTTTATCTCCAAATACGAAGCAGAAATCCTGATATGGATTTCAACCCTCAAGTGTGCTGACGGAGGACGTTATATTTGTGGGGCGTCTGGTATCCCGTACCTCACACAGTCACAGTCAACACTGAGCGTCATCTGTAAGTTCATTATGGTTCTCTAACCTGATAGCCGTGCCGGGCAATATTCATGGCGCTTCGTCTCCCAACACTGGCTTGTAAGCTTTGACCAAATGTCAACAAAAAACGTTACTACTGTACGATCTTATTATCAAGTAAGTAATACTATATCTAATAACGCTAGGAGCGTGCCTTTCCTGGTCCGCTTGACACAAGGTCCTTGTTAAAGATACAGTATTATTTCACAAGTTCGAGATGTATTCATTTCTGGCGTGTTAGGTGAGGTGAAAAGGGGTTTAACGTCACTTCCAAGATTATTGCACTTACACAGCGACGTGCATGCATGTGCGTATGGATGCTTGTACTAGTCAGAACTATATATGGTGCCAGCACACTGAGATACCATGCCGTAGTTTAACCCCACTCAGACACAGTATACCGATCGACAGAGATAACCAGTCCTGGTTTTAGCCCCTTAATGCCGAACGCCAGACAGGGTGTCAACAAGTACCATCTTTTAATGTCTTTTGGTATGACACGGCCGGGGATCGAACCCCGGACCTCCCGATCTTCGGGCGAACGCTCAACCACTTGACCACAGAGGCGGTCTTTTCGTGTTAGGAACTTGGACATGTTATGTGAGATGAAATGGGGTTAAACTGGACACCTTCTATAGTAAGTGCTGGGCAAAAGATAGTATGCACGTGAATTCCAATTTGAATGTTTTTTTACAAACGTTCTTAAAACGCCACGAAGTTGAATACAGTCGCCAAAACTACGACATCTCTATCAGGTGGTGAGGTGAGGTGAAATGGGGTTTAACGTCGTTTCAAGATTATTGCACTTATATGGCGACGTGCATGTACATGTGAATGTGTGTGTATGTGTGTATGTGTGTGTGTGTGTGTGTTGGGCTCAATATTCCAGCTATATCAATAGGCCTTTACAAAATCCCAATAAACCAGTGATTGATATTATGAACAGCATCCCGCGCCGCCATGTAACGATAACACACAACCTCTCCCCCGTCGCTATATGCAAAAACCCAGAAGTTACCCATAAATATGTACGTTTTCTTACGTACTCACCAACTTCTAGAACGCCAATCAAAAGTTAAAAGTAATGATAATAGCCGTCTTCGACGATATTAGATGATGCAGATGATGATGCAGGTGATAATAACAACATCGCCAGTTACCGTCATCATCGCCGACACAATAACGATGATAATTATACAATATCACATTACGTCCAAACAATCCTTCAGCAGGAGATCCCATGATGTTTTCGGGTCAGAATTAGTCTTCATGAATCCATGCTTGTCGTAAGGCAGCTATGCTTTTCGTAAGAGGCGACTAACGGGATCGGGGGGTCAGGCTCGCTGTCTTGGTTGATGCATGTCATTGATCCCAATTGCGCAGATTGATGATCATGATGTTAATCACTGGATTGTCTAGTCCAGACGCGATTATTTACATACCGCCCTCATGTAGCTGGAGTGCGGCGTTAAACGACATACTAACAAACAATTAAGTATGGAACAAGGCGCTTTATGTTTTTGGCATTTTGTGATGATAGCGGTTGGTTATTTTTCGTTTTGGGAGGTTTATGGCAGTAACCTAGCATGAAAGGTTTTCCTTTTGCATATTACATATACAAAAGAAAGTTGTATCAACTTCAACTGAATAATAAAACAGTAACAGCGATGACAATCATCATCATCATTAGCAGCAAAATGATTATCGTTTTTCCTGTTTAAACTGCCAAAACTATTATCGTTTTTTGTCTTATATACTCACCGCCAAAAGACACGCGAACCATAGATACATATCGAGAAGTATGTACGTTAAGAAGAGATGTTTCCAATGTGTACCACTTAATGACAAAACTAACAATCAGTCAAGTGTTACCACGGAATGTCTTTATTCATATCACGAAATCTATCACGTGATTTTCAAACTTTACACGCTGATCCTGCACGAGACAAATGGTGCATCTCGAGTCACGGATCTATGACGTCACATGTGACGCGTTCATTAGCGTCGGTTCACAACATACCAGTATGTTCGTTTGTGCATCAAACCAATCTAATATCTCTTGAATATGAGTAATTCTTTATATATTAACCAACGTATTTCCTTTGTCGGTGGGTATTTTATGGATGGTGGTAGACTAGTGTTTAAAGCGGTCGCTCGTCACGCAAGAGACCCGGGTTCGATTTCCGACATGGGTACAATATGTGAAACCCATTTCTGGTGTACCCCCGTCGTTATAAAGCTGGACTATTGCCCAAAGAAGCGGCATAAAATATACTCACTCACTCTTATATAAGTTTTATTCCCCTCTTATATCCTCTCCTTACGGGGGCGATGAGGTAGCCAGGTGGTTAAAGCGTTCGCTCGTCACGCTGAAGGCCCGGGTTCGCTTCCAACATGGGCACAATGTGTGAAGCCCAATTTCTGGTGTCCCACGCCGAGATATTGCCGGAATATTGCTAAAAGCAGCGTAAAACCATACTCACTCGATCGGTCCTCTTAAATCCCTTAAGTCGAAACCCAGCCTTTGATTTCATCGGCCCCGTGCAAGAGTGTAACCCAATAACTCACGATCTATACATGATATCGGCGACTCAGACAGTTGGCTGTAATGCTATCAGCGTGGTAAGACGAACTTTATTACCTATCCTGTACGTGACCAGTGACTGTTATGGGAAATCGCATAAATCCTCTCACACTGTGTGTTGTTGCATTCAATGGGGAGATGTGAAGAAATCAGTTAAATCTCTCATATTCACCACTGGTTGTGCGCTTGTCTGCATTCAGCGTATTTAACCTTTTCTAAGACAGGTATTTTGTAAGATCTGTGCGATTTAACCTCTCTGTCCAAATACAAAAACGTTCTGCTTTGTATGATGTTGTACTTGGCGTCAGGCGGATGAAGACGAATTACAAAGCATTGTTTGAGAAACACGTATTAAAACGAAGTGGGGCGTGTAGAGGGGGGAGGGGGGTGTTGGGTGTGGGTGTGACAGAGCGCGGGTAGCCCAGTCGTGTACGGCTCCGCTCAGTTGCGTCTATTTCGCGTGGGAGAATTCCATGGTCGTGGGTTCGAATCCCGGTTCGCCTTGATTACGTCTTCGGTTTGTCAGCAACATACCCCTGCTCGTAGGTTTTACCAAAGTGGTCGGCGTCTGAAACCTGCATTACTTGCGACATGCAACACAAATATTGACCAAGTTTTTATTTGACATTTGGGATCTGATAAATATTTAATTTAAAGGATAGATATATTTAGAATACGGATGGGGCCATTTTCAGCTAATTTAAACATGAGCCCATTTTAAATTTTCAATCAATACCGAGAAGATTGGACTGGCGAAACGGCCGGGTTTGGGGGCATGACCCCAAGAATTAAAAAAATTTAGATGCCCTTAAACGCTATTTGCTACATTTTTATATCAGATTTTATTTGTAACAAGTATTAACAATTTATTTATTATAATCTTGTATTGGTAATATATAATTATATGTGTGTTTGTGTGTGTGTGTGTGTGAGTGTTTGTGTGTGTGTGTGTGTGTTTTACCAACACATTTACGACTTTCATTCAAGAAACATCTATGTTTTACAACTGAAATTTGAACATTAAAACGAATCGTTATATAACTGTTTCTGTTTTGACACGTTCATTCGTAGTATGTGATGTTATATATAGTTCTATATTTTGACGCAAACCGACCTGTCATCATAATGAAAATCATTATGAGAGCGCGGTTTGCTTACGGTACAAACCGTCTACCACTAAAATCCTAAAGTGTGTAAAGATTCCGATTTTCAAGTTTGGCAGTAAATATCATGTTCGACAGTGTAGTGTTTGAAAAAATAATATACTGCATAGCTGGTAAACTGAGGTTTACTTATAAAAGAATCTGCTTTTTTCAGGTGTAAAAAATGTGTTTTTTCTTAGGTATCAGCCATTGCTTTTCTGCTAAAATGGTAGTTTCCCCCCTGTTGGTTTATCAAGAATGATGTAGTCGGCCTTCTCATGTTTTCAGCTAAACCGGAAGAGCCTATTTTGACGGTTCCTGTTCAGGTGGTAGAGAATGACCTCTCCCAACATGAAATCACGTGCAAGGCAGAAGTTGGCTACCCTGCTGGTAGGCTTGTTCTCAAGTTTCGCCTCAAGAATGAGACTGACTTTCAACGTGTTGACTTTGATAGTACGGAAACCACGACACGCGCCTGCCGTACCCAGATGGAGGGGAAGTACGTGATGACGGGCAACACCACCCTGAATGAAACCTTGGTCATGTGTGAGGTGGAATCTAGTTTGACCAGGGCCAAGGCGGTCACAGACATGTTGTTCATTATACCAGGTAAGATTTTTTGAGGTGTGACCGCCTCCGTGGCATTGTCTAGTGGTAGAGCGTCCGCCGGGAAAGCGGAAGGTCCGGGGTTCGATCCCCGGCCGCGTCATACCAATAGACGTTAAAAGATGGTACTTGTTGTTACCCTGGCTTGCGCTCGACATTAAGAGGCTAAAACAAGGAATGGTCGTCTCGGAGTATACTGTGTCTGAGTGGGGTATTTATGTTAAACTGCGGCATGGTATATCGGTGTGCTAGCACTATAAATCGGCATCATACAATAATATTGGTCGCGATGGTAAGCTCGAGAAGAGACGAGACGTCGCGCGCAAGATTATTGCACTTATATGGCGATGTGTGTATGGCTGCTTGTACCAGCCCAGGCTAATGTCGGTTCTGTAGTGCTAGCACACTGAGATACTATGTCGCACTATAACATGGATAACCCCGTTCAGACACAGTATACTGACTCCGCACTGACGAGTCCTCGTTTATATTCCCTTGATGCCTAGCTTCAGGCAGGGTAACAACAAGTGCCATATTTTAACGTCTTTTGGTATGACGCCGGGAATCGAACCCCCGACCTTCCGCTCTCAGTGCAGACGCTCCATCCACTAGACCACAGAGGCGGTACTGATCCATGACTAACAGGCGTTTATCTCAAGCAATGCAAGAGTGAGTGAGTGAGTGAGTGAGTGAGTATGGTTTTACGCCGCTCTTAGCAATATTCCAGCAATATCACGGCGGGGTACATTGTACCCATGTGGGGAATCGAACCCGGGTCTTCGGCGTGACGAGCGAACGCTTTAACCACTAAGCTACCCGACCGCCCCCAAGCACTGCAAGAACATCACAAGCGAAAAACATATGTACTTTTCGACTGCCATTCTAGGATTCGAACCACGGACGTTTGACTCTATGTAGGAGGTTAATAATTGATACATTCTAGTGGGATGGGCTGTTGTAGATTTGACCCTGTTAGTGTCCTACAAAATCAAGTAATTTCCCAAATTATGGCAGATTAACTATTGCTGACGTACGATTCTAAGATAAGATAGACATTGAAAAAGACACATTCTTATGTACTTCAAAATATTCCGATTGTTTTGTGTATTTCAGAGAACTACTGCGGTAACGAGAACAATACGTCTCTAGAACACCCGTTTGACTGTCGGTACTACATCCAGTGCCCTGGCGGAGGGATTTATGTGTCGATGTGTAGTGTAGGACTTTGTTTTAACCCTGTTAACAAACAGTGTGATTTGCCGGAACCCACGGAAGAGAAAGGTAAAGTATATCTCTCCTTGTAAACCAATAAGGATATGAATTCCACAGTCATCTTCAACAAAAATATGTTTGAGTGAGGTTTGTTTTACGCCGCTACCAGCAATATTCCCGGTGTTTAACGGCGGGTGGACCAAAAATGAACATCACACTTTGCACCTTTGTAGGGAATTCAAACCAAACCCTCTTGGCTACCGCTCGCCCCTGAAATCTACAGAAGAGCCGATTGCATTAGGGTGTCTCATCTCATATATTGCCTGAAAGTGATATATTCATGTATTACACAGGAAATATATAACATCAACGCCAGAAAATGAATTTTCCGACGAAACGGAAGCCTTTGGGCGTAAAAAGCAAAATAGCGGTGAAAAGTATCATTTAAAATTAGTGGTGACACCAGGGGCGGTATTCATAAAAAACTAAGATTTTTCTTAAGTCTAAACATAAGTTTAAGAAAACTGACTTAGCTAAGTTTGAGACTTAAGTTGATATTCATAAAGATGCTAATTCCGAAACTTAGCCAAGTCTCCAAAGAAAAACTAAGTAAGATTCGTAGTACGTACCCGCGTGATCATTTTGTTTACTGACTTAAGTCAAACACCTTGTAGTTAAGCCTACCCCTACCCAGTCTTAAGATGTAAAATTTAAGCTTAAGTCGCTTCATGAATATGGCTTAAGTCAAATCTTAAAACTCAAGTCAGAAAAGGTAAAAAACTTAGTTTGTTTCAAGACTTAAGTTGTTTTTCAGACTTAAGATCTTTTATGAATACCGCCCCAGGTAAGCATGTCATTCACACAATTTGCATAAATAGGTATGTGTTTGTTATCTGGGACTGTACGTGAGAACAAACCAGACAATCAAGTGATGGACAGAAACCCAGGAACACGAAGTCCGAAATTAAGGAATACACGCCCCTATAGAGCAACCGTTCACGTGAACATTCACAAAGGAAAGCACGCCTCACAGTTCCGTGCTTGTCACTGCGTTCTAAGAAGGCCGTCCCCATGGCAACGCCCCCCGCCATCTTGGTCAGACGTTGTGCATCATTATCAACAGACGAGAAGCGTGCAGGGATTCCTGGTTAGAATAGGTCCCATGCAACCTATGCTGGTAACAGGGGTGACGTTATTGGACGCGTGGAGAGTCACGTGACTTAGGTTATCGCTTTTCGTCGTACCCCCTAAAATGGGTTTCACGCACGTACATTAGGTCAAAAACAACACTGAACGAGAACGAGGCTGGAGATTTGGAAGTTTCCCTGCCCTATTTTCATCAGATATAATTAATCATTTGACTTTTTCATACAATATCCCCAGTGTATTATACGTCTTCGTACAAGTAAGGCATATTCTGTGAAAGAAGTTAAAACATGTTTCTCCAACAATGCTTTGTAATTCGTCTTCGGCCGTCTGACTACTTTCGTAGAGATTGGTTGATTGGCACGGAAAATTCCGAAATTAGTCCGATTGTCAAGGTAGAGACTGATTACCAATCGTCCATCATGGGAAATCTTCATAGTGGCCCAAGCAAATGCATGCACCACCCTGATGTACTGAAAATGTGTTATTTTTTAATAATTTGTAAACAAGTCATTTTTCACAATGGAAGACGTCTATCTCTGTCCATTCACAACGTTCGTCTCCCCCACACCCAAGCCCCCCAATCAGTTTTCGTCATGATCAGTCCAAAAAGGAAAGAAGAGGTGCCACTGCTATTGATCGAAGAAGGGGCATTGATTGGAAACGAGCTTCAACAACTCCGCGACAATCGTGTCTACTCGGGTGTTTCCGTATCAATTGGATTCTACCAAATTAACTGGTTCTTTCGTTTGAAATTAAATGCACGGTGGGTCGTCACGATCGCTGGTATAGGAATCAGTGGAGTCAAGCCTGGTTCTGCAGCCAGAAGCTACAAGACTGCCTCTGTTGTTGCAACACCCGGTACAACCAGGCTCAGACGTTATATTTTGTGTTCCGTTGTTAACACATCTGCCCACCTTAAAAAATGTGAAAAAATGTAAGTTTAATTTTTGTCCCGATACATCAAACATTGGTTTGATTCATTTTAAAGGCTATTCATTACTATTTCTGTCACATTTTACAAAAAATATTGAAAATTTGAAATTATATTTATACCAAAACAAAACAACATCTAAAGGTCTATTGTCAAGTACATTGCGACCACCTATCTACGAGTTTTAAAAATATAATCCGTAGACCAACAAATAAAAAAGACCTTAGTACGGAACGCCCATTGCTCGTAACTTAATTCGCCCCTTTCCCATTGTCTGAATTTCTAAACAGAATATTCTTTCACTTCGACACACCACCGCGTTACACTATCGACCAATCACTGGTCACTTGTCGGTCACTCGCAGTCATTCGCTCGCCACTCGCGCGACATGCGCTACTCACCCATGACGGACGTGTTTTCACGTGTTATAGAACCTTGTGACATCCGTCAATGGCCCTTGCCACCGACGCGATCTATGCGCTCACGACGAGTGTCGTCGGAGCATACTTAGAAGCCATAGTGTATTTGTTTTCATTGTCGTTCTGCCTGATAGTTATTGATCATCTAAGCTGCATATTAGACTCTTTCAAATGGCTGTTAAGATTGTTGTTCTTAAAGAAGAACCATGGTCAACAAATTAGAGCCCATTCCCTTCTGATATATTGTTATGGATGTAATGATATAATGTTGCCATAACAGTAAACACATCTGTTTTTTATAAATAAAAGCGACAAATCCTTTTCGATATTTATAAGTAATCTGTGCCAAAAGCAGAGTCAGTTGTACGATTTCAACTATATCATAGACATGTGGTTATGAATCACTACAACGAAAGTGATGATATCAAGTGTTCGCGAATTTCGAAACACCCGTACAAACACATGCAAAGGCAAGTCAACTATTCACCTGAAAAGCCTGAAAAGCAGGGGACCATATGGTACAAGTCAAAATATGGTATTGCATTAGACATCACCCTTGTCTCTGATCCGTCACATGTGGGAATGTTCTCCACTTGTCTATCATAAAACCCTTTGAAATCCTAACTGAGGCCTTGAATGTTGTAAAACATTGAAATGTTGAATGTTGAATGTTGAATGTTGAAAAACTTCATCTTGGCGTCACGCACACGCTCTTACATAAATTTCCTCTTAAAAGTCGAAAAGTATTCTTTTTCAATCATAATTTAGTCTTTGGTCATGTCAGAAGTCCAGCACGTGGAAATGAAAGACAGAATCAAGCTACTTGTCTGCCATTTGAACATGTCTGATAAGTTTCCTTCCAAAAGTTCATACAGTATTACCAAGAGTGCAGCAACGTTTGCATTTGACATTTACAGTTGGCCCATCAGGCTCGATACTCGACCGCGTCCTTTACTTGGTCTGTCAATTACGCCCGAGCCAAGCCCCTCGCTATAAGAACAACAGAGTTTCATATCATGTGATTACTTTTGCCTCGTGTGAAGTCACATTCGATTCCATGTGCTCTGACAAAAACAACGGTATGACGACGAATTACAATTATGAACAAAACTGAGTTTTATAATCCAATCAAATATGGTCATCGATTCAAGCTATAGATGTGCATTTCTTTCAACAAAAAAAATATACTATTTACATAAAATACGAATTAAAACTTTACAAAGGGAAGCAATCTACAACTTTAATGCATACGTATTATTCAAATGGTCCGAATGCGAGGGAGGTTTAATTACATTGCAAAAAAAGACGGGAACTTTTAATTTTCGTTTCTTGGGCTTAAACTTGTCTGTGAATTAAGTACAATGGATTGGTAAATCTCCAAGCAAGCATCTCTGACAGGGCACAACTAGAAGATCTATACTCCCACAGTGCTCTGGGGTTTTAATGACACATGCATTGGCCCTGGGGCTTGAGTGAATACGGAGTTTTTATTAAGGAGATAAAAAGTCTTACATGGTCTGAAGGACTCCCCGCTTCCCAGACTGTTGCACTCTGGGAATGAGATTTCAGTTGAGTTTAGATTAGGATTTTCTGGTTTCTCGAAAACTGAAGTAACTCATCAATAATCCGTTCTTTGATCAGGGGTCGCGAGCCACGGAGAGAGGTTTAGTTCGATTTTTTATTTTTTTGTGTCCTTGAGGATAATAATATTCGATAACTCCTATAGAACTGTAACTCCGAGAAGAGTCGGAAACTTCAATATCTTCTTACAATTACATACTGTGTGTGCTTCTTAATGTGCGCATGTTATTCATTATAACAAGGCGGCTTGGTGAACGTTTGGTCAGTTGAAGGCATCAGATTGTGTTTCTTTCCGAGATGACAATGAAGCAGTGCGTTAGCCCAGTGGATGAAGCGTACGCTAATCGCAGAAGAGGCCGGGTTTAATACCGCACAGACATACAAAATGTGTGAAGCCCATTTCTGATGTGTCTACCAGCAACACCCGCCACACTTTTATATAAAATGTAGGTCAAGAGTTTCGAATTAGCTCAAGATCTGTATCATCAACAAATCATTTTGCTTCGCAGTATTGCTCCTAAATGGCTTTATTTACGTCTTATGATTAATTACCTTTTGTTGCAATGCGGGACATGATGTGGCTATGAATGACATGCTGTTATAAGTTGGACCCGTCACGACGTCTCGGGGAACATAAGCTAACATGGAGGCTAGATCAACCCAGGTTCCCTTCCAGGCCTCATGTTTTTACCGCACACCTAAATCTATTGTAGGAATGTCTTATGCCTGCGTGCTTTGGTCCGAAGTGGTAAGAATACCACAGTTAGGCATTTATAGCGACAGACAAAGGAGAGTTATTCCCCCTAGATCTGTTTTAAAAATGTCGTAAATATCCGGAGAATGGCGTCTTTTATTTGAAACACAAAATTGTGGGTGGTATTTTGCAAATGTATTGCCAACAGTTCGCCCATTCGAGCGGGGAACATAAGAAATGTACGGTTTGTACTAGTCCGACATTATGCCCGTTCTATATCGATAAACCCCTGATATGACATGCCGCAGTCAACATGTATACCCCATTTCCACACAGCCCAATCTCTTGTTTTGTCCCCCTTCATGCTAAGCGCCAGGCAGTGTAACAACAAGTAACATCTTTTCATGTCCTTTGGTATGAAGTGGTCAGTGCATCGAACAACCTACTTTTCGCTCTCCGTGCACATGTTCTATCAACTAGACCTAGGTTCTACAGTCGCAGAAAATAACGTCATAACATAATACTGACATCTATATGCATACCTTCTGGTCTTAAGTTACTTTGCCATTGTTTAAACGGCTTCTTTCTGACAGACGCATTAAATTGTTCTTAGTCAGTATCCTTCTGTACTTCTCAGTCTCTCAGCTTCGCGTTATTGGGATGGTCACCTGTTCTAACTTTCCTACTGAAATGCACTAATAATATTTTCCATAATTTTGATTGGCTGAAGTAGATTCAAATTATACTTGCAACTTGAAAGTAAAGTATACTTGTGTCCGAAAAAAATAAATATTCCTCATTTACTTGCGACCGAAACCAGATTCCACATTTACTTGTGACCGGAAATAGATTTCACATTTACTTGCGACCGAAACAAGATTCCAAATTTACTTGTGACCGGAAAAATATTCCTCATTTACTTGCGACCGGAACCAGATTTCACATTTTCTTGTGACCGGAAATAATTTATATTTGCTTGCGACCGGAACCTGATCCCACATTTACTTGTGACCGGAAATAGATTCCACATTTACTTGTGACCGGAAATAGATTTCACATTTACTTGCGACCGAAACAAGATTCCAAATTTACTTGTGACCGGAAAAATATTCCTCATTTACTTGCGACCGGAACCAGATTTCACATTTTCTTGTGACCGGAAATAATTTATCATTTGCTTGCGACCGGAACCTGATCCCACATTTACTTGTGACCGGAACCAGATTCCACATTTACTTGTGACCGGAACCAGATTCCACATTTACACTGCGGCCGGAACTACAGTGCACGTACTTGCTGCACTCAGCAGTATTCCAGCTATATGACGGCGGTCTGTAAATAATCGAGTCTGGACCAGACAATCCAGTGACTGAAATCATTCTTATCAATCAACGCAATTGGGATACTATGACATCAACCAAGTCAGCAAGCCTGACCACCCGATCCCGTTACTCGCCTGTTACAAGCATAGTCGTCTTTTTTTGCAAAAAAAAATGAAAATTATATTTTATCGGACATAGAAGAGCCTATATGATTAGTTTAAATACATATTCAAGGGTATTTATACCAAATATCTTATAAATAAAAAACAGTTTATCCATACTAATTTCACTGTCTACAATCGTGATTGTATAATTGTAGTGTCTACATCCAGTTGACTTTGACAATGATCAGATGAATGTAATACATAAAGCCAACCTTTACTTTCCTAAGGCCTTTTAATTTAGGTTTCCTTTTTAAACTTCTGTTTCAAATTCTCACACAACCAAATTAATAATATTATTCTTTTGTCTCTTTACATCAATAAATATCTGCATTGCACAATGTTATAATTCTATTTGATATCTTTGTATACTTATGCATTTGTACCAGTATAAGATTACACATGCATGACTTTTTATGCAGCCATTTTATAATAAAGTATAACAGCAGGATAGTTCATCAGTTGTAAGGGTAACTTGTCAACATATGTTGCCAACTCAAGAAGCTAGGAATGTCGTAATTAACAGCTGTTTATGTATCTTACACTCCTTGTGGGGTAGTCAGTATGAATGGCTGTTTGTTGGCACAAATCTCTCTAATGTACGTCTATTCTAAGAGCCTGAGTGTGAGCATTATATAAGACATGGGTAAATACATAAGCACCTGTGATGACCCAAAGCACTGATCATGAATCATAGGACACAGTTGACAAGGGGCTGGATAATATGGGTACATGTTTAGTTTCTTACTATAATAACCATTGTGTGTATTGCAGCTGAGTAACTGATTGGTTGATAGATGCATGGTAGATTTTCATTTGGTATATTTCTAAAATATATTGTCAAATTAAAAAATGAATAAATGAGAAGAATGTAGATTTAAAAATAAGATCAGTTGTGTTATTCTGAAGGTTATTTCTTCTTCAGTCATTAGTAAAGGTACGGATGTACAATAATTATAGATATCACAAAGGCGGATAAATAAAATGATTTTGCATTATTTCATCGATATGATATGTTAACCCAGACTCACAGAATGCATCGCTCTTTTCTGACGTAGACATTATCGTGGCAATGTACCGTTTTTCATGGCGTTTTCCCTGCTCTTCCTTCGTTGTAATTCGTGTTTTAGTTGAAGACTGAACAAATGTTGATATTTTAAACGAATAATCACAACAAAACATGTCCTCGTTAAAAATCCTAGTTAAAAATTCACACTCGTAAACGGTCATTTTTTAATCGAGGTGCAAAAGGGTCACGCTTTAGCTTGGCTCCGTCTCCACATTTCATTACTTGTCGCAGCGCACATTTATCCGGGAACCAGACCGAAAGTGACAGGTTGGACCATCGCTTATATCATTTCAAAAGGAGAGTTATTGCCCTTTGGAACAAAACTATAGCTCATTTAACAAACCGTTGAAGGAGAACATTGTATTGTTGTAAGATTGATAACACCACGAATTGTATTTACAGCAGTCAGAACGGCTTACCAACCGCATACAGTTTTGTCGCATGGTAACCTCAGAGTTACTTCGTGTAACTCTGGAATGTATGTTAACAAAGGAAAACGAGTTTTTGCAGCTGTTATAGGGTATGAGGAATTATACTAAATCTGTTTCTTGTCAACATCAGTCAAAAGTGACCGGTACTGTGACGCTCCAGCCGATACAACCGCATACAGTTACGTCTGACGGTAATTTCCGAAGTCCTTCATGCATATCTGGACAGCAAAACAAGAGCGCGATCTGGAATATAAGTTTACAGCTGTAAATGAGTTTTTTCTAAATGTTAAAAGGCTTATTATAAATCCAAATCTTCTTCTCGTCCATGTCAGTCAAAACAGACCAGCACTTTGACGGAACAGTCAATTTGATTAAATGCCGTAAACAACGAACCGGTGATTCTATGAATGACACCCCACACCCCTTGCTTCAGCCCAGTGGTTAAAGCGTTCGCTGGTCACGACGATGACCCGGGTTCGATTTCCGACATGGGTACAATGTGTGAAGCCCTGTTCTGGTGTTCCCGCCGTGATATTGCTGGAATATTGCTAAAAGCGGTGTAAAACCATACTCACTCTCTCAGCTTGCGCCATAAGGAGGTAACTTTATCCTTTAATAAATACAATATAACCATTAAATATTTATTTCAGATACATGTGAACAATGTTTATGTTTTGGTTATCCCTTTAACACTGCTACAATGTATCTTGTGTCTTCACCTGTACAACGAGCTTGGAAATGAAATGAATTTTGTTCTTTCAGATGACCCCTCCCATCCCTGCTACCCTAATCGACATGGGGAGTACCTGCCACACCCCTTCATCTGCAACAAGTACTACTGGTGTGTGGGGGGTCGGGAGGAAGTGCAACACTGCCAGCAGGGTACCCTCTATCTCGGGGAGGGGCAGTGCACATTCGACGTGGAGGAGTCGCACTGTTACAACGCTCTCAATACAACTCTACCTGCTGTGTGATAGACATGTGTAGGGGACGCGTGAAGGTCCGGGGTAGAATAGGTCTGCTATAAGAGGCGACTATGCTTGTCGTAAGAGGCGACTAACGGGATCGTGTGGTCAGGCTCGCTGATTCGATTATGTACATACCGACGCCATATAGCTGAAATAATGCTGAGTACGGCCTTAAACAACGCGCACACTCTAACCCGGTTCCACACGGGTCCGACTTAAAGAGGCATTTACTGAGCATGTGCCATTCAAAATGAGATGTGACAGATTAAAGTGAGACTGACGTGAAATGTAAAAGACTAACGTGAGATGTATCAGACTAACGTGAGATGTGACAGGCTAACGTGAGATGTAACAGGCTAACGTGACATGTAACAAACTAACGTGAAATGCTACAGGCTAACGTGAAATGTAACAGACTAAAGTGAGACTGACGTGAGCTGTAACAGGCTAACGTGAGATGAAACAGGCTAACGTGAGATGTAACAGACTAACGTGAGATGTAACAGGCTAACGTGAGATGTAACAGACTAACGTGAGATGTAACAGACTAACGTGAGATGTAACAGACTAAAGTGAGACTAACGTGAGATGTAACAGACTAACATGAGATGTAACAGACTAAAGTGGGACTGACGTGAGATGTAACAGACTAACGTGAGATGTAACAGACTAAAGTGGGACTGACGTGAGATGTAACAGACTGACGTGAGATGTAACAGACTAACGTGAGATGTAACAGACTAAAGTGAGATGTAACAGACTAAAGTGAGATGTAACAGACAAACGTGAGATGTAACTGACTAACGAGAGATGTAACAGACTAACGTGAGATGTAACAGACTAACGTGAGATGTAACAGACTAAAGTGGGACTGACGTGAGATGTAACAGACTAACGTGAGATGTAACAGACAAACGTGAGATGTAACTGACTAACGAGAGATGTAACAGACTAACGTGAGATGTAACAGACTAACGTGAGATGTAACAGACTAAAGTGGGACTGACGTGAGATGTAACAGACTGACGTGAGATGTAACAGACTAACGTGAGATGTAACAGACTAACGTGAGATGTAACAGACTAAAATGGGACTGACGTGAGATGTAAAAGACTAACGTGAGATGTAACAGACTAACGAGAGATGTAACAGACTAAAGTGGGACTGACGTGAGATGTAAAAGACTAACGTGAGATGTAACAGACTAACGAGAGATGTCACACCCTAACGTGAGATGTAACAGACTAAAGTGGGACTGACGTGAGATGTAACAGACTGACGTGAGATGTAACATACTAACGTGAGATGTAACAGACTAACGTGAGATGTAACAGACTAACGTGGGATGTAACAGACAAACGTGAGATGTAACAGACTAACCTGAGATGTGAAGACAGTTATATTTAAAGTGTTCCTATCTTATTGTCTATGTGCACGGCAATTGTTGATCATATGTTGGTGTATGCGTTAAATACCAGCATGCTTATTGCTTTAATAAAGAACTTCACCTGATTGATTATATTCATGTAATGAAGCGTTGTTCTGAAGGTCAGTTGTATTTGTATTAACGTTATAATAGAACAGTTATTGACACGCAGGCCCTGTTCTTTGTGTTCCGGCATTTTTACCTGTTGCGTTTGATTTTCGGGCCATTTAAACATCTCTGTCTTTTAAACCATCGTCATCTGCTGTTGATACGGGGATAATGTGAGACTAAAAAAGTTTGTTAGAACCAGAAACGTGTCTTTAGTGAAGTAAATCTTCAAAATAGTTTGGAGAGGGACTATTATGATTGACAAATAATGAACATCAATGGCAAAAGAGTCTATATAATTATGTATGAGAAACTGTCCTCTGTGGTTGAGGTATAGAGGATAAGGTGTGTGTGTGTGTGTGTGTGTGTGTGTGTGTGTGTGTGTGTGTGTGTGTGTGTGTGTGTGTGTGTGTAGGTGTGTGTGTGTAGGTGTAGGTGTGTGTGTGTGTGTGTGTAGGTGTGTGTGTGTAGGTGTGTGTGTGTAGGTGTGTGCGTGGCTTCTTGTACTACCCCGGACTTCTGCCGATTTATAGTGCTAGCACACTGAGATGAACATGAGTACTCCATTCAGACACAGTATACTGACGCCTAGCCAACCAGTCCTTGTTTTAGCCCTTGAATGCCGAACGCCAGGCAGGGTGACAACAAGTACCATCTTTTAACGTCTTTTGGGGATCGAACTCCGGACCTTCCGCTCTCCAGGCGGGCGCTCTCCCACAACACCCCGTAGGCGGTGGTTTCATGCCGCAGTGATGAACATTTCTGACGTTTACCTCTTTGTTGAAACCAACGAACCTGATTATGGTGACAAATAATAACAGGCTCAACCGGGATTCGAACCCACGACCATACGTTTCCGTCACGCCTAAGATGAGCATCTCTGGTCGAAGAGTAGCAGTACCTTACACGCCTGGGTCCCCCCTGCAGCCACTTAATGACAAATAAAACATACACAGATTGCAACGAATAAAATCAATATTTGTTTGTGATATTGATATAGAATAATTTGGCAAGAATATGAATGCCAGAGTTCCACCAAATCCTCCAAGCGAAATGACCCCCATCGCTCCTAGCAACTGACACGGTGCCGCCTGCAGGTCCCCAACAGAGGTCGCCCCGAGGTATCTCTTTATTACTCGCATCACTGCGCGTGATGGATAGAGATTGGGCGGAGGCTTATTTCCCGAATATTCAGGCCTCAAGTTAACGATCACAACGCAGATTAACCATGTTCCTTGTGACACGTGGGACCTAGTCTTCCCAACAGCCTCCGCGGTCCAGTGGATAGAGCGTCTGTCCAGACAGCAGAAGGTCGGTGATCCAATCCCAAGCTACACTGTTGTGACAAAACATAATAAAAGATGGTGATTGTTGTTACCCTGCCTGGTGGTCAACATTAAGGTGATTAAGAGATGAGAATATACAGTAATATTCTGAACGCATGTTTGAACCAATTCAGTTTTCAGAATATAGTATGTTTGTTTGTGTAGAGTGAGTGAGTGAGTATGGTTTTACGCCGCTTTTAGCAATATTCCAGCAATACCACGGCGGGGGACACCAGAAATGGGCTTCACACATTGTACCCATGTCGGGAATCGAACCCATGTTTTCGGCGTGACGAGCCAACACTTTAAGCACCAGGCTACCCGACCGCCCCTTGTTTGTGTAGATAAGGGTGCCCTTGTGCATATTCGAGGAATAAGTACGCTTGTTTTTTTTCACGAACTCCTTTCTAGTGTTTAGTTGGTTTGTTTACTTGTTTGTTGTTTAATGCGGCGTTCAGCAATATTTCAGCTATATCACGGCGGTCTGTAAATAATCGAGTCAGGACCAGACAATCCAGTGATTGATACCATGAACATCGTTTGGGATACGCTGACATGCATCAACCAAGTCAGCGAGACTGACCACCCGATCCTGTAAGTCGCTTCTTACGACAAGCATGGGTTGCGGAAGACCTATGCTACCCCGGGTCTTCAGGGGTCTCGTGTTTAGTAATATAAGGACCCGTGTCCCCGAGATATGTTAAACACAATTAAATTGTATCGGAGGTTGTTTGTGATATAAAGCGTCATTGCAATATTGATGGTGTCGCAGTAATTGAAATATGCATTAGATTTGTCTGGGATCGTATTTGCCTCAGAATGACTTACATGGGGATACTTTGAAAAACAATAACAAGGCAAACCCATCTGTATACATCCATACACATACATATAAAAAACGCTACTGAATTTCACATAAGTCGTTTTTTATTAAAACAATGACTTAGGCTGGATGACATTTATATGTTATCATCGAATGCAATGAATATATTACTCGTACGTGCTCACAATTCATGTTGTTCACATTCTATGTATTGTTATTACATTTTGTGACGATGATTTAGAAAGCAGGATTCATAAATATAAATTCGTATGTAATTACAACCAAATCCTTACAGAAATCACAAGACTTTCCATAACCTAATATAGTGCTGAATTCAAATATATTGCACAATCACCCGTGTCACTCAAACTCACTCAAAGCATCACGTTGGCTAAGTAGGCTATTTACAAAGCGGGGTTTGGTGATTTGGGTGAAGACGTCAAGGCATCTATATACATTGCCGGGCAAAAGAAAATATACACTCGAAAACATGACTTGACCAACAAATCACGAACGTTATCAAAACGCGACTAAGCTGAAAACAGTCGCCGAAACTAATATAAGATGCAAAACTATGATACCCCTATCAAATACATCACCATTGAATGGCCATCTCTTGTCTGTTTCATTTTCTAGCCATTATCAAACATGGGCGTATACTTTCGTTTGCCCGGCAGTGTATTATACTGTCACTGACGGAACTTCATATGATATTTGACGAGCGCCGCTTTGGTGCCATTCACTATTCAATATATAACGTGAAGATCCGGGGTAGAATAGGTCTTCAGCAACCCATGCTTGCCATAAAAGGCGACTATGCTTGACGTAAGAGGCGACTAACAGGATCGGGTTGTCAGGCTCGCTGACTTGGTTTATGCGTGTCATCGATCCCAATAACGTGGATCGATATAGCTGGAATATTGCTGAGTGCGGCGTAAAACAACCAACCAATATATTACTGCGCAACGCTCAAGACGAAATATCAGTCCGTAAAGTGTGACGCACTTCCGGCTGATGGTTCAAACCAAATAACGAATAAGTCACTTCACCGGTTACGGTTACAGTGTCTGTTTAACCTCACCTAACGTTGACTTTAACACTACTTTTTCACGCATTTCTTAGGATTATGGCAAGGGTGTTGTCGTTTTAAGTATTAGTTGGAAAATATACTATTGCTTGTTACTTTTGTTTATTATTGAAAATATCTGGGCATGCTCGGCTGTCTTTTCATTCGATGGAACAATTTGTTTCTGCGATTCAATTGGTTGGCAAATGAGACATGAAACTCAGATATGGCACTTGAAGCTCAGTCTGCGACGTCCTTGGCGCATGGAGATTCGTATCTTAGAGAACATAGAACGTCAACGCCAGAGAACCCTTCTTGATTATCCGACGAAACAGTTTCAATTAGGCAAAAGGGTAATAAAAGCTGTGAATACTTTATGAATCGATCACTGAAAATCAGTGATGACCCAAGGTGTTCGCGGTAAACATGACCTTATGGTAACACAAGCCACGCACACAATTTGCATAAAAAAATAAGTAAATTCATTCAAAATCTGTTATTAAACAATCCATGTAATTTGAAATTAATTTAAAATTATTTAAAAAAATCTGAAATTAGCCCTTCGGTATCATGTGTGATCACACAATGTGATGTAAAGTGATATTTGTTTGAGAACGCATCTGAAGTAATGTGCTGATAATGAAGAACTGAAATATGTGATTTTGAGAAGTGATGGACCCTTCTCGGTATCTCATGGATACATATTTGTAGGCAGGCGTATTCGCACTAAGGTCATCCAAGTTTAACTGTCAGTTCCGCGCCGGTGAGTGACGACATGTATATGTGGGTACTACGTCATTTCCGGTTCCCATGGGATACAATCCGCCTTCTCGATTCGCTGCACGAATTTAATTCCTATCACTTCCTGATAAACACAACCCGTGCCTCGCAAACAAGAACGATGTGCTTTTGAAGGCTGGGATAGATTTCCCTTTCTCGCCGACACCACACACCTAAATCTTTTAAACATTTTTATTTTTGAATTAGAGCACTCTCGAGACAGTCATCGCCATAATTGGTTTCATCATTCTCGGAAACGTATCAATGCAGATTGGAAAAAATGGCGAGTAAATTTGTTGATAAAAGGAAACACGAGATGAGCCTTAGATCAATGTTTAATGATATTAAACCTGACAATAAATCGATCTTGAGGCAAATATTTGACGAGGAGACGTCTTAATTCTCTATGATGGAAGTCTGTTGATGAAACAAGAGGGATGAGACGTCAGTCTTAGGAATCGATGGACAGCCTCGGTACGATTGGCCAGCACTGATGAATCCCAGGACGGTTCAATTTTTGACAAGTCTATCAATCTGTGGAATGACGTTTGAATTAAAAAATGTGCTTAAAGAACAACAGGGAACTATTTCTCGTTTTATCGTCATTGACAAGTGCGTAGATAGCGCTTCGGGTGGAATAGTATCTTGAATCAAAGGGAAAACGTACAGGACTATTTTTCGTGTTCTTCGTCACCGATTACATTGCGTTGGGAGAATTTGAAGATTGGAACAAAGAGCAAATTGTTATATTAGGTGGAGAGTTGTGATTCCGATAACAAAAAAAACCCATCAAGCTATTTCCCATTTTCTGTTTTGATAAACATCGTGAATGGACATGTAATAGTGTTATCAGACGTGATTGACACACTATACGTCATCAAATTGATACTACTCAAAAGAAGTCAAGGAATTTGATAATGTCTGTTTGCCCATCACTCATTCCTGCAACAATTTGTTAAATGTAATCTGTGGCTGGATAATTTTGTGTAAAAATAATTGGTTCAAAGACGACTGACGTACGAAATGAGATTGTAACCACATGACATCTACCATGTGAGAAATGAAAATATTTGCGATTTTTTTTAATTGATGTTTTAAGATAGGATGGCCAAAATATCCTACAGCAGTTGTGTAATATGCGAATTTTGAAATCAAATTATATTTAAAAAAATAAAATAATGAAGAAGTATTCTTCGAATGCTGACTAAGGGCCATTAAGTTAATATCTTTGATAAAATATCGCTTAAGATGTTGATAATTGAAAATCAAATCTATGATAAAATCTTCCCAACATGGGTAAAATGTGTGAAGCCCATTTCTGGTGCCCCCCGCCGTGATATTGCTGGAATATTGCTAAAAGCGGCGTAAAACCATATACACTCCCTCACTATGATAATCTGAGAGGAAAGGTTGCTGTTGCTCCGTGGTTGTTTCGGCGACTGTTTTCAGCTTGTTAACGTTTTTATATTTTGTATTTTTTAAAATCAAATTCAGATTTCAAGTGCATACTTCCTGTAGCCCCACAGTTTACAACAGCACAGCAGTAACTGTACGTAATGCCCTACTGTGTTGCTCCTATGAGATTAACCGAACTGGGTTTGTCGGTTTAAGCGAAAGCTGTAGCCGTTGGGCGATCGTCGTAGACAGAGCCCCGTGGAGGACGAGTCGACAATAAACATTTTCTTATTTATTTTCCCTGTTCCAAACAGCAATATGGGCACACACAGACTGATTATATGTCTGTCCTGGTAGGAGGCAAGATCAAAGAAACATTAAACAGACAACAGATATGCTTCACGATGACGCTGGCACAATCCCCTCGCTGAGAGCACGTGCAGCGTTTCCGAATATTCAATAAGGTGAACGTGTATCGATAATCAGTGATCATGCTTTATTTAATTGTTAAAAAAGCCCATTTATTCGACAATTTGTCATGAAATATTTGGCAGGACGATGTATGTTTTAAAACATATCTACCATAGGTAACCCTGTACACAGCAGACCGGAAGTTGCCTGTTGTATCTCCTGTTTCCTCAGAGAACATTTTGTACAGCACATGCATCGCCAGATCGTGGTAAGTTGATGCTAATTTAGAATTAATCAACACCATTTCAATGTAAATTGTAACAATTGGGTTTTCTATAAAACACAGGTAACATGGGTATCATGACATCACAGTATTTTGTGGTAATCGTGTCACATATCGGATAGCATTAGAGTATGTCTTGACAACAAGGTCAACAGACTGTCTTCTGCAAATGTAATATACTTGCAACCGTTATAGCTATCCAAATTCGTAGAATTGAATGTTTTCGTGCACAGAAAAGGAGTAAATTACGCATGTATGCCACGAGTTTTGAAATATCTGATGACAAATTTAATAGCAGTTGACCGATCTGTTGTAGTAGAAGCTTCAGAGTTCAGACTGATGACAACTCATATATACATGTACAGTTTTATTTATGTCGTAATGAATTCATTTTTGTCTTAAATTAAAGGTGACTAGAGTCGAGACAGATTTATTTGTCATTCTTATTCTCAACTATTTGGTAATATTATCACAACATTGAACTACATGCGAACATATCTACTACAATCATAGAAATATAGCAATAAAAAGTTACCACTAAAATGTTGTCATTTCCGTGTTCAATTAACAGCAAGTACATAAAGAATGAATGCATTAACAGCCTTCAAACTCTTCGAGGCATACCTAAAGTGACAATATACAATGTCAAGGCTTTCGAATGACCACCGTGCCATAGTTCTATTTCCTCGTGATCTGCTGAACAACCTTACGAAACATCGCAATTGGCAAACATCGCCCCTTTCCGATACTGAAACTTTAACCGTGATCCAGTTTTGCTTGTCTTATATATATATATATATATATAGTCAGTAACGTATTTAGAAGTTTTATGCGAAATATATTAAAAGGCGTTTGAAAATATAATTCCCACAAGGTGACTGTAAACAAAAGCCTTCACTGGTTTGACCAGGGCTGGCACTTAACTACAAACGTTCCTGAATTTGCTGAAATGAGTATTAGTGATATATCACCGTTCATAATCACGTACCGCGACCACGTTATCAGTTTTCTGCTACTTGTCCGTGTGACAAGGTGTTCATGGCTTACATCACGTGACTGTCATGTGCTATAGCGAGGTCGAAGGGCCAAATATAGTCCCGGCTAACAATGGCTACGAATCACCTCCAAGATCTTTCTTCGTTCGATCGTGTTCAGAGTGGGAGCATGGGTGTGAACACCGCGTTTCGGTTCAGTAGGCGCTGCACGTGCAACGGAAGAATCCATTACTACAGAACAGGGGACAAAGGTCATGATTTACATGTATTCGTCGACTTGACGTCGACTTGACACATGCAAGGCATTTATTGTAAAGGATCAGCTGTCTTCGACTGTATGGACATTAATCATGCATTTATTTGTCCCACGGACCTAATTGAAATGTCAAACTCCAAATGATGAAAACCGTAGGGCGGCAGCAAACGGAAACACAACCGACTGTACCGCGAGCAAATCTTCCAAAAGGTTGCACGGATAATACAAATCCGCTGTGTTTTTTTGCATCAAATATGTCAATTGAGTGTTTAAGGGAGCTACAACCCAAGTGTTTTATGAAACAAAATAAAACCCTTGCTCTGCTGAAACGCTTCACAGAGCCTTGCACTGTAGATATCATTTTAAGATAATGTGCTCTAATCTTACATATTAAAGTGTCCAAAGACTACAGTTGGTTATTTTTTTTTATTTATAAAGAATAATAACTGAGCAACTGTTTAGGTTGGAAAAAAGAATTGAGCTCCTAAACATTAATAAAATAAAGTGCTGGTGATAAAATAAAATTCACCCTTCCCTAGAAGAAAAGCATAAAATGAAAATAAAACTAAATTAAAACTTTAAAAAATAAAACGTTTTCTCCCTAACTTTCCTCTCATATAGACCACATGCTTCACAGACATGTCTTTATCTCAATGACAAAACAGTGAGATGTTTGTCATGGCGATACGTAACGACCACCGTCCTCTTCCTCGTACTAGCTGATTGATGATGTTTTTTCATATGCTCCACATTAAACGTGATGCCATATGGGAACACACGTGACACACATACACGGAACAATCTATTCCCTGTTTATTTCATAATAGCTAATACACACAAAACATAATATCAAAGTAGTAAATTGAACAAAATATAACGTGCGCGCTCCTGGAGAGACAGAGTGAAAGTTAAAAGCATGTACATGATTGTGCAAGCGGAACATCAATCTTCCACGTTGATAATTCACTCTTTAATGTTTACAGGAGCGCATCTTGCAGTTAAATATGACCAACCTTTGATGTCGAGAGCCGCAAAAACACGAACTATAAAACAATGTGTACTACCTGCTTGCTTGATATGAAGTTATAGAGGGACTAGATTGCCTCTTTGCAACGCCTTTGAAGCGGAGTAATACATCACCTGGGTCTTGTCGTCAACTAAACGTGGTCAATACACTCCTTCCAATCAGATTGGGTTGTTAAATAAATGAAAGGACTTCTAATTCTAAGGGTTATGGCTCTGTTGTGCTTAAAATCATTGAAAGGACCTTGAGTGGTTTCAATAACGATCAATTTTACCGCCATTGACGAAAAGGGCCCATGCAGACTAAAAAGTTCGTGTTGGGCAGGATTTAAAACGAGCTCTTTGACGCAGTGACGATAACGCTGTTATGATCGGCGACACAGATGCTCATTGGCAATTGTAATGTCACACTGCAAATGTCTGATTTTGGTTCAGAGGTGTGTGAGATACATAAATTTGGTCGTCACAGAAATCACAGAAAGGAAGTGACAATGGGGTAGCCAAGTGTTTAAAACGTTTCCTGGCGCGGAGGGCCAAGTTTCTGTGCCCCACATGCCTACACAAGATTCTCCCTATTACTGGTATACCCTCTGTGAAAAGACTATTGCTGAAACCTCCTTCACCACATCGGTTGCGTTACCTTCAAGGTAGTCATAATGAAACATCTTGTCTCAAGTGTTTATTTGAGTAGGTATTTTAAGTTATATCACAACATGACAGAGTCAAGATATATATTTCGGCCACTGCTTCAAAACACATATTAGGTTCTGTGAAATGAGGAGGTGTTTATAAAATAATGTTTTTCACAGCACAGTGTTTGAGGACTTCCAGTATACCAAGGGAAGAATGTTTGTTTGGTGAAACCAGAGGACCTCGTTGTTGTCTACTGTTTCACATGAGCAACCCCCAACATCCATCGTATTATTGACCCATTGCTTAGTGTGGGAGGAAAACCAAAGGGGTTGTTGTCCAAAGAGGTATGGTGAAACGTCGTTCAAGATTATTGCACTTATATACTTACGTGCGTGCCCGTATGTGTATGTCTGTATGTGCCTGTACTAGTCCTGACAGAGATACCCTACCGTAGTTTAAAAAAGACACCACACTCAGACACAATACACTGCCTCCGAGCCGAACAGTCATTGGTTTATCCCCTAAATATCGAGCGCCAGGCACCAAAAAGCACCATCTTGTCAACTATGACCGGATCGAACATCCGACCTTCCGCTCTCCGACTCTCTATCCACTTGACCATAGAGATGGTCCGTAAGCCGAGACGGTTACCACTTTGGTGACACTCATGATCACCACTATGGTTCTGTCTATGCATGGATTGCAATCGGGATGAATGTGGAGCCAGGACCAACGACAGCCGGACACTAATGTGGCAATGGAGGGTTACTCTGTATAGAACTGGGATATATTGGAGTCAGTATAACTTCAGACACACCGGGTCAAATTCCAACCACACGCATGATCAGCATGAAATTGCTTTGTCATTCAAAACTGGCCTCCTTGTAGCCAATGGAGGCCAGCATCTCAGGAGACATTACTTCATTGAAATTGTACCATAATGCTTTGCAGACCACTGTGACGTCATCGTGTCTATGACGTCACAATTAAATGACATCAGTAATCACTCTGCCAGTAACGCTAGTTATCTGTCCTATGTACATTATTATATTATTATTGTTCAAAAGCTGTAAAAGTTCGACGAGTGATTTTGGATGATAATTATGTTATCACTCTCGTGTCTTTAAAGTAACAGGGGCTAGTGGTGAAAACGTTCGCTCGTCGCGCCAAAGACATGGGTTCGACTCCCGAAAAGGGTACAATATGTGAAGCCCTTTTCTGGTGTCCCCCGCCGTGATATTGCTGGGATATAACTAAAAGAAGCGTAAAACCAAACTCACTCACTTAAAAGTTTCAACGGAATCAAAACTCATTGATAAAAGTGGAAATATCTCGGAAGACACATGGGTAAGATTATACGTCTCTGCATTCCGATGTGAACGATGTGAGACGTTTTGTGTTGTAGTAATATGAATGGCTGGTGTGACTATATCGACCAGCGCTGGACGACAGACGTTACCATTGACATACACGAATATATGTTTACTCCTCCATCTGAGGTCTGGAGTCCAGTCTTTGGGATAAACAGTGTAATTAGTTCCCTGTGTGAGACACAAGTGTTGTCCTTGTTTAATAAGGATAATCATCAGCTGCTTGATTGATAGGAATCCTAAACTTTAAGTTAGCAGACACAGAAAGTGTGGTGTTCAGTCTAAAGTATTTAGTGTGCCAGACTTCCTGTCCCTTGTCTCATTTAACTGAATGGGCGGTTGCATCTGATAATTAATATACACGTAGAAAAATTAAGAGGATGTTGAATTTTTTTTAAATTTCGAATGTTGACTGAGGAAGAAATCTGCCAAATCCACGAACTAGTACAAGCAATGTTGAGCTTGACTCTAAATCCTGAAGGAAAATCTCCCTTTTGTACCCGCTTCCAGAGCTCCTGAAAGATCTATACAAAGAACGATGTATTGCTGGGTCCAGCAAATGTACCACCAACTCGCCGTCTCAGTGATTGACCATAATCCTTAGTACAACTAAGGCAGGAATTTCTTTCTATTCACAGCAAACATTTGAGACGAGTGGAATTAATACCATGTGAATTCTTGAAAACTGAAAGGAATTGCTTGGATGTTTCAAACTTAGATACGACCCAAGTTATATTAATTCAAAACATTTGATTTTTCAATTTTTACACCACCATCTCACACTACAAACTTAAGGGTTTACCAGGATAGATTCATCGGGCATCTGTCACTATAGTGACCTTAGATATAGAACTATGCATCTCTATCTTCAAAGTTTCAGTTCAATGTGTCAGAAATCTGAAATGTACTGAGAAACAATATATGAGATGCTGGACAAAATCGCATACATCTGACAGTTGGGGATTGGAGATATTGGCAAGAAGTAAGCATCCCCATCAGCACCATTTGTGCTCCCCTTCCTGCTGATCTTTTTCGTTATGCATACCAGCCAGAACAGCTGCTGTTCAGATTTGATAAATCAAAACAAGGGAATTTGACCAAGAAGATCAATTTATGCTTCATGGATATCGATGATCTGATGTATTTCAATAATGTTGTAATAGCCAATTCCCTTCCACCGATTTACTGATTTACTCACGAGAGAGACCGCCTCACCTGTGTCATACTTATATCTATGCATAGAAAATAGAATGGCAATAAGGTACATACAAGAATGTGTGACAAGAAGGATGACTCCAACTTTCCACAAGTCGACTTGAAGGGATGATGGATTGAGATAAAATCGAGCATGATCTTTCTGAGAACATTTGAAATAACTTCATACGTCTCGTGGTAAAATATCTTTAATCAAGTTTACAACATGCAATCCCTTTGTAGAACTTTCAAAATATCTTATTGTAGACATATGGAGAACTAAACTAATGTCCGATGCAATTCCCTATTTGACTTGCACCACGTGTTTCCGTGCAAAATTGACTTGCCTCTGGAACTGCTTGTATCGGGTGCCACGGGTGGATCAAGTCACGCCCACCAACATGTGGACACCTGGTATCATCACTATTTGATAGTGAATCAAAAACATATGTCTATGATGTAGTCAGAATCTTGCTTAGTGCTTTCTTTATTTCGAAGACCTTGCGTTATAACTGATTTTCAGTGATTCATTCAAACAATTTTCACGCTATTTTCCCTTTTACGCCCTGTGGAATATGTTTCGTCGGACAGTCGAGACTTTTTATGTTTATGAATATGAAAATGGTTATGTCCCTTTTATTTACAATGTGGTTTGAATGTTGAGAATCGAAATTAAGAGGGCAGTAGCAGCAGTGGCTGACGGAAGAAGACATAGTCAGAGGTCAACAGTGGCTGGGGTACCCTCTGTGTCTGATGCTATGGTGCAACCGTTTCAGTCAATGTCGACAGTCGTCTTCCTCTTCCTTTGACCCGTGACCTTAGGTCGAGGCTTGTTCTTAACGTCATTTGTTTTTCCAATCCAATCTCTTTTCATGTGCATCTGGTTTGCACCGTCACTAAATCAAGGCCATTAACCAGACGCAGATAACATGATACACTCCGGGAGGTTACGTCTTAACATTTGCCTCAGTCCGCCTCCATGGTCTAATTGATAGAGCGCCTGTCCCGTGAGAGAAAGGACGGGTACGACCCCCTGGCTGCGTCATACCAAAAGACGTAACAGTTGAAATATGGTACTTGTTGTTATCCTGTCGCTCGGCATTGACGGGATAAAACAAGGAGACAGTATAATGTGTCTGAGTGGGATATCCATGTGAAGCTGCAGCATGGTATCTAAGTCCTGACTAGTAGAAGCAGCCAAACACACAAACGTACATGCAGGTCGCTATATATGTGCAATAATCCTGCACGCGACGTTGAACGCCTCAATTTTAAGGCTTAAGGCTCTTACATCTGAAACAACGCAGATTGCCAGTTTTCCGTGAAATGTGAATGAGTAGGTTCTACTTTGCTTCAGGCAATAGTTTAACAGGTCTTCCTGATGTTGCAGGGGTGGTTCATTACTAAAAATGACAAGCTGCGGTTGTTTTTGTTGAGGTGACATTTATTCCAGTCTGAATCACTTCCTCAATCAATCACCCTGTAATGAAATATTACATTATATACTGTACATAGAATAGCATTCAAAGATACGGCTGCATATTAATTATATCCTAGTTTGAGCAGTCACATTAATACATATATGCAACACATACAGTTACACACCACTAGTTCATTGTAGACAACTTATATTATATACAATTTACAGAACTTTCAAATAGTAATACATATATTTAATTTAATGTCTCCTATCATAACTGAGTACATCAGTTACATACTATAAAGTTAGTAGAACACTAGTAGCCGTGTGGCGACATAAATATATACTTATTATCTCTAAGAGTAGGAATATATATAAAATGCTACCACGTTGTGTTAAATTATAACACATAGTTAATATATATAAATTCATTCATAAGTGAGGGATAAAATAAAGGATTTATACATACCCTGTGGGTGACACTGGGGTGTGTCTATAAACCCACATCATATAGGATTATGGCATTCCTATAAAAAGTAAATTTAACAAAACCTGAATACATACATACATGCATGCATACATACATACATACATACATACATACATACATACATACATACATACATACATACATACATACATACATACATACATTCATACATACATACTTACATACATACATACATACATACATACATACATACATACATACATACATACATACATACGTACAACCATTTCCTTAAAATATAGAAAACCAACTTCTAATTCAATCCTTACATTCAAAACTCCCAATCAAATCATGCTCTCACACATGCTTACATGTTAAACACTTTATACTGATAAAATAGACGATATCTTCATTATTTGATATCATAGGTAAGCATTACAATATTTTACATTATTGATAACATATTTAAATGTTAAATAAAGAAAGATAATGCAAATAACTCACCTGAACTATATGTCGTCCATGTCTTATCTGTGCAGAGTTATAAGCAGAGTGAATAAAAAGTGTGCAAATGTTAGGGAGGAAAGCTGTAAATAGATAATGTTAATCAGCTAGGAAGCTGAAAGCTATTGTACTGACAAGCTAGAGAGTTTGTGACAAAGGGACAGGAATAGACTAACCTGTCCGCCCTTCCATACGACACCGCTTGGACTCTTAACCCAAGCATATACAATTTGTACTACAACTAATGAAGATATATACAACTACTTGAAATGAAAAAAGCTAAAACTATATTCCTAAAAGCTATATATACAATATCCTGTCACAGAAAGGCATTTAGAGTGATCACATAAGGAAGAGAATTTGTGGACGTCAACTTCTTCATTATGAGGAACACAACGTTTCGGAGTATATACTCTGAAACGTTGTGTTCCTCATAATAAAGAAGTTGACATCCATAAATGCTCTTCCTTAATAGTTCAACACACCCAGAGTGGCTTCACACGCAGTACCCATATGAAATATGGTTCAATGGTTAAACCACCAAAGCACCCCATCCTTACCAAAACATCTGATTGTTTTCGGGGCAAGGTGATCGAGTTGTCTGAAGCGAGTCTTTACACCAACTTAGCATACCCAACACAACAGACACCCAAATGTGCGTCACAAATTATCAGCATTGTACGTGTCATGACCAAACCAGTTAACCATAAGACTACCCTAACTCTCTCCAAGTATTGAAGAAAGGGCAGATAACTTGGATGTAACAACTACCCAATTAAACCCACATCCCAGACATTTACACTCGAGTCTGAGTTACATTTGATTGTCCTGAAATCGCGTCTTTACACCTCCAGTTGATAGTTAAACGACTCGAACGCGTATGTTACTTTATCGAATTCCAGTTCATCTCAGACTCGGGGAATTTTAACGTTCTGTTGTGCTGTAATCAATGACACAGAACCCATCGATCTGATCGGATGTCATTGTGTGTATACTTGAACCGCAACACACTCGTGAGATGTGTTTTATAATTAAAAAAGTTCTTCCCCATGCTTAGCCCGTATGGCTATGACGGTTAGTTCATCGATCAGACGATAGGGGGCGTCGTGGCAATATTCGAGAGCGCGTGAAGAGACAAAGCTTGTGTCGTCATTAGAATCCGAGTGCGTTTTATCATTTCGATTTGTGGGCAGCGAGGGTCGTTTGGCATGGCGGAAAGGTCATGTGACCTCCTCGTTCTATCTACTTTGCACCTCTCAACAAAGAAAGATATTTATCGAGAAATTGGTGTATTTATATACAGGTAAAAATCAATACAATGGGCCAGTGTTGTTAATGAAAATAAACGTGAAGGGTTTTGTAGTAGCAGTGAGTTTGTTGTCGGAACTCTTGGCGCTGTAGGGGATACGGTGCCTGTGTTCCCGATAATGCCCAGAACAATTCCATGTGTACAGACACGGGGTGTATCAGCACTGACACACAGAGTCATACTTTACTTTTGTTCATTATGTTTAATTTCAGCATCCATAATATTTTTATTTTCAAATTTCATCGACTGGAGTTAAAAAAATATGGAAACTAAAAACAAAACGTTAGGTTCTTGAGCAAAACCAGCCCTTCAGAGGCAAAAGGGCTCCATGATTAAAGGCGTGACGTTTTGGACAAATAAAATTGATCGTGATGCTTCTTTAACGTTGGTATATAGGGTTTTGTGACATAGTGTTATATTGCTTACAGTGTGTTTCACTTACATGAGTTCATCACTATGCACCGTCATACCACAAACGTTACCCTTTCATATGTAAACTGTGACGTATACAATGGTGAATACTACAAACGTTACCGTTTCATATGTAAACAGTGACGTATACAATGGTGAATGCTACAAACGTTACCCTTTCATATGTTAACTGTGACGTATACAATGGTGAATGCTACAAACGTTACCCTTTCATATGTAAATTGTGACGTATACAATGGTGAATGCTACAAACGTTACCCTTTCATATGTAAATTGTGACGTATACAATGGTGAATGCTACAAACGTTACCCTTTCATATGGAAACAGTGCCGTATACAATGGTGAATGCTACAAACGTTACCGTTTCATATGTAAACAGTGCCGTATACAATGGTGAATGCTACAAACGTTACCGTTTCATATGTAAACTGTGCCGTATACAATGGTGAATGCTACAAACGTTACCGTTTCATATGTAAACTGTGACGTACACAATGGTGAAGAGTGACGTCGAAAGTGATTACGTGTAAAGCGGTGAAGTATTACTTGTAAAGTTGTGAAGTGTTATGTGTAAAGTTGTGAAGTGTTACATGTAAAGTGGTGAAGTGTTACGTGTAAAGTGGTGAAGTGTTACGTGTAAAGTGGTGAAGTATTACGTGTAAAGTGGTGAAGTGTTACGTGTAAAGTGGTGAAGTGTTACGTGTAAAGTGGTGAAGTGTTACATGTAAAGTGGTGAAGTGTTACGTGTAAAGTTGTGAAGTGTTACATGTAAAGTGGTGAAGAGTAACGTGTAAAGTGGTAAAGTGTTACGTGTAAAGTTGTGAAGTATTACGTGTAAAGTGGTGAAGTGTTACGTGTAAAGTGGTGAAGTGTTACGTTTAAAGTGGTGAAGTGTTACGTGTAAAGTGGTGAAGTGTTACGTGTTAAGTGGTGAAACGTTACGTGTGAGATGGTGATGTGTAACATGTAAAGTCGTGAAGTGTTACGTGTTAAGTTGTGAACTGTTACATTTAAAGTTGTGAAGTGTTACATGTAAAGTGGTGAAGTGTTACATGTAAAGTGAGTGGTGAAGTGTTACATGTAAAGTTGTGAAGTGTTACGTGTAATGTGATGAAGTGTTACTTGTTAAGTGGTGAAGTGTTACGTGTAAAGTGATGAAGTGTCACTTGTAAAGTGGTGAAGTGTTACATGTAAAGTGGTGAAGTTTTACATGCAGATTGGTGACGTCTGACATGCACATCAACAATTAAACACCACACGAGACCAGGCCAGTTACTTCAGGCATCTAAAGTATTATTACAAGAGTAGTAACATGCACAAGCGTTTAGGTGATGCAGTGTCAGTTTCATCATTGTTATGAGATTACTATATTGTTAGTGGTATGCAAGAAGGGCTAGAAGAGTTATGCCCCTTTGGAAACTGACAGTCTGTTCCATCTCACAAAATGTAGAATGTAGGATCATGTTTCCTTAGTAACGGTATGTATATATGTTCTTCTTGATTGTATCTCATGTACATGTGTTTAATGTTGTCATGGGAACGCCAATTAGGCTGAGAGGTCAGTTATGACTGTGGGATTAGAAAAGATACCACGTATTGAACTACTGTCATCGTTGTTGTTATTATTGACTGATTCCTTCCTACGAGGTGTAACAGGTAAGGTGTGTGTACGACCCACAGTTGATGAGGGAGCTGATGAAATGACAGTGAAGGTGTAATGACGTTTGTGGAATTTATTTCGGGCGTGTAGATCAATATCTGGTGCGTCCACCATGTTGGGTGATACATACGCAACACCTTGATAGCATACTGTTGATTAACAAGCGACCTGACATTGCCCGCCATTCCGTCTGAAGAGCTACCTCCAGGTTGGCCACTATGGCGGGTGTTGGGACTCCGCGTACAATCCCCGCCCAAGAACAACCCACGTGCACGCATGCTCTGTGGGGACGTGTCAGGGGAGTTCCTGAAATTCGCGCTCCTGTTCTTGTAACGAACTGGAATCTCTATGGTAGCTCAACGTTCACCGACATTCGAATGGCCTTCCTTGAATTTTCAGACATTAAAACTGCCTTTGTTCCTCTTAGAATGTACTCGGTATATTTCAAATACGTGACGCCACTTGAATCTTCTGTTATTTGAAATTGAGAGTTGGGGTCCACACTTAGATTCCTGTGCTCCAGCTTGAAGTGTACAGTTGAAGCCAATGAGATAGACCAGAGTGTCTAGCAACTTTGAGGCGCATCCACGCCGGCTGTACCCTTCTCCCACAGTCTATCCTCTTGATCATCAGAAACAACATTTGTCTGTCTTTGCTCAATGCCAGTACCCTGCTTAGCTAATGACTTCATGCGAGCATCCAAAACGTTTCTCATTCCCTTGAAATAAGGAGACTCGTAAACGTTAATCTCGTTATCATGCCTTCGGAGGTAATATTGCAATGACGCAATCAGTTCCTATAACGTATTTCCTCGTTATTGTTCACTCTTTTCGTACTTCGACCAAGACATGCATGAGATTTTCATTAAGATCTGTTTCACGATGCGAAAGAGCAAAAATGTCGCGGTTTAACACGACGTTATCACGTAACCCACGTGATTGTCTTTCCTTGACCCACGCTTTGAAGGCGTTAAGGGCCCACCTACTCTTGTTTTCTGTGTTCTGAGAAAAAGCCGAATTACAAAGACTTTGAAGATCCTGCTTTACTACAGGATTGCTGAAAAGGTAAGGAATAGGCACTGTGTCATTTCCGTAAACACTATCTACGTCAAGAATGTTATGAGTAGTAACGGGAATTGGTATGGGCTGGGGAATAGTTGCCTCCACTTGTTGATAGTTCCACCAAATCTGTATCATTTCCAGAGAACTCACTCTTACCCAAATCAAAATCTGCTTCAGCGACGTCAAGTGTTTCAATATCAGTATTAATACGTCTGAGTTAAATTCTGGCTGTACGAGCTCGTAAAATGACTTTGTGTAATGAAATGAATATCGGAATCGGAATCTCCCATGCTCATCACGTACAAAGACTGAAAGCTAAATGAGAAGTCACACGTGCTTTTCCGCGCTCTTATTAGATGAGGCCTCCAACAGCTTTGCTCGAACTTTCGCGCGTTTATGCGCGCTGTTCCTATCGATTCAGCATAAACAAGAACGACACTCCATTATATATGCACGTGCATATTAGGTGGCTATTAGCTTCACATGTAGTTTGAATGGCATTTTGTTCTAAGTAGGATATGGTCCTTGAAGTCGTGATAATTATTGCACATGGGGCAAGTTCTCGGCCTGACGGCCTCTTTGGGTAACTTTCAGACCATATCCTTCACATGTTAAAGTCTCGCGAGGCTTCATAACAGGGCCTGAGACCTTGTCTACTCATGAACCCATTTTGCAAAGAACCATTCGGAATCCACTGTCATCTCAAGTGACTTGCCTGTCTCACCACACAAAACGGCTGCGACGAAGCCCATTTTGACACACACCGGGACGGGCGCTGTCTGGGTGACGCCCTCATAGCGCCCTTAACATGCTGAAGAGAACTCATGATCGACATATGCCTGCCGTGGCGGAGTTTATGTATAACGTGCGGGTCGACATCAGGCTAGTCCAAATACAAATTTTAATAATATTCATTTGCGGAACGTCTGTCTCCTGTTAATGCTCAAAGGTGCTGAAAAATGAACAGCTCTGACATGTGTTCAGTGGTATGGCTGCCTGAATCTGTACCATACCTTACAGAGAGATAGTTCTTGATTGCATGAGAGATGATCTGGAACATTGCCCGCCATTCCGTCTGAAGAGCTACCTCCAGGTTGGCCACTATGGCGGGTGTTGGGACTCCGCGTACATTCCCCGCCCAAAAACAAGCCACGTGCACGCATGCTCTGTTGGGACGTGTCAGAGGAGTTCCTGAAATTCGCTTTCCTGTTCTTGTAACGAACTGGAATCTCTATGGTAGCTCAACGTTCACCGACACTCGAATGGTCTTCCTTGAATTTTCAGACATTTAAACTGCCTTTGTTCCTCTTAGAATGTACTCGGTATATTTCAAATACGTGACGCCACTTGAATCTTCTGTTATTTGAAATTGAGAGTTGGGGTCCACACTTAGATTCCTGTGCTCGTCCCCAGCTTGAAGTGCACAGTTGAAGCCAATGAGATAGACCAGAGTGTCTAGCAACTTTTGAGGCGCATCCACGCCGGCTGTACCCTTCTCCCACAGTCTATCCTCTTGATCATCAGAAACAACATTTGTCTGTTTTTTCTCAATGCCAGTACCCTGCTTAGCTAATGACTTCATGCGAGCATCCAAAACGTTTCTCATTCCCATGAAATAAGGAGACTCGTAAACGTTAATCTCGTTATCATGCCTTCGGAGGTAATATTGCAATGACGCAATCAGTTCCTATAACGTATTTCCCCGTTATTGTTCACTCTTTTCGTACTTCGACCAAGACATGCATGAGATTTTTATTAAGATCTGTTTCACGATGCGAAAGAGCAAAAATGTCGCGGTTTAACACGACGTTGTCACGTAACCCACGTGATTGTCTTTCCTTGACCCACACTTTGAAGACGTTAAGGGCCCACCTACTCTTGTTTTCTGTGTTCTGAGAAAAAGCCGAATTACAAAGACTTTGAAGATCCTGCTTTACTACAGGATTGCTGAAAAGGTAAGGAATAGGCACTGCGTCATTTCCGTAAACACTATCTACGTCAAGAATGTTATGAGTAGTAACGGGAATTGGTATGGGCTGGGGAATAGTCGCCTCCACTTGTTGATAGTTCCACCAAATCTGTATCATTTCCGGAGAACTCACTCTTACCCAAATCAAAATCTGGTTCAGCGACGTCAAGTGTTTCAATATCAGTATTAATAAGTCTCAGTTAAATTCTGGCTGTACGAGCTCGTAAAATGACTTTGTGTAATGAAATGAACATCGGAATCGGAATCTCCCATGCTCATCACGTACAAAGACTGAAAGCTAAATGAGAAGTCACACGTGCTTTTCAGCGCTCTTATTAGATGAGGCCTCCAACAGCTTAGCTCGAACTTTCGCGCGTTTATGCGCGCTGTTCCTATCGATTCAGCATAAACAAGAACGACCCTCCATTATATATGCACGTGCATATTAGGTGGCTATTAGCTTCACATGTAGTTTGAATGGCATTTTGTTCTAAGTAGGATATGGTCCTTGAAGTCGTGATAATTATTGCACATGGGGCAAGTTCTCGGCCTGACGGCCTCTTTGGGTAACTTTCAGACCATATCCTTCACATGTTAAAGTCTCGCGAGGCTTCATAACAGGGCCTGAGACCTTGTCTACTCATGAACCCATTTTGCAAAGAACCATTCGGAATCCACTGTCATCTCAAGTGACTTGCCTGTCTCACCACACAAAACGGCTGCGACGAAGCCCATTTTGACACACACCGGGACGGGCGCTGTCTGGGTGACGCCCTCATAGCGCCCTTAACATGCTGAAGAGAACTCATGATCGACATATGCCTGCCGTGGCGGAGTTTATGTATAACGTGCGGGTCGACATCAGGCTAGTCCAAATACAAATTTTAATAATATTCATTTGCGGAACGTCTGTCTCCTGTTAATGCTCAAAGGTGCTGAGGAATGAACAGCTCTGACATGTGTTCAGTGGTATGGCTGCCTGAATCTGTACCATACCTTACAGAGAGATAGTTCTTGATTGCATGAGAGATGATCTGGAAGATTGTCTCACAGTACTGGTCCAGCTTTGGTAAAGGCTCGATCCCCAAAGGTGCTGGTGCGTGATTTCGCACGGATAACATATACTGGATACCTGATCTTAGAGACCCTGGTCCTTTATGAGCTCGCAGATATATATTTGTCTGCTATGAAAAGCGACTCTAACATCTCCATAATTAGAAGACATACCTGCTTTTTTGTTTGCTGTTTAACGCCGCACTCAGCAATATTCCAGCTATATGACGGCGGTTTGTTAATAATCGAATCTTGACCAGACAATCCAGTGATTGACATCACGAGTATCGATCCACGCAATTGGGATACGATGACACGCATCAACCAAGTCAGCGAGTCTGACCACCCGATCCCGTTAGTCGCCTCTTACGACAAGCACAGTCGCCTTTTTAGGCAAGCATGACCTGCTAAAAGTATAGTTCATTGTACAACTAGATCAGTGAGTTTGTGAGTGAGTTATAAATATACATCGCATTGGCAATATTGCAGCCATATCGAGATGAGAACAAGTTGATTGTAATAAAATTCCTGGCGACAAAGAACAGTAAAACAGTAAGGTAAGTATCACAGTTTAGATATAAAACAAACCCGATCTATATTAAAACAAAGAATTGTTCAATCAGTTAGTTAATATAAATTAAAACCAGGCCATAGGCCACTGGCGACTAAAGCTAGACCACCTAACTGGGGATCATGGGGACTTACATTGCCTTTGCTTCCTGCATGATTCCCAGCAGGATTTATGCCATCACTTTGGTCACCAGTTGTTGTATATAATGCTAGCCAATATTAAAAAGCAAACTACAATCAAGACGATAAAACACTAGTCAATATTATATACTTCAGTATGGATGGACTCACGTGCCCCTGTTGGGGGACAATAATTTTACACTACTTTAACCCCCTGAGCGGCGCTGCCTTCAAAAACATCCATTGATGATAATATTACACTATTCTAAAATTAATCCAAATTTATCTAATAATTCAATGTCTCTTAAAAAGGCAAGAATTAAACGATCACTGACATTAGTAAAAAGATCCTTTTATGAAGTCGAATGATAAGTATTAGAAAAGTCCACTCAGTCAAGCAAGATATGATTGACAGTGAACCTTTCATCACAAGGGACACAGTATGGAGGATCTTCGCCCTTCAATATATATTCATGTGTAAAACGTGTATGGCCATTGCGACATCGTCTGAGAATGACTTCGTCGCGTCTACAATAACAACCCAAGTGGGTGTAGCCTATTTTGGGCTTAAAAATATGGAGTTTATTTATACCTTCTTTGGTGTCCCATCTTTCCTGCATCAAACCTCGCACATATTCCTAGATGTATGGTTTAAAATCACTGTAGGGAAGTAAAAAGGCAAGAGACGGATTTATCAAGAGCTACTTTAACTGCAGTAGCGGCTCGTGTGTTACCAGCAATACCAACATGACTTGGTAACCAGCACAGAACGATGTCGTATTGGCCAGTGGCAAGAGTATTGTATAATTCCAAAATATTAAGAATGAGTGGACATTTTAAAGTGCCTGTAGGCATGACAAGGAATCAGAGGAAATGATGAAGTTTGTACATGTACTTTGTGTCTGAATATAATGCAAAAAAATGCAATCATATGCTTGATTGGACGGGTTTGATTTTAATTTTGTGACATATTGTAAAGCAAGTTTTAAACGTGTACGACTATATCTTGAACTTGTAATTTGGAAATCTCTACATGTCCAACAAAACATTCTGAAAGCTTTACCAATGCTGTGAATGTTGTAACCCTGACCAAACAAAATGGAGCAAGAGTTGCATGCCGTTCTTTGAAATCTTGGCAGAAAGAGCATGCTCGATTTTACCTCAACATTTTCTAAATGTAGACACCAAAAGCTGGAGCTGTTGGAATAAATGGACGATTGACTGTTGGAACTAAGACTTCGAGATGTGATGTCTTTGTAGGAATAGCTAAATCTTTCAATTGATCAATCTTTTATTGTTGTATTTATTTAAAAGTTTCATCAAACTTGTCTGCTATTTTGTTTTGGTGGTTGTTTAACGCAACACTCAGTAATAGCCAAGCTATGTAGCGGCTTCTTGTAAATAGTCGAATCTGAACCTGGCAATCAAGTGATTGATATTATGTGCAACTATTAACGGAGTAGGATGACCCGTTATCAACCACGCGAATGACCCTGGCAACTACATCTATCAAGTATCCTCCTACAACAAACATTGGTTGTTTGGGTTGTATTCAAACCAGGAAACCCCACTCTTTGCAACGTTTTCTAGAAACGTTCCCTCTGTAACCTCATAGATGAGGCCGCCAAGTCCCATTTGGTACGCGGGATTATTTTTTTCAATATTATTTAAGTAATTTTACTTCAAATCTCCCACTTTTAGGACCTAGGAACGTGTGCTATATTTTTTTCGTTTTGGGTGGACTTTTTGCCTTTGTAAAGAGAATTCAGCAGGTCCTTTTGAGATTTTTGTAAAATAGTATTCGGGATGATGAGACTTGGGGTTGGGGTTGGGGTTGGGGTTTGAGATGCACTGGTAGGGGTGAAGGTGATACCCTTATAGATGAGGCCATGTGGGATTTCGGGCCAGGAAAGGTTGCCAGCGCTTCATTATTGTCGGAAGAGCCGAGTAAAACGGGATTAGTTATTCCGGCTTTGTCACTTGGCTGATTGCGTGTCATCGATTGCATAAATTACTACCATACTTTCTGCCATTGGTTTGAGCCACAGAGATAAAGCCTGATTAAAATGATCATGGCGGTGAACAATATTCATTCACTCACGAACAGGAAGCTATTTCCCCCTTTATCATAATGACATGGGTTAAAATGAGTTTGTTTTAAAGCTCCTTTGAGACCCGTGATGATCCGGGTTAGATTAGCTCTTCAGGAACCCATGCTTGCCGTAAAAGGCGACTATACTTGTCGTAAGAGGCCACTTACGGGATCGGGTGGTCAGGCTCACTGACTTGGTTGATGCATGTCATCGCATCCCAATTCTGAGGATCGATGCTCATGACAATAATCACTGGATTGTCTGGTTCAGACTCGATTATTGACAGACCTCCGTCATATAGCTGGAATATTGCTGATTGTTGGGTTAAACAACAAACAAACATTAACGCCCTTTTGAACAATATTTCAGTTATATCACGGCCTGTCAACTTGTGAAGCCGGCCGTAAAGGTGGTTACCATGACACACAATCACCCAAGCCACCGAGTCTGGCCACACTAACCTTTACCTCTCCTCCTCGGACAAGTATATGTTATGGAGGGTCATTTCCATCTTGGATTTCCTATAAGTGAGGGAGTTTGGTTTAACGCCGCTTTGAACAGTATTCCAGTTATTTCACGGCGTGTCAAACTTGATGTTGGAGGAAAGTCCGAAGTGGTGTATGTCTTAGACATTTACCACTTTGGTGAACCCACGACGAAGCTCCAGTGGTTTTCGCCCGAATGTTCGTGACGGCGTGTTTATAATGTATGCACCAGGCTTAATAGGCAAGGGATGTTCTACGTCAGATAGACGTGTCGGAAACTCGTCAAAGTTTCATGAGATGTTTATTCGGGGATTTCATTCATCAAATACTCATGGAATCTAAGCGGGCGAACCCGTACACTACCGTTCTCGCCACTTAAAATGCAATCACGACATGTCGCGATGGTTAATTAACGAAGACAGCTGCATGTGTCCTAATACCTATAAAGTGCAAATAAACCATTTCGCCGAATAGTATGGCACTTACATTAATGACGAAAATTGCAAAGTGCGCTTTTGCATGAAATATCCATTTTGCTAGCGACGGACGTCGTCATTGAGTTTTGGTCACGTGGTTAAGAAAGAGCGCCACACTTCGTCGGCACCGGATGACCTGTTGGACATAGTGTCCACCCTGAGGTCACCACGGACAGGAATAAGGGGGTCAAAACCTGGCTTGAGGAGCCGTAGATCAATTCTTGCGGTTTTCGGTATGACATGAACATTCAAACCTTTGATGTCAGCATGTAGGATAGGGAGGCGTGGTTTCTCATAACATGTGTGGCAACTGGAACCTGTACATATATACTGACTGAACTACGCGGAAAAAATGCATACAAACACATCTCAACTGATTCTGACGTGTTGAATGCGTATGCACGCTATTTCAAATGTACTGATAGTAAAGCTTAATTCCCTATATTTTTCATTGTTCCCTTATTGATTTCCATCAGTAAATATAAACGCCCTTGCATATGTTATTTACTGCACTAAGCGAGGCACGTTTGTTGAGACTGGTTCAAACAAAGTTTTGAGACATAATTGTCCGGTGATTTGTCAATATGTGAGACTAGTCGATATAGGAGACTAGTCAATATGTGAGACGAGACGATATGTAGGACTAGACAATATGTGAGACGAGACAATATGTGAGACTAGCCAATATGTGAGACTAATCAAAATGTGAGACTAGCCAATATGTCAGACAAGTCAATATGTGAGACTAGTCAATATGTGAGACTAGCCAATACGTGAGACAAGTCAATATGTGAGACAAGTCAATATGTGAGACTAGTCAATATGTGAGACTAGCCAATACGTGAGACAAGTCAATGTGTGAGACAAGTCAATATGTGAGATAAGTCAATATGTGAGACAAGTCAATATGTCAGACAAGTCAATATATGAGACTAGCCAATATGGGAGACTGGCTAGTTCTGGAGACAATACGTTAGACACTTGAATGTTGGAGACAAGTCAATAAGGGCGATGCGAAATGAATAACGTTTTGTTAATTTGTGCAGCTAAAAGCCATCTCAGGCAAAGTTACATAAAATCTAAATTGTACATCTTTCCAAATATTCTGAAGTTTCATACACTACAGCCATCGCAAGACCAAATTATCAATATGAATACAGCAAAGACTCTGTTATGCCAATGCTGTAAGATAACGAATTCTCCAACTTTGATTATATGTAATTACTGGTCTATTAAGGAAATGGGTTGTAGTTTATACTGCTTGCACATACATTGTATTTCGATTGTACAAAAAGGCATGTGGCCTACAAGTTCTGAACAAAGTGAAGAAGGGCGATGAGAAGCCTGAGAGAAACAGACACGTCATCAGGCAGATGTTTACCTCTTTCACAAATGAAAAAGGTACGGTGCCGAAAGTCATTGTTTCTTTCTCAGATTAGAAGATCCTGACACGAAAAAGGGACGCAATTCTATACAATGACCTGTTGGGCCTCCGAGGTTGATGACGAATGTCCCAGGAGAATTATTCCAATTTGCATAACCTCTAGACATCCGTACCACATATATTCTGGATTATACTTGAACTTCACACTGCTAGTCTGCTCAGGTCAAGGTAAGTACACCTGCAATCATCAACTGCATCGTTCAATAGGGTATCACTTCTTCCTACAATAGAAGAAGTCCCTCTATTGACACATCACAACATACCTGTTTGCATTATACTACTACTTAATATCAAAGTGTATCGATTATATCTCGAAACATCCCACGGCTATTAAACAGCAGCCATGATGATTAAATCATGATATCGATCTGCCATAAAACTAATGTTAATTGTGTGTATAACAAGGGCCGTGACATCCCATCCTTGAAGCTGTACTCAACCCAAACACATAGGAAGTGCCTTCAGTGTGTATGTGTAGAAGTGGGTAAATAGGAGAGACACATTCAATGATTATGTACATTGGATGACCTGTTCACAGTACTACAACACATGGCAAGAATACTGTAATGAAGAAATACTATATCGTACAATAAGACACTTCAGGTAGAATAGGAGGCACGGGCGGCCCAGTCGTCTAAGGCGCCGCGATACGCTGTGCGGAGTTGCGTCCCTAGGGCACGCCAGAAACCTTTATTGTGGGTTCGAATCCCGGTTCGCCCCGATTATGTTTCTAGATTTTTCAGCATCATACCCGTGCTCGTGGGTTTCACCGAAGTGGTAAACGTCGGGCTTTCCTCCCACATTAAGCTTACACGCCGCGATATAACTGGAATACTGTTACTCAGGGAGAATAAACTATGATTGGCGCCGCATCGAGTCGTTGTTTTCCCTGCAGTGTTTTATTGTACGATAAAGTATTTCTTCACTACAGTATCCTTGCCATACAATAAAACACTTCAGGGAGAATAAACCATGATTGGTCCCGCCCCGAGTCGTTATTCTCCCTGCAGTGTTTTATTGTACGAAAAAACAACCACTCTTCGTTATTTCTTACATGACATATCAGCATTTTGTAACAAATGTTATATTTGAGATAACACTTTCTTTGTAAATTATTGTGTTGAGTCCAATCTGGGATTCGAAACCACACTGGTAGTGTGAGGCACCCAATCGCCAGCAAATAAAGTCAGCGATCTTACGCACTCAGCCACCGAGGCTTCCACAAAAATGAAAGTCCGACAACTGGTTGTCCAGATCACGTACTTTGTCTACCCCTCTTTGGGTTCGAATCCCGTATGGGACTCAACCCCAAAATGTGCGAGAATCCGTACTTTACTAAGAAAGTGTTATCCCAAATATAACGTTTGGTACATTTACACTTTCTAAATGGCATTGTATGTTCATAGCTTTCGTCCATGGGAGCCATGCCAATTTACACTTGTCAGAGGGGTACACAAAGTACGTGATCTGTGTAGATCGATGCTCATGACATAAATCAATGTTAAATAACAAACAAACAAAACTGGGTAAAAGTTGTTTGCTCAAGGTTACAAAATGCAATGCCATAGTGAGGCTTTCACAAATTCTATGGTGGACATGTGCATCACATTTTCAATTTAACACATTACTGATCTAAAGTATGTCGGATGCAATTCCCTGTTTTGACTTGTGCCAATTGTTCCCGTTTTTCTTCAGGTGAACAATTGACTTGCTTTTGCATGTGTCTGCGACGGTGACACCAATAGTTAGGTTACGCTCACACCTTCGAAAAGATCTGGTACCTTACACCTGACAGCGATTCATAAATATAAGCGTTAACGACCATGTCCATATAATAAGAATTTTCTACTAAAAGCAGAATCCATTTTACGATTCCGTCTATTTCACGATCATGTGTCTATGAATCACAAGTGTATTAGCTATATGTTGCTAAGCAACATGTTAGTCAGCTATTTGTCTATCAGTTACAATTAAATCAAATTCAGGCATAAGCACTAGACGTATGTTACCTACATAGATATCAGCCTCTTTATGTCAGCTACATATACATCAGCCTCTTTATGTCAGCTACATATACATCAGCCTCTTTATGTCAGCTACATATACATCAGCCTCTTTATGTCAGCTACATATACATCAGCCTCTTTATGTCAGCTACATATATATCAGCCTCTTTATGTCAGCTACATATACATCAGCCTCTTTATGTCACCTACATATACATCAGCCTCTTTATGTCAGCTACATATATATCAGCCTCTTTATGTCAGCTACATATACATCAGCCTCTTTATGTCAGCTACATATATATCAGCCTCTTTATATCAGCTACATACATGTATATAGTAGACTCTTTATGTCAGCTACATATATACCGGCCTCTTTACGTCAGCTACATATATACCAGACTCTTTATGTCAGCTACATACATGTATATAGTAGACTCTTTATGTCAGTTACATACATGTATATAGTAGACCTTTTATGTCAGTTACATATATACCAGACACTTTATGTCAGTTACATACATGTATATAGTAGACTTTTTATGTCAGCTACATATATACCAGACGCTTTATGTCAGTTACATATATACCAGCCTCTTTATGTCAGCTAAATATATACCAGCCTCTTTATGTCAGCTAAATATATATCAGACTCTTTATGTCAGCTACATACATGTATATAGTAGACTCTTTATGTCAGCTACATACATGTATATACCAGACTCTTTATGTCAGCTGCATACATGTATATAGTAGACTCTTTATGTCAGCTACATACATGTATATAGTAGACTCTTTATGTCAGTTACATACATGCATATAGTAAACTTCTTATGTCAGTTACATATGTACCAAACTCTTTATGTCAGCTACATACATGTATATAGTAGACTCTTTATGTCAGCTACATATATACCAGCCTCTTTATGTCAGCTAAATATATATCAGCCTCTTTATATCAGCTACATACATGTATATAGTAGACTCTTTATGTCAGCTACATATATATCAGCCTATGTATGTCAGTTACTGGTATATCAGCCTCTTTATGTCAGTTACATATATATCAGCCTCTTTATGTCAGCTACATATATATCAGCCTCTTTATGTCAGCTACATATATATCAGCCTCTTTATGCCAGCTACATATATATCAGCCTCTTTATGTCAGCTACATATATATCAGCCTCTTTATGTCAGCTACATATATATCAACCTCTTTATGTCAGCTACATATATAATAGCCTCTTTATGTCAGCTACATGGATACCAGCCTCTTTATGTCAGTTACATATATATCAGCCTCTTTATTGCAGCTACCTATATACCAGCCTCTTTATGTCAGCTACAAATATATCAGCCTCTGCATATCAGCTGCATATCAACAGACAGCGATAAACCTACTGTCTCCATCCTTCTCATGTTGAATGGGCGACTGCGATCCGAGTTTGAGTCAACAATTGATGTCACCAAAACCAAGCTTATTACCGCTGTTAATTGCCAGTATGAATGTCCCAGCAGGTTAATTAAACAAGCCGTGTTCATATTGTTTATCGATTTGTTTTAATTAAAGTACAAAGATTCCTGGTAAATCAGCAGTTTTCTGTTAGGCATACAGCTGCTGTAGGCGTTTTCCTTCGACCATATCTTTATACCCATTGTAGTTTCAAATAAGGAAATATTGTTCTCAGAGTGCCTGGTAGTGTTTTTTTGCGAACACTGCTGTCATCACTGTCTTTCAGTGATCTGTTCATGTCATTTCCCCTCTGTGGGAAGAAATCACGAAATGATGCGGGTTTGAGCCATTTACTACTTTGGCGAAACCCACGATCACGGGTATGTTGCTGACACACCTAGAAACATGATCGGGGCGAACCGGGATTCGAACCCACGATCAAAGGTTTCTGGTGTACCAAGGGACGCAAATCCGCACAGTGAATTGCGGCGGATTAGTCGAGTGGGCTACACGTACCCCCGTTGTGGTTTTAAGATAAATATGGGTAGATGAAACTAAAGAAGGTCTCCGATAGCAAAATTGCGAACACCGAAAGTATATAATTTCATATCTTATAAATGTGCTATGCATCTATGGAACACGGTGGAACATATACATTGTCGGGTAGAGGTATAAAATTTCTGCGTATACTAATATACTCTTCAAAAAAAGAAACGCAAAAACCAGATTTATGTGAGGTAGGAAAATACATTTATACGAGGAACCGTATAAGGTACTGAGCCAAAATGATGCGGGGAGAACACTTGGGGATTGTAGGTATCTCAGTTATCGGTACAAAGGAAAAGCCCAAGGTGGAGGTCAGCTACCATCAATAACGCGTATGTCCCCCGCTGGAATCGATAGCGGCCTGACATCTCCTGACCATGAAAGTGACGAGTATGCGAATCACATCCTGGTAGCCCACTCGGCCTGCAACGCAAAAGCCAACTGCTGCAACGTCTGGGGTTGTGGTTTACGTCGGTGTAGTCGTCTATCCAATTAATCCCACATATGCTCTATCGGGTTCACATCCGGGAATCTCGGCGGCCAGGGGAGAACATCAACGTTGTTGTTGTGTTGCGATCGACCGTTGTCCTGCTGGAATACACAGTTGCCGTTGGCTGCAATTGGGAGGACGTGTTGTTGGAGAATTTCGTTGATGTATCGTTGAGCCGTAAGATTGCCCTGGTTATGGACCAAACCTGTCCCGTGATGATGAGAGATATCCGCCCACATCCTGACGCTACCCCCTTCAAACATGTCCACTTCCTGTGTGCAGTTTTCCTGCGTTACGTCTGTAGACGCATGCCCTTCCATCCCCTCGACGGAGGAGAAATTCGTTGCTGAACCAGACATCTCTCCATCGCAGTTGAGGCCATACCCTGTGTTGACGACACCAATGCAGTCGTTGTTGACGATGTTGTCGACTCAATATGACGCGTCGGACAGGACGTCTTGCTCGTGGACCTGCTGCTCTTAAACGATTTCTTACGGTCTGGTCGGAGATTCTGCGCAGTCCGAATATTTGGGATGCGTTTGAGGTGGTTGTGGTCGTCCTTTCATGTAGGTGGCGCAGTCGGGTGTAGCGATCTGGGGTGGGGGTGGCTACTTTTGGTCGTCCCGACCAATCACGTGTTGACCCATGCTGTTAAAACCGAACCCATAGCCTTGTGATGGTGCTGAGCGCTACAGCTGATCGGGATTCCCCTGGCTGCAAGAGGCCGATGACGTTGTTTTGGGGCACTTCTGTTAATTTTGGCAACTGTTGTTAAACTGTCACTGTTCGATTGACGCAGATGCCAGGCAATCAAAAATCCTGCACTTTAATAAACTTCATAGTGCTGCTGCACGTGCAGTTCGTACAGCTCCATGGACAATTTGTCGATGCACTGGGTGCGTTTTTTCCCGAATCGTACGTATTTCCCGGTTTGCATGTCCTTGTTGTGATCATTTTGATCCGGGAATTTTGTCACTGACACTATAACACAATAAACCTCTTCATTTTGCACCTCTTGGTCAGCTAGTATAGCTTTTATGGCCAAGAATATCTTTTTTGCGTTTCTTTTGTTGAAGAGTATAGTAACAGAATCATGGTTGTCAGTCAGTAGCATCTCTCTGATTGGGAGATGACAGATACAGGTCACAGGCACAGATCTCAGACAGACGGATGCTATCTAATGGACGTCACATATAGTGCCTAAACCAGTTTATGTGAGGAAACACCTGTCTTGTCAGCCGCCAGCGTCTGCAAACTGACCAAAGACCTACACTGTCGCTGAACATTTTTACAGCACATATACAGCGTTACACATACCAACAACATGTTGATGAGAGAATTCACGATGAGGCCGTCTTTTTGGTAATCTTTGGGAGTTTATTAACTATTAACTTTGTCAAAATCGTAATATCATTACAGTAAAATCCCAATAGTTAACTGTCACAGAAAAACCTTTCTATTCAATTGCCAATACCTAGTACATTAAATTCTCAGTAGCTAAATGCTACAGCAAATTCCCAATTCCTAAAAAGGACAGAAAATTCACAATAATTAAATGTTGATGTGAATTTCCAATACCAAATACCTAAATGTTACAGTAAATTGACAATGCCAATATTTTATAGTAAATTTCAAATATCTAAATGTTATAGTAAAATCACTATACTTATATTTCAAAGATAAATTCCAAATTGCTAAATGTTGCAGTAAATCACCCATGCATACATGTTACAGTGAAACACAACACAACACAAGACAATCAGATGCATGTACACCACACATTACACTGACAAAACTCTTCACAAGAGACACAGACGTGTGTGACTTCAACACCTTCCGTTACAACACCTTCCGGACAAGTTTCATGTCCGGTTCCAAGAATAGTCCCACTCCAAATAATTCCGGAATTACGACATTCTCCAAGCTTTCACCGCATGTTGATCACCCCATGTGTTGACATATATCTTCTCTTGCCATTGTTGGACTTCAAATAGGACCTTCCTATTCCATTACCACTCCGAGATGGACATTTACATGCAGTGTGGCATAAGAGTACCGGTTTGGACACCGTTCTCCATTATTGATGACTCAGTGATCCTTGATCTTGGTTCCATCAAAGTGTAAGTGTTGGCCATCCGTCACACGCGAAGCTGACATGACATCTTTTAAATTCAAGATAAGAATTATTTTTACCTGACTCCATTTGGTGACGGATGAGCCCCAGCTCCAGGAATACCATTTCTCATCCGCCATGGGTAGATGCCACGCTAAAATAACAGTGTAGTGGGCTTGCTCCTACATAAAGACTGGTAATAAATTTTGTAAGTAAATATCATTTCTAGTTGCCAAAGTTAATGAAAAATGTCGTTTAGTTAACGAACTGATGCCCCAGTTATACCGTTACCGCACATCACTGCACGATGAAACTAACACGTCCCATTTTTATTCTCGAAACCCATTTGTCCATATACTCTCCATGGCTAGTCTCGGTCAAAGGTACTTCCATAATTCAACATGCTGTTCGTGGGTACATACTAAGGAAGAAAAAATGAGTAAAAAAATGTTTCGAAAACTCAAAATTTAAACTCTGTCGCCCATGGGCCAGCTTCTTTTTCAAGTAATCTTTCGATGTTGATGTTTAGTTATCGTCATATAGGAATTTCTTTGATATTCAATTTCGAAGTTTAATCGTATTATACCATACACATAATTATGTTCGCTGCATAATTGAGCTTGATCTTCCTATTTATTGAAAGAAAAATCCAGATATTTTCAATTAACAAATTATCATGGCCATTCTGAGATCCTTCGTGTGACTAGTTGTAGAGGACCACTTACCCTACACCGGAGCAACGGTAACGTATGAACACATTATAGCAAGCTATACTTGTATGTGACTGTCGGGACATACACGTGGACACAATGGAAGACGTTTTCAAAAACAGGTTACCAGCTGCAGCGTATGACAAATCTGCAATTGCTTCTGTCAAGTTAATATTTTCATTTTTTTCAGAATGGCTGTTCCGAACTGACATGACTGATACATGATCATCAGACATGTGATCGCTGGTCACGTGGCATGCATACAAACAATTTACAGTGACTTTCATTCACAATGATCATTCAAACACCGCCTGCACATGACAAAGAAATGCGACGCCGATGTTTTTCATTTGCGTTTCTTTTAATTTCCCATTGACGTAGCGTCATAGTTAGGGGATAAACAAACTGTGTAAAGCTATTTGCTGATTTAACAGCATTAAATGGATTTCGAGTTTTCGATCTGAACTAAGGTACCACCGATAATGACCTGTAAAGCGCTGTATATGCTCAAACACCATCATATGTTACTGGCACACATGCCAGGCGTTTAAACTGTTCATCACAGCTACTTCATAAGCCAACCTGAAATGGGCACCCTAAACGGAATTAATTAAACCTCGGGATTGTTCTACTATTATGGGGGCGGTCGGGTAGCCTAGTGATTAAAGCGTTAGCTCGTCACGCTGAAGACCCCGGTTCGATTCCTGACATCGGTACAATGTGTGAAGCCCATTTCTGGTGTCTCCCGCCGTGATATTGCTGGAATATTGCTAAAAGCGGCGTAAAACCTCACTCACTCACTCTCACTCACTCCACTATTATGATGTCATTTGGACGCAAAGGATATGACGTCACAGTAGACTGCAGACAACTGTTAACCTTTTTGTTAACCTCCCTAATATTTAAAATATACTCCCTTTGTTCAGCCCAAATGTTATTGTCGCACATACTTTGAATTATGTCGTAACGGCAGCTCTGTATTTTGTAATCTTTGATTGCATGTAATTATTTCTAAAAGCTTACGGATGGTTCAGGAGGAACTATTGATATTGAAAGTCCACGATGTTACGATGTTTCAATCAGAGGTGGTTATTGTGATTTGATACCTATGACCGTCCAGTCAGAATCTAGTATTTCCCAAATTCATGTTAGAATGCTTATTTGACGTGATGTAGGTTTGATATTGTACATTTTGAATGGAGTATATTCCTATAATTAATATTTGAAATGCTGCATATTGAAGGAAGTATATGATGAATATGTGTCGTGATGCATGTCAAGTCTTGGCTTGACAGTCGGTGAATGGGTACCCGGTAGGATGAGATAATAATGTGACTATTACAGGCAGCCTGGGTTGACGTGGGAAGCAATAATGCAAGGCTTTGAGCATAAACTGCCGGGCAAGAAAAGTGTTATACATGTTTGACAGTGGCTAAATGAAGCAAACAAGAAATGGTTAATCGAAGGTGTTGTATTTGATACGGTGATCATAGTTGTGTTTTGGACATCATCATCATCAACATCATCATCATCATCATCATCATCATCATCATCATCATCATCAACATCATCATCATCATCATCATCATCATCATCATCATCATCATCATCACCATCATCATCATCATCATCATCATCATCATCATCATCACCATCATCATCATCATCATCATTATTATTATTATTATTATTATTATTATTATTATTATTATCATTATCATCAATATGTACAGATTAATATATAAAAAAATGCAGCAAAGAGGTTTTGGGTGATCCTGGCACAGTCAGGCTGATCAGGCCAATTATCATTTTCCATGACGTCCTCTACATATTCCGGTCGTTACATGGATTGACCTCTGTGTACAAACCACAAGCAGACATAATTGATTTCACTGGATTTATCAAAAAGGACAAGATTTGTTGGCCTGGATACGTCTGAGGCTGTAAACGGACCTATTCCAAAGAACTTCGCATTTATCATTTTCCATGACGGCTATTACATATTCCGGGTCGTACCATGGATGGACCAATGTATGGCCGAGACGGTACTAAGACGATCGAGCCACTCCATCATGTCGCTTAAGAAACTGTGTTCGTTCCAAAGCAGGGCAAATGTGTTGGAGAGTCTCATTAAATCAATTGCATAATCTCCATTTCACTTTTTCATTTTGATGTAAAATCACTAGGGGCGTTGTGTGTTTCGAGAGTGTGTGACTGGTCCTGGCCATGAGCACCAAGCAACATGCCTTCTGTTTCACGTTTCATGCCAGCCGACTTCAGATAGCCTCTCCTTGAAAAACTGAGTTCGGGCCGATTTGATATGGTACTTAGCTTGGTTGACATTCACTTCTGTACCGTCCGGCAGTACAGAGCCATCAACATTGCCATTGAGATGATGCCTCACGTCCTTGGTTCGTTTGAGAAAACTGTGGAATGCCTTGTTTTCATCATGAGTCTTGACATGCTGCACAAGAGGATCATCAGACAAATAAATGTGTGCAAAAGTGCACAAAACAATTCTATCATGAAGATCCTTCGCGTTAATCACACATTTGTTTTCTTCTTCTTTTTCGTCTTCGTAATAATATGGGGGCACGGGTGGCCCAGTCGTCTAAGGCGCCGCAATTCGCTGTGCAGAGTTGCGTCCCTTGGGCACGCCAGAAACCTATGATTGTGGGTTCGAATCCCGGTTTGCCCCGATTATGTTTCTAGATTTTTCAGCACCATACCCGTGCTCTTGGGTTTCACCGAAATGGTAAACGTCTGACACCTGCATCACTTCGGGCTTTCCTCCCACATTAAGCGGACACGCCGTGATATAACTGGAATACTGTTAAAAGCGGCGTTAAACCAAACTCACTCACTCACTCACTCGTAATAATATTATCGATGCAAAGCGCGATGACAGACTGGATATGAGAGTGACCAACATCTTGTTTAGCTTCGATACCCTGTGATATCATTGACATAGTCACTCTCTGATGTTCGGATGATCGCTCCTTTATACAGTTCAAATGTTTCCAATTAGATCACGCCGCGCCAGTGATCTGAACTCGTTGATAGATGCCTCGAAGTGTGGCATTGGCTCGTTCTGAATGAAGCTCCCGAGGATTAGATTAGGCTAGAACGTGACCCAATGAAATATTCATTTGGTATCTGAAGTCACGTTTCCGTTTTGTGTGGCGCCGGAAGTGACGTTATGGACGTCCACGGTATGCATATATATCTACGTGCAATACAAACAGTGTGTGTTGGAGGATCGAGAATGAAATGCCAATGACACAAGGCACTCGTGTGGGCTATCGCGGGAATCGATGTTATTACTTCTGTGGGCCATCAGGATAATTTCGTTTGGACAAGGGACATCGAGCAGGAGAATACACACGGCCACACTTGTCTAGTTTACGTTAACGGATCACATGAGAACCAGTGAACTTGTGTATGTTAAGATATAATATATATTTGTCTAACAATTATACAAACGGCCACACTTATTTAGTTTACGTTAACGGATCACATGAGAACCAGTGAACTTGTTTATGTCAAGATATAAAATATATTTGTCTAACAATTATACACACGGCACACTTGTCTCGTTTACGTTTACGGATCACATAAGAACCAGTGAACTTGTGTATGTCAAGGTATAAAATATATTTGTCTAACAATTATACACACGGCACACTTGTCTCGTTTACGTTAACGGATCACATGAGAACCAGTGAACTTGTTTATGTCAAGATATAAAATATATTTAAGTTTTTGTTGTTTATTCACCTTGAGGAGGGTAGGAGGTAACTCTGAATCGTGATAACAAACAATAAAAAAGTTGTTAACCATAGCAGTTTTATGTATTCATGTTCTTCTTACGTCATCACGCCTATGAAACGTCAACGCCAGTGAATAACCGGTCTCCATTATTCGATGAAACATATTTCATTGGACGTAAAAGGTAAAATTACGGTAAAAATGTTCTCGTAACTGGTTAAGTGTGATAAATGCAATGCTGGTTCTGTTAACTGCAGGATGTGTACCATTTCTTCAGTGACTTGAACTTGTATTCAATTACTGTGAGGTAAGGATGTTTCATTATAAGTTGCTTCTAGTTCCCGGAGACTGTGAACTATGGCCGTTTACAGTTCCCTTTCGTTCAGGTATATGAAGTTGTACATTTATGTTTTCTGATCCACCAAGAGGGGCGAATTATTTTAAACAATTCATTGTGGTTTTGAATCGATCGGTCAGTTACCGAAATTGAAAAATATATTGCCTAATCATACATACATGATATTGTGTGCGTTTCGTGAAGTGTAATAACACAGCAATTTCTGAATATTAACTTCTCTGGTTAAACTTCAATTGCTGGTCTCGAGGAATTAGAAATTTAATTTTCCCGTCAAGCTCAATAATCTTTCTTGTTCGACAGATAATTATAATTGGACGTTGCATTTCTTGTTAGTCAGACATTTCTTGAGAGTGAGTGAGTTGGTTTTATCTCCGCTGTTACCTGTCCTGAATCACAGATCTATCTTAAGGTATATGTTGAGTGGAGGCGAGGTGAGGTGAGATGAAATTGGGTTTAACGTGGCGTCCAAGATTATTGCACTTATATAGCGACGTGCATGCACGTGTGTGTGTGGCTGCCTGTACTAGTCCGGACAGATGCCGATTTACATTGCTAGGTCACTGAGACACCATGCCGCAGTTTAACATGATTACCCCACTCAGACACAGTATACTAACTCCGAGCCGACCAGTCCTTGTTTTAGCCCCTTAATGCCGAGCGCCAGATAGGGTAACAAGTTACATCTTTTAACGCCTTTTGGTATGACGCGGCCGGGGATCGAACCCCGGACCTTCCGCTCTCCGGGCGGACGCTCTACCACTAGACCACGGAGGCGGTCCTCGAGTTGAGGGGATGTGAGATGGAGTTTAACTTCGCTTCAAAGGGTATTGAAATTAAAAAGCGACGTGCATACACGAGTGTGTGTATGTGTGGCTGCGTGTATCAGTTCGGACTAATGTCAGTTTTATAGTGCTCGCCCACTGAGATACCATAGAACAGTTTTACATGAATACCCCACTCAGACACAGTATACTGACTCCTAGCCGACCAGTCCTTGTTTTAGCCCCTTAATGCCAAGCGAAAGGAACGGTAAAGCACCATCGTTGGACATCGTATGTTATGATACGACCAGGAACCGAATCCCCGATCTTCCGCTCTCCGGTCAGACACTCTGTCCACGAGACCAAGCAGGTAGATCTTAGGCAAAAGCACTTGCGAAACGTCGAGGATGGTCATTGCATTCACAGAATCATATGATATTCGAAGCTACATACACTACCACGACTAAGGTACCCATCATTAAATCACCCGTGCCTCCTGTCAATTTTAAACTGCATGCTTCTTAAAAACTAGTAAGGCTCCGTGAGGATTTCGGGTTAGGATAGGTTCCCATCAGCTTTGTTGGTCATAAGAAGTAACCAAACTAAACCAATGACTTGTGTGCATATGCGTCATCGTACTGTAATAGTGCAAATCGTTTCAATACTTTTATTTAACATTTCATTTATCTGAATACCTAACTGGTTCAATATGTTTCCAAGTCCACCGAAATTCTATGCCCTTTGTCTGTTTTATATATTCAGTAACCATTCGGCGTATCCCCTCTTATCATAAGCCCCTCCGGGCAGGACCCTTAATCTCCAGCGCGATCTATAAATTTCAATTAACACCTCCTAACGTCGGCGGAGCTTACGTATATAAATACACGTGGGACAATGACCTTGCCACGCGTTACGTAATTCCTGGCTCTACAAAACCCGACTGACCTGGTCAGTCGTGAAGACAGCCAGGAGACAGCCTAGAGAACAGCCAGAAGGTAAGTGACAGAACGGTTCTCCCACCCGGGAAGATTGGCCACTCGGTCCCGGTGTGCGTTCTGTCACGTTATTATCAACATGTACCTTTTCGACTCATTTCAACCATCAACAATAAACACGGCTGCTGTCGTCTAAACTTCACCCCTGAGTTTTGTCTTCCGTCATCACCCTGAGCTACCATCCGAGGGTCGAAACGAACGCCCTTGGACAGATGATGGAGAATAATCCGGGTAGCGTGAGTTTGCTGTGACTCACGCACGATCCCCCTACCCTAACTCGCAGCAAAGCAAATGGTAGTTCAGAGGTGATGGGAGACAAAAGCAGCGTCAGGCCAGCCGCCATGGGGGAAAACGAAGAAAACGACAGACAGCAGTTTAGCCATCCCGATCGTCAGCAACAGACAGCAGCCCAACCAACCCGATTGTCAGCAACGAACAGCAGCCCAGCTTACCCGAACGTCAGCAACAACGACATCAAGACAATATTCATGTAACCATGCTACGAACACTCAAGATCAAGTCGACCAACGTCAAGATTCTTTAGCAAGTACCAACCGATATATGTGCGTGTGACAATATAATTGAACTTTCGTTCCAACTCTCAACGTGTATTGTGCTCATACATATTCTAACGGACGTTCTTGTTCCTATAAGGTATGTTATGTAATCAAGTCATTATTGTTTCGTTGTCTTAACATTTTGTCATGTTTTTCTATAATGAGTATGTATTGCAATCTATGTATTGTTATCAGAGGTACAATCCTTATCAGATTAAGTTTTTGAAATCGGCTAGGCTCCTACTCTATTCATGTCCTACACCCTACGCTTATACGCATTTAGTGCAGATCCACGATATCTGCGGGTTCCGAGTCGTCCCATACAAATCAGACTCCCGGTTTCAAGGATTTTTCTTTTAATTTGTGGCCCTATAACCATTACTATAGACAATAGCTTTCAAAAAGTTATCCAATACCCTACAATTTCCTGCTTATATCTTCATTTATTCCTTTTTGAGTATGTAAGCACTGAAATTATTTGTACTCTTTGTGAAAACTGATAAATTCGATGTAGTAGCAGCGATTGTAGAAGTATAATAAGTTAGGGAGCCTCGTTGCTTTCCAAGCTTATTGAGTGGAGATTGTATATACAGTCTATATCCTACTTCTTCGTTTCGCCAACGTGATTTTGTGCTTAATTATGATACCGGCGAAAATTATGTATATTCGTGCGATCAACCGTAAATGGTCTCTGGCACACAAAATACGATTCGTTCAAATATCTTCGAGACAATTTCACATGATTGAATTTTTCATTACATTCCAGTTTAGACTTTTGAAGTTGGTTAGGTTTTGCATTACACATTCTACTTTTTAGCGCAGATCACACTTCACATCTGCTAGCCTTGTCGAGTCTAGGCTCACAATATAAGACTCCCAATTTCAAAGATCTTACTGTTATCATGAAAATATTACTCTCATATGCAAACGACAACGCTTTACCCACATTATGTTTTTGTCCCTACGTCATCAGTCTACTTTACTTCAACAATGTTTATTGTGTGTTTCAATGTGATACCTTTGATCTAGCAGTCTGGTATTCCGACTGCAAGGGCGACCGCGAGCAGGATGTGCTGCTCGGTGGAAACTCGTCCAATGTTCTTTGTGTATGAGCCGGAATCACCGCTCACCTGTATGTTGTGTGTACGAGCCGGTACCTCCGCTCAACTTGTTAACGTTATGTATAATTGTTTAACCCATATTGACAATGCTGTTATTCATTTATTTACTTTTACATGCCTGTATATCTTATCGAGTGTCATTTCATGCATCTCAGTCAAATGCAGTTCATGAAGCAACTACTTGTCAACCTGTCGATCTCACTTGCATTGTACTGTACTTGTATTTGTACTCCATATTGTCACTATTTTTAAAACGCTTTTGAAGACAAAAGCTCCACGACGTTCAGGGGTATTGTAATAGTGCAAATCGTTTCAATACTTTTATTTAACATTTCATTTATCTGAATACCTAACTGGTTCAATATGTTTCCAAGTCCACCGAAATTCTATGCCCTTTGTCTGTTTTATATATTCAGTAACCATTCGGCGTATCCCCTCTTATCATAAGCCCCTCCGGGCAGGACCCTTAATCTCCAGCGCGATCTATAAATTTCAATTAACACCTCCTAACGTCGGCGGAGCTTACGTATATAAATACACGTGGGACAATGACCTTGCCACGCGTTACGTAATTCCTGGCTCTACAAAACCCGACTGACCTGGTCAGTCGTGAAGACAGCCAGGAGACAGCCTAGAGAACAGCCAGAAGGTAAGTGACAGAACGGTTCTCCCACCCGGGAAGATTGGCCACTCGGTCCCGGTGTGCGTTCTGTCACGTTATTATCAACATGTACCTTTTCGACTCATTTCAACCATCAACAATAAATATGGCTGCTGTCGTCTAAACTTCACACCTGAGTTTTGTCTTCCGTCATCACCCTGAGCTACCATCCGAGGGCCGAAACAAACGCCCTTGGACAGTACCCCAACGGCGGGAATCCTTGCTCGCTTTATCAATCTGGGGATTGTCTGGTCCAAACAAAATAATGAGTCCGATGGACATGACGCCGCTCCAACGGTAATTAATGAGCTATGTCAGGGTTTGTCGGGTTAGTGATCCAGGTCTTTTAGACCTTGGTGTAAACCAGCAGTGTAGGGCTGACAACAGGATCATAATCAGGGGAATACGGAATTTGAAACCACGATCAGAAGATCCTGGCACGCGTAAGGGATGAAACTCTTTACAGCCTAACTCAAGGTTGAAGGACATAATTGCCCGATCAATAACTCAATTATGTATGCCCTTCACTTCGATAACATGCAGAGGGAAATAATATCTTGGAATGCGTTTTCTCCTTTTCAACACAGGATACTCCATCAAGCATTTAAATACAACTAAGAGCAGAGTAGAACTGAAGTTAATTTCACGTCAGTAACATCAATGAATATAACATGATGTTTTTGTGATATTTAATTTGTGTATTATCTTTCTTAATTTAAATCATTTAGAAAAACATGATCGTGTTTTGCTTTCAGCATTTGTAGAAATGTTCTGATCTTTCACAATAAACAATCTCTCTTCGTATTCTATGGAGTAACAAAGCTATAGTAAGATTCGATTAATGAGATATCACTGTATTCAGCTACCACAGTTTTAATGATATTCTATAGACACTTCATTCCTAGCTTTACTATCCTTGGTATGTTGGCAGCAAACACACCGTGCATGTACCAGGTGTAAACATCTACGACCGGTGTAGCCGTGATATATAACCCACGTTCTATTCAAAAAGCTTGACAAACACCTTACACTCAATCACACCAAAGTCCCGCCATGGCCCTTCAACTGCAGCTGTCATATTTTCATAGATAACACGAACCGTTTTCTAATTCCCAATTCAATATCAATGCAAACATCCTTTCCTACTGGAAGATATTTTCTAGAGATTGCTGCTACTTGATCTGACTCTTCAAACATCAAATCCGGAAGGAAGAAATCATACAATCTTATTAACTGATAGCACCACCAAGCTTTTTAGATATTCAGTAAAGAGATAGGTAAGGAAAAGCATGGAAGTGATGCTAAACTTTAAGCAATTATAAATGTTACCGAATGTAAATAAGATGCCAATTTTATGAATAACAGCACAAAGATCATTTCCAGAGAAAAGACAATCATTATTCTGTAAAAGGACTGTAATTGGGGATAAATAGAGGCAGTATAAGTATCGGAACTGCCAGGAATGAGGTGGGCAGATCAAAACGTACTTGTCTTACTCTTCGTCACTTTGTACCCGTGTCACAGGTAAATGATCAACAGTGTAAATCAATGTCTGGTGTAGCCAAGGATCACATCTCAAGACGTCATCTCATGCTCGAAATCAACCGCATGATCCTCAGCTGAGGGTAGTGATGTAAGTCCTTGGAGATTATGTACTGGAGAGTCCCTGGCCCTGACCCTACGTCCCAACCGATCTCATGGATGCTCGATTGGTCTGGGCTTCGAGAAGACCAGGCAGAGCCTCACTGGCGTTGTTCTGGAGATGGTCAGTCACATTTTGTGCTCGGTGGGGGTCGGACATTGTCGTCCCTGAAAACAGGACGTGTGGCCAGCGCAAAGTTATCAAAGTGAGGCACAGCAAAACCGTCCAATGTGGTATTTTGGTTCCTTTGTCCATTTAATGTCCGCTGAACTGTGACCAAATCAAGTTTACAATCAAATGACCAACATCCCCATACCACCACTGAGCCGCCACCACATGCCACTGTTTCCTGGATGTTGTGCTGATGATAAGTTGTTCCTCATTTCTCCAGACACGAATCCTACCATCAGGCCGGTGCATTAAAACGACTCTCGTCACACCAATGAATCCTCCTCCGTGACCTCAAGTTCCAGTGCGCTCCAGCCTGACACCCGAATAAACTGTCTCTCAAGTGCTTTCATTATAATAATGATGTACGGATTAAAATAAATAAATGCAGCTAAGAGGGTGTGGGTGTTTGTAGCACAGTCAGGCTGGTTAGGCTCATCATCAGCTTAGGGTCCTTGTTCCCTCTACACGCAGCCCGGACACCGAATGGGACATCTCCCAGAACTTTTCGGAGAATGTGAAGACTACAGCCTTCAACATTACACAGATTGTCAGAAGGGCTGTATTCCTGGCAGCAAAAGCGCAAAGAACAATGGGGAGTCGGACTTTGGATGCAAGCGTGACATTTCGAAAGCGAGGTCTACATATTTGCCATGTTTTCCTGAATCTTGTCAATCACATAAGGGTCAAAAGGGACAAAAAAATAATGATATAAGTGATTTCATTGGATTTTTCAAAAAGGACAAGATCAGGTGTGTTGGCCTGGATACATCTGAGGCAAAAAAACGGGCCTATTACAAAGAATTTTGTATTTATCATTTTCAAAGACGTCTCTACATATTCTGGTCGTACCATGGATGGACCTCTGCATACAAACCACAAGCATGGCAAAGACGGTAATAAAATGATCGGGCTCAAGATTGAGAACGTGATAGGATGGACACAGCATCAGTATTTGTGGCTTTAACGTTAATGCGAACGATCAGCTCTGAACTCTAGATTCTTCTTCTTCTTCTTCTTCTTCTTATTATTATTATTATGAAAGGGTACTATTTAGAAGGAATAATATTATTTGATGACAACGTAGGTTTGGTACAAATTATGACGATAACGTTGAACACGTGGTCGACGTTATCGTTGCCTGGTTTGTGGTCAGGATGTCATGATCAGCCGACACCATCGGGCGATGGTCCTCCACGACGTGATGCATCAAAGCCACCCCCGCCTTCCGTCCTCCAGTGTGGTAATTAATGACACGGAATTTTACAATCTTTCATCTGCAGTTTGTATCCAGAGGCAATGGCGCCCTCATACGACACATTCCGAAACATTACAACATACATTTGCCCTAAATACTGAATAGATTGCCTTGGCCAGTACTGTCGTCTGTGTTGTAGATGATATATTGGTGACTTCAGCGAATAACGACATTCAACCACTTTTTCACAAATATAATAGAGTTAATACTTTTTTCTCAAGGGTTTAAGGTAGCTAAAATAACGTTACATTTCGAAATAACAACTTATTGGGATACATTTTGATGAACTAACAAGGCCCTTACGACCTTCACGATTGCTGTCAATGTGCCTTACCCTCAGATTCGGATGACAAACACCTACAGTGTTGAACTCAATTACGATTCTCAGTCAAGATCAGACTTGCTGCAGAGATACAATGAGAGCAACCAATTCCTTCATGGGTTCCGGAGTGTTCCCCCTCCCCCTTCCCGGTCTCGATCTATCTATCTCTTTCCTCTCCTTCTTTCCTTTCTAACGTCCTTTCTTTCTTCTTCCTCTTTTTCCGTTGTTCCCTTTATCCTTTTTTTCTTCCGTTATGGGTGGACACATAGGAAAATAACCTGGCATGAATGTGTTCTGCTTTCTGACCATTCTAAGATGCAGTGTTATAATTCATCTTCAAATGCATCGTAATTACTGTACGCTCTTCAGTACAGCTACATTGAATATTCAATTCATGGCTCAAAGATCGGAATTTGTACTTTACCCGGAGGAGACCTTAATGTTGATAAAACTCCGAGAGGAGGTTTTCTGGTGGTATAATAGTTAGTGAGTGTGTGAGTGAGTGAGTGAGTATGGTTTTACGCCGCTTTTAGCAATATTCCAGCAATATCACGGCGGGGGACACCACAAATGGGCTTCACACATTGTACCCATGTCGGGAATCGAACCCGGGTCTTCAGCGTGACGAGCGAACGCTTTAACCACTAGGCTACCCGACCGCCCCGTATAATAGTTAACGAAAGCGACAAAAGATTTCCATAATCATGAGACATCTCTACTAAGAGATCGTTGTACGATTCCGACCATATCACGAGCATGTGTTTATGAATCATAATTGAATATAGGTGTTATTTTGGTGTTTGCGGGGGCGGTGGTGTAGCCTCGTGGTTAAAGCGTTTGCCCTTTACGCCGCAGACATGAGTAAAATATGTAAAGCCGATTTCCGGTGTCCCCCGCCGTGATATTGCTGGAATATTGCTAAAAGCTGCGTAAAACCATGCTCACACATTCTGGTGTTCGCGAAAGGTGAGCCTATCCTGGCCCACCCGTCACAAACATATGCAAAGGTAAGTGAATTGTTTGTCATGTATTTCGTAAAGAACTGACATTAATGTTTTCATGCAGAAAAAGAAGAACAAATACTTGAAATGTGTCCTCATATGACAAACAGAACATGCGACCCTCGAATAAATGGGAAGGAAAACAAGCCTAAATCGTTTGGGCAATCAACCATCGCAGTTTTTGTACCTTCAGGTTATTAACACGTAGCCGACCTGATAAACGGCGGTGGTCTAAGGAGTCTTGTCTTGTCACAGATGTGTCACAGACCGAAGTCAGCTTGTCACAGAATCACATAAAGCGATCTTTACTGATGCAATGGGGGTGGTATTCCAGCTCGGAAGGATATGGCAAATGGGTGTTTAACACTGTTACACAGGGCATTTCAGAGCTTGACAATTAGTATGGGCACTGCAAGAGACTGAGGGTTTGACTGCGATATCCTGTATCGATCGCACGGATGATGCTGTAGCCCTACTCCCATTCACCACATCGGTGTTGGGAGCTCGTAGGTATCGCAGAGGACGTGAAAGTTCCTCTTCACTAAATTATACAGAAAGAGTTGTACGGGGAACCGCATCGTCGATGGGATACACAGTGAATAAGATAGCAGCTAACTAAGATTGGAGGAAATAGTTAATTTAGTTGTTCATCCACACTTGAAAAACCCCCAATACATTTATGTAAATTCTTTGAATAAAAATATTTTCCGGAAACAATTTTCAACCCATGAGAATTTTTAACCCATTACAAGTCTTTGAATTCAGTTATACTTTGAGAACAGAAAGATCAATGTTAAGAGAAGATGCTGTAACAGGAACTCAACAGTACAATGTGGTATCTACGTTACGACAAAATTTGTTGTCCTCTTGAAAGTTTATCTTATTTCAATTTCTTTATGCCTGTAAAGTTGTTATGTAATTGTTCGATATACTTGTACATCGCTCTCCGAATGTGTTTAGTAGAAATCGAGTTTAATTGAAATAATATTTCGTAGGTATTTGCACAGTCAATATTTTCAGAAGCATTATTGATCCATTAGCGCAGTCTGTATAGATATATTTTTTCTAACACTTAAAAACATATATCAATAATTGAGTGTTTGAGGAGGGTTTAACACAACTGTGAACAATGTTCCATATATATAATCTATGCTCAGTGTAACAGCCGACTAAATGGATCGGATAGGAAGTCTCGGTGACGATTGATTATAGCATGTCATCATCGCATTCCAATTGCGTGGATCGATACTCATCATGTCAATCCCTGGATTGCCCGCCGTCATATGGTTGGAATGTTGCTGAGTGTGGCGCTAAACAACAAACAAACTTACAAAAACAGAGTGTCAGTGTGACGAAGGTCAAAGTGTTTAACAAGGCTCGTAATTGGAGTCGACACCATGACCACTCGACCCTGACAAGGATAAGGGATATAACTCTTCGCCTTCGTATCGTATATCTATTAATAAAGGTAGACGCATTCGAGTAAGAGGATTCAGTATCATGTTAAAACGTATGGTTTTACAACGGATACAGAATTAAAAAATAAAATGTTTTTTCACCAGCTTCAATTTAAAACCATGTTTATGTCCCTTGTAAAATAGTTTCAGTTTGACCCAACGTGTATTTTATGAAAACATCATTTTGATATCAAATTGAAGCGATTGTAATATTCTGTTTATAGAAAACATGTAAATGGAAAAGGGCATTGTCGTGTCATAGAAATAGTTTCTAGTTTATTGTTTCTCCAATGAAGGTAAAAACAAAATTTTATGTCGTTTGAATATTGAAAGGCCGATCGATTTATATAATTAGTGTTTTATCAAACCTGTAACGTCGTATCATAACTGAGAAAACGCAAATTGAACAGTTTACATTTGGCATAATCTCTTGTTAATTTTCCTTATGAACTAAACTGACGGTCAAAATAAACTTTACCACTTCTAAAAATTAAATTGCATAAATTTAAAAACTTAAGTTCAATAATATATTCAAAACGCATTGTCTAAACACAACAATGTTCTAAGTAGAAAGTGATACACGTCCACGGCACGTTTTTCTGTAGAGAATGCAAAAAAAAGTATAAAAAAAACACATGCCGCGTGGGTAGCCGAAATCACACGTGCAATAAGGGAAAATAGATGTTACGGACGACAAGCAGTCACACTGATCAAACACCACCACCGTAATAACACGACTGACATTGCGAGGAACGCGGGCCCTGGGTATGATACTGATGGGGGCAAACCATACCCACATTGTTAGAACTTTTGTTGACTCCCATGCTGCTGTTACTAGCCTGGTGCAACGTTAAATACATACCGGGCAGACATAAGACAGGCCAAGAACAAGCAGACCAAGGGTACCTACGCCCAATGAAGACAGGTACTTGCGTACTTTGCATATCCGGAATAGTCCTGATAGTCACGTCATGAACGACGAACGCCTTTGGGCATAAGGCTAGTTGACACACATTGGCCATTCGACTCGGGGATCAAAGAATTAGGGCTTACAGACCTTACAGAGAACAATTATCGACAGCGAAACATCATCGTCAGAGATTGAAATAGGCCCGGTCTGTACGTCGTTGGCAACGACGTGGCTGGCAGGGGGACGTCTTCATTGATGAAAGCCGGTTCTGTTTGTTCTGAGCTGATGGAAGACAGCGTGTTTACCGCCGAGGAGAGAACGAACGGCGGGGATGTTGCGTTCAGGAATTCGTGCCGTATGGTGGCGGGGGAGTTATGGTTTAGGGAGGATTTATGGGCAGGAGAAAATATCATTGGTCATGGTTAATGGAAATTTGACAGCTCAGCGGCGTTACATGGATGACATTCCTCGTTTTATTGTCCTACCGTTTCTGCAACAGCTGTCGAGTGGTGCCCTTTATCAGCATGTCAACGCCAGAACCCATAAAGCCAAAATCTAACAGAACTTCATTGCAGCCAACATCGTCAACGCGCCACGCTCCCCAAATATGTCCCCAATTGAACAACTATTGGAGGTCATGGGTTGTCGTGTTCGACAGCGACCACATCCTCACGCTAACCAACAAGAACTGATACAGGCCCTCCAAACACATATTCCCAAGTCAAGGGCGTTAACTGACTATAAAAGTTCAGTTTCCTGGAGGCAAGAGGTAAGACCTGTTGTATTACAATATAGATCGTTGTTATCGATCAGATCGTCTTGTCTAGGCGTCGTCATTTTGTTTGAAGCAAATGCAAGTGATATGAGAGAGGGAATCTGATTGGTTAATAGGAGGGACATAACTCTGGTGGCGCTACGATCGAGCCTGGACGGACCATCCTATTTCGGAAAGGGTAGAAATCAGGAATTTTAACTCCCTTGCCTCAGGAAGATGTCCAAGGAGAATGCCGACGTATCAGACAAGTGACTTTTTCTGTGCGCCGGAGAGTTTATGAGTGACTTGTAGCAGGGGGTGGTCACAGCGTTATTAACATGATGTGTCATTGAACGTGAGCTATGTCAAATGTGTATGCCTTTTGTCCGTTGTGTTTAAAGGTTGTTTTGGCTACCCCACCTCAATTCGGCTACTGTCATGCCAATATCGGATTCTGTATGACTGTCATTTTCAATGTTGATTTCGTTGAGATTTTGATTTTTTAAATACATTTTATTTCATGATCCTTCTTTTGTGGTATTAAAACTAGAGTGATTTATATCTATGGTAAAGTTTCTTTTGGCCGTCAGTTTAGTAACCTGTCTAAGGACAAGGGCGTAGCAGAATAGACAACTGTGCATGCGAATCAGACAGCTAATTCCAGTTTGGCTTCAAACATTCAATTAGGAGGTCACAGAGTGTATCTTCTGAAAATGTCAACATTGTCAAGGCTGGTGAACTTGTCAGAACACATCCCCCCCCCCCCGAATGTACTGTTAGAATGTTTCATGATCAGGTCATCGGAAGGTCTATCGGATACTATTACTCGTTTTTCGTCTTATTTAACCAAGTTCTAATTGATTCACTACACGTTCAGATGTCTAAAGTGCCAACCTTGCCGTCGTTCCCGCTGCATCACAGACGCTGATGTTTGATGAAAACCATGTGTCATGTGATATAGGATGTAAACTGGGCCAAAAAAGTATACATCATGCTTGATGGTGGCTAAAACTAAACAACCAAGAAATTGATACATACGGGGATCATAGGACGATATCACATGCATCACATCAATACGTATCTCCCTGTTTTCAGCCTAGTAACGTTTGTAATGTTTTAGACATGTTCAATTCTCAAGTGTATAGTTTGTCATAAGGTAACTTGTTGCCATATATGTTGTGTTAAATGTTCATTAAAGACCATGCACATGAACGAGACACGTTTAGTTATCTTGGAGCTCGGCTCTCATGTTAGCGCCAGGGAATATCCAATCTCGATTATCGGACAAAACAGATTCCATTGGGCGCAAAAGGGGTGACAATCACATGAATGGACCACTGAAAATAAGTGAAGACGCCAGGTGTTCCCGAAAAGGGTAAGCATGTCATGCCCTAGCCATAGCTAACGCACCATTGAGAGAAAAATAAGATCTCTCAACCACGCGCATGAAATAAATAAAAGCCATCCACTCTCGACAATGACATTCATATAATGCTTCAATACGTGCCATTATTACAGTCACCATCACTCACAACTTCTCTACACTTTGTAAAAGAAGACCTATTCAGCTGTCAAATACAAATGGCCCCCGTTCATCCATTTATAATGTATAGATAAAGGTGTACCAATCGCACAGAAAACAGTCGGCCCTTAAGTCTCTTCTCGCTGGATGCCATAATTTGGACGTCTGGAACTGCAATCAACTTTCTGATTAGATCCCCGTAGTTACGTTTGCTTACGAAAAGACTAATTTCTTCAGATGCTTCCCGATGGAGGGTTTCTGTTCCTGGTTGAGTTCTCAGGATACCGGCGAGTAATAAGTTTGATTGCAATATTTGAATGCTGTGTAATTAAAAAAGCACACCCTGCCCATGACACTTGCTACTCTACATAAGCACGTGCAGATTCTGTTCCCCTAATATACTCATGTCCCAAGAATACGCAACGCTTCTTGGTGGCGGTATCACGGTTGTAGCGGTATTAATATTACCGTTGAAATATATTTCGTTATGAACTAAGTCACGTTCTTTGACGAACAAATACCAAACTGCAATAACTCCGTGATCTAGTATCAACAACAATAGCGCGTGAGGTGCGGTGAAATGGGGTTTAACGTGAGGTTCAAGGTAAATGTACTTGTATAGCGACGTGCATTGCAAATGTGTGTGTGGCAAATGCTCGGATTTGTGCCGTGTTTATAGTGCTAGCCTACTGAGATACCATGCCGCAGTTTAAAATGAAAACATCCCTTGGGCATGCCAGAAACCAATGATCTCGGGTTCGAATCCTGGTTCGCCCCGATTATGTTTCTAGGTTTGTCAGCATAATACCCGTGCTTGTGGGTTTCACCGAAGTGGTAAACGTCTGAGACCTGCACCACTTCGGGCTTTCCCCACACATTAAGCTGACATTTAAACCCAAATCACTCCCTCACTTACCTGGAAAACAAATAACATTACTACATGGCCTTAGGTCACGGGCAAAAGCAGAGAACGACGACTGTCGACATTGACTTAAAAGGTTGCACCTCAGCCCCAGTACCGAGTGTATACCAACCCGCGTAGGCCTTTAATAGTGATGGTACCAGGGGTTCGCGAAAAGGTGGGCGTATCCTGCCTTATTGGCGGTACATAAACACACACAAAGGCCAATCGGTTGTCACGTAAAACACAAATAAGATATAAAGAATTGCATCAGACATCATACTTGTCACTGATGCGTCAGATTTGGAAGCATCCTACACGGTCATGTCTACCACAAAACCCTTGGAATCAAGTCAAGTGTTCCCTTGTTTGCTCACACATTTTGTGCAATTAATGTTCATTTCGTCACCTGACAAAGCATAAACTGCATAAGAAAATTAAAGACAGCTAACATCAGCTAAGTTCCCATTAACACGAAGTACGATATTTTAACATGGTTTAGCTCTCAGGACAGACGCTCTATCCCTTACACACGGAGACAGTTCTAAAATAGGATTAAAATGCTTTAACTACATCAGCCAAGTACGCGTAATCTCAGAGAGAAAGTTTTATTTGCAGATTTTACTGTTGTCCCAAGAAACTACAAATGTCAAGGCCGCACGGGTATGCAAATCAATATGCCTTTTACAACCCAATGTTGTAAGAGCAACATTTTCTCAGTTTCGAAAAACTGATGAGACCCAATATACGTTCAACCAAATATATTTAAAACTAGTTCAAGAATGTGCCTGACTCACTGTCATCACCATTGCACACCAATGATTCTTCTTTTAGAAAGTTCATATGCCAAATCAGATTTCTTCAGGTCATTTAAAACAAAGCAGACAAGAGTGGTATACTCTTGGCTCACCAATCCCACTTACTAATACATGTACGAGTAAATAATTGGTATTGAAGGAACATGCAATCAGAAGAATTATAATTGATATGGGAAATAGTTTAAAAAGTGGAATGTAGTTAGAACTTTCAACATCACTTAAACTCCCCATGCGTGTGAAACTCCACGGCTAATCTAATATAGTGTGGTTGCTTGTCCATTAATAATGGATGTGAAAGAACTGGCTTCCAAAGTCGCTCAGACCAGCAGTGATGCAGGCGCTTCGGTCAAAAATGTGCACTTTGTGATGAAAGCAGTTGTAGGTAATGACACTGCAACTATTTATGGCCGACATGGAGGAATGAAGTTCTAGTATATCTCGTATGAACATGACCCCAAACCTAAATATATAATGTATGTACCCAACACTACATCCTAAAAGTAAACAGTTAAGTAGACTATTTGTTTTGATTTAGATAGTCTAAAATGTGAAAAAATGAAAATAAATATGCATTTCTTTCTTCTTTGGCATAATTATCTGTAAGACATACATCATTAAAGAAAATGAACTATCTAATATTGTACAGTTATTACGAACTAAAATTAGAATTCCCTTTGAGTTCGTTATAACCGTAGTTTACTGTATACTCATAAGTTTAATAACAGCATATTTCAAAACAAAATTTGTAATTATCGAAATATGCTTGTACGTAGCTAATATCTTATTTGGCTGGTTACAATGTAATGCGATCACATTTGCAAATGGTGTACTAATCCAATGTGCCACAACACATTACACGTTGCTCTGCACTTCCTCTGACTTACACTATATATCAGAAGCTCAGGAACTGGTGGCAGTGTAGTAAAAAAAGGCTCAAAATATATCTTATCTCAACTCATTTGGGGTGCAAAAGGTTTGTTTCGGCCTCTAGACTTCGTCCCCAACAGTGACCATCTTGAAATGTAGCTCTTTTGACATGATGGTACACGACCGATGTTGGGAATCGAACCCTGGTCTTCGCCGTGACCAGTGAACGCTTTAATCAATAGGCTACCCGACAGACCCTATTTCAATAGAAGGTAGGGATAAACAAATTATACGTATTAAAGCAAACAGTTTTGTGCACGAAGGGTCAGATGTTGTCAGTGAGTATTTGTAATCAATATAAAACGTCAACGCTAAAGAATAACCAGTATCCATCATACCACGGAAAGACACCATTGGTCATTAAAGGAAAAATTGCCGTGCAAATTATGTGAATGGGTCACGAACAATCAGTGATGACACAATGTGTTCTCGAACAGGGTTAGCATGTCGTGATCTACCGGTAACACCAACAGTGACCAGCTTTAAATGTAGCTCTTTTGACATGATGGTACATGACCGATGTTGGGAATCGAACCCGGGTCTTCGCCGTGACCAGCGAAAGCTTTAATCAATAAGCTACCCGACTGCCCCTATTTCAATAGAAGGTAGGGATAAACAAATTATACGTATTAAAGCAAACAGGTTTTGTGCACGAAGGGTCAGATGTTGTCGGTGAGCTGCATACATGTTCAGATGAGAAGCTGACACAAGACTTTTTGCACATGTCAAATGCTACCAGAGACCGGATTGTGATTCGAACAGTTGATTTTCGGTGGGCTCATATCAGAAATTTTTGGAATGTCATTACCTACAACTGTGCCAAGTTCCATGCTTTTATAAAAAAGTTCACAACTGACCCTATATCTGTCAGGACACGACACTATAGCCATGCCATATCATGGTAAGTACAATGCGATAAGCCCAATACAACGAAGACGTTTACCACTATGTTAAAATACATCAACGGGTACAGACACGTTAAGGACCATATGTCCTTCTCCAGAGAGACGGTGTGGTCGTATTTGAAATCAATATAAAACGTCAACGCTAAAGAATAACAAGTATCCATCATACCACGGAAAGACACCATTGGTCATTAAAGGCAAACTTGCCGTGCAAATTATGTGAATGGGTCACGAACAATCAGTGATGACACAAGCTGTTCTCGAACAGGGTTAGCATGTCGTGATCTACCGGTAACACCGACTTCCTTTCATTTCGAGTTGAAATGTTTTATTAAGTTTTTTTTAAAGGCATATATTAAAAATACATCAGAGAATGATCAGATGGACAGCAGATATCATAGTGTTTACTTACTGTATGATATAATTAATGGGGACATGTGTTCGTAGTTAAAATGTTCATTGGTAATTTGAATTCAGAAGTAATTTTCTTTCTTCCATTGGAGATCAAAGTTCCACCAGCGTATCCAAGGTTTTCATTACGTCAACACCTATAATTGGCACTTTAAATTGTAGATTGATTCCAGTTATCTAATACGAACATACTTTATATTAATTAAAGAACCTGCACTGTACAATTAATATACTCTTGTAACTGACTGTGTTCAATAGAGTAGCCTAGTATATACGAGGGCGCCACTCTGATCAATGTGTTAACATGGCAGGATGCTTGTGGTCTTGTGACAGTAGAATGGAATTAGGAAGATCAAACGATTTAGAGCCTATATTCACCGCAGGCTGCCTGTTTATACCTGATGTAATCTCTATTCTGCTCGCTACATTACACTACGTCCGACACCTTCGGGAGGAGATGTCATATTGCTCCATAAATCTCTGGATGAAACTCTGTCCATTTATGTCATTCAGTGCAGATTGTGTATGTAGATGAGTGAGCGTATACTTACTGACTTGGCCAAACAAGGTTTTCCTCTATGGACTTGATTAAAGTCACGAACCGTCGGTGAGAGACTTACATCATTCATTCAGCATTCATTTATGAGGGACAGGTGTTTCGTAATTCCGAGGTTCGAGAAGGGTATTCTGTTTATTTCTCATTGACATTTTAAGGATGACTACGAAGGACATTCGTATGAAATGTCAACCCTACAGGGAAACCACTGAAGGCAATCAATTGTCCAAGGGCAAGGAATAAAAAAGTATTGCAATTTCTCTAAGAGTTACTTGTAAGTCTAACAATTTTCTTGAGACCTAGTTATAAAGCCTCTTGAGGCATAGGATTACTCTTAGAGTTAGCAAATGTTAGCAGTCCTCAGTGTCTATTTAACCAACAAAAAAAACCTCTACAAAATGGCTGCCGCTCGACAATGAAAGAAATTAGTGACGTCATGGACATTGGAAGGCGTCATATTGTAGTTTCCTCAGCAATGATCAATGTGACGTCATAAGGGTTTCAATTCACCAAACAGCATTGGTAATTACTAAAAGCAATGTGCAAATGTCGGAAAGTTTTAACACTCGATCATTCTAACCTTGTGGCAAATATTAAGTTTATAGAAGGATCAGTAAGTGATGAATATCTATTTTTTGCGTTGAATAAGTCACAATTCCTGACTTCGATAAAGTCTTGTTTTTAACCTGATATCTATTTTAGTCAATTATGTTTATAGGCTTGTCTTGTGAATAAATTATAGGTCCTGACACAATTTTACAAAATCACTTTAATCAAACCTGATGACAATCTTTCTCACTGGCGACCACCATGTATGTATTTAATAAAATCAATTGATAAATTTACACCAATCATACCATCAACTCAATGGAGAAGAATATCAAGGATGCATTTTCAGCAGTGTGCATGTACTGTTTCTCGACATCTGGCATTAATAAAATTAATAAAGTATGGTTTAATACAACCATCACCTGACTAGCAGCTGTTTACTACCGTTTCAGTGAAGGCTTGATGGAATAATTCCCAGCTGGTGGAGCAACATGAAGAATGTCATTTGGACACCCAGGACCACAGTAAATTCAAGAAGTTAACGTAACAAGGTTGACGAATTTTTTGTGGATAACACCTTCTATATGTTATAGTACTAGTGAGTGAGTGAGTATGGTTTCACGCCGCTTTTAGCAGTATTCCAGCAATGTCTCGGTGGGGGACACCAGAAATGGGCTTCACACATTGTACCCATGTCGGGAATCGAACCCGGGTCTTCGGCGTGACGAACGAACGCTTTAACCACTAGGCTACCCGACCGCGCCTTGTTTTATGAAGTGAGGCCATGATGTGATGATATTTTACCCTGCCAAAGCGCTCGGTAATAAATAGTGCTGACCTAAGATTTTTTTTATCATCCGTTGAGTTTTACAGATATTTACATGAATACAAATTTGGCAAACGCAGAGTTTTCTGTTGGAAATATTCTTCCCGTAAGTCAGTATAACAGTACAAACAAACATCATATGAAATTCATGCTCTATACAAGTGAAACTATCGCATTGCTTTCAGTATAGAACGCTGTCGTCTAGAATGGGACCGGTAACTCGGTTACCCGGGGCGGGTGGGTACTGAGTAGCACCCGGGTAAATAAAGACATAACTTAAGTCAACTTCAGTGTATGCATGACCAGATTGTTTAATACATGTATCTAAATACGTTTTGCCAGGGCTATGGTAAAACAATATCTCAATCGGACATTCTCTTGAGACCTACAGTGGGTACCCGAGTAGGGTCGGGTAATAGGAGGGTAGGTACCCGGGTAGTAAATTGGATTCGTCCTAGCCCTACTGTTGCCCAATGAAAACCGTCAGATAATCCAAGACGGAAGCTTGAATATGTAATGCGCGGAGATTTGCATGTTATAACATTCAGATGCAACTCTGGTTCAATTATACAGATGTGTACTTGTCAGACGCTTGTCCAAGGAGACTGCCCCCTTCTTTGGAGCCTTCATATGTACCATATGTGTGAAACCCATCACATGACGAATACCTCTGAACTTTACAGGTAGTTGGTCATATAATATCCAAACAGTAGTGGTTCTCTGAGCAACATCTCCCAGCCTACATATAACTCACCAGCTGACATACAATCAGTACTCGCCATATGTGGTGATCGTTTGAAATATTATTTCTTATGATTCAAAACGAATCATCAACAAGACCTATGTCAATATATCATAAAGCTATCAGATATTTGCTATTTTAGAAGCAGTTTGTGTGGTCTGTAATCAAGTATAACTTGTGTTAAATACCAGTATCACAATTCACCTCGACTGTTTTTTTTCCATATGTAAGAACTGTTAAACTTTGTCAAGAAAGTCCTTCAACACGCAAACCTCCCACTAATCTCTTAAATCATGTCAAACTCAAGAGTTTTCTTTTCTCAAACATAAATATCACAAAACGCACATTTGCTGTGTTAAGGAAGATTATGTGGTCACTATTTTCTATCCTTGTGTTGCAAATGTACTGTCATTGTTTTGCTGTTTAGGTTTATCTTGAGGAGAAGATCACCCTCTTGTACAGCCGAAGTACCTTGTCTATCAGACGAACTGGTTGTTTAGAACCTTCATTCCATCCCATCAACTTGAACAAATAAAACAAATACAGAATATGTCATAACTTCCCTTTAGTGTTCCCAGGAGATGGGAAAATGTTGAGTGGGAAATACAACGTTTTTGGTCATATGAAAATACCTTTCTGTGAATTATGATATTTAGAAACACAGAAACGCAACCGTTTTGCATAAAAGCACATGCATATATATAATGTTAGTATGGATAAGGTGGTATTTAGTCTGGATAATTTGGGTATGGGTAATACAGAGGTGTAAGATAACTTTTCTGTGCAGATGTGAGTCCCATAACCTTTCCTGGAACCACGGGTGACAGGTTCTAATCTCAAATTTTCCTGATTATGATAATTGGTTTTAGTGATCCATGCTCGTGCTTGCAAGGTTTGAAAAAGTGATTAGTATGGATGAGTTTGAGGCCCGGGAAGTTCCGGGGTAGAACAATGTCTTGTGTCCAATGCTTGCCGTAAGAGGCGACTATACTTGTGGTAAGAGGCGACTATGCTTGTCGTAAGAGGCGACTAACGGGATCGGGTGGTCAGGCTCGCTGACTTGGTTGGTGCATGTCATCGATCCTAATTGCGTGGATCGATGCTCATGATATCAATCACTGGATTGTCTTATCCAGACTCGATTATTTACAGACCGCCGTCATATAGCTGGAATATTGCTGAGTGCGGCGTTAAACAACAAACCAACCAACCAATGAGTTTGATCGGTTTCGGGCTTTCTTTCCACATCAAACACCATTACACCAAACACCACTTGCTCTTTTATGCGTTTGACTGTGACGTATTATTTATTCATGAATTACTGTTAGAATGAAACTCATATACACCTTCTCATCACTAACATTGTTGGTTTGCATTAAGCCTTGTTATCTGCAGAATTGTACTGTACCATGAATATGGCGTTTGTAACCAGGAACGTTTTAATTCCTTTGTGTGGTTGATGGAAACTGGACTTGAACCTTTAAAAGGAACACAATCTGCCTGTTAGGGTGATGATGAGAAGCGTCTAAGATCAATGGATACCATCCTCTCAGATGGGGACAGATAACCGATTCATGACAGAGGTCACACTTCATGAAACTGTGCTTACGCGAGTCTGCAATGATATCTTCCTTCAGACTAATTACAAATACATCAGCGCCTGAGAGGGTGTGGTGAGCCAAGCAATGTGTCGCACGTCCGGTTTCATCAGACAAGTTGTGAATGTGCTGAATATTTGAAGAGTAGAAATGTAATTTATCACTTGGACGTTCAAAAGAAGCAGCTTTTGTGAGCGAGTTTGACAGTGCATGCGAAGTCTGGCACAATCTGAAGCTAATTTTAGATGTATATTTATAAAATGTTTCTTCAGTATTTTTACGTACGTTAAATATGAAAGTGTTATTTTCAGTTCTTTTCATAACAGCTGGTCTTTATTAGTAATGATCTCTCTGTTTTCATAAATCAACACAAATGAAGACGAACACACTTTATAATGAGAATTGAAAATATATGAAAAATATCTCCAGTGACGCTATTCGGTGATTGACAAAAAAAAATGACTTTTGTGTTTTGAGTTAATTATGTTCTTGTTATAGTTTCAGAAGGCAAACACATCTAAATTGGATAACGAAACGCCATAGGGACGAATTGGTGCAAGATGTATAAGGACTGGGGAATGAACAAGTACTTTACTCACAGAGGTAGCTCACCTGTCTTGCAGATGCCTGGTGTAACTGGTGTAACTGGTGTAACTGGTACAAGTCTACACTACGAGGGCTTTGTGAGTGTCACTTCCATCCACGTTTTGCCTCTGAATCTACAACGTACTGGTAATGTGGGATCTACGTATCCTTCACGTGCGTGAGTGAGTGAGTTGGGTTTAACGCCGCTTTTAACAGTGTTCCAGTAATATCGCGGCGTGTCAGCTTGATTTGGGAGGAAAGCCCGAAGTGATGCAGGTCTCAGACGTTTACCACTTCGGTGAAACCCACGAGCACGGGTATGGTTCTGACAAACCCAGAAACATAATCAGGGGGAACCGGCATTCGAACCCACACTCGTAGGTTTCTGGCGTGCCCAAGGGACGCAACTCTACACAGCAAATCGCGGCGCCTTAGACGACTGGGCCACCCTTGCCCCACTTCACTAGAGGATGAAATAGTTTGTAAGTGTATTGTTCTTGTCACTGTTTCTACAACCTTTAACCACAAATGCAGCATTAGCTGATTGCATTCACAGACAAGAAATAATTCGTTTGATAGAGCTTGTCATGGATCTGCTTCGCAATTCCAATCTTTTGAATGTTCTCCTTATTATCTTTGTCAAATACCCTGTATTAGATTTTATTTGTTTGAATAAAAGAATGCTACAGATTCATTTGATATTTTTGTCGTTGACGTGATACATTTCAGTTCCCAATTTCAGTGTTACCTTTGAATAGAGGTTTCTACTCATTTGACAGGATGGCTTAGATTTAGATTTCACTGTCATTTTCATGGGTGGCAATAATTGAATTTCAAAGCCTTCATTTAAAGGATGGATTTATATTTGTTAATATTACTGTCACACATCGGAGGTGTGGATGAAAACTGTTTGCACTTGATATTAACGACATTTTATTGGCCGATGTTGATTCCAGTTTCACTAACATTTAGCCCTGGTGCAGATCGAGAAGGGTTCAGTCCATTCTAAATATTGTTACATTGGTCAAATATCTGCACGTTTTTTATCATTTAAGAAACATACTACATCAAAACAAGAGGTATACCTTTGAAAAGGGATATCTGAAAGAGGTGTGCATGAAAAACTTTCCCCCAAACCGAAATTTCAATGCAATTCCCCATTCTAAGTTGTACCATATGTTCCTGTGTTTTTTCAGATGAAAACCTGACTTGCCTCTGCATGCTTATATTAATTGCTAAAACTGGTATGCACATAATTCGAATTAACATGCTTTGGAAATTGACTGTGTTCAATAAAATAGCCTATGGACAAAGGTGCTACTCTGGTCAATATTTTAACATGGCGGGATGCTTGTGGTCTTGTGACAGAAGAATGGAATTAGGAAGATCAAACGGTTTAGAGCCTATATTCACTGCAGGCTGCCTGTTTTTACCTGATGTAATCTCTATTCTGCTTGCTACATTACACTATGTCCGACACCTTCGTGAGGAGATGTCATATTGCTCCATAAATCTCTTGGAGAGACTGTGTTGTAAGCAAATCTTTTCCACCTGATAATTTACAGTTTGTATGTTTGTGGGAGAGAGTGAGTGGGTGTAATTGCCTTTGCTGTCTACATTTCTTAACGTTTCATATACAATCGATGCATGCTCTTTCATACGACTTGTTGTTATAAAGGTTACAGCATTCAAGGCCTAAGTAAAGCTTCCAAAACGCTTCATCGTAGATATGTGGAATATGACACAACAAGGTGATGTCTGAAGCAATTTCCTATTTTGACTTGTTCCATACATGTATGTCCCCGTGTTGTTTAGGAGAACATTTGACTTGCTCCATACACGTATGTCCCCGTGTTTGTTTAGGAGAACATTTGACTGACTCCATACACGTATGTCCCCGTATTTGTTTAGAACATTTGACTTGCTCCATACATGTATGTCCCGGTGTTTGTTTAGAACATTTGACTTGCTCCATACATGTATGTCCCCGTCTTTGTTTAGGACATTTGACTTGCTCCATACATGTATGTCCCGGTGTTTGTTTAGAACATTTGACTGACTCCATACACGTATGTCCCCGTGTTTGTTTAGGACATTTGACTTGCTCCATACATGTATGTCCCCGTGTTTGTTTAGGACATTTGACTTGCTCCATACATGTATGTCCCCGTGTTTGTTTAGGAGAACATTTGACTGACTCCATACATGTATGTCCCTGTGTTTGTTTATGAGAACATTTGACTTGCTTTTGCATGTATTTGTGACGTGTGCCACCAATGGAGCAGAATACTTTCAACTCTAGGAGAACACCACTATCGGCACTCTTTGTCAATTCCATGCACATTGTCAGATTCGTTCAATGGACTCTGCTGTCAACAAATATTTCTTTTGCTATGGAAATGGTTATGTCCCTTTCATTCACATCCCACATCCCATTTCAAAATGTTAATTTGCATTGTGTAGATGGTCTGAGATTATGCAAATTAAATCAATCTAAACCCAGGCCGAACATTCAAACTTGTCGAAGGTACTTCTTATTTGAATATAATCTTGAAAAGGAAGCCATATGAATTGTGAATTGAATTCAATTAGAGTTAACTTAATATTCTTTCAAAGTCTGGGTAAAGAGATAATTCGTCCATGGCTATGTCAGTCCGATGTCTATATGTCTGAAAGAGCAAGGATTGAACTTTGTCGCTCTATAACCTACGAGCAGCGAGGATTTTCGGATTTTCGTTCCGAACTGAATTGATAGATACCGATCCTTGGTGAGCTTTTTTGTTGCATTTCCCACTTTACCTTCCTGAAAAAAGTGTAGAAAAATGTGGCTTTCGTGATCTAAAATGGATACAACAGCTCAGTTGTTCTGTTCAAAATCATAAACATGACATCATAAACAATGGATGGAAATATCTTCAAGTATTCGCGACAATGCGTTCGTGGCTATGCGCCACTATACAAATGCTGAAAACAATGTAATAAAGTTCATTGAGATCTACTACAAATAAGTCAACCTATATCCTTAACTTAATAGGCAATATGAATACATCGCTCTGACGACTGTACAGATATTGTTAGCACTTATTACATATTTCAAACCATTATTGGTTTCGTATATCAAAATTAAAAGAACTAGAATAACAATCTTAAAGCTGAATATATTTCCCTTAAATTGTTGTTTGAACACAGAACGTAATGTTGTACGCTATCTATAATCTTGCCTTACAATCCTCGCCAAAACACATCACAAACACCCCTGACAGTGATAACAGGCCCCCATGTAATATCCACACAACAGTAGATCTAGGAGAGATCTTGCAGTTTCACCTACTGCACAATTAACAAGCATGTCAATACCTGTCATCAGGGATGATCCTTTCACCGAATGTCACCATGTGTCCAAACTAATCCTACTCAGCATAACGATTGTTATAAACACACAATAACATTTAGAAAGTGGTCAAATGTAACCCATTTTATATTTGGGATAACACTTTCTTTATTAAGGACATTTTCTGGTACTTTGGGGGGTTGCGCCCCATCCGGGATTCGAACCCACACTGCCAGAGTGAGGCATGTTATCGCCAGTGTGCTGTTGGTATGGTTTGTGGAAAAGAATAAAGCCATGACAATGATTGTATCTGCATTCTGAAACCGACAACTTCCAACCCACGCCATTGTTAAACGTACATATGAAGCAGATATGTCAATCCTGAAACGAGGTCCCTTCACACTACTCTCTTCAAACGTGTCATTTTAAAGAAGTTTTCTTCCAAATTGTTGTAAACTGCAAAAAATCATACGCCGTGAGTATATTCCCTAATTAATCTCCAGGAAGCTGTGTATTTTACATCCGTGCTTTTCAATGTGCACTGGTTACAACATGAGCTGTGTTAACATAATTAACAAAATTCATGTATTTAGGCAGATGTGTGTTTCACGAACACCGCTAGTCTTATGTATGTGTGGTATGTAATCCAGAACGACTTGCGTCATATAACCAATCCAAAATGTAGATAGCTCCTCCATCCTTGGCCTTGCACACCCACGAACTGTTAAACACTGCCAAGTACTTTGTTGAATCCTAAAAAAAGATCCCTTCAAACTCGTCTCATCAAATGTGTCTAACTGAGAGGTTTAATTGCCAAGTCGTGTTAAAGTGCAAAAACATACCTACCACGAAGATTCATTTTCTCTATTAATCAAGTTATGTTGTCAATGTCTTTACCATTTCTTGTTTCTACTTTTTGTGTTCAGCTGTTGAGGTTCATCTGTACAGCAGAGGTTCGCGGTTCAAGAGATGGAGTAATATCAACTTTGTTTCACCCCATAGTGTACTTGAACAAACCCATCGGTCACCAGATAAGTGTTAGATAACCGCAGGGTACATATGTCAAATGGGACAACTATTCAGTTTATTAAACTGGGTAAAATGTTGTTAATGACATAGATCTTGAATTAATGTAAGTATACATGAATAAAACTCTTAGGGTTTCATCTGTGTTAATTGCCTCTATAAGTCAGAATAGCAGGAAGTATATTTCCATATATAATAATTAATACCGTTATATATGAATCATAGGGGAATGTTTACGAGAGTTTGCTTAAATCATAAACCTTTGTTGTTCAGTGTGAGTGAGTGAGTATGGTTTTACGCCGCTTTTAGCAATATTCCAGCAATATCACGGCGGGGGACACCAGAAATGGGCTTCACACATTGTACCCATGTCGGGAATCGAACCCGGGTCTTCGGCGTGACGAGCGAACGCTTTAACCACTAGGCTACCCGACCGCCCTGTGTTGATCAGAAGGCAGAAAACAAAATATGTTTTCACCCACAATACAGTATTTTCCTCATCTCCCAGCATCTACAGTGGACGATGAATATTTCTTTGTACACCCTGAGGACATTCTATTTCTATCCAGCCTTTTCGGGAACAGCCCCCTCCTCCTACGCTAAAGGATGCCAACTGGTTGGACCCTCCATAGTATAAACTCCAAGAGTGTGTATTTATCTAACACCAATGTCAGTGTAGTTGTGTTGGGTAAAGATGACCAACAGTAAACACTAATGCCGCTTGCATATGGGGGGCTTCAGGCCTGTGTCAGGAACCCCGACCGTTGCTTCAAAGACTCGCCCTGATTGGGATCTTTGATCAGGGCATAAGGAGTGGTAAAGCTGTATAAGTTATGTAACTTTGATGTTTCCTCCCACTTTGATCTGGCACGCCTAGATACTTGAATACTGTTCAGTTACTCTCTGTTTAACCTTAGTATAGATGCCAAGACACATCTTTATGTGGTTAAATTGATGTACATTAACCGCTACCTGCTAAATTGGGAACCCTGCCAACATAATTCATGCACAGTCGTGCCAATCGGTCCTGTTTACTGCAGAATTGGAACTGTAAGATTGGTTGTAGCTTTTAGACGTTTCTGAAGTTAAATAAACCATTAGTGCATTTTCCACACTTTTGTCCAATTTACACATGTCACAGACTCCGGATTATGTTTAATGACTGGTCACAGAAAAAACAATGTGCTCACAAGACTTTTGAGGGATATGCCTCTATGACATCATGTAATGTCCGTCCACAAGAACAAAAAGTTACATTCATTCTTTATAAATCCAAGAACCCTCGTCTGTCCGACAATCAGTGAGTCAAACTTTAAAAGCTCCTTTTGCCTTCAGGTAGGTGAGTATCATCCAAGATCCAGGTTCACAAATCTCACTTAGTGAAACCAGTATGAGTGAGTGAGTTTGGTGTAACGCCGCTTTCAACGGTATTCCAGTTATATTGAGGCGTGCCAGCTTAATGTGGGCGGAAAGCCCGAAGTGATGCAGTCTCAGACGTTTACCACTTCGGTGAAACCCACGAGCACGAGTATGGTGCTGACAAACCTAGAAACATAACTGGGGCGAACCGGGATTCGAACCCACAATCATAGGTTCCTGGTGTGCTCAAGGGACGCAACTCTGAAAAGCGAATCGCGGCGCCTTAGATGACTTGGCCACCCGTGTCCCCGAAACCATTATGAAGGTCATGCAAACTGGACTTGAACCTTTAAAAGCAACACAATCTGCCTGTTAGGGTGATGATGAGAAGCGTCTAAGATCAATGGATACCATCCGTTCAGATGGGGACAGATAACCGATTCCTGACAGAGGTCACACTTCATGAAACTGTCCTTACATGAGTCTGTAATGATATCTTCCTTCAGACTAATAATAAATACAACTGCGCCTGAGAGAGTGTGGCGAACCACGTCGTGAGTCGCACTCTTGGTTTCATTAGACGACTTGTGAATGTGCTGAATATTTGAAGAGGAGAAATGTCATTTACCACATGGACACCTGAAAGAAGCAGAGTCTGTGATGGAAACTGATGGTGCACGTAGAGAGGAGCGCATCCTGGAACTAATTTTAGATGTATATTGATAACGGTGTAGATCATGTACTTTTCGCATTAACGGCGAACGTGTTGTCTTTGTTCCATTCATAACAGTAAAGGTTTGTAAGTAACACGGTCGAATAAAAGCTAATTTAATTTAATGCTAAGAAGCTAACGAGAAATGTGAATTTATAAATGATAATATAGATTTTAAAGTTATCTGTGTGTGTATATATATAAACTGACGGCCAAAAGAAACGTTACCAACGATATTTCTAGGATAAAATATGACCAACACAATTTGAAGCAGCAATAACAATTGTATAGTAGAAATTCATCATTCAGAACAGTAAAATGCGAATTTACTAATTCACCAACAAAGTCCTTGACCTCCAACAGGGACAGTTCTTGACAAGGGGTCATTCGTCCAGTATTCGGTCAACAACATTGGTTACAACTTTAAGGTGACGACGGCCCAGACCGTTCAATACGGGATATGACCTCCATAAGCGGCAATGCATCGTCGAATGCGGCGTCGAACTGTGTAGACAAGCGTCCTTACATCGACTGCAGGAATCCGATTCCATTCCTCACGGAGGGCAACGTTCAACGCTTGTCTCGGGAAGGGAGGATGTTGACGTTTCCTAAGACGACGCCCCAGCTGGTCCCAGAGATGTTCTATGGGTGACAGATCTGGTGATCGAGCTGGCCACGGCAGGACAGTCACGTTGTTGGCGTTAAGGAAGTCTTTAGTAATACTGGCTTTATGGGGTGTGGCGTTATCTTGTTGGAACACCGTCCGTTGTTGACGCTGGATGAAAGGAAGAACCACTGGCCGTAAGATATTGTCAATGTAGCGTTGTGCTGTCAGATTGCCTTCGATGATGACAAGTTCCGTCTTCTCGTCCCCGCAAATGCCGCCCCAGACCATCACACTTCCGGCCCCGTAAGGTTCCACCTCCTGGACACAACAAGGAGCCGTACGTTCACCACGTCGTCGATAAACTCGCGTCCGCCCATCAGATTTGAAGAGTTGGAACCTGCTCTCGTCACTAAACAGCACTCGCCGCCATCCCCTTTGTTGCCATCGCGGAGTTTGCCTGCACCACGTCAATCTGGCACGTCGATGTTGACGGATCAAGGCCATGCCCTTGAAAGGGCGATAAGCCCGGAGACCATAATGTCGTAGTCGTCTGGTCAGTGTTTGTCTGCTGACCGGATGTCCTAAGCTGTTGGCAGCTGATGACGTCACAGTAAGAAATCTGTTCCTCAGATGAAGTACCCGGAAATAGCGGTCATCCTGCGGGCTCGTGACCTTTGGTCTGCCACTCCGTGGTCTGTCTGCGGTTCTGCCAGTCTGTCGAAGACGTGCGACCAGTCTCGTAATGGTCATCTTGGAGCAGTTCATGTTAATGGTAACCGCTCTCTGTGTCCCTCCCATCTGCAGCATACCTATGGCTCTCTCCCCCTGGACAGCGGTCAGTCTTGGCATGTTCGTTGGTGTTAATCATCGCAACTAATGTTAGGGAACAGATCCGTGCGTAATTTATACCCGGAAATTGCACGATAATTTGGGAAAAAATGTTTTTAAAAATTGCAGAAAAACACCAATATCACCCAAAATCCGCAAAGCACGTGCAAAGAACGACAGAGAACATGAAGGCTGTATTCGTGAGATGTGTTCTTTACTGTTTTTGAACAGGTTGGCATCTTTGTTTCAAAGTGGCAAATCAGTTAATGTTGGTAATGTTTCTTTTGGCCGTCAGTTTATATATATAATAGTGAGAGTTATATCAATTAAAAATTAAACTTACACACAAACACATGTAGATAGTATATATATGCTTTTACTCACTCACTCACACTTCATTTGCTTGAGGTTGTCATTGATCAGCTTGGCAATGCAATTCCCATCTTCTTATTCAACATATAATCTATACACAGTCACGGATTAGCAAATAAACTATATTCGATTCTGCGTTTTCGTCAGCAAACTGATAATTTTTATACATTTTTTTGCTTTTGCCATTTACAAGTAACATGTCGTTTCCCAACTGAAGCATTGCAGTATTACAATCGTGTCTACGCATGTAACACGATGGTTCCTATTTAGTTATGCATTGTCTTTTTCACGGGGGCTATAATTGTATTTCAATGTATTCCTTTAATCCCCCGATTTACATTTGTTAATCACACCGTCATTCACCAAGGGTGTTGATCCAAACTGCCTTGACATGATATTAACCAGTTTTCGTCGATGTTGATTGCAGTGAGAAAACAAAGTTCCACTTAACCGGCTCTTTGACTGAAGGCCGCGCTCCATTTCTAAACAAAGGTCCCATTGTTGAAACGCCTTCACGTTCTTCTGCAGCAAGGATTAACAAAACCAATTAGTGCCATCCATGCATCGCACACATCAATACCAAAACAATACATCTAAAACTGTAATTGGACAAGCAGAAAGGGTGGACAATGCCAATATACACGCTAAATCGAAAAGTACTTTTAGAAACTCTGAAACACTGTTTAAAATGTTATTCATGTAAATGTCTAAACAAATATATTTATCAAGGTTAGCCCCTGAAGTGAAGCTATCGTTTATGTGTGATGATTTATTTCTGGTTGCAAAGTCTTGAGAAAAACGCTAGTAATCATAAGCGAAATGATATATTTTGCCTTACCGTCTATGCCTTATATTCACGACATCATTTATTTTTCGAACCTGTTCCAGTGTCGAATGTACAGTGACAATACCCGACTACACTCTGGAAGGGGAGGGGGGTCAAGCTGAAGATCTTTTTACCAGTTCCATGCTGTAATCAGTGCAAGATTACAGGATTTGATGATGGGTGCCATTGTGCTTTTTAGGTCGAATGGAATCTGTTTCGACGGATAATCGAGACTGGATATTCTCTAGCATTGACATTATATATATATTTCTATAAATGTTTCGTTTCAGTGACAGTTATACGAATATACTGCGTTAAGCAACCTTCGTTGGCTCGTTTTCTCTTCAATCATGTTACTTTAAGTGTGAACAGACAAAGCCGATTTCATTGTAAAGTTGGTCCTCACACCACACGCTCGGGCTGATAGAACATGATAATATACAAGTACTGTTCATGTTAATTCCCATAGTTAACTTGTATTCCAAGCAAACGTCAAATCATCTTTCACACAGTACAAACAATCAAACAACCCTTAAATATTAAACGCCAAAGCCAGTGAAAAAATCGATTTCCTGACGAAACAGATTTCATTGGACTTAAGAGGCAAAATAGCGTTAAAAATCATATCAGTGGATCACTGAAATAAGTGATGAAACAGTGTTCGTCAAAAGGGTTAGCATGCTCTACCGGTATCACCCGAAAAGTAAGTGATTGACTATAAATCCAGTCAGAAGACATTCACTGATGTAAAACAGTAAAACTATCCATTTGTACAAAATAGTCCTACGCTGCAGGACGGATTAAAGTCAACATTATTTATAGCTTGTTTTCATTGAATTCCTTAAAAGTTGTTTTAATGTGAAGTTCAGAAGTTACCTGTGGAGAAGATCATAAATGAATGAATGTATTAATAAAGATAATAAATCGTCCTGAATGATTCGAACAGAAACATACGACACAGGCGAGACTGAAAATCAATACGTACACCCATTATGTTTTCAGTGTTTAGCAGTCAGCAATATTCCAGCTACATTAAAGCTACCTGTAATAATCGAGTCTGGATCAGACAAATCAGCGACTGAGAGCACGAGAACGTCCCCGCCTTCTGGGACACTGACATAGAATCAATCAAGATACCGAGCCTAACCAGGCGATCCATTTAGTCACACGCCAACCCTGGGGACCTGTAGTCTTACTCGGAATCCCTACAGGAATTAGTAATGCCTTGTTGTCTGTATATTTAATAGTGAGTGAGTGAGTTAGGTAACGCCGGTTTTAACAGTATTCCAGTTATATCACGGTGTGTCGGCTTAATGTTGGAGGAAAGCCCGAAGTGAGCGTGTAGCATTGGTTGCTTGGTCATTTTCCGGTCCCTGTTGACGGCGGCTGAATACAGTGCATTTTAAGTTTATTTACACAATACTACGAATAATTGATTGCATGTATATAAAATAAACAAATTGTTTTACCCTGGCCAACTTAACAAACCTCCCTTCTTCATTGAGTACATGCTATAATGTTAATAATTTTGTCATGAAACGATTATAGTACAACTTTATAAAACCAATATAGAGCTTATCTCTTTGTTACCTCAAAATGGCGAGTGTGACACTGACCAAGACGGAAGTAAATAATGTCACGTGGTCTTAACGCCGAAATAGAACTGAAACATTCGTGACATCATTATATTGTTTTTAAGCTTTTTTTATGCAACGAGAATGTCCGGGTAACTCTCGATTCCTTAAACATAAAGGCATATTCCCCTACTTAAAACACATCCATACTTTTACACTTTGGCAAAGCATTGTCTTGTGGAAATATTTTGTTAAAAAAACAGAACTCTTTGTAGCCTGTATTTATCCTGCGTGAGCTGGTCCTGTGCGAGCTGATATTTACAATACATGGTACAGGGCTCTTCATAATTTCGTGTGGTCCTAAACTAGTATTTATCAATAGCTTGCACGTTGTAAATACAAGGTGACGGGCATTATATGAAATATCGAGACCTGAAGAAGGATACATTAAATAAGTTCACCTGATTTCTTTTCTCGTCAAAGGTTGATGTAATTGCTTTAAATATGGACATTGTTGTAGGTAGCTTGCTGTGACTCACCCTTATATACATATCATTCTTTGATGATTTAAGGATTATACGGGGGCCTCGCGATCGGCTAAGTTATTTTTAAGTGAGTGAGTATGGTTTTACGCCGCCTTCAGCAATATTCCAGCAATATCACGGCGGGGGACACCAGAAATGGGCTTCACACATTGTACCGATGTCGGGAATCGAACCCGGGTCTTCGGTGTGACGAGCTAACGCTTTAACCACTTGGCTACCCGACCGCCTCAAGTTATTTTTAAGGAATGGAATGGAATAGGATACCCCTTCTCTCCACTGCTCCTGCATGTTATCTGCCATGCATAGTAAATTTGGCATTTGCGACTTCTTTGGCCGCTGTTACTGATTAGGTAAGTAGAATTCACTTGACTTTTGTTCTCATTTCTGACAAACCCAGAAACGTAATCGGGGCGATCAAGGATTCGATCCAACGATCATAGGTGTCTGTCGTGCCCAAGGGACGCAACTCAGCATAGCGAAGTGCGGTGCTTTAGTCGAGTGGGCCCCTCTGTCAAAAGAAAGCATACACCTATATTTGATTGTGGCTGAAAGAAATGATTACCTGATGATGCTGTCCTTCATATCAGAATCATATTTGTGTTTTGAAGTTTGCAGTGTTTGGACGGCTGTTTTCAGCCTAGTAACGTGTAGATAACTTTGCCATTTACCAGTAGTTTATAAATATCCAAACATCAAGTGTCTATTTTCTTTGCCCGAGAGTTCAGCAATTATAACGATGGTAACACAAACTTCCTCTAAATGCCCTCTTATTGCATGATAAGTGTAAGTGTAAGTGTTTTAATTTTGGTTGAAATTGTGGTGTATTCGTTGAATGTAGGTATAAGCACTAGGATTCAGCTTGACAGGTTGCTTATTTTATACAACTAACAAGGTTAAGGGCATCTTTTATGTTACCTTAGTTAATCTGCCATGCCGTTTCAGTAGTATATCATAAGCCACCTATACGTCGATGAAGACTTGAAAAAAGGAATCAAATCCAACGTCCCACTACTTTCTAGCTGCTGCTTGTTTGGTTTGTTGAGCAGAAATAAATGAATACATATATATACACGAGATTGGTTAAAGGGCTCATCAGATACAAATCTACTTGTTGCCAATCTTGGAAGAATGATGACTCCGTATTTTTACAAAGAAACAGGTATTCACTCTTTAGAAGTTTCATGTGAAGAAAAGAGAGTGTGTCTGAGTGGTATGTGTGTGTGTGAGAGTGTTATGTATGTTTGTGAGAGTGAGTGAGTGTGTGTGTGTGTGTGTGTGTGCACGTGCGTTTGCGTGTGTTCTATAAAAATAATCAAGCCACTGTTTTGTCTGAAACAACCGTCATGAGCCATGTCAAGTGTCCAAAGAATACAATTAGAAATGTACATTTATTTACAAACATAATAGTACCATATGGTGGAAAACTAAATGGGCTCCTATACATACAAAGAGCTGATCTCAAACCAAAATACCATCCCCGCCTCCCCAACCTCCCACCCTACAAAATCCAAACGGTTTCTACCTTACAATCAAAATAGTAGACTAATAAATGGGTATGTCATTTTAAATCTCATTATACTCTCATTGACCACTAGCGCTTGATCTTTACAGTCTGTTTACTCAGTCCTAAGCCACTCATTTATCGCCCGTTTTTAAAAGACCAAATCTAGTTTTATATCCCATTTTATCTGTATCGTCCTATTTGCCTCTCTAGTTTCACGGATCTGATAACCACGGTTAAAGAGCCGAGTCGCTATATGTCTGATGTCCACAGCTGCCTACGGGTATGTAACTATAGAGCTGTGTCGCGGAGTCCGTTATTCTGGTTGTAAGTGATTCATGAACAGAGTTAAACAAGACTGTTGGCAATTATATGTTCTGCATTGGTCCAGATACTTGTATATCATCTAGCCAGACAGGGTGTTGCAATCAGGGATGGGGAGTGTAGGGCACGAGTTCCTTTTGGCTGTCTGAAGGTTTGTGCTGGGAACTCAACGGTTGTTTTGACACATTGCTATTTGTGTGTATACAAGCATCATTAGTGAAAGTGGTATATGGTAACATTTGACAGAGCACTATATTTCCATATCAAGTGATTAAAGATTTATTGCTATTGTACGGCCACATATGGTTACAGACTCATTGCACGGTCGACCTGTGAAGATCAGAATAGGTCTTCAGCAACCCATGCCTGTCGTAAAAGGCGACTGATTTTCAGGGATGCCTTCATATAATGCTAACTGTTATTGTGGCTTTTATACCCAATGTAATTTGTTTCGGCAGATAATCAAGACTGAGTATTCTCTGGCGTTAACGGTTTATGTTAGACTTTTACCTCGTTGGTGAAACCTACTAGTACGGGTATGTCGCTGAAAAACGTAAGAATAATCTTGGCGACACTGGAATAGGACCCGTGAAGATCCGGGTTAGAAGAGGTCTTCAGCAGCCTATGCCTGCCGTGGGATAGGTTTTTACGATCTTCGGATCCATGTAATGTTATGGGACGCAACTCTGCACAGTGTTTGTGGTGTGTGGTGTATGGTGTATGTGTGCGTGTATGTGTGCTCGTGTTTGTGTGTGCGTGTTTGTGTTCTCGTGTGTGCTCGTTTGTATGTCTGTGCTCGTGTGTGTGTTTTCCGTGCGTGTGTGCGTGTTTATGTTCTCATGTGTGCTCGTGTGTGTGTGTGTGCGTGCGTGCGTGCGTGCGTGCCTGTGCTCGTGTGTGTGTGCGTGGTCGTGTGTGTGTGTGTGGTCGCGTGGTGTGCGCGTGTGTGTGTGCGTGGCCGTGTGTGTACGTGCGTGTGTGTGCTCGCGTGGTGCGCGTGTGTGTGTGAAAGCTCCCTAGTTCTTAAGACAAAACTTAGTGGGAGGCAACCGCCCTTTATGTGCAGAATTGCAGAAAGCAAAACATTGATCCATCTTTTGGATGATCCATAGATGAACTTGTCTTCCTGTCTGATATGCAGGGTGTGCAGTTGAGAGTCCCCCCCCGCCCCCCTCCGCTCCCCACCAGGATAACGTGCGTTATTTAAGAATGGAGCGTGCTAACACCCAGGGGGTTCTGCTCCCACAATCTCTTCAGTGTGAGGCTGAAGACCGTCCGTGATCAGGGTTGACATCCGATATTCAGTCGATCAATACAGTGTAGGGGCTCACAGTATTTATGACTTGCTGAACCGCCTAAATGACGACGACATGGCACTGGAGTTCATTGTGTGTATAAACCGCACCACATTGACAGCCCCTCAGTTAGAAGGTACCCATTGGAGTGCAAACCAGTACAATAGTTTTATTTAAAACTTCATTTATCTAAAATACCCATTGGCAATTGTTTTAATATGTTTCCAAAGTTAGTGTATACACTAAAAATCGGATATGAGAGGGCGTGAGTCCAATACAAAGTAGGGGGGCACGGGTGGCCCAGTCGTCGAAGGTGCTGCGATTCGCTGTGCAGAGTTGCGTTCCTTTGGCACGCCAGAAACCTATGATTGTGGGTTTGAATCCCGGTTCGCCCCGATTATGTTTCTAGGTTTGTCAACACCATATCCGTGTTCGTGGGTTTCACCGAAGTTGTAAACGTCTGAGACCTGCATCACTTCGGGCTTTCCTCCCACATTAAGCTGACACGCCGCAATATAACTGGAATACTGTTAAAAGTGGCGTTAAACCCAACTCACTCACTCACCAATACAAAGTAACAGAAACCTGCTGTCAGTGGACTATTGGCGTATCTACACTAAGATCACAAAAAGAACACATCATCTTTACAAATTGTACGGAATTGGTTATTTAATTGTTACCAACTGTGCTTTTTTGGGCGTCCAGAAAATACAATGAAGTTGATTGACAACCTATTATTTGTTCATTCATATGTGTGTGTGTGCGTGAGTGTGAGTGTGTGTGAGTGAGTGTGCGTGAGTGTGAGTGAGTGAGTGTGTGTGTGTGTGTGCGTGTGTGCGTGAGTGCGTGAGTGTGAGTGTGAGTGAGTGAGTGAGTGAGTGAGTGTGTGTGTGTGTGTGTGTGTGTGTGTGTGTGTGTGTGTGTGTGTGTGTGTGTGTGTGTGTGTGTGTGTGTGTGTGTGTGTGTGTAGGTGTGTGTAGGTGTGTGTGTGTGTGTAGGTGTGTGTGTGTGTGTGTGTTGTTTAACGCCGCTCTCAGCATTCTCCCCGCTATATGACGGGCATGTGATTATTTATGTCTTGCCCGGACAAACCAGTGATTTATAAAACAAGCAGCGGCCCACAGCGCCGGGGTACAAGAACACGCTCTCAAGAACAACGCTGAATCTGACTCTCTCACTGCACTAATGTAGACTTTAACTATTATAGGCTTGCATAGCTCTTTTGGATATGTTTGTTTCAGGGTCTGTATGACGGACTAAGTTCTCACTGACGTGTAGTAAAGTAATGCCACAGTTGTTACCATGAATACCCCATTAGTATTCTGATTCTGAGCTGAACAGTTCTTTATCCCCATCAAGCGTCAAACCAGGTAACAACAAGTGCTATCGTTTAAGGTTCTACTACACCAAATCAGTACCAGTTTGGACAGTGCGGTTTTCGTAGGGATCTTCAGTACAGATCGAGAGATATCTGCAGGCTGTGATTGGAGGATATTCTGTAAGATTTTTATGTCTTTCAAATGTACATCCATTCAGTTAGTAAAACTGACCATGTTTTTCTATATTTAGTACTGTCTTTTTCAACATGATGACTTATGCTGAATGTGACCACAGTTATTGTCAAGTAGGTGACATTTGGTGCGAAACTGGGGGTGTTGTGTTTAGCTTCCGGTACTCGGAAAAGGAGCTGACTAAGCTAGTCATTTTTAATTTTTTTATTGCTGCTCCAAGGCCAAACTGTGCACACACGTACAGGTAATAGCTGTTGAATGCTTAGTTATTTTTAAAAAATATAACGTTACTATAGAAGTCTATGGGAAAACATTTGGTTGTGTGTAACCTTAACATCTTTTGATATGACGCGGCCGGGGATCGAACCCCTACCTTCCGCTGACGCTCTCCAACTATCTCCCTGGGGAGTATACAACCAAAGTTACCTGTGAGGCGCTAGAAGGTTAACAGTCACATTACCATCTCATGCTACCGGGTACCCATTTGCTGCTGGATGACTAGATGCATAATTCGAACCAAGTCACTTGCCTGTGATTTGTGTGTTTCGTTTGTTTGTTGTGTAAGGCCGGACTCAGCAATATTCCAGTTATATGACGGCGGTCTGTAAATAATCGAGTCTGGACCAGCATAGTCGCTTTTTACAGCAAGCATGGGTTACTGAAGACATATTCTACCCTGGATCTTCACGGGTCCATTTACCTATGTGACATCACACGTGCTACATGTGCTTCAGGGAGTGAGTGGTGTTTTGCGCTGCTTAATCAGCAATGCAGGTTCACCCCGACGAGTTGATCTCAATCTCAACTCCAGAACACGGACAATCTTATTTTATGACAATGATCACAAGTAACCGAATTTACGAATGGATTAAGCGCACTTTGTGTAATGGTAACATATGGTTGTAAAAGCGTGATAATTTGATCGTAAACACATATGATATACATATATACTACATAGACCAGACAAGGCAATGTATTGTGAAAATAACAGACGCCAAACTAAGTGGTATATTTTATATTCAACAGATTAATACGCCCTTGAGACCTTGAGACAACGCGGAGCGTGGAACTTACGGGGGCCGTCTCAGCAGCAAATAAATCTATTGACGTAAGGTCTGACACCGTTCATCGATCTTTGCTGCTCTCTCTGTTGAACAAATTGTTTCTGCATTTTTATATCGTGTAAATGTTATCAGTGTGATGGAAATCCTGTGACGTTAACTTACTTTGGACGAATGTCAACGTTAAAACGTTCGCTTGGGGAGATGTTAGCTGCACAAATGCGTCCAGGAAAACGAATAAAACATTTCTTTGCGAAAGTTCGTCCATCTAATTATAAAACACTGAACTGTAAATTACATGTATTTATTGCTCTCTGTGTCACACACTTCTGAATCTACAGCGTTAACAAAGTCGAGGTTACCTTATTGGAGGTCAGCCAATGACACGTGGTCACCAACAACCAATGAACTGGTGAGATTAACAGGAGCGCGATGTCCCCAACGATGCACCTCATAGCTGGTGAAACAATACTTCGAGATGCAGTGGTGTGTGTGTGTGAGTGAGTGTGTGAGTGAGTGTGTGAGTGAGTGTGTGAGTGAGTGTGTGAGTGAGTGTGTGTGTGAGTGAGTGAGTGAGTGAGTGAGTGAGTGAGTGAGTGTGTGTGTGTGTGTGTGTGTGTGTGTGTGTGTGTGTGTGTGTGTGTGTGTGTGTGTGAGAGTGAGGTCTCGAAGTAGGATGCATTCTCTCTTATGATATATTCATAAAGTTTTAGGCAAAGTCCTCGGTATAAAACATATATATTGGATATGTCAGTATGAAAGGGAGATATGTATCTTGCAGCAGATTTCGTTACATATATACAGTTGACTTTAAGCACGAAGGTGGGTTAAGGGAGAACATTGGTTAAATCCCAGTTCTCTCATTTTCTTCTACTACTTTTGTACTTCCTCGTTCTCTACTGCAACTACTGCTTGTTCTACTTCCACACGTCCCGTGAAGACCCGGGTTACAATTGTTCTTCAGAAACCCATGTGTGTCGTAAGAGGCGACAAACGGGATCAGGCTCGCTGACTTGGTTGATGCATGTCATCGTAATCCCAATTGCATTGATCGATGCTCATGATGTCAATCACTGGATTGTCTGGTCAAGAACTATTACATCTGTCAGGAACACACACACACACACACACACACACACACACACACACACACACACACACACACACACACACACACACACACACACACACACACACACACACACACACACACACACACACACACACACACACACACACACACACACACACTGTCCCATAAGTTTAAATGGATCCGAAGATCGTAAGTTCCTATCCCACGGCAGGCATAGGCTGCTGAAGACCTCTTCTAACCCGGATCTTCACGGGTCGAGTCTGTACTACTACTACTACTACTACTACTACTACTACTACTACTACTATTCATCTACTTCTACAACTGCGACGTCTACATGTACTCATCTATGACTCCTTCGTCTACTGGGGAAAGAAGTGCCAGAAACTTCCACGGCTGCTCGTAGGATCGAGAGGTTTAAAGGTCAACTTGCAGACGTTTCTCCTCTACCGGCCACAATCTCTGCCACTTCTTTGGCATTATTGCAGTTATATCATATGTGTCAGATAAAATGAGGGAGGAAATGCACCATCAGAAGCGCCTGGCACGTCCAAGGGGAGCAACTTTGCACATTGAATTACAGCGCCTTAGACTTCCACGCCACTCATCCAATGGACGCTTATGTTATCATAGCCTTAGTATATGCATCAGGGGAATATACTCACATGCAGCGACATGTAGAAGCGTGACTACATACACTCAGTAGGGGCCAGCATTAAAATGATTGTTACATGGATTAATAGCGTTAACGGACGGTAGAGGGTGGCATGTGCCCCGGCAGCGGAGGGTTTCGTAGGTCCTTCCAAAAACTGAAGCACGTGTTACATGAGATGTCTCCTGAGTCGGGAGACCTGGTCAGTAATATGCCTCTGGGAATGGGTACCCGAGAGGATGAGATAAGCGTGACTGCCATCTTGCACGTTATAGGCAGCTTGTGTTGTATACTTTACAGGCATGGTAGGAAGGCAATTAGAGAGATTACTGGCCACCACCACCATCATCATCATCATCATCATCATCATCATCATCATCATCATCATCATCATCATCATCATCATCACCATCATCATCAGCATCATCATCATTGTTATTTCAACTACTACCGTCTGCAGACCACATTTATGAAGCTGTTGTTGAAGCTGTCATCATCGCAATCACGGCCTTGTAACATGTGACCGCCTCCTTGGTCTTGTCTAGTGGTAGAGCGTCCGCCCGGAGAGGGGAAGGTCCGGGGTTTGATCCCCAGCCGCGTCATACAAAAAGACGTTGAAAGATGGTACTTGTTGTTACCCTGTCTAACGCTCGGCATTAAGGGGTGAAATAAGGACTAGTTGGCTGAGTCAATATATTGTGTCTGACTGGAGTATCCATGTCAAACTGCGGCATGGTATCACCCCCCCCCCCCCCACCACACACACACACACTCTCTCTCTCTCTCTCTCTCTCTCTCTCTCTCTCTCTCTCTCTCTCTCTCTTGGACACGACGTTAAACCCCATTTCACCTCACCACCTCACCTTGTTACACGTACATCATCACATCTTAACGTTATTACAATACATTACCATAATCGTCAGAATTCCCTTTAAGTCCCAGGGGACACGGGTGGCCCAGTCGTCTGAGGCGCCGTATTCGCTGGGCAGAGTTGCGTCCCTTGAGCACGCCAGACACCAATGATAGTGGGTTCAAATCCCGGTTCGCCCCGTTTATGTTTCTAGGTTTGTAAGCACTACCCGTGCTCGTGGGTTTCACCGAAATGGTAAACGTCGGAGACCTGCATCACTTCGGTCTTTCCTCCCACATTAAGCTGACACGCCGCGATATAACTGGAATACTGTTAAAAGCAGCATTAAACCCAACTCACTCACTCACTCACTCTTTAAGGGCCACAGGCTTCAACTGTGTTTTACCGTAAAAACGGTAAAACGACATTTGCATAACAAAGCCTGATCGGGATAATATCCTCATGAGAATGGTTTGTCTGTTGATGCACGTTGTTGTGTGTTTCAAGTACGACTCAGACTGATCCGGCTCAAGGGCACCAGTGTGTCATTTCTGTGGGCGTTCAAATCGATTTGTTTGAATCACCATGGCACATCGATCTCTAAGTGAATATAACTTCTACTTAATAAATACGTTACGTTTCACAAACACTTCAAGACACCTACATGTATCGATTTTCAAAAACAAAGACACATTCACATACATTGGGGAGATTGCTGCAAGGTTAAGACATGTAGCAGAACTGAAAGTACTTCATATTATAACCGTTGTCATTCGATGATTGCATTTCTGCTTTCCCTGTGATCTTATATTCTCAATGTCTAACAAAATTAATCGAATTGTAATAGGTTATCGATTTTCTGTTTGTCACCCTAAATTCAAATCTCGATTGGGAATTGATTCCTGTAAAATAATCTTATTCAAAGACGTTACATTAATCTGCATTGGATAGGTTTTATGTAACCTGTTTGAAACGCAGAGTGTCGTTGTATATAATTTGTCTTTTATTGAGATAACTGTATCTTTAATTCCAAAACACAAATGTTACAATGAATATCGCAGCGGTTTCATCTCTCTGTCTCTGTTTCAGCAAATATCATGAATATTTTGAATCTCAGTACCGTACATATTTTAAAAATGATGCAAAAAACTAAAAACAAATTAATCTGTTTCCAGGACCATTGGTGTAAAAAGAGATGGAAGAGAAGTTTTAAATGAAGACATAGCTTCTTTGGTATGGCTGACGCAACTGTCAATAATTACATTATTTGTTACTTTTTCAAATGTTTACCTCCCCTGACCATAGCAGAGACATTCGATTTTGCAAATCGATGAAGGAAAAAATGGAAGCGCTTCTTAGACTATTCCGTTTGTTTAACGACAAAACAGACCTTTGGATAGTGCTGATAGTTGGTCTGACGTTCTTTGCGTGATTATAATTGATTATTAACATGGTCCTGGCGACACATCCTTGTTTGAAATCAAGACGAATCGACAGCATCAGTACACGTTGCGTACTTTTGCATAGCGGACAATTCCATTCACAAGCGGATGCTCAGAGTACTGAGAGTTACTAAAGCTGCTATGATATGCAGAGTGACGAAAGTCTCCACCAGACTGTACGACAAAGGGGAATGACTTCCTTTAAGTCGAGCAATATTCCAGCAGCTCCAGCCTTTGGTGTCTACATTTAACAACTTGAGGTGCAATCACGCATGCTGTTTCTACCAAGATTTCAAAGAGCTTAACACGACCTGTGCTCACAAGCTGTTTGATCAGGGTTGCAACCATAGTAATACCCCCTTCACATACAAGGATTTTTCCTACGAGTCCTTACGGATCGCCAACTCGTAGTCAATCGCAAGCATCCGTAAATTACTCGCTGGTATCCGTAAATAACTCGTCACTACTCGCCACAACTCACAGACACTCTTAAGGATCCCTGGAAGGAGAGGCACATTTTTTGACATGTCAAAAATCATCTTACGATTGTCCACGGATTGATTTTTTCGTAAATAACTCGTAACAATCCGTAAGTATCGTAAACCGCTCGCACCAACACGTAACCATCCGTAAACTGCCCGCAAGAATCCGTAAATGACAATTATTTTTATGATTTGTTACGGTTAGTTTACGATTTGTTTACGGATTATTTACGGATTATTACGAGTGCTTACGTGTTGTTTACGATATTATTCGGGTCGTGTTAGGATGGCTTTACGGATTATTACGAATTATTACGAGCACTTTACGTGTCATTACGAGTACTTTACGAATAGATACGTCTACCTTAAGTATTCTTACGTGTTGTTTACGATATTATTGGGGTCTTGTTACGATGGCTTTCCGGATTGTTACAAATTATTACGAGCACTTTACGTGTAGTTACGAGTACATTACGTATTGTTTACGATTTGGGGAAAGGTATAAAAGCTACAAAATCGAACATTTCATTTTCAGTTGTATTAAGAAGTCATAGAAGTCACATCTCTGCATATCTACTCTACATCTACTCTACATCTATCTACTCTACTCTATATCGGTCGAGGAACATCTGGTAGCTGCCGGGCCTCGTTCTCTTCCTTCTGGGCTAGTTGAAGGAGCAATTGTAGAAATTGATATCACTGCAATCTGCTTCTCTCATATGCCATGTTGTCTCTCTGGATGTCAGTTGTCGAATGATGATACATTGAGATTTGCAGGATCTATATACTTTTTGGCAAAAATTCGTAAGGACTCTTAAGTACTCGTAACTAACTCGTAACGATTCGTAACAACACGTAAACAGGTCGTAACTAACACGTAAAAGCTTCGATGAATAGTAACATTCCGTAGTATAAAGCTCGTAAAAATGCCCGTAAGTTGCTCGTAGTTATCCGTGATAACTCGTAACAACTCGTGGAATTTGGCCATAAATACATCGTAATAACTCCGTACATAGCTCGTAATAACTCGTGACAACTCCTAAATCCCTCGTCAATGTGGCCAAATCGTGAAGATCCGTGAATTTGTGCGATACGTAAGGACTCGTAAGAAAAATCCGTGTATGTGAAGGGGCATAACGCATTAGTAAAGTTATATGGTAGACATGTGGAGGACGTTTCCAACTTTGACGCATCAGTGACAAAAAGTATTCCCTATTTAGACTTGTACCAAATGTTCCCGTGTCATTTCAGGAGTACATTTGATTTGCTTGGATGGGTTTGTGCCTGGTGCCACATGTGGGGCAGGCTACGCTCGTCTTTTCGCGAACATCTGGTATCATCACTATTTGATCATGATTCACAAACATATGATGATGATTCACAAACATATGCTCATGACTCACAAATATATGCTCATGACTCACAAACATATGCTCATGATTCTTATGCTCATGACTCACAAACATATGCTCATGATTCACAAATATATGCTCATGATTCATATGCTCATGGGGGCGTTCGGGTAGCCTAGTGGTTAAATCATTCGCTCGTCACGCCGAAAACCCGGGTTCGATTCTCGACACGGGTACAATGTTTGAAGCCCATTTCTGGTGTCACCCGCCGTGATATTGCTGGAATATTGCTAAAAGCGGCGTAAAACTACATTCACTCACTCACACGCTCATGATTCACAAACATATGCTCATGATTCACAAACATATGCTCATGATTCACAAACATATGCTCATGATTCACAAACATATGCTAATCATACAATCGGACTGGATTCCCACAATCGACTTTTAGAGAAGACTCCTTGTGGAAAGGGAAAGGATTTTGTCTTTTTAGTGTAATTGAGTATCAAGTGATTATGAAGTGTTTCAAACCCAGGTTATAATGTCTTTATCTCCGGCTTAACATCTTACTGACCCGGAGCTACATTCTCATCCACAACAGCAACGAACACAGAACCAAAAATACCAACACTGTACATAAGATCAAGACGACACTTTCATGGATAACATCTTCTCTAACGTTTGTAACGACGTTTCAGGGCTACTTCTTGCCCCGCCATCACGTAAAAGGCATTAAGGTATATGTGTGCTGATATGTTTGTTAGAAGTACCCTTGAAACGTCGTTACAAAACAACAAAGAAGTTGTCACCTATAAAAGTGTCATGTCGTCATGTTCTTTCATTCGGAATGCCTTATCCGGGTTGGAATAGGTCTTCAGCAACACTTGCTTGCCGTAAAAGGCGACCGATTTTCAGGGATCCCTTCATATAATGTAACTGATATTTTGGCTTTTATGTCAAAGACTATTTGTTTTGGCAGATTATCAAGACTGGGTGTTCTCTGGCTTTTACGGTTTATGTTCGACTTTTACCTCTTTGGTGAAACCTACGAGTACGGTTATGGCGATGTAAAACGCACGAATAATCTCGGCGACACTCTGTATGTGCGTGCGTGCGTGCGTGCGTGCGTGTGTGTGTGCGTGCTTGCGTGCTATACTGTGGCGTAGATGTACACTGTGTGTGTGTGTGTGTTTGTGTGTGTGTGCTTGTGTGCTTGCGTGCTGTGCTGTGGCGTAGATAGACACGGTGTGAAAGAGCAGTAGGTGGTTCAGGAAGGGCATTACTGTGTCGTGAAAACAACCTTCAATCACACACTCACTTCACTCCGGGGCAGAATAGATCTCCAGCAACCCATGCTTGTCGTACGAGACGACACTAACGGGGTCGGATGGTAAGACCCGCTGACTTAGATAATTGTTTGCCGTCGTATCGCAATTGCGTCATTGGTCAAGACCCGGCTATTTATCGATCGTCGTCATGTAACTGGACTATTGCTGAGTGCGGCCTTAAACAACAAACAAACAAACACCCTCATATCACAGTTGAACGGTAAAAACATCGTTGTTATTAAATGCGATCATTTTGGATACCGAACGGCCGCCAAACGTGCACAAGCTCGTGAATTGATTTCCTGGCGAATACTAGCACTTTTAACACGTCCATGTTCCCGTGTTCTTTACCCTGTTCATTGCTACGTCACAGACGCCCGTACAAAGTGATGCCACATTTGATCACCGTCTTCATCTTGAAAAAGTACACCTTTATGCTTGAAAGCCACATTTAAATGTAGATTTCAAAACACCACGCAATATCATTTTAGGAGAAAACTGTTCAACCCCTATGCATATTTCAACCGTGGAATTTGCTGGCTGCATCTACATCCTGATCCTCAGAGCATTTGTGTATCGAACAACGTTGTATTAACTTTGTTTCATCTTTCAGGAATATAGATTTCTTCTTATTTCCTTGATCGGTGGGTTAGCCTTGTGGTTAAAGCGTTCGCTCATCACTCCGAGGACCAGTGTTCGACTCCCTACATGGGTACAATGTGTTGTTTTTATTGATGGAAAGCTGAAAGCGGCGTTAAACCGTACTCACTCACTCAATCATATAACTTTTCGGTATGTTAACTATTATGCATTGAGTACCAATTTTCTGAATTCAGTGACAGTGTACGCCACAGCAAAGTACTTGTAATGTTGAAACATGTTGGCACTGTCACGTTATGCCAATGTTTATTTTTTCGAATTAGGAGAATTATTACGAATTCTTACAATCAAAACATTTAAAAAAGCACTTGCTTAATTCCGATTGCTTCGCAGCCTAAAACGTACAGTTAGTACTTAATGCAACGCGTGAGCAACGAAGGTGTGACGTGTAAAGCTAATCAAAATTTAAATCACACAGCTAATTTTCTTATATTTATGGTGGTTTTCAGAAATTGAGAACTGCTTGGTAAATGTCTCAATGTGTGATGTGTATGCAAATGAGGAGATCGTTTGTGGATGGTGGCACATATATGAAATAAGAAACTTATTCTCATACCGGTAGTAAAGAAAAAGGACGTTTATTAGTGGTTTATTAACTATATAAGCTGCCAGGCTAAAGCAAGGCTACACCCATGTTTGATGGTAGCTACAATGAAACTAAGTACACATGGTTATTAAATGTTGATGATGATATGTTGGATGTGGGTATCATTGTTGTGTTTTGGACTTACGTTGCAGTGTTACGGCGACTGTTTTCAGACTAATCATGCTTTGATAACGTTGTAATATTTTGGTCGAATCCAATTTGTACTTTTTTTTCCGGTTAAGTAATCAATGTTAGGAGGAATGTTAACTGACTGAAGCTAACCCGGCCTTCCAGATATGTCCGGCTTTTATTACAAAACCTGACCACTTGACCAAGGTCTTTATAGAGGATATATTTTTTCTTATCATATAGTTCTCACACACGCAACTTTTCCATGTGCCTTTAACAGCTTGAGCCTGTCGCCTGAGACACGCGTAAACATCTTAATGGAACAAGTACTCACTGACACGCCAGTGTATAGACCTAACGTGGTGCTATACGTCATGACAATGGAATCGAAGCTGTCAAAGAAATTGTTACTGAAAAATATTGGAGGTTGACTTTGATGTAAACGCGCAAGGACGTTTCAAATATTCTTTTTGCATGTTCCGTGTCACCTTGAGTGTCTCTACCTGATGCCTGGAGCCGGGAGTGTTGACGCCTCGATAGCATGGTATTGGATACGGTCTTCGATGATGATTTCTTAACATTGCTTTTTACACCGGCCAGCACACCTTGTGTTATAATCGGAAAGCACAGTGCAAATAAATTAAAAGAAAATATTAGTTTTTCATCGGATGTTTACCATTAGGTTCGTGGCTTCATGACATAAAGGACAGGCGCTTTGTTGGTCGTTTAGACCCTCGGGGATGTCGGGATTATAAAGCACAAGTCACCAAGTTCGCGTTACTTGAAGATGTAGACAACAACAGAGACAGATCAACAACAACAATACCACCACCAGCAACAATAACAACGACGATATAGACAGTGAAAACAGAGACAATGATAACAAGAACAACAAACCATCAGAAATAACAATCAACAACACAAAAAATAATGAACAACAAACAACAATAAACAACAAGAAGAACAACAAGATCAAGAATAACAACAAATACAACAGCAAGAACAACAAACAACAATAACCAATATTCCATTCCATTCACTAAATGAATGCTAATGGGTTGCGCTACAGTATTAATACCTTCCGATCACTATGCACACAAATTTCATTCCCAGCTCCTCGGGGAGTATACATTCCAAGCTGCAGTATGTCAGTTTTCACATTACTATCCCATCCTACCGAGTACCCATTCACTGCTGGATGAACTAAAACACATTACGAACAAAGTCTCTGTGCCACACGTGGCGTATAATTTTATCATGATAATTGTTAAAAAGAGGCTTATTGAGGAGTAACCCTTCCCCGCAGTAGAAACAAAGCACAACCACATTGGTTTTCACTATATGTTATTTATGCATAGAAAATGCTGGTTGTGGTGATTTCTGTTGTTGGCAGACATGTTTATTGGTGATAAGATGCACATTTGTGTCTTAAAAATGAGTAAATCAAATAAATGTCTCCAAACAAGTGAGTTTGGATAGTGCAATGCTCATTTTATAAACATAATCAATGTACCGAAACCTACAATAGAACAATATAACAATAAGCAAAATTAGCAAAATTGGTTACGCTAAAAGGTGTCAAAAGCAGGGAAAAATCACTCGTGTGATATCTCAGAATCTGCCTGAATGCTCCATCTGTCGTGTTATTGTCAGAGAAGATAATGTTCGCCTATGTTATGTACGATTATTGCTGACCATAATGACTTTGAAGTGTCAATGTGAAGCACTTGATGTGAAGATGAAATTGCTTTAATATTGTCAGTAACTCATGATCAAATCCATTATTTTTCTCCAATACAGTAAGATACATTTAGTCACTGCCACCACTGCCACAGTCACTCAAGCCTTCAGGTTCATATGACATATGATCTGTCACTGCAGATGAGATGAGTGATATATCTGCAGCCATATTGTCGTCTGAACATGGCTCTCAACATGTGTTGCTTGAAACCATCTTCTATAGGTGGAACATTGTAGCTACCTTGTCAGTGTTGGAGGCCTTGACTTAGTCTAGGTCATCCAGGGTGTTCCAAAGTATAGAAGGAGGACAAATGCAGAGTTTAGGGACATTTCTAGGGGGCTCAATCCAAACTGACGACTTCAACATTTCAATATGTGTCAGCAATGTTAAGAAAGCGGTCTTCTTTGAATTTATAACCTGATATCACGATAAGAATATCACGTTTCACAATGTTCTTCTAGATCCCAATTACCAGCATGCAACTGCCTTGCATGATTCACTTACAAATTAATAACTGAAAATACCCAGTCATGATTATCTCAGCTCAGTGCAATCATGCTATTGCAGCTTGAGTCCCAAGCGGTGTATCGTTAAGTGACACAAGAATGTGAGGTCAAATAATTTTCATACGATCGTATCCTTATCATTATCTCAGCTAATATGTAGTCATCTAACATGTCTAATATGACCCCAGTCTTCATATTTGAGGTGGGCTATCTCCACCGACCCACCGACCCATCTCTCCAACCCTTTAAACCGTTTTGGTACTGGGTGTATCTTGCTCTGCGATGCTTACAATAAGACAACATTAACACCAAGCGAGAGCTAAACATGTCCCTTCAAATATGTACAAATCTACAAATCTTGCCCGACTCTTGCTCGCTGCTGTATTTATCAAAGCAAAGTGATGAAATATTCAGATAATCGAGTATTTAATGTCTAAATGTGTTTTGAGTTGACGTCGGATAACGGTTGACATTTCTCTTCTGACTCGTCTAGACTTTAGATGTAACTATTGTTACGACAATAGGTATTTGTGAACATACCTCGTGATGACTCGCGGGAGGGAGGGGTTAACTAATGCATGACACCAATAACTATATTCCACACTATGTTATGTTCAAAACATGTTGATATTTTGGGATATTGAGCTCCTGACATGTGTTACATGTCATTAACATGTGGAGTAAAAACACGCAAAAGCTTTGTTCCTTCACGCGATATAAACCCGAAGCATGGTTACAGCTAAGTATGTTTAAAACCTGTTTTATACCATAACATTATTACAGTCTATAGATGAGGTATCATCTTATAGACACGACCCTTATAATTCTGTATTGCAGCAGATAGAGCAAAATATATTTTTTTAAATTATAAAACGTCAACACCAGAGAACAACCAGTCTCGATTAAAGTATTTCTCGGTTATATCTTGATCATATTCATTTGTTGTTACTTTTGCTACATTTGACAGTCTAGTCTCACCAAACTGTACGCGTTTTGTGGTTTAAGTGTCTTTCTCTTATGAAGAATCATGTATGTAATTACAAATATAATCATATTTATGAGTGCAATCCTTGGGTATTGAGAGCAAAAGTGTATTCATTAGTTTTCTGATTTATATGTGAGATTATGAGGTTTATATACATTTATGTAGTCTTTGAATGGCATTTAGAAGTGATACACATACAGAAGAGAATTTATGGATGTCAGCTTCTTTATTATGAGGAACACAACGTTTCGGAGTATGTACCTACTCCTTCATCAGGGGAATTAAGCAAAGAGCATATATATGTATCTGTAAGAACAACAAAAGAAATAAGAAAACAAAGGTGAAAAGTAAACAAGGAAAGCCAACAGAGAATTGGCGCTGATGGGTGTCGAACAATATTACTTTGTTGTTCTTACAGGCAAATATATATATGTTCTCTGCTTCATGGCATTAATTCACCTGATGAAGGGGGTAAGTATATTCTCCGAAGCGTTGTGTTCCTCATGATAAAGAAAATGACCGTATTTCCTTATACCTTTATGTGTCTTGAGATTGAGTCCACAGTATCATCTGCTTGTCCATTTTGTGTTGCACATTTTGTGTTTGTTTCTTCGTATTTTCGATAGGGCTTTACCAAGCATACCAAGAACTAGTAGTGATAGATGTATGTGCATTTGCAGCATTTGTAATACTATATACTATTTATGTATTAATTGAGAACTTGACCTTCAAAGTGACATTGACCTTCAAATGTACCTCCTTTGTGGTTTTAAAAATAATTGATTTTAGGCAAACCATTAATAATATCCTATATAGAAAAGGTGTTAGCGAACGGTGAAATGTATGTGTTGTCTAAATCTATTATTAATGAAATTAACAATGGGAATAAAAAAATGTACATTTTGACAACACGTGGGGTGGAATAACATATTACCAATTTTGTTTAAAATCATAAAAGTTATGAGGAATATGAACACTGTCATCGCATCATAAGACGTGTCGGATCGTTGTGAAATATCACGTGGCTTGGTTGATAATAATACTAATCAGTCATTACGGTTCATTTTCCAGTACTCGGAAAATGAAAATAGAGCAAAATGTACCATATTTTTGCTTATATTTATTAATAACTCAACTTGTGAGAGGCTATAATTAAAACCATAATAATAATTCAAGTCTACTATGTATAAACTCAATGCATACACTACCTTTTCAGAGGACTTTATTTGATTTTCTCGATTTTTAAAACAAAAAAGAGCATTTTGACCCCAAAACAGTATCTGCTACCAAAACATTTCACCACAACCATAATTGTCTGGTCTATTTGAAACCAAAAAATTAAAGAACATCTAAGTTTGCTTTGTTCTACTTTTGGGGGTCTGGCCACTACTCTATAACGAACGATCGACAATTTTTCTCTTTTATAAGTATGATGATTCATCGGACGTATTACCACTGATTCTGATAGTGAATCAAAAGTATCAAATCACAACAACTACCTCTGATTGAAAGAGCCGATATGACGGACGAACCATTGCCATTTAGAATTGATACACATAAGGAAGAGTATTAATGGATGTCAACTTCGTTATTATGAGGAACACAGCGTTGTTGAGTTTATACTTTACCTGATAAAAGAGTAGGTACACTATATACCCCGAAACGTTGTGTTTTATATAATAAAGAAGGTGACATTCATAAATTCTCTTCCTTATCCAAAAATACTTTTACAATCATTCCCGGTAGGGATTTTTAAATACATACTAATGTACAGTTAGAGGTTACAAATGTGCCGTTACTACAATGTCAAATAAGTAAACATGCAACTTTATGGATAACAACTTCTGCTTTATTTCATATAGCGACGTTACCACGTGTCGATTATAACACTGTTATCATGATAGAGTCAAAATAGTGAATATGGTTTTACGCCGCTTTTAGCAATAGTTCAACAATATCACGGCGAAATGGGCTTCACACACGCGTTAACCCCTGGGCTATCCATCCGCCCTCAAACTAGTGATGCTGTACAAAACAGTGGGATGCTTGCTTAGTTGTTTTGGGGGTGTCCTCTTCATGTTTGTATTTGCAGTATTTGCACTTACGGTTCTAAATTCAATGTAGCGCGGTTAAATCTACATATAACCTACATGTAGTTCTTTATTAAAAACACAGACCATGTATGTTTATCTTCTCATTAATCGATATATGGTCTTTAAAGTCATCATGAATTCGGGTTGGAATAAATCAATAATAATACATTTTTGTCGTAAGAGTCGTTTTATCTGAATTGAGCGGTTTGCCCCAAATAACATTGATTGTTGCTCATGCTTTCGGTCACTGGATTTCCTTGTCCACATTGAATACTTGACAGTCCGTATAACCGTGGTGATACTACTGGCTGTCTAAAACTACACTAAGGGGGTGGAGTAGCCTAGTGGTTAAAGGGTTCGGTCGCCGCGCCGTAGGCCCTGGTTCGATTCCCCACATGGGTACAACGTGTGAAGCCAATTTCTGGTGTCCCCCGCCGCGATATTGCTGGAATGTTGCTGAAAGCGGCGTAAAACCAGACTCCCACACTCACTGAAACAGCATTCATTCACTCACTCATATTCCCCTCACGGTGGGGATTCTGGGTCAGTATTGGTCCCCAGGAACCTAAACTGGTCCCAAGAGGCGACCAAATGGATCGTGTGGTCAGACACGGTGACTTGGTTGCTAGCGTGCCCTCATTCTCCGACGACGTATTAATCACTAGGTTGTCTGGTCCAGTCTTATTTACAGGCCATCGTCATATAAGTGGAATATTGCTGAGATCAACAAGCAACCAAATTCACTCACATTCAGGGGATAGGTAGGCAAATGATCTTATATCTAAAGACATTGAATAATAGGTTGTCCACCAGCTATCCTTGCATTACACATGGTGACACACGTTCTGAACTCCGGGTAGAGAATAGGTCTTCAGCAACCCATACTTGTCGTAAGAGGCGACTAACGGGATCGGGCGGTCAGGCTCGCTGGCTTGGTTGATTCATGTCATCGTATCCCAGTTGCATAGATCGATATCATTATACCAATCATTGGATTGTCTGTTCCTGACTACATTATTTACAGACCACCGTCACTTAGCCGTGTATATTGCTGATCGCGGCGTTCAACAACACACAAACAATAAAAAATCAAGTTCAAAACGACCATGTTTATCATAGACACGCCCCTTTTCTTGTGATGTCACTGAGGTCACTCCTGCAATATAGACCCCATATCTACGGTACCTTAAGCTTTAGTGTTCGCAGTAGTCTGATCCAGTACAGAGTAGCGGAAAAGCACGAATTTATTCCTTCGGTAAACTGATCACTTCGTTGAATGGTCACTCGGCACGACTTAATTAACCTGAATGGTGATTATCAGGATTGTTAAGCCACCTCTTCCTTTGTAACTGGCTCTATTCCGAGCCTGGCTTCATATTCAATTACTTGGAAAGTAGTGACGAGTCCACTGCAGTACCTGGGAACTCCTAACACCGATGTGGTGATTTGAAGTGGGTCTACAGTGTCAGCCATGGGATCAATACGCGGCCATCGCAGTCAAACTCTCAGTCTCTTGCAGTGCCCATTCTAATTGTACAGCTCTGAAATGCCCTGTGTAACAGTGTTAAACACCCATTTGCCATATCCTTCCGAGCTGGAATACCACCCCCATTTGCATCAGTAAAGAGCACTTTATGTGATTCTGTGACAAGCTGACTCTATTCTGTGAGCAAAGTTCTTGAGACGCTTGGCTTCCGTTAAGCCACGTACAGTGTTGACTATCATGGTTTTTAGCTTCGAAAAAACGATGGATGATTAATTGATCGAACGTCTCAAACATGAATGTTAAACAATTCGTTTTTGTCAAATGTTTAAACTGTGATCATTAGTTTCAAGTATTTACAAAGAGCCTTACATGTTTATTCGTCAATTTGATTGGCACAAGCATGTTACAAGGTTTTGTTTGGACTGAAATGTTGCTAAGTGCTTTTCAATATATGAACAAACATTAAGGCTTGAGGATTGGGCAATACTTGTAAATGCTTTAACTAGTATTGTGAATTGGAATAATTACGCTGAGATACTTTAGGCTCGGTTTACCATCTCACCCCAGTTGTTCAATTACAGAAACGTGCTGCAGAACGTGGAATTGGCAGATGATGATGTAAGTTCAACAACTTGTGGCCGTCAAGATTCATCTTACTAGCTGATGATATTATGACAGATGACAACCGTCGTCAGGTATTCAAATATGGTCCAAATATCGAGCACAGACTGCTACCATTTGGGTCAAAATTTCAAGTCATTATGGATGCTGTCGAAGCGTATGTCAAGGAAACTGAAAAAGATGAACCTGGCTTGCAGAAGTCAGTGCGTGATGTTCTCATTGGCAGAGTACAGAAACTGAAATAGAAGAAACAGAGCTGGAATAAACCAATTCTGTCCCAACTTCAATTGGTTTCTTTCTTGAAAAAGAAGTAGACAATTCGGATCAAATCATTTATTAAACATCATTGATATCGATGGAAAAGGGCGACATTATATAATTGTCAATATGTCGCTCATCTCAGAGCCTTTGTTTTCCACATTTGAAAGACATAATGTATTGCATTGGCGTCCTTTTGGAAAATTACACAAAGACTTCCACCGAGTCACCAACAGATAAACAACTTTAGATACATGCATGCTGACCTCAGGATCTCTTCGAACGTACGAAGCTTCTTGGTTGATTTTGCTGCAGCGTGGTCGAACAGAATATACTTTCTTGTAGGCAAACTTAAATTACGCCTATTTAACCATAACTCATTCCTGATACAGTCAGAAAACATTCATCTGTAGAAGGCTAATATTTGTGCAAAACATTAATTGGTTCAATGAACGCTGGGGTAAAAAATGTATTTGCAACCACGTGACCCATGCCATGTTTGAAATGTAACTTTGTGCCGAAAAATGCAAATTTATTGATTCTTAAAGATAAGATGTGTAAGAAATCTCTCTGCAGTTGTGTGTTATGTGTGAAGATTGTCTGTAATTCAAAAAAGGTTTAAATCATCTATTTTAAGAAATAAAACCATGTAGAAGGGTTCTTTGAGTGTTGACTCAGCGCTATCACTGTCCGTGTTTGGCACATGATATTGCTAACTCAGGATAAGTTCAATTGAACATCAAACATACGATTACATCAAAAGAGAGGTATTATTTTGCTTGCTCCTTAGTTGATGATCTTACACTGGGCGATGGACCTACCTAAAAAAGACTTACAAGTTTAATTATTTAAGATAATGATGATTCAATGCATTGTGCTTTGTTCCGGAAGATGTTTAACTTTTCTCTATTTTCTTGCTATAATGTTTCCTCTTCATGTTTACCTTTCTCGTATTTTTCTTGCTGTTTTTTCACCATTCTCTTCCTCGGCGTCAAAAATTGTATTTTATGATGTAGCTTAGACGCAACAACCAGAAGATCTATTCATGTTGATTTGTACACGGCGTCGTGGCTTCAAGAACGCCAGCGTTAATAGCAAGGACCTGTTCATGGCTTCTTGTTGTCTGTGTAACAGTTGGACATTTACAGACTTATCTGTGCAACACAATAGCTATTGGACATGATTGAAGTATCTTGAATGGTTAACTATTTCACACATAACTAGTTTGACACTCTTGATTGCCAAGAGTTGTCTGTACGTGCCCGATATAATCCAGACCGGTGACGGGATGGCCTCTCACGCGAGTTCCTCAAACACCATCTGCCCGTCTTGCACGGAGACACACTTCACGAAGCAGTGCACACAACTCAGTATTCCTGACCATACACACAGAAGAGACAGAGCTTCACGGGGTTGCGATGATAAATGATGATTTCATCTGGTCACGTTTCAGTCCAATCTCATCCTTCAAGGACGTCATTAGGCCGATATGGTTGACCAATGCGTCGGAGATAGTTGAACGTACATACACCACTCAATAGAAGTTAACTTTTTTCTGAGATAGTATGGACATGCGTCCATTGTTCTTGTATAAATGCGTTACGCGTTGTATTGGAAGATGAAGTATTCGCTTCTTAATAGAATGTCTACAGTATTGGTTCGAGCGTGTGAGAAATTGAATTCAATCCTTTAACGCCAGAGAATAATCAGTCTCGAGTGTCTGCCGAAACATTTTTCATAGGGCGTAATAGTTAAAATCATATGGATGGTGCATTGAAAATCAGTTTACATTGGGATGAGCGTGACACCTGTCACAAACACGTGCAAAGGCAAGTCAATTGATACAGGATGTGTATCCGCCCGCAGGTGGTCTTGTTTGGAATACATGAATGATGCCCGGTTGGATGAGACGGTAATTTAAATAAATACAAGGTGTGTGGCTGCGTGTACAAGTCCGGACTGATGTCGATTTATAGTGATAGCCCGCTGAGATACCATGCCGTAGTTTAACATACATACCCCACTCAGGCACAGTATACTGACTCCGAGCCGACTAGTCCTTGTTTTAGCCCCTTAATGCCGAGCGCGAGACAGGGTAACAACAAGTACTATCTTGTAACGGATTTGGTATGGAGCTGGACCGAACCCCGGTCATTCCGCTCTCCGGTCGGACGCCCTACGGAAGCGGATATTTTAGTAATGAAATAAGGCACTGTCTGAATCAGTATTAGTAAAACTTGTTAATTCAGACCTCGTTAATCTGAACGACTTCAGCTGGAACGCTATCCTGGGCTTCACAGTGATCCTTGTATTGGTGTATTAGCCCCGGTGTCTATTTGATACCAAGCCAATCCGTCTCGTCGTTACCCAGCATGTATTTGATGTCCGGCTTCTAACAGGGAGAATACGGTACACTACTTTACTCCATCTGTTAGTCATTTAACATTAGCAGATAAACTCCTCCTTCCGTTATTAACAACAGTTCATAATTTCTTTCCATTTTCTGAAACGCTGCAGCCATAACAGTGTTAACATACTTCTCGGAGAGAACAGCAGCTTTTTATCAAACCGAACATGTGCTGATTGACTCACGGACACCGGTGGACCTTAATTGGACCTGTTTGGTGGGCAACAAGAACACAGTTTGTTTAATTAACCTGGCGAACGATCAATAACAAAAATAAACAGCGGTAATAAGCTCAGTTTGAGTGACAACACGTGTCGCGTCACCACTCCTCTGTGCTTCATTCAATGAGCCCGTTTGTCAACGAATCATTTCCGGTTGTTTTGTTGCCAGTGTTTTATTATTATTGAAAAGAAATACAATCGGTATCTCGACCCCAGGGGACCGTGCTGTAACGTCGAGTTATCCGGACGTTCGATATAGCGAGGCATGGATAGCCAGACAGATCAGGTAACATATTATAGATACCATGCAATACCATTGCAAATATCTATGACGAAATACAATCGGTATCTCGACCTAAGGGGACCGTGTTGTAACGTCGAGTTATCCGGACGTTCGATATAGCGAGGCATGGATAGCCAGACAGATCAGGTAACATATTATAGATACCATGCAATACCATTGCAAATATCTATGACGAAATACAATCGGTATCTCGACCTAAGGGGACCGTGTTGTAACGTCGAGTTATCCGGACGTTCGATATAGCGAGGCATGGATAGCCAGACAGATCAGGTAAAATATCATGCAATACCATTGCAAATATCCATGACTTGCGTAGTGTTTCATTTCTGCTTTGTTTATATCGTGACGAGAATATGACACCGTTCACAATAATAACGTTTTCTTTGCATCATAGTGACATGGCAAAGTTCCACCACATCTTCAAACTGAGCCTCTTTCTTACCGTGACCAATATTATTGTTGTTGTTTAACTATTGTGTGAAGTAGGTGCTTATGTCGGCGCACATTTTGCTTAAAGGGATGAAAATAAGAATTGTGTACGTCATAGCTCATTTGATTAAAGAATGGAAACTTAGAACATTTCTCTGATTACCATTCGCGAGAGACTTCCGTTATTCATTTCCCGAAAGACTGGAATCGGGCCATTTCTCACACATACAAACTACTCCGTTTGACATGAACATTTTACTTGGGCATGTGTCGAAACGTATGAATATTGTCATCAACAATTTCAAATAGATAAAAGCTGCAAATTCCTTTCCATTACCACAAAAAAATCCCTGCAAAATGCATTGACGACTGTACGATTCTGACCATATCAAAAGCATGTGTTTATGAACCACTATCAAGTAGTGATGTTACCAGGTGTCCGCGAAATAGTGAGCGTATCCTGCCCAAACGGTGGTACCCGTCACAAACACATGCAAAGGCAAGCCAATTGTTCACCTGAGAAATAAATGTGAACATATGGTACAGGTCAAAATAGGGAATTTCATCGGACATAATTGTTGTCACTGATGCCACAAAGTGGGAAACGTCCTCTACATGTCCACAATAAAACTTTAGGGAAGCTTTACTGAAGCCTTGAATGTCGTAACCTTGATCACAAAACTTTTGACGAAGAGTCGTATCACGCTCTTTGAAATCTTCTCGTAGAAAGAAATGTTCTTAAGAAACATATATTTTACTGCAGTCAATTGTGTATATGTAGGAGAAAATACTGTGATTGTTACACTTGTATGTAACAGAAGGTTAATAATCACCATTCGAAGATAAAAATCAGAAGTTTTATTTCCAACCTTCTTCCAATTCATTGATATATGTATACGACCAATATTATTTTCTACACTAATATTTTATGACAGGAAAATGATTGTGCTCTTCATATCTCAAATAAGAGTGCCATTTAATGGCACATAGACGTTGCTCTTTACATTTGCAGGCTGTCATTGTGAGTGCAATTGAAGCCATGACTCTATACAATCAATACAATAAAAAAGCCTTTATAAATATTTTGAAAGATTAATTTTAATCCAAAATAAATCAATCAAGTGCTTCATCATACTGCTGTGCAAAAGTATTGAGGTTAGAATTTCCGTTCTATATGGATAAGGACACACAATTATTGCACAGAAATTCATTGAAGATGACAATCATTTTGAAACCCAAGATGGAAGCGGAACACAAATGGGGGTAATTAGTTTGTGGAAGAGAACATTGCAAAAGCTAAAAAACACACTTTGGCAAGAAAGACAGATACCGCTGCTACAGACACAGATACAGCACCTGCTCATGATATAATCGGAAACCACTCTCCATTTAGCAGTTGTTTCTTTTGGCAATGGAAATGGTTATGTCGCCTTTATTTACATTCGACTATTACCCTGTGTCTTCAAATTAGGATTGTGATTTATTAGCGTGTCAAATGTGCACCGAAAAAGCGAGAAAAGAGTCAGGAAAAGCACAACAGGTTCGTTAGGAAAAAATAACATTTGATTCTTTATGAATGATATGAAAAGGGGATGTCATTCTACTGTAAAAATAATAATGCTACTCTCGTAGTTTTCAGGGGGTACGGGTTGCTTGTTTGTCTAAGGCGTCGCAATTCGCTGTTCACGCCAGAAACCTATGTTCGTGGGTTCGAGTCCCGGTTCGCACCGATTATGTTTCTAGGTGTGTCAGCACCCTTTCCATACTCGTGGGATTCACAAAAGTGGTAAACGTTTTAAACGACCTGCTTTCCTCCTACATTATGCTGAAACGTTGTGATATAACCGGGATATCGTTTAAAGCGGCGTTAAATTCAACTCACTCACTCACTCAGACTATACGTATTAATAGGAAAGCGCATAAGCAAACAAAAGCGACGACAGCATTTCCATAATCATAAGAAATTGTATCATTTACGTCGCCTATTACGACGAACATAGGTTGCTGAGGATGAATTCTAACTCGAAATTTCGACAAGTGTGAGATAATTTAAAATACCAAAGAAAGTGTAATGACATTCTCATAATGATTTTGCCTGTGATGTGAGTCGGAGCAGGAAAACGTGCTACTCCTGTTTCATGATTTACACAATAATATCGTTAAACTTGGTTGAAGATAGACTAGATAAAGCTCGCAATAGGGTAATTCAAATTTAAATATAACGAAATTAAATAAAGTATAATTCTTAATTTATAATTTTCAAATTCACAATTACAGCGAAAGAGAAAACACAAGTTAGAGTGTAGCGTCACAGGATTCAGGATACGACTTGACGTATCTATGCTATGTGGTTATTTCTGACTTATTATCATTATCATATTTATTATGTAATGCAGGTCCTAATCAGTCCATGATTATCTCGCGATAGATATATGTTCATTATCACAGGTCAAGGCTGCTTGTAATGACTCAACGTCGGGGTCGTACTGCATCCTCCACTCACTCACTCACTCACTCACTCACTCACTCACTCACTCACTCACTCATGCAGATGCTCAAAACTGGCGAATGTACGGACTTCAATGGAAGTAATTTGTTTGATCTTTTATGCATTCAATATAATTTCATCACATTAGGAACAAATATGTTTGTCTCCAATTTGGTTGTAACAAATCGTTTATCAGAGATTTTTTATAATTATGGAAGAAAACATTTATGACATATATTTAAAGTTTTTGAAGCTTTGCTGGCAAAAAAAGATGCCCTCGCTCTATAATATGGCAGTGTAAGTTGTCTGGAATTCATTACCTATGACGTATTTTGATGCCATATGGGGACCGGGTTCTCACTAAACTTGATATTTGGAAACAGAATACGATTATCGCCTACTATAATACAATGTATTTAATGAGTTTACCCTTGCGACACAATTTTTCTCACAGTTCACAAAATGTCCATACAAGGTTTTTGAGTGTAAAATTGGACAGTAGTTTTGACAAATGATGATGATGAAGACAATATATATCTTTATACGAAACAATTTGTGACCTCTCTTTGCCGTACTGCACAAATGATACACTTACGATAACACAATGGGTACTTAAGCCTACTCATTTGAAAATAATTCCTCATACAATACGTGGACGACAGATGATGATTTTATAGCTGATCGATGTCATGTATTAATGATGGCCATTGCCTTCTTCATTCCGGTGTGTGTTTTATACACTTAATAGTTTAATCAATTTAGACACGTTACAATTATGTCCAGCAAACCAACATGGTTTCGGGAATCGATAACCCGACCGTGCTCACTGTGTAAAACAATAATGGCTTTAATAAGGCTCCAGGGAATGCTATTTGGTAAGCCGTGGCGGGTGAAGTGTTATTTGTGGTTATTGATATTACAATAGGTTTGAAAGTATATGTTTATCTGTCTCGTCGTCGCGATAACGAGACCATTACCATATTGTCCTGAGTTACCATACTTATATAAATTATATTTTTACATTAATAAAGTTCCCAGTTGAAATAAATGACATGAAATAACTTCTCACATCCAGAGTGTTGTCAGTTGTAGTTTGATCACATACATCGTGTTGTCAGTTGTAGTTTGATCACATACATCGTGTTGTCAGTTGTAGTTTGATCACATACATCGTATTGTCATTTATACTTTGATCACACACAGAGAGTAGTCAGTTGTAATTTGATTACATACAGCGTGTTGTCATTTAAACTTTGATCACATACATCGTGTTGTCATTTATACTTTGATCACATACAGCGTGTTGTCAGTTATACTTCGATCACATACAGCGTGTTGTCATTTATACTTAGATCACATACATCGTGTTGTCATTTATACTTTGATCACATACAGCGTGTTGTCAGTTATACTTCGATCACATACAGCGTGTTGTCAGTTATACTTCGATCACATACATCATGTTGTCATTTATACTTAGATCACATACAGCGTGTTGTCAGTTATACTTAGATCACATACAGCCTGTTGTCAGTTGTACTTTGATCACATACAGCGTGTTGTCAGTTACACTTTGATCACATACACGTGTAGTCATTTGTAGTTTGATCACATACACGTGTAGTCAGTTGTATTTAACTGACATAAAACATAGTAAATACATGACATATAATTTCCTCACTCTGGGTGGGTGGTCGCATGGCCGACAGAATGGGAAGAGTCACGCACGATCGCACACAGGCGTGTATCCTTGCGCTAGACCACGTTAAAACAAAATAATTCCTGTCGCTGATTATTTTCATTGTGTAAATTATAATCATTTGTCTAGAAGACTAGGTATTGCTGTGACCAGCGGCACATAAATATATGGAATTGACATAAAGTTCTGGCGAGGTTAATTTTGGAGAAATGACCAGTGGCCTGTGAACCACTGATCAGACCAAGGCTGGACACTGACATCAGACCATGGACATGATGACCGTAGACGTCTGCTGATCAGCAATCAAGGGAGTTGGGGTCACACCAAACAGCACCGGTCAGTTCCTGGAGCTCTGCCCTGACTCAGACAAAACTCTCTTACAACGGCAGTGACAATGAAATAGTGAAACGCATTTTGTGGAAATATAAAACGTCGAAATATATTCCACTGAACGTAAACGGCAAAAAGTTGTCAAATTCCGGGGTGAGTTCCCTAGAAGTGACATGATGGACATACGACGTTAATCATTCAGTGTATCTTTATTATAAAATGTTCCAAGTATGGTGTTTGTATGACGTCAACAATGCTAGATGGAGAGCCCTGGCAATGTGGGTAGATAGAGAATCTCACCCGATAGATTTTATTTATCATCCAACATCAGTTTTCCTAACTTTTCAGTTTGCAGACAGTAATAAGCAGTGTCTTAAGTGTAAAAAGTAATGCTTAGAGCTTCAGTAGCAGAGTCATTAGTGATGTCATTTGATGGTCTGCAAAGCATGGTGATGATCTCATCCAAGCGATATCTCCAGTGGGAGCCAGGTTTGGATGATAAAGACGTCACTCCAATAAGTTAAAACATCAAGACCGCTGTCACACCGTGCGCATGCACATAGCGGATTTACACAAAGTGTATAAGTGTGTAAACTGTTTTGAAATCAATTCTTATTAATAAATACGCCAACAATGATAAACACAGGCTTCTTTTTAATCATTAACACAAGAACTTGTAGACAACATTACGGCAATGCTCAGGTCAATAATGCAACCCAACCCACGCCCATTTCTATAAGCCCATCAAGAAATAATGGTCCGTAAGAGGGCCCTGGCTTATTGTCTTCGGTTTATGGAAACATAAACGCAAAAAATATGCTTGGTTAGCCAATGGAATCACTAGTATGTTATGTATTGTTTCTTAATGGTAAAACAAGGACATGAATGTATTATTAAACATTCCTAAAGATGACGACAAAGTTGCCTTTTTGCACGAACACTAATCACTGAAGTCACATGTTGACCAACACCATCCATTGTAATCAACGTTCCTTGACATGATTGACAGCTAAGGACAACACTCAAAAACACCTTGCGAAAGCAATATACCTAGTTGGTTATTGTGTCGATGGTGTTGCTCGAGATTCAACACTAACCAGCACACTCACACACTGGGGGATAACAGGATCCGCAACAGCTGATTGATCACCTGGCATCAGCGGATGACACGTGACGGGTCGGCTGAAATATACATCACTCATTTAAAGAGTAATCAGTTATACATCCCCTAATACTGATTGTAGTTTGACACCATTGACTTGGCACTGCGCGTTTAACAACAAATGGATACGATGGGATGCTCTTATTATGGTTCTTGTTTTGTAAGCACAATACCAGTGATCAGGGCTTTCATAAAGATTCATAAAAAAACCAGCATTACTTTCGGAGTTACTGCCACCAAGTTACTAAGCTGACAGACCGTGATATAGCAGAAATACTGTCCACCTCGGCGTTAAACAAAACTCACTCATCCCACTCTGACTGTTAAAAAAGGAAGACGGAGAAATTCACATACCCTGTCTACAATTTAGCCTACAAAATGATCATTGTTCAGATGATGCTGTAGTTGTTGATGATGATGATGATGATGATGATGTTGATGGTGATGATAATGTTAATGTTGTTGTTGATGATGGTGATGTTCATGGTGATGATAATGTTAATGTTGTTGTTGATGATGATGATGTTGATGGTGATGATAATGTTAATGTTGTTGTTGATGATAATGGTGATGATGATAATGATAATGTTGTTGATGATGATGATGGTGATGATGATAATGTTAATGTTGTTGATGATGTTGATGCTGTTGTTGTTGATGATGATGATGATGATGATGATGATGATGATGACTTTGTTGATGATGACACAATTTATTTAATTAAATTTAATTAAAAACGCCTGTATACATGTATACACGCTTCTTCACTATGGAAACAATATTTTGATATGCTAAAGTGACAGTGTACGTTAATACACACACAAAAAGAATCACATTAGAAATGCTATGACGTCAGACTTCGGGGATATACTTTAACAATATTGATCTATATATTAGCCTCTACATGTACATGAGACGCCCTCCCCACCACGCCCGGATCTAACGACATCAATTATGATAATAAAATATGTATGTGAAATTAATAAGTAGACATTTAATGATCATATTAATAATAATGGTGATAATTATGAGTAACTATATTTTCAAAATAAGGTGCAAGAGGACGAGGACGACGCACCTTAAGGATAATGATAAAATGTATATGAACTTAATAGTGATAACGATGATGATGATGATGATGATGATGATGATGATGATGAAGATGAGTGATTGAGTATGGTTTTACGCCACTTTTATCAATATTCCAGCGATATCACGGTGGGGGACACCAGAAAAGGGCTTCACGGTGATGATGATGATGATGATGATGATGATGATCATGGTTGTGGTGGTGGTGATGATTGTGGTGATAGAGCATTAATCGGTTGAACAAGAGCGAATAGGAAGCTTAAATACTCACATAAACAGCTCAAGAATATACGACCTATTTGATTTGTCTGTGTGTTTATACATCACTAGGATAACACTGTACTCACAGCCTAGTAAGGTCGTGACAATCCCAGATTACTGATAGAGTATGCATTAATGAAAGATTCCAATCAGATTGTCCATTATACATACCTACTCATGCATTGTAGGATTACTTCATCAGAACAGAGAGCCGCATTCCACGTCAGGCGAGACAGATGGTTTGATATGCTCATGAGTTCATTGAACTCGAAAGCTATCATAATTCCATTTCAGCATAATTATTATCATTTGATGTACATGATTAGTATGATAACGATAGATCGATGTGTTCACACGTACGTTTTTGTTTAAACAGCCTTGTTAATGTCCAGGAAGCTAATGGAATTACATACCTGATTTTCCCCTAAACGGAGGGAAAAAATATACAGAAATTGAAAATTGAAAGATCTCTTGTTAGATTTGATTAACTATTTAACCATAAGTCATTCCTGCAACACTTCGTCAACAGTAATCTATGCCTGTGTATGTTTGTGTTTATTGGTTCAATGAAGACTCGGGTAAGAAGTGGATTTGCAACCACATGACCCCTACAATTGGTCCAAATGTGTCGAAATGCAAATTTATTGATGTTCAAAGAAAGGATGTATAAGATACCCATCAGCAGTTGTGTATTATGCAAAATTGTATTTATTTGATATCTAAAACTTTTAAATCAATTTATATTTAAAAGAATAAACCACGTGGAAGTATTCTTTGAGTGCTGACTAACTTAAAACCAAACATAGGATTAAGTCAACAGAATGGTGTAGTTTCCTTTGTCCCTCAGTCCAAAACCAAACTCACTCACTAACTCACCATTTTGACTAATGGAAGTATTCTTCCCTGCCACGGTAGAGGTTGGTTAAACAACGTTTTATCAGAGTAAATCGACGGAAAAACGGCGACTAACACTTGTCAGGCGCGGAGACTTTCTTGGTTGTGTGTTATCGCACCCCGACGACTTGTAGCGTTGTTCACATATCAACCACTGATTTGTCTGGCGAAGATTCGATTATTGAACCGCTGGCCTATATCGAGATTATTGCTGATTCTGGCGTAAATCATGGCGTAATCTCTGGTTTGTTTGTTTGTTGTTTAACGCCGGTCTCAGCAATATTCCACCTGTATGATGGCGACTTGTAAATAAATAATCGCGCCTGGACAAGATAGTCCACTGATTGACATCAGGACCATCAGTGTTCGCGATTGGGAATCAGCGAGCCTGACTACCGATATCGTGAGTCGCATCGTGTTGCTGTAGACCAATTGTAACCCTGATCTTCACGGCTGTATAATCTCTGGTGTCCCTATTGACACGATGCTGACAGATTAGGGCTTATAGTTCCTGTCATTGTTGACTTTAAACCCAGGACTAGTTGATCGAGCCAACTTCACTCCAGCTACACGGGGTTTGTCTTTGGTCTATGGGAATGTTAAAGATCAGTAAATACATTGATTCAGTGGTACTTTATTCACTTATTTACGTTTATATTTCCATAAAATGGAAAAGTAAGCCACTATCGGAATTCTGTTTCCCGATTGTTATGTGGCGGAATGCGGATTATTGTCCACAGCTGTCCACAGCTTTTATGTGTGAAAGATTGAATAGGTAGTCTGTGAAGTTATTATTGTTGACGTGTTTAGATATAAGAAATTAATTTTAATATATATTTGCAGTTATGGAGTTACAAATGTAAAAACATGATTGCACACTTTTGTGTAAATCTGACATGAAACTTTGTGTAAATCTGACATGCAACTTTGTGTAAATCCGACATGAGGATGCACACAGTGTGAACACAGATATTTACGTACAGAACTAAATAAATTCTAATGACGTCACATAGATTATGACGTCACTGCCTTCATTTCTTGACGTCACTTTTACAAAAATTGATTAAATTTACTTCTTTACTAGAATGAGAGAGTGAGTGAGTTGGGCTTAACACCGCTTTGAACAGTATTACAGTTATCTCACGACTTGACGAGGAAAGAATTGATGCGTGTTTCGTGCGTTTACCACTTTGGTTAAAACCCACGAGCACGGGTATGGTCCTGACAAACCTAGAAACATAATCGGGGCGAACCGGGATTCGAACCTACGATCGTAGGTTTCTGACGTGTACAAAGGATGCCAATTTTCTCAGCGAATTGGTCCTTACTACAACTTCTTGAACATTTTATAATACAGACACACTGAATGATTAACGTCGTATGTCAGTCAAGTCAATTTTAGGGAAGTCAGTCCGGAATAACAAATATTCCGACAAGGTAGGTCCATGTGAATCTATTTATTGCCTTGTTGAGGGTAACCTGTCAAAACTGAAACACAAATCGGTAAAGTTGTCACTCGAATGTATACGGGCAGCCGTCGTTATCTTGGTTTGCGGCGTTAGGCAAGAAACAAATACTTGTTCTTTAATGCAAATTGTATAAGTTGCGGATACTACCGGTAGGGAACGACATCCTTAACATTTAAGCGAACACCTGGTGTCATCACTGATTTCAAGTCATCCATTTATATGATTTTCACCACTGTTTTCACTTTTACGTCCTGAATCTGTTACGGGGGATGATCGAGAGAGGTTATCCTCCGGAGTTAACGTTTTATATTTCCACAAAATGTGTTTCACTATGTTATTGTCACCACAGTTGTACGACAGTGTTTGTCTGAGTCAAGCAGCTATTGTCATGATCAGTTTGCGTGTATACCTTATTTTGTCCGTCAGGGTATTCACTACCGCGCTAAATTCACATTCACAAAAAGTTCTTATTGGGAAATCACTCACCGCCCGCCATAACAGCTTAGCATAGTATAATTCATCGAATTTATTTTTCAACGCCATCGGTACACGATGAAACACAAACAAACAAACAAACAAACAAACAAAAAAACAAACAACTACCGCCCTGCCCCAGTGTAAGGAGTCATTTACGTCTAGCATCATTACTGGGTATCTAACCATGTCCAAGCTTGCGACAGGCGTAGCAAATGGTTAACATGCGTCAGAATATTTATAAAAAAGTGCTGGGCAAAAGGAAGTACCCCACCATGTTTGATGGTGGCGAAATATGAAACAAACAAGAAATGGTTTAAGATGATAATGTTTTTCATACGGGTATACAAGGTTTGTTTTGGGCTTTGAGTTTACAATGTTTCAGCCTAGTAACGTTTTAATCATGTTTGTATTTCCTTTGTCAAATTTTCAAGTGCATACTTTCTTTTGCCCAACATTTTGCAACGCCTAAGGCGGTGCATCATTAAGCCCTACCAAACTACATACTATCAACATGGTTCTATCAGGCTAGCTACGGTTAAAGGGCGGTGGGGTAGTCTAGTGGATAAAGTGTTCGCTGGTCACTCCTAGGGTTCGGGTTCGAGTTCGGGTTCGGGTTCGATCACTCACTCACTCACTCACTCAGTGCGGATTACTCGATAGTAATATACTTTTGAGACATCTGTAGTTCGAGTCAACGATGTTACTGTAATAAACTATGGTCTTTAAGTTCATGACAACATATTCTGAAAAAAAGTATTCTTTACATGGTCTGAAGAATGTGCGCCCTTTCTAAAATGCATTTTCACCTACAGAAGCAGGAATGTACTGTGGCCCATAAGGGACATGGAGTCTGTTTTTCAATATTTTGATATTTCACTTACTTTTATCCTAATCTTTTGAAAATAAACACAATTTGCCAAACAAATATGTAATAAATCATGTATAAAAACAACCGAAAACATGGAAAATGTACTTTCTAGTAGCTATTCAATCGCTGAAATGTGAAGCGACAATGTCAAAAACTAAAATGGAAATGTCAAAAACAAAATCGAAAATGTCAAAAACAAATGCAAAAATGTCAAAAACTAAAATGAAAATACAGAAAACTATTTCCAATAATTTTCTGTATTTTCATTTTAGTTTTTGACATTTTCGCTTCACTTTTCGGCGATTCATTATCTTCTTTGTACATGATTTATCACACATTTGTATGACAAATCGTGTTAATTTGCAAGAGGTTACGATAAAAGTAAGTGACATATCAAAATATTGTAAAACAGACTCCATGTCACCGTAAAAAATGAGCTCATTGAGCAGAAAACAGTCGTCGAAACACTGCAAACTTAAGGTCCAAAACAGCGCCATCAAATAACCATTTCGTTTTTGTTTCATTTTAAGCGACCATGGCTGTATACTTTCTTTTGGTCGGCAGTGTAGTTAATGTGGTGTGCCCTTCTTCACTTTTTTTGTTAGCCTATTGCGTCTGAGTAATCCCCATTACCCATAAATGTGTTCCAGTATTTCTGAATGGCTAACAACTCTTCATAGTGCAGCAACCACACCTTACTGTCACAGATGGGGCTTGCAACTAAAAGAGTACTGTCTTCATTGGTGACTGTATTCAAATTAGTCGTTTGCTAGGTGACCAAGGGATGGTACTGAACCCTTACAGATGTTCAGGTCTGGTCAAAACGGCGGCCGGAGACGTTTTAAATTAAGTCATTCAAACAACACTTTACGTGTCTGTTAACTCCCGTTTCTCGATCTATTTCAGTCTTGCAATGACCGGTTACCTTGATTAAATAGAGACGGTGTCTCATTCTCACACAGAGTACTAATTAGTGCGTCTCGTTCAATGCTGGAAATGGACACAAGACCACCGAGTGTAGGATGATATTCAGGGTCTCTCTGGACAACAGTGGTAAATTCTCAGGATGCGTTCTTTGGTTCATATATACAAATTTGGCTACGAAAGGTTTTGCTTAAGATATATATCTAACATGATCTTTTAGAGTCCGGCAGTCTGGGAAAGCCTAATTGTTCCGACGTCGCCTTAAACATTTTGTCCAACTGCAAACTGGTCGACGGATTTGGCGGTGACAACGTAATGATGTGAGCTGATTTCTCCAACACTGATAGAACAAACCAGGTGGAGGTGTAAGACAACTGAATAGCCCAACGTTGTTGTGATGAAATCCGTCAGCCGCTAGAGAGATCTTTACTCGTCGCTGATCCAAACAAATATCCATCGTTGGTAAAGGCGTACTCTGCGTGCTTGACTGTTGCTGCAAAAAAAAACTCGGACATGCCACCTGACGTGGAATTGGTGCTGTTGTTGAGAATTTGATCAAATGATCAATTGATTCGATTGGGGACGAGTCTTCTTGCAAGTTATAGGAAAGAGTGAGTGGTGTCGAATATTCTCGCTCAGCTCAAACGCAGTCATTTGATCAGCTCCATCGATATTTACAAATAGCGTCTCAACCACACGCGACGGGCATCTTCATCTGCTCAACTCCAATTGCCACAACTACCATCAACACAGCCACAGCAAGACTATGTCTTCTGTTATGACATGCACAGTTACAATACCACAAGAAACTGGTACTTCTGCTACCACTGCGACAACTACTACTGCTACTACTCCTACTACTACTACTACCACTACTACTATCACTACTACTACTACTACTACTACCACAGCTACTACTACCACTGCTACTACTACTACTACGACTGCTACTACCGCCACTACTACTACAACTACTACTAGTACTACTACTACAACTAGTACTATTACTTCTACTGCTACTACCATTACATACACACGCACATTAATGTGATTCACACTAACGCATGTTAATGTGATTCATACACACGCACGTTAATGTGATTCATACACACGCACATTAATGTGATTCACACTAACGCATGTTAATATGATTCATACACACGCACGTTAATGTGATTCATACACACGCACGTTAATGTGATTCATACACACGCACGTTAATGTGATTCATACACACGCACGTTAATGTGATTCATACACACGCACGTTAATGTGATTCATACACACGTACGTTAATGTGATTCATACACACGCACATTAATGTGATTCACACTAACGCATGTTAATGTGATTCATACACACGCACGTTAATGTGATTCATACACACGCACATTAATGTGATTCACACTAACGCATGTTAATGTGATTCATACACACGCACGTTAATGTGATTCATACACACGCACGTTAATGTGATTCATACACACGCACGTTAATGTGATTCATACACACGCAGGTTAATGTGATTCATACACACGCACGTTAATGTGATTCATACACACACACGTTAATGTGATTCATACACACGCACGTTAATGTGATTCATACACACGCACGTTAATGTGATTCACACTAACGCATGTTAATGTGATTCATACACACGCACGTTAATGTGATTCATATACACGCACGTTAATGTGATTCATACACACGCACGTTAATGTGATTCATACACACGCACGTTAATGTGATTCACACTAACGCATGTTGATCTCCAACTATTGGAAATACAGTCACGTTCGTGATCTCCTACTATTGGAAATACATTCATGTTCGTGATCTCCAACTATTGAAAATACTGTCATGTTCGTGATCTCCTACTATTGAAAATACAGTCATGTTCGTGATTTCCAACTATGACAAATACAGTCATGTTAGTGATCTCCTGCTATTGAAAATATAATCATGTTCGTGATCTCCAACTGTGAAAAATACAGTCATGTTCGTGATCTCCAACTATTGGAAATACAGTCAGTTACCATCTTTACAGCCGAGTTCATGGTCCAAGTTAGTGTTAGATACGTGATCACCTGATTACGAACTGTTCATTACATCCGAAATATTCTTGCTTGACTTAAATTTGTTCAAATATGAATATATCATTCGATATACATGTACGGCTACTTACTTTTCGTAAATATACAAACATAGCGATTGATTCACATGTTATTCGAAGGAGCGTGCCGTGAAGATATCGGGTTAGAATTGGTCTTAAGCAACCCATGCTTGCCGTAACGGGATCGGGTGGTCAGAATCGCTGACTAAGTTAATGCATGTCATCGTATCCCGATTGTGAAGATCGATGCGCGTTATGTCAATCACTGGATTGTTTTGTCCACACTCGATTATTTTTAGAACGCCGTCATAAAGCTGGACTTGCAGAGTGCGGCGTTAAACAACAAACAACAAACAAACAATATTCGAAGGCGCAGAATTCGGAAGTGACATAGTATAACAGTGTAAATACTTCAACGCATGCAACGTATATCTTACATGGAATATTGTCGTCATACTTTTGCTAAAACCGTAAACCGTAAAAATGTTTGCCTAAACATCGTTTCCTGTCTAAACCCACGTGCAGAGAGACAGCCGACCGCGTTCGCACAGACCCATTCGAAAGACCGGAAATACTACGCAGGCTGACACAAGGACTGGTTGTTTGGTTGGTTGGTTTGTTGTTTTACGCCACACTCAGCATATGACGGCGGTTTGTAAATAATCGAGTCTGGACCAGACAATCCAGTGATTGATATCATGAGCATCTATCAACGCAATTGGGATCGATGACATGCATGAATCAAGTCAGTGAGCCTGACCACCCGATCCCGTAAGTCGCCTTTTACGACAAGCATAGTCGCCTTTTACGGCAAGCATGGGTTGCTGAAGACCTATTCTACCAAGATCTTCACGGGTCGGCACAAGGACTGCATACACAGACAGTCACGCGTTTAGATTTAGATGCATTTAAGTAAACATATGACAGACAGACGCATGTGGAGACAGACAGACAGACAGACAGGCGGACGGACTTGGAGCCTCTTTCTCCTATAACTTGAGACCCATTGTAGAAGTGAGGGGCTAGAGTGAAGTGAACGTTATAAGCCTGTCTGTGCCAGATCAATATAACCACTCCTCGATACGTAATATTTGTACACAAATGAAATACACGAGTTTGAAAAAAAGCGGTATCTAAGAGGAAGGAGTCTTGTTGTTTATTTGTTCATCACGCATGTTAAATGTTGAAAATATTTAATGATAAATTGAAAAATGACGTCACTGGTATAAGGGTGGTATATGAATACATACTCCGTAGGTAGTGATTGATCATAGACTTGTCTAAAGCACGCAGCTTTTGACGAGATCCCAACACCGGTATGAAAAGATAAGAAGCAAATTGTTAAAAATGGTCTTGACATCAGCACCACAAATATCACCAAGTTAGAAACATCTGCTTTCAACGGCAATAATCTGGGCTCGTGATATCAAACGTGACTTAGTGTAGACGAGGGGAGCCTGAAAAGATATGCCCAGTGGGCTGTAAATTTGGGCAGATGGTTCAATGTGATGAAACTACCGCTAATCAACACCACATCATGGAACACCAAGGATCCAAGACGGACCTTACCATTGGTTGCCGTATCACAACGACGACAACCGGATTTATTTTTCTCATATTTTTCTGGAACAAATTATAGTTTTTAATGAAGTCCAGGCCTCCCCAGTACATGAAATGGTCGCAACCTCACTACTGCCGTGACGTCCTCAATTGAAGCTGTCGTTTGTGCAACGTCTCTGTTTCCACCTTCCTCAACACAATTCACAAACCAGGGGACAGTGGGCTATAACTGTATAAGTCCCGACCAATATAAACAGTCATACGAATAATACACACACACGCACACGCACACGCACGCACGCACGCACGCACGCACGCACGCACACACACACATACGCACACGGACGCACACACACGCATACACTTACACACACACATGTACACACACACGCACATACACACACACATACACACACATACACACATGCCCGTCGCTTTTAGTGGAACGGTGGGTAGCCTAGTGGTAAAAGCGTTCGCTCGTCATGCCGAAGGTCCGGGTTCGATTCCCTACATGGGTACAATGTGTGAAGACCACTTCTCGTGTCCACCTCCGTGATATTGCTGGAATATTGCTAAAAGCGGCGGAAAACATTACTCACTGACTCGCTTTAATTGCAATAACGCGACGTTAAACCTATTGCACCTCACCTGGAGGATATCAAATCACGGTCATCGTCAATACAAGACTCGATAGATTTCCCGTCCCGCCATCGCCTTTATGGCGGAGCACTGACTCGTGTCTATTTCCAGTCAGGTAAAGCTGGTCGTGTGTAATTAATAGGGACAAAACCCTTTCCATAATCATTAGAAATCTCTCCTGAAAGCCATTACACGATTCCGACTTCATCACGAGCATGTGTTTATGAATCACTAACAAATAGTGATGGTACCAGGGCCTAGTGTTGGCGATAAGGTGAGCGTATTCTGCCCCACCGGTGGCGCCCCTCACAAACACATGCAAAGGCAAGTCGGTTATTCACCTGTTATGACATATGATACAAGTAAAAATAGGGAATTCCAGAACATTATTTGGGTCACAGAAATCAAATGAGTTCTACTCTGTGCATGGTTGAGATTGAAGTTTATCTTGTTATCTGTTGTTTTTATGCCGAACTCAGCAATATTCAAGCTATTTGACGGCGGTCTGTGAGTAATCTGGTCTGTTAGTATGTAGTCAGGACCTTACAATCCAGTGATTGGTATCATCAACATGGATCTACGCAATAGGGATATTGGGACATGCATCAACCAAGTCAGCGAGTCTGACCACCCGGTCCCGTTTGTAACCTCTTAAGACAAGCATGTTAATGAAGGCCAATTCTATCCCGGATCCTCGCGTGTAGCTTGGCATTGAAGCAATGTTTGGAATAGAGGCCGGTTGGCTATGACGCTTGGTGTAGGAGACAAACTACTGATGGTGTCTGGCCAGATCCCTCGCTTGTTTTTTTCCCTATCGCCGGAGCCTGGCCATGGCTTGAAATGGTCCATCCACTGGCACCAATAACGGATGCATGTGTCCACGAGTGATATAGCATGAGAGACGACTGATGAAGAATGTATAAACTGTCAAGTAGGAACAGTGAATTCGGCAGATGAAACCAAAAGAATAGATTCATTCCTTGCATCTATGTGGGAATCGAACTCGGTCTTTCTCGTGAGGAGCCAAAGCTTTAACCATTAGACCCTTTATGAAGAATAACTGATGAATTACTCGCAACACAAATACGGGCATGTATTGGTACATCCAGGAAATCGACTGTGACTTTGAAGAATAAACAGTCGGAACGAAAGGAGAGACAAAATCGAATGTCTCTGCGGAGGACTTTTTTATGCATTTAACTTAAAGAGAAAGATGTTTAAAGCCCGATTTTCACACCTACTCTTTTTTATGAAACACTAATTACCAGGTGCCTAATCCGTCAACGTATTTATCCGAGAAAGATGAAAAGTAATACAATTTGGACAATGCGAAGATGGATGATGACACATACCATTGATTTCTGCGGGTTTTGTTTTGTAAGAGCACACAATAGAATAATAATTTACATTATTTACATTGCCTGTTGTAAACACCATTAGTGTAAACAAAATAGAAGTGCACTTGGTACAGTAAAACAGGTTTGTCGCTCAGTCACTAAATCATAATATTTTCTTTTCCGCCAACTCTTTCTGTAAAAAACATAAATGAAGCAAGTCTAGGTTTCCCATTTCACTGGGTCTCCTTTTCAGTAATATTTAATAAAAATGAATTATTTGATTCGAACATTATTATATGTTTTCAGAGACTAAGCGTTTGCTTACAGTAAAACGTGTGGGTGCAGGTTTGGGTGTGAGAGTGGGTGTGTGGTGTGCGGGTAGGGGAATGGGTGTGGGTGTGGGTGGGGGTGGGGGTGTGGTTTGGGTGTGGTTGTGGCATGGGTGTGGGTGTTGGTGTTGGTGTTGGTGTTGGTGTAGGTGTGGGCGTGTGGGGTGTCGTGCGTGTGCGTGGGGGGTGCAGTGTGGGTGTGGATGTTGGTGGGGGTGCAGTATGAGTGTGTGTGTGGGTGTGATTTGGGTGTGTGTGTGGCATGGATGTGTGTGTTGGTGTGTGTGTGGGTGCAGTGTGTGTGTGTGTGTGTGTGTGTGTGTGTGTGTGTGTGTGTGTGTGTGTGTGTGTGTGTGTGTGTGTGTGTGTTGATGGGCGTGCAGTGTGGGTGTAGGTGTAGGTGTGGGTGTGGGTATGGGTGTTGGTGCGGGTGCAGTATGGGTATTGGTGGGGGTGGGGGTACAGTCTGAGTGTGGGTGTGGATGTGGGTACGGGTGCGGGTGCGGGAGGGCGTTGGGTGGTTCACGGGTTTGCCCGAAGTCTAAGGCGCCTTAAATTATTGTGAAGGCCGTGATATAACTGAAAAGTGCCCAAAGCGCTCAAAGTGACTCACTGACAGTAAGGGGGATAGACTTTCGTGTATAACAATGTTTCGCGCAGAATGTGAGTTAACAGTCGCAGGTTTGTTCAGAAAAAAAGTTGCACTGTGGTTGTGGCATGGGTGTGAGTGTGGGTGTTGGTGTTGGTGTTGGTGTTGGTGTAGGTGTGGGCGTGTAGGTGTGCCGTGAGTAGGTGTGGGGGGTGCAGTGTGGGTGTGGATGTGGGTGTTGGTGTGTGTGTGTGTGTGTGTGGCATGTGTGTGTGTGTGTGTGGCATGGGTGTGGGTGTGAGTGTGTGGGGGGCTGCAGTGTGGGTGTGGGTGTTGGTGTGGGTGCAGTGTGGGTGTGGGTGTGGGTGTGGCATGGATGTGTGTGTGTGTGTGTGTTGGGGGGAGGGTGCAGTGTGTGTGTGTGTGTGGCATGTGTGTGTGTGTGTGTGTGGCATGGGTGTAGGTGTGGGTGTGTGTGGGGCTGCAGTGTTGGTGGGGGTGCAGTATGAGTGTGGGTGTGGATGTGGCATGGATGTGTGTGTGTGTGTGTTGGGGGGGTGCAGTGTGTGTGTGTGTGTGTGTGTGGCATGGGTTTGTGTGTGTGTGTGTGTGGCATGGGTGTGGGTGTGGGTGTGGGTGTGTGTGGGGTTGCAGTGTGGGTGTTGATGGGCATGCAGTGTGGGGGTGTGGGGGTGTGTTGGGGGGGAGGGTGCAGTGTGTGTGTGTGTGTGTGTGTGTGTGTGTGTGTGTGTGTGTGTGTGAGTGAGTGAGTGTGAGTGAGTGAGTGTGTGTGTGTGGCATGTGTGTGTGTGTGGCATGGGTGTAGGTGTGGGTGTGTGTGGGGCTGCAGTGTGGGTGTGGGTGTTGGTGGGGGTGCAGTATGAGTGTGGGTGTGGATGTGGCATGGATGTGTGTGTGTGTGTGTTGGGGGGGTGCAGTGTGTGTGTGTGTGTGTGTGTGGCATGGGTGTGTGTGTGTGTGTGTGTGGCATGGGTGTGGGTGTGGGTGTGTGGGGGGGCTGCAGTGTGGGTGTGGGTGTTGATGAGCGTGCAGTGTGGGTGTAGGTGTGGGTGTGGGTATGGGTGTTGGTGCGGGTGCAGTATGGGTGTTGGTGGGGGTGGGGGTGCAGTCTGAGTGTGGGTGTGGGTGTGGATGTGGGTACGGGTGCTGGTGCGGGAGGGCGTTGGGTGGTTCACGGGTGTGCCCGAAGTCTAAGGCACCTTAAATTATTGTGAAGGCCGTGATATAACTGAAAAGTGCTCAAAGTGACTCACTGACAGTAAGGGGGATAGACTTTCGTGTATAACAATGTTTCGCGCAGAATGTGAGTTAACAGTCGCAGGTTTGTTCAGAAAAAAAGTTGCACTGTGAAACCCGACAGTCGGTTCAATAAAGCAAAGCTTGTGACAGCTGTTTCACCAATATTAGTTGTGAGCATGAAAGGTCACAATCTATAATGAGAGTATATTGAGCGTGCTGCTACCCCTGTGTTGATGTCTGTGATAACGATACGATACGGATCACTGCTGGGGGCCATCATGAGTTCAGTAACCATTATAATTCAAGCACCGTGCGGTTAAATCAGGTAATAAACTCTATTGCTTGTCGTAAGAGGCGACTATTGTGGATTGGGTGGCCCGGAGCGATGACTTGATCGATTTCGTGTGAAAGTGCCCCGACGGAGTAGGCCTCGATTATTTTCAGGTCGATGCAATATACCCTACCGAGCAAAAGAAAGTATACACTTGAAATATAGAATTGACCCCTCAAAAATGAATTTCTTACGATTATGAAAGTGTTTCTTCTGTTTTTGTTATTCCACCACGTGTTTGCCCGTCCCAGACTCGACTACTTAAATCTCCCCGATATTTGGCTGGAATATTGCTGACGTGGCGTAAAACAACATGCATTTACGTTATGACCTTCCGTCCCTGGTGTGGTGTGGTGTTGTGTGGTGTGGTGTGGTGTGGTGTGGTGTGATGTGGATTACACTAGACTAAACGTAACTAGACTAAAACAGACAAGTGAGTGAGTGTGGTTTTACGCCGCATTTATCAATATCCCAGCAATATCACGGAGGGGGACACCAGAAACGGACTTCACACATTGCACCCATGTCGGAAATCGAACCCGGGTCTTTGGCGTGACGAGCGAATGCTTTAACCACTAGGCTACCCGACTGCACTTGAAAAACAGACAAGTGCACAGCACAGCACAGCAAAGCATAGCACAGCAGTGTGATTATTCAAATTCCTGTGACATGCCACAGGTGCGTTACCACATGTTGTCGTATACAGTGAAACCCCTATACTCCGAACCAAATCGTTTCAAGCAGACATGCACTGCGTTTGTAAACAGCTCCGGGTTCCGATTAGAAGCATTACACACCGTAAGCGGATACCAGCGTGTTGGTACACTGTTAGTCCGTGTTTGGGCAGCGTGTTGGTACACTGTTATTCTGTGTTTGGGCAGCGTTTGGCCCCCTTGGTGTGCCAGAAACCTAGGATCCTGGGTTCGAATCCCAGATACATCCTGATTATGTTTCTTGGTTTGTCAGCTCTTTGATCGTGATCAAGAGTTAAAAACGTGCATCGCTTCGTATTTCCTCCCACATTAAATTGACACCGGAATAATAACACTACCTTTACGCTCGGAGACATCCAGGACTGCCAAATAGTTCACAGAAAGGTTTCCATTAAACTGAGGAGCAGGACATATATTTGCACGGCAAATTTGATTTTCGTGAAGGAAGTCTAAGAATCACTTGTTTGTTTTGTGTGTTAGTTTGATTGGTTTTTAACACCGCACGCAACAACAGTAGCTAGTCCAGCCATATGACGGCGGTCTGTAAATAATCGAGTCTGGACCAAACATTCCAGTGATTTGCATCATCAGCATGGACCTACGCAATTGGGATACGATGACATGCAGCAACCAAGTCAGCGCGCCTGACTACCCGATCCCGTTAGTCGCCTCTTACGACAAGCATGGATTGCTGAAGACCAATTCTAACCCGGATCTTCACGAAGTCTTTGAATCACTATGGTCCTAATTTGACAGTCAGTTGTTTTTTCGTCAGGGGGCCAGAGACAACGGTTACATGCACAACAAGACCCTCACGCAATTACAGACAATGTAAGCTCATATGCCTTCGATCATTTAACCAAATTAATGATTCTTTAAATTACAGTTGTTGCAGGCGGCAGACGATACTTCACTTTGCTTCTGTGAGTGCTTCATACGACTGATATCGACAGCGTCGTTAAAAGCAATCACAGGATCACCAACGTAAGTTTTATAATGCCGGAATTAACATACGAGCCTTTTTACTGCCAAAATCCCGACACATTTCTTCGACATCTCATCCCACACTTCCCCTTTAAGCAATTAGAACAGGGCGCAATCACCCATCCAAGGATTTTATGACTTGTTTATCTCCAAACACCATTTCGGTACTTATTTGTAAGGCAAATACCAGACAACAAAATAATACTTATCAACCTGTCGCGCGCATCTATTAACGCCACTGGATCCAACCCCAAAGTTCAACCAATGGTGGAATGTCTTCCTTCGCTCAGTCCATTCAGCTTGGTAGCGCTTGTTAAGAACTTGTATTGATCATGCGATTCCAGATCAGCGGCCCGTCCGCGCATGTCATAGAATCTGTAGATATAAAACTGATTGGCGTGTAGTCATCATCCACTTTTAAACTTGAACGCAGACGACAGATCGGCCGAGGCAGACGACCCGGCACCCTCATACAGACACAGTGTCCACGATATTCAGACAATGGAGACTGTGAAGATTCTCTTTTCCGTCTGTGTTCTTCTGCTTCTAAATGGGATGGTTCTATGGTAAGTGAAACTTTGTCCAACTTCACATGTTTATCTACATATAGCGTAATTGGGAATGGGGTGTTGATTAAAGTAACGGACGTGGCGACGAACTACCCACTACCGAACATGCTCACATACTAGCGCGATGCTTTACAGATATCGAATATAATTTATGATATTGTATTTCAAAGATTTTTCACGAGGAAGAGAGTTGAATGGGGAATGGGAGTTGGTTGACGAACAAGTTGAGAACTGTTTGTTGGCATTGTAGAAGTTGGTGAGTAAATTAGAAAAATAACAACTTCTAGTTTATTGTATATAGCGACGTTTCGATGTATATTTTTACACCGTTCAACAAGTTGAGAATGAAGCTGTTTCTAAATATGCTCTCATAAGCTCGCTACTTTACAGGTATTGAATATGATTAATAATTTTGTTAGACTTTTATAAGTAGGATAGTTAAATGGGGGTGAGGATGGGGGTGCGGATATGGATGGTGATGTGGATGGCGATGAGGGATTTGGATGGCGATAATAATAATGTATTTAAAAACTTTACATACGTAACGTCGTTAAATGTAGATGAACGTTGCGATGGGGATGGTTGATGCGGATGGGATGGTTGATGCGGATGGGGATGGAGTATTTGTATGGTGAACGACGTGATAACTTACCTATGACATAAACTAATATCAGCTCCATGATTTACAGATTTATGAATACTAATATTTTATTTTAAAAACTTTTAATAGGAAACAAACATATCACGATGCGTCACATTCATTAACAAGACTTTTATGACTTATACTTTGATATTGTGGAAATCTCATTTACAGAATCGAGTTTTAATTATTTCCTGTTTTCTAATTAACAATCTTATTGGAATTTATGCCAAAACATGAACAGATACCAACTTTTTAACAACACGTAACAATAACTACTCATGCTAACCACAAAATAATTACCATTATTAATTTCTATGTACATAAGTGGGTCGATGATCCAGAGAATTCTCTTGGCACCAAAATACCCTGTTCACGTACCTGTTATTCATATGAGATGCCGATAAACTAATTGTAGAGGAAAGACTGATTTGAGACCGATAAGACGTGAAGTAATTGTCATTGAAGGATAACACAGTGATACACGAAAGAAGTTCATCCAGTAGCACATCAGCGATTTCTCTCCGCGCGTTCAGCACGAAATATTGATTTGTCCATAATTGTCATGATGATGTTAACGATATTTTCGTATATGTTCCTTTATATAGTTGTTTTATATATTATTGATAATCTAAACCAGCTGTTACATGTGGCAAAAAAAGAAACTTTCATCAATCCCCCCTGAAAGATTGTTTTCTGACGACCTTACGTCTAAGTAAACGCTATCACTCCCTGAAATGCTATAGTGAGTTAGTTTGGTCTAACGCCGCTTTAAACATTGAAATGCTGAAATATATGTTTTTATATTAATATACGTTCTCATGGTATGCTGCAGCAAGTACAGTAAACTACGGTTATAACGAACTCAAAGGGACTACTAATTTTAGTTCTTTATAGCCGTAGTTCGTTATAAGTACATATAGTTTACTGTAAGTAAATTTAAAACGTCAACACCAGAGAATAATCAGTCGATTATCTGCCCAACAGATTATGTTTGAATTATAGTCAAAATAGTGATGAATTGATGACTGAAAGTCAGTGATGACACCCGGTGTTCGCCGAGAGGGGAGGCATGTCCTGCTCTACGGGTAGCCACAGGTTTAAGTTATAAGTACATGTGATCGTCTAGTGGAGGTGAGGTGAGGTGACAGGGGGTTTAACGTCGCGTAAGATTATTGCACTTATATAGCGACGTGCATGTACGTGTGTGTGTGTGTGGCTGCTTGTACTAGATGGGACTGATGCCGATTTATAGTGCTAACTCACTGAGATACTATGCCGCAGTTTAACATGAATACCCCACTCAGATACAGTATACTGACTCCGAGCCGACCAGTCCTTGTTTTAGCCCCTTAATGCCGAGCGGCAGACAGGGTAACACCAAGTACCATCTTTTAGTTTGATGCGGCCGGGGATCGAACCCCGGACCTTCCGCTCTCCGGGCGGACGCTCTACCACTAGACCACGGAGGCGGTCTCGTCTTGTGGATGTGGAGTCCGCATCTATATCCCGGCGGACTGTACCAAATCAAGTTGAGTGAGTGAGTGAGTGAGTGAGTGAGTGAGTGATCAGTTGTCAAATCACACTTACATCCACCGATTTGAATAACGGAACACATCCACGAGGATAAATCATTTCAAGAAATCTTTCTCAATCAAGTGCTGTTTCAGCAATTTTCAAGGTATGTATGGCAATATACTTTGGGCAGAAAACACGATAGAAATCGACTAGATGTGTGTATTTCAATAAAGGGGACGACAGAAAGCTAAATATAACGTTTAAAACCACTCTCTGCGCGATCTGTCCAAATTCAATTTAGCGCCGACAAATCTACTGGTAACTTTCAAGTTGCAAACAGTATCAAACCATTTTTTATGTGGTGTTTCTACCGATTTTTGCCTTTTACGCCAAATAGAATCTGTTTCGGCGGATAATCGTGACTGCTTATTCTCTAGCGTTGACGTTTGATATTTACGCCGTTTTAACTCATAAAAAATACAGGAAATTCATTTTTCACGTAATAACATAAACACAAAGTTAAGCATACGCTATAAGATGAACATGGGTGCGAATGTAGCACGTGCGTCTTTGAAGCAATGGACGGAAATATTCAAGAATAACAAAAAACAAAAGAAAAACAAGAACGGGTTTCACACTGAGGACGTCAAACATAAAGGCCGACGTCAAACCATAAGTCAAAGGTCCAACCATTAAAAAGAACTCTACAACATTACTGACATCAAGATTCAAACACATGTGACTGTGTATATCTCTCAACTCCTTGTATAAATAGTGGTTAAAGTAGCGTAAAGAAATTGTCCTCCTGCTAGTGCCACGTAAATCCATTTTCGATCAAGGTAAGTAATATTGACTTGTGTTTTAGAACTTAGATTGTATTGTCTTTTTTAATATTGGCTAGCATACGGTACAGCCACTGGTAGCCAAAGTGATGGCATAAATCCTGCTGGGGAGTCATGCAGGAAGCATAGGTACTGTAAGTCCCCATGATTTCCAGTAAGGTGGTCTCACTTTGGTTATCAGGTCTATAGCCATGTTGTAATTGACAGGACTCAATCTATTATAGCTATATGTTTTTTAAAAGAAATTATGATCTAGTTTGTTTTATTAAAAACTGTGATATACTTTACTATTTTACTGTCTTTTGTCGACAGATATTTTAGATTTAATACCTAGTTCCCATCGCTATATGGCTGAAATATTGCCGATGCGATGTAAAATTTAACTCACTCACTCACTCCTTGCATATAGGATATTAACAAACAAGATAATTATGTCCACAAACATTTGGATTATCGACAAGAATTCCATAATCATATAGTCACTGAACAACATCTTAATGATGTCGTACTCCCATGTTGGCGAACGTTTGGACAATCTCCTAAATCAAGCATGCAACTAATAACTTGGATGAAGCTCATATCGACATCGTTGGTATCGGTCCTGTAAAGTAAGCAGCGTACTTAAAGAGGTTGCAGATGCAGCATCGCCCAGCGTTACACTTTGTACGACGTAAAAACAGGTCACCAACACTAATCCTTGTGAAATTCAACACCCTCGGGTCGCTGTTTCAAATATTCTATATACTGTAAAACAGGAATTTAATGCGACATGAAAATAATGGGAGCTCTTGATTTTAGACATAAATGTGCATTTTAAAAATGCGAGTGCCCATACCCTTTCCTAAAACTTTAGGTGCTGGATTTATGTTCTGTGTTATTTTAATCAATGTAACCTACGTAAATAAAAGCCTCACCTGAAAACGCTTTGTTTGTTTCAAATGACGTTTTAAGCAGGAACTGTGAGTAGACAGAGATAAATAAAATAACTGTGCATATTAAATCCCCTGTCCATGTTTTTTCAGTGTGAGATTCCTTCCTTATTTTAAAATTATTTAAGCTAATTGCCCGTATGTTTGATGGCCAAACTTGAGAATGGTTTCCTTGCAGCTATCATTGTGTTAGTGCTGTTTTAGTTGACAGTCTGTTGGTACTAGTATATACGTTCGGCCCTTTGATGATCACGTATATTTGATTATATGTTATCATGATAATATGTGTTATCAATGGCTACTACTACTACTACTACTACTACTACTACTACTACTACTACTACCACTACTACTACCACTACTACTAGTAGTACTAGTTCGCCCCGATTATGTTTCTAGGTTTGTCAGCACCATACCCGTGCTCGTGGGTTTCACCGAAGTGGTAAACGTCTGAGACCTGCATCACTTCGGGCTTTCCTCCCACATCAAGCTGACACGCCGCGATATAACTGGAATATTGTTAAAAGCGGCGTTAAACCCAACTCACTCACTCACTCACTGGTAGTACTACTTCTACTACTGGGGGGCACGGGTGACCCAGTCGTCTAAGGCGCCGCGATTCGTTCTGCAGAGTTGCGTCCCTTGGGCACGCCAGAAACCTATGATTGTGGGTTCGAATCCCGGTTCGCCCCGATTTTGTTGCTAGGTTTGTCAGCACCATACCCGTGCTCGTGGGTAAACTCAACTCACTCACTCACTACTACTACTACTACTACTACTACTACTACTACTACTACTACTACTACTACTACTACCAATGATAATTATGATAGGTTACTTCATCTTCCGAATTATATCATTTAACTCCTTTTTACAAATGTAATTCACTGCACCATATAATCCAGCCACATTTTAATAATTTCATCTTCCAGTACATCTTATATATATATACATGCATATATGAAGTCAAACACCATGTTTCACTATGATGAAGTAATAATATAATATAATCCAGCATGTCATCATGTCAAGCAATGGTTTTTCTCAAAAGTGTCATAAGTGCGCGCGAATATAATTCATATGACATATCATCGCATCTTTGATCTTTAACCATCCTCTCTGTGGCCATGCTGTGTACATCAGCTGTAAGCTGCTGACATATCCATGCAATCCAGTCTTCATGTTGCGTGTTTCGTAAGAATATAGTGGACGCTTATGGGTAATTATGTCCTAAATCAAACCAATACGACTATGTTGTGACGATAGATTAAACAATAAGTATGTTACACCGAGAAGGTTTAATGATAGCTCCAAGGCTGATGGTATTTATGGGGCATAAATCAAATAATTGACATGATCCATATTATTCAACTAGTCTTCTTTGCCCTTGTTTGTGTTCACAAACACGGACGTTATACATGCACTAGAAGTACATGGGTACTGCGGCTGCAAATAGTTTACCATGATTCTATTATATGAATTGATTCAATCATGGTTTAGTTTTGGGCTTGGACGGGTCCAAATTTACTACCCGGGTACCCACCACCCTATTACCCGACCCTACCCGGGTACCCGCTGTAGATATGTAGAGATAGGTACAAACTGTCCGATTTGGACAAGTTTGACCGTAGCCCTGGCAAGATGTATTTAGATACACGTGTATAACCGCTCATGCATACACTGAAGTTTAATGCATGAAGTTTTATCTTTATTCAAACATATAAAAGTAAGAAGGAATGTCAGAAAGAATAGGAATATTAGTGACTTATAGTGTAACCATAGAGTTTTAGATAATGTTTGTCATTAAACAATATATATCACGTGGCTAACAACGGGTCCGGGTAGTCCTGTGGGTACCCGGGTCCTACTTAGGACCCACCCGACCCGAGTACCCGAGTTACCCGTCCAAGCCCTAGAAACTTTAGTCCCATTAGAACCGCTTGAGTCATAATTACCAACTCTACTGTCAGACACGGGATATTTATCTGTATACGGATGACGACACGACTCTTCTCACTTGCAATCGCGAAATTTGCTACTGGATTAAGCATGAACTCCAAACTTTATGGTTTATGGCGAATTAGGCAGGGAACCTGAACGCATAACAATCTCAAAACTTTTAATTAAATTCTGACATAACATCGCAACACCTATGTTTGATAAGAAAGTTTCACAAATGATATATCACTTTGTTGGAAGGAATCATGATGTAGGTAATACCTGGCTAGTATCGCGAAAGATGAAGCCCTTGAGATCAGGCCGTTTTTCTAAAAAAATATTAACGTAATTATCGTATGGTTTATCTAAGAGATACCGATTTGCCAAATGAACTCCGCCGTTCACCACAAGCCCTTCAGCATTGTTTTATGGCGCTCACAGTGTTGTAAAACCAACAGATTTCTAAAAAAAATCACTTTATTTCTGAGCAGGAGGATTTTGGCACTGACGAATTCAAAATGAACAAAAGTTTCAATAAAATCAGTAAACTGGCTATCGTGTCACTGGATGGTCTGGCCCAATATCACTGGCTTGTCTGATAGGGACAAGCGGTCGTATTCCTGGGTACTGCCTCGCTATGTTAGGCAACGTACATGTACGTGTAATTGTCAGTGCGTGGAGCTACCGGAAGGGTAGGACATGCTTACCCTTTTCGCGAACACCTGGTGTCATTCCTGATCTATTCATATTATGTTCATCGGTGCTTTGCCTTTCACGCCCGTATGGAATATATACTGTAGTTATGTACGTAACAGAACTCATTCAAGTAATTTGAGACGTTGATACCTTGAATATATATTAAACTTAAATCAATTCGGCTTATGTACATATGTTTGGGTTTTCGTGAGGATGGTTTAATACCGCTTTCAACAGTAATTCACTTACATCACGATGTGTGAGATTAACAAGGACGGACGCCCAGAGCGTGATTACTAGTATGAGCAACGGTTCAAGCCGTTTGGATACCATGACACGCAATCAAACAAACCACCGTGCCAGACCACCCGATCAATTTAGTCGCTTAGTCGACAAGGATTGGTTGCTGAGGACCTATTCTAACCTGGAATACCCACGGGGTATGCAATGATCATCATCAGTATCCTCTGCTTTGGATGCTGCCAATACAACAGCAGGTGCAAAGTGAACGCTTATTCCCTGGTTTAAAATCAACGTCTACATTAATTTCCGGTCCAACTTCAAACATAACAATCATTTCTTTAGTAATGTGAAAATAATGTAACCATTGGTGTCACCTGTTATTGCAGTGCCAACAAATATAGTCCTTTACAAACGCCACTGTATCGCTATCCAACACGGAGAGACTGTGAACTAGATCATTTGATGGGTTACTTAGGTAAACAGTTAGTGTGTTACAACGATCCGGCCTTAACAAACGTTCCCATGAGGGTCGGCGCCAAGGGCATGTGCTGCGGCTCCAGTTATTATGAGCAGAAAATAGTAAATCGTGACTGGAAAGGCCAATTCAGCAATCTGATGAGATGATAAGTCCTTGGTGGTTTGAAATAAATCATCTAAAATATGCTGAACAATGATATTATGCTGGTAATTTCTATTAAAACAACACGCACATTATGATCAAATTAGCATGTCATAATCTGATATCATTAGAGTGAGAATTTTATCTTGATTGTCTGAAGATCAGATCATATCTGTTATTCACAGAATCAAATGCACAACACAATTTGAATAAAAAAGGAAATATGATTCAATAGGAACCGATAAAAATGGGTTTATTTCGATCCCATGGGTTTCAAGGGTAGTAGGTCCAAAGTTTGCTCTGGACAAGGCGAGTTATGGATGATGCTGTCAGCCTCGATGACATCGTTAAAAGCGTGTACCCGACGACGAACATCTTTGCTTATAATATCAATCACTGTTTTCTCTGGTTTAGACTAACATATTTACAGGACGACATAATATAGATGGTATATTACTGAGTGTGATGTGACTCACATACAAACTTAAATGTTAAAGACTGAACTAAATTAATACTACTTATACTAGTTAATTAAAGGAAAACCATAATGCATTTAATCTTTTGATACCGAGTGTCCGACAACAAGATGACCGAGTTTTACTCTTCAGCTATTCCCCATCGTTAAACAATGTGTTTAAATGACATGAAAGAGACAGATAAATGGATGTTTTTGTCAATGGGAGGAAAAGGTTAAATACCCCTTTGAGGATTCAGTTAGCCTGTGTACCGAGTGGCCTTTGCGTGTGTTGAGAGATATCAGTGGTAAGCTTAGGTGAAATGTTGATTGTATGACATGTGTCTTGACGTGGGGCGTTGCTCATAATATCAATCATTGGTTTGTCTGGTCCAGACTCGCGTAGTTACACGCCACCGTCATACAGCTGGAATATCAATATGCAACGTTGAAAACACACTTGCCAACAAACTGGAATTCTAAATACTGAGGTTGTTTGTTGTTTGACACTGAGCTCATCAGTATTCAAGTTATATGACGGCGGTCTGTAAATAATCGTGTCTGGACCAGACAATCCAGTGATGGACATCATGAGCATCGATCCTCGCAATTGGGATACGATGACATGCATCAACCAAGTCAGCGAGCCTGACTACCCGATCCCGTTAGTCGCCTCGTACGACAATCATAGTCGCCTTTTGTAGCAAGCATGGGTGGTTGAAGACCTATTCCATCCTGGATCTTCACGGGTCAAACAAATACTGAGGCAAAATAAAAAAAAAACCTTCTGCTCGTTGATTAAACTTCAATAAGAGATGTAGTCATAGATTCGTATCACGGACCTGTCTCAGGGAACCATTGACCATGAAATAGAATCGATGAGGTAATTTTAAAGCATGTGATAAAACCGAACACAGTAGGGAGCCGTGCCATTTTCAATTTTACATTTAACACACATGATCAAAGGATCACTTATTGATACGCCAATTAGCGTTACCCTGATTGTTATATACCTCAGCGAGATTCCCTACAGGCGGAGACGCTTTAAAGTGATACCAGCGGCTACTTTATTTGAAATTTATGCACTGACGTAATTGAAACCATGTTGATTAGGTACTAATTTGACAGTAATAGTTCTAACGGTATTACTCTTTTCCTATCTAAGATTTTACCGTTAGATCGGATAGGCGGGTATTTTGTTGCAGATAGTGCAGGGATGACTGAGGCTAATAAATTGGTAATGGTTCTACAGGAGATGGCAATTTATTGTTAATATTTTATGTTATCTTTAATGGAATTATTATGGATTTGGGGTGTTTAGGGTCCTTTTGTCCGGTTTTGTGGACAAAAACAGTGAATAATAACCCGATCTGTTTTGTACTCAAATTAGGAATGGCTAGTTAAATCGCAATTAAATCTATTGCCTCTAATGTCAAGAAAGCTATGTTAGTATGAGCAACGGTTCAAGCCGTTTGGATACCATGACACGCAATCAAACAAACCACCGTGCCAGACCACCCGATCAATTTAGTCGCTTAGTCGACAAGGATTGGTTGCTGAGGACCTATTCTAACCTGGAATACCCACGGGGTATGCAATGATCATCATCAGTATCCTCTGCTTTGGATGCTGCCAATACAACAGCAGGTGCAAAGTGAACGCTTATTCCCTGGTTTAAAATCAACGTCTACATTAATTTCCGGTCCAACTTCAAACATAACAATCATTTCTTTAGTAATGTGAAAATAATGTAACCATTGGTGTCACCTGTTATTGCAGTGCCAACAAATATAGTCCTTTACAAACGCCACTGTATCGCTATCCAACACGGAGAGACTGTGAACTAGATCATTTGATGGGTTACTTAGGTAAACAGTTAGTGTGTTACAACGATCCGGCCTTAACAAACGTTCCCATGAGGGTCGGCGCCAAGGGCATGTGCTGCGGCTCCAGTTATTATGAGCAGAAAATAGTAAATCGTGACTGGAAAGGCCAATTCAGCAATCTGATGAGATGATAAGTCCTTGGTGGTTTGAAATAAATCATCTAAAATATGCTGAACAATGATATTATGCTGGTAATTTCTATTAAAACAACACGCACATTATGATCAAATTAGCATGTCATAATCTGATATCATTAGAGTGAGAATTTTATCTTGATTGTCTGAAGATCAGATCATATCTGTTATTCACAGAATCAAATGCACAACACAATTTGAATAAAAAAGGAAATATGATTCAATAGGAACCGATAAAAATGGGTTTATTTCGATCCCATGGGTTTCAAGGGTAGTAGGTCCAAAGTTTGCTCTGGACAAGGCGAGTTATGGATGATGCTGTCAGCCTCGATGACATCGTTAAAAGCGTGTACCCGACGACGAACATCTTTGCTTATAATATCAATCACTGTTTTCTCTGGTTTAGACTAACATATTTACAGGACGACATAATATAGATGGTATATTACTGAGTGTGATGTGACTCACATACAAACTTAAATGTTAAAGACTGAACTAAATTAATACTACTTATACTAGTTAATTAAAGGAAAACCATAATGCATTTAATCTTTTGATACCGAGTGTCCGACAACAAGATGACCGAGTTTTACTCTTCAGCTATTCCCCATCGTTAAACAATGTGTTTAAATGACATGAAAGAGACAGATAAATGGATGTTTTTGTCAATGGGAGGAAAAGGTTAAATACCCCTTTGAGGATTCAGTTAGCCTGTGTACCGAGTGGCCTTTGCGTGTGTTGAGAGATATCAGTGGTAAGCTTAGGTGAAATGTTGATTGTATGACATGTGTCTTGACGTGGGGCGTTGCTCATAATATCAATCATTGGTTTGTCTGGTCCAGACTCGCGTAGTTACACGCCACCGTCATACAGCTGGAATATCAATATGCAACGTTGAAAACACACTTGCCAACAAACTGGAATTCTAAATACTGAGGTTGTTTGTTGTTTGACACTGAGCTCATCAGTATTCAAGTTATATGACGGCGGTCTGTAAATAATCGTGTCTGGACCAGACAATCCAGTGATGGACATCATGAGCATCGATCCTCGCAATTGGGATACGATGACATGCATCAACCAAGTCAGCGAGCCTGACTACCCGATCCCGTTAGTCGCCTCGTACGACAATCATAGTCGCCTTTTGTAGCAAGCATGGGTGGTTGAAGACCTATTCCATCCTGGATCTTCACGGGTCAAACAAATACTGAGGCAAAATAAAAAAAAAACCTTCTGCTCGTTGATTAAACTTCAATAAGAGATGTAGTCATAGATTCGTATCACGGACCTGTCTCAGGGAACCATTGACCATGAAATAGAATCGATGAGGTAATTTTAAAGCATGTGATAAAACCGAACACAGTAGGGAGCCGTGCCATTTTCAATTTTACATTTAACACACATGATCAAAGGATCACTTATTGATACGCCAATTAGCGTTACCCTGATTGTTATATACCTCAGCGAGATTCCCTACAGGCGGAGACGCTTTAAAGTGATACCAGCGGCTACTTTATTTGAAATTTATGCACTGACGTAATTGAAACCATGTTGATTAGGTACTAATTTGACAGTAATAGTTCTAACGGTATTACTCTTTTCCTATCTAAGATTTTACCGTTAGATCGGATAGGCGGGTATTTTGTTGCAGATAGTGCAGGGATGACTGAGGCTAATAAATTGGTAATGGTTCTACAGGAGATGGCAATTTATTGTTAATATTTTATGTTATCTTTAATGGAATTATTATGGATTTGGGGTGTTTAGGGTCCTTTTGTCCGGTTTTGTGGACAAAAACAGTGAATAATAACCCGATCTGTTTTGTACTCAAATTAGGAATGGCTAGTTAAATCGCAATTAAATCTATTGCCTCTAATGTCAAGAAAGCTATGTTCTGTCTCCTAAAAGGCGCAAGAAATACTAGTATTAATTTTCCTCTCGTCTTTTGATTCTATGGTATCACCTATCTTTTTATATAGTTCAGAAATATGGGGATACGAAACATTACAAATTATTGAATGTTCATTTAAAATATTTAAATTTGCTACTGGATTAAGCATGATCTTCAAACTTTATGGTTTATGGCAAATTATGCAGGGAACCTGAACGCATAACTATCTCAAAACGTGTAAGTAAATTCTGGCATAACATCGCAACACCTATGTGTGATAAGAAACTTTCGCAAACAATTCATCACTTTGTTAAACGGAATCATGATGTAAGTTATACCTGGCTAGCAGGGAGTAAAACTTTATTAAATAACTGTGGACTAACACACATATTCTATAACCCTGTCACCTGTAATACCACATGGCTGGTTGCTAAGGTAGTCGAGGAAATACAAGATCAATTCCTACTATACTGTAGAAGAGCCAAAATTTAAAAGATACCTTTTGATGACAAAAAATATGTATATTCCAATCTTAAAATTCAGAATATGTAACCATAATTCACCAATTGAAATTGCCGTTGGAATAATGTAAAGAAAGAAGATCGTGTATGTGAATTGTGCAACTCTCACTCAGTTGCTGACGAATTTCATTATCTGTTTGGGTGAGGGCTCTGTCACAATATAGACTTGTATACTTTATCTATGATCTAATTTGTACACATTTAAGAGGTTATTGTCCAGTCAAAACACCAGAGATCTTAAGAACCTATCGAGATTAACTGATGAAATATTTGAAACATTACGAAAACCCAAAACAGAAAGGAATATATTCATGCATGAAAAACTGTCATCTTGTCACATATAAATACTTCATGTTTGTTTGTTGTTCAACGCCGTATTCAGCAATATTACAGCATTAGGACGGCGGTCTGTAAATAATCGAGTTTGGACCAGTCAATCCAGAGATTGACATCATGAGCATCGATCCACGCAATTAGGATCGATGACATGCATCAACCAAATCAGCAATCCTGACTACCCGATCCCGTTAGTCGCCTCTTACAACAAGCATGGTCGCCTTTTACGGCAAGTAAGGGTCGCTGAAGACCGATTCTACCCCGGATCTTCACGGGTCAATACCTTATGTCTACATGCTTACTCTTTTGCACTCTTTTGTACCACCGCCGGTGGTTTGGAGAGAATAAACTGCCCATAAGCTAGTGAACGTGATTGATTGACACGTGTGACGTAACCTTATAGTTCAGTTCATGGAGGACGTATTCATAATCGATACACGCAATAATCAATGACGTAAATTATAAAAACATGTTATTTATTATATATTTATACATGTTATTGATGCCTTCTCTTTTTTTAAGTTAAATGACAAAAAAAAACGTTTTCAGGAGCGCTTACATTGGATGTCGTTCTTATATATGAAAACATTAGTCAATAAGCTTCATCGATCAGTGAGATAAGCTTCATGGTAACGTCAACTATAACATATCAACCGTTATAGCACGCGCCAATACTTTCGACCAATGGCTGGTCACTATTTCGGTCACGTGGAGTACATTTATATGCTGTGAAAGTTCCGTTATGTAACAGTTAGAGGGTGAAACACGTGCTTCGTGAGGTTTTGTACATTTCAGCTTGACACGCTTTAAACAAGAATAAAATGTTTGAACCGTACAGTTTATATGACATCGTGCAATCAACTTCGAATGTGAATGGTGGAGATTGTGCGATCTGGCAATGTATGGTTCGAAGAACTCGAGTGTTTGGCTGTTCACTAACATAGACAGAGAACTTGTGCGTGTATATATCGGCATTTACTACAAGGAATCCTCTTTCTATTACAAACATATCAACCGTAACATCTCAACTATAAGAATAGCGCCACACTGTCCTTAGATTTACGCTGACGGCTATAGACTATAGAAGTATATCAACCTCAATCAAACCCACCTGTCGCTCAAGAGTTTACAACGAGTTTATAAGGGCTTATGTAAGGAAGAGATATCCATGACAGTGTTTCCTTAACAACGGTGTTAAATTGAAAGGATAACGTGTACAAATCAAGACGCTGTAGAAATCTGCCGACGACGTAGAGTGGGTTTTTTGGTACAGCCAAAATGTTATGAATTTTATTGAATTGAGTTGGTATAAAATTTGTAGATAAGCGAAAAACGTCAAGCTTGTGTTTGGTGGACAGTAGTGTTTCTAAGTCGTGTCAGGAATCCTATTATTCTGGGTTCAAATCCCGGATTCGCGCTGATTGTGACTTGATTTGTATAACGTCATATACTGTTCCTGCCACGCCAAGCTACCATGACGTAGGGACTTATCGGAGAATGTGAAGACTCCCCAACACTGCAGCCTTCTGCGTTACCCAGATTGTCAGAAGGGCTGTATTCCTGGTAGCAAACCCGGATACTCTCCCAATGTCTGTCAACAAATTGGTAGGTACCAAACCTAAGGCACCGAGAACAATGGGGAGTCGAACAACTTGGTACTTGGGATGGAATCGTGACATTTCGAAAGCGAGGTCTGCATATTTGCCATGTTTTTCCTCAATCTTGTCAATCGCATTAGTGTCAAAAGGGACAAGATCATGTTTGTTTGCCTGGATACGTCTGAGGCTGTAAATTGGTCTATTCCAAAGAATTTTGCATTTGTATTTTCCATGACGCCCTCTACATATTATTATTATTATTATTATTATTATTATTATTATCATTATTCGATGAAGCATTCTGGGTGAGTAATGTATCTGATTATTCACCATCAGATATTTGCATATGGACGGACGAGTCTCAGCCGATGCAGCACGTTGTCCCTGTGCTTTGTGCCAACCAGATTCGTTATGTTTTAGTTACTCTTATGGGATATCATGTATCTAATTAGTTAATTAAGCGCAGTAACTACGACAGCCGAACGTCAAATTGTGGTGACGGATCATCTCTCACAGAGGACACAGTTTTTTCTTTCAAGTATTTCAACACACTGATCAGAGGTAATATGACATGTTGCTACGAGGCGAAGAAAATATTCACGCGGCAATCATTATATCTCATTTTGACCTTAAAAAGAGCCTTTTGGAAATTAGTACGGCGACAAAATTGGTGTGAGGTCACGCACTGTGAAACCGTAGTGTATTAATCAATGTAAATCCCAACTGCTACCAATAAACCTGTTTATATGTATTCAAACTGAGAATGATATTGCCACGTGAGAGATTAAAATCCACACCAATTCCTTGACAATCTACGAGTCCCATTCACGTGTCCGCTGAGTCGAACAATAGGACTCTTCAAAGACCAGTAGATTGTTTTTTTCCACTAGGTTAGAAATAAATTTGTGAAATTGTTCTGTTTGCGCCTAATTAATCATCCAAGTCAGCTTGACTGTGCTTTGACAGACCTATTCCCGTTGGGAATGAACGCGGAATTAACTTTTAACACTTTCTTGTGGAGTAATCTGTTTTAACAAGACATGACCTTTCAGATCGGGGTCATGGGCTGCAAAATGAAACACCTGCTCTGAAAATAAGTTTTGCTATATTTTATATATTTACTACACCCAAAACTGCTCCAGTTTGTTAACAAGACTTAACTTCGCTTTGTGTCACTGTAAGAACGAGGACACGTTGAAGTAAGACTTTATATTGTTACTGCAAAATACGATATAATGGCCAATCCCATTATCAGCAACGTAATTCTTTCCATGACGATAGTTTTTTTCTGCAAAAGGCACAGTCCACTTTACGATTCCAAGTAAAACATAAGCATCTGTCGTAATCAAGTTTTGACGCTTGTCAAGGAATACAGCCCTTCTGACAATCTAGGTAATGCAGAAGTCTGCAGCGTTGGGGAATCTTCACATTCTCCGAAAAGCTCTGGGTGGCATGGGTGTGACTAGGCAGCGCTTCCTGGGAGAAGTCCCTTTCGCTGTCTGAGTTGCAAGGGCCCTGCGCTGATGATGAGCCTAACCAGCCGGACTGAGCCAGGCTCACCCAAACCCTCTTTGCATTTTTTATTTTAATATGTTAATAAAATAATGAATAATTGAGTTTATTGGGGAATAACAACACTTTCATGCCCGGCTGATGGATACATCTCAGGAACACGCCTACATAGTTGGTATAACCATCAGTACCAGATTCCCACTTAAAGCATTCTCGAAATATTCACTCCTTACCATTGCCTACCATCGTGAGAGCAAACAGTTGGTATCGCGATCGGTTATATATCCGAATTCGATATGGTCACTAAAAGAAACAGCCATGTCATTTATCACGAACTTATTTCTAGCTGGTGATTTTCTTTTAGCCAAGAAGAAAACACATAAAAGAACGTCGAAGATAATTCATCCCATGATTCACGTTAGATGTCGAGCAAACATATAAACTCGATAAAAAAAAGCATACGATATTAAACAAAAAGTAATTGACATACCCATGTCATGTAGCGTCTCCAACTCCACAACCACAGTCACTGTAAGTCACGCATGTGCCCAGGCCGCTTTGGGAGATTATAATTAGAATAGAAGGGACGGATGATGAAGATGTGATGAAGGTTTGATGATGCTACGTTATGCCACGGGAGTCAAATTTCATGCTTCATGTCTCTTTTGATTAATCCCCGTCTTTGAAGAGTTTTTGTGACTTGTCTGTTGTCTCCTGCTGCCAAGGCGCAAAGCGATATTTGAAGTCACTAAATGTTATTTATTCAAAGGGTGGTGATACCATGGAGTGGGTTGTCCTGGAGTAGAACTTTAAACACAGTCAATGACCTATATGAGAAGAGACTGGGATTGATAGGAATAATAGTTTGTACTTATGTTAATTTTGCAATTGGTATATGTTCGTCTGTCTGTCTGTCTGTCCATCTTCATGTATCCACCGTGCCTATCGACTTGTGTACTTAATTGAATCTACAATCTCTCCCCCCCCCCCCCCCCCCCCTCTCTCCTTCTTATCGTTATAATACGTCGCCGCACTTAAGATGCTGAGAGGACCGCGTCTGTCTTGAGATTGGAAGGTCGGTCGGTAGTTAACATCATACAAAAATACCTGAACATATGGTACTTGTTGTTTCCCTCCCAAGCTCTCGGCATAGAGGGGATAAAACACAGACTAGTCGGCTATAAATATACTCTCTCTGAGTTTGGCATCAATGTTTAACTGCGGCGATGTATCTCAGTGGGCTAGTATTATAAAACTAGCATTAGTCTTGACAAGAACAAGCATCAGCACACAGGGGTACGTGCACCACTCTAAGTGTTATAATCCGGGACGCGGAGTCACGGTGCGGGACGAGCGAACGTCTTAGCCTAAAGGCCACTTTACCGACACTTGACGGTAGATTGTTCTACTAATACCTATCTTTTTGACATATCAATATAGCTGTATAGATCCGAAATAATCTATATCGATCAACACACTCGACTATGTCCTTTTGTCCATCGATATGCGTTTATATATCTAAGCGTGTTTATATAATCGTTAGGATTCCACGTTATCACACTGGCCTATGTGCTCAATTATTTAGGGCCTGCCTGATGACAGATATTTATTGCATAATCCCATCTTGCATAGTCTCATTCAACATCTACAAAATCCCATTACACTATACAAAGGTTAGGAAAGGAAGACCGTCTTTCATAACTCACGCCACACGCAGTCCGACACGTTGACCGGGAGTTCAACAGCGGCGCTTTGCCTGATTAGGTTGTAGATTTCTATATGGCTTCATGGTTCCTGGGGGACAAATCGCACTGTATGCATGACGTTATTAAGCAGAGATGCAGTCGCATGGACACATACAACGAGGGGGTAATCATATTACACCATTAACACCTTAAAAGAGATTAACACAAGGGAAACAGGTTTTGAATTGGTTCTAACAGTTTTCGTACCTCAGTCGTGGGGCCAGTTTGCCGTGGCCTTTATCTACACGATCTAACCCCAGTTCCACAAAGCAATCTTATCTCTAAGACTATAGTAACTCACACACCTTAACATGAATTTACTTTAGTTGTTGCGCTAAAATTGTTTTGTGGAACGGGGCCCTGATTAGTTACAGTAAAGTACGTTTGTAACGAACATGCTTATAACGAACTGACGGATATAACGAACCGATTTTTGGTCATGACTATTTGCTATAGTTATGCAGTATTTATGCTCATAACGAACTACGGTTATAACAAATTAAAGTTAGAGGTCCCTTTAAGGTCGTTATAACCGTAGTTTACTCACAGGTATTTTTATTCGGAGAATAGATGAGTTTCATCTGGAGTCGTGAATATGTATCCTAAACATCTCTAGGTTTGACTTGAGCGAGTGGTTTGTTTGGCAACGGTGGGGCAGGATACGCTTCTCCTTTCGCTAACACATGGTTTCATCACTATTTGATAGTTATTCATCTTTTAAACATTTAAAGATAACATAATCAGAATCGTACAATGAACAGATCTGCTTTTAGAAAAGAATATTTAATGTGATTATGGATGGAGTCTTTTATATATTAATGTTTCGTCGTTTAAATTACTGCAGCTATTATATCTATATATTGACCTGTATGTTTCTAATTATATACAACCATGGGTTGCCCCGTCGCCGCACAGTGCAGAGTGCAGAGATTCGTCCTTTGAACACGTCGGTTCAAATCCCGGTTCGCTGTTCTTTTCCTTGGTTTGTCAGCACCATACTCATTCCCATGGGTTTCAGCAAAGTTGTCGACGTCTAAGACCTGCATCACTTCGGGATTTCCTCCCACATCAAGCTGACACACCGTGTTATTACTGGAATACTAGCTTCAATGTAATAGGTGTCGACTTCCTATTTTCTGATATTTTTGACATATCACGTGTACTGTGAGAGCTCACTGAGTTTGTGAGTTATTGAGTAATATTAAAGCACTATTACAGCTTAACACATCATATCCAAGTGGGCAAGCGAACCTGGCTCACCGACGTGGCGAGCAAACGCTTTATCCTCCAGACCCCCTCCACCATATTTGTCTTGATCACGGTGTTGGTAATTGTAAATTGGGGATTTCCTAAAACAGATTGCATTCCCTGACTGACCAAACTGATTCATCATTTCCCGTTTCACGAATACAATATCCATTTAAAGTGTTCTTTTGAAATGCAAGGCACAGGAAATAACCTAATTTATTGTGTTGGAGAACAAAGACCAAAAGCCTTACCGGCACGGATCGAGTACGCTCATCCGCATCTCGAGCGATTTCTCATTTCGTATTCCTTTCCTGTTCTATCTTTTCAAACACTCAATCTCTTTGTGTCAAGCTCTGACATACAGATACGCTGTTCGGGTCAGTCTTTATATTCACTCCCACGTTTTGCAAATATTTGAGCCTATTGATTTGTAACAAGCGTTTTTATTGTTTCCCCTACTACTTTTGTTTCTATTAGGACAGTTCATCAGATGAACGTCGGATTGTGCGGTCGATGTTATGCAAGTTCTGTGTTGGACTTTCATTAATTCGGCGCGGTTCATTACAAGGGAAGGTTTGGTGATATCGGTAATTGCGACCACCCGCTTGTCGCTTGTCGCCTTGACTGGAAGGGCAACCCATAAAGCGGCCATGAGATCGCAGCTGGAGAAGATGTGGTTCGATAGACGGCAATCTCATGTTTGGCCATCGATTTTTGTATCACTGAGCTACCTATCTACAGGTATATATCCAATCTTCATCGAAGGTTGATGGTGGCCTAAAATGGAACACAAGAAATGGTTATTCGATTGGGATGTATTTGATACGGGTATCATAGTTTTGATCTGGACCTTACGTTGGCAGTGTTCCGCGACTGTGGTCAGTCCAGTAACGTTTGGATAACGTCAATTCCAATTTTCGAATGTCTCGTTTATTTTGCCTGTCAGTTTAAATAAACTGCCAACCCAATAATACACACATATGCTTACCTGTGTAACAATATGTCTATGCAATTATCGATCAATTGATCAATTTACCAACCCGTACATTCCAAATAACCTATTTTTCCAACCAACCATTCAGCCCACTACATATATATCTAGCCAACTTATATCTATCCAACTAACCACCTAACAAATTACCAATCTGCCCAGCCTACATCAACATATCCACCCAACCAACCATCTATCTATCCAGGCAGCCACTTATCTACCCAACCATCCGTCTACCTGACCACCCAACCATCCGTCTACCTGACCACCCAACCATACGTCTACCTGATCACCCAACCATACGTCTACCTGATCACCCAACCATCCGTCTACCTGATCACCCAACCATCCGTCTACCTAACCACCTAACGATCCGTCTACCTGACCACCCAACCATCCGTCTACCTGACCACCCAACCATCCGTCTACCTAACCACCCAACCATCCGTCTACCTGACCATCCAACCATCCGTCTACCTGACCATCCAACCATCCGTCTACCTGACCACCCAACCATCCGTCTACCTAACTACCCGACGATCCGTCTACCTGACCACCCAACCATCCGTCTACCTGACCACCCAACCATCCGCCTGACCACCCAACCACCCAATACCATCGGTCTACCTGACCACCCAACCGTCTACCTGATCACCCAACCATCCGTCTACCTGACCACCCAATACCACCCGTCTACCTGACCATCCTACCATCCGTCTACCTGATCACCCAACCATCCGTCTACCTAACCACCTAACGATCCGTCTACCTGACCACCCAACCATCCGTCTACCTGACCACCCAACCATCCGTCTACCTAACCACCCAACCATCCGTCTACCTGACCATCCAACCATCCGTCTACCTGACCATCCAACCATCCGTCTACCTGACCACCCAACCATCCGTCTACCTAACTACCCGACGATCCGTCTACCTGACCACCCAACCATCCGTCTACCTGACCACCCAACCATCCGCCTGACCACCCAACCACCCAATACCATCGGTCTACCTGACCACCCAACCGTCTACCTGATCACCCAACCATCCGTCTACCTGACCACCCAATACCACCCGTCTACCTGACCATCCTACCATCCGTCTACCTGATCACCCAACCATCCGTCTACCTGATCACCCAACCATCCGTCTACCTAACCACCCAACCATCCGTCTACCTGACCACCCAATACCACCCGTCTACCTGACCACCCAACGACCTATCTCTCCAAGCAACCATCTATATATCTCAAAATGAAAAACCCAACTCATTGTAAAGCAGCCATCTTTCGCTTCAAATAACTGTCTATCTGCGAATACAAATCATTCTTATTATCACCTATTTTTCTAACCACCTATCTTTCTAGTTATTTATCAATATTTATCTACACCCATCCCACCCCCACCACTTTTAATTTCCCTACCCATATGTCACCACGTACCAGACAAAACAGTGATTAATATTATGAAGCACCGATCCACGACGTCATGGTACCATTCGATCCTCTACGTCGGCTCGCATGACAAACAGGCGGCTTGGGACCAATCCTAATTCATAATGGTGTCAGTGAAAAAACGTGAAATCTGTGAAGAGACATATGGTATTAATGTACAAGAATATAGACTTAGACATTCGGAATATATAGGGGATTCGCGGCCAAAGGTATAACACTTTGATGTCTACTTTTTTCCACTTTGAAAGTTCCAAAAATTCAATACGTGTAGCGTGATCAAAATGTCCTTGGAAATAAAGGGGAAAAAAATCAGGAGGAGAAAAATTCGTAGGAGACCCTGTAAATCCAGGAGGTTCCCAGTAATTCAGTGAATGACTGCACTCGTCCATTTCCTCTCCTGTGAAGTGCCATACATTTCACCCCCTTCACACAGATCGCGAATCCGATACCGCTACTGACGGAGTGTTCCCACTCCCTGGCCATTGCAGAAAGTGGTCTGTCATCGTGCGATGAATTTAAGAGTCATTACCATCATCGATGGAACTTCCTGATACTCCTCTTGTGACAGCGTGTTCCACACACAAGTGATGATTTATTTACTGAAGGAAATTCGCAGTTGAAGAAATGAAAGGGATGTAGGTGGCTTGCGAACTCCTCAGAGACATGTAAGCTGAATTAGCAATCGGATGATATTTTTCTACCTTTTCAAGAAGCATTAAGCACTGAAATACATCATGTTGAATAACTCAGTATTATATTTTGAAGCACTTACACAAATCATTCGTGGGAATCATTTCACATGATTAAAAAATGATATAATTAGTTTTGGACGTGAATTGGCATTTAAAAACTCTTTGGTATCTTGGGGCTTCCATTTCGTCCCTTTTAGGAGTAAAGACGTTTCTGTGAACCTCTGTGATGTGACACGTTACATAGTACGTAACTATACGACGGAAGTGACATTTAGAAGCTGCCGTGTCGGCAAAGTCAGGATTGACATACCAAGAGATGAGCATCTCTTCAGCAACAACTCAGAACGTACATTTGCTCACTAAGACCAGGCCCGTTTCCGTGGGTTTCCATGGGTTTCGTTGGTAAATATCTGAGAGCCGCATCTCTTTTGAATTTCCTCCCAAATTAAAACAACAAGCCGCGTCATAAATGAAACAGCGTTCAGAGCGACGTTAAACCCAACACACAAACTACCAAAAGTAGAAAGTCGGTGGAACTATAATGCCTGGAAGTGACAGTAATAATATGTTCAAGCGTCGAGGTTGATGAAAACATTTCTAAATAGCCTACCTGAAACTTTGGGTAACGAAAACATCTATGTACCGTTGTTCTATTATCAATACTAAAGGCAGCTCACACCAGGTGTCAACAATATCTGATAGTTATACTTGAACGTATGCGTGACACAGTTGGAATCGTACAATGGACTTTTTGCAGAGATATATGATTATGGGAAGGGTTTTGTAATTTATTTGTATGGACATTAAATATACAAGAAACTATTCTAGGCCATGTTTTCCAAATTGAATGTTAACAGTTGATGATTACGAATGGAATATATGAACTAGTTTGATAATTATTTAATATATAATATATCTAATATATCTACAAGTGATGCCTTCAAGAGTAAGTAATTGCCTAAAGCGGATGCCATTTGGGAGGACGTTATTGTAGTGATGAGTGTTGTGGATGATTACGAATGCAAGTTATGAACTAGTTTGATAATAATCTAATATATAACATATCTGAAGTTCCAAGGGGTTTATTCGAAGGAAATGACAAAATAAATCTACAAAATATGTAAATTGAAACAAATGTTAATTTATCTATTAACTCTTAGATTTGTTTATTAAAATAAGAATATGACTGAATCTTCTTCTTTTAAACAATAAAATCAAAAGAGAGAAACGAGATATAACATCTCCCCATCTTTTCAGTGGTGAGTTAGTGGGAATTAAGCAATAGTCCAGCTATGTCATGGGGCTTCGTGTATTGCAACCGTGTGGGGATCGAAGCGACGAGCCAACGCTTTAACCCCTTTATCTACACACACACACACACACACACACGGTCGCGTTTTTGAATGATACACCGACCAGCATATGCTACAAGTGATGCCTTCGAGAGTAAGTAATTGCCCAAATCGGATGCCGTTTGGGAGGACGTTATTGTAGTGATGAGCGTTGTGGATTCATAATGGAAGCCGATCACGTTTATCATTATTAGAGGCAAGGAATAATCATTTCCTTGCGAAGATAAATCACGAGATCTAACTAGACACTCCCATGAAAAAGGTGTATCAATATTTATCGAAATCACAGCTACGTACTTCCTGATAATTAAGCCGATTTCCCCAATTAGGCCTCTCCTAGTATGATGATATTCTTTTGTTAGTCGGCAAGTGTTGTTGGAACCTTTATAGCCTTCCTATACCCATTGACCAACTGGACAGATGGCTTAAGGTGGTCTTCAGTCAAGCATGCATCGCACAAAATGTATGCAAGGCTGTTTGATCAATATCCCAATGATCAGTGCCTATGTCGTCCATCATACCAATATGAGTGAATTAAAAATTCATAAAAGGGAAGGAGCAGGTTTCAAAAGCCAAATGAGCATCACTTTAGAAAAGAAATTTAATTATCTAGCACTCGTTTTAACGAAAGAAATTATAAGTAAATTGTCTTCACTTCAACAATTGTCCTATAAATAAAAACTTCTTGAAAGTCTTCTTTCGTGTGGGAAGCTACTGACAGCAATAGCACAGCCATGCTCATGGTCATTCCGAGAAATGAATTTGAAAGGTCTGTAATTTGATTTCGTAAATTAGGCAGTGGTATTTGAAACCGTGCGGCGTGTTAGAGGTAATTTTTCTATAGCATTGAAGAAGCAAATGGGCCGAAGGGCAGTTTTGTCTGGACAGATGACACCTTCCAGTGGGCTGTAAAATACTTGTTATCTCATAACAAGTTGTCACCCTTCATACAAGGCGGCATTTATTGGCGACAGCACACATTTTCACGTTCGATGGAGCACGCTAACGCTGGGCTCAGGTCTCGTGCCATTAGGTGACACTGTAGTTGTTAAAAGAGGCGCTTTCGCCTGACCTCGGTTAATGCAGCGGTCGTACCAAAGAAAGGGTCTAAAAGGAGATGGTTAAATGATATAGTGTACCTGTGATGACGGGAAACTGTTGGCTGTAAGATGGGGAGACTGTTATTGTATCTTGTAGGAATTGCATCATCTTACATGTGTGCTGCGGGCTTTATTTATTCATGACTGTCGCCGCACTCGGCAATATTCCAGCTATATATTACGGCTGTTTATATATAATGTGTCGGCCAGACTATCCAGTGATTAGTAATAGGAACAAAGATCCAAGCTGTAGACAAAGTCATGAAACGTGACCATTATTGAAATTAAACTATCATCATTTGCTGGGGAATCTCAATGGGGCTATGCATGTAGCAAACGCTATAAGTACGAATCGCTTTGGATATATTACGTATCAACCTTGACTAATCATATTTAAGTATACATCTTGAATTTGTTTTGAATTTATGATTTGAGAGAATATATATATATATATATATATATATATATATATATATAATATATATATATATATATATATATATATATATATATATATATATAAATTCCCTTGTAGACTTGCCCACACGTTTAAGAATCTGCTGTTTCAAGTTCAAGTAGGAGCATCAATGTATACAGGATTAACTCCTGACTTTCAAATGAAGGTGTATCCTCTTGCTTGACAAAGGTACCAACATATGTACCGTAACATCGCATTGAAAGTTTTATCTAAAAGGTTGGAAAGGAAATCCTATGTCAATCCTGACATCAGATGAAGACTTATCATCTTGCTTGATAAAGGTACCAACATGAATACCGTGACATCTCATTGAAAGTTTTATTAAAATGGTTGGAATCTTATGTCAATCCTGTCATCAAATGAAGACTTATCATCTTGCTTGATAAAGGTACCAACATGTATACCGTAACATCGCATTGAAAGTTTTATTAAAAAGGTTGGAAATCACGTGTCAGTCCTAGATATGAGTTGCTCTGTTCGGGAATCAAGGCTCGAAATATTTCCTGAAACAAATCCTGACATAATATGTGACAAGAATAATTAGCCAGAGGTGTTTCATAATCCACACTGCTTGATTAAACACATATCAGTGTCGAGGAAAGGATATTTGCGCAAAGCTTTGGCGGGAGCTGTCTCGCTATCGGGATTGGTTGTGATAAACGTAATCACCCGATGAAAGGTGATACATATTCTTAATATTAATCATAACCGTAACTTGCACGTGACAGCGTAGTCACAGGTGTCACTGAACGCCAACGTTATGTAACGGATGAAGCCATGGTTGCCATGGCACCAAGGCCGTCATCACAACTATCCCAGAAGTAAACGTAGCTGATTAGCTTAGAACTCCGAGAAAAAATCTAATTTACTTCTCTCTATCATCACACGGCGACAAATCGGTCAAGTTATGAACCTGACAAGGCCAGTTTTGTAACAAAATGAATTTAATATTAGGTTACAACTTGAAAGTTACTATTTGGATCAAAGTATTCATCAAATTGTCAGCCGGAGCTTTTCTTGCAATCTTCTGAGGAAAGAATGACGTTCAGAGCTACAAATAATCAATGAAAATAAACCATTACAAAACGATGTTCACATTATGTGTTAATTTTGAAAAGCGGCCAAGATGGACTTAATAACTGATTCGTCATGGACTCAGTTAATGCAATAGTTTTTGGTGTGAGCCCAAACTACACCTGGCAGCATAACACCTTCCATAATTGTCAATCTTTGCTGTCACCTTTCCGTGTCCAGATTGATTCCTTGTCGATTCCCTATGCAGGCGATGTGTGGCACCAGTTCCTGTAGGCCTCACGTAGAGTCAACGTGTTTGGTACTTCACAACTATATCGTTTCAACATTTTAGGCTTTTTTAGTACTGATTTGCTATTAACTTTTGATAGTTTTCAGACTAATGCACCTTGACCTGAGACGTAGCTCATTATATCAATCACTAGTTTTTTTGTCAAGACTCGATATTCTAAATCCATTGTTTCATATGTTCACTCAGCATGCATCTCTCGTCACGATATGGCTGAAAAATTGCCGATGTGATGTTTACTTTTAACTCACTTACTCAGTATGCATCTCTGGAATATGTCAACGCGGAACCAAGGAATCCGGCTTTGTTTCCTTCTGCAGCCGTCCAAACTATCTCTCATTCTACCCCCCTCTTACTGTACATTGAAAGAAATCCTTGAATTGTTTACACAACAGAGTGGTACTTTTACAGTGAAGCATTATCATCGTGACCATGAGACTTTAAGGAGAGAAATTATCGGTCTGTCATAAGGTGAACTCATGAATGAAATTCGGTGTCGACAAACACGAAGTTTCCTTAGTTCTATGTGCGAGAAGGGTCATCAATGCACCCCCTTGTCAGTTTGAGGGATAGGTCAATTTTACCCTATGGCGACGAGACCATTTTCTCATAATTGAAAGCTTGCAATTATTGAGCATGCGAGGTAACAAAGGTGGGATCGATTACCTGCAATTGCGACACAGTGCGAACTAATCGAACAGGATTCATGCCCTTGGAATTAAGTGTATTGTGTCATGGCTTGAATCTCACAGTTTGAATAGCCGTGTGTGTCCTTCTCAGGTAGTTAAATACTCCTTTGGTGCAACTGAAATACTTAATAGGCAGGCCTTGAAATATAAATGTGTGATAAGACATATTCATATTATGAAGTAAGTAATCATGTTGACATTCATACGTCTGACTATGGAAGTAAATGTTGATTTAAAAAACATTTGATAACTAATGTTGAACACATCTTGCCTCACATTAATGGAACACATGGTTTCTCTGTTGCAAACAAATTAAATAAATGTTCAATATAGTCAGTACCAAGTTACATCTTATTTGGAATCCATATTAACACTACCTTAGTTTACATATACTTGTGCAGAAGAATTGCTACATACAAACTCTGTTCTGTATATTATTGTTAAACTGTGGCTTAGTCACAAAAAGGAAAACATTTCAGATTCCTTGACAATATGAAACTTATAACTGTTTTGTTGATTCCATTCCATCGATATATTATAGTCCGAACTGCTACCATAACCAGTTGTCTTAAGTGCCCTTCTACAGCTTATAATATACACTCATAGCGACAGATGGTGCCGCTCCGGTAAAAACTATGACGGGTAGAGTCTGCAAGAGGTTATGGGGCTGTCCATTGCCAACTCAAACCAACATATGCCAGACGCTTTGGACAGACAGGTTGTCTGCTGTGTATCCATTTGTAATTACTGTAAATGAGTTTACATTGGCAATAGAGACCTTCCATTAGACGAACATACCGCGGCAGATGCGACACGAATCTATTTAAATCGTTTTTCGAGTGCTGATCATCTTGCTTATGATTTCCCGTTTTTCCCGGAAAATGAATCCTGGTGCTGCAGATGGTTTATGGTGTTTCCTACTTAACGGAACCAAATGAACGACCAATTCTTTTTAATTTTGGGTGTAATGTTTACGGGGTGGAAGCATTCTGGAGCCAAAACGTGGAAGGTATATAAGAACGTTTCCGAAACATTGATATCTGACTTTTCATTTTGGGATGGTTCTGTCCATGTATTTCATTAGATACTCATGTAAAACGAGCTTTGGGTTTAACAGGTTAGCAGGAGTTGACACGCTTACAATCTTAAGTTTGGTTGGAAATTGAAATACCGGGATAGACTCTCAGGGTTTATTCATAACAGTTGTGCTGCTTAAAAGAAGCTTCAAAGAGTCGCGCTTCCTTTCAAGGAACATTTCCAATGAGTATTGCTCTGGACTACATACATTGAATTGAATTGTATTGGATATCATTACCTAGGGTAAACATATCGGGGTTCATTTAAATTATACGTGCCCTTCGGTCATATCACGTCACGAGACAACAGTGTATTGTTTCTGTCATCCGAACGGCATTGTTGACGTCATTCGAATCCTATTTTGACGTGAGGTCAGAATGACGTCACACTAGAAACGACGTCATAGCTGAAGATTGTTCGACAAATTGTGCTTCCGCTGCTGTTGCGACTTGCTGTCCATATAGGTAAAAACTAAAATTCGTCTCGCTGTGTAGACCTCTTCTTCGGTAATAAAAAGAACATTATATTCGTGTTCATTTCACACTAGTCTATGTTGACGGCGCTCGCGCCTAAATCCCGGTATTTCCCGAGCGACACGGAATTTAGACACACGTGTCGTAAACATAGTATGACAGGAACACTCATATAATACCCTCTATCTATATTTCAATGGCTTTGGGATGTGTAGACCTGGACAGCATGTTGGCTGCATTTCTATATAACAATCAACCCGGGCCCCATGGCGGTTCTGGTTTCAATAGGTCCCCAGTAATGTTTGTAACAGAGGTGCCTTAGTAGATGGAGCAGTCAGGCTCAGTGACTGTGACTTGCTGCCATCGCACCCAGACACCGTTATATGGATCACTAGTTTGTCTGATTGGTTTGTCATCGCACAACTCGTGGTCATATACATGTAGATGGAATGTAACAACCACCAAAACAGGTCTGATGCTTATACAGTAAACAACGGTTATAACGAACTCAAAGGGACTACTAATTTTAGTAATTCGTTATGAGCATATATACAGCATAACTACAGCATATAGTCGGGACCAAAAAGTTAGTTCGTTATATCCGTTAGTTCGTTATAAGCGTGTTCGTTATAACCGTAGTTTACTTTATGTTCGGATTTCTGGCAAGGTTGGCATTACATCTAATTAATACCTCATGTGCACTGGTGTCAGATTTTGTATTATGTCTCTGATATATTCATACAAATTACAATTTAAAGGGCAGACTATATACTAAATACAAATAATTATGTAACGACACTATAATGCAGATATCATTTTTAACTCTCGAACGATAAAAGAAGAAAGTGAAAGTATGCAAAGAAAAGTAAACCATGGGCGAGGAGCAAACAAAGCTGTTCTTAAATACATCACGCCAAATCCTGTAAGGGCTTCGAGATCCACCACACTAATCTGACAACAATCAGCTTTTGTGCGGTGGCCATACAAAATTCGGTAACGCGTTAACGCAATGCAAACTTGTATACGTCGTGAAATTGACCAAATAGGACGACCAAGTTGGTGATGAGTAATTTTCTGCAATTGTACCCTTCAGACCCGCGTTGATCAAGTATATGGGGCTGAACAATAAGCACGGCCCCCTCCGATGGATGTTGCATGTTCAGTTGGGTCACTCCATAGTAAGTGTGGGCGGCTTATCATCTGTAATGCAAAACCAATGCTGCCAAGAATGGTAGATTATGCCCATATTACGTCAACAATGGTGTATAACGTCATCGATGCAATAGGGAGCACTAAAGGAGTCTATTTTGTGAGGGGCGGTGGGGTAGCCTAGTGGTTAAAGCGTTGGCTCGTCACGTCGAAGGCCCGTTTTCGATTCCCCACATGGGTGCTATGTGTTAAGCCCATTTTCCGATGTCCGCCGTGATATTGCTGGAATATTGCTAAAAGCGGCGTAAAACCATACTCACCTACTTTTTTGTGAGGACGTGATGAAGCATGACTTGCAAACACGTATTCATTCTATTATCACTTTGTGACTGGCGTGTTTAACGAATCAGTTACGCCACTTGTCTGCAGTGACATCATTAAACAATGGATGACGTTATATGTGTCGCATCTGCTTAGGGAAGCATAACGTATTGTGTAACTCTCCTTGGATAGGCTATATGGGACAATCATAAATTGTCAAAAGACAGAACATGTCAGTCCTGTGTATATGAACATCCTGACAGATCCATAACAATACCATACCGCTTCTTTTCTTCTTAGATTATGAGTGAATATGTCTGTACTTCTCTTTTAGCAATATTTAAGCAATGCCACCTAGGACACCAGGAATGGGTTTCACACGTTGTACCCATGTGGGAAAACAAAGCTGGTCCTTCAGCTTCGCAAGCAAATGCTCTAGCCAGAAGGCTACCACACATTCCCTCTTAGATTAGAACCAGCTTTTGGACCACAATGACCATTGTCAATTTTATTGTCGGATTCTTCTAGTCTCATATCATAGATCAGTGGTTTGAAAGGTATGGCTATATATGGGTGCGTACTACATATTCTACTAAATCAGCGTACTACTAAATCACTAATTCATGCTAAGATATACATATTAACTATCATTTGAATTTTAGGTTTAAGGAGAAATACATTTAATTATGCATCGACTGGCCCATATGATGAACTATAGGTACGTGGTATTTAGAAGCAGGACCATCAGTGAAGACAGGATACCTTGCAAGGCGTGTCGTGCTTGATAAAGGTCCCACCGTATGTACCGAATCGTCGCGTAAATAAATGATGGAAATCTATGTCAATCCTTTCGTCAAACAGCAAAACAAGAGAAGAGTTCCTCTGTTCGAAAATCAAGGTCCGACATCATGTTATGTGACAAGAATAATTTGCCGTAGGTGGTTCATAATTCACGCTGCTTGATTAAACACATACCGGTGTCGAGGAAAGAGTAGTTATGCTACGCTTTGTGGGGAGCTGTCTCGCTGTAGGCATTGGTTGTGATAAACCTAATCACACGATCAAAGCTGATACATATTTTTGGTATTAATCATACAGTCGCTTTCATGTGACAGCATAGTTACATGTGTCACTGAACGCGGATGTTATGTAACGGTTGAAATTTGCTGTGATTACCGTGGCATCAAGGCCGTCAACACAACTATCCCACACGTCAACGTGGCCGATCAGCTTAGAACTTTTCTATTTACATCTCTCTATCATCACACGGCGACAATTCGGTTTCGTTATGAACCCAACGAGATTCGTCTTGTATCAAAATGAATTTAATATTAGGTTTTAACTTGAAAGTGACTATTTGGATCAAAGTATTCATCAAATTGTCAGCCGGAGCTTCTCTTGCCATATTCTTCCGAGGAGAGGATGTGGTCCAGAGCTTTAAATAATGAGTGGAAATAGACACACCACAATGATGTTCATCGTATGTGTTAATTTTGAAAAGGGGCGGTCGGGTAGCCCAGTAGTTAAAGACCAGGGTTCGATTCCCGACATGGGTACAATGTGTGAAGCCCATTTCTGGTGTTCCCCGCCGTGATATTGCTGGAATATTGCTAAAAGCTCAAAAAGATGTTCACATTATGTGTTAATTTTGAAAAGCGGCCAAGATGCACTTGATTACTGATTCTTCATGGACTCAGTTAATGCAATCTTCTTTGGTTTCAGACCAAACTACACCTGGCAGTATAACACATTCCATAATTGTCAGTGTTTGCTGTCACTTTTCCTTCTCCAGATTGATTCCTTGTCGATTCCCTATGCAGGCACCAGTTCCGATCAGTCGCACGTAGAGACAACGTGTTTGGTACTTCACAACCATATCGTTTCAACATTTTTGTTTTATTAATGATTCGCATCTAACTTTTGATAGTTTTCTGACTAATGATTCTCATATATAAACCTTTCTTTAACTATGAACCCACTTGTCCTATTTCACTTAAAAATGAAATGAAAGTACATGTTATGTCTTGATTAAAGAGTAAATGCCTCTGTGATATTCGTATCTGCTTCATGGCGCGAAATAATTGGGTCATAAAAAGAAATTATAAGCATAAGGAATCAATCTAATGATAACATCCGATGTTCAAGAAAAATATGATCGTATATATATAACGCTGATGTGTGAATTCCTTTGGTTCATATATTCAGTTTGTATGCACCTCTGGAATATGACACTGCTTAAAGAAAGAATATGTCTATGTTTCCTTCTGCAACCATCTAAACTATCTCTCATTCTGCCCTCCTTCCGCCCCTACTGTGAACGCAACTACGTCAACTACATGCGAACTTCAACTTGCAAGTATGCAAATATTACTGCTCTGCCACCAACGTGGGGCCATAACAGCTATTTTTCATTACATGGCTACATGGTCGGGAGGCCTGTTATAACATTACCATAACAGAAAAACACTAACTGTAAATTGAAAGAAATCCTTGAATTGTTTACACAACAGAGTGATACTTTTATAGTGAAGCATTATCATCGTAACCATCAACCTTTAAGTAGAGAAATTATCGGTTCGTCATAATGTGAATTCATGAATGAAATTCGGTGTCGACAAACACGAAGTTTCCTTAGCTCTATGTGCGAGAAGAGTCATCAATGCACCCCCTTGTCAAGTTTTGAGGGATAGGTCAATTTAAACCCTTAGGCGACGAGACCATTTTTCATGATGGAAAGCTTGCAATTATTCAGCATGCGGGGTAACAAAGGTGGAATCGATTACCTGCAATTGCGACACCGTGCGAACTAATCGAACAGGATTCTTGCCCTTGGAATTAGGAGTATTTTTTCAAGTCTTGAATCTCACAGTTTGTAAAAGCAGCGTGTGTCCTTGTCATGTAGTTAAACATTCTTTTGATGCAAAAAAAATACTTAATAGGTAGGCATTGAAATATAAATGTGTGATAAGACATATTCATATTGTTAAGCAAGTAATTATGTTGACATACATACGTCTGACCATGTAAGTAAATGTTGATGTAAAACACGTTAAGAGCTACCTTTGATAACTAATGTTGAATACATCTCTTTTCATAGTTATGGAGTACATAGGATTCTTTGTTATAAGCGCATTCAATAAATGTTCAATATAGTCCGTACATAGTAACATCTTATTTGAAATCCATCATGCCACTAGCTCACAATACTAAAGCAGAAGAATTGAGACATTCAAGTTCTGTGTTGCATGTTATTGTTCAACTATGGAGCTTTTATAAAAAAGAAACACATTTTAGATGAGATGAAACTTCAAATATAATAATTGTTTTATTGATTACATTTGTTTTTAACAATCTTCTGCCATAATCAATTACGTATCAGTAGTGCCGTTTAACAGCCAGTAAGAAACACTCGTAGGACAGGTTATGCCACACCGGTTAAAACTATGACCCGTAGAGTCTGCACGAGGTTGACCATGGACAGGTCTAGCCCGTGGTCAACTCAAACCAACGTATACCAGACGCTTTGGACAGACAGGTTGTCTGCGGTATATCCATTCGTAATTACTGTAAATGAGTTTACATTGGCAATAGAGACCATCCATTAGGCGAACACATCGCGCCAGATGCGACATGGATCCAAATAAATAGTCATACTGATCATCCTGGTGATGCTTGCTTATCCTGAAAACAACCTGCTGCTGCTTCTGAAATATAACCAACCCAAAAACAAATCGGCATTATCCTTCTCCTCAAAAGTTTAGGTCCAGTCAGGTCTTTGGCATACAGAGTCATGTGTGCTTTGCATAGAAACTGGTCCAAGTGTGCGAAGCTGCTCCATCACACAGGCAGATCAAGAAACTCGTTTCTAGGTATTTGTCACATGTTGGTCAGGTGTTTTACATTGAACTGAACAATTTGCACTTCCAAATGTTTGAGCATTTTTTGGGAAGGTCTCCAGGGTGAAACACTGTGATGATTCTCTTCTTTTCATTCAAAAGGAGTCACAACACGTGTGTAGTTTGTCAAAAGTGCAAGAAAATGCCATCTGAGCAAAGAATTCGGGGCATGCTGGACTTCCTCATTGATAACATCCGTGTAAAACATTGTGTAAAGACATGTAGGCAACATTGTGTTCCCCAGCTGTGCTTTATCAGCAATTCCCGCTTAAACGAAATTTCTCCATGTCCCATCCTTGTTCAGTTGGGTCATTCAAAGGTCAATGAGGACGGACTGTACAGCTGAACCAATGCTGCCAATAGTGGTGCATCTAAGGCGTCATCAATTCTGTCTGCATTACGTCATCAAATGGGAAACAACGTAAGGATTTCATTCAATTAACATTGTTTGTTTGTTGTTAAACGCCAAACTCACCAATATTCCAGCTATATGACGGCGGTCTGTAAACAGTCGAGTCTGGACCAGACAATCCAGTGATGGACATCATGAGCATCGATCCACGCAATTGGGATGGATGACATGCATCAACCAAGGCAGTGAGCCGGACCACCCGATCCCGTTAGTCGCCTCTCACGACAAACAAGCATAGTCCTCTTTTACGGCAAGCATGGGTTGCTGAAGACTTAATTATACTAAACCGGATCTTCACGTGTCCATTTTGTATCCAGTACGGGTTTATTTGTTAAGGTAATTTCATGCAAGGGGATTCGACCAAATGAACAAAATGGCTAATATGGTGCTACGTTGGTGGTGTCGCAGTAATAATTGCGGTGGTGCAAGTCGCAGTTCTTATGCAGAAGAAGAAGTTGGGTCACAGTAGGTGAAGTGGGGGAACAGAATGAGTGAGTGAGTATGTCTTTACGCCGCTTTTAGCAATATTCCAGCAATATCACGGCGGACACCAGAAACTGGCTTCACATATTGTACCCATGTCGGGAATCGAACCCGGGTCTTTGACGTGACGAGCGAACGCTTTAACTACTAGGCTACCCGACCGCCCCAGGGGGAACAGAATGATGGATAGTTTGAATGGTTGCAGAAGGAAACAGACTCGTATTCCTTCTTTCCGCATTGCCATTTTCCAGACTAGAATACTGAGTGGATACATGTGAAACAGACCCGTGAAGATTCCGGAGTAAAATAGGTCTTCAGCAGCCCATACTTGCCGTAAAAAGTGACTATGCTTGTCGTAAAAGGCGACTAACGGGATCGGGTGGTCAGGCTCGCTGACATGGTTGATGCATGTCATCGATCCCAATTGCGTGGATCGATGCTCATGATATCAACCACTGGATTGTCTGGTCCAGACTCGATTATTTACAGACCGCCGTCATATAGCTGGAATATTGCTGACTATGGCGTTAAACAACAAACAAAAACATGTGAAACAAACGTAATTTAACCTCTATCAGCAATAGTTCAGCCAGATAACACAATTCTGTAAACAATGGAGTCTGAACCAGGGAAACCAGTGATTGCCCTTACGAACAGCCTCCAACGTCAGGGCAGCTGCCATACAATCAACCACTCACCTAACCTGATCACCCATGCCTATTACCAAACACATAGGCTACTCGGTACTTTAACCTTTGTCTACTTGTACATAACATCTGTCCTATCTGTTTCTTTCATGCCGTTAAAACACATTGTTTAACGATGAGCCCCAGCTGCAGGGTAGAACACGATCGTCTTTTTCACGACCACCAGGTGTCATTATTCGATTATTTTCGTATGTTAAATAAGAAACAACCTAAGACCTAATTATCTCGTGACAGAAGCAAGTACGAATATCTCAGAGGCATTTACTCCTTAATTAAGACATAACATGTAACATCATTTCATTTCTAAGCAAAATGGGACAAGGGATTTCAAAGTAGAAAGAAGGTTTGTATTTGAGAATAAATACAATCAAACAAGCCTTGTCAGGTTCATAGCAAGACCAATTTGTCGCCGTGGGATGATAGAGAGATGCAAATTAGATTTTTGTGCGGGGTTCTAGGCTAATCAGCCACGTTGACTTCTGGGATAGTTGTGATGACGGCCTTGGTGCCATGGTAACCAAAGCAAGCTCCATCCGTTACATAACGTTGGTGTGTAGTGACACGTGTGACTGCGCTGTATGATTAATATAGAAACTATGTATCAGCTGTTATCGTGTGATTAGGTTTATCACAACCCGCCAAAGCTTAGCACAATTACTCTTTCCGAGACACCGACATGTGTTTAATCAAGCGGTGTGGGTGATGAAACACCTATGGCAAATTATTTTTGCCACATATTATGTCAGAGTTTTGTTTCATGAAATATAACAAATCTTGATTCTCGAAGAGGATCTTTGAAGATATTAATGAAGACAGGATTAAAATATCATTCCAACCTTTTCATGCTTTCACTGAGACATTTCGGATACATGTTCGTACCTTTACCAAGCAAGATAATCCACAAAAGTCGTGCGTCAATCCTGTCTTCATTGATGGTCCTGTTTTTAAACATCACTTAAGGAAATATAATTATTTCCCCCTTAAACTTTAAATTCAAATAATGTTCATGATGTATATTTAACTTAATTTTGATCTGTCCAACGAATACGCACGTTAAATCAAAACCAATGACATATAAGGATTTAAAAAGGCTTTCACCAAAAGGTTACCAAACCGCCCCAATTAGTAGGTGAGGTGAAATGGGGTTTAACGTTTCGTTCAAGATTATTGCACTTATACAGCCACGTGCATGCACGTGTGTGTGTGTGTGTGTGTGTGTGTGGGTGTGTGACTGCTTGTACTAGCCCGGACTGATACCGATTTACAGTGCTAGTCCACTGAGATACCATGCCGCAGTTTAACATGACTACCCCACTCAGACACAGTATACTGACTCCGAGCCGACCAGTCCTCGTGTAAGCCCCTGAATGCCGAGCGTCAGACAGGGTAACAACAAGTACCATCTTTTAACGTCTTTTGGTCTGAAGCGGCCGGGGATCAAACCCCGGATCTTTCGCTCTGCGAGCGGACGCTCTACCCCTAGACCACGGAGGCGGTCCTTCAATTATGATTAGCTGGTGAGCCGCAAGGGCCAGTATTAATACTCGTCCTTCCTTATTTCAACACTGATTTCATCTGTAAAGATCGTCAATAAAACGCACAAAAGAGACAGACGCTTCAATAGTACTGTGTTAATAATCACACCTTGGGCTCGCATAATTTAAATATTCACATTCTGCTTTTGCCTGAATGTTGTAGAACCTTCTGTATCACATGATTGGGCATTACTGTATAAAACATTCAGTGGTAGCTACTGAGGCCATTTAACTACTTCAATGAAGCTCAACAAACTCTCAAGTGTGCCACCTATCGTTCCCACCCAATTAAGCCATTTGTTCGACGTGCCTGTCAATGCTCAGGCCACAACCTAATGACATACAATATGCTAAAGCATTCGATTATAAAATCTTCATACCCCACGGCATCAATGAAGTGGAATAAGGAATCCTCTTTCACCAACTTCCCATGCAAATCTGATTTACTGAGGAACCCATGACGGTTTCAAATCACGTTCAAGAATACCAATAGCAGTAACTGCAAATAAAACGGATGTGTAGCTTTAGTTGGGTTCTTGTAGGATGCGATTCCCCAAGGGAAACCATTTGACTTGTTGAGACAATAAAACAAGTGAATAGTGAGGTTTTAAAGTTTGGCTATTTTTTATACAACCTTCGTCTAATTGCCAGGGTTAAATAGCTTTGTTGTTTGACATTTGTTTTCAGAGCCGTTGCCATTCACTGAAATGAGTATCAGTTAGCTGTTCTTTGCAATCCCTCAATCTCGTTCCTAGAGTGAAGTATTGCCAATAATTAACCCGGTACGGGAGCCTGATGGAGCAATTTGCCATCTCGCTACACAGTGAGAGGCAGCAGAGATTCAGTACAAAGCCCAAGTCGTTGACAAATGGAGACATGGAGTTATTGCCCTTTCTTTAATGCTCATTGCATCTCGTCCACGTTTAATCAAGTCTTTCTTTACAAAAAGTGACTGAAATCTGTCTGTTGCCACGCGTGTTCCCATTGGGCGAGTGCCGAAGTAATTGAGGGTTGAAACATATACCGTGGCTGACACAGACTCATTTAATTTGATTGCGATTAATTTATCCATATACATCAGTGCCAGCCTCACAGACCTGATGAATAGGTAAGTTGCGACATGTGTCAGGTGTTCGCAACCAACAGTGTTCACCAAAGTAAAATTATCAAGTCAAGCTGAAGTGATAATTTTGACAGCAGTAGAATTAGCTATTATCTTGAAAGTAGATTACTGATTCAATAGTGAGTGAGTTTAACGCCGCTTTTAACAGTAGTCCAGTTATATCAGGGCGTGTCAGCTTGATGTGGGAGGAAAGCCCGAAGTGATGCAGGTCTCAGACGTTTACCACTTCGGTGAAACACATGAACACGGGTATGGTGCTGACAAACCCAGAAACATAATTTGGGCGAACAGGGATTCGATCACAGAATCATAAGTTTCGGGCGTGCCCAAGGGACGCAACTCTACACAGCGGCGCCTTAGACGGCTGGGCCACCCGTGCCCCCTACTGATTCAATAACGATATTTTGACATGTGTGTGTAAGATATGATACACTGAACATTATATGATCCTAAAGAAGACAAGAAAATGTGTTAATAAAATAAAATATCTTCAGTATGATAGTGACCTTAAAATGTACATAAAATATAAATAAAAAGTCTTACACGTAAAGAAGGCAATGATACGACATTTACACATTCAGACCCAGAACTTTCTGTGAAATCGAAGAACACAATAATCTGTGCACGTCACATCAAATGTATATGCACTGTCTTGTGAATAAAATTCTGTATCCAAATCACCGGGAATAGTATTTGGTTTCATAAACTTCAAAATAACCATAATGTCTTCGTTTCTTTCATCCAAAACAAGACCGTTTGTCAACTGGACAAATGCACAGAGAGTATGTCATCCAAACACGACAGTCGTGATTTGTATCTACTCATCTAAAACCATTAACCTCCTCTCAGCTGCCATAACGAGAAAGAAAGGCCAACATGGTGATTATTAGTGACTTTATACCGGCCTCATCGGAATAAAACTAATATCCCATTCACCTGCTATTGACTACGTTCAGAACAAGAATTCCAAAGTAATAACCTACCCAAGCTTCTAATAGGTAAGTATATGGTCCAAGGATCACATCTCGCTGACGTAAGTGACTGAATGTCATCCAATCTCGATGGCGTGGACATTGTTCATAGTGTCAGTCACTATTTATTCTGCTCTGTCGCACTTAGCTTGAGTATTGACGACTGTCGCATTTAACAACAAACCAAGAAAATAATAAATAAAACAGTCTGTGATGGTCCAATATTATAAAGTCGATTTCTCCCATGATATATAAAGATGTAGAGAAGAAAATTAAGAAATATATATATCACCATTTGTAATACTTACACCGTCAAGGGGACCTGATGAGACGGACTCAAATGGCGGACTAGAATTTGTCTACCACGATTACACACCGAAAGTTGCAATGGGAATACAAATGATGAACGTCCTTGGAGAATGTTCTAGTGATGAGTGATGGTCAAGTCGAACGTTTCCTTGAGCTCATTTTTCACAAAAAATACATCAAGATGTGCATTGCCTTGTATTTCTATGCAGAGTTTTTGAGGCATTATTTTATTTATATTTAGTCTTATAGTCGAGGATAGTGTCCATATTCATACACAACTAATTTATGGAAATATTGTAATTTCTGTTTTGGGTGGGCCAAGATATTCTGCAAACATTTTATTCTTCTGTGAATATTGCTTGCAAAGCGAACACTATCGAACATACACAATTCATTCAACAATTTATAAATATATCTAATAGTCATCTGGCGGGTACCCAAGTTTTTAAGGTGGTTAAAATGAAACTACAGGACATGGTTACTTGATGGTGGTGTATTTGATACCGGTATCACAGATGTGTTTGAACGTTCAAATTGCCGAGTTTCAGTGACTGTTTCGGCCGTGTAACGGTTGCGATAATGGTTCTAATATTTTGGCCTAATCCAATTATCAAGTGTTTATTTTCTTTTGCTCGGCAGTTCATTTCTGGATTATTTAAAGCGAGCGACCGTCCACAAAGTACTGTTCACTGAACAAATCAATACCTTTATAACCGTAATCGCCGAAGAGAGTAGTTTATTATCTCAACATACCTGATTTCTTCACTTGTCACCTAAAGCATTTCACCATTGGCTTTTGATGTTTCCTTGAAATATACTCGTTTTCCAGTACCAGCTTTGTGAAGAACTTTCCCGATGTTGTATTGTAATCACTCCACATATCACAGGGTTGTAGCTTCGTTCCCGTTTTTTAAAAAATATCTCATAATAATTACTCAGAACCCTTATCCCCCTCCTCGATAGCTGACATAAAAGCCAATAGATGACAATAATTACATCCAGTTGGAAATAGAATAAAACCGACCAAGTGCATTTCGCGATATCGCAAGTGATGATAACGGTGTTAGGATCTACACCGAAACGTCGCACTAATTGTAATAAACAAGTTGTTCATCTCTAGAACTCGACTTACTTCATCACACCAACTTCTAAATGCCACTGAAAGAAGTGACACAGTCTTTAGCTACAGTTACAGTAGGAGGAATGCGTAGCAGGCTACTAACAGTTTTGTTTCTACTATTACACTTTTACAAATTCAACCACTACAACTTCTACCCTTACTGTTGTGTCGGTAGCTCATGTGATTACTTTTGTACTTGCCTCTACTATTACTTGTAGAACTCAGACTTGTGCTTCTATTCGGGCTCCTACAACTACTTGTATTATTTTAAGTACTTCTATTATTACTCGTCCTGCAACTACTACTACTACTACTGCTTCTACTACTACTACTACTACCACTACTACTACAACTACTACTAATGCTACTATTACTACTACTACTACAATTAATACTACTGCCGCAACTTCTACCACACTTACACTACTCACACTTATACTACTTCGTTTTTATTTCACTAAACAATAGTTAAATGTCGAGACATGCATCTAAGTACTTGACGCTGCTTAACTCGTGTCTTTGTTTGTTTCAGCACTGAGGATGATGAGGAGACACATGAATTATCAAAGAGATCTCTGGACAGTGTCGGCAGTGGCTTCATCAAGCGACCCCTAGACCTTGTGGGAAGTGGTTTCATCAAGAGAGTGTGGAACACAGACGTTGGGAAACGCCCCATAGATCAAATAGGAGCTGGCCTCATCAAGAGAGCCATGGAACAAGAAGAGGAGGAGAAACGAGACCTGGACTATCTTGGCCTTGGGCTCCTCAAGCGTGAGGAGGACTATGGAGAGGAAAAGAGAAACTTGGATCATGTTGGAATGGGTCTGATCAAGCGACCAATTGATACATTAGGAAGTGGTTTCATCAAGAAGAGGCCCCTAGATTACTTGGGGTCGGGTCTTATCAGGAAGAGGTTCTTTGATCCTTTCGCGGAGAGCCTGAAGAAAAGACCCATCGATCGGATTGGGAGTGGACTTATTAAGAAGCGGGCTATTGATGAACTTGGCATGGGGCTCTTGAAGAGGCCAATTGATTCTATTGGTTCTGGGTTCATTAAAAAGAGACCCATTGATTCAATTGGCTCTGGGTTTATCAAGAAACGTCCTCTCGACAGGATAGGGTCTGGTTTTATTAGAAAACGACCAATCGACTCCATTGGTTCAGGATTCATCAAGAAACGTCCTATTGATTCCATTGGTTCAGGATTCATCAGGAAACGCCCTATTGATTCCATTGGTTCAGGATTCATCAAGAAACGCCCTATTGATTCCATTGGTTCAGGATTCATCAGGAAACGCCCTATCGATTCCATTGGTTCAGGATTCATCAAGAAACGTCCTATTGATTCCATTGGTTCTGGGTTCATCAAGAAACGCCCAATCGATTCCATTGGTTCAGGATTCATCAAGAAACGCCCAATCGATTCTATTGGTTCTGGGTTCATTAAGAAACGCCCTATCGATTCCATTGGTTCTGGGTTCATCAAGAAACGCCCAATCGATTCTAATGGTTCAGGATTCATCAAGAAACGTCCTATCGATTCCATTGGTTCTGGTTTCATCAGGAAACGCCCTATTGATTCCATTGGTTCAGGATTCATCAAGAAACGCCCTATCGATTCTATTGGTTCAGGATTCATCAGGAAACGCCCTATTGATTCCCTTGGTTCAGGATTCATCAAGAAACGCCCTATAGATTCCATTGGTTCAGGGTTCATCAAGAAACGCCCTATAGATTCCATTGGTTCAGGGTTCATCAAGAAACGCCCTATCGATTCTATCGGCTCTGGCTTTATTAGGAAACGCTCGGTTGATGCTGTTGGTTCTGGACAAATCAAAAGAGATGCGTCAAAGTAAACACCACTCATGGAGAGTATAAATGAAACAAAAAACAGTTGTGTCAAAAAACCTAACATGCTTGAAATGGTGGGGAGTATGACATTTAGTACCATGTAAGAAACAGAAAGTCAAACGGATTTAAATTTTATGAAAATTATGGTACTGCAACGTTACTATACTGTTCCTACTGTTCGGAGATATAATTTATACGAGTAGTAAGGGACACATGTTTAGGAGAATACCAAAACCTAGCAGATTCGCTCAATATGACAACTTGCTGCTGATTGAATAACATAGAACATAATCATTGTAAAATTATATCCGAAGCAAAAGAAGCTAAACAGTTTCTTTTGAAAAGGACCATAATTTTTAACTTTCCTACTTTTCCTTCCTTTATTCATTCTGTTATTCAACGTCGATAGAACATCTTTCTATGAAGTACATTAGGCCTGAATGGTGCAGATGAAAGCCATGCGAGGCAAGCATGACGTTTCGGACAATTATCCTGACATGATAGATCGCGACGTCGCCTATATCTGTGATAGTGTCAATCTTACCATTTGTATTAGAATAGATTTTCAAAACAGATTTTTTTATGACATCAAAACATACAATCCTTCGTACGAGACAACAAAGGAATTGCAAAACTGAACACGTGAATAATAACTGGTATTCCGTTTTCTAGAGAGATTGGCATTTCAAAACGTGAGTTGTGTCAATTTTGTTAGAGGCTCCAATCGTCTTTTGTTATTGAGAGAGTGATTCGTAATGAATCGTCATAAAGCCAGCATAATGGTCTCAACGACAACAAACATATACGTTTTTGTGGCTTATGAAAAATCCTGCAATCAGTGGACTTCAATCAGAATATAGTTAACACTGTAAACATGTACATACAACCAGGTGATAGACAGAAACGTCATCCATATCAAAATCGAAACCCCATGTGTGTTGAGGCGAGGAACCATCAATGTATATTTGAATATAATCTATTGTACAAATGAGTAATCTTGTTGGAAGCAACTGTTGATCTTATTTTTGAATAAATAAATGGACTCTACGCAGGTAGTTTGTTTTAAGCTTATTATTTGATGGCAGAGAACAGGAGAGCACCCACACTAGGGATCCGGGTTCGAACTGATTCCCGGCAACCTTTGTTGGTCGTAACAGGCTACTTTATGGATTGTGTGGTCAGGTGTCTTGGTTGATGGCGCATCATCGTACTCCACCGCGTGGATCGAGACTCACCATATCAATCAACGGATGGAATGGTCCAGGTTCGAATATTTACAAGCCGCTGTCCTATAGCTAGAATATCCCTGATTCGGATTTAAACACACACACACGCTTCAGATTGTCAGAAGCGTTGTATTCATGGCAGCAGAGCCGGATACTCATTCAAAAGATTGGTATGTACAAAACCGATGGTCAAAGCATACGAGATGTAAAAAAGGCACTTTTAGCCAACTGAATATTGTTTAATATTTTACCATAAGCTTTGAAATATTGGTCTCACAACTATCGGAAATGTTAGAATGACTTAACAACCAGCCTTTCGTTCTTACACTATTGCAATGATGACACGTTTCCGTTACTGAAATGAATGAAAAAGATATATGCAAAATATATACATATACATTAAAAAGTTCGTAACCCAAGATGATTTTAAAAAAAAAAATTTCCTCCACAGAAAATCAACTTGAGTAATAAAATGGCTGATGTTGAAATACCAACTACCACGTTTCTTGACAACTCTTACAATCCTAATTTTGGACACATCGATCCTACTAGTAGCCTTAACTATACGCTGTCCGAAACGTGCAAGAGTATTTCTCAGTCTAATAACATATCTGATAACGACATAATCGCTCTTCTGTTAAGGAAACACTTCAATAACACAATGGCTCCTTAACGTGCACAGCGCGCTGTACACACATGAGTAGCCGGACGGATAACCATGTTCAGCAAACGGGACTGCCGTTGTGTCTCCATGGGCAAGTGACTTTGTTCGAACGATGCCATACAGTGAATGGGCAGATGAGATGTCAGTGAGAACGTTAACCGTCTCGCTCCTCACAGGGACCTGAGGTTCGAGTGTAAACTAGTCACTGGCCGAGCTAAAAATAGTGCTGTGAGCATAATATTTATCATGAAAAAAACCTCATTACAAATGGATTATCATTATTATTATCATTATTATTTACAGATTAAAATAAAAAATGCAGCAAAAGAAGGTTTGGGTGATCCTGGCACAGTCAGGCTGGTTAGGCACATCATCAGCTCAGGGCCCTTGCCCCCTGTACATGCGACCTAGACAGCGAATGGGACTTCTCCCGGGAAGCCACGCCTAGTCAAACCCACCCAGAGCTTTTCGGAGAATGTGAAGACTCCCCAACACTGCATCCTTCTGCATTACCCAGATTGTCAGAAGGGCTGTATTCCTGGAAGCAAACCCGGGTACTCTCCCAATGCAAGTCAACAATTTGGGAGGTACTAAACCTAAGGCACCGAGAACAATGGGGAGTCGAACAACTTGGTACTTGGGATGGAAGCGTGACATTTCGAGGTCCGCATATTTGCCATGTTTTCCCTCAATCTTGTCAATCACATTAGTGTAAAATGGGACAGAAAATCCAATGATACAAATGATTTCATTGAATTTAGCAAACAAGACAAGATCTGGTTTGTTGGCCTGGATACGTCTAAAGGTTCTAAATGGGCCTATTCCAAAGAATTTTGGATTCATCAATTTCCATGTCCCCCTCAACATATTCCGGGTCGTACCATGGTCTGAGCTCTGTGTCAAAACCACAAGCATGGCAAAGACGGTAATACAATGATCGAGCTACACCATCATGTCGTTTAAGATACTGTCTTTGTACCAAAGCTGGGCATCCACTGACAATGGACAGATGGGCAGCCTCATTAAATTCATTACAAAATTTACATTTCATATTCACATTGTGATGCAAAATCACACATTTTTGCACACACACTTTTCAGGCCAGACGACTTCATCCAAGCAAAGGGCTCTGCAGGATTGCTGATCTTCTCAACACACTGCACATAAACTCGATGCAGTTGTATTATTATTATCATTATGATTATGTACAGATTAAAATTTACAAAATGCAGCTAAGAGGGTTTGGGTGATCCTGGCGCATTCAGGCAACTCGATGCAGTGGTCGTCAAGATAGCCTCTCCTTGAAAAAACTGCTTTTTGGCCCATTTGATATGGCACATCACTTGGTTTACACCCATTTCTGTACCGTCCAGCAGTACAGAACCATCAACAAAATCAACACTTACATTGAGATTACGCCACACAGCCTTGGCTCGTTTACGTTAACTGTGAAATGCATTATTATTATTATTATTATCATTATTTGTTATGCAATGAGAGAACCATACACAGTTTATACTTATACACACTGTCATTCTGAAACCAAACCATTGTATTTTTTCCACTTTAAAAAACACATGCATTTAAGAAATTGTCAATCGTATCGTGGTCGTTTAAAAGAATGGGTGAATGATGTTTTGTGCCCCGGCGGAAAACGTCCATCAATGTCACGGAGACCTGAACGAATCGAGTCTGGACTATTACCAAACCAAACACTTCATATTATAATACAATGTCACAAGCAGTCGAGTGGTCTGGCACACAATCATCGAACCGACCGACCCGATCCCCAATACGTCAGCTGTAACAAACATGATCCTGGCTGGGCCAAGGGAAGCAACTCTGCACAACGAATTGTGGTGTCTCCACCACGGGTTTACATTGTTCTTAAAACATAAAACACAATTGTGAATCATAAAAAGATACACGTTTTTTGATAAATAATTGCAAATAAATAATATTCAATTGTGCTATCTTTGTCAACCAGTTGGTGGTTGCAGTACACTGACTATTGATATCTTGGGATCTGTGTACATTATCAATATACATACGCAAAATACAATTTCACATGTACCGTATACATGACTGGATACAAAACATGTTGAGATATGGACGTGGTCAATACTTCACGGGTCTGTTTGCATACACACCATTCTTCCAACCACCGTGAATACATAAACGGCCACTGTCGGTGTTGTCGATATTTCAAGGCAAGAACCAACCAAGAGAGTGTTCTGACAAATGAGCGCGTAGATTACATCGTCCATATGGTGTCTCGTGCACCACATACCATAATATTGTTGCTATCTGCTACAAGGACTGTATGTTGGCTGTACTGTAACTCAAACTGTATGTTGGCTGAACTGTAACTCGAGGACTGTATGTACTGTAACTCAAACTGTATGATGGCTGCATTGTAACTCAAGGACTGTATGTTGGCTGTACTGTAACTCGAGGACTGTATGTTGGCTGTACTGTAACTCGAGGACTGTATGATGGCTGCATTGTAACTCAAGGACTGTATGTTGGCTGTACTGTAACTCGAGGACTGTATGATGGCTGTACTGTAACTCAAGGACTGTATGTTGGCTGTACTGTAACTCAAGGACTGTATGTTGGCTGTACTGTAACTCAAGGACTGTATGTTGGTTGTACTGTAACTCAAGGACTGTATGTTGGCTGTACTGTAACTCAAGGACTGTATGTTGGCTGTACTGAAACTCGAGGACTGTATGTTGGCTGCACTGTAACTCAAGGACTGTATGTTGGCTGTACTGTAACTCGAGGACTGTATGTTGGCTGCTGTTACTGAAGGACTGTATGTTGGCTGTACTGTAACTCGAGGACTGTATGCTGGCTGTACTGTAACTCAAGGACTGTATGTTGGCTGTACTGTAACTCGAGGACTGTATGCTGGCTGTACTGTAACTCGAGGACTGTATGTTGGCTGTACTGAAACTCGAGGACTGTATGTTGGTTGCACTTTAACTCAAGGACTGTATGTTGGCTGTACTGTAACTCGAGGACTGTATGTTGGCTGCTGTTACTCAAGGACTGTATGTTGGCTGTACTGTAACTCGAGGACTGTATGTTGGCTGCACTGTAACTCGAGGACTGTATGCTGGCTGCACTGTAACTCGAGGACTATATGTTGGCTGTACTGTAACTCAAGGACTGTATGCTGGCTGTACTGTAACTCGAGGACTGTATGCTGGCTGAACTGTAACTCAAGGACTGTATGTTGGCTGCACTGTAACTCGAGGACTGTATGTTGGCTGTACTGTACCTCGAGGACTGTATGCTGGCTGTACTTGACTCAAGGACTGTATGTTGGCTGTACTGTAACTCGAGGACTGTATGTTGGCTGTACTGTAATTCGAAGACTGTATGTTGGCTGTACTGTAACTCGAGGACTGTATGTTGGCTGTACTGTAACTCGAGGACAGTATGTTGACTGTACTGTAACTCAAGGACTGTATGCTGGCTGTACTGTTACTCGAGGACTATATGTTGGCTGTACTGTAACACGAGGACTGTATGCTGGCTGTACTGTAACTCGAGGACTGTATGTTGGCTGTACTGTAACTCGAGGACAGTATGTTGACAGTACTGTAACTCGAGGACTGTATGTTGGCTGCACTGTAACTCAAGGACTGTATGTTGGCTGTACTGTAACTCGAGGACAGTATGTTGACAGTACTGTAACTCAAGGACTGTATGTTGGCTGTACTGTAACTCGAGGACTGTATGCTGGCTGTACTGTAACTCGAGGACTGTATGTGGCTGTACTGTAACTCGAGGACTGAATGTTGGCTGTACTGTAACTCAAGGACTGTATGTTGGCTGTACTGTAACACGAGGACTGTATGCTGGCTGTACTGTAACTCGAGGACTGTTTGTGGCTGTACTGTAACTCGAGGACTGAATGTTGGCTGTAATGTAACTCAAGGACAGTATGTTGATTGTACTGTTACTCGAGGACTGTATGTTGGCTGTACTGTAACTCAAGCGGTGTTAACGGACGGTCTACATTAAAGCTGAGCAGGGGACAAGTTAAGGTGACAACATCTACTGTCAAACCGCATGGCGGTGGCAAGTATGCACGGAAGATGGGGGAACCTACACACAGAGTGTACAGGCCCATGAACGTCTGACGATGACAAATGGACTTTTCCCAACTTTATAAAGTATTTAGTGACGAATTAAGATATTCATCTGGAGAAACATTATCCATATTTCACCCCAGTGAAATGACACATTCTACCGAAAAAACGTTCTTTCTGCCTAAATGACACACTGGTTTTCATTAATAAAAATCATGACGACAATAACGAAAAAAATACGACAAATGATTATGTGTCTTTCCTTGTCAACGAACATGTTTGTCCCATCTCATGACCTGAGGTGAGGTGAGGTGAGGTGAGGTGAGGTGAGGTGAGGTGAGGTGAGCTGAAATGGGTTTTAACTTCGCGTCCAAGATTATTGCACGTACATAGTGACATGCATGCAAGTGTGTGTGTGTGGCTGCTCGTACTATTCAAGACGGGCGCGAGGCAGGGAAACAACACGTACCATCCATTGACGTCTTTAGGTATGACGCGGCCGGGGATCGAAACCAACACATTCCGCTCTTCGGGCGGACGTTCTACAACCAGACCAAGGGGGCGGTCCTCGTGTCATGTAAATGACGCACCGGTCATAAAACGACCAAACCTGCCATACCATACAAGACATATTTGTCATTTCACACGAGAAATCAAACATGAAAACGTTCACATATTCACTCATATCAACCTTGCCACGTCAGTCGATTAGAGAAACATTTTATTTCGCAATAAAGGACACATATTTTCTATATATTTCCCGAAAGATACATCAACAGATATGAACCCATCACACAGAACCGTTGTCCATCATACACAATAAACTAATCACAGAACCGTTGTCCATCATGCACAATAAACCCATCACAGAACCGTTGTCCATCATGCACAATAAACCCATCATACAGAACCGTTGTCCATCATGCACAATAAACCCATCATAAAGAACCGTTGTCTATCATGCACAATAAACCCATCATACAGAACCGTTGTCCATCATGCACAATAAACCCATCATAAAGAACCGTTGTCCATCATGCATAATAAACCATCACACAGAACCGTTGTCCATCATGCACAATAAACCCATCACATAGAACCGTTGTCCATCATGCACAATAAACCCATCACAGAACCGTTGTCCATCATGCACAATAAACCCATCACACAGAACCTTTGTCCATGATGCACAATAAAAACCCATCCCAGAACCGTTGTCCATCACGCACAATAAACCCATCATACAGAACCGTTGTCCATCATGCACAATAAACCATCAAACAGAACCGTTGTCCATCATGCACAATAAACGCATCACACAGAACCGTTGTCCATCATGCACAATAAACCCATCATAAAGAACCGTTTTCCATCACGCACAATAAACCCATCATACAGAACCGTTGTCCATCATGCACAAAAAACCCATCACACAGAACCGTTGTGCATCATGCACAATAAACCCATCACACAGAACCATTGTCCATCATACACAATAAACCAATCACAGAACCGTTGTCCATCATGCACAATAAACCAATCGAACAGAACCGTTGTCCATCATGCACAATAAACCCATCAAACAGAACCGTTGTCCATCATGCACAATAAACCAATCACAGAACCGTTGTCCATCATGCATAATAAACCCATCACACAGAACCGTTGTCCATCATGCACAATAAACCCATCACAAAGAACCGTTGTCCATCATGCACAGTAAACCCATTACACAGAACCATTGTCCATCATACACAATCAACCAATCACAGAACCGTTGTCCATCATGCATAATAAACCCATCACACCGAACCGTTATCCATCATGCACTAAAAAAACCATCATACAGAACCATTGTCCATCATACACAATAAACCCATCACAGAACCTTTGTCCATCACTCACAATAAACCCATCACAGAACCGTTGTCCATCATACACAATAAACCAATCACAGAACCATTGTCCATCATGCACAAAAAAAAACATCATTCAGAACCGTTGCCTATCACGCACAATAAACCCATCAGAGAACCGTTGTCCATCATACACAATAAACCCATCATACAGAACCATTGTCCATGATGCACAATAAAAACCCATCCCAGAAACCTTGTCCATCACGCACAATAAACCCATCATACAGAATCATTATCCATCATGCACAATAAACCATCAAACAGAACCATTGTCCATCATGCACAATAAACGCATCACACAGAACCGTTGTCCATCATGCACAATAAACCCATCATAAAGAACCGTTTTCCATCACGCACAATAAACCCATCACACAGAAGCATTGTCCATCATGCTCAATAAACCATCAAACAGAACCGTTGGCCATCATGCACAATAAACCCATCACACACAACCGTTGTCCATCATCCAAAATAAATCATCACACAGAACCGTTGTCCAGCATGCACAATAAACCCATCACACAGAACATATTTAGTTTAATTCAGTTTCGTTTTCCGTATTTCTGGGATTCGCGACTTATTCACCTTCGAGAAAATGGCGATCAGCATTGTTTTTCGCCTTGGTATGTTACATTGGAAAGTACAACAGATTGCATGGCAAGACCTTTCAAATTTTGAACTGGCACCGAAAATGTGGACACCAAACATTATGCTTTTGGACATTTATGCATTCATTCTTTGACCGAATACGATTGGATTCAGCACCTTTGAGTTAAACGTGTGAGATGTCTTTCAAGCTTGTCTAGACATTTTGATAACGTTTGCATATCGGGAGACGAACGTTGAATCGCAAATATTATTAAAACATCCAAAAACGATTCCATAAAACGTCTTGTATTATTTTACAACACACATAAACACGATTAGTTCGCATGGCTCCTGAAATTAATTGTTTAATGCGCAAGCACTTGCCATAATCACAGCACACACAATACTGATGTGGATAAAAAACGTGTTTCCAGTTCCATACAAAGTATGCATTCGTTAATTCGCCATTGATTTTGCCATCGTTAGTGTTAAACATATATGCCATAGCCAGTAAGCCCATCAAAGCATACGGTTGGAGAAATATGATATTTGACTTTAAAGCATGGATTAAGTCACTGCGGGAACACAATCCGACTTGTATTAAAGTCCTTACGACAAGCCTGATTCAATCAATATACTTAGCCTGCTATTCACGTTTGCTTGTACTCAAAGACAAAACTGACTGCGATGATAGTCATAATAGTATTGAAGAAGAACATCCATTATCAACGTAAGCATGTAAACTGTGTGACTTTACATAATTAAGATAGTTATCAATGATTTGCAGTGTGTATCCGACAAACGGCTGACCAGGGTATTTTGTTGCAGTTTAATAGTCATCCATAAATCAGAATAGGTTTTTCTGTTTGTATATTTGTAGTTTATCACCGCACTCAACAATAGTCCAGCTGTATGGCAGTGGTCTGTTAACATCGCGTTTGGACCAGACAAACAAGTGGTTGATATCATGAGCAACGATACACGCCGTTTGGGTAATATGTATCTGGAGACGCGCAAGCCAACCACGTCATCGAGCCTGCGATCCATTAAGTCGCCGTTTAGGACCAGCTAGGCACAAACTCGAACTCGAAATTTGGGTTGGGGATAATGGATGGAAATATTCATAGCGCGAAAGGGACACGGGTTGTTTGATACTCTGTCTTTGGCATTTGAATATTTTTCAAGTTGAATTTCAAAAACATTTAAAAAATGATATATTCAGAAAGTATAAGATCTCCATTCTTAAGTCGAAATAAACACTATTTATTCGGAGTTTCAATAAGACAATGATTGATGTTACTTTAAGAACGTCGTGTTGGTGTCTAGATGTATGGTATAGCCAGGGATAAATGGCAATAACAATTGACCTTCGCAAATACTTTGCAACACGGTATGGCGACATTCCTTAGTCAACCAAAGATGAAATCAAATCTAAATAGTAAATATGCAAGGTTTTGAGTGACTGATTTGATATGACACACACAATAGTGCGGGATACGTATTCCCTAAAGTGAGTAAGTCTTCTTGGTATGAGAACATGATGAATGTCGGGAGAATATCTGGAGAAGTTGGAACACTAGTTAAGGGGTTCATGAGAGGAACGGTTTTTTCGTTTTTTTTGTTTGTTTAACGCTGCACTCAGTAAGAAACCAGCTTTATGACGGCAGTCTGTAAATAATCCAGTCTTGACCAGACAATCCAATGATGATTGATCCAAGCAATTGGGATACGATGACATGCATCAACCAAGTCAGCGAGCCCGACCACCCGATCCCGTTCGTCGCTTCGCATTTTACGGCAAGCATGGATTGCTGAAGACCTATTCTACCCCGGATATTCATGGGTCGAACGTGTCATTGAACATCATGTGTATGGTTGACTGTGAATTGCTGACGGCCATTTTGCTCACCCAATACATGAGACTATCTGAAGTACAACACAATGTTATTGTTTCACCTTTTCAGAAGGTATCTATGGCTTGAAAATGAGGTCAATATCCTATTACACATTTCCCCAAGAATAAAAAGATGTTTAGAATATATGGTGAGGTGAGGTAAAAAGAGTTTTAACTTCAAATAGTGACTCTCTCTCTCTCTCTCTGTGTGTGTGTGTGTGTGTGTGTGTGTGTGAAAGTGTTTTGCGTCCAAGCAAACCACACTTTGCCAATCTAAACCCTTGAATTCGAGGTTTCTGAGGTTGATAACGCCATTGTTGGCTTAAATTGTTTTAGACATGGGTACATAAGAACATATGTTGACCCACTTCAGATGTGAATATGACAAGATTGCATCTTAAGAGAAAGGTTATCTAAAGCACCCAGCTCGCTATGCAGAAATGCAATTAGGTTTTCACTATGATGCCGAGAACTCTCAGAAAAGGGTAGTGTTTGAGGTTGTAGTGCTTGTGTTGTGTACTGTCATAGTCACGTGAACAAACGAAACTAGTGCATATACGTCTAAAATGGATTCCAAAACTGGGATTCAGATGAGCCGTGCGCAACTGGCACGCGTATCCATTCTTTTACCGTGAATGAGTGAGTGAGTGAGTGAGTATGGTTTTACGCCGCTTTTAGCAATATTCCAGCAATATCACGGCGGGGGACACCAGAAATGGGCTTCACACATTGTACCCATGTCGGGAATCGAACCCGGGTCTTCGGCGTGACGAGCGAACGCTTTAACCACTAGGCTACCCGACCGCCCCCTTTTACCGTGAAGGAATGCAGCCTAAGAACAAGCCTAGAAACACAACCAGGGCAAATGGTTCCGACCTATGGACGCCAAAGCGACCTGACTCTGCATAGCGAAGTACGGTGCCTTAGTGGTTCTACTGACCCTATTCATTCGTTCAACAAGCAGCCTTCAGTGCAGATTGAACCAGCTGGCAGTTTTGATTGGATGGTTTTGCGTAAGAGTTTAATGTTTTATTAAAGGTACATCCATCCAGTAATAACAACTGGCCATATTTTTTTTCTACATTTAGTCTTTTTAACACAATGACCTATGTTGCATTTGACCACAGATATTTTCAAGCAGGTGACATTTGATGCGGTTAAAGGGGGGGGGGGGGGGGGGGGGGGTTAGGTTTCTGTACTAGGAAAAGTTGCTGACTAACGTAGTCGTTTTTGTTTTTATTGCTGCTCTAAGGCCAAACTGTGCACACATGACAGGTAATAGCTGTCGAATGCTTAGTTATTTAAGAAAATATACCGTTACTCTAGAAGTCTAAGGGATAACAGAGGACGGTAGCCTAGTAGTTAAAGCGTTCGCTCGTCACACCGCAGACTCGGGTTCGATTCCCGACATGGTACAATGTATTACTGGAATATTGTAAAAAGCGGCGTAAAATCAAACTCACTCAGTAATAACATTTAGTTGTGTGTAACCTAGATGACTGGGCGACCCAACCCCTGGAAGAGAGAAACAGTTAACCAGAGAGAGACAGTGAGAGACACACTGAGATAATATGCGTCAGTTTAGATTTATTCCATCATAGTTACAACTGAATCAAACATAAACAGATTATCTTAAATATAACTTGCGTCAGTTGCTAGTGGTAATGCTATTACTTCAAATTAATCTATTTATTCAAATTTGCAAGTTATTTGATCACAAGTTGCCAGACATGTTTACAGTGATTGTTAATGTCAACACTTGGCTGAATGATCAGATGGACCGTATTCATACACAACAGGCCATCTGGAATTTTTGCGGGACAAAATAACTTGGGAAGTTCTGTTCGAGACTATAACACAATTTATGTCGAGATTTATTTTTTAAAATCTTTAAAACAAGGCTTTTTGTAGCATTTGCATTGAAAATACCAGGATAAAACGTGAACATCCAAAGAGCTACAATAAAGCGTTATTGCTTGATGCAGGATAAGTTAGACAGATGCCGTCAAGTCTGAAGAAAAGTACTTTTTTATGTCACTGTTGTCACGTTTGTACTTTGTGTAATATTATTTAGATGATGAGGCATCATTGAGGTATGAGGATGCATCTGATGACACACGACACTGATGTTGATGTGTTAATGCGGCAGTGCAAAGTAAACCCCAGCATGTTGAACATTGAGAAAACACGGGGAGGAACGGGTGAGAGACAGACAGAGAGTGAGAGAGAGAGCGAGAGAATTAGTTGCATTCGCCTCTTTGTGTCATTGTTGCAGACTGTGTGTGAGTGTGAGGAGCGAGAGTGAGTGAGAGAGAGAGAAAGAGACTGAGGAGAGAGAGTGAGAGAGAGAGTGAGCGAGAGAGAGATAGCGAGAGAGCGCGCGAGTTAGAATAAACTAATCGTACACATTTGGTTGACTTCGTCTCTTTGTAGCACTGTTGCAGACTGTGTGGGGATGAGAGAGTGTGTGTGTGAGAGAGAGAGAGAGAGAGAGAGAGAGAGAGAGAGAGAGAGAGGAGAGAGAGAGAGAGAGAGAGAGCAATCTAATCTTACACATTTAGTTGCATTCGCCTCTTTGTATCATTGTTGCAAACTGTGTGTGAGAGAGTGACTGAGAGAGTGAGAGACAGAGCGAGAGAGAGGGGAAACTAATCTTACACATTTAGTTGACTTCGCCTCTTTGTATCAGTGTTGCAGACTAAGATGTACACCTGCATTGTGTGTACATTACCTCCAAGTGCAGGTAACGTGTTTCTCTCCTCGCCGAGACTCGTGAATATTTTACGACTGTTTCAATTTTCGTCAGAGGAGGTAGGTGACATTATGTTATCAAGAACATATGCAACAATGGATGCAACATGTATGTGGAGGAAAACTAGGAACTCGTGCAGGCTCTACGATTACGTAGTAGCGCAGTTTCCGAGTTCTGGAAACATTGGAGATATATGATTGCGAAACAATTGAGAGAGGACACTAGCCTCGCGGTATGTTTCCACATCTGTGCTTGTAGACATCTGCGGTCTGAAACTCCCCCAAACAGTTGGATTTGGTCGAAATATGTCGGAATTGTTACCTTGTTTCGTTTTGTCGCTGTGTGTAGATCTGACTGCACTTCGTAACGTTAAGACACGACAGACAGATAAACGTGAAGTCTCAGCCGAGGGTTAGAGTAGCTTCCCTTTGATAAAGGGAAGTGAAACAACGTGTTGTTTTGTCTATATATGTCTGACTGTGGTTGTGACGTTTCAAGTACTAGGATTAGAGTAGCTTCCCTTTGATAAAGGGCAGTTACTCTATCGGACAGATCGATGGATTGCCGCGACAGGCGAGTAAAAACAATTTGTGTTGGCAATTGTTGTTTTGCATATATGTAGTTACCCCACTGTATCAGAAACTGATTTCAGTTGGAACTATATTGACGCTTGCCACTGTCCGACTGACACATCACTTACCACCTGACGTAATATATATTAATGCGTATATTCAAGGAAAACTTGCAATATTAAGGTCATGTTTGCGAGATATGGGAAGAGATTTCGAGCACAGAATTGAATTATGACATTACATGATGAAGAGGTTATCACGCTTGTGTATTTCGGGGATGGTAAATATCCTGTATTCGGAATAAACACTATGTACTTAGCTCACCAAGGTTCTCTAAATACAATACTTATTCCAAATACAGGAAATTCTCCATCCCAAAACACACAAACATGATAGCCTCTACGTACACACTCAAGTTGACATACCGTATTCGTCGTAATTAGCGCCCCGCTCTAATAAGCGCCCATGGCGATATTTGCTAATTTATTGGCTAGTGAACAATCTCAATTAGCACCCTTTCCAATTGATCAATGTACACAATACTTATTTATTCGTTTATAATATGCACTCGTGTGTTACATGTGTTACAATTAAATTCTCGAAAATATATCTATCGTGTAAAATACACACAGATTCTTTTTTATATCATTTCAGGTTGTCAGCATAAACCACAAAATTTACAATCTTTCAACTCTGTTTTTTTTCTCACCAAATTTATATTCTAATGACAGCCCACTATTTCTAATTTTGAGAGCGCCCTGGGCGCTTATTACGTCGAATACGGTAATCGTTAATATTGTTGATTCATTCCAAGCAGAACTTAGTGGAAATTAAAGGCGGTGTGAATAAAAATGAATTTATAAAGAAACTGGTGCATAACCTCTTCATCCTCCATACATTATGTTTCTACTTTAGTTACAGCTTCGTTTTTCGCCTTTAAAGCTCACCCATATTGCCATATTTTACGTTCTCCCAACCTACACAGAAGCCGTGACACTATAGATATAGCACACTTCCGATGGTGTTACTTCATATATTAAGCTCGTGTGTTTTAGAAAATGTTCAAAACAAACGAGATCATGTCATGAAATTGTAAACAATTTATCCACACGGCAACAGAACAAATAATGTGTCAGTTGTATTCTCACCCAAAGGTGAGGTGAGGTGAAATAGGGTTTAACGTCGCGTCCAAGATTATTGCACTTATTTAGCGATGTGCATGCACGTGTATGTGTGGCTGCTTGTACTAGTCCGGACTGATGCCGATTTATAGTGCTAGCACACTGAGATACCATGCCGCAGTTCAACATGAATATCCCACTCAGACACAGTATACTGACTCCGAGCCGACCAGTCCTTGTTTTAGCCCCTGAATGCCAAGCGTCAGACAGGGTAACAACAAGTACCATCTTTTAACGTCTTTTGGTATGACGCGGTCGGGGATCGAACCCCGGACCTTGCGCTCTCCGGGCTCTACCACTAGACCAGGGAGGCGGTCCTCACCCAAAGGCAGAATGTTATATTTGTATGTTATTTATATAATGTATGTTTTCATATTTTGTTGCGGATGAGGAACACACTAAGTCAGATGGATGGCCCATGATCCATCTGAATCTCAAGTACATCTTAGAATCACTGTGGGAATCCCACGGTGGGCATCCCAGTACCCAATGCGTGTCCACTGAGGGCTGATATAAAGTGATCCGGCTCATGTGTATCACTGTGTTCAGGAGATATAGATGGAATTCATGCTTTTGTCCTCCGTCAGATTCACAATGTGTCTCTTATAGAAGGATACATCTTAGTGCAGACGAAGGTAATGGGCACGCACTCCAGGGCTTCTCGTTTGTCTGCATCAGTTGTTAAAGCACTGCGCAAGGATTCAATGTCTATGTCACTCCACTTCTGTCGGGAATTCTACTAATTGTGTATGATCATTTGGGACGAAACATGTGGTGAGCTCCAGTCTCTCTCTCTTTCTTTCTCTCTCATGCTCTCGCTCCAGTCTCTCTCTCTTTCTTTCGCCTAGTGGTTAACGCGCTCGCTCGTCATGCCGAGGACCCGAGTTCGATTCCCCACATCGGTACAATGTGTGAAGCCTATTTCCGATGTCTCTCTCCGTGATATTGTTGGAATATATCTAAAAGAGGCATATAGCCATACTCACTCACTCACTTTCTTTCTCTCTTATGGTCTCTCACTCTCTACTCACATACACTTTACTGACTATCTCTCTCTCTCTCTCTCTCTTTGTCTCTCTCTCACACCTCACACTTTCTTTAAACTCCCTCTCTCTCTCTCTTCCGCAACCCCACCCCCCCCCCCCCCCCCACCCCCACACACACACACATACACGTTTTTTACGTTTGCCGATGTCAGATTGCAAATGACGAAAATTGAAACAGTCGTAAAATATTCGCGATGATTTTTAACTCAGCATTGAAGGATACACGTTGTGTGCAAACGCAGGTAATGGACACATACGTCAACAGATTCAGAGTATCTCTCTCTCAAAATCTCTTTTTCCTCTGTCGCCCTTTCTCTCTTTCTCTCACTCTCTCCTCAATCGCTCACAGCTTTTGTCCTCTCTTTCTCCTGTCTCTTTCTCACTCTCTCTCTCTCTCTCTTTATGTCGCACACTCACTCACCATACGTCTCCATATCTCATTAATACATTATATGTTTTATGAACTATCAGAAATGATAAATCTTCCTGTATATTATTTGATTTTGATAAACTGATCTGTAATGTATGTTTAACTAAAAGTTTGCATTATAAGTTATTTCTGTATTGTGATCAATCATGATGACACGTGTTGTTAATGGTGTTAATGTCAGACGTGAGCCCGGATCCTTCTGACGTCTTGTTGCCATGGTTATACCCGAACCGTAAAAAACAACTATTGATATGTATATAATTATGTATTTCAAGTGTAAGTTGTAACGTCACGTCCGACGACCTGTAGATACGCAAAACACCGAATAACGTATGCTCATGTGTTTTGTCATATATTCAACCTTAGGCTTGAAAAAACACAATGTATGTAGCCACTTATATTCATAACTTTATGGAACTGATTATTACATTTGGTCAGTTGTTCTTGAATGAAATAAGAATGTCTTCAAATAACTTGGCATTGGTTGTTTATTACTTCAGACAGTTTCTGTCTCACTGCTACGTCCTTCATCGTCATCCTCATCATCGATGTCAATCCATGTTCTTCAGTGCTGCTACACGTCCTTCAATGTCTCTCCCCCTCCATACCCCTCGATGTCCCCATTCACTCCATATTGGCAATATCTCTCCATGCCCTTCCACACCTCTCCATGTCCCCAGTCACTCCATATTGCCCATATCTCTCCATACCCCTCCATACCCCTCGTTGTCCCCAGTCACTCCATATTGCCCATCCCTCTCCATGCCCTTCCAAACCTCTCGATGTCCCTATTCACTCCATATTGCCCATATCTCTCCATGCCCCTCCATACCTCTCGATGTCCCCATTCACTCCATATTGCCCATATCTCTCCATGCCCCTCCATACCTCTCCATGTCCCCATTCACTCCAAATTGCCCATATCTCTCCATGCCCCTCCATACCTCTCCATGTCCCCATTCACTCCATATTGCCCATATCTCTCCATGCCCCTCCATACCTCTCCATGTCCCCATTCACTCCATATTGCCCATATCTCTCCATACCCCTCCACACCTCTCCATGTCCCCAGTCACTCCATATTGCCCATATCTCCCCATGCCCCTCCATACCTCTCCATGTCCCCAGTCACTCCAAATTGCCCATATCTCCCCATGCCCCTCCATACCTCTCCATGTCCCCATTCACTCCATATTGCCCATATCTCTCCATGCCCCTCCATACCTCTCCATGTCCCCATTCACTCCAAATTGCCCATATCTCTCCATGCCCCTCCATACCTCTCCATGTCCCCATTCACTCCATATTGCCCATATCTCTCCATGCCCCTCCATACCTCTCCATGTCCCCATTCACTCCATATTGCCCATATCTCCCCATGCCCCTCCATACCTCTCCATGTCCCCATTCACTCCATATTGCCCATATCTCTCCATGCCCCTCCATACCTCTCCGTGTCCCCAGTCACTCCATATTGCCCATCCCTCTCCATGCCCCTCCATACCTCTCCATGTCCCCAGTCACTCAATATTGCCCATGTCTCTCCATGCCCCTCCATACCTCTCCATGTCCCCATTCACTCCATATTGCCCATATCTCTCCATGCCCCTCCATACCTCTCCATGTCCCCAGTCACTCCATATTGCCCATGTCTCTCCATGCCCCTCCATACCTCTCCATGTCCCCATTCACTCCATATTGCCCATATCTCTCCATGCCCCTCCATACCTCTCCATGTCCCCATTCACTCCATATTGCCCATATCTGTCCATGCCCCTCGCACCTCTCCATGTCCCCATTCACTCCATATTGCCCATATCTCTCCATGCCCCTCCATACCTCTCCATGTCCCCATTCACTCCATATTGCCCATATCTCTCCATGCCCCTCGACACCTCTCCATGTCCCCATTCACTCCATATTGCCCATATCTCTCTATGCCCCTCGACACCTCTCCCTGTCCCCAGTCACTCAATATTGCCCATATCTCTCCATGCCCCTCGACACCTCTCCATGTCCCCAGTCACTCCATATTGCCCATGTCTCTCCATACCCCTCCATACCTCTCCATGTCCCCAGTCACTCCATATTGCCCATGTCTCTCCGTGCCCCTCGACACCTCTCCATGTCCCCAGTCACTCCATATTGCCCATATCTCTCCATGCCCCTCCATACCTCTCCCTGTCCCCATTCACTCCATATTGCCCATATCTCTCCATGCCCCTCCATACCTCTCCATGTCCCCATTCACTCCATATTGCCCATATCTCTCCATGCCCCTCGACACCTCTCCATGTCCCCAGTCACTCCATATTGCCCATATCTCTCCATGCCCCTCGACACCTCTCCATGTTCCCAGTCACTCCATATTGCCCATATCTCTCCATGCCCCTCCACACCTCTCCATGTCCCCAGTCACTCCATATTGCTCATATCTCTCCATGCCCTTCCACACCTCTCCATGTCCCCAGTCACTCCATATTGCCCATGCCTCCCCTCTCTGTGTCCTTTAAAGTACATCTGCCCCCCACCCTGTTGGGTAAATATGTATCCCTGTCCCTCCCTGTTCGCTTTGTCAATCATGCCCCCGTCTATGTGTCTATCTGTCCCTCCCTGTTCGCTATGTCCCTCATGCCCTCCGACTCTCCATATTCTTAATGTGTCTATCAGTACCTCCCTGTTCGCTATGTCCCTCATGCCCCCCATCTCTCCATATTCTTAATGTGTCCATCTGTCCCTCCCAGTTCCCTATGCACCTCATGCCCCCCGTCTGTTCATATTCTTAATGTGTCTATCTGTCCCTCCCTGTTCGGAATTTCTCCCATGCCCCCCGTCTGTCCATATTCTTAATGTGTCCATCTGTCCCTCCCTGTTCGGTATGTACCTCATGCCCCCCGTCTCTCCATATTCTTAATGTGTCTATCTGTCCCTCCCTGTTCGTTATGTCCCTCATGCCCCCAGTCTGTCCATATTCTTAATGTGTCTATCTGTCCCTCCCTGTTCGTTATGTCCCCCATGCCCCCCATCTCTCCATATTCTTACTGTGTCCATCTGTCCCTCCCTGTTCGCTATGTCTCCCATGCCCCCCGTCTGTCCATATTCCCCATGTGTCTATCAGTCCCTCCCTGTTTGGTATGTACCTCATGTCCCATGTCTGTCCATATTCTTAATGTGTCCATCTGTCCCTCCCTGTTCGGTATGTACCTCATGCCGCCCGTCTGTCCATATTCTTAATGTGTCCATCTGTCCCTCCCTGTTCGGTATGTACCTCATGTCCCCCGTCTGTCCATATTCTTAATGTGTCCATCTGTCCCTCCCTGTTCGCTATGTACGTCATGAACCCCCGTCTGTCCATATTCCCCATGTGTCTATCTGTCCCTCCCTGTTCGGTATGTCTCTCATGCCCCCGTCTCTCCATATTCTTAATGTGTCTACCTGTCCCTCCCTGTTCGCTATGTCCCCCATGCCCCCCCGTTTCTACATATTCTTAATGTGTCTATCTGTCCCTCCCTGTTCGCCATGTCTCTCATGCCCCCCGTCTCTCCATATTCCCCATGTGTCTACCTGTCCCTCCCTGTGCACTATGTCTCTCATCCTGTCCATCTTCCCATATTCCCAATGTGTCTATCTGTCCCTCCCTGTTCGCCATGTCTCTCATGCCCCCCGTCTCTCCATATTCCCCATGTGTCTACCTGTCCCTCCCTGTTCGCTATGTCCCTCATGCACCCTGTCTCTCCATATTCTTAATGTGTTTACCTGTCCCTCCCTGTTCTCTATGTCCCCCATGCCCCCCGTTTCTACATATTCTTAATGTGTCTACCTGTCCCTCCCTGTTCGCTATGTCCCCCATGCCCCCCGTTTCTACATATTCTTAATGTGTCTACCTGTCCCTCCCTGTTCGCCATGTCTCTCATGCCCCCCGTCTCTCCATATTCCCAATGTGTCTATCTGTCCCTCCCTGTTCGCTATGTACCTCATGTCCTCCATCTTCCCATATTCCCAATGTGTCTACCTGTCCCTCCCTGTTCGCTATGTCTCTCATCTCCTCCATCTTCCCATATTCCCAACGTGTCTACCTGTCCCTCCCTGTTCGCTATGTCTCTCATGCCCCCCGTCTCTCCATATTCCCAATGTGTCTACCTGTCCCTCCCTGTTCGCTATGTCTCTCATCCTTTCCATCTTCCCATATTCTCAATGTGTCTACCTGTCCCTCCCTGTTCGCTATGTCTCTCATGTCCTCCATCTTCCCATATTCCCAATGTGTCTACCTGTCCCTCCCTGTTCGCTATGTCTCTCATGCCCTCCATCTTCCCATATTCCCAATGTGTCTATCTGTCCCTCCCTCTTCGCTATGTACCTCATGCCCCCGTCTCTCCATATTCCCCATGTGTCTATCTGTCCCTCCCTGTTCGCTATGTCTTTAATACCCTCCATCTTCCCATATTCCCAATGTGTCTATCTGTCCCTCCCTGTTCGCTATGTCTCTCATCCCCTCCATAGTTTGCGTTTCTGATTCGCGTTTAGAAAGACTCGTCTGTACCATCAATCTCCCTGATGAGACTATGGGACTATTTCGCCCGTTTTTTCTTTCTTCAACGCTGACTGTTTCTCTTACACATGCACTCAACTGCGCACGAATATACCTAAAGCAATTACACATAAAGACAAGAACAGTGATGATTTAATAACACAATTTTATTCATCTTCTATGTTTAATATTGAACAATAAAATATTGAACATTTTGAGATCGAATAGTGAATTGGCTATTAATGCCTTTACAACAAAGCAATACCAGAACACAAAACAGTCTCGACAATTTCTCATTTGCAGAAAAGAGGTAGTCAGGCTGTCGGAGTTACGTCCCTTCGACACGCCAGCATCCGATCATCGCGGGTTCAGATCCCATAATCGCACTGATTATATTCTAGGTTTGTCAGCCTCATACCCGTGTTCGTCGGTTTCACCAAAGTGATTAACATCTAAGACCTGCTTCACTTTCCTCCCACGTAAAGCCGATACGTCGTAATATAACGGAAGAACAATTCAAAGAGGCTTCAAATCAACTCACTTACATTCCAGTAATTGCGTCGGTAAAGTGATAACTGTAAAAACCATGTCGCGAGCTGATGATATCTCGTCGGTTGTGAGACACTGAGATCATTCCAAATCATGAAACTACACTCATTCGTGGCCTTAAACAAAATACATAGTATTACGCAAAGGTACTAATTGTTCTGCATGATTCTTGAGAAGAGTAACCCTACAGTCCTGAGAAACACACACAGTCTACCTAATGGGGCATTCGAAACCGGGCTTGGGCATGACGACAAACACTTTAACTACAAGGTCCCTACAAACGCCCGATTTTCAAATAGATTTTCAAAGAAATTAAAATGAAACGGTTTAACGAGATTTTAATTTTCAAATAACATCGAACTGTACTGGCGGACTATTACCAACACTAGGATGATCTACTTTGGAGACAAACATCACGCTAAGTTTTCAAATGTTCTAGTTTCGGGGATAAAATTGTCACTAATACTGTTTTATTTATTCATATAAAAAATAATACATATTTTCTGCGGAACTTTCTTCGTATAAACACTTGTACAGCTGGGATACAGACACCTTGGATTATTCTATCGTCATGACACAGAGGTTGATGTCATATGTTGCCATGGCAACGCAATCACCTCCTTTGTTTGTCAATTTCAGCTAATTCAAATTATTATGAATACGACAATTCTGTTACCATGACGAAATAGATATGTGTGTGTGTGTTTCTCTGAATATTATCAATAATAAAGATACGCCATAGAATATTCAGACGATATTGGGTTTCGATTATCCCATTGAACAACGACTGCTGACAACATAACAGTAAAACTTGAACAAACCATCTTCCCGAGGCGAAAATGTCTACTAGCCTATATCAAAGCCTGGCGTCTCGGGAAGATGTGAACAAATATGATGATACGTATATGTTTATGATAAATATCTCTTTTGATAAAAGGACTCAAATCGTAAAAAGCATCGCTGCCAGTAACAGATTTACATATTTATTTAGCAGGGCCTTCTGCACTCAAGAATCTCTTCCCAATCAACCCATTAGCGAGAGGATCAAACGGGCGCTTCATGAAGAGTTTGTCTGATGGCAAGGCAGCACCCCGTTTCCGTTTCAGATCGTCGGCCAGAGAATCAACATGTCGTTTCTGCAGTTGAGCATCTGAAGGGATTTTCACAGCTCGTTTCCCAATGAGACTACTTGCAAGCGGATCAAATGGGCGTTTATTGCTGACAAATCTTTTCCCCGTGGCTCCACTTGCAAGACGATCAAATGGTCGTTTACCCTCTGTTGACAAGCTTGGGTCAGGCTTCGCCTTTCTCTTCATGAATCCATGACCTTGGCCTGGAAGCTGAACTTGATGTGCAGAGTAAAATGGGTACGTGGTAGGAGCTGGAACATTAACGGAAAGGTAAAGCACTCTGACAGCGTTTTCAATCAGTTTCTGGAGGAAGAGGTACTTTGAAGAGCTCACTTCCGCGTCCCGATTAGCATGATCAGCTGTGCTAGGGGCTAGTAACTTGTCTTCATGAGAGTCTTGGTTCATTTGGGTCTTGTTCATCGTATGACTGTCTTCAGCTGAAGCACCGGGAGCATCAGACACGGAGTAACCATCTGCCTTCCTTGATCTCAGCTTATTTAAGGACCTTGTCATTGAAGCTATGATGTCGATGCCGGGGATGCTGTCTGGTCGTGGACTTGACCTTCTGTCTTCTCTCTGTGTTCCAAAAGGGGCATGGAGTCTCTTCGACAAATAGGATGTCATGCGGCCATAAACCCGATCACTGGGCACAAACTCGGCGCTGCGCTTATCGGCCAGGAGGTAGACTGCTGACTTTGATTGTCTTGGCTTTCCGGTCCTTGGGTGATCTCGTTCCGGGTTCATGTCGGATGTTGCAGCACCGCTACACAAGACACAAATAAAGAGCAAATCAATCGTATGTTTCAGCCATTTCAACAAAACAATTTTCATGCATACTCGTCGCCGGTTAAGTTTTGTAACGCAAAACAAAGTTTAAGGATTACAAGTCGCTTGTTTCAATCCTGTGATACAAATTTTCAATGGAATCTTAACAATCGCTTGTTGCAACCCTGTAACTGAAAACGTCCAGCTTACTTTTTGACCATTTATGTGTTCGTCTTCCGCGACCAATGGAATCTGTTTCGTCAGATAATCGAGACTGGTTATTCTCAGGCGTTCACGTTATTTATTTCAATCCATTGTAGTGAAATATTATTCGAAGTATTATACATCAATGCAATCTACCCACAACATACTGAGTAATAAGGCACAAACTATATACTACAAATCCACAAGCTGACAGAAAAGTGTTACAATGACGTGTTGGTCCTATGCATATGTTATATGCCTAGCACAGAAAACATATCCAGCGAAGAAGTAGGATTTATTAGTTAATTTATGCCTGTACAGTAAAGTTACCCCGCTTAATAAGTACATTGTTTAAACATTAATAAAGGGCGACTGCGCTTATTGTAAGAGGCGACTACCCGGATCGGGTGTTCAGGCTCGCTGACTTGGTTGATACATGTCATCGTATCCCAATTGCGTGAATCGATGCTCATGATATTGATCACTGGATTGTCTGTTCCAGACTCGATTATTTAAATACCGCCGTCATAAAGCTGGAATATTGCTGAGTGCGGCGTTAAACAAGAAACCAACCAACCAACCAACTTACATGACGCTTATCAACTAAAACTTTTGAATGAAGGCCGACGTATATCAGCACAATTATTGAATATCCATACAATTATTGAATATCCATACAAAAAGTTCATAAAATCAAAATTGTTATAAAATATAGAAGGATATGTGACGGGATTTGGAACTATGATAATATCAAAGAGTGCAAGAAAATCATTTACATATTACAATGGCAGTGGTGCCCATAAAACTCACGCAATACTCTTGTAAGGGCTATACCTACAAAAATGCCAGGCAAAAGTAAGCATACGCCCATTTTAGAGGTTGAAAATGAAACAAAAAAGAAATGGTTATTCGATCGTGATGTTTTTAATACGGGTATCATAGTAATGTTTGGACCTTACGTTTGCTATGTTTGGGTGTTTGTTTAAAGCCTGGTAACGTTTTGATAATACACGAGTGTATTTTTTGGTCAAATCAAATTTTCAAGTGTTTTCATTCTTTTTCCCGGCAGTTTAACAATAATATCGCAAATGTCATTTAGCTATTGCAATACAATTACATTTGTGAAAAAGCCCTCACAAGTTATCCCAACAAGTAACACAAGTCCTGATCAAACGAAACACAACGAGCAAAGACAGCAGAGAACATACCTGATGGCTAGAAGTATTAACAGCATCTTGGAGTACGAGACAGCCATTTCGAAGCAGGAACAGCAGCCAGTGTTCAACATAAAGGTGATGTTAGGTAGTGGCAGCTGTGCGCGCGGCAACCTGTTCTCGTATTTGACAAAGCGCCCTTTGATTTTTATTTACGGCTGTGAGTTTGTCACACATTATGTTGCTGGGAAACGTTTGTATTGTGTGGATGTGACTTGTCCCGGGTTCATTGACGTCATGGTTTTCTGACAGATCCGTGTTTCAGATCCGTGTTTCAGATCCATTTTGCAGATTGCGTTTTTGATCCATGTTGCAGATCCGTGTTTCAGATCCATGTTTAAGATTTGTGTTTCAGATTCGTGTTTCATATCCATGATACAGATCCACGTTGCAGATCCGTGTTTCAGATCCATGTTTAAGATTTGTGTTTCAGATCCGTGTTTCAGATCCATGTTGCAGATCCTTGTTTCAGATCCGTGTTTCAGATTCGTGTTTCAGATCCGTGTTTCAGATCCATGTTTAAGATTTGTGTTTCGGATCCGTGTTTCAGATCCACGTTGGAGATCTCTGTTTCAGATCCGTGTTTCACATCCATGTTAAAGATCCGTGTTTCAGATCCGTGTTTCAGATTCGTGTTTCAGATCCGTGTTTAAGATCCATGTTTAAGATTTGTGTTTCGGATCAGCGTTTCAGATCCATGTTGGAGATCTCTGTTTCAGATCCGTGTTTCACATCCATGTTTAAGATCCGTGTTTCGACTGTGCATCATTTTTAAAAGGGAGAAACTATCAGGTGCCAGAATCTTCAAAGTATTGTTTCCAAAATATTCGGGCTGACAAGGTAAACAAAGATTAGCCACTTATGTTTCATAGTTGGATGAATGGATAACTACTATGTATTCTCACGATTTACTCGCATCATGGCTATTGGGTTTCGAGCAATTAATTGAACATTGAATGACACCTGTAACTTGAAAATGATGAATTCATGAATAAATGAATAAATCCAATGAATACTACAAAGAACCTGTTTTCTACTTTTGCCATTTTGACTACTCCAACTCCGTATCCAACTCACCTTGAAACATATATAGAGATGATAGGTTGCAAATTGCAGTCACTGAACCATGGGGTATGTGCTCAGTTGTCATAATGGGAAGACACTGTTCTCAGTTGCCGACGGGTATTATCCTAATATAAAAGTCACCAGACCGAGATAATCCCAGAATAATAGATATTCAGACTGACGTTAGTTCCCGACACTAGTGTACACAGCTTCAGTGAATGCAACTGTTGAGACATATTGTAACTAGCAAAAATATAGTATGTTTTTTATTCACGATATTCGTTTCACAAAATGAGATATTATTTCAGTTTCTATGCACAAATAGTTTGCAGAATGAATAGCACACAATATAAAAGTTTTTCGTTTTCACAGAACCCTAGTACATTGTTTCGCCATTTTTTCTTTCAGTAGTTGACATCTTGTTGGTAATGGATTGATGAATAACCAATTTACAGTGAAAAGGCTTTGATCTCTAGGATCTCGAGGATTCAAAATAATTATCTTTGTAAAGAAATTGTCAATATATTTCTGTAGATGGTTTTCTTTTGAAAGAGTATAGAGCGAGACATGATGTTCAAAAGCAGTTGAACTACGGTTTCAAATATAACATTTATAAAAACAAAAAAAGTATTGACAAATTTGTGACAATATTGATATACTGATACTGAAACTATTAAAGCATGTATTTTGAACTTGTCTGTACCAATTAATCCATTTATAACCCTATCCTAGGTTGTAGAAGGACAATATCGTATTTCATATGATATTACATCTAGAAAATAATATTTACCATTAAAAAATGCACAACCCCTTATAGCATGTAACATCTTCCTATAGACTTTTCTGGACCTGAACCGGTGCCGATGACATGACACCATGACCAAAGACGAAGACAACAGTTTGCAATTTGATAGCCAGTTTTTCCGCAATCGCTGTACGCCCAGCTAACACAGAAATCTTGTTAACACGTTTTGAAAATGGTGAATACGGCACCAAAAACGTTCGACAAAATATCTTTTTAAAAGTTTTAAATTGTGGACTTTCATTTACTTTTTCAAAACGTTTCGAAACAAAAACGGTGGCAAGAAAAATTATCGAAACTTAAATAAACCCCTTTAAAACGTTATTAATACGTTTCTATATGATTACATAAACGTATGAAAAGGACATTTGGAGAACTTAAATTTATGGAGTTTCTTTTATGTTTTAAATACATTTCGAAAATACACTGGCGAGGAACATTCAGGAATATTCAGTATAACTTCATGGTAGAGACATCTAAAAGTGGGAACAGTTTCTGGCATTGTAAAATTCGTGTATCAATATTTCCAGTGTTCGAAATCCCATCCAATTCGTACACTTATAATTACATTCACCAATCATTTCACGCAGTACTGTGTATCTTCTAAAAGAAAGTGATGGACTAAATGAAAAATAAAGATTTTTTTCCAATAAATACTTCATTTCGTCAAACGTTATGATAAAAGAATTAATAATCAGACTTCTCTTGGGTCTGTGTTGGCGTCTGAAGCAAACACCGTTATTTATTTCACTGATTCCTGATGATGAAATACTTCAGAATAATGATACGCATTTCACAACAATTATGCAATGAAGTAATACTTATGCGGAGACTGACAATTGTAACGAGGAATCATGGTCTGGTTGCTGTGGAAATGACGTATTGCACTAAACTGGTTTTGAATGACTGTAATACTGTCCCCTGATTCTCTGTACATCGGGGGTTACGGATGGTCCAGTCGTCTTAGGCGCCGCATTTCGATTTCCAGATTTTCGTCCCTTGGGCACTCCAGGAACCTATGTTTGTGGGTTCGAATCCCGGTTCGCCCCAGTAGTATAGGTAATGGTGATTCTGGCTCACTTCCATTGGAGTCAGATTTATATACCTATACCACCACTACAGATGGAATTTTTTATGTCAAAATGATGATGCAATTCAACGATAGTCATGACATTAAACTAAATTGTAATGAGAATATTCTCTATTATTTTTACTCATATGCATACCATTATTTTTAACAAAGTGATATTCAACATTTTTACTAAGTTCTTCAGTCATTTTACTAGGAGACCAGACTATATTCTCTTCTTGGTAATTGGAAAGAAACAATTGATGACCATATTTGGTTGGTTTGACATCACTGAAATAATATATACCCTGTGGTAATTCTCTCCATTGGATAATTTTGTCCCTGAGCATAAATGCTTCGATAGCTTTTTCGAGTTCTTCCTTTGTTGGTTTGTAATTCTCCATTATTATATGCTTATGTAAGCATTCGTTTAAATGTGATCCAACGATAGGAAGCTACCTATTTTTAATCTCCAACAAGTTCTTTGGTTTTGGCACGGAATAATTAATGCGCTTGTTGTCTCCCCAGTCCAGAGGCTCCGGAATCTTTTTCCATGCCAAGTACGATAGGCGCGGCAATTATAGTTGATAATAAACCAACACCGGCTACGCCGAGTCCCATGCTAGCTGTTACAAGCGCAGTGTCAATTCCGTCGAGAGCATTCAGGCCTCTGTGATACTTTTTATACAATCCAAGTCTCAAATCCCTCTCCTTCTCTTTTCGATGTTTTATGTCGCTTATTTGATGTAATTGAAATCCATCAACAGTATCCTTCTTTTCAGATGCTTCATCGAGTGTCGGATATAAACTCATAGTTTATATAATTATATCATATAATAATCTTTAATTGGTCTTGCTTCAATGTTTTGAGAATATACAACAACCTTATTAAAATAATTAATGCATATTATACGGCATAAATATCTTAGGAAGAGAAATGCTATCACTTTTAATAATTTGGACCCCCTCAAGGGTTGCAACGGGTGATGCTCCCATATAAATAATACTGTAGCGTTGACGTTGGTGTTTCTTGAGCCATTTAATTGATAGACCTGGTAATATTTTAAAGGCATCTTCTGGTGCATCTACAAACAAGACTTCAATAATAATCGTAGAAAGATGAGGTATTGCACTCAAGTTGTCTTTAATATCATTGAATTCAGTAACCAAATTTAAACTAACGTGTTTTGCTGCCGGACGACTAAATAACATATGACCTGGGTTTTCTGGCAGGGGAGAGACGATCCCACTATTCGTTATCTTAGTTAAATTATGTGCCTTACCCATCATCATATATGGTGGGGTAATGAGGATATTCAGTAGCCACTCGATTTTTTCTTCGAGCATAGTCCATTTATTATCATCGTTGCGAGTAAGATTGTATGATGTGATTTTATGGAGTCTCTTAACGTCGACATCGCTTAAATCTCCTATATCACCTGTGAATGTAAGTTCTTTCCGCATGTACACATTATCTTGTAAGTGTAGAGCGTATAACTTGCCATCGATGCCAGGTTTACCAAATCCTTCTGTGTCTCCGAGATCGGAATGCGGAATTGTATTACATTGCCTAAGGTTATGCGTTCCAGGGCCTTATGAATCAACCATTATTTATAATCTGGAGTGTTACACTCAAGTATCCTATATGTACAGGTTGATGTTTTACATCTAATACAGAAATTTTGAAATCTGAAATAATACCCCGCTTTAATATTTTATATTGTATTTTATACTGTTGAGAAAGATTCCGTTCTACCGCTATTATATTTTTCATCTTTGACTGGAATAGCTCTTAGCAGAGTAGAAGGACTTTCGAGTTGAATATTATCCGTTGTACTGATCGGATCAAGATAGATGCATAACTCTTTATAGGGAACTAATTTGGGTAATTTAGTTCCATGCCGTGTTTTGTTGGGACTTATTATTGTCAATATTCCTCATCCGGAGTTTACAAATCCAAGTGTATCTGCTACGTTCGGGTTACAAAATATTTGCCTTTCTCCATTTGCCAGGAATTTAATATTTCTACGAGTCAAGATTGGCACATTAAAGGACTTAACCATGGTCTAGGTGTTCCGTACAGTGGACAAAGAACTGTTAAAGAAGAAAGCAATTGTAGTTGAAAAAACTCATTTACAATTCGATCCATTTAAGTTGTTACAGAAAAACAATCTGTTTCTTAGATTACATAATCTTAATCATGGCTGGGAACTTTCGAGTAATGATTGGACAGGAGATATTATGAGTTTTAAGGGTGGTTTAGCTTATATTGTTACAAAATCTGTGCAACTGAACGATTCCGCAAACGCTTGTAATGAATTTCTTAATCATAAAACAGAAAATAATTTTACTAACACAGGAGTTGTAAGAGTTAATGAATCAATAAGAAACTTATGTATGGGAAATTATTGGTGCACAATCGCAAACACGAACGGGAATAATTGGTTCTGGGATGGTGCTCGATGCGCAAAAACAGTTTGTAGCAAACATGGAGGAAGCTATTAATTCACCAGTTGACATACCATCTTCTATAAAACGTTATCAAGATGTATTACAGTACGCTCAATCAAAAGTAGACTACGTTTATGCACCGAGACTATACAATCATGTCTCCGAGTAATATGGAACTTAAGATCGGTCAAGTGATCGGTTATAATAATAAAATTGTTATTGCTACTGATCAACAAAAAACAGGTATAAATTCAGATATTAACACCGAATCAATAACGCAAACAAACACAGGCGAAACAGGAATATAGTCAAGCCACAGATATCTACTGAGGCTCCTACTAACACATCTACTAACGCACAACCACAAGTGCCACCACATATTGCAGCTAAAAATCAACAACATATCAATGAAAACACAGCGCTTATAGTAGGTGGAGTCGCGGCTTGTTTACTTATGATTTGGTTAAATAGTTCTTAATGAACTGATTTGGTTAAATAGTTCTAAATGAACTGATTTGGTTAAATAGTCTTTAGCGGATACGTACAACAACCAGGCAATTGCTACGATCAGTGTCCACAAGTTTTGACATAGCCAAATGGTGGGTTTAGCTAATAAATTCAAGAGCCAGGAAGCAATACTCCCTTTAATACCTGGAAGTGCAGACGTTTCTTTCCCAGCAAGCTTTCCCAGTGCTTCTCCTATGCTTTTAAATGCTTTTTATCCACTCTTTTACACCATTTGGCCTAGGCGGTGTGCCACCTCCTGAACCACCGGTACCACCGGTTAACACGAGAGTCAAAATCGATATAATAAATCCCAATGCATTTAAAATACTGGCAATGGTTATCCCCTGTTCTCTGAACAATGTTTTAATTTTATCGGCCAGTGTGGTATCATCGTTGAGGACTTGATGGATAGTTTCTCTGATTCGACTGATTTGTGAATGAAGTGCCTTTCTATTACTCGAAGTAGCTTCGAAGCGGGCTGATCTTTCGTCTTCTAAGTTACGCAGTCTTTCTGCAATGCGGCGTCTTCTGAATTCATCACCCGCCTGTTCAAGTTTTGTTTTCTCATATGCTTGTCGAGTTCGGATAGCTTGGCTATATTATTGATGAGTTCTCCCCGCATTTTTTGCATTGCCTTGTCACGGCCTCGTAATTCCCTAATACTGAACACCGAGGATGGTACCTGTAACCTGGAATTATTGTAGTAGGTATCTAAGATTTCTCCGAGGCCATCTGAGACCAGCTTCGAGCTTTCTTCCAAATTATCTTTATCTATGTTACCGAGTTCAGTACGCACAGTCTGAAGAACCTTAGTAGTCTTTGCAGAATTTTTTTCTTGTGAGTAGTCTACAAAACCTAATTCATTATGAACAGTGTTGATGCCATGTTTAGCAGCTATCGTAGACAAGGCTAGGGGCTTACGGGTACGAGAATTCATAAGATCAATATCCTGAGAGCCATGCAGTCGCAATGTTCCTTTACTATCTATCGTAAACTTTGAATAGTCACGACCTATTAAGGCATCGTAATAATAATTAACGGTTCATTGCAAAAGTTCATCGTTAAGATTCATAAAGCTGGTTTCATCAGTACCCTCTTCGATTGTACTCGGATTATCAAAGTTATCTAGATTAAAATAATCCATTTTTATATTAAACATAAGGTTACATAATTTCAATATAACAATGTCTTTACAATACGGACGCAAGTTAAACTCACCATGTAGACTTTGAGATCCATTGATCAGAATCAAACACTTCTGATTCGCTTTCCTAATCTCGGCGCACACGATGTGTTAGTTCCGGGAACTGCATGACTATCATTTACAATTAGTTTGAATTCTACCGACGCTAGCAGAGAGCTCGTTCAGAACATAGGTCGTGTGATTGTTAAGAAAATCGCAATAAAAATTAGCGGTAACGAAGTTTTGAGTAATCAACTATATAGTCAAGGCATGCGAGCATATCAACAGTGGGATGAGATTAAAAAACTCCCTTCTATAGAACGATGCCCAGAAGTTAACGCGGTCATGAAAGATCTGTCTCTCAGGGATGTGTCGATGGCTGAATTCCTTACCACGAAGTATGCGCTATGGCTCGACATGCGAACCATTGATGATGACCAACTTCACGGGAGTGGGCGGAGAATAAAAAATGCCAGCGAGGGTGTTACTATCCAGATAACAAAGCTCCAGGAAGCGTCTGGTAAATTAAACTTAAATTTGTATGTGATTATGGACACGCAAACTTAATATACAGATTCATGCAAGCGATCTATTAATAATCTTTTACCTAAAGAACCGCATTGCGCTATCATCTGCGGGCAAACGGGTTGTGGAAAAACAGCTTTTATTCTAGATATTTTACAAAGTCATTATCGGGATGTTTTAGACCATATTATTATTCTGTGACTGACTATAAACGTTAATAAAACATACCTATTGAGAGATTTCGTAAGGAATGATCCCGGGGTGCACAGAGTTGATCAGGGCGATCGTTTACAAGACTGTTTACGAGTATGTCACGAAAAATACAAACGAGAATCAAGTCTTTTCATAATAGACGACTGCAGTGCGAGTAAAGAACTTACCAAAAAGAAAGATATGCTTCATATTTAGCATTCTCCGGTCGACATACTCAGCATAGCATTTTGGTATTTACTCAAAAATACTACTCTGTCCTGAAAGATCTCAGAGAGCAGACCAAATAGGTAGCCCTGTTTCATTGCAAAGATCAAGATTCATTTGAGGAATGTTTACGTGAAAATGATGTTATTTATACCAAGCCCGAACGAGATAAAGTCAGAAAACTGTTAGCGGAAACGAAGCATTGTAAACTCGTATTAAAAACCAATCAACCAGCTGCTTATGCAACTGCTTAGCAAAAATGGTTTGAAATCCTCATTCTTTCGCAACAGTTTACTATTTTAGGCTGTATTGGATATGCCATATTCCATTATGTTAGACTTTAATATCTCCTTAGGTATTATATTATGGAATGCGACGAACTCATCGAACAAATGCTCACTGAACCTGATCAACATGCAGATCAACATGTAGTTAAATCTTTAGATAAACATAGAGAAAGACTCGCGGCTTTGGTAGGCAGTGGAAAATGTTCCCAATATTTTGGGGAAAATTATACCACTGAAAAAATGATAACATGACGGATGAAGAAATTAAAAAACTGTACGCGCGTTATGAGTATAAACTGGGAGCTACCATGACTAAAACAATAGGTTCGGCTATGTTACAATTATACACAGTCGTAGCTAGTACGTTTCTTCCTATCCCAGCAGAAAATTGCATGTATTTATGCGAATCTCGCGAGAAAGACCCATTCATCGAACACACTATAAGTGCAGTAAGCTGTGAGTTTTATCATAGATATGGAATGTTCTTATCTCCGGTAACCACCGCTTTAATAACGGCTAGGTGTTGTCAATTTAAACAGAAGTGCCCAGTTACTAATAATGGAGACACCACAGATTGTGGAGACACAACAACAAGTACAAACCCCGATTGTATCACAGATTGTGGAAACACAATCACAACAAGTGAACGGTGAAATAACCCCGATTGTGAAATCACAACAAGTGAATGAGGAAATACCAGCGATTGCGAAATCACAATCCAGAGTGACTAAGAATCCTTTGAAAATCACAGGTGAGAGGAAGGGTGCGCTAGCGAGGAAGGCAAAACTAATACATAATTTAAATATTGAACATAGTCGTCCGATTAAAACTTGGGCTCCCTATGCACTAGGAGTTGTTGCTATAGCGGTGGTATGGTTGTTTTATAAGACCAGAGAAGAGAAAACATCACCCCCGATTACACAACAACAAGTTCAATTAATGTTACAGATGGTACAATGTTGGTAAACGCAACGTATCATTCAGCGGTTGTCAGCGGCTTGGCCATTGGCTATCCCCATATAGCTAAAATGATTACTAAAGCCACACCACCCAAGCTAGATTTTAATGGTTATTATTTCGGTATGATTGTTCTTGATATTGGATTGGCAATGGCTACAAAATATATGCTTATCAAACAAGGGCTTATCCCAGAAGACATAATGAAGTAATTAAGCATTTGAATATTTTATATTATTGAACACTTGAATATTTTATATTCATATAATATGGCATCAATTGCGATGATGGTCGGTGGAGCTATTGTTAATGCTTTAGCTTTTTAGGGGAGTATTTTTTTATTTTCTAGTATGAGAGGAGAGGAGCAGAAAAGACATAATAAAGGATTAGAACAACTCGAAGCAGCCCAGTTACAATGGGCCAGGCGCAGAATATTAAGATTAGATTTTATTAATGATGAACTGCGTAAGCAAGGACATTCAATTCAAACGTTTAAGGATGTTGAATCTGCCATGCACGAATACTTCCTTGTTTATGGAAAGAAACTTGACCCAATTCAGAGACCAACAAAAAGTCAGTTTTATATACATGTACCATCAGAGGTTCAGAAAAAACGAGAGATAAAATTTATAGCTTTGGGATTGACTGGTTTGTCCATATTTAGCTATGTTCTATTGTGTATCAACCATTAACCCTGACAGCTAATCTATAGATATCGCTGACTGGCTGTTCAGCTATGTAACGGTGACTGTTGTCTATTCATAGCTACACATAAGCTATGAGCTATGTCGCGATGACAGCTATGACTCACCAGTGGAGATGTGATTTACCTTTTAGACAAATGATATGATATGCTTATAACCATGAATCTGTGCAGATATACACTTATAGGGAAATCGATTCAATGTCAGAATCCATGTGCGGGTGTTTACTATTTCAGTCAGGGATATAAAAATTACGTTTGTTCTGTATGTGGGATTGGGGTCAAAGGTAGTTACTGTTTATGTCACGGTGCTGATAGGGCCAGGAACCAGATTATTTATGCTAGAATTACATCAATGAGAGCAAAAGGTTGGGGAGAATACGTATTTATATATGAAAAACAAACATTTAGACATTTGAATCATATACCATTAAATCACAATGGTTTTTGTCAGAGAGTTGAAGACTTGACAAAACAACGTGGTCTATATGGATATTCTCGAATAAGAAAAGCTGAATTGATTGATTTACTCGGTTTGGAATACAACAAACCCCAGACTGTTAGAGAACTCAAAGCTCAAGCAAAAAAAGATGGGAATAAGAAAAGCTGAATTGATCGCTTTACTAGATAATAATAAATCTGATGATAAAAATAAACCCACTGTTGTTAATAATAATGAGTTAAAATTTGTACCCACAGCCAGCATTGGCAAATATCTAAGAGGTTGGAAGATGGATATCAATTCCAACATGGATATTAATGATGTTAAGCCCATCGTATCGAGCAAAATTAACGAGGAGATTGATGATTTAAATAGTATGAAATACCAGCTGACGGTTAAAATGTCATTGAGTAAAAGCAACGCAGACGATAGCACTGGATATACCAAACCTTATTTCCGGAGCAATCAATAAGTTATAACTGAATCCGATACTATAAGCACATCATTAGATACATCAATTCAGAGGATACAAGAAACTTTAGAACGTTGGACCAATAGAGGTTCGGGATGGGGTGTGGATAAAATCGATAGTTTATATTTAGATATAGCAAATAATATGCCTTTCAAAGGTGGATCTTATATAGATTTTCCCCCCGTATTATAAAAAAGAAAAAAGCCATAATTAATGTAAAAAATAAAGGCGATGGCTGTTTAAGAATGCTGATAAGATCTGCATTGTTCCCCGTAGACAAAAATCTGGATAGGTCTTCTAGCTATCCCCAAAATGATGGACTAAACCTTGATGGTATAGATGAACCTACACGAATCTCGCAAATTGATAAGGCAGAAAAGCAAAATAATTTAACTATAAATGTTTTCGGACATTCTTCTAAAGGAATTGTTGTACACAGGATAAACTCTGCTACGGAGCTTATGGGTATGGTGGTAATACTGTATCGTTGGGAACTATGAGCAACTCTCCTCATACAAATGCTCTGCCCAGGCCATCTTTAAGATAATAAAGAATAAGCTCTCCTTCATTCATAACCAATCGACTAATGTTATATGTCTTAAGGGACCAAATCGGATCGGTTGCACGATGTAGGCCTCCTTCAAGTTCACGGGGCTGGTATAAATATTTTACACTTACTCTGTCCGTAGGTTTTTGTTCTTTGCCTCACCTTGGTGCTGAAGATTCGGAAGTCCATGATTTCTTTTTAATCGCATTGGATGGTTTCTTCCCGATTAATCTTTATACTTCATTATACAGCCCTGATACAACAGCTGATAATCGTATCACCCATTCGGTTGATCTTAATCGTTCCGATTTCATTTCAATCCCTGATAGCCAAACAAACGTTCCGCTAATGTTCGGTTAAACCTTTCAATGATAGCTTGACTATGGTGGGCCTCTTTTTCACCATGCCTGATTTCGACATCGTGCTTTGTTAACAGTTTAGTTATTGATCCCATAAACTCGCAACCAGGATCTACTTGAAATAGCTTAGGCCATTTTAGTGGTCCTCGTTTATATATTCGTCTCAGTGCATTAGCTACGTCTGTTGAATCTTTCGAGGTTAATGGCTCAGCCTCTTTGTATCAACTAGCCACATCCACTATGGTTAAAGCGTATTTATACGTTTTGCGTCTTACCTGTGGGGAAGAAACAAGAGGTCAGCCTGATGAACTTCATTCGTTGTAAAAATATCAAACTTCTTCCTCGGTATATAACGCAGTGCCGGTTAAGTATATTTGCCACATTGCTTGTTTCTTTAACCAATCCTTGGCCACATCTTTAGATACCTTACCCACGGTGGCTAATTTTTGTATAGCTCCTATACCTTTCCAATATCCTCATGGGCTATAGCAAATGCTATTCATTATTAATTAATATTGATGTTTCTTTTAATACGAATCATGACGATCGTTGAATCACATCATCGTTTTGACATAAAAATGCCCCCTGTAGTGATGGTATAGGTATAGAAATCTGACTCCAGTGGAAGTGAGCCAGAATCACCATTACCTATCCTACTGCCCCGATCATGTTTCTAGGTTTGTCAGCACCATACCCGTGCTCGTGGGTTCCACAGAAGTGGTAAACTTCTGAGACATGCATCACTTCGGGCTTTCCTCCTACATTAAGCTGACACGCCGCGACATAACTGGCGTTAAACCCAACTCACTCACTCTGTACATCGCTGACAAGCAGAGTGACCACGTGACCAAAACGTTGTAAGCAGTGGGATACGCGGTCGAGGAAACTGTTGAAGTTCCTATCTTTGAAAAACACTTCTACATTTTGATAATTTTATAAACAGTATTAAGTGTGCGTTTGCAATTGCACTGATACCAGCATACCACAAACACTGCATTATTTATATTCTAACATATACAATGAAACATTTTTTCTATGAACGTGTATTAATTAATTTACCACTTTACTGAACTCAGATCACAAAACACAGTGTTTTTATTATGTTTCTAAAATACATTTTGATCTTGTGTACAGTGAAGATAACGGCTAGAGATTCGGTAGTAGAGAGGTAAGAATGATTCGGGAGAAGACATGTAACAATTATACGGGAGTAGACATGTAACAATGATTCAGAAGTAGATGTGTAACTATGATTCGGGAGTAGAGAGGTCAGAATAATTCGGAGGTAGACATGAAACAATGATTCGGGAGTAGACATGTAACAATGATTCGGGAGTAGAGAGGTAAGAATGATTCTGAACAAGCTATTTTACAATGATTTGGGAGTAGATATGTTACAATGATTCGGGATAAGAGAGGTAAGAATGATTCGGGAGTAGACAGGTAACAATGACTCGGAAGAAGACATGTTACAATGTTAGGGAATAGAGAGGTAAGGATGATTGGGGAGAAGAGAGGTTACAATGTTTTGAAAGAAGACATGTAACAATGATTCGGGAGTAGACAGGTAAAAATGATTAGGGAGAAGACATGTAAGAATGATTCGGGAGAAGACATGTAACAATGATTAGGGAATAGAGAGGTAAGAATGATTCAGGAGTAGAGAAGTAACACTGATTCAGGGATAGAGAAGTAAGAATGATTCGGGAGTAGAGAGGTAACAATGATTCGGGAAAAGACATGTAACAATGATTAGGGAATGGAGAGGAAAAAATGATTCGGCAGTAGACAGGTAACAATGATTCGGGAGTAGAGAGAGAACACTGATTCGACAGTAGAGAGGTAAGAATGATTCGGAAGTAGAGAGGTACGAATGACTCGGGAGTAGAGAGGTGAGAATGTTTTGGAAGAAGACATGTAACAATTATATGGAAGAAAACATGTAACAATGACTCGGGAGTAGAGAGGTAAGAATGATTCGGGATAAGAGAAATAAGAATGACTCGGGGAGAGACATGTAAGAATGACTCAGGGATAGACAGGTGACAAAAATTCGGAGATAGACAGGTGACAATAACGCGGGGATATACAGGTAACAATGACTCGGGGATAGACAGGTGACAAAAACTCGGGGATAGACAGGTGACAATAACGCGGGGATATACAGGTAACAACGACTCGGGGATAGACAGGTGACAAAAACTCGGGGATAGACATGTAAGAATGACTCGGGGTTAGACAGGTGACAAAAACTCGGGGGTAGACAGGTGACAATAACGCGGGGATATACAGGTAACAACGACTCGGGGATAGACAGTCGACAAAAACCCGGGGATAGACAGTTGACAATAAGTCGGGAATAGACAGGTAACAACGACTCGGGGATAGACAGGTGACAAAAACTCGGGGGTAGACAGGTGACAAAAACCCGGGGATAGACATGTAAGAATGACTCGGGGATAGACAGGTGACAAAAACTCGGGGGTAGACAGGTGACAATAATGCGGGGATATACAGGTAACAACGACTCGGGGATAGACAGGTGACAAAAACCCGGGGATAGACAGTTGACAATAAGTCGGGGATAGACAGGTGGCAATGACTCGGGGATAGACAGTTGACAAAAACCCGGGGATAGACATGTAAGAATGACTCGGGGATAGACAGGTGACAAAAATTCGGAGATAGACAGGTGACAATAACGCGGGGTTATACAGGTAACAATGACTCGGGGATAGACAGGTGACAATAACTGCAAGGATATACAGGTGACAAAAACCCGGGGATAGACAGGTGACAATAACGCGGGGATAGACAGTTGACAATAAGTCGGGGATAGACAGGTGACAATAACTGCAGGGATATACAGGTGATAATGACTCGGGGATAGACAGGTCACAAAAACCCGGGGATAGACAGGAGACAATAAAGCGGGGATAGACAGGTGACAATAACTCGGGGATAGACATGTGACAATAAGTCGGGGATAGACAGGTAACAATGACTCGGGGATAGACAGGTGACGATGACTCGGGGATAGACAGGTGACAATAACGCGGGGATAGACAGGGGACAATAATGCGGGGATAGACAGGTGACAATAACGCGGGGATAGACAGGTGACAAAAGCTCGGGGATAGACATGTGACAATAAGTCGGGGATAGACAGGTAACAATGACTCGGGTATAGACAGGTGACAATGACCCGGGGATAGACAGGTAACAATGACTCAGGGATAGACAGGTAACGATGACTCGGGGATAGACAGGTGACAATAACTCAGGGATAGGCATGTGACAATTAGTCGGGGATAGACTGGTAACAATGATTCGGGGATAGACAGGTAACAATGACCCGGGGTTGGACAGGTAATAATTACCCTGGAGTAGACAGGTAACAATTACTCGGGGATAGACAGGTGACAATAACCCGGGGAAAGACCGGTAACAATGACTCGGGAGTAGACAGGTAACAATGACTCGGGGATAGACAGGTAACAATGATTCGGGATTAGACAGGTGACAATAACCCGGGGATAGACAGGTAACAATGACTCGGGGATAGACAGGGAACAATGAATCGGGGATAGACAGGTGACAATGACGAAGGGCAGCTAAAAGGGTCTGAGTCTAACTATAACGGACTGGTTTGATCATTGCTAATAACAGTGCAACATTTCGCATCCGTTGTCCACACACTTCTGTCATCGATGTTGTAGAAGGCTTCAACTCTTCCACAGCAGAAAAGATCACTTGTGTTCTTTCTTCAAGTTTGGGCAGAAATTGAAATTTGACTCTGCCAAACCTGGTGAAGAAGGAAGATGTCGAATGAGTTTAAGGCCACTGTCACTTTTTTGTTGCCATGGTGATGCACTGTCCAGGTGAGGAACATAACACCTTTCAAGAGTTTTTTACGGATTTTTGTAGCGTCCATGTTCTGATCTTTCGGAAAGAAGTTCACCTGATGGTGACAGTTGTCAGGGTGACAACATTCAAGTTGACAGATATACACACACATACAGAGGTGTTGCAAATGGGTGATGATCACACTTTGAAATGGAACCTTGTTTCCGTCCCAATGACGTCGTAGATATCATCCTTGTTGCACTATTTATCACACGACTGGCTTGTATTACAGAGTCAGATACGTCATCAGCTGAGTCACATGCTGGTTGGAGAATTCATCTGTAGAACAACTAAAACGGTTTTTTTTAAAACCAAACCTTCAAAGTCTCATCCGTTTTGTAGCTTTTCGCTATTCCATCATTTTTGCAAGCAAAGATAATGCAGTACATATCTTACTTGCTACGCATATCTCAATCAAGTATAATGACAGCAATATTTTAATACCACCCACAATTTAGGTGAGAACGCACGGGCCGTGTGAGGTTATCACCTCCGGACAGGTGTTAGGTAATTATCCCAGGCCACAGCTGGGCCGTTCCATACATGCATGACAATACGAATATTTTCGAAGTTTATCCTCATTTTACCTGTAAAAATACATTTTCGGCTTATAACATTTGCGTTATTTTGATATATGCTATTTTCATAATCCTATGATTTATATCTATTAAATGAAGCGAGAAAGGTATTTTGAAGCATTTCAGACATCATTTTATACATTTCCTTCTCCGCTTTGAGTAAATAAAACACAATTCCTATTTCTCACAAAACTTCATACCCCTTTCCGACTCAAATTCTAGTTTGCTGGCGATGCAAAAGAAAAGAAGCGAGATCAAAACAGCATAATCTGAACGTTATATAGATATTCCGTCTCACCTTCCACTCAAACTCCACCCTGTTTGTTTGTGAAAATACCGGAGATCCTACAGTCAGAACATTTACAGCGAATCTGCTTTAACCCTGTGAGCATTTGTGAAGAGGAAACGAAGAGAAAAATATTTTATTAAGATGTCACTTGCTTTGAGGTACAATTACTTTGAGTTTCTTTACAGTGGGTGGACAGCATCCGGCCTCGTGGGTCTATGATACATCAATTCTCATTAAAACACTGTATAAAATAGTATAAAACAGTTAGGATTACATCACACAGCATTCAACTGATTTAACAAACAACCACACGTGTACATTTACATGCATGTACATGACATAAACTGAAACATACACACAGGACTATATGTAACGTACAAGTCAACATTTTCCTACAATACACTCTATACACCAATCACACTCCCACGCCCGTCTCCACACGCGGAATCCATCACACACACACACACACACACACACACACACACACACACACACACACACACACACACACACACACACACACACACACTGACGCACACACATGCCCTGGCAAAACGTATTTAGATACATGTATCAAACAATCTTGTCATGCATACAATGAAGTTGACTTTAAAAGTTTTATCTCCCTTCAACCACTTGAAAAGGCAGAAGGAATGGGTGCAGGTGAAATGGGGTTTAACGTCGCGTCCAAGATTATCGCACTTATATACCGACGTGCATGCACGTGTGTGTGTGTGTGTGTGTGTGTGTGTGTGTGTGTGTGGCTGCTTGTACTAGTCCGGACTGATGCCGATTTATAGTGCTAGCACACTGAGATACGATGCCGCAGTTTAACATGAATACCCCACTCAGACACAGTATACTGACTCCGAGACGACCAGTCCATATTTTAGCCCCTAAATGACGAGCGCCAGACAGGGTAACAAGAAGAAACATCTACTAACGTCTTTTGGTATGACGCGGCCGGGGATCGAACCCCGGACCTTCCGCTCTTCGGGCGGACGCTCTACCACTAAGTTAGAAAGAAATGTGAACATAAGTGACTTGTAGTGTCACTATGGTGTTACAGATAATGTTTGCCATTAAACAATATATCACGTGACAGACCACCGGTCCGGGTAGTCCTGTGGGTACCGGGGTTCTACTCAGTACCCAGCCGACCCGGGTACCCGAGTTACCCGTCCCAGCTCTAACTGTTAAATCGATGTGCCGTGGCATTCCTCGTGTTGGTCCATCTTGCGTGCCCGATTATCTTTGAAATGAAAACGAGGAAGCGATCCTAAAATCCCCATCTCTCTGTAACAAACTCAACAATATTTGGAGGCATCACCCAAACAGTGGTGTTTGAAAGTTCGAAATACACGTGTAACGTAAAACCTGTTGACTCGACATGCTAGGGAGCGATGAAAATGTGGCGAGATATGCGTTGTTCAATATCTTCAGTCGTTATGGATTCACCTGCGAAATAATTACATTTTCGTTCTGTGCATTGTAATTCCCACTTTCTGATTAGCTGAATTGGTCATGTGTTAATGCATTCATTTCGCAATGAATGTGAAAATTAAGCCACGCCCACCGAAACGGACTATTGTTACTGCAACAAAATGTTGGGGAATCCCAATATTACAGTCGAAGAAGTTCCCACTCTGCTCACGTCATACATAGGACATTGAGGGACATTGTCCAAACTACCCTTTGCGACCGAAGGCCGTGAAGGAATGAAACAGCAAATGTGCAGGCTCGCTGACCTGTTTTTTTGTCCGCTCGCCTGGGTTCTACAATTCTACAAGTCTTCGGATTTCATTTCTAATCTGGCGGTAACTGACCATGTCATTTGAAACAGCCCCTTTCTCCCAGACATATTTGTTCCGGTTCGTTACAGTCTGACTGTTGCGGTTCTTCGACTCTTGCCTTGATTGACAGGTCCTATGAGTGAGTAAATGAGTCAAGAGTGTTGCCCTGTTGAAGTGTTGCCTGAGTGTTGCCCTCGGCTAAGAGAATTGAATTGTTGAATTTCAACAAGACGTTCAAGTAAAGTATTTGTTTTTATGAGCACCCGATAGCTAAGCAATCGTTGTGTTCTGTTCATATTTGAAAACAAACACTCAAAAATCTACGTTGTGCACCGCAAATGGTGAATCTCGACATTGAAGTCTTGATGAATATGAATTGAAAGATTCATAATTTTATTTCAGAATTATTATTTTTTTATTGAACTTTATATAACGCACAGTTGTTTTTCCCCGTTAGTTTTCATGACTAAGCACTGGTAAGTTTGTCACGATTAATGTACTCTAAGGCCAAGAGTTAATCATTTTTTAAATGATGATTTAGTTTCTAAATGTGCAAATAACAAACGGAGAGAACACTGTAGCTTGGTGACGTGTTTTCCTTATTGTTATCTATCACAAGGAGAAAAGGAATCTCATAGCTGCTACGTGAGTGAGTGAGTGAGTTGGGTTTAACGCCGTTTTTAACACCATTCCCGTTATATCACGGCATGTCAGCTTAATGTGGGTGGAAAGCACGAAGTGATGCAGGTCTCAGACGTTTACCTATTCGGTGAAACCACGAGCATGGGTATGGTGCTGACAAACCCAGAAACATAATCGGGGCGAACCGGGATTCGAACCCACAATCATAGGTTTCTGGCGTGCCCAAGGGACCCAATTCTGCAAAGCGAATCGCGGCGCCTTGGAGGACTGGGCCACCGTGTCCACGACTCGAACTTGGCTACTGACTTTGTTTGTTTGTTTGTTTGTCGTTTAACGCCGCACTCAGCAATATTCCAGCTATATGACGGCGGTCTGTAAAAAATCGAGTCTGGACCAGAAAATCCAGTGATTGACTTCATGAGCATCGATCCACACAATTTGGATACGATGACATGCATCAACCAAGTCAGCGAGCCTGACCACCCCATCCAGTTTGTCGCCGCTTACGACAAGCATAGTCTCCTCTAACGACAAGCATAGTCGCCTCTAACGACAAGCATAGTCGCCTCTAACGACAAGCATGGGTTGCTGAAGAGCCATTCTACCCCGGATCTTCACGGGATTCATGCCGAAAGAAATTCACAGTTAATCCACAACATGACGCTTGTTTCTTGTTACACGCCACACTCCCTTTTATTCCAGCTTTGTGACACATGTCTTTAAACAATCCTGTAATCGATATTATGGGCAGCACTTCAATTGTCAACATTGTTCAAGTTCGAAAATGCCGAGTCTCAGCACTGCCGATCGGAACATCGCTATAGGAGGTATCCAAAGAAAGAAGGGAATCGCAGTCTTCTCTTGCACGCCACTTCAACGTCAACCACAGCACCATTTGCCGCCTTTGGGACCGATGCTCGGTTCAATTCCACTGCAGACCGTCCGAGAACCGGCCGACCAAGAGTTACCACCCCTGGACAGGATCGCTACATTAGACTGTTTCACCTAAGTTATCGCAATGCCACAGCTACGGAGACTGTAGGACGCATCTCTGGATTGAGGAGGATATCCGACCAGATTGTCAGGAACCATCTTCGCGAAGCTGGAATCCGACCCCGAAGACCTGTCATCGTCCCTGTTTTGCAACAGATCTATCGACAGCGACGCTTGGGTTGGTGCCATACCTTACACCCTTGGAATCTGAGAAACTGGAGACGAGTGTGGTTTAGCGATGAATCACGATTTCTTCTTCACCGGCGAGATGGAAGACATTGTGTTTATCGTCTTTGAAATGAGCGTTTTGCCCCACATTGTGTAAATGAATTCGGCAAATTCGGTGGCGGTAGTGTCATGGTGTGGGGGGCTATATCCTGCACCACGAGATCTGACTTAGTTGTAGTTCAGGGAAATTTGACAGCAAATTCTTCAACCTCAGATCCTTCCAATCATTGACCGCCTGAGGGAGCTGTTTCAACATGACACCGCGGTAGACTACCTTCATAATGCCAACATCAACGCCTTGCTCTGGCCTACGAGATCAAGATTTCAACCGAATCGAACACTTCTTGGATGAACTCGATCGACGTAAACGTCAACGTCAGAACACGACGCAGTCACTCCCACAACAGGCGTTACAAGCAGCATGTCGCAGAATTCCGCAGGGCAGAATTCGTACACTCTATAGCTAGTCAGTGCCGAGGTGATGCAGAGCCGTGATTCCATGTCTGAACGCACCTATGATAATCTCCTGTTTGTTTGAACATTGTTTACAATACAATTAATAGGTTTTTAGTGTCAAATACGATATTTCTTTCCTTCGGACAAGTGTTACAAGATGAAGTGTAAATGTAACTGCAGCATGTACGTATTTCTTGGGATGTGTAATAGTCAATATTATAAGTTCATATAACCAATGTCCTCGAATAATTGTTTCATATTATTTTATAACTAAAACTGAATATATTACTTTAACAAAATGGATAATATTTTTCGTTGAAATATATGCACAGATTTCTGAAAGAATTGTCTTGGTCTTGGAATTGTTTTTTATGTCGTTTGATACACAGAACAGTGATCTAACGGATTCGCCAGGTGCGAGTTAGTCACAAACAATTTACGAATTATTCCTCTCTATTTGCATTATATAATCAATGGGTTCATTCTTTTTTTCAATATTGTGATCACAGGATATTAAACTGTTTCCTTTATTTCTCCATGAATTGTAAAATGTATAAAAATAAAATCCATGCCAGGTACCTCGTTGGTTCAACCTTAAAGGATTATCCTAATAATTCTATACCAATAGAGCTTTCTTCGCATCTTTTATTGTGTAATTCTAAGACGAGATGACGAGAAATATTAACATAGTAATGAACAAATATAAGTCCAATATTGAATATAATTTTGGTTGTTTTGAAATATTCTTTTGAGTATTTCATTACGTACATTGATGCCAAACAGGTGCGTGTCTTGTCCAATTAAGATAAACGATAAACTATCTAATTGTTTACATGTTCAAGACATTATTTACTTGATGAAAGCAGTCATTTTATGTTGGTCGAAAAAGTGTCAAATTCCGTTTTCCACATCGAGATTTTCCATACCATGAACGAAAATTAGGGGAGATATACATTAATCAAAATACCAGTGTCGTCTTTCTCCGACGTTATCAAAGCCATAAAACTAGCCATGACGTCAAATAGAATGGTGTTATTTTCTGGTATTTCATTACATTTAATGATAAGGCTAGTGCTCCATTGATAATGGTGCCACATTAGTCAAATTACACTAACACCTTCAGGAGAATGTTGGATCTAAGGACAAAGTTATAGGTTAGATAGGGACATCCATTTCTCTATTACCTCTTTATTATTAAGTACGATTTCATCATTTCTTATGGGTTTTTTCTATAACTAAACGTATACAGTTTCTTTATCGATATTTGTGTTAGAATAGTTTAGTTCTTCGCGAACAGAACACCACGAAAATATATAATCCTTACCCACAGCTAATTCTCACCAAGTGACCTGAGTTACAATAATCTAGTGCTAAGCATAGCGGAGTTCTGCCCCCTTTTCTTTGTACGGGTGTAACCTCCCTGTCGCCTTTTGAAAAATCAGTTTTCGTCATTTAATTTATTTTTGGCATTGAATGTATGTCGTTATACATATGCATATAACTCCATTTGCTTTGAATTTTGTAATCTATTATAGATATAATTATTTAATTATGCCTCCCGACAATTATCCTATGAATATATGCTTCCGTGGAAATGCGGCCGTCAAATCGTTTGTTTCAATCAGATGGGGCTCATTGTGATTTAACAACCTCTAATGGACCAAGCAGAATCGAGTAATTTCCAAATCCATGGTATAATTTACATTTAAGCGCTGAGCAAATTCGTATCGTTGTCTATATTATTGTATAATCATGATAAGCAGTCGACCTAATAATACATAGATAATGATTTCAACATATTTTGCGTACCGGATTAACACAGTGTACGCGACGTTGTTTTCTGCTTATATCCATCCGACGTTTACACAGTTTGGCCATCACGCGAGGAAGGTTAAACCTCATACATAGTGAAAGTTAATTCATAATTTAACTGACCTCCTCCGTCGTCTTGTGGATGTGGATGGAGCGGCTGCCCGGAGAGCGGACGTTCAGGGGTTCGATCCCCGGCGGCGTGATACCAAAAGACGTCATCTGGACCTATCAAGGCAAGGGGGCAAAATGCTGCATAGCGAATTTGTACGTTTTATATTGATATACTCAAGGAACAGGAAAGGGCCGAGTACCGATCCCTGTGGTACACCAGCTTTTAACTCTTCCGTATCAGACAATGTGCCATTTAAAAAGACAGATTGCTTGCAAGCTATTACGTGAGTGAGTGAGTATGGTTTTTCGCCGTTTATAGCAATATTCCAGCAAAATCACGACGGAGAATACCAGCAATGGGCTTAACACATTGTACACATGTCGGAATTCGACACCCGGGTCTTCATCGTGACGAGAGAACGTTTTTTACCACTGGGCTACCCAACCGCCCCAGAGCTGTTACGTTATCAGCCAGCCACTCTAGTAATTCATCTTTTATACCATAACATTTTAGGTAATTGAGAAATAAGCGACGACGGAGTTGTTTATCGTACAATAAAACAATGCGGGGAGAATAAACCATGAAGGTCGATTATTATAGATTATGTTGCCCAGCTACATCTACGGGAACAACTCACCAGACACTTCCATCTACAAAGAACGTTTTCCAATTAACGACGTCATCAAGTTGCGAGCGCAAGTTCGAATCTCCCGACATGACGTCATGACAGAATAATCTTTTATTGTGAATTCTCCAATAACAGGGCTTGATCTCCAATCGCCAGCAATGGTTTATTTGCAGAGGTTTATTTTTATTCACGCAATCTGATGGGCTGGCTGAGAGTGGAGAGTTGTGTCATCGCGTTTTGATTGGCTGGCTTAAAATAATTGACGGATCGGGGATTCCCGAAGTCTTCTAGTAGAAAATTTGTGGGGGAGGAAGGGGTGTGATATGTGGAGATGTATCAGAGAAAATACGATAAACCAATCAGAATGCGCGTATGATTTCAAGTTCTTCGTCAAAGAATCCCTAAGAAATAATTTTGGATTTTAATTACTTCTTGTATCTAAAACTATACCCAAGACACAGTAAAATGTGTTCAATCATAATGTATAATTCCGCATGTCCAGATGTGCTTTAAATTTGCATCTGAAACATATGTAATATATGGGGAAATATATGTGAACCATCACGCAACGAGTTGACAATTGTTTTATGTATGCCCGTTTGAGCTAAGACAGAACCTGGTCGCAAAAATGGCCATGAGAGGGGCACGAGTCTCTATTCGGCTTGTCACGAGTTGGTCACGAATGTTGAAGAATCAGAAGACGGTAACCGAAGCGAGATACGGCATCGATATTACGGGACCAGGTGAACCACTCCGGTACATTCTTTACTGTGCGTTTTTAAGACAAATAAAACAGCTAATGAAACAGTTAATTAATTCATGTAAAAATACTGATAAACTAGTGAAAGATATTACCATATTGTTTTAGTATTTTAAAAAATTAACCATCATTCACATAAGAAATGTCACGTTATAACGAAATTTTGATCTAGAGCCGATCGATCAAAAACATATTTCATAGTTATATCAAAATAATCGAGACTTAAATTCCATATTTTAAGAAAATAAACATTCAAATAATTTGTATCTAAATCAATACTCAATTTTACTGCAGGAAACGATCAACCGTTGCCGGACCGTACACCTCACCACCAAGATGTTTTGCAGCCACAGCAGTTGTTTCCCCTTTCAACAGGTGGAGTTTATCCAGATCAATATAATTAATTTATTTTGGCCTATATTTATTTGGTGTCTTTTCTAACATGAAGACTTCAATTATTTAAACATACTATCTAAGGACAATTAAGAAACTCATTTTTTTTTAAATAAAAAAAACATTACCACGATTAAACTTGAATGTATTAAGTTATAAGTACCTAGATCTATGTAAACTCAAGAAAGTATTACATGTATTTGATTTTTGTCTTAACTATTTTGATTTCTTATAGGGAGCAGACAAAATGATGAAGATAAAGATGGTGGGCACCATTCAACCTTATTAGGTATTTTTTTTTCAAAAACAATACTCTGTTTTTTTCAACAATGATTCACATTAATACATCCTAAAATATATTTGTATTTTAGATAGGAGGAAAGTATCTCAAAATTAATTTCATATGACTATTTTTTGGTAGAAACTCAATATCACAGTTAATTATTTTCAGAATTAACAGACAATACAGGGTATTAAAGACATGTTATTAAAGACAATTATGTTTGTCTCAAGTATACTGAACTGCAAAAGAAACGTCACCATGAATAGATATATGATAAAAACTTATTTGTCCAAATACTGTAAACATACTTTTAGACATTAAAAAGATATAACTTGGCAAAACTGATCATCAAGGTTGCAATGAAAGTGTCAAATGTTCTTAAAGTGAAACCCAACACTAGTCTCTGAGAAAATGGCATCACAAGTCAGTATCTCGTGTGTCCGCCATGTGCATTGACGACTTCCGTGCAACGTCGATACAATACATGGAATAGATGAGGCGGTTGATGAAGGCCATAGGCACTTGAGCGCACACTCTGAGGAACGCCTGACGCAGTTCAGCTGCAGTTGTCGGTCTTGGTCGGACGTCATTCAGCCGTCTCTGAATCTCGTCCCTCAAGTGCTCAATGGGATTTAAATCGGGACTGAGGGGAGGCCACTGTATGGGTCTGATGCCATTCTGCTGGAGGAAGTCTCTCGCAGTGTGGGCACGGGCGTTATCATGCTGAAACACGTGGATGCGATGACATGCCAAATGAGGTATGGCGTGCGGTCTCAAGACATGATCAATGTACCGAGCTGCTGTGACACCATTGCTGTGACACCCTGGACCGATGTTCTGGAAGACCACAGGACCGACCCTCTGTGCAAGACCAATTCCATCCCTCACCATGATGCTCGGACCACCCCATGAGTCTCTCTCAATAACACAAGCATCCGAATAACGTTCCCCACGGCGTCGCCAGACTCTCTCTCTCTGTTGAGATACAGTAACGGCTCCCGCCTGAGAAGTGAGAAGAGGACTCTTCTCCACTGCTGGTGGCGCCAATACAGGTGCTGTGTTGCCCGTTGGAGACGGTCCAGGCGATGACGTGATGTCAGAATGGGTCTTCGGTGTGACCTGTGACAGTGGAGGTGTCTGCTCGTCAATCGCCGACGCACGGTGTCCGCACTAATGTGTCCCCATGGTCTGTCGAGCAGTTTCCGCAACAGTAAGAAAGCGATCTTGAAGATGCTGTTGCACAATCTGGCGATCCTGACGTCGGGTGGTGACCCCTGGTCTTCCACTACGTGTTCGGTCATCTATAGTGTTAGTGGTCTGGTAACGTTGCTGGAGCATGTATATGATCCTTACGTGGACTTGAAATGAATTGATTACTTGCCGAGCGGTTTGTCCAGCTTGCAATCGTCTAAGGGCTTGGTGTCGCTGATTTCTTGTCAATCTTGGCATGTGGTAGCAATTCAATAACGAATGAATGTTATCCGATCTGGGTGGATTTTTATAGGACAAGAAATGGGGTAACGCATGGGCATTTCAATTTGCACGGAACTCATGTGCATCGGGTTACCATGGCCGTTGCCGTGATGCGTTTGGGCGATCGGATTTATTGTCATCTGCTTTGGTTTTTTATCATCAAATTTCATTTTTCCGGACAAGGTAATGTTAAATTTTAGAAACTTTGACAAAAATTACCCAGATATTTAAATGACAACTTTTCATGCAATGTTACTTGGGTGACGTTTCTTTTGCGGTTCAGTGTATATTTTTTACCCAAAGATTTATTATTTACCATCTTTACTGAAAAATAAAAACAAAAATTCTTGAATAATGCATTTGTTACATTATCATAACAGATAAAGAGACCCAATACGCATAGCTAGCTTAATTATCATGATAATTATTTAGCCTTTCTTGGGATGATAAAGTGGACATATGACAAAATAAGAAATGTATTTTTTATGTATTCTGCTCTCATTTCAAGGCTTACAGTGTTTTATTTTTTCCACAAAATCTAATTGGCTGCATGAGAGTCGTGTCGCTATTTTAATCAGAGACCTTAAATTATTCTAATGTGTAATGTGTAAATTCTCAGAACTTGGTAGGTAAAGAAAAAACCAAATCTATGGATGACGAAGAAATGACCAACAAGAGGTCGTCTTATAACATTTGATCATAAACCTCATTTCTTAACATCAGTGTAACAGGGATTAATTTAGTGATATTATATCGTGTACATAAATGTGTAATTTATCATTTTAATCTTATTTCAGGTTTTAGTGATCCGGCAGACGGCGATAGGTTCATATGTATACAAGTTGCAATTGGTTGTCAGTCCGTCTGTCTCTTGCTTTTATGTTTACTGCACAGTTCTGTGTCACAGGACTGGTCACATTTTAGGTATAAGGGTATTTGGGTTGGTCTATTTCCATGTCACTTCTCACTTGATTGGTCCTGTTTCAAATATACATGTCATCCACCATGTTACTGAGTAGCCACACTATCACTGCACGGGTACTTACTTACTTACTTTGGAGATTTAACGTGCGCTTTCCGACTGATGCGTATTTCGCACACGGGCCCGGCCAGGCCATTTAATGTGTTTCCGAAAGGGGCGAAGGTGGTCTGTGCAACCCAAGAGGGGGCTTTAGGGGTTGCTTATGTATAATTTGGGAATTTTGAGATTTGGAATAGATGCCGATGGGGTTGGGGAGGAGAACTAAGTGAGCTGGGTATGGTGGATGTTTGTTTGTTTATGTGATTTTGATTTGGTAGGTTATTATGTTTTTAGATGCGTTTTATTAGTTCCGTTTTGATTAAGAATACGCCTAAGGCCTTGAAGTTTTCTAGTTTATTTTGTGGGTTTAGTATTGCTTCTAGAGTGAGAGCCTTGTTTAGATTGAGGGTGGTTTGTAATGCGGTTCGATGTGTGAGGTACTGTGTGCAGTGAATGAGTGCGTGTTCTGGGGTTTCTAATTGTTTGCAGTGTGGGCAGTTACATGTAGTGTGTTTTTTTTAATTTTTTTAGGTGGTTATTTAGGTTGGTGTGTCCTGTTTGGAGTTTAGTGATTACTCTGTCGATTTTTTTTGATGGATGGAGAATTTTTGGTTTGGTTAGTGGTTTGCTGAGCACTTTTTTGATTTGGCTATTTGAGTTCAGATATAGGTTATGTCATTTTTTGTGATTTTTTGCTTGTTTACACTTTTAATTTCTGATTTTGAGATGGGTAAGTTTAAGCTTATTTCTGGGATTTTGAGGGATAGTTTAGCTGCTTTATTGGCGTTTTCATTACCGTATATTCCTACGTGGGCGGGTATCCACAAGAAGGTTATTTGTTTGCCTGCCTTAGTTAGGTCGTTGGAGCTTTTAAGTATTTGATTTATTAATTTAGGTCGGTTTTTGGTATTTTTGTTTTGGAGGGCTTGCAGTCCACTTTGTGGTTTTTGGATTCTTGATTGTGGAGGGCTGAGGCCATGCCCATTAGTTCTGCCGTGAATGTTGATTGGTTATTTGGGAGTCGGAAGGATTGTGTGGTTTTAGTTGGTTGTGTGGTATGGACTCCGAAACCTGTGTGTTTGGAGGTCGGATCTGAGGATCCGTCCGTGTAAATGTGACACCAATTTGGCCAATTTTTGTGTATGTATGCTAGTGTGGTAGTTTTAGCTATGTTTGGGTCGGTTTGTTTATTTATTTCGCTAGCTAGTGTTGTGTCTATTTTGGGTATTTTAAGTTTAGGGGTGAAGATATTTGATTGTTTGCAGTTTTGTTTAAGATTTTTAATTTGGTGTTCATTTAGGTAGTTTGTTATTCTTTGGGATATTGGGGTAAGTAAAGGGTGTTTACGAGCTAGAGCTTGGTTTTTAGGGCTGATGTTTTGGTTTATTAAGTTTTGGATGAGAGGGTTTGATTGGGACGCGGCCCAGAAATTTAAGCTTAGCTGTTCCCTGCGTAGACTTAGTGGCATTTCTCCTGTTAAGGCCTGAAGTGAGGTGTAGGAGGTGCCATGTTGGGTGCGTGTAATTAGTTTGAGAGCCTGATATTGTATTGAGTCAAGTTTTTTAGATAGAGAGTTGTTTAGGGTGTTGTATATGGCGCAGCCGTAGTCTAGTTTTGATCTACTGCACGGGGATTGCACACCAGCTTAAATATTGTTCAACTCAAAGGTTAGTTAGTATACATTTTAGTTGTTGTATAGATTGTAGATAAAATTCTAATATAAATCATTGTATAAAATAGGTATAAATATGTCCATGTTCAACCTAGTGTAAGTATATACACAATCTACCATTTAATCTGTATGAATGTGCGTATGGTTTGTTTTCTATGTTTTATTTGGTCAATATGCTGGTAATTATTGTTTTGTAACTGTTTACTGTACGATGTAAGATTGATATATCATCAATCCTGTATTGTTGGTAACATTGTACTATTTCATAGTGGTCACACTTATGTATATATGTTTCAGAAAGTATAATGGTAGACCTTTTTACATATAATCTAGTTGTCAAGAAATACATTTGATCAATGTATTCTACCTCATATAGGTTTACAGTACGAGTTTGCTGTCCGGCTACTTGGTGCGTGGACACACTCCCGTGTCACCCACAGGGTAGGTTGCTTTGTACAGACTCTATAGTCTGTTTCATTGTTGTGCCTTGTTATTTTTATAGTCTTCATGTCAACAGATATTGTGTTCATAACATGTAAATATGTGGTCATATAAAGTCATTTGTAATGTACTATTGTGTTATACCTCTATATGATTATTGATATGCGCATTTATGTACTTAGTTCATAATGATGATATGTTCACCACGTGTGATTTTATTTTATGTGAATTGTTAATTTATTATTATTAGAGAGTGTCTTCTTCCACTATCATGGAATAAACGGATAGTACCTCAAAACTCGTAGCCTGTGGTTTATGCGCATGACAACCTAACACCACTATCTCATGACTGCAACGTTAACATTAGCGTTAATGTTAACACTTTTTACCAAAACTTCATTTATGAACTGGTCACTAAAACATACATGTGTATATTTATTATGTGTCTTGTTTTAAATATTAAAAGGAAAATTATTTTTTTACATATATCCTATGTATTTATGTTTAACACACAATAAAGTAATGTGCTTGTCAAATTCACATTGTTTCTTGTCATTCACAAATGTGGGGAAGTTAGATAACATGTTTGGTGTTTTGATGTTAAATATTATTTTTGAAAGACAAATTGTCCGCTAAATAAGTTATTTGTTTTTCTTTATAATAAAAAACACATTGTGCTCACCATGCTCAGGAACAAAAGAAAAGCAAAAAAAAAAAAATGACATGAAATAATCATCCCGAGTGGTTACTAAACACGGGAAATCCTCAACTACGATCTTGTCTTTTTATGGCGTATTGCTATGTGAGTATAAGGATTAACCACTCGTTCTATTCGTGGCAGATTAATCACTCGTAAGGGTTATCTCCCAAAACCCCTACATCCCATTCCCCTACAACCCAGTTCCCCAACAATTAGTTAAAACAACACGCGGCATTTACCTGACTGGCATTATGAACTCACCTAAAGGAGAGATTAAGGTCTGGAGTAGAGGTAGTAGAAATGAAAGGGGTAGAGCTTTAGGGTATTAGGGGACTTCAAGGAAAGTTTTTAAAAAAAAATTAAAGTAAGTGTAATGAAAGATGTCTGTATGATGAGAAGACAGTTTTTAGAAATTACAAAAATAACCATAGGAAGAAACAATCATTACACTTGTTTCTTCCATTACTGCCAGGCGATATGGAGGAAGGTCCAGGATCAGGGACTAGCTGTCGCGTATCGAGAAGATCCTGAAGTCTGCAAGTGGATAAGAAGAGCAGCTGGCCTACCCCTACTCCCCCAGAACAAGATCCAGGACACGTGGGTTGGTGCAATGGACAACACACCAGATGTACCAAGAGCTGTCGCCTTCAACGACTACATCGTCACTACCTTGGTCGACCACGAAGCACGATTCCCCCTACCACTGTGGAACCATCACGGTACAACAGGTCCCAGGACGAACAACAACCTGGAAGGCTTTCACAACCGACTCAAACGAGGTCTCCCTCACCGACATCCCAACATCTACCGATTTGTGGAGGTAGTCAGGAAGGTGGAACAGGCAGAACGAGCTAAGATTTTACAGCTCGACTTTGGAGCAGCTCCAAGAGGCAGGAAGAGAGTGTACTGAGAGGTGGAGAACCGTCTCTGCCGCCTGAAGGACGAGTTGAATAGAGAGGTGAAATCCCAAATGCAGTTTCTAGATGCGGTTGGCCATTTCCTCAGGCTGGGATAAAGAGTGAATTATGAAGTTTGAAAAATGAACATTTTGTTATAATGTATTATGAATTTTGAAAAATGAACATTTTATTATAATGTATTATGAAATTTGAATAATATCGTAATCGTAATTAAATATTTATCTCAATCTATTCGTGTTTCTTGGGTTGTTCCATTGTATGAAATAGGTAACAGACTAGGGATTAGCAGTGCCATGGACCGATAACTTTGTTGTCTGAAGCTGTAGGGGAAATGGGATGTAGGGGTTTTGGGAGGTTACTCTCGTAAGTAGATTTTTCGGTAACAACCGAACACAGTGGTTAATCCTCTATATAAACAACGCTTCGTTCTTCATTGTTCTTTGCGATGTATCGCGTAGCTATCTTATATATTATGACACTTCTATATCTTCTTCTTCTATATTATGGTCAGTGCTATTTTGACAATCGGAATAATAAACGACACTTTGTTGTTGTGAACACATATATTTTTTTGTTTTTTATTTGATGTATCATTGCAGTTCATTACATATAATATGGTACAAATGTCTATAACAGTCTCGGAATAGTACACACACACACCTACACACGCTCAACTATGATACATTCCCAAACATAAGTGAGTGAGTGAGTATGGTTTACGATTCTTTAACCAATATTCAAGCAATATCACGGCGAGCGACACCAGAGATGGGCTTCACACATTTTACCCATGTTGGAAATCGAACCCGGACCTTCGGCGTAAGGAACCACCCAGTATAAGAATAACTGCTAATGAATCAGGACATTAAATTGTTACAAACAAACCAGGATTAGTCTCTTGTAGAACTGGCATATGCCGCATACTGCTTCCCAGTGAAGGCATTGAAAGGTCGTTTCAATAAGAATTTGTGGAATGGGAAAACAACTCCCCGTTTCCCAATCAGTCCACTGGCAAGAGGATCAAATGGTCTTTTGTTATGCGGCTCATCGATTGAAAACACTCCCCTTTTGCCAATAAGGTTATTCGCAAGGGGGTCAAATGGTCTCCTCTTATATGGCGCATCGACTGAAAACACGCCCCTTTTCCCTATAAGGTTATTCGCAAGGGGGTCAAATGGTCTCCTCTTATATGGCGCATCGACTGAAAACACGCCCCTTTTGCCAATAAGGTTATTTGCAAGAGGATCAAACGGTCTCCTCTTATATGGCACATCGACTGAAAACACGCCCCTTTTCCCAATAAGGTTATTCGCAAGGGGGTCAAATGGCCTCTTAGTGTGTCTGTCATCTTTAAACGCCACATACCTCTTTCCAGTCAGCCCACTTGCAAGGTTATCAAAACGACGTTGTTGCGGTAAGTTGGAACTGTGTTTCTGTTCCTGTACTATCGTGTTGAATCCATGCGAGAGGGGAGACCATGACTGCACCTGAACATCTCCGACTGGAACTGGATTTCCCTTGGATGTTCCGGCACGATTTGAGAGGATACTTTCAGCATACTGAAGAGACAGCATAAGAGCATCAATGGTCTTTTCAACGGTTCCCGTGAGCGAAGACGTTAAAGGAAACCTTCCATCCAGTGTTCCAATCCTACCCTCATCCTCTGCATCTTGTCTTGGTCGCAGTACGTTTAAAACATCCTCTTCCAAAGAGTCTGCTTCAAAGATAGGTGTAACAGATGAAGGTTTAGATGTAGTCCTTTCATCTCCATTGATGTATTCCTTGGAAGATGTCGGAAGCTTGGATAGCAGAGATATGATGCGGTCGTTGACTCTGGCACTTGGCATGGATTCAAAACTGGCTTTATCAGTTGGAAGGGATGAACCTCTAAGGATGTGGTTAAATTGCTTCTCTTCCCTCGATGATCTGCCATCTGCCTCCGTTTCAAGAAAGGCTGTAACGGTTCTGAAAACGTCAATGGGAAATATTATAGAAATGAATTCAATAGGCGTGTACACTGTACGTGTGTAGTCTAGGGTGTGAGTGCATGGTGACGCCAGTCAGCAATAGCCCAGGAATATGAAGGTGGGTGAATATAATCGAGGCTGGGCCTGACACACTGAACACATTAAAACTTCACATATTGGAAAACTTGGAAATATATTTTACCATTAACTCTGTGGTCGCGGAAGAGTATTTATTTGTTTCTTTCTTTATTTAATGTTTAACGCCGCAATTAGCAATATTTCAGCAATATGACGACGGTCTGGACCAGACAATCCAGTGATCCACGCAATTGGGATCAGCCAAGTCCGCGAGCCTGACCACCTGATCCCGTTTGTCGCCTCTTACGACAAGCATAGTCGCCTTTTACGGCAAGCATGGGTTGTTGAATACCTATTCTACCCCGGATCTTTACGGGTCTTCGGAAGAGTGAGTGAGTTGAATTGAATGCCTCCATGAACAGTATATCATATGGAAATATATATACACAGCCGGGCAAAACTGGATTTGACAAATACAATTACAAACGTTATCAAAACGTTACAAGGCTGAAAACAGTCGCCGAAACACTGCAAACTCAAAACAATTACTAATACAATGTATATTTCTTAACATTTCTTTAAAAACCAAAAGGCATTAAATTAAAAACATCAAGAAACGTACCTCATAACGATCAACAGCAGGAGCATTGTATGAGAGCAGAAGTTGGCGCCTGTCATTGTGATTAAAGACATCTGTCCTTGCTTGTTACCGCCCTTGTCCTGGTTGATGCCGAGTCGTCAAAAACTTCACGGGGAACCGTGAACGTAGCAGTAGTGATCAGTGAAGACACAGCTCGACATTTTATACTCTTTGCCTGTTTTTCACACCTTTCATAGGCCACGTGTTCTCGTGGGTGTTTAACGGGATCATTATGATTGGCTCTTGCTTGTACGTCATTGTATTGAAGCAAGGATACCAACCCTTTATGGAATGTTTATGTCCGTTAGGCCTAATATTAATATATTCAGGAAGAGATTATTATTTAATCTAAAAGACACGGGTTTTGTGGACACCAGCCGAGCGAAACACAACAGGAAATGGAGCCCGCGTGGCTGCCTTTTATTCCTTCTTGGGCTTCCGACTAGATTGGTGGATTGGACGATGACTATGCTAGAATTTCGTTAAAACGTCCATCGCATGATGATACAATCCAGCAGAGATCCCCTCCAATGTAATGGGGATTCCCCGACATTCTGTACTTGGTGAAAGTCGTCTGCTTGAGTTGGGAAGTGGATGCAACAACACGTGATCAATTTAGCCAATCAGAATGCAGGAGTTACAACGAACACAGCGAAAATGAAAATATTTTTCAGCAAAATGTGTTTAGTACTTTTCATCAATGTCAAAAGATTTTAAAAAAGCATCACCACTCTAACGTTCTTCTTTAAATATACATAGTTAAGGTAGTGAAACATATCACGTTGGTTTTAGCTTGTTTGTTTTTATGGAGGGCGTATTATTGTTGTTCAGTCATGATTCGATTATGAAATAAAACGAAATGCCGGTAATCTGGAAACACTGTGTATGTTTCAGTTTATGCCATGTAAATGCATGTAAATGTACACGTGTGGTTGTTTGTTAAATCAGTTGAATGCTGTGTGATGTAATCCCAACTGTTTTATACTATTTTATACAGTGTTTTAATAAGAATTGATGTATCGTAGACCCACGAGGCCGGGTGCTGTCCACCCACTGTAAAGAAACTCAAAGTAATTGTACCTCAAACCAAGTGACATCTTAATAAATTCCTTTTTCTTCTTCTTTTCTTCTTCACAAATGCGTACAGTGTTAAAGCAGATTCGCTGTAAATGTTCTGACTGTAGGATCTCCGGTATTTTCACAATCAATCAGGGTGGAGTTTGAGTGGAAGGTGAGACGGAAGGTCTATAAAATGTACAGATTATGCTGGTTTAATTTCTCTTCTTTTCTTTTGCGTCGCCAGCAGTTGAGTTTGAGTCGGAAAGGGGTATGAAGGTTTGTGAGAAATAAGAACTGTGTGCAAAATAAGAAATGCTTACAAATACTTTTCTTGCTTTATTTAATATATATGAATCATAGGATTATGAAAATAGCATATATCACAATAACGCAAATGTGATTAGCTGAAAAATATACTTTTACAGGTAAAATGAGGATAAACTTCGAAAATATTCGTATTGTCATGCACGTATGAAACGGCCCAGCTGTGGCCTCGGGTAATTACCTAACACCTGTCCGGAGGTGATCACCTCACACGGCCCGTGCGTTCTCACCTAAATTGTGGGTGGTATCAAAATATTGCTGTCATTATACTTGATTGAGATATGCATTGACGGGGTAGCAAGTACTGCATTATCTTTGATGGAAAAAATGATGGAATAGTCAAAAGCTATAAAGCGGATGAGACTTTGAAGGTTGGGTTTTAAAAAAAAACAACGTTTTAGTTGTTCTACAGATGATTTCTCCAGCCAGCATGTGACTCAGCTGGTGACGTATCTGAGTGTGTAATACAAGCCTGTCGTGTGATAAACAGTGCAACAAGGTTGATATCTACGCTGTCATTTTGACGGAAATAACATTCCATTTCAAAGCGTGGTCATCACCCTTTGCCATACCTCTGGTCTAAATCGAGCAAAGGCTGCGTTGATTCATTTCATTCTCGAATTCTCCCACAAGTCGGGGGTACCTCTTACTCATAAAGCTTGTACACTGTACGTCTTATCATCCTGTATCAAAGCTGTCTGATATCCTTTTACGTCCCGGTTTGGTTTTTGAGACGACCCCTACCTTCTTCCTTTCATATAACATACAACAAGATGAACCGAGTATGACGTTGTGTACATATCATGACTAAATTTAATATATGTGTATATACATCTGAGGTAACAGCCAAATCTGAGATGAACGTTTATAAAATAAGTACATCTGACTTAACACGTCAATTTGTTTTGTTATATCTTGATGTTTAGCCACGGGTCATTCCATTATCAATCAAGGTAACAGCATTGCACTTTGTTGTGCACTCAACCAGAAAAGTTGTTATTTTAAGGTGTCTAACAGCTGGCTGTCTAACTAATGGGAGGACACCTACCGAAGACTTGTTGGTGTGAAAGCCCCGGAATGTGGGCAGTTCGGTAATATACCCTTTCTTAACTCATAAATGGTTTCCCTCTTTCTCTGTCAAGGGTAAAGAATATGTAAACTGTTCCTAATACTGACTCCGTGTCGTGTACCATGGCTGGGGTCATGCAAGTGTATTGCAACATGCATCATGGGTTGGTTTGTTGGTTGGTTGTTTTACGCCGCACTCAGCAATTTTCCAGCTATATGACGGCGGGCTGTAAATAATCGAGTCTGGACCAGACAATCCAGTGATTGACAGGATGAGCAACGATCCACGCAATTGGGATCGATGACAGGCATCAACCAAGTCAGCGAGCCTGACCACCCGATCCCGTTAGTCGCCTTTTACGACAAGTATGGTCGCCTTTTACGGCAAGTATGGGTTGCTGAAGACCTATTCTACTATTCTACTATTCTACTTATTCTTGAAGTAGCAGATGCCACTGATGTTTTTTTCGAATTCCATTACTGCCGAAGTTGCTGAAGACCTATTTGAACAAAGTCACTTGCCCAGGAGGACACCATATTGGTGATATTTGGCAAAACCAAAATGTGTATTCCAAATCAATGTTTATACTTTCATTAACCCAGAGATTAAAGGATATTTATTTACAATCTTGGACTGCATAATTGACTCTAACAAACAAGTGCTCTTATTACAAAATGTTTAAATCAGAAATAATTATGGAAGATTATTTATCAAAAGTTAATGTTAAAAAATTTCGAACGGCTCTTTCACGTTTTAGATGTTCTTCTCACGACCTTTTAATAGAAACAGGGCGCTATGCAAACATTCCTCGTGAAGAAAGAATCTGTAATCTATGCAGTTTAAACTCAGTATAAGATGAATTTCATTTCTTACTTGTATGTCCAGTGTATTTACACCTTAGAGAAAAATAACTGCAAGCTTATTATTACAGGTACCCTAATATTATTAAATTTGTTACACTGCTGTCAAGCACAAAAAGAAGTATCTTACAAAATGTTTCCATGTACATATATTCTGCCTCTTTATACCGACAGAACCTTATGAAAGAATAATCTTAGCTGCTCGGTATTAGGAAAGTATTGTGTATATACATTAAGTACACTTTTATATATATTTGCCATTTGAATAAACTACAGACAAAAGAGTTAGAAATGGTATTAAACTATTAGGCTGTCATGTGATGTTGTGGGACGTGATATTACAAATGGTTTAGTATAGTTATATGTACATGACATGACAAGTGTTGTGGTGTGATATGATACATGCGGGGATATGATGCAATGTGTTATGTGTATTATAGAAATTGGGTAAATACTGTTTTTTAGTGTACATATTATATGGCTTGCGGTCTTCCAGTGTTGAATAAATATTGATCATATGATATAAATTGGCATGGAATGACATGGCATTATATGGTATGATATGATAAGATATGATGGGACAAGCTATGAAATTGCTAATGTGTTGTGTGATATGACATGTTGAAATGTGATATAATATAGGTGTGATATATGGTACGAAGGTATGTATGGTATGTTAAGATATGATAATGGTATATGAAAAAATAGTATGATCTTATAATAATGATACAATATGATATGATGTTATAGAATATGTTGTATGATATAACATGTTGTGATATGGTTAAATAGAAATTATGAAATTACAGGGAATGGTATTATACTGTATTCGTGAAATTATGTGACTGTGTTGAGATGCGATGTGAAATGACGTGAGGTGATTTGGTGAGGTATGTACATAAATTCTATAAAATTGTATATTCTTCAAATTGTACTATAGGCCAGTGACCTCTTCAGTACGTGAAATAAAGATTGATTGACCCAATATTGAAGATTTCTGTTCTGTAGGGAGTATTCTTGAACACAAATGCCTGTTCAATTAATATAAATGATCATTTTGGATACTGTAAACAGGGATTTTTTTGCGACCGTTTTATTATTTCGAACGAGACTCAATCGCAAAAATTTAAAACGCAAAAATAAGTATAAATAATACATACATACTTTATTCATTGTTACACGTCATCAAATGTTGAAATAATCAACCAGAACCACAAGTTATTCTATAAGTTAAAAACACAAATGAATGCAGAATGGTTACACCATACATCACAAACGACAGTGTAAACAGACCAATTAGTGTCAGTAATCCTGCCTTCTTCCAACCTCGTTTGATTGCGTCAGTGTCCTTTGCAATTTTGTCCACACAGGAAACAAGCCATCTTGCGTGAATCGGTTTCATGACACTGGTCAACTTTCCGGCCAACTCAGATTAACTAGCTTCGGAGAGTAGCTGTCTATTGTTTGGTAATCGAGGGGTCATCTCAACACGGCAACTCGCAAAAATATCCCGTCGCAGTCTTTGGTGTGGTATTCGCAATATTTTAACGGCGCAGAAATAAAGCTGTTTACAGTATATGGCTTAAAGGGGTACTGATCTAACACAATTCCCCAGACTGGTTGTTGCCTTTGTTATTGTTTTTTTCCCCGTGAGTACCCGGATGATACGCAACGCAACTGAGCGTGACCAGAGACTGGGCTACCGTCTGCAAGGACAGCTAAATAAACTTAGAGGCTGGAGTCAATATTTGTTTTACGCATTTTTGCATAAACACTGATTGGTTGACTGTGATCTATAAAGATTTCGACAAAGGGCGCATGTTAATTAATTTCTTCAGCCTAAACAAACAGACGAAAAGAAAAGCGGAGCTCATCGGATGTCGTCATTTGGAAATACCCCAGATGGTTATAGTTTATACTAAAAAAAGTATCCATGCAGTGAAAGCATTTTCGGATTTCGGCTTGAGTCGATAATACGATTACTACTCCCTTGTTGTCATCCACGTTTTCTCGTATAACCCTACACTTGTGTATTTGTCGTCATTCACTTGATGCTCAATTAATGAATTTATTACAGATACAATTAGTGGTAGCACCACTTAGATTACCTGACAAAGGTTCCCATTTGGCATTTATTGTGTCTGGGGTAATTATTCAATCTAAATCCAGGTTTGAAGTGAGGTGAAATGTGTGTTATGTAATATGCACGTGGCAGCCCAGCAAGAGATGAATGATCAGTTGATTTGCTTTTTTTGGTAAATCAACGGATCGTTCCTAGTCATCAAAGGATTAACAGAAAATACGTTGATTGATTTATCACTGTTATCTTGCACAGTGGATATGTCAAGAGTGAGTGTTTACATGTCTAGGTTTACTAAACCAAAGGGAATACACTCATAGAGAGAGAATAATGTTTATTATAGTGTCACATGTTATATACACTTCATACTAAAACACGTACACGAACAGTAAAACATAACATCCGACCAGGTATGGTCTACGAGACACTTAGACATAAAAGCAAATTATAACGCCATGATCTGGGTAAGGTAAAATAAGACATATATTAACACAATGTTCCAAATTAAGGTAAGGTTATGAACACGCACGCTCGCACGCTCGCACGCACACGCACACACACACACGCCAAATTACTTATAAAGTCACGCACACAATCATACACAAACACGTGGGTACCCACACACTAACCCCACACCATACCACGCACACACGCGCACACACACACACACAAACACACGCACGCACACACAAACACACGCACGCACACACACACACCATACGTACATTTTATACACACACACACACACTTACACACACGCACCCCCCCCCCCCCACCCCCCACACACACACACACACACACGCACACACGTACACATACACCATACGTAAATACGCCCCAACACACACACACTGGGGTGCATTTATCCTCACCGACACTCAACATAAGCATTACAAGTATAACATTGATCACCAGAAAAAATACTACAATTCGCAAGCATAGTGACACACGTGCAGAAAAGCGCACGCAGAATCAAATGAGTGACAAACGTCTTTGGAACATTTGATCAATTAGCTTACAAAGAGTGTAACACCTGTGTTCACATGTGAGTAATGTTATAAATTTCTCGGTTGAAGATAAGTTTTTAAAATCTGGCATACATTCACACATAACGTTCATTACATCATAACGTAAATCATCATACATGTAACAATCAATTAAGAAGTGGACCTCAGTTTCTACTGAGTTAAAACAAAAAGGGCAAGTTCTATCCTGAATGGGGACAGGAGGACGACTGTACCTCATGTTTTCAATGTTAATGGGGAGGCTGCCACTGCGTAAAAGTGCCAAATATTTTCTGGTGTTTCTATGGATATAATTTGATAAGACATAGGGCTCAGGCGCTAGATCCTTCTTAAGCAATCTATAGGTCCTCAGCTTATTACCATTAGGGTTATTAGCATCATTCCACAGCTCTGAAAACCAAGCAGTTTCATCCACTTGAAATAATTTTTGCTTAATGAGAGTGAACTGGCCACGTGTCATCGAATGGACAACGATCAAGTCGACAAGTTTCTAGCTAGCTTGTAAACCTCCTTTTCCCATGAGCACCCTCTTTTACTTGACCAAGCATGAATGACACGGGACAATCTTGTAATTTCCATACTGTTAAGGCGGAAGAATAAACGAAATACTTCTATGCGTTGCTTAGTGACACGTGATTTCCAACCCATGTCTCCCCTGGCGGCGACATTTGACGCATTACGTCTAAGGCCGAGAAAAAATGTACATGCTTTGTTTTGCAGAGTGTTTAACTTTTTATGTTCATACAACCCCCAGATGGAAGCACCATATTGCATAATAGGCTGAACCAAGGATTCATACAATTTAGTGTAAATTGCATAAGTAAAACCACCAGCATCAAAATGTTTTGTACATAAAACACCAAAAGCTCGGCTTGCCGATTTAGCCAGTTCATTAATTGTGAACTTAAAGTCCATGTGTTCGTTGAGCAACAAATATTTTAACGGCGCAGAAATAAAGCTGTTTACAGTATATGAATAGACATATGGTGGCATGTTATCTGAACTCTATTTTTTGCCGATGACATTGATTTGTCAGCGTGACCGTACTTGGCAAGGCGGAATATCCGCTCCAGAGATAAGATACAAAGCTTAATTTGTCCCCCTGTTTTAAACACATGATAAAAACATGCTTGCAAAAAGAATGGGTAGTGTCAAAAAATATTTAAAACAAAATAACAGGTGTGACTCAAGGCTGACTGACAAACAATCTGTCTCAGATTCACCCCTGAATCCAACTGAACACAAATCTAAAAAGACATTGAGAAAAACTGTGATTTAAATTTAAATTACTGAAAACATATTGAAGAAAAATATACAAAGGACGTATTTACGTACACTATGATTATATTTTTTTAAAGATGGAATGATTTTAATTGCTTCCCGCGTATGTAAATGCTGCCCTGAATTACCCTCCAAATTGAACCTGAAACCCGTGCACTGAAAGGCATCTGCGCTCAGTTTGCGATTGTTGTAATCAATGGCAGGCAGGGGGCGCCAGGTGTATGACGCCTGCAGGCCGTGTACTTAACAACAGTCTCTCTTTGTCGCTCTCCTCCTCAATCCGATACGTGAAAGGTGGTTACACTGATTATGTCGGGTGATAATGTGTGATGCACCACCTCATTACGCATGACATATGCTGTGGTGTAAATTAATTGTAGAAGAAACTGTGAAGACTGTTGTGATGAGGCCACAGCAATCGTTACGGCCGTAACAAGTCAAGCGAGCTTTGTGACGGCGGTCTGCAAGTAATCGAGTCTGGACAAGACAATCCAGTGATTGGGATCGATGACATGCATCAACCAAGTCCGCGAGCCTGACCACCCGATCCTGTTCGTCGCCTCTTACGACAAGCATAGTCACCTCTTACGACAAGCATTGTCACCTCTTACGACAAGCATAGTCGCCTCTTACGACAAGCATAGTCACCTCTTACGACAAGCATATTCACCTCTTACGACAAGCATAGTCGCCTCTTACGACAAGCATAGTCACCTCTTACGACAAGCATAGTCACCTCTTACGACAAGCATAGTCGCCTCTTATGACAAGCATTGTCGCCTCTTACGACAAGCATAGTCGCCTCTTACGACAAGCATAGTCGCCTCTTATGACAAGCATTGTCGCCTCTTACGACAAGTATAGTCGCCTCTTACGACCAGCATTGTCGCCTCTTACGACAAGCATTGTCGCCTCTTACGACAAGCATAGTCACCTCTTACGACAAGCATAGTCACCTCTTACGACAAGCATTGTTGCCTCTTACGACAAGCATAGTCACCTCTTACGACAAGCATAGTCGCCTCTTATGACAAGCATAGTCGCCTCTTACGACAAGCATAGTCGTCTCTTATGACAAGCATTGTCGCCTCTTACGACAAGTATAGTCGCCTCTTACGACCAGCATTGTCGCCTCTTACGACAAGCATTGTCGCCTCTTACGACAAGCATAGTCACCTCTTACGACAAGCATTGTTGCCTCTTACGACAAGCATAGTCACCTCTTACGACAAGCATAGTCGCCTCTTACGACAAGCATAGTCACCTCTTACGACAAGCATAGTCACCTCTTACGACAAGCACAGTCATCTGTTACTATTCAATTGAAATGGACGTTTCTTCAATAAAACGTCACGATGGTGATATCACCGCTGACAAAGTGACAGATCCCAAGGGTCGCGAAGACTTTGAGTTCACAATATATAGGTTGTGTTTGCTTTTTCAAAAGGTGTCAAACAGAAATAATCACACTGGAATGCGTTGACGTCATGAGGCCATGAATGACGCCAAACGCGACCTTCAAAACTGAACTCTCCTGGTTAGAATAACATGGGACAAGCCAAACAACTCGAATCTGTTCTGATAAATATTCATAAAACTTAATATTCATGTAACGTGATAACAATATCACCAGGCCGAATTGAGAAAAACGATACTTATCAAGGAAGGTATTCATGCGCAGTTAAAACTCCGGGATCGAAGACCATTCAATAATATTTTCCATGAGTCAGATGGCAGCACAAAATCCCATTCATTTCTCAATCCTAATTTAACAACAAACCCCTTCGTTTTAAAGAGAAAACATGTCAATGCAAATATATTTAAACATACTGCACTTTAGGCAAATTTGTCAATTAATTTCCCACAGTACTTCCCAACACAGACAACTGAAAGTCAAAGAAAATGGGTACAATGTGTGAAGCTCATTTCCGGTGTTCCCTGAGGTGATATTGCTGGAATATTGCTAAAAGCGGCGTACAACCTCACTAACTCACTACTCGTGTGTCTGTTTGTTGCTGTACATCACAGTAAAACAAATATAGTTATATCCATTAAATGATCAACAAACCAGCGATGGATATTCAGGTGGTAAACAAATGTTCTCAATGTACCGCTAGGCAACCTGTTGATTTATCCGCGCTAAATTCAATATGTATCCGAAGCCCATGTCGCGCATTACGATACAAAGGATATGTCGGTAGCGTATTCTATAAAAAAGCGCGAAATTTCAAGCTTTCTCTTGTCCCCTTACTTGAAAAAACACCCGCTTTCTTTTTTTTTTATTGTGCTTTCTACACCAAATGTATTGCTACACATCCTTTGAATACTGTAGTAATCGCAACTTTCCATTTTGCAACCTATAATTGTACATATAATTGTTGAAAATGCCTACCGACAATGACTTGAAGAGAAGAACTGTTCTACAGAAACTAGCTTTCGCGGTGATGCGACCGTCGACTCGGCCGTTTCAGTCAGATCGGGTATATTTTGATTTTGATAATCTCTGATTGACCACTCAGGGTGCAGCAATGTCCGAATTCATAGAAGAATGATGGTTCGCTACTCTGTATTCCTGTCGAAACGGCCTTTCAGCGAGCTCCGAAAAAGTACAGGCTAAATCGACGACTATAGTAGTCATCCGTCATCAAACAGTCATAAACCAACTATATAGTTGTGCAGAGACGCCATATAAATCATCAGTTGACGAATTTCTGTGAAAACAATTATCTGATTTTTGATACTTGAGAGCTTTACATTGTGGGGCATCTAAAATGTGTGACAATCCACGAATGGACTCCATTGATTATGTAGACGCCGTACTGTCGAACTGAAACATGGTCACTGAAAGTAACGTGATTGACATTTATGAACCTTCCACTGCCAAAAGATTAAAATAAGCACTGGCGATGTTGTTGTTCCAAAGAATGTGGATCTCATGGTAATGAGACTGTTAAGGTGAGTGAGTGAGTGAGTTTTGTTTAACGCCGCTTTTAAAATTGTTCCAGTTCTATCACGGCGTGTCAGCTTAATGTGGGAGGAAAGCCCGAAGTGATGCAGGTGTCTGGCGTTTACCACTTCGTTGAAACCCACGAGCAAGGGCATGGAGCTGACAAACCTAGAAACATAATCGGGGTGAACCGGGATTCTAACCCACAATTGTAAGTTTCTGGCGTGCCCAAGGGACCCAATTCTGCACAGCGAATCGCGGCGCCTAAGCCGACTGGTCCACCCGTGCCCCCGAGACTGTTAAGTTTTCAAACACGGAGCTATTGTCTGCTATAAACAACATGCAGACCTCTTTCGCAGACAAAACTTCACGGTGAATTGAGTAAACTTGAATCCAGGGTTACTGAGAAAATGAACAGAATCCTTAAAGAAGAAACCATGATATTGAGTAGGGTTTGATGTGCAGATTCAGCTGTTAACAGACAAAACTAATCTGATCGAAAAACCCAAGTATGAATGATATAAGGAGAATTGACATAAATCTTTCGACTGTTATGAATCGTGTGAATAGTTTAGAGACACGCAGACATACGCCGGAGAGTAAAATAATTGTTGCCATACGTATTCTTCCTGTGCGTAGGCATGAGGCAGACGACCCTGATGTGTTACGTAACCGAGTTAATCAAGTCACGCGAGATGGTCTGAAGATGAAATATGTCAAGGTGGTGGGATCTACTCGCAAGGCGCGCACCGATTCCAAACCTGGGACAGTAATCTGTACCGTGGAAGGGGGACAGTCATCTGTACCGTGGAAGGAATTGAGAAGAAAAGGAAACTCGTACCAAAAAACAGAAAAAACAACAGTTGAACCAGAGTAAAGACTTTTCACGGGTGTATATAGCTAATGCACTGTCACAGGAGGACTTAACTGCAAGGGCCAACATGCGTACCCTGTTGAAAAAAAATGGAAGGAACATTCTTTTCGTTTCCATGGAAACCGATTGGTTGAATCCAAGACTAATGCCTAGGACCCCTTGTGGCTAGATGTTTGGAACGTTGAGGTTGGGCTAAACGAGATCTGAAAAATAGTGAGTTCCGTGAATATGTCATTACTACTTCAAAATATGTGTGGTCGGAGTTTGTGAGGCCTTTCTCCAAGGTGATGTATGGTGTATGTAGACGGCTATAAATGGGCCGGGAGCAACAGGCGCAGGGAGGGTGGATCGCGGGTGTAGGTTCTTTAACTTTCTTCTGGACTTTCGTGTGAATATTTTAGACCGTGAAGACGATGACATTTTATGGCTCACTTTTACTTCTTTTTTTTGATAGCAGTTTTAGTATACACAAAGAAAAACGTTAAGCACACCCTAATGTATTTCATTATAGTTTGGTCCCAATATTTGTAACAGTCATGACAGATATAATTACGGGAAGTATTATGTTTTCTCGAGTTGATGTAGGGGCGGTGGGGTAGCCTTGTGGTTAAAGCGTTCGCTCGTCACGCCGAAGACCCGGGTTCGATTCCCGATATGGGTACAATGTGTGAAGCCAATTTCTCGTGTCCCCCGCCGTGATATTCCTGGAATATTGCTAAAAGCGGCGTAAAACCAAACTCACTCACTCACTCACTCGAGTTGATGTAATCAGTCATGCGTGACAAAAGCTCACGTGCCAGGCATGGTATGCCTGTGCAGCATGCTACCCTCGACTATCAAACGCCACAAGATGGCAAATAATCGGCATGCATAACGCAGGAATGTCTTGATATGCCATTGGTCGGAATGTGGGGTATCATCACACTGCCGTAAGTCGCTTGGTCGAGAAACATGCTCAGACCGGTGATGTACAGGACCATCCCAGATCCGGAAGACCTCATGTGACGACACATTCGAAGACAGGGACATTCTTCGTCTCATACTCCGAGAACCCTTTTTAACAAGTACTCGTCTGGGACAGCTGTGGTTGCCAAATCGTCGTTTCAGCACCAGAACCGTCAGGAACCGGATGAAAACAGCAGAACTGAGGGCTGGACGAGTCATAAGTAATTTAGGCATCAAGGCCCATAGTACAATGCAGAGTGGATAATAACATTTGTCAAGTGATGTACATGATCAGATTTTAAATCAAGTGACATAGTCCCCATTATTAAAACATGTTTTAAGAATACAGAAACAACATGGATCATATCAGGATTTTCAGAGTTTAGCAGATTTATCATTAACTGACGGTCTTTAAAAATACCTTGCAACATGGGGAGACATTTATACTTTAAATGGTAAAACGTTTCACATATAAGTGAGACATGGCACATAAAGCGTCCCTTGTTGAGAGATCACCACAAAGCTGCTCGATTAGCATGGTGTATTGTGTGACAGGACTGGAATATAAGAACTTGGAGACGGATCCATTGGTCAGACGAAAGTTGCTTTGAGCTCCACGTCACTGATGGAAGAACGAGAGTTTGGAGGCACCGGAACACGGCTTACACCCCCAGGAACATTAATATAAACCGACTGATTTATACGGCGGGGGCTTGGTAATGGTTTTGGGGTGCATTTCTCATGATTGCAGGTTGAATTTGGTCACCATAAGGGGCAACCTAACAGGGGCTCAGTACATCTGGGACGTTTTGAGGCCAGTTGTCGTTCCTCATTTTGACAACCACCCTCTTGCTACTCGACCTCAGTACATGGATGACAATGCCAGGCCTCATCGTTCGCATACAGTCGTGGATTTCATGAGGGCCAATACAATAACGTCTCTACCCTGGTCAGCAATGAACCCAGATTTGAACCCCCTTGACCATGTTTGGGAAATTCTGGGGCGGCGCATACAGGCACGAGATCCTCCTGTACAAGATTTACGCCAACTGGCAGCAGCATTGACCCATCAAACAGATCCAACGTCTAACTTGAGGCATGAGACGTTGGGTGGAATGCGTCATCCGGGAACGTGGCGGTTATACCCGCTACTGATCTGTTTCACGTGTCAGGTCAAGTAGAAATTTCAAGGAACATTTTCGCATGAAACATCTAACGTAACTCGTTTACTTAATCCTGCAGCTCCATACTTTTTTTAGGCATTGTCCGAGGTCAAAAACAGTACCCGTGTTACCATGATGTTTTGTCAGTACATTTCAATCACAACTTACAACACATCTTCTTTATTTGTTGTCAAATGTGTGTTGTATCCGATGACATTGGTATCGCCCACCTCCTGTGGTCAGCCATACCATACCATGATTTTTGCCATTTGTCATGGTTCAGAAATAGGGGTGTGCTTAACTTTTTTCTTTGTGTATATTTTGTTATGTGTTTCTTACCTACTACCACCAGGTTCCACCCGTGTTAATGATGCTGAACAAGTTTTCAACATACTTCTGGAAAAGCTGTACACTTTCCAAAATGAGTGAATGCTGTGTGTCTGTGAGGATGTTAACGCCAGGATAAGCAGTCAACTGGACTATATTCAGGTTGTGGACGGTGTGCCAGAGAGGCAGGTAATTGATCACTGAGAAAATGCATCTGACTTTTTGGTAGAAGCAAATTTGTGTGTGATGAATGGTAGACTTGGCGAACAAGACCGTACATGCATCAGACGCGGGTCTTCGTCCATCAGTGGTTGGTTACGTTGTAACTGCCATGGAACATCTGTCATTTTTATGTTTTAATGTTATCAAACTGTCGAATAGTGTAGATGGTGCAAATGGTCCCAAGTATTCCAGATCACCCTATTCGTGTATGGGAAATGTACGTTCCTGCTCATGGTGATAGAAAGAGTGATGATGTTTCTGGTGTTAAATCTCTTAATTACATTTCTAGTAAAGTAACTAATTAGTTTTTGGAAGGTGACAATCTGTCCAATAAGATCAATAGCTTAATAAATAGTATTGAATCGAAGCTTTCCACGTGAAGGAAAATCAATGCTGCATACTCGGAGTTTCTCAACTTTATCTATGATGAAGTGGACAAGGTGGCTAAGCCTAAGATTTTCAAACCCAGTAACTTTAAACCGAGATACAAACCTTAATGCTGGGATGTCAATGGGACAAAACTTGCAAGTTCCAGAGTCATTGGTTACCCTGTAAAGCCCAGCGGGAATCATTAAAGCTTTTTTTTAAACTGAAAGAAAAAGGTTTGAAAATCCTTTTTACGTAAAAGTAAACGTTTGTACCAGTTGTCTGAACAACCTGATCAATATGACGAAAAGGATTCACGTAACTTTTGGAGAAGGATTGGTATTGCCAATGAAAGAGGTAACGTGATACCATGGGAGGTGCAGGTTAATGGCAATATGTCAACTGATAGAGCAGTGGTATTATATAAGTGGAACGGGACTGTTCTTCTCTTTTGGCTGAATCTGCATCTACACAAATTGATGATCAACACTTTCGAAACATACGTGATGAAATGTCACGTGACGTGTGATGTAAGCTATGACACAAATGACCTAAATTCCCCGATCACATGTTCACAGGTTGAACGTGCAGTTTCACGAATGCTTCCGGGATAGACTTGCCCCCTGAATCAATAAGGAATAAAATCTGTCAACAGCTTTTATTCATCCCAATTACATTTTGTTTTGAAAACTTGTGGCAGAGTAGTATATCTTTTCCTATCAAGAAACCTGAGAGTAATTACTTACTCGAGATTATTAAGGTCATAGGGGTATTTCTTTCTTATCTGGACCATGTAAAATTCATACAGATATTTTAAACATGCGTCTGAGCAGATGGTTAGACGATAATAATTAACTGTCGGAAGTCCAAAACTTATTCCGTTCATCACGAAGCACCAATGAACATATCATAGCCTATTTTTAATAGTTAATAACAGAACAATGTCTCAAAAATCCACTTATGTTTGTTTCATTGATGCCTTGAAAGCCTTTGACAAGTTTAACAGAAATTGTTTATGGGATACATTGATGAAACTCGGTATTGTGGCAGGTACCTTTATGCTGTTCAATCCATGTGCGAAACACGTGTTGACGTATATATGTATATATATATATATGACAGTTTCGCGGATATATTTGGTGCCAGTTCTTGTGTAAGGCAGGGGTGTTTGTTGTCACCGACACTTTTCTCTGTTTATGTATATGATTCTGTAAAATGCAAAAGACAATCTACATTGTGGTATTATGATTGATGGAACTATGTAGATCCGTGAAGATCCGGGTTAGAATTGGTCATCAGCGACCAATGCTTGTCGTAAGAGGCGTATTGCTGAGTGCGGTGTAAAACAAAAAAACCAACAACGTAAGAGTCGACTAACGGGATCGGGAGGTCAGGCTCGCTGATTTGGTTGATGCATGTCATCGTATGCCAATTGCGTGGATCGATGCTCCTGATGTCAATCACTGGATTGTCTGGTCCAGACTCGATTATTTACAGCCCGCCGTCCTATAGCTGGAATATTGCTGGCGTTAAACAACAAACAAACAAACAGATTTTGTTTTATGCTGATGATATTGCTCTCATCGAACCACACGAACAGTCACAGTGTACGTTAGACTGTGTTGCCAGTTGGTGTTTTAGGCGGCGAATTTAGAGGAATATTAAAAAAGATTACAGTTGTAAATTGCCGCCCTGGTTCTGTTAAAAGATCGGATTCCATGTTTATATCAGATAACGCCTATGTTGAATGCATAAGTGCATATAAGTACTTGGGATTGTGTATGCAGGAAAATCGTGATTTAAATTTTGCCGCCATAGAAATAGCGAAATCTGCTTATAGAGCACAGGGTGTTATATTTTGTAAATTTAGGTCGGTTGGTGGCACATAAAGTATAAATGTATACAATAATTTGCTTCAACCCATCCCCTCGTATGGAACTTCCGTTTGGGGAACACGTCAGTTTAGTTGCATTAACGCAATTCAAAACCGTCCAGCGAGATTCCTTTTAGCAGTTGGCAGGAAAGCACAGAAGTTGGCAGGACGTGGTCAAATGGGTTGGACTTAACGATTTACTAACATACCAAACAAAAACTATGATCAGGTCTGTAAAATGTTACAGAATCTGCATTGGCCTTTAAATGATCTGTGTATTTCTCTAGATGATTTTGTTTGTGCAAAAGAACACCCACATAGATTGCTGTGGCTGGTTTTCTGAACTATGGAATGACAAAGGCCAGCCTAACGGGAATACGATCCGCACATTTCGTCTTATAAAACGCACCCTGCAAGCAAAACACTTCTTAGTAGATCACATCGAAGTATTATGAGTAAATTTCGTTGTGGTACGTTACCCTTAGAGTTTGAACGTTGTGGGGAGTGGGATGTGGGTGTGTGGGTATGATAGTGTGATGGTGAGTGAGTGTAGGTGTGTGTGTTAGGGTATTCATGCATGCATGCGTTTGCCTTAATGTATACGTAATAATTAAAAGTTGTCCGACTCCCGCATTGTTCTCGATGCCTCAGCTTTGGTACGTCCCAATCTGTTGACTGACATTGAGAGAGTACCCGGGTTTGCTGTCAGGAATACAGCCCTTCTGACAATCTGAGTGAGGCAGAAATCTGCAGTATTAGGAAGTGTTCACATTCTCCGAAAAGTTCTGGGTGGGTTTGAAAGGCAGCTCTTCCTCGGAGAAGTCTCATTTGCTGTCTGGGCTGCGTGTAGAGGGGCAAGGGCCCTAAGCTGATGATAAACCTAACCAGCCTGGCTGTGCCAGGATCACCTAAACCCTCTTTGCTGCATTTTTTCATTTTAATCTGTTAATGATGATAATGTGTGCCTGCCGGCGCATGCTCAAAGCGCTCACATTATTACCCCGGTCGGGGCGGTCGGTTAGCCTAGTGGTTAAAGCGTTCGCTTGTCACGCCGAAGACCCGGGTTCGATTCCCGACATGGGTACACTGTGTGAAGCCCATTTCTGGTGTCCCCCGCCATGATATTGCTGGAATATTGCTAAAAGCGGCGTAAAACCATACTCACTCACTAACTCACGATTACCCCGGTCAAGGGATCAATGTGCACCAGAAATTCATGTTTATCTCCCGGGGGAATATACACCTCAACAAACAAGTCAAAATGGGGAATTACATCTGAATCAAAAGCATAGTGGAACTGATGCATCACATTTGGAAATGTCATGTATATGTCTACCATAAAAGATTCTGAAAGCTTTACTGAGGCCTTTAATTACGCAAACTTGGTCAAACAACTTTTAAGCAAGAATCGTATGGCGCTAACTAAAATCATCGTAGCAAAAGCAAGGTCGATTGTACCTCATAACTTGACATGAAAGAAGAAAGTCAATGAAAAGTAAGGCCAAAGACTCTGCAAGAGATCATTTTTGTAATTTCGATCGACGTTGCTCTACTGCCTGCGTGAAAACTGCCTTTCCGAAACTGTCCAAAACTATTTAAAACGTGGAATCATTATATTGCTGTTTCATTCAGCCTCTATACCGTTTGTCCCAAAATAAACAATCCACCTGAATCCAGTTCAATCCAGCTCAAGGCAAAATAGACACGATATGTTATTAATCTTGGAAATGACGCCATTGGTCAATATTTCATAGTATATGGTCATGTTGCACATGGAATGAACGCCCATTCTACGTTCTAATTTGGGAGGGTTCAGGGTAGCCTAGTGGGTTAAGCGTTCTCTTGTCACAGCGAAGGCCCGGGTCCGATTCCCAATACGAGCTCAGTGCGTAAAGCCCATTTCTGGCGTTCCCGCTGTGATATTGCTGGAATGTACACAACTGGGTTGAAACCCAGCTCACTCACTCACTCTCTAAGTATCAGGAGTGGGGTGGGACACGGGTGGCCCAGTCGTCTAAGGTGCCGCGATTCTCTGTGCACAGTTGCGTCCCTTGGGCCAGAAACCTATGATTGTGGGTTCGAATCACGGTTCGCCCCGATTATGTTTCTAGGTTTGTCAACACAATACCCGTGTTCGTGGGTTTCATCGAAGTGGTAAACGTGTGAGACCTGCATCACTTCGGGCTTTCGTCCCACATTAAGCTGACACGCCGTGATATAACTTGAATACGCTCTAAAAGTGGCGTTAAACCCAACTCACTCACTCAAAGTTTCAGAAGAAACTTTTTTCTCTGCTTGTGAGTGTAGTCATTTTGCAAAGTAATCTAGGTAAAGCGAATATTCAGTACCGAGAACGGGTCATATAAGATAAACAAGTATCCATGAGCATTAGACAACAACGTCATAGAATTCATATATTTTAATAACACGGATCACATATTTGCTCAACAGATCGACCCAGCGCATGAGCTATCAAAGTTAAAGGCGCGCATAAAGTCCAATGGTGCATGAGCTGGGCTGTTGTTTTTTTAAAGACAATTTTTGCAGTATAACTTTAATGAAACACTCTAAATAAGTATTATCTCGTTCGGTTAGTATGTTCCGTTGCACGGAGGAGTAGCAGGTGAAAAACAAAAGAACAATACCCTGCTTCTTATTCAACTTTACATAAATAAATAATATGTTCTGATTTACTTTTAAAAAATGCGAAATGTTGACCCCTCGCATCGGAATAATGCTAACAGAATAATAGTAACATCATATGTAATATATATGTGTGAAGTATGATACTGCAATTCACAACATGTATGAGCGAATTCACAATGGCACAAAAGTCTGTCAAAATCAGTCCAAAATATAGCATTTACTCTGTGTGTCCTAATTTTTCACAACCTGTTTTAGAACTTGTTTCACCGATCATTCTATGTCTCGCTTCCCAATCAAGCCACTTGCTAACTGATCAAATGGCCGTTTCTCGAAATCATCTGAGGTCCTTTTGCCTATCAATCCGCTCGCAAGTCGGTCAAAGGGTCTCTTTCCGATCAGGCCAGATGCTAAGGGATCGAACGGTCGTTTTCCAATGAGACCACTAGCAAGAGGGTCCATCGGGCCTCTCTTTCCAATTAATCCGGAAGCAAGTGGATCGAAAGGTCGTTTTCCAATCAGGCCACTAGCAAGTCGATCAAAGGGTCGTTTTCCGATGAGGCCACTGGCAAGTCGATCAAAGGGTCGTTTTCCGATCAGGCCACTAGCAAGTCGATCAAAGGGTCGTTTTCCAATCAGGCCACTAGCAAGTCGATCAAAGGGTCGTTTTCCGATCAGGCCACTAGCAAGTCGATCAAAGGGTCGTTTCCCAATAAGCCCACTGGCTAAGGGATCAAAGGGTGACCTCTTCCCAATAAGACCATTTGCAAGAGGATCGAAGGGTCGTTTCCCGATTAGTCCACTGGCAAGGCGGTCGAACGGGGCTCTCTTTCCAATAAGCCCACTGGCTAAGGGATCAAAGGGTGACCTCTTCCCAATAAGTCCACTTGCAAGAGGGTCGAAGGGCCGTTTCCCGATTAGTCCACTAGCAAGGGGGTCGAACGGGGCTCTCTTTCCAATAAGTCCACTTGCAAGAGGGTCGAAGGGTCGTTTCCCGATTAGTCCACTAGCAAGGGGGTCGAAGGGGGCTCTCTTTCCTATAAGGCCACTTGCAAGAGGGTCGAAGGGTCGTTTCCCGATTAGTCCACTAGCAAGGGGGTCGAAGGGGGCTCTCTTTCCTATAAGGCCACTTGCTAGAGGATCGAATGGGCGTTTGAAGGTATGGTATTCAAACAGTCTGTACGGAGTGTAGCCACGTTTCCCGATGAGTCCACTGGCCAATTCATCAAAAGGTCTTTTAGCATAGTCTTCCTCTGCACTTCGTTTATGCACATCATTGCCTTTTTCAAAAGCATCCGTTACTTCATCAGCTACGTCATCTGCGGCAGACGCTGTGCATATGCTGAAGAAAAGGAACGATGTTCTTGTGAATATAATATAATGTATACATTTATGTTCCTGGAAAAAACCGTTAAGGATCACTGCATGTTTATTTCCATACAAACCGAACTGCATAACGTCTTTTGAAAATATCTAGACATGGCGTTGACCTCATTTTAAAAAAAGACGTCTAAGATAACGACAATAAATGAAATATAGGTATATAAAAATACGTATGTTTCTCAAGTTGGTCACACGTACTTGGTCATATCACATGAAGCGGACGCATGTCATTTGACGCGTGTCAAATAACTAGTGTCATTGAGAGAGTAGTCAAATAACTGTTGCTATTGAAAGAATAGTAAACTAACGATTGCTATTGAAATGGTCGTCAAATACCTATTGCCATTGAAAGGCTACTCGAATATCAGTTGCCATTGGATAGATTGTCAGAAAACTATGGCCATGGATAATCACTGCAATGTCGATATAAAAAGCTTCTTAAAATAAGAAAAACGAAACAACACCAAACTATTGCCATAAAATATAACTCTCTGTCATATCTGCGGTGTTAAACACCAAATGCATAGCATGCATCAAACATGAAACCTGCGCGGACGCAACCCGTGAAGATCCGTGGTAGATTAGATCGTCAGCAACCCATGCTTGCCGTAAAAGGCGACTAATGGGATTGGGTGGTCAGGCTCGCTGACTAGGTTGAAGCATGTCCTCGATCCCAATTGCGAGGATCGATGCTCATGATATCAATCACTGGATTGTCTGGTCCCGACTCGATTATTTACCGACCGCCGTCTTGTAGCTGGGACATTGCTGAATGCGGCGTTAAACAACCAACCAACCAACAAACCAACCAACCAATGTGTCATATCTCTCTAACAAATTCGCTACCTTCCCTTACGTTTTGAGTCTGATTCGATGCTAATAACATCCGTCCAATAAATTATGAAAAATGGGCCAGGGCATCCATTGAAAGTTACCGATAAGACAGGTGGCGCCACTTCCCATACGAATTGTCCCCGGGCAATTATCCTAATAGAATGGAAATTAATTTAGTATTAAGTCAATAATCAAGGATGCCGATGGTATTCAAAGCCACTCCGGCGTCGTCATAACCAGTGGTGTTAGAACTATTGCTTCCAATACTGGTCCGTCACAAAACAGGTAACATATACATTTTAACGAACCACACTGTATGGCAACATATGGTTTAGTGAGTTCGTGTTTAGAATTAAAAATGATAAGAAATGTTCCTATGGTTACGGTGAGACATGCGATATATTACCTGATTGGAATGGCCACAGAACAGACAAGGCAGCAAAAGAACTTCCATAGCATTTTGTTCCCAGCGTCGGATACCATACCTGAAATATTATGGTAAGCGTGTGTAAATATGTCAATCATTTATCCTTATAAAACACAACTATCAGATTGGCTTGTCGCCTTCTGGTAAAATTCGATTTGTTTGTTTGTTTGTTGTTTAACGCCGCACTCAGCAATATTCCAGCTATATGACGGCAGTCGGTATATAATCGAGTCTGGACCAGACAATCCAGTGATTGACATCATGAACATCGATCCACGCAATTTGGATCGATAACATGCATCAACTAAATCAGCGAGCCTGACCACCCGATCCCGTTAGTCGCCTTTTACGACAAGCATAGTCGCCTTTTACGACAAGCATAGTCGGTGTTTACGGCAAGCATGGGTTGCTGAAATCTGTAACAATTCAGTGTACGGATACCATGACGTCATATTATCCTAAATGATGTCATCTGCTTGTCACGTCATAATTGATCATGTTCCCGGTTGAGTTACAAGTCCACTGGCAGTCGAAAGGCAGATCTGATATTTCACTGAACGCAAGTCTCCGAAAGTTGTTCGTACTTAATACAAGCAAATTCAAATCGTAAAATGACGTACATCCGCTCATCATAAGTAATGGTACATCGTTTTTTTGTATCACGTATACAGCCTAATAGCTCTATATATCGACAATGTTGAAACGCCGCCATATTTTGTGATTACATCATCTCAGACTTGAACCTCGACCAGCAAGGTTCAGTGAGTGAGTATGGTTCCACGACGCTATCCAGGTATATCACTCGGGGACACAAGAAATGGGCTTCACACATTTGGCTTAGAGGTTAAATCGTTCGCCCGTCACGCCGACGACACGGGTTCGAATCCCAACGTGGATACAATGCGTAGAGGTCATTGCTGTTGTCCCCGTTGCGATATTGCTTGATGAAAATATAAACCATGATACATGGTACTAAGATAATATCTAAACCATGATACATGGTACTAAGATAATATAACGACGTATTTTGTAATATCGGACCAGATGGCAATAGCGTCGCTAACCTTCAAGCGCCTCACAGGCAGCTTGGGCTGTATATTCATTCCCCAGGAAGCTGAGAATGAAACATCGATTACACACTGATCCATTTACCGGGGTATTATAATAATCATCCCCATCATCAACTTCATCATCATCGACCGCCTCAGTGGTCTAGTGGTAGAGCGTCCGCACGGAGATCGGGGGTTCGATACCCGGGCGCGTCACACCATATGACGTTAAAAGGTGGTACTTGTTGTAACCCTGCCAGTCGCTCGACATTAAGGGGCTAAAACAAGGACTGATCGGCTTACCCCATCATCATCATCATCATCATCATCTCGCTTTATGTTTTTATCAACTTTTTAGTAAAAGGACTAGGTTTTAGGCGGGGCTCGTTCATTCTACTATTGAACAAATTCGAGTCAGTTGTACATTTATTTTACATAAACATCGTTCATTCAATTCCTGGAGTGGGTGCCATGGGTATTAGCTTCAGGCACAATGTCATGCGGTTCTCACAACACCAGAGGTTCACAGCGTTCTGTGTCCAATTGTCTCTTGTTAAACCTGCCAGGATTAGATGCCATTTATTTGAAGTATTAATTAAGGCAATCCCTGGGGATCGAGTCCTGTAACAGTTCATTAGCAAATATCAGAATTATTGACCGTACTTGCCTAACCCGTGTTGCCGGAAATCAAAGGATTTTAATTGGAACATTTTTTTGACGTTAAGAACCGAAGCAATGCAGATCTACAATTGGGTGCTTTCACATCAACCAAATCAGAACCATTTTTTATGACATCGGATATGACCCCGCCATGACCCCCCAAGACAGTCATTATTAAACACATCAAACGGAACGGAATGTAGTGTCAAGTGAGTGAGTATTGTTTTACGACGCCTTCAGCAGGATTCCAGGTATGGCATGATAGGGCGTCCTTATCTACTAGGATATGTTCAAAATATATTGGCAGTTAAGTCACTTGCAGTTTAAGTATTCACCGTTCACATGCATAATCACTTTTTACGGCAAACATGGGTTGCTGTAGAATAGGTCTTCAGCAACCCATACTTGCCGTAAAAGCCGACTGTACTTGTCGTAAAAGGCGACTAACGGGATCGGGTGGTCAGGCTCGCTGACTTGGTTGATTCATGCCATTGATCCCAATTGCGTGGATCGATGCTCATGATATCAATCACTGGATTGTCTGGTCCAGACTCGGTTATTTACAGACCGCCGTCATATAGCTGGAATATTGCTGAGTGCGGCGTTAAACAACAAACCAACCAACCAACCGTTCACATGCTCGCGTGCGTAAATTTACTATGCGTTCACATGAAACTTAACTAAGGTGCGGAAATAATATATGTAGCTTATGTAAGGCAAACATATTCATCAGACTGTTGACGACTTTCAACTTGACAAGGTTGCTTTTCAATCCAAGTCGAATGAGAAGAGAGTTACCGTATAGAAGACTTCCCTTGATCCAACAAGTGTTTAATTTAATCTGGACACCATTTACTCCTTAAAACCCAATCAAGACACTATCCGCCCAGCTCTAGGTGTGCGCCAAAAAACCCGTTGGTATTGCTGTATACTGAAGAGCGTCAACTTTAACTTGCCAATTTGATTGGTGGTGGCAAATCAACAGATGTATTAATAAGACCATCCCCTGGCATTGGCTAAAAAAAACATTCAAACAACATATACACACAGTGCACATTTGCACTTATGTACATATAGATATATAGATAGATAAAGATATATATATATATATATATGCAAATATACACATAAGTAAACGCGGGAGGGGGGGGGGGGGGGGCTAATGGCTGGCACCAATGAATCCACTTCATCACTGTTACGTGCTGCACCAAATGATTGAATTATGAATCATGACATAATTACCAAATCGACATTGACTTTGTTTACCAGATAGCTTCGTGGCAATCTGTGCGAGAGGAAATAGGAAATCTGATCAATCGAAAGTAGACATGCATGTTGAATTATTTTTAAAGTTATGTTTATTTTACATTACGAACGAGAGGAAGATATTTCTGTACAGTGCGCATACCTGCTGATGTTCACGGAAATCGATACTTCCCCTCACACGCATAGGGAACGCGTGATGCAACAGGTGTGCACCCAGTTGGTCACTCGTGTGAAACCCGCGTCGCAGGACGTCACATAACGAGTTCCTAGCAGCTGTGAGGGTGCACGGGAGGCCCAGTCGTCTAAGGCGCCTCGATTCGCTTTGCAAAGTTGCGTCCCTTGGGCACGCCAGAAACCTCTGATTGTGGGTTCGAAACCCGGTTTCTAGGTTTGTCAGCACCATACCCATGCTCGTGGGTGTCACCGAAGTGGTAAACGTCTGAGACCTGCATCACTCCGGGCTTTCCCGCCACATTAATCTGACACGCCATGATATAACTGGAATACTGTTAAAAGCGGCGTTAAACCCAACTCAATCACTCACTCACATAGCAGCTATGAGATTCCTTTTCTCCTTATGATAGATAACAATAAGGAAAACACGTCATCAATCTACAGTGGTCTCTCCGATTGTTATTTGCACGTTTGAGTACATTAATCGTGACAAACGTACCAGTGCTTAGTCATAAAAACAAACGGTGAAAAACAACTGTGCGTCATATAAAGTTCAATAAAAAAAATTTCTGAAATAAAATTATGAATCTTTCAGTACATATTCATCAAGACTTTAAGGTCGATATTCACGGATTTGCGGTGCACAATATATATAAAATATTATCATGTAGATGCTTGAGTGTGTGTTTTCAATTATGATTAGCACACAACGATTGCTTAGCTATCGGGTGCTCATAAAAAAAATACTTTACTTGAACGTCTTGTTGAAATTCAACAATTCAATTCTCTTAGCCGAGGGCAACACTCGGGCAACACTACAGCAGGGCAACACTCTTGACTTGCCAACATTAAACTTCCGACCCTGACCCCCAGCGATGCGCCCACGTTTGCACGCCACGCGTCAGGCGTCCAGAACGTTTTAGTTCAAGTGCAATGGTATAGGGGTGGCATCAAAACTCAGGGGAGAACACAACTCATCATTTGTAATGGCAATTTGCCTGGCGTATCCTACCGGGACGACATCGTTCGACGTCATGTTCTACCCTTTGCGCAAATGCAGGGATGTAACGACAAGTTGCACGAGATCATTCCCGCCCATTGTTGCACGTGTTGTAATAGCCTTTTTGAGGCAACATAACATTGCTGTTCTGCCACAGCCGGCTGCTTCGCCAGATCTTTCCCCATAGAACATGTCTATGATGAAATGGTGCGACGCCTACGATAGGACCAGAACCAGCAAGCCGAGTTCGGACAATCTTTGGTTGCCATTTGAAACAACATCCCTAGGCTGTTTTCAATCATCTGGTGTCTTCAAAACGCCACCGCTGCCCTGCCTGTGTCATCGCAGATGATGGTCACACCCGATATTGACTTTGTTAATCGAGTCGATAAGCCCCCTCTCTTTTAGAGCCTGTCTCTCTGTCTCCTGTTACCAGGTATGTTGCGATAAAACATTCATCGTACAAGCCAGTGAGTATGGTCTCACAGATCATACATGTGTGACTTGCACGAAAGAAAGCATGTGTCAGAAATCTATCTATGACACTCGCCCCAAAGCCATACAGATCAACTTTAATCAACAAATACAAACACACTCACACACACATACACACACTCAGACATATATGTACTTCTCCAATTGATTCCCATGCACAATCATTCCTACTGCTACGTTCACTGAACATGAATGTAAACAAATAACCAGAAAATAGCTTTTATAAAGTATCGCCGCGAATGGCTGCACAATTGCTGATGCGGCGTTAAGCAATATTCACTCACTCACTCTTATAAACTAACAGGTTCCTCTCGAGAGTAGTATTCATTTAGGTTTCCCGGCTTTTCAATTTTCTAAATATTTGTGAATTTACTAGAGCGCAGTGTTAATGGATTGTTTGCTCCATGCACTATTATAAGCCTGAACGTTCTGAAATGCACGTATTCACGATGTCATAAGTCTTGCAAGACAAAGTCTGTTTCATCTTTCCATGTAATCCAGTGTAACTTTAAGTCTTCTCATGGAATACTAATCTACAGATAATACTGATTAAAGCAATGACACCTTTAACAACACGGACAAGATTGAGAAACGAACCAAAGAATAAAAAACAACAAACTGCGAACTGCCGCGACTTCGACGGCTTGGCCACACATCAAACCGCACCAGCACTCGGGAAAAAAGCAAAGCCTTTTGTGACAAAGGTATTTTCGGTCACTTGGATATGTCAAATTTTTAATTGATGGGGAAACCTTCAAATCTTGTCTTTAAAATTATTACTCATGATCAGACGCATCCTGGTGACACATCTGGTGAGACATCTAGATCGACTCATCCTGGTGACACATCTGAGAAACCGACAGCAACCAGCATCACGAACAGCTGCAAACATCGAGTTGCGAGTTGCATCGTCGCCAAACGACAGAATTGAGCGAAATGTCCATCTACGGAGCCAGAGTAGTTTCAAGATTGATCAATACTGCCAAAATTGGCTGACACTTAGTGGGACAAACAACTTAACTCATAAGTAACGGTAAATCAAAAATAACGGTAAATCACAAGTAACGGTAAATCATGAGTAACGGTAAATCAAAAGTAACGGTAAATCACAAGTAACGGTAAATCATAAGTAACGGTAAATCACAAGTAACGGTAAATCATAAGTAACGGTAAATCCTCCATTTGTATTACGTGTACAACCTAACAGATCTATATCTCAACAGTGTTGGAACGTCGCGATAATTTGTCATTACTTGTACCTGCACCAGGAAGGTTCAGTGAGTGAGTATGGTTTTACGCCGCTTTCAGCACCATACCGGCGGGGTACACCCGAAAAAGGCTTCACACATTGCACCCATGTGCCCATGTGGTCGCAGTACATGCAGCATGGAGTTAGTGGCGGCGCGCTTATGTTTGCCCAATACTTACTCTTTTCATCATCACGTCTGCAGCACGCCCAACAGCATCCATATTATAGGCGAAACCAGTGTCAATCGTCACGGATGAATCAAGATTACACATGTCACAGGCTGATGGACGCTTACGTGATTGTGTGGAGACGTTGCAACGAGCGTTATGCTGATTGCTGTGTTCTGTAAGAGGACCGTTGGGGAGGAGAGAGTGTCATGGTGTGGGAAGCTTTAGTCATCATCAAAGGTCTCCTCTACATGTCTTCGTGTCAACGTGTGACTACTGTAGCAGTGGTCTACAGCGATAACGTTCTTTGACGTTATGTTACACCTCAATTCATGGCTCATCCACAACTCTAATACCCTGTTCACATGCGCCTCTATACATATGTGTATATGTGCATGCGTGTGTAGAAATACATACGTGAGTATACTTGTCATGACATTGTGAACGCGTTTACTCATGTGTGTATATTTACGCCAGGGGCAAATTGGAAACAAATTCATATAAATTTGGATTGGCCTTTCCTAAGCTTCTATCCAGGCGTGAATGCCATCCTTCGAGGTGATTATTGTTCTCGGTCCTGTATTGTTGTGTTAGTTCCACATTCGAATCTGAAAATGGGCTTCATCATACACCCATGTAGATGTCACGTAGTCAGTGAAGTTGTTCAAAAGAGGAATGTCCGGCCTATCGTCCTGGATCTCCAGCCATGCATCTTGAACTGTGTCTGGTGGCAGGAGGGGAAAGGCAGGCAGATCGTCTGATGATTCTCTGGATTTCTGCATCCTCTCTGTGGAGTCTAACGAAAGGCCGTGCGGCCGATGTTGATACCATATGGATGTAAAACAACATCTTATTCTAAACTATGAAATTGTAGACAATTTCATTTATAAAGCAACATCTTCCTTTTCTCTCGCTGTTACATTGTGGACCATTCCATTTTTCACCAGGTAAAATAGCATTTCACTACTCTCAGTCTGCCTACACTAATTACTAATTTATACTCAGTCTGCCTAAAAAAAGTGTAGGCAGATTGAGATGTAGGCAGACAGAGAAGTTACCATTTGCATCATGTCTGGAGCAGGTGCAAATGTAAATGTAAATTTGCACTGTGTGTATATGGTGCAATGTGAACGTTTATGTCAACGTAAGAGGATGATCTAATTAATATCTGTTCTTTTGTCAACACCAAACAAATTGTCAGCAGTTGCCAACTTTTATGCGTATATACGGAGTTGGGCGGACGGTGTTTTCTTTTGGTTTCAAGGAGTCACAACTTTGTGTACAAATTAACTTAAACGTTTTTAAAAAGTTTCGGTGAAATAACCCTCTTCTCATTCAACATTGATTGGAAAACAACCTGTTTTATGTTGAACAGACTAACGAATATTTGTGCCTTACGCAGTTTACATACTTTATTTACACACCTAAGATGCGTTTCATGTGGACGCATAGTAAATTTACATGTGTGTATGTATAGTTACACTTGTGTCAAATTGCTTATGTTAGTACATGTTGTGCATGTGAACGGGTACAAGTCATACAGGACAACGCTCGTCCCCACACAACCGTGGCTTTAATGGAGTTTGAAGACAGAACGTCACCAATGTCAAACAATGGCCTTCTCCGTCACCCAACATGGCACCAAAGGAACATGACTGGGGTGAGATGGGACGTCGACAGGCAACCAGAAGGCAGCCAGCAATTGGAAGCAGCGCTCGTGCAGGAATGGAACCTCCTTCCTCGGGCTTTCTCCCCGACACTAATCAATTCAGGCTCCGCGGCACCGCTTGTATACATGCTCCTGAAGACCATACAAGGGTTTGATAGACGTTATTCAGGCTGCAAGAAACTTGTCTTTTTGACACTCAAGGGATAATTTGCTGAGCATGAAGATTTCCAATGAACATTCATATTGTAATCAACACATGCCTCAAAGTTGTTAACAACTATTTGCCCTGTCGGAAAATACGAATTAAAATGTATGGATCTATTTATGTGTTACGTTTGCAAGAACGCCATGGAAATTTGCGTTTCTTTTGTTGTTCAGCATATGTTAATTATTGCTGAAGGCAGCGTTAAACAACACACAAACTATCACACAAATTTCTTAAATGTTCCCCTTACTAGCTGGAGATCTTCTGGAGGTGGGTGAATGTGCGGGTGGGTGTGTTGGGGATAGGGGGTGTGAGTGAGTGTAGTTAAACGCCGCTTTGAACAGTATACCAGTTATATCAAGGCGTGTCGGCTTGATGTAGGAGGGAAGCCCGAAGTGACACAGATCTTAAACATATATGGTGCAAACAAAGCTAGTAACAAAATCAGAGGAAATAGGGGATTCGAACAAACGATCACAGGTTTTCGACGCGCCTGAAGAACGCAACCCTGCATAACGAATGGTGGCGCATAACAGGGCTGAGAACAACGGTACATGCTCCAATACTGGTCGGAGGCGCTGAATCTGGGTACACTCCAATATAAGTTCCCCATTGTTAACGCCGCACTCGGCAAAATGTCAGCTAAGTGACGGCGACCTGGGTGAAACAATCCACTGACTGACATGACCACTAATCTACTCAATTGGGATACGATGACAGCGAATCTGACCCCCCGAACCTTAGTCACCTCTTACGACATTCATCGGCTGGGTCTTCATGATCACGTGGTACTTTCCTTTAAGACAGGGTGTTGGTTTAAGACCACCAACTATGATTGGCAGGTAACCCATAGCAAATGTTCCCATCAGTTCCTTTACCAAATAGCCTGACTTACCTAACGCTACTTAAATTGTTTTGGCCGGTGACATTTTGATCAGTTTCCATGTACACCGATAATATGCTGCCCAACTGGAAACCATATTCCTCACCGTCATGGTAACAAACACGTTGCCGACGTCTGTAAATTCTGCAACTGAAGCACTTTACAGCGTGTAAACATAAACAAAGTTATCCATTGAGAACCAACCTCCTTACAAGAAAAGAAACTGTTCTTGTACCCACAGTTCGGTATCCCTTCACAAAGAAACTTCTCCATCTGAAACCGTGTTAAATTATGAATATGGCGGCGAGGCCAAGACGTTGAAGGCTCTCGGGGAATACGGTTGTTTGTACTGTCGGCTACGGATAGGCGGCCATGCAGAGGGAACGCCCAAACAGTTTACCCTCGTCGCACTCCTACAACCTACTAGTATTTTATTTTAGGAAAAGCATGTAACACGAAACAAAAGTTGATATCCTTCCAATATTTTTTTCAGCACTGGATCTTTTGTTGGCATAGATTGCTGGTGACAATATTGCTAGTGAAGCCAATCGATGGTTTGTTCTGTTATCGGTTTGTTGGGCTGGTAACAAAGAACAGATGATTTACTGTAATTAAGGGTAATCTGTCAGTGATTAATCTATTCCGTGCTGACTAGGTTAGACTATTCATTAACATGAATGCGCCGTACACTGATCACGGGTTGTTTGGTAACATCAAACTCACTGTATTGTCAAAAGCTTGAAATCAATAAAGACTGGTTTTCGTCCCCAATCTTGACCATTGCCACTTGCATGTGTAATCATTGATCGAGTAATTTGTGCAATCATTGATTGACCAGGAGTTTTGACACTTAGGAAGAATATATATTAATTAAAAGTGTTATTAGTTTTACATTCAGTAACATCCCGTTCAGCCAGAAACCTTTTCTTTCAGACATTAATTAACTTTCCGTGATCTAGTGAGTCAGTGGTCTAGTGAGTCAGTGGTCTAGTGGATCAGTGGGCTATTGGATCAGTGTTCTAGTGGATCAGTGGTCTAATGAATCGGTGTTCTAGTGGATTTGTGGTCTAGTGGATCAGTGCTCTAGAGGATCAGTGGTCTAGAGGATGATGGGGCTAGTGGATCAGTGGTCAAGTGGGTCAGTGGACCAGAGGATCAGTGGTCTCGAGGATTTGTGGTCTAGTGGATCAGTGGTCTAGAGGATCAATGGTCTAGAGGATGAGGGGGCTAGTGGATCAGTGGTCTAGAGGATGAGGGGGCCAGTGGATCAGTGGTCAAGTGGATCAGTGGGCTAGTGGGCTAGTGGATCAGTGGTCCTATGGATCAGTGGTCTAATGGATCAAGTTTGCTTTGAAGAGGTGAGAACCTGAATCCTGTTCTGAATACTGTTTTAAGAAAAAACAAACTTGCAACAATGCAATTTGTGTGGCCGACAATTTCTTTTTCATTTAACAGTCTGAAGAATATTTTTTTTCAATCTCAATTTAATTTTGTTCAACAAAGTCGCACCCCCTCCCCCACCCCCACCACCCCACCCCCAATATCCAGTGATGTGTCCCTTCATACCGTTTCCCGTTCAGCTGCACTTACGCACTTACGAACTTACGGAATCTGCACATAACAGTAATACAACGTTCATCGTATCTTGAAATATAACAGTAATGCAATGTAGATAGTATCTTGAAATCTAACAGTAATACAACGTAGAACGTATCTTGAAATCTAACCGGTCTGCAAAATACCAGGTAATGTTAAACCGTTACGTTACAACGACACTGTAATCGACACAAATTAAGAAAGATTCACAAAGCATTTAAGAAATATATTTGACTACGAGCAGGTACAATTGCTAATCTAAATCGCGTTACTCGTGTGTCGAGGAGCCAATATAGTTTCTAAATATCAATGTATCGATGTAAAAGCGTGTAACGCTCATTGTTATAGTCCATACCATTGTGTGGCTCGACTTTGGCGAAACTATTAACTGATTGGTTTGCCTTGACGGAATCAATTTTGTTTAATTTGAGAGATTAAGCTTTAATGAACAAATCTTACCCGTCGTATAACGGGAGTGTATATGTTCTTCGAATCACGGTAGTCAAGCCAATATATGACGTCATCCATTATATCATGACATCATTTTATTCAGTAATAGCTCCTTCAGTGTATACATTGGAACAGAGTTCAATGGAAACTTAACGAAACCGTGTCAATAAACATGTTTGTATAATATTGGGCTTTTTGTGCCGTAACAGTTGTTACAGTCAAAACCATTGGCTGGCGGTATTGATAAAAGACGACTAGGAAGCTAAGTGATTAAATCCCAGTTTGATTTTGAAAATGAAAAAAAATGTTTTGTCGACCATTCCAACATAGCGTGACACCTACTTGGTGTGGGGAAACGTGTCTTCCACATTTCCGTAACACAAACTGATTTTACAACAGATTGCTAAATAAACTCAAGAAAATTAGGAACGCGTTTGTAGACAGAAGGCGTTTCGCGCGAAATGGAAAAATTCAATTCCGTTGTACAAATTACATGGAGGGAGCGTGTCGCCGTGCATGTGGATGTCGTCATTGATTCAGGTCGAGACGACAAATACACGTTCACACCTGCCGCTCTGACGTTGTGAACGACCAAGGTGCAGCGCGAGGCGGTGCACGTGGATGTCATGCTCCACGTGTATTCGTCATAAATTCACGGCAAACAAACACACAAAACAAACAAAACGATACGTCAGCCGCCCGAGAATAACAAATCTTGATTCTTCTTGGAAAAAGACTCCATTGGGCGAAAATGTCAAAACAGCGATGAAAGCAGAACAGATAACCGAAACGCCCGTATCCCCTCTAAAAATATACATAATTAAAATAACAAAAAAGCTCAGCGCCATCGATTTGTGTCTTGAGACAGGGTTCCTACCCTGATTCACTGTCGCGTTGATTGAATACAGGAAGTCCAGAGAGAGTTCTTCCAATACAGCTGGGAACACACGGGCGATTTAACATTGAAAGGATGTCGTTGCTTCCTGGTAAGTCTGTGCATGTGTCGTGGCTAAATGACTACACAAGTCTAACACTAAGGAAAGTTCAACTGCATAACGTTTTTATTCAGTGATTTTAGTGTACGCTGTGGACTACTTGTACGCCCGTAATTAGTATGAAAAAGTAGTTTAATATGTATATTGGGGTACGGGGACATATACGTAGGTCGTCGACCATTTTTCATTTAGTTTGTTTAAAAACGTCTGTGAAGAAAGGGTATATGCAGAGTAATGTCCCTTTGGAGCTGCACATTCCTATGATCCTTGGTTCGGATGGAACTGGTACTCGAACACACGAGCATTGGTTTCAGACACGTAAGGGGACGTAACTCTGTACTGTAAATTGCTCCGGTTCAGGCGAATGGGCCACACTGTGGTTTGAGCTAGTGTATCTTTGTACTGGAGCGTATGTCATGGTATCTGAATTGGCTAGCACTATAAATCGGCATCAGTCCGGACTAGTACAAGCAGACACACACACACACGGGCACGCACGTCGAAATATATGTGCAATAATCTTGGACGCCACGTTAAACCCCTTTTTACCTCACCTCCTGTTGGACATATAAAACATCCTTTCGTTTGATTCCAGTGTCAATAAAATTGCTAGGTGGTTTATTAGTAACCATAAGTCAATAAGTAAAGAGAAACCTGTCATAGTTAATAGATCCGTTAGTCCAAAAGTCCATAAATGCTTAAGACCGTTAACCCATGTCTGTAAGTCCCTCAGTCCAAACTATAGTTTCCTTAGCCCATCAATTCCGACTGTCCATAAACCCGTTCGTCTCATAGGTCAAGTCTTACTTTGTAACCCATAAAATGAAAATCGGTTGCCTGTCATTGATGATGCCATCGACAATATCAAGTCATTGTTTTCATTATATCCTGAGACGCTGGGCAAACATACTGATGATATCCATTGAACACCATGTTTGAGTTAATAACGGATATTCTTGACAGGGAGACCACATCATCAACGCTGAATAGATAAGCCTAATTCAACATTATGAATGACAGAAGGCTCGTGTAGCACTTTGATATTTTAATTACACTTTACGCAACGTGATTATTAGTATAAATGTTAGGGCCCACCTGGTTACTTCTGACAACACTTCTCCAAATACAACGCAACGCGGTAACATTAAATGTGATTTAGCAGATTAACTGGAAAGGCTGTCGGAGGGGACAGACGGCTGGCGCGGAGTGTTCTGAGATCTAGTATTGTTATCGGGTGGTGTTTAGTGCTCTCGAGAAGCGTGTAACTGTTGGCGCCTTATCAGAAGCTAATAATAACAGGTTAGGACATCAATTTAGACTGTCCAAACAACCACTGACCAAACTAAAGGCTCTAGCTCTTTATAAGGAGGTCACAGGGTGACACTGAAAGAAGATTATTATTTTCTGCCAAGGATGTTTATGGAGAACTGTGAGCTATAACAGGGGACAAAAGCTATATTTGTATCATGAATGATTGTAAGGCTTTGGCGGAAATACAAGCGGAGAAAATGGAGATGTTGTTTTGCGCCGCAGCGATGCATCAGCCGTATCATGGAAGCGTGTGAGTAGCCTTGCCTGGGCTAGAGTGAGTGAGTGAGCGGAGGTTAATGCCGCTTTGAACAGTATTCCAGTTATATCACGGCGTGTCAGTTTGATGTGTGAGGAAAGCTTGAAGTGATGCAGGTGAAGCCTTAGACGACTGCCCCCCCCCCCCCCCTCCAACAATGTGAATTGACGAAAGAGTACCAAGGGAAGCCTTTTCAGCTGCTGCACCTATTACATAAAAGGTACCATGTACACACCAGCAAAACGAATAATATACACTGACGATGCAAAAACATTTTGCAATTTAAAGTTTGCATATTTCATAAGCATTAAGAATAGATAATTTACATGATTTTTCTTTCTAGTCCAATAATATGTAAAAAAAGGTTAATAGGTGCAGTGTGTGAAAGCCTTTTCCGGTAGATTAAATCAATTTGCAAATGAGTTACAAGCTTCTACATGTACGATGCCATTGACGGGATTCATGCTCATTACATAGTCGGAATCGTACTATCGACTCTGTTAAAGCACGGATTTCTTATGAAAGGGTCCTGTCGTTTTTATGTAATTGGAAAATGAGTGTAAGTAAATAGCTTGGATATATCATTTGACCAAGGCAGGGGATATCTCAGAAGAAAGATGAAACGTGACAATACTGTTTTTGTGAAAGTTCATTACAATTATTAAAACTGCTTACGGCGATATTTGAAATCAGCTGATACAAAGATATGGCCTCCTTTTCAATTAATGAAAAAACGCAATTGAAATAAATCATTGCAAGGAAACAGAAATGCCATCTTATTGATCAGTCATCTAAAAAAACACAAACGAGTTCAAGTTCTTCCCAGTATCTGTAATGAGATTAAGTACTTAAGTATTCATGAAGATTTTAATATGTACTCCTAAAGAATCAAATTAAAGATCTGAATTCAAAATTTTTCAAGCTTGTTTTTTTTCACAGGATGTATGATTGAAGATCTGATAATGACTCCCAGTGCTGTGTGAAAGACGAAAATGAATCCATTAAAACATAATTCAAACACGATATTCAAGTAGAATGCATGGTGTGTGCAATATGAATTATATTACTTTAGAGATTGAATGCACATTGGCATTGATTCTTAAATTTGAATTGATATAGGGAGAAAATTGTAGGTTTGTTTTAAGTTACAGAACAGGCACCTTTTTCTCATGTCATTTAAAAAAGATTTTGAGACAATGTTGCCAAGGAGGAAAAATAAACATGGTCAATTTTACCAAATGCAAATATACATGGTTTACTGATTAAGTCCATGAGCTGATTGAATATAGGATTATGCCCGAACATAATACTTTTTCATACTAGAATTGTACCTATGTATTTCACACCGAACAGTTACTTGATTCTGAAGCAGAGCCAAGTGTTCATGTTGGTGTGAGACGTTAATCGATATTTCTTCTTGGCAGTAGAATGGGAATGATTATGAAGATGATGATATGAGGTGAGATATATGACAAGATATCGTATATTATGATGATGATGATATTTTGTTTCATTTATACTATATCTACACGTGGTTTGTGTTTCGAGTATTCGCTCTCTAATAAACTAAAATTATTATTCCCCAAGGCTGACTATGCATACGGATCTCATGTAAAAAATATGCATAAATATGTCACACATATATGTATTCATACATTCCAGAAATAAAAAAAAACGTGCTTGATGTTAAATGTCATTTTCTGATTGGATAAATAAATAAAAGGGCACATGAGGGGATTTAGTAATTAACATAATCATATAAACTTTGATTTTCATATCTTTATCATTTGGACTTTGATTTTCATATCTCTTATCCCATCGTATATGTCACAATAAATTCACACATTCAAATATTACGATTTAATAATACTGACATAACGAACGAGCTGCCATATATTTTCTAAACGCGAGACGTTGCTCCAATATATATAACAGTTACAATTACGTTTTACAAATTGAAAAATTCTCGTACCGGCGATGTCTGAAGCATCATCACCAAACAAACACGACACTGATATCTTTATAAGAGAGACTCCCTGCAGCCTAAAAGAACGACTTCCGAAAGCACTTCCCAACGAAGGAACAAATTCAGTTATAGGTAGTTCCACGAAAAGAAAATCCTGACAATGAAATATGAAGATCAACATCAAAATAACAAATTCAGTGGTACTCACCAATTTTAACTGCCGACGGACTAAGTGTTGTGAAAGATGGCTCTCCGCCCCGTCAATCAAGTCTTTAAAGACCGACCCTGTTCCCTCTGTCGTTTTATAGCGAATGTGGGGGAAGATGCCCCTACCCACTGCCAGAGTATGACGGCTCTTCAACGTCAACCTGAAGTCAGCAATGCCAATCGATCAATACTACCATCGGCCCACCTGAAGATGCTTATTAATATTAAACTATTTATACAAAGGATTGCTTTAATTGTTTTCTGAAGGCTCGTTAATATAGCTGAAAGGTGTTGGTTTTCGTCATCTGCAATATTAACCCATTGGGACAACTTTCTAATCGAGGCATGACAGTTTCTTCCGGGGGGTCAATTGTGCCAGATGGCACAGTAAACTGGTTCAACTAAGCGGATTAGGAGTCAGAAAGGCACTGAGTTCGTGTCACCGGGGAAAGGTGTTTTGTTGTGATGTATCGTGTTTACCTCATTGCCAGACTTCTAGCATAGTGTCCACACACTCTCATACCGTCCACTCACTTCAAACATTCGTATACGTCAGCTATTGCGTGAAGAAATGACGTTTTCTCTCTGATAGTAACACAAATTCGTTTAATTGGCTGCGGAGGATTGCAGTCAAAGGTTGTACGAGATGGTTAGATGAAGGGACATGTTTCGAATCTGAAGCATATCCTGTAAAATTTTGCTTCGTGCGATGATATGTTCTTAGTTTTACATTCAATGAGTGAACTTTTGAACTTTAGAAATTATATGTCAATTAAGTCTTAGTCTAAGTCTAAGGTACTAGTTTAGGTCTCACACATAAGGTTGACACATTATAGACGTGAAACACTTCCAGACCTTAACGTTCTTAAACAATGCGTTTTGAAGTAAGCTTGTATGGATGTGTGTGTCTGTGTTTCCTGAAAAGACATAATCTAGGCAACAATGATAAACCATAATAATAAACTGAATGGCATCTATAAATATTTGTTTATGACGTCGACGTCCATTGTATAGCGATCTTGCCCTTTTAGCACGACGGATGAAAACCCAGTGAAGATTCGATTGATGTTTCAGCGAACATCTGGTGTCGCAAATGTAATATTGAAATATAATGTTCATTTCTTATTAATCGCCGCTCCCACGATACATATTTTCCGGCTGCAAAGATAATAATATATACCCTACAGGATCGATTTTTTTAACGAACTCAATCGGGATTCATTATTCGTATGAGTAAGAGATGCTTTACTTGTGTATATTATTTTGATTACAATATATCTCATCTGTTAATTTTCTATTATTTTATTCCATCACGCTGTATGGATTTGATCATGCCTTATGTCCGATGCAATTCCCTATCTAAACTTGTACCATAAGTTCCCGTGCTTTTTCAATTGACTTGCTTCAGCGTGTGTTTGGGACGGATGCCACATAAGAGCAGGATACGCTGAACCTTTTGCAAACAACTGGTATCATCACCACTTGAAATTGACGGGATTCATAAACATATGCTCATGATACAGTCGGAATCGTAGAATCGACTCTGCTTTGGGCAGATATTCCTTATGAATATGGAAACGGGTTCGTCGCGTTTATTATTATGATGATGAAAATACAACATAGGAACATAACCAAGGTCGGTAGACCCTGACGTGCTTGTCAAAGGCTCAGAGAAAACCTGTGCAGGGTTGTTTCGCTTACTGTTGCCAGGATCTACTGGTCATGGTTCGAATCCTAGATCTGCCTCCATGATGGACTTGGGTTTGTCAGCACAAAACTCTTGTGTACTTTATTCACCAAAGTGGTAAGCTACGAAATAGTCACTTTTAACTCCCCGCCCCCTTCCTATCCACGCAGTATTTTAATGTTTGTTTGTTGTCTAAAGCAGCACCCAGCAATATGTCAGCCAGCTATATGACGGCAGTCTGAGGACAGTCGAGTCTGGATCAGACAATGCAGTGACAGACATGAGAATTGCTTTTTGCAATTGGGTCTTACGACAAGGCTGGGTTGCTAAAGACCAATTCTCACCCGCATCTTCACAGGGGGCCATAATATCATTTAAACCGACATTAAAACACACCTCTGTATTTTGGTGTTTTTTTTATTTTTACCAGTTGTAAAGTCTGGTCTATTTCATTAAGTAAAATGACAATTCAAACTCAAAACTATGGACACAAAAGTCTATACAGGCGTTTGACGAATTGCTTCAATAATTCATGACAATACAGAAACTTCGTGATTATAGTGATATGATGACGTTTTAAAACCGACGATATCGCGAAATGTTATGCTCGGAAGTTATAAGAATGGTATGTGTTTCTAAAGAACTTGTTGTTTTTTATTTCTCCTGTCACGACCTGGAAATGACCAATGCATCGTAACAATATAACCCCTTTAACATAGGATGCTGAAGACCAGTTCTAACCCGGATCTTCACGGGAATTGTTTAATATATGTGAATTTAGATGATGGTCGGAGCGTTAATCCTCATTTTGGACAGTTTTATTAAGCTAATTACAGAAAACCCAAATCAAACCCAAATCAAGCGAACACTCTCAAAGCATGATGGCATCTGACATCTGGATAACGGTTCTTCTTTGCTTGATATTTGTGTCCATGAACTACCGTTGTCCCTGAATTTTGCCCAGAATAATTATTGATTTGTCAGCAAAATATGAAACGTGGCTAACCTGGATCACCTAAGGCTTTCCTCCCATATCAAGCTGTAAAGTCGTGATGTCTCCGAACAATGTTTAAAGCGGCGTTAATACATCTCACTCTTTGCGATAACATACATCAAAACAATTTACCTTCAAACTAATTAAAACTAAATATTTACTAAAGTTCGTACAAACGGTGAAGCTAAAATGTCAAGGAAAAGGTCTGATTTAATTGTCTCGTGATCATGAAACTTGGAAATTGTCTTGATTCAATCTCGTTTCTCGCAGACGACGGTTGGTTAATGATTGATTCCAATTTGTTTCGTCTGGTATGAAGCAGTGTTCAGTGGTCAACACAGGACGATTTGATTTGTCAAACAGCACATTTTCGTAGCTGACGACCCACACGATTTCATGGTGTACAAAAAGACACAAGATATGAAGGTTACTATCCTCGATTAAACAGGTATTATATATATATTCTTTTGTGCCAAATACACTGGACACATTCGCAATAGAGGCTTCATTGAAAATGAAACGTCTCCCTCTCCTGTCTTACCAGTAACTTCGCACAGATATTCTCTCGCTCCTGAAGGCAATTTGATTGGGCGGAATGGACGTACTCGGAAGAGGTGGGGAGGAGAGCTGTGATTTTAATAAATGGATCCAAAACTTAAAATGAAAATTAATTTGCCCATAAAATTTCACCAATTCTGCCCAGAAAGGTTTTTCCATGGATTGTTTAAAAGCACGGACCAAGCCCAAGTGAACATATGTAATATCACCGTAGTGTAAAGAAGTGAGGTAAGGTGAGGTTTAACGTCGCATTCAAGAATATAGCACTTATATAGCGACGAGCATGCACGTGTTTGTGTGTCTGGCTGCTTGTACTAGTCAGGACTGATGCCGATTTATAGTGCACGCTCACTGAGATACCATGCAGTTTAACATTAATACCCCACTCAGACACAGCATTCTGACTCCGAGCCTGCCAGTCCTTGTTTTAGCACCTTGATGCCGAGTGCCAGACAGAGTAACAACGTCTTTTGGTATAACACGGCTGGGGATCGAACCCCGGACCTTCCGCTCTCCGGACGGACGCTCTACCACTAGACCACTGAGGCGGTCCAGTGTAAAGAAGCAGTATATGTACATTGTTGTTGCATTTCCCATGACACCATCGGGCCATAACAATGAAGAATGTTGCTATGGGTCACAAACTTAATGATCTATTAATACAATTGACAATGATATAATTCCGACCTCGTTCACGATATCGCATGCTCATTTGAGGGCGTTGGAATTCGTGCAAAGTTGCGTCCCTTAGGCGTGTCAGAAAACTATGATCGTGGTTTCCAACCCTAGAATCGGCCTGATTGTGTTCCTGGCTTCTAATTGGGTTTTCTCACACATTAAGCTGAAAAGCCGTGGTATAATAGAAAACGTCAAGGCCGGAGATTATCTGCCGAAACAGATTCCACTGGGCCTATGAGACAAAACATGTGAAAACAATAGGAAAGGATCGCTGAAAATCAGTTATGACACCAGATGTTCGCGCAAAGCTATATGTTGTACAATGTGGCGTTAAACTCGCTCCGTCACATGACGAATTATTTAATGTTTCGTGTGTCCTGTAATACCATCTCTAGATAGACATTCATACTTCATAAGGGTCTTAAGGGTTTTAGAGTTGTGTCCCTTACCCATGCAAGGATATGCTGTCCCAGACTCGGATAGTGTTTTTCAGGCTATCGGCATGATGTACACACTTTGATTTGGACAAAAATATAAGCGTAAACTACTTGACACGTGCATAGTTACGCCTTAGCTTGTACAACAAATCTATGCTCGTGGATTCCCAGATAATTCATCATGATGATGATTCTTCTTTTGTCAGCATCATAACCGTGCTCGTGTGCTTCATCCTTTTGTTCTTTATTCCAACATTAAGCAGACACGCAGTGGTACTTTGAAATTCTGTACAAGCGGCATAGAACTCAGATACTGAAGTACGATAAGGTACAATATCCTTCAGCTCGCGTAACGGAAATATGTCCGAAATGACGACTACGTTGGCAAGAGTCCTTCTTTGATATGAGGGGTATAAGAGAGAACGCCGTGTTGTGAAGTCATCGATCACGCTAGCAACATTGCCTATTTTACATGATGGCAAGGAGCTTGAAAAACTGTACAAAGCTCGTGTTGATTACTGATAATGGTCGGCAGAAAAAGTGTACTGTTTTTGATAGAGGGCACCGTAAACAGGGGAATGGTTTATTGACAAGAAGGAGATACACTTGTGATTCATGATAATGCATGGCTTTTGCTGGACTTGACTTGGCCTTGACCTGGACTTGACCTGGCCTTGACCTGGCCTTGACAAGACATGAAGCTTAAACATCATTTTCTTCTGATTCCTAATACATAGGCTTGTTGGTAATATTGTTACCTATAAATACTAGTATCATCCCCAGTCTGGTTTGCTTTATTTTGCTCCTATCATTTCAGGTAAGAGGCGGTGGGGTAGCCTTGTGGTTAAGGTCACGCTGAAGACCGGGTTCGATTCTCGACATTGGCACAATGTGTGAAGCGCATTTCTGGTGTCCACCGAAGTGATATTGCTGGAATATTGCTAAAAGCGGCCTAAAACCAGACTCACTCACTCATTTCACTTATTCTCTTTAGATCTCACTATAATCTGTGAGAATTTCAGCTTCCTTGACGACTGACTATCCGATGAGATTTCCAACACTGACAAGAGGTCATCGAGATCCTCCAGTGAAGTCTGCAGAACATGTTGCTCTCTATAAGGACGTTGTAGTTAATTAATATTTGTAACGTTATATCAGCAAAATGTATCAACACCAGAGAATAATCCTTCCTAATTATCTGGCGAAACAGATTCCATTAGGCGAAACGTATATGAATGGATCACTGAACACATCAGTGATGACACCAGGTGAACAGGGTACCAATGACTTGCTCAACCGGTAACACCCGTCACACATAATTTGCATACAAAAGTAATTATGTATGTATCACAGTCAGTTATATAACACAGAAGGTCACATGTTACATAACGCTTTTACAACACAATTGTATTTTCGGTTAGTCATTGAGGAAGATGGAAAGAAGAATTTATGTCAATAAGTGAACGTTTTGTGTGTCTCACCTATTTACAAAGCAATGGAGAGAAGATATGACAAACGGCGCTCCAGCTAATTGTGAGGTATGTACGTTCATTTCAAACGCTTCCATGACACGTAGACATACGTAGACAAACAATCAGACCCGTGAAGATCCTGGGTAGAATGGGTCTTCAGCAACCCATGTTTGCCGTGAAAGGCGACTATGTTGTCGTAAGAGGCGACAAACGGGATCGGGTGGTCAGGCTCGCTGACTTGCTTGATGCATGCTATCGCATCCCAGTTGCGTGGTTCGATGCTCATGATTTTTATCAATTTTCTTTTCCAGACTCGATTATTTACAGAGCGCTGTCATATAGCTGGAGTGCAGCGTTAAATAATATACAAGCAAATACTATTACGTACCAAATCGCATTTGCTTAACGTCAATAAAGCTGTAATTAGCATGAAACCGTTTAAACACTTTGAACGCATTTCACTTATCGCATTTCTTGTACACATTGAGAGACACACCATTTTCATCACGAAAAGTATAAATTGTCTTCGAACTCACCGTAAATCCAAAATTTTTCTAACTCTCTTCCCGACTACCAAAAGACGTTGCCACCCTGTCTGGCGTTCGGCATTAAAGGGCTAAAACAAGGACTTGTCGGCTCGGAGTCAGTATACTGTGTCTGAGTGGGGTATTCATGTTAAACTGCGGCATGGTATCGCAGTGGGCTAGCACTATCAAGTCAGCATTAGTCAGGACTAGTACAAGCACACACATACATATACAGACGCACACGTGCAATAATCTTCGACCCCATTTAAATTCATGTCACTTTTCCGTTCAATTTTCTTCCCATTCACCACAGCTGGTGTCCCTTCATCGCTCTACCCCTCAAAGCCGTCATCGTCAACGTCTACACCACCTCAACTACTACCACTACGACTACTATGACAGACAAAGGCCCGCTAATCTGTTACCCAGTACATCTGTCAGGCGGAAACGATGCCTGGATCTACCAAGAGAGAAGCCTCGGAACTGACGTTGAGTTCTCAAAATTGGTTTTGTTTTAAGAGATTGCTTTGCAATGAGATTAAATGTCGGCAACGTATTGTGTAATTCAATATTATCTAGTCTCTGTATTGGTTTGTTGATAAATGTGAGAAGTTATTGTTCTCGGGAGAAGTTACTCCTCAAACTTATGACATTAATGTCCATCGGGGTTTTTCGTTGTTAGACTTGACTTCCCACTCGGCTAATTACACAGAAACATACTGACAGAATATTCGCTAAACGCAGAATTTCTTACAGTACTTTTTGTTCACAGGTGGGCGTTGTTGTGTGTTAAGAGACAATTTTGGTTATTCACTTTTCATTGGTTATCCAGATTATTCAAAATGAACATTTTTATTCATGACTGTACAACGGCACGAAACGGCCCCCAGCTGCGGGGAGTTCAGGATCATACAAGCTTAAGGCTGGGGATGATGTTGATGAAAATGGGATGATGCGTTCATGTCCACATTTATATTGGGGGCACGGGTGGCCTAGTCATCTAAGGTGCCGCAATTCGCTGTACAGAATTGCGTCCCTTGGGCACGCCAGAAATCTATGATTGTGGGTTTGAGTCCCTGTTCACCCCAATTATGTTTCTAGGTTTGTCAGCACCATACCCATGCTCGTGGATTTCACCGAAGCAGTAAACGCCAGCGACCTACATCGCTTCGGGCTTTCCTCATACATCAAGCTATATAGCCGTGATAAAACTGGAATACTGTTCATAGCGGCGTTAAACCCAACTCCCTCACACACTCATGACCATGGCTCACACAAAAGAACCAAATGAACATCCTTTTTCAAATTTAACACAGATGAGTAGGCCAACCGCAATATATATACAGTAATGCTACTGGAAAGGTTTCTTGTTTGTTTGTTTTATAACGCCGCCCTCTGCAATATTCCATCCAGCCATATGACGGCGGTCTGTAAATAATCTTATCCTACCAGGAGCATCGATCTACGCAGTTGGGATACGATGACATGTATGAACCAAGTCAACGACCCCGAACACCCGATTCCGTTAGTCGCCTCTCACGACAAACATAGTCTTACGGCAAGCATGGGTTGCTGAAGACCTATTTTTCCCCAGATCTTCACGGTATGGAAAGGTGTCGCGAAAGAAGCGAGTGCATGCGAGTGCGATTATGTTATCTTGTAGGCAGTAGCAATATGACTGTAAACGTACCTTAGCCCCACGGGCAGCTTGGTTACATGATCCATGTATTTTTCCATTTTTTGACTCGTTTGATATGTATATGTCGATCTTGTCTGAGTTGTTTAACATATCAATTGATTTGTTCAGCACAATCTAGTTAGACGAGAGTCCCATGGGGAGATTTAAGCGACAATATATTACACTTAAAGAGTGAAAAGTCTTTATTTTGCAAGTCTTATTACATCACGTATACATGTATTTCAGAACGGTCTTGCTTTAAATAATGAGTTGAAGAAACAACCCATTACTCGTGGGCTCGTGTAGATTCACAAATACATGTGGACAACTGAAGAAGCGGGAAACATGAATGAATATAACTCCCAGAGGAACCTTTAACTTTCATAGGAGAGCTAATATGAAGCTATTATAGTTATTTATTGACTTCTCTGCTCTGTTAACGTTGCACTAGGAATGGTGTTGCGATATGTGCGACAGGTGTGTTACTATGCTGCGACAGGAAATAAATACAGGACATAATAATAAGTGCATTTGTAATGCGCCAGATACCATTCACCAAGTGGATGTTCCCACTCCCGGTCAATGGATCAGTGAACACTCGATTTTCATTCTCAGCTCCCTGGGGAATATACAACATGCTTATCCCTTCGTGAACACCTGGTATCATCACAGATGTTTAGTGGTTCATTGTTGTTTTGCATTTTGCGCTCAATGGAATCTGTTTCGGTGGATAATCTAGACTGGTTGTTCTCTGGCATTGACGTTGACGTTGACGTAGACGATACGTGTGTATGTGTTAGTGTTCGTGTGTCTTTGTGTGTGTCTGAGGGTGTGTGTCTGTGTATGTGTGTGCGCCTGTGTGTGTCTATGTGTTTGTAGGTGTGTGTGTTTGTCTATGTCCGTGTGGGTGCGTGCGCGCACGTGTGTTTGTGAATTTGACATGTATGGAATTTCGGGCGAGTGACATAGATATATTTGTGCCACATTAATACGTTTTGTTTATGGAAATGAAACATATGTATCTTGTGCGAGTGACAAATGTATGCAATGGCCGCTGTCAACGATTTATGCCCTCGCTGTTGTTGTACTTCACCTGTGTTCACAATTAACCATTTCACTTCCACTCCACGGTTCCGTTACTTTTGGCATTATATCTCTCATGCAAATAACATCAAAACGGTTAATACGTTTTCGTCTCAACTATCTCATTAAAATCAGATCTACGTTCTCGCTGCCGCTAAACCAAGATCTGAGGACATGCCATTAAGGGTCACGTCAGAACGACCTTTGGGGAACTTTGACCGACCACTGAAACGACTAACAAGAAGTCGACATCAGCCAATTAGAAAGCAGCTTTCTCGAGCGTAGCGGCACTCGTTTCAACCTGGCGACTTCCATTTCAGACTAGGCTTGAAAAGTATGTTGACACAGTTCTCGATTAAAATTCTGAAAACTGAACAAACGAACATTCCGGAATATCTGATATATGGTTGAGATTGTATGGCAGTTCTTCCCACTTGTTATGCAGCGCCTCTTCCGTTCAAATGTTTATCCCATGGAAGTGAAAGACAGATGATAATTTTGACGGAATCAGTCCTACGGTCCGTAACTGTCGTTCGGAATACCCATTGTAAACGTTTTCGAGGTTGCATAATTAGAAAACACATTCCGACTGTCACTTTCATGATCTGGTAAGCGACGTTCTGATTAGTCTGATGAAAGGTCGTTCTGACGTGACCCGTAATGGGATGTCGTCAGATCTTTGTTTAGCTATATCGACATTTAAGATCTGATTTTAATGAGATTGTGTCTCAACAATAATTTGGAGCACCAATATTCACCCACTTCACGACCAGCCGATTTCTCATATAAGTATGTCGTCAGTGGATATAAAATCATTCAATTTTTTTACTGGACTGGTAACATGTGAATCGATTAAATTTTGGAAATAAGAGGCGTAGATGTAAAAAAAATGTGAGCACCCGACCACCTGGTTTTATATTTTATAACATGGATCTCGGATTGTGAAATAATAATTCCAGTGTAGATATATTTTATTACTGCTGGGCCTGGCATTGCTAATCTAAGCAGTGTGTCTTTCTTACCACGGTAACGCATTAATACTCCTAACATACCTGTTACAATGTCAAACGGGAAAAAGGCAATTTGATTTTGTTTCTTACCCTACTGACGCAAGTCTCTAACAATAATAAATAAACATATTCAAGGGTCTTGTTATATTTTTGTTCTCTCCGACAGTTCTGTTAACCAACTACTTGAGGGGCGGTCGGGTAGCTTAGTGGTTAATGCATTCGCTCGCCACGCCGAATACCCGACTCGATTCCCGACATGGATTAAAGATCTCTGCCTTACTGCCAATCCTCAAATATCGCCTGAATTCCCACCCATCCGACATCTCCTTACCCTCATCTATACCCTCAACATCAAACCCATTAATGTAAACATACCTCCCCCCTCACACTCACACACACACACACACACACACACACACACACACACACACACACACACACACACACACACACATCAAGATCAATCAGCACAGGCAGGTGCATTCTCCAGGTACAATTAGCCGCATTGGAGGTGCGACTTCCCCCGACGATCAACATAAGACTGCTACTGTACATGACACCTTGTATTCATTAAGATAATACCGAGTAGTGAATTTCGATTCGTCAGCAGAAGAAGATACACCTCTCCAGCAGCAAAATAACATTAATGTCACCCTCTTCCTCATCATGGTCAGCATCCTCATCATCACCATCATCCTCATCATCACCTTAATTACGACGGAAGTAATGACCATGCGATGTTGTTTGATAAACGACGCGGTGATAATTAAGATAATTTAACTTTGTATAATGGGCTTTAGTCAAGGACCGTGTTTATCACCCCTTGTCTTGTTACCTTAACGTACTCGCTTGAAAATGAAGTCTGCTCCAAACCACAGATTGAAATGGTGTTTTGGACACTCATGGTGTGAAATCAAAATCTTGGCATCGAGGAGATTATTCGGTCGTGGAGGCTGTAACTGACACTGCTTCACACGTATTGTAATTAAAAAGACTATTCGTCATTAGTTCAGCGTAGAACCGCCTACAATGTCAGATAAATGAGCAAAGATCGACTCAATAGTTTCGAGTTTAGAGTTTATTGACAACGAGTAAGGTCGAGTAAGATTGGCAGATGGCTATACAAAATTCAACGCAAGATCCACCAAAAGCCCTACGCATACTCAAGGAAAGTTGAAATAGCCAGCTCACGCCTCAGACTCGGTCACAAAAAAGCACTATGACAAGGTATGCAATCAACCTAAAGCCATTACTCATTTGTTACGGGAATGTCAAGACCATAACCGCGGTTAAAACAATAATTGCAGTGACATCCGCTATCTGTCATTGATCCTCCAAAGCCAAGAGATATAATAGCGAAGGACACAGCTGTCCGAACGTATATAAACAGAGCAGCCAAAGATAAAAACGAAATCATATCAATATACGAAAATAGAAATCATATCAGTACAAAGACAGACATTTTATGAACACTAAAACTCGCAACAGATATGTGTAATCTACTCACACACATGAGTCCAAAAGAGGCACAGGTCAGCCGAAAGTGTTAAGGCAGCAGGCAACCTCATAAACACTTAAAACAACAACAACAGTTTCCCCCACAAGGTTTTACTGCCAAAGGCTTGGGTAAGTTATAACAGAGTGAGTGAGTGAGTGAGTTAGGTTTAACGCCGCTTTTAACAGTATTCCAGTTATATCACGGCATGTCAGCTTAATGTGGGAGGAAAGTCCAAAGTGATGCAGGTCTCAGACGTTTACCACTTCGGTGAAACCCACGAGCAAGGGTATGGTGCTGAAAAACCTAGAAACATAATCGGGACGAAGCAGGATTCGTACCTACAATCATAGGTTACTGGCGTGCTCAAGGGACGCAACTCCCCACAGCCTGAGACGACTGGGCAACCCGTGCACCCAAGTTATTCCGGATATACCACGGTGGACATCCAGAGCTACTTGTCAACATAATGCACGATGTTCTCCCATGTATTGACCTTTACGGGGAATTCACACCCCTCATGAACTACTGGCGCTTACTTGAATGGGTCGGGTGGTCAGACATCGTGACTCGTTCCTGACATTATACCAAAAACTGGATTCCCTCCCCCGACACGATAATTGATAGGCTGCCATCGTATGGCAAAATTATTACTGAATGTGGCGTTAGGCAATATACACATTATGGAGATTATTGAATGACTCGTGCTACCGGTAGAGCAATGTTTCGCGAACACCCGGTATTCATATAATTCGCATAACTATGTTGTCTTTATGCCCTATCGAATCTATTCCGGCAGATTTTTTTACTTTACACAACCGATGATGTTGGGTAAAACATATGACAACCAAATAAAATATATTTAAAAAAAAATAAAAAAAATTAAACAAATTGATTAAAAAACAGCTGGGGAAAAATATGACATATCATTATCTCCATGATGCATGATTACCAGCTTGGCATTTGCATGACATAATATCATCAGTATGGTATATCATTATAGGCATGACATGTGATTATATGCATGACATATTATTATCTACATGACATAGGATTCATTGCATATTACCAACATACCACATGATTTTATCCTCTGAAGGGGCGGTCGGGTAGCCTAGTGGTTAAAGCGTTCGCTCATCACGCCGAAGACCCGGGTTCGATTCCCGACATGGGTACATTGTGTGAAGCCCATTTCTGGTGTCCCCCGCTGTGTTATTGCTGGAATATGGCTAAATAGCGGCGTAAAACCATATTCACTCACTCACTCACTTATCATCTGACATAGGATACCTGCATGACAGAATAGGAATAGCATATCATTATCAACATAATATTAGTATATTATTATCATGCTATGATTTTCAAGACAGTTTTCCTTAAAGTGCACAGCTTATTAATACAATGAGTTAGTATAAGCACGGACGAGGAGAGCTCAAGTGAATCCATCCATCGCAATTGGCTTTACGTATGCAGTAAACTACATTCAGAAGCCTCCAACTTGTCCACTTTGAAGAAGAACTGCAACGAGGCCATTGCACAATAATCACCCTGTCGCCCCCGTGGGACCAGATCGCCGGTAGGAAATAAACGGTCGCTAATCATGTAAAGGCAACACGATTTGCTTAAAATTCAATTATAGGACATGTTTTGTTTTTAAATTTGAAAAAAAAATCAAATGATCAATTAAGATCAGAAGTCAGTCAAGTCGTAACGTTGACAGTTTTTATATATGTTCCTGAATGACAAATACTGGCGAAGACTGGCACTCGTTGACAATGAGTTGTCTGTTTGTTTGTAGTTTAACGCCGCACTCAAAACATTGATGCTATGATTGTGCCTATTGTCTGTTACGGCGCAGAAATATGGGGCATCTTATATTGTAAAATTATTGAAGATGTACAGAATAAAATGTGTAAATGGTTTCTAACAACAAAACAACAAACAATGCAATGGTTTTAGGAGAGTGCGGAAGAGCCCCTCTCCAACTTGTGTATACCACAAAGGCCATCAAGTATTGGTGCAGGCTACTGCGTTTGGACGAGCACAGACTGCCTCGCCAATGTTATTTAATGCTGAAATCACTGGACCATTCTGGTCGCACCACATGGGCTACTCACATTAAGAATATTTTGTTTAAATAAGGTTTTGGATATGTATGGTTAACACAAGATGTTGGCAATGTGAAGATATTTATTCATCTTTTTAAGCAAAGATTATTTGATAACCTTCAACAATCATGGTGTAGTTCTATCAATAGTATATCTGATACCTTTTATTATAAACATTTTAAATCCCTGTTGAATTTAGAAAAATATCTTACACTCCCCATACCAGTACATCTGAGAATATGTATGACTCGTTTCAGATGTAGCAAGTTTAAACTTGCAATTGACTTGGGGAGATACACAAATGTCCCATACACTGAACGATTATGTAAATATTGTATAGAAAATGGTATATCTTTTATTGAAGATGAATTTCATGTTTTACTTGTATGTGAGCGTTATTCAGCCCTAAAAAATATGCATCTACAACAGTATATCAAGTTTCAAACTGTAAAATATTTTACTGAAATTATTTCATCAGAAAATTTTGATGTTGTATATAACACATGTTTATATCTATATAAAGTCCAACGGCTAAGAGAAACTTAAATCGACTACCTCCTTGGCATGCGTAGTTCATGCAATCAGCAATTGTCTGTATTATGGGCCTATGGCCGTCTTACTGAATAAACTGTCTGTCTGTCTGTCAAAACATTGACATTGACATCACGAGCATCGATCCACGCAATTGGTATACGATGACCTGAAGCATCCAAGTCAGCGTGTCTGACCACACATTTCCGTCAGTCGCTTCTTACGACAGGTATGGGTTCTTAAAGACTAACCCGAAAATGGGGTTTAAGGTCGAATCCAAGATAATTACACTTATACACGTGTGTGTGTTTGGGGAGGGTTGGGGGATGTGTGGGGGTGGAGTGTGTATGGGTGTGTGTGTGCTTGTACTAGTCCCGACTGATGCCTATCTTAAAGTGCTAACCCCCATCCCCCCACCCCCCAACTGACATACCATGCTAAAGTTTACCATGAATGCCCCACTCATCAAAAGTACACGGTCCTCGAGCCGACCAATCCCTTAACGCCAAGCATCAGGCAGGGAAACAACAAGCTCGATCGATTAACGTCTTTTGGTATGACACGGCCGGGGATCGAACACCGACCTTCTCCAGGCGGACGCTCTACCACTAGACCACGGAGGGAGTCAGGTGATGTAGGGTATGTGGTGTGCACAGCAGTAACGTAAGAACCCTTTACGTGGTAACTGAATCCAATAGCAGACACAACTATATATACTCTTCAAAACAAGAAACGCAACACGAATATGTTTGTCATAAAAGCAAAATTAGCTGACCAAGAGGCGCAAAAGCAAGACGTTTAATGTGTTATAGGTGTCAGTGACAAATTTCCTGGATCAAAATGATCACAACAAGGACATACAAATCATTACTAGGGAAACACGTACGTTTCGGAAAAAACGCACCCAGTGCATAAACAAAAGGGCCATAGAGCTGCAGGTCCTGCACGTGCAGCAGCACTATCAACGGTATTAAAGTGCAGGGTTTTTGATTGCCTGGCATCTGCGTCAATCAACAGTGACAGTTCAACAACATGCCAAGATTTACAGAAGTGAAAGGAACAACGTCATAGGCCGCTTGCAGGCAGGGGAATCCCAATCAGCAGTAGCAAATGTAGCGCCCAGCACCATCACATGGCTATAGGATCGGTTTCAACAGCATCGGTCAAAACGTGATCGGCCAAGGTCGGGACGAAAAAGAGTATCCAGTCCCATTCAAGATCGCTACATCCGACTGCGCAACCCACGTGAAAAGACGACCACATCCACCTCAACCGCATCCCAAATACCCGGACTGCGCAGTTTCTCCGACCAGGCCGTACGAAACCGTTTAAGAGTAGCAGGTCTGCGAGCAAGACGTCCTGTTCGATGCGTCATACTGAGTCGACAACATCGTCAACAACGACTGAATTTGTGTCGTCAACACAGGGTATGTCCTCAACTGCGATGGAGAGATGTCTGGTTCAGCGACGAATCAAGATTTCTCCTCCGTCGAGGGGATGGAAGAGCACGGGTCTACAGACTTCAGGGAGAACGTTACGCTGGAAACTGCGTACAGGAAGTGTTTGGTCGGGGTAGCGTTATGATATGGGCGACTATCTCTCATCATGGTCCATATCCAGGGCAATCTTACGGCTCAACGATACATTAACGAAATTCTCCTACAACACGTCCTCCCCCTAGGACAACGCTCGACCGCATACAGCACGGATCGCAAGAGCCCATCTACACAACAACAGCGTTGATGTTCTCCCCTGGCCATCCAGATCCCCGGATTTGAACCCGATAGAGAATCTGTCGGATGAATTGGATAGACGGCTACGCCGACGTCAACCACAACACCAGACGTTGCAGCAGTTGGTTTTTGCGTTGGAGGCCGAGTGGGCTACCAGGATGTGATTCGCACACTCGTCTCTTCCATGGGCAGGAGTTGTCAGGCCGCTATCGATTCCAAAGGGGGACATACGCGTTATTGATGGTAGCTGACCTTCATCTTTGGCTTTTCGTATGTACCGATAACAGAGATGACTGCAATCACCAAGTGTTCTCTCCACAACATTCTGGCTCAATACCTTGTACGGTTCCTCGTATAAATGTATTTTCCTTTCCTCACACAAATCTGGCTTTGCGTTTCTTGTTTTGAAGAGTATATATTGTGGTAGCTGTATCAGCAACAAATCCAATGCTTTTATGATTTAAAAAAAATAAAAATAACTCTAATAAGGCGTATAAAAATATATGCAATTGAGTTAATACGATAATATATGCAATTGAGTTAATACGATAATACGATAGTTTCCTATGCTATCAACCATTTGGTTATTTGACCCAGATTCAATTTTGTTGATATCACTTGATATCACGGACCACGAAGTAAAAGAACAACAATGACTCCTCCTATAGTGGTGCTATCACAGAACCTCTTTTGATACCATTCAGTCACCAATTAGCTCTTTCCGGCCGAAGATTTGCCAATAATAAGTAAGCGAACGCAACACCATAATAACCTTCAAACCTTGCTTCCTTCCCCTACTAATAATTCGGTAACGCCATCCGTCAACTCTGTCAGTCTCTGGTTTCTGCATATTTAGTTACACCTCGGACACGGAAACACGCTAAACGTTGCTTGTCAAGACCAACTTCCACTAACAGCTGACCAAACGGAGAACACTTGACTTCGGCCATTATAAGTCTATGGTCATCGGTCATTGTCAAGTGACAAGGGGGCCGAATGGGAAAGCTGATTGGTAGCAATGCGCTTTCGAGTAGCAGTGTTTAACATATGAGTCATGGTATTGGAGGTAATACACGCTTTGTTCTTGTCCAAAAGCGTTGATAATACCTCAATACCTCAATCGTGTGGGGGTGGGGTGCGGACAAATATTTGCGACATCGTTAAGGGCAGGGTTGAGGAGAGGTTTGAAGACGTGAGAAAATCGGAAATATTAATTCTTTTGGGGTGTGTGGGGGAATGTATTCGTGCATGTTTTGTTTTGTTTGTTTGTTTGTTTGTTGTTTTACGCCGCACTCAGCAACATCCCAACTATATCACGGTGGTCTGTAAATAATCGAGTCTGGACCAGACAATCCAGTGATTAATATCATCAGCACCGATCCACGCAATTGGTATATGATAACATGCATCGACCAGGTCAGCGAGTCTGACCATCCGTTAGTCGATTCTTAGGACAAGCACAGTCGCCTTTTACGGAAGGCATGGGTTGCTGAAGACCTATTCTACCCCGGATATTCAAGGTTGTGTTTGTATGATGAATGATGTGATATTATTCATTGATGTTCAAATAGCCCGATTTTTATCACTGATTTCAACACCTGAACCGGGAGTAAAAGAGATGGGTAGCACTTCCTCATCTGTGTCATATTTAAATCTGTGCAGAAAAATACCAAGTGCCAACAAACTCTCGACAAGACTGTATGACAAGAGGGTGAATATAACTTTCAACTCCCCCTTCATTTCGAACAGTGTTCCAACAACTTTACATTTCACGCCTTTTAAGATACACTCGAGCATGCTCTTTCCACTTAGATTTCAAAGAGTGCACTTCGACTCAAGAGGAATGTTGTTTGATCAGTGTTACAACATCCAAGGTCTCAGTGAAGCTGACAAAACGTTGTATGGTACACATGTGGATGACAATGTTGGGGATGACCAAGTTGACCATCACTGACCAATATGATGTCCGATGCCATTTCGTATTTTGACTTGTACCATATGTTCACGTGTTGGTCCATGTGAATATTTGGTATTCAGAGACTCCTGGTGACTCGAGGCTCAGTACATAACACGTCAGCATAAACGTAAACGCAAACCGTTCTTGGTAAAGTTGTGCCACAAATTGCTCATGGATTTCATTTCAGAGACTCCAGGAGAATAGGGTAAATATACATAACTTAAATGTCCCTTTCAGAGACTCCAGGTGAAGAGAATAAATACATGTCACTTAAGTGTCCCTTTCAGAGACTTATGGAGTTTGGATAAATATATATCACTTACATGCCCCTTTCAGAAACTCCAAGTAAATAGAATAAATAGATATCACTTAAATGTCCCTTTCAGAGACTTCAGAAGAATAGAATAAATAGATATCACTTAGATGTCCCTGTCAGAGGCTTAGGTGAATACAATAAATATATATCACTTACATTTCCCTTTCAGAGACTTCAGGAGAATAGAATAAATATGTATCACTTAAGTGTCCCTTTCAGAGACACAGGTGAAGCCGATCATCAAATGTCGCCTGTATTTCTCTATCAGATCGTATATCAGATATGTACGAGCAATAATTTCCCTTTCAGTGACACAAATGCAAATCTGCATTTCAATAGATTTTGGCCTAAGGCGACTATTAGAGATCACCTTGGACATGCGTAAAGTGATTATCCATCTTCTAAGTCTTTATGTCACGAATTATTTGTATAAATTGTGTACAGCTATATATACTGGCATCACTAGTACTCCAACCAGGGTTGGAGTGCTGTTTATTGTGAGTGAGTGAGTGAGTGAGTGAGTGAGTGAGTGAGTGAGTTTAACGCCGGCGTGAACAGTATTAAAGTTACATCACGGAGTATCTGCTAAATGTTGGAGGAAATCCCGAAGTGATGCAGGTCACAATAAAGAACATAATGTATCGGAGCGAACCAGGATTCCAACCAACACAATCATAGTTTTCTGGTGTGCGAATTTGCCGCCTTAAGCGACTCTGCCACCCGTGCCCCATGTTTATTCTAATCTTGAACCTGTCGACATTTACTTTTAAATCATATTACTTTCACCGAAACCTGATATTATTTTCTCAAAACAATTAAAAAAAAGCTGTCATGGATATCGGAAAGAACCTATCGAAACGTATTGTTGTCTTAATAGTCGGTGGGTGGAGATAAGGAACTTACACATTAAAAGTAACAATATCGGATATTAGGACTTATACACAAATCATCAGGTGTCCGATTGCAGTTAAGAAATGTGTAGTACTTCATTTTATAACCTCTCAGCGGATAATGAGTCTGAACGCTTGAAATATCAACCCAATTTGACAGCACGACTGCATTATCTAGCTTTATGGGGGCCGCGAGATCCTCCGAGATCTCGCGCTGCTTGATCCTTCATACACCGTGATACCACGAGACAGCCAATATTATGGAGGCAATTTCACTAATAATTTAGCCCTTTTATCGCTCCGAATTTCAACTAAAAAAAACGCTTTAGGGCTTGCATTTGATCTCCGTAATTCAGAAGTAAGGACTGTTTTTGTTACTCATTCAAACATGAGATTACCTTTTAAGATTTCTGTCTTTAAAAAAAGGACAGATGTTTTATGAATGATATTAAAGGTCGGCCGTGGCTGTTGGGCGTCATTTGAAGGACATCCATTTGTATGGAGTTCATATTGATCTTTGTTGCACTCGTATACACACCGGCCTACTCAGTTAGACAAGCATGTTGAACGTGTCAGGTATGACTGGACGTTAAGTGTTATTTAAGCGAGTGAGTGAGATGGGTTTAACGCCGCTTTGAACAGCATTCCAGTTATATCAAGGCGCGTGAGCTTAATGTGGGTAGAAAGCAGGTTTCAGACGCTTTGGTGAATCTCACGAGCACAGGTGTGGCGTGACAAACTGAGAAATATGATCTGGGAATCGACCCACGACCAGAGCCTTCACGGGATGTTTCTTGATAAGTGGACAAGCGGTATTTTAACAGCTTAAAGTAACACCTCATAAATACAATTACCTCGATATAAAGTTACAGGCGACGTAACTTGCCAACCTTTTCATATTCTGGAGTACTGGGTTTTACTTTGTTCCAGATATGTTGGAATAATATTTACTCCCTATGTTGTTCAGGAGAGGGTTAACAGGACAACATGGTTGTCTGTTTGTCCCCTTTCACAGCAATATTGAATGTGTTTAAAACGTTGACTGAAAGAATACTTCTCGTGGAACAAACGTCCCAGGCACACAAAGAATATCAAAGGACCGGCTGCTTTAGGAGTCAATGAGTCTGTATTGGCAACGAAGTCTTGGCGTCTCTTGTTTTCAACTATGGATGAGTCAACATAGAGTTGTCAGTCCATGCAACTGTCACATTGACTGTATTTACTTTCAGGAGACAGTCTTGATACTGCACGTCAGTACTCCACTGCCGGAGTGACTGAAAAGGCAGTTATACTGCATATAAGTTATACTGTACAGTTATACTGTAGTCCAGTGCCACGAGCCTTCAGGAGGCAGTATTATTACTGGATATCTATCGCCCGATGACAGAGTAATTTAGGAGGCAGTATTAATACTGTGTATCTATAGCCCAGTGGCAGAGTTATTCAGGAGGCAGTATTAATACTGTGTATCTGTAGCCCAGTGGAAGAGTAATTTAGGAGGCAGTATTAATACTGGATATCTATCGCCCAATGACAGAGTAATTCATGAGGCAGTATTAATACTGTGTATCTGTACCCCAGTGGCAGAGTAATTCAGGAGGCAGTATTAATACTGGATATCTATAGCCCAGTGGCAGAGTAATTCATGAGGCAGTATTAATACTGTGTATCTGTAGCCTATTGGCAGAGTAATTCAGGAGCTACTAGCCCAGATTAATGATTTGATTTGATGAATACTTGTGTCATCATATGACAGACCAACCATTGTATGATTATACACGGTATGATCATACACTTGAGACACAGTATGGCAATTGTATAATGTGTTTCTAGGTCACTTTGAGGCACAGTGTGATCATTGAAAAATGTGCACCTGTGTCACAATAAGGCACAGTTTGATCACTTATAGAAGTGTACCTGCGTCAGAATGAGGCATAGTTTGCCTCAAATGTATACAGTGAGTTGCGGCGCCTTAGTCGACATGTAGAGCTATGGAATAAATATACACCAAAAGACGAACGTTACTGCGAATATATAAATTCATGGATAACTGAAATACGACGCACGCACGCACGCACGCACGCACGCACGCACGCACCACCTCATCTTATTCCGGGACAAGCCGAAAAGCGACTCATCAACTCGTTGCGTATTGATTCACGTATATTTGCCCCATATATCACATATATTCTAGATGCTATCGAAAACACATCGGGACAATTATACAGTATGGTTGAACACCGGGTATATTTTTAAATGCATGACATATGTAAAATCAAACATAATTCCTGAGGAATTCTTTGATGAAGTAATTGAAGCCATACGCGCATTCTACGCGGTTTGTCGTATTTTCGCACAGAGCATTCATCGAAAGGGGGACGAGTCTTCTTGCAGGTTACGAAAAGGGGCGAGTGGTGACGAATGACACACACACACACACACACACACACACACACACACACACACACACACACACACACACACACACACACACACACACACACACACACACACACACACTCACACACACACACACACACACACACACACACACACACACACACACTCACACTTACATATGCCCTTAGTGTGTTTATTAAGTAGTACAGACCGCTACATTACAGTCGTTTACAGAACCATCCTACAGATAGACTTCTTGTATTACATAATGTGCAAAAATGCTCAAAATAGTTTGCAACCACATGATTCGCTACAGGGACTAAAGTGGCACAAACAATGCCCTCAAAGTCTCAACAGAAGCTTCAAGTGACTCGCTCGATGCAGCAGAGTACATACTAACGAGATAGCTCCACACTAGACAGGCCTCTTACATTAAGAGTCCTATGTAATGTTGCCCCATGCGCGCGTTGAGCATCGGGGGTGACAGTAACGGCAGCAACGGCACCGGTGAAGGAGACACTTTTTTCTCGTTAGGCAGCGAGGCTGTGGAGGTACTGGACCTGAGGTCACACACCCAGAAGGTCTCTCCTCGTGTTCCGCGGAAATCAATGTACAAGGTTCAGTTCGGAAAGGTAATAAACGTGGTATGGTTTTGGAATGGCTTTATTTTAAGACAGGAATGTAAAGCAATTGGTACTGATAATGTAAGGAGGTAGGAAATCGTGGTTTTAAGTAGGGTTGTATAATGTGTATGGGTTAACTACAGTCGAAACCCGCTGTCGCGAACTCCAGAGACAAATAAGACGGGTGCAGGTCCTTTATCAATCAATACAGCCTTTACCTACCGCTATGATGTCACCCATGACATGTCCAGGTGTTAATGGAAGACATTTACCGCTATGATGTTACCCATGACATGTCCAGATGCAGATGGAATACATTTACCGCTATGATGTCACCCATGACATGTCCAGGTGCAGATGGAAGACATTTACCGCTATGATGTCACCCATGACATGTCCAGGTGCAGATGGAAGACATTTACCGCTATGATGTTACTCATGACATGTCCAGGTGCAGATGGAAGACATTTACCGCTATGATGTTACCCATGACATGTCCAGGTGCAGATGGAAGACATTTACCGCTATGATGTCACCCATGACATGTCCAGGTGCAGATGGAAGACATTTACCGCTATGATGTTACCCATGACATGTCCAGGTGCAGATGGAAGACATTTACCGCTATGATGTTACCCATGACATGTCCAGGTGCAGATGGAAGACATTTACCGCTATGATGTCACCCATGACATGTCCAGGCGCAGATGGAAGACATTTACCGCTATGATGTGACCCATGACATGTCCAGGTGCAGATGGAAGACATTTACCGCTATGATGTCACCCATGACATGTCCAGGTGCAGATGGAAGACATTTACCGCTATGATGTTACTCATGACATGTCGAGGTGCAGATGGAAGATCGTAAGTTGCCTTAGACCTATCAATTTTCACTTCATCCTTGGACTCAACAACAGGTATGTCCTGACTGAGTAAACTACTAAACACTGCGGCGCAACCATGACCTTGGGGTCCCCCACTCTGAGTTTGATTTTTCCTACCATTACCATAGCTACCATGTCCGTTTTCCAGACTACCTGAGTTACTAGCTAAGTGAGATCTACCACTGTAACCTTGGTTACCACCTTGCAACGCTGACCTTGCAACTGCTGACCTTGAAATTGCTGACCTTGAAATTGCTGACATCGACCAGAATTGTAATTGGAATAACCCGTAAATGACTGACCACGACTTTGTCCACCATTATTCACAGACTTGTGATCGGACTGACCCTGCCACGATTGACCATAGGATGAGCGACCACTCCCATAGCTTTGGTAACTGGACTGAAATTTTCGATCTGGATAATTGTTGCCACTACCACGACCTCCGCCATGATAATCTCTAGACTGAAAATTCCTTGAAAATACACTTTTGTGAGTGAGTGTGTATCTTACTTCTAACGTAGCCGCTTCCCGCCACGTTTTTACATCATGCTCATCCAAATGCACCTTCACATCAGTTGAACTACACCTTTTGAGCTCTTCAATCAACATTAATTGTTTCAGTTTGTCAATCAATCAATCTTTATTGTATGAAAGGCCATTGGCCCATATACACATACAGATAAACAATATTATTTACAGCTGTACAGCGCATTTTATAATTATTTGATAACTAATATGATACTTGACATATAATAAAGGTATTGTAATAACATTGGTAATAACCACTGTGGCAGCAGTAGTAGAAGAAATACAAAAGGAATACCAAAGGAATGGAATGGAAATATGACGTTTTACGTCGCAAAGGCTTTCAGCCATAGCGCGACATTCAATACAGAAGGATCTATCAGAAATATACTCATCATGTCAGGACAATTAGACAATTAAAATGTATATGCATTTCTAGTAGAAACAAACAGACAAAAATGAAATGTACATACTCCTGATCTAGATGCGAAAGTTTCAAAACAACTTATTATTTCTGGACATATCAGATTTACTAAGTAGTTTACTACGCACTCGTAGACTTTGATAGATGTATTGTAATATCTTAGTTAATTTTTTACTAGAGATACCATTAAAAGATAATATTTTGTTCATGGAATAGTGGTTCTTAGTTATATCAGGCATATATTTCAATCTTAGGTTGTCGTAAATTGGGCATATAAACAAAAAGTGTAATTCGTTTTCAATATGGTTTTCGCAGAATGGACAGAAACGCATATCCTTAGGAATAGAGGAGAAGCGACCCCTGTTGCACATCAAATCATTTAACCCTAGCCTAAGTTTAATAAATGTGTCTCTAATTTTTCTCTCTTTTCTTGTCATAGTTTCCACCTACGTTCTCGGATGCACACCATCTGTCAAAATTAGTCACCTTGACCATACCAAACTCAACATGGGTTTGATTTTCATTTTTTTTGTAATTTCTGAACTTTTGCCTATATGCCTCTGGAACAAGTTCGTAAGCGCCTAAAATGGCTTGTTTAACAACGTCATACTCTGAACTTTCCTCCACAGATAAAGCTGCATTGGCCTGCTGAGCCTTACCCACTAGCCCACTTTGTAATAAAGTAGTCCAACAATGTCTAGGCCACTTTGTAATAAAGTAGTCCAACAATGTCTAGGCCACTTTGTAATAAAGTAGTCCAACAATGTCTAGGCCAATTTAAATTTGTTGCTGTTTTTTTCAAAATGAGCAAAATAAGTGTCTATTTCACTTTCGCGAAAGCGAGGAACAAATCTAATAAATTGGGCAATGTTCTCTTCCTGTTCAACAAATCTACTTCTAGTCCTCCCTAATTCAAGCCCTCTGGTTAGTTTGTCCATCTCGCGCGCATGCTCCCGCTGTTCCCGCTTTTCTTGTCTCTCAAGCTCATATCTCTCGCGTTCATACTCACGTTCTTTCTCCACACATTCTTGTTTTACTCTCTCTGTATATCTCTCTTTACTTTCAGCAATTTTATTTCCCTGTCAAATTGCATCTTAGCAACTTTCTCACTCTCAAATACATCCAATGTGTCTTTCTCCTGAACTAAGCTTTTGCAAACTAATTCTCCCCACAATACTTTCTGAACGACATCTTTTTTAGCTGAGACCGCCTCCGTGGTCTAGTGGTAGAGCGTCCGCCCGGAGAGCGGAAGGTCCGGGGTTCGATCTCCGACCGACGTTAAAAGATGGTACTTGTTGTTACCCTGTCTGGCGCTCGGCATTAAGGGGCTAAAACAAGGACTGGTCGGCTCGGAGTCAGTATACTGTGTCTGAGTGGGGTATTCATGATAAACTGCGGCATGGTATCTCAGTGAGCTAGCACTATAAATCGGCATCAGTCCGGACTAGTACAAGCAGCCACACAAACACACACACGTACATGCACGTCGCTATATAAGTGCAATAATCTTGGACGCGACGTTTAACCCCATTTCACCTCACCTCACCTTTTTTAGCTGCCTCGTCTATTCTAATGTCGTGATACTCAGCAACTTGCTTAAGCTCTGCCTTTGACAAGTTTTTAAATTTGGTTTGAGTTGATTGCATAAACTCACTAGGTATAAAACTCATGATGCTACTGACATGATATACATGTATGACACATACAAAAACAAGATCGTTGTGATCTTCAGGACTTTTCTTTTTGAATAATGATTATAGGAGGGGAGTAAATAATACAAATATGCTTCCCACTTACAATTTAACCCCTTATGATTTAAATAGGTTCATAAATCGACGAGCCCCCATTTGTTACGTGTGGTATGGACTCCGAAACCTGTGTGTTTGGAGGTCGGATCTGAAGATCCATCCGTGTAAATGCGACACCAATTTGGCCAATTTCCGTGTATGTATGCTAGTGTGGTGGTTTTAGCTATGTTTGGGTCTGTTTGTGTATTCATTTGGCTAGCTAGTGTTGTGTCTATTTTGGGTATTTTAAGTTTAGGGGTGAAGATATTTGATTGTTTGCAGTTTTGTTTAAGATTTTTAATTTGGTGTTCATTTAAGTAGTTTGTTATTCTTTGGGATATTGGGGTAAGTAAGGGGTGTTTACGAGCTAGAGCTTGGTTTTTGGGGCTGATATTTTGGTTTATTAAGTTTTGGATGAGAGGGTTTGATTGGGACGCGGCCCAGAAATTTAAGCTTAGCTGTTCCCTGCGTAGACTTAGTGGCATTTCTCCTGTTAAGGCCTGAAGTGAAGTGTAGGAGGTGCCATGTTGGGTGCGTGTAATTAGTTTGAGAGCCTGATATTGTATTGAGTCAAGTTTTTTAGGTAGAGAGTTGTTTAGGGTGTTGTTTATGGCGCAGCCGTAGTCTAGTTTTGATCTAATTAGTGATATGTAGAGAGAGAGGAGGGTATCTTTGGAGGCTCCCCAGTTGGAGCCAGTTAGGCATCTTAGGGTGTTTAGGTCTTTACTGCATTTAGTTGTTAGGTTTTGGATGTGAGCATCCCAGGTGAGCTGTTCATCGAAAATAAGTCCTAAGAATTTGGTTTGTTTTTGAAATTTGATTGTTTGATTGTTTAGCTGGAGGATTGGGGAGGCGGGTTACATGTTTTTATGTTTGAATACTGTTTTTTCTGTGTTAAGGGAGAAGCCCCATTTGTCATCCCATTGTTGTATTTTATTAAGAGATTTTTGGAGTAAATTTTGGACCATTTTGTTATGCTTTTAGTGCGGATCCAGATGGCCCCATCATCCGCGAATTTTGATGTGTTTACTTTAGGGGATAGGCCCTCGAATAGATCGTTATCATTATATTGAAGAGGGTGGGGTGAGGATACTGCCCTGGGGAGTGCCATATTCTAGGGGACATTGGTCCGATAGTGTTTGGTCTGTACCCACGGTTATTTTACGATTGTTTAGGAAGTGCTGGATGTAGTTTATTATCTGACCTTTGAGTCCTATTTTTTTAAGTTTTGTATTAGCCCGTCGTGCCATACCATGTCGAAAGCTTTAGAGAAGTCTAAGAAGATGCCTGTGGTATATTGTTTATTTAGTTGTCCTGTCTTAATATCTTGCTCTAGTCGGACCCGTTTCTTTTCGATAACTTGCCCTCATATAGTAAACAAATTTCCAAGTAAGCTATCTACTTCAGCACACAACAAAAGGTTGATCGGCCCACACCAATCAGTTACCAAGCCAACTCAAACTCCAATCACCCCACAAGCACGCTTCTCCCCGTCAGGCAGCTTGCTTCACTCAATCAAGCATGACGTGTGCAGGTGCAGGTTGCAGACAACAACCGTTATGACGTTATCCATGAGAATTAGGTAGTATATGATGTTACCATCACAATTAGGCTGTGTTTAGGTGCTGATGGAAGAAACTTACCGCTATGTTGTTACCAATGAGAATTAAGACAAAATGACACATTGACGGTTTCGAGTTGGAACTGACTGGTCCTGAGCAGCAAACAGAAAGCCTTCTGTTTCACTTTTCAGGGCAGTCGACTTCATCCAAGTGAAGGACTCTGCAAGGTTGCTGATCTTCTCAACACACAAACATAAACTCGGTGCAGTGGTCGTTCAGAAAGCCTCTCCTTGAAAAACTGAGTCAGGGCCGATTTAATATGGCACTTCGCTTGGTTGACACTCATTTCTGTACCGTCCAGCAGTACAGAACCATCAACAAAATCAACACCGACATTGGGATAATGTCCCACATCTTTGACTCGTTTAAGAAAACTGTGGAATGCCTTGTTTTGATGATGATTCTTGACTTACTTCACAAGATGATCATCAGACAAATAAATGTGTGCAAAAGTGCTCAAAACAAATCTATCATGACGAACCTCCACATTAATCAAACCACACCCTCCCATCATAATTGGTAAATATAAGCGATTGAGAGAAGAGCGAGGGTTGTGGGGTCTATTGTCTGCCATGATTCTTCGTGTGAGGGTGTCAATACCCTGAATTTCTTGTTTCGTCCAATCAAATTCTTATTATTATTTGCAGATTAAAATAAAAAATGCAGCAAAGAGGGTTTGGGTGATCCTGGCACAGTCAGGCTGGTTAGGCTCATCATCAGCTCAGGGCCCTTGCCCCCTCTACACGCAGCAATGGGGAGTCGGACAACTGGGTACTAGGGGTGCAAGCGTGACATTTCAAAAGCGAGGTCCGCATATTTGCCATGTTTTTCCTCAATCTTGTCAATCACATTAGTGTCAAATGGGACAGAAAATTCAATGATGGAAATGATTTCATTGGATTTATCAAAAAGGACAAGATCAGGTTTGTTTGCCTGGATACGTCTGAGGCTGTAAATGGGCCTATTCCAAAGAATTTTGTATTTATCATTTTCCATGACGCCCTCTACATATTCCGGGTCGTACCATGGATGGACCTCTGTGTCAAAACCACAAGCACGGCAAAGACGGCATTAAAATGATCGAGCTACACCATCATGTCGTTTAAGATACTGTGTCTGTGCCAAAGCTGGGCATCCACTGACAATGTGTTGGACAGTCTCATTGAATTCATTACATACAATTCTTTATTTCATATTTACATTTTGATGCAAAATCACACATTGACTCTTTCGAGTGGGACGTGACGGTTGACACTAATTTATGTACCATCCAGCAGTACAGAACCATTAACAAAATCAACACCGACATTGAGATTATGTCCCACATCCTTGGCTCGTTTACAAAAACTGTGTAATTCCTTGTTTTGATCATGAGTCTTGTCATGCTCCACAAGAGGATCATCAGACAATTAAATGTGTGCAAAAGTGCACAAACCAATTCTATCATGAAGAGCCCCAAAGTTAATCAAACCACGTCCTTCCATAATTATTGGTAAATATGAGCGATTGAGGGAAGAGCGAGGGTGGTGTGATCTATTGTCTGCCATGATTCTTCGTTTGAGGGTGGTAATACCCTCAATTTCTTGTTTCGTCCAATCAACAACATCAAAAGAATACTAAAGGACGGGTACAGCATAAGTATTTGTGGCTTTGACTTTATTGCGAGCATTCAGCTCTGACCTCAAGATTGTCTTAAGTCTACATTTGTACTCTGCCCGAAGTTTTTCCTTGATATGGGCATTCTGGAGTTTGTCCCTAATCTGCATCCCTAAGTACGTAAAGGCCTGACCTTCCACAAGATGGTCAATAACTCCTCCTCCATGTAAAGGAGGTGAGTAAGGTGTGTGTGGGATCTCTGCTGAGGAGACCCCGGGTGATAACCTTCCTCTTTGCTGAGCAAAAAGCTTAAAGGATTTAGTGACAAACAGAAAAGCAATGGGCTTAAAGAATCCCCCTGAAATATTCCTCTTCTAACAGGAATGGGTTCCGAAGTCACAACCTGCGAATACATTTCAAGTTGACTTGACCAGCACTTCATTAAAGACTTGAGTAAAACAAGTAGTCACTCGGGGAGGTCAATACATTCCAGTGACCTCATATCCATTCGTGAGGTACAGAATCATAAGCAACAATCTATCCAACACATTGAGAGGTTACGGTGGTAAGTTTTAGCCTCTTCAAGGATCATTTTCTGAACGAGTAGTTGATCCTTACAACCCCAACATCCCTTTCTGGCTTCTTTCTGCTCCATGTAAATAATGTCATTGGATGCACAGTATGATGACACAATATATGTAAGACACCCTGTAAATATTTTGTTTTGTGTATTCAGACAAGTAATAGGGCGGAAGTTTTTAGGATCAGTCAAATCACCTTTCTTTGGGAGAAGTATTGTTCGACCTTTGCACAACCAAGGCGGAACATCCCCTGTACCACAAGAGTTTTAAAACAGTGAAGTAATGGTGTTTGGACACAAGGGAACAGTTTCCAAAACCGGTTTCGAATACCATCGCCGTATTAGATTTGGACTTTTTAATTGCATTTTTCAGGCAATCAGGTGTAATGAAACACAACAATGGTGATTTAATTTTTCGTGTACACAATCATTATATTCCTCTACCCATGGTTCTTCGAGGTTACAGTTGCTGGGTATAGACCACAACTGTTTCCAAAACCTTTCACTGGATTCCATGGTGGGTCTACTGCCATTGGATGAAATTAATTGCCTGTAAAATTGTTTTTCATTAGATTTAAACAATTTGTTTTGTCTGATGAAATTATTTTTCTTGTCCCACTTTATTTTGGTTTCTGTCCAAACCCTTAACTATGCTTTCAGAGAATCAAGAATTTGATTTAAAATCTTCTCTTTTGTTGTCTTGTATTTTGTTTTTAAAGTTTTCCAAATTGATTTTTGCCGTTCTGATTTTTCTTTGGGTGATTTTGTTTATTACCCTTTTGTGGTTCATTTTCGTTTGAAACTGTTATGGAGTTGTACAAAACTGGTATCAATTATAAAATGTGACAAAAATTGGTCAAGGATAGAAGTGAATGTCTCAATTATTTTTTTATGATAAAATCATAGAATATGATCTTAACGTCATTCATATAGTAGTATAGCTGTTTATGTCGAACTAAATTCTTATCAATTAATCCCGTGAACATCCTCACGTGTTGTGCTTTCTCCAAGACACATTCACTGTGTGGTACCCATGGCAACGTCGTACTTACATCAAATTGTATTTTAGTTAATTCAAAACGTGATATTTTTATCGTTGTGTTTGTCACTCCATTATGCAGATGGTATCAATTATAAAATGTGACCAATATAGGTCAAAGGCAGATGTGATTCGGAATGTCTGAATTCTTTCTATAATATAATCATAGAATATGATATTAACTTCATATATATAGTAGTATAGTTGTTTATATTGAATTTCCTTTTTATCAATTAATACCGTGAATTGGTCTTCTGCAACCGATGCTTGTCGTAAGAGGCGACTATGTTTGTCGTAAGAGGCGATTTATGGGATAGGGTGGTCAGGCTCGCTGACTTGTTTGATGCATGTCATCGTATCCCAATTGCGTGGATCGATGCTCACGATATTGATCACTGGATTATCTTGACCAGGCTTGATTATATACAGACTGCCGTCATATAGCTGGAATAATGCTGCGTGCGTCGTTAAACAACAAACAAACGATCAAAAGCGAATTATATAATTAAAACAAACTCCGACTAATCATCCCACCAGTGTTAAAATGTCGTGATAAATCAGGTCGAATAGTAGTTTACAGTAGAATAGTGACAATAGAATGCACAGTGTTAGGTAAGATTGTATAAGGTCCATCTCTGAATACGTTTTATATTCTGTGGAGACTGTTTTTAAAACTGACCACTTTTTTTAAATGAAGATTGAATGACCGGGGTGTTTCTGTCCATTACTCGTCACTGTTCTAAATATGTTTTACGTTTGAACTTTGTCCTTTCTAGGTTGAATACAACTTTTTTTTATTGGAGACAGAGCTGCCTATCCTATCATCTCTTCACTTTAAGCCCTACAAAGCTGTGGAGAATTTCAAGGAAATGATTTAGGAATCCACAGTTTCGGCTCTAGGAAACATTGTCAGGTTGGAACTGGGGAAAAGGCCTTTGACTTCTGATCATAAAAGACGTCAGCACACACTCTATCTTGGCAGTAAAACCCAGGGTCCTATACTAAGATCGCTGAAATTACAGACGGCATTGCTTTCGCGTCTACCAAACAGCCGAATTGAAACACATTACAGGCGAGTTACTACGTCAAGGCATCGGAAACAGGCCACTTCACCACGCGTCGACTCTCCTCCAGGTGTTGTGCTTTCTTCAAGACACATTCACTATGTGGTACCCATGGCAACGTTGTATGTACATCACATTGTATTTTAGTAAATTCAAAACGTGATATTTGTATCGTTGTGTTTGTCACTCCATTATGCAGATGGTATCAATTATAAAATGTGACAAAAGTAGGTCAAAGGCAGACGTGATTCGGAATGTCTCAATTCTTTCTATGATATAATCATAGAATATGATATTAACTTCATACATATAGTAATATAGTTGTTTATATTGAGTTTCCTTTTTATCAATTAATACCGTGAATGGGTCTTCTGCAACCGATGCTTGCCGTAAGAGGCGACTATGCTTGCCGTAAGAGGCGACTAATGGGATCGGGTGGTCAGGCTCGCTGACTTGGTTGATGCATGTCATCGTATCCCAATTGCGTGGATCGATGCTCATGATATTGATCACTGGATTGTTTTGTCCAGGCTCGATTATTTACAGACCGCCGTCATATAGCTGGAATAATGCTGCGTGCGTCGTTAAACAACAAACAAACAATCAAAATCGTATTATGTAATTAAAACAAAGTCTGACTAATCACCACACCAGTGTTAAAATATCTTGATGAATCAAGTCGAACAACACTGGCTTCTTATATCAAGCATATTCTCTTTGAATTTGGTTTTGATTATGTGTGGCTTTCTCAAAATGTTTGTGATTCTACGTTATTTATGTTCACCTGGCAGAGAATCTCACAGTAAGGATCCATTGGCAGTTTATCTCATTCATATAGTTATATAAGCGACGTCTCACTTCAGCATGTTATCAGGGGCGGTCGGGTAGCCTTGTGGTTGAAGTGTTAGCTCGTCACGCCGAGGACCCGGGTTCGATTCCCGACATGGGTATAATTGGTGAAGCCCATTTCCGTTGTCTCCCGCCCTGATATTGCTGGAATATTGCTAAAGCGGGTAAAACCAAACTCACTCACTCAATCCACATGTTATCGCTCTTTACCAAATACATATTTCTTTCAAATCTATATCAGCCAAATTTAGATGTAGCAACTTTGGTTTACATATACAAACTGGGAGATATTCTTATACCCCTCTTCAGGAACGGATATGTATTTATTGTCAATTTAATTGATAATTAGTATGTAGAGGATGAAATGAAATACATGTTTTGTTTAAATTACGTCTTATGTGCAAATTTTAAAAAATCAACACCATTTGATACACATAATTAGTGCCAAACATGAAAATATCCACACAAATCTATGGTATTTTTTAAAATAGTTACATAAACATAGAAACACTGTATTGTATTATTATTATTATTAGTAGTAGTAGTAGTAGTATTAGTATTATCATTATTATTATTGTAAATACTTGTATGTGCGCTTCAGCCTTTTTCTGGTAAGACGACATCATCTATGGACCGATGGCTTTAATACTGAAATAAAACTGTCTGTCTCTAACAGATTCCGTCTAACAGGATATTCGTTTCATGTCATGTTGATATTTTATTAGATAAAACCTCATTTTTATATCGTGCCCCATGTATGCCAGTTTGTTGGCATTGCATTAGTGGTTTTCAAACAGTACATCAGAGTGTCATCATGTTTCGGCAGCGGGGATCTACAGTTGTGTAACATACTGGTTTCCACTGTCAGGAAACCCGTCGAACACTGGTGTTCGGAAGACATCATTTGTGCGGACTCCGGTTATAAAGGACCGAATTTTGATATTCTGGTTGGGCCCTGGAAACATGTTTATGGAAAAAAAAATATTTTCCTAAAATAATGGAAAAGAAAATTTTGCCTTATGTTTTACAAAAATAAATGTCAGGTAAAGATGCTGTATGTTCTGACAAATAGTTGGCTGTGCAATAAAAGTATTAGGTGATTTACAGAGAAAGACACTGATAACGATTTAATATTCCTGACTGCGGCATATCACAACAAAATATTCCATATCTGTTGCACGCATATCATAGAACCGATAACGCCTTTAATCCAAAACACAACCGTCTAATGCGCCACAATTCGCAGTGTAGAGTTGCGTCCCTTGGGGGCGCCAGGAACCTATGATCTTTGGTTTGAAATCTGGATAATATCTATCAACACCAAATCCATGCTCGTGGGTTTTACCAGTGTTTCACGTATAAGTGTGTCTTGCTTTCCTCCGTCATTAAACCGACATGTCATAATATAACTGAAATTTTGTTCAAGGCGGCGTTAATTCACTCACTCACTCAATCGTTCACTCACTCGTTCACGCACTCATTTAATCGTTCACTCGCCCACATGCCCACACACTCACTCACTCACTCATTGAAATATTCCTGCTATGAAAAAATAATTTAAAAAAAGAGTGGTAATCCTTGAAAATCCTGCCTCAAGGTCTTGATACTGCCGGCGACTTATACATACTGTACTTATTTAGTAACTTTAAATGGTCGATAACTGCGCCAACTAAAACAGAGATGATGTCTTTGAAGGCGATGAAATTGACAGGAAATTAATCTACGTGGACTTTGTTGACGCTCTGCACGAGATCTGAATGGGGGGCACACAACATCCCGGTGACAACAACCCCCCGGGCGTACAGGTCAGGGCACTAATTATTCCCAGGGAGGGAGGTGTCAGAATGACAAACCACTGTCACTCTTAAATCGCATTTTTCTGAAGGAAGAATTTAATCACTTCAGAGCCTATTACTTCAAAGATTTGTTTCCTTCCAGCAGCATAAAATCTTCAAGATGTTTTTGTTAAAACTACAAACGTCGATGAAAGAAATCAGTTTGTTTGATGAATAACTTTTGTGATTAGGGAGCAACGTTTGTCTCAGTTACGTTCATCCGAAATACGCTTGTCAAAGTTACGCTTGTCATAGTTACGCTTGTCATAGTTACGCTTGTCATAGTTACGCTTGTCACAGTTACGCTTGTCACAGTTACGCTTGTCATAGTTACGCTTGTCACAGCTACACTTGTCATAGTTACGCTTGTCACTGTTACGCTTGTCACAGTTACGCTTGTCATAGTTGCGCGTGTCACAGTTACGCTTGTCATAGTTACGCTTGTCATTGTTACGCTTATCACAGTTACGCTTGTCACAGTTACGCTTGTCATAGTTACGCTTGTCACAGCTACACTTGTCATAGTTACGCTTGTCACAGCTACGCTTGTAATAGTTACGCTTGTCTTAGTTACGCTTTTTATAGTTAAGCTTGTCACAGTTACGCTTGTGATAGTTACGCTTGTCATAGTTACGCTAGTCATAGTTACGCTTGTCACAGTTACGCTTGTCACAGTTACGCTTGTCATAGTTGCGCGTGTCACAGTTACGCTTGTCATAGTTACGCTTGTCATTGTTACGCTTGTCACAGTTACGCTTGTCATAGTTACGCTTGTCATGGTTACGCTTGTCACTGTTACGCTTGTCACAGTTACGCTTGTCATAGTTGCGCGTGTCACAGTTACGCTTGTCATAGTTACGCTTGTCATTGTTACGCTTATCACAGTTACGCTTGTCACAGTTACGCTTGTCATAGTTACGCTTGTCACAGCTACACTTGTCATAGTTACGCTTGTCACAGCTACGCTTGTAATAGTTACGCTTGTCTTAGTTACGCTTTTTATAGTTAAGCTTGTCACAGTTACGCTTGTGATAGTTACGCTTGTCATAGTTACGCTAGTCATAGTTACGCTTGTCACAGTTACGCTTGTGATAGTTACGCTTGTCACAGTTACGCTTGTAATAGTTACGCTTGTCACAGTTACGCTTGTCATAGTTACGCTTGTCATAGTTACACTTGTCATAGTTACGCTTTTAATAGTTACGCTTGTCATAGTTACGCTAGTCATAGTTACGCTTGTCACAGTCACGCTTGTCATAGTTACACTTTTCATAGTTACGCTTGTCATAGTTACGCTTGTCACAGATACGCTTGTCTTAGCTAGGTTTGTGATAGTTACGCTTGTCATAGTTACGCTTGTCATAGTTACGCTTGTCACAGTTACGCTTGGCATAGTTACGCTTGTCATAGTTACGCTTGCCACAGTTACGCTTGTCATAGTTCCGCTTGTCATAGTTACGCTTGTCACAGTTACGCTTGGCATAGTTACGCTTGTCACAGTTACGCTTGTAATAGTTACGCTTGTCTTAGTTACGCTTTTTATGCTTAAGCTTGTCACAGTTACGCTTGTCATAGTTACGCTTGTCACAGTTACGCTTGTCATAGTTACGCTTGTCACAGTTACGCTTGTCATAGTTACACTTGTCATAGTTACACTTGTCATAGTTACGCTTGTCATTGTTACGCTAGTCATAGTTACACTTGTCACAGTCACGCTTGTCATAGTTACGCTTGTCACAGCTACGCTTGTCATAGTAACGCTTTTCATAGTTACGCTTTTCATAGTTACACTTGACATAGTTACGCTTGTCACAGATACGCTTGTTATAGTTACGCTTGTCACAGTCACGCTTGTCTTAGCTACGTTTGTCACAGTTACGTTTGTCTTAGCTACGCTTGTCACAGTTACGCTTGTCATAGTCACAGTTACGCTTGTCATAGTTACGCTTGTCACAGTTACGCTTGTCTTAGCTACGCTTGTCACAGTTACGCTTGTCTTAACTACGCTTGTCACAGATACGCTTGTCTTAGCTACGTTTGTGATAGTTACGCTTGTCTTAGCTACGCTTGTCACAGTTACGCTTGTCATAGTTACGCTTGTCACAGTTACGCTTGTCTTAGCTACGCTTGTCACAGTTACGCTTGTTATAGCTACGCTTGTCACAGTTACGCTTGCCTTAGCTACGCTTGTCACAGTTACGCTTGTCATTGTTACGCTTGTCACAGTTACGCTTGTCATAGTTGATAGGTTTGTCGTAGTTATGTTACATCTGTTATTGAGTACTATCAGTAATATCAGTACTACGAACTGCATAAGTACTATCAATTAGAGCAGTGCTATTAGTTATGTCAGTATTATCAGTGATATCAGGTAACTTAAACCGATGTTATATTTGGTCTTGCACTTCCAACGTGACGAACAAATTCTAGTATGTTTTGGTGAAATCCGATCCGGGATTCGAACCCACACTATTCGCCAGCACTCAAAGTGCGACCTAACCCACACCGAGCGCAGAGTTGTGCAGAGTTGCGTCCCTTAGCTTCGTCCGAAACTTATGATCTTGTGTTCGAATCCCGGTTCGTCTAAATTATGTTTCCATGTTTGTCAGCACCATACCCGTTCTCGTGGGTTTCACCGAAGCGATAAACGTTTGATGCCAGCATCATTTTGGACTTTCTTCCCATACTAATCTTACAAGACCTGATATAACTGGAGTACCGGTCAAACGGGATTCAACCCCTCACTCACTCTAACCCTACTCTTACTACAGTTTAGTTGTTAAAATATTGGATCAGGCAAGAATCGACCAAAGTCATAGTGACGGTTTCCCTAGCGGTCCGCATTGAAACATAACCCAATTATCTCCCTTGGTACTCACACCCACCCAAACTAAGCCAACATTGACATTTCAAAAATCAAGTCTCCTTATATGCAAGAAAAAGACGTTCACAAAATAATAACACAGATGCATAATACATTGACATTAACGCAACAATCGCCCCCGTGGGCTGCAGACAGAGTGAAGGGGTTTAACTGATTCCGCCATGTATTAGGCTGACCTCCTCAGGATAGAAGTTTGGACATTTCCCTGAATCTCGATTTAGTTTCGTATAAATTGATTTACCAAGGTCATGACCTTGAACTAAACATGGCGAATTTTTACTTTGAGGTCAGGTTGCAATTTAGTTCACCAGTATGTGTATTTGGTAATTTTCTCGTGGAATTGAGAGGACTGTCGATATAGAATTAAAATATATTAACTGTGGTTGAGAATACAACTAAGAGATTGTCTCTTGTATATTAGGCCATGTGCGAAAATGGTTATATAAGAAATTGAATCTTGACCGCTTCAGTTTAAAACTAGTAATGCAACTTGACATTTTACAAACGAGCATGTAATTGTAGATCGCCTCGGTGGTCTAGTGTTAGAGCGTGTATATGGAGAGCGGAAGGCCCTGAGTTCGATCCCCGGCCTCGTCATACTCAAAGACGTTACGAGATGGTACTTGTTGTTACCCTGTCTGGCGCTCGACATGAAGGCGCTAAAACAAGGAAAGGTCGGCTCGGAGTCAGTAGACTGTGTCTAAATTGGGCATTTATGGTATCTCAGCGGGCTAGCACTATAAAATCGGCATCGGTCCGGACTGGTGCAAACAAACACAAAAACACACACAGAAACTAGAAACTACGTTCCTGGTTATTCCAGAGCAAGAAGATAGATATTCAGGAAGGCTGATAGGCTGATGCTAAGAAAACTTTTTTTATATCTCAGCGGGACGTCAATTTATTGAGGGATAAATAAAAAATACAGACAGTATGAACTCCGCCGGGAAGAACTTTTGGGACAACTCGTGACATTCCGGTCTAGTCAAACTGGGAGCCATCTTTCAGAACATTTTATTGAATGAGGCGAAGGAGGTGCGATTGCGTCTGTTTGTCTGAACAATTAAACGCCACATTATAAAAGTCTGTTATCGCTACTGTTTGGAGATAGAGTGGCTCCAAGGTCTGGTACCCCTTGCCTGCCCGAACCTTGACTTTGGAATTTGTATCAGGTCTTAAACTGCGACAATATCTGAGAAATTTAGGTACTTAAATAAGTCACAAAATATCACTAATCAGAAAATTTAAACAGGATTTCGTGAGGTGTTGAACACTCATTCTTTAAAAGAAAGTCTTGTCCCGAAACGTCGCCTTGAAAACATGAGTGAGTGAGTATGGTTTTACGCCGCTTTTCGCCTTATTCCAACAATATCTTCAGACATTGTATATATGAGGGGAATCGAACCCGGGCCTTCGGTGGGATGAGCGAACACGTTAACTACTGGGCTACCCCACCGCCCTATTGAAAGAATGAATGAAAGTCCGAAATGGATAAACGTAATGTACCGTAACAGCCCATTAAAAGAAAACAAAGTACAAATCGATACAGTTCAAAATTATTATATACATGTAAATTATAAAGCTTATTACACAAATTGGTTGGTTGGTTGTTTATTGTTTCACACTGCGCTCAGCAATATTCTAGCTGTATAACGAATAGGTCTTCATCAACTTATGCTTCCCGTAAGAGGCGACTATGCATGTCGTAAGAGGCAACTAACGGGATCGGGTGGTCAGGCTCGCTGACTTGGTTGATGAATGTCATCGTTCCCCAATTGCGTAGATCGATGTTCACGATACCAATCACTGGATTGTCTGGCCAAGATTCGATTATTTTCAGACCGCCGTTATATAGCTGGAATATTGCTGAGTGCAGCGTTAATCAACAAACAAACCAAACTGCATTCCGTATTTCCATATCAGTCTACTGTCTGCCTGTATAGAATCCACGTTCGATGTTAAAATGATTGGAAGCGGAAGGAGAGTTATGTTCGCACATAAAACAAAGGCCCCGCAATTAAACCATGGAAAAGATAACGCCCAAATCCCCTATGAAGACTTTAACAGTACCAAGTTCCTCCTTCATTATTCATCTCGGTTAAGGCGTTAATTTGTTGATGAAAGCTGATGCCGGTCGTCACCCAAGAGACCCAAGACAACATATTCAATTAACAAGACCCTCGTAAACAGGAACATAGCCTAGCTCGCCTGGTATTGTGTTTAACTTTACAATAATGAAGAAGCTGTTTGAAATGCTTTTCTTAAAAGATGGCTGATGAAACAATAGACACAATTTATGGATAACAATTTCTATAACATACTATTATAGCGATCCCTATCGTAAATTTATCCTGCTTGACAACGGTATAAGGATCTGTAGCCAAACGTCGCAATAATAGCATATCAAAGAAGTTATGAATAACTTGTGTCTACTTTGTAACAATGGAGAAGATACACACCTGACACTGAACGTCGATATGGGTTCCTGTCAAAAGGGACCGGCCCAATTTTATTCCTTGCAAGTTCAAATTTATAGCGTACCGTAGACTAAATGTTTAAATTAAAAAATAAACAACTATAAACATAAATCTATATAATCCGCATAAATATTGCGACAAAACCATTTCCTTAGCTATAAAGCAGAGTCGTTTGTTCGACTCCGGCTATCAAATAGTGATAACACCAGGTGTTCGCGAAAAGGTGAGCGTATGCTGCCCAGCCAAAATGATTCTGGAATTTGAGCACATTAAATTATCTCCTTACAAAGATCAATCATAATAATTATCTGTTCAATATAAGATTTATATAGATAAAGTTGTACAAAATATGTACATTATGTTTGTTTGTTTGTTGCTTAACGCCACACTCAGCAATATTCCAGCTATATAACGGCGGTCTGTAAATAATCTAGACTGGACTAGACAATCCGGTGATTGAAATCATGAGCATCAACACACGCAAATGGGATACGATGGCCTGCATCAACCATGTCAGCGAGCCTGACCACCCGATCCCGTAAGTCGCCTCGAACAACAAGCATAGTCGCCTTTTACGGCAAGCATATTCGCCTTTTACGGCAAGCATGGGTTGCTGAAGACCTATTCTACCTATTCTACAGTATGTGTCGTCTAAAACCAACTGTATCTTGTCACTTTGTTGTGTTTTAAAGAACCTAAGTTCCCATGTACTCATTCATAGTAAATGTAACTTCGTCCAGCATTTTGCAAACAACACAATTTGACTTTATTTTCTTCATCACGAAATGAATAAATGATATCTGAGCGTAATAATTTATCTTAATAAATTAACTTAAAAACCACCACATCCGTGAAGATCTTGGTTAGAGTTGATCTTCAACAACCCATGCTTGTCGTAAAAGGCGACTATCAGGATCGGGTGGTCAGGCTCGCTGATTTGGTTGATGCAAATTATCGTATCCCAATTGCGTGGATCGATGCTCGTGGTATCAATCACTGGATTGTGTGTGGACCAGACTCGATTATCTATAAACCGCCGTCATACAGCTGGAAAAGTGCTGCGTGCGGCGTTTAACAACAAACAAACAAGATACGTTTATCACTGAACATATGGCATATGGCTGCCACTCCTGTAGTCTGAAATGTGAAAATCTTTAAACAACAAACAAACACAAAACACCAGGAATCTAACTAGAAAATGACCTCCAGAAAAAATATTAGCAACCATTACTAGTCTTCATTGCTGCAGAGGCTGACTAGGTCTAGCCATCACCCTTCTCACTGAGCGTCGTTTCTGCATCCCGTCCCCTTGGAGAGGGGCGGTGAATTGTCAAATTCATTCCACAACACACATGACCCGTGAGTCTCCTCGGGAAAATAAACACTTGCCATAAACTGGATGTTAATACATTGCTATGTAGAACTGAAGTAGTATTATATTTCATGGGTATTTGGCATTATCTAGCCAAATAAATCTCCACTGCAACAAACAGTTCAGCCAGTGTTAATGGTACCGACGCTTTGCGTTCCCGGTGGGGAAGCGTGGGATTTGTTTCGTTTCGTAAACAATATTCACGATCCATCATCAGTCAGTAGTTTTCGAAGCTTTGTAAGGGACCGATCATTTCATATTTCGGTTCCAGCAAATGCTTGACTAAAATAATTGTGCTTCTGTTGCTTTTGTTCACTGTTGACGGTTGAAAGAAAATTGTCTGCCACAACAACTACATTCTTCCAATGCATATTTTTACAAATATTTAGGTTTATAGTTATAATTTACAAAAACATATTTGATTTTACAGCTGTTGCTGAAACAATATCTAGTGTCCATGCACAATCCCGCGCCTCCCCCTATATCACATGGTCTGTCCCTTAAACAGACTGCAATATGAGAATATCTTACTGTCGATCGCTCAATGGAATAAATCAACTCTTGAAGAAACAGATCATACATAGTTAATATCGCCGAAGCCATGCGTGTAGCGTGGGGATTTGCTCTAATCTCCACAGTCGCATAAAATACCCGAAGTAACAGTCAATTCATGTTTCGGAAGCGTTCAAGCCATCTGTGAGGCATGTGATGTTGCTGTAGTCAAATAAGGTGAGACGAAATAAAATTAGACGTCGCGTCGTTCAAGATTATTGCACTTATATAGCGACGTGCATGCACGTTTGTGTGTGTGGCCGCTTGTATTTGTCCGGACAAATGACGGTTTTATAGCATGCCGCAGTTGAACATGAATAACCGACCCAGACACATTATATTTGTTTTATCTCCTTAATGCCGAGCTTCACTCGGGGTAACAAGAAGTGCCATAGCTTTACGTCTGTTAAAAAGACGTCGCCAGGGGATCGAACCCCCATGTTCCGCTTTCCGGACAGTTGGTGTATCTACTCGACCACAGGGGCGGTCGCTGACAGAGAAGCCCTCTCACAAAGCTAACTGTTAATACACGCTATAAAGCATTGATGGCGTCTACATGGCATAGGGGTAAGTGAGTGAGTATGGTTTTACGCCGCTTTTGGCTATATTCCAGCAAGTTTGGGTCGGGGGATGCCAGAAATGGGTTTAACACATTGTGCCCATGTGGGAAATCGAACCCGGGTCTTCACCGTGACGAGCGAACGCTTTAACAACTAGGCTATCCCACCGCTCCAAAGACATTGGCCATTATCTGCACGGTCGACTAAATCACAACGTTTAACATGTGGAATACGCGAGATGCTGGTATTGTCGCTGTGATGATCATGAGATATATGAGTTCATAAATCTAAGACTGCCAGATAAAGAAAAATATACACTTGAAAATTGGACTGGGCCAAAAAATGACAAACGTTATCAAAACGTTACTTATTAAAAGCTGGAAACGGTCGCCGAAATACTGCAAACTTTCGACCCAAAACAACTGTGATACCCGCATCGAATACATCACCATCGAGTAACCATTTCTTGTTTCATTCTTAGCCATCATCAAACATGAGTGTATACATTCTTGTGCCTGCCAGGCTACTACAACAATCAATAATAACGGTTGAAATTAATTATGTCCTTAGACCCCAATACTACCACTACCTCTGAGAATAATGATGATGATGATGATGATGATGATGACTGAGTGAGTGAGTGAGTGAGTTGGGTTTAACGCCGCTTTTAGCATTATTCCAGTTATATCGCGACTGATGATGATGATGATGATGATGATGATGATGATGATGATGGGTTTCGCCGTGTAAGGTAACCACATCACTCCGGTGATATTAATGCGTAAATGAGGTGTTTCTAACGCTGCCTCCAATAGTATATCAGCCATGTCATAGCGTGTCAGCTTAATGCAAGAGAAAAGCCAGAGGTGTCGCCGGTTGTACCAGCTTCCGTTGTCGATACACACCAACAGGGTTATGGTGTTGTAATGATGTTTTATAGACTAGGACTGATGTACGAGATGTCATTGGTAAGACTTTGTTCTCTGACCTTGGACGTCATCACCGCAACGTGTCTGTGAGATTCCCATTCTAACACAGGTACTTTTAAACATAAAGAACGCCAGTTGAAGAAATAAAGGAGACACTCAAACTGCCGAACGACGGAAAGTGGGTTTTATTGGCACCAAATTGAAGGCCACAGCACTGTCAGGAACCGTCAAAGACAAGGAGACTTCTAAGGTGTATGTTCCAGATAAAGTTCATGTTCTTGAACTCAGATATTGTATACTATTAATGTCCAATAACACCTTGAGTAAATGAATATGTTGGGTTTACGATTGCTTGTCTGGTTTAGTATCGACAAATTAAATTAAACTGTGATGTATCGAGGGTAACGTCGCATTTCAGTTATATCACGGCGTGTCAGCTTAATGTGGGAGGAAAGCCCAAAGTGATGCAGGTCGCAGACATTTACCACTTCGGTGAAACACACGAGCACGGATATGGTGCTGACAAACCTAGAAACATGATCGGGGAGAACCGGGATTCGAAACCACATTCATGAGCCATGAGCTTATGATGAGCCTAACCAGCCTGACTGTGCCAGGATCACCCATACCCTCTTTGCTGCATTTTTTTAATTTTAATCTGTAAATAATAATAATAATGATAATATCTCTGGCAAAAACTATTTTCCGCTACGGGCGCTGATTTGTGAACTGTACTCTGTGCACATCATCATCATCATCATCATCATCATCATTCATGTAGGCTGTAAATAAAAGCGACAAAAAAATCATAAAACATCTCTGCAAAGAGCTATTGTACGATTCCAATTATTTCAAAATCATGTGTTTATGTCATATACTTCAAGCTGTCCCACCTGTGACACCTATCACAAACACATATAGAGGCAAGGCAACTGTTTACTACTACTACTACTACTACTAATAATAATAATAACAAACATAATACACTCTGCAGAACACATTACGACCTATTACATTATTGGGGACCAAAATCCTTCAGAGAAAAGAATCAAGGTTTATAATAAAAAACATACATCCAATCACTGTCGGGAAATCTGAAGTTATCCAGAATTAGTTCTCGACATTGACATCACACGAAGTATTGCTCTGTTGCCTTCTCTCTATCATAATGAAAAATATCTGAATATCTAAAGTAGTGAACTTCGAGGCTTCTCATTAAAGAGCTTGGTCGATCCTTAGGGAAATATAACACATTAGCAGTGCCATGTTCTGTGTAATTGAATGCATTAACTTCTAGTTGCCTTAACTCGACGCTCATTAAAGATGACATCGATTCATTTAAATTAAATTGTGGCGCCAGCTAGCCGGGCAAGCCTCTGCATTGCACTGTGCTTGTGGGTTTTCTGTCCCCGTCGTCTCAAGAATGATGTGAGTTATTTACTGGAAGGTGCGACTTGTTTACCTTGGAAATCAATCGCAAAGACTTTGGCTCTGAGTCTAGCGAGACGCTGTTGCAACGCGTTTTTATACTTGAGGAAAAACGTAAGACGAGGCGTTACATAGTTAAAGGGAGAATAATTTGTAACGTTTGTTTATTAGGTTTGCTTTAAGTTCTGGCATTGAACACTGTGACACAATGACTGTGGGCTTCTAACCGTGGTAATAGTTTAAACAATGGACAACGCAGTGGTCGCGGCGTTGATTTGTGATCATGGTATATGTTAGAGAAGTGGTCAGAGAATTTGTCAGAGAGGTGGGTAGTGGGAGAAGTGGGTAGAGGGGAATTGCCAGAGAAGTGGTTTAGGGAATTGTCAGATAAGTGGGCACGGAACTTGTCAGAGAAGTGTGCAGGGTAAATGTCAGAGAATTGGGCAGGCGAATGGTCGTAGAATTGTCATTCTAGTGGTCAAGAGAATTGCCAGATAAATGAGCAGCGCAAATATCAGTGGAATTGTCAGGGAAGTGATCTAGGGAGATGTCAGTTAAGTGAGCAGGGGATTTGTCATAGATGTTGGCAGAGGAATCATAAGGGGAATTGTCAGAGAAGTGGATAGGGGAATTGTTAGAGGAATTATCAGAGAAGAGGGCAGTTGAATTGTCAGAGTAATAGCCACTGAAATTGTCAGAAAGGTGGTCTTGAGAAATGTAAATTGTCAGACGTGGATTGGGACTTGACAGAAAAGTAGGGTTGGTCTGCAGTAAACAGGTGAATTGTCAGCGAAGTGGCCAGGAGAATTGTTAGATAGTGGGGTTCGGGTCAGTGATCAGGTGAATTGTTAGAGAAGTGGGCAGGCGAATTGACAGAGGAATTGTCAGCGAAGCAGGGGAATTGTCAGGAGAATTGTCAGCGAAGTGAGCAGGGGAATTGTCAGAGAAGTGGGGTTTGGGCAGTGACCAGGTGAATTGTCAGACAGGATGTCTGTGGAATTGTCAGAGAAGAGGGCAGGATAATTGTCAGAGAAGTGACCAGGTGAATTGTCCGAGAAGTGGGCAGGGGAATTGTCAAGGGAATTGTCAGCGAAATGGGCAGGGGAATTGTCAGCGAAGTGAGCAGCGGAATTGTCAGCGAAGTGGGCAGGGAAATTGTCAGATAGTGGGGTTCGGGTCAGTGATCAGGGGAATTGTCAGAGAAGTGGGCAGGCGAATTGACAGGGGAGTTGTCAGCGAAATGGGAAGGGGAATTGTCAGGGGAATGGTCAGCGAAGTGGGATTGTCAGAGAAGTGGGCTGGGAAGTGGTCATCGGAGAGATAGGGAGTGATCAAGGGCGTGGTCAATGCATTAGGGCAGCGCACAGCCATAGCCTATAGCGGTATCCACAAGGCGTGATCATGACAGTGGCATCTGCCAGTGAGATTCTGGATTTCTCAGCAGTCATCAGCTGACAGTCTGAGGTGGCGTACGCGGGCCTTATTACCACTAATTACATTTCTGATCAATGGTACTTGTGAGCTAGGCGACATCAGTCACCTTCCCACCTGTACAACAACATACACTAAAAATGCATCATTGTGTCCCAAACCACCCACATAAATCGTTTGGCAAACATGCACCTTTTGAACCCTGACCTTATACCTTATACCACAACAACACCCTGAGGCTATTTAATCTTCATCGCAGGGCGCAGTGCAAATGTGTGAATAGGAGCGGGAACATTCCTCACTCAACACCAGCATTTTGTCCATACTAGTTTCGTTGGTTAGTTATGTACTGTACGTTAATAATAACTCATTTTACAATTCTAAGACGTTGTGACGCATTAACTGTATCGGACGTATAATACTCACAAAATATTCATTTGATTATCAGGGGTAATCAGACGCGTTCTCTTATTCAATGAAAGTTCTCATTAGTTCCCTTATTTGTAAACAACAACAACAACGATGATGATAATGATGATGATGATGATGACGATGATGATGATGATGATGATGATAGCTTAATATGGAGCAAATCCCGAAGTGATGTATGTCTTAAAAGTGTACCACTTTGGTGAAACCCAGGAGCAACTGCTGACAAACGAATCATAACGACATATGGCTCCAGAGGGCTTGGACACATGGTAAAGGGTCTTCACATACATGCAACCCAATGTCCTCTGTTCACACAGACCATCAGAGTGTCCTGAGTGTGGGGTAACGAGTCGGCCACTGTGAGTGAGTGAGTGTAGTTTACGCCCCTTTGAATATTAGGTCAGAGAGACCACTAAAATATTTAGATTATCAAATCTGTGCCAAGCAAAGCAATGTCAATAACAATAAGTCCATTGATAATGCATTAGACATGTGTGTCTGGTTTAATTTCGATTACTATCGGCGACAGCGATATGTTGTTCTTACGTTGTAATGATGATGATGATGATGATGATAGTGATGCTAGTGATGATGATGGGGTGTTGGCAGTGGTGGTGGTGATGATGATGATGATGATGATGATTATGATGATGATGTGATGGTGATGATGGTGATGATGATGATGATGAGGAGGGGAGGAGGATAGTGGTGGTGGTGATGATGATGATGATGATGATGATGATGATGATGATGATGATAGTTTGATGAACTTTCAAAAATTAGAAATTATTGATCAAGTCTAGTGAGCAGATTACCCGGCACAAAGTGTTTAAGAGAGAGTCTCCGTCCCATCTCTATCTTCATTAGAACGTTGTAAATAGTCCATTCACTGCTACTGGAAATCATCCCGAAACGCAGATTCATCACGTTAACTCCTTACAACGTCTGGCGTCTTCTGATCAGTTGCAGTTCAATAAAACAGGAAAAGTATGTTTGTCCGAAACTTGCTTGAAGTAGACTTTTCAACATCACTTCAATCTGCAACGTCGTAATGAGGATGGCTGTTGACAACATCGTCGCTCCTTATGAAAACACGGCGCTTCAAACCTACCTATACAAGTTGAAAATGTGTCTGTTCGTTGTTGTGTCAGGACATGAACCTATAACGACAACAAACATCCCCTAAAACTTTCTATAGATTGAAATAGACCCACGTGCTGCTGATGGTGTTAACCGACGGTATTATAATAGCCGCCAGATAGACGGCTTTCGTTTTCAATAGGCCACATGATCCATGTGTCTGGCGGACGTGTTACGGGAGGAGAATTCGGAGAAATAAAGACATAATAGTATTATCAGTCCCTGTTATCGGTGTTCGCTTAGTTTCTTGTTTGAGCACATGATCACGGAACAGCATGATGATAAGGAATATTGGACCATTGGTCTTCTGAACGCTCATTGGTCATTTCTTGATACTCAGCAAACGTTATCTTATCAATGGCGGCTGTTTGTACTGGCGAGCCTTTGATGGTGTCATGCCTTGGGTTAATCACATATCAGATGCTGGGAGATAGGTCTTTAGTTATCGTGTTGTTACAAACAGTATGTGCTATCATTGATGAACTTGATGACTTTTGATGGAGAAGTACTTACACGACATAATACACGTAGTAGAGTTGCAAATAATCATACGAAGACCGACACAGACAGTTGGTTGGTTGGTTTGTTGTTTAACGCCGCACTCAGCAATATTCCAGCTATATGACGGCGGTCTGTAAATAATCGAGTCAGGACCAGACAATCCAGTGATTGATATCATGAGCATCGATCCACGCAATTGGGATCAATGTCATGCATCAACCAAGTCAGCGAGCCTGACCACCCGATCTCGTTAATCGCCTTTTACGGCAAGCATGGGTTGCTGAAGACCATTCTACCCCGGATCTTCACGGGTCTGACACAGACAGACACAGGCAAACAGACAAATAGACATAGGAGGACCGAGGCTGTTCCATACCACCGGCGTATCATCAACTCACCATAGACCCAATCAGTCATACTTCTGTTGTTTACATCAATGGTTTCGTCCTTTTGTTTATATAACAGACTTCGCCGGTCAATATGTTTACTACCCTTGTGTGTACATAACAGGCTTCTCCAGCCAGTATAACTACATCTTATATCTACTCTACTGTATAAACACTGCCTCCTATATATACTTGCCAACCACACTCTGTACATCACTTGCTCGATAACGGTGTCAGAACCTACACCGAAACGTCGCTCCTAATTGTAATAAAGAAGTTGTTCATCCATAAATCCTCACAGCCAAAAAAGTGTAGGTTTCCGTTCTCCGGAGACCTTCCGGAAACATTCCAGATACCTTCCAACTTTGGATCCGGCCCGGATACCTTCCGGAAACCTTCCCAAAAAATGTCAAAATTTGGAGGGTGCATTTTGTTCAATTAAGAGTGAAACATATAAAAAAATGTATCTGAAAATTACCAAGAAAATTGGCCTATCCTTACTTTGTACTTCAACTTCTAGATTCCTCGCCCAGAAACAAAAGAGTAAATACTCAAAGGCTTGAAAAAACCAACTGTGGAGCATTACAGCCATATATAGTCGTAGATGCTCATGATATCAATCACTGGATTGTCTTCCAGACTCTATTATTAACGGGCCGCCGTCATATAGCTGGAACATTGCAAACAACGACAACAAAGCATATGTCTTGCTGATATCACGAGTTTGTCAAAATCTCCATATTTGCATCGGGGGTGAGGTGAGGTGAGGTGAGGTGAGACGAGGTGAGACACGGTGTGGTGAGGTGAAATGGGGCTTAACGCCGCGTTCAAGATTATTGCACTTATACACGTGTGTGTATGTGTATTTCGTTAATTCGTGTGTGTGTATGTTTGTTAATGTGTGTGTGTGTGTGTGTGTGTGTGTGTGTGTGGCTTCTTGTATAAGTCCAGATTAACACCCATTTTATAGTACTACCTGTTGAGATACAATGCCGCAGTTCAACACGGATGCCTAACCCAGACACAGTATACTGACTCCGAGCCGACATGTGATTGTTTCATCACCATAATGTCGAGTACCAGGCATGGATAAAACAAGTACCATCTTTTAACGTCTTTGGTATGAACCACCGACATTTCGCTCTCCGGACAGACGCTCTATCCACAAGACCACGAGGGCGATCCGCGTACCTGCCATAACAGGTAACACAGCGCCCATAAGTGAGAGATTTGTATTTAACGCCGCTTTTAGCAGTGTCAGAGCGGGTCAGCTTGGTGTTGTCGGAACGTCCGAAGTGATGCAGGACAAAGATGTTTGTGACTTTGGTGAAACGAGCAAGGGTTTGGTAGTAAAACCTACAAACATAATCAGGATTATCTATTTTCTATTTCTGGTACGACTAACGACTGCATCTCCGTACGGCAAACGACATTCCACTCAGTCTCCTAGCTAACCCGTCCGGGGAAGAACAGGTCTTCAGCAACCCATGCTTGTCGTAAAAGGCAACTATGCTTGTCGTAAAAGGCGACTAACGGGATAGCGTGGTCAGGCTCGCTGACTTGGTCGGTGCAGTCATCGTATCTCAGTTGCGTGGATCGATGCTGATGATATCAATCACTGGATTGTCTAGTCCGCACCCGATTAATTGCAGATTCCTGTCATGCAGCTTGAATATTGTGCGGCAAAAGATACAAACAAACGAAAACAAAACATCTCTCAGCCAATAACGAAGAGTGTAGAAATTGTCTAATGTAGATATAACTCGGCGAACTTCGTTATCTTGACCACTGTGCCCCCTTTGTTATCATCGAACCACGATCATCTGATTCTGGCGCATCTGTAGACACATCTCTACATACCTAATTAGACCGCCTCACACAACTCCGACAGCCATGGCCCACTTTCACAAACGAGGTCACAGGAACATATGCGCTACAATGCTACACTGCCCATGGAGAATAGGTGCTGTATTCTCAAAATATAAAATTAATAATCATCTTACATTTTGCCAGTAAACATAAAATGTACAGATCGATTTCATATCATAAAGTAAAATTTATATTTGTAGCATTTTGATAACATGAAGCTTGGTCTAATTCTGATAATAAGTAATTACTTAGAGCTTTATGGTTTTTTCTTCTAATTTAGCAAGTGGGGTTACTTTTTATAATAATCACTAGTCCCTGAGAGATATGGGAAGGTTTTATTCAAGACCGTCTCTGATTTCTTTGTCATTACAATAATTACAAGTATAGATTTCTGTGATCAGAATGCGATGTACTGCTGAAAACTGATACCCCAAAGCAACATACGGTGATCAGTGTCGGCGTACAACATTCGGTACTTTGGGCACTGCGAAAAAACGGAGGGCAAGCCGGCTTTCATTTCTTAATTAGCTGTGGCTGTGCAAGCGTCATTGTGTCATTCATTTCATTGTGTGCGTTTCCCATCCCCATGTCCAGAGGGGGGGGGGGGGGGGGGGGGGGGGGGTGGGTGATAAAAAATATAAAACCTCCGTCTTAATAAAACCAAAAAAAAGACATCTCGTACCTTTGATTAAAGGAAAAAATACAACTTGTTTGTTTGTTGTTTAACGCCACATTTGGCAATAGTCCAGCTACATGACGACGATTTGTAAATAACCTAGTCTCTATTTAGTGATTGATATTATGAGCAATGGTCTACGCGTCTGTTTACGATGACCCGTGATCCCCCAAGTCACCGAGCCTGACCACCCGCCATAACTATATATACTCACCGCCAAAAGGAACACGAATGCCTTACATGTTGGTTAATATCTGAAAAAATATTTCAAGATATACTACATTGGTTCGATGCACTAACGAACATACTTATATGATGTGTGATGCTCCTGAACGCATGACTTGTGACGTCATAGATCCATGAATCGAGATGTATCATGTGTCTCGTGCAGGATAAGCGTGTAATGTTTGGAAATCACGTGCAGCACGTCGTGATAAGAATAAAGACGCTCTTAGGTGACACTTGACTGATTGACAGTTGGTACACAGCGAAAACCTTTCTTCGTATCGTACCTACTTCTCTGTAGGTATGGTAAGCGTTTCTTTTGGCGGTGAGTATATGTCGATGATAATTGTCAGCACCATACCCGTCCATGCTCGTGGGTTTCACCAAGGTTTTAACGTCCTAGACTTGTATTGTTCGGGCGTTCCTGACACAAACATGACATGATGTAACTGAAATATTGAAATTATTAAATACAAATCGGCGTTAAACCACACTCATTCATTTCCTCATTGTGGGCTTCCTAATATATACCTGCATGTCCACAGACACCTGGATAAGTTGTCATGTTGCACTGCTCCCAGGCGTTACCGATTGATAATAAATACGATTCCATGTGAAATCTTGAGAAGTGCAATTGTTATGTTGCCCAGGTTAATAATATACACCAAAACCCTGTTAATCTAGATGCTACACATACCACAAAAGTGATATATACACGCATACAGACTACACGAGTTGCAGGCAGATGCCATTTGTACAGTGATAAACGTATCTTGTTTGTTTTTTTGTTTAACACCGCACTCAGCAATATCTTAGCTGTATGTCGTCGGTCTGCAAATAATCGAGTCCGGACTAGACAATCCAGTGATTGACATCATGAACATCGATCCACGCCATACGATGGCATGCATCAACCAAGTCAGCGAGCCTGACCACCCGATCACGTTAGTTGCATCTTACGACGACTGACTGATATAGAAGATTTAACGTGCGCTTTCCGACTACAGCGTATTTCGCTATCCCGTTAGTCGCCTTTTACGACAAGCATAGTCGCCTTTTACAGCCAACATGGGTTGCTGAAGACTCTACCCCGGATCCTCACGGGTCAAGTTGTGTAAGTAAGTATCGAAACAAGTAATCATACACCAATGATAGCCGTTCAATACATGTCGACGATCCCAGACTGAATCGTTCAGATTGCAAGGTTTCATTGTTATTTATTTCAAACACACGCCGCTGAGGCCGCTAACATCCCTGCCTCCAGTGTCAAGCCGCCAAGCACAGCCATGATATAATGGCAACGCAATTGAACTTTAATGGACAGGAGCAACTGATAATTTAATTTGAGTAAAGATAAAGAAACAAACTCTTTAACGCTTTCAATCTAATAGCGCTTCTTGCTCCTCCCCCTCCGCCAGAGTTCCGGGGATTACACCGAGCGTTAGTCTCGCAAAGTCCCGCAAAGTCTCCCTCTAACAGACAGCGCCAACATGGCGCGAGTCTGTATTTGTGCCTAAGCCTCTCGTCAATTCAGGGCCTCTTGGCCGGGCTGCAGGAAATACTCCAATCCAGCGGCAGTATGATCCCCAGTTCTATTAGATCACTGTTATTGAGAGTTCATTCTGAACAAATCGGATTGCAGTGATGAATTTCAAGTGATTGTTGCCCTCGCTGTATCTTACTTAAGACGCTGCTGCCGTAGTTGCTGACACCACGGCCACATGTGTCAGGTTAACTAAATATAGGGTGCCGTCTCATGTAAGTTTATACGGCTGATAAACTCCAGAGACCAGAGAACAGGATACAAGTTATCAGCACAAATGTTCCATCTTCCAGCGTTGTCTTCCATAGCATAGAAGAAAAACTTCATGAAGTGAGTTCATGATCTAATTTCTGTCTTAAAGGATGATTCAGCTCATTCAAATTGGCAGTCCTAGCCGATGTGATTAAGTCTTTCAAACTCCCATGTGTTTGTCTGGTAACTCAATTTGTATCTTAATATCAATCTTACATTTAACATATATAGCCTAATCGAAACAGAACGGTTTCACACATCCTACTTATCGTATGAAACTCGGGCAATGGGTAGGAGACCAGAGCCCTCTTTAACAACATCAACGGGAACCAACATTAAAGACACTGTAGACCCTTTAAAATTAAACGTAGATTCCTACAGCGTGTCATGTGTATTAGATCAAGGTATGTGTTTCAAAAACTATTGATTTTAAAATATTCATCCTCACATACAGTTTACATACAGTGTGACCTGGTTAATTTGAACGGTCGCTGGTTGAACAAATCTGGATTGAGCGATATGGGGTTTCAGGTATAACTTGGTTTTACTGTATATCCAGTTTCGACCAAACGTGTGTTTACCATATATATATATATATATATATATATATATATTCACATATACATGTATATATACACTGGATATAAACTGGATATACAGTAAAACCAAGTATATATGTGTGGATGCTTGAGAAAAATATCCAACTATAGCTCTCCGTTTGAATTGTCAAACATTTATCATACTTTTCCGGTCAATATTTTCAACATCTTGGTGAACTGTACATCTGCAAACATCACTTTCATCACCCTAGTATAAGAATGTCTCTTAAATGAATGTATACATCAAAGAAGAATATATTGATTAGACTCTTAAATCTCGACAAAATGTAGAAACCAAAACAAAACAAACTTTCAGGACGCTCATGTAAAATACATGGAAAAGGTATAACGAATTTAACTGTGGCTGTAGATGCCTCTCTGCTAACACACTGTGTGTCTGTATATCACTGTAGTAAAATATGGTCTCTCTCTTTACGTGCATGAATTCAAATGTCTCCTGATTATGCAACCTCTTCACGGAATGCACCGGGATATCGCCCTGAGTACATAGAGCATTCCATTCCACCTCACATCCATAGGGGTCCAGGGGGATACCGATGGATTTCTGGTAAATCAATTGCCAAGACCAGTAATCTTCAGTAAGAACTATCCCCATAACAACCAAGACCGTGGGACGTCTGGAAGAGAATTACCTGGCCGTATTAAGATCAAGAGAAGGCCTGTATCAATTTCACAAATCAAGTTTTACTATGCCCAGTGTTGCGTAATTTAATCGGAGTCCAGTGATCCGTCTAATATGTCAATAAGAAGGATTGGGCCCTCGCCTACCCTTTGATTTTGGATAGCGCTGTTACTCCTTCAGCAATTTCACGCATGGAGCCATCATGCAACGTGTATTGGGATAGAATTAACCTGCACGTCAGCTGTCACGGTTAATGTAAATGTGATTCGTGGGGCTATCAAATTTGTTACAGTGGCAAAAACATATTTTTTTATTATTGACAAGACCTTCTGATTCATGCAATTGTACAATCGTGGAAAATATGTGATTATCAGGTTGGTGCATTCGTCACTCAGCACTTGCATCTATCTATCTATCTATCTATCTATTACGATATATAATATACTACCTTTTTTAAATACCATTTTTTAAAAATAATCTATGAACTATATCACCTGTTAGAAATTCTGAAAGAATAAAGGTCCTCGGAGACCTATGATTGTCGTTAAAAGCCACTCAGTGCATCGTGTGGTGAGGCTCGATGACTTGGTTGATGCATGACATCGTATCCGAATTGCGTGAATCGATGCTCATGCTGTCAATCACTGTACTGTCTGGAGCAGGCCCGAGTACTTCAATAATCACATTTACTCATATATGTGCAATATTTCTGCGTGCGGCGTTAAACAAGAAACAAACACACACGCAGTGCCCTGTATATGTTTGCCGTCGAAGCACATTGTTTCTGTTAAAGTGACACTAAACTTGAAACAGAAATCGATTATGAACTGACTTGTTTCGGAACAGTTCCCTGGCAGCGGTGATTAGGATACCCTTTCAATTGCTTCCTATCCTCCTTGTGAGTCTCCTATTGCCCAGCACTTGTGGCCATCTGGAGAAACATACAGCGTTCTTGTCCCGACTTTATACTGATATTGTGGTTCACAAATCTCTAGTCAACGTCAAACTAGGAAACCAATAATATAAATACGTTCTTCTATAAAAAAAACTATAAAGCAATAGCCGCTTAAAGATTCCAAATCTCTCTGTGAAAATCCATGTCAACACTCCTTTCCTATGCATAAGATATCGATCGACTTTGAAGCCTTTTTCTTGCTATCAGGAAAATTAGCGGGAAGGTTGGGAAACATTTGTCATAGATTTTCTGTGGTCACACGATCAATGCTGTTGTCTCCTATGGACAAGGCCCTGGTATAGATGACAGTGGTGATAGTGTTCAAGGCTGCAGCAATATTCCAGCGCCATATGATTCGAGTCAGGGCCAGGCAATCCCATGTCCGAATCGGCAATCAGGGTCGAGGGGTTACAATGGCAAACTATTAACCAAATTACAGTACCTGCTTGTTTGATGCGTGTCACCGTATCCCAATTGCGTAGATCGATGCTCATGATGTGAATCACTTGATTGTTTAGTCCAGACTCGATTATTTACAGATCGCCGTCGCATAGCTGGAATACTGCGGAGTGCGGCGTTAAACAACAATCAATCAATCAACTATAAATATTTGTTTTATGTTTGTTTGTTTGTTTGTTTGTTGTTTGACGCCGCACACATCAATATTCTAGCTACATGACGGCGGTCTGTAAATAATCGAGTCTTGACCAGACAATTCAGTGATTGACATTATAAGCATTGTTTGTTTGTTTGTTGTTTAACGCCGCACACATCAATATTCTAGCTACATGACGGCGGTCTGTAAATAATCATGTCTGGACCAGACTAACCAGTGGTTGACATCACGAGCATCAATCTACGCAAATTGGGATACGATGACATTCATCAACCAAGTCAGCGAGTCTGACCACGCGATCCCGTTAGTCGCATCTAACGACAAGCATAGTCACGTTTTTACGGCAAGCATGGGTTGCTGAAGACCTATTCTACCCCGAATCTTCTAGGGTTGTTTAAATATATGACTTGTAGGACATACAGCTTGAACGGATGCGAACTATTTGTCTTCCCAAATAAACTGATACCTTGGCGATGTGCGAATATGAAATTAGTTATTTGATTCAAAATCAGAGTCAAAAAGCTGAATAAGGAGAGAAATGTTGAACATTACAACATTTGATTTTTCACATCAAGAGGATTTTGTCAAAACCGCGTCTGGTACAGATATCAGTCGATCCATGTCTCGGTGGAAAGCCTTCTCGAATATACCAGGAACAACGTTTCATCGTTCATTAGCAACTACACGATATAAGCTCTGGACGGCCCCATCAACGTATTCGCACTACACGAGAATAGTGGGAGGAAGTCCTTTTAATCTGTTTATGATCACTGGATTCGCTCGGACTGACTGCAATTATTGACGTTTTGGGTATCATTAAGTCGGCGTGTAATGCTGGAATAGAGAACAGATCCACATGTGCGTTGATGGATGGTAATGATAGGCTTTGAGCACCATCATCAACACCTGGACATGGTGTGGGATGTCAAATGGCATAGTTAGACAACAGGCTTATACTTCCGTACGCATATTGTGTGAATGGTCGGTAGGGCAGATCATGCTTACAATTTTCCCGAACCCCAAGTGTCATCTCTGACCCGCCTTGATTCACTCATGTAATTTTCACCGCTATTTTGCCTTTTTACCTCAAATAGAATATTTTTCGGAGGATATACGAGACTGGTTACTCTCTGGCGTTAACGTTTAGAATATGCATATAATTGATAATGCAATAATGATAATATAATTTTGTATTGAGACCATATATGCTTCAGTCTCACCTGCAAAATGAGATATTTGCCTGACTATGAGCCTAAATATATTACAACATTACAATTTTGTGGCGGACAATTTATTTTTGTTGAAACAATATGAAGCATAATTATTTTTTTCAAGAGTATTTTTCAATGTACTTTTTTAGATATAATCCAAGCCCCTCACTCCAATCCCCGAATATCAAAGTTCCGCTCCTTAAACGTAGAATTCAGATATGCTTTTGTTTCTATATGGTGCTCATTTTATTAATAATAGTTAAAATACATATATGAATAAAATAAAAGCGACAACACATTTCCATAATCCCATGACATATACGAAATTGTGATGATACACGGTGTTCGCGAAAACGTATCCTAATCCACAGATGGCACCCATCAAAACACATGCAAAGGCACGCCAAATATTCATCTGAATCCGCACGAATAAACACTGTGGTTCTTAGTTATTCATTCCTACGTCATCGTTATCACACATGTCGAACAATGATCACTTGGAATTGACGGATACTTTCATATTTTGACACTCAAGTGAATTTTGTGGGGAAAACGTTTCTCGCCAGCGAGGGTCGAACCATCATTATATGATTTTCGGCCGCGTAATAGTCAAAAGTCATTAAAGTATGAAATTAACAATTACGTATTTTGAAAAATTTGTGCAATCATTAAAGGCTTTAAGAAAGGTATGTACTACGGTGTGTTAAAATGTGATCCATGTAGTGGTGTCCTTGTGACTGTATTTAGATAAACCTTTGAGAAGAAACAAATAGACATATATACGATCCCTGTTCAGGGCTCCATATATTTACTATAATACCCGTCAGCATATTTTCAAAACGTGCGAGCGAGTAATAGATTAGCCATTTAGGACCCCGCTAACTTGTTAATATGAGCGGATTATCCTTCGTTGTAAAGATCAAAAGGCGATGTAGCATGACGTGAGTGCGACAGCTGCAGAGAACATATTCCACTAGGATAAGGCAAAGACGACTCACACAGTACACATACAGAATACCAAGTCCTGGAGTATTTTCACATATATTCCACAAACGAATTTTTCTCAGTCTAAAAGATGGAATGTTTTAAGTTAGAGAACATAATCGTGAGCGGTCGGTTCGTGAACACGAATCACCCCCTCAGGGAGAGGTCGGCGAATCTTACAGTTCCTCGTTTCACGTGATGTCCTCGAGCAGAATCTGTGACTGTTGAATGTGTACCAGGGTTGTCATGCCACTCTTGGCAATCAAAAAACAAGACACAGTATAGCATGTTTTAAAGGGCTTTTAGAAGAAAATAACATCTTAGAGAGATATTATTAATTTTTTCAAATTTCGTGTCGCTTTCATTCCGTCTCGATGCAACTCGTATGATCTCTGTGACTTGAGATCGACGGTATATATCGGAACCGTGACTATGCTCTTAGTTTGTAATGAAGGTTCTGTTGAATACGAAATTACACACAATTTCGTGATTGTATTTGTGCAAGGTATGAATTACTTTGTATTAGATATATAGGCTGAACTATAACATAATTTTGAATAAGAATACCTATATATTTGAACAAAGGTTCGATGTTTAAAAATATACTTCTATGGTGAGGTCGACGAATATGATGATGGTGACGACGAAGATGATGACGATGATGATGATGACTATGATGATAACGATAATGCTGCTGAGGTGGCTGATAATGATGGTAATGATGTTGATGATGTTGATGTTGACGAAGATTATTATAAATGATTCAAATTTCACGAATCAAGCTTCAAATGTGTAAATAGCAACGCGAAACCACAAAATTAACAATCAAACGGGATTTATGTATCTGCCAACTCCATACAGAGCAATGAGGAGGCGGACTCGTCACAAGGTGATGACATTATGACAAGGTTGTTGCCGTCACAGATTAAAAGCGCAAATCTTATATGTCGAAAGGTTCTTGACCGAATAATAATGTTTCTCCTATAAGCACCCCACTAGCTATAGCTATAACATTCGTCGACGCAGATCCTAAAATACTTAAATGCCAGAATACTATTTATACGATTTCGGTAAAAACGGTAACCATCGCATATTTACAGTTCACTTAGGTTACCGCTCGTTGAATTACCACCACGGTTAAATTCAATTGGATACTCTGGAACTCAAGCATTATGTTACAGAAAACATTTTCTCGATTCGTGAAAAACGGTAAGCATCGTATATTTACACTGCCGTTGTGTTATTGCAAGATGAATGAACACCGCGGTTGAATTCAGTGAGGTTCTCTGCTGCGGATCCAGGAGTACATGGAAGCACGTCTCCTAGTTGGCGTCTAGAACACGGTCGAGATAACCTCACATTGGAGGGAACGGGCCAAAAATGGACAAACACAAATAATAATGTCTAAAGGTCTCCGATGGTGCCGCGAAGCACATGATTTGCGCGCTCAATCGTTATTTGATGTCGTTGTTAAGAACCTTTTCGCAAGAAACCCTTTTATAGGCAGCATAACTGGCATAGTTAGGTTAAATCGGCCGAGGGCTAGTTGAGGTATTTAAAGTAGTTGTTAAACTGTATACCGACGGCTCTTCACTATGGAAATGAGATCTGTAAAACTGGTATTTTGCTTTATATACCGTGCAAGAAATAGGGAATATTTTGGTTTGAGATTAAACTAAAGAAAAATACATCAATGTCTGGCAATGAAAGAAAGTGATTTATGTGGCAAGAACATTTCCGAATTCAAGCTCCCAAAGACAATATTGTGACAGTCTTGAGACACGTGACCTCCGACAGAACGTGCAAGTAGTGGTATGTCAGGTTATCCATTGTCACTCAGACACGGTTGGGAGGAGACGCTTATTCTTTTCTAGGAACCAAGCATTCAAAGACACTTTATAAAATACATTTAATGATTCAGACAGCAACAACAGCGATCATGCGACCCTTGCAACATGAGAATACTGTTGCCCAGTCTGTCATCGGCAGAGTTAGGGCCTGAAACCAACAAACACATAACGTCGACGATCGACACCGCTCTGGACGCCAAAAGGTAACAATTCCTGTCGAGGAAAGAGTAGACAGAAAGATGGCATTTAAAAACCGGTTGCAAACTGCCACTCAGAAAAGGGACTGGTTGCTACAGGCAACGGGTGTAAGTGTACATGCCCTGAGGATACGATGCCCTGAGGATGCGATGCCCTGAACAGATGCGATTTGCGTGCACGAGGTCCACGTGTCATCCCACGACTGACTGCATGTCATTTGACTCAGAGGCGCCAGTGGTGTTGGGAACCTTTTATGGACGGTAACGTCGCACAGCATGATTTGTTTTTGGGTTGTGTCCATTATGGTATCAGGTGGTATCACAACGACTGGCCGAACTACGCTTCGTGTTGTCCAGGGCAGAGTCACAGGTCAATACTATCAGGGCAACATCATTGCGCCAATCGTGGTGTCACTTGCACAACGCGTTGGACAACGTTTCATCTTTCAAAATGATAATGCAAGTGCTCTTCGCGCCAGGATTGAGACCCAGGTCCCCCAACAGCAAGACATCCATGTTATGCCATGGCCAGCACTCAAACCTGGCCTCTCCCCAACTGAACACGCCTGGGACGTCATTTGCAGACGTTTACGTCAACGCCAAAATGCACACACACACACACACACACCTCAATTGAATTGGCGTTGCTCTCTCAGATGAGTGAAGTCAGGCTGACATTTGTCGATTCATCAGAAGCATGCCTCGAGGTGTACGTGCATGACTGTCCAACAGAGGTTGTTTTACCCGATATTAGTGACATTGGCAGCAAAATGCAAATTTCGAAACTGACTCCCGACATCTTTAACGACCTAGTACGCCACCATGTGATCATACCAACCATTGGAACACATTAGGCCTGACCGCCTACATGTACGTCCCGGCAGATATAATCAAAGCATTCCATTTGCTAATACAATGTAGATCAGAAGGTATATCTCGATGATCCCAATATCCCCTACGGGATACGGGTACAGCGTTGAATCATTTTGGCAGCGAATCCAGGATCCTAGAAATGTAGGAATACGACTACGGCTTTGAGTCAGATTTATACAACGTTTCTCAGATGTATGAACATTCATATGGTAACGGTGCTGAATGAAACTCTCTGTTGTTGGTGGTGGGAAATCTAGGTGGTGTGGTGAAATGGGTATTAACGTCAAGTTTAAGATTGTAACACTTACTTAGCGACGTGCATGCGCGTGTGTATGTGAGTGTGTGGCTGCTTATACTAGTCCGGACCAATATACTAGCCCACTGAGATACCATGTCCCAGTTTAACATGAACACCCCACTCTAACACAGTATACTGACTCCGACCAGACAGGTCCTTGTTTAGGCACTTAATATGTCGGGCGCCAGGCAGGATATCAACAAGTACCATTTTTAACGTCTTTTGGTATGACGCGGCCGGGGATCTAACACCGGACCTTCCGCTCTACGGGCAGACGCTCTCGGCCACGGAGGCGGTCAAGAAATCTGTTAAGTCTATTATCAGACGGAGTCTTGCTTTGATACAGAAGAATGGTTATTTAAACGTGTGTCATCAGACACAGGAGGAAATTATAGCAACATTTAGCACTCACATTTATTTCAAGTGTTATTGTCTGTTCACACACAAGTCGACAAAGAATTAACAGCTCCCCACGCTGTCCAGAAAGGACAGCAGTAATAATCCACTTTTTTTCAAAATCAAAAGATAGTTATAAATGCCATGCCATAAGATATTATTATCTGTACGTAACCTATAAACTCATTGCTTCAGGTTCAAATGACATGCGATTAACTTAATAAGGTTTAGTTTGCTTGAAGGTAATATTTTCCGATATTCTTCCGCCATGTTGCACAACGACATTTGGCCACGAATCGCTTTGGTAGATTCTCCGGCAGTCGTGCAATAGAGAAACTCCAACACGGGAGATTACTTCTAAAATCACATTATTCCTTAATTCCGTGATTGTTGAAACCCGCTAAAGCGGTGATTCAATTAATAAATTTGACTTTGACGCGATTGAAGGATTTTCAATTACATCAGCTGCAGTTTGTCCGAAGGTAAATGCTTGCAAATTGATTTAGTTTCTAGTTTCCGGCTTTTGAGCACAAAGCAGTTTTATAAGCGAAACATTGGGCCAAAAACAGTTCCTCTAATAGTTTCGGCATGCAATCCTGTCGGAATCTGACTGAAGAATTACTCAACTCGGCGTCTTTGTTTGTCCATCACTACAGGAAAAATGTTATCTTCTCTTGGAAGGACAGGCTCCATGAAAACAAAAAAAAGTGACGAAAACCTGGGGTAGAGTTTCTCATGTGCTCCACCGAAAATGAATTAGTCCAATTGCCCTTCAGCAAGGTTGCCACATGATACTGTGAGAGTGTCTGCGGCTGATTGATGTTTCGAGAGGGGATGCTCAGGATTGATGGTGCAAAGATTGATGTTCAGGAACTGTCAGAGACCCATCAAGGTTAATTGCAAAGCAGGAGATGACGAACTGGCCGATAATGTATTTCCCCCATGTTGTTATAGGTGTTGTAATAGAGTATTGCGTATCAGTCAGGAGCGTTATCCTACTTTAAACATAACTCACTTCACACGATATTCTCACCTGGATAGTCGAGGCAGAATAGCATCCCACCTCAGTTTCAAACGAAAAGTTAACGAAAATATTGTGTAGTGAAGAGTGAGTGAGTTGGGTTTAACGCCGCTTTGAACAATATTCCATTTATATCGCGGCGTGTCAGCTTAATGTAGGAGGGAAGTCCGCAGTGATGCAGGTCTCAGACGTTTACCACTTTTTTGAAACCCGTGAGCATTGGTACGATGCTGACCAACCTAGGGTATTTTACACAACGCCAGGCATTTTATAATTATAATTATATGATAACGAATTCCAAACATGTTTATACTTTATTTCATCACCCAGTGAAGAAAAATAAAAAGTAATAGGATTAAAAGAAAACGAAAGTCATTGTATATATTTTCACGTTTTTGGCTTCTCATCCTAGCATAAGTAGTATATTATATGTTTCTAAATCCTTTCGAAATAACATAACTCAATCTGACGGAAAAAATGATAGTAAAATGTCTTAAGTATTTTGGCGATTTGGGCAATTTACAGATTGACGGAATTTACAGATTGACCGTAACAAAAACAGTAAAACTAGTCAACCGGGACGGTACTAATTCCAAATGAAAACACCAGAAAAAACAATTTTTTGAAAAACGAATCATAGAGATATGCAATTGTCAGGAAGGAAGGGATATATATTTAAAAAAAAAAGATGTTTCGATGCGCCGAAGATAAGTGTTCATTTCCCGTATGGAAACAATGTGTGCCAAATCTCGGTGTTACCACATGGTAACATGGCTGAAATATATAATATAAGCGGCATAAAACATCACTCATTAACGTATCCTGTTCCAGGAAAGATCGTCATTATGAAGTCCCCATGTAGTGCAAACAGTTCATTACATTCATCGCTTCAATCACTGGATTGTCTGGTCGACTTTAAACAGACCGCCGTCATATAGCTGGAATATTGCTGAGTGTGACGTTAAACAATAAACAAACAAAACATATGCTTCACTTGATAGTTGACGAGACACCTAAAGGTAATCATCGAGTGCACATTTTAAACACCGAACGTGTCTCATATTAATGTGCTGTGTTGGGCGAACAAGGATGATCTACACACAAGTCACAAATGCTAGTCTTTTCCCACGGTCCGTGTGCACAACGTGACAATGGTGGCTTGGTTATTTCAAGTACTGATCCAGGTCTTCCAGCGGAAGGATATCGCTCGTTAGCTTGCTTTAAGCACCATATAAAACCTGTAACAGTTCCTACAAACACCATTGCGTTCCGAGACAGTACTTATACAGCCCGATAATGTAATGTCTCTTGTCATCTACCTATTAATTTGGCTAGTGAATAAAATTTATGACACGGAATATGCATTAATGTACCATGGCCTGTAATGTCCCCTTGTTCTTCATCCATGCACATATTTGACCATCCCATTAGGCAGCATAGATTCATCATTACCGACCGACCCCAATAACCCTAGTGTAACCAGTTGTTTCGCTTTAATACACAATCCGGGTTCAGCATTTGTTTTCCATTCCGACTTTTACATTTTTGCGTATAACATTCCTCACGAACAAAACTTGGATTTGTGATTTTGCAAATCAGGAAAGGTTTTGAAATCGTGGTGGAGAGTTGTGGTACCATTGTGAATATGTTTTTTGTGTTGATGAGAACGAGTGAGTTTTGCTTTACGCCGCTATATATTGAGATTTATAAGCGCTATACGAATCATTCTAATCACAAATCACCCCACCCCCTCTCTCATTGTCTATACGAATCACTCTTATCTCAAATCACCCCACCCCCTCTCTCATTGTCTATACGAATCACTCTTATCTCAAATCACCCCACCCCCTCTCTCATTGTCTATACGAATCACTCTAATCACAAATCACCCCACCCCCTCTCTCATTGTCCATATGGTCACGGTTACTAAATATGCCAACAGCAAACTACACAGTTTTGTAGCACGCCTGTTGTATTTGTTAACGATAATGTGATTGAATGTAATATGATGTGTGAACCAATCACATTAACTATTATACTACCGACTTTATTATTCTTTCTTCCGGCGTGGGAATCGGCTTAGGATCGCGCACTCGAAATCATAGAATTTCTTTGGACGTGCTAATAAGTTTAAAAAAGACCAGATGAGACTTTCGACCATGACAGGACAGTCTATTGATGTATTGCGCTCTTTTTTAGTTCTCTCAAGAACGTTTTCGTCACATGAAAGTACATTTTACATTTCTTTTAAATGACATGGAAAAAGGGATATTTAAAGTGAAAAAAGAACTAGCAATCCCCACTCCCTGTCACTGAAGCTGATTAGCGTTCGTTCAAAACTTATGCTTGTCGTAAGAAGCGACAAACGGTATCGGTTGGTCAGACTCGCTGACTTGGTTGATGCTTGTAATCGCACCCCAATTGCGTGGATCGATGCTCATGATGTCAATCACTAGATTGTCTGGTCCAGATGCGATTATCTATAGACTTTTGACATATAGCAGGAATATTGCTGAGTAACAAACAAATATTCCAGCTATATGACGGCGGTGTGTAAATAATCCAGCCTGGACCAGACAATCCAGTGATTGACATCATGAGCATCGATCCACACAATTGGGAAACGATGACATGCATCAACCAAGTCGTCCACCCGATCCCGTAAGTCGCCTCTTACGAAAGCATAGTCGCCTTTTACGGCAAGCAAAGGTTGCTGACGACCCCCATTTTACCCCGGCTCCTCACGGGTACACCGTAAAGAAACATTCAGCTTGTGTGTCATCGTGTTCCCTCACTTGTTGTCCTCTGCGAACTCTCCTGATTCTATTTGAAGATACCTCAACCCCCATATAGACCACACCTAATTACTTCCTAGAGCCGCACAGACACATACACTGATTCCCATGTGGTTTGACACTATCGTAAGACCAGTCCGCTCAGTTGGCTACACATTTAATCATTTCGAGTCCCCAGGTGTTGATATTTTGACTAAGCATGAATCTCATGATCATTCAGACAACAAACTAGATTACCTCTAGACAGAAGGTGCGAAGAGAAAAAAAATAAACTGTTAAAATACATCTCGCGGAGCACACGCAACCAAAGTCATTGGGGATTATGACTTAGAATTATTAGATTCATAAAAGCCGAAACGAAAACAACTTATGTGACGGTGTAATCATGATAAACAAAAAACAGTCCCACTGTATCATTGTACTTTACTGTTAGATCCACTTAAGCCCCCAGGTGTGTAATTTCAGAGGTATATCGTATTATCACTGGTGATATGGTGTTACAATGCATAACAAATGTTGTCAGTGTAGAATGGAACTGAAAACATGAAACATGCTTTGTTAGTAATATAATCGTTGTCAATGAAACCTTATATCAATATTGGTATTAACGCTTTTCAAACTGGCGTTACTCCGAGACTTGGTCGCGATCAACACCATCAATATTAAGTTTAATCTAGATTAGGAATCTTAATTAAATAGCTGATCTGCTCTCGGTCTTGTAAATCTCCCTCAAGGGGGTGGGGAGGAGACATGTGGTCCATTTTATTGGGATGTTGTGGGGTATTAAAGTGACGGATGGTGTCACTCGGAAAACATTTACACATTAAAACAGTACTTAGTTGTGAAGAAATATGGTCATTGTCCTGTGAGTTCTAATCATTATTCTGAACGTTATCGGTTTCATGGCAACCCCCAAAGGACTGAGTAGAAAGAACGTGTGGTTGAACCTGTGAACAGCTCACAGACACAAACGAGGTGAAGCAGAGCAACGTCGGTCGCGGAAAGGAGTTGGATGGGTGACCGCGTTCGGCAACTTGACTTCTGCGAGTTTCAAGAGCATCGGTCCTGTCCCACACTGAAACAAGTAGCAGATATGGAGTCTCCTTAAGAATGTTATTTTGTTCGAAATGTACTTCTGTTCACTCAGCAGTGAATGGGTACCCGGTAGGATGAGAGGGCGATGTGACCGTTAACCTTCTAGCGCCTCTCGGCTAGCTTGGGTTGTATACACCACAGGGAGCTGAGATTGATAAACTACTGCATACTGATCCACTGACCGGGGTTATAATGGTAGCGCTTTGAGCATGCACCTTGTGATATTGCTGGAATATTGCTAAAAGCGGCGTAAAACCATACTCACCCACTCACTCACTGAAGCAACGTAAGTACACCCATTATTGTTTGTTATTATTACGTCCCCTTACCGTCTCCTTATAGTAAGGGTCCACAAAGATAAGGATCTGATGGTCACGATGTGTGACCCCCGTGCTTATCCCTGGCTAGAAGACCGCCTCCGTGGTCTAGCGGTAGGGGGTTCGAAGGTCAGGGGTTCGATCCCCGACCGCGTTATACCAAAAGACGTTAAACGATTGTCATTCTTGTCACCCTGTCTGGCGCTCGGCATCAAGGGGCTAAACAAGGACTGGCCGGCTCTGAGTCAGTACACTGTGTGTGTCTGAGTGACCTCATATTCCTGGCTAGAACATTCCCCCTGCAACACATCCTGGCCGTAAGAGGTGACCGGGTTTCCGGGTTTCCGGGTTAGAATAGGCAGGTCGTAAGAGGTGACCGGGTTTCCGGGTTAGAATAGGCTGGCCGTAAGAGGTGACCGGGTTTCCAGGTTAGAATAGGCAGGCCGTAAGAGGTGACCGGGTTTTCGGGTTAGAATAGGCAGGTCGTAAGAGGTGACCGGGTTTCCAGGTTAGAATAGGCTGCCCGTAAGAGGTGACCGGGTTTCCGGGTTAGAATAGGAAGGTCGTAAGAGGTGACCGGGTTTCCAGGTTTGAATAGGCGGGAGAGGTGACCGGGTTTTCGGGTTAGAATAGGCAGGTCGTAAGAGGTGACCGGGTTTCCAGGTTAGAATAGGCAGGCCGTAAGAGGTGACCGGGTTTCCGGGTTAGAATAGGCTGGCCGTAAGAGGTGACCGGGTTTCCGGGTTAGAATAGGCTGGTCGTAAGATGTGACCGGGTTTGCGGGTTAGAACAGGCAGGTCGTAAGAGATGACCGGGTTTCCAGGTTAGAACAGGCTGGTCGTAAGAGGTGACCGGGTTTCCGGGTTAGAACAGGCAGGTCGTAAGAGGTGACCGGGTTTCCGGGTTAGAACAGGCAGGTCATAAGAAACAATCGATCATATCGATGGGGTAGTCAGGCTCGATGACTTTATACCCTGACGGTGTGGATCGTTGTTGACAAAATCAGTTTCTGGATTTTCCGGTCCAGACTTTGATTATTTCAGCACACCTTCAACTGCTAGAGTATTGCTGAGTGTGGCTTTAACAAGCACAAAAATATGTGTGACTTTAATGTTTCCATTCCATCGTGTCTAAACTGTGCGGATTGCTAAACGATGTTTCCATTCCATCGTGTCTAAACTGTGTGGATTGCTAAACGATGGTTCAATTCCATTGTGTCTAAACTGTGCGAATTGCTAAACGATGTTTCCATTCCATCGTGTCTAAACTGTGTGGATTGCTAAACGTGTTCCTGCGTACAGAGCACAGATCACAAAGCAACGTTGGTCGCGGAGAGAAGGTGGATGGGTGATCTTGGTTGGCAGCTTGATTCCTGAGAGTATCTAGGGTTTCGGTCATAACCAACACTGAAACACATGCTATATGTGGTGTCACCTTAAGCACATCACTCAGTTCGAAATATTCCTCAGCGCAGCGAATGGGTACCTGGTTGGAGAAAATGTTAATACGACTATACACATTCTAGCGCCTCACAATGCAGCTTGTGTTTTATTCTCCATAGGGTACACAAGAGTCAGAGCCTTGTATTGTATTGTAGAGCAAGGAACTCGGACGTATTATATATGGACGTATTGTCATTATAACAACATACCTTTCTTGCCATCTAATACGTACCAAGATACATGTCTAGGGGACATCCTCCTTGTCTCCCCATCTTATCGTCCATCTCCACCTCAGTTCCTATTTTGAAGCGTTATATTCACTCGTTATAGACCAGGCTTATCTCAATCCTTTTATATCATCCTTATCTTCCATCTTTACACTTCCTTATCTCCCACGTCTAGCTTCCAACTTTATCTGCCATTCTTAGATTCATTCCTTATTTCAACATTCGCTCTCATCCTTTTCCCCATTCCGTATCTTTATTTTTCATCTTATCTTCCAACCAAAGACTCGACAATGTTACACGGAGTCAAATTACACTTTGATCACGGCGTACAAGCATGGAGTTTGAAGGCAGATCAAAGTTTCTACGCCTTGTTAGGATATGCTGCTATCCGGCATCACGTTAATATTACGATCTTCGTTCTGTCATCACACTATCAATAGTCTTTCTTTGTACATTTGTCATTTTGAATTTTCCTCCACAATAACCCGACACGTTGTGATATGAGTCAAGTGTTCACTCTGGGTTTAACTCGACTCACTAAGTGCTGAGAGTGCATACAGTGTAAATACAAAAGGCCAACGTCAGAAAATTTGGAGAACATAAATATCATGATTAGTGAGTTCAAGTGAGGTGAAGCTTGTACTCTTTCATTTAATGTGTTTCCTATTGAAAAAAATATTAATTATGGTTATCTTAACGTTAGATATATCACATATTATTTCCCGTTATGTAATTAAAATAAGGCACTATGCCCTAACATTTCAGCACGGTCTCTGACATGTTACATAGATGCATTAAAACGTCAATCTCAGAGAATAATCAGTCTTGATTATCCGCCGAAACATTCCTTTGGGTATAAAAGGCAAAATAGCAGTTATGGCACCAGGTGTTCTCGAAAAGGACAAGCAGCAGAATTTCTGCACTTGTACCCAGCAGATTCAAGATTAATGCTCTATGTCAATGGATTTTCAGGTAAATTATTGAAAAATCTGGTCCATGATAGAATGGTATGCAGGAGTACTTGCGGCGTCAGGAAACAAAGAAACATTTACATTTCTAACTTAATCGTGTGAGTGGCGGACGGTACCTGTGAGGCAGGCCAGACTCACCATTTTCGCGAATACCTGGTATCATCAACGATTTTCAGTGATCCGTTAACATATCCACCATTATTTGACCTTTTACGTCCAGTGGAATCTGTTTCGGTGGATAATCGACACATAAAGCTCAACAATATCAATCTTCGGTAACAATATTTCTCTGAAGTTTCTCTCTCCGAACTAACTTTGAATATGTTCCTATTACCATCAGGACGGATGACCTGCTCCATGGCTTTATACCGACGCCCCTCTGAACTCATCAACGGCGGTGGCCGCAAAGACATCAAAACGTAAACTCAGTTAGAGTGAAAATAGAGCAGCCGAATCGCATACACACTCGCTGTAATACGATGGAATTACAGAAGAAATAGCTGGCGAGTTATTCGCGTGATACAGTTTGAAACAACTACTAACCCGTATTCATCGCTTTCATGTTAACAATTAGATTAGTCCCATCACGCTACTTGGCGTATGGTATTACAAGGAATTGCCACAACCTCTTCAGAACTGGAACGGATGTTGGTCATCGGTTGCCTCTCTGGATGAGGGTACGCGTTCAATGGCTGGATACGGCGAAACCCCGTTGATCGGATTCACGTGAAATCATCTTGAATAATAATGATACATAAAAGCGACTCGTTGACATCCAATTTGTTACACAGTCTAAAACAATTGTTCGTCAACTCAATAAATAGAAGATTTAAAATCCAGCCTGAGCATGCCCTCTGAACCCGGAGACCCTTGTACGATTCCTACTACAGCAATATTCCAGCTATATGACGGCGGTCTGTAAATAATCGAGTCTGGACCAGACATTCCAGTGAGCATCGATCCACGCAATTGGGATTGATAACATGCATCAACCAAGTCAGCGAGCCAGACCACCCGATCCCGTTAGTCGCCTTTTACGACAAGCATAGTCACCTTTTACGGCAAGCATGGGTTGATGAAGACCTATTCTACCCCGGAATCTTTACGGGTCGTCAAACAGACGGAAAGACAGAGACATACTGCGTACAGATATATTTAATTGTCTCATTGTATGACCCCTGGTACAAACCTGGGCGACTATGCTTGTCATAAGAGGCGACTAACGGGATCGGGTGGTCAGGCTCGCCGACTTGGTTGATGCATGTCATCGTATCCAAATTGCGTGGATCGATGCCCATAATGTCAATCACTGGATTGTCTGGTCCAGACTCGATCATTTACACACCGCCGTCATATAGCTAGAATATTGCTGAGTGTGGTGTTAAAAAACAAACAATCAGTTGTACAAACTACTAGCATCTGAACAACATTGTACCTCCATACTGCAACACGACAAGATAGAGACATACGTCTGCAAATAGGACATTGCTGAGTGCGGCGTAACACAACAAAACAACCAACCATCAAACCAACTGTAAATAGGCGAGTCTGGGCCAGACAATCATGTGACTGACTTCATGAGCATCGATCCCCCCAATTTGAAAATATGACATGCTTATCACCTAACTCCCCGAACATGACCACCGGAACCATTAACTCGCGTCTTAGGTTGCTAGGGACCTTAATTCTTACTCGATATCGCCAAGAATTTTACAGAAATGATTTTGACATACACATGTCATATTCAACATCATCCGGGCTATGTCACACCAGCCTCTAAGGAGCACAGACAAGGCAACGATATGCGACACACCATCATCAAAGTCATCTTGTGCCAACCAATCCTAGTTTCAGGTTAATGAGTTAATGTTACTCGTACATGTGTGCTGGGCACGTCGTGGTATTGTTCCACACAACACCAGCGAGCTGACATAGCGCTGTCAATCTGTGAGATTTTTTAGACCTTAGGCTCCTGATTGGTCATAGGACCAGAACGAAGTCATTGGGAGACCGATGTTTAGCAAAGGCTCACCGACACTTTAGAACAACATTCCCATCAACATCAAGATTGTCAGAGACATCAACGAATTCAAGGGACTTTTAAAAACACATCTGTTCCAATCCACATGCAGCTCTGATTGACTCATGGTTCACTGTCGGATTTATGCAAAAACGCCCTTGAGCCGGTCCAGTCTGAGTATTGGCGCCATGAAAAAATATTGAAATTCCCGGGCAAAGAAAGTATATACTTAAAACATAGATTTGACCGCAAAACTACAAACGATATCATAACGTTACAAGGCTCAACACAGATGCCGATCGCATAAACTGCAAACTTTATTTCCAGACCACAGACCCGTGAAGATTCCGGGGTAGAATAGGTCTTAAGCAACCCATGCTTGCCGTAAAAGGCGACTATGCTTGTCGTAAAAGGCGACCGGGTGGTCAATCTCGCTGACTTGGTTGATACATGTCATCGATCCCAATTGCGTGGATCGATGCTCATGCTGCCAATCACTGGGTTGTCTGGTCCAGACTCGATTATTTACAGACAGTCGTCATATAGCTGGAACATTGCTGAGTGCGGCGTTAAACAGCCAACCAACCAACTAAATCCAGACCACAACTATATTTTAGCCACCATCAAGCTTGGGTGTCTGCATTCTTTAGCCCAGCAGTTTATATTATTAGGAGTGAGTAAGTAGGATTAAACGCCCCTGAGAACAATATTTCTACCCGATGTGATACAGTCTAAACAGTTACCATTGACAATCTGCGAACATAAGTATTCAACCCAAATCATAGTTTTCCGGAACGGTATATTGACACAACGCTGCACAGCGACTCGGCCAACTGGGCCACTGATGGCATCACATAATCTTGAGACATATTCCTATTCTTGCCGGAATTCCCAGAGGAAACTACCGTACCAACAAAGACTTCTCCATTAACCTGGCTCTCCATTTTCAACGAGCTACTTTGACCTACCAATAAAGTCTCCTTCATCAACGTGCTATTTGGTGCTCCGAGGCTTCTCAATAGTAGAAAGATGCTCTAAAACTACCCTCCGTTGACGAACTGATCGTTATCTGTTAAAGTAAGGGCGTGGAGTAAATGAAACTAGGTCAAGTGTCTTCAAGAAGAAACACCTCTGGACATTACGAAGACTTTGAGGTTAAAATGCACATACATTACCCCTCAATATGACACTTACAGATTGGAGACAATAGGTAACTGTAATAGCAACATTGTGACATCCTCATTTAGCTTGCATAAGAAACTATGTGCTGTTATTAAATTCAGAATTCAAACTGACAATCTACAACTGTCCATTGCGGTAGAACAGAGCATGCTTATCCTCGAGTCATCACTGATTTTCAGTGGCCCATACATTATATTTCCGCGACTTATAATATTAACCGTCAATGTGTGATTTTGCATCAAAATGTAAATATGAAATGTAGATTATACTATGAATTTAATGAGATTGTCCAACACATTGTCAGCGGATGCCCAGCTTTGGCACAAACACAGTATCTTTAGCGACATGATGGGGTGGATCCATCCTTTTATTAGTCTTCGACATGTTTGAGGCTTTGACGTAGAGGGCGTTATGGAAAATGATAAATACAAAATGTTTTGGAATAAGCCCGTATACATCCTCAGACCTACCGAGGCCAACACACCTGACCTTGTCCTTTTTGATAAATCCAGTGAAATCATTGAAGTTTCTGTCCCTTTTGAAACCATTGTGATTGACAAGGTTCAGGAAAAACATGGCAAATATGCGGACCTCGCTTTCGAAAAGTCACGCTTGCATCCCTCGTACCAAGTTGTCCGACTCCCCATTGCTCTCGATGCCTTAGGTTTGGAACCTTGGTTTACTGACATTTGGAGTGAGTGAGTGAGTGAGTTGGGTTTAACGCCGCTTATAACAGTATTCCAGCCTGACTGTGCCAGGATCACACACATCCTTCTTTGCTGCATTTTTTTAAATAATAATAATAAGATAATATTAATTTTGTTTCCCTGCCTGGGCTTAGATATTTAGGGGATAATGAAAGGATTATTTGGCTGTGAATTTATTATGTTGTGTCTGAATGGGGCACCCATACTTAATTGCGGCATGGTATTTTAGTGAGCTAACACCATAAAATCGGACTGGTACGCGAAGCCACACACACGCACCTGAATAAATGCCGCTATAGGAGTGCCGCTTGATTGCGACGTTGAGCCCGATTTTACCCCACCCCACCCCACCCCACCCGACCTCAACTGTGAATCGATCATAGTGATTGTCTATCAGGAAATTAAGATACGTTCATTAATGGCATCTATCTACAGTACACTTCATATCCTCAAATGGTCATAACGTAACTGACGAACGGCAAACATAAAGTCAAAGAGCAATTGTTTGCATCTGTTTCGGGATGTAATTACAACTTCGTTGTGAAGGTTCAATATGATGAAGTTACATTGTCAACCAATACTAAGCTCCAAAATACAAACAAGTCATTTGTTAGCGTTAACGATTAATTCAGACGGGTTGTCACTTGTATATGCCGGAAAAAAAACGTGTTTGCTTGATTGCCGCATGGACCATGATGGAAAGAAATATACTCTTCCTGTTTTGTTTGATCCGTAACACGGAAGAATTTAGCATCTGAAATACAATCAAGAATAGCTGTGAAAGGCGCCTGGTTTTTAATGGTTGAACATATCTATCTGAAGATAACAAACGAGCAAAGCATTTACGGGTATGTAAAAAAACCAGAAAAATAAGAGTCCGTGCTCCGAAGACGAATATACAATTTAATATCACTTAATCTTCTGCAGTCATTAGTCCGCTAGACGCATTTCTGTTCATTAGTTTTAAGTGAGCATGTTAAATGAGGTAGTTTTTAGCTATGTTGTACCTTCAGTGTACACAAGACATGTCACGTTCTTAATATAACCAGGAAGGAAAGTGTGCGTACAAAAAGTCGTGACCACAGACACTGTTATAAATGTATTTTGTTCAATTTCGAGGAAACCTAAGACAAATGAGTGGGAAGTTTTGTGAATGACTAGAAAAACATGTTAATGTAAGTGTGCGCTTCGTTGTGGTGACGTTAACGAGATTTCGCACTGTAGACACGCGCGAACACCAGACACATTTACTGTGTATGTCTCGTAATATGCTGAAAAACATCTATTCAGTGTATGAACGAGAAAATGAGCGAAGGAGACGACCCTTTTGCTGTTTTTGCAACCGTTGAACCAAGACACACACACACAAGATGAATGAATGAATGAAGGAATGAAGGAAGGAGGGAGGGAAGGAAGGAAGGAAGGAAGGAATAAATCCCGTTATTCGACGCTAATGATAAGCATAGGGTGCTGGGGGCCGTTATTCATACCCAAAACCCCCACTGATAGTGACGGTGAATGTAATGCTGATGAAGAATATAAGTATACCTTTCCGAACGAAGGGATCGTGATGAAATGCTGGTGAACTCAATGTTCATGAACGCATTTCGTATGAATGAAGTGTTAGAGAATGCAGATGTACTCATATAGGTCTCCGATTGGGAAATAGAGTGCAAAGAACAAATAAACCACCTGCCTCGCTTTTACCCATCGGCATCTGACCTCTTTGAGAGAAAATTATATATTTTATTGAATAATTACAAAACGTTAGATGCACAAAACAGTGCATTATTTTTTAATACGACAAGGGCATCCCTTAGCAAAGAGAAGTCTCTACAAATTTCTAGTGTAACTCGTCGGTCAATGTCAACTGTTCTGTATAAAAGGGCTTGGGGCAAGAGGTCAAACAAATGTTTTATATTTATATTGGTTGCGGTTTTCTACTAAAAAGTCAATAATTTCGAACACAATCGAGGATTAAGGCAACAAATTATACCAGATGCCCACGGCATTTTGAAATGAAATTTGATTATTTTTTTAAGATCTATCTTGAAAATTAGTTTTGACATTATCAAATCAGTATACGCCTTTTTACAATCCGTAAATATATCTTCAATCTTACTCAATTTCTCGAGACGTTGTGATATTTGTTTTAAAGAAAAAAAATCTAATGAACTTTGTGACAAGAAAGCGTTTGATCACAAAGAACGTCAAAACATGTTCGGTGTTTTTTTTTACATATAATTTCTTTTTTTATCATTTTGCAATCCGCTAATATTCCGCGCGAATAATTGTAATACATTTGAGAGAATTGATTCTATTTCCAATTTTCAAATTTGATATAGCAGATAAAAAATGATATTGACAATAAATCTATTTTATTTTTTGTCTTTCCTTTGACTAAGAATTTTGATATTTACCCATTTTGGAATTTAAAGGAATGTAACACTTTGTAATTCAACATTATCGAGCGGAAAATATTTTTTAGTCGTTGATAAACACGTTTCGTGATAACTTAACTTTCAGATGACAGAAGCTTTGGAGAAACACTGTCACTATGAAATAATATTCACACATACTGAGGACACACTTTCCCATCGAAAATAATTCTGAAAGCAATAAACTAGCTAAATATCGAGGTTTTCATGGATGGCGTGACATTAGGGACTGTTTTTTTAGATTAGTATTTAAAAGATGGTCATATATTTTTATAATGTACCAAAGAGCTTTATCACCTTAGCTGTTAACTATTGAACGGTAAAACCAATTGCTTTGAATTATTTCGTTTGAAAAGCATGATTTTTGTTATTCTGTACCCGCGCACAATACGAATGCTTAATCAATAGAAACACCAAACCACCAGAGCATCAGCTGCAATTAGGAGTGATGTATTTTTTGTAATACGTGGTAGGCGTATTCTTAATTTCTAGAGCTTTGAAAGCCTTTACATTAGAGCAAAGTGTAATTCGTGCAACATTTAACATTTATTTCATTATGAAAAATCACTCTGGTCGATAAAGTTATTTGATATGTTCTGGTCATCGGTTCTTAAACGGCCGTAATCACTAGGTCGAGGACCCGAGAAGATCCGGGGTAGAATAGGACTTCAGCAACCCATGCTTGGTGTAAAAGGTGACTATGCTTGTCGTAAGAGGCGACTAAAGGGATCGGGTGGTCAGGCTCACTGACTTGGTTGATACATGTCATCATATCCCAATAGCGTGGATGGATGCTCAAGATACCACTCACTGAATTGTCTGGTGCAGACGCGAGAAGGAGACAGGTAATATAAGAAAGACCATGTCCGACAGTGAGAATAAAGGGGGTAGCTTAAAGACCAACTGATTCTAGTCATTGCGTGCCGTCTAGAAAACAGTTAAATCACTGTCAAGTGATATCAGGATAATATAGTATAGGGACATTAACCGGATGCTAACGGCTAAAATATAATAACCAGTACTAAGCCAACCTGTCCTTAATAAAGCTCTGATTTTTTTCTAAAACAAACGCCGTAAGTTCAAATGTATGATTGGCCGAGAGAGTATGACGTTAGCAATGGTCGAGCCATATTTCATCGGGTGCACTAAAACTGAGCTTTACAAATTGCATACATGTCGAACCTGAATCGTATGCGATGCGAATCAACGGTTTAGCAACTAGCGACCCGAGGCTTAAGTAGATACATGTAAAGTGTGTCTTCATCTGTCCGCATCATTGGAGTAGAAGGAAGTAACGCGAAGACTTCTCCCCACAGGTTGCCGAGTCCGGTGTCAAAGTTCAGACCTAGTCGCTGCATGTATAGCCTTGGGTGAAACTGAGACATTGTTGGTTACAAAGTACGGTAATCAGAATGTCAGATTGATTTCGTTTAAACACTCGAGTCAGAAGTTAAGTAGAGAGTTGTGAGAATACGCTGATTGAAACACCCCAAAATGACAACTGACGCAGGCTATTAGACCAACATTGAATCCCACAGATAAAGTTTACTACTATGAAAATACATATTCTACAAAATAAAAAGTATGATCCAAACGGCGCCGCGAGCAAGGCCTTTGATGTCTACATGTCACAACGTTTGAGGTACAATCGAGTATGCTCTTTCTATGAAGATCGACGTGTAGAGATTTCTTAAGAAAATGGAAAAGGTTTTGTAATTTGTCCGCCAAATATAGTTATCTTATTTAAAACGATATATCCACAAAAGGAAAAGGAAAATCCAAAGGGAGCCCAGAACAACGCTTTGTTCAGCGCAGAGGCAATCTAGACTTGTCAAATCATTCTAGACTTTAGTTAGATTCGTTATTCTTATTTGTTCTCTGGGACCTGGGAGACAGACTACTACGCTATGACCTCTTTAAGATTACTTATGTATGGTTAACGAGCATTGGGCAAACTGACGTCCACTAACGGGTGTTCAGGCTCTTCTTTAAATGCTTTACGACCTGTAAGGTTTGGAATTGGTCTTCGGCAACACATGCTTGTCGTAAGAGGTAACTGACGGGATAGGGTCGTGTGGATCGCTGACTTGGATGATGCATGTCATCATATCTCAATTGTGTGGATCGATGCTCTTGATGACAATCACTGGATTGTCTGGTCCAGACTCCATTATTTACAGATCGCCGTCATGTAGCTGGAATATTGCTGAGTGCAGCGTCAAACAACAAACAAACACACATAAACCGTTTCGTACAAATAATAGACGCATGCCACTTTCTGTTCACCTTTTCGCGAACACCTGGTGTCATCACTAACTGACAGTGCACTACAAACAAATACGAATGACATAGCAGAAATCATACACTGGACTCTGCTTTAAGGATATGTTTCTTATGATTTTGGAAGAGGTTTTTTCGCTTGTACCTACTGTACACTTCACACAAGGGAGAATATATCAATCACAAAGACACCATGCCATTGCCCCCAGCGCGCCAACATATGATGTTTTCAATCGTTGACATAACACAAGGTGGGGGTGAATGTACGAAGATACAATATAATGACAAAGCCAATGAGATAGGATTAATGTACAAAGATAACAAAATTATGACGAAGCCAACATGATTAAGGAGAGGATTCCATTAAGTACACGGTAGATGTTGTGATGACAAGGTGCAGGCTATTGTGACAGAAGCAATAAGGCAACCCAGATGTCCATAGTGGTTGATGATGTGACTTTGGGCCACAAAGTGTAGTAGCATATTATTAAGTATTATTAAAGAAATACTATTCAGGTGGGCTAATAAAAAGCGTGTCGATACTCCGAAGGGAAGGTCGTTATTTTTTTTATTTTCCAATAAATATTTATATACGTACATCAAACACTAGGTATAACATTTGATTATGATTAAGATAATGATAGAACATGAAGCTATGTTTGTATTTGAAGTATACACAATCTGGCGTGTATGTTCGTGTGTATCAGGGATCATCCACAGGGTTAATAGGAGTGTGTCATTCTCAGGAAGATGACAACAAAGAGGCGTCAGCCTTTTGGGCATCAATCTCTCATAACGGTATACTGGTCTTACGAAGGGCGGGCCTTGTCATAACAGTAGATGGCATTCATAACGAGCAATTATGTTTATAACACAAGATGTTAAAAGCGTTCGACCTGAATTATCAAATGGATCAGATTTGTTCAAAGTGACACACCTGTAATAACTCGAGTCATAACTTTCTTTGAAATGTAATGGAAATGGTAAACCTTATTGCAAAGAGCGATTAGAATCCCAGAGATATTTTGGACCTGTCACTGCATATAAATAATGTTACTTTTTACCACACCCAACGGCTGAAAGAAACATGTATTTGGCATGGCGACATCACTGTCACATCCATAGTATACTGAGTCCGAATAATATTTATCTGAAATAAGAACGAAACAGTTCATGTTTCGTAGCAATATCTAAACCGATGGGTTCAATTGTCCTGGAAATATGTTTCATCATTGTTTGAATAGTGACATCATAGCACCACATTGAATCACTCGTCATGCAGGCCTCTCACCTTTTGAGTACGCTCAGAAAGAGAAACATTTGTATTTGTAATGTCGATACATATTGCTTGATTTCAGAGTTGTGAGTGTTCAATGAGGATCGACATGCGCAATGATACTCTCAAATCTGAAAACACACAATTATTAAATTAAGTTATATTTAATCGAGAATTTTAGAGCGCAACTGCTCAAATGCGCTTCAACCATGTTTAACCTGGTCAAATGCTTTCTTGAAGAGACAGGTCTTAAATGTTTCGGATTGATGAAGCAGCTTTCAATAAAGTAGGGATGTCATGAAGACCTTGTAGTGATGTCATGAAGACCTTGTAGTGATGCACCCCTGTGACCTTTAAACAAATCGAAGTGTACCTGCAATAGGCCATTGACTAATAAACCATTCGGCCTTTCCACAAGAGAGGGGGTTTCCATTTAAGCTAGTAGTAAAACCCTTTCCATATCCAATAGATGAATAGAAATCTCTACATAAACCCAACTAAGTCCCATTCGCTGTCTGGGCTGCGTGTAGACGGGGCAAAAGCCCTGTGCTGATGATGAGCCTAACCAGCCTGACTGGGCCAGGATTCACCCTAACCCTCTCTGCTGCATTTTTTATTTTGAACTGTACATAATAATATCAAATGGAAGTTCACGAAACAATTAGTTTCGACTTTGTCTTTAAGTAGGTCCTTGGATGTGTTTCCAGAGATGCTTGTGATGTCCAACCAGATCTTCCAATATCTATACCATTGTATGGGACCCTAGAAAGGACATTGTGGTGATTTCGCCCTCACTAAAACCATGAACAACTGACCAAATTAACCAAAACCCGCCAATGCTTCATTGACACATTTGGACCAGTCGTCGCGCTTTAAATAATATTTCTGTTGTTTGGTTTCCCCCAAATGCGACAATGCGACAACTCGATAATATCCCTTCTAAGACTCCATACCACGTTGTTTGATACTGTTCTAATTTCTGAAGTCGGTGGTTCATAACCGTTCAGATGAAATGTCAAAAGGTTGTGCACTTTGAACATGTACTTTACAAAGTATTGAAAACAAAACTTCCGTTTAATGTCGAAAAGTTGACGCTCATTTTTAATCAGTGGATCAAACATATTTTTAAAGGAAATAATGACTTCAATTAGTCGGCAGGAAATTACGGGAGCTGCCCAACTGTTTGGAGTCATGTCTATGTACGCATGATGTGTCAAGGAAGACGATATGTCAAATGATGCCTCACCTCAAGGAGAACAAAGTGCAATGTGTCACAAGGACCATGTGGAGTAATGAACGTAATAAAACGGCCAATACATGATCACATCGAAATTCATGTTGTTGTGTTTTGTGTGATGAAAGACACGATCTATATAGTAATGTGATGCAAGACAACCATGGTCTCGTGTATCGCTGGTTGTGCTGAGTGTGTGGTTAAACGCTTGTTTCTGTGTCAGCATGAAACTAGAGGATTTGGTTAACACAGCAGCCAAATGGCTTCTGTGGTGTCGCGAGTACTAGGTCTAACAGAATGTGATACACAATTTTATTCATGACGACCTAAAGCCCAAACCATTATTCATAATTTCAACGCCAGAAAATAATCAGTCTCGATTATCTGCCGAAACATTCCATAGGGCGTAAGAGGCGAAATACAGGTGAAAATAATAAGAATATATCACTAAAAATCAGTGATGATACCAAAAAATTCGTCAATACCTACATTATCCCGATGGTCAGGTGACGCTTACTCTTGAGAATTTTTGATATGTGAAGAGTCTCCATAAATACACTCAAAAACAAGATGTTCTTGGTTTCCTGAAATACAACAGCTCCCTTCTGCTTAATTATAACGACTTCTATATTCCGAGAAATCTCTAGAAACGGATACTTCTTTTTAAAACATAAGACTTGACCTCAAGTACAGTTCAGGGCATAGTTGCTCATGAGCGAGCTTTGTCCTTCAACGGTTGTGTTAAAATAGCAGTTTCGTCGTTAAACCCCAAGCAACCCATAGTCAAACATTCAAAAACATGGCATTCTCTATATCCTTAGCTGAGATGTAGGATTCTCATCTAACCCGTGAATATCCGACTCGGAATTGTTTTTCAACAACCCATGCTGGTCGTAAGAGGCGACTAGCGGGATGCATGTTATCCTATCCCAATTGCGTGGATCGATGCTCATGATGCTAGTCATTGTACTCGTCCACAGTCACTGCCCGGTCTAAACTAAATTATGTATCGACCACCGTCATATAAACTGACACCCTAAATAAACTTTACCACTCTAAAAGCTTTAATTTCAGTTATAGATATTCAGAAGAGACGAGATTGACACCAATATGCGAGCAAGGTTATAAACCGCTGATCAAAAGTAACTTTACCACTTTAAACATGAAATTGGAAAATATTAAAAACACTAGTTCAAACTAAAACAATGCAAAACTCATCGTTCAAACACAACAATGCAGAAGTGCAAGTCCACTGCACGTTTTCTTGTAGAAAATGCAAAAAAGTGAAAAGAACACGTGCCACATGGGCAGCCGAAACTACCCGTGCAATTAGGGTTTATAAATGATACAATGTCAGACACTCACATTGATGAAAAGAAACTGCCACAGAAATGCCACGACTGACACCCGAGCAACGCAAGCGGGCCCTGGGTATGATACAGATGGGAGCCACACCTGCCCACATTGCTAGAACTTTTGATTGCTCAGGCGTTGCTGTAACTAACCTGGTACAACGTTACAGACAGACAGGGTAGACATCAGACAGGCCAAGAACAGGCAGGCCCAGGGTATCGGCGCCTAAGGAAGACCGGTACTTGCGTACTTGGCATCTCCGGAATTGATTCCTGACAGTGACGTCATAAAGGACGAATCCCTTAGGGCATATGGCTAGTGGACAGACAGTGACCAAGCATCTCGGGGCTCAGTAAGGGCTTAAGACCTTCCTGAGGACACTTATTGACAGAGTGACATCGTTGTCAGAGATTGGGATGGGCCCGGACTGTACGTCGTTGGCAGCGACGTGACTGGCAGAGAGTCGTCTTCACTAATGAAAGGTCCTGTCTCTTCAGAGCGTGTAGGCAGCGTATGTACCGCCGAAGGAGAGAACGAACGACGGCGAGAGGAAGTCAGGCCGTATGACGAAGGGGATGTTTTGGTGTGGGGAGGATTTTGTCGGCGGGGGAGAACACCAGTGGTCATCGTTAACAGATATGTGACAGCTCAGCGTTATACGAATGACATTCTTCGTGCAATTGTCCTTCCATTTCTGCAACAGCTGCCACGTGATACCATTTATCACCATGACAACGCCAGGCCCCAACACAGCTCGAATCATACAGATCATCCTTGCAGCCAACAAAGTCAAAGTGTTGACATGGCCTGCACGCTCCCCAGATATGTCCCCAATCTGGGATGTCATGGGTCGTCGTGTTCAACAGCGACCACATCTTCGAAACAACTGAAAAGAACTGACCCAGGTCCTCCACGAAGAATGGCGACGTATCCCACGTGGCGTCATCAGACGACTGACGGTTTCTGTGCCCCGGATTGTTTTTGCGTGTCTTTAAGCAGGGGTGTTTATACACATTCATTATTTGACGTGTCATTGAACTTGAGCAATGTGTGTCTTTTGGCCATTACGTTAAAAGCTAATTCTGCTACCCCATCTCAATTCGGGCAACTGAAATGCCAATATTGTATGCTGTGTGCCTGTCATTTTAAATGTTGATTTGGTTGAGATTTTGCTTTTTAATCCATTTTACTTCATGCTTCTAGTTGTGTTTTTTAACTCGAGTGATTTATTAGTTTATTAAAGTTTCTGTTGGTCGTCAGCAATATTGCTGAGTGCGGCGTTAGAGAAAGATCGAGTGAGTGAGTATGGTTTTACACCACTTTTTGCAAAGGCGGGGCACCAGAAATGGGCTTCACACAATTGTACCTCTATGGAGAATCGAACCCGGTCTTCGGCGTGACGAGCGAACGCTTTAACCACTAGACTACCCCACCGCCCCCGTCAGAAGGGGGCAAAAGAAGCAGACAAAAAAATATCATCATCCGGAAGCTGCTAACCAAAAATAATAAAACAAAAAATGCCTGAAATCTGTTTACGCCAATGAACGTTTGCCAATACACAGACGCACAAGACGTTCTCGAGTTCTTAAAACCAATTCACAGCTCTGTTGCTGGAGGGGAAGTATCATCATCCAATAGTCAATACCGGCTACTCAGACAAGACCTAAACCTTAACATCATATACAAGCCGGGAATTGCTCTTGTTAATGGTGGGCCATTCACTGAATTGTGCTGTTTGTGTATAATGCCAATTTTCAGCTTACTGGTCCATGGTGTTTATGCTCCCCAAATAGCGACAGCATCCGACTATAGGGCTCACACGGGCTCACGGCCATCGTACATGGATCCTAGCATTAGTTGTCCTCAGTGTATTACTGTTGCTGCAGTGCTAAATCTGGTTATTACTTTTGAGCGAAGGCCAAATTCATAACTAACATGGATCTATCCACTAAGCCCCGCGTCCACATGCCTCACAAGTGATGGATGTCAGAGACTGGCATTGTCAGTGCATTATCTTAGAATACTTTTTCAATTATACAGAAGCCCAGGTTTCTGTGAGTGTTCATATCAATATCGATGTTTTACCGTGCCAATCTTATCATGATGATGATGCTGAACTCAGTCAATCATTCTCCGTCTGTTATGGTGACGTCCACACTGTTCATCAGCTTGTATATTTAATGGGGGATCCTTCCCCCTAATGCACGCTGATCATGATATCGATTTGTCAGCCTCAAACCATGACATCCATTTGTCAGTATCAAATCATAACATAAATCTATCAATATCAAACCATGAAATGCATTTTTCGGTATCAAATCATGTTATCCGCTTGTCAGTATCAAATCAGGCCTAGGATATCCACTTGTCAGTATCAAATAATGATATCCACTTGTCAATATCAAGTCAGGATATCCATTTGTCAGAATCAAATCATGATATCCACTAGTCACTATCAAATCAGGCCTAGGATATCAACTTGTCAGTATCAAATCAGGGTATCCATTTTTCGGTATCAAATCAGGGTATCAACTTGTCAGTATCAAATCAGGATATCCATTTTTCGGTATCAAATCAGGATATCCACTTGTTAGTATAAAATCAGGCCTAGGATATCCACTTTTCATTATCAAATCAGGATATCCACTTGTCAGTATCAAATCAGGATATCCATTTTTCGGTATGAAATCAGGATATCCATTTATCGGTATGAAATCAGGATATCCATTTATCGGTATGAAATCAGGATATCCATTTTTCGGTATCACATCAGGATATCCATTTTTCGGTATCAAATCATGATAATATTATGTTTGTTTTTGTTGTCAAATCACGATATTTGGCTTTCAAATCGAATCACGCTAGACCAAGCAGTTAAGTACCTCGTGTTTTCGTATTGGCTTTTGTAATTTTATCGTATTGCAACTGATAATAAATATATCAATGTCTGTGTCCTGCATATCACCATTAATATGATTCATCATAAAGAGATACAAAGTGTGTGCTTAGTTATTTTTCAGGTGAACAGTTGACATGCCTTTGCATGTGTTTTTGACGGGTGTTACCGATGGGGCAGTAGGGGCTTACCTTTTCGCGAGCACCTGGTATCATCACTAGTTTTTAGTGATTCATAAACACATGCTCATGAGAAATCATAAATCGAATTTTAGCAGAGATTCCTTGTTACTATGGAAGTAGTTATACCGTTTTCAAAACGCGTTTGTAACACGACATATCTGTTTTCTTGTGTTCTTGATATAAGGAGTACTGGACTCGGGATCATTGGCCAGTCCCTACAGGTCACACAGAGACAAGGCGCGAGCTTTCCATACGGCCCTGAGTAGACCATAAGTCGAGATAAAATAGGGTTTAACGTCGCGTTCAAGATGATTGCACTATTATAGGGACGTGCATGCACTTTCATGTGTGTGGCTACTTGTGCCAGAATTATGCACATTTAATAGTTCTAGCCCACTAAGATACCATGCCACAACTTATCATTCATACGTTTTTCACTACACAGTATTCTTGAATTGACGTAACACTGTCGGACTACATCCACGTTCCCAGGGATTCCCTGGGAATTCCCTTGCACCAATAAATACTTAACAACTGTTTGTGATCATTTAGACTCTTTGATCTTGCGCTCAGCGTTTTAGCGCACATTGGGAAAAGAACGGCCGAAGGAAAGCACGCCCGTTTATGAATATTCTCACGACGATTCACACCAGCGAACAAAACGACGAAATGTACATCCAAACTAATGCTGTATTGACTCGACCAATGTCAAGACTGACAGCGACAGTCTACAGCAATTTATGAATTTATTGAGACATCTTTTACAATCACCTTTCAATGATCGACCAGCTGATCAATGACCATACATATAACCGACACAGGTTCATTAGCAACTTTGGAAAGCTCTCCCGTCACGTTTATCGTGTCGGCCATTTTGACGTCATGTATATGATGTAAATGCGTCACGACGCGCTGTCATAGTAACTGACTACGTGAGGTAGTTTATAAATAGACATCTCTCATCTAATGATGATGTTATTTGAATGTATTTGTTGTAAGCAAACTACAAAAGATGTCACTGTAACCATGCATACGCTCATGTCACCTCTACTTTTGAGAAACTACTTCACTCCGCGAAAACAGGTGGTTCTTGTATGGCTGTGCAAAACACGTACTAAATGAAATAATTATGTACAGGTCTACATGCTTCGAGGTAAAATATAGTGATATAAAACAGTATTAAGTATGAACCTTCATAGAGATGGGGCGAAAACCTTGCACGCTCCGACGTTCATACAGTTTGGCCCTCACTCAATGAAGGTTAATACACCAGTGAACTCACACAAACTGAAAGTCAATTCTTAATTAGTTGCGATCATGCGTTGCTATGCCATGACTTTGCTATTGCGTTACGTTGCTATGGACAGCTTTGCAACAGTGGGAGAAGTTGAGTGCACCGACCAATCAGCAAGAAGGAAAATAATGAGCAGTGACAAAAATGTAACCGACAATATGATCTCATTTAAATCAGACCTTTTACCCCTATACGATGCATCTCTTCATGATCATACGAGGACACCCCCATTGTCACTTGAACTTTGATCAAGACACACGGCGCAGTGGCGACTGGCACAGACTAATTTGCATATCACGTGTCCGGCCTTTTCTCTTGTTTGTAAACAAGGGTGCTTTTTCAGAAATCAGTATAGAACGGACTAATGCAAATATTGTTTTGCAAAATTATATAGATATGCTACTACAACTGCGACAGTGATTTGCATCACAATATATATTTATACATCAAAGTGACCGTATCGCTAGCTCTCCGTTGGGCTTCGATGACAGCACGTGGAGCCGTACAACCAATGTAAAATAAATAATATGCAAAAACAAGTAGATTTTCGCGTAAGGGATACTTTCGTAATGAAACGTAACCATTCTTTGACATTTGTTTATGAAAATGTATAGACTTGTCAAACATGAAACGGATGAAAAGCATATGCAATATCTTGAATGGACTGTGAAAGATGTGACAAATCGTCACATGGCACTGGCCTGTAGCACAGGTACTATGCTGGCTGGCTGCCGGCCGCATGGAACTCTGGGTAGGAGAGTGTGATCAAGATGAAGGATGCGTGGTTTCTTTAGCCAATCAAATGTCAGCTTTCTAAAACTATTAAGCTTCATTTCTCCACCCTCGATCCGGATAGTTTGATCTTGGCAAAAGAAATCCGACACAGGCTAAAATATATCCTCCATAGTACACAGTTTTTGGTGGAGATGCCACTTCACTCAGAAATGCCAGGATAAATGAAATTTCTGCAACAATATATTAGCGCGACGTTATTGCTTTTGCGTTATTTTCGTTTTTAAGATACAGAAATAAGATGCGCCTGTGTAAATGCTTTGCTCACTCGTACTTAGAATTTAGAAGTGTCGTAGCTGATTGGCTGATGGGAAAGTTCACCCGACGCGGCCTCCTGTAAATGTGTCCTCAGATCTTCACACAGAGAGGTATCGTATCAGAGCAAAAAATCTGATTTAATGAGATTGTGTAACCGATATCCTAGTCCCAATGGGTCATGGCTATTGACTGCAAATAGTTACAAACCCCGGCAGTGCCCCTTTAAGGGGATTTATATTAGTGTGAGTGATGTGATCAAAGGCAGCGATGGTGCGTGTGGCCGAGTTGTCTAAATAAATGCGACAAACCCATTTCTATAATAACAAGAAATATCCGAGTCTGTTGTGACATTCCTGCTATATCAAAAGCATGAATCACATCCAATTAGTCAAACCTAATAACATTGAGGAGATTCCTAAGGCGTGTCAGAAAAGCACTGATCGTGCGTTCTTCCCCCGATTGTGTTTCTAGGTTTGTCGGCACCATACCCGAGCTCGTTAGTTTCACCAGAGTGGTAAACGTCTGAGACCTGCATCACTTTCATTAGGCTGACGCGCCGTGATATGACTGGAATAATGTTCAAAGCGGTGTGAAACCCAACTCACTCACTTACCCTCCGCACATACATAGTGTGCTGCACACATGACCATGTATAGCAATCCACACAATTCAGTCACGATGGCACGGTATCATTATGGTCAAACATCGTGTTTGTTTGTTGTCACTTTACAATATTCCAGCATACGACGTCGGCGTGTAAAAATCAGAAAGTCCCGTAACGGGTTTAGTTAGCATATTTCTTACAACCAGCTTATGTTGCAGTGGTCCTATTATCAACTGGAATCCATACGGGGTCACCTCTGACGGCCTGTGTGTGTTGCAGGGGTCCTCTTCTAACCCGGAATCTCCTTGGGGTCACTTTTTACGGCCAGCGTGTGTTGCAGGGGACCTCTTCTAACCCGGAATCCCTACGGGGCGAGGATTACGCCCAGCGTGTGTTGTAGGGGCCAATTCTAACCAGGAATCTCTTCAGGGTCACATCTTACGACCAGCGTGTGCTGCACGGGGAATGTTCTAACCTGGAATCTCTACGGGGTCACCTCTTTCGACCAGCGTGTGTTGCAGGGGGAATGTTCTAATTCGGAATCCCTACGGGGGTCACACGTTGTGACCACCATATCCTTATCTTAGTGGACCCTAACTATAAGGAGGCGGTAAGGGGATGGTCTACTCAGTCGTTCGGGGGTTGCCACAAAACAGATAACGTTATGAATATTGATAAGAACTCACAGGACATTGATTATTATCTCTTCTGAGCTGTCACACCTTATACGAGTACTGTTAACGTGTGGACGTTGCTCTGAAGGATACACACTGGTTTCCTGAATAATCCAGAACAATCCAAATGTACCATTAAACTATTTCTGGTGCAGCCATACTGGATCTGGCGTGATGTTCGACGCGGCATATTATACCAATAACGAAGAGCTGACTATCTAATGTGACAAAACGAACCATTCTTCGTGAATGTCCACAGCTTGGTCCTACATTGTCTACCACCATGGTCGATCCCTCACCAACTGTCCCCGGCAGTCTGGGCCAAGCCATTATGATATTTACGTTATCATTCTCATAGACTGTGTTTGCATGGATGGTTTCTTGTTTTTGCATGGGTGGTTCCTGAAAATCGGTCACACATATTGGCTCAGAAGAATATGGCTGGAGCATGTGGTAAAACTGTTCATTCGACCTATGGACAAATTGGATCACAAGGCGTCATGAGAACAGTTGCAAGAGTTGCTTTCACAGACACGTTATTATGAAATGGAACAGTTTCTTGTGTCCACATACCTGAATCCTTACCGAATGGAACAATTTATTGTGCCCGCATAACCGATTCCTCACAAACTGTAACAATGTCATGTCTGCTGGGACGGTCTATAGTAAGGTCTTCTCAAGATGAGATTATGATCACCAGTTAAATACGTTATACTTTCATTGGGTTGGTATATTCCTTGCTTTCCTTTATCTGCATTCTCACACTTCCAACGTGGTATCGAAAAAAAACGTGTCTTCTTGTCGAACTGTAACCTCAAATTGATTTTCTAACACAACAGCTCCCGAATGATGGAGCTTGTTAAGAATTAGAAAATATGTTTACAATAAAGCTATTGAAGGTGAAACAGGACGCCATCCCACTCATGACAAAACATAGGTTAAACTTAACGAGGATGGGATCGCAAAGATACCCTAACCAATGTTAAAAACTACTTAAAGCTCTTGATGACAGTGGTAAAACGAATTGGGGCTCCAATGTCAGGACATTTATTATTGTCATGTGATTATTCATTTGTGCGGATGTCCAAAGACGTAGCGGATACAAATTTGTTCTTATACTCTTGTAAACAAAGACATGTGAGGTCTAAACTGGCATGATAGTATGTCTTCTTCACGTTTCTCAAGCCATTACATTGATATCAGCCCAGTATGGAACCATAGAAGTATAGAAGTATGTTAGATAATACATCACTTGGTATGGCTTTATGTTAATTCAGAGTGTCGTTGCACAAGTTCAATTTCAATTTTAGACGTAGATGTGAGAAAAGAAAATTGAAATGGATACCTGTAACAAACTGAGAAATTTGGGATGAATTTAATGTTTTATTAGTATGTGATAAGTATAGTATATCCCGAAGTTTAACAATATGCATAAAAACAAGAAGTTAATGATCAGTCTCTTATGAGCCAACAACCCTGCTGTTTTACGTTCACTAGCCATATTGTTGAAACATATATTCTCTGTCAGATTGAGTTTCTATATCATACATATCACGTGACTAAACAAATTAAACTGAACTGTCAACTGTAGAATTGGCCATGTGGCTTTAAATACCAAATAAAATATCTGCTGTCTGTCTGATGGAGCTGTTTTCTTGCTCACTGAACGTTAACAGACCATCATGATATATGCCAAGAACATGTTACCATAGCAAAGTTACAGAAGCGTGTTTGTGACATGAACACCGCGGCAGAACATAACGTTCACACATTACAAATTCGAGTGACGAAGTCTTTCTTAGCTAAATGTGTGATGGACTTTGAGATTATATGCAAGATAGTGATAGAGTCTGAATTGCGCTCATGACGACATGTTGTCTTATTTTTTTTCGCGCCGCCATGGTGTCTGTCATTGTTCTTGTTTGTAATGTGACTGCGAGGCGCTGTATCATCGTGGTAGCGTATGTATCTATTCTGACGTTCATCTATTGAGACGTCGCGACGTGAGACGTCCACGTGCACCGCGTCACGCTCCACCTGGGTCTTTTACACCGTCAGGAGCGGCAGATGTCAGCGTGTATTTGTCGCCTCGCCGTGAATCCATGACGCGTCAAATTCGACCCATGTTTTGTTTGTTGTTGTTTAACGCCGCACTCAGCAATATTCCAGCTGTATGACGGCGGTCTGTAAATAATCGAGTCTGGACCAGACAATCCAGTGAATGATATCATGATCATCGAACCACACAATTGGGATACGATTACATACATCAACCAAAACAGCGAGCCTGACCACCCGATCCCGTTAGTCGCTATCTGTTGTGACGTCGCCCAGTGTTTATCGTGTTTATCTTTTTTGAAGTCACACGTTCGTGTTTATCTATTGTGACGTTGTCCTGTCGTGAGTATCTATTTTGATGTCGTACTCGTGGTCTCACGTTGATCTATTGTGGCGTCGCCATGTCGTGTTTATCTTTTGTGACGTCGTCCTGTCGTGTTTATCTTTTGTGACGTCGTCCTGGCGTGTTTATCTTTTGTGACGTCGTCCTGGCGTGTTTATCTTTTGTGACGTCGTCCTGCCGTGTTTATCTTTTGTGACGTCGTCCTGGCGCGTTTAACTACCTCGACGTCCATCTTATAGTCTCGTGTTTATCTTGTTTTGTTTGCTATCTCCCTTAGCGTCATACTGTCATATTTATCTCTTATGATTATCTCCCTCGTTATCATGGCCACCTCAATGATAATTTTATGTCAACCATGTACATGCTGCTTCTCGTCCATAATTCCATTTGTGGTTTTTGGTGACACTCGTAAAACAATAGTTGTGTTATGCAACAACTCCTTTCGACCCACAAGGGATACACTTTCCATGAAGATTCAATTACAAATATTCGTTCCTAAAGATTTCAAAATAGTCACGAATGTGAAAGATGATTGTTTCTTGATTGTATGACCTGTTACTTAAATGGCCGGACGAGAATTGGAAACTTGGAGAAAAATTCAAAGCTGTTATTTTTCCTGTAATGTGATTACACAGGCTGTTTATCTGTTAACTCGAAACGTAACTTTGTATGATATTAAAATTGCAACAGAAGGATGGAGACACGTGTTTAGCTAAACACAAACAACTTCTTAATCCAATAATGGTGTAGCAATTATCTGAATCCAGATGTCCCTTCAGGGTATCTATAGCCGATGTGTGCACCAGTCCGTTCATCACACTATCGCCGAGTCTTGGCTGAAGTCGAAATGATGTCTTGTCATAGGGGCTGCGAATCAATATACACACATAGCTAACACTGGTGCTTACATTTGTCATGACATAGAGATATTTTCAACACAATTGGTGAAACGTTGAGGGGACGAGGAAGGCTCGGTCCTCTAAGGCGCTGCGGTGGAAAGAGTTATGCCTCAGGGCTGTTTCAGGATCCGCTGATCGCGGGATCAAGTAAAAGATTCGTCTGGTGAACGATCTGTTTTCTCTGCGCCTTTGGTGACCTACGTCACTCTTTTTCAGCATTAAGTTGTTAGGATGTGTTATGACTGAAATGAAAAAATGCAATATCCCAGGCACGTATCGGGCGCCTGTCTTGACCAGAACGCCTTCATGGCCTAGTGGACAGGGCGTCCGCCCAGAGAGCGAAAGATCCGGGGTTTCATCCCCGGTCGTGTCATACCAGAAGACGTCACAAAAGGTACTTGTTAACCTCCCTGGCGCATTAAGGGCTTAAAACAAGAATTGGTAGGCTCCCAGTCAGTATACCGTGTTTGAGTGGGGTATTCATGTTAAACTGCGGCATGGTATCTCACTGGGCTAGCACTATAAAATCATCATTAGTCCTGACTAGTACAAGCAGCCACACACACACATACACGTGCATGTGCATTGTTAAATATGTGCAATAATATTGAAAGCGACGTTAAATCCAATTTCACCTCACCTCACCAAACAAACCAGTATGAATAATATTGAACAATATGAACAAAGAAAGTAATGGATCGTGAATATGTTTTGGGGTAATATGTTTTTGTAATGACGAATGAGCACACAAGGTTATACAAATATATTTTTTCATATTTTGTTCAGTATTTATGAGCAACTTAACGTTCGAAGAATCTGACCAACCAACCATTTTGTCGCCTCGTAAAACCAGTATATACCTTTTTTACCCCAATCTTTCCTGGAATGCCCACGGGTATTCATTATATGTAATTTAAGTAGTTATATTATCACGGCATGTGTGATAGTAACCTTATCACTACAGGCTAAAGAAACCCCCAAATTTAGCAGACAGAATAATGTTTGAACGTCTTGCCTGGAATCCCGTTTCGAGAATCTAGGAACCTATTTCCGATTGTGCTGGCAAATTGTCCATATACTAACATAATTTTGTTCAGTGTTAATGATCTCTGTGTGTGTGTGTTCTCTCCAACCTTTATTGTGTGTCTTCCCAGGGTCTGAGTACCACCCTTGTCTGCGTTCCTCTGTTCGAGACACTGAATGTATATCGTGTACGCCATTTTGCCAACATGGCGACCACGTCAGAGGGGACAAGTGTATTGGCTTCACACGTGTTAACATTGGGACTTGGCTACCCTGCTATATGTATTACTGTTGGTGGTAGAACATGCTGTCATCATCTGTATTCAACCGGGTGGGGTAGCCTTGTGGCTACAGCGTTTGCTCGTCATGACGAAGGTCCGGGTTCGATTCCCCACAAAGTGTTGAGCCCATTTCTGGTGTCTCTCACATTACAGAACTATTTTAAATTGCAGCCCCCGTATACCGCCTCCGTGGTTGAGTGGATAGCGCTTCTGTCCGTTAGTCGCCTCTAACGACAAGCATGGTTTGCTGAAGGCCAATCTTAACCCGGATGTTCACGGGGACAACACGAACCATGTCATCGAGGTAATCCTCCATGCATACACTGTATGCCGAGAAAGACACATACCGTGACCGCTCCATAACTCCTCGTCAAGAAAAATGCAAAATGTGGACATCCCCTCCCACCCCATCCGCCCACTCCATAACCCCACCCCCACCACCCGCTCCACCAACACACACACACACACCAAAAAATATATTTATCATAAATGTTAGTTTATTTTTCTACACAGCAGTTTCCTATTTAAAAAAGACATTCTCTTAGTATAGTCATTTAATCTCATTTAGCTCGAACACCTCTACTGTGTTATAACAGAGCTGGCTGTTACATCGTATCAGTATTAACGCCCGTGACAGGCAATCAGGTTACGTTAGCATCACAAGAAACTCTGCTTGCAGCAATCTGATTGTATTTAACACACACGGCCCATAGGAGAAATTCGAGATTACATCGTCACCAGTCCATAAACCTTTTGAGGCCTCTTTTACCTTCTAGTATTTGACAAGCCATTGGGCATTTTAATACTTTCTGGTAAGACTATCGGATCAATCTCGGCTTTCTTAATGAAGAACTTCAGTGCCATCATACACTCGCCTGTGAACCTGCGAGACGACAAAGAGGCATTTGCAGGTTCGCGTCTACAGCGTCGTTGCAATGATTGCTATCGAGAGGTCCTTAAACTTCAATGAGGACTCGAAAAGCTACCAACATGACTAATACTGTTTTCAATGAATAGCATTTGCACTGTTATATCAGCTTCTGAGATTCAGAAGATACCGTTAATCTTGAAATGTGTGATGTTGTTACAATGAATATTTATACGTTCAAACGTTTAAACATTAAAGTCATCAGAATGATTCCTTAAGCTATAGGATTGATATTCAGAAGAGACGAGATGACACCAATATGCTAGCAAGGTTATAAACCGTTGGCTAATAAGTAACTTTACCACTTTAAACATGAAATTTCAAAACGTTAAAAACGCATGTTCAAATCAAAGCAATGCAAAACGCATCATCCAAACACATCGATGCTCTGTGTACGAGGTGATACACGTCCACTGCACGTTTGTATGGAGAAAATGAGAAAAAGTGAAAAAAACACGTGCCGCTTGTGCAGCCGAAGCTGCACGTGCAATAAGGGCGTATCGATGATACGAAAGACATGTCAGACAATCACACTGATTAAAAAACACCACAGAAATGCCAACTAATGTGATTGACAAGATTCAAGAAAAACATGGCAAATATGCATATCTCGCTTTCGATATGTCAAGCTTGCATCACAAGTACCAAGTTGTCCGACTCCCCGTTGTTCTCGGTGCCTTAGATTTGGTACCTCCCAATCTGTTGACTGACATTGGGAGAGTACCCGGGTTTGCTAGCAGGAATACAGACCTTTTGACAATCTGGGTAATGCAGACGGCTGCAGTGTTAGGGAGTCGTCACATTCTCCGAAAAGTTTTGGGTGGGTTTGACTATGCAGCGCTTCCTGGGAGAAGTCCCATTCCCTGTCTGGGCTGCGTGAAGAGGGGGCAAGGGCCTTGATGATGAGCCTAACTAGCCTGACTGTGCATTTTTGTTTAATCTGTAAATAATGCACACGGTGGGCAAGAATAGCCATCGGCTGGTCCCGGTATGGTTATCGAATGGTCATCGTTTGGTCCCGGTATGACACGGAATGGTCATCGGTTTGTCCCGGTATGACACGGAATGGTCATCGGTTTGTCCCGGTATGACACGAATGGTGATCGGCTAGTCTTGGTATGACACGGAATGGTCATCGGTTTGTCCCGGTATGACAAGGAATGGTCATCGGTTGGTCCCGGTATGACACGAATGGTGATCGGCTGGTCCCGGTAAGACACGGAATGGTCTTCGGTTGGTCCCGGTATGTCACGGAAAGGTCATCGATTGGTCCCGGTATGACACAAATGGTCATCGGTTGGTCCCGATGTGACATGATTGGTCATCGGTTGGTTCTGGTATGACACGGAATGATCATCGGTTGGTCCCGATGTGACACGAATGGTCATCGGTTGGTCCCGGTATGACACTATCGGATCCGGACATTTGCTGGTCCCAAAATGACAGAAGCGGCATTGAATGCTCCGCGAACAACATAACTCTTTCAAAATATGAAGTATCCAAATCAAATTTTGCAACAAACGCTAACATTTAACAATTTTGTTGTACCTACTTGATAAACAAATTGTTCAGCATTTCATTATGAAACTGTGTGTATACCAAGTAGCAGAATGTCTCCAAAGAACCATACTAAATATCTATCATACTTTTTTTTAATGCCATTTCACTTCAATATATTATCATTTCTATCTCATTAAGACAGATATATTATTGTATAATTTTCAGTGTAGCTACTTTTGTGACACAACATAATACTATTTTTTGTTCCCAAAAACCTTTGTCCATACATTCATACATCCTTCTATAACGAATAACATGATGTTTATTTTGTATGTTAGACAGAGAAAATGTCTCAATTACGATAATTATAAAACGCTGTTCAGTTTTCACGTGGATTTAGAGTTTAGACTACAAACAGAATAGATCACTAAGCGGAGTCCCAAAGCAATAATTCTTATTCTATAAGCACTGTTTCAGAGACGTACGTAGTAATGACCGACATTGTTATGGCCTTTCCTAACGTGCTGTGAGTGAGTGACGTTTTACGCCGCTTTTAGCACTATTCCAGCAATATCACGGCGGGGGACACACAAAATGAGCTTCACACATTGTACCCATGTCGGGAATCGAACCCGGATCTCCAGCGTGACGAGCGAACGCTTTAATCACTTGGCTACCCGGCCGCCCCCTAAAGTGCTGTGGGGATGGTGGTGAATTAGTAATAGTTCCCGTTGTTGAATGCGGAAGTCCTCAATATCCTCGACATGCCAGTAACTATTCAAGTCTGGGCCTCTCAATCCAGTCGCTGAAAACATGCGCAGCACGCGACACCATCGGGTCATGACGCCACACAGTCAAACCCGACCACCCATCCGTCTCAGCACAGGCATGGACGTTTCAAACAGAACGGTAAGAACGTTACGATTTCACGCCAAAGACCTATGATAGTGGGTAAATCCCGGTTCGACTCGATTATGTTTCTAGGTTTGCTAGCACCGTACCAGCTCACTCCAACATATGGTACGTATGCCACGAGCTATTTCTAACCAGAACAGATACATTACAGTTTAGTAATGATTATCTCCGGCAACGACAATCTTTAGGGAAGGACACAATCACTTGTTTCCATTCAGATCGGTATTTAAGGATGGTATTTGATTTATTACCTCAGATTGCATTTTGGTCGACTCAAGCACATGACAAATAGAAGAAGAATCGATCAATAAAATTTGGAACTCAATCAATCGACAGCCAGTGTGTGCCTGTTAAAAAATGGTTACTATGATGAGCTTAAACAAGGACGCAATACTCCGACCTTTACAAATCAAAGCACATTTATCATGCGATAATCTCGCGGGACATGAACACATGATTATGCTATCTTACAGGTAGAATCCATCATCTTGATCGCTAAACGGTTAACCGTATAAACTCTTCCCTTTATACATGCTACATGCATGAACGTTGATGTAATTTTATTTGCATAAACTCTCCCATCAATAACGTCACATGCATGTACATAGGTGCAATCATTCAAATATTACTAAAATCTCTTCGACCGAGCATAATGCTACATGGACCATCCCTGCTGTAATATCCTTAAACATCCCATCTTTTCAAAGCAGAGACGCAGCTTCCGCATCACATTGTCCCATGCCATCCTTCTCGTATAACATCACGTGCCAAATAAACATCATCATTTTGTTATTCTGCAGTAAGAATGAAGCAAATCCATGTATTATTCACTAATTACGATGATGACAAAATCCGGTTTAGTTTTAGCATAGCTTTGTAGTTAGGCAAAGCTCACCTTCCAGCTACAAACAGAAGGACTCGTGATGAGGTCCCTTGTGTCTCTCGGGGTTCAACCAGCACCGTATAAAGAGACGGGGCCAAGAGGGATTGGGATTGGATTGAATAATGAAATAGAGATCGGCTGTGCTGACTACAAACCGCTGAGATGTCCATATGGTAATACCAGTCTCCAGTTAATCACACAATGGTACCCTTCCCTGTTTAGCATTAGAGTCCGCTCAGTGATTAACGAATGTGTTCGAATGACACTTACTTGCCCCTTGCACAGGGAAATATCCAAATACGAAATCACCATGTTTGTGTTTATTCAAACAACTCCCATGACATCGATGGGCTACATTATAAGTCTCGCATATTTCAGGACAGACGGTAAAGGATTAAGGATAGTGTTTCCATGCGGCCAAGGCGACCAGTGAGAACGCCTCCTCTGTTTCATATTTAGATCTGTGCGTAAAGATTCCGAGTGAAAAACACTCTCCACACGATTGTACGACCAGAGGGATGACTTCAACTTTCCAGTAGTCAAATGTCCATTGATGTCGAGCAATATTCCTGCACCTCCTGGCACAGTCGAGCGTGCTCTCCAAAATCGTTATACGACACTTGCTTAGAAGTTGTAATGATCGCAGTTTCTACGCTCTTCAAAATAAATGATATTCTACAGACTACAAGAATGTCCACGATGCAAAAACAATTCCAGTATGGATATTTCAAGGTACTGATTTGATTTATGAAATCACTTTTTCATAAGAGTTCCTACTTTATTGGAAATAACTTAAAACTTTCCATTTCATTACAATATGCTATGAGTTTGAGGCTGATTAGAGCTCACGTAGCAGCCGAGTTCGGAGGCTTCAACCTTGATCGGCCACCAATGACTGATGTGGAGGAAACATTCTTAAACACCCGACCAAGCGACAGTCAGGATAAAGCAATCTATGACGAAGTCAAGCGTAAGCTAGGACACAAAGACAAAGAGTCTTTCCAACAATCTTTGACTGAGATATACAAGATCTGAGAAGTTGTTTGCTCAGGGTTACTCGAGGCCTCAGTAAAACTTTCAAGAACGTTTTTATGGTAGACAATAATGATGTCCGATTGAATTCTTCATTTTGACATGACTGTCGAAATTGTGACAACAGGTGTTCATAAACACATGGTCATGAGGTACATGTAGTCGGACTCGAACAGAGCTTTCTTAAGAATATGGAAAGGGTTATGTTACTTTCATTTTCCTGTTACCCTGTCCCACCGGTGTCACATACATGCGCTAATATAAGTCAACCGTTCCCAAATATTTGTTTCTTGTTTGACGCCGCAACAAGCAATATTCAAACTATATGACAGCTCTCTGCAAATAATCGAGTCTTGACCAGATAATCCATTGATTGAAATGATGAGCATCGATCTACGTAATTGGGATACGATTGTACGCATCAACCAAGTCAGCGAGCCCGACCACCCGATTCCGTTACTCGCCTTTTACGACATGCATGGGTTGCTGAAGACCAACAACTTAACGTTTTCAGAACGTTACAAGGCTGGGGTAAGGCCAACATGAGGTCCAATATCGCCTGTGGCACTCGCAGAAACACTGCCAACATGAGGTCCAATATCGCCAATGGCACGCGCAGAAACACTGCCAACTTGAGGTCCAATATCGCCTGCGGCACTCGCGGAAACACTGCCAACTTGAGGTCCAATATCGCCAATGGCACGCGCAGAAACACTGCCAACTTGAGGTCCAATATCGCCTGCGGCCCTCGCGGAAACACTGCCAACATGAGATCCAATATCGCCAATGGCACGCGCAGAAACACTGCCAACTTGAGGTCCAATATCGCCTGCGGCACTCGCGGAAACACTGCCAACTTGAGGTCCTAAATAGCCTATGGTACCAAGATAGACACAATTTTTATGGATAACAACTTCTTTAATACTGTAAAAAGGCGACGTTTCTGTATAGATCCTTATACCGTTGTCAAACAAGACTGAATGAGGGACATAGTGCAGAATATATATAGCAAGTGGATGATTAACAATAGAGGATTAACAGTAACAACAAGGGCATACAGGAGCCTAATGGTACCCGTGACTACATTTATTTTAGATTTGGCCACCATCAAACCCGAGTGTATTTTCTCTTGTGGCTGGCAGTTGGGTTTCATTACATAATCTCTAAGTAACACGTTACTACCTCTTATGTAATTCAATTATTCAATTATACTCTCTCTTGATCTATTGCATCACGGTGGACTTGGACTGTGGACTGTCGCGCCTGTTTCTCGCTACTACATCAGAGATCCGTCGACCGTGTGTTCACACGTACTGTGTATTACCCTGATGTGTTTCGATACCATTGATGAGATATGGTAGAAATAACAAAAATGTATTACCCGAGCCTTTGGCGCAGAATAAGTTGTATTTATCGGGACAAGTCTTTATACATGTTTCAATTTACCTTAAAATGTACTGCGGTTAATACTATGAACATATTTACGTGCTGTCATCACTATTTTTCAGTGATCCACTTCTCATCATTATTTTGCCTTTTACGCCCTGTGTGACCTGTTTCAGTGGGCATTCAAGACTGCGTATTTTCGGACGTTGACGTTAAGTATTTACGATTTGCAATCATAGTGATTGTAATACAAGGCAAACGTGCTGACGAATATATGGACAAACCCGCAGAGAGACTTGTTTAAAGTTCTACTCCTAAGAATAACGAAGTTAAACCGTTTAACAGTTGTGTTGTCGAACTGCGCCGCCAGAAACAACAAAAACGCTCATTGAAATGAACTTCGACTTCGGCATTGACGATTTCTTTAGAAGGCAAAAAGAAAAAAGGCGTTAAATGTGGTTAACATTGACAGATAAATACTTGATGGAATACCATCCTGGGTTTGTAAATGTGTTGAGATGAATATCCTGTTCATCAATAAGTTGTGCCGGCTAATGTTTCGTTAATGGAAATGTATGTATCTGGTGTCACGGAATTCTGTTCTTCCGAACCTTTTTATTACCATTTTACACTCTACGTGAGCTTTTCTAGTCCACAACGGTCTTCATTGGTGGAGAGAAATTGCATTCTGCCAGATGAATAGGCATTTATCTTGATCACAGATTCGGCTAAATACTTGGGAATCGTTAAGACATAAATTAAAGTAAAATATCTAATGGAGAGTATCTGAGTTAAATTCGTGAGCTATTCCTAAATGGTGAAGTAGAAACGACCATCTGTCAACTTTAAAACCGATAAACTCGCAGTTTATTTATCCGTTCGGATTGGTCATAATGTTTACGAAGCGTAATGTGTGGGGAAATTAATTTCAAGTCCCTGGTTTATGTCCTCTGTGAAATTGAATACACGTTTGCAAACATCCATTCGAGATTATGTTTGTTCTGATTAATGTTTGTTATACAGTGAAACACCGCTGTGTCGAAGGTGACGGGACCAACGTGAATACTTCGAATTATTTGAGGGTCCAGCTAACCGAAAAACGAACTTGGCATACTTTTACTGATTGACGTGACAGATGATTAACACAAAACATATGGGACTAACAAACGGGAAGAGTGAGTGAGTGAGTATGGTTTTACGCCGCTTTTAGCAATATTCCAGCAATATCACGGCGGGGGACACCAGAAATGGGCTTCACACATTGTACCCATGTCGGGAATTGAACCCGGGTCTTCGGCGTGACGAGCGAACGCTTTAACCACTAGGCTACCCGACCGCTCCCACAAACGGGAAGAACATCCAACATTATTTGGTAAATAGCTTGGACGTAACCGTAACTTCGACACGTCCGATTAGACACATTAGAGGTTAAGTAATGATGAATAAATAGGGAATACATAGGTACCATGTTTTTACTTGGAAACAACCGTAAGTTCGACATATCAAGGTTCGACACAAAGGTGTTTGACTGTATTTATTGTTCAGCATGTCGATATTATATTAACAGCAGACTTCGTTACGCTAGAATCATTGACGTTGACAACTAGGACCATGGATCCTACATGTGCATGTGGTATTACTAATCAGTAACTTCAGTGATATAATTACGTATGAGGTAACGTAAGATACTATGTCAATGAACATCGCAACACCTGTCTGGGGAGGGGCTATTTGGAGGAGGGTAGGACATGGATGGGGAGGGTTAGCCATGTGGCATTACTCGTTCAAGGGCAGGCAAGACGAGTCTTCGAATAATATTCGCCGATAAATAACCAATTAGCATTTCACCCTGGCTGCGATCATCACTTTCCAATAGTCATCCTAAAGGACACAATAGAGCTACCCTTCTTGCCTTCTGTCTGCGTATGCATTCGCGTCGAATTTTAAACTCGGATTGGCGAAATCAAAATAGGGAATTTTGATTTAGAAGATTAACTTAAACGTGAGGTATATCGATGATCTCATATCGTTCAGTAATGGTCCAAAGGCCAATTCCATTCACCTGATTTACCTTCTTAAACTAGAAGTAAAGGAGACCCGTGAACAGCCTCTTTTGTTTTATAATTATATCCATGCATGAAGTTTCAGAGTGACCGAAAACTATCCACAAGGCTCACTGACAAGATGGGTGACTTAAACTTTGCAATGTCCAACTTTTCCTTTATGTCGCGCATTATTCCAGCAGTTGCAGCCTTTGGTGTCGTCATCTCACAACTTTTGATGTACAAGTGGGCACGCTCGTTCTCCGAAATTTCAAAGAGAGTCGTACGTTTGCTCAAAGGTTGCTTGTTCAGGATTACAAGATTCAAGGCTCAGTAAAGTATTCAGAAACGTTAAGGTAGACATGACACTGGAGAGAACATTTCCAAATTTGATGGATCATGTACCTAACTGATGCCCGGTGTAGTTCCCTATATTGGTTTGTACCATATGTTTGTGTCTATTAACACATGGCTTGCCTTACAAGACTGTGTTTGTGACGGGTGACACCGGTGGGTCAGGATACACTCGGCCTTTCGTGAACAACCTGGCACTTTCACTATTCGTTGGGGATTCTTGAACACATGCTCATGATATGGTCGGAATGGACGAGATTGCTTGTTAGTATTATTATTGTTATTATCAATTGCTTAAATATGTAGTTAGAAATAGAACTCAACTGCTTCAACCAATGATGGCAGCTGAAGATAGTGAAGAGGCTCGAACCCGATTATCAATATGGCCACCACTTTTTACACTTTGACCTTGTTCTGACGTAATAAAACGCCCTTTCATACATTGATAAAAGTCCACGGCCTGTATAACGTTCCTCCAACTTAATCCATAAACGCAATTATTGTTCAAAACAGCGTTAAACCAAATATACTCCTAATCACCCATGACCTATGAATCATCACATTTTCAATGTAAATCAAATTTGGGGTCAGACATTGCCGTCGAGGCGCGTTTACGAAATAACGCCAGTAACTGAGATACCACAGTCGGATTCCGAGCACTAAAAGAACTAACCTGTGGGAACAGGATACCGCATGTAAAGTACAGCTACCATTTACACCCAACACAAGCATGTCATCTGATCACATCACTCATAGACATGGACATCTGGAATGTATAAGTGGACGTATGGAAGATACTTCATTTTGCATTGTGCATTGTAGACTCCCCATGGAGCTGACACTGCAAAATGAAAGCATTCTGTGTTTAAAGAAAGGAGCACTTGTATTAGGTATAAAGGTATATTGAAAGCAGGATAGATATTTCTTATTATCATGGAAAACCAAAATAGTTATGTTGCTTTTATTTGCGTGATATTGCTTGATTGAAATTCATAGACATAACTGTATGCCCGCGCTCTCCATGCATTTGTTGTGTGGTAGTCAATATATAAAATATACAAAATGTTCTTCAGGAGTGACAGACAGAAATAACAGTGTCTTTATTTTCTGTTGCTCTTTAAAATGCCTTTACAAGTCCTTTCTTCAACTGAAGACAAGTAATCGGTTTATCAGGAACATTGTCACCTCAACGTCACGTTGGGCGCCATTGTGTTGCTACCCCAATATCCAGAATGATGGGTTGGTGTCGATATGCTCATTGTGTAGTGTTGACGCCACAAGTATAGCAGAGGACAGAACAAGTACGACATGAGCGTTCACCTTACTTTTCCAACGATATCCATCTGCTTCAGCCTTGAACATTTCGCAAAGTAATGATATAAAAACGTTAATTATAACAATAATGTCCCCGTGATATCCTGATGAAATCGACCCGTGAAGATCCGAGGTAGAATAGGTCTTGCGCAACCCATTTTTGCTGTAAAAGGCAACTATGCTTGTAGAAGGAGGCGCCTAACGGGATCGGATAGTCAGGCTCGCTGACTTGGCTGTAGCATGTCATCGTATCCCAAAATGCGTGGATCGATTCTCACAATGTCAATCACTAGATTGTCTGATCCAGGCTCGATTATTTACAGACCGCCGTCATATCGCTGGAATATTGCTGAGTGGGGCGTTAAACAACAAACCAAACCAAAAACCTGACGAAATTATCATCTGCTTGTTAGCCCTTACGTTGATGCCTTAAACAACGGCTTTGTTCCAATGGATTATACCGACCGCCCACCACTACCGAGTCGCCACGGAGTATCCTCAGATGGAACCAGTTTGGAAACCAATATGGATTGTCCGGCATCTTCTCAGAACTTGAATCCGATCGAACGTCCTTGGGGTGGTCTCCATGAGCGTCGTAGACATGGACCGGAAAATCCAGTCACGTTGCATGATCTGGTGGCGCCTAAGAGGACGGATGGATTTGTATTCCTCAAACAGAGATACGGAACTTGTTGGTATGCTTCCACAGCGTTGTGAGAGTGATTCAAAACCGTGGAGGTTATACCCGATGCTGATTCGTTATTGTGTTTGAAAGGTCTTCCCAATCCAGTTGTCGCTAAGGTCTTAATGGCACATGAACATTCCCGCTGATAACTGTTACTCTTTTCCGATGTCTTAGAAATGATGATAGTCATCACCATGAAACACTGTTATAATGTAAGTAGTTATATAATCATTAATATTGACATTGTGACTTATTAAATTAGAAACATAATATACATATTGATATTAACGGTAATCTACATATTGACATTATTATTATTATTATTATTATTATTATTATTATTATTATTATGTACATATTAAAATAACAAATGCAGCAAAGAGGATTTGGGTGATCCTGGCACAGTCAGGCTGGTTAGGCTCATCATCAGCTCAGGGCCCTTGCCCCCTCTTCACACAGCCCAAACAGAGAATAGGACTTCCCCCAGGAAGCGCTGCCAAGTCAAACCCACTTTGGACTTTCAACATTTAAACGTAAATGTATTCTGTTAAAACGTGTAAAAAGTTGTTTGTAAAAAAACTATAAAGTGAAGTCACCAATAGAAGTCACCATACCTCTCAGTTGACTTTGTCTTATGTTTGGTTTTCTAAATGTTTTAAATATTCTAAATGTACTTGCGCTGCTTCGTAAGCACTCAAAGATATTTCTGCTTGGTCTTATTTTGCCAGTATAATTTCACTTAAAACCTTTAATAATGAACAAAATGGCACATAATACACAACTGCTGACATCTTATATTTGAAAATCAATAAATGTACTTTTTTCGGTAGAAATTTATATTTCAAACATAGTAGGTGTCGTGCGTTTCCTTTCAAAGTCTTCATTGAATCAATTTATTTTTACACAGATGTTGCAGGAATGTGTGATGTTGAATAGACTAGATCAAACTTAACAACAGTTTGTTTTATAAATTTCAATTCGTTCGATGAAAAACAAACTTGGTATACTTTCCTCTATCTTTCAGTTTAGATGCGGAACGTTGAGTGGAGAGGAGTGTTCAGTGTTAAAGCTTACAACACTCACCGCTATCTTACATGTTGTGTTGGTGACAAGAGTTGTGTTTGTGACAAGAGTCGTGTTTGTGACAAGAGTTGTGTTTGTGACACTTAGTGTCACGTATAAACCTGCGCGTACATTAATGTCAACGACCTGTCTTCTGAATATCAAACCTACATCGTAAACAAATTACTCTACATTTTAAATTTCCATGGTAACAACATCACATATTTGACAAATAACGGAATTTGTATTCTCTGAAAACATTACGTAGTCATGCTAGCAGCTTTTCGGATCAAAATGACACGTGAACAGTCCCTCTAATTGGTTTGTGCGATGGCCTCAAAACAATGAGTTGGTGTGTTAAGAGATTAACATTATTCCAGTTATATCACGGCCTGTCGGGTTAATGTGGAAGGAAAGCCCGAGATGTTTCAGGTCTCAGACGTTTACCACTTCGGTGAACCCACAAGCACGAGTATGGAGCTGACAAACCTGAAAACATAACCATCGCGAACCGGAATCCGTGGCAACACTCAATTTTCTGGCGTGCCCAAAGGACGGTTGGATAAGAAGTGTGTCATTTAAATTTTATTGTAATGCATAGTTAAAATCGTTAACACACAGACATGTACCAAAACAAAATATTGAATTGTCCACAGTTCGAGACAAAAGAAGATATCACGGTACCGGGATCATACAGCCTCTGTTAAAAAGAGATAACCATTTCCATAAGCTTCGACGTTTTAGTGGAATGGTAAAATTTAACATTTAATATAGTCGAGGGCACTGAATTATTCAAATCGGTTGGATATATCAAACTTTCAATTTTGTAAATGCAGCTTCTTGCCATGGACGTTTTACGGTTGTTTTTTTTAAATTCAAAGGTTATCAATGTCCATTTTTCATCAGTGTTCGTGCCACTTGATATTTTGTTCAATCACCGTATTGTCTGGTTTGTTTACGGGCCGCCATCGCATTGAAGAGTACTGCTGTATGGTGCCAGGCAACCAACTTTCTTTCATATTGAGAATATTTGCAAATTGTGTGAGTGTCGATTAGGGCAGGACAATCTTAACCTTATCGTTAATGCCATCACTGATTGTCAGTGATCTATTCGTGTAATTGTCACCACGTTGTTGCCTTTTACGGCCACTGGAATCTGTTTCGGCGGATAATTGAGCCTGGATATTCTCTGGGTTGACCTTTGATAAAATATTTTTGTACACTACGCTCCCCCTTCTACTAGAATCCAGGGGCACGGGTGGCCCAGTCGTCTCAAGCACCGCAATTCGCTGTGCAGAGTTTCGTCCCTTGGGCACATCAGAAACCTATAGTCGTGGGTTCGAACCCCGTTCCCCCCGATTGTGTTTCTAGGTTTGTCAGTACCATACCGTGCTCGTGGGTTTCACCGATGTGGCAAACGTCTAAGACCTGCATCACTGATTGATATAAAACGCCAACGCCTACCAGGGAATCAGCACATGGCCTGGTTCCAAGACGAGGTAAACTAGCGCGGGCTCAGATCAATCTGGCCTCACATAACATTGTACATATTAAACGGCAGTACTTCTTGTGCAAAATGTGCCACTGTCTTGTGGCTATCTGCTCTACTCACTGCGTCAAATCCAGGCAATGGTAGCGTTCGCACAAAGTTCCTGCACGGAGAAGGGCTCGTCTGAGTTATAGTTTGTTTGTTTATTGTTTAACGCCGCAATATTCAAGCTATATGACGGCGGTATGTAAATAATCGAGTTTCGATCCACGCAATAGGGATTCAATGACATGCATCAACCAAGTCAGTGAGCCTGACCACCCGAACCTGTTAGTCGCCTCTTACGACAAGCATAGTCGCTTTTTACGGCTAGCATGGGTTGCTGAAGAACTATTCTACCCCGAATCTTTACGGGTCCGTCTCAGTTATAGGACTCATTACGTTACATTAAAACATATGACAATTACACCGCAAAGCGCTTGGATGACGGTGGAAGTACTGTATACCAACCCGTGAAGTGAGGACGATGTTGATACAAAGATCTGGGTTCACACCATTGCCACAATCTCATATACACATCGCGACAGATTGGTCTTTTGTTGGAAAATTATTCTGAAGTAAAATAAAATTGACCGTTTTGTTTGATCGTTTACTGTTATACGGCAGTAAATATTGTTTATTTGTTTGTTACTGGCAGCTGATTGAAGCGCTTGTAAAATGTCAAGAACTAATGTAACCAGATTATTTTGTGGGATGCGACAACCAGAATTTACCAGAGTTACCTCCCCGCCTCACTTCCGGGACACAAGGGCGATTCGATGGCTCATGATCTGATTGCGACTTATCTCCTTGACCAATGCGGACGAGATATTTATCGGAAAACACCGCCTTATCCGCCTGCTTCCGACACTGTGTATCCAGGATTCAAGAAGGAAGCAGGTGCCTCCTTCAAGACATTCGACTGTGGCAAATTCTTGACATTCTTGAGCGCGCAGGCTTATGAAATAGGACCTTCTAGTTATTCACAAACTTTGACCCTTTCTATTGCCTTTTAATGATTGTAAACCTAGTCCTGTGTGTTTCAATGTAATTAGTTAATAATTCACAGATCCTCTGTGGTAATATACTGATTACACATGTTAGTTCTGTACGTTCCGATCCATGACACGAAAAAGCCCATTTCCTGACGTTTGTTTTTATATATCCCTAGATTGTAAATGAAGAAGGACACACATTTACACCAGTCTCCGTAGTCCTGGCAGATGTGCTATCTCAAAAATGCCGGCTATAGCGACCAAAAACTAAGTCACATTTACATGTGTGTGTGTAACATTTGGAATTATTTGGACAGCTTATGCTTTCAAACGTAATAATATATTTCCCTTAAATTTCCGGGGACAAAAGTTGAGAGGACATTTCAAATGTTTTACGCACGTTTGTCATATATGTCATAAGATTGACATCTAATACGAATAACATTACGTGCCGAATCAATGAGTTGTGTTTCGTTTTGTTTCCTTTAATTACCATATGCAAACATCAATGTTCAGTATACATAGGATATGTAAGGACATATTACTAATTTCATTTCTGCACGCGCTCGGAATTCCTGCAGAGTCTGTATACAAAATCATAGCTCGTTAGGACCGCCTCCGTGGTCTAGTGGTAGAGCGTCCGCCCGGAGAGCGGAAGGTCCGGGGTTCGATCCCCGGCCGCGTCATACCAAAAGACGTTAAAAGATGGTACTTGTTGTTACCCTGTCTGGCGCTCGGCATTAAGGGGCTTAAACAAGGACTGGTCGGCTCGCAGTCAGTATACTGTGTCTAGGTGGGATATTCATGTTCAACTGCGGCATGGTATCTCAGTGAGCTAGCACTATAAATCGGCATCAGTCCGGACTAGTACAAGCAGCCACACAAACAGACCCCCGTACATGCACGTCGCTATATAAGTGCAATAATCTTGGACGCGACGTTAAACCCCATTCGTGGGGGATTTTCATTTGGGGAAGACAAAGCCTTAGCCTGTTTGTAACATGATGACAGTGGGCGATTTGAAATCCAGTCTCATGGAGAGTGTTTCGTCACTCGGAATCTTTAAGCATAAATCTGAATATGAAATAGATGAAGCTAACGGGTTGGTTGGCTGGTTATTTAACGCCGCAGTCAGCAATATTCCAGCAATATAACGGCGGCCTGTAAATAATCTACTCTGGACCAGACAATCCAGTGATTAATAGCATGAGCATCGATCCACGCAACTGGGATCGATGACATGCATCAACCAAGTCAGCGAGCCTGACCACCCAATCCCGTTAGTCGCCTTTTACGACAAGCATAATCACCTTTTACGGCAAGCATGGATTGCTGAGGACCTATTCTACCCCGGAATCTTCATGGGTATGTAGGAGTAGATTTAAGATTCTGACTATATAGTGTCTCTAATAACCAGTGTCAAATCGTGATGACACCAGGTGTTCCCGACAAGGTGAGTACGATGTGTGCAGCCAATTACCAGCGTCCCTGCTGTGATAATGCTGGAAGATTGTAAAAACACGAAGCCCTACTCAGTCACTGATCACAACTGTCAATAGCGTGGTGTCGTATCCTGACGTCGTCCGATGCCCATGATGCTAATCTCTGATCACTGGATTGCCTCGTCCAAACTCAATTGTTTACGGGCCGCCGTTGTAGTACAAATTCACACCCTTTCAAACTAATTGTGTGAGGAGGGGAACACCCAGTAGAGCAGGACATGCTTACCCTTTTCACACCTGGTGTCATAAATGATTTACCTTCATACATCACATGGTTTTATCTTGGTGTTTTTCAAAAAGATGTAAACGTCCACACAGTCCCTCAGGAGTTTAATATACATTGTCAATTTGAAATCAAGACCCGACACAAGATCTTTTGTGAGGCACTGATACATAATTCACGAAGGACAATTACGTTTCATTCATGACCTTGACGTGAAGAGGATAATGACCACTATTCCTTGGACAGGAGAGTGATTGAGTTGAATTAATGCCGCTTTGGACGTTGTTTCGCTGAAACAATGCCGTGTGAAGTCATGTAGGAGGTGAGGTGAGGTGAGGTGAGGTGAGGTGAAATGGGGCTTAACATCGCGACGTACATGTGTGAGTCGGGGGGTGGGTGTGGGTGGGTGTGGCTGTTTGTACCAGTCCGGGCTAATGCCGATTGAATTGTGCCAACCCACTGAGAAACCATGCCGCAGTTTAACATCAATAAACTAAACACAGTATGCTTACGCCGAGCCGATCAGTTCTTGTTTTCGCCCTAAAGCCAAGCGTCAGGCAGGGTAAGCACAAATACCATCTTTGACCGTGGGATCGAATCCCGGACCTCCCGCTCTCCGGGCAGACGCTCTACCACTAGACCACGGATGCGGTCTTGTAAGAGAAGAAGCTAAAGATGGTGGAGGTGTAAGATGTTCATCACTTCCCGACACCAAGCAGCAATGGTTGGTGCTGACGAACCTAGAAACCAAATCAGTTAAATCTAGGATTCGAACCCCTTATCAAACAGTTTCTGGCACGCGTGAGATACCTACCCCAAAAACACATGCAGGATTGGAGTGCTACCTTAAATGACATTAGTTTGACTAAACACTTGCGGGAAGGGCACGACATGCTAACCCTTTTCACGAAAACCCTGCGTCATCATATCAGTGATCCATTCATATGAATTAAGTTTGCCCTTTTCAGTAATCCATACATATGAATTTAGCTTGCCTTTTCTAGAATTTTACGTTTTAAATTAAAAATGTCTTTAACATGGTAATAGTAGTCTCTTATTTTGTGTTGAAAAGAATTATTTCATGTATTGTTAAATCACGTCCCATTACAAAGTCATCCAAAACGATGGGTTTAAAGAAGCGGTAGTTCCCGTCAAGACTCAAAGAAAACATACGTAATATTCATTGCATTTCTCAAACATGTTTAACACAATACACACTTTCGCTTCCATTTCATTTTTTCAATGTTTTTTTTCAAATGTTTAGAATAATCTTAATTTATATTCTCGGTTATTTCATGACAACATTAACATTAAACAAATCAGTCATACATAACAATGACCAAATGAATACCAAAGCAGTATTTTGGCATCATCCATAATAATAGATACGGAAATAAGTATGACATTTGATATGAATCTACTTTGCATCATTAATAGATGAGCCACATAAGCAAGATAATGGAATGTTACCTTGCTTAATGTTGTCCGCGAAACCATTTGCTAGACTTCTCTGGTGAAACGACACCCGCAGGTATATCAATGAGCGATTATCCGCAACAAGTCCACTGCAGTCCACTGCCAGTAGTGAGACCCTTCCCTCTTAAATAGACTCGTTACTGTTGTCTGTAACTGGTCAAGCGTGTGTAAGCTAATGGAAAGATGTCATTTTGTACAACTTCCTTCCACAGGGATCGGATTACATGGGGTCAGTTCACAGCGGAGATACATCTATATGTAAGCCAGCTATGGCTCTAAGGAACTTAATTAAGGATTCATTTAGCTGCGTGGAATTTTGTTCATCTGTCCTCAAAGACATGACATATATCTAATTTCTTTTTAGGAAAGTAAAACAATTAATTAATTATTCTTTTAGCCTTTAAGAGGAATTTAGAAGTAAGACACATAAGGATGAGAATTTATGGATGTCAACCTTAATATGATGAGGTTCCATAAATTCTCTTCCATATTATTCTTATTAGTTGTCTCAAACGCAATATTATATTTTGAAGCAAATATGATAATAAGTTGGAAGCCTTAGATATTCTTTCAGAGGGGATGTTTCACAAATGAATAGCCTTGAATAGGTGCAGGCTTAATTGCTGATGCGGTATAAAACAGTAAGCACTCACTAACAAACTTCATCGTGTCTGGCAAAAACAGACGATTAACCATCAGTTAAGTAATTTTATTTAGCCTGTTATTAGAAAAAATCACAATGCAATAACAGATAACTAAATATGTACGTTTCTTCAAATTAAAGTAAAACGTCACGAAATTGATTTCACTAACTTTTTTATATACATTTCAATAGAAAGATCTAAAAAGTGAACGCTTCTGAAACATACCAGATCATATTGGTAGGATGTCTAAACTCATATGTAGATTATCAGTATAAATTAGTATTTGAAATAATTGCCTTGTCATTCAAGGTCAATCAAGGGTTCCGATCATCTTGCGCTTACAGTAAATGTTACATATATCCAGAAGAATAACGCCTGTTTGACATTCCAGTGACCTCTTAAGGGTTCACGCATATGTTATAATTCCAGAAATGAGTAAATACAATAACTAACTCATCAATTATACATACATTCACAGAAATTACCTGAACGTTTGCCGCTTCCAATGATGTACAAACGTTTCTATACGTGACGCTTTTATGAACAAGAAAATTTACTGTTGGTTTGTCATTTTTTGCATTTGGGATGCAGGTTAGCGACCATGAGGATACACTTACAGCTTGAGGACACAACTCAACAACATGTCTCTTCTTGGACAGCGGCTACCAAAACGAAAAGGTGGTGTAAAAATGATCTCGCTGTCATTAACATTCTCCCAATGACTGTAGGCCAAATGTTATTTCAGCAATACAAGGTACAATCAGGCACTGGAATTGCCGAATTTGAAAGGAGTGATATTTTACACACAAGAAATATATCAGTGATATGATAATCAAGAGTACTGGAAAAAAGAATGTATTAGATATTTGATATTAAATTCTGTGATCTGATAGACGTTATCGTGGAAGTATCAACCTTCATTGTGTTTACGTAGGTTTAGATATGTCAGATACATTGTCCATGAGCAAGCAGACTTTTGTTGTGGCATTTCTGACTTTTCACTTCGTTGAAATTTGAAAGGCCAACTTCCCATTCGGTGTAAAACCAACCCATAACTGACATATATCTGATATCCAGCAGTTTATGTAAAACCATACATGTTTCTGTTTTGTTGTGTACCACATTGAGAGCTTTTATGAAATTAAGGCTTCATGGATGGATTGATTGGTTAGGGAAGCTTGGGATGTAAGTTAGAGATGCTTATACTATGGACACGACTGCAGCAGACTTTTACTATCCATCCCTCAGTGGACCTCGGCTATCACAAATTTTGGCAATATCGAACGAGAAAGCCAATTATGACGCTCCGTGGTATAGCTGGCATAAAGTTTAAACTAAACATGATCATATCCAGTACAAAACTATTGTTAAAGTCATCAGTAATTCAGAAGTAAAACGGTCAAATTCTGAATTTGATAGGAGCAATATTTGACAATACGTTTCTGTTATCCTTGATATGACAACGATGAATTCTGGAAAAGAACATATTATATTTACACAAATGTAACAGACTTCACTTTACTTCACTTCATGCACAATCTCTACTCAACTGAAACTCAGCCTACCTCAGTCAGCAAACGCTTGAGATGTGTAGATAGTACTCGCTGTCTGAACTACCTGTTCCTCTCTGGACGAAGGGACGTCTCAACCAGTCAGAGGTACGCGCGCGTCTTTTGTCAGCACTTGTATTGATCTGAATGAGCCAGGGAGTCTAGGTAGGCAGGTATCGACCTGGGAGGTCTTTAAGCTTACTGGTACCAGAAACAACTGGCTTGAGAACATGCACACTCGCTTGTCTCCAATCACTGCGAAAAGCGTCAGATTTAGACCGAAGTCCTACAGGAGAGGAACGAGGTGTCAGCTTGACGGGGTTATCGATGATGCTTTCCCTGCTGTTCATTTGTAGTTTTCTCAATGAATTCTTCAGAGTTACCGTGCATAACACTGATGACTCGAATATAATTTTCTTTTAAATCTCAAACTTGTGATGAGAAATATGAGTTTGCAAAAGCGCTTCGAAATAATATACTGATTTAAGGAAATGGTTTTAAGTTAAAGTGACCTTAAAATGTATTATTATTTTATCGTAGCTCTTCAAACGTATGTGTAACTACAGAATTCTTTACAGTTTCTTAATATTCATCACATACATAACTAGTTAAGTTGTCAAAGAATATTGTTTAATCTGTTGTCTTATCTGTTAGTTCTATTCTTCATTCAATCATAATAACTTCCTGTATAGAATTATGTCGATAACACAGCATTTCTCTTCAGTAGATATACTTGAATATATAGCTATAAACGTCTTGTTCTGTCACACCATTTCCCCGTATTTCTCTCGATCACTCTCTCACGGCATCCACTCGTAAACGACTAATACCAGCATCACTTCGGGCTCTCGCACCAAGCTGACAAGACTTGATATAACATCACAGTTCAAAGCGGCGTTAAATCAATCTCTCACTCAATGTTTAGTAACAGATCAGTCTTCCCTTGCCCCGACTCTTTACACACACTCAAGAAGGGAAGACAGAAACGATGTATATACGATAGGGACTATTTTTCAAATTGAAATCGCCGATGACAGAGAAACCTTTCCGTCTTAGCCGTATAATGATGACGGCTAGTGTCCCGAAGGTGCCAAGATGGACGGTGTAGTATAGTCGCAATATATGAATGAGTGTGAGTTTTGTTTAACGCCACGTCGAACAGTATTCTGGTTATATCATGGCGTGTCAGCTTAATGTTGGGGAAAGGCGAGAAAAGTGATGCGGGTCTTAACAGTTTACCACTTTGGAGAAACCGCCGAACACGAGGATGGTGCTAACAAACCAAGAAACATCATCAGGGTAAGTCTCGGATACGAACGAGCACTAATAGTGAGCCGGTACCCAGACTGTTCGGTGCCTAAAATGACTTGACCACCCAGCAATATGTGTGTGAACAGAAAACATTGTAAGTATGCCATCTTTCAGCAATATTCCAGCTATATCACGATGTTCTTTACGATATCGAACTGGACAAAAGAAATCAGATCAGGGATCATTCAATGTATGTATGCATGTATGTGTGTGTGTGTGTGTGTGTGTGTGTGTGTGTGTGTGTGTGTGTGTGTGTGTGTGTGTGTGTATACCAGCCGTTTTAACCAAACGATACCTTTGTCATAGCCCGAAAAATAAAATGTATGTATGTATGTGTGTGTGTGTGTGTGTGTGTGTGTGTGTGTGTGTGTGTGTGTGTGTGTGTGTGTGTGTATGTATGTATGTATGTATGGATGTATGTATGTATACCAGCCGTTTTAACCAAACGATACCTTTGTCATAACCCGAAAAATAAAATTATTACGTACTGAAGATTGTGTAATCGAGCGTGAACATTTTTTTTAGATTTTAAAGAGTGTCATATGACTCTTTTAGATTTTTTTTATCAGGTTTATAACATTCAAGGAATTATCCCAATATTAGAAAAAGCAATACTATTCCTCATTTTGACCTGTAGCATATATTACTGTGTTTATTGAGGTGAACATTTGACTTGCCATTGCATGTGTTTGTGACGGGTGTCACCCGCAGGGCAGGTGACACTCACCTTTTCGGGAACAGCTGGTGTCATCACTATTTAATAGTGATTCATAAACACATGCTCATGATGCAGTCGGAATAATGCAGACGTCTTGAGGTAAGAGGGTTTTGTCTCGTCTGTTTACTTCTTCAAAATGAAAGCGACATCGTCAACATTTGTTTATACGATGTCAAATAACATGTATTCACACCATCAACAACGCTGTGCGATAATAGATCGTACATTCGAAATTATTGTATCAATTACATATGAGTGAAACAATAACGGGATCGGGTGACCAGGCTCGTTGACTTTGTTGATGCATGTCATCGTATTACAATTGCGTGGATCGGTGCTCATGGTATCAATCAATGGATGAATGGTCCAGACACGATTATTTACAGACGCCGTCATAGAGCTAAAATATTTCTGAGTGCGGCAACAAACAAACAAAAGACAATCAAATGGTGCAGTTATGTATTGCATATGCATATGGTATATAGTGTCGTATCCTATTTGTGTGTGTGTGTGTGTGTGTGTGTGTGTGTGTGTGTGTGTGTGTGTGTGTGTGTGTGAGTGAGTGAGTGAGTATGGTTTTACGCCGCTTTTAGCAATATTCCAGCAATATCACGGCGGGGGACACCAGAAATGAGCTTCACACATTGTACCCACGTCGGGAATCGAACCCGTGTCTTCTGCGTGACGAGCGAACGCTTTAACCACTAGGCTACCCGACCGCCCCTCTGTGTGTGAGTGTGTGTGTGTGTGTGTGTGTGTGTGTGTGTGTGTGTGTGTGTGTGTGTGTGTGTACGGTGCGAAGAGCAGCCGTGCACATGACCCGAGCAAGACCTTTGTAAATGCGACCTCAGCACTATGTTTGTCAATTCACTTTACTCATCCTGCTGTGGGTGCAGTAATTGGCCAATGTATTATTTGATTTGTGTTTCGAAGTCTCGAGTGCTACTCCATGGCAATGCTTTATCACTTAAGGGGGCCAAATGGAAGGATAGAAAATGCCTTTCCAATCAATGGATAGTTGGTCTTGAAGACAATCAGCGGGGAATATGACCATAGTTGGAAGTATCATTTAATGTTAAACTATCAATACATTTTAGAAGCAACATACCTTGCAGCCAAAACAAGTATTAACGCCGACATTTCTAATGTAGTATTGAATGACCACTTCGAAATTCCTTATTAGCAATACTAGGTACAACATTGTTTTTTAAAATAAATTTATTTAGAGCATTAATATGCCATAATTGTATAAGATATTAAATTATTCGTTCATCTTCTTCCTTGATTCGTTAAATGTAAAAGCACGTCAGTAATAGGATAATGCATAGTACATTTAAATTCCTTTGCCCAATTACACATTAGGCAAACGTTTAGTGTAACAATACAGAAAGTATTCATACCTTAACAGGATATGGTTCCGCGAATTATTATTGCATATGGGTGTCGGAAACTAGTAGGGGATAACCTGATGAAGATATTGAGATAATTGACCGATAGGTATGGCCCAGCGCTAATAGAGAGGCTAATGTAATGACTAAGTGCTTTCATCTATGATTATCACCTCGCTATGAGGGTAATAGAGAACGTATCGGTTGCCTGGGAAGGTTACATGAAAGTTGGAACAGGCAGGGACATTTTGACTGGGGCTTGTAGCTGTGTGTACTGCTTGCGGGTTGTGTGACTTGTTGTGACATTGTGGGTGCTGGTTGTGTAACTTTGTTATTAGATTGGAGGTGATTGTTGTCTCAGTTTTTTATTAGATCGTGTGTGGTTGTTTTAGTTTATTATCAGATCGGGGGTGGTTGTGTTAGTTTATTATTAGATCGGGGGTGGTCGTGTTAGTTTATCATTAGATCGTGGGTGGTTGTGTTAATTTATCATTAGATCGTGGGTGGTTGTGTTAGTTTATTATTAGATCGGGGGTGGTCGTGTTAGTTTATTATTAGATCGTGCGGGGTTGTGTTAATTCATTATTAGATCGTGGGTGGTTGTGTTAGTTTATCATTAGATCGTGGATGGTTGTGTGAGTTTATCATTAGATCGTGGGTGGTTGTGTGAGTTTATCATTAGATCGTGGATGGTTGTGTGAGTTTATCATTAGATCGTGGATGGTTGTGTGAGTTTATCATTAGATCGTGGATGGTTGTGTGAGTTTATCATTAGATCGTGGTTGGTTGTTGTGTAACTTTATTATTATATCGTGGGTGGTTGTGTTTATTTATTATTAGATCGTGAGTGGTTGTGTTAGTTTATTATTAGATCGTGGGTGGTTGTGTTAGTTTATTATTAGATCGTGGGTGGTTGTTGTGTTACTTTATTATTAGGTCGTGGGTGGTTGTGTTAGTTTATTATTAGATCGTGGGTGGTTGTGTTAGTTTATTATTAGATGGTTGGTGATTGTGTTAGTTTCATATTAGATCGTGGGTGATTGTGTTAGTTCATTATTTAATGGTCGGTGGTTGTGTTAGTTTATTATTAGATCCTGGGTGGTTGTGTTTATTTATTATTCGATCGTGAGTGGTTGTTGTGTTACTTTATTATTTGGTGGTGGGTGATTGTGTTACTTTAATATTAGATCGTGGTGATTGTGTTAGTTTATAATTAGATGGTGGGTGGTTGTGTTAGTTTATCATTTGATCGTGGGCGGTTGTTGTGTAAGTTTATTATCAGATCGTGGGCGGTTGTGATAGTTTATTATCAGATCGTGGGTTGTTGTGTGAGTTTATTTTTATATCGTGGGTTGTTGTGTTAGTTTATTTTTATATCGTGGGTTGTTGTGTGAGTTTATCATCATATCATTGGTGGTTGTGTGTGTTGGATGGTCGATTGCACGTTGTGGCTCTATGAGTCGGATGTCTGCGGTAGTTGTGATAGTTTGGGGTTTTTCATCATATATTTTGCCTGTGTTGGTTGTTTGTTAAATTGTAGATGTGGTTGTTAAATTGTTGTCGGTAGTTGTGTTATTTTCTTGTTAGATTGTGATTGGTGGTTGTGTAAGATATTGTCTGATTCCTTCTTGTGGTTGTGTGCGTAGGTGTGTCAGACAATGCATGGTGGCCTTGTGATCTGTAACTTCACGTACAGCAGTACGGAAGATGTTTGGAATAACAAGGTTTAACTGTATGTCGCGACACATGTTCCATTGTGTTGTCAGGCCACGTAAACTCATGAATGTCTTCCAGCCATCCTGATGTACTGGAAATACTGTCAGCAAATTGCACAGTATTAATTACTTCAAATCGTTTAAGCCGTACATTCTTGTCATACGCCACTTCAAAGGTGACCAAGTATAAAAAAGGACCAACATTGTAGCAACGGTTTGGAGGGACATGTACGTTTCATTATTTCTTGCTATTATTCCAAATGACGAATGTTTCAATGAAAGCTAATTCTATTCCTTAAAATAGAGTTATTCCCACAGTGACCCCTGCAGTATTACCGCTAATGTCCTTGTTGATCTCAACGACAAAGGTCGCATGTACGTTACTGCTGATACATTCTTATTAGCACCGTCTTCACCGTCACCGTCACCGTCATCGTCATCGTCATCTTCATTCCCATTTACAGCTTCACTTTAATATCCATAATCACCATCGGCATCGTTGTCTTCATAACCGTCATCGCTGTCAGCGTCGTGTTAGTCATCTTTTGGCTTTAGTTCTGACACGTTTATACGTTTGTTCAATTGAACTCAGTAATTAGTGAACAGATGTAACCTGATGTTTATCTGGTTCACTGAAATGAGATTTGGTGAATGTTAGAATCCTGACAATGGATGGACATGTCACAGCTTAATAGGGTTACCGGAGTAGATATTGCATTACTATTGGCGCCTCGTGTATTCCACTATATGATATAGTTGTATATTGAATCACAAAATTAACTAGGTAAGCAGGTAATGAATGTAAATTGTATTCAATAAAGGGAAGATGACACTCCATAACGATATAGTGTCTGTTGGTCCGTTACATGTACATGTGGTTTATCCTAATGTAGCTCTCTATATAAAAGAATGATTAGAAATATGTTTAGTGGAGGTGAAGTAAAATTACGTTTTACGTCACGTGAATGCACATATTTAACGACGTGTATCATCATCATCATCATCATCATCATTGTCGTCGTCGGCCTCGTCATCATCATCATCACCGCCACCACAATGTATGTGCGTGTGTGTATGTGCGTGCGTGTATGCGTGTGTAGTTATATGATTGATTGTAATAGTGAGGACTATGGGTGTAGCAGGCTCAAATCAATCCCCTTAAAACTCACTCTTGAGTGCTTTCAGCCTTTTGGCTCAGATTAAGCCTCTCTAGTCTCACTACAAAACACTCCCCCAAGGGTCAGATCTGTCCCTGCTAGACTCAAACCCATCAGCTTCTAAGTTTAACATACCATACATGGTGCAGTTTAACATGGATACCACACGCAAACAAAATATACTGACTGCGATCTGACCAGTCCTTGTTTCGTCCTCTCATGCCAAGCACCAGGCATGGTAGCAACAAATATATTCTTCCAGCTTCTATTTTTAGGACGCGACAGGCTACTGAACCATCGACTGCCCGCTCTCCGAGTAGACGTTCTATCTACTACACCACGGAGGCGGGAAAATTATTATAAATAATTTGATAATCTGGATGGCGACATGTTGCCTTGTAGAAAATTATGTTTTATTTGGTCTATGTCTGTTCTCCCATTTACAGAAGAAAATTAAATATCGCTAAGCACGGACTGAAACAATATTTCGCGCTGAAAAGATTCCCTCAGAAATATTTGAATTTCTGAAAAAATGCCATTTGACACATTGAATGACGAAAAGATGCATATGTACTTCTTTTGTTTTTAAAATAAAAGTTTGGGGATTTGGCGTAGGATGGGGTTTCTTTTAAAACATAATTCTATATTCCAGACGAAAACAGTGTTCTATGTTGCTTTATTCGTTCGCCTTCATTCAAAATAACTCAAAGAAACGGATTGAAGCAATAGCGAAACAAATCATATCGCAAATCACATGGTAGGACCCTCAGAGCTGCATCACTAGGAAAGCGAGGGTCGTTGATTCCGCAACGTATAGACCATCACCGCAAAGTACAACAAGCGTCCGTCAACAGGAAGTTAAAGACTTCAGTTGACTTTTCCCCTTCGCTTTGAATATTATTTCAGCATTTCTGCGCATCAGCTTCACGTGGGACGATCAACAAGGCATTGCATGTCTTAAACGTTTCCGATGACAAGCTCGGGTCTTGTGCTGTATACCACGGATCAGAACCAGGATGAATCTGGGATTAAATAACATAAGCTGACGATCCTGGCCACACTAGGGGACGCAACTCAGTGAAATTATTTTGATCACATTCTACCAAGACATTGAAAGATTCTTGATTCTGATTGGTTAAAAGAGGTTATGTTTTTGCTACTTATACTTCTTTTAAATGAAATCTTTTCACACAAAACGGTGCATATGTAAACAAAGATCTGTCGCTGCATATCGCGATGGCTGCCGATAATCCTCTAGAATACGGTATACGTTAGATATCGGAACAACAAATTATCAAGCATGAAACTGCATACAGGAAGTGGACAGATTTGTTGGTGGTAGTGGAGTGGTAGAACAGACTTCTGGGGAATTTAACGACACAACGTTTCACGGATGAGATTCATAGGCTAACGTCATAATGCAAAAGCAAACGTCATCTTCAAACAAGACAACACCCGACCTCACACTGCAACGTATACAATATTCTAAAGGATTATCGGTTAATTGAGAAATGAATTCGTTCAGCACTTGTTTCATTCTTTCTACAAGCTGTCACCCCGTCATGTTGAATTCATGTGCCGAGGCTAGTCCCAACGAATGACTTGGTGGAGTCCAAATATTACAAATATGCAACAGGGTGCGATGAATTTAAAACATACTCTTTGGAGGGTTAATTGTCAACTTCTGTATGTGTCTTGAGCTGTTGATTTGTCAAGGCTGGGAGTATTTGAATCTCGAAATTTGGTCATATTTGTTTACATTAATAATAATGATAATGATAATAATAATGAATATGATAATGATAATAATGATAATTATGATAATAATGATAATGAATATGATAATGATTATAATGATAATAATCATAATGAATATGACAATGATAATATTGATGATAATATTGATGATAATAATGATAATGATAATAATAATGATAATAATGATAATAATGATAATAATGAGTATGATAATGATAATGATAACGATAATGATAATGAATATGATAATAATGATAATAATGATAATAATAATAATAATGAATATGATAATGATGATGATGATGATAATAATAATGATAATGAATATGATAATGATAATAATTATAATGATAATATAGTATTTATAACCACCCGTCACCCTCTGCGACAATTTCAAACTGCTCTTGTCATTCATAGAATTGACATATACCTACTGTGACATTTAAAACCTCGCACCGACATAAAAGGTTTTTAAAGTACAGTGGGACTACATCAAATTTCAAAACACCGAAGGTTGATCTACTAATTAGACCCCTGAGACAACTGATGCCTTAACGCAGCAGCTTACACAAATGACAGAGAATATGATCAACATATGGAATCTATTGGAATATCACGATGGCAATGTTAGCTGAACAAAACCCAGGGATGTCATGACTGCTAGCATATTAGCGAATCGTGACCCTACAATTTATCCTGAAGAACGAATTGTCAAAATTGTGTGTCACATATTTCAATGCTGTTGTCCATATGAAGTCTGAGAAGATCGTTAGGTTGACACTGTACCATGGATCTCTTTCATCTTGCTATGCGGCTTGTCAAATATACGTCTTTTATAGACACGAAGTGAGTCTAAATGTGACTTCTTAATTAAGGAGGGAGGTCTGAATGTGACTTGTTAAGTGGAAGGTCTTTATTTGAGTCTGAAAGTGATTTGAAAGTTCATTAAACGGGGAGATCTTGAAGTGAGTCTGAATGTGACTTGTTAAGGGAAAGGTTTTTATTTGAGTCTAAAAGTGATTTGAAAGTTAATGAAACGGTAAGATCTTGAAGTGAGTCTGAATGTGTCTTGTTAATTAAACGGGGAGATCTTGAAGTGAGTCTGAATGTGACTTGTTAATGAAACGGTGAGATCTTGAAGTGAGTCTGAATGTGGCTTGTTAATTAAACGGGGAGATCCTGAAGTGAGTCTGAATGTGACTTGTTAATTAAACGGGGAGATCCTGAAGTGAGTCTGAATGTGACTTGTTAATGAAACAGGGTGATCTTGAAGTGAATCTGAATGTGATTTGTTAATTAAACGGGGAGATCCTGAAGTGAGTCTGAATGTGACTTGTTAATGAAACAGGGTGATCTTGAAGTGAATCTGAATGTGATTTGTTAATTAAGCAGGGAGGTCTTGAAGTGAGTCTGAATGTGACTTGTTAAGTGGAAGGTTTTTATTTGAGTCTAAAAGTGATTTGAAAGTTAATTAAACGGGAAGGCTTGTTAATAAGGCAGTGAGATCTTGAAGTGGTTCTGAATGTGGCTTGTTAATAAGGCAGGGAGATCTTGAAGTGATTCTGAATGTGACGTGTTAATGAAACGGGGATGCCTTGAATCCCAGTCTGACTGTGACTGAATGTGACTTGTTACTTAAACGGGGAGATCTTGAATCGAGTCTGAATGTGATTTGTTTTTAAAGCAGGGAGGTTTTGAAGTGATTCTGAATATAACTCGTTAATTAAACGGGGAGGACATGAATTGAATGTGACTTGCTTCTTAAGCAGGGAGGACACGAATTGCGCCTAGGCGTGACTTGTTGAGCGGGAAGGACATGTGTCTGAATGTTACTTGTTAATTAAGCAGGAGGTCTAGAAGTGTGCCTGAACGTGACTTGTTAAGTCAGCAGGGCCGGAAGTGACTCCGAAAGTGATTTATAAATTAAACGTCATTTGAGTCGAAACTTCACTTGTTAATGATGTGAATATTGAATTGGCAAAACTGGTCAATCAAATCCAATGAAAATTGTTATCTTAACTAATAATGAACTACTAAATATGTATGTAGTAATAACTAAACGTTGTGATTAACCTATCAATGTTTAGATATGTCCATTCATTGAGTAGGAAAGTGATGTTGAAGAATACTGTTTTCTGTGTTTTTTCAAGAGAATATATGACAATATGTAAAGCTTCCAATAATATTCTGAACTGAACTGAAAGTATTCACGAAGAGTGTCATTACATCCCACATCTTTTTAAAAAAAAACTGTCAACTTAATTCCGTTTTAAACACAGTGGTTAACATCGTATAGTTGTATTGACCTGTGTGTTACCTCTATTACCTGCCTTTAAGCTCCACAATAATTGAAATTGATAAAGTTTGTAAGAGACTATCGAGAAACAATTACCACAAAGTTAAAACAAGCTGATTTTCTGGTTGCCGTGTAAGACACAGTGTCAAATGACCAGCGACATTTAACAACATGTTTGCTTTGATATTAGCGAGAAGTGTTAAATCGATAAAAACGATCTTGTGCGATGATTCCGTAGATACATAATCTGCCTATTGCCAATAGCCTGATCCAATGGTCAATACGCAAATCTATGGTTTGACAGCATGCATTTTCTCTATGTTTAATACGTGAAGAGACATGTACTTTCGGGACAAAGGAACCAATATTGATGTTTTAATTGCTAACGCCCGATTTGTGCCTTATCTTAAATTCTCGTTGGCCATCTTGTCATCTCACAGTTTGAAGAGAAGAGATAACGACGTCCTGTGTGTCAGTTTGTGTTTCTCTCAAGAATCGTGTGTCCAGGAATAGAGTTATTTGATCTGATCGTGTCCACTCCAAACACGTCATGATATTCAGATGCCTGCTTCTTGTTGAATTTAATACAATTGCTCAAATGTACGTTCAATCTTAAGCAAACATGTACGGCCAATTTGTAAAGTCCGGAAGAGCATGCTCTGTAAGTGAAGTCTCAAATGAAGTTCTTCGAACTTAAACACTGTCTCATGTACTTATCATAACCCGATCTGATCAAGCGTGGACATATGCTTGAACCTGGAGGGGATCAAATGAATTTCAAAGGTAATCACTTATGTCATAACAAGACTATAATGTTTATTCTTACCAGGCCCAGTAAACAAAACGACGTGTCATGTTCTTTCTCAACGTGATCTGCGTCAGAGCAAGTTCTTAGCATATTGATCTGAAGGTAACATGAAAATGTTTCTGTAATGTAAATAGTTGGTCATGGATATCCCATTTGCTTTGTCCGTTATATGTAGTGTCAGAATCCACTGAACGCGGGCTCGAATGTTATTATGATTAGCCATGATTGTGATTAATACTTTTATCAGAATCCCAGCCGTGCTCGTATGTTCCATCAAATTGGTATGGGGCAGAGATTTGCATCACTTGAGACTCACTCACTCACTCACTCACTGAACCACGCACTAGACCACTCACTCACTCACTCACTCACACGCGTAAACACTCATTCATCCATATAGTCATTTAACCGACCACCCACCCATTCACTCAAGAGCTGCAGGTAAATCAGAATGTTTTAAATGCACATATCCATTATTACTATAACTTTTCTATAACACATTGAACTTAGCCCGTTGTGAAGTGACTAGTATATCTACTTAGCTCAGCAACCACTGGTCATTTTCACTTTTTCATTTCTTGATGCTATTGAAAATCCGTCGTTGACTTAATCCGTTTCAAAGCGTGTTACGTTTTATAGGGAAAGAAGCTTTTGCAAACTATTTCACCTTTACTAATATATATGATTACCAAACAACAATTTTAGGCATATTTCAGACATCGCAATATTCTAGTTTATGTCTGTTTGTTTGCTGCTAAACGCCGCATTCAACTCCAGCCATATGACGACAGTGATAGACATCGTGAGCCTCAATCTACGCTATTGGGATAAGATGAAATGCACGACGGCGAGATCACGTTAATCGCCTTTTACGACAAGCATGGGTTGCTGAAGATCAATTCCAACCCGGATCTTCACAGATCGCGTTATTCTACTAATGACATTACATGCACTACACGTCACTGCCTGAATCAGCAACCCGCCAAAAGTTGCAGTTTCTTTATGTAATTGTATCACCACAACTGTATTTAAACCTGAGCGTAATCTCATACACACCCACTGCTGTCTCCATGTTCATAGTAAATGCCGCTCACTCGTCAATCCCTCAGAGCAATTATCTAATGGGACAATGATTCATGGCTTTCACACAACGAGATTAGAGTCGACTTTACATCGTCAGTTACACCTATCCAATCCATTAATCTCATGTAACTCATTTCCGATTCCTTGGCTATATTGCCGTCGGAATAGATACGTGTGTTGTAACAAATTAACCTCATATTTAGAATTAGAGTTTTTACAATTTGTGTAAGGGGTGCATCTGTTTTTAGTTTTTCATGTCCACGCAAGGGACAAAGGTGGCCTAGAAAATAAAGGGGGCAAGAAATATAACTAAAACAGAACGAACATGGATGTAAAGACAACTGATATGCTATACGTTGTTTAAGATATGTGCAACATAATTTACAGTTACATCTTGCTGTGCTGAAATCAAAGTACAACTGTTGCTTTATCGGCGCTGTGAGCTTTTAATGACGAAAAAAACAGACGGATTAAAATACGATACATCAAAGCTATAGACAGAGTAACTTCTCTCCTTCGAATATCCTTACCATACAATACAGCGCGATCATATCTTTTGAAAAAGGATATTGGTTAATTCTCTTCTCTTCAGGATGTTCTATAATAATACGGGGGAGTTCGTCAAGAGAATGTAGTACGCTCCTTTTAAGCTTAACAGTAATTAAAGACCGGCATGAAACATGAAACGCACAAAAAACAACAACTTTGAAGAAGTCGATGTAAACACCGAGTTTTCGCGTTCTCGGTTTTTGGCTTACAGTCTAAGATGTCTAGAATGCGAGGATGCGATATTTCTTCGATACTGTATTTTTATACCTTGTCAGAGTGGAGAACATGAACATAGTTCAAATCTCGATCTGTCGAGGAAGGCCTTTAAGTTCAGAAATTGCGTCAACGGGAAACTACCCTTACAGTAAACAAGTGCATGATACCTAAAACAGATTATAACTTAGTTAGCAGACCACCCGATGTAAGTGGGAAACTGATAGTTACAATGCTGGCTGATTGTGTGTCACCATAACTCAATGGCGTGGAAGGTTGTTGTTGATATCGACTACTAGTTTTCCTGTCCAAGAAACTTTTGTTTACAGGGACCCGTTATATAGCTGGAATAGTTTAGAATTTTGAACAAAAAGATCAGAAAATGTTTTTTGGTTGACACTTCTATTAGCAGGAACAAATGTTGTTCAGACATGATACATATCAACAACGACAACGACAACGATGATGCTGCTGCTGCTGCTGCTGGTGATGATGATGATAAATGGATGACTGTAATGCATTATAATCCGTATGTTAAAGCTACCACAAGCTGGCAGTGACGCGCTAATGTGATAAAAAAGGTAAGAATTGACACTTTGTGTGAGTGCATTTAAGAATTGAACGTCAGTTTGGATGGGTTCACTGAAGTGTTAACGATTTAAAAGCGCTAGTTAAATTGTGTGAACCTCCGAAAGTTCTCTCTAGCAAATTGAGAATATCACCGATTTATGAATGTGTTGCTTGTGCTTGGATAATCGCAAACCAATTCGGACGATGGTCTCCGATGACCAATCGGTAAATTAGGTAGGCAGGTTTTTGGTTGTTGTTTTTTAAATTTAAGTTTCTTTCCTTACCTTTTTATGTTTTATGGTTTCTCAAAATCTTAGATTTTTTTTCCCGATACGATAGTGAATCGGGTTTTAGTTTGGGATTGATCAGGAGCAGTCGCGTGTGTTCTAAGTCAGCGGCCATATCTGAGCAGGGTGCGACATTGTTTTCATTGTTACTAGATTCCTGTCATTTCCGAAAACAAGACATCAAAGTCAATATCGCTCAATAAATCAATTTCGTTCACCGCAGTAATTTTACAGAATTAATTTTCTTCACCTGCGCTATTAGTATTGAAAGATAGCCATTCCATATCCAAATCACCACAAGGACAATCCATTTTGTTTCATGTAGCAGCTGGACGACATCAAACACCAGAACCAAAGTATTTATTTATTCATAAGTCAAGTCAGATAAAATGTTACAAGGCCAGGCACAAATACTTAATTAATTATATTGCCAATAAATACAGGGATTAAAAAGAAAATAGAAAAACGAGTTGATCGTAAACACCGATCGAGAATTCGGGGAAACCCCAGAAAGCAGTTACGGCAAAAGTTCACACGATCAATTACACAAACAAAATGTTCACATCGTGTGAAGTTTTTTTGTCCGTTCACAGGTGTGTGAACTCCAAATATCATATCACGTGACTACCCCTTCAGCCAATCAGCATGAAGTAAACAGTGTAAACTTCAAAATATGAAATTATTGGAGTATGAACCTTCATGGAGTGAGGGCCAAACTGTATAAACGTCGGGGCTTGCGAGTTTGGAGTTTGGCCCTCTATGAAGGTTCATACTCTATGGACTCACACAAAGTGAAAGTCAATTCTTATAATTTATCACAATTTTTTACCTTAAAGAATGCAGGCCTAGATCTAAACACAATTATATTTAGCACGTATGACTTCATGTTTACACTGACAGCCATACAACAACCAGCTATATCGCGGATTTAAATTGTTCCTAAAAAAGGGAGTGACATTAGTGTATGTATGCCCGACTTGCTCTTCAGAAACATCTGACACAACACATGTATTCAAATAATATGACCGGACAAGATAAACGTGACGGGAGAGATTTCGGAAGCAGTAAATATAATCAGAGACCATATACCGAGGGACAGGCCTCAGGGCTAATTAGTAACTGATCACCGACGCGCGAGAAAAAAGCGATGATTATCGCGTGACTGTGCGAGATCTGCGAAATTTGACGGCTCACGTTCGAGTGAATACGGACTTGATTTCATTCATCTATGGTATATGGTCTCTGATATAATATTTGTTACATGTTTCAGTCATCATTGATTCAATTGGCCGATCATTGAAAGGTGATAAAAGCTGTGTCAAATTGACACTAAGGTAAACTCATAGATTGTTGTCGACTGTCACTGTCAGTCTAGACACGGATCGAGTCGATACTGCGATATTTTAGATGTGCATTTCTTCGTTTTGTCCACTAGGATGGGTCCTAGTGGGGATATTCGAGAACGATCATGCAGTCAAACTCTCGGACGTTTCTCAATGTATACTAATACCCTGAGTTCAAGATTATTGGGTTTAAAAGATCCGAAAGAACGCTTCTGCATGTATCCGTGCCAGGGAATTCCCAGGGGTTCCCCCAGGAATTTGGAAGTAGTCCGTAAGTGTTTCCGTCAGTTCAAGAACAGGGTGTCGTGAACAACGCATGAACTTCAAATTGTGTCGTTCATACATTTATGAACGTTGTGCTTGGACCTGCAGTGTTTCGGCGACTGTTTTCATCCTGGTTATTAACGTTTTAATTACGTTTGTACTTTTCTGGTCAAATCCAATTTTCAAATGTATACTTCTTCTGCGTTGTAGTTTATTTACTGCACTGACAACAAGCATTTGTCTTTCTATAACTTAAATTTTAACATTATAAGGTAGTATGGTTAAATAACAGAAAAAGGCAGATTTTTGGAATTCCGAATAGCGTCTTATAATGAGCGAGTGTGTGAGTGAGTATGGTTCTACGCCGCTTTTAAAAATATTCCAGCAATATCGCTGCGGGGACACCAGAAATGATCATCCAACAGAGGTTCGAACCCAGATTTCGGCGTGACGAACGAACGCATTTACCACCAGGCTACCTCTTACAATGAGTATGTTATGAGTACATATATGAACGTCAATTCTGCGGTCATGTGACCGACCTCTTGTCCAATGGAAAAGCCGTATACCGTGTATATTTTGTTTATATATAGAACATCTCAAAGTATCGAATTAAGCAAGGTCTGGCATTAATAACGCCGCCAGTCGCCGTGTCTGAGTCATGGACCCTAGGGTCTGCGAATCGTGGGCCAGAATTCCCAATTTGTCCTTTTTCATCCTGTTATTGTCTGCAGCATAACCGCCCTCATAAAGCGATTATCACCAACAATGTGAGACACTTTTTACTGTCTTCGCACATTTCACTGAAACGCTGTGACAAGTCTGAAATGAATGTCACTAATCTAGGGACGTATCGTATCTAGATGTCCTCAAGGGGTTGTGTCTTCTCAATAACGTACATCACAGTGTATGCTTTGTTTGTTTGTTTGTTTGTTGTTTCACGCCGCACTCAGCAATATGCAAGCTGTATGACGACGATCTATTAAGAACCGAGTCTGCACCAGATAGTCCAGTGAATGAGATCATGAGCATCGAGCCTGACCATGGCCACCCGATCCCTTTAGTTGCCTCTTACCACGAGCATAGTCGCCTCGTACGGTATTCATGGGAAGCTGAAGACATATTCTCTACCCGGATAACCATGGGTCCACAGTGGATGCCTAAACCAGTCGACTGCGCTCTCTTTCTTACATTATCTGCATAGTACCTTAGGCAGCTTTGTATGGCGACATGACACTCCTCGGAATATAGTACGTACGACAGCCGATTTAAGAAAAGCGATGTTTGAAACAAATTACGCATTCGATTTTATATCGAACAACTTTTATGTAAGAGACACGTGTACAAGTGAAACAAGTTAATCTTCTTCACGTGAAATGGATCCCGCCTAGTACCAAATACAGCGACTGTATCCTTAGGTTGAAGCTGGTAGGCTGATATGAAACATGAGCAGACTAGTTAGACCCAGTATAAGACAATTATATCACATCGGGGAAAACCAGAAATGGGCTTCACGCATTGTACCCATGTTGACAATCGAACCAAGGTCTTTGGCGTGAGGAGCTAACAACCATGCCGCCCTTCCGCCGAGTGGAAGAGTAAGATGAGGCTCAAGCATCTTTGGACACTAGTGTATATTTTCAAAGCAACATTGACCTAGGAATCAGGTTTGTTAACAAACGCGTCTTGCGTCGCACTCTCCAAGGTCCAACGATTCTTGCTCAGGTTCGTCACTCCAAACATGCTTGGAATGTACACACTGCCCCTAAAGCAGGAACTTAAGAACTTGAAACACTTTTTCTTTTGAAAATATTTTGGCAGGCTCTGGTTTAAGTTAATATGATCTCTCGTTTCTACTCCGCCCTTGTTGCTATTGATTCGAGAATTGTGATCTCTCACAAATTGTCTATTTGAAGCAAAACGGTGGTCCGAACCGGAAGTTTATATCCGGGTCTCGTTTGTTACCGGAAGTTCCCCCTGTTTCGCTTATTGATCGTAATTTATTCGATGGAAGATAATTAAAAATCGTTAATTGTGACTCAATTAGGTTGTAATCAGTGTCTTCGTGGTTTGATTATGTATGACAATCACGATCCAATCGATTTCAATATGCATCTGGCATCAGAAGCGATAAATCACACGGCGTTACGGCGCAAGTGGACCACGCATGTCATTTAATGGCGGCCAATGATGTAGGTTCTGCTACACTATTCAAAATCCGTCGTTCGATCCACACTTATCGGAGAGAACCTCAAATGCAGATTGAGATATCTGGCAGCTGTGATTGGATCATGTCGCGTAAATGTTTTTTTTAATGTTTATCCATCCAGTAATTTAAACTGACCATATATTTCAACATTTAGTCTTTTTGAACTATGACCCCAGATATATTGCGGAACTGGATGTAGTATGTTTAGCTTCCTGTACTCGGAAAGGAAACTGGCTGAAGTAGCCATTTTTTGTTTTTATTGCTGCTTTAAGGCCAGGCTGTACACGTAATAGCTGCTGAATGCCTACTTATGTAAAAGAAACTTACAGCGTTACCACAGACGACTTTGGGAAAACATTTCGCTTTGTGTATCCTATAGCCCTTGGCCTCGTATGATCCCATCTGTCCGCGTTCTTTAGAATAATATAACGGTAAAACGTTGAACAGACGTAATGGTAGAGTTCAAACATCATGGAACACGCGACATGTAAAATCAACGACACATTGATGATCTGCTGTGTCGGTTAATTGAATTCAATAACAACAATAGTACGTGAAAAATAACAAACAAACATGTTTTCTTCTAACACATAATGTCGTGATAGCATTATGTATAGTTTATCTATAAATATGAAACGTCTCTAGATAAAAAACAAACACTTAATTATCTTAAGTATCATTATCATTATTGCGTTAATTAAATTTCAGAACATTCACAGGCAATGCAAGTGTTATTTTGGACAGAAATCTTAATGACGTATTTTACAATCATGCAAAGATTGTTAATATTAAGTCGACATTAGATAAATAAATAAATACCCAGTGTGACGTTTATACTGAATGCTAAACGTCACACAAACAACAGACACTATCCAGGAACAACAGTGTCACAACAAATGTATTAAACTGGTGCCGCTGTATCAGTACGCCGTGACAGGCCATTGTTTATTTGAAATTACAAACAAAGCTCTATCAACTCACTCGCTGTGATTATAAAGACTATGTTCCAGAGTGAGTCTGGACTCAAGAACCCAGGAAGAACCAAGGGTGTGCTCATGAAAAAATGATAGTACTTTTTTCAAACAATAACGTTATAAATTTGAATAATTGAATATCATTTAGAAACTGGTAATTCATGACAGGCTGGGGGTGGGGGAGTGTGTGTGTGTGTGTGTGTGTGTGTGTGTGTGTGTGTGTGTGTGTGTGTGTGTGTGTGTGTGTGTGTGTGTCTGTGTCTGTGTGTGTGTGTGTGTGTGTGTGTGTGTGTGTGTGTGTGTGTGTGTGTGTGTGTGTGTGTGTGTCTGTGTGTGTGTGTGTGTGTGTGTGTGTTGGGGGGGGGGGGGGGGGGGGGAGTCATTAAAACATGTTACATACAATTTGGGAGGGTCGGGAAGGTCGAAAATATAATAAGACACCGTCCTAAGACCAATCCCATATTAACATGCCAATCCAATAAAATATCAATATCCAATCATTATCCAAAATTCGTGTGTAAGCTTACATAACATAATGTATGTTTCGCTTGTGTGTGACGTTAAAACCGGGACGTTTGTTTTGAATGGCTGGCACACTCCGGCGGAGTCATGACTTTGTAGTTTGACCATCCATGATCAATGCAACTTAAGCTTTGTTTCGTATAAAATAAAATGAGAAAATACTTAGATATGTTTCAGTATCTTTCAAGCTCACTTTGTATTATTATAATAGAATTATCCCGCCTGGAAATGCATTCTCTATGAGTGAGTGAGTGAGTTGGGTTTAACGCTGCTTTTAACAGTATTCCAGTTATATCACGGTGTGTCAGCTTAATGTGGGAGGAAAGCCCGAAGTGATGCAGGTCTCAGACGTTTACCACTTCGGTGAAACCCTCGAGCCCTGGTATGGTGCTGACAAACCTAGAAACATAATTGGGGCGAACCGGGACTCGAACCCACAATCATAGGTTTGTGGCTTGGCCAAGGGACGCAACTCTGCACAGCGAATCGCGGCGCCTAAGACGACTGGGCCACCCGTGCCCCCCGCATTCTCTATGAACACTGGTTTAAGCACCCGACGTTTACTCATCCCTTGGACCACAGGATCACATTGCAAATTGTCTGTATCCATTAGAGAGAGTAAACACAGCTGACAAGAAACTTGACGGTTTATTGGTCTGCCTATGCCTTGTATTTTGATACCAATACAGCGACGCTGAAACCCCCCTGTCATACATAACTACGTGACATGGTCCAGGCTCAAGTCGCGTTGAAGCATGTTCATGCAATAACCCCTCTCCTCGGGGCAATGAGACTGATGACATACATGAATTGATGAATCAATCAGGATCTATTAATATCGTTCTGAGGCCTACAACAGAGCTTAATTTGCCCACTAATCTCTCAATGTGCTTCTCCCTTGCACCACGTTTTATGGAAGATCGCATTAGCGAAATAGTTCCTAAATGAGTTATTGATAAATTGTAGATTAAATAGAATTATAGATATTACAGATAATTTAGTGATGTATCCCGTCATGGAGTCTATGTTTATTGACGTTTCAGGTAGCGTGTTCCTCCGTGGGAATTCCGGGAATTCTTGCAAGAAACGGTTTATTACATGATTCAAACATGCCCTGTGTGTTGCATTGTTTAGAAGTCGTCACATTCTTTGAAAGGTTCTGGAAGGGTTCGACTAGGCAACGCTTCCCGGGAGAAGTCCAATTCGAAGTCTGGGCCGACTGTAGAGGGAGCAAGGGCCCTTAGCTGATGACGAGCCTAACCAGCCACGATCACCCAAACCCTCTTTGCTGCATTTGTTATTTGAGTCTGTACATAATACTAATACTTATACTACTACAAATAATAATCCTGCTACTACTGTAACTACTACTTCTACTACTACTACTACTACTACTACTGCTACTACTACTACTACTACTGCTACTACTACTACTACTACTACTACTAATAATAATAATAATGTAAATGATAATAATAATAATTCTCAGCTCCCTGGGGAGTATACAACCAAGATGCCTGCTAGGCGCTAGGAGGCGTTAGCAGTCACATTACCATCTCATCCTACCGGGTACCCATTCACTACTGGGTGGGTGGAGACACATGTCGAAAACGTCACATGCCTTAGGAGACACCGCATGTGCTACATGTGCCCCTACTGCCACTAAATGTTATAGGAGGTGAGTTTGCTGAGAGTATTTTAGGTTTTACGTAGCAGAACGTGTTCGATAATTTCATAGCAATGATGCTTTTTTACAATGAACTTTTTACAATCACGCCAATGTCACCTGCACATGATTTGAGATGTCCACTGGAGATAGAAGACTCTACCGACCATTTATTTGAAAATTAAATGGAAAACATGACCTCAACACGCGTATGACATGAATGCTAATGGGGAAAACCGTCAGCTGTTGTGTGTTAAATTGTTTGAAAGACCCGTTATGACAGCGAATAATGTTATGTTGCGTGATGCAGAACCGACAAGTCAACGCTTGTACTCACACTGTAATCCGCAAAACGTCCACAAAGACTCCTCTGTCAGTAATAACGGAATTCGCTGCACGACACAGTGTTAAATGGGCTGTGCTCAACGGTTTGTTTGTTTGTTGTTTAACGTCGCCCTCAGCAATCTTCCAGCTATATGACGACGGTCAGTAAATGAGTCTTGACCATTGATTGACATAATAAGCATCAATCTACGGCATAAGGGTGTGATGACATGCATCAACCAAGACAGCGTGTCTGACCACCCGATCCCGTTAGTCACCTCTCACGACAAGCATAGCCGCCTTTTACATCAAACATTGGTTGCTGAAGACCTATTCTAACCCGGACCTTCACTGGCACTGCGCTCAACGATATGGATTGTGAGGTGAAATGAGGTTTAACGTCGCCTTCAAGGTTATTGCACTTATATAGCGACGTGCATGTGTGTGTGTGTGTGTGTGTGTGTGTGTGTGTGTGTGTGTGTGTGTGTGTGTGGCTGCTTGTACTAGTCGGGACTAATGCCGAATTTATAGTGCTAGCTCACTGACATACCACGGCGCAGTTTAACATGAATACCCCACTCAGACACAGTATACTGACTACTCCGAGCCGAAGGAGACGCCATATGTGCTACATGTTCCTCAGTGTGGGGCAAGACCGAAGCCCTAGAAACTTTTCACAGTCCATAGTCATGGAGGTGGAATACTGCTGAATGGCAGACATCAAACCAACAAACAAACAAACAATCAAACAAACCTCGGCAATAATTATCTTGCTTAATGTATCGCAGCCTTGTGTTCATATGTTCAATACATTGCTTTAACATCAGGTAATTATAAGCATCAAACACAGTTGGAGCTGGCTCATCTAACCTTCAGTAGTCGTAGACGGCTTCATTGACAATAGTCACACGTCACAACAACACATATCGACCACATGTGTTCGCGGGAGGGACGTAGGGTATGGATACCCGGGAAGGAGTGATGACAACTTGAGCCGAGCGAATTGGCCCGAGTCTAAACAGCCGGGCCACAAAAAAGTATACAGCCGTGCTTGACGGTGGCTAAAGTGGAACAAACAAGAAATGTTTTTTCTATGGACTTCATCACAGTTGTGCTTGGACCTGCAGTGTTTCGGCGACTGTTTTCAGCCTGGTTATTAACGTTTTTATTACGTTTGTACTTTTCTGGTCAAATCCAATTTTCAAATGTATACTTCTTCTGCGTTGTAGTTTATTTACTGCACTGACAACAAGCATTTGTCTTTCTATAACTTAAATTTTAACATTATAAGGTAGTATGGTTATATAACAGAAAAAGGCAGATTTTTGGAATTCCGAATAGCGTCTTATAATGAGTGAGTGACTATGGTTTTACACCGCTTTTAGCAATATTCCAGCAATATCGCTGCGGGGGACACCAGAAATGATCATCCAACAGAGGTTCGAACCCATATTTCGGCGTGACGAGGGAACGCATTTACCACTAGGCTACCTCTTACAATAGGCCCACTATCCAACGTGTTGGATTCGCCATATATTTCTGATGTTTTAACTTATAAGATGGCTTAAAATTCAGTTCGTTACTGTTTCAATTATCTTCAGGTGCAACATGATGTTGTTATAAGTAAAATGAAGCATTTGTTGAAAAGAGCAAGTTGAAATTCACATTCTTATCAATCTCATGAAAATCAGATTGAAACGATACCTTTTTGCGTCAGGATCTGGCAACAGACCTCCACAGAAGATCGCGTCAGATGACCGCACAGTCTAAATACGAGAATGCGTGGGTTCTTGAGCCAATGGAATGTCAGCTTTCTAAAATTAATTCGGCAGCAGTTCTATACCAACTCAATTATGATATTTCAATTCAAACGCACATGGAACACACGTATTCCTTCAATTGAACACCCTCCCTCCCCCTTTCTCTGACCCACCTAACCCATGCAGCCCAACACACTCACTCACTCACTCACTCACTCACAAGACATCCTTCTTCCACTGGCTCACAATAGGTAATCGTCAGAATACAATTCATAATACCCTCAAATTAATTTCGGCAAGGCTGATTTAATCAATCAATCGATAGCGATTAGAATGGAAGGCAGTTATACCGTTCAAACATTTTCAGTTATATTCAGTTGTTATCCCGGATATTAAAATGAACTGATGTTTCCTCGAATGTAAACATTCTAGTATTGAAACACAATCCTTGAAGAAAACACTGATGTCCACAAGCCAAGAAGTTCTGCAATACTGGTGTCTCATTAGATCAGATTGTGCTGGGTGCAAATACAAAACAGAGTGTGTCTGTTTTGTATGGAACACTGTTAGGGGCATTCTCGCCTTCCACCTTTGGGAACAGCTAAGTCGATTGTGAGTAAATTATTTCGTTTATTTGTTTCGTGCTGGAGACTTAGTGAGTGAGGCGGATTTAATACTAGTTCACGTCATGGCGTTACCTACCCTTACGTACAAGTTGTGTTTGTTTGTTTGTTTGTTTGTTTAACGCCGGACTCAGCAATAGTTCAGCTATATTCCAGCTATGAATAATCGAGTCTGGACCAGACGATCCAGTGACTGACATCATGCGCATAGATGTACGCAGCATGGATACGATGACATGCATCCACCATCCACCTGTGACTATCAGACCATAACTTGTGACTATCAGACCATAACTTGTGACTATCAGACCATAACTTGCTGTTATAAGACAGTAGGCACAGTGGAGTGTATGATACCAATCCGTTGACATTGCTTATGGATGCTGTCGTATCCCAATATCGTAGATCGATGCACATGATGTCAATTTATGTTGTTTAGAGTCGTTTTTTTACATATTATCGAATATTGATGAATGCGTCATTAAACAACAAATATAACAAGAGTTTGCCACTAAGGTGGCTATTTCCCCCGCTCCTGTTGCAGAATTTATGACATAATTAAATCTAAACAAACCCTAACCTTTGTAACCGAGGTGTTAAAAAAAGAAGGGTTTTGAACCTACTACATCTTGCTGCCATGGAAACGTAAAAAATAAAAAATTCTAAAAATTCTAAATAGCAAAAGGCACCAGTTCAGCATGTACTTGACAGACTTTCAAAGTTTCATGAAAATATATTGAACTGTTTATGAGTTATGCTCCGGAAACGAACCCAACCCTCACAGAACCTAAGTCCATCTTGTTGCCATGGAAACGTAAAAAATAAAAAATTCTAAAATATTTAAATAGCAAAAGGCACCAGTTCACCATGTACCTAACAAACCTGCAAAGGTTCATGAAAAAATATTGAACTGTTTATGAGTTAAGCTCCGGAAACGAGCCCTACCCTCACAGAACCTAAGTCCATCTTGTTGCCATGGAAACGTAAAAAATAAAACTTTCTAAATTTTCTAAATAGCAAAAGGCACCAGTTCAGCATGTACTTGACAGACCTGCAAAGTTTGATGAAAAAATATTGAACGGTTTCTGAGTTATGCTCTGAGTTATCCGGGTGGGTGATTGCATGAGTGCTTGAGTAGGTGATTGGGTGAGTTGGTGATTGGATGAGTGCGTGAGTGCGTGAGTAGGTGAGTGGTTGAGTTGGTGATTGGATAAATGGGTGAGTAGGTGAGTTGGTGGGTTGGTGATTGGGTGAGTAGGTGAGTGGGTGATTGGATGATTGAGTGATTGGATGAATGGGTGATTGAATGAGTGGGTGATTGGATGAATGGGTGAGTGGGTGATTGGGTGATTGGGTGATTGGGTGATTGGGTGATTGGGTGATTGGGTGATTGAATGAGTAGGTGAGTAGGTGAGTTGGTGATTTGGTGAGTAAGTTAGTTGGTGATTGGATGAGTGGGTGATTGGATGAATGGGTGAGTGGGTGAGTGGGTGAGTGGGTGACTGGGTGATTGGGTGAGTAGGTGAGTTGGTGATTGGATGAGTGGGTGATTGGATGAATGGGTGAGTGGGTGAGTGGGTGAGTGGGTGACTGGGTGATTGGGTGAGTAGGTGAGTTGGTGATTGGATGAGTGGGTGATTGGATAAATTGGTGAGTGGGTGGTTGGATTAGTGGGTGAATAGGTGAGTGGGTGACTGGATGAATGGCCGAGTGGGTGATTGGGTGAGTAGGTGAGTGGGTGATTGGATGATTGGTTGAGTGGGTGATTGGATAAGTGGGTCAGTAGGTGAGTGGGTGAGTTGGTGATTGGGTGAGTAGGTGATTTGATGATTGGATGATTGGATTGATGGGTGAGTAGGTGAGTTGGTGATTGGATGAGTTGGTGACTAGGTGAGTAGGTGAATGGGTGAGTAGGTGAGTGGGTGAGTTGGTGATTGGGTGAGTGGGTGATTGGATAAGTGGCTGAGTGGGTGATTGGATGAGTAGGTGAGTGGGTGATTGGATAAGTGGCTGAGTAGGTGAGTGTGTGAGTGGGTAATTGGATGAGTGGGTGATTGGATGAGTGGTAAGTGGGTGAGTTACACCGAAGACCCGGGTCCGATTCCCATGAAGCCCATTTCTGTTGTTCCCTGCCGGGATATTGCTCGAACATTGCGTAAAGCCATACTCACTCAAAAACGTCCGCCACGTTAGCATCACTAGGGTATTACCTTGGAAATTCAGCACACAATTATCAGACAATATATATACGATGACTGTTCACCAAACTAAAAACATAATATATCTTTAAATATGACGTCATTGATGGCGACTGGTAGGGACAATATTGCAGTGGTCAAGTGGGCTCGCGTGAGTATTTCCTTTGTATGCCAGTTACTCCAAGGGACGCTAGTCCAGATGCATTTACCATGCAAATGTCGAGATTTAGAACATGAATTAAGATAGTGTGGTAGCTATAGCCTAGCGGTTAAAGCCTTGTCACGTCACGCCCAAATCCCAATCACTTGAAAACATGAGTACAGTTTGTACCATCAACCCCCATGGGCAGACACGCTGACTTGGTTAATGCATGCAATCGTATCATAATTGTGTAGACTGATGCTCATGATGTCAATCACTGGATTGCCTGGCCCAGCCTCGATTATTAACAGACCGACGTCACATGGCTGGAAACTTGCTGTGTGCAGCGTTGAACAAAGGAAAAAAACATGTGATGGCGATATTGCACAAAGCGGCGTAAAATCCCACTCTCCTGTTATAAGTCGAACCCATGTCAGGCATGTACAGACAGTCATTAATGTCCATTTTCTATTCAATAAAGATGTTTTTACTGATTGATAGCTCGCAAAAAGACAATCATGTAAAAAATATTATTACTAAACTGAATAAAATACATACATGCAGAATATTGTCATACGTGTAAAGAAAACAATTACACGTTTACAGAACATAGTTACAGAAGCCGGTTATATATAACGAATATTATTACAAGTTACATATTACATAGTTACATACAAGTAGCACACCGCTGCGTATATACATAATAGAAATAGAGATTATAATGGTATCTGACCGAGAACGTTCGCGAGTGTCGTTAAATACGTTCATTCATAAACAAACATCAATAAACAATATTTGCAAAAGTTGCTACTTCAACATTTGAAATATCAATCAGAAAAGACCCATGTTGACATACGATACGGCACATCAGCTCGTGAGATCACTTATCCGATCCATGTTTGACTATGCTAACAGTCTGCTTATTAATATCAAACAGGATCTATGTAGCAAATTGCAACGTGTGCAGAATGTTGCTGCCAGATTGATATGTAGACGAAATAAGCGTGCATATGTCACTCCTTTATTAAAATCATTACACTGGCTTCCAATAAGATCTAGGATTGAATACAAAGTCGTGTGCTAGCGTACCAGTGTTTCTATAGTACAGCACCTTCCTATCTGAGTGAACGTCTTACCCTACACCAGCCAGCACGAGATCTCAGATCAGCACATAAACTCCAGTTTGGTGTCCCTATGGTCTCACTCAAAGCATTCGGCAACAGAACTTTTGCTCACACTGCATCTGTGCTCTGGAATTCCCTTCCAGTGGAAATTAGGCAATATCCAACTCTGGACACTTTCAATACAAAACTAAAGACCTATCTCTTTAGATGTGTCTATGACCCTGTGTGAGTCGCTATGAGCGACTACATGTACGTAGACGGAAATGGCGCTGAAGAAATGGACTTCATTATTATTATTATCATCATCGGAAATAGTGCCACAAAAGGGACACTGATGTCACAACCGGAGCATCCAGCGTACGTCTAGATGTATATATGTCCAGATAGTTTAAACATACTTCATTTCACTATCCTTAACTTTTACATAAAATCTAATTTAAAGTCACGGAAGTGGTCGGGTGCATCACGTTCACAGGGACCTATGGCTAATGGATGTAGCTCGATTATAATGTCTGTTGTTTTGTTTGTTTGTTTGCTGTTTAACGCCGCACTCAGCAGTATTCAAGATCTATGACGGCGGTCTGTAAATAATCTATTAGCATCGATCCACGCAATTGGGATACAATGACATGCGTCAGCCAAGTCAGCGAGCCTGACCAGCCGATCCCGTTAGTCCCTTCCTACGACAAGCATAGTCGCCTTTCACGGCAAGCATGTGTTGCTGAAGACCTATTCTACCCCGGATCCTTACGAGCGAATTTGATGTTTGTTTGGTTTAAAGTGTTAGTAAATGTCTCTCGTTTTCATGAGATTCATCCAGCTCTGTCTCGGAGTAGCAAAGGTTTAGTAAAATCGAATGACGTCTCGTGACTTTGTTTTAAATAAATTAGTGGTACCGAAGTGACAGGGGTCTCGATTATCCAATCAAAACGAATAAAACGAGGTCACCACTGTACGACACACGCGTGACGTACGGATTCGGTATCTTACCACCTGTGTCGTCACCGCGACTATAGATTATTACCCTTAGGGTTAGACATGACCGAGTTCATAAAAATCAGTGCAACTCGACGGCATTGTTGATGTCAATCAAAACTTATTGTGACATAAGGTCGGGATGATGTAACACTAGAAACGACGTCATAGCTGAATATTGTTGACCTCTCTCTTAAATTGTGTTTTTAGACTGCGGTCGTGATCAATGCATTTTTCTAAAGGCAACTCTAAAAGATAAATAATGGGTTAAAGGGAAATTATTAACTAGGATGTGTGTCATACTGATTTTACGAAACTCGTAAAGAATTCATGTTTTACCCTCGCTTGCGCTCGGGGAATACAAGAACTCTGGCACTTGTTTCGTAAAGTCGGCGTGACACACATGCTCGTATAATAATCCCTATGTAATAAACAAACTCTCGTGTAATACCAATTTTATGAAAACCGTGAATAGTTCTGATATCTGACCAGCGATTACACGGAGCGAGTTTAGTACTTAACGTATTACACGCTGCTGTGATAGCTTCAGATCTTAAAACCTCATTTGATCGAACTATCGGAATTCCCGTCCTAAACTAGTTCAAGCGTATGACTACAATATTTCACAGTCGTGTGATAATAGGCAGACTTCGACGCGATCCACAGCATGGTCCAAATGAATTTGACAAAATAATACAACTTCATACACATGATAGGGTGACACGTATTAATATAACGGCCTACCTTTAGAATTCACCACCATTTACGTTTACAAACACGTCATAAAACAAGATGACGTAATTTGTGAAATTTTGCTGAAAAGCCCACGGGAAAAACTGTGCTCTGTGAAGTCAGGGGTCATCGATTATTCATAAGCTCCTCACAGTGGTCTATCATCTCTATACGTAATGTCATTGAAGAAGCCAGCAATGCTGAGAGTTTTCAATATTCAGCTATTCCGGCAGAAGACAGGCCCGCGCTTTGGCGCAGTGTCCACTACAAGAATATTGTTATCAAACAGCGGTATCTTCAACGTGACATAGTTACATGTGTAAAGCATATAATTATTTGCATACAGATTACTATTACGTGTATTCCGAATATCATAACTGAAGTACAGGACATAATTATATGTGAAGGAAGTGTAAGAACATGTATGCAGTATTAGAATTCATGCATGTTGTGTTTGTTGTTTTAACGGCGTTCTCTGTAATATCGCACCTCTATGACGCCGGCCTGAAACACGGTCGAGTCTGGATCAGACAATCCAGCAATCAATGTCATGAGCAAACATTTGTTTGTTTGTTTGTTGTTAAACGCCGCACTAAGCAATATTCCAGTTATATGACAGCGGTCTGTAAATAATCGAGTCTGGACCAGACAATCCAGTTATAAATATTATGAGAATCGATCCAAGCAATTGGGATCGATGACATGCATCAACCAAGTCGGCGAGCCTGACCACATGCGCAAAGAAATACATCGTATGGGTACGAAGAAGGGCCTGCTCTCAAGATCCATCAATGTCGATCCGTAGGAAACTCATGGATTGATGGAGACCAGTTGTAGCCCGGAAAATCATGGGTGCTGTAAGAGTGAGTGAGTGAATGTGGTTTTACGCCGCTTTCAGCAATATTCCAGCCATATCACGACGGGGGACACCAGAAATGGGCTTCACACATTGTACCCATGTCGGGAATCGAACCCGGGTCTTCGGCGTGACGAGCGAACGTTTTAACCACTAGGCTACCCGACCGCCCCTAATGGTGCTGTAAGAACATATTACATACGCATATGTAAAGAAACGTATGCTGCCTATAATGATATATTGATGACACAGAGGTCCATCCATGGTACGACCCGGAATATATAGAGGGCGTCATGGAAAATGATAAGTACAAAATTGTTTGGAACAGACCCGTATACAGACTTAGAGTCCAACAAATCTGATCTTGTCCTTTTTGATAAATCCAATGAAATCATTTATATCATTGAATTTTCTGTCCCTTTTGACACCAATGTGATATGACAAGATTGAGGACAAACATTGCAAATATGAGGACCTCGCTTTCGAAAAGACACGCTTGCACTGACATTGGGAGAGTACACGGGTTTTCTACCAGGAATAAAACCTTTCTGACAATCTGGGTAATGCAAAAGGCTGTAGTGTTGGGGAGTCTTCACATTCTCTGAAAAGTTCTGGGTGGGTTTGACTAGGCAGCGCTTCCTGGGAGAAGTCCCATTCGATGTCTGGGCTGCGTGTAGAGGGGGTAAGGGCCCTGAGCTGATGATGAGCCTAACCAGCCTCACTTGTGCCAGGATCACCCAAACCCTCTTTGCTGCATTTATTATTTCAATATGTAAAGAATAAATATTAATATAAATAATAATGTTTTAAGTGTATTTTTTAAAACCACGATCAGTGGTGAAGCTCCTGGTGTTTATGGTCGGGGATTCTTGTGTAATCGGTTTTTGTGTTGGCCCATGCGCCATGAAGAGGACCCTCAACTGAATTTTAGTTCTTAACTGACTTTAACAAGAACTTTGCTCCATCAAATAATGATGACACCTTGTGTTCGCAAAAGGGTGAGCGTCTCCCGCTCAACGATGGCACCCGTTTCAAAGGCAAAGACAAAATGTCAGTGAAGACAATGTACACCAAGTATCTTCGAAAAGAAGAGTGTCTGTTTTTTTCGAATTGATTGAACAAAACTGCTTCCCTTGCGCTAATAGTTATTTCACGGAAGACCGAGGAAAAACCGTACAACATCAATTACTGGATTGCATTATAACTTGATATGCTAGGTCTTGTAATTTACAACAACGCTACAGTTCCACCCAGAATACAAGATGTATTTAGGTAGTTTACTCAAACCTAAACGCGACCTTTTCCCCAATAATTGTCAAGCGAGTGTAGCGGCCTAAACATGCCGAGAATGGTGATTACATGTCTGGGTTAAAAACCTGTCTGCAAACTGAAAATACAATGATCTATCGCACAGTCATCACGATGTCGTTCCTGACTTATGCTTGAAATAGTTGTCGACTAATTAATTAATGTTTGTTAATGTAGTGTTTAAAGCGGTGTTAAAATACAAATCGCCCCCGCTCACTCACTCACCCACCCACCCATCCAACTCACACATCCATCCAAACTCCCTCCAGCTTCGAGTTTTGGAATAACCGATAACCGCCGTGATACAAAGGATGAAGCCAGTAATGTAAACAACGGGATTATGGCTGATTGGGGTCTTTGATGAGTTGATGGTACGCCAGGGGTATGTAATAGCCTTGGTCACAGTTGATTGAGGGCTGAAGTCTTTTGATGTTGACTACAATCAGCAATCTAAAAAACACCAAAAAACCCTCATCCTAACCGACTCCCTCAGTGGACTACAAGCCCTCAAAAATAAAAACACTAAAAACCGCCCCAAACTAATAAATCAAATACTCAATTGCTCAAACAACTTAACTAAGGGAGGTAAACAAATAGAGTTCATTTGGATCCCCGCCCACGTAGGAATCTTTGGAAATGAAAAGGCAGATAATGCAGCAAAATTATCCCTTAAAATCCCAGAAATAAGCTTAAACTTACCCAGCTCAAAATCAGAAATCAAAAGTGTCACTAAACAAAAAATCAACAAAAAATGGCAAAATATATTCCAAAAGTCAAATAGCCAAATCAGGAAAGTACTCAAAAAAAACCTAAATAAACCCAAAATACTACACCCATCCAAAAAAATCGACAGAATAATTACCAAACTACAAACAGGCCATACCAAACTAAATAATCACCGTAAAATAGCTAACCTACACACAACAGGAAACTGCCCACATTGCAAACAACAAGAAACACCAGAACATGTACTCATTCACTGCACACACTACCAAACACACCGAACAACACTACAGACCACCCTAAATCTTAAAACCGGACTTACACTAGAATCAATCCTAAATCCACAAAATAAATTAGAAAAATTCAAAGCCTTAGGCATATACCTAATAAAAACAGGACTAATTAGCCGCATTTAAACCCCAAATAAAATATTAAAACCAAAACTACCTTATTTAATAACCACCCAACACACACAGCTCCCTTAGTCCGTCCCCCACCCACTCTTGGCATTCTTTCCAAATCTCAAAATTTCAAAATTACTATATAAGCAACCCCTAAAGCCCCCCTCCTGGGTTGCACAAACTCACTTTTCCCCTTTTTGGAAACACATTAAATGGCCTGGCCGGGCCTGTGTGCGACATACGCTTGCAGTCGGAAAGCGCACGTTAAATCTTCAATATAAGTAAGTAAGTAACTCTGTAAATCACTTGCTTGATAACGGTGTTAGAACCTACACCGAAACGTCGCTCTTAATTGTAATAAAGAAGTTGTTCATCCATAAATTCTTATCCTTACGTAATACATGTAGATTCAATCAAAATCGTTGAAACGATGGGCAGCAAATCTATTCAACAAACCTATTTTCGATCACTCGTAACTCGGGCGCCATATGTCATTGCTTCATTGTGCAATCACACAGACCGCTTATTTTATTGATACTTCGGGTGCTATTACGTGTTGTCATGGTTTAAATCTAACTTATAAAAAGCTTGAAACGAGATGAATTTGGACAATTCAAGAAGAGTAGAGCAGGCTATATTAATACAAGGATAGATACACAATACAGGTGAAAGAAGGTAATATTATTGTTTAACGGTACAAATATAAATAATATCTGGATATATTGAAAGAGAAAATTACGAAAATATTAATTACTTCGATTAAAGTAGTGTTCAATGTATATACAGTTCATGTGCTCAAAACTATGACCTTTAGAAAACATACATCCTTGTCTCAGAGTGTATTTCACAATTTGTTGCCTTAATTTACTTTTTACTTTCCTAAAAATATACTCGTATGGCGAGTTGATGAAATACAACTTTTTTCTTTCATACTGTTTCATAAATATATGACTTTAGAAGTGTATTTACACCTAGGCATGTACGTGCACATGGACGTGTACATGGACATACGTGATAGTTGAGTTGCAGTAGTTTCCCATTACATCCCATTCTATTAAAGGAAAAAATTGATATAGATAATGATCGTAGGTCATTGGAAGAAATGGAATTATTTGTCATAAAAGGAAAAATATAATTCTTGGTATTGAACTTCGAAAATGTAACTACAGCTTGGAGGGAAGATATGCAAACTAAAATGGTGAAAAAGAACCATCAGAATGCTTTGATTTTGCTCTTAGACAGTTTTGTTTAATCTATTTCATACTAAATATACAAAACAAAGTATTTACTACTATGTCACTGATTGAAGTATTTGATAACTTAGATAATGCGTGAAACAAACATAAATAAAACTATATAAAACATCAAAACGATATCACATATACACGGAAAACAATTTGTCTTTCAGAAATCAATTATCTATATATTGTGTGTAGATCTAATTACTTTTACTGTTTATGTTATAAATTGAACCATTCGAGAGTCTAATAGATGAAGCTAAAATTATATCATTTTGTGTAATATTGGATCCATTTTGACAGCGTTCTCAGTGCCAAACATCCCATTCCCTTAATCAACTAAATGCGCATTGTTTTCTTGCAATATCAAGCCTTCGAACAGATATGAAAAGCACATGTCAACATACCAACATTAGAAAACTGCGCCAATTATTCTGACAGTGTTAGTCAAGTGATAAGCGGTCTCATTCACTCGTCGGTCGACGTGGAAATTTTCCAATCGTAATGTACTAGATATACTTTCTAGTTCAGTCAAAGAGAATATTGTTATTTAGGAACTGAAACCACGTGTATCGGTTATACTATCACAACATTAGATCAGCTGTTTCATGTAACGTCATCCACATCACAACACGCGAGGTCAAATCATACGCACCTGTCAGGACGACAAATTCACAGCGGCGGGAAATCACCGACCGTCTATTAGCCTATTCGATTAAAATTACAGATTGTAACGAAAAAAGTTTACTCATTGCCGACATTTCAGATAACATGGCAAATAAGAGTTGAAGACTTGCAATAGATTATCAAACGTTAATCGAGAGTACAGCCTACATCAAACATTTGTATATCTAATATTTATTAGATAAAATATCCATGGCAGAATGTTGGAAATACGAGTTGTCGTCTTATGATAATATATTCTGAGAAGATTAGTAATGTGTATTTGATGATACATATGCATAAACAATTGGTTATCAATGTATCAATCACAGCGCCATTATCACAGTTTCAATGAAAGGAAAAACAAATCGAAACCGAACTTTACAGCACATCGTATCCATAAGCGTTTAACCCAATTGCAAAAAGGTATTGCTGTCATCATTGAAGAAACTATGTTGATGTTTTCAGTAGTTGTACTATGCTTGTATCGCGTGTACCATCGACAGAAACGGGGGACCGAGCTACCACATGTGGAACCGACCTTGACACAACTTTTTTACAATATGGCGTCGCGTCACGTTAGATGTCGTGGCCACACTTTTGAAATCTCCATTTGCGACAAAATGTGAAACAGTTAGGGCAAGTCACTCACACGATCAGGTAGTTTGAGCAATCACACATGACTCTTAGTCATTTCATATGAAATAAGCAGCAGTTATTTGCCTAAACGGGCAAGCATGTAGGACAACTGGTGGACAAGAAATCGCGGCGCAGATATGATGCGAACGTGCCCTGTCGATCACTTCGGGCTTGGCCATTCAATGTTTATGTTTTGATCATGAACTTCCTGCTCATAAATATACACTTTACCACCTTAATATTTACGATCATAGCTATTTTTCCATATCTTTGTTTGACTTTTTTTCTGTAAATCAGCATCATAAACAGAAAGACTGTCGTTTCGCCTCTAGCGCCGTGCAAAATCGTTATTACACACAGTCAATAGACATATACAATACTTGAATAAAAAAACTTCCGTTGCGGACTAAATGTTTAGTAGTCTTACGCCGATAACTGCACGGTGGGGAAAAGTAAATCTTTCCGACCATTCTTATCAAATTCTTTTTACACGTTGGCTGTTTGACATAATAATAGTGACGTGTATGTGACATTTTGCTGTCATTCGCATGAAGTTCAACATTGCAGAAAAAGGTCGAGAAACGCGGTTACCACTTTACTAATCTCACCATATGTCGCAAACAGTAGCACTGTAAAAAGAATGAGTTACACGATGTTAAAGCTGAGATAATTAGGGTGATGAAGGTTATAATTTATATTTTGCGCAATCAGTGTTTGACATCTGTTGAAAAGGGGCATTTACACGGAACCTGATAAGAGGGTGTGAAAAGTGAGGGACCATATATGGTCCCGTGGCACCAAAAGGGTTAATGCTGACCGCCAGGCAGGGTAACAACAGGTACAATCTTTTAACGTCTTTTGGAATGACGTGCCTTGGGATCGAACCCCGGACCTTCCTCTCTCCGGGCGGACACTCTACCTCAAGACCACAGAGGCGGTGAATCACAACGATCTTTCCTCCTACATTGAGCTGAAATCTAGAATTGTAACAAAACGACGTTACACACAAATCCCTCACTCACACTTAGAACGACATAATAAATTGCGGAATCCAGTTCGAGCAATGTAAACCGTATGTTATTCATATCTCTTCAATGCTGCCAACAAATTAAGTATATATCAACTTCGAATAATATTGTCATGCCCAAAATGTTTTTAAATATAACCTTGCATCTATGACTCACTTTTGAATATATCAACTTGGTCTCGGCGCTCTATGGCTGAAATAATGCCGAGAGTGGACTTAATACACAAACAAACAAATGTGATTATCCCTGCATCTGATGTTTTGATTCTTCCCGAGTGCCCCTTTAAGCTGGACTGGTCCAATTCGTCCAAGAGGGATGAACTGCTCTGTTTGCAGGTGTCTCTGGATGAAATGAAAAATACCAACAATAATTAAATTCATTTAATTAATGTAATAACATGACACTCAACGCGGTTTGTTACACTTCGAGCAAAGGAAGTTCAACTAATTCAATTGGATGTGGCAGTGTGACAGGAATCTTTCTTCCAATTCATTTCAGCTCATGAAAACACGTCTTTTTTGGCAACAGTTGGCACTTACGAAAGAGAGCAAGGTCGTAATTGACTGATGTATCAACTGAATAACATCTTGTTATTCCATATTCCACAATGAATTTGGAAATTACTATATTCTGATTGGTGAATCTTAGGCTTTTAAATCACAATAAACCTCCTCTGACTGAAACAGCTGGTTTGAGCTAATACTCAAAGAACAGTACTTTTTTCAGTCATTCTCGGTAGGCATATTTAAATAATTACAATGCAGGTTACAAAATGCAAAGTTGCGGTTACTACAATATTCAAAGGATGTGTGACAATCCATTTCGTGCAGAAAACACGATATAAATCTACAAAGAGAATGTATATAAGTTTTGGGGACAACAGAGAGCTTGGAATTTGACGCTTTTCTAGATACGACTGTGACATCATATATTTTGCGTCACAATGAGCGATATGACGTCATAATGGTGACGTGAGGTGTAGAACGAAAGCCTTGCAAAGCTTGCTTAGCTTTCGGTGATGCCCAATTCATGTTAACTCACCAAGTTGCCGTGCTTATATGCTCTCAATGCCTGTCATATGTTCGAGTGAAGTATTACGGTGTAACAAACTACTTGAGCATATACAGCGCCTTTTTTTGTTTACAGGCTGTTGTCGGGGATTTTGTAGTTTTATTAAGTGAGGGTACAATAAAGATAAACATACTGTGTCTATCTCCTAAATGGTTTGATATTGATACAATGACACCTCATTCCTCATTTGCCCAGAGAACGTCCCATATCTCCAAAGTGTATGTGTGACATTCTGACCATTTCACCTATTCAAAGGAATGTCAAACGTCAAGCACACCTACAGAGGTGCAACGTTATTACTAAACGTTGCAAAGTTCTGAAAGTGTGAGAGACTGACAAGACGGTAATCCACTGTGTATGATGGCATGATGCTTTTAAGGACACCATTGTTCATCTGTTCCTGTTCATCTGTTGACATGAGCAAGTTGTTTCTGGATCTGTAATGATTGCAGAGGGAACCTGTCGGAGTTCACTGTATGGCCTATGTTAAAGCACAGCATTTGATGCATGTTTCTGTGGATATTCGTACTTATATCTGTTTCAACATAATGTATTGATTGTTGAACTCGTGTGGTCATTTACTGATTTCAAAATCTAGTTTCGTGCGAACAGATTTTCGAGCTACCTTTGCGTTTTAATTTTGAAATCGACCCATGAAGATTCCGGGGTAGAATAGGTCTTCAGCAACCCATGCTTGCCGTAAATGGTGACTATGCTTGTCGTAAAAGGCGACTAAACGGGATTGGGTGGTCAGGCTCGCTGATTTGGTTGATGCGTGTCATAATATCCCAATTGCGTGGATCGATGCTCATGCTATTAATCACTGGATTGTCTGGTCCAGACTCGATTATTTAGAGACCGCCGACATATAGCTGGAATATTGCTGAGTGCGGCGTTAAACAATAAACCAACCAACTAATTTGGAAATCACCATGCAACATACGCGAAAATAAGTTGTATAAAACCTGCAAAAATGCATTTTTTCTGTTGCTTGACTGAAAGCAAGCTGCGGGTGTGGGTGAAAAACAGTTATTTTTCGGACGCAACCAATCAATAAACTATATTCTGCAGATACTGCGACCACAAAACTTCAATGTTAGTCAAAATTGTTCGACATGTAGAGAGTCACTTCCTTCAAATATTTCTTCAAATATGTTTGTGATTAACCAAGGTCACATTTAGACAACCTCAACAGAAGTTCAAAAACTGCAATATTCCTTGCGATTATTGCTACAACAATCGTGACAAACAGGACTATCATCGCAGCGTTTTCCGTCTGTCGTTAGACAACCCTGTGTACCTTGACAAAGACCGAGAGACTGACGGACTCTTTCGTCCGTCAGGACAGGTAATCTACCGTATTTCACTAAAGGTCACAGTCAGGACAATATTGTTCGCAAGTCGCTGTATCTTGGTGTCTCTCACAATGCGAAGTTATTTCACAATTTGTGATATGTGGTATACAGGGAAAAATCTTCTGAAAAAGGTCACATTCATTCATAGTTGAAAGTTAGTCAGGCTTAGAATTTTTTGTAACCAGCCCTCGTAACTATTCCACTGTTAAACGTTGGGCAGTTATATTTTAGGCTGGGAGAATAAGTCTTGGTGATGACCCTAGGTCTTGACGTCCCTCAACTTCCATCAATGAAGATTCAATCAAGATGACAGAAAAAACTATACTGTCATATAGACGTTTTACCATTGCTTAATTAGAGGAAGACACAGGTCTAAGGCATGGATCCATTGAAACTGTCATTCATGGACATTTACAGATGATAAAGATATCTGCTCTTTTGGGAAACAAAGTTTCGAAATTCCTATCTTAATGGAAAAAGAACTGACATTGCCAGAGTAAACTTAGAGCTAACTGAGGATGATTGCATCAAATTCAAAATGAGATTAGTAATGGTTGATTACTGGTTCCACCACGATCCCGAGTCGAAACGTCAATTTATTGAATTGCACCATTCATCTTCCCCGGCCCCAAAGAAATTCAAGTCTTCAAGATGAAGAAAGTTATGGTCACTCTTTTCTGGGATGCAATGGCTGTGATCCTTACTGATTACTCAGAAAGTGCAAGGATGGTTACCGGTGCCTACTATGCTGATTTGTCTCATCGCCTGAGAGATTCTGCCAAAGAAAAATGGCGAGGAATGCTGACTGCTGGAGTTGCACTACTTCATGGCAATGACTCGTCTCACACGTCTCGATTTGCAAAGGCTGTGGTGCGACAATCTGTGTTCGAAGATCTTCCTCACGCTCCGTTCACGCCAGACCTGGCACCAAATGATTTCCACCTGTTTCCTAAAGTGAAAACACACCTTCTTTGAAATTGCTATTACGACAACAAGACCTCAAAGCTGCTGTGAATGGGTTTTTCAGGGTAGCTTCAGAAAACTTCTTCCTGAATAGAATTGGAAAACTTCACCATAGATATGAAAAGTGTATTGAAAAGCAGGGAGATTATGTTGAAAAATAAAATAAAAAAACACTTTCATAATTGTTGGTTTTGTTTGTTAGGCTCAGAACATTTTGACCAGCCCTCGTATGCAAACAACCAAAGCTCAAGAGCCTAGATGTGTAGTTTATGAAATTTACTGAACTCTGGACAATCTTTCGAAGGTGAAACATCCCGCCCATTAACACCAGAATCAAAGAGCACAAACCCTCAACCATAAAATCAGTAAATCAGCCATCTTGGACCATATCAGCAATTGTCCTAATCACGACATCAACTGGGACAAACTCCCATTCCTCTCCAGCAACCTCCATGACTTAACTGAAAGAAAACAAATAAAAACAGTCCACATTCGCCGTCACAAGCAATCAATCAACAGAGATCAAGGATATTTTAGTCCATCCGCCTACTATGAACTCATTAAGCAATAATCACCACACCAATGCAAACTTATCCTGTATATTTGGCTTCAGGTCCCATTGGCTTTCACCTATGTGCTCTCTGCCAATCACGCTGTGACAGTATTATCTTATCCTTCTGTTGTCATTACTAACTCATGTTATCCCACTCATGTATGCAATTGTTGTTACTGTTAATCCTCCACCTACTATACATATTCTGTACAATGTTCCTCATTCAGTCTTGCTTGACAACGGTATTAGGATCTATACCGAAACGTCGCCTTAAGAGTATGAAAGAAGTTATTATCCTTAAATTGTTTCTACTTTGCATTGGCTGCAATGCCGACTGAAACGCCGTAATTCCACCCAGATTTGTACTGAAAAATATGTCATTAAAAGTTACGCAATACAAAACGTCACCGACAGAGAACAATCAGTGATGTAAACATGTGTATGGCCGGAGCATGTATATAAATGCATATATTCACATATATAGTAATTATTTCATATTCACATACATAGTAACTATTTCATAATAAAGTATTTCAGTAATTGTATTGGCCATTGTTCTCAAAGTTTGAAATGCGGCTGTTGTGCCTAGCATTAAGTGCTCCACTTGAACAAAATCTGCAAGCATCCTCATGAATACACCCTAGTTTTGTTAATTGTTATTTATACTAGATATATCCTTATGTCGATAAAACACTATTTTTCAAGACGTTGGAGCCGGTATTGTGTCCCACTAGTATTTCATAGTCAGTGAAAATAACATTCATATGAAGTTGTCGTTAGTAAACCAGCTCAAACCATTCCAAAACTCATTCACATGCTCTCTGGGAACAAAGAGAATATAATTAATCACAATCACAATCCTAAGTCGATTATCTGTCCCTTTTCTCCTAATACCGATTGTTTTATCTCTTCCACTTTTGGATGCGCATTTTATCTGCGTACCCCACCTACATCTATGGGGAACAACTCACTAGAAACTTCCCTCTCAAAATTAACGTCGTCCTATATGTGTCGTCATCAAATCTCCAGAAATGGCGTCATGAAAGAACAATGCTTTATCGTGAAATAAACAACGTTTCGTTCTGCATTGCTCTTTTCGATTTATCGCGCAGCTATCACGTATATAACAGTAAGCATTGTATCAGGGATTTATATATTTTTGTTGTTCACGACTTCTGCTGTAAAATGAAATTATCTGTCTCTTAATACACTATTAACATACGAAAAAAGTTAATATTTGATATAATTATCATTATGGTCTCTGGTTTACATTAATCACCCCTGAGATTGCAAATCTTGTTTTTTTTTTCCATAATTGAACACAACTGCCACACACGTTCGTTACAAAGTAAAACAAAACTTACTCAGAACGTGATGTGATTCAAGAACACAAGTAATCATTTTAATCTGAGAGACATTTCCAGCATAAAACATGTTTCTTAAAATATTTACCTCCACCAAAAAATTAATTTCAGAGGATGCAGAGAAGGGTGTCGAAAAGTGATATATTTGACGCCTGGAAATCTAGTAAAAATGACTGTTTAAAGCTACATTGTTTCATGTTCATTTAACTTAAGCATTTATAAGAATTTCCGTTATGCCATTTACCATTATGACCACGTTCATCATTCAGCTAACCTGTGAAGATCGGGGTAGAATAGGTCTTCAGCAACCCATGCTTGCTGTAAAAGTCGACGATGCTTGTCGTAAGAGGCGACTAACGGGATCAGGTGGTCAGGCGCCCAGACTTGGTTGATGCATGTCATTGTATCCAATGCCGTTATTTAAAATGTAGCTGGATTATTGCTGAGTGCGGCGTTAAACAACATGGAAACAAATCCATTGCTGCCGTTATAGTTGTTAAACAGTTCTCTTCAGAAGGCCATGCTACCTCATCACGTAACAAGGACAGTTCTAGATGCCGTACCTGGCTGATTGAATACTCTCACACCATGTTGCTTGGACGACATGAAAACACACGTTTTGTTTTGCAACTATGCTGGTATTGTGCAACCCTTAATCACTGGTGTTTATCTTTTCAGTGAACCAAGAGGAAGTGAAATCAAGACTACATGCAGCTTCTTTTAAAGTGTTGGTGAAGGATTAGTCCACGGTGGGCAGTGAAAGCCACCACAGTTTAATGAATCTAGATTATAGTTAATGACGGAATCTCAAAACTCAGAGCACAGTCATTACTTTGGCAAATGTTGTGCAAGACCGCCTCGCTCGTCCGCATTAGGTCAAATAACTTTGTCTCGTCCTCAGGAAATCTTTTCAATTCACAGATGTGATTACCGATACCCACTGCGGGCACATTCATCAATGATTGTGCTTTGTAATATGTCCTTGTGATCTATTCAGGAATTCCACGCTGCAAACAAACAAGATCAAGTAATAGATTCCTCTTTTCTGATGTAACCTGAGACACCGACTAATTATCAATGTGGTTCTTACTTCGACCTTTACTGTAGCACAGTAGATTACTTGTCCTGACAGATCAAACAGTATGTCAGTCACTCCTCCCTTTATCAGTCTATACAGGGTTGTTTCAAGACAGACAGAAAATGCCGCGCAGTCGTTTCAGTAGGTTAAATGCAAATCCAGATGGCTTTGCATGGCAGATATAGCAGCGTCATGTAGTAGTACTGTATTGGTTAAGTTTAAAGGCGATGATGGCAATTTCAGTTTGTGACATAGATACCACTCACGCTGTGTGTAAGGTACAACTTAAAATAAAGAAATGAAGGTCACAGCTATCTATCTGTCAATTAAGCTGAAATAAAACTGAAATTAAGTGGCATCTATAGCTGTTGGGTATAAAACTCTGAAAACAGGAACCTTGAGACTTACTCATGTTCACTCTATACAGCAGTTGTGGACAATGAAACTACAGTAACTAATCAATACCCTTGTAAATATGTTCTTCATTCTGACAAATTGCGATCGAAATGCAAACTTAAATTATTGACACCATAATGTCGTACTGGACTTTTACGAGGTTGAAATAATATGTCACCATGCCTTTTTATGGTGTAATTCATATTAGAATGACTTCAATATCGTTTTATGTTGGCCATGGTCCAAACAGATGCAACACTTTGGTTGCGATATGATTGTGATCTGAAATACTGGCATACAGATTTCAGTGAGATATTGTGATGCATTCTATTTTACATTTAATAATTGTTTGGACATGCAGCATTTTGACGATTTCTTTCTTTTCAAATCGTCGGATAAGTTATGCTTTCAAGTCATTTTCGGGAATATATTTTTTTCAATTTGATCTAGACACTTAATGTTTGAAAAGTATTTTCGTGTTTATGTTATGCTGGAACATTTGAAAGAAAGTATCAAGTCACCATATCCCGTCACTGAGATTATTTAGATATAAAATATGTATAAGTACAAACATGTTCATAAACAGTATTGTGAGCACATCTATTGTTATTAGCCACTCAGCAACATTTATGATTAGGGAAACCAATACCATTTGTGAAATAGAAATCCTCACTAACCAGTACAACTTTTTCAGAGGAAAGTCGATAAACAATATCAACATAGTCCCTGGTTGTTTATTTTGAGGTTAATCAAAACGACCATTATGCAGATAATCCTACATATGATTATGTTATTGATCAACCTTATTGTGTAGAACTTTCTCTAAATTAGACATGCCCCATTCAATGTGCCTGTGTGGTGTTCCTGATCTGTTTCCAATGTGTACAGTGTTATCCACCCTAACCAGTTGCGTAATGACTGGGGATTGGAGTCGTCCATCTGACCAAGTTCATCATTGCTGATTTCCCCTTTCCGTCCTTTAGGTATTTTCTCCCTCAGGGAGTACTTGCATTCGATGGCGATGTACCTGTTCCACACCTTCAATTGTCTGTACGTTGTACTCACTGACTGTCCAGAGGGCCTGAATGACACTTTTAACTCTTCCAAGTACGCTACCTTCTATTCTGACAATGTCATTTTCTCTGACAGCCATCGAAGAATGTAACTGAGGAGCCATATTGCTTGTCGTATATATTTGCAGTCGACACATTTAGTTTGTGTTTTAATGTTATTTAAGAGCTTATTCTGTGTTTATCACAATGATAAAGAATTATTCCTACCAGTAAAACGATTGTTTAGCTTTCTAAACTATCATCTTATCCCGTGACAGGGTAAGTTCGGCACTGCAGTAGTAAAGGTTTCAGCACCCTCATTTTACGAATGAAAAGAGTTGAGCATTCTGAGAGCGTGGCTCAGGTCATTATCATCTGATCATAGTTGAGGAACCTTTTCTCGAGACACGATATGACCCATTGGCACATATGATTGTTATGGACCCCGATAAGCTTGACCTCACAGGTAAGAATACATTAGTATGATATCCTTTTTTAGCCATATAATCTACACTGCAAAAACCCAATAAATATACGCCATATAAATATATGAGTCACGTGGTTGAATCGCTGATGTCTGAAGAAAGGACAGATCAATTCTGCTAAATTTAGTTGAAGGCAGCTGAGCGCAGTAACCAACATGAAACCCTAGTGTTACAAAATCAATACGTTTAGGCTTGCCAACAGATGATATGTGGATATCAATCAAACAGTTAACAATCTGTCCTAATGCTAAAAAATGTAATTGTGGTTTGCTACCTTCCTGAACATCCTTGTGTTCTTTACTAATTAATCAATCATTCAGCTTAAATACGATCTTCACAAAGGTGTTGAAATCTCAAAGCCTCATATGCTGTAAGAAGTCCTGTTTCTAAACTGGAACTGTCACATACTTATGAACATTTCTACATTTTCTTCATGTCTTCAATTTTGTCAGGGATACTAATTCACTCTGACAATGTTAATGATGAAACTCAATATGTTCGATCCATTGAGAAGTGTCATTATATATTCATGTCCTCCAATTACGGACGGGGATCGACCATGACAGCTTACATTCTTTTCCTTGGCGAGCTCTCTCACGATGGTGCCCAGTCAGAATCTTAATATCTGATTACAATATCGCAATCAATTTGTTATTATTGTTACTCTTTGTAACTATTTGTTACAGTTCTTAGTGACTGTGTCACTGACTCACAACTCACTGACATCTTTCCTCGTTGTTTATACGCTGGTTCCCCTTGATTAAATAAAGTTTTTACTGTTTGTTGTTGTATGTTCGGATGTTATAGGTCATTTTGTTTTTCACTTTTAAATGCCTTTCCATTAATGATCGTTGAGTTTGCCATTTATGCCACCAGGTTTGGTCACAGGTGCCGTAGGTGTAAATAGAGACGAGACATGTTTACTCTGATTTTTAGTGTCAACAGAATCGGTAAATGCACTTTCGTTTCACTGGATTTTCTGGTCCATCAACCACGTGATTGTCTGGTTTGTTTACAGGCCGTCTCGTGGTAGGAGTACAGCTGTGCGATGTCAGGCAATAAACACTTGCTTTTATTTGCAAGCGGGTGCTAACGGTAGGGAAGGACATTACGGATGGACTTTGTCCGAGGATGATTTCAAAGACTCTCCATGTATGCATACAACTGTTGCAGTCCCCCTTCAACAACAGAGGCGGTTTATACTTCGCTTGTTACGCCGAAGGCCCGGGTCGATTCCCCGTTTGGGTACAATGATGGGGACGCTCATTTCTGATGTTCCTCGCCTTGATAGTACGAAAATGTTGCAAACTCACTCACTCACTCACTCAAGGTCACGAAATAATCTCGCAGTATGAGGTATACCCTGGGACAGCGACTTATGAACAATATTGTCCTTACGGCGTCCTTAAATGAAACACAGATAACATGTCCTGACAGATTAAAACTTCGTCAGTCTCTCAAAGTTTGTCAAAGCATTGAGTCTTTTAACGACGAACAGTAATTGCCATGCATGGAGTTGATGTATATGTTTTCTTGAAATAGGTGAAATGGTCAGACTGTTACATAGATATTTTGGTGAAACGGGACGTTCACTGGATTAGCAGAGGAATGTGGTGTCAAATGTGGTGTAAGTTTGCACTGGTTTATTTTCTGCCCATGTTGATACCTTCGTTTGTACACGTTAAACGTCCAGAATGTGAGATGTAAACTATTCACGTGTTGTGCAGGTCACGACTTATAAAGGAACACATGCAATGATTTGAAATGGGGTTTAACGTCGCGACCAAGATTATTGCACTTGTACACGTGTGTGTTTGAGGCTGCTTGTACTAGTCCGGACTGATGCCGATTTAAAGTGCTAGCCCACTGAGATTCCATGCTGCAGTTTAACATGAATACCCCACTTAGACACAGTATACAGACTCCGAGCTGACCATTTCTTGTTTTAGCCCCTTAATGCCGAGCCCCAGACAGGGTAACAACACGTACCATCTTTTAACGTCTGCCGGGAATCGAAACCCGGACCTTCCACTCTAGATCTCCGGGAGGACGCTCTTCCACTTGACCGCGGAGGCGCTACAGATCGAGTGAGCTTACTTGCATTGTACGAATGTATAAATGAGTAACTGGTAGTCATTCAAAATTCCAACAGAAGAACAACTCTCAGCTTTAACCTGATGTCCTGTTCACTATTGGACACAAGAAGGAGTTGACCGTTGATCACGCTATCGAACGCTCATTTTAAATCAATTAAGTAATCAAGAAAATCAATACCTTTGTGCACTCAAACGTATTTACGAAATTTCCATTGTGGTTTTCATTTTAAGGCATATGTTATGGTAAAAACCGACATAAAAAAAATAAAATTGAATGTTAATGAGATCAAAGTTAAACCAAGAGTCTTTCCGGGTTGAAATCATATCACCGTCTATTGACATTCACAACATTGAATACGTTCTATCCATAGGACTTGACTGGTCCCTTCAGGATTCCGACCTCCTCTCTCTTAGATGTAAATAAAAGCAGCAGAACCCTTTCCATAGTCTTAAGAAATCAATGCCAAAAGTAGATCCGATTTTACGCCTCTGACTATATCGTGAGCATGTGTTTTTGAATCATTATCAGATAGCGATGATACCAGGTGTTCGCAAAAGGTGAGCGTATCCTATCCCACTGGTATCACCCATCACAAACACATGAAAAAGCAAGTCAATTGTTCACCTGAAAAACAGACAGTAACATAAGGTTAAAATAGGCAATTGCATCGGACATCAGTTTTTTTTGTCACAGATCCGTCAAACGTGGACATGTCTACTCTCAAACCTTTGGAAAGCCTTATTGAATGTTGTAACCTTGATCAAACTTCATAGCAAGAATCTTTGTTTTTAGTGTAACTGTTGTTGGCAGCCCAAAGGGACACAGGTCGAAGGTTTTAACTAACTTGAATTTGGAGCTGAATTAACCCATGCTTGCCGTAAGAGGGATCGGGTGGACAGGCCCGCCGATCTACTAGTTAATAGGACAAGTACGAAACCAATATTCAAGAACATATTGTGCAAATGATGAAGCCACTAAACAAACCTCTTTCCCAGAGTATTGAGTATCATATGAGTGAGTGCGTGAGCATTCAACAATATTTCAGCAATATCACGGCGGAGGACACCGAAAATGGGCTTCACACATTGTATCCATGTGGAGAATCAAACCCGGGTCTTCGGCGTGAAGAGCCAACGCTTTAACCACTAGCCGTAGGACACCCAAACGCCCCCAGTATCATATGAACACACTAAAAGAATGACTTTAACTGGGAAAAACTATGTTTAAATGACAACGATATCCTTTAATATTAAGCTACACAGCATCTTTTCAGCAAGAACTCAAGACCTCTGTGTATAGCATGTGGAATGGCTGAATGGATTAGTGTCTGTTGTAGTACGTACACGTAATTGTACTCTGTAACCAGAATAAATTCTAGTCTTCCATTCATATCATGTGTAATTACCATGTGAATATATGGGAATCATCGGTAACACATGGGAATGTATGATTTAGTTTCTCTAATTGACAAAAGTGACACATGGTTTTCGAAAAGGTTTTAGTCGAAGTCAGGGCATTCTGTTTTGCATCTGAACTCAGTCGTTACAAAGTTGGTATACAATTCAGAGGGAGTTGATGTGACAGTTTTTAAAGAAAAGTGTTATGGGAGAAATATTCCAGCAATATCAAGACTGGGAACACCAGAAATGGGCTTCACACATCGTACTCGTACAATGAGAAGCGAAAACTTTAACCACCAGACTGCCCCACGCCCCACAGTTGGTTTCGGCGGTATGTGAATCTGTTCTAAATGCTGTCCAAACATTCAAGTATCGTCATTCTGCAAACACAATTACACCATACGTGATTTTAACTTTTAACGATTCACCTGCAGTGAAATAATTCAGCACAATAAAAACACTACTACAAAACGTCAAATGATATTTTACAGACTTTTGCTCATTATGGTTCACTCACTCAGCTAAGGTAATAATGTATGAAATATTGCTCGTGTGTGGGGAACATATTAAACTAGGGTGTTAAAATACTTCTGAATGTTTACTGGACTGATGAAACAACTCCAACGAAAACACCAAGATCTTAAAAAGCTTTAGAAAAACATTCCGATTATACACGTATGTAACATTTAATATTTTATCAACAACTTACATGTACAGAGCAAGATATCAATTACTCAACGTCCATAGTGTCTACACATTGGATCAATGCCTAAGGAAAGAATACATCGATTCTGCTTCATTTAAGATAACACAATTGTGCTGATATAAATGTCTAGCGTCGCAACATCGAGCCTTTGTTCTTGGCAAAAGACAAAAGTGAGATTGCATACAACTGATATCTGCCTCACGATCAGATCATGCATATGTAACTGCAATTGTCAGAGGTTTGCTTTCTTCCTGAATATTCCCATGAGAATTCAACTGTGTTCGTTTGTTAATTCTTTTCATCTACCTAATATCTTCAAAGATCTTGTATCTGTGTTTTTAAAGTCACAATGTGACATGTTTGAGTATTTCTGTATTGTCTTCACCTGCATCTTGCAGGTATTACTACTTCACTTGGACAATGTTTAACTGTGCAGCAGCACCTTAACATTTCCATTAAGACGCGTCACTAAATGCTTTATGTCCTCTGATTGTCGGCACCATTCTACATTGAAATGCTTGTTGTTCTTTTATCTGTAGCACTTGGTGATTGTGGGTGATTCCAAAACTTTGTATCTCGTTATTTTCTAGTACTTCGCTTACAACTGATTACCATAGGGATAAAGCTACACATTGTTATTAATTGTGTGTCATCGTACACAGGCAACTTGGATCTTTGCTTAAACCACTGCAATACCTGAGTAAGTGTATGCAATATGCAGCTGTGATACCACCTGATCTTCAACATTCACATATAGAATTATTATCCATTTCCAGGCACATTAACGAATGGCTTCCTTTGGCCGATATCCCTGGACGTTATTCACAGCACATAGTAACTCCGAGGACTGACCCTGCACAAACAGCAGTGTTTTCCCATAGCCGTCCAACATTTTGAGCAAGACATATCTTCCTCCTCTCTGCCTCCAGTACACAGACGCAGCGTCTTGAAGAATATTGTGCTTACTGCGACCTTACTAATCCTGACAGATCAAACGGTCTGTCAGTCTCTGAAACTCTGTTTTCGTATACAACTGAGTCTATAGTTGCCAATACAAGAAGGAACTACTGATCGAATGTAGAATGAGCCTACATACATTGCAATTGTGTGTGCTGGTATTTGATTGTCATGCAAGTCATAAAAGACAATTTCCAAGTTTTAACTTGAAGTCTGATGTCATATTCTGACCTGTTGGCTTTGGCTCATGCTATCGACCGCTCGTTTTCAATCGCTACATGAAAAATACAAATTGCTACCTGTTGTTTGCAAACGCATGTAACTGATATCGAATATGTTATTCGTGTTATGGCAGTTTTCACGCAGGGGAAATTCTGAAAACCACTGGGAATAGACATTTGGAAATTTTATAAGATCAACGCTGAATAATGGGTCTTTCAAGGTGAAAATCATGTCATCCTTTTCAACATTTGTCGAATTGAAGGACATCTTAGTGAATCGCCTTTCTTAACATTCATAATGCCATCATAATGACACAAAAAGTAAGTCTTTCAAAACTGAGCATTATATATCACCAAATATTTTATTTGTTTTGTTTTTGTGGGAACCCAAAACGGAAGAGCCCTCTGAATCTGGTGAATGTTGGTAATGCACGGACAAACACAGGATCTTGCAATTTAATTTCAGATCAGCGACTCTTGATTCAAAGAGCAACTAGAATTAAGTCGTGCATGGAATATTTCTCAAATTCAGTTATATCTGACATGATTAGAAATATTATAGGGACATTTCCTTATTACCATGCAAGCGAACAACTATCGTTATGTCAAATGTATTTTAACACAAGAAACAGTGTCCATTAGAGGCAAATAAGGTGTAACAGTCCGAAATGTAACAAAACATCCCATGAGATTGAACAGACTTCTGGATTTAGCAGATACTTCACTCATTCAGACATAATCTCCTGCTTAATTTGATAGTAACGAAAATCATTTCACTAAAAACAACCTTGTGCAAAAATAAGTGTAATCAATTCTTGAACTTCTAAATAGATGAAGAACCAGCATCGCACAGATATAGCGAGATTTTGACAAGTGTTAAAATTTGATATAAGAGCACAGGGTATTACTTTAAGCAGGGAGAGATTGTATTCTGAAATATTTAGCAACAAATCATCTACTTAGCTAAACTTCAAAAGTTTTCTGTCTACCGATGTCGCATGCCTGCATAAATCAGTGTCTGAAGAAAGGATACATTAAATCTGATGTTATTCAAGTGGAAATAGTGGTGCTCTGTAACCAGCACAAAGTTTTGTTGTCTAAATAGAGATCATTGTGCTGTCAGTAGACACAAATGATAAGTGATTCGTCACATTCGACAATCTATCTCCCGGTAAATAGAATACTTTCACATCCTAAATATAAGATTACAATGCCAGAAGTTTCCCTTCTTCCAGAACATTCCTCCGGGGATTTGACAGTCCCACAACGTGTTAAAAGGTGATCCTCTGTTCATTTATTTCTTTAATACGAAAAGACAAGGTGGCATTTCAACGTCTAGTTATCTGGTAAAGATAAGACATGAACAAACTAAAGCTTGTCATGTTCGGGATTGGCAGTGCTTGATGCTGTGAGTATTTCTGTGTGTTGACATTCTTTGACACTGTTTCATTATGCAGCTACACTTCATACTCACTCATTCATGACATGGAACATGCTGTGATATTGGTAATTGACTGGCTATTGATTCAGATATTCTGTCCAAATTGTTTTCATTCGTTCATCTCTTCATAAAGAAGTATACATTCTAAGCTTTGCTGGTGAATTAGTGACAACAAACGTTAAATCATGACGCAATTGTCGTCATTTGGTAACTCGTCTTACATTTTGGGGTGGGTGAATTTAAAAAAGAAATTATAACTTTTTAAAGAAAATACTGGAAAAGAATAAATTGACCTCATTTACTACAAAATAATAATGTTTGTGAAGACAGAATTGTCCCGCTTTCCGATGTAGTACCTGAAACTTTGTTTGCACTCCGCAAAAGTCCAGCTATAAGATGACGGTCTGTTAATGATCGAGTCTGCACCAGACAATCCAGTTATTGACATCATGAGCATCGATCCACCCAATTGGGATGCATGAACCAAGTCAGCGGGCCTGACCACTCGATCCCGATAGTGGCCTCTTACGACAAGCATAGTCGCATTAACGGCAAGCACTGGTTGCTAAATGCCTATTCCACCCCGGATCTTCACTGAAAACTAGTCTAACAAATGTCCAAGCATAGTTCCCTCATTTTCCACTGTCAGTTACACATTTGTGAGGGAGTATGGCTTCACACCATTGTTTAGGTAAGCCATATTCCAGTTGTCACGGTTGGGGACACGTGTAATTCGTTTCACACATTGTACTCTGATGTGCACACCGACAATTAGTGGGTTCTACTTAAAACTAAATCAGGAACGTAAGGACGAGAATTAATGGATGTCAACATCTTTATTATGAGGAACACTACGTTTCGGAGTAGAAGCTTATTACTTCACCTGATGAAGGGGTAAGCATATAATCTGAAACAATCAAACTAAAAATAAGCGCCCAGACCCTTTCCATGTTCACAAGAAATATCTGACAGTAGCATAGTCGATTGTAGGATTTCATGAGCATGTGTTTATGAATCACTATCGAATAGTGATGATGGTTTACTCCAAAAGGTGAGCGTATCCTGTCCCGCTAGGGTCACCCGTCACAATTGCATCATACATTATTTTGATTCTTCTGTGTTGTTGACGGTTTGCTTTTAGAAAAGTGTACAAAGAACTAAATGTACGCGAAAAGGTTCCATTCCTATTATATAGGGTGCAGGGGGTTAGTGGTGAATCAATAAAATTGTATTTGTATATTTTAAGGTGTCTTCGTTCTGTGACGTCTTCGGTGAGCGAGACCACCGAATTACACATAGCGTAGAGGTTAAAACATTAGCTCGTTACACCCAATTCCCAGGGTCGATTCCCCATGACCTTCGTAAACACAACCTCATTTATTAGATATACACCCTGCAAATAAATGCTCTTCCCGAATAACATAATTTGACAATATGTGAAGCCCCCGATCAACGGAGGTCTCCTTTGCCGTCGTTTTGTGGCAATATCTTCCTTGTACATGACAATATCTCTGAATTATCCATGTAATTGATTTCACATTGTGAGAAACGAGATTTCACTGATCATGATGACAGAAATATCATACTTTTCTTTCCATATATAAAATAAAGGAAGGGTTCATGTTTGACAGGAACAGAAAATTATACGTGTGAATCTAAGACAAATTAATTGTGGCATTTGAAATACATGGATGCGAAAGTATGGCATAAGTGATCGTAGAAATTGTGAATTGCACGTAATTGCTCAGTAAGTAATATATTTTGAGTCGATCAAATTGTTTAAAATGACAGAATAGATTAATATTGAGTTGAACGTGTGATCTTTCACAACGTGAGGTGTGCATTGGAAAGAGGTACGGAAAAGCAAGGTGACGGATTAGACACATGTCGTTTGCTTCACTTTACTGCAACCGTTTATAGATTTGATTTGGGTCCAAGCAGTCAGGGCCTTGGTAGAGCTTTCGAAGAGTCCTGTTCAAGACAAATAGGGGATGTGTCTGTTTGACATATCACTGATCACGTTTGTGTCTGAAGCAATTTCATATTTTGACTTGTACCATATGATACCCTGTTTGTTCAGGTAAAGACTCCACTTGTCTTTGCTAGTGTTAGTGATGGGTTGAATATTTATTGACAGACATGATTGGGATACATAATTTATTAACTATTAACTCAATTCTATGGAGATCAGATCTACAAGACTAATGATTTTATTTTCAAGAGGACTTACAAATTAGGTCTTGTTGTTTTTCCATCTTGAAATGTTAAACAGCACATCACACAACCGTAAAACGTGTTCATGAATGTCCCTTAATCTCCCCACTTCCCAATCTCTTTACATGGATTCATGTCATCCTAAATAGGAAACTCACAAAGTCGTAAAGGCACAATTAAAAATGCTCAGTACGTAAGGCAAAACATGCTTCAATAACAGATCCCATGTCATAATTCTTTCTACAGGACTAATGATGTTGTTATAAGGGATAATAAGAATAACCACTCAATTATTGAAGCGGCGTAAAACAATCATCACTAGCTATACTTACATGAGGTACCAAATCTTAAATCTCGATATCGCCCACTTCCTACTTACAACTGTCAAGGTTAAACCTGATACCTACACTGTAGTTAAGGTAAAGCAGTATTATTTTTTCTATTTCGATTCGAGCATTGCTTCAAGTCTAAGTATAAGTGTCGTCAAATATTCCAACGCAGTAAAGCACAAGATCACTCAGTATAAATCCAGTGAGCCTTAATGGGTACTGATCAGTGTCATTTTGTCACGATGATAGACACTAGATTATTGGTCGTCCATGCAGATGTTGACCGCGATTACCTGTCTAGACAAACATGCCACATTGAGGCTTCTTACATCACGGCGAATCAGCTGTAACACGAGAGTCTTCAAGCTGAACTATTCACCTTCTTTGATGCACCATATTTCACAGAATGTTGCCACAATGACTTCTTACATCGATAAATATTTGTCGGATGATGAATCGGAAGGTGTATGTATTATAATTTGTAAAAATAGTTTTGTTTTCTTATTTGCATCCAGAAAAGGGGATGTTTTATTTCATCCATCTTTCATATGCGTTTTCGACTACTTTTTGTATTTAAACTGTGTCTAGAATGAAACTGTAAAACCGATTCTTTAGCTAATCAGGACTAAGGTCCATGTGGGTTTGTGGCATGCGTATTGTCCATATTTCGTCCGTTTGTCATCCGACATCTTCCCCAAAGCTCCTGTAGGTGGAGATCTAGCAGAGACTTTATATTTGCTTGTGGCATTATACTGAACATGTTGGATATTGTCTACGTCCTTTTAATATTGACATCTAGCACAATTATGGCATTAAGATTTGCTTGTTCTGGTAATTGTAATGTAAAAAAGAAAATTCGCAAAATATCTTCAATTGTTTTACCAGACACCAGAAGGTGTGGTAATCTGACAATCTGATGTGATTTGCGTAATTATAATGGATTCCCTTCAGGTTTGGTCAGACTGTATCCGACACTTACCAATGCAATTACGTTTCAGATAAACACGTTGTGATTGGCGAATTCAGTGATTAAGTTGAAAGGCGTGCGTTTCGTCACAATAAGTTGTGTTTCCGAATCACTATCAATCAGTGATGATACCAGATGTTCGTGGCCCTTCATATATTATAGTGTACATGCCATCAATGCTGTAATGTCACAGTTGAGTTCTTACGATATCATTGAAACAAACATAAACATCTTGTACATTTACATCATATACTGGAACAATTGTCCTGTTAATTTTACGAGTTAAGGCCTTACATAAATTTAAGCAACGCAAGCAAATATTTTTTTGCGATAAGTATGTTCATATCTTTCGTAGTGTTATTGTTCGTGTGTTCAGATGTTACTTTAAGTGGCTCGATCACTTGCTATCCGTTCCTTTTGACATTTACATCATGCTATTTATCCCGCAATTATTTTACTGTATGCCATATAAACTATGCAGAGAAAGCACTTAACGAAGTCTACTCAAAATGCTTCTACTCCCACTACTCCTACGTCTATTACTTCTACTATGAACATTACTACATTACAACTGCATAAACAAATCCTACGAGAGTGGTTTAGTCTGCGTTTCAGTTCCCAGATTCAGCCTGATCATGACCCGGGGCGTGTCAGCACCACATCGTGCACACGCCGCGTCAATTTACACTCTTCCCAACACAAAATTACTGTCTATGTCTATCATGTCCATGCGAAGCTAGTTAGCTAGCGAGCTGGACAATGGTAAAAATGAGAAAACAAATACTAATTTTCAAATACATTGACTCCCTTTACTTTTATCAATACATATAGCACGCATGTGTTTTCTATTTTGTGTTATTATACCCATGTTTATCGGGGCATGTAATGACCCCAGACATCTAATTGGAAGATCATCTGTAGACGCGTCTTACTCTGTGAGGCAAACATGCTGACATACTTGACCAATCCAGATGCTGATGTCTGAATCAGAGTATCTCCCCTCATCCCCTCATTACTGCATCTCGACGCATCCTCATCTTCGATTACTTCTTTGATTATCCATCAAAGGTATTAATGTCACATCAATGGTGTGTCTGCAGTTTGTCTGGTCAATGTAATAACACAGTACTTGCTCTAGGAGGGTTTCACTGAAGACAATCCACATGTGCAAAGCAGATCCACCGCCCCCTACGTGTAGCACTTTTGCACTAATGTCATATTTGTCTTGACGTCTCTGGCACCCTCTACAGAGCTACCGATGCAAAAGCGTGGATGATGACCCCCCGTGACACGCAGCATGAATAGTATAACTTCTTTCCGACCTGATTTGATGTGGATAAATGACATAAACATTGAGGAAAAGAAAACAAGTCTTTTGTTGCCTTCAATATTCAAGTTCTAAAGACTCCCACTTGTACATATTTAGACAACTTTTACTTCTGTTCTTTTCTAGTACTTCTTTACTACTACTACTACTACTACTACTACTACTACTACTACTACTACTTCTACTACTACTACTACAACCACCACGTGTCTTCTTTTCTTCTTCCAATCACCATTTGCTAATAATACTATCACTACTACGACTATTACTACCACCACCACCACCACCACCACCACTACCACTACTACTACTACTACTGCTGCTGCTGCTACTGCTGTAACTGCTCCTAAAATACTACTATTGCCACTACTACTACTACAACCACAACTACTACTAAGCTACAACTACTTCTGTATTCCACTGCTATTATCATTGCTACCGCTGATTATACTCATACCAATATAATAGCACTATTACAACTACTGTTACTACTACCACTGCTGCTTCTACTTCTACTATTACTCCTTCTGGTATTACTACTACTACTACTACTACTACTACTACTACTACTACTACTACTTCTACCTCCACTACTGCTACCATGCTACAAATACTTCAACACTACTACCACTACAACTACCACCACGACCACTACTGCTACTCCTGCTCCAACTACCACCACTACTACTACTACTACTACCACTACTACTACCACTACTATTACCACTGTCACCACTACAACTACCACAACGAATACAACTACTACTACCAATACAACTACCACCACGACTACTACTACTACAACTACCTTTACTACTACTAATACTAATACCTCCACTGCTACTTTGCTACAACTACTTCAATACTACTACCACTGATGCTACAACTTCTAATATTACTCCTATGCCTACCACCACCACTACTACTACTACTTCTATCACTACTAGTACCTTTACTACTTCTTCTGGGGGCACGGGTGGCCCAGTCGTCTGAGTCGCCGCGATTCGCTATGCAGCGTTGCGTCCCTTGGGCACGCCAGAAACCTATGATTGTGGGTTCGAATTATGTTTCTAGGTTTGTCAGCACCATACCCGTGCTCGTGGGTTTCACCGAAGTGGTAAACGTCTGAGACTTTGGGTTTTCCTCCCACATTAAGCTGACACGCCGCGATATAACTGGAATACTGTTAAAAGCGGCGTTAAACCCAACTCACTCACTCACTCACTCACTACTTCTTCTACAACAATTGCCATGGAGCAGTTACAACAAAGGTCATTAGATTTTCAATTTTCTGCTTTTCAATATCAGTATGTCACTTTGTATAACTTTGTACCAAAAAATTATCAAAGAATTAGTACACTGATTGTACAAAATGTCCTTTTTATGTGAACATATGGTAAGCGCGGCTTAACATTTTACAAGGTGTAAAAATGAGCAGGAACATTAAAATTCTACTGAGGCTGCCCAGCATCAGCTGCATCCTCTGCCTCTGTGCATCATGACTCAGTCCTTGCGACCATCTGCAGCAACATCGTGCTCTTGTTCTAACCTTTCAACAGTTATCAGTGGTGTCTTGCACATGTTGGACACGAGAGGCCCAGTCACCTGAGGCGCCGCAATTCTCATTTTAGAGTTGATTCCCTTGGGCACGCCAGAAACGTATGGTTGTGATTTTGAATCATGTTTCTAGGTTTATCAGCACCATACCAGTGCTCGTGGGTTTCAACAAAAACGTCTAAGACCTGCATCACGTTAGGCTTTCCTGCCACACTAAGCTGAAACGCCGTGATATAACCGAAATACTGTTAACATTTACAAACGATTGTTAATATATTTTACATCAACTCTCGGGTGATATTCCCTACATATACAAATGATCCATTATGTCAGAATACCTTCTTTAAGAAATAAGGATAAAGTGTTCACTTCAATGTATGACAGAGACAACACATTTTATTCACTAATTCACTGTATCATTATTTTGATATACGCTATCCCCATGTGTGACGAAATCAGCCCAAGTATGTCATGCTTAACGTTAGCCATGAATTGTTAATTAACATTGATCGTGTTCGTGTGAATAAGTTTTTCAGTATGACACAGGTTGTCGGGCAGCATATACTCGTCCGGCATTTTTTGGGGTGCGATTTGGAGGTGCTATCCCACTTATTACGAGGACGCAAACCGCAGTTTAACATGGATATAGTATGCTGACTTTGAACTGACCAGTCCTAGTTTTATCATATTAATGCCAAGCACCAAAATGGGTAATAAAACATAAAGTATTTTTTTGACGTTGTTAACACCAAGGGATCTATCCACAACACCATGGAGGCGGTTGAAGTGGAAAAAGAAGCAATTAAGATTTACAAATGTGAACTACACAATGCTACGCAGCTAAACATCATTCAAATCAGACACATGAGATAATACTTGTGCCTGGATTAATCGGACGAGGGAAGACATCTTTGTGATTCTTCATCTCCCCGTACTCTCAGTGATTGGCCACATTGATGACACGCTCATCTCCCCGGATGAGGTTCCCCTGACAAATAACAGGACTTGAGGCCAGATGACGAGACGAACATAATGTGGGCAGGTTGGCGTCAATAGCAGGCAGCTATCATGAAACAGCTAGTCGAGAAGCCCTTCAACCTGTTATTGCCGTGTAGCAGCTTCTGTTTATGGAGTTGTTAGTGGTAGCCTGGGCCAGTTAAGTATCTAGCATTACAATCAAGTGCAAATCGAAATTCTTTCAGATAGAAGAAACCAGATTATGGACTTACTCATTATGTGGTTTGGATTCCATGAAATGCCATTGATGAATCATCATTGCGTTATCGATACGACACGTACATAAGCTGATTATGGATGGACAGAGATTCAGCAGCCTTACTGAGTGATTCAGCATCCGATACAAGTAGCTTACCTGACGGATGCCCCAGTGGTGGTAATGCGGTCCTCAGAACTCTACTATTTGTCAAACCACTATACTTATATGGTGTTCAGACGCGGTGACTCAAGTCTTGTTGAATCGCATGTGATCGTAGCATGGTGACATGGGGCGTTGCTCATAAGATCGACCACTGGTTTTGTTTTCCCACACTCGAAACTGTACATCCACGTTGCTAAAGTAGGACTGTTTCTGACAACAGCGTATTCCAACCCAAATCATTATGAACATTGATGTCGCAGAAAGAATCAAAACACCTTCATGCCAGTTCCGTCGATATTTCTGGGACAATTACTGTTTACGGTTCATTCAGTGATTCGGTTAAAGACATTGTACAAGAAACAGAGCTCTTACAGGGGTGCACATTAAACTGGCTGTTACAATTCCTTTAAAAAGACTTTTCTTTAATGCTAAATCGAATCAAAACGAAAACACCCACATTTCAGATCACAAAGTATTATTTTATCACTAATGGAGCTAATGCAAGGATGTATCGTTAAATAATTTATCACCAACAAAATGTTCATAGGAAGGCGTCTACCAGCGTCTGAGTCTGAATGGATGAGTTCCTAAGAAAAGAACACATCAATTCTGCTTCATTTAAGTGAGGACAATTTGGCTGTTATGAATGACTAGCATCGCGACATCGATCCTTTGTTCTTGGCAACAGACAAAATATAGCGAGATTGTAAATAACTGACGATCTGTCTAACGATCAGATCATGCATATCAGTTTGCAATTGCCAGGGGTTTGTTGTCTTCCTGAATAATCCTTGGGGGATTCAACTGCGTTCTGTTGGCCTTTTATTAATCATTTACAGTAATAGGAATATATTCAACATGCGTAGAGGATTCAGTGTCTGCTTAGATGATAAACTAAAAACATGTTTTAATTTGTGTAAGAATTTCTGTATTCGTTTCACTTACATTTTACAGGTAATATTCCTTCACACAATGTTTTGGTGCACGAGTGGCTTAGTCGTCAGAGGCGCCGAGATTCGCTGTGCAGAGTTGCGCCCCTTGGGCACGCCAAAAACATATGATTGTGTATTCAAATCTCCGTTCGCCCCGATTATGTGTCTAGGTTTGTCAGCACCATACCCGTGCTCGTTGGTTTCACCTAAGTGGGAAACATCTCAGACCTGCATCACTTCGGGTTTTCCTCCCATATTAAGCTCACACGCCGTCCTCCCACATTAAACTGACACACCGTGATATAACTGGAATTCTTTAAATCCAACTCACCCACTCGCTTACACAGTGTTTCGTCGTGTAGCTGCACAGTGTCACTTCAGTTCAGCAGTGTCATGTTAGATCAGTTGTATCGCGTTGCAACTGTGCCATCTGCTGAGTAAAATCGTTGCTGCAAAGGCCTTAGACCAACGAACAACTGATAAAAAGATTAAGTTAAACATTGGGTACTGCAGGAACTACTAAGATCAGCATACCTTCATACAGATACGTTCAAAGAGGCGTTGACAGTTCAACGGCCACTTCCCTCGTGTTCTGTGTTCACGAATTTCTGTATCCTCCCCCCCCCCCCCCCCCCCCCTCTCTCCTTACTTTGTAGGTGTTACTATGCAAGTACTTACATGTAGCTATACAGTTTTGTTGCTATCAGGCAGCGTTATTAAATCGTACATATCATCTGATTGCAAGCATCAGTCCACTCTGTTGAATTATGTGTATTGTATCTCTATCTGCAGCTGAGTGGCATGGGATTCTCACGCTCGTTATTACCTTATTACCTTGTTATTACCCTGTCTCTTAATTAATAGGAATGACAGAAATTGAAACAAAATTTGCTTAAAAATGCTGGAGGTTGGAATTGATCATTTTAAGGTGGAACAAACACTGTAACTCGAATTTAGTTTGAAATCGAAGGATTAAGACATGCTATTACAATTTACCGCACTTGGTATTACAATTTGACGCAGTTTGTTAAAATTTGGCGCACCTGTCTTTCTAAAGAAATGATAGAAATTGAAGCAAAATCGTTTTTTTGATTTCCTTAAACATGCTGGAGGTTGGAATGGATTTTGTTAAGGTCGATCAAACACTGTAACTTGAATTCTGTTTGAAATCGGAATGATTAAGATATGCTATTACAATTCGCCTCACCTGTGTTTCAATAGGAATGACAGAAATTGAAACAAAATCGCTTTTTCTAATTTCCTTAAACATGCTGGAGGTTGGAATTGATCATTTTAAGGTCGAACAAAAACACCGTAACTCGAATTTAGTTTTTAAATCGGAAGGATTAAGATATGCTATTACAATTTACCGCACTTGGTATTTCAATTTTGCCGCAGTGTGTTTAAACATTCGAACAAACACTGGAACTCGAATTCTGTTCTGAGTAAATATTGATATCAAGAATTTAATGTACATTAGTATTGATCAATGAGTCGTTTCAAAGTCCTGATTTTGATTTCCAAGCAGCTTAGTCGCACATTTTAAACATCATGCATGTTTCTTTGTATATTTGTAAATGAATAATCTTTTACTACAATTTACCGCAGTGGTTATTATAATTTGCCGCAGTTTTATTACAATTTACCGCAGTGGTTATTAAAATTTGCCGCAGTATTGATTACAATTTACCGCAGTATTACATATTACCGCAGTGTTATTACAATTTACCCCAGTTTATTATAATTTACCGCGTTATTACAATTTACGTCGTAACACATCTCTCAGCTACCATCAGACTTACTGCGCTTCATCACCCACCCCCCTCCTCCCCCCAACACACACACACACACACACACACACACACATACACACAGCTTGTTGTCAGTAAATATATCAATTGATGCACAACAATGCATTTATGCATGCAACTATGTGCTAGTAAGCTTCCATGATATTGATATATATAGAGAGAACGAGATATGAAGGCATGTATGCATTACCTGGTTTCGTGAAAACGTGTTTCACTTGCCATTGTGAGCACAACTTTATAAAGCCATCTGCGAACGCTCGCGAGTCCGGCACCGCCAGTTCAATAGTTCTAACATAAAAAAATACCATTAATAAGAAAAAAACACGTAACTATCTGACGTAGACGAGACATGGAAATGCAAATTAATTCTCCACGATGACGTCTGTTGATTCATTTGATTTCGTTCATCCCATTTTTTCAGGTGCCTCTCTGATCGAGAGTGATTATTCTTTACGTTGACGTTTTGTATTCCACTTGCCTCCTGAAGACCATTCCTGCTCCTGGTAATCGCAACTAGACGAGCGCACTGATAACATTAAAGGGCCAGCAATATATGGAGATAACTCCTAATGGTGAGTGAGTGGGTTGGGTTCCGTGTTCCTGGTGTTAGTTATAGAGTATTTCAGTTATATCATGGCGGGCCGTGAAGATCCGGGGTTGAATAGGTCTGCAGCAACCCATGCTTGCCGTAAGATGCGACTATGCTTGTCGTAAGAGGTGACTCTGCTTGTCGTAAGAGGTGACTATGCTTGTCGTAAGAGGCGACTATGCTTGTCGTAAGAGGCGACTAACGGGATCGGGTGCTCAGGCTCGCTGACTTGGTTGACGAATGTCATCGTATACCAATTGCGTGGATCGATGCTAATGCTGTCAATCACTGCATTTTCTGGTCCATACTCGATGATTTACATACTTCTGTCATACAGCTGGAATATTCTTGAGTGCGGCGTTTGTTAAATGTGTGATATATACTCATGGACAAATGAAACGCGAGTACATGTTGGTTATTGTATGAATAATTACTCATATTCAAGAGATATTAGATTGATTCGATGCACAGACGAAAATACTGGTATGTTGCGTGAACCGACGCCCGAAGACGTGTTGCGGCCATAACATTTCCGAGCCCCGTGATGGTAAACAAGAAAAAGGTGGACGGAAGTTACGGTGTTACACGGGCTTGAACACGGCAAACGTTTCTGATTGGTTGAAATGTGTATCATAATATTAGCACATGGTGAGGGGAGGGAAATTCAAGACGACAATGAAAATCTGCTTCGAAATATTTAATTATGCTGTAGGTTTCTTTGTCAATCGCAACATTTTGCAAGCAGGCTTGCCATTGACGGTTTTGAATTTCCCTCCCTTCACTGTGTGCTAATATTTAGATCCACGATTTTGTATTTTAGCCAATGAGAAACGTTTGCCGTGTTCAAGTCCGTGTAACGCCGTAACTTCCGTCCACCTTGTTCTTGTTTACCTCAGCGGAGCAGCATAGAGCTGATATTTGATGGTTGTTTTACAATAAATACGAGGTAAGGTGACCACAGATGAACACGATTGTGTAAACTATGGTTTGTTTACCAAGTTACAATAGGTTGAAAAAAGTGACATTCATATTTCATGCGATATCGAGCTGTGATTGGCACCGAGTGTGAAATCTTGACTATGAACCAAGATGGCGGGTGTCACTCCTTGTCTCTATGGATATAGAGGGGTGTGATTTTTTTCTATACGAATACCTTATGTTATACACGCTATCATCGAGTTCCTGTGATTGGAAACATCTTTTCTCAACGTACATACTTACATGTTTCTATGGTTCGCGTTTTGGCGGTGACTCGTATATCATTCGATACTCAGTTTGGGAGTATGTTGGTTAAAACGTCAGCGCATCTGACCCTTGGATCTATTCCTCATAAGGACACATGGATGAAACATAAAATCGAAATCACACGTAAGATGTTCACCGTGCACGGCCAAACTATCACATAAAGCGTATCTACTAACATCAACTGACAATATTTAAAGTGACTGTCTCAAAGCAACGATTATCTCCTTCGCCGATTTTCGCATTATTACTTTTCTTACATAGAAATGGCGACGTTTATGAATTGTCCATGTCACTGACTCCACACGGTGACAAACGAGGTTTCTCTGATCATGACGTGAAACAAACATATTGTCACTTTCTTCATAAAATGTTACACAATAAACTTGTAACAGAAGCGACAGGTTTCACAGAACAGAAAGTCATATCGTAGCTGACAAATTAACTCTGACCATTTGAAAAACATGGATGCCAACTTATCGCATTAACAACAACTGGGAAGTTCGATTCAATCAAATCTTTGGCAATGACATGGCATTCTTTTTCAGATAGTTAAACGCATTATATAACACGAGATGAGATGTCCTTAGAGACCTACTGCAGGTATCAAATTGTTCGTTTGTTTGTTGTTTAACGCAGCACTCAGCAATATTCCAGCTACATGATCTTATGATCTGGGATCCGCACGTTCGTGTTATACATTCAATATGTAATGATTATTTGGTTTTCCCTAGAGTTCCCTAGAGCTCCCTAGAGATCCATAGAGCTCCCTAGAGCTCCCTAGAGTTCCCTGGAGCTCCCTTGAGTTCCCTAGAGATCCGTTGTGTTCCCTAGAGTTCCCTAGAGCTCCCTAGAGCCCCCTAGAGATCCCTAGAACCCCTAGAGTTCCCCAGGGCTCCCTAGAGATCCGTTGAGTTCCCTAGAGTTCCCTAGAGCTCCCTAGAGTTCCATAGAGCTCCCTAGTGCTCCCTAGAGATCCCTACAACTTCACAAAGTCACAACGTCCTCCAAATACATATACAAATAGCACACCTCTAGATAGCACTGAATGCTTGTGTTACGTGTCTAATTTACAAAAACAAACATTGCAAGACATGTACGCCATATATGCATGCGAGATAGGATTGAATCAACAATCTACTTTTCATCAACCAAGTCAGCGAGCCTGCCCACGCGATCTCGTTAGTCGCCTCTTACGACAAGAACAGTCGCCTTTTACGACAAGCATGTGATAAAATGTAGAACAGGTAAGGTGCAATTGGGTTTAGCATCGCGATCGTCTTCAAGACTATTTCGTCTGTGCATGAACGTGTGCGTCCGGCTAATTGTACTAGCCTGCACATTTGCGGGTTTTTATAGCGCTGGCCCACCGAAATACCATGCTGTATTTAAACTCGGATACCCAACTAAAACACAACATCCTGTCTCCGAGCCGACCAGTCGTTGTTTTATTCCTGTAATGCTGAACGCCAGACAGGATAAAATAAGTAGCATCTTTTGATATAATCGTTTGATAAAATTGACGTTCATAAGTGTATAAAACGACACAATTTGACGTTCATATGTTTTTCACGAGACTGTATACTTGAAATGACGTAAACACTGACGGACTACTTCCACATTCCTGGGGAAACCTAGGGGATTCCCCGGCACAACAACACAGAAGCGTTTCTCCCGTCACGTTTGTCGTGTCATCCATTTTGACGTCTTGTACGTTGTTTAAATGTATTACGACGCGCTGTCATTTTGACTGACTTACTGAAGTCACAGACCTTTCTCATCTAATGGTGGTAATTTTTAAATATATGTGTTGTAAACAAACTACAAAAGATGTCACTGTGAGCATACTAATGCCGGGACGACATCATTCCGCGATGCAGGTGGTTAGGTGTTTTTTAGTTTTTAGTGGACACAGGAGGTCACACATACAAAATGAAATTGTATATGGATCTACATCCAGCTTCGAAAAATAGTGATATAAAAAAGTGTAAGAATTGGCTTTCACTTTGTGTGAGTTCATTGCAGTAACCTCCATACAGTTTACTACTCTATGAAGGTTCATACTCCAATGAATTCACAAAAAGTGAAAGCAAATTCTTAAATGTCTGTTGGTATGAGGCCGCCTCTGTGGTCCAGTAGATAGAGCATCTTTCCGGAGAGCGGAAGGTCGAGGGTTCGAATTCGATCCCCGGCCACGTACTACCACCAAGCGTAAACATATCATACTTTGTGTTACCCTGTCGGTCGTTCGGCTGAACGACTCGGAGTCAGTATACAGTGCCTGATTGGGGTATTCATGTTAAACTGTGGCATGGTATCTCAGTGGGCTATCTCCTGACTAGTACAGGCATACTCTCTCTCTCTCTCTCTCTCTCTCTCTCTCTCTCTCTCTCTCTCTCTCTCTCTCTGATGCTTTCGGCAGTTAATGGCAGACTTGGGCTTCTGTAAATGGCAGATATAACCAAGGAAGTGCAGTGGCACAATGCATTCTGCAGTTTTATACGTGTTGGAACCTTGTGGACCCTGTATTCAAAGTTATTTATGTGGTCCATTAACTTGAGTTTGTTGTACGAGCTGACCAAATGCGTTGGATGGTCTAGTGGTCTCGGTGGATTGCGTGTCATCCTACCTAGCGGGGTGTGTCGTTGCCTTTAATACTGATCACTGGATTGTCTGACCCAGACTCGTTTATATACAAACCACCTTCATAAAGGTGAAATATTTTATTGAGCTCCAAGTTTGCATTTGTTCAAAGCATTTTTTATAACTTATCATTCTTAATTTCGGGATCCAAATACAGGATTAACAAGTAATTTTGGAAAAGAAAATATTTGCGTTTACAGAATACAAGTATTGCTTACGACTAGTCACAACCATGTTTGCTGTTTAAAATCAGAACGTATCATTAGATGTTGAGTGTCATTCAGTCTTCAAACCAAACATCTGTTACTAGGGAAAAGAAGGATGCCTATAAATCTTCATTTGTCCTTCAAGATGCCACTGAGGACATATAATTTTGCAAAAGTCTTTCCTTATAACTCTCGATGAAAGGAATACGTGGGAAGCTACAAAGCCCCAAAGTGTCATGTTTGTCTAGACAGGGAATCCCGGTCAACTTCTGCATGGAATCCACGCATATCGTGTCTATTCTCATGATCGCAGAGGCGCATTAATGCAGACTACAACGGTCATGAGTGACGTCAAATGGATCATCACTGAGGCGATGACGATAATGCAAACTCGATAAGATAAAAAAACCCATATATTTAACACTGGAAAACCATTACGTTTGAACACAGACGAAGGTTTAGTCGAGTTACGACAAAACTTATCGATGAGTTATTCTTAAGAAAATAGTCCGTCATAATCTGACCTGAGGTCATCACCATGGTGTAGCCAGTCAGAGACCTCGAATTCGACCTCACACATAGCTTGATACCAGTTATCTCAAATAGGTGTCTCACTAACAGGTGTAAGAAATAGAGAATCTCACCCGAGTGTCTTTTGATATCATATATATAAACACGAGTTGATAAAAGTGGAAAAAAAAACACTGAGGAAGAAACACTGTTGATATATTTGATATCAAAAGACACAAAGGTGAGATTTTATCTATCATCCAAAATCATAATTCCAACTTTTCAGTTTGTAGACAGTAATAAGCATTGTCTTAAGTGTAAAAAGTAATGCTTACAGCTTTAGTAGCGGAGGTATTAGTGATGTCATTTGATTGTGACGTCATGGTAACAAGGACGTCACAATATTCTGCAAAGCATTGTGATGCAATTTCATTGCAGCGATATGTACAGTGTAGTCATTGCTTGATCTCACCCAAGCGATATCTCAGGTGGGAGCCAGTTTAGGGTGGTACATTTTATTTCATAATGTTATGACAACTTATTATTGTTTGTTTGGAGTTTTACGCCGCACTCAGCAATCCGAGCTATATGACGGCGGTCCGTAAATAATCGAGTCTGAACCAGACAATCCAGTGATTGATATCAGGAGCATCGATCCACGCAATTGGGATACAATGACATGCATCAGCCAAGTCCGCGAGCCTGACCAACCGATCCCGTTAGTCACCTCTTACGACAAACATAGTGGTCTTTTAAGGCAATCATGGGTTGCTGAAGACCTATTCTATCCCGGATCTTCACGGGACTGACATCTTATTAACTGGGATTAATTAATCTATAAACAAATGGCCCAATCAAGTTTAAGAGTTGTGAAATGAATGCTGTATGTAGGACTCTGCCCTGAAAGCGCAACCCAACAGTACAATCCTAGCATTCTTTTTTCTCAAGAACAACTGTATATGTTGATAGAGTGGGTGAGACCGACTGTTTGATCTGTCAGGACAACTAGTCTATAGTGCTTCATTAAGTGTCGCCGTAACGGCAACATTGTACACATGTCGCTAGCCCTGGGTATGATAGACAGGAAGAAGTTATTTCTTGATCTTTGATGTAGGGAAACTATGGCCCAACAACTGTGTTGATTGTAAGAGACAAATCCAGGGAGACCACTGTTTGCTTTGAACAACTTCCACGGACATATGCCAAAGCAAGCCATTGATGAATGAGCCTGCTTGAGGATATTTTTTTAGCACATATTGAGTGGCAAATCTCAAGGCAATCAGGGCATACTTTCCCAGAGGTTCGTGTGGGACCAGGTGTTATATAATCAACATATGTCGTTCAGAGACTTTCATTAAAAAAAACAACTTATGTGTAAAAGGAACTCTAAATTCTGTTATCCATAAACAGTGAAACAAATGAGATTGTTTTTGCCGTCTCATTGATTGACAAAACATGCTAACTGGGATTAAAACTCGGAAAGCTTCCAAAACTTACCACTGCCTATGAATTTTTTACTTGACGAGTTTTTTCTCAATCCTAAATTTGATGAAACGGTGCAGGTGACTTGGCCGACATAAATAACGCATTCAATATATAATAATATTGAGCAGTTATATCTTTCAGGACAGCTTCAAAACTTGCCTCGGTATTCTGCGAACCAACGGACACAGGGAAGCATATTACGTGATCCACCGTACCTTGACGTCATACCATTAAGAGAGTGTTGTCAAACATTATAATCGTTATTAATATTATTTTATATTTAACAAGAAAAATTAAAATGTGGTTTCTGATTTGGTCGTATCTCATTTACGTAGATCAGTGCTCATGGTATAAATTACTCAGTTGTCTGGTTCATGCATGTCATCGTATCGTGTGGATCGATGCTCATTGAGTCAGTTACTTGATTGTCTGGTCCAGATTATTTCCAGACCGCCATCATATAGCTTGCATATTGCTAAGTGCGGCATTAAACTACAAACAACCAAATTTTAAACGTGCGGGGAATCACCTCGAAACATACTTATCTGCACTTAATTTGCATGAGCTAAGTGGTAGAAAATTTGGGGCATGTACCTTACGGCGCGTACACTCTCCAGTCGCTCTTGCACAGGTATATATGTCACTGTTCGAAAATAGCACGGATAAGGGTGTTCATTCAAGCTTTGTTATCGTTCACCAAACGGTTTACATGCTATCTTCTAATCCTGTCTATTTAGCTTCTATTAAAAATATTATCTTTTAACTAATATACAAAAGTACATTAAATATCTCAAATAAACATTTGCTTCAAGGTTGCTGGGGCGGTCGGGTAGCCTAGTGGTTAAAAGCGTTCTCTCGTCACGCCGAAGACCCGGGTTCTATTCCCGACATGGTACAAAGTGTGCAAACCCTTTTCCGGTGTCTCCGCCGTGATATTGCCGTGATATTGCTTAAAGTGGCCTAAATCCATACTCATTCATTCATTCATTCATTCATTCAAGGTTGCTAAAACCCTCTATCATATGTCAAGCCGCTGTCGCTCATTTTTGTGTCATAGATGGGAATGTATATATGTGACCAATCAGGAGAAAGGGGCCCAAATGGGTGCTAGAATACATATGCGGGGACGTCATAAAGAAAGACCTTTGACGTCAACTTATTTCCGTAGAAGTCGTCAGGTGTGCGAACTACAAAAAAAAATCGAGATTTTATCGTATCTCAGTTACGTAGATCAGTGCTCATTGTGTTAATTGCTCAATTGTCTGGTCTAGACTCGATTACTTAAAAGGCGACTATGCTGGACGTAAGAGGCGACTAACGGGATCTGGTGGTCAAGCTCCCTTCATTGATGTATGTCATCGTATCCCAATTGTGTAAATCGATGCTCAAAATGCCAATCACTGGATTGTCTGGTCCAGACTCGATTATATACAGATATCCGTCATATAGCTAGAACAATGCGTTAAACAACAAACCAACAAACACACGTGTATTCCAATAATGGATTGGGAGGTCAGACTCGTTGAGTCGGTTGATAGCAGCAATCCACCCCGGACCTCAATATATATCACTGGAATATTGATGAATGAAGAGTTTAACAAACACATTAACATCTATCCGTAAGACAACATAAGCACCACCAATGCGTGCTAATGTAGCGACCATAAAGTTTCCGAGTCCCGTTATGGGATTCGAACCACGGACCTTCTGATCCAAGGTCGGACGCCTTGTCCACATGACCAAAGAGGTTACCCCCGTCAGAGAGGTAAGAATGTCATCTGTGGGATGACTCCACGCCCTGATATATGTGCTCGACAGTTCAGTTGAAAGTAACAAGAATACTGAGATTTTACGAACGATTTGAAGTATATTAACTGAATAGATGCTTCACACAAATGATGCGGTCAGTGGGTACTGGGTGAGTAAGTTAAAATTTAGCGTAGCTTCGGCATTATCTCAGCTATATAGCGACAAGTGGGAACTGATTGTTCCACAGATGCATGGGGCTATTATTTACCTAATCAGATTACCGGTAATATTATCGCCGATTCTTCAGTATTACAGATATATAAGGGTGTCAGATAGATGCTGGGAATCGGTAAGCCCTCGTAAAGATACTTACAGTGATGTGACGACAGGATGTTGTGTGGGAACGGTGGGGAAGGTGGGACGGGGAGAGGAGGGGGGACGTCGTGTGCGTTAGTGGGGAAGGTGGGACGGGGGAGAGGAGGGGGGACGTCGTGTGCGTTAGTGGGGAAGGTGGGACGGGGAGAGGAACGGGGACGTCGTGTGCGTTAGTGGGGAAGGTGGGAAGGGGAGAGGAACGGGGACGTCGTGTGCGTTAGTGGGGAAGGTGGGACGGGGGAGAGGAACGGGGACGTCGTGTGCGTTAGTGGGGAAGGTGGGACGGGGAGAGGAGGGGGGACGTCGTGTGCGTTAGTGGGGAAGGTGGGACGGGGAGAGGAACGGGGACGTCGTGTGCGTTAGTGGGGAAGGTGGGACGGGGAGAGGAGGGGGGACGTCGTGTGCGTTAGTGGGGAAGGTGGGACGGGGAGAGGAACGGGGACGTCGTGTGCGTTAGTGGGGAAGGTGGGACGGGGAGAGGAGGGGGGACGTCGTGTGCGTTAGTGGGGAAGGTGGGAAGGGGAGAGGAACGGGGACGTCGTGTGCGTTAGTGGGGAAGGCGGGACGGGGAGAGGAACGGGGACGTCGTGTGCGTTAGTGGGGAAGGTTGGACGGGGAGAGGAACGGGGACGTCGTGTGCGTTAGTGGGGAAGGCGGGACGGGGAGAGGAACGGGGACGTCGTGTGCGTTAGTGGGGAAGGTTGGACGGGGAGAGGAACGGGGACGTCGTGTGCGTTAGTGGGGAAGGCCGGACGGGGAGGGGAGAGGGAACGTCGTGTGCGTTAGTGGGGAAGGCCGGACGGGGAGGGGAGAGGGAACGTCGTGTGCGTTAGTGGGGAAGGCCGGACGGGGAGGGGGGAGGGAACGTCGTGTACGTTAGTGGGGAAGGCCGGACGGGGAGGGGAGGTGGGACGTCGTGTGCGTTAGTGGGGAAGGTGGGACGGGGAGGGGAGGTGGGACGTCGTGTGCGTTAGTGGGGAAGGTGGGACGGGGAGAGGATGGGGGACGTCGTGTGCGTTAGTGGGGAAGGTGGGACGGGGAGAGGAGGTGGGACGTCGTGTGCGTTAGTGGGGAAGGTGGGACGGGGAGAGGATGGGGGACGTCGTGTGCGTTAGTGGGGAAGGTGGGACGGGGAAAGGAACGGGGACGTCGTGTGCGTTAGTGGGGAAGGTGGGACGGGGAGGGGAGGTGGGATGTCGTGTGCGTTAATTGGGGAGGCGGGATGTTGAGGGGAGGTGGGACCAGACGATCCAGTGACTGACATCATGAGCATTGATCGACGCAATTGAGATACGGTGACATGTATCAACCATTTCGGCGTGCCGGACCACCCGATCCACTCTGTCGCCTCTTACGACAAGCATAGTCTCCTGATGGTTCACTGATGGTACATTGGGGCTGTCTGGATATGATGATGGTAAGGTTGGATCCAATATTCGTCCCGATTATGATCCTGGCTTTGGCGGTGCTATCTATATTTCCATGGTAAACGCCAAAAACTTATGTCACCTATATGTACTCATTTACGACGTGAGTGAGTGAGTGAGTGAGTGAGTGAGTGAGTGAGTGAGTGAGTGAGTGAGTGAGTGAGTGAGTGAAGGGGGAAGCACGATTCCAGCAAAGCGCGGCGGGGGATGCCAGAAATGGGCTCCACACACTTTATCCTTGTAGGGAATCGAACCCAAGGCTTCGGCGTGACGAGTAATATATTTAACCACAAGGCTACCCGACTTAACTCCGGTGGATCAAACAACAACCAACACTTCTACGCAATTGTGATGATCTACTTGGAGACGGAAGTAGCGGATGTACACACACACATCTCAATGTCACTCAAACAGTTCAATCGTGCAAACAGTAACCGGAAATGGGCCCATCCCCTCGAGCTCTTTACACAACGTAGAATAATGAAATATATTGCGGAGGTATACAGAATAGAGTTCCGCGTGACCGGAAGTCATACTTAGTGAACCGGAAGTACAGTCACAAGTAACAGTGCACAAGAGGAAACTTGTTTTGAAAGTAGGTCATTAAGTCACCGAAACCACAAGCGGAACATACTAGCACTTTCATAATAATCAGAACATACATTTACATATCGCCTCATGATTTCTAAAGCATGTTGTATCTGTCTCATGAACTTCATAAGCAATCCAGCTCAAAATGTCGTGAGTACTTCCGCATCGAAACATCTAGAATAATTATGAGTTTTTAAGTACTTTTATATTTTCATTTAATATCAGAACAACGATAATAAATATGTATTTTTTGTGTTAGGCTTGTATCCGTGAGCAGTATTTCATAGCATTACTTCATATATATGTTGGTATCCATAATGTATTGTTTTATATGTGTTTTATGTATGTCTTGTATGTACATGTATGGTAGATGTAATTGTATGGTGATACTTCAATGCATTTATAATCCATTTATAGCACTAAACAATCGTTTTGTTGGTTTGTTTCTTTCTTAATGGTCAGACACTGATGGCCAATGGCACTTTATATTCATTTCCAATCTCCTTTTAGAATTAGTTGTAAATGTCAGAAAAACACCTCCTGAAAAATCTTATTATTAATTCTTTTCAAAAAGCAGGAAAAGTGTGCTGTGGTGAAATGCCAAATTTTGAGTGGGGAATTGTCCACGTGGGGTAATATCTGAACAAGGAGTCAATATAAAACAAACATGGCACTGTATTGTTGAGGATAGATATACAAGCACATGTTGGCAATCACTGGCTTCAAAGCTGCTTAAACACGTTTGCTGTTTCAAATACATTAATTTTATGAAAACATCGAATATTATCTTGGTTTCAGCAGAACTATTCCCCATGACGAATAGTACAATCCGAATTAAGATATCTCTGATATAATTTATAAAAACTGTTTTCGTCAGTGTGTAAAGAGTAGACAAACAAATAGGTAGTGCTGCGGATCCTGGAAGTCGTGACCACATGTACAGGGTATACATGAGGATGGATGTGTCTGTGAAAGAACGCAACAACATCTTGTGTCAGCACAATAAAATTCGTTAGACGCTAAAATAAAATCATTGGTATCCTCAGAAGGGGTTTCAAAAACAAATTCAGGAGGGTTGAAACATAAGGTTGTCAGCTGAGATCATTACAGCAGATGTCAGTGCTGAGAACCCTGCCCGTTTTCCAGTGAGACTTCACGGGAAGCACATGTCATTGAGGTAAGGGGATACCATTATAATTACTTGAATTTAGATTACTAAATTTAAGATTGATATGATTTATGATCTGCGCTAGGGCCTGGTTCTGACCACTCATTCAGGGCCACAACGGCCACTCACCTGTCCGCAATATTCCAGCTATATGACGGCGGTCTTTAGCAACCCATGCTTGCCGTAAAAGGCGACTATGCTTGTCGTAAGAGGCGACTCACGGGATCGGGTGGTCAGACTCGCTGACTTGGTTGATGCATGTCATAATGACCCAATTGCGTAGATTGATGCTCATGTCAATCACTGGATTGTCAGACCGCCGTCATATAGCTCGGATATTGCTGAGTACCGCGAGTACAACAAACAAACAAACAAACTTCGGCACACTGTGTCTCACGAGATGTCAAGAGTCCCAATATACAACGTCTATATGTTCACCTCGTTGTGGAAGGCGGCGGGGCAAAAGGTAACAATTAATATGTAATAAACGGCTGAATAAAGTGAGTTCTTATGTCGTTATTTAAGAGATTATAGAAGGTATTATATATATGCGCTAATGTTTGGATTCAACCTGTGAAACTGGTCTATAAGTTGGGGCACGGGTGGCCCAGTCGTCTAGGGCGCCGCGATTCGTTGTGCGGAGTTGCGTCCCTTGGGCACGCCAGAAACCTATGATTGTGGGTTCGAATCCCGATTCGCCCCGATTGTGTTTCTAGGTTCGTCAGCACCATACCCGTGCTCGTGGGTTTCACCGAAGTGGTAAACGTCTCAGATCTGCATCACTTCGGGCTTTCCTCCCACATTGAGCTGACACGGCGTAAAACCCAACTCACTCACTCACTCACTTACTCGTCTATAAGTGGGCGAAAGTATCTCAAGGTTGGTCGCCAAACAAACGAGAGTTCGTCGCTAATAGGCGAAAACAAGTCACCTGTATACCAAACTAGGTCGCAAATAAAAAGAAAGATATCGGCTTCCCAATTCAGTATGCACCCGTGAAGATTCGTCCTAGAATAGATCTTCAGCAACCCATGTTTGCCGTAAAAGGCGACTATGCTTGTCGTAAGAGGCGACTAACGGGATTGGGTGGTCAGGCCCACTGACCTGGTTGATGCATGTCATCCTAATTGCGTGGATCCATGCTCATGTCAATCACTGGATTGTCTGGTCCAGACTCGATTATTTTCAGAGAGTCCTGGTTTAATTTTCAAACATTTTCCACAAGAGAATGTTTTCGTCACAGTGTAAAACTAGGGATGTGTTTAAGTAGGGATATAGTATCGTGACTCTCCATCCCATGTCAATAATGGGCCTCGTCTCTGTCATTTGTAAGGCCATTCCCCTCCACTCGTCTCACTGACACACGGCCTATTTTGAGTGACGCGTATCATTTGCGGGGTTATGTTATTCCTTCGAGGTGAAACTTATCATTCGTGACCAATTCGTGTTATTCCGAGACAAGCCGAATAGCGAGTCATGCCCATCTTGTGGCAATATGCATTGCTGCGACCGGGTTCTGTCTAAGCGCAAAGGGGCATAGCTGAAAGAATTGTCAAGTCGTTGCGTTATGATTCACATATATTTCCCGGTGTATCAGATGCAATTCAAAGCAGATCGGGACATGCGGTATTTATACAACATGACTGAACACATTTGACTGTATCTAGGGTATATTTCTAGATGCAAGACATGTAAAATCAAAATGATTCCTGATGGATTGTTTTACCATAGAACTTGAATTCATACGCGCATTTGGATTGGTTTGTCGTTTTTTCGCACATGACATTCATCGATAGGGGGGCGAGTCTTCTTGCAGGTTACGGAAAGGGGCGAGTGGTGACGAATAGGAAGTTAGTTGCAGCTGTTTGAGGAATATATATGATTGTGTTGAATGTGTGTTTCGTTCCCCAAATTGCGTATATAGGCTCAAGTTTCATCCGTGAAGATCCAGATGAGAAATAATCTTCAACAACCAATGCTTGTAGCATGAATCGACTAACGGGATCGGATGTTCAATATCTCTAACTTGGCGGATGTATGTCATCGCATCCCAATTGCGTGGATCGATGCTCATGATATCAATCATTGGAATGCCTTTCTCCCGGCTTCTTACAGATCGCCGTCATATATCTGGAGTATTACCGATTGCATAACAAACAAACAAACAAGCTTGTCGTAAGAGACCACTCATGGGATCGGGTGGTCGGGCTTGATTTTAGACCAATAGTACATGATGTAGACATGCTGATATCATATTTGGTATAGATTTATATTTGATTTTAGAATGCTGATTAAGAGTAACCAGCTGTTATTTACGGCTCTGACCGTATTTCATGATATGGTTTGCCCCAATCAGGTTTGCCAGCACCGAAGTGCATCAGATACCTGCATCACTTCGGTCTTTCCTCCCACATTAAGCTGCCACGCCGTCGTATAATTGGAATATTGTTCAAAGCGGCGTCAGATCCAAGCCACTCACTCACTCACTCACTCACTCACTCACTCACTCACTAACTCACTCATAAACAATGTAAAGCTGTTTTGTTTCTTTTCAGCAATATGCCAGCTAAATGACTGCGATCTGTAAATAATCGAGTATGGACCAGACAATCAAGTGATTGATATCATGAGCATCTATCCACGCAAATGGGAAAGACTCAGTTATTTACAGACCGACGTCTAGAATATTGCTGTGTGCGGCGTTAAACAAAAGATTTAAAACGAATCTGAACGTATTTCCTGAAATGTGCTCTATTGAGTTTCCCCTTTCCAATATTGACCTTTGGTTTTCTAACTGGATATAAACTGACAAACAAGGGCTTGGGTTGTGACAACATGCACGGTCCTCTTGACATGTAAAGAACGTTCCGTGCAGGGGGTCACGCCTCTGATGTGACGAATATGTCGGCGTGGACATACGCAGTAAGTATAGAGTGTCGCAGATGATAACAATGCAAGTGGTTAATGTCATAAGACGCGCTTCACTATGTTGTTCATTCATTGACATCACCTGACATTCAACACAGCAAACGGAAGCAAGCTATCGCGCCATGACCACGCGCGGAAAGACGTACTTGAGTTCATACGAGTTGGCCCTCTGAGGAACCCTATTGTACTTAGCGCGTATATGACTACAGTGGTTGTTGAATGAATAGATCAGTGGCGCCTGATATTCTGTTATGTTCATAATGCCACCGTTGCATGGCAGGAGTGAGTGAGTGAGTTTGGTTTAACGCCGGAAAGGAAAGCCTGCATTGATGCAGGTATAAGACGTTTACCACTTTGGTGAAACCCACGAGCACGGGTACAGTGCTGACAATCCTGGAGAATTCGAACCCACGATCATATTTTGCTGGCGTGCCCAAGAGACGCAACTCAGCACAACGAATTGTGTAGCCTTTGTTGACAAGGCCACCCGTGCCCGAGACATTACAGGAGTCCTGTAATCCAATCCCACTATGTATTTCGCTTGACAATCGCTTCAGGCAAATACATGTCTGAGACACGAACAAAGACATATCTGACATATCTCACAATACGTATACATTACCGCATGTGTTAATCAGGTGTTATGTTAACGACAGTTATTTATTGTATGAGAACGAGAAATATTAAACTTCGTGATGAATGGATTAAAAAGTTATCATATTCTTAAAGCGGATTTGAAGCTGCAAACAGACAGTATGATTTAATGGGAAACAGTGTTCAGGAATTCCCCATTTTGAGGTAAGCAACTTCGTATACTACATAATAATAGTATACTGTTTCTGTGTGTGTGTTGTTTCACGGCGCGCTCAGCAATATTGAAGCTACAGGACGGAAGTATGTAAACAATCAAGTCTGGAACAGACAATCCAGTGATTGATATCATGACAATCGATTGGGACGCGCAACTGGGACATGATGACATGCATCAACCACGTCAGCGAGTCTGACCACCCGATCCCGTAAGTCGCCTCTAACGACAAGCATAGTCGCCTTTTATGGCAAACATGGGTTGCTGAAGACCTATTCTACCCCGGATCTGTAGTAGTGCGGTGTGGTGTCAGGCAACAAACCTGTACGTTTTAATAAACATTGTGTGAATGGCGGGTATCTCTACCCTCTTCGTCGAGACCTGGTGTCTGCACTGATTTTCATAGATCCGTTTATGTAATTTTCATCACAATTTTGCATTTTACGTATATTTCTGTGTTATCACAAAACAGTATGTTACATCTTGACCATAATTCACGTTAGGAGTGATCAGCATTGGGAGGGAAGCGTAAGTGATGCAGTTTATATGAATGGATCACTTAATATCAGGACCCGTGAAGACCCGGGGTAGAGTAGGTCTTCAGCAACCCATGCTTGCCGTAAAAGGCGACTATGCTTGTCGTAAGAGGCGACTAACAGGGTCGATCGGGTGGTCAGGCTCGCTGACTTGGTAAATGCATGTCATCGTAACCCAACTGCGTGGATCGATGATCATGATGTCAATCACTGGACTGTCTGGTCCAGACTCGATTATTTACATACCGCCGTCATATAGCTGGAATATTGTTGATGCGACGTTAAACAACAAACAAACAAACTTGAAATCGGTGACCAGTCCGCATGTCCTGCCCTACCGGTAACATCCACCACTCACACAATCTGTATAAAACTGTAAGTGTTTGATTGTAGCCTGACGCCGTCCTCGGCGGCATTTTCTTACCTGATCGTGAAATTTCAACCAGGCTTGTTTAAGCGAAATCTCTGAGGACGCATTAAACAAACAAGCAGTGTTTGTGTTATTTGACAAGTAAACACAACCATATCCCCTCAGAGCAAATATAGAGAAAAGACATAGTTATGAAACATACTCAGCCCGAGGGCTGATAAAACGAAGGGTCTTTGATTAAAATGATATAATCCAATCCCACTATGTATTTCGCTTGACAATCGCTTCAGGCAAATACATGTCTGAGACACGAACAAAGACATATCTGACATATCTCACAATACGTATACATTACCGCATGTGTTAATCAGGTGTTATGTTAACGACAGTTATTTATTGTATGAGAACGAGAAATATTAAACTTCGTGATGAATGGATTAAAAAGTTATCATATTCTTAAAGCGGATTTGAAGCTGCAAACAGACAGTATGATTTAATGGGAAACAGTGTTCAGGAATTCCCCATTTTGAGGTAAGCAACTTCGTATACTACATAATAAAGTGACGCCTTTTTTAAACGTGAAAATTGATAACTTCATTTCTTCTTATGATGAATCGAGCCTTCCTGTTTCTTAAAATGTGACTCGACTTAACTCTGGCACATAATTAACACAGAGGCCGACCCACGTGTTCATGAGAACGTCAAACCGGAACTTAGTTACTTTAACGTCAACCTATAAACATACGTTTGTAAGTGATATAACACAACGTAACCTGTCTCACAAAATAGAGAACCCGGTACAATGTTATTTATATTAAATTCCAGGATGTATCAGTTTACTAGAAATCATCTCACAGTGAGTGAGTGATGCTATTTACCAGATTAATTCACTTTATCTAAGCAACAGTCCTGTTATTGTGACATATTTCAAAAATGAGTTTCTTGAATAAATTCATATTTTGAGTATATACTAAGTTTCGTTGCCATATATTTCTATGTAACTAATCCTTATATCTGATTTCTATGCAATACTATCTAATAACAGTAACACGGGCTTGATCAAACGTTCTGGTAAAAATAATGGCGATTCGTGTGCTGACAAAACCACGAATGCTTCATGTGTTCACGCCTCCCTTGAATAGTTCTGAGTTATCTCATGTTGTCTTAGCTGAATATTGGAGAAAATAATCAAAGTAAAGGAGGTCGAAAGATTATTAAATGTCAAGATGTTTATGTCATTATTACTCCAAAGAGCGAAAGATTGTTTTCAGCAAATGTGGATAGAAATACTGAAAAATAGCAAATGTACATATACCTATTCTCATTCAAACAACAATTTATACTCGAAGAATAAATAATATCTGTTACAATTAAAGACATCGAGTCTCGCCAGCGCAGTTCAGAGCATTATGATTTAAAGTTCTATAAAGGTATATTTGAAAAGTCTAATATTTGTACATCTTGTAACCTTATTGCTGTAGAAAATGAGTATCATTTAATGCTTGTGTGTATAGTCAATTAAGAAACAAGTATAGTCAAAAGAAGTTTACATCTTATCCAAGTATCGATTTGTTTTGCATACCCATGTCAACCTCAAATATTACATTATTACAAAATATTGCATTGTAACATACATCATGCATTGTTAGTTAGAAGAAACACGCATAAATTGTAAATACGTTGAACTATGGGCCTATGGCCTGTCAGGTTGCCATGAATAAACAATTTGAATTCACGGTTATCACATTGGAACCGCCTCCTTGGTCTAGTGGATAGAGCATCTGCCGCGTCATACCAGAGGACGTTAAAAGATACCACTTGTTACCCTGTCTGGCGATCAACATTAGCATTAAGAGGCTAAAACAAGGACTGGTCGGCCCGGCGTTAATATAATTTGACTGAGGGCTAACGTTTTAAAGCAGGCTGTAGTCAAGACTACTACAAGGAGCCAAACTGGGAAAGGAATTTCTGGAGAGACGCACTTTCCACTAGACCACGGAAGCGGTTATCAGGACAGTGATAACAGAAAGGATAAACGTTAGTTCGTTTTTCAAAGTTAACTTGGTACACAGCTCGCTCCATGAACATACACAATGAAACAAATCAACTAAGAAAATATTTATTCAAAGAACAATCTCAGATACATTCTATTAAACTCTTATCATACGTGCGCGGATGAAGGAGATTGGTTTAGCCACCTTGTGATTTCTTAACAGATCTTAACTCTACAGGTGTGATGTTGGTTTGAATATTTGTAAGTGACATATCAGAGTTGTATTTGTATCTGTGATCAAGTTGACATGCTGCCTAAACACTGTTCTGTTTTCAGGGATAATTTTGGTTGTCCTCCGATGCAAAAACATTCAAGGATATCCATTCTTCATCGCAAAGTAAACACTAAAGGCGACATAAATTGATACCCGGTATCTATTCGTGCATGTGTGTATGTGTGTCTGTGTGTTTCTGTATATGTGTGTTTGTGTGTGTACTTATGTGTGCGTGTTCGTCTGTATGTGTGTGTATCTGGCCATGTGTGTTTGTGTATGTGTGTGTGTGTGTGTGTACGTGTGTGTGTGTGTTCGTCTGTATGTGTGTGTGTTCGTCTGTATGTGTGTGTGTATGTGTGTGTGTTCGTCTGTATGTGTGTGTGCGTGTTCGTCTGTATGTGTGTATGTGTGTGTGTTCGTCTGTATGTGTGTGTGTGTTCGTCTGTATGTGTGTATCTGGCCATATGTGTGTTTGTGCATGTACGTATGCGTGTGTGTGTGTTTGTGTGTGGTGTGTGTGTGTGTGTGTGTGTGTGTGTGTGTGTGTGAGTGTGTGTGTGTGTGTGTGTGTGTGCTTGTGTGGTGTGTGTGTTGTGTGTGTTCGTCTGTATGTGTGTGTGTGTGTGTCTGCATGTGTTTCTGTTTGTGTAGGTGTGTGTATGTGTGAGAGTGTGTGTGTGTGTATCTATGTATGTGCTTGTGATTATGTAGGTATGTAATTTTTGTTTGTTGGTTAACGCCGCACTCAGCAATAGTCAAGCTCTGTGACGGCGGTCATGTATGTCTTAGTGCGTGTGTATGTATGTGTGTGCGAGTGCGTGTGCGTTTCTGTTTATGTGTTTGGGTGTATGAGTATGAGCGTGTGTATGTTTGTTAATGTCTGCATTTATGTGGGTATATGTGTGTGTCTGTTTATGTGTGTATACATGTGTGTATATCGGAATATATGTATATATCCTGCAATGATACACATATGACCTTGTAAATATCAATCTTCATCCGTAAGCTCTTGTACAAGACACAAACTGCATTGTATACATGTGTACCAAGCACATATAAAGTATCATGTATGTAATGTATATATGTGTACATATAAATAGCATCACACATACACGAAATCGTGAAATTTATTTAACAAAAATCTAATAAAATATTATGTGACTAGCATATTTACATTATGGGTGATAAATCAATTTGTTTCTTTATTGAGACGGGAAATATATCCCAAAATATCATGAAACAAAAATCTCACAGTGGTTGTTGACTAAGAATAACTTCGTCACAGTTATTCGTAAAGTAAACCTCAGCTTAATATCATAACAGTAATGCAGCGCAAATACAGTCTGGAACAAGCCTTTGTGACAGGAGCTACATGTTTGCGTATGAACCATGCGCTATATAGTCGCTAAGGACTGGGATATCCATTTCGGCGTCATATTTCGTCCTTTCGTCACACATTTGTTTGTTTCCATGAAGAAACAGTGTACAAACAAATATGTGACGCCACTTTGGATGTTCACTTCACTGAATAAGGACTGCGATTTCTCCGTGTTCTCGTGACATTAGTCATAAACAATACATGTGTAAGTTAAATAAGCAAAACAAAAAAGTCGGGTTTTCCAACTTGAAAAAGTGTCAGATACTCGTTACTCGACTGCTATACCTATATTAATATACACGCCTTCATATCATTATGAACAATGCAACCTCGTTAATCCGGACACCGTTAATAAGGACCACACACACCCTCCCCGTTCAGAAACATGCATAAAAGACAGAATACTAGGTCCCAATGTTTCCTTAATCAATATGGTAATTGGGACGAATTTATTGAAATCGCAACAATCCGGAATAACGGGGTTGCACTGTACAACAAATAGACACAGAAACAACAAGAGTTTTCAACTATTACAGGTTTGCAACTCCTACTGTTTAAGAGTCCAGTTCATTTTTGATTACAGAATGGTTTACCGCTAACATACGAAAACTTAATGACAATATTAACTCTTCCCTTTAATCTTGAAAGATAAAATTAAAGGTAATACTGTTTACGGCTATGTTTTTTTATAATTTGGGAGGGGTCTGTGGACGTCATAATATGATACCGCCTCCCATGAGCCACTTGTTTGTTTGTTTGTTGTTAACGCCACAGTCACTGGTCCATGGGCTACTTAAACCAATATAGCAATATCTTGCAATGACTAGATAATACTGACTAATATTGAATTGACTAGAAATATAACCTCTGTTTGATTGAGACGCGTTGATATAAGATGGAAGTATGAGTGAGTGAGGGAGTTAGTATAGTTTTACGCCACTTTTAACAATGTTCCAGCACATTCACGACGGAGGACATCACAAATTGTCTTTACACGAGACACTATCCCTCAAAGTATGAAATGACGAGGGAGTTTAATGATTCCATGGAAAGAGCGGCTTCGTAATGTCACTTTAGCAACACATGTTTTAGGCATCTTTAACGTGACGGTTTGTGTTTTGATAAATGTGGTGTTGTTTTACGCCGCCATCTGCAATGTTCCAGCTACATCACGTCGTCATCATTTCTTTACGTTTATTATGAGTGAGTGAGTTGGGTTTAACCCCGCTTTTAACATCATTCCAGTTATATCACGGCGTGTCGTCAGCTTAATGTGGGAGGAAAGCTCGAAGTTATGCAAGTCTCGGACGTTTACCACTTCGGTGAAACCCACGAGCATGGGTATGGTGCTGACAACCCTAGAAACATAATCGGGGCGAACCGGGATTCGAACCCACAATTATAGGTTTCTGGCGTGACCAAGAGACGCAACTCTGCACAGCGAATCGCGGCGCCTTAGACGACTCCGCCACACGTTCTTCATGTGATTATCAATCAGTTGCCGCGATACTGTACCCAAATGAGCGGTTTGTCCAGCGACTCCGGAACCTTGTGCTCGAACGCTTATCCACACTAATTCACTGTAAATATGTTTGTAGAGTAATACAGTTCAGTCTTGTGAACAGTTGTGTCCATTGTTCTGCACACAAGGAAGAAGATAACTGTGAGTATTCCGTCATAATGCCATTTATCTTAAACGTATCATACGTCACAGTTCAGTTTGTCTTGAGAACGGTTCTGTCTACAATTCCGCACACGTGGTCCAGCAAATGTCCGAAGTTTCTTGTGGAAGGCACAATCCTTCTCACTAAGTGGTTGATAGGCCAGCAAATGCTTCACAATCTCCTCGTCACACGGGACATTCAGCATTCCCTCCCTGACCACCATTCCAGCCATGAAGGATCTGTCCACCATCTGACGCTCACTTGCAAACCTGAACACAAACAAAATCCATTCATCGATAACTGACTCCTGCGAGAGAATGATAATAGTCCTGTCACTGTCCTCCACAGCATGAAGGATGTTTTCCTGGACAGCTGCTCCTGGGATGAAACTTTTGTCAGCCAAGATGAAGCTATGACCTTCGGCTTCCATAGGATTCACAATCTTTTCCATCATGAATGGAAAATCGGAATCTGCATACCACACAAAGATGATTGACCCTTGTTTTGTATCTTCAACCAGGTCAGGCTGAGGCAATGCGGCTGGTTGAATAACCATTGTCATATCAGTGTTACCTGCTTTGTGGATATCTACGTGTATGTCATTCACCGTGGCTGTTTTTGTCAAGTCAGTTTGGTCTTCAAATGCCAGGTTAACTGTTTCCGTGACTTCCTGAGAATTAACTTGTTTCGTGGGCATGTAGTAGAGTAACCGTTTTAGGAAATGATCGCTTGACTCGTTCACATATTTCCCTGCTTTGAAGTATTTATGAAGCTGTTCATTGTCAAAGTTCTTAGGCACAGCATTGTGAAGAATCGGTACCAGAAAGTTGGCCTTTTCCCCTCGGCTCTTCTCGAGACCTGCTTCCACAGCTATTTGCATCATGGAGTCGGATTCGGATTGTTCTCCAAGAACTAAAACAATTCTCTTACTTGAAGCGACGCCATGCTGAATATTCTCCTGTAATGAATGTCCAAATTGGAAATCGTTTGCCACATCATACACCTTGTAACGGTGCTCGGTCTTGAGGGGATTCACAACGTTTTCTTGAGCCCAGTCAGACAAATAGGTAGGATATACCACGAAAGCGTCATAACACATTATTCCACTTGGGTCGTTCTTGTCAAATGGATGTATGCCGGTGTGAACATACAGAAATACTTTGAAGTCATCCCAGTGAATGAACAACACCAGTGATAGGACCAACATAAATAACACAATCACTGTAGGCACTGCGATAGGCACTGCTACTTTATGAATAGGTATTTCCTCACATATAAAATCTCCATCGGGAACTGCAAAGATATTCCTTCCAATATCTTCAACAAAATTAACACACTTGACGTCAAAAGAATCTTCAACATATTCATGGTTTGCGACGAGCCATTGTTTCATCCACAGCGAATGACAGTCACACTGCAAGGGATTTCCTCCAAGCTTTATACTTTTCAAATTCATCTCCTGGATTTCTGGAGGGATGTTTGCCAAAACATTATCTTGGATATATAACCTCTCTAGCTTCCTCATATGGGAAAGGCATGTCGGATTTAACTTTTCAAGCCCATTTCTCTCTAAATTAAGTTCCACTAATCTCTGACTCAGTTCTCTCCCAATCAAAAAGTTCCTGATGTGGTTGTCTTGAAGCCAAAGCTCAGTGTCTCCATAAGGAAGAGTTTTTGGAGCTTCGGTCAGTCCAATTCCTCTACAGTCTACAATGTTCAATCTACTAATGGATCGTTCGTAACATGAGCAGTTTAGTGGACACTGTGTTGTGTTCGAAAGGCAATATGTTTCATCGTCTTCAAGAAGCATCACCTTCCTTCCGGATAGTTCCTGTGGCTGTGAACATGTCCAAGCATCATAAGCAAATTCAGTCCCATAAACCTTAACAGGAAGATTAGTCCCAGCTATTGATCCATTCTCTTTGAGTTCCCTCACATAAGTTGTGAAGTTCAGAATGTTACAGTCGCATCTGATAGGATTATTGTGAAGAATGAATTTATAATGCTTGAGAAGCAAGCTGATCTTGATAGGGGTGTATTTGTCCGCAGGAGTGAAGGATATCCTTTGGATGCTGCCATCAGACAAGTCAACAGACCTCAGTCCGTCGGATGGCCTATCCAAGTCCGGGTTACCATTACTGACTGAGTCCACCAAGGTATATTTCAGCCGATCATATGGAATTGCATGGTCAAGCTTTGAAAAGTCGAGATCTGTGATGTTGTGTCCTTTCATCCGGATATCATACAGACTTCTCAACAGCAACAGACTCTCCGGAATATGTGTTAGTGGATTATTTTCCAGATCGACTACTTTTAAATTTACTAAAAGTTTCGAGAAGGCGTTACTGTTGATATGCGTCAGCTTGTTGTTCTTGAGGTCCAACTTCTCGAGTTTGAATAATCCATCAAACAACCTATCTCCTAGTAGAGAGAGGCCGTTGTTACTCAGATCTAGGCGAACTAAGTCATGAAGTCCCTGGAATACACCTGCCTGTAGCTCCGTCAGTTTATTCCCTTGTAGTTCCAGCTTGCGTAATTCTGAAGCTTTCTGAAATAATCCTGGGGGGATGCTTTCAAGCTGATTCTGTGCAAGATTCAGATATTGAAGTCCATCCACCTCATAAAACACACCAGGTTGCAACGACTCCAAGTTACATCCTTTCAATGAAACCATTTGTAGATACCCTCTAAAGTTGTATCCTGTGAGGTTAAGGTGAGGGTTATAGTCCAGCCTAAACTCGCGCCTATATTCACGAGCCGACATTTCAACGATTCCATATGTATACTGATTCTGGAAGAAAGTGGTTCTTGTTAGGTTTCGTGGCAGATCTCGAGTGCTGTTATCCCAAGGAAATTCTGGAGGGATGGTGAAATTGTTCACTGATAGATCCAGTCCTTGTAGTGTCGGCATATATTGGAATAATTCTACTGGTAGCTCAGTAAGAGACAGGTTCCTCAATATCATTTCCGCCATGAAAGACAAATGGTCCTTGCAAGCAAAGAAGACATCCATATCTAGAGAAGGGTATCGTTTGTTTGAGATCATCAATGTTCCAACTCCGTCAAAAGCAGCGCATTGTCGAGGGTCAGGTGAAGCCAACAAGGCCGACTGGAAGACGATATTCAACACCGTTACACTTGTGGTATTGGCAATTATATTCAGACTCTCCAAACTCAAATCACAATTCTGAATTTGAACGTACGATATTACTTCTCTTATAGCAGGATATGTTCCGTTGATGATGATGTTGGTTGGTTTCGTGCATAAAAATGCATAAGCTCGTATTCGGGATCCCGAATAATTTTGTTCATCTTTGAAGACATCAGCAGCTTCAATGAAACATTCAGTGTCATTAGACTGATCCCCCTCTACAGATTGAATGACAAACGTGTGAACGTACACGCGTTTTTCCGTCTTGTGGATCATATAGGTAGCGGATATGTTAAAGCTCCTTTCAGCGACTTGGCATCTTTGTATTGATGATACAGGGGTAGAGAGGATGGAGAGGCCTGCCAGGATGACGTACAGCAGTGATACTAACATTGTGTATCAGTGGACCGATCTGTAAGGGAACATAGATGCATTAGAAATGCTTTTAAATACTAGTATGTCATAATAAACAAAATTTACTTATACACGAAACCAGTGAGTGAGTGTTTGAGTGAGTGAGTGAGTGAGTGAGTGAGTCAGTGAGTCAGTGAGTGGGTGGTTGAGTGAGTGAGTGAGTGAGTGAGTGAGTTAGTGAGTGCGTGCGTGCGTGAGTGAGAGACCCACGATAATAGGAAAAAGAAAGGAACTTTGACCAGCGAAATGCGGCGCCTTAGACAGTATACAGACACACTACTGAACACAGACATTAAACTGCAACTATTAGTGATACCATTGACCTTTTTCAGTGTAATTGCATAAACACCCACAATTGGAAGGCTGGGAGGTGCACTATCCACCAGCCATGGTTAACTGTAGTCATATGAAATATTCTTTAACTTCCTTTGAGTAGCATATTTGGACAATGAAAAGGACATCAAACGTCAGTTGGTATTCCATTTACCTAAATCTATCTAGGCTATCATAATTAAAGGCATTGATCAAGTGAGCCACCGAATATTATTAAGTAAACCTGCATTTGTTAACAGGACTACATTTAGAATATGCATGTGGGAAGGACAGTGCACATATTATTGCCCTATATTTAAGACAAGGTAGGAAAGCCATCGAATGTTATTAAAATAACTAACAACGACATGAAGTACACCTGTTGTGACATTTGCCAGAACACAAATGTCACTACTATAAGTGAAACATCAAAGCATAAATATCAATAAATAAAGCGATTTATTTGAAATTATTTCAAAAAGTGTTTTCAACATGTAATGGTGTTTTTTCAGAAGGTCGTCACAAAAACGTCAGAGTGAGTCTGGTTTTACACCGCTAATGTTCCGGACATTATCAGGCCGGGGGACACCTTAAATAGGCTTCACACACTGTATCCAAGTTGTGAATCGAACCAGGGCCTCCGGCTTGACGAGCGAACGCTTTAACCACTAGACTACCTTTAAAGCTCCTGGACATACTGTACCAATATATAGGGAGTCGAAACCGGAGTTCAGGAGTGAATTGTTTTGTTTCAAACATCAGCTTAACCACAAAGCTACGCACCACCCTCTTATATGAGAAGGAGCGTTTCAATATCTTGCCAAACGCATTGCTGGGTGTCACAAGCTTACGAGAGTTCACTTGAAGGGTTTAGACCAGGTGCCGCACGAGGTGACCCTTAATCCCGAATTCAGTCACCCGTTGCTATTCAACGTGTACTGCTCTTTTGATTGGCAGACCATTCAAACCCTGGGTAGGGCTTGTGCCGCATGGTGTTTGTGACAACAGGACTAAAATAGACTGGGGAAATTTGGGGGATTTTGGTTTAGTTTACGTGGTGATGTTTGTAAGCGTTGAGTGAAATGCTTGATTCTAATCAGGTCTGATTTGCCTTGCGTGTGAGATGAAGGGACAGCGCTGGGACGTGGGATGTCTTGTGGTGGGTGGGCTGCTGGGGCGGGGTGGGTGCGTTGCTCAGACAGGGTTGGGTGTGTTGCTGAGACGGGGTGGATGTGTTGCTGAGACGGGGTGGGTGTGTTGCTGAGACGGGGTGGATGCGTTGCTGAGACGGGGTGGGTGTGCTGCTGAGACAGGGTGGATGTGTTGCTGAGACGGGGTGGGTGTGCTGCTGAGACAGGGTGGATGTGTTGCTGAGACGGGGTGGGTATGTTGCTAAGACAGGGTGGGTGTGTTGCTGAGACGGGGTGGGTGTGTTGCTGAGACTGGGTCGGTGTGTTGCTGAGACGGGGTGGGTGGGTGGGTGTGTTGCTGAGACGGGGTGGGTGTGTTGCTGAGACGGGGTGGATGCGTTGCTGAGACGGGGTGGGTGTGTTGCTGAGACGGGGTGGGTGTGTTGCTGAGACGGGGTGGGTGTGTTGCTGAGACGGGGTGGATGCGTTGCTGAGACGGGGTGGGTGTGCTGCTGAGACAGGGTGGATGTGTTGCTGAGACGGGGTGGGTGTGCTGCTGAGACAGGGTGGATGTGTTGCTGAGACGGGGTGGGTGTGTTGCTAAGACGGGGTGGGTGTGTTGCTGAGACGGGGTGGGTGTGTTGCTGAGACGGGGTGGATGCGTTGCTGAGACGGGGTGGGTGTGTTGCTGAGACGGGGTGGGTGTGTTGCTGAGACGGGGTGGGTGTGTTGCTGAGACGGGGTGGGTGTGTTGCTGAGACGGGGTGGGTGTGTTGCTGAGACGGGGTGGGTGTATTGCTGAGACGGGGTGGGTGTGTTGCTGAGACGGGGTAGATGTGTTGCTGAGACGGGGCGAATGTGTTGCTGAGACAGGGTTGGGGTGTGTTGCTGAGACGGGGTGGATGTGTTGCTGAGACGGGGTGGGTGTGTTATTGAGACGGGGTGGGTGTGTTGCTGAGACGGGGTGGGTGTGTTGCTGAGACGGGGTGGGTGTGTTGCTGAGACGGGGTGGGTGTGTTGCTGAGACGGGGTGGATGCGTTGCTGAGACGGGGTAGGGTGTGTTGCTGAGACGGGGTAGGGTGTGTTGCTGAGACGGGGTGGGTGTGTTGCTGAGACGGGATGGATGCGTTGCTGAGACGGGGTAGGGTAAATCTCTATGTTTTACCTGTATTCAGCACATGTGGGAGGTTCTAAAGCGACTATGCTTGTCGTAAAAGGCGACTAACAGGATCGGGTGGTCAGGCTCGCTGACTTGGTTGATGCATGTCATCGATACGTGATCGATGCTTAAAATATGTCACTGGATTGTCTGTTCCAGACTCGATTATTTGCAGACCGCCGTCATACAGCTCGAATATTGCTGAGTACTATGTTACGCAACAAGTAAACAAACACAGAAACAAAATACATGTGTCTAGAGCAGCCTTGTACAGCAGGCCATGGGGGATATGGGTCTGAACCTATCACCGTTACGCTGTGTGTTCGAGACATCAACAGGTCTTGTTGACAAGGAAGCTCAGCGGACACAATACTCACACGAAGTATAGTGTGCGATATCACGAAGAGCTTACCCCAATTATCTCGTCTCCATTCAACGTCCATGAGTTCATTCATGGGTCATCACTGGTTGTGAACTTTAACCCTTTCAACCCTTTTAAGAATGAAGACATGTACATGTCGCGCGTTCATTTTCCGGGATTTTTACTTGGAAATTGCTGCTTAATCACAGCGTGGGAAGGGTATTTGTGCTTTTGTGTGTGCGTGTGTGTTTGTGTATGGTTCGATGTTTTGTAAAGCTATGTTCAATTAAGCAACGCGGCTTTAACCTAGCAATTATTATTTTTATGTAGTTATTTATTTATTTATTCATTTACTGTGGTAATTCATTGCAGCGGAGGGGAGGGGGGCGTGAGAAAATGACAATGTATTTTCAAATAAAACAATCATAAATTTTATCATTTTGGGGGGACTGGTCATTTATTCGTTCGTTCGTTCGTTCATGTTTTTTTATTTATTTTGTTTTATTTTTATTTATTTATTTTTCTAAAAAAAATTATTTTTATTTTTATTTATTTATTTATTATTATTTTTTATTTATTTATTTATTTTATTTAAAAAATAATAATATTTTTTAATTAATTTTTTTTTGGGGGGGGGGGGGGGGGGGGGGGGGGGGGGGCTGTGTGGAGGGGGGTTGGGAGGAGGAGGAGGCAGGAGCACTTTTTTTTGTCCGCAAAAAACAGCATACTCCCTTCAGTCCAGTGTGGCCCCAAAGTTGCGTCCCTATGACACTCCAGAAACCTGTATCGTCGGTTCGAATCCCGACGCGCTCCGATTATATTTCTAGGTTTGTCCGCAGCATACCCATGGTCGTGGGTTTCTGCAAAGTGGTAAACTTCTGAGCCCTGCATCAATTCGGACTTTCCTCCCGACAACGGCCGTGACATAACTGGAATACTGTTGAAAGTTCAACTCACCCACCCACCACTACGAGTGAGAAGTCAAGGCCCGAAGGTTGGGGTTAACGCTATTTTACATGACCTGACTTTCATCTAATGTAATCAAGCTCTTTTACTTTAAAAACAACCTTCAGTTATATAGAAATTAATCGGTTATAAACAATATTGTTTAAAATCAAAGTGACACCGATATTTGAAATATTTGAAAGTGATTATATCTATGTCTGTATCTATGTCCACCTTTCCCTCTCTCATTCTCTCTGTCTCCTTAACCCGTCCCTCTCTCATTCTCTCTGTCTCCACAACCCTTCCCTCTCTCATTCTCTCTGTCTCCTTAACCCGTCCCTCTATCATTCTCTCTGTCTCCTCAACTCTTCCCTCTCTCATTCTCTCTGTCTCCTCAACTCTTCCCTCTCTCATTCTCTCTGTCTCCACAACCCTTCCCTCTCTCATTCTCTCTGTCTCCACAACCCTTCCCTCTCTCATTCTCTCTGTCTCCTTAACCCGTCCGTCTCTCATTCTCTCTGGCTCCTCAACTCTTCCCTCTCTCATTCTCGCGGTCTCTCTCAACCGTTCACTCTCCCATTCTCGCTGTCGCTTCAGGATCATAATCAGTACAAAATTGGATTTGAAACTACGATCATCAGATCTTGGTGTGACTAAGGAACAACTTTTCAAACGAATTTTAATCTGAAACAGAGAGACATTTATCATTCTTACAACTAATTGATTATTGTAATTAGTTTATGACTTAAATGAAGAAAAATACACCTACCAGGTAAGCTTTCGTCACCCTCGTCCCACTGTATATCGCTGTGATATTATCATTATGCACGTGAAGCCCACGAGAAATGAACTGGATTAAGACAATTAATCTAATTTCACGGACATGTCCATTCAGTCACACGAACTGATACATCAACATGATAAACGACCAACATCCGGGCATATGAAAAAAGACTCGTGAAGATCCGGGTCAGAATAGGTCCTCACCAGCCCACGCTTGCCGTAAAAAACGACTACTAGTATGCGACTAAGGGGATCGGGTGGCCAGGCTTGCTGACTTAGTTGATGCACGTCATCGTATCCCAATTGCGTGGATCGTTGCTCATGATGTCAATCACTGGATTGTCTGGTCAAGATTCGATTATTTATAGACCGCCGTCATATAGCTGGAATACTGCTGAGTGCGGCGTTAAACAACAAACAAACAAACACATATATGAACAACGTGTTTTGCTGAAAAGCTATTATGTTTTTGTTAAGTATTTTCAGTCTAATTTAAAACACACAACGGCTTTCTCTTTTGGAGATACACACTGTCTTAATAATTATGTTTGTTTTGAAATAAATTAATGACTTAATCTAGATAATAGTGTGCACAATGCGAGTTCCAGCTACTGAACTATCCGCATGACCAGGCGTTGTGTAATCTTGTTGGTTTTACGCATCATCATCATGATTGGCGTATTTTGTCTTACACTCCGTTATGAAACACCTTTGTCTGACGTCTTCATTTAAAGCTTAATGTCTTATGTCGTGTCTTCAAACAATTATTAATCGGGGGAGCAGAGCGTTGGCGTGAGGGGGAGTGTTTGGCGGCGTGTTATACGCTTGAGACACTTCCGGCATCATGGGATGACTAGCGCTCTTACTTAATAATATTAATGATGATGATGATGATGATGATGATGATGATGAGTGAGTGAGTGAGTATGGTTTTACGCAGCCTTTACAATATTCCAGCAATATTACGGCGGGAGACAACAAAAATGGGCTTCACTTATTATACCCACAGTGGGAATCAAGACCTGGCCTTCGGCTTGACGGGCAAACGCTTTAGCCACCAGGCTACCGTACCGCCCATGATGATGATGATGATGATGATCAGTTGTTTAAAATAACTATTTCTTTGATTTGTTTGATAGACAGTTGACGAATTACAAAGAATTAATGAATTAATTTGAAGGCGACGTTTCGTTATAGTCCTGCTTGATAACGGTATAAGGATCTAGGCCAAAACGTCGCCTTCACGGTGATTGAAGAAGTTGTTATCCATAAATTGTGTTTACTTTGTTTCTTTGATATTGCATAAAAATAACATATATCGTTGTTAGCTGGATGGATGTCCTGAAAGAAGTGAGTCATGGGAGTGGGTGTGTGAGAAAGTGAGTTTGACGACACTTTGAACATCGTTTCATTTAAATCACGGCGTGTCAGCTTCACGTGACATACATAGGATAAGGTGGGATATATTGAGACGGGGCAATGAGAGACGAAGCGAGTGTTACAGGGTCTCATATGCTTGAGCAACGACTAAAGTAACAACCGCTCAAATGTTTTTTTTCTTGAAAGAACAAAATATGTTCAGGAAGATACTGAAGTGTTTGTCCTCGGCTTTCACAGGCATGCATGCACACACAACACACACAACACATACGCACTACACACACACCATATACAAACACACGCACACACACACACGACACAAACAGACACCACACAGGCACTACACACACGCACACTACACACGCCAAATGCACATACACACTACACACACACCATGTGCACAATACACACTTGCACGCACACACGCTATACACACACGCACACATACTATACACACAATCCCGCACACACACACCACACACAAGCACACACTACACACACAACACGCATGCACGCGCACACAACTCAAACACGCACAGGTACACACTACACACATACTCACACACACTATAAGCGCGCGCACACACACGCACGCACGCACACACACACACACACACCACACACCACACTCTAGCTTCCCTTTAGAGAAAACCAGCTGTGTACACCGCAAAAAAAGAAATTAAAGGGACCCAAGTCTTTCTTACTAGTCCTGCACCAATACTGTGGAATATATTTATTTTATGAAAACAAATCTAGAAATGCATACAAAAGCAAGTCTAGACATCTACCTCTATTCCACAAAATCAGCAAAGGGATTTTTAATTTTTAGAGTCAATAAGGATATTGTGTAATATAAGATTTCAGAAATTAAATGTTACTCTACTTTCTTACTTCTATAGTTAAATCCCTCATGGCACGACAGATTAACTATAGTAATATGAAAGAATGAGATGTCCTTAACTTCTTTAGAGTAGTATATATCTTATAAGATTTCGGAGACTAAATGTTTGTCTATTTCTTTACTCCCATAGTTAAATCTCTCATGGCACGACAGATTAGCTATAGTAACATGAAAGAATGAGATGGTCCTTCACTTCTTTTGAGTAGTATATATCTCATAAGATTTCAGAGACTAAATGTTAGTCTGCTTTCTTACTTCCATAGTTAAATCCCTCATGGCACGACAGATTAACTATAGTGATATGAAAGAATGAGATGGTCCTTCACTTCTTTTGAGTAGTATATATCTTGAAGCGCTGACTGAAAAACTATGTCTAACACTAATCCCAGTGTCACCTCAACACAGGACGATGATTAATGATCGGCTCCTTGTCCCACAGTCCGTGGTCTATTTGTAATTAGTTTCTGAAAGGTTTACGGGACGTAAAGGTAATTTAATAGAATGTATGTCCATGTATCGTTTAAAACAATTTGTTATATCACTTCTACTTGTTCACTCTTATCCACTTTCGCTGACGTCTTGTCGACGCGCCACGACGAGACAGGCCCAGATGGGGACGTAGGGACAACGTAATCCTTCACACACCCTCCCCCCCCCACCCCCCCCCCCCCCCCCCCCCGCCCCCCTCCACCCATCCCTTCCCCTAAAAAACATTAACTCGTCGTACGTCAACCGACCTGTCACAGGCAGCTTCATTGCCCAACATTTTTACCACATTTCAGACGCATGGCAGGCCGTGCATGTAGGCAGTGCTACTTAGGAGTGAGAGAGGCCTGTTGTTTAACTTGTCAGAATACATATATTTCAATTTATTTACAACTTTAATTACGATAAAGATCCCTCCATCCCTCACCCATTCTCTCTATCTTCGCACATATCCATCTCAGTCAAGCCACACCTTCTGGTCAAGATAATGATTTGAATACTAGCATACTAGAATACTGTAATGTCACATATAACGTCACTGGTAGACAATACATTTAACACAAGCGATTGAATGCAAAAAGAACCTCCCCTAAAATGAGGGGCAGAAGAAGGTATGCCGAGTGTTTTTGTGGAATTAAAATTGAAAGAGGTATTGTAAAATGTGAATATGTTTAATTTACCGTCATTCAATCCTGTAAAAAGTAATCCGTGGCTGAGTAATTACGCTTTGCAATGCTTAAGTCAGTGATACGCTACTTATAGGTTTGACATGCGTTACATATACGGTAAACTCTCGTTATGTATACGCTATGGACACGTCCAAATTATGTTTTTTCGATGAAAGCTCGACGTATGACAGCGTACTAACTGTCTTTTACACGCAAGGTGCAAGTTACTCTAAAAGGTTAATTGTAGTGTGACAAGGTCATAACGCCGCTTTTAACAGTATTCCAGTTATATCACGGCGTGTCTGCTTAATGTGGGAGGAAAGCCCGAAGTGATGCAAGTCTCAGACGTTTACCACTTCGGTGAAACCCAGGAGCACGGGTATGGTGCTGACAAACCTAGCAACAAAATCGGGGCGAACCGGGATTCGAACCCACAATCATAGGTTTCTGGCATGCCCAATCACGGCGCCTTAGACGACTCAGCCACACGTGCCCCCTTTTTCATGAAGACGGGGGCAAGAAATAAATTTGTAATCACATAGCCCCTGCTATATATGCAATGTTGTAAATATGTGCCGAAAAAAGCAAAATTCTGATTTGCAAAGAAAAGGTGTCAATATAAGTGTTAAAGTACTTATAATGTAAGAATAAAAACAAAGTAGAAGTATTCTTTATGTGCTGACTCGCGCCAGTACCGTTATTTATTTTTTTAAATAACATCGCCAGCTTCGATTGAAAATCAAACATATGATCAAATCAGTGTATTTGATTGTCTGTGTTTGTATGTTAGGCGAACAAATAATATTGTAATGTATTAATAAGTACATACTGCATAATAACAAAACAATCCATGTTAAATTTGATCATTGATAACACGGCTCGTGTATGACAAACATAGACCTAATGGTGTCGACCTGAAGCGTGATGCGTAAACAGATGGCTTCTCTCCCCAGCTGACCTTTTGTATCTATCAACTGACAGCTTGGAACGTTCCGTGTGGAGACTCCTCGAGGGGATCACACATGTTTGATTGTGTCCTAGCAAGGTGTAGGGGTACGGGACGAATAGTTCTCCTGTACCCAATGACTGATTGTCGATTGAGCTGACAAATAAACCCCTTGACTTGGCACGGACTTGGTAAATTCATTTACGTCGCTATGACTCGCGATGGTAATAACGTGGAAGAAAACGTTGCGTGTGGCCTATTCCGCGAAGTATGAGACGGGGTGCACGCAAAACAATACTGTTGATGTATGGCTTCGAGCAATTTTATACCATCAAAAATGTCTGTCGGATTAACATTAAATCTTTATCTCTACATGTCTCGCCCTCTCTGTTTCCACCTGTCTCTGTATCTATCCATCTATGTATCGTTTTGTTTGTGTGTTTGTTGCTTTACGCCGCACTCAGCAATATTACAGCGGCGGCATCCTGTTATTAATCGAGTATGGAACAGACAACCCAGTGGTTGAAATCATGAGCATCGATCAACGCAATTGGGACACGATGACATGCATCAACCAAGCCAACGAGTCTGACCACTCGATCCCGTTAGTCGCCTGTTACAGCAAGCATGGATCTACCCCGGATCTTCACTGGGATCTATCTATCTGTCTGTCTGTCTGTCTGTCTGTCTATCTGTCTGTCTGTCTGTCTGTCTGTCTAGCTATCTATCTATCTGTCTTCGTCGTCCCTCTATCTACATCTCGCTATCCATCTATATACCGCTCTATTTACCCCTCTCTCTCTCTCTCTCTCTCTCTCTCTCTCTCTCTCTCTCCCTCCCTCTCTCTCTCTATCTATCTATCTGTTAAATAAACGCATTAATTCCACAACCCTCCTCTTTCTCAGACAACAAAGTATTCATGTACATGTTCAATCACCCATTAATTGCGCTTCATCAATGTTAATATTTTTTAACTATCCCTTAATCGTCGTATTGCGTGAGAACGTACATGTGAATTTATTTCTTATTTCATAAAGAAGTTCAGCTCATACAATGCCGCGGGGAGAGAGATATCCTGTCATGCGTTAACACAACGCCCTCATTCACATTGATAATAACGGCGAATAAACAAAGATGTGTTACTTATGTATATAAACTTATGTGTCACGTGACACAAACATGTCTGAAGGAACGATCGGGAAAAGCACTTTGACAAGTTAAAACGTACTAGCAGCGAGCCTCAAAGATTAGTCCATAAGCTTAGTACCAATATATACCTTCTCAAACCCAAAGCTCTTTTCTGAGTATAATCAACCAAACACGTTTTAAAGTATGGATTACCAAATATGGCATGGTTAACCTTAGTCATGTGATCACGTTGGCAACACCATTTTCACTGTTTGACTCGTGACCGGTGTTTGATGACGGGCTGGCCATTTGACCCTTGACCATGTCACGATAAGAATGAGGTGCACTGTTAAACTATCTTTTGAATTCCTGAAAAGAGATAGTGTCGAAGCAGATTACAGTTTATCTGGGAGTGGTAATTCATCGAAGGGGAGGGAGGGGGTTCATAAAAAAATGACGTTTTAATAAAACAATTATATATTTGAACAGGGACTGGTCATTTATTTATTTATTTATTTTGTTTAGTTAGTTAATAAACAATATATACATTAAATGGGATCAATGCCCCCTGCGCGCGAACGCACGCACACACGCAAGCGCGCACAAGCACACACGCAAACACACACACACACACACACAATCCCCGCCTTTTATACATGACCAGTCCCTATGTCATACAGGTGTTCGTCAGTTACAAGTAGTTTTTACATTCTTAAGTTATATCCAGGTGTTGATGGCTGGGGCTCAACCATGGGGTGGGGGAAGCGTGGTCTAGGGTGGAGATTTTTTTTTTTTTTTTTGGGGGGGGGGATTAAACCACAATTAATAACCCTGGCCTCCCAACATCCACTTCGTCGCCTAATTCTCATTCTTTACCAGCAAGGTTTCCATTGTGTTGTGCGATTTATCATGTTTTTTTTTAATCTACCGTTTACTGAAATACCTGAGCCTCTTCTTCGTCGGGCCTGTTAAGTGGGGCGGTAGACATACACCACGCAACTCGATACTTCCTGAATGTCCCCCCTTGAACCAGAAACCGTGACGGTCATGTGACGCCATCGTTGTGGAATGTTTAACAGATGACAGCGAGGGCCGTCTCTGTCAATTTTCCGCGTCGTTCGTTAGCGTAAGTTATGGATCGTAAAATGCACTCCAAATATGCTTTCAAACGTATTTCAATTATTTTATTTTTTTTATCATCATCGTCGTCGTCGTCGTCATCGTCGTCGTCGTCGTTGTCATCATCGTCATCATCATCATTATTGTTGTTGTTGTTATAGCCACCTTAATCATCGTCGTCATCCTCATCGTTATTAGTAGTAGTATAGGTATTAGTAGTGCCATCATCATAACAATAATCATCATCATCATCATCTTTCTTGGTAAGGACTGATACAGATATTGTACAGTTGTGAGTTTACATATGATAAAATAGTTATGAAGTGCTTAATAAGCCAAAGAGACAATTTTAAAAAAAGGTCAGCAAAATGTACATAAGAATGTTGAACATGTACAGTGAGATACGACCACATATATCCTTCCCTCACACCACCTAACACATGTACCCACAGAGATACTCCCATTCTGACTACATACACATAGAGCAGTCATTCCACAGTCGGCACACACCATGCTGGGCTGTTGTTGAGTAGCCTTCTAAAGCACTCTTAAACATTCTTTTGAGGGGAATACAACTTTCACCGACTATGCGTGTTTGTACCGGTATTAACATAATATCCAATGTCAGTAGCGAGAATTTAATCAATTGATGGTTGCAATGTAAAAAAAGATAATCTGTTTATAACAACAATATATCAAAGATATACAAGTTGAATATGCACGTGATAATTTAAATAAATTTGTTCAAGCAACATACCCGTTCTAATATCCCTTCAGGCCATTAATTTGAGTTCTTTAACTTATCCTTAATTTGACAACGAACAACCACAGTTAATACTTGTTCAGTAAGATACGATAGTCAAGCTAGCTAGCTCTATTACCCATATAAAATTAGCATCGGGATACTTATTTGTTTAATTGTAGAGTCGAGAAGGGTATTATGTAATATAACATTTCATATACTAAATGTTAAACTAACATATATATATGCATAACATATATGGCCTAATTTAAGATGATAAAACATTCCCCTTATATCTTAGCGTTAGAATTCGGCACGTGTGTACCTGCCTTGAATTGGTACGGGCACAATTGCCTAAATCTATATGTAAATAAATGTACTCAATATGACTTACCTGAACACGTCATGCATGTGTGTGTTATACAGCATCTACTCCACGTGTGTCATGTTGCTGTGGACTGCCAAGCCGACACTTGTTTTCCAGCGATTGAACATATGAATATCCGGTATGGGGCGCCCCTTCTCGGAACTTGTGGGGCAACACGCATTAGTTGGACTGTATGATCTACACACACGCCGAAGCAAAAGGGAGGGTGTTCCTAAATGATAATGCTAAGGGGGATAACTGCTGTAACAGCAGGTTGTACATGCGTATATCTGAGGTCCGATTGTGTTTACCTCGCCGCGACCATGCGCGACATTTTTTTTTGTTTTCGCCGTCCTCTTCAAGGATATGTTTTTGACATGTACTACACATATGGTTGCAGAGAAAAGTACATATCGTAGAAGTTTGTTTGTTGTTTAACGCCACACTCAGCAATATTCCATATAGTAGTTGTATTGGTAGTAGTAGTAGTAGTAGTAGTAGTAGCAGTGGTAGTAGTAGCAGTAGTAGTAGAAGTGGTAGTAGTAGCAGTGGTAGTAGTAGTAGTAGTAGTAGCAGCAGTAGTAGTAGTAGTAGAATTGGTAGTAGTAGTAGTAGTAGTAGTAGTAGTAGTAGTAGCAGTGGTAGTAGTAGCAGTAGTAGTAGAAGTGGTATTAATAGTAGTAGTAACAGTAGTAGTAGTGTCAGTAGTGATGTTAGTATTTTGGAAGAAGTAGTGGTAGCGGTAGTAGCAGCAGCAGTCGTAGTAGACATAGTAGAAGTAGTAAAATCAGTGGTAATGGTAGAGGAGAAAAGTAGTAGTAGTGGCAGTAGTAGTAGTAGTAGTAGTAGTAGCAGTAGTAGCAGTAGTAGTAGTAGTAGTAGTAGCAGTAGTAGTAGTAGTAGTAGTAGTAGTAGCAGTGGCAGTAGTAGCAGTGGTAGTAGTAGTAGTAGTAGTAGCAGCAGTAGTATTGGTAGTAGTAGTATTGGTAGTAGTAGTAGTAGTAGTAGTAGTAGTAGCAGCAGTAGTAGTAGTAGTAGTAATATTGGTAGTAGTAGTAGTAGTAGTAGTAGTAGTAGCAGTGGTAGTAGTAGTAGTAGTAGTAGCAGCAGCAGTAGTAGTAGTATTGGTAGTAGTAGTAGTAGTAGTAGTAGCAGTGGTAGTAGTAGTAGTATTGGTAGTAGTAGTAGTAGTAGTAGAAGTGGTAGTAGTAGCAGTGGTAGTAGTAGTAGTAGTAGTAGCAGCAGTAGTAGTAGTAGTATTGGTAGTAGTAGTAGTAGTAGTAGTAGTAGCAGTGGTAGTAGTAGCAGTAGTAGTAGAAGTGGTAGTAGTAGCAGTGGTAGTAGAAGTGGTAGTAGTAGCAGTGGTAGTAGAAGTGGTAGTAGTAGCAGTGGTAGTAGTAGTAGTAGTAGCAGCAGTAGTAGTAGTAGTATTGGTAGTAGTAGTAGTAGTAGTAGTAGTAGTAGTGGTAGTAGTAGTAGTAGTAGTAGCAGCAGCAGTAGTAGTAGTATTGGCAGTAGTAGTAGTAGTAGAAGTGGTAGTAGTAGCAGTGGTAGTAGTAGTAGTAGTAGTAGTAGTAGCAGCAGTAGTAGTAGTAGTATTGGTAGTAGTAGTAGTAGTAGTAGCAGTGGTAGTAGTAGCAGTAGTAGTAGAAGTGGTAGTAGTAGCAGTGGTAGTAGTAGTAGTAGTAGCAGCAGTAGTAGTAGTAGTAGTATTGGTAGTAGTAGTAGTAGTAGTAGTAGCAGTGGTAGTAGTAGCAGTAGTAGTAGAAGTGGTAGTAGTAGTAGTAGTAGTAGTAGTAGTAGTAGTAGTCGTCGATGTCGGCATTAATGGTAATGTAACTCTACATCAGTCAGAAACAATACGTAGTTTAATATGTGCACCTCAATTTAATTTGCAAACTGTGCAGTCTGGTGCTCATGAGAAGAGTGTGGAGGATTCGAGGTCAGTAATCCCCGCGTGTTGTATGACCTTCCGTGGGGGCAGTGGTGCGGAACGAGGTCGACGCCTGAAGATTTTTTCCGGGAAGGAAAATATTACCTACTGTTTTATTGTCGGGATTGTTGTGGGTTTTCTGCTTACTTTCCCGCATCACGAGTACCTTTGTAATCACCCGGGGTTTGGTGGGTGCGGTACTTTAGAGTGAGGTGTCCAGAGATATGTTACGGTTTGTCATGTTTGATATTTTACGTATGTGTGTGAGTGTGTGTGTGAGAGAGAGTTTTTGTGTGTATATGTTTGTGTGTGTGTGTTTGTAGTTCTTAGGGGGGAAGGTGTGTGGGTACATGTGTATTAGGAGATTCCTTGCATGTCAGTACACACACACACATACGCACGCGCGCGCACACACACACACAGACGCACCCCCCCCCCCCCCCCCCCCACACACACACACACACACAGGCACACACACAGACGCACACACACACACACACACACACACACACACACACACACACACACACATGCACACACACACGCACACACACACGCACACACACACACACACGCACACACACACACACGCACACACACACATTTACACACACGCATGTATACACATATGTAAATACAATACATATATTACACCCATGTGCCTATACATCATGTTTACAAGTATGTTGTTTTTTATCATGATTATATTTCTATTTTAGTGTTTCATAAATCATGTGCTTATGTATCAAGTTTACAAGTAAATACACTGTGTTATAAATGTCCCAAACTGTGTCTCATAGTCAACATCTTGACCGGACATGTTTGCTGTATATACGATGTGGCATTGGAGGAGACATTTATGTCATACACTTTTTGACACGGTAGATGAATGTGCGGTATTTCATGGCAATCCCATGTTTATATTTGGCTGAATCGTGATACCTACAAATGTTCCTGCTGTGTTAATGCTAGGCTAGCACTTTGTCGGTAATGGATCACACTTATTTTGGGGTATATTTTTGTAGTGAAGTGTTATTCTACCGACTAACCGTGGTAGTGGTATAGGTGAAAAGTTGTGGTTGTAGCAGTAGTTGTAGCAGTAGCAGTAGTAGTAGTGGTGGTAGTAGTGGCCGTAGTAGTGGTAGTGGTAGTGGTAGTAGTAGTAGTAGGAGGAGGAGGAGCAGTAGGAGTAGTAGTGGTGGTAGTAGTGGCCGTAGTAGTGGTAGTGGTAGTAGTAGTAGTAGGAGGAGGAGCAGTAGGAGTAGTAGTTGTGGTAGTAGTGGCCGTAGTAGTGGTAGTGGTAGTAGTAGTAGGAGGAGGAGGAGCAGTAGTAGTGGTAGTAGTAGTGGTAGTAGTAGTATCAGTAGTAGTGGTAGCAGTAGTAGTAGCAGATGTAGTAGTAGTAGTGGTGGTAGTGGTATTAGTAGTAGTGGTAGTGGTAGTCGTAGTAGTAGGCGTAGAAGTGGTAGTACTAGTAGCATTAGTGGAAGGAGTGGTAGTAGTAGTGGTACAAGTAGTAGTAAAAGCAGCGGTAGTCGTTGTAGTAGTAGTAGTAGTAGAAGAAGTAGTAGTAGTGGTCGTAGTAGTGGTAGCAGTAGTGGTAGCAGTAGTAGTATAGTAGTAGTAGCAGTGGTTGTAGTAGTAGTAGTGGTAGTAGCAGGCGCAGTAGTAGTAGTAGTAGTAAAAGTAGTAGTGTTAGTGGTAGTTGTAGTAGTAGCAGTAGTAGTAGTAGTAGTAGCAGTAGTAGTAGTAGTGGTAGTGGTAGTTGTAGTTGTGATAGTAACAGTAGTAGTTGTAGTAGTAGTGGTAGTAGTAGCAGCAGTAGTAGTGGTAGTAGTAGTCATCGATGTCGGCAGTTATGGTAATGTAACTCTACATCAGTCAGAAACAATACGTAGTTTAATACATGCACCTCAATTTAATTTACAAACTGTTCATAAGTCGGGTGTGGAGGAGTCGAGGTCAATATTCCACGCGTGTTCTGTCGTGGGTTTTCTGCCTACTTCCCCACATCTTGGCCGGACATGTTGGCTGTATATACCATGTGACACTTGAGGAGACATTTATGTCATACACTCTTTGACAAGGCAGATGTTTGCGCGGTATTTCATGGGAATCCCATGTATATTTTGGGCTGAATCGTGATACCTACAAAATTATGTTCCTGCTGTGTTAATGCTTGACTAACACTTTGTCGGTAATGGATCACACTTATTTTGGGGTATATTTTTGTAGTGAAGTGTTATTCTACCGACTAGAGTCATATACATTAAGCAGAAAATATTATTAAACTTAAACCCCTCCCCATAAGAACCCTCTACCCGACCATCACCATCACCAACACCAACACACACAAGAAATACAAAATACATATACTGAACCGCAAAAGAAGCGGGACCCCAAGTAACATTGCATGAAAAATTGCAACTAAATGTCTAGGTATTTTTTGTCAAAGTTTCTAAAATTTAACATTACATTGTCCGGAAAAATGTCGGCAGTTATGGTAATGTAACTCTACATCAGTCAGAAACAATACGTAGTTTAATACATGCACCTCAATTTAATTTACAAACTGTTCATAAGTCGGGTGTGGAGGAGTCGAGGTCAATATTCCACGCGTGTTCTGTCGTGGGTTTTCTGCCTACTTCCCCACATCTTGGCCGGACATGTTGGCTGTATATACCATGTGACACTTGAGGAGACATTTGGAGGAGTGTGGAGGAGTCGAGGTCACCATCACCAACACCATGAAAAATTGCAACTAAATGTCTAGGTATTTTTTGTCAAAGTTTCTAAAATTTAACATTACATTGTCCGGAAAAATGAAATTTGATGAAAAAAATAAAGCAGATGACAATAAAACCGATGCCCCAAACGCATCACGTCAACGGCCATAGTAACCCGATGCACGTGAGTTCCGTGCAAATTAAAATGCGCATGCGTTCCCACTTTCTTGCCCTATAAAACATCACCGAGATCGGATAACATGCATCCGTTATTGAATTGCTACCACACGCCAAGATTGACAAGAAATCAGCGACACCAAGCCCTTGGACGATTGCAAGCTGGACAATATACAGGCTCCTGTAACGGTACCAGACCACCAACAATACAGATGATACAGATGACCGACCACGTCGTGGAAGACCAAGGGTCACCATTCGACGTCAGATCGTCATCTTCGCTTTGTTACTGCTGCGGAAACTGCCAGAGGTCACTACCTTCAAATACTTTGTTTGTTTGTTTGTTTCTTGTTTAACGCCGCACTCAGCAATATTCCAGCTATATGACGGCGCTCTGTAAATATCCAAGTCTGGACCAGACAATCCAGTGATTAATATCATGACCACCGATCCCGTTAGTTGTCTTTTACGACAAGCATAGTCACCTTTTGTGGCAAGCATGGGTTGCTGAAGACCTATTCTACCCCGGAATCTTCACGGGTCTGGCGCAGTCGGATGTTGCGATCTTGGGCGGGGGTAATTACTCTTGGTCGTCCCGACCTTGGCCGATCACGTGTTGACCCATGCTGTTGAAACCGATCCTATCGCCTTGTGATGGTGCTCGGCGCTACATTGAAAACCCTGGCTTCAGCTGATCGGGATTCCCCTGGCTGCAACCGGCCTTTGACGTTGTTTCTTTGCACTTCTGTTAATCTTGGCATGTTGTTGAACTGTCACTATTCGATTGACGCAGATGCCAGGCAATAAAAAACCCTGCACTTTAATACCGTTCATAGTGCTGTTGCACATGCAGTACGTGCAGTTGCTTGGCCCTTTTGTTTATGCACTGGTTGCGTTTTTCCGAATCGTACGTGTATCCCGTCTAATGGTTTGCATGTCCTTGTGATCATTCTGATCCAGGAAATTAGTCACTGACACTATAGCACATGAAACCTCTTCATTTTGCACCTCTTGGTCCGCTAATTTTGCTTTCATGGCCAAAAATATCCGTATTACGTTTCTTTTTTAAATAGAATATTAAGGCGCACATTCCAGGAAAACTTGCAATGTATAGTTTCTGTTTGTGAAAGATGAGAACAGCTTTTAAGAAATGACATTATATGAAAAGGGGTTATCGCGCTTATGTTATGGTAAATATCCTGTATTGGGAACAACAATAAATATTTAACATCATGTATTAGGAATAAACATTGTATATACCGACTCCTGAGAAAACCTTTATTTCAGGGTCTGTGAGAGAGACTAACCTATGTATACTGATCCAAATTAAAAACTTCACAATCCTAAAATTTTAACATTTGGACCAGTTATCATTGTGGGCCCTTATTGTGTATTTAAACAGTAATGGCCACGTATTGTGTTCAGATAACACCCGTTTTTGTGCAGGTGAATCGATCAAAATCATGTGCACAGCACTATAGTGGCAAAAGTGGACTGGTCACGTGGCCATAATACTTGTGAGCAGTCATTAACAAAACAAGAAAACAAAAGTCTTTACGGCCATTTGTCATGCCACGCCTTTCAAATGTGCAACGTGAACGTGCCATCGTCATGTTGCAGACGGGAACGTCCGTTGCTGAAGTCGCAAGGACGATGGGTTGTAGTCGACAGACTGTTTATGATTAACAGACGCGTCTACAGCAAACGGGTACCACCGCTGATCGCCCTCGGCCAGGTCGACCACGTGTGACGTCACATGCAGAGGATCGTCAGATTCTCTTACGTCACCTCCGTAACCATTTTTGACTGTTATATCAACCAGAACTGTTTAGGGGTAGACTGAGTGCGCAAACTGCGCACAGCGACACTTACGATGGACTCAGAGGAATTGGAATCTAGTCGTCTTCAGTGATGAATCTCGATTTAATCTTCGATTTGCTGACAGTAGGGCGAAGGTGTGGAGGCGCCGTCATGAACGTTACGGCCAGTGTTGTGTACAGGAAGTTGACAGATTTCGAGGCGGAAGAGTCATGGTGTGGGGTGCTTTCCAGGCTTCTTGTCATCCATGGCAACCTCAACGCTGCTGCTTACTGCGACCAGGTACTTGCACCAGAACTTCTGCCTTTTATGGCAGCACATGGACCCGGTTTGATCTTCCAACACGACAATTCCATACCCCACACAACAATTTTGACAAGGAATTTCCTTCAGAATGTGGGAGTCAACGTCATGGACTCACCGTCAAGGTCTCCCGACCTCAATCCCATCGAACACGTCTGGGATGTTCTTGGCAGAAGTCTGCGCACTTTCCAGAACCAACCACAGAATTTGCAAGATCTTGGCACCATTTTGCAGCAACAATGGCGTCGTCTTCCCCATCATGTGTTCACAAGCATCACAAGGTCCATGCGGAGGCGTTGTGTGGCAGTTGTCAACGCACATGGTGACCATACACGCTACTGAACTTGTGTGCCATCTCGTGCTTGGAACTTATGATTGTTGGTCTTATTGTTGATGTTATTACCGAATACCGTAGGTGCTTGGAACAAATTATGGTTACCACCGTTAATTAAATCCTTCTTTGGACATTAATGAATAAAAATTACCTTCTCTGATACATTTGTCCCTTGTATATCATATATAGGATTACTATTAAAAATGTGAAGTTTTTGATGTGACTCAGTATATGATAATGTCTGAAAACGGATATTGACTTCGGTTAATTTTATGTTAATCTGCATCCGATCTTCACTCATATTGTAGTATTGTATCATTTTTACCTGCAGTGGAATCTGTCAAAACCGGGTCTCCGTCAATCCCAGAACAAACTTACGGTCCCGAATCCTTGAAAATATTAGGCGATCATTGCCGCATTGTTTATCACTTCTGCGTTTTGGAAAGATTTCGCGTGTATTTTGTCACCACGTCCCGGTACATTGAAATAAAACCTGTTCCAGGTTGGAATGTAGATTCGAAATTTAAAAGTTGAAAACACAGTAGGATTATCGCCTATTTAAAACGGACATAAAATATCCACACACATACAACATATGTTATGAGGTTCGGAAGTCGTCTTCTTGGCGAAATATATTTTAACGTTACTCAGAGATTATTGCAAGTTTATAGCTGTGTGGGTATGTAACTGCTTGTACTAGTCCGGACTAATGCCGATTTTATAGCGCTGGCCCACTGAGATACCATGCCGCAGTTAAACGTGGATATCCCACTCAGACTCTGTATACTGACTCTAAGCCGACCAGTCCTTGTTTTGTTCCTGTAATGCCGAGCACCAGGCTGGGCAACAACAAGTTCTACATGTAAACGTCTCGTTGTTATGACAAAGTCCGGGATCGAACCCCGACCGTCCACTCACAGTTTAACATTAATACTCCACTCTGGCACAGTAGACAGGCAGACAGACAGTTAATTCAATAATTTAGGCATCAAGGCCAATAGTACAATGATGATTAGATATAAACATTTGTCACGTGATGTACATAATTCGATTTTAAATCAAGTTACACGTTCCTCATTATAAAAACATGTTTCAAGTGAACAGAAACACCATGGATCATATCAGTATTTCAGATATCATAGTTTAGCAGATCATTAACTGAAGGTCTTTAAAAATACCTTGCAATATGGGGAGAAATTTATACCTGAAATGGGAATACGGTTCACAAATAAGTAAGACAGGGTATTCATTCCCTACTTCTCCGGATGAACAGTTTGCACAAATAGAGTTCACAATATCACCGTCGTTGGACCTGCGACATACACTTACATTAAAATTGTGCAATGAAATTCTAGGTCTACAATAAGCTCTGATTAAACTTTTATCATTTGAACAAGTTAAATATCTTTCAGTCTGTAACAATGATTTTACTTTGCTGTAACTGCTAAGATAAAGTGATTCAGAAATACTTTGGTGCCACTGTTGACAAAATATATCCTGTAGTCTTTGCTTAAATGAATATAACAATAACTGTGGATCTCCCTCATCTTGGGGAATCCATACACATGAAAAGCCACTAACAAATAATAGATTTCTCACATCTGAAACCCAATTATTTTTACCATTATCACGAAGTACCTATAACATTTTGTGACACTGATATGGGTATCTATCAGGCATTTAATCCAATATTTAATTACCCTTAATTGGGTGGCTACAAAAATATTACTACGGCCTGTTTCACCAAGGATTGCTCTGTTTGAGGCAAACTTACCAACACCTAGAAACATTTGAAATATGAAGTGTGAACTTTTTCAATTGCAGCGTAATACAGCTCCCCATATTTCAGAACCATACAAAAGTATAGGCATAATTTTGACTTAAAAATGGCACATGCTGTGAAAAGAGAAACACAACTATTTTTCCTGAAAAATTATAAAAAGGCACAATGGCTTTCGATTGCTTACATTTAATTGCTTACATGCCATAGACCATGACCATCTAGAGGAGAACATAAGACCTCAATCTTTATAGTAAGTGACTACAATCAAGGCAGACGAGCCAAGAAACCACTTTTCATGTTTTGCAACAATACCACCTTTTCTAAGGACTACATCATTGGGTTTTTTTTAGATTTATTTCAAGGCTCCATTTTGAACAGTAACTCTGTAACACATTTAACTGTTTTTGCAAGTCATTTACAGAATAGAAACAATTACATCATCAGCAAAGAGAAGGAGCATAATGTTCATTATTTCTTGAGTTAAAGATATCCCATGTTGACACAGTATACTGACCCGACCAATCCTTGTTTGATGCCATTAATGCCGATTCCAAGGCAGAACCATATTCTAATGTATTTTGGTGTGACACGGCCAGGGATCGAACAGCTCACAGTAGAGGCTCGCTTTGTGAGGATTTCGGATAGCGTCATACGACTCTTCCTCAAAAGTTGTTTGAAACATTCGAGGTCTCAGCTGTGCTTTCACAAATCTTTATGTGTAGTTCATGGCCGAATTAGACGCGGCAGTGTCAAAAATGATGTCCGATCAGATTTGATGTTTTGACTTATACCATGTATTTTCCGTCCTTTCAGGTGAACAACTGACTTGCCTTTGTTCGAGTTTGTGTAATATGCCCGAAGGTGATGAGGTGAGGTGAAATGGGGTTTAACGTCGCGTCCAAGATTATTGCACTTATATAGCAACGTGCATGCGCGCGCGTGCGTGCGTGCGTGGCTGCTTGTACTTGTCCGGACTTATGCCGATTTTATAGTTGTTAGCCCACTGAAATACCATGCCGCTGTGTGAGACGAATACCCTACCCAGACACAGTATGCTGATGCCGCGCCGACCAGTCCTTGTTAGAGCTGCGAAATGCCCAGGGTCTGCAGGGTAATAACAAGTACCAGCTTTTAACGTCGTTTGGGATGACGCGGCCTGGGATCGAATCCGGGACCTTCCGCTCCCCGGGCTGACGCTATATCCACTAGACCACGGAGGCGGTTGACACCTTGGAACTGACGAAAATGGAGAAGTGAATTGATTGTTTGTTGTTTTACGCCGCTCTCAGCAATATTCCAGCTATATGACCGCGGTCTGTAAATAATCGAGTCTGGACCAGGCAGTTCAGTGATTTACATCATGAGCATAGACGCGCGCAATTGGGATCGATGATATGCATCAACCAAGTCAGCGAGCCTGACACTCGATCCCGTTAGTCGCCTCTTACGACAAACATAGTCGCCTTTTACGGCAAGCATGGTTGCTGAAGACCTATTCTCTACCCGGATCTTCACGGGTCAATGTTCTTTTTGAAAAGGCGAACGAAAATTACGCTTAATCATGACAAACAACTAATTATGAAGTGTATTCAATGTACAAACAAAATTGGAACCAGATTCAGGAACTGGCTGTTGACTCTCGGTGATGGATAACATTATTTTTTATGCTTTACCAGTTCACTGCTCCTCCTTCGTTCCAAATCGTTTTAATGCTCATTTTAAAATGGGATGTTTGGTACACACATTGACCTCCGCTAGAGCCTCATTGAATGACTAAGGAATAATGCTGACGTCTTATTTTATGAAAATCAAGATCCTTGACTATGTATGGGGTCACGTTGAACATTTATCAACAATTCAGCGCACCTTATCAACAGCGTAAAGAAACTTAAACTGACACGTTCTAATGTCATTTAATCTTAGTGCCCTTCTTAATAATATATGAGACTATCACACATGAGGATAAATCACTTTTTTCAACACACTCGGGAACAGCAATTGCCTCCAAAATAATCCAACCCCTACCACCCCCACCAAACCCAAAATCTTAATGAAAGTAAAATAGAAGAAAATTAATGACGTTACATAATAGATTGGCCGATCTATTAGTACTTATCGAAGGTTTGTAAATGGATATACGAACTGTTGTGTATGGTCAGAGCTACAAACATTTAAAGTCGCTCTCAAAAATTCATTGTTTGTTTGTTTGTTTGTTTGTTGTTTAACGCCGCACTTAGCAATATTACAGCTATAGTCTGGAAGGTAATTTAAGGTACCGACGTTTACTATAATATCTGTAAAACTATTGGACCTACTCCAGTCAAAGTTGGTATGAGATTATTAAACAGTCATACATAGCTGGATATTACATTTAAAGACAATTGGTGCATAAACAAATCTGTCTATTTTTCTATCACTATATTTCATCAACAACCAGACCTGTTCGTCACGGGTGGAACGCGCAATCATTGTAACAGCCATCTGCATAATGCAACTCCTGCGTTACAGGGTCATATGACGCAGTTGTACCAATCAACTCAACTCGAAAGGGGGCACAGGAATCACGCACGCACGAATACGGTGTTAGCGTTGGGCGTCTCAACGTGCGTGATTCTCACTCACTCACTCATAACCTTATGGCTGGACGTTACTCTTACATTATATGTCCTCTTTAGGGGACATACACTGCTTATGTAACGTGTGACACATAAATAAACGAGCGAACGAGAGAGAGAGAGAGAGAGAGAGAGAGAGAGAGAGAGAGAGAGAGAGAGAGAGAGAGCGAGGAGAGAGAGAGAGAGAGAGACCGTATGACAAGAGACCGTTTGACAAGGGGGGCGACATTAAGTTTAACAATAGTCAACTCTCCTTTCATGTCGAGCAAATCATCTAAATCGAACATGTTTATTCGATGAAGATTTAAAAAAGCGTCATACGCTAAACGTTCAAGGCCATAGTAAAACTTTCAAAATGTTTTATTGCAGACATTTAGGGGTGTGACCAACGGGTGTGCCATGAACACACACGACCGGGTTTTAGGCGAAAGTATAAATAGAGACATAATCAAAACAAATAGATGTGAATCGTAAGTTAATGATCGGCCATGGACGTCTGTGTACCAGACCATAGACATAAGGTTGTCTCGTCCTAACGCGACGACAGTGCATGAATGATTCCACAAGGAACAGTCTAGCCTTGATGACGAGCCAACAGTAGAACAGCAGTGATTTTAGCAGTAAACATCTGGTGCCATCACTGATTTATCATAATCCATACATTTAACTTTCACTGCTATTTTGCCTATGTTCTCTGGCGTTGACGTTTTGCATTGAGGTACGGACTTGTTGTATAGGTCAGCGATTGATGTAAGCGTTCATTGCCGCGGGAACGTCCTAGTTAACACGACTGCTGCAGGTTGATAAATATTCGCATAAAATCAAGTGACGCTGGATTGCGGAAATTCTCTTTTCACTTTTAGGTCAAAAGTGTCATTCCAGGTGATTGCAATTAGTACTGATGTTTGTTTGTTAAATAAATGCTTTACTTGGAACAAGAGAACTCACTTTCACCTGCAAGGTTTAGCAAATTTACATATTCAGTGAGTGAGAAGTAGTATGATACCAACCAACCAACCAACCAACCAATCAATCAATCAATCAATCAATCAATCAATCAATCAATCAATCAATCAATCAATCAATCAATCAATCAATCAATTTGAGTATCAGATTTATTGTCCTTGCAGATGATTTCAATTAATATAAATCACAAATAAATATATATTCATCTTTTACAAAGGATATATAACATACTGAAAGCAAACGTGTGCAAAAGTGTACATTGCATGGCAAACGTATCAATTCTTTAATAAACGTGTAGAGCGTCCGCCCGGAGAGCGGAAGGTCCGGGGTTCGATCCCGGCCGCGTCATAACAAAAGACGTTAAAAGATGGTACTTGTTACTCTGTCTGGCGCTCGACATTAAGGGGCTAAAACAAGGACTGGTCGGCTCAGAGTTAGTATACTGTGTTGAGTGGGTTATTCATGTTAAACTGCGACATTGTATCTCAGTGAGCTTGCACTATAAATCGGCATCAGTCCGGACTAGTACAAGCAGCCACACAAACACACATACGTGCATGCACGTCGCTATATAAGTGCAATAATGTTGGACGCGACGTTAAACCCCATTCTACCTCACCTTTAATAAACGAGTTGATCTTAGCACATTGATTGTTTCTATTGACACTAAAGTGGTCTGTTCTCTCTGTCAAGAAACAGTTGGAAAACCAGATGATCTCTGGCATCAAATTTGAAGATGAAGTGACCGCTTTTCTTGTTGATGTTATAAAACATAATCCCCACTGTTGTCATGGATCGGTTTCCAATTTCCCTGTGCTAAAACTATGTATTTCATGACATGAGATGGAAAACTGGTTCTGACACATTTTCCTTTTTATGCTCCTTGATACAGCACCCAAACATGATCCGCTAATGCTGTTTTCAGTCTAATCCCCGGGTGATTGATATACGTGACAAGGTACTGCTGGGCTGATCTGTTCTGGAGGATTTTCTTACAAAAGTAATCAAGTGTCGGCCGCGTTACCCAAACCAGGGTCCCACAAGGGCGACGGACAGGTTCCACTCCAGTGACCTAGCGATCTGTGTAAGGGGATGCGATTTAAGGCAATAATGTAGTTATTCATAAACTTAAAAGCTTATGACACAGTCTGAATAGTACAAGTGACTCTGCTTTAAGGACATAATTAAGGAAATGGTTTTGTCTCCATTAGTAAAACTAGATAATATTAGAACTGATGCAAGACCCGTCGTTGCCGTTGCTGCAGATCTAAAGGTAATATGGTTTTACGAAACGGAGACAATGCATCACCATATACATTCTATAAATGTTTTGTACATTTATACATTTGTCCACTAAACTGGAACAAGGATGTTACCTGTCTTGTCTTGCTTTATATATTTGTATCAGATTACTACTCGTGTCCTCGAGTTTCACGTCGGGGTGAAAAAAGAATTACTCCGCCGTTCCGACCTATTTGATTGAGAATGTTTGAGAGGCAGACTCACAAATGCTCCATACGCAGGTTATGAAAACGGCTTGTGTGGATCCATACCGATTTGAAGAAAACCTTGAAAGCTGACATAGATAGGTGGAATTGTTGTGTCTTGTGTCGTGCATGCGGGTACTTTTCTACTTCCATAAAATGAATTGGAAGCTTCATAATTAGTTGCAGTGAAGATTTCCTGAAGGTGAGAATTGTTTTTTTTAGCTAAACGTTCGAAACGAGATTGTTTTGGTAAACATTGAAACGAATTTAGTCTGAAAAATATTTTATAGGTGATGTATTTGGTCTTATGAGCTTGGGAGTGGGCCGTGAGATAGAGGGGCGTGAGTTGAGTTGAGGTGAGGTGAGGTGAGGTGGGTTTGGGTGAGGTGAGGTCAGGTGAAAATGGGGTTTATCGTCGCGTCCAAGATTTTTGCACTTATTTAGCGACGTACATGCATGTGTGTGTATGGCTGCTTGTACTAGTCCGGCCGCCGTCATATAGCAGGGATATGGCTGAGTGCGGCGTAAAGCAACCAACCAACCAAATGTATTAGTCTGGGCTGATGCCGATTTATAGTACTAGCCCACTGAGATACCATGCAGGAGTTTAACATGAATTCCCCACTGAGTCACAGTATACTGACTCCGAGCCGACCAGTCCTTGTTATTAGCCCCTTAATGCCGAGCGCCAGACAGGGTAACAACAAGTACCATCTTTTAACGTCTTTTGGTATGACGCGGCCGAGGGTCAAATCCTGACCTTCCGCTTTCCGGGCGGACGCTCTACCACTAGACCACGGAGGCGGTCCAGAGGGGCATAAACGCATTACAACACGAAATTGGGATGCGGCGTCCCCCAAATCGGTAAAAGCCATACATGTATGTGTGTGCGCGTGACCTCATGTCAAGTTAACAATCATTACTAAGTATACAATACCGCCTCCGTGATCTGGTGGTAGAGCTCCCGCCCGGAGAGCGGAAGGCCCCGGGTTCGATCCCTTGCCGTGTCATACAAAAAGACGTTAACAGATTGTAATTGTTGTTACCCTGTCTGGTGCTCGGCATTATGGGGCTAAAACAAGAACTGGTCGGCTCGGAGTCAGTATTCTGTGTCTGATGTTAAACGTCGGCATGGTATCTCAGTGAGCTAGTTCTATAAATCGGCATTAGTCCGGACTCGTACAAGCAGCCACACACACACACACACACACACACACACACACACACACACACACACACACACACATACATGTGCATGCACGTCGCTATATAAGTGCAATAATCTTGGATGCGACGTTAAACCCCATTTCACCTCACTAAGTATACACTCCCCTTGCAGCGACTGGTCCAACTAGGCTAACGCAGTGAGTGGCCTTTGACATCTACCGATCAAGCCATGTCTTATGGCGGCACGGTTTGGACTCATTGCTGGCCATTGCATTTTGGCGATGTGTTTTTTCTGGTGTATGTCGTCAGAAAAAAAAAAACATTGACCAGCACGGCGCTCAAATTGCACAACTATTGGTTTAAGCATTTTTCCTCGGTAGCACCGTCCAGTAACGCATCTTTGATGCAGTGTCATTCGGGCAGTTATAGTGATCCCATCCCCTATCATTACAGACGCACCCCTTCCGGTAAGGAACAGGGTTAGATAAGGCCTCCAGCAACCCATTCTTGCCAAAAAAAGGCGACTATGCTTGTCGTAAGAGTCAACTCAAACGATCGGGGGGTTGGGCTCGCTGACTTGGTATGTGCATGTCATCGTATCTCAGTTGCGTTGATCGATGCTCATGACACTCTGGTCCGGACACGATTATTTACAAACCGCTGTCTAGTAGTTGGAATATAGCTGGAGTGCGGCGGTAAACAACAAACTGTCAACAAATTTTCAACAAAGCCTTGCAAAAATAAATCAAATATAGCAAAAGACCAAAGTTACGATGTTGAATGTAAGAGGCAAAACGTAATACAGAGGAAAATATTATGCGTTTAATCAAGAAACCAATATACCAATAACAAATATGGCTATTTTTATCAAAAAACAAAATACAAAAAGTTACTCAGGAGAAAACAACGTGTGTTATTTTAATATTAGATTTTATTTTATTTCCTGAGAAGCTAACGAAGCACTTCAGGAATATTTACAACACGAAAACAAAGATATTTGCATGTATGTGATAGTCTTAAAAAAACAATAACAGCTACTAAAATTCTCACTTTTGAAAACCAGTGATATGATGTTGAATGTTCAGAGGAAAAACGTGATATGCAATGTTCGCCAAAAAAGAACACAAAATAGTACCCAGAAGAACACAACGTGTGTATAAACAAAATCAGCTAGAACTAGAAACCTATACAGGAACCAAAAATCTGGACATTACTACATAAACTTAATTTTAAAAGTTCATTACTTATTTTATCTTCGCCTGGACTTGTGTTTATTTGTAAGTACTTAATACAAGTGAGAATTTCATTAGCTGTTATTGGCTTATTAACACTGTCACACATGTGCATATCTCCATGTCTTGGTGAATTATGTAGAGGATTCGGAGGAGATATTTTTGTTTTAGTGTTGCCAATAAAGTGGTTTGTTAGCTCGTCAGGAACAGGATAAACAGAGGATATTTTTATGCCTTGTTCAAAGATAGACCAGTTGGCTAAACTGTTTGATGATGTCTTACATAGTGGTCACTAGGGTCATAATACTGACCCTAACAACTACAGGGTGTGTGTCTCAAAGAAGTAACTACAGGGGTATTGGTATTCGCTGCTTGGATAAACTATTTTGCAAGGTTATTAATGAAAGAATAATGGAACACAGTGAAATGAAAATCACTTACAAGATCACTGTCAGTCTACATTAAGATGGGGCTGCCGAACAGCAGATAATGAATTTGTTCTTAAATCAATAACATATTCTACAAATTGTTAAAAAAGACACAAAAACCTATTCACTTGCTTTGTGGACTTTCAAAAGGCCTTTGATTCAGTTGGCTATCCTTTACTAAGCTATTATCAAATAAAATCTCAGGAAATGTATTAAAAATAATATCATCACTACATAATGATATATCTTATGAAGTGAAAACTGACAAGGGCATTTAACAATCTTTCAAGTCCAACATCGGGGTAAGACAAAGATGCATTTTGTCTCCCACATTATTAAATGTTATCCTCAATGATCGTCCATATTATACTAAATATGATAGTAATAATATAACACTTACTGGTTTTTAAACATTTGTCATTTGTTGTTTGCCGTAAACTTTGTGTATTTTGTGCTATGGCTGTGCACTGAACGTTTGTCTCTTTGAATCAGTCCATATTTGGAGCACCTGTGACACGGGCCTAAAACTGATCTAAATAACAGATATCGGTGCCTTCATACAACAAATTATCGAGGTCAGTTGAACACAGCACTGACGCAAAACATATGATAGCAGTAAGCGCTACGGCTCTGCGCTGAATTCCATTAAACGGTTGAAAAAAACTACAGCCTTGATGCTACTTTTCATTTTACTTCAACCAAATTGAATTTGGAACCGAACGCGCAGTTAAATCTACAGATAACCTAGCTCTACATTGAAAACACAGTATGTTTATCTCCATTCTTCCATGACTAAACAAAACGCGAACTCTAAATAGTGTTAGCAAATATACTGAATGAAGCGGCATGGGTTGAGTCCAGTGTTTTGCGTGGGTTATCGATCTGAATTACGGAACCACCGAACAAAATATGGCGTTGAATATACTCAAGCAGTTTGTTTACACCGTACTACTTCACTCGAACATATGACAGGCATTGAGAGCATATAAGCACGGCAACTTTGTAAGCTAACATGAGATGGGCATCCCTAAAGAAAACAAAGCAAGCTTTGCAAGGCTTTCGCTCTACATCGTACGTCACCATTATGACGTCATATCGCTCACTGTGACGCAAAATATATGATGCCACAGTCGTATATAGAAAAGCGCCCAAATTCCAAGTCCCCTGTTGTCTCCAAAACCTAAATACATTCCCTTTGTAGATTTATATCGTGTTTTCTGCATGAAATGTATTGCCACACATCCTTTGAATATTGTAATAACCGCTTCTGTGCATTTTGTAACCTGTAATTGTAGATAGAATTATTTAAATATGCCTACGGACAATGACTGAAAATAGTACTATTCTATGAATATTAGCTTCCGCTGACATGCGGCCGTCAAACCAGCTGTTTCAATCAGAGGGGGATTATTGTGATTTAATAGCCTCTGATTGACCAATCAGAATCGAGTAAATTCCACATTCATGGTAGAATGACGATTTCACGTTTACATTTCGTCTTTTGTATACACCGTGTAAATCGCAAAACTAGTCCTGGAAGCACAAACGACATGGTATTACTACACGGATGGTTTAATAATGGCGGTTATTTGCCAGAAACAGTCAGACGCAGCAATTAGCTTCTGTTAATGGCCATACGACTTAGGGTTTAATAATGGCGGTTAATTGCCAGAAACAGTCAGACCCAGCAATTAGCTACTGTTAATATTAATGATTTTGAAGTATATCTTTGATTGTTTATATAGTAACTTTGTACATTCTGTGGCTAGTTGCATTCTGAGAGGAATTTCTTGAGGGTGGGAGTGTCATACAAATAATTGGATAACACTTTTACTGCTTCTGTAAGATCCTAAAAGATAGTCCCTTTACTCGCATTTGGCCTTGGACTATGTAGAAAATGAACAACATTAATGGTTCAGAGCGACTTGACGACCTGTCATTGGAGTGTCAACACCAAAAATTATACCTTATCCACGTGCAATTTTTCAGGTTGTTAGTGCGTTTTTTTATCAATGGCGATCTGACAATCATAACATCAGTATTTCACGATACCCTACCTTTTTGGAGCGTATAGTCTGGTTCAAAATTATTGTGAATTTTAATGTCATATTCAATGAAGCATACATAAAATATTGGTTAATGTTTACAGTTTTGAAGATTTTTCAATTCTCAATAATTATGACTCATACTGTATAATATCTTGAGGGTCATAATTATACACGTGGGATACGTGTGGTTTATTTGTTTGGTTTTTGTTTAATACCGCATTCAGCAATTTTCCAGCTATATGTCGGCGGTCTGTAAACAATCAAGTCTGGACCAGGCACTCCATTTACTGATATCATGACAATCAATTTCCATCTGATTCGATTTAATACATGCATGAACCAATTGAGCGAGCCTGACCTCCCAATCCCGTTACGACAAGCAAGTGTTGCTGGAGATTATTTCTAACCCGGATCTTCGCGGGTGATTCGTGTAGTGTTGACAATGAAGTTATTAACGAAGTTCCGTTAAATTCACATGATCAGCAAACCTGACAATTTTCCTCTTCTTGTCCAACAGACATGGCTCGCCAGAAGGACACAGGATGGGCCTGGATGTGTTTGCTTGGGACATTCTGCATACGTTTCATCCTGTTTGGCGTACTTCACTCGTTTGGTTTAATATTCATTGAATTGATTGAGCATTTTGGAAGTTTGCATGGTAGCACCGCATGGATTGGATCTCTTCTTAGCGGCCTAATGTTCTTGTTTGGTAAGAAACAAGGTCTATATTACCATAATGTGCACCGTACGTTTCCGCCTTTCTTATTTTTTATGCACTTCTGTTTTGCCTTGTACACCCAATGGAATCGGTTGGGTGTACAAGGATCTTAGATAATTAAGATTGACGGTTAACTCACAATTCTACTGCCCATGCACGCTTTAACTACTTTTTCTTATCATTCTTGTCCAGTATCTATTTATCATACATGAGGGATCACCAATACTCACGTATCCTTGTAGATGTTAGTTTTTGTGTACTTAATGTATTCCCGTGAAGATCCGGGGTAGAATAGGTCTTCATCAACCCATTCTTGCCGTAAAAGGCGACTATGCTTGTCGTAAAAGGCGACTAACGGGATCGGGTGGTCAGGCTCGCTGACTTGGTTGATGCATGTCATCAATCCCAATTGCGTGGATCGATGCTCATGATATTAGTCACTGGATTGTCTGGTCCAGACTCGATTATTTACAGATCGCCGTCATATAGCCGGAATATTGCTGAGTGCGGCGTAAAACAACTAACAAACCAACCAACCAACTTAATTTATTATGAAACATACCTTTATTATTGGTCCTGTTGCAGGACCCATGGATGTGTTCATCCTGAGAAAGTTAGGCACACGATGGACAGCAATAATGGGGGCTGTGTTGGCGTGTGTGGGCTGCAGTGTCAGTTTCCTGGCTGATAGTCTGCTCTTCCTGTATCTTAGTTACGGAGTCCTCCAAGGTGAGAATGAAAGAAACAATCAGATATTGGAATGGCTTTTGTATCCACGATGTACCCAGTCACGGTTAACAGAGTGCGTGGGAAATATGCAACTTTAACACCACAATGAAAAAAACATAATCATGTCTAACACCTGAGGTGACCCTTACACCTGTCATTAAGAATTAAGAATTCCAGTAGTTTGTTAAAGCTTGATGATCCTATTCATCGTGTAGCCATTAAAACATTTACTTTTGGAGGGTTGATGGGTTGTTAGAAGATCTGATATTTTGATGGCATTATTTCTCAAATGAATATTCTAATATGTGGTAATATTTATCCAATATGGCTTATGTCAATGCTAAAGGAGACGTAGTCAAACGAACACTATTTAACATTGGATACACATGCCGCATTGAAATCAAGATGTATTGTGATCCGACCTCGATCATCATGGTGCAGTGATGAGGTTAATAAAAAGATTTGTTATGCAACAGAGAAACGAGGGCACTCGTTAAAGTTGAAAGTGAACAGCCAACAGTTGTACACAAACCTAAGCAGACATTCATACGCAGCTGCGTTGAAGGGAAGAGTGGCAATTCCTTGGAGCAGTTACCGTTGTAAATAAACTTCTCAAACGTGATGCCCATTGCAATCCTCCAGGCAAACAAATGATTTGAGCAATAACCCTTTCAATCGCTAAAAGACCAAACACAGGAGGTAAACCGCACTTGTTCGTGTTTATTACGAAAAAGGCGCTTGCCTGGATAAAATCATATTTCTCTGACCGCTCACAATTCATCGCAATATCAAGCCCGTTTGCCAAATCTACATCTGTAGCCATTTGAGTTCCCCGGGGATCGGTTCTAGGTCTCTTCACGTTCACCATTTACATCTTACCTATCAAATATTTCAAGCAGAAACACCATCTAGATTTCCATGTGTAGGCGAACAACAACCAGGTGTTCTCTACTGAACCATCAAAGACACCTACTGATATTTAGCGGATCGATCCTTCCATGAAGGAAGTGAAAGCATGGATGGCAAGCAACTATCTAAATCTCCAGAAACAGTAACACAGAATTCCTGACATTTGGTTCGAGACAACAACTTCTCAAGTCCCCTCCGAGTCTGGCTCACCAGATTGGAGATAGTGAAGTTACCATATCATCTTGTGTTCGAAACCGAGGTGTTCTATCCAAACTTAGAAAAAAGCATGTCTGTTAACTAAGTATCTAAATCATGCTTCTTTAAAATTCATTACGTCTTCAAAAGTCACTACCTTCAGGACTGAAACTACCAAGCTCCGTATGGAAACACAAAACGCAGCATCTAGAATTGTTACTCATACTCTACAACATTTATTATTATCAGCAGCATTGGTAGTATTGGTAGTAGAAGCAGCAGCAGTTGTAGTAATACTTCATAATCAGTACTTTAATATTTATCATATATTACTGAGGTATTTAATGTGTCCCAAATGACAACTATGGTAAACAAACGTACGTATCATTAAGCTTTCTTTATCGAACAGATTAAACTTATTAATGTAGGTATTGGTTCTTGTTTTAATGGATATTAAATGTTTAGATTTGATGTTAACTTTCTTTGTCATTCTGCAGGGTTTGGCTTCAGTTTGCTATTCCTGTCTGCCACCCTGACTCTAAACCAGTACTTTGAGAAACGACGGAGCTTGGCCAATGCAGTGGCTAACATAGGGTCGGGGGTAGGGACGATGGCCATTGTTCCCCTCCTGCAGATGATGATCTCAGAATACACCTGGCGAGGGGCGTTGTTGATTACAGGTGGGCTTGTCCTCAACTGTGCAGTGTTTGGGGCACTTTTCAGGCCGTTTTACACCAGGCAGGAACTCAGTGACATGGCAACCGAATCAAAGAATTCAGGTAATGTAAACACAGGCAATTCGAGTTGATAATTATATGTGGTTATCCTTTATATACAAATAAATAGAAGAAATACGGATAAATAAATGATATGGAAGCCACCATTTGCTGCGCTTCTTGGCGTGGGTTTAGAAGATTTTGTTGTTGATAATATTGTTTAATATTTATATTCTGTGAATGTATACTTATGTGCATGACAATTATTTAAGAAAGACCACTTTGGAAACAAACAGATAATTAAGTAACACACATTTCACGTTTAATTCATCAGAAATTATGAGTATGAGTTGTGAAATCCGCTGGTATGTGTATCTTCTTAAGTGATACTTGGAGTTGTACTGCAGCACAGTTTACACAATGGTACCAGGTGATGCAGTTTGCAGTTTACGGAATTACGGATATGCCTTAATTCTGATCTTCGGTAGGCGGTGAGATAGCCAGGCAGCGTTCATTTCCCCAGGGGCCACGATGTTTGTCCCCGATACTGGGGCAAGCCTGGACTATTGTTTAAGGCAGCAACATCATGCCTAATACTGTACTTTAGTACTTCTTCCAAATGGTTCTCCACATACAGCTGATTAATACAATCTGAACCAATTGACTGAAAATATTAGCAACGATTAACCAATGGTACCACGTCTACCTGATAAACATATGGCTTCTTTTTCAAATCTGCAAATCTGGGTCCAAAGCGCATGAACATTTCACTTAAAAAAAATATAAAAGTTAAGTAAGTTAAAAGATTACAAAAATCGTGGTGGCAACATTTAAAATTGTTTGCATTTCGCTCATTTGAATTTCCTTATTCAGAAAATTAAAAACTAAATAAACTTTTTATTGTGATAAAGTTGAGGCTACTGGAATCTGGAATAAGGTAAAGCCTGCCTTCTCCGTGTTCATCAACGTCAGATACACCGTCGTCGTCATCGGTGTTACCCTGGGAATTCAGGCCTACTTCATCCCGTTCAACCTTCTTCCAGACCTGGCGAATGGCATGGATATCCCGGAAGAGAGGTACACGTGGTTGATATCGACCATTGGTATATCCAGCATAGCAGGACGCCTGATATTTGGTCGTGTAACCGACATGTCACGTGTCAACAGAGTGGCTTTCCTTGGCGCCGCCAGTGCGCTGTGTGGAGTCGCTACCTTGATTTGTCCACAGTTGCTTCATTTTGAAACCTTGCTGGCCTACTCAGTGGTTTATGGATTATTTACAGGTATGCATTTATGGGAAAGTTTGGAGTTAGGTAAACACAGCTGAAGACCCCATGAGATAATATGATAACAATGGCAATACCCAAACGTTGATTTATTTATAACGCCATGTACTCCATGGGGATTCCGGCTGTTGAATTTTGATGGTCGCAAGAGGCGTCTTAAAGACGTTGGATACCATTGTTCATGCGCATACCGGACGCGCATGTAACGGCGAATATTTGTAATGCGGTTACGTCCCTTTGACTCGCGGCTGATTGTACTTCCGCCAAAATGAATTCATAGAAATGTAAATTTGGGCAAGACTTACCTCCCCTGATTCATTATTTTAGGGGTATGCTGTGTTGATTGAAATAATTTGAATATCCTCTGGTAACATGTTGTTTTTATTTTATAATTTTGTTTTACAATGAAACAATTAAACATTAGAAATAAGCCAGTTTGAAAAATATCTTGATTTTGTAAAATGTTTTTTTAATCAATTTTTTTGGAAAATGTGCTTATTTTAAAGTCAAATGATGTGTGAAATTAAAAATGTTTTGACTTGAATTTTCATTTTTCTGTTTTGTGTCATATCAAAACTGTGATATGTCTATTTAAAATCACTCATTTAATAATCAAACTATAAAATGACCATTTTATTAGCAAAATGATTTTATCATCCGGTGCCTCTAGATGGCGCCAATTATTCAACAAATGCCCTGGTGACTTGGTATTTTTATTGCGTAATTTGATTCAGGACATATTGGGCTACAAAATGATACCAAATATACCCATTTCTTGTTTGTTTTTTGTTTTTTGTATGCGAACTCTTTAATTGATCAGGTGCATGGTTAGGTCTGGTTCCTTGTTTGACGGCGTCACATGGATCCTATTCAATAGTGGATTTTCTGATCCAGTCGTTTATTTATATGCCGCCGTCATAAAGATGGGGAGTGAATGACTGTTGCATCAGACAACAAACACACACTTCAACACGCAATCAGTTCAATATACGTGAACACTTGTTCGCATGTCCCGCGCATGATCAGAAGCTGCTGCACAAAATCATGGACATGTCAAAATCATGGACATGTCAGAATCACGGACCTGTCAAAATCATGGACATGTCAAAATCATGAACATGTCAAAATCATGGACATGTCAAAATCATGGACATGTCAAAATCATGGACATGTCAGAATCACGGACCTGTCCAAATCATGAACATGTCAAAATCATGGACATGTCAAAATCATGGACATGTCAGAATCACGGACCTGTCAAAATCATGAACATGTCAAAATCATGAACATGTCAAAATCATGGACATGTCAAAATCATGGACCTGTCAAAATCAAGGACATGTCAGAATTATGGACATGTCAAAATCAAGGACATGTCAAAATCAATATACCAATAGCCACACATCCATTCATCGTTTAGTACCTCATATTCTATGATGAATTGTTTAGGGTTTTGTATATTTCCAAAATACAAGGATGTTGTGCTGAAGCATCTCTTTTCTATCCACGAGTAACAAATGAAAATTACATACATGTACATGTACCCACTATACTCACTGTAGATGTACCCTGATCTCTGTGTGCAGGTGTGTGGACGTACCTACAAGCAGTTTCCGTGGCAGATATTCATGGAATGGAAAAACTCAGTGAAGGAATCGGCCTTATGTTTGGGTTCCAAGGAATAAGTGTCCTCCTAGGTACCCCACTTGCTGGTGAGTATATGCTCTGCGCCGCTCTGCTCTGCTCTGCTCTGCTCTGCTCTGCTCCACCCATAAGATCCGAAAACTCTACAATAATGGCTTATTTACGTACTAATGTACTTTAATGTAAAAAAACCTTCAAATGTGTGCATATACAAAGGAAGGAATAATTTATATTTTTATATTTTTTATTGAAATATAAAACAGATGGATGAGACGGTTTCATTGATCTTTTCATTTCTGGTTCAGGTGGGTAAATCCGCGCCACTTATTTGGATATTTGACCATTACGGAAATACAATGTATATCAGATCACCCCGTAAAGATCTGGTCAGAATGGATCTTCAACACAACGTGTTTTTCAGGCTTGCTGACTTGTATGATGCCTGTCATCCTTTCCCAGGTGTGTAGATCAAGGCTCACGAGGTTAATCACTGGATTGCCTTGTCCAGGCTCGATTATTTACAGACCGCCGTCATATGACTGGAATAGTGCTGAGTGTTGTGGCAAACAACAGTCAATGAAACATATAGTCTGATCATCGATTAACATTGTACCTGAAGGTGAAGTTAAACTTCTTGGCCAAAAGCCGGTATATTGATTTTGTCATTCATAGCATAATTTCCAAAGCAAATCCATAAATAAATATATCAACAGTGAGGGGAGTTTTCTTTTTTAGACAAATTGTCCCCAACCCTTGAATATAGATATGTAACTAAATCTATGGTTTACCACATTTGGTAAAAAATAACCTACTGGTCAACGAATGAAGTGTCTCCTTTAAGGTTATGCTGTGGGATAGTGGTGTACAAATTTGAAAAGTCAAATGTTTTGTCAGAACCAGTATTATTTGCTTTTGTTTCTGCCAGAACACATTTGTCATCAATTCCATTCGTCTTAGATACTTTCCGTGAATACAAAGAACGATCTTGCTTGATTTAATGCAATCAAGCAAGATCGTTCTTTGTATTCACGGAATTTAATGAATTATCTTTTGACACAGGGATTTGGTGGTGCATTTGCTGGATGAAGCAATGTGTCTTTCTTTGAATGGATTTCATTGTAGCTTTGGAGTCCAGTACAAACGAGGAATGGACATGTCTTTAGTTTGTTACAAGCCAGTTGCTGATCGAACCGATGCGCGGTTTTTTTTTGTCTGGTGTCCCACTCCACGGTATTGCTAGAATATTTTTATAAGCGTCGTAAAACAATACTCACAGTACTGAATGCGACTTTAACAGTGCGTCCTCAACTTGATTACTGGGCTCCATATAGTACCAGTAATCAGGATATGAACAGTTGTGACATTCACACCATGATGCCATTACCTTTCAGGCTGGTTGTACGATATCACCGGAAACTATGCCACTTCCTTCTACGTTGCCGGAAGTTTGTTCTCTATAGGGGGCGCTATCATCCTCGTGTTTGAAGTCTCACGCACCTGCCGGAAGTCAGAACTGTCACACAAATCTTACCAAGTAGAAGAACGTGTCTCTGACAATATTTTCTATGTGATGAATACAAGGCACTGAGGATATGACAATATATTCTTCAAATGTTTTTTTTAGATATTGTTAGTTTGTATTTAGTCAGAGAAATGTAATATATTTTCTTATTTATACAAGTTCATACCAATCCCGACGTTCTGATGTGACTACTAAATAACTACCTCCTATGTTTTAAATTAACCGTTTTAATTAATGCAGCAAAGTAAATTCGATGGTCCCAATTGACGCCTGTCGCAGTGTATTGAGTAACAGATGTGCCCACATTCTGATCAATGGCGAGCGTCAGGATGGTCCAGTGTTTAAAGCTTTCACAGAGCTCAGGGCTTCTTTCCTCCCAAGGGTGTGAAGTCCGTCTGAGATGTCCCCGATCGTGACTTTAGTGGCATATTGCTAACTATTCCCACACTCTCTGATTATATGTGTCTCATTATATTCTATCATCAAGCCGCCGGGAGCGAAATGCCTGGGTATATACTGGTATATAGTTTCCTGCAAATGTTATTTTTTTCCTTTAGTGTGAGGATACTAAAAACGGGGAAGTGACATTCCAACAAACTATCTTCTTGTATGTTTATACACTCCTACATATAATAACTATGTCTTATGCAAAGGTATGTATTAATTTCTTACTACGAACTGGATCGGGCTCAGTTATTTGGCTGGTCGTGGGTCATTGTACACCAACCGCATGGGATGCAACTCATGATTTCACTCACTGCATTGGCTGGTCGTGGGTCATTGTACCCCAACCGCATGGGATGCAACTGATGATTTCACTCACTGCATTGGCTGGTCGAGGGTCAGTGTACACCAACCGCATGGGATGCAACTCATGATTTCACTCACTGCATTGGCTGGTCGAGGGTCATTGTACACCAACCGCATGGGATGCAACTCATGATTTCACTCACTGCATTGGCTGGTCGAGGGTCATTGTACACCAACCGCATGGGATGCAACTGATGATTTCACTCACTGCATTGGCTGGTCGTGGGTCATTGTACACCAACCGCATGGGATGCAACTCATGATTTCACTCACTGCATTGGCTGGTCGTGGGTCATTGTACCCCAACCGCATGGGATGCAACTGATGATTTCACTCACTGCATTGGCTGGTCGAGGGTCATTGTACACCAACCGCATGGGATGCAACTCATGATTTCACTCACTGCATTGGCTGGTCGTGGGTCATTGTACCCCAACCGCATGGGATGCAACTGATGATTTCACTCACTGCATTGGCTGGTCGAGGGTCATTGTACACCAACCGCATGGGATGCAACTGATGATTTCACTCACTGCATTGGCTGGTCGTGGGTCATTGTACACCAACCGCATGGGATGCAACTCATGATTTCACTCACTGCATTGGCTGGTCGTGGGTCATTGTACCCCAACCGCATGGGATGCAACTGATGATTTCACTCACTGCATTGGCTGGTCGAGGGTCATTGTACACCAACCGCATGGGATGCAACTCATGATTTCACTCACTGCATTGGCTGGTCGTGGGTCATTGTACACCAACCGCATGGGATGCAACTGATGATTTCACTCACTGCATTGGCTGGTCGAGGGTCATTGTACACCAACCGCATGGGATGCAACTGATGATTTCACTCACTGCATTGGCTGGTCGAGGGTCATTGTACACCAACCGCATGGGATGTAACTCATGATTTCACTCACTGCATTGGCTGGTCCAGAACCGATCATGACCTAACACAGTCTCCGCAAGTTCCAAGATCCTGTCCTCAGCTTTCTAACTTTCTACTTCTCTAAACCAGCTTACCCACGGATAGACGGCGGACAAGGCGTCTTGTTGTAACCATACTACTGTTTACAGTCTCAGTTAATCAGTGTGTTTTTTTATAAAAGGAGGGATGAAATTGTATGATAGATTATATTGGTAGCAATAGTGGGAAGAAATAATGATAGATTATATTGGAAGTAATAGTAGGAAGAAATAATTGAAAGGACAATCGTGTGACGGGTTTGAATGACGTGAGTACAAATGAGTGAAGTAGAGATATTATGTTTGCCGTAAAGGCGACTATGCTTGTCGTAAGAGGCGACTAACGGGATCGGTTGGTCAGACTCGCTGACTTGGTTGATGCATGTCATTGTATCCCAATTGCGTGGATCGATGCTCATGATGTCAATCACAAGATAGTCTGGTCCGAACTCGATTATTTCGGGACCGCCGTCATACAGCTGGAATATTCCTCAGTAAGGCGTTAAACAACAAACAAACAAAACATATACATGATGTGAATGCTGTCGAAAAAGGTTTTCTATAAGATATATATTTTCTTCAAAAATGAAGTAAAATCTTCAATTCATAAAGCTTAAAACTATCGTCAAGTGATCACATTCAACATGGCCACAAGTTATTGTTTTTGTCAATAAGGAGAATTTGACCTTCAATCAGCTTAAATCACTAATCCAATATTTTTTTAAAACGCAACTGCTGTAACAGACTAAGTGCATATATCGGGGATCTTGTACAATACTGGACGCATTTTCGGATGAAGTCATCATGGCATAGATCACTACTCACAGAAGGAAACGTAAACGATCTAAATATATGTGAGCGGAAATACGAATGTTGTTTAACGCCACTCTTGTTACAGACTGGTGCAGCCTTTATTACTCTTTTGTTGTAAATCTTATATTAATTAGATTTTATTGAGTATTCCTTGATCTGTTCTCATCAATAAATCATTTTACAATATGCATCTGTCCAAACCAATTTCTGGGTTAACCCCTGCTTTTCAATTTGGACATCGCAACAAGTCAAAGATGACTCATACACCTAAAACTCATTAACACTTCTAATAATTCAAATCTTTTGTTCAAGGTTCATTTGTTTATATTGGGGTGCCACCTCACATGCAGCTTATATGTTGTAGTATACTCCAAGAAATCACATTGATATACCAAAGTTATGATTCGAATTTCCTAAATCTGGCAATGTTTCTTTGTTGTTTAACGCCGCACTCAGCAACATTCAAATTTTAAGCCGACGGTCTGTAATTAATACAATCTGGACCAGACAATCGAGTGATTATATCATAAGCATCGATCCACGCAATTGGGACCGATGACATGCATGAACCAAGTCAGCGAGCCCGACCACTTGATCCCGTTAGTCGCCTCTTACGACAAGCATGGGTTATTGAAGACCTTTAATAATAATAACGCGGATCTTCACGGATAGATATCAAGAATTGATTTAGTCAGGTGACCGTGGTGGTTCTAGTAGTGATACGTGGTCGGCCGAGTCTGCTAAGGATACGTTGTGTCATGGTTTCGCAGATCACTTGCTGTAAGATTGTGATGGCATTCAAATGAACACGTGATGTTGCACATGTATGTCATGTTTTCGCAGTTCACTTGCTGTAAGATTGTGATGGCATAGACATGAAAACCAAACGTGCATGCATGTCGTGTTGGTGTGTTTCAGCGCCAGACTCTCGCGTGGTTATGGGTTCGCGATTGTCCCATCTTTTCACAAAACTTCTAGTTACTTATTCTTTCCACACAAATCAATCGCAGTCCACGCAGAAATAACCAAATCATTTTTGGCATTGATTTTGTATGGATGATTTGAACACTCTGTCAGATGTTTACGAATTTCTACTTTTACGTTTCTTTTCATGCAGGGGACATAATTGTTTTTCCCACCTGTTGACAGGGATTTTCCTGTAAAAATCCGTAAAAAACAAAAAAACAAGTAACAATACGTGGATTGTCAGAAGGTTTCTGATTACTTATAAGGCACATTTATGTATTATCGATCCCTGAATAAATGAAATTCCCCTCGTAAAATCTCGCATAATGATGTCAGAGGACACGCCATTTTGTAAAAGTTGATCACCGGTTGTGACGTCATACGCCAACTTGTACACCTTGTACATCATTGGTTATTTCTTGGAGGTGAAGGTCGGGTGATTAACAATGAGCTGTGTTGTTATGTATTGGATTGGAAATACTATTATTTGCATGAATCTGAAAAAGATATACCTGCAACTGGGTCACTGCGATCCACTGTAACATGTAACGTAAATCGCCTAAAATGTGCGTCATGGGGAAATTGGTATCCCTTATACTACAAAATACGAATTTACAAAAACTGAATTTCACATAGTGTTTGTTTTAATGGAGTAACAAAAAAATTGAGTTCTCAATGAAAAATGTATTTATATTAAATACTAGTATATAAAATGTTAAGAAATTCTACGTTGTTGTTTTGGAAATTCCTTTGTCAAAATGTCTTCTCTGAAATGCTCAAATATTAAACCTCTTCACATTTCACGCCGATTTGTTTGATTAGAGCAGTGCCAATTTTCGGCAAATCAGAAAGCCAGTTGCTTAAGACCAGTTCTCACCCGGATCTTCACGGGTCTTTTAATCATGAAGATCACCGTGGTGGATTTTGCCATCTCTCTGTGTGTGCTAGTGATAACCTGTAACCCGACCTCGTCGACCTCGACACGGAAAGAATTACGCAGCAGATCATGTTGAGTTTTCAATCTCCTGCTTGCCCAGTCCTCTCTTTAAAGTATACAAATAAAGTCCTCGTCTGAATAATAACTTGAACGCCGACTGATTCATTCTTTCTTATTTTCACCAAATCCCCTTCCAAAATAGGCTGACGGCACCGCAAGTCTTATCTTCCCGATGCAAGGGAGATAACTCACTATAAACGTGCAGTTTCCGCCCTTGACGAACAAGGCTGGAGTTATGGAGTTATATTTTGATTGGACAAACGAGTCTATGCATAGTCCAATCAAAATCACGAAACGAAATCGACAACCAATCCATAAACAACATAGCGACTGGCGTGCAAATTTCTGTCGATTGCAGGGTTTGCAAAACATGTGTACCGTCAACTGGGCGTCGACGGATATTTGGAAATGTTTTTATGTTTTCAAACAAGGTGCTCAAGTGAGGGTAACAGGTGCGCTTCAAGAGGTAACGCCTATTTTATTGAAATATAGATCTTGATAATCGATCAGACCGTGTCGACTGGGCGCCGCCATTTTGTTTGAAGCAAATGCATGTGAAATAAGAGAAACTGATTTGTCAATAAGAGGGACATAGAAGGGGCTTAACTTGTAACAGCCAATGGTGGGGCAACGATTGAGTCACGAAATTCCAGACTAGTTCGGCAAGAGTGGATCTTGATTTTTATAGTCAGTTAACCCTGATGCCTCGGGAACATGAGCAACTCTTTATATTGTCAGTAAATATACTGAACAACAAAAGTTCCTGCGACATTGAATACGATTTAATGCGTAGTTATGTTTTTTTACCAAATCTGAAACATTTTCGGTTTGCAACAGATAAAAGACTCCAGTAAGTGTTCAAATGGTTTAATTTGCCACAGTAACTTCAGAAAATGCGTGATTTCATAAAAAAAAAACATGAACATGCCAAAATGTCAATTTACAAATCAATAACGTGTATGTCCACCTCTGGTTGCGATGCAAGCAACACATCTTCGTCTCCTGGAATGGACCAGGCGTCGCACAAAGTCCTGTAGGATATCTGTCCATATTTGCTGGAGCATGTTTCGAAGTTCCTGGAGTGTCTGTAGAACACGTGGTTGACGTCGAAGGCGCCGATCCATCTTCTCCCACATGGGCTCGATTGGTAAGAGATCAGGGGAGCGAGCCGGCCAGGGGATGACATTCACGTTGTTTTGTTGAAAAGAATCCTGAACAAGTCGAGCAATATGAGGCCGGGCGTTGTCATGTTGAAAGGTAATGCATGGGCCATGATGACGCAAAAAAGGTAGAACAACAGGGCCGATGATCACGTCGCGGTAGCGCTGTCCATTCAGATTTCCCTCTAACACTATCAAACGGGTCCTCTGTCTTCCTCTAATCCCAACCCATACCATAACGCTGCCGCCCCCGAACCGATCTTCAATGACACAATGATTGACGTAACGTTCACCTCGACGTCGGTACACTCGAATCCGTCCATCGCTGTGGCTGAGTTGAAAACGAGACTCGTCAGTGAATAGAACTTGTCCCCACTGCATGGCCGTCCAGCGTAGACGCTGGCTGCACCACTGTAGACGTGCTTGGCGGTGGTTTCCTGTCAAAATGGGACGTCTGGCGGGTCTTTTGGCGACAATCCCGGCACATCTGAGGCGGCGACGTACGGTTTGTGAAGATATTCGTCGAAGGCCAGGAATGCTTCTTGCAGTCACTGTTGCTGACTGGAATCGATTTCGCAGGTGTGTTGTTCGAGTCCAGTTGTCTTGTCGATTATTGGTTACGCATGGCCTGCCACTCCGAGGATGGTCTCTGGCTGCATTCGTCTGTTGCCAACGTTGCCATAAACACCAAACGATGTTTCTGTGGACGTTAAATTGTCTTGCAACATCACTATGACTCGATCCTGCTTCAAGCATACCAATGGCTCGCAGACGCTCATTTTCGGACAGGCGTGGATTTCATAATGTTGAACAATTGCGTAATTTTGTTGTTTTTCTGAGTGGTTGTTGTCAGCACGATGCTAAACAATGCATTTGGAATCCCGTGAACGCACATGTTTTTATACCCATTCTTGGGTAGTGAAATGCATGGGACTTGCATAAAAGTAAACTTTTGCATGGAATGCATGTTTTTCTGTAGCAGTTGCGTTTTTGTGACTTGATTCCATACATGTCCTACAACACTGAAAACCAAACTTTACTTCTTTGAAAAATAAACTAAAATATTGGTGTCACAGGAGATTTTGTTGTTGAGTATATAAATATGTATCTATTTGTGTAAACATAGAAAGAAGTGTTATTTAAAGTGTTAAAAGTGTTATTTAACAACATTGTTTTAAACAGGCAGGAATATAAGTAATTCATCTAAAACTTGAGTAAAATGTGTTACACCTATCAAGATCTGTGACTCCTTTTCGGAACGTTCTGAGATCGCTGACCTGTGTACCATGTGTAGTTGTCATCATGGTAGAACCTCAAAACACTGACGTTATCTCTTATATGTCATCAGATTTTATCTGACGAATGGTTCAGGACTACGATTTGATCCCACTTATAACAAACTGGTTTCCGAATCATAACATCGTGATTATGGTTTTAAACAAAAGTGGTAAACGTCAGAATTTGTTTGCTTGTTTGTTGTTTAACGCCTCACGCAGCAATATTTCAGCCATACCATGGGTAAACGTCTGAATCCTGCATCATTATGAACCTTTCTCACACATGGAGTTGATATATATTTGCAATCGCTACTTTCAAAGCGGTGTTAAACCAAACTATGACGAACTCACTCACACACGCACGCACTCTCAATAACATTTAAAGAGGTACTTCGAACGGTTCTATAAATTGGTGCACACAATTATAGGCGCCAAGAAAGCACGGATACAGTTTTTTGGGAAGGGAGAGTGCAAAACGAATTCAAATAATCTGCGAAGCAATTTGCGTTTTGAAGTCTATTTTTTTTTAATTCAAAACATATCACCTGCTGGGTAGGTGGTTTCTGTGAATTATCAAAATATTCGAGGCTTTAACAAAATATCTGATGTCTCAGTTAGTCAGTAATGTTTACAGAAGTGTTCATGTCTCTCATATAATGGGTTTCCAAACAAAATCACCAGGTGAAGGAGAATTCACGCTACTGCTTCAGTGAGAAAAATTCAACATCACTACTCATAGGTTTGGAATCGCATGTAAGAACACATAACAATTGACAAATATGCACCCTGTCACTCCTCATCCTCCCGTATATTGTACATGCCACACTTGTTGTAAAACACACATTTGAGTTTGAAAAAAAGTCACGAAAGGCGAGCGGAATTAGGCGCGGCCAACCTGATTGGCTGACCTACTTCATCTTCCCGAATCAATTGTGTGAACTAACTATAGCCGTCCAAGTTCCACCCTTGCCTACCTTGGCTGGATTTTCGGCCGTATATTTCGTCGCTGTAAACAAAGGGGCCAAATGGCGAGTGACTTTTCTCTACTGACATGCAGGGGGTACTTTTTTGTATTCACTGATCAATAACGAATTCCTCTGGCTTCACAGTGAGTCGTTGGGCCAGCCCAAGTTGACTATAAATGTTCATCCCCAGACAAGACAAACTAACAAACTAGTTGCCATCTCATCACAAACCAGTCAGGTTTAAGGTCCAGGACATCGAAATCCTCCCCCAAACCATCCGACAATGTTCTTATATAGTTGTGATGGGTTATCTGTAGTCATTGGTGTATGTATGATGTAGGCTATGAATGTATCCCTACACTCGCCTTTTTGTGTGAGGTGAGGTAAAATGGGGTTTACGGTCTCGTTCATGATTATTGCACTTGTGTGTATGTGGTTGTTTGTACTAGTCCGGGCCAATGCCGATTTTATAGTACTATCCCACTGAGATACCATGCTGCAGTTTAACAAGAATACCTCACTCAGACACAGCATAATGACTCCGTCGGCCCCTGTTCATCTTCCCAGGGCAAGAGAGTTTACTGACTGCAAAAGACCAATTCCTCCCTTGCCGATCAAGGCTGGTATTATGGAGTTATATTTTGGCTGGACTAACGACTCTATGCATAGTCCAATTAAAATAGCGCACCGAAATCGAAATCCGGTTCGTAAACTGTCATGCAGATTTCGGTCGATTGCAAGATTTGCAAAGCATGTGCACCGCCAACTCGTTGTCAACAGATATTTTCCTAATCTCTTCATGTTTTTAATCAAGGGGCTCACTTGATTTGATGCACTTCGCGATGTAAGACCCGTTTTCTCACAATATAGATCTTGATTATCGATCAGATCGTCTTGACTGGGCGCGGCTGATACGAGAGATGGAACCTGATTGGTCCATAGCAGAGGCTTAGAAGGGACATAACTCGTAATAGCCACTGGTGGAGCTACGATAGAGCCCCCGAATTCCAGCCTAGTTCGGCAAGGATGGAAACTGGACGTTTAAAATCAGTTAACTCTCTTGCCTCGGGAAGATGGCTCCTGTTTAGCCCCTTAATGCCGAGCGCCAGACAGGGTAACAACAAGTACCATCTTTTAAAGTCATTTGGTATGATGTGACCGGGGATCAAACCCGCGACTTCCGCTCCCCAGGCGGACACTATACCACTAGATACCATTTGATGCCCTGTGATACCCCAAACATTCTTTTATGTCATGACAGAATAACTAATATTAGCTCACTTGTGCACAACAGCAAATCCAAGAAGGCCAGGAGACGTATACCATTTGATTTATTTCTTTGTAAATCCCGAAAGCAAGTTAAAAGAAAACAAAATGCAAAAGTCGTTGGCCCTCTAAGATAGACATGTCTTCAAATAATATAAGCAGATACCGTGTTGATTTTCCCCTAGAAATACTTTCAAATATCAGTATTTGCACCGAAACATTTTCAGCTTTGTGAATCCCTCTCTAGTCAGTGATGAATGCGCAACCATATCTTGAATCCATTTTCAGAATATTATTCTTTGTATTCTGTCAGACCGGAACTGTAAAACATGAAAGTGCGTCTTCCATTATACAAAACAGACAAAAATATTTTTTCACAAGATTCAATAAAAATCGTTAAAAATTCCAGAGATGGACAAGTACCACACTAGGAAGACTGATCTCATTGATACAACGCCTCTCGCCTATTGCTCTCAGAAACGAAGAATCTGTTCCGATGCTGTTGCACATATCAATGTCTGATAAGTTAGAAAAACAAAAACAGTTACATATTTGATCACTTGCCGCTAATGATAATTATTGTTTACAGTTTGTGTTTGTTCCTGGTGAAAATATGCAGTCTGTGGAGTTATTTTTGTTGACGTATTTACTTCGGCTATGTAGTTATAAACGGGCGTACAGGCTTTGCGTAAATCCTCAACGCGAATTTACATGGTATGCACGCCTGCTTACACGTTAATACCTCCATAATCTTTACACATATTGAAGGTAATGCTACTTAACATGATTTCCTGGTTTTTACTTTTAAGAGGCATAACCCGCCACGACAAGAAAGGCATGCCGTCAGTTGAGGTTTATAAAGACATTTAGAAGAGACAAAAATAACATGACTTTCTTTTAACATATGATGTCTTTTGTGCATTCGAGATTTATGCATTAAGATTTAGAATGACAATACATGTAAAGTATTCAGAAGCATGTATACACAAGACCATGACCAGAGTTTTTATTTCAAATTTCCAAAAGCCAGATTTTTCTTTGTGACGATCAGCGCCAGCATCTGGTGTGATTTCACCTTTGCTGTGCAATTGAATGTGTTCTTTCTACGACGATTTCAAACAGTGCCATGAGACTCTTTATCAGAAGTTGTTTGATACGGGTTACAGCATTGGTGGCGCTTTCAGGAAGTGTTGTGTTAGGCAGGTGTAGGACACTTCAAACTTAGCCACATCAGTGATCAAAATGGTGTGTCATGTGTTCCCGTGTTTGTTCAAAGAACATATGTCTTCGCGAAACATGCTGGATATCCTGTGAAAACTTGTGTTGTGTAAAATACCCACTGTTCTGCTCTTCCTCCATGCATTAGTCCTAAACATATCCTGTCTGGAACCAAATATTGTATTGTTCATAACCTTTACCTAATTCCCGAGGACGCAATCCTTACACGTGGTTCTGCAGACCCGGGTTCGTTTCTGGTTCGTCTCGCCCATGCAGCTGTCCTTGAGGCAAGTCCTTGTTCTAGTGTCGTCGACAAGGCGTTGTTTGGTGGTACAGTCACAGTAACAGGCGTTGCTCTTCCACGGAGTCCAGTCAGTAAAATCTGCAACGGACGTCCAATTATAAGTACATGAAATAAAGGCTTGATCCACACAAGGACATTACCTCTTTGTTTGTTTGGTAGGGGTGGAGGTGGGTCGAATATTAACAAACCGCCCTCATATAGCTGGAATATTGTTGAGTGCGGCATGATATCAAAATATGTTAAATGATGGTGCTTGGCGCTCGACGAGAGCAAGGACTGGTCAACAGCAACATATCTCAGTTGTCCTGCTCTATCTCAGTGGGCCTGCTCTTTCTCAGTGGCACTATAACTCACTGAAATCTGGACTAATGAAAGCCGCCACACGCAAACACTTTGCTGTATAAGTCCAATAATCTGAAACGCGACCTTAAACCCCATTTCATCTTCCCTCTCCCGTGAATATCTGGGTTAGAAGTTTTCTTCAGCAATCAATGCTTGTTGTAAAGGGAACTAATTGGATCAGTTAGGCATGTAAACTGAACTGATTGATGTTTGTCGTCGTATTCCAGTTGCGTGTGTTTTCATGCCCATTATGGCAAATATTGGATTGTCTGGTCCAGACTCGATTACTTCAGACCGTCGTCATAAAGCTGGAATATTAGTAAGAACAACGTAAATTATACCACTAGGATTCACTATGCCAATTGCTTCGGGGGTCGATATTCTTCGTCATTATTATTCGTAACGACCAGATCCCCTCTGTGGTGTAGCGGTAGAGCACCCTCCCGGAGAGCGGAAGGTCCGGGGTTCCATCCCCGGCCGCGTCATTCCAAAAGACGTTAAAAGATGGTTCTTCTTTTTACCCTGTCTGGCGCTTGGCATTCAGGGGCTAAAACAAGGTCTGGTCGGCTCGGAGTCAGTACACTGTGTCTGAGTGGCTATTCATGTTAAACTGCGGCATGGTATCTCAGTGAGCTAGCACTATAAATCGGCATCAGTCCGGACAAGTACAAGCAGCCCCAAACGCACGTGCACGTGCGTGCACGTCGCTTAATGAGTGCAATAATCTTTGACGCGACGTTAAACCTAATTTTAACTCAACTCGTAACGACCAAAACACGCACAACGCGCCAAGGTCGGACGGGAGTCGAAGAAGCCTCGATTCGACGGTTTTACATCGTCACGTGATGACCATCGCCGTCGTGACCCAGGCAGAAGGCCTCTTCGTTTGAGTGAGTGAGTTAGGTTTACTTTATCATAGGAGGCACGGGTGGCCCATTCGTCTAAGGCGTCGCGATTCGTTCTGCAAAGTTGCGTCCCTTCGGCACGCCAGAAACCTATGATTGTGGGTTCGAATCCCGAATCGCCCCGATTATCTTTCTAGGTTTCTCAGCACCATACCCGTGCTAAACCATACACCATACCCGTGGTCGGACGGGAGTCGAACAAGCCTCGGTTCGACGGTTTTACATCGTCACGTGATGACCATCGCCGTCGTGACCCAGGCAGAAGGCCTCTTCGTTTGAGTGAGTTAGTTAGGTTTACTTTATCATAGGAGGCACGGGTGGCCCATTCGTCTAAGGTGTCGCGATTCGCTCTGCAGAGTTGCGCCCCTTCGGCACGTCAGAAACCCGAATCGCCCCCATTATCTTTCTAGGTTTCTCAGCACCACATCCGTGCTACACCATACCCAGGGGTAACGTCTGGCACCTGCATCACTTTTGGCTTTCCTTCCACATTAAGCTGACGCGCCGTGATATAACTGGATTACTCCACCATACGAGGTATATGTTCTAAGTGTTCTAATACGCTACTTTTTAACGCTACAACGTAACAAGGACATATGTTTTGTGCAAACGAGAAACGGGAATAGACATGTGGTGATAGAGTAGCCGTAACCTACAAGACGGCTCGTCCCCCTTTCGAAGGCCGACGTGCGTCGGAACGGCGCAAGCCAATCAGAATTATAATATTTTATACTCTTCAAAAATAGAAACACAAAACCGATATAGTTGGCCATAAGAGCAAAATTTACGGACCAAGATGTGCAAAACGAAGAGGTTTAATGTGTTATAGTGTCAGTGACAAATTTCCGGGATTAAATGTTCACACCCAGGACATGCAAGCCATTAGTCGGGAAACACGTACGATTCGGAAAATCGCACCCAGTGCAGTAAAAAAAGGGCCATGGAGCTGCACGTGAAGCAGTACTATGAACGGCATTAAAATGCAGGGTTTTTTATTGCCTGGCATCTGCTTCAATCGAACAGTGACAGCTCAACAACATGCCATGATTAACAGAAGTGCAAAGAAACAGCGTCAAATGCCGCTTGCTAGCTGGGGAATCCCGATCAGCTGAAGCCAGTGTTTTCAATGTAGCGCCGAGCACCATCACAAGGCTATGGGATCGGTTTCAACAGCATGGGTCAACACGTGATCGGCCAAGTTCGGGAAGCCTAAGAGCAACCACCCCCGCCCAAGATCGCTACATTCGACTGCGCCACATACGTGAAAAGACCATCACAGCCACTTCAACCACATCAGAAATATCTGGACTGCACAGATTTTCCGACCAGACTGTACGAAACCATTTAAGAGCAGCAGAGTCTATGAGCAAGACGTTCTGTTCGACGCGTCATATTGAGTCGACAACATCGCCAACAACGACTGCATTGGTGGTTAACTGCGATGGAGAGATGTCTGGTTGAGTGACGAATCGAGATTTCTCCCCCATCGTGGGAATGGATAGGCACGGGTCTACAGACGTCGGGGAGAACGATACGCCGGAAACTGCGTACATGAAGTGGACATGTTTGGTGGTAGTAGCGTTATGATGTGGGCGGTTATCTCTCATCATGGCAGGACAGTTTTGATCGCTATCCAGGGCAATCGTACGGCTCAACGATACATCAACGAAATTCTCCTGCCACATGTCCTGCTAATTGCAGCCAACGGCAAAGGTGTATTCCAAGAGGACATCACGGATCACAAGATCCTGTCTATACAACACCAACATTGATGTTCTCCCCTGGCCCTCCAGAACCCAAGATTTGAAACCGATAGAGCACCTGTTGGATGAATTGGATAGACGGCTACGCCGGCGTCAAACACAACCCCAGACGTTGCAGCAGTTGGCTTTTGCGTTGCAGGCAGTGTGTGGGCGACCGAATCACATATCCAAGGAAGGTGATTCGCATACTCGTCTCTTCCATGGGCAGGAGATGTCAGGCCGCTATCGATTCCAACGGGGGAAATACGCGTTATTGATGGTAGCTGACCTCCACCTTGGACTTTTCCTATGTACCGATAACTGAGAGGACTACAATGACCAAATGTTCTCTCCACAACATCTTGGCTACCTCACACAAATCTGGCTTTGTGTTTCTTATTTTGAAGAGCATATATAAATATTTAATATGTATATATATATTCCTTGTTGGCATGTTTGATAAATGGGATAGAACCTTTTTAGCAGCGACATGTGCGTTAACATTTCGTGTCACCTCGCTATTGTCACGAAATCTTATACATAATACATGGATTTTAATGACCAAAATGACGAAATAACGAAAACGTGGTTATGTTTGCAAATTTGATGACACAAATTTCGTGCATTATGCCACATATTGTCCAATTGTTGTATGCTGGGTTTGGCGGAAATGTGACACGCCAAGTATAAAAACGAGAACAATAACATTTTGATTTGATCAATTGTAATAGCGTTTAATGATAGGGCCTGCCATTGATTATGAACTTTGACCTTTTATTTTATTCCTATAACAAGTAATTCATTTTGCATTTTTTATGATTACATTAAGCAATAAATCTAAAACAGATCTAATTATTTGGAAGATATAAATGGTTAATTTTAATCATATACTATGTTTACTTTTGAGAAAGGAGGGGTTAAAGAAGATAATAAAGAAGATATTTACCTACGGTGTACTCTAATCTCGTACCATTGTAAGCAAAAATTAAATCTGACCAATGATGAATTGTAACATTGCTTCCACGGAAGATCCTTTTGGATGTACTACACAAATTAAGACAGCCGTCATCTGAAGAAGAAATAAAGAAAACATTGTGTTTATCGTGTGTGGATTATAGTGTACCGTTTTAAAATCAGATATTATACTCAGATACTACACATGTAAATCTAATCACTTTTCCAAAGGAGATCGGGGGGTGGGGTAGCCTAGTGGTTAAAGCGTTCGCTCGTCACGCCGAAGGCCCGGGTTCGATTCCCCACATTGGTACAATGTGTGAAGGCCATTCTGCTGTTCCCCGCCGTGATAATGCTGGAATATTGCTAAAAGCGGTGTAAAACCAAACTCACTCACTCACTCCAAAGGAGATCACAGCATATGAGAACCCTGAGTAAAATTTGACAATCCAATGTAAACGACGGATTGTGGATTATTGAGCCATTCACCCGCCGGCTTTCTGAATGATTCTGTTTTAAACACCTCGATTCGGAAATGTCCATCTTAGCTAATGAAAATCGACACAAAACCCAGATATACCCTTTATGATACACCCATTGAGGTGTACATGCCAATACCCCCAAACGACGGAATGTGTAAAATATCCACAACAATAATATATTAGGGCGGTGCTACTTTGTTTTCATTTGGTTTCGATTTAGAAGCTTCGACAGTGAGTAAAAGGTGGCCCCGTAGGGGTGGCCATCTTCACGCGTACATGTATCGCGTCGAAATTAAAGATGTGAATATAATGAGATTGAAGTCCCTCCAAACTGCAATTTTGGTGATATCCTTTCACTTGACTTACTTTAAACCATGTGGATAGACACCATCTTACTTCCTTCTCTCAATACTATCGCCGCTAATACCCTCTGTTTTACCTTCCTCTCTGGGGATACCTTCTGCCTCACTTCCATCACTGAGGATACCCTCTGTCTCACTTCCATCTGTAGGGATACCCTCTCGCTCATTTCCATCTCTGGGGATACCCTCTGTCTTACTCCCATATCAGGGGATACCCTCTGTCTCATTTCCATCTCAGGGGATATACTCTGTCTTTCTCCCATCTCTGGGGATACCCTCCGTCTTTCTCCCATCTGAGAGGATACCCTCTGTGTTACTACCATCTCAGGGAATACCCTCTCCCTAACTGCCATCTCTGCGGATACCCTCTGCCTCACTCCCATCTCATGGGATACTTTCCGTCTTACTCCCATCTCAGTGGATACCGACTGGCTTACTCCAATCTCCGGGGATACCCTCTGCCTAACATCCATTTCAGGGAATACCCTCTGTTTTACTCCCATATCAGGGGATACCCTCTGTTTCATTTCCATCTCAGGGGATATACTCTGTCTTTCTCCCATCTCTGGGGATACCCTCCGTCTTTCTCCCATCTGAGAGGATACCCTCTGTGTTACTACCATCTCAGGGAATACCCTCTCCCTAACTGCCATCTCTGCGGATACCCTCTGCCTCACTCCCATCTCATGGGATACTTTCCGTCTTACTCCCATCTCAGTGGATACCGACTGGCTTACTCCAATCTCCGGGGATACCCTCTGCCTAACATCCATTTCAGGGAATACCCTCTGTTTTACTCCCATATCAGGGAATACCCTCTGTCTTATTCCCATCTCAGAAGATACCCTCTGTCTTACTACAATCTCAGGGAATACCCTCTGCCTAACTGCCATCTCAGGGGATACCCTCTGTCTCACTTCAATCTTAGGGAATACCCTCTGTTTTACTTCCATCTCAGGAAATACCCTCTGTTCTTCTCCAATCTCAGTGGATACCCGCTGTCTTATTCCCATCTCAGGGAATGCCCTCTGTCTTATGCCCAACTCAGAGGATACCCTCTGTCCTACTCCCATCTCAGAAGATACCCTCTGTCCTACTCCCATCTCAGGAGATGCCCTTTCTCTTACTCCTATCTCAGGGGATTCCCTCTGTATTACTCCATTCTCAGGGGATAACCTCTGTCTCACGTCCATCTCAGGGGTTACCCTCCGTCTTACTCACATCTCAGGGGATACCCTCCGTCTTACTCCCGTCTGACGGGATATACCCTCTGTGTTACTACCATCTCAGGGAATACCCTGTGTCTTACTGCCATCTCAGGGGATACCCTCTGTCTCACTTCCATCTCAGGGGATGCTCTCTGTCTTACTCCCATCTCGGGGGGTACCCTCCGCCTTACATCCATCTCAAAGGATACCCTCTATTTTACTTCCATCTAAGGGGATACCCTCTTTCTTACACCAATCTTAGGGGATACCCTCTCTCTTACTACAATATCAGGATATACCCTCCGTCTTACTCCGATCTCAGCAGATACCCTCTCTCTTACTCACATCTCAGGGGATACCCTCTGTTTTACTCCGATCTCATGGGATACGCTCTGTCTCACTTCCATCTCAGGGAATACCCTGTGTCTTACTACCATCTCAGGGTATACCCTCTGTCTTACGCCCATCTCAGGGGGTACCCTCCGTCTACCTCCCATCTTAGGGCATACCCTCTGTCTTACTCCCATATCTGGTGATACCCTCCGTCTTACTCCCATCTCAGGGAATACCCTCTGTCTTACTTCATACGTATAGGAAACTTTTGTCTTACTCACATTTAAGGAGATACCCTATGTCTTATTTCCATCTGAAGAGATAATCTCTGTCTTACTTCCATCGCAGAAGAAACCCTCTGTCTTAGGCCCATCATAGGAGATATCCTCTGTCTAATTCCCATCTGAGGGGATAACCTCTGTCTTAAACCCATCTTATGGGATACCCTTTGTCTTACTCCCATCTCAAGGGATACCCTCTGTCTTACTCCCATCTCAGGGGATATACCCTCTGTCTTACTCCCATCTCAGGGGATATACCCTCAGTCTTATTCCCATCGCAGGAGAAACCCTCTGTCTTATGCCCATCATAGGAGATATCCTCTGTCTTATTCCCATCTGAGGGGATAACCTCTGTCTTACTCTCATCTTATGGGATACCCTCTGTCTTATTCCCAACTCAGAAGATACCCTCTGTCTTACTTCAATCTGAGGGGCTACCCTCTGCCTTATGCTCATCTAAGAAGATACCCTCTGTCCTACTCCCATCTCAGGGGATACCCGCTGTCTCATTCCCATCTCAGGAGATGCCCTCTGTCTTTCTCCTATCTCTGAGGATACCGTCTCTCTTACTAAAATGTCAGGACATACCCTCGGTCTTACGCCCATCTCAGGAAATACCCTCTCTCTTACTACCATCACAGGGGATACTCTCTGTCTTACTCCCATCTCAGGAGATACCCTCTGTCTTATTCACCGAATAAGAGGATAACCTCTGTCTTAGTCCAATCTTATTGGATACCCTCTGTCTTACTCCCATCTCAGGAAATACCCACAGTCTTATTCCCATCGCAGGAGATACCCTCTGTCGTATGCCCATCTCAGAAGATACCCTCTGTCTTACTTCAATCTCAGGTGATACCCTCTGTCTTATTCCTATCTCAGGAGATACCCTCTGTCTTATGCCCATCTTAGAAGATACCCTCTGTCCTACTACTATCTCTGGGGATACCCGCTGTATTATTCCATCTCAGGAGATACCCTCTGTCTTACTCTTATCTCAAGGCATACCCTCTATCTTACTACAATGTTAGGAGATACCCTCCGTCTTACTCCCATCTCACGAGATACACTCTCTCTTACAACAGTCTCAAGGGATACTCTCTGTCATACTCGCATACTAACATCCATTTCAGGGAATACCCTCTGTTTTACTTCCATCTCAGGGAATACCCTCTGTCTTATTCCCATCTCAGAAGATACCCTCTGTCTTACTACAATCTCAGGGGATACCCTCTGTCTTACTCCAATCTCTGGGGATACCGACTGGCTTACTCCCATCTCAGGGGATACCGACTGTCTTACTCCCATCTCAGGGGATACCATCTGTCTTACTCCCATCTCAGGGGATACCATCTGTCTTATGTCCATCTCTGGGGATACAATCTGTCTTACATACATCTAAAGGGATACCCGCTGTCTTATTTTTCTTCTCAGGGGATACCCTCCGTCTTACTCCCATCTCTGGGGATTCCCTCTGTCTTCCCTTCATATAAGGGGATACCCTCCGTCTTACTCCCATTTCAGGGGATACCCTCTGTGTTATTTCCATATCAGGGTATGCCCTCCGTCACCTTCATCTCATTGGATAACCTCTGTCTTATCTTAATCTGTAGGGATACCCTGTGTCTTACTTCTATTTCAGGGGATACCCTCCGTCTTACTTCCATCTCCTGGGATTCCCTCTGTATTACTTTCATCTCTGGTAATGCCCTACGTATACGGAATAAACGCTGTGTATTTAGCTCACCAAGTTTCGCTAAATAAAATGCATATTCTTAATGAAGTATAGTTTCCATCCCCCAAAACACTCGCGTGATAACCTCTATATACTTACCGTCACATATTCGTACACCGTCACAACAACACTGAATATTGTGAGACATAACCTCCACCTTTACTTCCCTCGCACCAGTGATGCTACTTTCGATCATGACTTCGCAATCTACATCGTCAAAATAAGGACCGTTCCCGAAGTTGGGCGTCACAACTTCCTGGACAGTGGTGTCAGCAAAAACCAGACTCGGTAGAGTACAGACTGCAACAGACATATGGCACACATAGTAATATAGTCATGAAAGTGATACACTTTCATTTGCATCGGGTTTTATTACCCTGGCAATGAATATGATTCCAGACATCAATGCCAGAGAACAATCAGTGCACTCAGCCTACAGCACTCAGGTAAGATAGATGCTTTCATCGGTCCCTTATCAATAATGCTCATTTGTATCAAGCACTGGCCATTACAATAGCCAATTCAAGGTGAAACTACACTATACTTCTCGAGAACAATTGGGCATTTTGTTTTTGATTGTAGCTTTGTCGACCAGTCGTGTAGTTTATCGGGTAGTTCATACATAAAGCTTACCCAAATGTCTCAAGGTGTGGTAATGGTCAACAGTCCATAAGAACAGGGCACCTGGCATATGCAAATGAGCCACAACACAAGAGGGGGTTCACAAGCAAGTTCCCATGGTCAGTAGCGTGTGTGTCCAGTTCATGCATTGATGTAGACATGGCACCTTCGCCTCATTGATTGTCGAGTCCTTTTCTAATGATATCGGCATGTCCTTTGGACTCGACAAATGCAACATTCTTCATTTGGAACGTGGCAAGGTAGAAATGTTAAGATCTTTCAGTATACCTGGGGGAAGGGGGTGATTTATTGACCATCTCGTGAAAGGTCAGGCCTAGACATACTTAGGGAAGCAGATTAGGGACAAACTCCAGAATGCCTGTATCAAGAAACAACTTCGGGCAGAGTACAAATGTAGACTCAAAATCTGGAGTTCTGAGCTGAAGTAAAAGCCACAAATACTTATGCTGTACCCCATATCCTGTTGGTGTTGTTATTAGACGAAACAAGAATATTGAAGGCGAAGCATCATGTCAGACAATAGATCCAACTACCCCTCACTCTTCCCTCAATCGCTTATATTTACCAATCGTAATGGCATGGCGTGGTTTGATTAACGTTGAGGCTCTTCAGGATAGAATGGTTTTGTGCACTTTTGCACACATCTATTTGTCTCATGATCCTCTTGTGAAGCATGTCAAGACTAATTATGAAAAGAAGCCATTCCATCGTGTTCGTAAACGAGCCAAAGATGTGGGACATAATTTCATTGTCAATATTGATTTTGTTAAAGCTTCTGTACTGCTGGACGGTGTAAACCATGTATACTGCCATATCAAATCGGCCCAGACTCCATTTTTTTCAAGGGGAGGCTATCAGAACGAGCACTGCATCGAGTTTATGTGCAGTGTGTTCAGAAAATGAGCAACCCTGAAGAGTCCTTAACATGAATTAAGTCGTCTGGCCTGAAAAATTAAAACAGAAGCCTTTCTGTTTGCTGCTCAAGATCGGTCACTTCCACTCGAAACCGTCAATATAGGATTTTGCATCAAAATGTTAGTGTGAAATGTAGATTATGTAATGAAATTAATGAGACTGTCAAACACATTGTCAGTGGATGGCAAGCTTTGGCACAAAAACAGTATCTTAAGCGACATGATAGAGTGGCTCGATGATTGTATTACCGTCTTCGCCATGCTTGTGGTTTTGACACAGAGGTCAATCAACGGTTCGGCCAAGAATATGTAGAGGGCGTCATGGAAAATGATCAATACAAAATTCTTAGGAATAGGCCCGTTTCAAGTCCAACAAACCTGATCTCGTCCTTTTTGATAAATCCAATGTATATCATTGAATTTTCTATCACTTTTGACACTAATGTTATTGACAAGATTGAGGAAAACATGGCAAATATGCAGACCTCACTTTCGCAATGTCACGCTTGCATCCCAAGTACCAAGCTGTCCGACTCCCCATTGTTCTCGGTGCCTTAGGTTTGGCACCTCCCAATCGGTTATCTGACATTGGGTGAGTACATGGGTTTTCTGCCAGGAATACAGGCCTTCTGCCAATCTGGATAATGCAGAATGGTGCAGTGTTGGGGAGTCTTCACATTCTCCAAAACGTTCTCGGTGATTTCGATTAGGTAGCGCTTCCTTGGAGCGGTCCCATTCACTGTCCGGGCTTTTGTAAAGGGACGAGGGCCTTTGGCTGATTAAGAACAAAACGTGACTTTTCTTGTATGGTAGACAGACTTGGGACAGGGTTTATTCCAATTCCGCTTCCTCTTTTTAGGTTTGAGCATTCTACCAATGACAACACCAAGCACTGACTTAACCCACGCTGAAAAAACATTAAAAATGTTCTATTTTGTGGCCTATGTTTGGCTGGAAAGAAACTGGTTTTGAGTGTTTCTTTTACATGAGTTTGACTGAAATCATCCATGGAGAAGTATGACAGAAGAATATGACTTATTGGTGATTATTCTCTTGTCATCAGATACAACAAGGTACACGGTCATTAAAAATGATACTTCACTAATTGTCTGTGATCAGCGGATCCTGTCAAATGCACAACCTTATACAAATGGGCCCCGAGTTTCCAAAATAGTAAACACTATGGCTACGACTTACTGTTCTCTTCGAAGTCTACCTCTTGATACGTCATGACAAATGTCGAATTTGCGTGGCGGAAATTAACTCTGATGTAGACAGATCCATGGTAAACGTAGGTGGGTGCGCCTCTGGCCACTAGCGTATTTGTGACGACTTCTGTAAGCCACTGCTCGTTGACTGACGGATCTATACAAGAATGAACAATTCTAAAATCAAGCACAATCTATCTCAATGGCACGGCTATTTTGTAGGGATAATTTGCATAAGTTTATATTGATCAATGTTGTCTGACATCATCATTCACTCGCAGCGATGTATATTGTCCTAAATCACAGTGGTGACAGAGAAGATGACAAGAATACGAATACAAAATTACACAGCAATGAAAGATGAGTGAAGCATACTCAATCCGATGTGGAGCTGTTTAAGCAGCATTTTATAACAACAGAACCTCCCGGTTAGTTTTAGTAGACAACCATGTATACATTGCTGGGGATATAGTAATCTGTCCCTGGAACCTCATTGGCAAACAATAATGCCCCTTAATTAGTTGAAATTCTAATGAGAGGGTGAGATAAATTTTAAGTCACATTGTCAACATTCATCCATATTGTGACTATCAAGGGTTAAACATAATAAATACATTGAGGCTTATATTTAAACCTGCCAAAAAAGGACAGTAGTGTATGAGTGAGTGAGTGAGTGAGTGAGTGAGTGAGTGAGTGAGTGAGTGAGTGAGTATGGTTTTACGCGGCTTTTAGCAGTATTCCAGCACAACCAATAGGCTACCCCCGACCGCCCAACGAAGGAAAGTAAAATAACTGGACGTATCACAGAAAAAGATTTACAACTAGTATGGAATCATCAAATGGACATCATTGTATATAACAATACCTTAAAAATAGATCGACAACATTTGAAGGTAGATCAGCATACTTGGGATCATGGAGATTCTTAATATACACATGCACACAAGTTGAGCGCCACAAACCATATTTGTGAGCTTTTACTTTATCAGCAGACCATATCAGGTGTCACATAGACACCCTAGGGAGTGCAGAGTCTATTGCACGACAGAAACGTCAGTAACGTGTGTATGATCCATCGACATTGACCACAGCTTCAACCCTACGACTCATACTCATTACAAGTAGTTGAATGCTTCTCTGAGGCAAACGGATCCTTTCTTCATGAAGTCAGGCTTCAAGACCAGCGAGATTTTGAACTGGGGGATCACGATGTCTGAGTTTCCGGCCAAGAATGTCCAAGAGATGCTCAGTCGGATTAAGATCCGGACTACAGGCCGGCCAAGGAAGAGTGGCAATAGCTTCTTGACGCAAATAAGCCAAAACTGACGGAGATATGTGTGGTCTAGCATTGCCGTTCATGTAAACGGGTCTTGTCTGAAGAGGATGGTTGTCAAAATGAGAGACTACCACTGGACGAAGAACGGCATCTTCGTATTGTTGGCCATTCAGGCTTCCACGAGTTGTCACCAGCGAAAGTTTGCAGCCGAAGGAAACACAACCCCATATCATGACAGATCCCCCGCCACATGCTAAGACTTCTGGATGTTCCTTGGTGCAAAACGAGTGTTATGTTCCCTCCAAACACGTATTTGACCATCAACAGTTCGTAGCAGCATTCGACACTCGTCTCCAGTTGGCCATGTTCCATCGACTACGGGCACGACACCATATCAGACGATTCCGCATGTGCCTCTCAGTCAGTTGAGGATGTTTTACTGGTCTTCTGGCGTTATAACCAGCCGCTCTGAGGTGATGCCTTACGGTCATCGTCGAGAGTCTCTGATGGGTAATCCACTGCAGTCTTAAATCTGTTGAAGTGGCATCTGACTATCCTGAAAAGACGTCTATCCCCTCTGTTAGAGGTCTTTCGTGGCCTACCAGACCTAAGCCTGTCATTGACATCATTGGTTTGACCATGTTTGACAATCAAACGAGTGATAACACTGTGATGACGACCCATTTGTCTTGCAATGGCCCTGCATGACATGCCAGCATTATTCATGCCTATCACTTGCCATCTTTCAGCGTTCGTTAACATTCTCCACACTGTGGCTGATTTTCAACCTCTATCGGAAGTGGAATCTCACACAGGAGCAAAATGCAACCACGTGTCTGAAACTTGAATTTCACTTTTTATAGGGCAGGGGAACTGCAGCAACACGTAAAGCACGCTTTCCTTGTTGTATCTGGACAAATATGGGTTCATGAAACTATTGAAGCCTAATTCAGTCATACATCATCATATTTCGTATTTCTGATTCCCACACGTGAAATCAAGAGACTATGAATATGGTGGCGCTTAACTTTTGTGCATGTGTATATATGATGTCTTGAAATAGTTATCCCTTGTGATGGATAAATCTATAGTCAAACAGAACATGTGTGGAAGACAAAATAGAGAATCTGAAAAACTGATTAACTGTTAATGTTTAGTTTGGTTGTTGATATATTTTAGTGCTGTTGAAAGAGAATCGTTTCTGCTGTAAAATTGAACAGTTATCTGGTAATCTGGATGAGATAGTCCTGGATCCAACGATGGTGGCACTGGCAAATCATCAGAAGTTGAAACTAGATCTGTGTCAACGTGCCTTCAATTACTTTTGTTACGAGAACCAGAGATTTGTTGGGAAGCCATGATGAAAGAAAACATATATGACAACCCTACTCCCCACCCACCAGGGAGTGTCAACATACACTATAGGGCGACAGGCGTGCTATACGCAAGCTATATCAACATAGGGAGCTAATAATGTCAAACAGAATAAAAGTCAGTTTGGTTCTGCCTTTTAACAGTCATTTGAAGACAATTGGAACCTGGAGGTCAATAATGCCAGTTTGGCCAATGCGCCACTGCCTTCTTGTATAGGACTCTAGGCAAGGTTGCCATGTACCACATTTACTGTGTAATACACTTATATAATCAAAATTGAAATTGACCATGCACAAGGCACGGTATGACCGGCCGATTGATAGAACCGGGCCCATTCTACCACCTGTCTAGATGAAGTAAGGATCAAAGAGAAGTGTTGGGCAAAAGGAACACCTGTTCCTGGCTCCAGTGCCTTCAACCACCAGACTCCCTTCCTCCACCGACACAGGGGCGCAACCCATGGAAAACAAGTTGCCCAATTCGGTCGCCTCTTGCGACCAGCAGTGGGGTGCTGAGGACACATTCTATTCGACCCCGGGTCCCCACAGAGGAAATGAATAACAACGTCGTATTCAAGATTATTCCATTCATATAGCAACGTTTCTGCACGTGTGTGTGGCTGCTTGTACTAGCCTGGAATTATTCTGGTTTTATTGTGCTCGCCCACGGAGATGCCGCAGTTTAACATGGTAGCCTCACTTAGTCACAATCCACTGACTCTGAGTCGACCCGTCCTTGCGTTATTCCCTGTGTGGCGGGATCCAGGCAGGGAAACAGAGGTGCCATCTTTAAAAATCGTTTGGTATGACACGGCCAGGAGATTGAACAATTGAACAACTCTCAAGGCGAACACCCTGCCCACTACACCCCTTCTCTGCCCACTACACTATAGAAGCAGGCTGAAGTTAAGCAATTTTCACGATACGTTTGTGTTTAACTCACCATTTGCAAATAGCTCAATAATATGGGCCGAGACATTAAATCTGGTGAAATCAAGTTTCAAAGAGGAACCAGCTGGCACGGTGATTTGTACTATACATTGTGAAGATAACCCATCTGTGTTCTGGAGTGTCTGGGGCGTTGAGTTGGCAACTAGCACTGGTCCACTACCACAAACTGAGAAAAAAAAACATTGTCTGATTATTATCCTAAAAGTTAAATATATAACTTTATTTTCAGTTCAAGTTATTGAATAGAGTGACATGCGGTCTTCTAGGTTGTAAGACTTTGGCATTTTCTTTTGATTTTAAGGCGCTCCTTAATACACCATCTAATACAGTCAAGCCTAAAAAACAGGAATGTGACACAGCATCCAGGTTTATTTTTTCTCAATTAACCTCGAGTCTGATATTCACACGTAAGTCTTCAGAATTATTAATGATAACATAAAATATGTATGTCTACAACTTTTAACATTCCAGTTTCTCATAAATACCATTTAAGAAATAGACAATTTTAAAATGGTTTAGTTCTCATCCCAGTGACCTGATCGAAAAAGACCTAGAAACACAACACACCAAAGTAGAAATAATAGCAGGCTACTTACTGTCGACCTGTGCTCCTGCATCCAACACTAGCACCCAGACTGAAACACACAGCTTTAGGAGGATCTGCATCTACGGGAACATAAACATTATAATGATAATGATGATGATAGATGTTTATAATGATGATGATCACCATATGTTAACATCTTTTGGTATGACGAGGTCGGGGACCATGGCGTGATTAACAAGGAGGTCTTTCATGATTGAATTTAATCGTGCACTATTGCACATATTTATTTATCTGAAGATCCTCTTGTGAAGCATGTCAAGACTGAAAACAAGTCTGAAAGCAAAGTGCCATATCAAATCGACCATCAACCAGTCACTTCCCACTAGAAAACGTCAATGTGTGATTTTTTATCAAAGTGGATGTTCAACTTGACACAAACACAGTATCTAAGGCATGGTTCGATCCTCTTGTTACCGTCATCGCACGATCGCCTTTTTGGTTTTGACTCCAAGACCATCAATGGTACGACGCAGAATATGTAGAGGGCGTCATGGAAAATGATAATTACATATAAAATTCTTTGGAATACGCCCACATACAGAGTCAGACGTATCCAAGCGAACAAACCCGATAGGTTCTTTTTGATAAATCCAATGAAATCATTGTATGACTCATTTATCTGTTTCTTTTGAAACTAATGAGAATCGGGAGAAACAAGGCAAAGACACTATGAGGACCGTACTTACGTATACGAAATGTCAAGCTAGCTTCCCAAGTTGTTATACTCGCCATTCATGACAAGAAAAATCCCGTTTCTTGGCCCTTAAAATAATGTTTGTATTAATTAAAATGCACACATTTCCAAATATTCCAAATCATTTTAACATGTATGCCTAGTTTGGTCTCATTTACGTCAGTGTCCATACCGTCCACTATCCTTGGAGGATAATGGTGACGTAGACGGCAAAACGACAATAACGATGTGCTGGATTGACTTTAAGAAATCATATGATTCTGTCTGTTTGGGAATGTTTGGACATGTTGTAGAAATTTACGTCAGTATCTTCATCGTCCACTATCCTGGAAGGTGTATCTTGCCACATATGTTAGCGGGTATAGACACAAAACCAAATAAAGACATGTACATGTGTATGCATGCAATTTGGAATAATACGGACAGTTTACAATCCTACACACATTTCCACAGTAAGCCATGTTAGATCATATTTTCACTGCTGTTTTATGTATGAGAACACAAGAAAGTACGTATTTGTCAGTCATTCAAATCTCGTATCTATTTTTAGTATAAATCGTTAGGTGAGTGAGTGTGAGTTGTCAATTTCAGGTGCTTAAATTGCACTTTAATAAATCCTTGGCGTCTGTAACCTTGAGAAACGTTGTAATGTTATTAATACGAAAATCAGAAGAAAAGCAGTAAAGCATATATTTTGAGACCGGAAGTAGCATGTTCGAGGTAAAGCTTTCGCTTTGTTTACCATCAAAAGCCTGACAGTGATGACATTTCTTCAAAACTTGACAAAGTCCCTATCAGTCACAACATGAGAGATATTTACCACTAATGTGTGTACCGAACTCTCGAACCTTTTCTCCAATCACGACCGACCACAAGAATACATAGAGATTTGGACCTGTCAAGATCAGGGTTAGAACAGATCTTCAACAAATCAACGCTTACATTAAATGGTGACTATGGTTGTCATTTTATCTCAATTGTGTGGATTGATGTTCGTGATGTCAATCACTGGGTTGTCAGGTCCAGATTTGATTTTTTTTGCATGACCTCCGTCATATAGCTGGCATATTGCTGAGTGAGGCGTTCAACAACAAAACAAACAAACAAAGCATATAAATTTAACAGCTTATTTCAAATTCGAGATAAAAATACGAAGCACCATCTCGAACACGGATTTGGTCCCAATCTGACTTTACAATAGAACTGTGTACCATGATATCGGAGTTTTAATTTGCCACCGTGACAGCTTTAAGAAATCTTAATTAGAATTTTACTTAACTGTAAACAATTGTCCTCGATACAGGATGAGGAATCCTAATGAAGACAAAGAAATTGATCATTTGTAACATTGTCAAACTTAGTTTCATCCACAGAAACCACAGACTTTTTTCGCAACACAAGCCAAACACTTCTGATAGAGACTATGTTGAGAATGTAGAGGGAAAAGGTCTTCACTTTGAGCACCTTGTTTTCTTTAAGTACCGCGATCTGGGACACTATAAAGCAGTATTTAGGTAGATATAATACTAGTCTATAGATGTGAATCCATTTCATGATACATATGTCAGGTTTGATTTGATTTTCACAGCCCTGGCCAAGTCGGACCGAAAACTTGCGTAACTGTTGAGAGTATAGGGAAAAGAGGACTACTTCAACCAACGTGTCTGCTTAAATACGATGAACAGTGACATTATAAAGTGGATTTTACTTATATATAGTACTATCCTAAAAATATAAACGCTATGCCGACAGATGGAAATTGGTATCACGATAGCTAGAAGTATTTGATACGTTTCAAATCTTATTTCGTTTAACGATTGCTATTTTACATGTTACCTAGATCAGCGACGCTTACCAACAGCTCCACTTTCTGGTTTTCAAGCGATTTACTCCGAATTACTCAAATATAGTGCACGGTTTTGGTTGGTGATTGTTCAATAATGTTATGTGTGTATGTTGCATAAATAATATGTAGGTATGGTCGCCGATAATGATGTAATTAGCCAATAACACTTTGGCCCGTCTTGGGCCGGGCCAGCAGGTAATACTAATAACGGATTGTAGAATAATAAAACGAAACGTGCATATCTAGCCAGATCTCAAATGCCCACAAACGTATAGTTTTGCTCATTTAATTGAGTTTGAATCAAAATGCATCTTCAACAATGTAATAAACTGGTAATTATGACTACATACCGTGAGTCCTTGTAGAAAAGTCAGTGTCGTGACTGTGTGTTTTCTTTGATGAGAATGTTTCTCACCAACATTAGCATGTAGGGGTCCTAGGTAGGAAAGACAGTGTTTTGACTACGCTTTCACTACTCTTCTTTCACTAATTAACGTGTTGGGCATCCCTCTACTAATTCATGTTAAACCAACACAGGATGTTTTCGGGAAGTGGATATTCGCGAAGGTCATAGGGCGTACACGACACGTGTTAATAACTGTCCTGGCACTTCTTAAGTTACTATACATTCTTTATATCTAAAGACTAGTATTATATCAAACTATATACAACTTTATTGTCTCATATTGGGGTAGTTAAAGAAAACACAGTGCTCAAAGTGAAGCCCTTTTCACTCTACCTTTTCAACATAGTTTCTGTCAGTAGTGTTTGGCTTGTGTTGGGTCCGACTTGGACCTGGCTGTCAAAATCAACTTTAAACACACAGATGTATCATCACATGTGTTTACATCTGAAGCTTAGTATTGTATCTACCTATATACAGCTTTATAATGTCACAGTACATCGTATTTAAAGTAAGTTGTGCAGGTTTACCTATCTAGGTTTTTCTGTATGCTTACACATCATCACGTCTTACTGTGTATAATTATTTTTTCTTATTCTAATACTGCTCCCATGTTTGTCAGTGACCAGTGATGATCTGTTTTTTATGGAATAGTATTTTGCATAGCAATTTCGACGATAAGTAGTATAGGTAATGGTGATTCTGCCACAACCCCACTGGAGCCAGATTTATATACCTATACTGCTACTACAGAGGGATTTTGTTATGTCAAAATGCTGATGCGATTCAACGATCGTCATGAGTCGTATTAAAAGAAACATGAATATTAATTAATAATGAATAAAATTAACTATCGCCCACCAGGATATTGGAAAGGTATAGGAGCAATACAAAATTTAGCCACTGGGCTAAGGTATCTAAAGATGTGGCCAAGGATTGGTTTAAGAAAACAGGCGATGTGGCAAATATACTTACCGGCACCGTGTTATATACCGCGGAAGAAGTTTGATATTTTTACAACGAATGAAGTTCATCAGGCTGACCTCTTGTTTCTTCCCCATGATGAGGTAAGATGCAAAACGTATAAATACACTTTAACCGAAGTGGATGTGGCTAGCCGCTACAAGGAGGCTGAGCCATTAACCTGGAAAGATTCAACAGAAGTAGCTAATACTTCTACTTACTTACTTTGGAGATTTAACGTGCGCTTTCCGACTGAAGCGTATTTCGCAAACGGGCCCGGCCAGGCCATTTAATGTGTTTCCGAAAGGGGCGAAAGTGGTCTGTGCAACCCAACAGGGGGCTTAAGGGGTTGCTTATATAGAATTTGGGAATTTTGAGATTTGGAATAGATGCCGATGGGGTTGGGGAGGAGAACTAAGGGAGCTGGGCATGGTGGATGTTTGTTTGTTTATGTGATTTTGATTTGGTAGGTTATTGTGTTTTTAGATGCGTTTTATTAGTTCCGTTTTGATTAAGAATACGCCTAAGGTCTTGAAGTTTTCTAGTTTATTTTGTGGGTTTAGTATTGCTTCTAGAGTGAGAGCCTTGTTTAGATTGAGGGTGGTTTGTAATGCGGTTCGATGTGCTAGGTAGTGTGTGCAGTGGATGAGTGCGTGTTCTGGGGTTTCTTGTTGTTTGTTGTGTGGGCAGTTACCTGTAGTGTGTTTTTTTATTTTTTTTAGGTGGTTATTTAGGTTGGTGTGTCCTGTTTGGAGTTTAGTGATTACTCTGTCGATTTTTTTGGATGGATGGAGAAGTTTTGGTTTGGTTAGTGGTTTGCTGAGCACTCTTTTGATTTGGCTATTTGAGTTTAGATATAGGTTATGCCATTTTTTGTAATTTTTTGCTTGTTTACACTTTTAATTTCTGATTTTGAGATGGGTAAGTTTAAGCTTATTTCTGGGATTTTGAGGGATAGTTTAGCTGCTTTATCGGCGTTTTAATTACCGTATATTCCTACGTGGGCGGGTATCCACAAGAAGGTTATTTGTTTTCCTGTCTTAGTTAGGTCGTTGGAGCTTTTAAGTATTTGATTTATTCATTTAGGTCGGTTTTGGTATTTTTGTTTTGGAGGGCTTGTAGTCCACTTAGGGAGTCGGTAAGTATTAGGATTTGTTTTGTGGTTTTTGGATTCTTGATTATGGAGGGCTGAGGCCATGCCCATTAGTTCTGCCGTGAATATTGATTGGTTGTTTGGGAGTCGGAAGGATTGTGTGGTTTTAGTTGGTTGTGTGGTATGGACTCCGAAACCTGTGTGTTTGGAGGTCGGATCTGAGGATCCGTCCGTGTAAGGCTCCCCAGGCTCCCCAGTTAGAGCCAGTTAGGCATCTTAGGGTGTTTAGGTCTTTACTGCATTTAGTTGTTAGGTTTTGGATGTTAGCATCCCAGGTGAGATGTTCATGGAAAATAAGTCCTAAGAATTGGTTTGTTTTTTAAATTTGATTGTTTGATTGTTTAGCTGGAGGATTGGGGAGGCGGGTTTCATGTTTTTTTATGTTTGAATACCATTCCTGTTGTTTTTTCTGAGTTAAGGGAGAAGCCCCATTTGTCAGCCCATTGTTGTATTTTATCAAGAGATTTTTGGAGTATAATTTGGTCCATTTTCATGCTTTTAGTGCGGATCCAGATGGCTCCGTCATCCGCAAATTTTGATGTGTTTACTTTAGGGGATAGGCCTTCGAATAGATCGTTTATCATTATATTGAAGAGGGTGGGGCTGAGGATACTGCCCTGTGGAGTGCCATTTTCTAGGGGACATTGGTCCGATAGAGTTTGGTCTATACCCACGGTTATTTTACGATTGTTTAGGAAGTCCTGGATGTAGTTTATTATCTGACCTTTGAGTCCTATTTTTTGAAGTTTTTGTATTAGCCCATCGTGCCATACCATGTCGAAAGTGTTAGAAAAGTCTAAGAAGATGCCTGTGGTATATTGTTTATTTAGTTGTCCTGTCTTAATATCTTGTTCTAGTCGGGCGAGGTTATCTAGGGTTGAGCGGCCAGGAGTGAAACCGCTTTGATCTGGGTTTATGATGTTATGTTGCGGTAATGTTGTAATCTATTTTTAGCTATTGATTCCATTACTTTACATAAGTTTGAAGTTAGGGATATTGGTCTATATGAGTTAGCTTGATTAGCTGATTTATTAAGTTTAGGGATTGGTATGACTAGGGCCTGTTTCCAGGAAGTAGGAACCTGTCCGTTTAGGTAGATGAGATTGTATAGTTTGAGTAGTGCCTGGAGTAGTTTTAGGGGTCATTTTTAACTATTTGGTAAGAAGTTAGGTCTAATCCTAGGGCTGTGCCCTTTTTCCTGTTTTGCATGAGTAGCTAATGCACTGAGCCGCATATATAAACGCGGACCCCTGAATTGGCCAAAGCTATTTCAAGTAGATCCCGGTCGCGAGTTTATGGGATCAGTAACTAAACTGTTAACAAAGCACGATGTCATAATCAGGCAAGTAGCTAGGTTACCACTACAGCCAACTATTACGTAACCCATCACCCTGTACATCTGCCTCATTAAAAAGTGATTTATCAAACTACCACATGCTGATTTTGTTATCTTTTAATCTTCACTAATCCATAAACATGCCACCCCAATTATCTTTTGATCTCCACTAATCCATAAACATGGCACCCCAGTAACATTAAACAGAACCACCCGCTAACAAATTGGTATATACCTATGTACATAAACCCATCAACGGTTTTTAATTTAGCATCTGTTAACAGAAGGGTTTACCATATCAGTGTCATTCTCCAAACACATACGGTAATTATGTACTTACATCTAGGCCCATCATGTCCAGTCTCGCACAGTTTAACAGTGCACGCGACTAATTTAATTACCTGGCATCGTTCACTTCCTCTCACCTGGTGGGTGTCACAAAGTTTAACGCAGTACAAAATTATAGAGTCGCATTCTATGCAACCACACCGCGTAAATCTAGCTAAATTGCATAAAACCGTATCTAAACAATCTATATACATCAATACCGGTCTATGTGCAAATACCGCCCAGCCTACCACCATACAATGCAATCTGCAGCAATCTGCAGCAATCTGCAGCAATCTGCTTCTTCAACCGCACCTGCATGTATCCAGTCGCACACAGATTCCTATGCTATCTCGCAGTAGAGATGTATATCAACTGGGAGCTTTTTAGACACCTGTACTTCCATCTTAACGAATTCAACATCGAAATATTGAAGCTGCATGTGGATTTTGAACTACTAAAACGCTTCTACATCAGGGAAGAAGAAAAGAAGGAACGGTAAGTGCTAACACACCTTATTGCATCTTGCAATCTTATTTAACATAATAGCAAGAGTCCCGCCATTTGTGTGCTTTATAATGTGTATGATGATCAATGTTTAAACACGTTTTCTTTTCATTGCAGCCGAAGAAGCACTACGGGAGATTTTCTGCTGAGCCTTCAGCTACCAGTACACAAAATGGCGTGTAATCACACACCCCTCAAATTAAGTCACAACACCCCACAGCGTGAGTGAGTGAGTGAGTTGGGTTTTAACGCCGCTTTTAACAGTATTCCAGTTATATCACGACGTGTCAGCTTAATGTGGGAGGAAAACCCGAAGTGATGCAGGTCTCTGACGTTTACCACTTCGGTGAAACACACGAGCATGGGTATGGTGCTGACAAACCTAGAAACATATTTCAGGCGAACCGGGATTCGAACCCACAATGGTAGGTTACTGGCGTGCCCAAGGGACGCAACTCTGCACAGCGTTTTTTACCTTGGTAAAATAAATGAAATTAAACTTAGATTGATAACTTGCAAAGACCAATAATTGTGAAATGTTAAAACAAGTTTACATAAGAAATTAGCCTCTACTCCAACTTATCCTATACCCGACTCAATTTATTGTGATAACATGCTTTGAAGTAAAATATATGGACTTAAACACACATCGTCTCATACAAACACAAATAGTTGTTAAATGTTGAAACAAGTTTACCTTAGAAATTAGTCCCCTACTCCAATTTACTCGCCGACTCTGATTGGCAGACACAGCTAACTTATTGTGAATGTATTATACGCTTTAAAGTTCTCAATGTCAAGCTGAAACTGTATTTAAGAATCCTAACATGGTGCTGTCAGATCACAATTGTTTCCCATGGCCTTTCGATGTGTCATTTGAACAAGTTGAAAGGTCTTTCAAGAGATATTTGTCAGTAGTAACTGATGCTATTTCTGCCCTTACAATACAACAAATAAATCAGCCAATATTGAACTATTTTCTTGATATGTGGCAACATACTTCAGGCTGTACATTTTACAAATGGGTTAATATCTATGTCATCTTGTTCCTCCTAATGTCTGAGCAGTTGCTCGCTACAATTTCGGAACTTCTTTACAGCTACAGACAGAAAATACTAGAACAGTTTACTACTACAAATCAATATCCATGGGTTTTACTGAAAGTGTCGCAACAACTGAAAATCTTCAAATACCAGTATTTGGCTATAAATTTGACTATTGTTTCTGTCAAATTATCTATTCCTGCCTCAGGTAAGGATCTATTCAAAATCTTTATTCAGTACAGTACAGGCCACAGGCCCTTTGTACAAAATGTACGGCATATTGATGGCAACAGTCACAATGATAAAATACGTGTTTTTTCTTCTTTACTGTGATACAGATATTTAGCGATATTAATAATCAGCTTTGTGTTGGTTGTAGATAAAAGAATGTTAAACATATGGACATTTGGGTGTAAATAATATTTTGAAGGAATATAGAGGTGGCGTAGGTGAGCGTATGCAGGGCACACTAGCAGCAAATGAAACTCGTTTTCTATTAGGCCAACTTGACATAGTTTGCAAAATCTTTTTCGTGAGGGATATTAAGTTTTCTACCAGTTTCTATTTCCAGCCAGTGTGCGCTGCATCTAAACCTTGACATACATGATCGGAATTTACTCACAGTTACACAATACAAATATTCTTCACACTTCAACGTTAATTTAAAATGAGAATAGAAGGACATTTTGGAGCTATTACATAAACTTCTATGCCATATTTGTTGCAAATTATCTTTCAAACGTTGAAATAACATCGAAGTAAATACCTGTACGTTACCGGGTGATTGTGATAACCAAACATGACCGAATCCGAGAGAAAATAACGTTGTTCTAATATTAGTAACCCAATTCTTCTTTCATTGACTATCGTATAGATACATCATTTCCTAGCGCTTTTTAGGTAAGCGGATACCTGGCATACTTATTAAATGTAGCCAATATTTAAAACCTCTCATCATTGCATTGATATGTAAAGGTAATCTGCCACATTCACCCAATACAGCACTACTTGATGTACATTGTGTATCATTCAATAACCATTTACACTCATATCAATGAACTTTCTCAACTTCTTCCATATTATGGAATGCCCATATTTCTGACCCATGCAGTAACATAGGTGATATCTTGGAGTCAAACAATCTGAAAAGAAATTTTGGAGAATAAAGTTGTAAACAATTAATGCTTTTTAATAAGTTGATTAGTACCATTTTAGCTTGAACTGCTATGTTGGTTAAAGCTTGTGTCCCTGAAAGCCTGCTGCTAAAAAACAAACCTAAATATTTATATCCTTGTCTGACTTCCACAAGTTGTCCATTTAGATACCATTTTTCACTTTTTTTCAGCCGCCCACCTTTCTGAAAAACTACAATTTTAGTTTTTTCAATGTTAACTGACATACTCCAGTCCACACAAAATTTATCTAAAATAGATAGTTCCTTCTGTAGTCCTCCAACAGTGTCTGAAATTATAATCAAATCATCTGCAAAGAGCAATAATAAAACTTGTATAATATCAGGGTGTATCTGTACTCCGTATAGCTGCTCCTGTTCCATTGTGTGTACAATTTCATTTATGAATAATTGAAATAAGGAGGGGCTTAAAACGGTACCTTGTCTTACACCTAAATTACATTGAAATTGGTTTGACAACAGGTTGTTACTTCTGACACATGCCTTGACATTACCATAAATTGACTTTAACATTTTGGACATCTTCGTGCTGACATCGTGCTTTCCAAATACTTTCCATAAATAAGAATGACAAACAGAGTCAAACGCCTTTGAGAAGTCTATAAAGGCTACATATAACTTACGACCAGACATACCTAAATATCTTTGAATAATAGCATTTAAAATAAATAGATTGTCAATTGTCGAGTGTCCTCGCCTTAAACCCAGATTGACATTCTGATATTTTGTCATACATATCTGCCCAATAAACTAATCTATTATTTAATATACTTTGGAACACTTTAGACAAAATACTCAATAATCTTATAACTCTATAGTTATCTTTGATTAATCTTGAGCCTTTTTAATGTAATGGGATAATAACACCTGTATCCCAATCTTTTGGAGAAACACCACTATCAAAGATACAATTGAAAATTATCTCAACATGAGGGACAATGTTAGGTTGTGCAAACTCCAGGTATTCTGGGAGAATATTGTCCATACCAGGTGATTTAGAGTTTTTGAGAGAATTGATATTGTCAATAAAATTTCATCTTTTGTGATTGGTCCATCCAGGATGTCGCGGGGGAGATTTCCTCGCTTTCTATTATTAGTGGTTCAACTTCGTCGTTTAAGAAATCACTATCTTCTTCAATGGCAGATAGATTAAATAAATGTTCAAAGTATTCCATCCATTCTTTTGAATCTATGGGATTATAGTTACTTTTCGTATTCTTCCAGAATGACTTTGAATCAGTAGTTTGCTCCAGTGTGCCACGTTTACTGGTCATGTAATCCCCTTGTTTTTTTCTACAAATAGTCTTATATTTATTCCTAATTTGATGGTAGTTCAGCAAGTCTTCATTGTCTTTAGTTTTTCTAAATTTGTTAAGTGCACGACAGCGTTCGTGTTTCATTAACAGACAGTCATCATCATGCCACGGGTTTCTTGTTTTACAAATATGTTGATGATTGTTATTATTATTCCACGTTTTTTTAACATACATGCTGCTGAAAGAATTGCCTCTGTAAACGTTGATACACTCTTGTCTATGTCAGTAAGAGCTTCCAAGCTCGCTTTTTCCAGATTCGTTGCAATTTCGGGCGATTCCATATTATGCATGAACTGTTCCTGCTTGTTATCCACCCAGGTGTATCGAACACGACGGTCTGTTGATTGCGTTTCCGCGGAGCATTTTACCACAGGCGTTGTCATAGTTACAGGTAGATGTAGTGAGTCACATCGAGGCACAACCTCAAAATTACATATATGATAAAAGAAGTCAGATGAGCATACAACATAATCTATGGTACTACTATCATTAGGGCTGACATAAGTGTACCCTCCTATTTGGTTATCCGCACCTAGTCTACCATTCACTATGTGAATATCTGATACTAAGCACAACTCAAGTAGGCTTGTTCCATACATGTTGACTACTTTATTGCAGGAATATCTTGGTTGGCAGAACCTTGGAAAATAATCTGTGTAACACCAATTATTATCAAGGAATGGGAAAATATCATTTTCTAAATAATCTACTTTTTCGCCTGTTCTTGCATTAAGGTCTCCCATCAAAACAATAGGAATATTTGGATATTGACGAAACAGTTCCAGAATATCATTTTGAAGTACTTCAATACCATTCTTGTTTTCCTTATTTTCATACCAGCTGGAACGTTCAGGATGTACATATGAAAAGACATACAGGATATCATCTGTCAAATTTAGCATTTCTTTTGAGAAAGCAATGCATATGCTATGTTCAAAAGTAACAATATTAATGACAAAATCAGTCAAAGAATTTCTTACTAAAACGATAATTCCACCTGATAAACGCCCATGTTTAGAAAGTCTGGTTGCAGGCACTCTATATAACTGAAAATCAGAAAATATAGCACTGAAGTCTTTTTCTGTAGTCCATGTTTCAAACAAAGCTGTAATGTCAAAACTGGTAACAAAGGATAAAAAATCATCAACACGTTTTTTATTTTCAAGTCCGTCGACATTCAATGAAAGGAATGACACTTTGTATTGTCTATCACAACTCTCGGGGCCCTGGCCACGCCGCTATTTCCAAGTTCTTCCTTTAGAATTCGATCGTAGCGACCGCTGGTTAGTGTCTGTGTTGATTCCTCTGCCTATGGATCCTGGGCCCCTGCGCCTCTACCCCTAGTCTGATTTGGAGTTTTGTTGGTGGGATCGGTTGTGTGGACTGGGAACGAATTGGACTCAGCCTTGTCCTCGTTGTCCACAATGAATAGCCTACCTCCCTTGTAGTATCCGCGCTTGTTCTCCTCTCTCAAACGTTTCAGTTTGTCACGTTGATTTCTTGTCAGATCATTTGCAAGCCCGATATTAGATGTTTTGAGGTCACCTCGCATCTTTAGAACTCTAATTTTCATGTCATTACAGACAAATCGGACAATTACTGGTCGTGTTTTACCGCTTACTCGTACCCCGAGACGGTGTGATCGGACAATATCAGTTGCAAGTATCTGTTCATCCCTGTTAACAGAGTCCAATAGTTCCAATACACTTTGTTTACAATCTTCAGCTGTTTTATCCGTGACCTCTGACATGCCGTATATGATGACATTGTCCCGCCTACTATAGGCCTCTAGCCTATCAACGGCCTCCGTGACGCTGTCGAGACGCTCGTCCATCACGTGCATTTCGGAAATCTCCTCTTCTGTACTTGGCAGTCTGTCGTCTATCTCGTTGTAACGTGCTGTAAGGGATTCCAAATCAGATTTTATTTGCTTATTGTCTTCACGAACTTCTGTTAAAAATCTCAGTGATTCAGACACTTGGCTATTTATGTCTTCACTCATCACCTCCAGTGAATAGTATTTCTTTTCAATGGCTATCATCTGTGTTCGAACTTCACTCACTGTTGCACATATTTCTTTCTTGTTTTCCTCCATTTTGTTGAACAGTGCATCCTTCAAACCCATTATTTGTTCCTCCACCATCGGGCCTGGTTGCTTCTCAATATCACCAGCAAAGAGAAGTAGTCTTCTCAAGACAGTACTTATTACCAGGCAGACTGAAGGTGACAGATCACCATTTATAATAAAATAAAATACTTCATGGCCCTGTTATGTACGGTGCTGATAGCTGGAATGCGATGAGCTCCCCAGAGTCTATTGTTGCCCACACCATGGAGTCATACAGCTTGGTAAATGTTTTGTACTCCATCCCTCCTAGAATCTTGCTCTTTGATATGAGAAATCCCAGAGCACGACTTGCAGCACTTGCCACGGCATTTCCCATCCGAGTGTAGTCCACATGTTCTGTTACACGAAAATCGAAACATCAAGTCATTCATCCATGACCAGCGCGACGTGGGATCATATTCATCAACAACAATACCTTTCAGTGAAGCAGGCTGTTTAAATGTCCCAATTCGTGCTCTCCACGTCAAAATACCCACACCCATGCTGCCAGAAGATGTTCACACGGTGCTGATGACAAAATAGTCGTTGTTACCATCTTTTGAACGTTGCTATGACTAAAATGTATCGCGGCTCACAACAGGGCGTCTGTGTAGTGATTTATTTAAGTGCACACATATATCACAGATATACTGCTATGAAAGTTATTTACAAGTGATACACATAAGGACTGTAAGGTTGAGAATGTATTGATGTCAAATTCTTTATTCTGATCACAACATTTCGGAGTATATGCTTACTCCTTTCATTAGGTGAATATTCACAATTCTGCTCCAATTGCTTAGATCAATGCTCATATTGTCAACCATATTTGCCATTTTTATACCATATTCATGTGTATGATAATACATATTATTTCTAATAATGGCGTAATTTGGACACACAGATATAAAGTAACCCAATACTTGTCGTAACAGGCGACAATGCTTGTCTAAAGAGTTGACTAAAGCGATCAGATGGCGGTCAGGCTCGGTGACTTGGTTGATGCATGTCATTGATCCCAATTGTGTGGGTCGATGCTCATCATGTCAATCACTGGACTGTCTGGTCCAGATTTGATTGTTTACATATAGCCGGAATATTGCTTGAGTGCGGCATAAAACAACAAACCAAATCATAAGTGCGGGATGGGTCATTTGAAATTAGCAAGTTTTATGTGACCCTCAATCACTACAACCTGATCTGAGTCAGTGAAAATTTGCATCATGATAGTTTCAACTGTAGATACAGTTAATCTGTTTTTTTTGTACAGTTTCTGTTTATTAAATGTATATGTTGTTCAAATAAGCTTTGCCTCTTCACCAACACTATTCCTCTTTTGGAATAAATAGTGTCTAATAATTCAAACACAATTACTACTAATCATCCTAGTGAACACAACAAAGAAATGCACATCAAAAACTTCATTATTATTATTTCTGATCTCTGATAAAGTAGCAAAAAATGTTATCCAGAAAGATACATTTCCTTGGTCCCAAGAAGCATGTTACATAGTAAACTGACTTGATAAGTTGAATAGCAGTCAGAGTGGTTGTAAATGCACAACTGACTAAGCCGTCACTGCTTAATTAAGTAATTAACGGACAATTGCAAGCGCTAATACCCACCCGACACTAATTGCCCTGTTAATCCCTAGTCCACAATGAGTTGACATTGAGTTAATTTTGCTAATTAGCTGTTTTTAGAGTAGCAAGGTAATAAACATCAAAGGTGGGGCAGGCTTTGATCATGTGTTCTGTAGAAGAGATATTATGTTTATTTAGGATTAGCTACATCCCTTGATGCTACCAAGGCAGCCCTTGAGATTATCAGACAGTTTGGCTGGACACAAACTGATGTCTCCCTTGCAGCACACTATGTGTCAGACAAGGACTTTGAACACTCTGTGCAGATGCATATCAATGCATAAAGAACATTGGGTAGATTCAATAATGCCACACAAGTCAAAGTTGGGTTTCACTGTATTTAGAAACAGACAATGGACCCAAAACATTATAACAGTAATTATGATTAATTTAAATTTTGCCAGACCAATATTTTGGCAGATTTGCATGTTATTGTTAATCTTCATTAAGATAATTTTCAAAAAAGACAGGATAAAATTTTTAATGATAAAATATGATAATGAGTCATGAATATTTGAATTCAGATCAGAACAAACAGGGAGGGTCACCCCAAAATGTGAGAGTCTCTAGGGGAGGCTTTTGACAAAATGGACAATAAAATATAAAGTGCTTTGCATTTTCTTTTAGGGAGGGTAGTGTCAAAAATGAATGAGAACACACCGGTAATACATGACCAGCCCCTTTAATTTGATATACATAGTTTTTAGTTGATGGTTCAGGTTGTACTTTTCAGTTGAATTTCTTATCACTGTCTATGATGGACTACCAATTAACGGTAGATATTAAATATCCATAATAACATAGATAAATACCTCTACAGTCTCATCCTAATTTGTCAAAATTTGAATTTCAATATAGCTTCCATTAATGAAGTAATGAATTTGGAGAGAATATCTATTGTCTGAATTCTAATGTACTTTCTTTTGTATTTGGTGTGCTAGGGAAGCCTAGTGGGTAAAACAGTCTCTGAAACCCGGGTTCAATTCACCACATGGGTACGATGTGTGAAGCCCATAGCTGGAATATTGCTAACAAGCTGCATGAAACTATACCAACTCACTCGCTCATTATGTTGTATTTTGAGATCACTTACATGACATATGTTTTGATTATTATGAATAGTTCTGTTTTTATGTATAAGAGCCTATGTAACTTAGTTTTGCATTGTCCTGTTTACCTATCCTTACATTTTGATGTAATGCAAACATTCAAGCAAAATTCAGATGAACCTTGTGGCGCTTATGTTATTGTTTTAGAAGACCGGATACATTTTTGTATTTTCTGAACACTTTTCTGTTTGCAATGGCTTATTTACATGTTCAAACATTGGTTAAATATCAGTTGCAAGATAAATTGTCAATACCTCACTGTTCGAGAAAACAACTTTAAACATTTGTAAATATGTGTGTGTTTCATAATTTTTGACTGACAAGTTTCTAAAGATGTTATGAATTGTTTCAGGTACCTGGATTTCACAATCTGAAACCAGCTACATTTAAGAAGATCTTGCTCACACAATTCAGACAAGGGACTCGCGGGATGATGAACAATCCTCACGATAACAACCAACAGATTCACCTCAGAAAGTGATGATTCTGAATGATTTATGCCACATCAGTGTTATTGTAGGTGGTTTTATTATGACGCTAATGAAGTCTGAATGAATTTATGCCAAAGCACTTTGACTATGTCCAGGTTGTGTACACTGATCCTGACTGTAGAAATCTGAATGACTTTTGTGGTTTACTGCAGAAACATAATTGTCTTTAGATATTCTTCTTCAATGAAATTCTTCTGAGATTTGACTAATTTGTTTATTTAGAAAATGGCATTGAAGCGTTTGTTCTGTAAGGCCTTGCAAACACAACTGGTTACTTTATGCTAGCTCCTCTTCTTGCTTGATCAAATTTCATTGTGATATGTACCAATGAAATGACATATAATCAATAAATAAGATTTTTTTTCCAAAAACATTATTTGTTTTGCTTCATTAGCATAAAGAAATATAATACTGATCAGCCATAACATAGGTGCTGAACAAATATAAAATGCCCTAATGCCCTGAATGTTTTCCTACTATAAATACAGCTCACTTAACAAAAGTTGTAGTGCCACCTTAGTAGACAAATGACATTGATATTTTTTCTGTACTTTATTTAGGTGTTTTCTATGGATGCCATTAGTCTTATGCACCAATTTGGGAGAACGGTATTCTGTTTCATATTCCCATGAAACTACATTGTCCCGATATAATAAGTACTGATACCGTTCCAAACTAATCTTTTAATCTCACAAGGGCCAAATGCCAAAACACATAGCCAATGACTTTCCATTTTTTTCTGAGTGAGAATGCTGTTTTGCCACTTTGAGCAATATTGCAACAATATCATGGTGGGGGACACCAGCAATAAGCTTCACACATTTGTACCCATGTCACGAAACAACTTGTGAACAATGCATGCCCACATATCTCAGTTTGAGGAGGATATTTACAACTAATATAACACAGAATATTACAACAGTTATCGGTAATGCACAGGGTAACATTAACCAGAAACAAGACATGAAGAAAATTTGCATCCGGATCGCTTCTGGAAACCTTTTGGAAACCTTCCAGATGCATTCAGCAACCTTCAAATGGCTTGGTATTTTAAAGATAACTTTTTTATGTGTTTCACACTTGAGTGAACAAAATGCACCCCCAAATTTTGACATTTTTTGGGGAAGGTTTCCGGACGGTTTCCGGACGGTTTCCGGAAGGTATCCAGGCCGGATCCAAATTGGGAAGGTTTCCGGAAGGTTTCCGGAAGACGGAAACCTACATCTTTTGCCGTGACTGGGCCCATCTCACCACCCGTCTAGGCGAAGTAAGGGTCAAAGTGGTATATTGGGCAAACGAACACAATTCCTGGATCCAGTGCTCTCAACCACCAGACTCCCGTCCTCCGCCGACACAGGGACGCAACCCACGGCAAACGGGCTGCCCACTTTGGTCGCCTTTTACGACCAGTAATGGGATGCTGTGGAAATATTCTGCCCCTGTAACGCGATCTGAGACACTATAAAGTGGTACATATAGGTAGATAAAATACTGAGCTTAGATGTGATCCGTTTCATGTTACATCTGTGAGGTTGAAGTTCATTTAAGTTAAGCCCGGGCCAAGTCGGAACAAACACTTCTGACAGAGATTTTCAGTAAAAGAGTTTGACTTTAACGGTGCAGTTTTCTTTAAATGCGATACACTATGGCATTATAAAGTGGTATATAGGTAGATATTACACCGATCTATAGACGTAAACACTGTACTGTGACATTATAAAGCTGTATATAGGTAGATACACTACTAAGCTTCAGATGTAAACACATTTGATGATACATCTGTGTGTTTAAAGTTGATTTTGACAGCCCGGGCCAAGTCGGACCCGACACAAGCCAATCACTTCTGATAGAGAATGTAGAGGGGAAATGGCTTCACTTTGAGAACCTTGTTTTCTCTAAATACCGCGATCTAAGACGCTATAAAGTGGTATTTATTTGTTTAGATATAATACTAATCTATAGGTGTGAATCCATTTCATGTTACATCTGTAAGGTTTAAGTTGATTTTGACAGCCCGGTCCGAGTCAGACCGAACATTTGTGAGACTGTTGAGAGTATGAGGAGCAGAGGTCTACTTCAACCAACGTGTCTGCTTTATATACGAAGAACAGTGACATTATAAAGTGGTATTTATTTAGATATAGTACGTTCCTATAAATATAAACGTTACACCGACAGATGAAAATTTGTATCTCGATAGCTAGAAGTATTTGGTACGTTTCAAATCTTATTTCGTTTAACGATTTTACCTAGACCAGCGACGCTTACACACAGCACTGGTTTTCAAGTGATTTACTCCGAAATACTTAATTATGGTGCCCGTTTTTGTTGGTGGTTGTTCAGTAATGTCATGTGTGTATGTTGCATCAATAATATGTAGGTATGATCGCCGACAATGATGTAATTAGCCAATAACACTTTGGCCCGTCTTGGCCCGACCCGACCTGACTTTTAGGCAATGCCGTCTTCGTTGAGTCAAGTGAAGGATACGATGATAAACTATGTTCAGATTCATAAAGAGGAAGAAGCGGTCTATTTGAAAACAGCATGATGACGTTATCAACGAAAAGGTGAATGATTACCTGATTACAAACATATAACCACATAGAAAGGGATACTTATTAACTACAGTAATTATCCTAAACTCGCTATTTCCCGATAATACACAGACCTGGTTGATATGAACAATCTTGAACTCATACATGACGATGCGACTGCATACGTGAGACGTGAGACGGGTAATGGCGGGTGACAGTCAGTTAACACAAGTTGTAATAAGAATAATATGAACATAAGAGTCACGTCGTGAACATAAGAGTCACGTCGAAGTTGCCTACCAGTAAGAAGGATCAAAGCCATTGACGAGTCGTACCGTTCGGATTTCGATCAAGCTCGAGATGTAACATTATCCCCTAATTCGACAAGGATGGAAACTGGACTTTTATAGTCAGTTAACGCCCATGCCTGAGAATATTGTCATTGCCTGACACTGGCCATGGTGTATTTTCCTATGGTTTCACTTAAAGACAAAGATAAGACTTTATTATCCTAAGGGAAATTCATATTGCACAGTTGCTTTGCACAAAAATATGAAGAAAAAAAGAAAATATGTTATAATGAAATATGGTACTTACTTATATCTTGGCGGGTAAAGATATGTAGAGAATTGAACACTATCACAGTGACGACAAGGAATGGTATTTTTAAGTATGTATCATCATCATTCTCAGGACAACGTACAATTAATACAATGATAGTAGCTCGAACACGAGTGCAATTATGTACAAATGTGAAGATAGAGATTGATGGCATCTGAAATGTAATCTGCTAAATGTTTAAGAAAGCATACATCGGAGGACTGCAGCATTGTTATCAAAGTGTACCTTGGGTTAACATAAGTATGGACATTGAAAAATAAGAAATATTTTGAACGAAGACTAAGAAAGAGTTATATTCTTGATATTTGAAGCCCATGTTTTCTCCCGACTGCATATAGTTCAACTAACATATCGTAACACCGTCTGGTATATCTGCCTCGAGACATACTGAGGAGTTTAAAACAGATATTTCACACATCTAGTGAAAATATCAATACCATAAGGTCAAACAATACATTTGGAGAAATATTTCACAGTTTATAACTTAGCTTCACTAGCTTTGGACACCAATGTCTGACCAGCTTTCAACCAACACAATCAATTTGGATAAATAATTCCTAAATAGTTATAATTACATAAGTCAATTATTGTTCACCCAAAAAAACATAGGAACATATGGTACAAGTCAAAATAGGGAATTGGACATCATTTTTGTCACTGATGCGTCAATATCGGAAATGTCCTCCACATGTCTGCAATAAAACGTTTTGAAAGCATTACTGATTACTTGAAATTGTTACTGGGCATAACTGGTAAGAGCTGAACGCGTTAGCCAATTAAAACAGTGTTAATCTTACTCCACTAATTTAATCTTGATTATAATTATTCACTGTGTATGCGTGCATTCGTGTGTGCGCGCGCGAGTGTGTGTATGAGTGAGTGAGCTTGGTTTTATGACGCTTTAGGCAATATTCCAGCAATATCACCGTGGTGAACACCAGAAATGGGCTTCCGTGACGAGCGGTGTGTGTATTTCAGTGTATTTTACTGTACAATGGCTTCGTCTTCTATTTATTGACATATCCGTTTGAAGTCCCCAATGTATGGAAAATGAGGCTATAAACGTTGTAAATCAAGGCGTCGTAATCACTATTCTTGGTGTATTTTATGAAAAGACTTTAGACACTTTTTATGTGAAATAAAAACATAAAAACGTTTGAAGTCACGATTGTACAGCAAGTAAGACTTTAATAAACACTGTCTCCTTACGAAATGATTCCACTCATTATTATAGCGAAATGTCTAACGCTTGTGCGAGATTTCATGGCGCTTTAACAGGGAAAAGATTTTACTTTTGACGTCAAACCAACATAGAAACACAGTGACTTTGTATTCCCAGTTACTTTTAGCTTTTTAGTTTACTGTTAACTTTTGGACTTTTAACAGAGCAGTTACACATAGAGTACGGCGCTTTACATACTGCAGCAGTACCTGATTTCTTACAATATGAAGTTGAAAGTATACACAGTGGAAAGTGAATTGACAAGTATACATCATATGATATACCCTACCTTGTTTTGGAACATCAACCTGGCTTCGTGACGACGGCTAAGCAGTCTATCCTGTTCATGAGATCCTGCATTATATATACGTTAAAAAGTATGTTCGTCAACAGATGTGCATATAATCGAAACTTTTCATTTGTTTAGCGTGAATTTGAGTGACGTGCGAAAAAGATAGGAGCCAGTCGATTTTTGAGGGGGCGGTTCAATTTAGACTCCTTAACAACTGCCAGGGAATGCTACCACATCTATACTGCCCCGATTGTGTGAAGGTGATGCAGGATTATGACTGAAAGGAACATCAGAAAGAAACAGAAAGTACAGTTAGTACGATTTACGCTAACACGAATATATGTGACAGCCCTGACAACTTTGATACCCGGCCCCCGAACGAGACACTACATCTGATAAGATGAACGCGGGAGACTGTTACCCTTATTTAGCAGTCTTTAGCATCCTTGTATAGCTCGTGGAATACTATCCCAGTCGCCCCAGGCTGATGAAATCTCGTCGAATGCTTTGTCACAAGAAAAATACGCACATCTGCTGTCTGTGTGGAGTAATAAGAACATCAAACTGTCCCTTCTCGACACTACTAAGTCAGTCATACAACACTCACTGTACTCTCTCTTTGACCATCTGACTCATGCAATAGCGCCTTTGATCAGATCCAGTCTGGAAATTGGCGTGATATAATTTTTTATCATATGATGGGTAGGTTTCTCGGCAAGATAAAGCCAACAGATAAAAACGATATCCGTTGGGGTCATATGCAGACAGAGATGCGTCGCCCTTGTCATTCGGCAATCGAGTCAGAATTAACCATCGGGAATCTGGATAAACTCCTGAGATAATTGCTATCATTATCAAAAGAACAGTCTAATATACTTAAAATCAGTGTCTAGCTGTGACGTAGCTAAGGCATTTTATAAGTTTTGGCAACTTTGGAGATATAAATTTTGAAACAATTTTGCGAGGGCACTAGGCCTAGCCAAGCGGGACCAGTAGCCATATCTGTGCTTGTAGACCTCTGCGGCTTGAAACCTTTCCCACAAATTAAAATATACTGAGTCAAATTAAAAACTTCACATTTTTAAAAGTAATCCAAAGCACGAGAATCTGATGGCACACAAGTTCAGTAGCGTTTATGGCCACCATGTGCGTTGACAACTGCCACACAACGCCTCCGCATGGACTTTGTGATGCTTGTGAACATATGATTGGGAAGACGACGCCATTAATGCTGCAAAATGGACGGCCAGTCCATATAACGTTGACTCCCGCATTCTGAAGGAAATTCCTACTTGAAGGTGAGCAGTTCTCAGACTGTTTGCGAACTCAGTCTTACCCTAAACAGTTCATTTCTGGTTGATGTAGCCGTCAAAAATCGGTTACGGAGGTGACGTGAGACAATCTGACGTTCCTCAGCTTGTGTGGTCAGACGTGGTCGACCTGGCCGAGGGCGATCAGCACTGGTACCCGTTTGCTGTAGGCGCGTCTGTAAATCATAAACAGTCTGTCGACTACAACCCATCGTCCTTGCGACTTGAGCTGCGGACGTTCCTGTCTGCAACATGCCGATGGCACGTTCACATTGCACATTTGAAAGGTGTGGCATGACAAATGGCCGTAAAGACTTTGTTTTCTTGTGTTTTTCTTTTTTTGTTAATGACTGCTATCAAGTATGGCTGAAAACACGTGCGGTATTATGGCCACGTGACCAGTTGCACGTGAAAAAACACTTTTGCCACTATAGTGCTGTGCACATGATTTTGATCGATTCACCTGCACAAAAACGGGTGTTATCTGAACACAATACGTGGCCATTACTGTTTAAATACACAATAAGGGCCCACAATGATAACTGGTCCAAATGTTAAAATTTTAGGATTGTGAAGTTTTTAATTTGGATCAGTATACATAGGTTAGTCTCTCTCACAGACCCTGAAATAAAGGTTTTCTCAGGAGTCGGTATATACAATGTTTATTCCTAATACATGATGTTAAATATTTATTGTTGTTCCCAATACAGGATATTTACCATCACATAAGCGCGATAACCCCTTTTCATATAATATCATTTCTAAAAGGCTGTTCTCATCTTTCATAGACAGAAACTAAACACTGCAAGTTTACCTGGAATGTGCGCCTTAATATACTTTTTCAAAAGAAACGCAATACGGATATCTTTGGCCATAAAGGCAAACTAAGCGGACCAAGAGGTGCAAAATGAAGAGGTTTCATGTGCTATAGTGTCAGTGACAAATGTCCTGGATCAGAATGATCACAACAAGGACATGCAAACCATTAGACGGGAAACACGTACGATTCGGAAAAACGCATATTTACGGATATTTACAGACCGCCGTCATATAGCTGGAATATTGGTGAGTGCGGCGTTAAACAAGCAACAGACAAAAAAACAGAGTATTTGAAGGTAGTGTCCTCTGGCAGTTTCTGCAGCAGTAACAAAGCGATCTTGAAGATGCTGTCGCACAATCTGACGATCCTGACGTCGAGTGGTTGCCGGTCATCTGTATTGTTGGTGGTCTGGTACCGTTGCTGGAGCCTGTATATTGTCCAGCTTGCAATCGTCCAAAGGCTTGGTGTCGCTGATTTCTTGTCAATCTTGGCGTGTGGTAGCAATTCAATAACGGATGCATGTTATCCGATCTCGGTGATGTTTTATAGGGCAAGAAAGTGGGAACGCATGCGGATTTTAATTTGCACGGAACTCACGTGCATCGGATTACCATGGCCATTGCCGTGATGCGTTTGGGCCATCAGTTTTATTGTCATCTGCTTTATTTTTTTCATCAAATTTCATTTTTCCGGACAATTTTAATGTTAAATTTTAGAAACTTTGACAAAAAATACCCAGACATTTAGTTGATAATTTTTCATGCAATGTTACTTGGGGTCATGCTTCTTTTGCGGTTCAGTATATGTATTTTGTATTTCTTGTGTGTGTTGGTGTTGGTGATGGTCGGGGAGAGGGTTCTTATGGGGAGGGGTTTAAGTTTAATGATATTTTCTGCTTGATGAATATGACTCTAGTCGGTAGAATAACACTTCACTACAAAAATATACCCCAAAATAAGTGTGATCCATTACCGACAAAGTGCTAGCCTAGCATTAACACAGCAGGAACATTTGTAGGTATCACGATTCAGCCAAATATAAACATGGGATTCCCATGAAATACCGCACATTCATCTACCCTGTCAAAAAGTGTATGACATAAATGTCTCCTCGAGTGTGACATGGTTTATACAGCAAACATGTCCGGCCAAGATGTGGGGAAGTAGGCAGAAAACCCACGACAGAACACGCGTGGAATATTGACCTCGACTCCTCCACACCCGACTTATGAACAGTTTGTAAATTAAATTGAGGTGCATATATTGTTTCTGACTGAAGTAGAGTAACATAACCATAACTGCCGACATCGATGACTACTACTACTACTACCACTACTACTGCTGCTACTACTACTACTACTACTACTACTACTTCTACTACTACAACTGCTACTACTACTACTACTACTACTACAACTACAACTACCACTGCTACTTTTACTACTACTACTACTACTACTACTGCTACCACTACTGCTACTTCTTCTACTACTACTACTACTACGACTACCACTGCTTCTACTACTACTACTACAAGTAGTAGTACTGCTACCACTAATGCTACTAGTACTACCACTTCTACTACTACTCCGACTACGACTACAACTACTACTACTACTACCACTATTACTTATACTAATACTACCACTACTACTACTACTACTACTACATCTGCTACTACTACTGCTACCACTTCTACTGCTACTACTACTACCACTACTACTACCACTACTACTGCTCCTACTACTTCTACTACTACCACTACCACTACTACGGCGAATACTACTACCACTACTAATACTACTGCTACTGCTCCTCCTCCTCCTCCTACTACTACTACTTCCACTACCACTACTACGGCCACTACTACCACCACTACTACTCAAACACGTTAGTCTATCACGGCGGGGTACACCAGAAATGGGCTTCACAAATTGTACCCAAGAGGGGAATCAAACCGGATCTTTGGCGTAACGAGAGAACGCTTTAACCACTGAGCTACCCCATGGCTCCAGTCTTTTGTTAGATGAAGTGGACATTGACATCTGCAACAGGTCAAAGTGCTTCAAACAAACTCGAGTCTGTTTGCATATTTTGTCGCTAACAGATTCAAACGAATAACAGGATCAACATCAGAATAAGAATATTATAATTTACTCTTGTTCTCAATTGTTTTTCAAATGAATGAGGGATGAATTATGAGGTAAAAACGCGTTTGCTCTGTGACAAAAAGGTGAGGTTGAGTGCACACTGCAGCCTGCTCTTGATGTGACATTCCACGTTACTGGGATGCTAACCTGTACACTCTGCATGGCCCCTTGGTAATGATTCTCAACCCTCTATTGATTTCTTCCATCGAGGTCTTGCTGGGAATAGTGGGGAAAGAGTGAAAGCACAATCGTAGTGATGTATATATTTTTGCCAATTGTTTTAAGGAAGAGCCAGCCGCCTCCTTGCCATATTTTATATAAAATAAAACAAAGAATCTGCTTTAATGTTTTTGAATCGCAGAAATGTTTCATTCTGTCTAAACATGATGGTACACCACTATTCAACACAAATAAATCAGGAAAAAGGAAAAACGTATTCTTTGATCTATGGCGGCATATTATATTAAAAAATGCGGTACTATAGAAATACTTACACATCTATCTTTTAACGTCAAAATCAATTTGTCAGAATTGGCACAGCTATCTCGCCTTTTGCACCAAATGCAATATGTTTGGGTGGATTATCGAAACGGGTTATTGTCTTGTGTAAACGTTTTCTATTATCATAGGGGCGATCGGGGAGGAATATAAGTAATTCATCTTAAACTTGAGTAAAATGTGTTCCACATATCAAGATCTGTGACTCCTTTTCGGAACGTTCTGAGATCGCTGACCTGTGTACCATGTGTAGTTGTCGTCATGGTAGAACCTCAAAACACTGACGTTATCTCTTATATGTCATCGGATTTTATCTGACGAATGGTTCAGGACTACGAATTGATCTGACTTATAACAAACTGGTTTCCGAATCATAACATTGTGATTATGGTTTTAAACAAAAGTGGTAAACGTCAGAATTTGTTTGCTTGTTTGTTGTTTAACGCCGCACGCAGCAATATTTCAGCCATACCATGGGTAAATGTCTGAATCCTGCATCTTTATGAACCTTTCTCACACATGGAGTTGATATATATCTGCAATCGCTACTTTCAAAGCGGTGTTAAACCAAACTATGACGAACTCACTCACTCACACACTCACTCTCTATAACATTTAAAAAGGTACTTCGAACGGTTCTATAAATTGGTGCAAACAATTACAGGCGCCAAGAAAGCACGGATACAGTTTTTTTGGGAAGGGAGAGTGCAAAATGAATTCAAATAATCTGCGAAGCAATTTGCGTTTTGTAGTCTATTGTTTTTTGTTCAAAACATATCACCTGCTGGATAGGAGGTTTCTGTGGATTATTAAAATATTCGAGGCTTTAACAAAATATCTGATGTCTCAGTTAGTCAGTAATGTTTACAGAACTGTTCATGTCTCTCATGTAATGGGTTTCCAAACAAAATCACCAGGTGAAGGAGAATTCACGCTACTGCTTCAGTGAGAAAAATTCAACATCACTACTCATAGGTTTGGAATCGCATGTAAGAACACATAACAATTGACAGTGTTGTTATCTACTTCTGTTTCACGCACTCAGTAAATCAATCTGTTTCTCGTAGACCCTGAGCCACCTTTCCCATAGGAACTCAATAATGGTCAGTGCCCGAACAAAATATGCACTGCGTCACTCCTCATCTTCCCGCATATTGTACATGCTTCACTTGTTGTCAAACACACATTTGAGTTCGAAAAAAAGTCACGAAAGGCGAGCGGAATTAGCCGCGGGCCAACCTGATTGGCTGACCTACTTCATCTTCCCGAATCAATTGTGTGAACTGGGCCAGCCCAAGTTGTCTATAAATGTTCATCCCCAGACAAGACAAACTAACTAACTAGTTGCCATCTCATCACAAACCAGTCAGGTTTAAGGTCCAGGACATCGAAATCCTCCCCCAAACTATCCGACAATGTTCTTTTATAGTTGTGATGGGTTATCTGTAGTCATTAGTGTATGTATGATGTAGGCTATGAATGTATCCATACACTCGCCTTTTTGGTGTGTGGTGAGGTAAAATGGGGTTTACCGTCTCGTTCATGATTATTGCACTTGTGTGTATGTGGTTGTTTGTTCTAGTCCGGACCAATACCGATTTTATAGTACTATCCCACTGAGATACCATGCCGCAGTTTAACAAGAATACCTCACTCAGACACAGCATAATGACTCCGTCGGCCCCTGTTCATCTTCCAAGGGCAAGAGAGTTTATTGACTACAACAGACCAGTTTCCTCCCTTGACGATCAAGGCTGGTATTATGGAGTTATATTTTGGCTGGACTAACGACTCTATGCATAGTCCAATTAAAATAGCTCACCGAAATCGAAATCCGGTTCGTAAACTGTCATGCAGATTTCGGTCGATTGCAGGATTTGCAAAGTATGTGCACCGCCAACTCGTTGTCAACAGATATTTTCCTAATCTCTTCATGTTTTTAATCAAGGTGCTCACTTGATTTGGTGCACTTCACGATGTAACACCCGTTTTATCACAATATAGATCTTGATTATCGATCAGATCGTCTTGACTGGGCGCGGCTGATACGAGAGATGGAACCTGATTGGTCCATAGCAGAGGCTTAGAAGGGACATAACTCATAATAGCCACTGGTGGCGCTACGATCGAGCCCCCGAATTCCAGCCTAGTTCGGCAAGGATGGAAACAGGACGTTTAAAATCAGTTAACTCTCTTGCCTCGGGAAGATGGCCCCTGTTTAGCCCCTTAATGCCGAGCGCCAGACAGGGTAACAACAAGTACCATCTTTTAAAGTCATTTGGCATGATGTGACCGGGGATCAAACCCGCGTCTTCCGCTCCCCAGGCGGACACTATACCACTAGATACCATTTGATGCCCCGTGATACCCCAAACATTCTTTTATGTCATGACAGAATAACTAATATTAGCTCACTTGTGCACAACAGCAAATCCAAGAAGGCCAGGAGACGTATACCATTTGATTTATTTCTTTGTAAATCCCGAAAGCAAGTTAAAAGAAAACAAAATGCAAAAGTCGTTGGCCCTCCAAGATAGACATGTCTTCAAATAATATAAGCAGATACCGTGTTGATTTTCCCCTAGAAATACTTTCAAATATCAGTATTTGCACCGAAACATTTTCAGCTTTGTGAATCCCTCTCTAGTCAGTGATGAATGCGCAACCATATCTTGAATCCATTTTCAGAATATTATTCTTTGTATTCTGTCAGACCGGAACTGTAAAACATGAAAGGGCGTCTTCCATTATACAAAACAGACAAAAATATTTTTTCACGAGATTCAATAAAAATCGTTAAAAAATCCAGAGATCGACAAGTACCATACTAGGAAGACTGATCTCATTGATACAACGCCTCTCGCCTATTGCTCTCAGAAACGAAGAATCTGTTCCGATGCTGTTGCACATATCAATGTCTGATAAGTTAGAAAAACAAAAACAGTTACATATTTGATCACTTGCTGCCAATGATAATTATTGTTTACAGTTTGTGTTTGTTCCTGGTGAAAATATGCAGTCTGTGGAGTTATTTTTGTTGACGTATTTACTTCGGCTATGTAGTTATAAACGGGCGTACAGGCTTTGCGTAAATCCTCAACGCGAATTTACATGGTATGCACGCCTGCTTACACGTTAATACCTCCATAATCTGTACACATATTGAAGCTAATGCTAATTAACATGATTTCCGGGGTTTTACTTTTAAGAGGTATAACCTGGCCCGACAAGAAAGGCATGCCGTCACTTGAGGTTTATAACGACATTTAGAAGAGACGAAAATAACATGATTTTCTTTTTGCATATGATGTCTTCTGTGCATTCGAGATTTATGCATTCAGATTTAGAATGACAATACATGTAAAGTATTCAGAAGCATGTATACACAAGACCATGACCAGAGTTTTTATTTCAAATTTCCAAAAGCCAGATTTTTCTTTGTGACGATCAGCGCCAGCTTCTGGTGTGATTTCACCTTTGCGGTGCAATTGAATGTGTTCTTTCTACGACGATTTCAAAACAGTGTCATGAGACTCTTTATCAGAAGTTGTTTGATCCGGGTTACAGCAATGGTGGCGCTTTCAGGAAGTGTTGAGTTAGGCAGGTGTAGGACACTTCAAACTTTGCCACATCAGTGATCAAAATGGTGTTAAAACTCTCTGTTGGGGTGTCATGTGTTCCCGTGTTTGTTCAAAGAACATATGTCCTCGCGAAACATGCTGGATATCCTGTGAAAACTTGTGTTTCTGTTCTGTTCTTCCTACATGCATTAGTCCTAAACATATCCTGTCTCGAACCAAACATTGTATTGTTCATAAGCTTTACCTAATTCCCGAGGACGCAATCCTTACACGTGGTTCTGCAGATCCGGTTTCGTTTCTGGTTCGTCTCGCCCATGCAGCTGTCCTTGAGGCAAGTCCTTGTTCTAGTGTCGTCGACAAGGCGTTGTTTGGTGGTACAGTCACAGTAACAGGCGTTGCTCTTCCACGGAGTCCAGTCAGTAAAATCTGAAACGGACGTCCAATACAAGTACATGAAATAAAGGTTTGATCCACACAAGGACATTACCTCTTTGTTTGTTTGGTAGGGGTGGAGGTGGGTCGAATATTAACATACCGCCCTCATATAGCTGGAATATTATTGAGTGTGGCATGATACCAAACTATGTTAAATGATGGTGCTTGGCGCCCGACGAGAACAAGGACTGGTCAACAGCAACATATCTCAGTGGGCCTGCTCTATCTCAGTGGGCCTGCTCTATCTCAGTGGCACTATAAAACTGACTGAAATCTGGACTAATGAAGGCCGCCACACGCAAACACTTTGTTATGAGTCTAATAATCTGAACACGACCTTAAACCCCATTTCATCTTCCCTCTCCCGTGAATATCTGGGTTAGAAGTTTTCTTCAGCAATCAATGCTTGTTGTAAAGGGAACTAAGTGGATCAGTTGGGCATGTTCACGGAACTGATAGATGTTTGTCGTCGTATTCCAGTTGCGTGTGTTTTGATGCCCATTATGGCAAATATTGGATTGTCTGGTCCAGACTCGATTACTTCAGACCGTCGTCATAAAGCTGGAATATTAGTAAGAACAACGTAAATTATACCACTATGATTCACTATGCCCATTGCTTCGGGGGTCGTTATTCTTCGTCATTATTATTCGTAACGACCAGATCCCCTCTGTGGTGTAGTGGTAGAGCACCCTCCCGGAGAGCGGAAGGTCCGGGGTTCCATCCCCGGCCGCGTCATTCCAAAAGACGTTAAAAGATGGTTCTTCTTTTTACCCTGTCTGGCGCTTGGCATTCAGGGGCTAAAACAAGGTCTGGTCGGCTCGGAGTCAGTACACTGTGTCTGAGTGGCTATTCATGTTAAACTGCGGCATTGTGAGCTAGCACTATAAATCGGCATCAGTCCGGACCAGTACAAGCAGCCCCAAACGCACGCGCACGTGCATGCACGTCGCTTAATGAGTGCAATAATCTTTGACGCGACGTTAAACCTAATTTTAACTCAACTCGTAACGACCAAAACACGCACAACGCGCCAAGGTCGGACGGGAGTCGAACAAGCCTCGATTCGACTGTTATACATCGTCACGTGATGACCATCGCCGTCGTGACCCAGGCAGAAGGCCTCTTCGTTTGAGTGAGTTAGTTAGGTTTACTTTATCATAGGAGGCACGGGTGGCCCATTCGTCTAAGGCGTCGCGATTCGTTCTGCAGAGTTGCGTCCCTTCGGCACGCCAGAAACCTATGATTGTGGGTTCGAATCCCGAATCGCCCCGATTATCTTTCTAGGTTTCTCAGCACCATACCCGTGCTACACCTTACACCATACCCATGGGTAACGTCTGGCACCTGCATCACTTTTGGCTTTCCTCCCACATTAAGCTGACGCGCCGTGATATAACTGGATTACTCCACCATACGAGGTGTATGTTCTAAGTGTTCTAATACGCTACTTTTTAACGCTACAACGTAACAAGGAGATATGTTTTGTGCAGACGAGAAACGGGAATAGACATGTGGTGAGAGAGTATCCGTAACCTACAAGACGGCTCGTCCCTCTTTCGAAGGCCGCCGTGCATCGGAACGGCGCAAGCCAATCAGAATTATAATATTTTATTTTCTTCAAAAATAGAAACACAAAACCGATATTGTTGGCCATAAGAGCAAAATTTACGGACCAAGATGTTCAAAATGAAGAGGTTTAATGTGTTATAGTGTCAGTGACAAATTTCCGGGATCAAATGATCACAACCAGGACATGCAAACCATTAGTCGGGAAACACGTACGATTCGGAAAAACGCACCCAGTGCAGTAAAAAATGGGCCATGGAGCTGCACGTGCAGCAGTACTATGAACGGTATTAAAATGCAAGGTTTTTTATTGCCTGGCATCTACGTCAATCGAACAGTGACAGCTCAACAACATGCCATGATTAACAGAAGTGCAAAGAAACAGCGTCAAATGCCGCTTGCTAGCTGGGGAATCCCGATCAGCTGAAGCCAGTGTTTTCAATGTAGCGCCGAGCACCATCACAAGGCTATGGGATCGGTTTCAACAGCATGGGTCAACACGTGATCGGCCAAGTTCGGGAAGCCTATGAGCAACCACCCCTGCCTAAGATCGCTACATTCGACTGCGCCACATACGTGAAAAGACGATCACAGCCACTTCAACCACATCAGAAATATCCGGACTGCACAGATTTTCCGACCAGACCGTACGAAACCATTTAAGAGCAGCAGGTCTACGAGCAAGACGTTCTGTTCGACGCGTCATATTGAGTCGACAACATCGCCAACAACGACTGCATTGGTGGTTAACTGCGATGGAGAGATGTCTGGTTCAGCGACAAATCGAGATTTCTCCCCGATCGAGGGAATGGAAGAGCACGGGTCTGCAGACGTCGGGGAGAACGATACGCCGGAAACTGCGTACATGAAGTGGACATGTTTGGTGGTAGTAGCGTTATGATGTGGGCGGTTATCCCTCATCATGGCAGGACAGTTTTGGTCCCTATCCAGGGCAATCGTACGGCTCAACGATACATCAACGAAATTCTCCTGCCACATGTCCTGCTAATTGCAGCCAAAGGCAAAGGTGTATTCCAAGAGGACATCATGGATCACAAGATCCTGTCATCCCATCTATACAACACCAACATTGATGTTCTCCCCTGGCCCTCCAGAACCCCAGATTAGAAACCGATAGAGCACCTGTGGGATGAATTGGATAGACGGCTACGCCGACGTCAACCACAACCCCAGACGTTGCAGCAGTTGGCTTTTGCGTTGCAGGCAGAGTGTGGGCTACAGAATCACATATCCAAGGAAGGTGATTCGCATACTCGTCTCTTCCATGGGCAGGAGATGTCAGGCCGCTATCGATTCCAACGGGGGAAATACGCGTTATTGATGGTAGCTGACCTCCACCTTGGACTTTTCCTATGTACCGATAACTGAGAGGACTACAATGACCAAATGTTCTCTCCACAACATCTTGGCTACCTCACACAAATCTGGCTTTGTGTTTCTTATTTTGAAAAGCATATATATATTTTTAATATATATATATATCCAATCCAATATATATATTCCTTCCTTGTTGGCATGTTTGATAAATGGGATAGAACCATTTTCAGCAGCGACATGTGCATTAACATTTCGTGTCATCTCGCTATTGTAACGAAATCATATACATAATACATGGATTTTAATGACCAAAATGACGAAATAACGAAAACGTGGTTATGTTTGCAAATTTGATGACACAAACTTCGTGCATTATGCCACATATTGTCCAATTGTTGTATGCTGGGTTTGGCGGAAATGTGACACGCCAAGTATAAAAACGAGAACAAAAACATTTTGATTTGATCAATTGTCATAGTGTTTAATGATAGGGCCTGCCATTGATTATGAACTTTGACATTTTATTTTATTCCTATAACAAGTAATTCATCTTGAATTTTTTATGATTACATTAAGAAATAAATCTAAAACAGATCTAATAATTTGGAAGATATAAAAGGTTAATTTTAATCAAATACTATGTTTAGTTTTGAGAAAGGAGGGGTTAAAGAAGATAATAAAGAAGATATTTACCTACGGTGTACTCTAATCTCGTACCATTGTAAGCAAAAAGGTAATCTGACCAATGATGAATTGTAACATTGCTTCCACTGAAGATCCTTTTGGATGTACTACACAAATTAAGACAGCCGTCATCTGAAGAAGAAATAAAGAAAACATCGTGTTTATCGTGTGTGGATTATAGTGTACCGTTTTAAAATCAGATATTGTACTCAGATACTACACATGTAAATCTAATCACATTTCCAAAGGAGATCGGGGGGGGGGGGGGGGGGAGGGGGGGGGGGGGGGGGGGTAGCCTAGTGGTTAAAGCGTTCGCTCGTCACACCGAATATTGCTAAAAGCTGTGTAAAACCAAACTCACTCACTCACTCCAAAGGAGATCACATCATATGAGAACCCTGAGCAAAATTTGACAATCCAATGTAAACGACGGATTGTGGATTATTGAGCCAATCACCCACCGGCTTTCTGAATGATTCTGTTTTAAACACCTCGATTCGGAAATGTCCATCTTAGCTAATGAAAATCCCCACAAAACCCAGATATACTCTTTATGATACACCCGTTGAGGTGTACATGCCAATACCCCCAAACGACGGAATGTGTAAAATATCCACAACAATAATATGTTAGGGCGGTGCTACTTTGTTTTCATTTGGTTCCGATTTAGAAGCTTCGACAGTGAGTAAAAGGTGGCCCCGTAGGGGTGGCCATCTTCACGCGTACATGTATCGCGTCGAAATTAAAGATGTGAATATAATGAGATTGAAGTCCCTCCAAACTGCAATTTTGGTGATATCCTTTCACTTGACTTACTTTAAACCATGTGGATAGACTCCATCTTACTTCCTTCTCTCAATACTATCGCCGCTAATACCGTCTGTCTTACCTTCCTCTCTGGGGATACCCTCTGTTTTACCTTCCTCTCCGGGGATACCTTCTGCCTCACTTCCATCACTGAGGATACCCTCTGTCTCACTTCCATCTGTAGGGATACCGTCTCTCTCACTTTCATCTCTGGGAATACCCTCTGTCTTACTCCCTTCGCAGTGGATACCCTCTGTCTCACTTCATTTCAGGGGATATGCTCTTTCTTACTCCCATCTCTGGGGATACCCTCCGTCTTAGTCACATCTTATGGGATACCCTCCGTCTTATTCCCATATCAGTGGATACCCTCTGTCTTACTCCCATATCAGGGGATACCCTCTGTCTCATGTCCATCTCAGGGGATATACTCTGACTTACTCCCATCTCTGGGGATACCCCCCGTCTTTCTCCCATCTGAAAGGATACCCTCTGTGTTACTACCATCTCAAGGAATACCCTCTCCCTAACTGCCATCTCTGGGGATACCCTCTGCCCTACTCCCATCTCATGGGATACTCTCCGTCTTATTCCCATCTCAGTGGATACCGACTGTCTTACTCCCATCTCCGGGGATACCCTCTGCCTAACATCCATTTCAGGGAATACCATCTGTCTCCCTTCCATCTCTTGGGATACCCTCTGTCTTACTCCCATCTCAGGGGATCCCGACTGTCTTACTCCCATCTCAGGGGACACCCTCTGCCTAACATCCACTTCAGGGAATACCATCTGTCTCCCTTCCATCTCTTGGGATACCCTCTGTCTTACTCCCATATCAGGGGATACCCTCTGTCTTACTCCCATCTCAGGGGATCCCGACTGTCTTACTCCTATCTCAGGGGACACCATCCCATCTGAAGGGAAACCCTCCGTCTTACTCCAATCTCTGTGGATACCCTCTGTCATACATCTCAAGGGATACCCGCTGTCTTATTTTCTTACTCCCATCTAAAGGGATACCCTCTGTCTCACTTCCATCTCAGGGGATACCCTCTGTCTTACTCCCATCTCAGGGGATACCCTCTGTCTTACTCCCATCTCTGGGGATACCCTCCATCTTACTCCCATCTAAGGGGAAACCGACTATCTTACTCCCAATGTCTGGGGATACCATATGTCTTACTTCCATCTCAAGGAATATCCTCTGTATTTCTACATACGTAGGGGGATAGCTTTGTCTTACTACCATCTATGGGGATACCCTATGTCTCATTTCCATCTCAGGGGATACCTCTCTCTTACTCACATCTCACATCTCAGGGGGTACCCTCAGTATTACTTCCATCTCTGGGGATACCCTCAGTCTTACTACCATCTCAAGGGATACCCTCTGTCTTATTCCAATCTCAGGGGACACCTTCTGTCTTAATACCATCTCTGGGGATACCCCCAGTCTAACTACCATCTGAAGGGAAACCCTCCGTCTTACTCCAATCTCTGTGGATACACTCTGTCCAACTCCCATCTCAAGGGATATACCCTGTCTTACTCCAATCTCAGTGGATACCCTCTGTCTTACTTCCATCTCAGGGGATACCCTCTCTCTTACATCCATCTCAGCAGATACCATCTGTCTTACTACCATTTCAGGGAATACCCTCTGCCTAACTGTCATCTCAGGAAATACCCTCTGCCTAACTGCCATCTCTGGGGATACCCTCTCTCTTACTACAATGTCAGCAGATACCCTCCGTCTTACTCCAATTTTAGGAGATACCCTCTCTCTTACTCACATCTCAAGGGGTACTCTCAGTATTACCTCCATCTCTGGGGATACCCTCAGTCTTACTACCATCTCAAGGGATTCCCTCTGTCTCACGTCCATCTCAGGGGATATGCTCTGTCTTACTCCCATCTCAGGGGATACCCTCTGTCTTACTCCAATCTCAGGGAATACCCTCTGTTTTACTTCCCTCTCAGGGAATACACTCTGTTTTATTCCGATGTCTTATTCCCACCTCAGAAGATACCCTCTATCTTATGCCCATCTCAGAAGATCCCCTCTGTTCTTCTCCAATCTCAGTGGATACCCGCTGTCTTATTCCCATCTCAAGGGATACCCTCTGTCTTATGCCCAACTCAGAGGATACCCTCTGTCCTACTTCCATCTCAGGGGATACCTTCCGTCTTACTTACATCTCTGGGGATACCCTCTGTCTTACTCCCGTCTGAGGGGATATACCCTCTGTGTTACTACCATCTCAGGGAATACCCTGTGTCTTACTGCCATTTCAGGGGATAGCCTGTGTCTCACTTCCATCTGAGGGGATACTCTCTGCCTTACTCCCATCTCGGGGGGTACCCTCCGCCTTACATCCATCTCGAAGGATACCCTCTATCTTACTTCCATCTAAGGGGATACCCTCTGTCTTACACCAATCCTCTCTCTCTTACTACAATATCAGGATTATACCCTCCGTCTTACTCCAATCTCAGCAGATACCCTCTCTCTTAATCACATCTCAGGGGATAACCTCTGCTTTACTCCGATCTCATGGGATACCCTCTGTCTCACTTCCATCTCAGGGAATAACCTGTGCCTTACTGCCATCTCAGGGGAAACCCTCTGTCTTACTCCCATCTCAGGGGATACCCTCTGTCTTACTCCCATCTTATGGGATACCCTCTGTCTTCCTACCATCTCAAAGGATACCCTCTGTCTTACTACTATCTCAAGGAATACCCTCTGTCTTATTCCCAACTCAGAAGATACCCTGTCTTACTTCAATCTCAGGGGATACCCTCTGCTTCTCTGCCTTATGCTCATCTCAGAAGATACCCTCTGTCCTACTCCCATCTCAGGGGATACCCGCTGTCTCATTCCCATCTCAGGAGATGCCCTCTGTCTTTCTCCTATCTCTGAGGATACCTTCTCTCTTACTACAATGTCAGGACATACTCTCTGTCTTACTCCCATCTCAGGAAATACCCACAGTCTTATTCCCATCGCAGGGGATACCCTCTGTCTTATGCCCCTCTCAGAAGATACCCTCTGTCCTACTCCTATCTCTGGGGATACCCGCTGTCTTATTCCATCTCAGGAGATACCCTCTGTCTTATTCCTATCTCAGGAGATACCCTCTGTCTTATGTACATCTCAGAAGATACCCTCTGTCCTACTCCTATCTCTGGGGATACCCCCTGTCTTATTCCATCTCAGGAGATACCCTCTGTCTTACTCCTATCACAGGGCATACCCTCTATCTTACTACAATGTTAGGAGATACCCTCCGTCTTACTCCTATCGCACGAGATACCTTCTCTCTTACAACAGTCTCAGGGGATACTCTCTGTCATACTCCCATCTCAGGGGATAGATACCCTCTGTTTTACTCCCATTTCTTGGGATACCATCCGATCTTTCTCCGATCTCATGGGATACCCACTGCCTTATTTCCATTTCTTGGGATACCCTCTGTCTTACTTCCATCTCAGGGGATACCCTCTGTCCTACTCCAATCTCTGGGGATACCGACTGGCTTACTCCCATCTCAGGGGATACCGACTGTCTTACTCCCATCTCAGGGGATACCCTCTGTCTTATCTAAATCTGTAGGGATACCCCCTGTCTTACTTCCATCTCTCAAGATACCCTCCATATTACTTTCATCTCTGCCCCTGCCTCTAACGTTCATATCTCTGAGGATACCATCCGTCTTATTTCCATCTCTGTGGATACCATCTGCCTTACATACATCTCAAGGGATACCCGCTGTCTTATTTTCTTCTCTGGGGATACCCTCTGTCTTACTCCCATCTCTTAGGATAACCTCTGTCTCACTTCTATCTCAGGGGATAACCTCTGTCTTCCTCCCATCTGTGGGGATACCATCCGTCTTATTTTCATCTCTGGGGATACCATCTGTGTTATTTCCATATCAGGAGATACCCCCAGTCACCTTCATCTCATTGGATAACCTCTGTCTTATCTTAATCTGTAGGGATACCCTCTGTCTTACTTCTATCTCAGGGGATACCCTCTGTCTTACTCCCATCTCTTAGGATAACCTTTGTCTCACTTCTATCTCAGGGGATAACCCCTGGTTTCCTCCCATCTCTGGGGATACCATCTGCCTTCTATCCATCTCTGGGGATACCATCTGCCTTACATACATCTCAAGGGTTACCCGCTGTCTTATTTTCTTCTCTGGGGATACCCTCTGTCTTACCTTCATCTGTATGGAAGCCTTCCGTCTTACCTGCATCTCAGGGGATACCCTCTGTCTTACTCCCATCTCTGGGGATACCATCTATCTTATGTCCATCTCTGGGGATACAATCTGTCTTATATCCATCTCTGGGGATACCATCTGTCTTATGTTCATCTCTATGGATACAATCTGCCTTACATACATCTAAAGGGATACCCGCTGTCTTATTTTCTTCTCTGGGGATACCCACTGTCTTATTTTCTTCTCTGGGGATACCCTCTGTCTTACTCCCATCTCAGGGGATACCCTCTGTCTTCCCTTCATATTAGGGGATACCCTCCGTCTTACTCCAATTTCAGGGGATATCCTCTGTGTTATTTCCATATCAGGGTATGCCCTCCGTCACCTTCATCTCATTGGATAACCTCTGTCTTATCTTAATCTGTAGGGATACCCTGTGTCTTACTTCTATTTCAGGGGATACCCTCCGTCTTACTTCCATCTCCTGGGATACCCTCTGTATTACTTTCATCTCTGGTAATGCTTTAGGTATACAGAATAAACGCTATGTATTTAGCTCACCAAGTCTCGCTAAATAGAATGCATATTCCTAATGAAGTATAATTTCCATCCCCAAAAACACTCGCGTGATAACCTCTATATACTTACCGTCACATATTCGTACACCGTCACAACAACACTCAATATTGTGAGACATAACCTCCACCTTTACTTCCCTCGCACCAGTGATGCTACTTTCGATCATGACTTCGCAATCTACACTGTCAAAATAAGGACCGTTCCCGAAGTTGGGCGTCACAACTTCCTGGACAGTGGTGTCAGCAAAAACCAGACTCGGTAGAGTACAGACTGCAACAGACATATGGCACACATAGTAATATAGTCATGAAAGTGATACACTTCCATTTGCATCGGGTTTTATTACCCTGGCAATGAATATGATTCCAGACATCAACGCCAGAGAACAATCAGTGCACTCAGCCTACATCACTCAGGTAAGATAGATGCTTTCGTCTGTCCCTTATCAATAATGCTCATTTGTATCAAGCACTGGCCATTACAATAGCCAATTCAACGTGAAACTACACTATACTTCTCGAGAACAATTGGGCATTTCGTTTTTGATTGTAGCTTTGTCGACCAGTCGTGCAGTTTATCGGGTAGTTCATACATAAAGCTTACCCAAATGTCTCAAGATGTGGTAATGGTCAACAGTCCATAAGAACAGGGCACCTGGCATATGCAAATGAGCCACAACACAAGAGGGGGTTCACAAGCAAGTTTCCATGGTCAGTAGAGAGTGTGTCCAGTTCATGCATCGATGCAGACATGGCACCTTCGCCTCATTGATTGTCGAGTCCTTTTCTAATGATATCGGCATGTCCTTTGGACTCGACAAATGCAACATTCTTCATTTGGAACGTGGCAAGGTAGTAGTGTTAAGATCAGTCAGTATACCTGAGGGAAGGGGGTGATTTATTGACCATCCCGTGAAAGGTCAGGCCTAGACATACTTAGGGAAGCAGATTAGGGACAAATTCCAGAATGCCTGTATCAAGAAACAACTTCGGGCAGAACACAAATGTAGACTCAAGAAAATCTGGAGTTCAGAGCTGAAGTAAAAGCCACAAATACTTATGCTGTACCCCATATCCTGTTGGTGTTGTTATTAGACGAAACAAGAATATTGACGGTATTGACACTCTCACACGAAGCATCATGTCAGACAATAGATCCAACTACCCCTCACTCTTCCTTCAATTGCTTATATTTACCAATCGTAATGGCATGGCGTGGTTTGATTAACGTTGAGGCTCTTCAGGATAGAATGGTTTTGTGCACTTTTGCACACATCTATTTGTCTCATGATCCTCTTGTGAAACATGTCAAGACTAATTATGGAAACAAGGCATTCCACCGTATTCGTAAACGAGCCAAAGATGAGAGACATAATCTCATTATCAATATTGATTTTGTTAAAGCTTCTGTACTGCTGGACGATGTAAACCAAGTGAAGTGCCATATCAAATCGGCCCAGACTCCGTTTTTTTCAAGGGGAGGCTATCGAAACGAGCACTGCATCGAGTTTATGTGCAGTGTGTTGAGAAAATGAGCAACCCTGAAGAGTCCTTCACATGAATGAAGTCGTCTGGCCTGAAAAATTAAAACAGAAGCCTTTCTGTTTGCTGCTCAAGATCGGTCACTTCCACTCGAAACCGTCAATATAGGATTTTGCATCAAAATGTTAGTGTAAAATGTAAATTATGTAATGAAATTAATGAGACTGTCAAACACATTGTCAGTGGATGGCAAGCTTTGGCACAAAAACAGTATCTTAAGCGACATGATGCAGTGGCTCGATGATTGTATTACCGTCTTCGCCATGCTTGTGGTTTTGACACAGAGGTCAATCAACGGTTCGGCCAAAAATATGTAGAGGGCGTCATGGAAAATGATAAATACAAAATTCTCAGGAATAGGCCCGTTTCAAGTCCAACAAACCTGATCTCGTCCTATTTGATAAATCCAATGTATATCATATATCTGCAAATATGCAGACCTCACTTTCGCATTGTCACGCTTGCATCCCAAGTACCAAGCTGTCCGACTCCCCATTGTTCTCGGTGCCTTAGGTTTGGCACCTCCCAATCTGTTATCTGACATTGTGTGAGTACATGGGTTTTCTGCCAGGAATACAGGCCTTCTGCCAATCTGGATAATGCAGAATGTTGCAGTGTTGGGGAGTCTTCACATTCTCCAAAATGTTCTCGGTGATTTCGATTAGGTAGCGCTTCCTTGGAGCGGTTCCATTCACTGTCTGGGCTTTTGTAAAGGGACGAGGGCCCTGGGCTGATTAAGAACAAAACGTGACTTTTCTTGTAGGGTAGACAGTCTTGGGACAGGGTTTATTCCAATTCCGCTTCCTCTTTTTAGGTTTGAGCATTCTACCAATGACAACATCATGCACTGACTTAACCCACGCTGAAAAAACATTATAAATGTTCTATTTTGTGGCCTATGTTTTGGCTGGAAAGAAAATTGTTTTGAGTGTTTCTTTTACATGAGTTTGACCTAAATCATCCATGGAGAAGTATGACAGAAGAATATGACTTATTGGTGATTATTCTCTTGTCATCACATACAACAAGGTACACGGTCATTAAAAATGATACTTCACTAATTGTTCTGATAACTTAAAAAAAACTGTAAGGAAACCCCTATCGTATCCATACATTGGGTATGATGTCTTTCATGCAAATAATGACCACATCCCCTCCCCTAAGATCACTGAGCTACTCTAGCTTGCTACTCTGGATTAAAAACACCACACCTTTAACCTGTTTCAAGTTCCCATTTTAAGTTTACATGTTGTGGTAACAATTTTGTGACGGATCTCGTTTTGGGGTTATATATCCTAGTTAACGTGAGAGAATGAGTGAGTGAAGGGAAAAAGCCGGAATTGATGCAGGTTGAAAAACTGGGGACGCGCACGAGCCCTAGTTGGGTGCTGATAGTAGAGTGATTACTCAATGCTTAACTGTGTGTTTTTTCGGTTCATTGGGGCACAGTGGATTCTTGCAAAAGTGTGCACATCGGTATTCTTAGTCATACCTCAAAACGGACCGAAAAGAATCAATCCTTATAAATAGGTTCGATATAACATTATGTGTTATGCATACCCAATTAAAGAAAAACAGTTATATTAATCAAAGCAGACACTAAATATTACGAGATTGATTAAAATGTCCTGTGTAGGAATACATATTGTGACGTGACATGAATCAAATTTGGATAATGAATGCATGACTTTAGATCACAAGCCCCGTGAACACGTGACCATTTCAGCTAATCAGAATGCAGGAATTACAATGAACACATCAAAGGTTTAAACATAATCAGGTGAATCTCCTTTTTTCTGTGATCAGCGGATCCTGTCAAATGCTCAACCTTATACAAATGGGCCCCGAGTTTCCAAAATACTTAACACTATGGCTACGACTTACTGTTCTCTTCGAAGTCTACCTCTTGATACGTCATGACAAATGTCGAATTTGTGTAGTAGAAATTAACTCTGATGTAGACAGATCCATGGTAAACGTAGGTGGGTGCGCCTCCGGTCGCTATCGTATTTAAGATGACGGCTGTAAACCTCTGGCTGTTGACTGACGGATCTATACAAGAATGAACAATACTTAAAATCGAGCAAAATCTATCTCATTGGCACGGCTGTTTTATAGGGATAATTTGCATAATTTTATATTGATTAATGTTGTCTGACATCATCATCGATGTATATTCTCCTAAATCACAGTGGTGACAGAGAAGATGACAAGAATACGAATACAAAATTACACAGCAATGAAACATGAGTGAAGCATACTCAATCCGATGTGGAGCTGTTTAAGTAGCATTTTATAACAACAGAGCCTCCCGGTTAGTTTTAGTAGACAACCATGTATATATTGCTGGGGATATAGTAATCTGTCCCTGAAACCTCATTGGCGAATTAGTTGAAATGAAATGAATTCTAACGAGAGGGTGAGATAAATTTTAAGTCACATCGTCAACATTTATCCATATGGTGACTATCAAGGGTTAAACATAATAAATACATTGAGGCTTATAATTAAACCTGCCAAAAAAGGACAGTAGTGAATGTGTGAGTGAGTGAGTATGGTTTTACGCGACTTTTAGCAGTATTCCAGCAATATCACGGCGGGGGAAACCAGAAATGGGCTTTACGCATTGTACCAATGTCAGGAATAAAACCCGGCGCTTCGGCGTGACGAGCGTACGTTTTAACCAATAGGCTACCCCCGACCGCCCAACGAAGGCAAGTAAAATAACTGGACGTATCACAGAAAAAGATTTACAACTAGTAAATTGAAGGATTAGAAAACATTGAAAAACTTTTATTGTCATGCAACTGTCATGATATCAGCAGAACATATCAGGTGTCACATAGACACCCTAGGGAGTGCAGAGTCTATTGCACGACAGAAACGTCAGTAACGTGTGTATGATCCATCGACATTGACCACAGCTTCAACCCTACGACTCATACTCATTACAAGTAGTTGAATGCTTCTCTGAGGCAAACGGATCCATTCTTTATGAAGTCAGGCTTCAAGACCAGCGAGATTTTGAACTGGGGGATCACGATGTCTGATTTTCCGGCCAAGAATGTCCCAGAGATGCTCAGTCGGATTAAGATCCGGACTACAGGCCGACCAAGGAAGAGTGGCAATAGCTTCTTGACACAAATAAGCCAAAACTGCCGGGGATATGTGTGGTCTAACAGTTCGCCCACACAGATGCTGCAGTTTAACATGGTAGCCTCACTTAGTCACAATCCACTGACTCTGAGTCGACCCGTCCTTGTGTTATTCCCTGTGTGGCGGGATCCAGGCAGGGAAACAGAGCTGCCATCTTTAAAAATCGTTTGGTATGACACGGCCAGGAGATTGAACAATTGAACAACTCTCAAGGCGAACACCCTGCCCACTACACCCCTTCTCTGCCCACTACACTATAGACGCAGGCTGAAGTTAAGCAATTTTCACGATACGTTTGTGTTTAACTCACCATTCGCAAATAGATCAATAATATGGGCCGTGGCATTAAATCTGGTGAAATCAAGTTTCAAAGAGGAACCAGCTGGCACGGTGATTTGTACTGTACATTGTGAAGAAAACCCATCTGTGTTCTGGAGTGTCTGGGGCGTTGAGTTGGCAACTAGCACTGATACACTACCACAAACTGAGAAAAAAAACACTGTCTGATTATTTTCCTCAAAGTTAAATATATAACTTTATTTTCAGTTTAAGGTATAAAGTGACATGCGGTCTTCTAGGTTGTAGGACTTTAGCATTTTATTTTGATTTGAAGGCGCTCCTTAATACACCATCTAATACAGTCAAGCCTAAAAGATAGGAATGTGACACAGGATCCAGGTTTATTTTTTCTTAATTATCCTCTGCTATTCACACGTATGTCTTCAGAATTATTTATAATAACATAAAATATGTACGTCTACACTTTTTAACGTTCCAGTTTCTCATAAATACCATTTAAGAAATAGACAATTTTAAAATGGTTTAGTTCTCATCCTAGTGACCGGATCGAAAAAGACCTAGAAAAACAACACACCAAAGTAGAAAAAATAGCAGGCTACTTACTGTCGACCTGTGCTCCTGCATCCAACACTAGCACCCAGACTGAAACACACAGCTTTAGGAGGATCAGCATCTACGGGAACATAAACATTATAATGATAATGATGATGATAGTTGTTTATGATGATGATGATCACCATATGTTAACATCTTTTGGTATGACGAGGTCGGTGACCATGGCGTGATTAACAAGGAGGCCTTTCATGATTGAATTTTATCGTGCACTATTGCACATATTTATTTATCTGAAGATCCTCATGTGAAGCATGTCAAGACTGAAAACAAGTCATTCAATATATTTTCCTAAACGACCCATTGATGTAGTACTGAATATCAATGTTAATGTTTATTTTGTTGATGGTGCTAGATGGTACAGAAATAAGCGTCAACCAAGCGAAGTGCCATTTTAAATCGACCATTAACCAGTCACTTCCCACAAAAAACGTCAATGTGTGATTTTGTATCAAAGTGGATGTTCACCTTGACACAAACACAGTATCCTTGGCATGGTTCGATCCTCTTGTTACCGTCATCGCGTGATCGCCTTTTTGGTTTTGACTCCGAAACCATCAATGGTACAATGCAGATTATGTAGAGGGCATCATGGAAAATGATAATCACAAAAAAAAATTCTTTGGAATACGCCCATATACAGAGTCAGACGTATCCAAGCGAACAAACCCGATAGGTTCTTTTTGATAAATCCAATGAAATCATTGTATGACTCATTTATCTGTTTCTTTTGAAACTAATGAGAATCGGGAGAAACAAGGCAAAGACAGTATGAGGACCGTACTTACGTATACGAAATGTCAAACTAGCTTCCCAAGTTGTTATACTCGCCATTCATGACTAGAAAAATCCCGTTTCCTGGGGCTTAAAATATTGTTTGTATTAATTAAAATGCACACATTTCCAAATATTCCAAATCACTTTTACATGTATGCCTAGTTTGGTGTCATTTACGTCAGTGTCCATACTGTCCACTATCCTTGGAGGATAATGGTGACGTAGACGACAACACGACAATAACGATGTGCTGGATTGACTTTAAGAAATCATTTGATTCTGTCTGTTTGGGAATGTTTGGACATGTTGTAGAAATTTACGTCAGTGTCTTCATCGTCCACTATCCTGGAAGGTGTATCTTGCCACATATGTTAACGGGTATAGACACAGAACCAAATAAAGACATGTACATGTGTATGCATGCAATTTGGAATAATTTTGACAGTTTACAATCCTACACACATTTCCACAGTAAGCCATGTTAGATCATGTTCTCACTGCTGTTTTATGTATGAGAACACACGAAAGTACGTATTTGTCAGTCATTCAAATCTCGTATCTATTTTTAGTATAAATCGTTAGGTGAGTGAGTGTGAGTTGTCAATTTCAGGTGCTTAAATTGCACTTTAATAAATCCTTGGCGTCTGTAACCTTGAGAAACGTTGTAATGTTATTAATACGAAAATCAGAAGAAAAGCAGTAAAGCATATATTTTGAGACCGGAAGTAGCATGTTCGAGGTAAAGCTTACGCTTTGTTTACTATCAAAAGCCTGACAGTGATGACATTTCTTCAAAACGTGACAAAGTCTCTATCAGTCACAACATGAGAGATATTTACCACTAATGTGTGTACTGAACTCTCCAACCTATTCTCCGATCACGACCGCCTCACCACAAGAATACATATAGATTTGGACCTGTGAAGATCATGGTTAGAACAGATCTTCAGCAACCAACGCTTACATTAAATGGTGACTATGGTTGTCGTTAGAGGCGACTAATGGGATCGTGTTGGTTGTCAGGCTTGCAGACTTGGTTGATTGGATGCATGTCATTTTATCTCAATTGTGTGGATTGATGTTCGTGATGTCAATCACTGGATTGTCAGGTCCAGACTTGATTTTTTTTTTGCATGACCTCCGTCATATAGCTGGCATATTGCTGAGTGAGGCGTTAAACAACAAAACAAACAAACAAAGCATATAAATTTAACAGCTTATTTCAAATTCGAGATAAAAATACAAAGCGCCATCTCGAACTCGGATTTGGTCCCAATCTGACTTTACAATAGAACTGTGTACCATGATATCAAAGTTTGAATTTGCCACCGTGACAGGTTTAAGAAATCTTAATTAGAATTTTACTTAACTGTAAACAATTCTCCTCGATACAGGATGAGGAATCCGAATGAAGACAAAGAAAGTGATCATTTGTAACATTGTCAAACTTAGTTTCATCCACAGAAACCACGGACATTTTTCGTAACACAAGCCAATCACTTCTGATAGAGACTATGTTGAGAATGTAGAGGGAAAAGGGCTTCACTTTGAGCACCTTGTTTTCTTTAAGTACCGCGATCGTAGAAAAGTCAGTGTCGTGACTGTGTGTTTTCTTTGATGAGAATGTTTCTCACCGACCTTAGCATGTAGGGGTCCTGGGTAGGAAACGACAGTGTTTTGCCTACTCTTTCACTACTCTTCTTTCACTAATTAACGTGTTGGGCATCCCTCTACTAATTCATGTTAAACCAACACAGGATGTTTTCGGGAAGTGGATATTCGCGAAGGTCATAGGGCTTACACGACACGTGTTAATAACTGTCCTGGCACTTCTTAAGTTACTAAACATTCTTTATATCTAAAGACTAGTATTATATCAAACTATATACCACTTTATTTCCTCATATTGGGGTAGTTAAAGAAAACACAGTGCTCAAAGCGAAGCCCTTTTCACTCTACCTTTTCAACATAGTTTCTATCAGAAGTGTTTGGCTTGTGTTGGGTCCGACTTGGACCTGGCTGTCAAAATCAACTTTAAACACACAGATGTATCATCACATGTGTTTACATCTGAAGCTTAGTATTGTATCTACCTATATACAGCTTTATAATGTCACAGTACATCGTATTTAAAGTAAGTTGTGCAGGTTTACCTATCTAGGTTTTTCTGTATGCTTACACATCATCACGTCATACTGTGTATAATTATTTTTTCTTATTCTAATACTGCTCCCATGTTTGTCAGTGGCCAGTGATGGTCTGTTTTTATGGAATAGTATTTTGCATAGCAATTTTGACGATAAGTAGTATAGGTAATGGTGATTCTGTCGCAACACCACTGGAACCAGATTTATATACCTATACTGCTACTACAGAGGATTTTTTTTTATGTCAAAATGCTGATGCGATTCAACGATCGTCATGAGTCGTATTAAAAGAAATATGAATATTAATTAATAATGAATAAAATTAACTATCGCCCACGAGGATATTGGAAAGGTATAGCAGCAATACAAAAATTAGCCACTGCGGCTAAGGTATGTAAAGATGTGGCCAAGGATTGGTTAAAGAAACAAGCGATGTGGCAAATATACTTACCGGCACCACGTTATATACCGAGGAAGAAGTTTGATATTTCTACAACGAATGAAGTTCATCAGGCTGACCTCTTGTTTCTTCCCCATTATAAGGTAAGATGCAAAACGTATAAATACACTTTAACCGTAGTGGATGTGGCTAGCCGCTACAAGGAGGCTGAGCCATTAACCTCGAAAGATTCAACAGAAGTAGCTAATGCACTGAGGCCGCATATATAAACGCGGAATAATGAAATGGCCAAAGCTATTTCAAGTAGATCCCGGGCGCGAGTTTAGCCCAAACAAAACATTAGCGCTAGCCCAAGAAACCAAGCTCTAGCTCGTAAACACCCCATACTAGCCCCAATATCCCAAAGAATAACAAACTACCTCAATGAACACCAAACTCAAAATCTTAAACAAAACTGCAAAAAATCAAATATCTTCACCCCTAAACTCAAAATACCCAAAATAGACACAACGCTAGCAAACCAAATAAATAAACAAACTGACCCAAACATTGCTAAAACCACCACACTTGCATACATACAAGAAAATTGGCCAAATTGGTGTCACATATACACTGACGGATCTTCAGACCCGATCTCCAAACACACAGGCTTCGGAGTCCATACCACACAACCAGTTATATCCAAACAATCTTACCGACTCCCGAACAACCAAATCTATTTTCACGGCCGAACGTATGGGCATGGCCTCAGCCCTGCATAACCAACAATCTAAAAACAACAAAAAATCCTAATTCTCACCGACTCCCTTGGTGGACTACAAGCCCTCCAAAAAAAAATACCAAAACACGACCTAAATTAATAAACCAAATACTTAAAAGCTCCAATGACCCAACAAAAGCAGGCAAACAAATAACCTTCTTGTGGATCCCCGCCCTCGTAGGAATTTACGGCAACAAAAGCGCCGATAAAGCAGTTAAATTATCTCTCAAAATACCAGACATAAACCTAAACCTACCCATCTCAAAATCAGAATTTAAAAGTGTAAACAAACGAAAAATAACCAAAAAATGGCATAACCAATATCAAAACTCAAATAGACAAATCAAAAAAGTGCTCAGAAAACCACTAACCAAACCTAAAATCCTACACTCCTAAAAAAAATTGACAGATTAATTACAAAACTCCAAACAGGACACACTAACCTAAATAACCACCTAAAAAAACTTTAAAAAAACACCATAGGCAACTGCCCCTACTGCAAACAACCTGAAAACACAGAACCACACTACAAACCACCCTCAATCTAAATAAGGTTCCTAATCTAGATGAAATACTAAACCCTCAAAATAAACTGGAAAATTTCAAGGCCCTAGGCGTATTCCTAATCAAAACAGACCTAATTAAGCGCATCTAAAAACTAATTAATCTACCAATCCAAAATCCAATAAACATACAAACACCCACCTCACCCGGCTCCCTTAGTTCCCTCCCCCACCCACCTCGGCATTTATTCCAAATTTAAAAATTCCAAAAATTCAATATAAGCAACCCCTAAAAGCCCCCTCTTGGGTTGCACACGCCACTTTCACCCTTTTCGGAATACACTAAATGGTCTGGCCAGGCCCGTGTGCGAAATACGCTACAGTCGGAAAGCGCACGTTAAATCTTCTATATCAGTCAGTCAGTCGCCAGTTTATGGGATCAGTAACTAAACTGTTAACAAAGCACGATGTCATAATCAGGCAAGTAGCTTGGTTACCACTACAGCGAACTATTACGTAATCCATCACCCTGTACATCTGCCTCATTAAAAAAGTGATTTATCAAACTACCACATGCTGATTTTGTTATCTTTTAATCTTCACTAATCCATAAACATGCCACCCCAATTATCTTTTAATCTCCACTAATCCATAAACATGGCACCCCAGTAGTATTAAACAGAACCAACCGCTAACAAATTAGTATATACCTATGTACATAAACCCATCAACGGTTTTTGATTTAGCATCTGTTAAAAGAAGGGTTTACCATGTCAGTGTCATTCTCCAAACACATACGGTAATTATGTACTTACATCTAGGCCCATCATGTTCAGTCTCGCACAGTTTAACAGTGCACGCAGCTAATTTAATTACCTGGCACCTTTCACTTCCTCTCACCTGGTGGGTGTCACAAAGTTTAACGCAGTACAAAATTATAGAGTCGTATTCTATGCAACCACACCGCGTAAATCTAGCTAAATTGCATAAAACCGTATCTAAATAATCTATATAAATCAATACTGGTCTATGTGATAATACCGTCCAGTCTACCACAAAACAATGCAATCTGCAGCAATCTGCTTCCTCAACCGCACCTGCATGTATCCAGTCGCACACAGAATCCTATGCTATCTCGCAGTAGAGATGTATATCAACTGGGAGCGTTTTAGACACCTGTACTTCCGTCTTAACGAATTCAACATCGAAATATTGAAGCTGCATGTGGATTTTGAACTACTAGAACGCTTCTACATCAGGGATGTAGAAAAGAAGGAACGGTAAGTGCTAACACACCTTATTGCATCTTGCAATCTTATTAGCAAGAGTCCCGCCATTTGTGTGCTTTATGATGTGTATGATGATCAATGTTTAAACACGGCTTTTTTTTCATTGCAGCCGAAGAACCACTACGGGAGATTTTCTGCTGAGCCTTCAGCTACCCGTACACAAAATGGCGTGAAATCACACACCCCTCAAATTAAGTCACAACACCCCACAGCGTGAGTGAGTGAGTGAGTGAGTGAGTTGGGTTTTAACGCCGCTTGTAACAGTATTTTCAGTTATATCACGACGTGTCAGCTTCATGTGGGAGGAAAGCCCGAAGTGATGCAGGTCTCAGATGTTTACCACTTCGGTGAAACTACGAGCATGGGTATGGTGCTGACAAACCTAGAAACATAATTTAGGCGAACCGGGATTCGAACCCACAATCATAGGTTTCTGGCGTGCCCAAGGGACGCAACTCTGCACAGCGAATCGCGGCGCCTTAGACGACTGGGCCACCCGTGCCCAAAGACCAATAATTGTGAAATGTTAAAACAAGTTTACATTTGAAATTAGCCTCTACTCCAACTTATCCTATACCCGACTCAATTTATTGTGATAACATGCTTTGAAGTAAAATGTATGGAATTAAACACACATCATCTCATATTAACACAAATAGTTGTTAAATGTTGAAACAAGTTTACCTTAGAAATTAGTCCCCTACTCCAATTTACTCGCCGACTCTGATTGGCAGACACAGCTAACTTATTGTGAATGTATTATACACTTTAAAGTACTCAATGTCAAGCTGAAACTGTATTTAAGAATCCTAACGTGGTGCTGTCAGATCACAATTTTTCCCATGGCCTTTCGATGTGTCATTTGAACAAGTTGAAAGGTTTTACAAGAGATATTTGTCAGTAGTAACTGATGCTATTTCTGCCCTTACATTACAATAAATAAATCAGCCAATATGGAACTATTTTATTGATATGTGGCAACATACTTCAGGCTGTACATTTTACAAAAGGGTTAATATCTATGTCATCTTGTTCCTCCTAATGTCTGAGCAGTTGCTCGCTACGATTTCGGAACTTCTTTACAGCTACAGACAGAAAATACTAGAACAGTTTACTATTACAAATCAAATACTGTATGGGTTTTACTGAAAGTGTCGCCATAACTGAAAATCTTCAAATACCTGTATTTGGCTATAAATTTGACTATTCCTGCCTCAGGTAAGGATGTATTCAAAATCTTTATTCAGTACAGTACAGGTCACAGGCCCTTTGTAAATGATAAAATACGTGTTCTTTCTTCTTTACTGTGATACAGATATTTAGCGATATTAATAATCAGCTTTGTGTTGGTTGTAGATAAAAGAATGTTAACCTTATGGACATTTGGGTGTAAATAATATGAAGGAATATAGAGATGGCGTGGGTGAGTGTATGCAGGGCACACTAGCAGGAAATGAAACTCGTTTTCTATTAGGCCAACTTGACATAGTTTGCAAAATCTTTTTTCGCGAGGGATATTAAGTTTTCTACCAGTTTCTATTTCCAGCCAGTGTGCGCTGCATCTAAACCTTGACATACATGACCGGAATTTACTCACGGTTACACAATACAAATATTCTTCACACTTCAACGTTAATTTAAAATGAGAATAGAAGGACATTTTGGAGCTATTACATAAACTTCTATGCCATATTTGTTGAAAATTATCTTTCAAACGTTGAAATAACATCGAAGTAAATACCTGTACGTTACCGGGTGATTGTGATAACCAAACATGACCGAATCCGAGAGAAAATAACGTTGTTCTAATATTAGTAACCAAGTTCTTCTTTCCTTGACTATCGTATAGATACATCATTTCATAGCACTTTTTACGAACGGATACCAGGCATACTTATTAAACGTAGCCAATATTTAAAACCTCTCATCATTGCATTGATATGTAAAGGGAATCTGCCACATTAACCCAATACAGCGCTACTTGATGTACATTGTGTAACATTCAATAACCCTTTACACGCATATAAATGAACTTTCTCAACTTCTTCCATATTATGGAATGCCCATATTTCTGACCCATACAGTAACATAGGTGATATCTTGGAGTCAAACAATCTGAAAAGAAATTTTGGAGAATAAGAATGTAAACAACTTTAAACATTTGTAAATATGTGTGTGTTTCATAATTTTTGACTAACAAGTTTCTAAAGATGTTATGAATTGTTTCAGGTACCTGGATTTCACAATCCGAGACCAGCTACATTTAAGAAGATCTTGCTCACACAATTCAGTCAAGGTACTCGCCAGATGATGAACAATCCTCCCGATAACAACCAACAGATTCACCTCAGAAAGTGATGATTCTGAATGAATAATGCCACATCAGTGTTACTGTAGGTGGTTTCATTATGACACTAATGAAGTCTGAATGAATTTATGCCAAAGCCCTGTGACTATGTCCAGGTTGTGTACACTGATGCTGACTATACAAATCTGAATGACTTTTGTGGTTTACTGCAGAAACATAATTGACTTTAGATATTCTTCTTCAATGAAATTCTTCTGAGATTTGACTAATTTATTTATTTAGAAAATGGCATTGAAGCGTCTGTTCTGTAAGGCCTTGCAAACACCACTGGTTACTTTATGCTAGCTCTTCTTTTAGCTTGATCAAATTTCAATTTGTGATATGTACCAATGAAATGCCATATAATCAATAAATAAGCTTTTTTCCAAAAACATTATTTGTTTTGCTTCATTAGCGTAAAGAAATATATACTGATCAGCTAAAACATAGGTGCTGAACAAATTTAAAATGTCCTAATGCCCTGAATGTTTTCCTACTATAAATACAGCTCACTTAATAAAAGTTGTAGTTCCACCTTAGCAGACAAATGACATTGATATTTTTTCTGTACTTTATTTAGGTGTTTTCTATGGATGCCATTAGTCTTATGCACCAATTTGGGACAATTGTATTCTGTTTCATATTCGCATGAAACTACATTGTCCCGATATAACAAGTACTGATACCGTTCCAAACTAATCTTTTAATCTCACAAGGGCCAAATGCCAAAGCACATAGCCAATGACTTTCCATTTTTTTCTGAGTGAGAATGCTGTTTTGCCACTTTGAGTAATATTGCAACAATACCATTGTGGGGGACACCAGCAATAAGCTTCACACATTTGTACCCATGTCGTGAAACAACTTGTGAACAATGCATGCCTACATATCTCAGTTTGAGGAGGATATTTACAGCTAAAATAACACAGAATATTACAACATCTATCTGTAATGCACAGGGTAACATTATTAACCAGAAACAAGACATGAAGAAAATTTGCATCCGGAAACCTTCCAGATGCCTTCAGCAACCTTCAAATGGCTTGGTATTTTAAAGATAACTTTTGTATGTGTTTCACACTTAAGTGAACAAAATGCACCCCCAAAATTTTGACATTTTTGGGGAAGGTTTCCGGAAGGTATCCGGGCCGGATCCAAAATGGGAAGGTATCCGGAAGGTTTCCGGAAGACGGAAACCTACACTTTTTTTGCTGTGACTGGGCCCATCTTACCACCCGTCAAGGCGAACTAAGGGTCAAAGTGGTGTATTGGGCAAAGGAACACAATTCCTAGAGCCAGTGCTCTCAACCACCAGACTCCCGTCCTCCGCCGACACAGGGACGCAACCCACGGCAAACGGGCTGCCCGCTTTGGTTGCCTTTTACGACCAGCAATGGGGTGCTGTGGAAATATTCTGCCCCTGTAACGCGGTCTGAGACACTATAAAGTGGTACATAGGTAGATAAAATACTGAGCTAAAGATGTGATCCATTTCATGTTACATCTGTGAGGTTTAAGTTGATTTTGACAGCCCGGTCTGAGTCAGACCGAACACTTGTGAGACTGTTGAGAGTATGAGGAGCAGAGGTCTACTTCAACCAACGTATCTGCTTTAAATACGATGAACAGTGACATTATAAAGTGGTATTTATTTAGATATAGTAGTTCCTATAAATATAAACGCTACGCCGACAGATGAAAATTTGTATCTCGATAGCTAGAAGTATTTGGTACGTTTCAAATCTTATTTCGTTTAACGATTTTACCTAGACCAGCGACGCTTACACACAGCGCTGGTTTTCAAGTGATTTACTCCGAAATTCTTAATTATGGGGCCCGTTTTTGTTGGTGCTTGTTCAGTAATGTCATGTGTGTATGTTGCATCAATAATATGTAGGTATGATCGCCGACAATGATGTAATTAGCCAATAACACTTTGGCCCGTCGTGGCCCGCCCGACCTGACTTTTTGGCAATGCCGACTTTTAGGCAATGGCGTCTTCGTTGAGTCAAGTGAAGGATACGATAATAAACTATGTTCACATTCATAAAGAGGAAGAAGCGGTCTATTTGAAAACAGCATGATGACGTTATCAACGAACAGGTGAATTATTACCTGATTACAAACATATAACCATATAGAAAGGGATACTTATTAACTACAGTAATTATCCTAAACTCGCTATTTCCCGATAATACACAGACCTGGTTGATATGAACAATCTTAAACTCGTACATGACGATGCGACTGCATACGTAAGACGTGAGACGGGTAATGGCGGGTGACAGTCAGTTAACACAAGTTGACATTTGTGATAAGAATAATATGAACATAAGAGTCACGTCGTGAACATAAGAGTCACGTCGAAGTTGCCTACCAGTAAGAAGGATCAAAACCATTGACGAGTCGTACCGTTCGGATTTCGATCAAGCTCGAGATGTAACATTATCCCCTAATTCGACAAGGATGGAAACTGGACTTTTATAGTCAGTTAACGCCCATGCCTGGGAATATGGTCATTGCCTGACACTGGCCATGGTGTATTTTCCTTTGGTTTCACTTAAAGACAAAGAGACATTAGTTAAGATAAGACTTTATTATCCTAAGGGAAATTCATATTGCACAGTTGCTTTGCACAAAAATATGAAAAAAAAAGAAAATATGTTGCAATGAAATATGGTACTTACTTATATCTTGGCGGGTAAAAATATGTAGAGAATTGAACACTATCACAGTGACGACAAGGAATGGTATTTTTAAGTATGTATCATCATCATTCTCAGCCCAATTAATACAATGATAGTATCTCGAACACGAGTGGAATTATGTACAAATGTGAAGATAGAGATTGATGGCATCTTAAATGTAATCTGCTAAATGTTTAAGAAAGCATACATCGGAGGACTGCAGCATTGTTATCAAAGTGTACCTTGGGTTAACATAAGTATGGACATTGAAAAATGGGAAATATTTTGAACGAAGACTAAGAAAAAGACTTGAAGAAGACTTGATATTTGAAGCCCATGTTTTCTCCCGACTGCATATAGTTCAACTAACATATCGTAACACCGTCTGGTATATCTGCCTCGAGACATACTGAGGAGTTTAAAACAGATATTTCAAACATCTAGTGAAAATATCAATACCATAAGGTCAAACAATACATTTGGAGAAATATTTCACAGTTTATAACTTAGCTTCACTAGCTTTGGACACTAATGTCTGACCAGCTTTCAACCAACACAATCAATTTGGATGAATAATTCCTAAATAGTTATAATTATATAAGTCAATTATTGTTCACCCGAAAAAACATAGGAACATATGGTACAAAATACCAAAATAGGGAACAAAATAGGGAATTGAACATCATTTTTGTAACTGATGCGTCAATATCGGAAATGTCCTCCACATGTGTGCAATAAAACGTTTTGAAAGCATTACTGATTACTTGAAAATTGTAACTGGGCATAACTGGTAAGAGCTGAAAGCGCTAGCCAATTAAAACAGTGTTAATCTTACTCCACTAATTTAATCTTGATTATAATTATTCACTGTGTATGCGTGCATTCGTGTGTGCGCGCGCGAGTGTGTGTATGAGTGAGTGAGCTTGGTTTTATGCCGCTTTTAGCAATATTCCAGCAATATCACCGTGGGGAACACCAGAAATAGGCTTCCGTGACAAGCGGTGTGTGTATTTCAGTGTATTTTACTGTACAATGGCTTCGTCTTCTATTTATTGACATATCCGTTTGAAATCCCCAATGTATGGAAAATGAGGCTATAAACGTTGTAAATCAAGGCGTCGTAATCACTATTCTTGGTGTATTTTATGAATAGACTTTAGACACTTTTTATGTGAAATAAAAACATATAAACGTTTGATGTCACGATTGTACAGCAAGTGAGACTTTAATAAACACTGTCTCCTTACGAAATGATTCCACTCATTATTATAGCGAAATGTCTAACGTTTGTGCGAGATTTCATGGCGCTTTAACAGGGAAAAGATTTTACTTTTGACGTCAAACCAACATAGAAACACAGTGACTTTGTATTCCCAGTTACTTTTAGCTTTTTAGTTTACTGTTAACTTTTGGACTTTTGACAGAGCAGTTACACATAGAGTACGGCGCTTTACATACTGCAGCAGTACCTGATTTCTTACAATATGAAGTTGAAAGTATACACAGTGGAAAGTGAATTGACAAGTATACATCATATGATATACCCTACCTTGTTTTGGAACATCAACCTGGCTTCGTGACGACGGCTAAGCAGTCTATCCTGTTCATGAGATCCTGCATTATACATACGTTAAAAGTATGTTCGTCAACAGATGTGCATATAATCAAAACTTTTCATTTGTTTAGCGTGAATTCGAGTGACGTGCGAAAAAGATAGGAGCCAGTCGATTTTTGAGGGGGCGCTTCAATTTCGACTCGTAAACAACTGCAAGGGAATGCTACCACATCTATACTGCCCCAATTGTGTGAAGGTGATGCAGGATTATGACTGAAAGGAACATCAGAAAGAAACAGAAAGTACAGTTAGTACGATTTCCGCTAACACGGATATATGTGACAGCCCTGACACCTCTGATACCCGGCCCCCGAACGAGACACTACATCTGATAAGATGAACGCGGGAGACTGTTACCCTTATTTAGCAGTCTTTAGCATCCTTGTATAGCTCGTGGAATACTATCCCAGTCGCCCCAGACTGTTGAAAACTCGTCGAATGCTTTGTCACAAGAAAAATACGCACATCTGCTGTCTGTGTGGAGTAATCAGAACATCAAACTGTCCCTTCTCGACACTACTAAGTCAGTCATACAACACTCACTGTACTCTCTCTTTGACCATCTGACTCATGCAATAGCGCCTTTGATCAGATCCAGTCTGGAAATTGGCGTGATATAATTTTTTATCATATGATGGGTAGGTTTCTCGGCAAGATAAAGCCAACGGATAAAAACGATATCCGTTGGGGTCATATGCAGACAGAGATGCGTCTCCCTTGTCATTCGGCAATCAAGTCAGAATTAACCATCGGGAATCTGGATAAACTCCTGAGATAATTGCTATCATTATCAAAAGAACAGTCTAATATACTTAAAATCAGTGTCTAGCTGTGACGTAGCTAAGGCATTTTATAAGTTTTGGCAACTTTGGAGATATAAATTTTGAAACAATTTTGCGAGGGCACTAGGCCTAGCCAAGCGGGACCAGTAGCCATATCTGTGCTTGTAGACCTCTGCGGCTTGAAACCTTTCCCACAAATTAAAATATACTGAGTCAAATTAAAAACTTCCCATTTTTAAAAGTTATCCCAAGCACGAGAATCTGATGGCACACAAGTTCAGTAGCGAGTATGGCCACCATGTGTGTTGACAACTGCCACACAACGCCTCCGCATGGACCTCGTAATGCTTGTGAACACATGATTGGGAAGACGATGCCATTGTTGCTGCAAAATGGTGCCCAGATCTTGCCAATTCTGTGGTTGGTTCTGGAGAGTGTGCAGACTTCTGCCAAGAGCATCCCAGACGTGTTCGATGGGATTGAGGTCGGGAGACCTTGACAGCCAGTCCATATAACGTTGAATCCCGTATTCTGAAGGAAATTTCTACTTGAAGGTGAGCAGTTCTCAGACTGTTTTGAACAGTTTCCGAACTCAGTCTTACCCTAAACAGTTCATTTCTGGTTGATGTATCCGTCAAAAATCGGCTACGGAGGTGACGTAAGACAATCTGACGATCCTCTGCATGTGACGTCAGACGTGGTCGACCTGGCCGAGGGCGATCAGCACTGGTACCCGTTTGCTGTAGACGCGTCTGTAAATCATAAACAGTCTGTCGACTACAACCCATCGTCCTTGCGACTTCAGCTACGGACGTTCCCGTCTGCAACATGCCGATGGCACGTTCACGTTGCACATTTGAAAAGTGTGGCATGACAAATGGCCGTAAAGACTTTGTTTTCTTGTGTTTTTCTTTTTTTGTTAATGACTGCTAACAAGTATGGCTGAAAACACGTGCGGTATTATGGCCACGTGACCAGTTGCACGTGAAAAAACACTTTTGCCACTATAGTGCTGTGCCCATGATTTTGATCGATTCACCTGCACAAAAACGGGTGTTATCTGAACACAATATGTGACAATTTCTGTTTAAATACACAACAAGGGCCCACAATGATAACTGGTCAAAATGATAAAATTTTAGGATTGTGAAGTTTTTAATTTGTTCAGTATATATCCTTGTCCTCCGAATTGTACCATATTTACTGCATGTAATAGATGTCTATTTTCTACAACATTTCTAAGTAGCTTATCCCGTGCTGTTAGATTGCCCTTACAAACATCAGCATTTAAATCGCCCAAGATAAAAACTGTTCCTAATTCACACAGATTATCATATATATCAATCAGTTAATCAAGGGCATTACAGTATACAGAGTTTAACACATTTGTAGATGGTAGTCGACAGGCTATTACACCAACATCACAGAAGCCTGTTTGTGACAATTTAACACTTATTGCATAATCCGAGCTTATAGCTATTGGAATAGCTTTCCACTTGGTGTGTGGTCAACAGAAATAGTACAAGTGCAATAGACAGGCAAAGAACACTAACTCATTTACGATAGTTTTATTTAGTTTCAAGCAACAGTTACAGACAACAATTACTATTGTACTTCAATTCACATTTACAAAGTTTCTGAATTCTCAAATTTCTATTATAACCACAATTACCAAATGACTCGCGTGTCGAATGATGCTGCCTATCCTAACTCTTATGCCAAACTGAATAACAGCGACACATGGTGGTCGACACCTGGCGCACATGCATGCTTTTTTTTGCTTTTAGATATGTATCCACGAAGTAAAGCATTGTGTTTCACACACAGGAACGAAACAGAACTACCTGTTCGGAAACATAACATACTCACAGCAATACAATCTGTGATGACAATATCCTAATGTCCATATCCCCCTCCTTGATAGAACGGAGTCTGTCAACACAAAATAGTAACCAACTTTCCACAATCGAAATAATATCCTCGATCACATCCACAATCGTATCTTTTTGGTCAAGGTTCTGTCACAAAATTGTATATCTCACATTGGATAGATTCTCATGTTAAATCCATCAATCTTACAAATGTTCACATTTCGAATGTCAGACTAGAATCCATAGAATCCTGTGTTGTCCTTTTGTTCAGTGACATCTGGTACTTTATCAGCTAATGCTGTCCGTTTCAAGAGGGCACACTTTCGTCACTGGTCTAGTAGTGTGAGTGTGTTAAGATTTAACGTCGCATCGGCATTATTTCAGCCAACGTTTTTTTCTGACGACATACACCAGAAAAAAACATTGCCAAAATGCAATGGCCAGCAATGAGTGCTGACCGTTCCGCCATAAGACATGGCATGATCGGGAGACGTCAAAGGCCACTCACTGCGTTAGCCTAGTTGGACCAGTCGCTGCAAGGGGAGTGTATACTTAGTGAGGTGAAATGGGGTTTAACGTCGCATCCAAGATTATTGCACTTATATAGCGACGTGCATGCACGTGTATGTATGTGTGTGTGTGTGGCTGCTTGTACTAGTCCGGACTGATGCCGATTTATAGTGCTAGCTCACTGAGATACCATGTCGCAGTTTAACATCAGACACAGTATACTCCGAGCCGACCAGTCCCTGTTTTATCCCCTCAATGCCGAGCAACAGACAGGGTAACAACAATTACATTCTTTAAACGTCTTTTTGTATGACGCGGCAAGGGATCGAACCCCTGACCTTCCGCTCTCCGGGCGGGCGCTCTACCACTAGATCACGGAGGCGGTCTTGTATACTTAGTAATGATTATTAACTTGACATGGGGTCACGCGCACACACATACATGTGTGGCTATTACCGATTTGGGGGACGCCGCATCCCAATTTCGTTTATGCCCCTCTTGACCGCCTCCGTGGTCTAGTGGTAGAGCGTCCACCCGGAGGTCAGGATTACACCCTTTTAAAAGACGTTAAAAGATGGCCCTTGTTGTTACCCTGTCTGGCGCTCAGGATAAAGGGGTTAAAACAAGGACTGGTCGGCTCGGAGTAAACTGTGACTCAGTGGGGTATTCATGTTAAACTGCGGAATAGTATCTCAGTGGGCTAGCACAATAAATCGGCATCAGTCCAGACTAGTACATTTGGTTGGGTGGTTGGTTGTTATACGCCGCACTCAGCCATATCCCTGCTATATGATGGCGGCCGGACTTGTACAAGCAGCCATACACACACATGCATGTACGTTGCTATATAAGTGCAAAAATCTTGGACGCGACGACAAACCCTATTTTCACCTCACCTCACCTCACCCAAACCCACCTCACCTCAACTCGACTCAACTCACGCCACTCTGTCTCACGGCCCACTCCCAAGCTCATAAGACCATATACATCACCTATAAAATATATCTAAGACTGAATTCGTTTCAATGTTTACCAAAACAATCTCGTTTCGAACGTTCAGTTAAAAAACAATTTTTACCTTCAGGAAATCTTCACTGCAATTAATTATGAAGCTTCCAATTCATTTTATGAAAGAAGAAAAGTACCCGCATGCACGACACAAGACACAACAATGCGACCTATCTATGTCAGCTTTCAAGGTTTTCTTCAAATCGGTATCGATTCACACAAGCCGTTTTCATTACCTGCGTATGGAGCATTCGTGAGTATGCCTCTCAAACATTCTCAATCAAATAGTTCGGAACGGCGGAGTAATTCTTTTTTCACCCCGACGTGAAACTCGAGGACACAAGTAGTAATCTGATACAAATATATAGAGCAAGACAAGACAGGTAACATCCTTGCTCCAGTTAAGTGGACAAATGTATTAATGTACAAAACATTTATAGAGTGTATATGGTGACGCATTGTATCCGTTTCTTAAAACCATATTACCTTTAGATCTGCAGCAACGGTAACAACGGGTCTTGCATCAAGTCTAATATTATCTAGTTTTACTAATGGAGACAAAACCATTTCCTTAATTATGTCCTTAAAGCAGAGTCACTTGTACTATTCAGACTGTGTCATAAGCTTTTAAGTTTATTAATAACTACATTATTGCCTTAAATAACATCCCCTTACACAGATCGCTAGGTCATTGGAGTGGAACCTGTCCGTCGCCCTTGTGGGACCCTGGTTGGGGTAACGCGGCCGACACTTGATTACTTTTGTAAGAAAATCCTCCAGAACAGATCAGCCCAGCAGTACCTTGTCACGTATATCAATCACCCGGGGATTAGACTGAAAACAGCTTTAGCGGATTATGTTTGAGTGCTGTATCAAGGAGCATAAAAAGGAAAATGTGTCAGAACCAGTTTTCCATCTCATGTCATGAATTCGTAGTTTTAGCACAGGGAAATTGGAAACCGATACAACAGTGGGGATTATGTTTTATAACATCAACAAGAAAAGCGGTCACTTCATCTTCAAATTTGATGCCAGAGATCTTCTGGTTTTCCAACTGTTTTTTGACAGAGATAACATACCACTTTAGTGTCAATAGAAACAATCAATGTGCTGAAGATCAACTCGTTTATTAAAGGTGAGGTGGAATGGGGTTTAACGTCGCGTCCAACATTATTGCACTTATATAGCGACGTGCATACACGTATGTGTGTTTGTGTGGCTGCTTGTACTAGTCCGGACTGATGCCGATTTATAGTGCAAGCTCACTGAGATACAATGTCACAGTTTAACATGAATAACCCACTCAACACAGTATACTAACTCCGAGCCGACCAGTCCTTGTTTTAGCCCCTTAATGTCGAGCGCCAGACAGAGTAACAACAAGTAACATCTTTTAACGTCTTTTGTTATGACGCGGCCGGGGATCGAACCCCGGACCTTCCGCTATCTGGGCGGACGCTCAACACGTTTATTAAAGAATTGATACGTTTGCCATGCAATGTGCACTTTTGCACACGTTCGCTTTCAGTATATTTTATATTCTTTGTAAAAGATGTTGGTTGGTTGGTTTGTTGGTTGGTTGGTTTGTTGGTTGGTTGCATACTACTTCTCACTCACTGAATATGTAAATTTGCAAATCCTTGCAGGTGAAAGTGAGATCTCTTGTTCCAAGTAAAGCATTTATTTAGCAAACAAACATCAATAATAATTGCAATCACCTGAAATGACACTTTTGACCTAAAAGTGAAAAGAGAATTTCGGCAATCCAGCGTCACTTGATTTTATGCGAATATTTATCAATCCGCAGCAGTCGTGTTAACTAGGCCGTTCCCGCGGCAATGAACGCTTACATCAATCGCTGACCTATACAACAAGTCCGTACCTCAATGCAAAACGTCAACGCCAGAGAACAACCAGTATCGAGTATCCGACAAACAGATTCCAATGGGAGCACAAGGCAAAATAGCCGTGAAAGTTAAATGTATGGATTATGATAAATCAGTGATGGCACCAGATGTTTACTGCTAAAATCACTGCTGTTCTACTGTTGGCTCGTCATCAAGGCTAGACTGTTCCTTGTGGAATCATTCATGCACTGTCGTCGCGTTAGGACGAGACAACCTTATGTCTATGGTCTGGTACACAGACGTCCATGGCCGATCATAAACTTACGATTCACATCTATTTGTTTAGATTATGTCTCTATTTACACGTTAGCCTAATACCCGGTCGTGTGTGTTCATGGCACACCCGTTGGTCACACCCCTAAATGTCTGCAATAAAACATTTTGAAAGTTTTACTATGGCCTTGAACGTTTTGACGTATGACGCTTTTTAAAATATTCGTCGAGTAAACATTCGGTCTCTCTCTCTCTCTCTCTCTCTCTCTCTCTCTCTCTCTCTCTCTCTCTCTCTCTCTCTCTCTCTCTCTCTCGTTTATTTATGTGTCACACGTTACATAAGCAGTGTATATTCCCAAAAGTGGACATATAATGTAAGAGTAACGTCCAGCCATAAGGCTATGAGTGACGCAGGGGTAGCATTATGCAGATGGCTGTTTCAATGTTTTACCCGTGACGAACAGGTCTGGTTGTTGATGAAATATAGTGATAGAAAAATAGACAGATTTTGTTTATGCACCGATTGTCTTTGAATGTAATATCCAGTTATGTATGACTGTTTAATAATCTCATACCAACTTTGACTGGAGTAGGTCCAATAGTTTTACAAATATTGTAGTAAACGTCGGTGTCTTAAATTACCTTCCAGACTATAGCTGTAATAATGCTGTGTGCGGCGTTAAACAACAAACAAACAAACAAACAAACAAACAAACGACTTTAAATGTTTGTAGCTCTGACCATACACATCAGGTCGTATATCAATCTACAAACCTTCGATAAGTACTAATAGATTATACTAATCTATTATTTAAGGTCATTAATTTTCTTCTATTTTACTTTCATTAATATTTTGGGTTTGGTGGGGGTGGTAGGGGTTGGATTATTTTGGAGGCAATTGCTGTTCCCGAGTGTGTTGAAAAAAGGGATTTATCCTCATGTGTGATAGTCTCATATGTTATAAAGAAGGGCACTAAGATTAAATGACATTAGAACGTGTCAGTTTAAGTTTCTTTACGCTGTTGATAAGGTGCGCTGAATTGTTGATAAATGTTCAACGTGACCCCATACATAGTCAAGGATCTTGATTTGCATAAAATAAGACGTCAGCATTATTCCTTAGTCATCCAATGAGGCTCTAGCGGAGATCAATGTGTGTACCAATCTTCCCATTTTAAAATGAGCATTAAAACGATTTGTAACGAAGGAGGAGCAGTGAACTGGTAAAGCATAAAAAATAATGTTATCCATCACCGAGAGTCAACAGCCAGTTCCTGTATCTGGTTCCAATTTTGTTTGTACATTGAATACACTTCATGATTAGTTGTTTGTCATGATTAAGCGTAATTTTCGTTCGCCTTTTCAAAAAGATCATTGACCCGTGAAGATCCGGGTAGAGAATAGGTCTTCAGCAACCATGCTTGCCGTAAAAGGCGACTATGTTTGTCGTAAGAGGCGACTAACGGGATCGAGTGTCAGGCTCGCTGACTTGGTTGATGCATATCATCGATCCCAATTGCGCGCGTCTATGCTCATGATGTAAATCACTGAACTGCCTGGTCCAGACTCGATTATTTACAGACCGCGGTCATATAGCTGGAATATTGCTGAGAGAGGCGTAAAACAACAAACAATCAGTTCACTTCTCCATTTTCGTCAGTTCCAAGGTGTCAACCACCCCCGTGGTCTAGTGGATATAGCGTCAGCCCGGGGAGCGGAAGGGCCCGGATTCGATCCCAGGCCGCGTCATCCCAAACGACGTTAAAAGCTGGTACTTGTTATTACCCTGCAGACGCTGGGCATTTCGCAGCTCTAACAAGGACTGGTCGGCGCGGCATCAGCGTACTGTGTCTGGGTAGGGTATTCGTCTCACACAGCGACATGGTATTTCAGTGGGCTAACAACTATAAAATCGGCATAAGTCCGGACTAGTACAAGCAGCCACGCACGTACGCACGCACGCGCGGGCATGCACGTCGCTATATAAGTGCAATAATCTTGGACGCAACGTTAAACCCCATTTCACCTCACCTCATCACCTTCGGGCATATTACACAAACACGTACAAAGGCAAGTCAATTGTTCACCTGAAAGGACGGAAAACACATGGTATAAGTCAAAACATTAAATCTGATCGGACATCATTTTTTACACTGCCGCGTCTAATTCGGACATGAACTACACATAAAGATTTGTGAAAGCACAGCTGAGACCTCGAATGTTTCAAACAACTTTTGAGGAAGAGTCGTATGACGCTCTCCGAAATCCTCACAAAGAGAGCCTGTACTGTGAGCGGTTCGATCCCTGGCCGTGTCACACCAAAATACATTAGAATATGGTTCTGCCTTGGAATCGGCATTAATGGCATCAAACAAGGATAGGTCGGGTCAGTATACTGTGTCAACATTGGATATCTTTAACTCAAGAAATAATGGACAATATGCTCCTTCTCTTTGCTGATGATGTAATTTTTTCTATTCTGTAAATGACTTGCAAAAACAGTTAAATGTGTTACAGAGTTACTGTTCGAAATGGAGCCTTGAAGTGAATCTAAAAACCTCAATGATGTAGTCCTTAGAAAAGGTGGTATTGTTGCAAAACATGTAAAATGGTTTCTTGGTTCATATGTCTTGAGTGTAGTCACTTACTATAAATATTGAGGTTTCATGTTCTCCTCTGGATTGTCATGGTCTATGACATGTAAGCAATTAACTGAATCGAAAGCCATTATGCCTTTTTATAATGTTTCAGGAAAAATAGTTGTGTTTCTTTTTTCAAAACATGTGCCATTTTTGAAGGCAAAATTATGCCTATACTTTTGTATGGTGTTTGAAATATGGGAAGCTGTATTACGCTGCAACTGAAAATGTTCACACTTCATATTTCAAATGTTTTCTAGGTGTTGGTAAGTTTGCCTCAAACAGAGCAATCCTTGGTGAAACAGGCCGTAATAATATTTTTGTAGCCACCCAATTAAGGGTAATTAAGTATTGGATTAAATGCCTGATAGATACCCATATCAGTGTCACAAAATGTTATAGGCACTTCGTGATAATGGTAAAAATAATTGGGTTTCAGATGTGAGAAATCTATTATTTGTTAGTGGCTTTTCATATGTATGGATTCCCCAAGATGAGGGAGATCCACAGTTATTGTTATATTCATTTAAGCAAAGACTACAGGATATATTTTGTCAACAGTGGCACCAAAGTATTTCTGAATCATCTTATCTTAGCAGTTACCGCAAAGTAAAATCATTGTTACAGACTGAAAGATATTTAACTTATCAGAGCTAAATGTAAACTTAGAATTTCATTACACAATTTTAATGTAGACTGTGATATTGTGAACTATATTTGTACAAACTGTTCATCCGGAGAATTTAAAGTAAAACAAAGAATCTGCTTTAATGTTTTTGAATCGCAGAAATGTTTCATTCTGTCAAAACATGATGGTACACCACTATTCAACACAACTAAATCAGGAAAAAGGAAAAACGTATTCTTTGATCTATGGCGGCATATTATATTAATAAATGTGGAACCATAGAAATACTTACACATCCATCTTTTAACGTCAAAATCAATTAGTAAGAATTGGCACAGCTATCTCGCCTTTTGCACCAAATGCAATATGTTTGGGTGGATTATCGAAACGGGTTATTCTCTTGTGTTGACGTTTTCTATTATCATAGATAAAGTTTGAAGAGAAGATTGAGGCATAGAATAGGCATCCCCATGGGCACCAATTGCCCTTCCCTCCTAACTGACATGTTTCTTCTTGCATAGAAATCGGAATCTCTGATGCGATTGACAAAATGGAAACGATATTTTGGTCAAGGGGCTTTTAGGTTCTGAATGTGATAATGATATGTCATATTATACTTTGTGATGTTCTTTTTGTGATATCTTCGAATTTCTGATATCAATAAATCACCTCTTCACACCAATTATCCCTTTGCTGTACAAATAAGGAATGCGGCATTTCAGAATGTCAGGTTTAGTTTTCAACATAGCCAAGATGTCTTGAAATAATTAGGAGATAAACGCACAGTGTTTGAAATTTCCATTTATGTTAGACCGAACTGATGGTCTCTAGATTTATTTGAAACCGAACGTGTAGCATATTTTTAAATGAGGTGAAAAAAAATTATGTACTTTTGTTACCTTGTAACGAAATATTCAGAAAGACATTTGAAAGGAGACGATATTTTCTTTCGATTTATGTATTTTCACAATGTTTTATGATGCTAAACTTTCTGGGCTTAATTTACCTGAAATGGTTAAACTGGCTATGATAGAGGTAAGCTCATCATCACTGAATTATGCCAAGTTCGAACCACATATGGAAAAAATGCAGAATTAAAACAAATCCGAAACCCATCACGTATGTTGTATTGATTTCAGCCGTGTTGATGGTCAAACTCAAGTAGTGAGACTGCGCAGTGAAACGGTCATAAAATCAGACGCATTATTTTGAATCCAAATTGATTATGTCAAATGTTATGGATTGTCAAACCAAATTCGAGTATTTCACGTAGTCATGGTGGAATAATTCACAAACAAGAAATATATCCATCAACTTAAATACATGATAGACATGTAAGGCAACAATATTGTTGTCTGGTACATGCAGCTTATATGTTGTAGTATACTCCAAGAAATCACATTGATATACCAAAGTTATGATTCGATTTTCTTATATCTGGCAATGTTTTTTTGTTGTTTAACGCCGCACTCAGCAACATTCAAATTTAAAACCGACGGTCTGTAGTTAATGCAGTGTGGGCCAGACAATCAAGTGATGATATCATGAGCATCGATCCACGCAATTGGGACCGATGACATGCATGAACCAAGTCCCCGAGCCCGACCACTTGATCCCGTTAGTCGCCTCTTACGACAAGCATGGGTTATTGAAGATCTTTAATAATAGTAACGCGGATCTTCACGGGTAGATATCAAGATTTGGTTCAGTGAGGTGACCGTGGTGGTTCTAGTAGTAATACGTGGTCGGCCGCGTCTGGTAAGGGTACGTTGTGTCATATTTTTGCAGTTCACTTGCTGTAAGATTGTGATGGCATTCAAATGAAAACCAAACGTGCATACATGTCATGTTGGTGTGTTTCGGCACCAGGCTCTCACACGGTTATGGGTTCGTGATTGTCCCATCTTTTCACAAAACTTCTACAGTTACATTTTCTTTCCACACAAATCAATCCAGTCTAAGCAGAAATGACCAAATCATTTTTGGCATTGATTTTGTATGGATGATTTGAACACTCTGTCAGATGTTTACGAATTTTCTACTTTTACGTTTCTTTTTTCATTCAGGGAACATAATTGTTTTTCCCACCTATTGACAGGTATTTTCCTGTAAAAATCCGTAAAAACATAAAAACAAGTAACAATACGTGGATTATCAGAAGGTTTCTGAATACTTATAAGGCACATTTATGTATTATCGATCCCTGAATAAATTAAATTCCCCTCGTAAAATCTCGCATAATGATGTCAGAGGACACGCCATTTTGTAAATGTTGATCACCGGTTGTGATGTCATACGCCAACTTGTACACCTTGTACATCACTGGTTATTTATTAGAGGTGAAGGTCGGGTGGTTAACAATGAGCTGTGTTGTTACGTATTGGATTGGAAACACTACTATTTGAGTGAATCTGAAAAAATATACCTGCAACTGGGACACTGCGATCCACTGTAACATGAAACGTAAATCGACTAAAATGTGCGTCATGGTGAAATTGGTATCCCTTATACTTCAAAATACGAATTTACAAAAACTGAATTTCACAATATGTTTGTTTTAATTGAGTAACAAAAAAAATGTCAATCATTTCTCAAAAGAAAAATGTATTTATCTTAAAAACAAGTATTTAAAATGTAAAGAAATTCTATGTTGTCATTTTGGAAATTCTGCTGTCAAAATGTCTCCTCTGAAATGCTCAAATATTAATCCTCTTCACATTTCACGCCAATTTGTTTAATTAGAGCACTGCCAATTTTCAGCAAATCAGAAAGCCAGTTGCTGAAGACCAGTTCTGACCCGGATCTTTAAATCAGAAGATCACCGTGTTGGATTTTGCCATCTCTGTATGTGCTGGTGATAACCTGTAACCTGACCTCGTCGACCTCGACACGGAAAGAATTACGCATCAGATCATGTTGAGTTTTCTACCTCCTGCTTGCCCAGTCCTCTCTTTAAAGTAAACAAATAAGGTCCTCGTCTGATGATAACTGAATCGCCGACTGATTCATTCTTTATTTTCACCGAATCTCCTTCCAAAATAGGCTGACATTACCGCAATCCTCATCTTCCCGATGCAAGGGAGATAACTCATTATAAAGGTCAAGTTTCCGCCCTTGACGAACAAGGCTCGAATTATAAAGTTACATTTTGGCTGGACAAACGAGTCTTTGCATAGTCCAATCAAAATCGCAAAACGAAATAGACAACCAATCCATAAACAACATAGCGCCTGACGTGCAAATTTCGGTCGATTGCAGACTACCATGCACTGGGCGTCGACGGATATTTGGAAATGTTTTCATGTTTTCAAACAAGGTGCTCAAGTGAGGGTAACAGGTGCGCTCCAAGAGGTAACACCTATTTTATTACAATATAGATCTTGAAAATCGATCAGACAGTGTCGACTGGGCGCCGCCATTTTGTTTGAAGCAAATGCATGTGAAATAAGAGAAACTGATTTGTCAATAGGAGGGACATAGAAGGGGCGTAACTTGTAACAGCCAATGGTGGGGCAACGATTGAGTCACGAAATTCCAGACTAGTTCGGCAAGGGTGGAAATTTGATTTTTAAAGTCAGTTAACCCCGATGCCTCGGGAAGATGAGCAGCTCTATATATTGTCAGTAAATATACTGAACAACAAAAGTTCCTGAAACATTGAATAAGATTTAATGCAAAGTTATGTTTTTTACCAAATCTGAAACAATTTCGGTTTGCAACAAATAAAAGAATCCAGTAAGTGTTCAAATGGTTTAATTTGCCATAGTATCTTCAGAAAATGCGTGATTCCATGAAAAAAACCATGAACATGCCAAAATGTCAATTTACAAATCAATAGCGTGTGTGTCCACCTCTGGTTGCGATGCAAGCAACACATCTACGTCTCCTGGAATGGACCAGGCGTCGCACAAAGACCTGTGGGATATCTGTCCATATTTGCTGGAGCATGTTTCGAAGTTCCTGGAGTGTCTGTAAAAAACGTGGTTGACGTCGAAGGCGCCGATCCATCTCATCCCACATGTGCTCGATTGGTAAGAGATCAGGGGAGCGAGCCGGCCAAGGGATGGCATTCACGTTGTTTTGTTGAAGAGAATCCTGAACAAGTCGGGCAATATGAGGCCGGGCGTTGTCATAATGAAAGGTAATGCCTGGGCCATGACGACGCAAAAACGGTAGAACAACTGGGCCGATGATCACGTCGCGGTAGCGCTGTTCATTCAGATTTCCCTCTAACACTATCAAACGGGTCCTCTGTCTTGCTCTAATCCCAACCCATACCATAACGCTGCCGCCCCCGAACCGATCTTCAATGACACAATGATTGACGTAACGTTCACCTCGACGTGGGTACACTCGAATCCGTCCATCGCTGTGGTTGATGTGAAAACGAGACTCGTCAGTGAATAGAACTTGTCCCGCTTGCATGGCCGTCCAGCGTAGACGCTGACTGCACCAATGTAGACGTGCTTGAGGGTGGTTTCCTGTCAAAATGGGACGTCTGGTTGGTCTTCTGGCGACAATCCCTGCACATCTGAGGCGCGACGTACGGTTTGTGAAGATATTCGTCGAAGGCCACGGATGCTTCTTGCAGTCACTGTTGCTGACTGGAATCGATTTCGTAGGTGTGTTGTTCGAATCCAGTTGTCTTGTCGATTATTGGTTATGCATGGCCTGCCACTCCGAGGATGGTCTCTGGCTGCTTTCATCTGTTGCCAACGTTGACATAAACACCAAACGGTGTTTCTGTGGACGTTAAATTGTCTTGCAACATCACGTTGACTCGATCCTGCTTCAAGCATACCAATGGCTCGCAGACGCTCATTTTCGGACAGGCGTGGCATTTAATAATGTTGAATAAATTGCGTATTTTGTTGTTTTTCTGAGTGGTTGTTGTCAGCATGATGCTAAACAATGCATATGGATCCCGTGAACGCACATGTTTTTTTTATACCTATTCTTGGGTAGTGAAATGCATGGGGCTTGCATAAACGTAAACTTTTGCATGGAATACATGTTTTTCTGTAGCACTTGATTCCATATATGTACTACAACACTGAAAACCAAACTTTACTTCTTTGAAAAATAAACTAAAATATTGGTGTCACAGGAGCTTTTGTTGTTGAGTATATAAATATGTATCTATTTTGTGTAAAGATAGAAACAAGTGTTATTAAAAGTGTTAAAAGTGTTATTTAACAACATTTTTTTAAACAGGCAGGAATATAAGTAATTCATCTAAAACTTGAGTAAAATGTGTTACACCTATCAAGATCTGTGACTCCTTTTCGGAACGTTCTGAGATCGCTGACCTGTGTACCATGTGTAGTTGTCATCATGGTAGAACCTCAAAACACTGACGTTATCTCTTATATGTCATCAGATTTTATCTGACGAATGGTTCAGGACTACGATTTGATCCCACTTATAACAAACTGGTTTCCGAATCATAACATCGTGATTATGGTTTTAAACAAAAGTGGTAAACGTCAGAATTTGTTTGCTTGTTTGTTGTTTAACGCCTCACGCAGAACCTTTCTCACACATGGAGTTGATATATATTTGCAATCGCTACTTTCAAAGCGGTGTTAAACCAAACTATGACGAACTCACTCACACACGCACGCACTCTCAATAACATTTAAAGAGGTACTTCGAACGGTTCTATAAATTGGTGCACACAATTATAGGCGCCAAGAAAGCACGGATACAGTTTTTTGGGAAGGGAGAGTGCAAAACGAATTCAAATAATCTGCGAAGCAATTTGCGTTTTGAAGTCTATTTTTTTTTTATTCAAAACATATCACCTGCTGGGTAGGTGGTTTCTGTGGATTATCAAAATATTCGACGCTTTAACAAAATATCTGATGTCTCAGTTAGTCAGTAATGTTTACAGAAGTGTTCATGTCTCTCATATAATGGGTTTCCAAACAAAATCACCAGGTGAAGGAGAATTCACGCTTCTGCTTCAGTGAGAAAAATTCAACATCACTACTCATAGGTTTGGAATCGCATTTAAGAACACATAACAATTGACAAATATGCACTCTGTCACTCCTCATCCTCCCGTATATTGTACATGCCACACTTGTTGTAAAACACACATTTGAGTTTGAAAAAAAGTCACGAAAGGCGAGCGGAATTAGGCGCGGCCAACCTGATTGGCTGACCTACTTCATCTTCCCGAATCAATTGTGTGAACTAACTATAGCCGTCCAAGTTCCACCCTTGCCTACCTTGGCTGGATTTTCGGCCGTATATTTCGTCGCTGTAAACAAAGGGGCCAAATGGCGAGTGACTTTTCTCTACTGACATGGAGGGGGTACTTTTTTGTATTCACTGATCAATAACGAATTCCTCTGGCTTCACAGTGAGTCGTTGGGCCAGCCCAAGTTGACTATAAATGTTCATCCCCAGACAAGACAAACTAACAAACTAGTTGCCATCTCATCACAAACCAGTCAGGTTTAAGGTCCAGGACATCGAAATCCTCCCCCAAACCATCCGACAATGTTCTTTTATAGTTGTGATGGGTTATCTGTAGTCATTGGTGTATGTATGATTTAGGCTATGAATGTATCCCTACACTCGCCTTTTGTGTGAGGTGAGGTAAAATGGGGTTGACCGTCTCGTTCATGATTATTGCACTTGTGTGTATGTGGTTGTTTGTACTAGTCCGGGCCAATGCCGATTTTATTGTACTATCCCACTGAGATACCATGCCGCAGTTTAACAAGAATGCCTCACTCAGACACAGCATGATGACTCCGTCGGCCCCTGTTCATCTTCCCAGGGCAAGAGAGTTTACTGACTGCAAAAGACCAGTTTCCTCCCTTGCCGATCAAGGCTGGTATTATAGAGTTTTATGTTGGCTGGACTAACGACTCTATGCATAGTCCAATTAAAATAGCGCACCGAAATCGAAATCCGGTTCGTAAACTGTCATGCAGATTTCGGTCGATTGCAGGATTTGCAAAGTATGTGCACCGCCAACTCGTTGTCAACAGATATTTTCCTAATCTCTTCATGCTTTTAATCAAGGTGCTCACTTGATTTGATGCACTTCGCGATGTAAGACCCATTTAATCACAATATAGAACTTGATTATCGATCAGATCGTCTTGACTGGGCGCGGCTGATACGAGAGATGGAACCTGATTGGTCCATAGCAGAGGCTTAGAAGGGACATAACTCATAATAGCCACTGGTGAAGCTACGATCGAGCCCCCGAATTCCAGCCTAGTTCGGCAAGGATGGAAACTGGACGTTTAAAATCAGTTAACTCTCTTGCCTCGGGAAGATGGCCCCTGTTTAGCCCCTTAATGCCGAGCGCCAGACAGGGTAACAACAAGTACCATCTTTCAAGTCATTTGGTATGATGTGACCGGGGATCAAACCCGCGACTTCCGCTCCCCGGGCGGACACTATACCACTAGATACCATTTGATGCCCCGTGATACCCCAAACATTCTTTTATGTCATGACAGAATAACTAATATTAGCTCACTTGTGCACAACAGCAAATCCAAGAAGGCCAGGAGACGTATACCATTTGCTTTATTTCTTTGTAAATCCCGAAAGCAAGTTAAAAGAAAACAAAATGCAAAAGTCGTTGGCCCTCTAAGATAGACATGTCTTCAAATAATATAAGCAGATACCGTGTTGATTTTCCCCTAGAAATACTTTCAAATATCAGTATTTGCACCGAAACATTTTCAGCTTTGTGAATCCCTTTCTAGTCAGTGATGAATGCGCAACCATATCTTGAATCCATTTTCAGAATATTATTCTTTGTATTCTGTCAGACCGGAACTGTAAAACATGAAAGGGCGTCTTCCATTATACAAAACAGTTACATATTTTATCACTTGCCGCTAATGATAATTATTGTTTACAGTTTGTGTTTGTTCCTGGTGAAAATATGCAGTCTGTGGAGTTATTTTTGTTGACGTATTTACTTCGGCTATGTAGTTATAAACGGGCGTACAGGCTTTGCGTAAATCCTCAACGCGAATTTACATGGTATGCACGCCTGCTTACACGTTAATACCTCCATAATCTGTACACATATTGAAGGTAATGCTAATTAACATGATTTCCTGGTTTTTACTTTTAAGAGGCATAACCCGCCACGACAAGAAAGGCATGCCGTCACTTGAGGTTTATAAAGACATTTAGAAGAGACAAAAATAACATGATTTTCTTTTAACATATGATGTCTTTTGTGCATTCGAGATTTATGCATTAAGATTTAGAATGACAATACATGTAAAGTATTCAGAAGCATGTATACACAAGACCATGACCAGAGTTTTTATTTCAATTTCCAAAAGCCAGATTTTTCTTTGTGACGATCAGCGCCAGCATCTGGTGTGATTTCACCTTTGCCGTGCAATTGAATGTGTTCTTTCTACGACGATTTCAAAACAGTGTCATGAGACGCTTTATCAGAGGTTGTTTGATACGGGTTACAGCATTGGTGGCGCTTTCAGGAAGTGTTGTGTTAGGCAGGTGTAGGACACTTCAAACTTTGCCACATCAGTGATCAAAATGGTGTGTCATGTGTTCCCGTGTTTCTTCAAAGAACATATGTCCTCGCGAAACATGTTGGATATCCTGTGAAAACTTGTGTTGTGTAAAATACCCACTGTTCTGCTCTTCCTCCATGCATTAGTCCTAAACATATCCTGTCTGGAACCAAATATTGTATTGTTCATAAGCTTTACCTAATTCCCGAGGACGCAATCCTTACACGTGGTTCTGCAGACCCGGGTTCGTTTCTGGTTCGTCTCGCCCATGCAGCTGTCCTTGAGGCAAGTCCTTGTTCTAGTGTCGTCGACAAGGCGTTGTTTGGTGGTACAGTCAAAGTAACAGGCGTTGCTCTTCCACGGAGTCCAGTCAGTAAAATCTGCAACGGACGTCCAATATAAGTACATGAAATAAAGGCTTGATCCACAAAAGGACATTACCTCTTTGTTTGTTTGGTAGGGGTGGAGGTGGGTCGAATATTTACATACCGCCCTCATATAGCTGGAATATTGTTGAGTGTGGCATGATATCAAAATATGTTAAATGATGGTGCTTGGCGCTCGACGAGAGCAAGGACTGGTCAACAGCAACATATATCAGTGGGCCTGCTCTATCTCAGTGGGCCTGCTCTATCTCAGTTGGCCTGCTCTATCTCAGTGGCACTATAAAACTGACTGAAATCTGGACTAATGAAAGCCGCCACACGCAAACACTTTGCTATATAAGTCCAATAATCTGAAACGCGACCTTAAACCCCATTTCATCTTCCCTCTCCCGTGAATATCTGGGTTAGAAGTTTTCTTCAGCAATCAATGTCTGTTGTAAAGGGAACTAATTGGATCAGTTAGGCATGTTCACTGAATTGATTGATGTTTGTCGTCGTATTCCAGTTGCGTGTGTTTTCATGCCCATTATGGCAAATATTGGATTGTCTGGTCCAGACTCGATTACTTCAGACCGTCGTCATAAAGCTGGAATATTAGTAAGAACAACGTAAATTATACCACTAGGATTCACTATGCCCATATTCGATATTTTTCGTCATTATTATTCGTAACGACCAGATCCCCTCTGTGGTGTAGTGGTAGAGCACCCTCATGGAGAGCGGAAGGTCCGGGGTTCCATCCCCGGCCGCGTCATTCCAAAAGACGTTAAAAGATGGTTCTTCTTTTTACCCTGTCTGGCTCTTGGCATTCAGGGGCTAAAACAAGGTCTGGTCGGCTCGGAGTCAGTACACTGTGTCTGAGTGGCTATTCATGTTAAACTGCGGCATGGTATCTCAGTGAGCTAGCACTATAAATCGGCATCAGTCCGGACAAGTACAAGCAGCCCCAAACGCACGCGCACGTGCATGCACGTCGCTTATTGAGTGCAATAATCTTTGACGCGACGTTAAACCTAATTTTAACTCAACTCGTAACGACCAAAACAGGCACAACGCGCCAAGGTCGGACGGGAGTCGAACAAGCCTCGGTTCGACGGTTTTACATCGTCACGTGATGACCATCGCCGTCGTGATCCAGGCAGAAGGCCTCTTCGTTTGAGTGAGTGAGTTAGGTTTACTTTATGATAGGAGGCACGGGTGGCCCATTCGTCTAAGGCGTCGCGATTCGCTCTGCAGAGTTGCGTCCCTTCGGCAGGCCAGAAACCTATGATTGTGGGTTCGAATCCCGAATCGCCCCAATTATCTTTCTAGGTTTCTCAGCACCATACCCGTGCTACACCATACACCATAACCCTCGGTCGGACGGGAGTCGAACAAGCCTCGGTTCGACGGTTTTACATCGTCACGTGATGACCATCGCCGTCGTGACCCAGGCAGAAGGCCTCTTCCTTTGAGTGAGTGAGTTAGGTTTACTTTATCATAGGAGGCACGGGTGGCCCATTCGTCTAAGGCTTTGCGATTCGCTCTGCAGAGTTGCGCCCCTTCGGCAGGCCAGAAACCCGAATCGCCCCGATTATCTTTCTAGGTTTCTCAGCACCACATCCGTGCTACACCATACACCATACCCAGGGGTAACGTCTGGCACCTGCATCACTTTTGGCTTTCCTCCCACATTAAGCTGACGCGCCGTGATATAACTGGATTACTCCACCATACGAGGTATATGTTCTAAGTGTTCTAATACGCTACTTTTTAACGCTACAACGTAACAAGGACATATGTTTTGTGCAAACGAGAAACGGGAATAGACATGTGGTGAGAGAGTAGCCGTAACATACAAGACGGCTTGTCCCCCTTTCGAAGGCTGACGTGCGTCGGAACGGCGCAAGCCAATCAGAATTATAATATTTTATACTCTTCAAAAATAGAAACACAAAACCGATATTGTTGGCCATAAGAGCAAAATTTACGGACCAAGATGTTCAAAATGAAGAGGTTTAACGTGTTATAGTGTCAGTGACAAATTTCCGGGATCAAATGTTCACACCCAGGACATGCAAACCATTAGTCGGGAAACACGTACGATTCGGAAAAACGCACCCAGTGCAGTAAAAAAAGGGCCATGGAGCTGCACGTGCAGCAGTACTATGAACGGCATTAAAATGCAGGTTTTTTTATTGCTTGGCATCTGCGTCAATCGAACAGTGACAGCTCAACAACATGCCATGATTAACAGAAGTGCAAAGAAACAGCGTCAAATGCCGCTTGCTAGCTGGGGAATCCCGATCAGCTGAAGCCAGTGTTTTCAATGTAGCGCCGAGCACCATCACAAGGCTATGGGATCGGTTTCAACAGCATGGGTCAACACGTGATCGGCAAAGTTCGGGAAGCCTAAGAGCAACCACCCCCGCCCAAGATCGCTACATTCGACTGCGCCACATACGTGAAAAGACCATCACAGCCACTTCAACCACATCAGAAATATCTGGACTGCACAGATTTTCCGACCAGACTGTACGAAACCATTTAAGAGCAGCAGGTCTACGAGCAAGACGTTCTGTTCGACGCGTCATATTGAGTCGACAACATCGCCAACAACGACTGCATTGGTGGTTAACTGCAATGGAGAGATGTCTGGTTGAGCGACGAATCGAGATTTCTCGCCCATCGAGGGAATGGATGGGCACGGGTCTGCAGACATCGGGGAGAACGATACGCCGGAAACTGCGTACATGAAGTGGACATGTTTGGTGGTAGTAGCGTTATGATGTGGGCGGTTATCCCTCATCATGGCAGAACATTTTTGATCGCTATCCAGGGCAATCTTACGGCTCAACGATACATCAACGAAATTCTCCTGCCACATGTCCTGCTAAATTCAGCCAACGGCAAAGGTGTATTCCAAGAGGACATCACGGATCACAAGATCCTGTCTATACAACACCAACATTGATGTTCTCCCCTGGCCCTCCAGAACCCAAGATTTGAAACCGATAAAGTACCTGTGGGATGAATTGGATAGACGGCTACGCCGAAGTCAACCACAACCCCAGACGTTGCAGCAGTTGGCTTTTGCGTTGCAGGCAGAGTGTGGGCTACAGAATCACATATCCAAGGAAGGTGATTCGCATACTCGTCTCTTCCATGGGCAGGAGATGTCAGGCCGCTATCGATTCCAACGGGCGAAATACGCGTTATTGATGGTAGCTGACCTTCACCTTGGACTTTTCCTATGTACCGATAACTGAGAGGACTACAATGACCAAATGTTCTCTCCACAACATCTAGGCTACCTCACACAAATCTGGCTTTGTGTTTCTTATTTTGAAGAGCATATATATTTTTTTAATATGTATATATATATTCCTTGTTGGCATGTTTGATAAATGGGATAGAACCTTTTTAGTAGCGACATGTGCGTTAACATTTCGTGTCACCTCACTATTGTCACGAAATCATATACATAATACATGGATTTTAATGACCAAAATGACGAAATAACGAAAACGTGGTTATGTTTGCAAATTTGATGACACAAATTTCGTGCATTATGCCACATATTGTCCAATTGTTGTATGCTGGGTTTGGAGGAAATGTGACACGCCAAGTATAAAAACGAGAACAATAACATTTTGATTTGATCAATTGTAATAGTGTTTAATGATAGGGCCTGCCATTGATTATGAACTTTGACCTTTTATTTTATTCCTATAACAAGTAATTCATTTTGCATTTTTTATGATTACATTAAGCAATAAATCTAAAACAGATCTAATCATTTGGAAGATATAAATGGTTAATTTTAATCATATACTATGTTTACTTTTGAGAAAGGAGGGGTTAAAGAAGATAATAAAGAAGATATTTACCTACAGTGTACTCTAATCTCGTACCATTGTAAGCAATTAGGAAATCTGACCAATGATGAATTGTAACATTGCTTCCACGGAAGATCCTTTTGGATGTACTACACAAATTAAGACAGCCGTCATCTGAAGAAGAAATAAAGAAAACATTGTGTTTATCGTGTGTGGATTATAGTGTACCGTTTTAAAATCAGATATTGTACTCAGATACTACACATGTAAATCTAATCACATTCCCAAAGGAGATCGGGGGGGGGGGGTGGGGTAGCCTAGTGGTTAAAGCGTTCGCTCGTCACGCCGAAGGCCCGGGTTCGATTCCCCACATGGGTACAATGTGTGAAGCCCATTCTGCTGTTCCCCGCCGTGATATTGCTGGAATATTCCTAAAAGCTGTGTAAAACCAAACTCACTCACTCACTCCAAAGGAGATCACATCATATGAGAACCCTGAGCAAAATTTGACAATCCAATGTAAACCACGGATTGTGGATTATTGAGCCAATCACCCGCCGGCTTTCTGAATGATTCTGTTTTAAACACCTCGATTTGGAAATGTCCATCTTAGCTAATGAAAATCCCCACAAAACCCAGATATACTCTTTATGATACACCCGTTGAGGTGTACATGCCAATACCCCCAAACGACGGAATGTGTAAAATATCCACAACAATAATATATTAAGGCGGTGCTACTTTGTTTTCATTTGGTTCCGATTTAGAAGCTTCGACAGTGAGCAAAAGGTGGTCCCGTAGGGGTGGCCATCTTCACGCGTACATGTATCGCGTCAAAATTAAAGATGTGAATATAATGAGATTGAAATCCCTCCAAACTGCAATTTTGGTGATATCCTTTCACTTGACTTACTTTAAACCATGTGGATAGACTCCATCTTACTTCCTTCTCTCAATACTATCGCCACTAATGCCGTCTGTCTTACCTTTCTCTTTGGGGATACCCTCTGTTTTACCTTCCTCTCTGGGGATACCTTCTGCCTCACTTCCATCACTGAGGATAGCCTCTGTCTCACTTCCATCTATAGGGATACCCTCTCGCTCATTTCCATCTCTGCGGATACCCTCTGTCTAACTCCCTTCTCAGTGGATACCCTCTGTCTCACTTCATTTCAGGGGATATGCTCTTTCTTACTCCCATCTCTGGGGATACCCTCCGTCTTTCTCCCGTCTGAGAGGATACCCTGTGTGTTACTACCATCTCAGGGAATACCCTCTCCCTAACTGTCATCTCTGGGGATACCCTCTGCCTCACTCCCATTTCAGGGGATACCCTCGGTCTTAGTCACATCTCAGTGGATACCCTCTGTCTTACTCCCATATCAGGGGATACCCTCTGTCTCATTTCCATCTCAGGGGATATGCACTGTCTTACTCCCATATCTGGGGATACCCTCCGTCTTTCTCCCATCTGAGAGGATACCCTCTGTGTTACTACCATCTCAGGGAATACCCTCTCCCTAACTGCCATCTCTGGGGATACCCTCTGCCTCACACCCATCTCATGGGATACTTTCCGTCTTATTCACATCTCAGTGGATACCGACTGTCTTACTCCCATCTCCGGGGATACCCTCTGCCTAACATCCATTTCAGGGAATACCCTCTGTTTTACTTCCGTCTCAGGAAATACCCTCTGTCTTATTCCCATCTCAGAAGATACCCTCTGTCTTACTACAATCTCAGGGAATACCCTCTGACTAACTGCCATCTCAGGGGATACCCTCTGTCTCACTTCCATCTCAGGAAATACCCGATGTCCCACCTCAAAAGATACTCTCTGTTCTTCTCCAATCTCAGTGGATACCCGCTGTCTTATTCCCATCTTCGGGGATACCCTCTGTCTTATGCCCAACTCAGAAGATACCCTCTGTCCTACTCCCATCTCAGGAGATGCCCTTTCTCTTACTCCTATCTCAGGGGGTACCCTCCGTCTTACTACCCATCTCAGGGGATAACCTCTGTATTACTCACATCTCAGGAGATACCCTCTGTCTTATTCACCGAATAAGAGGATAACCTCTGTCTTAGTCCAATCTTATTGGATACCCTCTGTCTTATTCCCATCTCAGGAAATACCCACAGTCTTATTCCCATCGCAGGAGATACCCTCTGTCTTATGCCCATCTCAGAAGATACCCTCTGTCTTACTTCAATCTCAGGGGATACCCTCTGTCTTATGCCCATATCAGAAGATACCCTCCGTCCTACTCCTATCTCTGGGGATACCCGCTGTCTTATTCCATCTCAGGAGATACCCTCTGTCTTATTCCTATCTCAGGAGATACCCTCTGTCTTATGCCCATCTTAGAAGATACCCTCTGTCTTACTCCTATCTCAAGGCATATCCTCTATCTTACTACAATCTTAGGAGATACCCTCCGTCTTATTCCCATCTCACGAGATACACTCCCTCTTACAACAGTCTCAGGGGATATTCTCTGTCATACTCGCATACTAACATCCATTTCAGGGAATACCCTCTGTCTTACTACAATCTCAGGGGATACCCTCTGTCTTACTCCCATTTCTGGGGATACCGACTGGCTTACTCCCATCTCAGGGGATACCCTCTGTCTTATCTAAATATGTAGGGATACCCCCTGTCTTACTTCAATCTCTGAAGAGACCCTCCATATTACTTTCATCTCTGCCCCAGCCTCTAACGTTCATATCTCTGAGGATACCCTCTGTCTTATTTCCATCTCTGTGGATACCATCTGCCTTACCTACATCTCAAGGGATACCCACTGTCTTATTTTCTTCTCTGGGGATACCCTCTGTCTTATCTTCATCTCTATGGAGGCCATCCGTCTTACCTGCATCTCAGTGGATACCCCCCATCTTACCCCCATTTGAGGGGATACCCTCTGTCTTCCCTTCATATTAGGGGATACCCCCCGTCTTACTGCCATTTCGGGGGATACCCTCTGTGTTATTTCCATATCAGGGGATACTCCCAGTCACCTTCATCTCATTGGATAACCTCTGTCTTATCTTAATCTGTGGGGATACCCTCTGTCTCACTTTTATCTCAGGGGATAACCCCTGGTTTCCTCCCATCTCTGGGGATACCATCCGTCTTATTTCCATCTATGGGGATACCATCTGCCTTACATACATCTCAAGGGATACCCGCTGTCTTATTTTCTTCTCTGGGGATACCCTCTGTCTTACCTTCATCTCTATGGAAGCCTTCCGTCTTACCTGCATCTCAGGGGATACCCTCTGTCTTACTCCCCTCTCAGTGGATAACCTCTGTCTTACTCCCATCTCAGGGGATACCCTCTGTCTTACTCCCCTCTCAGTGGATACCCTCTGTCTTACTCCCATCTCAGGGGATACCCTCTGTCTTACTCCCCTCTCAGTGGATAACCTCTGTCTTACTCCCATCTCTGGGGATACAATCTGTCTTATGTCCATCTCTGGGGATACAATCTGCCTTACATACATCTAAAGGGATACCCGCTGTCTTATTTTCTTCTCAGGGGATACCCTCGGTCTTCCCTTCATATAAGGGGATACCCTCCGTCTTACTCCCATTTCAGGGGATACCCTCTGTGTTATTTCCATATCAGGGTATGCCCTCCGTCACCTTCATCTCATTGGATAACCTCTGTCTTATCTTAATCTGTAGGGATACCCTGTGTCTTACTTCTATTTCAGGGGATACCCTCCGTCTTACTTCCATCTTCTGGGATACCCTCTGTATTACTTTCATCTCTGGTAATGCCCTAGGTATACGGAATAAACGCTGTGTATTTAGCTCACCAAGTCTCGCTAAATAGATTGCATATTCCTAATGAAGTATAGTTTCCATCCCCCAAAACACTCGCGTGATAACCTCTATATACTTACCGTCACATATTCGTACACCGTCACAACAACACTCAAAATTGTGAGACATAACCTCCACCTTTACTTCCCTCGCACCAGTGATGCTACTTTCGATCATGACTCCGCAATCTGCATTGTCAAAATAAGGACCGTTCCCGAAGTTGGGCGTCACAACTTCCTGGACAGTGGTGTCAGCAAAGACCAGACTCGGTAGAGTACAGACTGCAACAGACATATGGCACACATAGATGCTTTCATCTGTCCCTTATCAATAATGCCCAATTGTATCAAGCACTGGCCATTACAATAGCCAATTCAAGGTGAAACTACACTATACTTCTCGGGAACAATTGGGCATTTCGTTTTTGATTGTAGCTTTGTCGACCAGTCGTGTAGTTTATCGGGTAGTTCATACATAAAGCTTACCCAAATGTCTCAATGTGTGGTAACGGTCAACAGTCCATAAGAACAGGGCACCTGGCATATGCAAATGAGCCACAACACAAGAGGGGGTTCACAAGCAAGTTCCCATGGTCAGTAGCGACTGTGTCCAGTTCATGCATTGATGCAGACATGGCACCTTCGCCTCATTGATTGTCGAGTCCTTGTCTAATGATATCGGCATGTCCTTTGCACTCGACAAATGCAACATTCTTCATTTGGAACGTGGCAAGGTAGAAATGTTAAGATCAGTCAGTATACCTGGGGGAAGGGGGTGACTTATTGACCATCTCGTGAAAGGTCAGGCCTAGACATACTTAGGGAAGCAGATTAGGGACAAACTCCAGAATGCCTGTATCAAGAAAAAACTTTGGGCAGAGTACAAATGTAGACTCAAAATCTGGAGTTCAGAGCTGAAGTAAAAGCCACAAATACTTATGCTGTACCCTATATCCTATTGGTGTTGTTATTAGACGAAACAAGAATATTGACGGTATTGACACTCTCACACGAAGCATCATGTCAGACAATAGATCCAACTACCCCTCACTCTTCCCTCAATCGCTTATATTTACCAATCGTAATGGCAGGGCGTGGTTTGATTAACGTTGAGGCTCTTCAGGATATAATGGTTTTGTGCACTTTTGCACACATCTATTTGTCTCATGATCCTCTTGTGAAGCATGTCAAGACTAATTATGAAAAGAAGGCATTCAACCGTATTCGTAAACGAGCCAAAGATGTGGGACAGAATTTCATTGTCAATATTGATTTTGTTAAAGCTTCTGTACTGCTGGACGATGTAAACCAAGTATAGTGCCATATCAAATCGGCCCAGACTCCGTTTTTTTCAAGGGGAGGCTATCGGAACGAGCACTGCATCGAGTTTATGTGCAGTGTGTTCAGAAAATGAGCAACCCTGAAGAGTCCTTCACATGAATGAAGTTGTCTGGCCTGAAAAATTAAAACAGAAGCCTTTCTGTTTGCTGCTCAAGATCGGTCACTTCCACTCGAAACCGTCAATATAGGATTTTGCATCAAAATGTTAGTGTGAAATGTAGATTATGTAATGAAATGAGACTGTCAAACACATTGTCAGTGGATAGCAAGCTTTGGCACAAATACAGTATCTTAAGCGACATGATAGAGTGGCTCGATGATTGTATTACCGTCTTCGCCATGCTTGTGGTTTTGACACAGAGGTCAATCAACGGTTCGGCCAAGAATATGTAGAGGGCGTCATGGAAAATGATAAATACAAAATTCTTAGGAATAGTCCCGTTTCAACTCCAACAAACCTGATCTCGTCCTTTTTGATAAATCCAATGTATATCATTGAATTTTCTATCACTTTTGACACTAATGTTATTGACAAGATTGAGGAAAACATGGCAAATATGCAGACCTCACTTTCGCAATGTCACGCTTGCATCCCAAGTACCAAGCTATCCGACTGCCCATTGTTCTCGGTGCCTTAGGTTTGGCACCTCCCAATCGGTTATCTGACATTGGGTGAGTACATGGGTTTTCTGCCAGGAATACAGGCCTTCTGCCAATCTGGATAATGCAGAATGTTGCAGTGTTGGGGAGTCTTCACATTCTCCAAAACGTTCTCGGTGATTTCGATTAGGTAGCGCTTCCTTGGAGCGGTCCCATTCACTGTTTGGGCTTTTGTAAAGGGACGAGGGCCTTTGGCTGATTAAGAACAAAACGTGACTTTTCTTGTAGGGTAGACAGACTTGGGACAGGGTTTATTCCAATTCCGCTTCCTCTTTTTAGGTTTGAGCATTCTACCAATGACAACATCATGCACTGACTTAACCCACGCTGAAAAAACATTAAAAATGTTCTATTTTGTGGCCTATGTTTGGCTGGAAAGAAACTGGTTTTGAGTGTTTCTTTTACATGAGTTTGACTGAAATCATCCATGGAGAAGTATGACAGAAGAATATGACTTATTGGTGATTATTCTCATGTCATCACATACAACAAGGTACACGGTCAGTAAAAATGATACTTCACTAATTGTTCTGATAACTTAAAAAAAACTGTAAGGAAACCCCTATCGTATCCATACATTGGGTATGATGTCTTTCATGCAAATAATGACCACATCTCCTCCCCTAAGATCACTGAGCTAATCTAGCTTGTTACTCTTGATTAAAAACACCACACCTTTAACCTGTTTCAAGTTCCCATTTTAAGTTTACATGTTGTGGTAGCAATTTTGTGACGGACCTCGTTTTGGGGTTATATATCCTAGTTAACGTGAGAGAATGAGTGAGTGAAGGGAAAAAGCCGGAATTGATGCAGGTTGACAAACTGGGGACGCACACGAGCCCTAGTTGGGTGCTGATATTAGAGTGATTACTCAATGATTAACTCTGTGTTTTTTTCGGTTCATTGGGGCACAGTGGATTCTTGCAAAAGTGTGCACATCACTATTTTTAGTCATACCTCAAAACGGACCGAAAAGAATCAATCCTTATAAATAGGTTCGATATTACATTATGTGTTATGCATACCCAATTAATGAAAAACAGTTATATTAATCAAAGCAGACACAAAATATAACGAGATTGATTAAAATGTCCTGCGTAGGAATACATATTGTGACGTGACATGAATCAAGTTTGGATGATGAATGCATGACTTTAGATCACAAGCCCCTTGCATGATAATACAGGTGAGCAGGAAGGCAATTCCATCAACAGCAAAATTGGGATTCCCACATATTCCGTAGTGGTGAAAGTAGTCATCCTCGGTGGGCATGGCTGATTTTTTTTTACATTCATTTGGAAATGAATACTATTGAACACGTGACCATTTCAGCTAATCAAAATGCAGGAATTACAATGAACATAACAAAGGTTTAAACATAATCAGGTGAATCTCTTTTTGTCTGTGATCAGCAGATCCTGTCAAATGCACAACTTTATTCAAATGGGCCCCCAGTTTCCAAAATACTAAACACTGTGGCTACGACTTACTGTTCTCTTCGAAGTCTACCTCTTGATACGTCATGACAAATGTCGAATTTGTGAATGAGAAATAAACTCTGATGTAGACAGATCCATGGTAAACGTAGGTGGGTGCGCCTCCGGCCTCTCTCATATTTGTGATGACTGCTGCAAGCCTCTGCCTGTTGACTGACGGATCTATACAAGAATGAACAATACTTAAAATCAAGAACAATCTATCTCAATGGCACGGCTATTTTGTAGGGATAATTTGCATAATTTCATATTGATTAATGTTGTCTGACATCATCATTCACTCGCAGCGATGAATATTGTCCTAAATCACAGTGGTGACAGAGAAGATGACAAGAATACGAATACAAAATTACACAGCAATGAAAGATGAGTGAAGCCTACTCAATCCGATGTGGAGCTGTTTAAGCAGCATTTTATAACAACAGAACCTCCCGGTTAGTTTTAGTAGACAACCATGTATATATTGCTGGGGATATAGTAATCTGTCCCTGGAACCTCATTGGCCAACAATAATGCCCCTTAATTAGTTGAAATGAAATGAATTCTAATGAGAGGGTGAGATAAATTTTAAGTCACATCGTCAACATTCATCCATATGGTGACTATCAAGGGTTAAACATAATAAATACATTGAGGCTTACATCTAAACCTGCCAAAAAAGGACAGTAGTGAATGAGTGAGTGAGTGAGTATGGTTTTACGCGGCTTTTAGCAGTATTCCAGCACAACCAATAGGCTACCCACGACCGCCCAACGAAGGAAAGTAAAATAACTGGTCGTATCACAGAAAAAGATTTACAAGTAGTATGGAATCATCAAATGGACATCATTGTATATAACAATACCTTAAAAATAGATCGACAACAGTTGAAGGTAGATCAGCATACTTGGGATCATGGAGATTCTTAATATACACATGCACACAAGTTGAGCGCCACAAACCATATTTGTGAGCTTTTACTTTATCAGCAGACCATATCAGGTGTCACATAGACACCCTAGGGAGTGCAGAGTCTATTGCACGACAGAAACGTCAGTAACGTGTGTATCATCCATCGACATTGACCACAGCTTCAACCCTACGACTCATACTCATTACAAGAAGTTGAATGCTTCTCAGAGACAAACGGATCCATTCTTCATGAAGTCCGGCTTCAAGACCAGCGAGATTTTGAACTGGGGGATCACGATGTCTGATTTTCCGGCCAAGAATGTCCCAGAGATGCTCAGTCGGATTAAGATCCGGACTACAGGCCGGCCAAGGAAGAGTGGCAATAGCTTCTTGATGCAAATAAGCAAAAACTGACGGAGATATGTGTGGTCTAGCATTGCCGACCATGTAAACAGGTCTTGTCTGAAGAGGATGGTTGTCAAAATGAGAGACTACCACTGGACGAAGAACGGCATCTTGGTATTGTTGGCCATTCAGGCTTCAACAATTGTCAACAGCGAAAGTTTGCAGCCGAAGGAAACACAACCCATATCATGACAGATCCCCCGCCACATGCTTAGACCTCTGGATGTTCCTTGGTGCAAAACGAGTGTTATGTTGCCTCCAAACACGTATTTGACCATCAACAGTTCGTAGCAGCATTCGACACTCGTCTCCAGTTGGCCAAGTTCCATCGACTACGGGCACGACACCATATCAGACGATTCCGCATGTGCCTCTCAGTCAGTTGAGGATGTTTTACTGGTCTTCTGGCGTTATAACAAGCCGCTCTGAGGTGATGCCTTACGGTCATCGTCGAGAGTCTCTTATGGGTAATCCACTGCAGTCTTAAATCTGTTGAAGTGGCATCTGACTGTCCTGAAAAGACGTCTATCCCCTCTGTTAGAGGTCTTTCGTGGCCTACCAGACCTAAGCCTGTCATTGACATCATTGGTTTGACCATGTTTGACAATCAAACGAGTGATAACACTGTGATGACGACCCATTTGTCTTGCAATGGCCCTGCATGACATGCCAGCATTATTCATGCCTATCACTTGCCATCTTTCAGCGTTCGTTAACTTTCTCCACACTGTGGCTGATTTTCAACCTCTATTGGAAGTGGAATCTCACACAGGAGCAAAATGCAACCACGTGTCTGAAACTTGAATTTCACTTTTTATAGGGCAGGGGAACTGCAGCAACACGTAAAGCACGCTTTCCTTGTTGTATCTGGACAAATATGGGTTCATGAAACTATTGAAGCCTAATTCAGTCATACATCATCATATTTCGTATTTCTGATTCCCACACGTGAAATCAAGAGACTATGAATATGGTGGCGCTTAACTTTTGTGCATGTGTATATATGATGTCTTGAAATAGTTATCCCTTGTGATGGATAAATCTATAGTCAAACAGAACATGTGTGGAAGACAAAATAGAGAATCTGAAAAACTGATTAACTGTTAATGTTTAGTTTGGTTGTTGATATATTTTAGTGCTGTTGAAAGAGAATCGTTTCTGCTGTAAAATTGAACAGTTATCTGGTAATCTGGATGAGATAGTCCTGGATCCAACGATGGTGGCACTGGCAAATCATCAGAAGTTGAAACTAGATCTGTGTCAACGTGCCTTCAATTACTTTTGTTACGAGAACCAGAGATTTGTTGGGAAGCCATGATGAAAGAAAACATATATGACAACCCTACTCCCCACCCACCAGGGAGTGTCAACATACACTATAGGGCGACAGGCGTGCTATACGAAAGCTATATCAATAATAGGTAGCTAATAATGTCAAACAGAATAAAAGTCAGTTTGGTTCTGCCTTTTAACAGTCATTTGAAGACAATTGGAACCTGGAGGTCGATAATGCCAGTTTGGCCAATGCGCCACTGCCTTCTGGCATAGGACTCTAGGCAAGGTTGCCATGTACCACATTTACTGTGTAGTACACTTATATAATCAAAATTGAAATTGACCATGCACAAGGCACGGTATGACCAGCCGATTGATAGAACCGGGCCCATTCTACCACCTTTCTAGATGAAGTAAGGATCAAAGTGAAGTGTTGGGCAAAAGGAACACCTGCTCCTGGCTCCAGTGCCTTCAACCACCAGACTCCCTTCCTCCACCGACACAGGGGCGCAACCCATGGCAAACAAGTTGCACAATTCGGTCGCCTCTTGCGACCAGAAGTGGGGTGCTGAGGACACATTCTATTCGACCCCGGGTCCCCACTGAGGAAATGAAAAATAACGTCGTATTCAAGATTATTCCATTTATATAGCAACGTTTCTGCACGTATGTGTGGCTGCTTGTACTAGCCTGGAATTATTCTGGTTTTATTGTGCTCGCCCACGGAAATGCTGCAGTTTAACATGGTAGCCTCACTTAGTCACAATCCACTGACTCTGAGTCGACCCGTCCTTGTGTTATTCCCTGTGTGGCGGGATCCAGGCAAGGAAACAGAGGTGCCATCTTTAAAAATCGTTTGGTATGACACGGCCAGGAGATTGAACAATTGAACAACTCTCAAGGCGAACACCCTGCCCACTACACCCCTTCTCTGCCCACTACACTATAGAAGCAGGCTGAAGTTAAGCAATTTTCACGATACGTTTGTGTTTAACTCACCATTCGCAAATAGATCAATACCATGGGCCGTGGCATTAAATCTGGTGAAATCAAGTTTCAAAGAGGAACCAGCTGGCACGGTGATTTGTACTATACATTCTGAAGATAACCCATCTGTGTTGTGGAGTGTCTGGGGCGTTGAGTTGGCAACTAGCACTGATGCACTACCACAAACTGAGAAAAAAAACATTGTCTGATTATTATCCTAAAAGTTAAATATATAACTATATTTTCAGTTCAAGTTATTGAATAGAGTTACATGCGGTCTTCTAGGTTGTAGGACTTTGGCATTTTCTTTTGATTTTAAGGCGCTCCTTAATACACCATCTAATACAGTCAAGCCTAAAAGACAGGAATGTGACACAGCATCCAGGTTTATTTTTTCTTAATTAACCTCGAGTCTGATATTCACACGTAAGTCTTCAGAATTATTAATAATAACATAAAATATGTATTTCTACACCTTTTAACATTCCAGTTTCTCATAAATACCATTTAAGAAATAGACAATTTTAAAATGGTTTAGTTCTCATCCCAGTGCCCTGATCGGAAAAGACCTGGAAAACAACACACCAAAGTAGAAATAATAGCAGGCTACTTACTGTCGACCTGTGCTCCTGCATCCAACACTAGCACCCAGACTGAAACACACAGCTTTAGGAGGATCAGCATCTACGGGAACATAAACATGATAATGATAATGATGATGATAGTAGTTTATAATGATGATGATCACCATATGTTAACATCTTTTGGTATGACGAGGTCGGGAACCATGGCGTGATTAACAAGGAGGCCTTTCATGATTGAATTTTATCGTGCACTATTGCACATATGTATTTATCTGAAGATCCTCTTGTGAAGCATGTCAAGACTGAAAACAAGTCATTCAATATATCCTAAATGACCCATTGATGTAGTACCGAATATCAATGTTAATGTTTATTTTGTTGATGGTGCTGGATGGTGTCAACCAAGCGAAGTGCCATTTCAAATCGACCCAGAACCAGTCACTTCCCACTCGAAAACGTCAATGTGTGATTTTGTATCAAAGTGGGTGTTCAACTTGACACAAACAAAGTATCTAAGGCATGGTTCGATCCTCTTGTTACCGTCATCGCCTATCGCCTTTTTGGTTTTGACTCCGAGACCATCAATGGTACGACGCAGAATATGTAGAGGGCGTCATGGAAAATGATAATTACATATAAAATTCTTTAGAATACGCCCACATACAGAGTCAGACGTATCCAAGTGAACAAACCCGATAGGTCCTTTTTGATAAATCCAATGAAATCCTTTTATGACTCATTTATCTGTTTCTTTTGAAACTAATGAGAATCGGGAGAAACAAGGCAAAGACAGTATGAGGACTGTACTTACGTATACGAAATGTCAAGCTAGCTTCCCAAGTTGTTATACTCGCTATTCATGGCAAGAAAAATCCCGTTTCCTGGGGCTTAAAATAGTGTTTGTATTAATTAAAATGCACACATTTCCAAATATTCCAAATCCTTTTTACATGTATGCCTAGTTTGGTGTCGTTTACGTCAGTGTCCATACCGTCCACTATCCTTGGAGGATAATGGTGACGTAGACGACAAAAACGACAACGACAACAACAATGTGCTGGATTGACTTTAAGAAAGCATATGATTCTGTCTGTTTGGGAATTTTTCGACATGTTGTAGAAATTTACGTCAGTGTCTTCATCGTCCACTATCCTGGAAGGTGTATCTTGCCACATATGTTAGCGGGTAGAGACACAAAACCAAATAAAGACATGTACATGTGTATGCATGCAATTTGGAATAATACGGACAGTTTACAATCCTACACACATTTCCACAGTAAGCCATGTTAGATCATGTTTTCACTGCTGTTTTATGTATGAGAACACAAGAAAGTACGTATTTGTCAGTCATTCAAATCTCGTATCTATTTTTAGTATAAATCGTTAGGTGAGTGAGTGTGAGTTGTCAATTTCAGGTGCTTAAAATGCACTTTAATGAATCCTTGGAGTCTGTAACCTTTAGAAACATTGTAATGTTATTGATACGAAAATCAGAAGAAATGCAGTAAAGCATATATTTTGTGACCACAAGTAGCATGTTCGAGGTAAAGATTACGCTATGTTTACAATCAAAAGCCTGACAGTGATGACATTTCTTCAAAACATGACAAAGTCCCTATCAGTCACAACATGAGAGATATTTACCACTAATCTGTGTACCGAACTCTCGAACCTACTTTCCGATCACGACCGCCTGACCACAAGAATACATATAGATTTGGACCTGTGAAGATCAGGGTTAGAACAGATCTTCAGCAACCAACGCTTATATTAAATGGTGACTATGTTTGTCGTTAGAGGCGACTAATGGGATCGTGTTGGTTGTCAGGCTGACTTGGTTGATTGGATGCATGTCATCTTATCTCAATTGTGTGGATTAATGCTCGTGGTGTCAATCACCGGATTGTCAGGTCCAGACTTGATTTTTTTTGCATGACCTGCGTCATATAGCTGGCATATTGCTGAGTGAGACGTTAAACAACAAAACAAACAAACAAAGCATATAAATTTCGCAGCTTATTTCAAATTCGAGATAAAAATACAAAGCGCCATCTCGAGCTCGGATTCGGTCCCAATCTGACTTTACGATAGAACTGTGTAGCATGATATCGAAGTTTGAATTTGCCACCGTGACAGCTTTAAGAAATCTTAATTAGAATTTTACTTAACTGTAAACAATTCTCCTCAATACAGGATGAGGAATGCCAAATGGAGACAAAGAAAGGGATCATTTGTAACCTTGTCAAACTTAGTTTCATCCACAGAAACCACGGACTTTTTTCGCAAAACTAAAAATCAACTCAATCAGCTGTTGCCAATCCTTCACTTGTTCTTGTCACATTGTTTATTGATTATTACCTGCGAAACATATTTCATTTAGTCATCGAGATACATTTCAATTAGCCACACTTTACACCTGTTGTATTCTGAATTGATCATCTATGCAATCGTATTTCTATGGATCTATAATACACAGTCTGTTACTCAGTTTTATTTCACTTATTGACTTTCTACATAGGTGAACAGGGACATTTATTTTACATGCAAACAACGTGTTATTCAGGAAAATATAATTACATGATAGGGGTTTGTTAGTTGATTTATGCTTCCAAACAAACCACACGCAAGCTATTTAATCACAGAGATCGTTCTGTTCTGTATAAATGTAACAAGTGAACTAACCATTTCAGTGGATCTCTCAACATGGACAAACCTGTTGGAGATGTTCAATGAGAGAATGTTTATTTATTGAAGTAAAAATGTAGATTCTTTCTTTTGGTAAATACATGTACATGTAGCTGTACATCTTATAGATGTTCCAAGAGAAAATAATATAATATATATCTACCTATATACCACTTTATAGAGTCTCAGAAGGCAGTATGTAAAGAAAACTAGCTGCTCAAAGTGAAGCCCTTTTCCCTCTACATTGATGATACATCTATCTGTTAAAAGTTGATTTTGACAGCCCGGGCCAAATCAACACGTGTTAATAACTGTCCTAGCACTTCTTAAGTTACTTAACATTCTTCATATCTAAAGACTAGTATTTATCAACCTATATACCAATTTATTGTCTCATATTGGGGTAGTTAAAGAAAACAAGGTGCTCAAAGTCCTTTTCCCTCTACATTCTCAACATAGTCTCTATCAGAAGTGATTGACTTGTAGTGGGTCCGACTTGGGCTTGGCTGTCAAAATCAACTTTAAATGCATCTGAAGCTTAGTATTGTATCTACCTATATACAGCTTTATAATGTCACAGTACATCGTATTTAAAGTAAGTTGTGCAGGTTTACCTATCTAGGTTTTCTGTATGCTTACACATCATCACGTCATACTGTGTATAATTATTTTTTCTTATTCTAATACTGCTCCCATGTTTGTCAGTGGCCAGTGATGGTCTGTTTTCATGGAAAAGTATTTTTCATAGCAATTTCGACGATAAGTAGTATAGGTAATGGTGATTCTGCCGCAACCCCACTGGAGCCAGATTTATATACCTATACTGCTACTACAGAGGGAAAATGCTGATGCGATTCAACGATCGTCATGAGTCGTATTAAAAGAAACATGAATATTAATTAATAATGAATAAAATTAACTATCGCCCACCAGGATATTGGAAAGGTATAGGAGCAATACAAAAATTAGCCACTGCGGCTAAGGTATCTAAAGATGTGGCCAAGGATCGGTTAAAGAAACAAGCGATGTGGCAAATATACTTACCGGCACCACGTTATATACCGAGGAAGAAGTTTGATATTTTTACAACGAATGAAGTTCATCAGGCTGACCTCTTGTTTCTTCCCCATGATAAGGTAAGATGCAAAATACACTTTAACAGTAGTGGATGTGGCTAGTGGCTACAAGGAGGCTGAGCCATTAACCTCGAAAGATTCAACAGAAGTAGCTAATGCACTGAGCCACATATATAAACGCGGACCACTAAAATAGCCAAATCTATTTCAAGTAGATCCCGGGCGCGAGTTTAGCCTAAACAAAACATTAGCCCAAGAAACCAAGCTCTAGCTCGCAAACACCCCATACTCACCCCAATATCACAAAGAATAACTAACTACCTCAATGAACACCAAACTCAAAATCTTAAACAAAACTGCAAAAAATCAAATATATTCTAAACTCAAAATACCCAAAATAGACACAACGCTAGCAAACCAAATAAATAAACAAACCGACCCAAACATAGCTAAAACCACCACACTTGCATACATACACGAAAATTGGCCAAATTGGTGTCACATATACACTGACGGATCTTCAGACCCGATCTCCAACCACACAGGCTTCGGAGTCCACCACACAACCAGTTATATCCACATAATCTTACCGACTCCCAAACAACCAATCTATATTCACGGCAGAACGTATGGGCATGGCCTCAGCCCTGCATAACCAACAATCTAAAAACAACAATAAAATCCTAATTCTCACCGACTCCCTTAGTGGACTACAAGCCCTCCAAAACAAAAATACCAAAAAACGACCTAAATTAATAAACCAAATACTTAAAAGCTCCAACGACCCAACAAAAGCAGGCAAACAAATAACCTTCTTGTGGATCCCCGCCAACGTAGGAATTTACGGCAACGAAAGCGCCGATAAAGCAGCTAAATTATCTCTCAAAATACCAGACATAAGCCTAAACCTACCCATCTCAAAATCAGAAATTAAAAGTGTAAACAAACAAAACATAATCAAAAAATGGCATAATCAATATCAAAACTCTAATAGCCAAATCAAAAAAGTGCTCAGAAAACCACTAGCCAAACCTAAAATCCTACACCCCTAAACAAAAATTGTCAGATTAATTACAAAACTCCAAACAGGACACACTAACCTAAATAACCACCTAAAAAAAACTAAAAGGCACACCAAAGGCAACTGCCCCCACTGCAAACAACCCGAGACCACAGAACACGCACTCATCCACTGCACCCACTACCAAACAAACAGAACCACACTACAAACCACCCTCAATCTAAAGAAGGTTCCTACTCTAGATGAAATACTAAACCCTAAAAAAAACCTAGAAAACTTCAAGGCCCAAGACGTATTCCTAATCAAAACAGACCTAATTAAGCGCATCTAAAAACTAATTAATCTACCAATCCAAAATCCAATAAACATACAAACACCCACCTCACCCGGCTCCTTTAGTTCCCTCCTACACCCACCTCTGCATTTATTCCAAATTTAAAAATTCCAAAACTTCAATATAAGCAACCCCTAAAAGCCCCCTCTTGGGTTGCACACACCACTTTCACCCTTTTCGGAATACACTAAATGGTCTGGCCAGGCGCACGTTAAATCTTCTATATCAGTCACTTAGTTGCGAGTTTATGGGATCAGTAACTAAACTGTTAACAAAGCACGATGTCATAATCAGGCAAGTAGCTAGGTTACCACTACAGCTAACTTTTACGTAACCCATCACCCTGTACATCTGCCTCATTAAAAAGTGATTTATCAAACTACCAATTGCTGATTTTGTTATCTTTTAATTTTCACTAATCCATTAATATGCCACCCCAATTATCTTTTGATCTCCACTAATCCCTAAACGTGGCACCCCAGTAGTATTAAACAGAAACAACCGCTAACAAATTAGTATATACCTATGTACATAAACCCATCAACGGTTTTTGATTTAGCATATGTTAACAGAAGGGTTTACCATGTCAGTGTCATTCTCCAAACACATACGGTAATTATGTACTTACATCTAGGCCCATAATGTCCAGTCTCGCACAGTTTAACAGTGCACGCGGCTAATTTAATTACCTGGCACCTTTCACTTCCTCTCACCTGGTGGGTGTCACAAAGTTTAACGCAGTACAAAATTATAGAGTCGTATTCTATGCAACCACACCGCGTAAATCTAGCTATATTGCATAAAACCGTATCGAAACAATCTATATAAATCAATACCGGTCTATGTGATAATACCGTTCAGCTTACCACCATACAATGCAATCTGCAGCAATCTGCTTCCTCAACCGCACCTTCATGTATCCAGTCGCACACAGATTCCTATGCTATCTCGCAGAAGAGATGTATATCAACTGGGAGCTTTTTAGACACCTGTACTTCCATCTTAACGACTTCAACATCGAAATAGTGAAGCTGCATGAGGCTTTTGAACTACTAGAACGCTTCTACATCAGTGATGAAGAAAAGAAGGAACGGTAAGTGCTAACACACCTTATTGCATCTTGCAATCTTATTTAACATATTAGCAAGAGCCCCGCCATTTGTGTGCTTTATAATGTGTATGATGATCAATGTTTAAACACGGCTTCTTTTCATTGCAGCCGAAGAAGCACTACGGGAGATTTTCTGCTGAGCCTTCAGCTACCAGTACACAAAATGGCGTGTAATCACACACCCGTCAAATTAAGTCACAACACCCCACAGCGTGAGTGAGTGAGTGAGTGAGTGAGTTGGGTTTTAACGCCGCTTTTAACAGTATTCCAGTTATATCACGGCGTGTCAGCTTATTTTGGGAGGAAAGCCTGAAGATGCAGGTCTCAGACGTTTACCACTTCGGTGAAACCCACGAGCACAGGTATGGTGCTGACAAACCTAGAAACATAATTTAGGCGAAGCGAGATTCGAACCCACAATCATAGGTTTCTGGCGTGCCCAAGGGACGCATCTCTGCACAGCGAATCGCGACGCCTTAGATGACTAAGAGGGGGTTTTAGGGGCTGCTTATATAGAATTTGGGAATTTTGAGATTTGGAATAGATGTCATGTAAACTGACTTGATATGTTGAATAGCAGTCAGCGTGGTTGTAAATGCACAACTGACTAAGCCATCACTACTCAATTAAGTAATTAACAGACAATTGCAAGTGCTAATACCCACCAGCACTAATTGCCCTGTTAATCCCTAGTCCACAATGAGTTGACATTGAGTTAATTTTGCTAATTAGCTGTTTTTAGAGTAGCAAAGTAATAAACATCAAAGGTGGGGCAGGCTTTGATCATGTGTTCTGTAGAAGAGATATTATGTTTATTTAGGATTAGCTACATCCCTTGATGCTACCAAGGCAGCCCTTGAGATTATCAGACAGTTTGGCTGGACACAAACTGATGTCTCCCTTGCAGCACACTATGTGTCAGACAAGGACTTTGAACACTCTGTGCAGATGCATATCAATGCATAAAGAACATTGGGTAGATTCAATAATGCCACACAAGTCAAAGTTGGGTTTCACTGTACTTAGAAACAGACGATGGATCCAAAACTTTATAACAGTAATTATGATTAATTTAAATTTTGCCAAACCAATATTTTGGCAGATTTGCATGTTATTGTTATCTTCATTAAGAAAATTTTCAAAAAAGATAGGATAAATGATAAAATATGATAATGAGTCATGAATTTTTTAATTCAGATCAGAACAAACAGGGAGGGTCACCCCAAAAAGTGAGAGTCTCTAGGGGAGGCTTTTGACAAAATGGACAATAAAATATAAAGTGCTTTGCATTTTCTTTCAGGGAGGGTAGTGTCAAAAATGAATGAGAACACACCGGTAATACATGACCGGCCCCTTTAATGTAATATACATAGTTTTTAGTTGATGGTTCAGGTTGTACTTTTCAGTTGAATTTCTTATCACTGTCTAAGATGGACTACCAATTAACGGTAGATATTAAATATCCATAATAACATAGATAAATACCTCTACAGTCTCATCCTAATTTGTCAAAATTTGAATTTCAATATAGCTTCCATTAATGAAGTAATGAATTTTGAGAGAATATCTATTGTCTGAATTCCTAATGTACTTTCTTTTGTATTTGGTGTGCTAGGGTAGCCTAGTGGGTAAAACAGTCTCTGAAACCCGGGTTCAATTCACCACATGGGTACGATGTGTGAAGCCCATAGCTGGAATATTGCTAACAAACTGCATGAAACTATACCAACTCACTCGCTCATTATGTTGTATTTTGAGATCACTTACATGACATGTGTTTTGATTATTATGAATAGTTCTGTTTTTATGTATAAGAACCTATGTAACTTAGTTTTGCATTGTCCTGTTTACCTTTCCTTACATTTTGATGTAATGCAAACATTCAAGCAAAATTCAGATGAACCTTGCGGCGCTTATGTTATTGTTTTAGAAGACCGGATACATTTTTGTATTTTCAGAACACTTTTCTGTTTGCAATGGCTTATTTACATGTTCAAAGATTGGTTAAATATCAGTTGCAAGATAAATTGTCAATACCTCACTGTTCGAGAAAACAACTTTAAACATTTGTAAATATGTGTGTGTTTCATAATTTTTGACTGACAAGTTTCTAAAGATGTTATGAATTGTTTCAGGTACCTGGATTTCACAGTCTGACACCAGCTACATTTAAGAAGATCTTGCTCACACAATTCAGACAAGGGACTCGCCGGATGATGAACAATCCTCACGATAACAACCAACAGATTCACCTCAGAAAGTGATGATTCTGAATGAATTATGCCACATCAGTGTTATTGTAGGTGGTTTTATTATGACACTAATGAAGTCTGAATGAATTTATGCCAAAGCACTGTGACTATGTCCAGGTTGTGTACACTGATGCTGACTATACAAATCTGAATGACTTTTGTGGTTTACTGCAGAAACATAATTGACTTTAGATATTCTTCTTCAATGAAATTCTTCTGAGATTTGACTAATTTGTTTATTTAGAAAATGGCATTGAAGCGTCTGTTCTGTAAGGCCTTGCAAACACCACTGGTTACTTTATGCTAGCTCCTCTTCTTGCTTGATCAAATTTCATTGTGATATGTACCAATGAAATGCCATATAATCAATCAATAAGAATTTTTTCCAAAAACATTATTTGTTTTGCTTCATTAGCATAAAGAAATATAATACTGATCAGCCATAACATAGGTGCTGAACAAATATTAAATGCCCTAATGCCCTGAATGTTTTCCTACTATAAATACAGCTCACTTAACAAAAGTTGTAGTTCCACCTTAGTAGACAAATGACATTGATATTTTTTCTGTACTTTATTTAGGTGTTTTCTATGGATGCCATTAGTCTTATGCACCAATTTGGGAGAACGGAATTCTGTTTCATATTCCCATGAAACTACACTGTCCCGATATAATAAGTACTGATACCGTTCCAAACTAATATTTTAATCTCACAAGGGCCAAATGCCAAAGCACATAGCCAATGACTTTCCATTTTTTTCTGAGTGAGAATGCTGTTTTGCCACTTTGAGCAATATTGCAACAATATCATGGTGGCGGACACCAGCAATAAGCTTCACACATTTGTACCCATGTCACGAAACACCTTGTGAACAATGCATGCCCACATATCTCAGTTTGAGGAGGATATTTACAACTAATATAACACAGAATATTACAACAGCTATCGGTAATGCACAGGGTAACATTAACCAGAAACAAGACATGAAGAAAATTTGCATCCGGATACCTTCTGGAAACCTTTCGGAAACCTTCCAGATGCCTTCAGCAACCTTCAAATGGGTTGGTATTTTAAAGATAACTTTTTTATGTGTTTCACACTTGAGTGAACAAAATGCACCCCCAAATTTTGACATTTTTCATTTGAAAGCCCGGGCCAAGTCGGAACAAACACTTCTGACAGAGATTTTCTTAAGAAAATACAGTAAAAGAGTTTCACTTTAACGGTGCAGTTTTCTTTAAATGCGATACACTATGGCATTATAAAGTGGTATATAGGTAGATATTACACCGATCTATAGATGTAAACACTGTACTGTGACATTATAAAGCTGTATATAGGTAGATACAATACTAAGCTTCAGATGTAAACACATTTGATGATACATCTGTGTGTTTAAAGTTGATTTTGACAGCCCGGGCCAAGTCGGACCCGACACAAGCCAATCACTTCTCATAGAGACTATGTTTAGAATGTAGAGAGGAAATGGCTTCACTTTGAGAACCTTGTTTTCTCTAAATACCGCGATCTAAGACGCTATAAAGTGGTATTTATTTGTTTAGATATAATACTAATCTATAGGTGTGAATCCATTTCATGTTACATCTGTGAGGTTTAAGTTGATTTTGACAGCCCGGTCCGAGTCAGACCGAACATTTGTGAGACTGTTGAGAGTATGAGGAGCAGAGGTCTACTTTAATCAACGTGTCTGCTTTATATACGAAGAACAGTGACATTATAAAGTGGTATTTATTTAGATATAGTACGTTCCTATAAATATAAACGCTACGCCGACAGATGAAAATTTGTATCTCGATAGCTAGAAGTATTTGGTACGTTTCAAATCTTATTTCGTTTAACGATTTTACCTAGACCAGCGACGCTTACCAACAACACTGGTTTTCAAGTGATTTACTCCGAAATACTTAATTATGGTGCCCGTTTTTGTTGGTGGCTGTTCAGTAATGTCATGTGTGTATGTTGCATCAATAATATGTAGGTATGATCGCCGCCAATGATGTAATTAGCCAATAACACTTTGGCCCGTCTTGGCCCGACCCGACCTGACTTTTAGGCAATGCCGTCTTCGTTGAGTCAAGTGAAGGATACGATAATAAACTCTGTTCAGATTCATAAAGAGGAAGAAGCGGTCTATTTGAAAACAGCATGATGACGTTATCAACGAAAAGGTGAATTATTACCTGATTACAAACATATAACCACATAGAAAGGGATACTTATTAACTACAGTAATTATCCTAAACTCGCTATTTCCCGATAATACACAGACCTGGTTGATATGAACAATCTTGAACTCGTACATGACGATGCGACTGCATACGTGAGACGTGAGACGGGTAATGGCGGGTGACGGTCAGTTAACACAAGTTGTGATAAGAATAATATGAACATTAGAGTCACGCCGTGAACATAAGAGTCACGTCGAAGTTGCCTACCAGTAAGAAGGATAAAAAACATTGACGAGTCGTACCGTTCGGATTTCGATCAAGCTCGAGATGTAACATTATCCCCTAATTCGACAAGGATGGAAATTGGACTTTTATAGTCAGTTAACGCCCATGCCTGGGAACATGGTCATTGCCTGACACTGGCCATGGTGTATTTTTCCTATGGTTTCACATAAAGACAAAGAGACATCAGATAAGATAAGACTTTATTATCCTAAGGGAAATTCGCATTGCACAGTGTCTTTGCACAAAAATGTGAAAAAAAAGAAAATATGTTATAATGAAATATGATACTTACTTATGTCTTGGCGGGTAAAAATATGTAGAGAATTGAACACTATCACAGTGACGACAAGGAATGGTATTTTTAAGTATGTATCATCATCATTTTCAGCCCAACGTACAATTAATACAATGATAGTATCTCGAACACGAGTGCAATTATGTACAAATGTGAAGATAGAGACTGATGGCATCTTAAATGTAATCTGCTAAATGTTTAAGAAAGCATACATCGGAGGACTGCAGCATTGTTAGCAAAGTGTACCTTGGGTTAACATAAGTATGGACATTGAAAAATGGGAAATATTTTGAACGAAGACTGAGAAAAAGTTATATTCTTGATATTTGAAACCCATGTTTTCTCCCGACTGCATATAGTTCAACTAACATATCGTAACACCGTCTGCTATATCTTCCTCGAGACATACTGAGGAGTTTAAAACAGATATCTCACACATCTAGTGAACATATCAATACCATAACGACCACATTCCCCTAACACTGCAACGTTTGCATCCTTTCAACCAACTCCGAAACAAATTTAGAAAACTTAGCTAAAACAAGTTTGAGAAACACCTGTTAATTAGGATCCAAGATCTGTGTTCCATAAATATTCCGTTTAATCTGCAGGTCAAACAATACCTTTGGAGAAATATTTCACAGTTTATAACTTAGCTTCACTAGCTTTGGACACTAATGTCTGACCAGCTTTCGACCAAAACAATCAATTTGGATAAATAATTCCTAAATAGTTATAATTATATAAGTCAATTATTGTTCACCCGAAAAAACATAGGAACATATGGTACAAGTCAAAATGGGGAATTGGACATCATTTTTGTCACTGATGTGCCAATATCGAAAATGTCCTCCATATGTCTGCAATAAAACGTTTTGAAAGCATTACTGATTACTTGAAAATTGTAACTGGGCATAACTGGTAAGACCTGAAAGCGCTAGCCAATTGAAACAGTGTTAATCTTACTCCACTAATTTAATCTTGATTATAATTATTCACTGTGTATGCGTGCATTCGTGTGTTCGCGCACCTGTGTGTGTATGAGTGAGTGAGCTTGGTTTTATGCCGCTTTTAGCAATATTCCAGCAATATCACCGTGGGGAACACCAGAAATGGGCTTCCGTGACGAGCGGTGTGTGTATTTCAGTGTATTTTACTGTACAATGGCTTCGTCTTCTATTTATTGACATATCCGTTTGAAGTCCCCAATGTATGGAAAATGAGGCTATAAACGTTGTAAATCAAGGCGTCGTAATCACTATTCTTGGTGTATTTTATGAATAGACTTTAGACACTTTTTATGTGAAATAAAAACATAAAAACGTTTGAAGTCACGATTGTACAGCAAGTAAGACTTTAATAAACACTGTCTCCTTACGAAATGATTCCACTCATTATTATAGCGAAATGTCTAACGTTTGTGCGAGATTTCATGGCGCTTTAACAGGGAAAAGATTTTTACTTTTGACGCCAAACCAACATAGAAACACAGTGACTTTGTATTCCCAGTTACTTTTAGCTTTTTAGTTTACTGTTAACTTTTGGACTTTTAACAGAGCAGTTAAAACATAGATTACGGCGCTTTACATACTGCAGCAGTACCTGATTTCTTACAATATGAAGTTGAAAGTATACACAGTGGAAAGTGAATTGACAAATATACATCATATGATATACCCTACCTTGTTTTGGAACATCAACCTGGCTTCGTGACGACGGCTAAGCAGTCTATCCTGTTCATGAGATCCTGCATTATATATACGTTAAAAGTAGGTTCGTCAACAGATGTGTATATAATCGAAACTTTTCATTTGTTTAGCGTGAATTTGAGTGACGTGCAAAAAAGATGGGAGCCAGTCGATTTTTGAGGGGGCGCTTCAATTTCGACTCGTAAACAACTGCCAGGGAATGCTACCACATCTATACTGCCCCAATTGTGTGAAGGCGATGCAGGATTATTACTGAAAGGAACATCAGAAAGAAACAGAAAGTACAGTTAGTACGATTTACGCTAACACGAATATATGTGACAGCCCTGACACCTTTGATACCCGGCCCCCGAACGAGACACTACATCTGATAAGATGAACGCGGGAGACTGTTACCCTTATTTAGCAGTCTTTAGCATCCTTGTATAGCTCGTGGAATACTATCCCAGTCCCCCCAGACTGTTGAAAACTCGTCGAATGCTTTGTCACAAGAAAAATACGCACATCTGCTGTCTGTGTGGAGTAATCAGAACATCAAACTGTCCCTTCTCGACACTACTAAGTCAGTCATACAACACTCACTGTACTCTCTCTTTGATTATCTGACTCATGCAATAGCACCTTTGAGCAAATCCAATCTGGAAATTGGCGTGATATAATTTTTTATCATATGATGAGTAGGTTTCTCGGCAAGATAAAGGCAACGGATAAAAACGATATCAGTTGGGGTCATATGCAGACAGAGATGCAAATATCAAAGATCAAGTAGGGACTACTTTCAGTGTTTATATACAAACATGGCGTCGCCCTTGTCATTCGGCAATCGAGTCTGAATTAACCATCGGGAATCTGGATAAACTCCAGAGATAATTGCTATCATTATCAAAAGAACAGTCTAATATACTTAAAATCAGTGTCTAGCTGTGACGTAGCTAAGGCATTTTATAAGTTTTGGCAACTTTGGAGATATAAATTTTGAAACAATTTTGCGAGGGCACTAGGCCTAGCCAAGCGGGACCAGTAGCCATATCTGTGCTTGTAGACCTCTGCGGCTTGAAACCTTTCCCACAAATTAAAATATACTGAGTCAAATTAAAAACTTCCCATTTTTAAAAGTTATCCCAAGCACGAGAATCTGATGGCACACAAGTTCAGTAGCGAGTATGGCCACCATGTGTGTTGACAACTGCCACACAACGCCTCCGCATGGACCTCGTAATGCTTGTGAACACATGATTGGGAAGACGACGCCATTGTTGCTGCAAAATGGTGCCCAGATCTTGCAAATTATGTGGTTGGTTCTGGAGAGTGTGCAGACTTCTGCCAAGAGCTTCCAAGACGTGTTCGATGGGATTGAGGTCGGGAGACCTTGACGGCCAGTCCATATAACGTTGACTCCCGTATTCTGAAGGAAATTTCTACTTGAAGGTGAGCAGTTCTCAGACTGTTTCGAACAGTTTGCGAACTCAGTCTTACCCTAAACAGTTCATTTCTGGTTGATGTAGCCGTCAAAAATGGTTACGGAGGTGACATAAGACAATCTGACGATCCTCTGCATGTGACGTCAGACGTGGTCGACCTGGCCGAGGGCGATCAGCACTGGTACCCGTTTGCTGTAGACGCGTCTGTAAATCATAAACAGTCTGTCGACTACAACCCATCGTCCTTGCGACTTGAGCTGCGGACGTCCCCGTCTGCAACATGCCGATGGCACGTACACGTTGCACATTTGAAAGGTGTGGCATGACAAATGGCCGTAAAGACTTTGTTTTCTTGTGTTTTTCTTTTTTTGTTAATGACTGCTAACAAGTATGGCTGAAAACACGTGCGGTATTATGGCCACGTGACCAGATGCACGTGAAAAAAACACTTTTGCCACTATAGTGCTGTGCACATGATTTTGATCGATTCACCTGCACAAAAACGGATGTTATCTGAACACAATACGTAGCAATTACTGTTTAAATACACAACAAGGGCCCACAATGATAACTGGTCAAAATGATAAAATTTTAGGATTGTGAAGCTTTTAATTTGTTCAGTATATATCCTGGTCCTCCGAATTGTACCATATTTACTGCATGTAATAGATGTCTATTTTCTACAACATTTCTAAGTAGCTTATCCCGTGCTGTTAGATTGCCCTTACAAACATCAGCATTTAAATCGCCCAAGATAAAAACTGTTCCTAATTCACACAGATTATCATATATATCAATCAGTTAATCAAGGGCATTACAGTATACAGAGTTTAACACATCTGTAGATGGTAGTCGACAGGCTATTACACCAACATCACAGTAGCCTGTTTGTGACAATTTAACACTTATTGCATAATCCGAGCTTATAGCTATTGGAATAGCTTTCCACTTGGTGTGTGGTCAACAGAAACAGTACAAGTGCAATAGACAGGCAAAGAACACTAATTCATTTACGATAGTTTTTTTTAGTTTCAAGCAACAGTTACAGACAACAATTACTATTGTACTTCAATTCACATTTACAAAGTTTCTGAATTCTCAAATTTCTATTATAACCACAATTACCAAATGACTCGCGTGTCGAATGATGCTGCCTATCCTAACTCTTAAGCCAAACTGAATAACAACGACACATGGTGGTCGACACCTGGCGAACATGCATGCTTTTTTTTGCTTTTAGATATGTATCCACGAAGTAAAGCAGTGTGTTTCACACACAGGAACGAAACAGAACTACCTGTTCGGAAACATAACATACTCACAGCAATACAATCTGTGATGACAATATCCTAATGTCCATATCCCCCTCCTTGATAGAACGGAGTCTGTCAACACAAAATAGTAACCAACTTTCCACAATCGAAATAATATCCTCGATCACATCCACAATCGTATCTTTTTGGTCAAGGTTCTGTCACAAAATTGTATATCTCACATTGGATAGATTCTCATGTTAAATCCATCAATCTTACAAATGTTCACATTTCGAATGTCAGAATAGAATCCATAGAATCCTGTGTTGTCCTTTTGTTCAATGGCATCTGGTACTTTATCAGCTAATGCTGTCCGTTTCAAGAGGGCACACTTTCGTCACTGGTCTAGTAGTGTGAGTGTGTTAAGATTTAACGTCGCATTGGCATTATTTCAGCCAACGTTTTTTTCACAAGAAAAGATACCCATTTATACAAAATATACAATTTTGCATGTTTAGTATTTCCAAAATATACAATTTTGTTTAGTTGGTATTTCCAAAACTATACAACTTTGTATATATGGTTAGATTTTACCACTGCTTCATTGAATTTCTTCACCTCCTATAGAAGGTTTCACATAATATGTGGTTGCAAAGTTTACTAATGATACCGAACAGTATTATTATTTCATGTGACAACAATGCTTTAATACTATTTTCATTATGACAACTATATGATGTTATGAAATAATTTGTATTTCGTTATGTTTTACATAAGAAATAGAAGATTTGTACAGATCTTAATAACAGTTTGATCAATATAAAATGCGTACGACACCTTTAGTCAGAATTAGTCAAGGATGGTTAGTTAAGAAATAGTTACCTGTTTACCTTTCATTAAAGTGGAACAGACCAAGTGGCCAGAGAGCAGACATTTTGAGAATTTACAGGATAAGTTATGCACTTTTAATCAAATCATACACCAGAAGTAAAATATTTTTACGGGATATATTTATTTCTTATTAACTTTAATGTGGAACATACCACTCATACAGTGGGCGGAAAAGTTATCATAAGAAATTATATTTTTTTCATTATCAGAAAGACACTATATATACAACATAAACTGAAACGAGTGCTATCACACATTTTGATGTATTTCATTAGATCATTGCAAAGGACACTATTCCTCAAAGTTGTTGTTCTTGCTTTGCTTTAAGTGTTTAAGTGTGATCGTCTTCTGTCTGGGCCACTTTGGCTGACCTGTCTCCTGTGGGACTCGTGTGTGAGTAGGGTACACATCTATTGCGAGTTTTAGCATTCATAAAATTTATGCTTGTGATGATCCCATTATTATATATATATATATATATATTTGCATTTTTTTTCTTTAGCTGCTCTGTGTACATATGTTAGAGTAGCTATCTCTCAGAAATGTAGGGAAATTTTGTTTGTTTGGCCTTCGCTATTACTTATCTACGACAAAGCGGATCTAACTGCAATTCTTGTTTAAACCGAGCAAAGTATGGTCTTGACGCTCCAGGGAATTGATTCAGGTTGCAAAATATAGGCGCACCTTGTCATTGCGATCCTAGAGAATTCCTCAATGTAATATAATACTGTACTTATAGTGGGTGAGATTGTACTCAGGTTATGGAGCAGTTTAATCTGTGTAACAATATATTTAATGAAAATGATGCAAAACAACCTCAACGATTTGTTTTTATTAATCTTCTTAATTTCCTATGTTCTATATCACTGAACAAACTACTCTGTGCTAACAACACACCCCCCACAACCCGACACAGATCAAACGCCACTTACACAATCATAATCTGGTTGATCTATATCACTTAACGAGTTTGAATAGCTTACTCTGCCCACAGTCGAGAGCAGCACAGTAATTATTAGTTTAGACCAGGCGAATACACTGGTCACACTTGACTGGTCTGTCTGATGATTTGGTCACCTGCCAAATGGGATGTCTGACAATTGGAAGTTATTTTATGAACGCGTCACGTGTTACAAAAGAGATGACCATTATCTAAGTAAAATACTTCTAAGATCATAAAAGACATAACATTGAATAAAGTGAAATTCATTTTCGACAAACTTTTATGAACAAATTTAAAACACATCACATATCTAGATGCTCGTCAACCCGTAGTCCCAGATAACGATATGATTCTACATAGACCAGTGTTTGCCCAGCGTAGAGGAATCTGGTTAATCTGTATCACTTAACGAGTTTGAATAGCTTACTCTGCCCACAGTCGAGAGCAGCACAGTAATTATTAGTTTAGACCAGGCGAATACACTGGTCACACTTGATTGGTCTGTCTGATGATTCGGTCACCTGCCAAATGAGACCAACGTAGCCATTACACCTTTTTACAAGATGGAAAACATCTTTGCTGTTAGTGATTACATATAAAGACATCTAACCAATTCACAGGCTATACGTTGTAGAACAGAATGCTATGCCAAGTCATTCCTACCTGATACAATTAATAATTGGAATAGTCACCGGAAAAAGAGGATTATTAAACTTGGAGAATGTTATATTCAGTTAAGCCATGATACCAGATTTTGTCACTTTAAACTTCCATCGGCTTAAAAAATACATCTCAGATAACACATCATGCATGCTCTTGTGGCTGTCACAATGGTACACTGCATTAATTTTTTCACATGCCCCAACTACAATATATTAAGAAACGATTCTATTCTAAAGGTTGAGTGAGTTTCTAATCAGTGGTTTATTGGAACAATTTTAACAGTGCCTAATTTAGCTATTTTGAACTCGGCCATGTACATCCGACGTTCGGGTGGATTTGCACATATATAATAACTAGTAGTAAGAATTAATACATACTTTGAGACACGTATTAAGTATTAAACAGTTAAATAGCTTTTACTTAGGAAACCCCTTTCCATCAACCGCACTGTTGACCTATCTTTTTTGTTCTGTTTTGATGTATTGATGTATTATTTAATACAATATGTATATCTCCCGTCATCCCAATGTTAATAAAAGGAAGCTTGGTGGGTACTTTTGGGATATAGGAAATGAATACAGACTGCCATATTGTCTGAATGTCTTAACAATCACCGGGTGTGACCACGTAGACAGGATATCATTCGGATTTCTCATAATTAATCCATGAGCATGCTGGGTATTGTAGCCTGGGGATATTAAATGTAAGTTTGTTATCAGAGGAGATTGATAGTGAACTTTTAGTACCAGTTAGATATGATATCTATATGACTTCTTTCTGTTTGACAAAGGATTAAGGGTATATGTGTGGGTAATCCTTTCACGCTGATGAAAGAAAGTCACTCTTCTAGTTCATGTAATCTACGTCAAATAAGATCAGAACACATTATTACAACATACTCAGGATACCAATAACAACGAAATGTACAAATTAACAAACATGATCAATATTATTATTACATATTAATGCCATGTATGTAAATATAGCTATATAAACATATGTTTAATTTTTCAGCTTGTGTGAAGTCGTCTATAAATACAAGAAAACGTATATTTTCCCAAAATTATATTACCCTCAAAAGGGCAATTATATTTATGTTACATTTTTTCAGTCTTTTTTTTAATTCGAATTACGTAACATTTATGTTACTTTGATTTTATTAGACCCATGTTGTTGTTACAGACCCAGGGATTGACTAGGTTCATTACATGTCATAAAAGTGCCGGGACATGTGGTGGCAATACATTCTCTAATTAACACCTGTCACAAAGGGACGGGCAATTTGGGTTTGTCCTCAGGGAATGTGTTATGCAATTTGTGTATTCACGAAATAACATTCAACAAATTATGTACATGGTCCTGTGATGTAGGATTGATGCATTCGTACTTCTTATAAATAAATGAATTGCATTTTTTTTCTTAACCGTGTGCGAAATACGCATAATGTCGGAAAGCGCAAGTTAAATACTGACTTCATCCCAAAATAAATCACAAACCCTCTCTTATAATTTGTATATTATTCTATATTTTAATTATGTAAATCACGTTCCTGTCACTTTTAATTATTTTCCCAAAGATCAAAGATTAAAGCAGTTATCAAGATTTATTTTCCATATCTTTAGAAATACTTAATCTTTACATTGAAACAGCCATCATGATGTATTATTATCATTATTATTATTATTATTATTATTATTATTATTATTATTATTATTATTGATGTACATATGGTTTGCACCCAACCATGCGCGTGCCAAATTATACAGCGTCAAGCTTTCAGAGCGCCAACTAAGTTTTCCAAAGTAGAAATTAAGCCAAATGAATATATATCAAGTTTCCTTTAGCTAGAACATATGCATGCTGTTGTTTTTTTACAAGGTAATCTTCGTTCTCTCATTGATAACAATATTAAAAGAACAAGTATTATAAAATATAATACGGGAATATATTACACACGTTATTTACGCATCCGGTTGCTCATAATACAATGCTAGTAAACAATATTTTTGTTCCAGGGAGTCAATACCAATTAGACCAAGCCAGCTCAACATCTCATTCACTTATAAAAGACAACTTCATCATAAACATAGTCATCATCGGAGTATTAACAGTTTTTATGTGTGACGCTACATTCCCCGTTACAGTGCAAGTATCCATGATAGAAAACGTATGATGTCTGGAAACGTAAGATCCGACGATTGTGTTATGAATAATAATAACGGCATGTTTGATGCTGAACGCTCTGAACGAAAACAGGACCATCCGCCATTGTAGTCCGGCAACACAATATTTTCGTAGTATTTTTAAAAAATAATCTTTGATAATATTTTGTAGATGATTTTTGCAAGGACTACCGTTTTACAAAACGCGATTTTCCGCGTTTCCGCCGAGATTTCACATTATAACAATGTATATCTACAATGAAACCGACAGCTCAGAACAAACCAAATTCAACACTTTTAAGTAGTGATAAAATAGTTTTCATCCTCTGTGCAATCCACTCTGTTGGCATATGTGCACGAGAGCATGTTACAAAACACATCGCGGCCTCCCCGTAAAATGAATCCAAGCTCAAACACTTTCAATACAGAAGTTACCGCCAATGCAATCGCCCCCGACAGCTAATCCTCTCTGTGCATTTGACCATAAAGTCTACTCACATACCAAGCACCGCGCCAGGAAAAGTACCAGACGCCTCAACCGCCCACCCGTCAATATCATTGCAAGGACAGTATGTACTCCCGCTAACAGTGTGGAGTACTAATTAAACATTCCAGTAATGTTACCCGCCACTATATCAGTTTTTTGTAACTTGCTGATACTATTTTGCACATACAAAACAGATATAGAGCAATACATAGCAATTATCATCCTTTACCAGCATATACAAAGAAACACAGTGCTCAACTTAAAACACTTCAATTTGCACATATATAATATTTATACACAAATACATAATAATTATCTCCCTTTACCAATATATACAAAGAAAACAAATTTGGATACACCATATATACAAATTTGTATATTTTTGTATATATCATCATTCCAATCTTGTATATCCCTTGGAAATATCATCTTTCCAAAGGATATACAAGCTTGTATATATGGATTTTTTCTGCAGTGAATTTCTGACGACATACACCAGAAAAAAACATTGCCAAAATGCAATGGCCAGCAATGAGTGCTGACCGTGCCGCCATAAGACATGGCATGATCGGGAGACGTCAAAGGCCACTCACTGCGTTAGCCTAGTTGGACCAGTCGCTGCAAGGGGAGTGTATACTTAGTGAGGTGAAATGGGGTTTAACGTCGCATCCAAGATTATTGCACTTATATAACAACGTGCATGCACGTGTATGTATGTGTGTGTGTGTGGCTGCTTGTACTAGTCCGGACTGATGCCGATTTATAGCGCCAGCTCACTGAGATACCATGTCGCAGTTTAACATCAGACACAGTATACTGACTCCGAGCCGACCAGTCCCTGTTTTAGCCCCTTAATGCTGAGCAACAGACAGGGTAACAACAATTACAATCTTTAAACGTCTTTTTGTATGACGCGGCAAGGGATCGAACCCCGGACCTTCCGCTCTCCGGGCGGGCGCTCTACCACTATATCACGGAGGCGGTGTTGTATACTTAGTAATGATTGTTAACTTGACATGGGGTCACGCGCACACACATACATGTGTGGCTATTACCGATTTGGGAGACGCCGCATCCCAATTTCGTTTATGCCCCTCTTGACCGCCTCCGTGGTCTAGTGGTAGAGCGTCCACCCGGAGGTCAGGATTAGACCCTTTTAAAAGACGTTAAAAGATGGCCCTTGTTGTTACCCTGTCTGGCGCTCAGGATAAAGGGGTTAAAACAAGGACTGGTCGGCTCGGAGTAAACTGTGACTCAGTGGGGTATTCATGTTAAACTGCGGAATGGTATCTCAGTGGGCTAGCACAATAAATCGGCATCAGTCCAGACTAGTACATTTGGTTTGGTGATTGGTTGTTTTACGCCGCACTCAGCAATATCCCTGCTATATGATGGCGGCCGGACTTGTACAAGCAGCCATACACACACATGCATGTACGTTGCTATATAAGTTAAAAATCTTGGACGCGACGACAAATCCCATTTTCACCTCACCTCACCTCACCCAAACCCACCTCACCTCAACTCAACTCAACTCAACTCAACTCACCTCACGCCCCTCTGTCTCATGGCCCACTCCCAAGCTCATAAGACCATATACATCACCTATAAAATATTTCTAAGACTAAATTCGTTTCAATGTTTACCAAAACAATCTCGTTTCGAACGTTCAGTTAAAAAACAATTCTTACCTTCAGGAAATCTTCACTGCAATTAATTATGAAGCTTCCAATTCATTTTATGAAAGAAGAAAAGTACCCGCATGCACGACACAAGACACAACAATGCGACCTATCTATGTCAGCTTTCAAGGTTTTCTTCAAATCGGTATCAATTCACAAAAGCCGTTTTCATTACCTGCGTATGGAGCATTCGTGAGTCTGCCTCTCAAACATTCTCAATCAAATAGGTCGGAACGGCGGAGTAATTCTTTTTTCACCCCGACGTGAAACTCGAGGACACGAGTAGTAATCTGATACAAATATATAGAGCAAGACAAGACAGGTAACATCCTTGCTCCAGTTTAGTGGACAAATGATAAATGTACAAAACATTTATAGAGTGTATATGCTGATGCATTGTATCCGTTTCTTAAAACCATATTACCTTTAGATCTGCAGCAACGGTAACAACGGGTCTTGCATCAGTTCTAATATTATCTAGTTTTACTAATGGAGACAAAACCATTTCCTTAATTATGTCCTTAAAGCAGAGTCACTTGTACTATTCAGACTGTGTCATAAGCTTTTAAGTTTATCAATAACTACATTATTGCCTTAAATAACCTCCCCTTACACAGATCGCTAGGTCACGCGTTACCCAACCCGTGTGCATCCAGTTGCCACTGGAATGGAACCTGTACGTCGCCCTTGTGGGACCCTGGTTGGAGTAACGCGGCCGACACTTGATTACTTTGGTAGGAAAATCCTTCAGAACAGATCAGCCCAGCAGTACCTTGTCACGTATATCAATCACCCGGGGATTAGACTGAAAACAGCTTTAGCGGATCATGTTTGGGTGCTGTATCAAGGAGCATAAATAGGAAAATGTGTCAGAACCAGTTTTCCATCTCATGTCATAAATGACATAGTTTTAGCACAGGGAAATTGGAAACCGATCCATGACAACAGTGGGGATTATGTTTTATAACATCAACAAGAAAAGCGGTCACTTCATCTTCAAATTTGATGCCAGAGATCTTCTGGTTTTCCAACTGTTTCTTGACAGAGAGAACAGACCACTTTAGTGTCAATAGAAACAATCAATGTGCTGAAGATCAACTCGTTTATTAAAGGTGAGGTGGAATGGGGTTTAACGTCGCGTCCAACATTATTGCACTTATATAGCGACGTGCATGTACGTTTGTTTGTTTGTGTGGCTGCTTGTACTAGTCCGGACTGATGCCGATTTATAGTGCAAGCTCACTGAGATACAATGTCGCAGTTTAACATGAATAACCCAATCAACACAGTATACTAACTCTGAGCCGACCAGTCCTTGTTTTAGCCCCTTAATGCCGAGCGCCAGACAGAGTAACAACAAGTACCATCTTTTAACTTCTTTTGTTATGACGCGGCCGGGGATCGAAAACACATCGCGGCCTCCCCGTAAAACGAATCCAAGCTCAAACACTTTCAATACAGAAGTTACCGCCAATGCAATCGCCCCCGACAGCTAATCCTCTCTGTGCATTTGACCATAAAGTCTACTCACATACCAAGCACCGCGCCAGGAAAAGTACCAGACGCCTCAACCGCCCACCCGTCAATATCATTGCAAGGACAGTATGTACTCCCGCTAACAGTGTGGAGTACTAATTAAACATTCCAGTAATGTTACCCGCCACTATATCAGTTTTTTGTAACTTGCTGATACTATTTTGCACATACAAAACAGATATAGAGCAATACATAGCAATTATCATCCTTTACCAGCATATACAAAGAAACACAGTGCTCAACTTAAAACACTTCAATTTGCACATATATAATATTTATACACAAATACATAATAATTATCTCCCTTTACCAATATATACAAAGAAAACAAATTTGGATACACCATATATACAAATTTGTATATTTTTGTATATATCATCATTCCAATCTTGTATATCCCTTGGAAATATCATCTTTCCAAAGGATATACAAGCTTGTATATATGGATTTTTTCTGCAGTGAATTTCTGACGACATACACCAGAAAAAAACATTGCCAAAATGCAATGGCCAGCAATGAGTGCTGACCGTGCCGCCATAAGACATGGCATGATCGGGAGACGTCAAAGGCCACTCACTGCGTTAGCCTAGTTGGACCAGTCGCTGCAAGGGGAGTGTATACTTAGTGAGGTGAAATGGGGTTTAACGTCGCATCCAAGATTATTGCACTTATATAACAACGTGCATGCACGTGTATGTATGTGTGTGTGTTTTACTGTTTTACAGAGTAACAACAAGTACCATCTTTTAACTTCTTTTGTTATGACGCGGCCGGGGATCGAACCCCGGACCTTCCGCTATCCGGGTGGACGCTCAACACGTTTATTAAAGAATTGATACGTTTGCCATGCAATGTGCACTTTTGCACACGTTCGCTTTCAGTATATTTTATATTCTTTGTAAAAGATGTTGGTTGGTTGGTTTGTTGGTTGGGTGGTTTGTTGGTTGGTTGCATACTACTTCTCACTCACTGAATATGTAAATTTGCAAATCCTTGCAGGTGAAAGTGAGTTCTCTTGTTCCAAGTAAAGCATTTATTTAGCAAACAAACATCAGTAATAATTGCAATCACCTGGAATGACACTTTTGACCTAAAAGGGAAAAGAGAATTTCCGCAATCCAGCGTCACTTGATTTTATGCGAATATGTATCAATCAGCAGCAGTCGTGTTAACTCGGACGTTCCCGCGGCAATGAACGCTTACATCAATCGCTGACCTATACAACAAGTCCGTACCTCAATGCAAAACGTCAACGCCAGGGAAAAACCATTATGGAGTATCCGACAGATTCCAATGGGAGCACAAGGCAAAATAGCAGTGAAAGTTAAATGTATGGATTATGATAAATCAGTGATGGCACCAGATGTTTACTGCTAAAATCACTGCTGTTCTACTGTTGGCTCGTCATCAAGGCTAGACTGTCCCTAGTGGAATCATTCATGCGCTGTCGTCGCGTTAGGACGAGACAACCTTATGTCTATGGTCTGGTACACAGACGTCCATGGCCGATCATTAACTTACGATTCACATCTATTTGTTTTGATTATGTCTCTATTTACACGTTAGCCTAATACCCGGTCGTGTGTGTTCATGGCACACCCGTTGGTCACATCCCTAAATGTCTGCAATAAAACATTTTGAAAGTTTTACTATGGCCTTGAACGTTTTGACGTATGACGCTTTTTAAAATATTCGTCGAATAAACATTCGCTCTCTCTCTCTCTCTCTCTCTCTCTCTCTCTCTCTCTCTCTCTCTCTCTCTCTCTCTCTCTCTCTCTCTCTCTTTCTCTCTCTCTCTCGTTTATTTAGGTGTCACACGTTACATAAGCAGTGTATATTCCCAAAAGTGGACATATAATGTAAGAGTAACGTCCAGCCATAAGGCTATGAGTGACGCAGGGGTAGCATTATGCAGATGGCTGTTTCAATGTTTTACCCGTGACGAACAGGTCTGGTTGTTGATGAAATATAGTGATAGAAAAATAGACAGATTTTGTTTATGCACCGATTGTCTTTGAATGTAATATCTAGTTATGTATGACTGTTTAATAATCTCATACCAACTTTGACTGGAGTAGGTCCAATAGTTTTACAAATATTGTAGTAAACGTCGGTGTCTTAAATTACCTTCCAGACTATAGCTGTAATAATGCTGTGTGCGGCGTTAAACAACAAACAAACAAACAAACGACTTTAAATGTTTGTAGCTCTGACCATACACATCAGGTCGTATATCAATCTACAAACCTTCGATAAGTACTAATAGATCGGCCAATCTATTATTTAAGGTCATTAATTTTCTTCTATTTTACTTTCATTAATATTTTGGGTTTGGTGGGGGTGGTAGGGGTTGGATTATTTTGGAGGCAATTGCTGTTCCCGAGTGTGTTGAAAAAAGTGATTTATCCTCATGTGTGATAGTCTCATATATTATTAAGAAGGGCACTAAGATTAAATGACATTAGAACGTGTCAGTTTAAGTTTCTTTACGCTGTTGATAAGGTGCGCTGAATTGTTGATAAATGTTCAACGTGACCCCATACATAGTCAAGGATCTTGATTTGCATAAAATAAGACTTCAGCATTATTCCTTAGTCATCCAATGAGGCTCTAGCGGAGATCAATGTGTGTACCAATCTTCCCATTTTAAAATGAGCATTAAAACGATTTGGAACGAAGGAGGAGCAGTGAACTTGTAAAGCATAACAAATAATGTTATCCATCACCGAGAGTCAACAGCCAGTTCCTGAATCTGGTTCCAATTTTGTTTGTACATTGAATACACTTCATGATTAGTTGTTTGTCATGATAAAGCGTAACTTTGTTCGCCTTTTCAAAAAGAACATTGACCCGTGAAGATCCGGGTAGAGAATAGGTCTTCAGCAACCATGCTTGCCGTAAAAGGCGACTATGTTTGTTGAAAGAGGCGACTAACTGGATCGAGTGTCAGGCTCGCTGACTTGGTTGATGCATATCATCGATCCCAATTGCGCGCGTCTATGCTCATGATGTAAATCACTGAACTGCCTGGTCCAGACTCGATTATTTACAGACCGCGGTCATATAGCTGGAATATTGCTGAGAGCGGCGTAAAACAACAAACAATCAATTCACTCCTCCATTTTCGTCAGTTCCAAGGTGTCAACCGCCTCCGTGGTCTTGTGGATATAGCGTCAGCCCGGGGACCGGAAGGTCCCGGATTCGATCCCAGGCCGCGTCATCCCAAACGACGTTAAAAGCTGGTACTTGTTATTACCCTGCAGACGCTGGGCATTTCGCAGCTCTAACAAGGACTGGTCGGCGCGGCATCAGCATACTGTGTCTGACTAGGGTATTCGTCTCACACAGCGGCATGGTATTTCAGTTGGCTAACAACTATAAAATCGGCATAAGTCCGGACTAGTACAAGCAGCCACGCACGTATGCACGCACGCACGCACGCACGCACGCATGCACGTCGCTATATAAGTGCAATAATCTTGGACGCGACGTTAAACCCCATTTCACCTCACCTCATCACCTTCGGGCATATTACACAAACACGAACAAAGGCAAGTCAGTTGTTCACCTAAAAGGACGGAAAACACATGGTATAAGTCAAAACATTAAATCTGATCGGACATCATTTTTTACTGCCGCGTCTAATTCGGACATGAACTACACATAAAGATGAAAGCACAGCTGAGACCTCGAATGTTTCAAACAACTTTTGAGGAAGAGTCGTATGACGCTCTCCGAAATTCTCACAAAGCGAGCCTTTACTGTGAGCGGTTTGATCCCTTGCCGTGTCACACCAAAATACATTAGAATATGGTTCTGCCTTGTAATCGGCATTAATGGCATCAAACAAGGATTGGTCGGGTAGGTATACTGTGTCAACATGGGATATCTTTAACTCAAGAAATAATGAACATTATGCTCCTTCTCTTTGCTGATGATGTATTTTTTTCTATTCTCTAAATGACTTGCAAAAACAGTTAAATGTGTTACAGAGTTACTGTTCAAAATGGAGCCTTGAAGTAAATCTAAAAAAACAACAATGATGTAGTCCTTAGAAAATGTGGTATTGTTGCAAAACATGAAAAATGGTTTCTTGGTTCATATGCCTTGAGTGTAGTCACTTACTATAAATATTAAGGTTTTATGTTCTCCTCTGGATTGTCATGGTCTATGGCATGTAAGCAATTAACTGAATCGAAAGCCATTATGCCTTTTTATAATGTTTCAGGAAAAATAGTTGTGTTTCTTTTTTCAAAATATGTGCCATTTTTGAAGGCAAAATTATGCCTATACTTTTGTATGGTTCTGAAATATGGGAAGCTGTATTACGCTGCAACTGAAAATGTTCACACTTCAGATTTCAAAGGTTTTCTATTGGTAAGTTTGCCTCAAACAAAGCAATCCTTGGTGAAACAGGCTGTAGTAATTTTTTTGTAGCCACCCAATTAAGGGTAATTAAGTTTTGGATTAAATGCCTGATAGATACCCATATCAGTGTCACAAAATGTTATAGGCACTTCGTGATAATGGTAAAAATAATTGGGTTTCAGATGTGAGAAATCTATTATTTGTTAGTGGCTTTTCATATAGATGGATTCCCCAAGATGAGGGAGTTCCACAGTTATTGTTATATTCATTTAAGCAAAGACTACAGGATATATTTTGTCAACAGTGGCACCAAAGTATTTCTGAATCATTTTATCTTAGCAGTTACCGCAAAGTAAAGTCATTGTTACAGACTGAAATATATTTAACTTATCAGAGCTAAATGTAAACTTAGAATTTCATTGCACAATTTTAATGTAAATGTATATCGCAGGTCCAAAGACTGTGATATTGTGAACTATATTTGTACAAACTGTTCATCCGGAGAAGTAGAGAATGAATATCATGTCTAACTTATATGTGAAACGTATTCCCATCTGAGGTATAAATTTCTCCCCATGTTGCAAGGTATTTTTTAAGACCGTCAGTTAATGATAAATCTGCTAAACTCTGAAAATCCTGATATGATCCAAGTACATTTGAAACATGTTTTTATAATGAGGAATGTGTAACTTGATTTAAAATCTAATCATGTACATCAAGTGACAAATGTTAATATCCAATGTGCATTGTAGTATTGGCCTTGATGCCTAATTTACTGAATTAACTGCCTGTCTGTCTGTCTGTCTACTGTGCCAGAATGGAGTATTCATGTTAAACTATGACATGGTGTCTCTGTATAAGTGGAAACATCACCAACGCGACGACAAACCCTATTTCACATCACTTATTGTAACGAGAAACTGCCTCCGTGGACTAGTGGATAGGGCGTCTGTCTGGTGAGTGGACGGTCGGGGTTCGATCCCGGACTGTGTCATAACAACGAGACTTTAAGATGTAGAACTTGTTGTTGCCCAGCCTGGTGCTCGGCATTACAGGAATAAAACAAGGACTGGTCGGCTTAGAGTCAGGATACAGAGTCTGAGTGGGATATCCATCTTTAACTGTGGCATGGCATCACAGTGGGCCAGCTCTATAAAATCGGCATTAATCCGGACTAGTACAAGCAGTTACATACCCACACCGCTATAAAATTGCAATAATCTCTAAGTAACTTTAAAATCTATTTCGCCAAGATGACGACTTCCGAACCTCATGCCATAAGTCGTTGTATGTGTGTGGATATTTTATGTCCGTTTTAAATAAGCGATAATCCTGATGTGTTTTCAACTTTGAAATTTCGAATCTACATTTCAACCTGGAACAGGTTTTATTTAATTGTACCGGGACATGGTGGCAAAATACACTCGAAATCTTTCCAAAACGCAGAAGGGATAAACAATGCGGCAATGATCGCCTAATATTTTCAAGGATTCGTGACAATAATTTGTTCCGTGATTGACGGAGACTCGGTTTTGACAGATTCCAATAAAATTTCCCGAAGTCAATATCCGTTTTCAGACATTTTTATACACTCAGTTAAATTAAAAACTTCACATTTTTTAAAAGTAATGCCATATATGATATACTACGGACAAATGTATCAGAAAAGGTATTTTTTAATCATTAATGTCCAAAGAAAGATTTTGATTAACGGTGGTAACCATAATTTGTTCCAAGCACCTACGGTATTCTGTAATAAGATCAACAATAAGATCAACTAACATAAGTTCCAAGCACGAGATTCTGATGGCACACAAGTTCAGTAGCGTGTATGGCCACCATGTGCGTTGACAACTGCCACACAACGCCTCCGCATGGACCTTGTGATGCTTGTGAACACTTAATTCGGGATTCATCACTGAAGACGACTTGATTCCAATTCCTCTGAGTCCATCGTAAGTGTCGCTGTGCCCACAATTGACGTTGACGTCTGTGTAATTGAGTCAGAATCGGCCCGCAGTATGGCCGTCGTGCTTGAAGGTGAGCAGTTCTCAGACGGTTTCGAACAGTTTGCGCACTCAGTCTACCCCTAAACAGTTCATTTCTGCTTGATATAGCCGTCAAAAATGGTTACGGAGGTGACAGAACAGAACAGAACTTTATTACGCCCAGGGCTACAAAAAGTAGCATGTTGAGGTTTAACAGGAGATGCGACATATAATAGTGATGGCAGCTTTAATAGTTATTTCAATGTAGCCATTACTGTTTTACAATATTTTGATAATTTTTTCAAGAAGATATCATTTTTACAATGAAACATCTGTTGAAGTTTAAACATAGATGGATGTACAATAAGAGTCTTTGGTATGTATAATTGTCTTACTTCTTTAAAATATTCACATTTAAAAATAGAATGATATTCATCCGCAATGTCTTGGCTTTTACAAACAGTACACTTTCTATCTAATAAAGGGGTGTGATTCCATCTTCCACATTCAATCGGTAAATAATGGCAAGAAGTTCTGAAAAGTAGTAGTGGTATGTACATGTACACTCGTTTTGGTAAACTGCACAGATATGCTTCCAGTGAGATATTATATTTAATGACTTTATAAAATTTTCCTTTACTTGAATTTGTGACATCAGAATTCCACCGTTGTATAAACTGATCATCCAAACAAGTTCTAATTACACATGTAAGCCAATCAACTGATGAAAATGACTGACGTAAGAGAATCTGACGATCCTCTGCATGTGACGTCACTCGTGGTCGACCTGGCCGAGGGCGATCAGCGGTGGTACCCGTTTGCTGTAGACGCGTCTGTAAATCATAAACAGCCTGTCGACTACAACTCATCGTCCTTGCAACTTCAGCTACGGACGTTCCCAAACGGGTGTTATCTGAACACAATACGTGGCCATTACTGTTTAAATACACAATAAGGGCCCACAATGATAACTGGTCCGAATGTTAAAATTTTAGGATTGTGAAGTTTTTAATTTGGATCAGTATACATAGGTTAGTCTCTCTCACAGACCCTGAAATAAAGGTTTTCTCAGGAGTCGGTATATACAATGTTTATTCCTAATACATGATGTTAAATACTTATTGTTGTTCCCAATACAGGATATTTACCATCACATAAGCGCGATAACCCCTTTTCATATAATGTCATTTCTAAAAGGCTGTTCTCATCTTTCAAAAACAGAAACTAAACATTGCAAGTTTACCTGGAATGTGCGCCTTAATATACTTTTTCAAAAGAAACGCAATACGGATATCTTTGGCCATAAAGGCAAACTAAGCGGACCAAGAGGTGCAAAATGAAGAGGTTTCATGTGCTATAGTGTCAGTGACAAATGTCCTGGATCAGAATGATCACAACAAGGACATGCAAACCATTAGACGGGAAACACGTACGATTCGGAAAAACGCATATTTACGGATATTTACAGACCGCCGTCATATAGCTGGAATATTGGTGAGTGCGGCGTTAAACAAGCAACAGACAAAAAAACAGAGTATTTGAAGGTAGTGTCCTCTGGCAGTTTCCGCAGCAGTAACAAAGCGATCTTGAAGATGCTGTCGCACAATCTGACGATCCTGACGTCGAGTGGTTGCCGGTCATCTGTATTGTTGGTGGTCTGGTACCGTTGCTGGAGCCTGTATATTGTCCAGCTTGCAATCGTCCAAAGGCTTGGTGTCGCTGATTTCTTGTCAATCTTGGCGTGTGGTAGCAATTCAATAACGGATGCATGTTATCCGATCTCGGTGATGTTTTATAGGGCAAGAAAGTGGGAACGCATGCGGATTTTAATTTGCACGGAACTCACGTGCATCGGATTACCATGGCCATTGCCGTGATGCGTTTGGGCCATCAGTTTTATTGTCATCTGCTTTATTTTTTTCATCAAATTTCATTTTTCCGGACAATTTTAATGTTAAATTTTAGAAACTTTGACAAAAAATACCCAGACATTTAGTTGATAATTTTTCATGCAATGTTACTTGGGGTCATGCTTCTTTTGCGGTTCAGTATATGTATTTTGTATTTCTTGTGTGTGTTGGTGTTGGTGATGGTCGGGGAGAGGGTTCTTATGGGGAGGGGTTTAAGTTTAATGATATTTTCTGCTTGATGAATATGACTCTAGTCGGTAGAATAACACTTCACTACAAAAATATACCCCAAAATAAGTGTGATCCATTACCGACAAAGTGCTAGCCTAGCATTAACACAGCAGGAACATTTGTAGGTATCACGATTCAGCCAAATATAAACATGGGATTCCCATGAAATACCGCACATTCATCTACCCTGTCAAAAAGTGTATGACATAAATGTCTCCTCGAGTGTGACATGGTTTATACAGCAAACATGTCCGGCCAAGATGTGGGGAAGTAGGCAGAAAACCCACGACAGAACACGCGTGGAATATTGACCTCGACTCCTCCACACCCGACTTATGAACAGTTTGTAAATTAAATTGAGGTGCATATATTGTTTCTGACTGATGTAGAGTAACATAACCATAACTGCCGACATCGATGACTACTACTACTACTACCACTACTACTGCTGCTACTACTACTACTACTACTACTACTACTACTACTTCTACTACTACAACTGCTACTACTACTACTACTACTACTACTACAACTACAACTACCACTGCTACTTTTACTACTACTACTACTACTACTACTACTGCTACCACTACTGCTACTTCTTCTACTACTACTACTACTACGACTACCACTGCTTCTACTACTACTACTACAAGTAGTAGTACTGCTACCACTAATGCTACTAGTACTACCACTTCTACTACTACTCCGACTACGACTACAACTACTACTACTACTACCACTATTACTTATACTAATACTACCACTACTACTACTACTACTACTACATCTGCTACTACTACTGCTACCACTTCTACTGCTACTACTACTACCACTACTACTACCACTACTACTGCTCCTACTACTTCTACTACTACCACTACCACTACTACGGCGACTACTACTACCACTACTAATACTACTGCTACTGCTCCTCCTCCGACTACTACTACTACTACTACTTCCACTACCACTACTACGGCCACTACTACCACCACTACTACTCAAACACGTTAGTCTATCACGGCGGGGTACACCAGAAATGGGCTTCACAAATTGTACCCAAGAGGGGAATCAAACCGGATCTTTGGCGTAACGAGAGAACGCTTTAACCACTGAGCTACCCCATGGCTCCAGTCTTTTGTTAGATGAAGTGGACATTGACATCTGCAACAGGTCAAAGTGCTTCAAACAAACTCGAGCCTGTTTGCATATTTTGTCGCTAACAGATTCAAACGAATAACAGGATCAACATCAGAATAAGAATATTATAATTTACTCTTGTTCTCAATTGTTTTTCAAACAAGCGTAGATGCAACATTTACAGAGAATGAGGGATGAATTATGAGGTAAAAACGCGTTTGCTCTGTGACAAAAAGGTGAGGTTGAGTGCGCACTGCAGCCTGCTCTTGATGTGACATTCCACGTTACTGGGATGCTAACCTGTACACTCTGCATGGCCCCTTGGTAATGATTCTCAACCCTCTATTGATTTCTTCCATCGAGGTCTTGCTGGGAATAGTGGGGAAAGAGTGAAAGCACAATCGTAGTGATGTATATATTTTTGCCAATTGTTTTAAGGAAGAGCCAGCCGCCTCCTAGCCATATTTTATATAAAATAAAACAAAGAATCTGCTTTAATGTTTTTGAATCGCAGAAATGTTTCATTCTGTCTAAACATGATGGTACACCACTATTCAACACAAATAAATCAGGAAAAAGGAAAAACGTATTCTTTGATCTATGGCGGCATATTATATTAAAAAATGCGGTACTATAGAAATACTTACACATCTATCTTTTAACGTCAAAATCAATTTGTCAGAATTGGCACAGCTATCTCGCCTTTTGCACCAAATGCAATATGTTTGGGTGGATTATCGAAACGGGTTATTGTCTTGTGTAAACGTTTTCTATTATCATAGGGGCGATCGGGGAGGAATATAAGTAATTCATCTTAAACTTGAGTAAAATGTGTTCCACCTACCAAGATCTGTGACTCCTTTTCGGAACGTTCTGAGATCGCTGACCTGTGTACCATGTGTAGTTGTCATCATGGTAGAACCTCAAAACACTGACGTTATCTCTTATATGTCATCAGATTTTATCTGACGAATGGTTCAGGACTACGATTTGATCCCACTTATAACAAACTGGTTTCCGAATCATAACATTGTGATTATGGTTTTAAACAAAAGTGGTAAACGTCAGAATTTGTTTGCTTGTTTGTTGTTTAACGCCGCACGCAGCAATATTTCAGCCATACCATGGGTAAATGTCTGAATCCTGCATCTTTATGAACCTTTCTCACACATGGAGTTGATATATATCTGCAATCGCTACTTTCAAAGCGGTGTTAAACCAAACTATGACGAACTCACTCACTCACACACTCACTCTCTATAACATTTAAAAAGGTACTTCGAACGGTTCTATAAATTGGTGCAAACAATTACAGGCGCCAAGAAAGCACGGATACAGTTTTTTTGGGAAGGGAGAGTGCAAAATGAATTCAAATAATCTGCGAAGCAATTTGCGTTTTGTAGTCTATTGTTTTTTGTTCAAAACATATCACCTGCTGGATAGGAGGTTTCTGTGGATTATTAAAATATTCGAGGCTTTAACAAAATATCTGATGTCTCAGTTAGTCAGTAATGTTTACAGAACTGTTCATGTCTCTCATGTAATGGGTTTCCAAACAAAATCACCAGGTGAAGGAGAATTCACGCTACTGCTTCAGTGAGAAAAATTCAACATCACTACTCATAGGTTTGGAATCGCATGTAAGAACACATAACAATTGACAGTGTTGTTATCTACTTCTGTTTCACGCACTCAGTAAATCAATCTGTTTCTCGTAGACCCTGAGCCACCTTTCCCACAGGAACTCAATAATGGTCAGCGCCCGAACAAAATATGCACTCCGTCACTCCTCATCTTCCCGCATATTCCACATGCTACACTTGTTGTCAAACACACTTTTGAGTTCGAAAAAAAGTCACGAAAGGCGAGCGGAATTAGCCACGGGCCAACCTGATTGGCTGACCTCATTCATCTTCCCGAATCAGTTGTGTGAACTGACTATAGCCGTCCAAGTTCCACCCTTGCCTACCTTGGCTGGATTTTCGGCGGTATATTTCGTTGATGTAAACAAAGGGGCAAGATGGCGAGTGACTTTTCTCTACTAACATGGAGGGGGTACTTTAGTGTATTCACTGATCAATAACGAATTCCTCTGGCTTCACAGTGAGTCGTTGGGCCAGCCCAAGTTGTCTATAAATGTTCATCCCCAGACAAGACAAACTAACAAACTAGTTGCCATCTCATCACAAACCAGTCAGGTTTAAGGTCCAGGACATCGAAATCCTCCCCCAAACTATCCGACAATGTTCTTTTATAGTTGTGATGGGTTATCTGTAGTCATTAGTGTATGTATGATGTAGGCTATGAATGTATCCCTACACTCGCCTTTTGTGTGAGGTGAGGTAAAATGGGGTTGACCGTCTCGTTCATGATTATTGCACTTGTGTGTATGTGGTTGTTTGTACTAGTCCGGGTCAATGCCGATTTTATAGTACTATCCCACTGAGATACCATGCCGCAGTTTAACAAGAATACCTCACTCAGACACAGCATAATGACTCCGTCGGCCCCTGTTCATCTTCCCGAGGCAAGAGAGTTTACTGACTGCAAAAGACCAGTTTCCTCCCTTGCCGAACAAGGCTGGTATTATGGAGTTATATTTTGGCTGGACTAACGAGTCTATGCATAGTCCAATCAAAATCGCGCACCGAAATCGAAATCCGGTTCGTAAACTGTCATGCAGATTTCGGTCGATTGCAGGATTTGCAAAGCATGTGCACCGCCAACTCGTTGTCAACAGATATTTTCCTAATCTTTTCGTGTTTTTAATCAAGGTGCTCACTTGATTTGATGCACTTAGCGATGTAAGACCCGTTTTATCACAATATAGATCTTGATTATCGATCAGATCGTCTTGACTGGGCGCGGCTGATACGAGAGATGGAATTTGATTGGTCCATAGCAGAGGCTTAGAAGGGACATAACTCATAATAGCCACTGGTGGCGCTACGATCGAGCCCCCGAATTGAAAGCCTAGTTCGGCAAGGATGGAAACTGGACGTTCAAAGTCAGTTAACTCTCTTGCCTCGGGAAGATGGCCCCTGTTTAGCCCCTTAATGCCGAGCGCCAGACAGGGTTACAACAAGTACCATCTTTTAACGTCTTTTGGTATGACGTGACCGGGGATCAAACCCGCGACTTCCGCTCTCCGGGCGGACACTATACCACTAGATACCATTTGATGCCCCGTGATACCCCAAACATTCTTTTATGTCATGACAGAATAACTAATATTAACTCACTTGTCCACAACAGCAAATCCAAGAAGGCCAGGAGACGTATACCATTTGCTTTATTTCTTTGTAAATCCCGAAAGCAAGTTAAAAGAAAGCAAAATGCAAAAAGTCGTTGGCATTCCAAGATAGACATGTCTTCAAATAATATAAGCAGATACCGTGTTCATTTTCCCCTAGAAATACTTTCAAATATCAGTATTTGCACCGAAACATTTTCAGCTTTGTGAATCCCTCTCTAGTCAGTGATGAATGCGCAACCATATCTTGAATCCATTTACAGAATATCATTCTTTGAATTCTCTCAGACCGGAACTGTAAAATATGAAAGGGCGTCTTCAGTTATACAAAACAGACAAAAATAATTTTTCACAAGATTCAATAAAAATCGTTAAAAAATCCAGAGATTGACTAGTACCACACTAGGAAGACTGATCTCATATGGATACAACGCCTCTCGCCTATTGCTCTCAGAAACGTAGAATCTGTTAAAATGCTGTTGCACATATCAATGTCTGATAAGTTAGAAAAACAAAAACAGTTACATATTTGATCACTTGTTGCCAATGATAATTATTGTTTACAGTTTGTGTTTGTTCCTGGTGAAATATGCAGTCTGTGAAGTTATTTTTGTTGATGTATTTACTTCGGGCTATGTAGTTATAAACGGGCGTACAGGCTTTGCGTAAATCCTCAACGCGGTATGCACACCGGCTTACACGTTAATATTTCCATAATCTGTACACATATTGAAGCTATCTCTCGGATTTAACATGATTTCCGGGTTTTTACTTTTAAGAGGTATAACCCGGCCCGACAAGAAAAGCATACCGTCACTTGAAGTTTATAAAGTCATTTAGAAGAGACTTTAGTACAGAAAGAAAATAACATGATTTTCTTTTTACATATGATGTGTTCTGTGCATTCGAGATGTATGCATTACGATTTAGAATGACAATACATGTAAAGTATTCAGAAGCATGTATACACAAGACCATGACCAGAGCTTTTATTTCAAATTTCCAAAAGCCAGATTTTCTTTGTGACGATCAGCGACAGCATCTGGTGTGATTTCACCTTTGCGGTGCAATTGAATGTGTTCTTTCTACGACGATTTCAAACAGTGTCATGAGACTCTTTATCAGAGGTTGTTTGATCCGGGTTATAGCAATGGTGGCGCTTTCAGGAAGTGTTGTGTTAGGCAGGTGTAGGACACTTCACACTTTGCCACATCAGTGATCAAAATGGTGTTAAAACTCTCTGTTGGTGTGTCATGTGTTCCCGTGTTTGTTCAAAGAACATATGTCCACGCGAAACATGCTGGATATCCTGTGACAACTTGTGTTGTGTAAAATACCCACTGAACTGCTCTTCCTACATGCATTAGTCCTAAACATATCCTGTCTGGAACCAAATATTGTATTGTTCATAAGCTTTACCTAATTCCCGAGGACGCAATCCTTACACGTGGTTCTGCAGACACGGGTTCGTTTCTGGTTAGTCTCGCCAATGCAGCTGTCCTTGAGGCAAGTCCTTGTTCTAGTGTCGTCGACAAGGCGTTGTTTGGTGGTACAGTCACAGTAACAGGCGTTGCTCTTCCACGGAGTCCAGTCAGTAAAATCTGAAACGGACGTCTAATATAAGTACATGAAATAAAGGCTTGATCCACACAAGGACAATACCTCTTTGTTTGTTTGGTAGGGGTGGAGGTGGGGTCGAATATTTACATACCGCCCTCATATAGCTGGAATATTGTTGAGTGCGGCATGATACCAAAATATGTTAAATGATGGTGCTTGTTGTGACCCTGCCTGGCGCTCGACGAGAACAAGGACTGGTCAACAGCAGCATATCTCAGTGGGCCTGCACTATAAAACCGACTGAAATCCGGACTAATGAAAGCTGCCACACGCAAACACTTTGCTATATATGTCCAATAATCTGAAACCCGACCTTAAACCCATTTCATCTTCCCTCTCCCTTGAATATCCAGGTTAGAAGTTTTCTTCAGCAATCAATGCCTGTTGTAAAGGGAACTAATTGGATCTGTTGGGCATGTTCACTGAATTGTATGTCGTCGTATCCCAGTTGCGTTTGTTTTCATGCCCATTATGGCAAATATTTGATTGTCTGGTCCAGACTCGATTACGTCAGACCGCCGTCATAAAGCGGAAATATGAGTAAGAACAACGTAAATCATACCACTAGGATTCGCTATGTCCATTGCTTCGGGGGTCGTTATTCTTCGTCATTATTATTCGTAACGACCAGACCCCCTCTGTGGTGTAGTGGTAGAGCACCCTCCCGAAGAGCAGAAGGTCCGGGGTTCGATCCCCGGACGCGTCATTCCAAAAGACGTTAAAAGATGGTTCTTCTTTTTACCCTGTCTGGCGCTCTGCATTCAGGGGCTAGAACAAGGACTGGTCGGCTCGGAGTCAGTACAGTGTGTCTGAGTGGGATATTCATGTTAAACTGCGGCATGGTATCTCAGTGAGCTAGCACTATAAATCGGCATCAGTCTGGACAAGAACAAGCAGCAATAATCTTTGACGCGACGTTAAACCTAATTTTAACTCACCTCGTAACGACTAAAACACGCACAACGCGCCGAGGTTGGAACAAGCCTCGGTTCGACGGTTTTACATCGTCACGTGATGACCATCACCGTCGTGACCCACGAATCGCCCCGATTATCTTTCTAGGTTTCTCAGCACCATACCCGTGCTACACCATACACCATACCCAGGGGTAAACGTCTGGCACCTGCATCACTTTTGGCTTTCCTCCCACATTAAGCTGACACGCCGTGATATAACTGGATTACTCCACCATACGAGGTATATGTTCTAATTGTTCTAATACGCTAACGCTACAATGTAACAAGGACATATGTTTTGTGCAAACGAGAAACGGGAATAGACATGTGGTGAGAGGGTATCCGTAACCTACAAGACGGCTCGTCCCCCTTTCGAAGGCCGCCGTGCGTCGGAACAGCGCAAGCCAATCAGAATTATATTATATTATAATAATATTCAAAAATAGAAACACAAAACCGATATTGTTGGCCATAAAAGCAACATTTACGGACCAAGATGTGCAAAATGAAGCGGTTTAATGTGTTATAGTGTCAGTGACAAATTTCCCGGATCAAAATGATCACAACCAGGACATGCAAACCATTAGTCGGGAAACACGTACGATTCGGAAAAACGCACCCAGTGCAGTAAAAAAAGGGCCTTGGAGCTGCACGTGCAGCAGTACTATGAACGGTATTAAAATGCAGATTTTTTATTGGCTGGCATCTGCGTCAATCGAACAGTGACTGCTCAACAACATGCCATGATTAACAGAAGTGCAAAGAAACTGCGACAAAGGCCGCTTGCTAGCAGGGGAATCACGATCAGCTGAAGCCAGTGTTTTCAATGTAGCACCCAGCACCATCACAAGGCTATAGGATCGGTTTCAACAGCATGGGTCAACACGTGATCGGCCAAGTTCGGGAAGCCCAAGAGCAACCACCCCCGCCCAAGATCGCTACATTCGACTGCGCCACATACGTGAAAAGACGATCACATCCACTTCAACCGCATCAGAAAGACCCGGACTGCACAGATTTTCCGACCAGACCGTACGAAACCATTTAAGAGCAGCAGGTCTACGAGCAAAACGTTCTGTTCGACGCGTCATATTGAGTCGACAACATCGCCAACAACGTCTGCATTGGTGGTTAACTGCGATGGAGAGATGTCTGGTTCAGCGACAAATCGAGATTTCTCCCCCATCGAGGGAATGGAAGAGCACGGGTCTACAGACGTCGGGGAGAGCGTTACGCCGTAAACTGCGTACATGAAGTGGACATGTTTGGTGGGGGTAGCATTATGATGTGGGCGGTTATCTCTCATCATGGCAGGACATTTTTGGTGCCTATCCAGGGCAAACTTACGGCTCAAAAATACATCAACGCAACCAACGGCAAAGGTGTATTCCAAGAGGACATCACGGATCACAAGATCCTGTCTATACAACACAAACACTGATGTTCTCCCCTGGCCCTCCAGAACCCCAGATTTGAAACCGATAGAGTTTCATTTGGATAGACGGCTTCGCCGACGTCAACCACAACCCCAGACGTTGCAGGAGTTGGCTTTTGCGTTGCAGGTAGAGTGTGGGCTACCGAATCACATACCCAAGGATGTGATTCGCAAACTCGTCTCTTCCGTGGGCAGATGTCAGGGGGAAATACGCGTTATTGATGGTACCTGACCTTCACCTTGGACTTTTCCTATGTACCGATAACTGAGAGGATTACAATGACCAAATGTTCTTTCCACAACATTTTGGCGACCTCACAGAAATCTGGCTTTCTTTTTCTTATTTTGAAGAGTATATATATATATATATATTTATTTTCAAGAAATCATATACATAATACATGGATATTTAACATTTTTAAACAGATCTTACAGTTTGGAAGAAATAAATTTTTAATTTTAATCATATACTATGTTTACTTTTGAAAAAGGAGGGGATAAATAAGATAATAAAGAAGATATTTACCTACGGTGTACTCTAATCTCGTACCAGTGTAACCCTAAGAGTAATCTGACCAATGACGAATGCTAACACTGCTTCCATGGAAGATCCTTTTGGATGTATAACACAAATTAAGACAGCCGTCATCTGAAGAAGAAATAAAGAAAACATCGTGTTTATCGCGTGTAGATTATGGTATACCGTTTTAAAATCAGATATTGTAATCAGATACTACACATGTAAATCTAATCACATTTCCAAAGGAGATCGAGGGAAGGGGTAATCTTGTGGTTAAAGCGTTCGCTCGCCACATGGGTACAATGTATGAAGCCCATTCTGGTGTCCCCCGCTGTGATATTGTTGGAATATTGCTAAAAGCGGTGTAAAACCAAACACACTCGCTCACTCCAAAGAAGGGGACATCATATGAGAACCCTGAGCAAACTTTGACAGTCCAATGTAAACGACGGATTGTGGATTATTGAGCCAATCACCCGCCGGCTTTCTAAATGATTCTGTTTTAAACACCTCGATTCGGAAATGTTCATCTTAGCAAATGAAAACCCACACAAAATCCAGATATACTCTTCATGATACGCCCTTTGATACATGCCAATACCCTCAAACGACGGAATTTATGAAATATTAACAACAATATATTAGGGTGGTGCTACTTTGTTTTCATGTGGTTCCGATTTAAAAGCTTCGACAGTGAGTAAAAGGTGGACCCGTTGTGGTGGCCATCTTCACGCGAAAATGTATCGCGTCGGAGTAAAAGATGAGAATGTAATGAGACTGAAGTCCCTCCAAACTGCAATTTTGGCTTTCACTTGACTTACTTTAAAGCCTGTGGATAGACTCCATCTTACTTCCTTCTCTAAATACTATCGCTGCTAATACCGTCTGTCTTACCTTCCTCTCTGGGGATACCCTCTCTCTTAATACATACGTAGGGGATAGCTTTGTCTTACTCCCATCTCACAAGATACCATCTCTGGGGATACCCTATGTCTTACTGCAATTTCAAGGGACACCCTCTGTCTCACTTCCATCTCATGGGATACCCTCTGTCTTACTCCAATCTCACGGGATACCCTCCGTCTTACTCCCATCTCAGGGGTTACCACCTGTCTTACTCCCATCTCAGGGGATACCCTCTCTCTCATTTCCTTCTCAGGGAATACCCTCTGTCTTACTACCATCTCAGGCGATACCCCCTGTCTCACTCCCATCTCAGGGGATACGGACTGTCTTACTCCCATCTCAGGGGATACCCTCTCTCTTACTTCCATCTCAGGGAATACCTCTCTCTTACTACATACGTGGGGGATAGCTTTGTCTTATTCCCATCTCACAAGATACCCTCTGTCTTACTCCCATATCTGGGGATAACCTCAGTCTTACTCCAATCTCAAGTCACACCCTCTGTCTCACTTCCATCTCGGCGGATACCCTCCGTCTTACTCCCACCTAAAGGAATACCCTCTGTCTCACTTCCATCTCATGGGATATGCTCTGTCTTACTCCCATATCAGGGGATACCCTCTGCCTAACTGCCATCTCAGGGGATACCCTCTGTCTTACTCCCATTTGACGGGATACCCTCCGTCTTACTCCCATTTCAGGGGATACCATCTGTCTTACTCCCATCTCAGGGGATACCCTCTGTCTCACTTCCATCTCAGGGAATACCCTCTGTCTTACTACCATCTCAGGGGATACCCTCTGTCTCACTTCCATCTTAGGGGATACCGACTGTCTTACTACCATCTCAGGGGATACCCACTGTCTCACTTCCATCTTAGGGGATACGGACTGTCTTACTTCCACCTCAGGGGATACCCTCTGTCTTCCTTCCATCTGAGGGGATACCCTTCGTCTTACTCCCATCTCAGGGGATAGATACCCTCTATTTTACTTCTATCTCAGGGAATGCCATCTGTCTTACTTCATACGTAGGGGATACCCTCTGTCTTACTCCCATCTCAGAAGATACACTCTGTCTTACTACCATCTCTGGGGATAACCTCAGTCTTACTCCCATCTCAAGGGATACCCACTGTCACACTTCCATCTCAGGGGATAGATACCCTCTGTTTTACTTCTATCTTAGGGAATACCCTCTGTCGTACTTCATATGTAGGGATTACCTTTGTCTTACTCCCATCTCAGGAGATACCCTCTGTCTTAGTCCCATCAGAGGAGATAACCTCTGTCTTACTCCCATCTTATGGGATACCCTCCGTCCTACTCCCATCTCAAGGGATACCCTCTGTCTTACTTCAATCTCAGGGGATACCCTCTGTCTTACTCCCATCTGAGGAAATACCCTCTGTCTTATGCCCATCTCAGAAGATACCCTCTGTCCTACTCCCATCTCTGGGGATACCCGCTGTGTTATTCCCATCTCAGGAGATACCCTCATTCTTACTCCTATCTCAGAGGATACCCTCTCTCTTACTACAATGTCAGGAGATACTCTCTGTCTTACTCCCATCTCAGGTTTATACCTTCTCGCTTACTCCCAACTCAGAGGTCACCCTGTCTCTTACTACCCTCTCAGGGGTGACGGGATAACCACTGTCCTACTCCCATCTCAGGGGATTCCCTCCGTCTTACTCCAATCGCAGGGGATACCCTCTGTATTACTCCCATCTCAGGGGATACCCTCCGTCTTACTCCCATCTCAGCGGATAACCTCTGTCTCACTTCCATCTCAGGGGATAACCTCTGTCTTGTTTTCTTCTCTGGGGATACCCTCTGTCTTACCTACATCTCTATTGGGGCCCTCCGTCTTACCTGCATCTCAGGGGATACTCTCCGCCTTACTCCCATCTCAGGGGATTCCGTCTGTCTTACTCCCATCTCAGGGGATTCCCTCTGTCTTACTCCCATCTCAGGTGATAACCCCCGTCTTAAATCCATCTCTGAAGATACCCTCCATTTTACTTACATCTCTGGGGATATCCTGCCTCGAACTTTCATATCTAAGGATACCCTCTGTCTTATTTCCATCTCTGGGGATACCATCTGCCTTACATCCATCTCAAGGGATACCCGCTGTCTTATTTTCTTCTCTGGGGATACAATCTGTCTTACCTTCATCTCTATAGAGGCCCTCCGTCTTATCTGCATCTAAGGGAATACCCTCTGCCTTCCCTCCATATTAGGGGATACCCTCCATCTTACTCCCATTTCAGGGGATACCCCCCGTCACCTTCATCTCAATGGATAACCTCTGTCTTATCTTAATCTGTAGGGATACCCTCTGTCTTACTTCTATCTCAGGGGATACCCTCCGTCTTACTTCCATCTCTGGGGATACCCTCTGTATTTTTTTCATCTCTAGTAATGCCCTAGGTATAAGGAATAAACGCTATGTATTTAGTTCACCAAGTCTCGCTAAATAGAATGCATATTCTTAATAAAGTATAGTTTCCATCCCCCAAAACACTCGCGTGATAACCTCTATATACTTACCGTCACATATTCGTACACCGTCACAACAACACTCAAAATGGGAAGACATAACTTCCACCTTTACTTCCCTCGCACCAGTGATGCTACTTTTGATCATGACTTCGCAATCTGCATTGTCAAAATAAGGACCGTTCCCGAAGTTGGGCGTCACAACTTCCTGGACAGTGGTGTCAGCAGGAACCAGACTCGGTAGAGTACAGACTGCAACAGACATATGGCACACATAGTAATATAGTCATGAAAGTGATACACTTTCATTTGCATCGGGTTTTATTACCCTTGCAATGAATATAATTCCAGACATCAACGCCAGAGAACAATCAGTGCACTCAGCCTACAGCAGTCAGGTTAAATAGATGCTTTCGTCTGTCCCTTATCAATAATGCTCATTTGTATCAAGCACTGGCCATTACAATTGCCAATTCAAGGTGAAATTACGCTATACTTCTCGAGAACAATTGGGCATTTTGTTTTTGATTGTAGCTTTGTCGACCAGTCGTGCAGTTTATCGGGTAGTTCATACATAGAGCTTACCCAAATGTCTCAAGGTGTGGTAACGGTCAACAGTCCATAAGAACAGGGAACCTGGCATGTGCAAATGAGCCACAACACAAGAGAGGGTTCACAAGCAAGTTCCCATGGTCAGTAGCGAGTGTGTCCAGTTCATGCATTGATGCAGACATGGCACCTTCGCCTCATTGATTGTCGAGTCCTTTTCTAATGATATCGGCATGTCCTTTGCACTCGACAAATGAAACATTCTTCATTTGGAACGTGGCAAGGTAGAAATGTTAAGATCAGTCCGTATACCTGGGGGAAGAGGGTGGAGGGGGGTTTATTGACCATCTCGTGAAAGGTCAGGCCTACACGTACTCAGGGAAGCAGATTAGGGACAAACTCCAGAATGCCTGTATCAAGAAAAAACTTCGGGCAGAGTACAAATGTAGACTCAAGAAAATCTGGAGTTCAGAGCTGAAGTAAAAGCCACAAATACTTATGCTGTACCCCATATCCTGTTGGTGTTGTTATTAGACGAAACAAGAATATTGACGGTATTGACACTCTCACACGAAGCATCATGTCAGACAATAGATCCAACTACCCCTCACTCTTCCCTCAATCGCTTATATTTACCAATCGTAATGACAGGGCGTGGTTTGATTAACGTTGAGGCTCTTCAGGATACAATGTTTTTTTGCACTTTTGCACACATCTATTTGTCTCATGATCCTCATGTGAAGCATGTCAAGACTAATTATGAAAAGAAAGCATTCCACCGTATTCGTAAACGAGCCAACGATGTGGGACATAATCTCAATGTCAATGTTGATTTTGCTAAAGCTTCTGTACTGCTGAACGGTACAGAAATGGGTGTAAACCAAGTGAAGTGCCATATCAAATCGGCCCAGACTCTGTTTTTTTCAAGGGGAGGCTAACGGAACGAGCACTGCATCGAGTTTATGTGCAGTGTGTTCAGAAAATTAGCAACCCTGAAGAGTCCTTCACATGAATGAAGTCGTCTGGCCTGAAAAATTAAAACAGAAGCCTTTCTGTTTGCTGCTCAAGATCGGTCACTTCCACTCGAAACCGTCAATATAGGATTTTGCATCAAAATGTTAGTGTGAAATGTAGATTATGTAATGAAATTAATGAGACTGTCAAACACATTGTCAGTGGATGACAAGCTTTGGCACAAAAACATTATCTTGAGCGACATGAAGGAGTGGCTCGATGATTGTATTACCGTCTTCGCCATGCTTGTGGTTTTGACACAGAGGTCAATCAACGGTTCGGCCAAGAATATGTAGAGGGCGTCATGGAAAATGATAAATACAAAATTCTTAGGAATAGGCCCGTATCCAGTCCAACAAACCTGATCTCGTCCTTTTTGATAAATCCAATGTAATCATTTATATCATTGAATTTTCTGTCCCTTTTGACACTAATGTTATTGACAAGATTGAGGAAAACATGGCAAATATGCAGACCTTACTTTCGCAATGTCACGCTTGCATCCCAAGTACCAAGCTGTCTGACTCCCCATTGTTCTCGGTGCCTTAGGTTTGGCACCTCCCAATCTATTATCTGACATTGGGCGAGTACATGGGTTTTCTGCCAGGAATACAGGCCTTTGCCAATCTGGATAATGCAGAATGCTGCAGTGTTGGGGAGTCTTCACATTCTCCAAAACGTTCTCGGTGAGTTCGAGTAGGTAGCGCTTCCTTGGAGCGGTCCCATTCACTGTCTGGGCTTTTGTAAAGGGATGAGGGCCCTGGGCTGATTAAGATCAAAACGTGACTTTTCTTGTAGGGTAGACAGTCTTGGGACAGGGTTTATTCCAATTCCGCTTCCTCTTTTTAGGTTTGAGCATTCTACCAATGACAACATCATGCACTGACTTAACCCACGCTGAAAAACATCAAAAATGTTCTATTTTGTGGCCTATGTTTTGGCTGGAAAGAAACTGGTTTTGAGTGTTTCTTTTACATGAGTTTGACTGAAATCATCCATTGAGAAGTATGACACAAGAATATGACTTATTGGTGATTATTCTCTTGTCATCACATACAACAAGGTACATGGTCATTAAAAATGATACTTCACTAATTGTTCTGATAACTTAAAAAAACTGTAAGGAAACCCCTATCGTATCCATACATTGGGTATGATGTCTTTCATGCAAATAATGACCACATCTCCTCCCCTAAGATCACTGAGCTAATCTAGCTTGTTACTCTGGATTAAAAATACCACACCTTTAACCTGTTTCAAGTTCCCATTTTAAGTTAACATGTTGTGAAAACAATTTTGTGACGGACCTCGTTTTGGGGTTATATATCCTTGTTAACGTGAGAGAATGAGTGAGTGAAGAGAAAAAGCCGGAATTGATGCAGGTTGACAAACTGGGGACGCGCACGAGCCCTAGTTGGGTACTGATAGTAGAGTGATTACTCAATGATTAACTCTGTGTTTTTTTGGTTCATTGGGGCACAGTGGATTCTTGCAAAAGTTTGCACATCGGTATTCTTAGTCATACCTCAAAATGGACCGAAAAGAATCAATCGTTATAAATAGGTTCGATATTACATTATGTGTTATGCATACCCAATTAATGAAAAACAGTTATATTAATCAAAGGAGACACAAAATATTACGAGATTGATTAAAATGTCCTGCGTAGGAATACATATTGTGACGTGACATGAATCAAGTTTGGATGATGAATGCATGACTTAAGATCACAAGCCCCGCGCATGATAATACAGGTGAGCAGAAAGGCAATTCCATCAACAGCAAAATTGGGATTCCCACATATTCCGTAGTGGTGAAAGTAGTCATCCTCGGTGGGCATGGCTTATTGTTTTTACATTCATTTGGAAATGAATACAATTGAACACGTGACCATTTCAGCTAATCAGAATGCAGGAATTACAATGAACACACCAAAGGTTTAAACATAATCAGGTGAATCTCTTTTTGTCTGTGATCAGCGGATCCTGTCAAATATACAACCTAATACAAATGGGCCCCCAGTTTCCCAAATACTAAACACTATGGCTACGACTTACTGTTCTCTTCGAAGTCTACCTCTTGATACGTCATGACAAATGTCGAATTTGCGAATAAGAAATTAACTCTGATGTAGACAGATCCATGGTAAACGTAGGTGGGTGCGCCTCTGCCGTTTAACGCATTTACGTTGACTGCTGCAAACCACACGCCGTTGACTGACGAATCTATACAAGAATGAACAATATTTAAAATCGAGCACAATCTATCTCAATGGCACGGCTATTTTGTAGGGATAATGTGCATAATTTTATATTGATTAATGTTGTCTGACATCATCATTCACTCGCAGCGATGTATATTCTCCAAATCACAGTGGTGACAGAGAAGATGACAAGAATACGAATACAAAATTACACAGCAATGAAACATGAGTGAAGCGTACTCAATCCGATGTGGACCTGTTTAAGCAGCATTTTACAACAACAGAACCTCCCGGTTAGTTTTAGTAGACAACCATGTATATATTGCTGGGGATATAGTAATCTGTCCCTGGAACCTCACTGGCCAAAAAAAGGACAGTAGTGAAGGAGTGAGTGAGTGAGTGAGTGAGTATGGTTTTACGCGGCTTTTAGCAGTATTCCAGCAATATCACGGCGGGGGAAACCAGAAATGGGCTTCACGCATTGTACCAATGTCGGGAATCAAACCCGGGGCTTCGGCGTGACGAGCGAACGTTTTAACCAATAGGCTACCCCCGACCGCCCCACGAAGGACAGTAAAATAACTGAACGTATCACAGAAAAAGATTTACAACTAGTATATTTCGTATTTCTGATTCCCACACGTGAAATCAAGAGACTAAAATATGGTGGCGCTTAACTTTTGTGCATGTGTATATATGATGTCTTGAAATACATTTAGTTATCCCTTGTGATGGATAAATCTATAGTCAAACAGAACATGTGTGGAAGACAAAATAGAGAATCTGAAAAACTGATTAACTGTTAATGTTTAGTTTGGTTGTTGATATATTTTAGTGCTGTTGAAGTAGAATCGTTTCTGCTGTAAGATTGAACAGTTATCTGGTAATCTGTATGAGATAGTCCTGGATCCAACGATGGTGGCACTGGCAAATCATCAGAAGTTGAAACTAGATCTGTGTCAACGTGCCTTCAATTACTTTTGTAACGAGAACCAGAGATTTGTTGAGAAGCCATGACGAAAGAAAACATATGTGACAACCCTACTCCCCACCCACCATGGAGTGTCAACATACACTATAGGGCTACAGGCGTGCTATACGCAAGCTATATCAACATAGGTAGCTAATAATGTCACACAGAATAAAAGTCAGATTGGTTCTGCCTTTTAACAGTCATTTGAAGACAATTGGAACCTGGAGGTCAATAATGCCAGTTTGGCCAATGCGCCACTGCTTTCTGGCATAGGACTCTAGGCAAGGTTGTCATGTACCACATTTACTGTGTGATACACTTATATAATCAAAATTGAAATGCACAGAGCACGGTATGACCAGCCGATTGATAGAACCGGGCCCATTCTACCACCCGTCTAGATGAAGAAAGGATCAAAGTGAAGTGTTGGGCAAAAGGAACACCTGTTCCTGGCTCCAGTGCCTTCAACCACCAGACTCCCTTCCTCCACCGACACAGGGGCGCAACCCATGGCAAACAAGTTGCCCAATTCGGTCGCCTCTTACAACCAGCAATGAGGTGCTGAGGACACATTCTATTCGACCCCGGGTCCCCACTGGGGAAATGAATTATAACGTCGCTGTCAAGATTATTCCATTAATATAGCAACGTTTCTGCACGTGTGTGTTGCTGCTTGTACTAGCCTGGAATTATACTGGTTTTATTGTGCTCGCCCACTGAGATGCCGCAGTTTAACACGGTAGCCTCACTCAGTCACAATCCACTGACTCTGAGTCGACCCGTCCTTGTGTTATTCCCTGTGTGGCGGGATCCAGGCAAGGAAACAGAGGTGCCATCTTTAAAAATCGTTTGGTATGACACGGCCAGGAGATTGAACAATTGAACAACTCTCAAGGCGAACACCTTGCCCACTACACCCCTTCTCTGCCCACTAAGCAATTTTCACGATACGTTTGTGTTTTCACTCACCATTCGCAAATAGCTCAATACTATCGGCCGAGGAATTAAATCTGGTAAAATCAAGTTTCAAAGAGGAACCAGCTGGCACGGTGATTTGTACTGTACATTGTGAAGATAACCCATCTGTGTTCTGGAGTGTCTGGGGCGTTGAGTTGGCAACTAGCACTGGTCCACTACCACAAACTGAGAAAAACAACATTGTCTGATTATTATCCTAAAAGTTAAATATATAACTTTATTTTCAGTTTAAGGTATAAAGTGACATGCTGCCTTCTAGGTTGTAGGACTTTGGCATTTTATTTTGATTTGAAGGCGCTCCTTAATACACCATCTAATACAGTCAAGCCTAAAAGACAGGAATGTGACACAGCGTCCAGGTTTATTTTTTCTTAATTATCCTCTGATATTCACACGTAAGTCTTCAGAATTATTTATAAAAACATAAAATATGTATGTCTACACTTTTTAACATTCCAGTTTCTCATAAATACCATTTAAGAAATAGACAATTTTAAAATGGTTTAGTTCTCATCCCAGTGACCTGATCGAAAAAGACCTAGAAACACAACACACCAAAGTAGAAATAATAGCAGGCTACTTACTGTCGACCTGTGCTCCTGCATCCAACACTAGCACCCAGACTGAAACACACAGCTTTAGGAGGATCTGCATCTACGGGAACATAAACATTATAATGATAATGATGATGATAGTTGTTTATAATGATGATGATCACCATATGTTAACATCTTTTGGTATGACGAGGTCGGGGACCATGGCGTGATTAACAAGGAGGTCTTTCATGATTGAATTCAATCGTGCACTATTGCACATATTTATTTATCTGAAGATCCTCTTGTGAAGCATGTCAAGACTGAAAACAAGTCTGAAAGCAAAGTGCCATATCAAATCGACCATCAACCAGTCACTTCCCACTAGAAAACGTCAATGTGTGATTTTTTATCAAAGTGGATGTTCAACTTGACACAAACACAGTATCTAAGGCATGGTTCGATCCTCTTGTTACCGTCATCGCACGATCGCCTTTTTGGTTTTGACTCCAAGACCATCAATGGTACGACGCAGAATATGTAGAGGGCGTCATGGAAAATGATAATTACATATACAATTATTTGGAATACGCCCACATACAGAGTCAGACGTATCCAAGCGAACAAACCCGATAGGTTCTTTTTGATAAATCCAATGAAATCATTGTATGACTCATTTATCTGTTTCTTTTGAAACTAATGAGAATCGGGAGAAACAAGGCAAAGACACTATGAGGACCGTACTTACGTATACGAAATGTCAAGCTAGCTTCCCAAGTTGTTATACTCGCCATTCATGACAAGAAAAATCACGTTTCCTGGCGCTTAAAATAATGTTTGTATTAATTAAAATGCACACATTTCCAAATATTCCAAATCATTTTAACATGTATGCCTAGTTTGGTCTCATTTACGTCAGTGTCCATACCGTCCACTATCCTTGGAGGATAATGGTGACGTAGACGGCAAAACGACAATAACGATGTGCTGGATTGACTTTAAGAAATCATATGATTCTGTCTGTTTGGGAATGTTTGGACATGTTGTAGAAATTTACGTCAGTATCTTCATCGTCCACTATCCTGGAAGGTGTATCTTGCCACATATGTTAGCGGGTATAGACACAAAACCAAATAAAGACATGTACATGTGTATGCATGCAATTTGGAATAATACGGACAGTTTACAATCCTAGAGACATTCCACAGTAAGCCATGTTAGATCATGTTTTCACTGCTGTTTTATGTATGAGAATACAAGAAAGTACGTATTTGTCAGTCATTCAAATCTCGTATCTATTTTTAGTATAAATCGTTAGGTGAGTGAGTGTGAGTTGTCAATTTCAGGTGCTTAAAATGCACTTTAATGAATCCTTGGAGTCTATAACCTTAAGAAACGTTGTAATGTTATTAATACGAAAATCAGAAGAAAAGCAGTAAAGCATATATTTTGAGACCGGAAGTAGCATGTTCGAGGCAAAGCTTTCGCTTTGTTTACCATCAAAAGCCTGACAGTGATGACATTTCTTCAAAACATGACAAAGTCCCTATCAGTCACAACATGAGAGATATTTACCACTAATGTGTGTACCGAACTCTCAAACCTATTCTCCAATCACGACCGACCACAAGAATACATATAGATTTGGACCTGTCAAGATCAGGGTTAGAACAGATCTGCAACAAATCAACGCTTATATTAAATGGTGACTATGGTTGTCATTTTATCGCAATTGTGTGGATTGATGTTCGTGATGTCAATCACTGGGTTGTCAGGTCCAGACTTGATTTTTTTTTGCATGACCTCCGTCATATAGCTGGCATATTGCTGAGTGAGGCGTTCAACAACAAAACAAACAAACAAAGCATATAAATTTAACCGCTTATTTCAAATTCGAGATAAAAATACGAAGCACCATCTCGAACACGGATTTGGTCCCAATCTGACTTTACAATAGAACTGTGTACCATGATATCGGAATTTTAATTTGCCACCGTGACAGCTTTAAGAAATCTTAATTAGAATTTTACTTAACTGTAAACAATTGTCCTCGATACAGGATGAGGAATCCTAATGAAGACTAAGAAATTGATCATTTGTAACATTGTCAAACTTAGTTTCATCCACAGAAACCACAGACTTTTTTTGCAACACAAGCCAAACACTTCTGATAGAGACTATGTTGAGAATGTAGAGGGAAAAGGTCTTCACTTTGAGCACCTTGTTTTCTTTAAGTACCGCGATCTGGGACACTATAAAGCAGTATTTAGGTAGATATAATACTAGTCTATAGATGTGAATCCATTTCATGATACGTATGTCAGGTTTGATTTGATTTTCACAGCCCTGGCCAAGTCGGACCGAAAACTTGCGTAACTGTTGAGAGTATAGGGAAAAGAGGTCTACTTCAACCAACGTGTCTGCTTAAATACGATGAACAGTGACATTATAAAGTGGATTTTACTTATATATAGTACTATCCCAAAAATATAAACGCTATGCCGACAGATGGAAATTGGTATCACGATAGCTAGAAGTATTTGATACGTTTCAAATCTGATTTCGTTTAACGATTGCTATTTTACATGTTACCTAGATCAGCGACGCTTACCAACAGCTCCACTTTCTGGTTTTCAAGCGATTTACTCCGAATTACTCAAATATAGTGCACGTTTTTGGTTGGTGATTGTTCAATAATGTTATGTGTGTATGTTGCATAAATAATATGTAGGTATGGTCGCCGATAATGATGTATATAGCCAATAACACTTTGGCCCGTCTTGGGCCGGGCCAGCAGGTAATACTAAAAACGGATTGTAGAATAATAAAACGAAACGTGCATATCTAGCCAGATCTCAAATGCCCACAAACGTATAGTTTTGCTCATTTAATTGAGTTTGAATGAAAATGCATCTTCAACAATGTAATAAACTGGTAATTATGACTACATACCGTGAGTCCTTGTAGAAAAGTCAGTGTCGTGACTGTGTGTTTTCTTTGATGAGATTGTTAGCGTGTAGGGGTCCTGGGTAGGAAAGACAGTGTTTTGACTACGCTTTCACTACTCTTCTTTCACTAATTAACGTGTTGGGCATCCCTCTACTAATTCATGTTAAACCAACACAGGATGTTTTCGGGAAGTGGATATTCGCGAAGGTCATAGGGCTTACACGACACGTGTTAATAACTGTCCTAGCACTTGATATATCTAAAGACTAGTATTATATCAACCTATCTACCACTTTATTGTCTCATATTGGGGTAGTTAAAGAAAACACAGTGCTCAAAGCGAAGCCCTTTTCACTCTACCTTTTCAACATAGTTTCTATCAGTAGTGTTTGGCTTGTGTTGGGTCCGACTTGGACCTGGCTGTCAAAATCAACTTTAAACACCCAGATGTATCATCAAATGTGTTTACATCTGAAGCTTAGTATTGTATCTACCTATATACAGCTTTATAATGTCACAGTACATCGTATTTAAAGTAAGTTGTGCAGGTTTACCTATCTAGGTTTTTCTGTGTGCTTACACATCATCACGTCTTACTGTGTATAATTATTTGTTCTTATTCTAATACTGCTCCCATGTTTGTCAGTGGCCAATGATGGTCTGTTTCTTAATGGAATAGTATTTTGCATAGCAATTTTGACGATAAGTAGTATAGGTAATGGTTATTCTGCCGCAACAACACTGGAGCCAGATTTAAATACCTATACTGCTACTACAGAGGGAATTTCTTTATGTCAAAATGCTGATGCGATTCAACGATCGTCATGAGTCGTATTAAAAGAAACATGAATATTAATTAATAATGAATAAAATTAACTATCGCCCACCAGGATATTGGAAAGGTATAGGAGCATTTCAAAAATTAGCCACTGCGGCTAAGGTATCTAAAGATGTGGCCAAGGATTGGTTAAAGAAACAAGCGATGTGGCAAATATACTTACCGGCACCGTGTTATATACCGCGGAAGCAGTTTGATATTTTTACAACGAATGAAGTTCATCAGGCTGACCTCTTGTTTCTTCCTCATGATAAGGTAAGATGCAAAACGTATAAATACACACGTGTTATATACCGCGGAAGAAGTTTGATATTTTTACAACGAATGAAGTTCATCAGGCTGACCTCTTGTTTCTTGTGGATCCCCGCCCATGTAGGAATTTACGGCAACGAAAGCGCCGATAAAGCAGCTAAATCATCTCTCAAAATACCAGAAATAAGCATAAACCTACCCATCTCAAAATCAGAAATTTAAAGTGTAAACAAACAAAAAATAACCAAAAAATGGCATAATCAATATCAAAACTCAAATAGCCAAATCAAAAAAGTGCTCAGAAAACCACTTGCCAAACCTAAAATCGTACACCCCTAAAAAAAATTGACAGATTAATTACAAAACTCCAAACAGGACACACTAACCTAAATAACCACCTAAAAAAACTTTAAAGGCACACCACAGGCAACTGCCCCAAATGCAAACAACCTGACACCACAGAACACGCACTCATCCACTGCACCCACTACCAAACACACAGAACCACCCTCAATCTAAATAAGGTTCCTACTCAGGATGAAATACTAAACCCTCAAAATAAACTAGAAAACTTCAAGGCCCTAGGCGTATTCCTAATCAAAACAGACCTAATTAAGCGCATCTAAAAACTAATTAATCTACCAATCCAAAATCCAATAAACATACAAACACCCACCTCACCCGGCTCCCTTAGTTCCCTCCCACCTCGGCATTTATTCCAAATTTAAAAATTCCAAAACTTCAATATAAGCAACCCCTAAAAGCCCCCTCTTTGGTTGCACACACCACTTTCACCCTTTTCGGAATACACTAAATGGTCTGGCCAGGCCCGTGTGCGAAATACGCTACAGTCGGAAAGCGCACGTTAAATCTTCTATATCAGTCAGTCGGTTATCTACCACAACCCCTACATCCCATTTCCCCTACAACCCAGTTCCCCTACAATTAGTTAAAACAACACGCGGCATTTACCTGTCTGGTATTATGAACTCACCTAAAGGAGAGATTAAGGTCTGGAGTAGAGGTAGTAGAAATGAAAGGGGTAGAGCTTTAGGGGACTAGGGGAAGTTTAAAAAAAATAAATAATGTAAGTGTAATGAAAGATGCCTATATGATGAGAAGACAATTTTTAAAAATTACAAAAAATAACAATAGGAAGAACAAATTATTACACTTAGAAACTGAAATGGACGATTTACAGTTGAGATGGCTAGGTTTAGTATATAGATACTTGAAACTGACTAACATGACATCGGACCAATGTCCCTTAGAAAATGGCACTCCACAGGGCAGTATCCTCAGCCCCACCCTCTTCAATATAATGATAAACGATCTATTCGAGAGCCTATCCCCTAAAGTAAACACATCAAAATTCGCGGATGATGGAGCCATCTGGATCCGCACTAAAAGCATGAAAATGGTCAAAAATTTACTCCAAAAATCTCTTAATAAAATACAACAATGGGCTGACAAATGGGGCTTCGCCCTTAACTCAGAAAAAACAACAGGAATAGTATTCAAACATAAAAATTTGAAACCCGCCTCCCCAATCCTCCAGCTAAACAATCAAACAATTAAATTTCAAAAACAAACTAAATTCTTAGGACTTATGTTCGATGAACATCTCACCTGGGATGCTCACATCCAAAACCTAACAACTAAATGCAGTAAAGACCTAAACACCCTATGATGCCTAACTGGCTCTAACTGGGGAGCCTCCAAAGATACCCTCCTCTCTCTCCACATATCACTAATTAGATCAAAACTAGACTACGGCTGCGCCATATACAACAACCTAAACAACTCTCTATCTAAAACTTGACTAAATACAATATCAGGCTCTCAAACTAATTACACGCACCCAACATGGCACCTCCTACACCTCACTTCAGGCCTTAACAGTAGAAATGCCACTAAGTCTCCGCAGGGAACAGCTAAGCTTAAATGTCTGGGCCGCGTCCCAATCAAACCCTCTCATCCAAAACTTAATAAACCAAAACATCAGCCCCAAAAACCAAGCTCTAGCTCGTAAACACCCCTTACTTACCCCAATATCCCAAAGAATAACAAACTACCTAAATGAACACCAAATTAAAAATCTAAAACAAAACTGCAAACAATCAAATATCTTCACCCCTAAACTTAAAATACCCAAAATAGACACAACACCAGCTAGCCAAATAAATAAACAAACCGACCCAAACATAGCTCAAACTACCACACTAGCATACATACACGAAAATTGGCCAAATTGGTGTCACATTTACACGGACGGATCCTCAGATCCGACCTCCAAACACACAGGTTTCGGAGTCCATACCACACAACCAACTAAAACCACACAATCCTTCCGACTGTCAAACAACCAATCAATATTCACGGCAGAACTAATGGGCATGGCCTCAGCCCTCCATAATTAAGAATCCTAAAACCACAAAACAAATCCTAATACTTACCGACTCCCTAAGTGGACTGCAAGCCCTCCAAAACAAAAATACCAAAAACCGACCTAAATTAATAAATCAAATACTTAAAAGCTCCAACGACCTAACTAAGGCAGGCAAACAAATAACCTTTTGTGTGTACCCGCCCACGTAGGAATATACGGTAATGAAAACGCCGATAAAGCAGCTAAACTATCCCTCAAAATCCCAGAAATAAGCTTAAACTTACCCAGCTCAAAATCAGAAATTAAAAGCGTAAACAAGCAAAAAATCACCAAAAAATGGCATAACCTATATCTAAACTCAAATAGCCAAATCAAAAAAAGTACTCAGCAAACCAGTAACCAAACCAAAAATTCTCCATCCATCAAAAAAAATCGACAGAATAATCACTAAACTCCAAACAGGACACACCAACCAAAATAACGATCTAAAAAAAATTAAAAAACATACTACAGGTAACTGCCCACACTGCAAACAACCAGAAACCCCAGAACACGCACTCATCCACTGCACACACTACCTAACACATCGAACCGCATTAAAAACCACCCTCAATCTAAACAAGGCTCTCACTCTAGAAGCAATACTAAACCCACAAAATAAACTAGAAAACTTCAAGGCCTTAGGCGTATTCTTAATCAAAACGGAACTAATAAAACGCATCCAAAAACACTATAATCTACCAAATCAAAATTACATAAACAAACAAACATCCACCATACCCAGCTCCCTTAGTTCTCCTCCCTAACCCCATCGGCATCTATTCCAAATCTCAAAATTCCCAAATTCTTTATAAGCAACCCCTAAAGCCCCCTCTTGGGTTGCACACACCACTTTTGCCCCTTTCGGAAACACATTAAATGGCCTGGCCGGGCCCGTGTGCGAATTACGCATCAGTCGGAAAGCGCACGTTAAATCTCCAAAGTAAGTAAGTAAGTACTAACATGACATCCGACCAATGTCCCCTAGAAAATGGCACTCCACAGGGCAGTATCCTCAGCCCCACCTTCTTCAATATAATGATAAACGATCTATTCGAGAGCCTATCCCCTAAAGTAAACACATCAAAATTCGCGGATGATGGAGCCATCTGGATCCGCACTAAAAGCATGAAAATGGTCAAAAATTTACTCCAAAACTCTCTTAATAAAATACAACAATGGGCTGACAAATAGGGCTTCTCCCTTAACTCAGAAAAAACAACAGGAATAGTATTCAAACATAAAAACATGAAACCCGCCTCCCCAATCCTCCAGCTAAACAATCAAACAATCAAATTTCAAAAACAAACTAAATTCTTAGGACTTATGTTCGATGAACATCTCACCTGGGATGCTCACATCCAAAACCTAACAACTAAATGCAGTAAAGACCTAAACACCCTATGATGTCTAACTGGCTCTAACTGGGGAGCCTCCAAAGATACCCTCCTCTCTCTCCACATATCACTAATTAGATCAAAACTAGACTACGGCTGCGCCATATACAACAACCTAAACAACTCTCTATCTAAAAAACTTGACTAAATACAATATCAGGCTCTCAAACTGATTACATGCACCCAACATGGCACCTCCTACACCTCACTTCAGGCCTTAACAGGAGAAATGCCACTAAGTCTCCGCAGGGAACAGCTAAGCTTAAATTTCTGGGCCGCGTCCCATTCAAACCCTCTCATCCAAAACTTAATAAACCAAAACATCAGCCCCAAAAACCAAGCTCTAGCTCGTAAACACCCCTTACTTACCCCAATATCCCAAAGAATAACAAACTACCTAAATGAACACCAAATTAAAAATCTTAAACAAAACTGCAAACAATCAAATATCTTCACCCCTAAACTTAAAATACCCAAAATAGACACAACACCAGCTAGCCAAATAAATAAACAAACCGACCCAAACATAGCTCAAACTACAACACTAGCATACATACACGAAAATTGGCCAAATTGGTGTCACATTTACACGGACGGATCCTCAGATCCGACCTCCAAACACACAGGTTTCGGAGTCCATACCACACAACCAACTAAAACCACACAATCCTTCCGACTGTCAAACAACCAATCAATATTCACGGCAGAACTAATGGGCATGGCCTCAGCCCTCCATAATCAAGAATCCAAAAACCACAAAAAAATCCTAACACTTACCGACTCCCTAAGTGGACTACAAGCCCTCCAAAACAAAAATACCAAAAACCGACCTAAATGAATAAATCAAATACTTAAAAGCTCCAACGACCTAACTAAGGCAGGCAAACAAATAACCTTCTTGTGGATACCCGCCCACGTAGGAATATACGGTAATGAAAACGCCGATAAAGCAGCTAAACTATCCCTCAAAATCACAGAAATAAGCTTAAACTTACGCAGCTCAAAATCAGAAATTAAAAGCGTAAAAAAGCAAAAAAGCACCAAAAAATGGCATAACCTAAAAAAACACCTAAAAAAATTAAAAAATACATTACAGGTAACTGCCCACACTGCAAACAACCAGAAACCCCAGAACACGCACTCATCCACTGCACACACTACCTAACACATTGAACCGCATTACAAACCACCCTCAATCTAAACAAGGCTCTCACTCTAGAAGCAATACTAAACCCACAAAATAAACTAGAAAACTTCAAGGCCTTAGGCGTATTCTTAATCAAAACGGAACTAATAAAACGCATCTAAAAACACAATAACCTACCAAATCAAAATCACATAAACAAACAATCATCCTCCATACCCAGCTCCCTTAGTTCTCCTCCCCAACCCCATCGGCATCTATTCCAAATCTCAAAATTCCCAAATTCTATATAGGCAACCCCTAAACCCCCCTCTTGTGTTGCACAGACCACTTTCGCCCCTTTCGGAAACACATTAAATGGCCTGGCCGGGCCTGTGTGCGAAATACGCATCAGTCGGAAAGCGCACGGTAAATCTCCAAAGTAAGTAAGTAAGTAAGTAAGTACTAACATGACATCAACATGTCTGGGCTTCGCTATGTTTAGTTTGTTATGTCACAGAGAGGAAAGCCCCAAGTCCTATTTGATGACAGGAAGAGAGTGTACAGAGAGGAGGAGAACCCTCTTGAATAGACGAGTTGAATAGAGAGGTGAAATCCCCAATGCAGTTTCTAGATGCGGTTGGCCATTTCCTCAGGCTGGGATAAAGAGTGAATTGAACATTTGAGATGAAATTTATTATGATGTATTATGAATTTTGAAAAATGAACATTTTATTATAATGTATTATGAACTTTGAATAATATCATAATCGTAATTTAATATGTATCTCAATCTATTCGTGTTTCTTGGGTTGTTCCATTGTATGAAATAGGTAACAGACTAGGGATTAGCAGTGCCATGGACCGTGAACTTTGTTGTCTTAAGCTGTAGGGGAAATGGGATGTAGGGGTTTTGGGAGGTTACCAGTCAGTCAGTCGTGAGTTTATGAGATCAGTAACTAAACTGTTAACAAAGCACGATGTCATAATCAGGCAAGTAGCTAGGTTACCACTACACTTTTACGTAACCCATCACCCTGTACATCTGCCTCATTAAAAAGTGATTTATCAAACTACCACATGCTGATTTTGTTATCTTTTAATCTTCACTAATCCATAAAAATGCCACCCCAATTATCTTTTGATCTCCACTAATCCCTAAACATGGCACCCCAGTAGTATTAAACGGAACCACCCGCTATCAAATTGGTATATATCTATGTACATAAACCCATCAACGGTTTTTGATTTAGCATCTGTTAACAGAAGGGTTTACCATGTCAGTGTCATTCTCCAAACACATACGGTAATTATGTACTTACATCTAGGCCCATAATGTCCAGTCTCGCACAGTTTAACAGTGCACGCGGCTAATTTAATTACCTGGCACCTTTCACTTCCTCTCACCTGATGGGTGTCACAAAGTTTAACTAAGTACAAAATTATAGAGTCGTATTCTATGCAACCACACCCCGTAATCTAGCTAAATTGCATAAAACCGTATCTAAACAATCTATATAAATCAATACCGGTCTATGTGCAAATACCGTCCAGCCTACCACCATACAATGCAATCTGCAGCAATCTGCAGCAATCTGCAGCAATCTGCCTCCTCAACCGCACCTTCATGTATCCAGTCGCACACAGATTCCTATGCTATCTCGCAGTAGAGATGTATATCAACTGGGAGCTTTTTAGACACCTGTACTTCTATCTTAACGACTTCAACATCGAAATGTTGAAGCTGCATGTGGCTTTTGAACTACTAAAACGCTTCTACATCAGGGATGAAGAAAAGAAGGAACGGTAAGTGCTAACACAACTTATTGCATCTTGCAATCTTATTTAACATATTAGCAAGAGTCCCGCCATTTGTGTGCTTTATAATGTGTATGATGATCAATGTTTAAACACGGCTTCTTCTCATTGCAGCCGAAGAACCACTACGGGAGATTTTCTGCTGAGCCTTCAGCTACCAGTACACAAAATGGCGTGTAATCACACACCCCTCAAATTAAGTCACAACACCCCACAGCGTGAGTGAGTGAGTGAGTGAGTGAGTAAGTTTGCTTTTAACGCCGCTTTTAACAGTATTCAAGTTATATCACGGCGTGTCAGCTTAATGTGTGAGGAAAGCCCGAAGTGATGCAGGTCTCAGACGTTTACCACTTTGGTGAAACCCATGAGCACGGGTATGGTGCTGACAAACCTAGAAACATAATTTAGGCGAACCGGGATTTGAACCCACAATCATAGGTTTCTGGCGTGCCCAAGGGACGCAACTCTGCACAGCGAATCGCCGTGCCTAAAGACCAATAATTGTGAAATGTTAAAACAAGTTTACATTAGAAATTAGCCTCTACTCCAACTTATCCTATACCCGACTCAATTTATTGTGATAACATGCTTTGAAGTAAAATATATGGAATTAAACACACATCGTCTCATACAAACACAAATAGTTGTTAAATGTTGAAACAAGTTTACCTTAGAAATTAGTCCCCTACTCCAATTTACTCGCCGACTCTGATTGGCAGACACAGCTAACTTATTGTGAATGTATTATACGCTTTAAAGTACTCAATGTCAAGCTGAAACTGTATTTAAGAATCCTAACATGGTGCTATCAGATCACAATTTTTCCCATGGCCTTTCGATGTGTCATTTGAACAAGTTGAAAGGTTTTACAAGAGAAATTTGTCAGTAGTAACTGATGCTATTTCTGCCCTTACATTACAACAAATAAATCAGCCAATATTGAACTATTTTATTGATATGTGGCAACATACTTCAGGCTGTACATTTTACAAATAGGTTAATATCTATGTCATCTTGTTCCTCCTAATATCTGAGCAGTTGCTCGCTACAATTTCGGAACTTCTTTACAGCTACAGACAGAAAATACTAGAACAGTTTACTACTACAAATCAAACACTGTATGGGTTTTACTGAAAGTGTTGCCACAACTGAAAATCTTCAAATACCTGTATTTGGCTATAAATTTGACTATTGTTTCTGTCAAATTATCTATTCCTGCCTCAGGTAAGGATGTATTCAAAATCTTTATTCAGTACAGTACAGGCCACAGGCCCTTTGTACAAAATGTATGGCATATTTATGGCAACAGTCACAATGATAAAATACGTGTTCTTTCTTCTTTACTGTGATACAGATATTTAGCGATATTAATAATCAGCTTTGTGTTGGTTGTAGATAAAAGAATGTTAAACTTATGGACATTTGGGTGTAAATAATATCTTGAAAGAATATAGAGATGGCGTAGGTGAGTGTATGCAGGGCACACTAGCAGGAAATGAAACTCGTTTTCTATTAGGCCAACTTGAAATAGTTTGCAAAATCTTTGTTTCGCGAGGGATATTAAGTTTTCTACCAGTTTCTATTTCCAGCCAGTGTGCACTGCATCTAAACCTTGACATATATGACCGGAATTTACTCACGGTTACACAAAACAAATATTCTTCACACTTCAACGTTTATTTAAAATGAGAATAGAAGGACATTTTGGAGCTATTACATAAACTTCTGTGCCATATTTGTTGAAAATTATCTTTCAAACGTTGAAATAACATCGAAGTAAATACCTGTACGGATTTTAATAAGTTGATTAGTACCATTTTAGCTTGAACTGCTATGTTGGTTAAAGCTTGTGTCCCTGAAAGCCTGCTGCTAAAAAACAAACCTAAATATTTATATCCTTGTCTGACTTCCACAAGTTGTCCATTTAGATACCATTTTTCACTTTTTTTCAGCCGCCCACCTTTCTGAAAAACTACAATTTTAGTTTTTTCAATGTTAACTGACATACTCCAGTCCACACAATATTTATCTAAGATAGATAGTTCCTTCTGTAGTCCCCCAATAGTGTCTGAAATTAAAATCAAATCATCTGCAAAGAGCAATATTTAAACTTGTATAATATCAGGGTGTATCTGTACTCCATATAGCTGCTCCTGTTCCATTGTGTGTACAATTTCATTTATGAATAATTGAAATAAGAAGGGGCTTAAAACGCAACCTTGTCTTACATCTAAATTACATTGAAATTGGTTTGACAACAGGTTGTTACTTCTGACACATGCCTTGACATTACCATAAATTGACTTAGGTGATTTAGAGTTTTTGAGAGAATTAATACTGTCAATAATTTCATCTTTTGTGATTGGTCCATCCAGGATGTCGCGGGAGATTTCCTTGCTTTCTATTATTAGTGGTTCAGCTTCGTCGTTTAAGAAATCACTATCTTCTTCAATGGCAGATTGATTAAATAAATGTTCAAAGTATTCCATCCATTCTTTTGAATCTATGGGATTATAGTTACTTTTCGTATTCTGCAAGTCCTTGATGTTCTTCCAGAATGACTCAGTAGTTTGCTCCAGTGTGGTACGTTTACTGGTCATGTAATCCCCTTGTTTTTTTTCTACAAATAGTCTTATATTCATTCCTAATTTGATGGTAGTTCAGCAAGTCTTCATTGTCTTTAGTTTTCCTAAATTTGTTCAGTGCACGACAGCGTTCGTGTTTCATTAACAGACAGTCATCATCATGCCACGGGTTTTTATTGTTTTACAAATATGTTGATGATTGTTATTATTATTCCACGTTTTTTTAACATACATGCTGCTGAAAGAATTGCCTCTGTAAACGTTGATACACTCTTGTCTATGTCAGTAAGAGCTTCTAAGCTCGCTTTTTCCAGATTCGTTGCAATTTCGGGCGATTCCATATTATGTATGAACTGTTCCTGCTTGTTATCCACCCAGGTGTATCGAACACGACGGTCTGTTGATTGCGTTTCCGCGAAGCATTTTACCACAGGCGTTGTCATAGTTACAGGTAGATGTAGAGAGTCACATCGAGGCACAACCTCAAAATCACATATATGATAAAAGAAGTCAGATGAGCATACAACATAATCTATGGTACTACAACCATTAGGGCTGACATAAGTGTACTCTCCTATTTGGTTATCCGCTCCTAGTCTACCATTCACTATGTGAATGTCTAATAGTAAGCGTAACTCAAGTAGGCTTGTTCCATACATGTTGACTACTTTATCGCAGGAATATCTTGGTTGGCAGAACCTTGGAAAATAATCTGAGTAACACCAATTATTATCAAGGAATGGGAAAATGTCATCTTCTAAATAATCTACTTTTTCGCCTGTTCTTGCATTAAGGTCTCCCATCAAAACAATAGGAATATTTGGATATTTGCCGAAACAGTTCCAGAATATCATTTTGAAGTACTTCAATACCATTCTTGTTTTCCTTATTTTCATACCATCTGGAACGTTCAGGGTGTACATATGAAAAGACATACAGGATATTATCTGTCAAATTTAGCATTTCTTTTGAGAAAACAATGCATATGCTATGTTCAAAAGTAACAATATAAAGAGAATTTCTTACTAAAAGGATAATTCCACCTGATAAACGCCCATGTTTAGAAAGTCTGGTTGCAGGCACACTATATAACTGAAAATCAGAAAAAATAGCACTGAAGTCTTTTTCTGTAGTCCATGTTACAAACAAAGCTATAATGTCAAAACTGGTAACAAAGGATAAAAAAATCATCATCACGTTTTTTATTTTCAAGTCCGTCCACATTCCATGAAAGGAATGACACTTTGTATTGTCTATCACTACTCTCGGGGCCCTGGCCACGCCGCTTTTTCCCAGTTCTTCCTTTAGAATTCGATCGTAGCGACAGCTGGTTAGTGTCTGTGTTGATTCCTCTACCTATGGATCCTGGGCCCCTGCGCCCCGAGCCTCTACCCCTAGTCTGATTTGGAGTTTTGTTGGTGGGATCGGTTGTGTGGACTGGGAACGAATTGGACTCAGCCTTGTCCTCGTTGTCCAAAATGAATAGCCTACCTCCCTTGTAGTATCCGCGCTTGTTCTACTCTCTCAAACGTTTCAGTTTGTCACGTTCATTTCTTGTCAGATCATTTGCAAGCCCGATATTAGATGTTTTGAGGTCACCTCGCATCTTTAGAACTCTAATTTTAATATCATTACAGACAAATCGGACAATTACTGGTCGTGGTTTACCGCTTACTCGTACCCCGAGACGGTGTGATCGGACAATATCAGTTGCAAGTATCGGTTCATCCCTGTTAACAGAGTCCAATAGTTCCAATACACCTTGTTTACAATCTTCAGCTGTTTCATCCCTGACCTCTGACATGCCGTGTATGATGACATTGTCCCGCCTACTATAGGCCTCTAGCCTATCAACGGCCTCCATGACGCTGTCGAGACGCTCGTCCATCACGTCCATTTCGGAAATCTCCTCTTCTGTACTTTGCAGTCTGTCTTCTATCTCGTTGTAACGTGCTGTAAGGGATTCCAAATCAGATTTTATTTGCTTATTGTCTTCACGAACTTCTGTAAAAAAGCTTAGTGATTCAGACACTTGGCTATTTATGTCTTCACACATCACCTCCAGTGAATAGTATTTCTTTTCAATGGCTATCATCTGTGTTCGAACTTCACTCACTGTTGCACATATTTCTTTCTTGTTTTCCTCCATTTTGTTGAACAGTGCATCCTTCAAACCCATTATCTGTTCCTCCACCGTCGGGCCTGGTTGCTGTTCAATATCACCAGCAAAGAGAAGTAGTCTTCTCAAGACAGTACTTATTACCAGGCAGACTGAAGGTGACAGATCACCATTTATTGTACTCGATGAGTGGCGGAATAAGGGGGTAAACATGTCAACACTGTCAAAAGGGGTGTACAGTACGAACAAGTTGAGTTTTTTGGCACAAAATAAAGTAGCATTGCCATGTTCAATCTCATTACCAACTGCACGTACACACGAAACGCCAGCTGTAAAAATCGCCAGTAAAATCCCCATACACGAAAATCGAAACATCAAGTCATTCATCCATGACCAGCGCGACATGGGGTCATATTCATCAACAACAATACCTTTCAGTGAAGCAGGCTGTTTAAATGTCCCAATTCGTGCTCTCCACGTCAAAATATCCACACCCATGATACCAGAAGATGTTACCTTCTTTTGAACTGTGCTATGACTAAAATGTATCGCGGCTCACAACAGGGCGTCTGTGTAGTGATTTATTTATGTGCACACATATATCACAGATATACTCCTATGAAAGTTATTTACGAGTGATACACATAAGGACTTAAAGGTGGAGAATGTATTGATGTCAACTTCTTTATTCTGATCACAACAATTCTGCTCCAATTGCTTAGATCAATGCTCATATTGTCAACCATATTTGCCATTTTTATACCATATTCATGTGTATAATAATACATATTATTTCTAATAATGGCGTAATTTGGACACACAAATATAAAGTAACCCAATACTTGCCGTAACAGGCGACAATGCTTGTCTAAAGAGTTGACTAAAGCGATCAGGTGGCGGTCAGGCTCGGTGACTTGGTTGATGCATGTCATTGATCCCAAGTGTGTGGGTCGATGCTCATGATGTCAATCACTGGACTGTCTGGTCCAGATTCGATTATTTACATATAGCCGGAATATTGCTTGAGTGCGGCATAAAACAACAAACCAAATCATAAGTGCGGGATGGGTCATTTGAAATTAGCAAGTTTTATGTGACCTTCAATCACTACAACCTGATCTGAGTCTTGAAAAGATATGACTTTGATTCAGTGAAAATTTGCATCATGATAGTTTCAACTCTAGATACAGTTAATCTGTTTTTTTTGTACAGTTTCTGTTTATTAAATGTATATGTTGTTCAAATAAGCTTTGCCTCTTCACCAACACTATTCCTCTTTTGGAATAAAAAGTGTCTAATAATTCAAACACAGTTACTACTAATCATCCTAGTGAACACAACAAAAAAATGCACATAAAAAACTTCATTATTATTATTTCTGATCTCTGATAAAGTAGCAAAAAATGTTATCCAGCAAGATACTTTTTCTTGGTCCCAAGAAGCATGTTACATAGTCAACTGACTTGATAAGTTGAATAGCAGTCAGCGTGGTTGTAAATGCACAACTGACTAAGCTGTCACTACTCAATTAAGTAATTAACGGACAATTGCAAGCGCTAATACCCACCCGACACTAATTGCCCTGTTAATCCCTAGTCCACAATGAGTTGACATTGAGTTAATTTTGCTAATTAGCTGTTTTTAGAGTAGCAAGGTAATAAACATCAAAGGTGGGGCAGGCTTTGATCATGTGTTCTGTAGAAGAGATGATGTCACTTGTTTTATGTTTATTTAGGATTGGCTACATCCCTTGATCCTCCAGCTAAACAATCAAACAATCAAATTTCAAAAACAAACCAAATTCTTAGGACTTATTTTCGATGAACATCTCACCTGGGATGCTCACATCCAAAACGTAACAACTAAATGCAGTAAAGACCTAAACACCCTAAGATGCCTAACTGGCTCTAACTGGGGAGCCTCCAAAGATACTCTCCTCTCTCTCTACATATCCCTAATTAGATCAAAACTAGACTACGTCTGCGCCATATACAACACCCTAAACAACTCTCTATCTAAAAAACTTGACTCAATACAATATCAGGCTCTCAAACTCATTACACGCACCCAACATGGCACCTCCTACACCTCACTTCAGGCCTTAACAGGAGAAATGCCACTAAGTCTACGCAGGGAACAGCTAAGCTTAAATTTCTGGGCCGCGTCCCAATCAAACCCTCTCATCCAAAACTTAATAAACCAAAACATCAGCCCTAAAAACCAAGCTCTAGCTCGTAAACACCCCTTACTTACTCCAATATCCCAAAGAATAACAAACTACCTAAATGAACACCAAATTAAAAATCTTAAACAAAACTGCAAACAATCAAATATCTTCACCCTTAAACTTAAAATACCCAAAATAGACACAACACTAGCTAGCCAAATAAATAAACAAACCGACCCAAACATAGCTAAAACTACCACACTAGCATACATACACAAAAATTGGCCAAATTGGTGTCACATTTACACGGACGGATCCTCAGATCCGACCTCCAAACACACGGGTTTCGGAGTCCATACCACACAACCAAATAAAACCACACAATCCTTCCGACTCCCAAATAACCAATCAATATTCACGGCAGAACTAATGGGCATGGCCTCAGCCCTCCACAATCAAGAATCCCAAAACCACAAAAAAATCCTAATACTTACTGACTCCCTAAGTGGACTACAAGCCCTCCAAAACAAAAATACCAAAAACCGACCTAAATTGATAAATCAAAAACTTAAAAGCTCCAACGACCTAACAAAAGCAGGCAAACAAATAACCTTCTTGTGGATACCCGCCCACGTAGGAATATACGGTAATGAAAACGCTGATAAAGCAGCTAAACTATCCCTCAAAATCCCAGAAATAAGCTTAAACTTACCCATCTCAAAATCAGAAATTAAAAGTGTAAACAAACAAAAAATCACAAAAAATGGCATAACCTATATCTAAACTCAAATAGCCAAATCAAAACAGTGCTCAGCAAACCACTAACCAAACCAAAAATTCTCCATCCATCAAAAAAAATCGACAGAGTAATCACTAAACTCCAAACAGGACACACCAACCTAAATAACCACCTAAAAAAATTTTAAAAACACACTACAGGTAACTGCCCACACTGCAAACAACTAGAAACCCCAGAACACGCACTCATCCACTGCACACACTACCTAACACATCGAACCGCTTTACAAACGGCCCTCAATCTAAACAAGGCTCTCACTCTAGAAGCAATACTAAACCCACAAAATAAACTAGAAAACTTCAAGACCTTAGGCGTATTCTTAATCAAAACGGAACTAATAAAACGCATCTAAAACCATAATAACCTACCAAATCAAAATCACATAAACAAACAATCATCCACCATACCCAGCTCCCTTAGTTCTCCTCCCCTACCCCATCGGCATCTATTCCAAATCTCAAAATTCCCAAATTCTATATAAGCAACCCCTAAAGCCCCCTCTTGGCCAGTTGCAGTTTGTACTCCAAGCGAGCAACACCTCCCAAGCCAGCACAGAGCATTGCCTGATAGCCAGCCCAGGAGAACTCCAACATCGGTAATTATCACGTTATCCTTTCAGCCTTATTCACATACTCTTAAAATCACTCTCACCGTTTGTTTTTTGTTGTTTAACGCCGAAACCAGAAATATTCCAGCTATAATACAGCGGTCTGTAAAAAATCGAGTCTTGGCCAGACAATCAGTTGCAGTTTGTACCCCAAGCGAGCAACACCTCCCAAGCCAGCACAGAGCATTGCCTGATAGCCAGCCAAGGAAACTTCACCATCGGTAATTATCATCACGTTATCCTTTCATCCTTACTCACACACTCTTATCACTCTCACCAAATTAATCACAAAACCCCTAAATCCTTAAAAAAAACAACAACACTCAAACACACCCTTTAGTCTCAAACCAACACCTTACCCTCCCCCATCTCCTTAACACAGCACGCTCTCATTTCTATTCACTACCCACGCCCACCACTCAAACGCACCCTTTGACCCAACTCCTAAAAACAAAAAACACCTAATCCCCCCTTCTCCTAAACACAACGCACGCTTTTTCCTACTCACCACCCACGCCCACCACTCACCTATCACTCCACTCCTTCGACTAAATAGTTCCTAATCCCAGCTTTCCACTTGTCTCACCAACCCCAGCCTTCCAGCAAAAAAATAAATCTCTAGGGTTCAGGCACCACACATCTCAACTCACCCAAATCAAACACCCCAAAACATGACAGACACACGCATCATCTCACACGCAGACACCCCAGATCCTGACTTACCCACACCCGCGGAAGCGCACAACACCTCCGGGAGGACAGTCGAAAACATTGTTCCGGACGAGTATGGCTCAGACATGGAACATACCACCCCCACCAAACCAGCCAACTCGCCTCCACAATACACAAACCCCCCAAAACGTAAGCTCGACTCATCCACTCCACCACCTTTTCCCACACCCACCCCGGCTTCCTTCATCACCACCTTCGCACATATATACTTTTTCGCCGCAGGCTCAGCATCAATCCTAACTAAACAACTCTCAGCAGACAGGATAGGTTTATGGTTTAAACGCGAAAAAATCCATTACAGCAACATCAAAAAAGCAAATAAAGGTTACCAAATAATATTCCCAAATCAAGATTCATTCAATGCAGCTAAAAAAATAGTATAAATTTTTCACGTAACCGTAACAAAACAAATTCCAAATTGGCAGCAATTCACCCGAGGGGTAATAAGAGTAAACCCTAGAGAAACAGCCGAAGACCTAGAACTCTACACCCAAGAAGCAAACACAAATCAATACCCTCAACCCCAAATAACAAGCACCCGCAGGATAACAACAAACAGAAACGGCAAAACGGCCCCTACATCAATCGTTATTGTAAACTTAAAAAAAACTGCTAAATTTCCTGAAGCCCCTAATCACATCTCTTTCGGTGCCCACACTAAACTAGAAGTTAAACCATACATCAAACAGGTCAAACATTGTTCTAACTGCCTTAGATATAACCACACGGCCACCCAATGTACATTAAAAAAAACTAAATGTAAAAAATGTGCCCAAACCGATTGCCCAGGTACATGCTCTCCCTGGTGCATCCATTGCAAATGCATAAAACATACATCACTCTCAAACCAGTGTCCGCACAGACATGCCCTAACACAACAGGCCAACAAACACATAAACATAGATTCGGCCAAAATCCAAACAAGAAAATATGCACCACCTACATCCAAACCTCTCCTCCCCACACCACACTCAAACACCACACACAAACTCTCGGATTCAATCTGGGGCAACCACATAGAAACCGCATCCACCACTTCCACACACCACCTCACACAGCCGCCTACCAACTCCCCCATAACATCAACACCCGCATGCAAAGCAAACAGCAAAACCACAGACACACAACGACCCTCAGCCAGACACTCTACAGCCCACAAGGCAACAACACTTCCCCACAAGCAACCACAACAAAAAAACTCAAACACTGAGGAAACCACAGCTACACCCAACACTCAAGCACAAACTCAACACCCCACACCACAAACACCTCCACAGGCCTCCCCAATGAAAACTCAAACAATAAAAACCAACCTAACCGACGAAGACGAGTATTCTTCCACCGAGGAAATAAATGAAATCACTTTCTCAGCCCCTAAAACCAACAAAAACTTCAGGCGCAAAAATCCTCAATTAACCAGCACTAAAACTCTTAATAACCTCACAATACTCCTAGCCTACATGCATAAGCAAAACTCACCAAATGCTAGTACTAAAGCTTTTCACTCAGTAGCACAAAAACTAAAACTCACAACTCTCTCCTTTGAGTTATTTCTCTCCCAACTTAGGGAAGCTACCAATTAAACAAAACCTAAAACTCAAAACAAACTAATAACCTCTCATCCCCCAAAATGGAAGGACTAAATATATTTCAGTGGAACGCCAACGGATTAGCCTCCCACGGCCAGGAATTAAAAGCTAAATTCAAACGAGACAAAGGTCCACACATAGTCTGTATACAGGAAACTAAATTCTCTACCAGATCTAAATTCACCCTACCAATGTATAACTCAATAAGAACTGACCGAGCCAAAACAAACCCAGGTAGAGCCGGAGGCGGCCTAATCATATACGTCAGGGAAGATTTAAGCTACAAAGAACTAAAAATAAACACACCGAACCTGGAAGCCAACGGTATCCAAATAACAAATAACAACCAAAAAATTAATATCATAAATATATACCACTGGGTAGAAAAACAGGTCAAACCTGAGGATTTAAACACCCTCCTCCAAATAGGCAATAAATCTACAATCTTCCTAGCAGACTTTAATGCCCACCTACCTGGGGTATAGAAGATAGAATAGATAAACACGGAAAACTCATCTCAGAATGGATAGAACAAAATGACCTAATACTACTAAATAACAACCAACCTACTAGATACGACAAAATACACCACAAAATGTCGGCTATCGACTTAACCATATGCACCCCAGATTTAGCCCAAAGTATTCAATGGGAAGTACACGGGGTACCACTAGGTAGTGATCACTTCCCCATAAATATAACTATAGGAGACGTAAACATCCCATCACCAGCCCCAAACCAGGAACCTAAATTCCACTACAACAAAGCCGACTGGGACAAATTTCAGGACATTTGCAACCAGGCTAACCTAGCTGACCTAGAAAGTAACGACCCCGAAATCTACTGTAAAAACCTCACAGACTATATAATAAACGCAGCTAAAAACTCCATTCCTTTCAAAACAACCAGCATAGGCAAACCCTCGGTTCCTTGGTGGAACGAGGAGATAGAACAAACTAGGCGTAAACGCAAATCCGCATTCAATAAAGCCAAACGTGACTTCAAACACCTAAAGATAGCACATGAACTAAATCACAAAGTACAAAGCTTAGTTAAAACAGCTAAAACAAGAGACTGGAAAAAATTTTGCGAAGAAATTAACCATCATACAGACGCCAGAACAGTTTGGCGCAAAATCCATGCCATTAGGGGCATTAAACGTCATAAAAAAACTCCCAACGTAAACAATTCAACAAACCCCACTGAAAAAGCTAATAACCTAGCAAATCACTTCTCGGCCGTCAGTAGCAATAGCAACTTCAACCAAAAATTCCAGGAACAACTAAAAGCAGAAACCAAATTTACCAAAGAGCCAAAAGATAATAACCTAGAAATTAATCTCCATTTCACAATGGAAGAACTACTCCACGTCCTACAAAATAGGAAAAAGGGCACAGCCCCAGGCTTAGACCTTACTTCATACCAGATAATTAAACAACTACCACCCAAACTACTCCAAACTCTTCTGAAACTCTATAACCTCATATATCTAAACGGACAGGTCCCATCACCTTGGAAACAAGCCCTGGTCATACCAATCCCCAAACCCAATAAACCAGCTGACCAGGCTAATTCATACAGACCAATCTCCCTAACTTCTAACTTATGCAAAGTAATGGAATCAATGGCCAAAAACAGGTTACAACACTACTTAGAACAAAACAACATAATAAATCCAGACCAAAGCGGTTTCACTCCTGGACGCTCAACCTTAGATAACCTCGCCCGACTAGAGCAGGACATTAAAACAGGCCAACTTAACAAACAATATACTACAGGCATCTTTCTAGACTTCTCCAAAGCATTCGACATGGTTTGGCATAACGGGCTAATACAAAAACTACAAAAATAGGACTTAAAGGTCAAATAATTAACTACATCCAAAGTTTCCTAACAAACCGCAAAATTACCGTGGGCATAGACCAAACGCTATCGGACCAATGTCCCCTAGAAAATGGCACTCCCCAGGGCAGCATCCTAAGCCCAACACTCTTCAATATTATGATTAACGATCTATTCGAGGGACTATCCCCCAAAGTAAACACATCAAAATTCGCGGATGATGGAGCCCTCTGGATCCGCACTAAAAGCATTAAAATGACCCAAAACTTACTACAAAAATCTCTAAATAAAATACAAAAATGGGCTGACAAATGGGGCTTCTCCCTTAACTCAGAAAAAAACACAGGAATAGTATTTAAACACAAAAATATGCAACCCGCCACCCTAAACCTCCAACTAAACAACAAACCAATCAAATTCCAAAAACAAACCAAATTCTTAGGATTAATCTTCGATGAACATCTCACCTGGGATGCTCACATTAAAAACCTTGTAACCAGATGCAGCAAAGACCTAAACACGTTAAGATGCCTAACCGGCTCCAACTGGGGGGCCTCTAAAAACACCCTCCTCTCACTCTATATATCACTAATTAGGTCCAAACTAGACTATGGCAGTGCCATTTACGACACCTTAAACAACTCTCTCATTAAAAAACTAGACTCAATCCAGTATCAGGCCCTAAAACTAATCACACGAACTCAACATGGCACCTCTTCCACCTCACTCCAGGCCTTAACAGGAGAAATGCCACTTAAACTACGTAGAGAACAACTTACCCTAAACTTCTGGGCCGCGTCCCAATCAAACCCACTAATCGAAAACTTAATAAAACAAAATATTAGCCCTAGAAACCAAGCCCTAGCCCGGAAACATCCACTACTTACGCCAATTTCCCAAAGAATAACCAATTACCTAAACGAACACAAAATAAATAATCTTAAACAAAACAATAAATCATCCAATATCTTCACTCCAAAACTTAAAATACCAAAAATAGACACAACACTAGCCGATACACTAAATAAACAGACCGATCCTAACATCGCTAAAACCACCACACTAGCATACATACATGAAAATTGGCCAAATTGGTGTCACATATACACAGACGGATCCTCAGATCCGATCTCAAAACACACAGGTTTCGGAGTCCACATTGCACAACCAACCAAAGACACACAATCTTACCGACTCCCAAACAACCAATCCATATTCACGGCCGAACTAATGGGCATGGCCTCAGCACTACACAATCAGCAATCTAAAAAACACCAAAAAATCCTCATCCTAACCGACTCCCTCAGTGGACTACAAGCCCTCAAAAATAAAAACACTAAAAACCGCCCCAAACTAATAAATCAAATACTCAATAGCTCAAACAACTTAACTAAGGTAGGTAAACAAATAGAGTTCATTTGGATCCCCGCCCACGTAGGAATCTTTGGAAATGAAAAGGCAGATAAAGCAGCAAAATTATCCCTTAAACTCCCAGAAATAAGCTTAAACTTACCCAGCTCAAAATCAGAAATCAAAAGTGTCACTAAACAAAAAATCAACCAAAAATGGCAAAATATATACCAAAACTCAAATAGCCAAATCAGGAAAGTACTCAAAAAAAACCTAAATAAACCCAAAATACTACACCCATCCAAAAAAATCGACAGAATAATTACCAAACTACAAACAGGCCACACTAAACTAAATAATCACCGTAAAATAGCTAAACTACACACAACAGGAAACTGCCCACATTGCAAACAACAAGAAACACCAGAACACGTACTCATTCACTGCACACACTACCAAACACACCGAACAACACTACAGACCACCCTAAATCTTAAAACCGGACTTACACTAGAATCAATCCTAAATCCGCAAAATAAATTAGAAAAATTTAAAGCCTTAGCCATATACCTAATAAAAACAGGACTAATTAGTCGCATTTAAACCCCAAATAAAATATTAAAACCAAAACTACCTTATTTGATAACCACCCAACACACACAGCTCCCTTAGTTCGTCCCCCACCCACTCTTGGCATTCTTTCCAAATCTCAAAATTTCAAAATTACTATATAAGTAACCCCTAAAGCCCCCTCTTGGGTTGCACAAACTCACTTTTCCCCTTTTTGGAAACACATTAAATGGCCTGGCCGGGCCCGTGTGCGACATACGCTTGCAGTCGGAAAGCGCACGCTAAATCTCCAATATAAGTAAGTAACCCCTCTTCGGTTGCACAGACCACCCTCGCCCCTTTCGGAAACACATTAAATGGCCTGGCCGGGCCCGTGTGCAAAATACGCATCAGTCGGAAAGCGCACGTTAAATCTCCAAAGTAAGTAAGTAAGTAAGTCCCTTGATGCTACCAAGGCAGCCCTTGAGATTTTCAGACAGTTAAGCTGAACACAAACTGATGTCTCCCTTGCAGCACACTATGTGTCAGACAAGGACTTTGAACACTCTGTGCAGATGCATATCAATGCATAAAGAACATTTGGTAGATTCAATAATGCCACGCAAGTCAAAGTTGGGTTTCATTGTATTTAGAAACAGACGATGGATCCAAAACTTTATAACTGTAATTATGATTAATTTAAATTTTGCCAGACCAATATTTTGGCAGATTTGCATGTTATTGTTAATCTTCATTAAGATAATTTTCAAAAAAGATAGGATAAAAATTTTAATGACAAAATATGATAATGAGTCATGAATATTTGAATTCAGAACAAACAGGGAGGGTCACCCCAAAATGTGAGAGTCTCTAGGGGAGGCTTTTGACAAAATGGACAATAAAATATAAAGTGCTTTGCATTTTCTTTCAGGGAGGGTAGTGTCAAAAATGAATGAGAACACACCGGTAAAACATGACCGGCCCCTTTAATGTAATATACATAGTTTTTAGTTGATGGTTCAGGTTGTACTTTTCAGTTGAATTTCTTATCACTGTCTTTGATGGACTACCAATTAACGGTAGATATTAAATATCCATAATAACATATATAAATACCTCTACAGTCTCATCCTAATTTGTCAAAATTTGAATTTCAATATAGCTTTCATTAATGAAGTAATGGATTTGGAGTGAATATCTATTGTCTGAATTCTAATGTACTTTCTTTTGTATTTGGTGTGCTAGAGTAGCCTAGTGGGTAAAACAGTCTCTGAAACCCGGGTTCAATTCACCACATGGGTACGATGTGTAAAGCCCATAGCTGGAATATTGCTAACAAGCTGCATGAAACTATACCAACTCACTCGCTCATTATGTTGTATTTTGAGATCACTTACATGACATGTGTTTTGATTATTATGAATAGTTCTGTTTTTATGTATAAGAACCTATGTACCTTAGTTTTGCATTGTCCTGTTTACCTGTCCTTACATTTTGATGTAATGCAAACATTCAAGCAAAATTCAGGTGAACCTTGTGGCGCTTAAGTTATTGTTTTAGAAGACCGGATACATTTTTGTATTTTCTGAACACTTTTCTGTTTGCAATGGCTTATTTACATGTTCAAACATTGGTTAAATATCAGTTGCAAGATAAATTGTCAATACCTCACTGTTCGAGAAAACAACTTTAAACATTTGTAAATATGTGTCGGTTTCATAATTTTTGACTAACAAGTTTCTAAAGATGTTATGAATTGTTTCAGGTACCTGGATTTCACAATCTGACACCAGCTACATTTAAGAAGATCTTGCTCACACAATTCAGACAAGGGACTCGCCGGATGATGAACAATCCTCCCGATAACAACCAACAGATTCACCTCAGAAAGTGATGATTCTGAATGAATTATGCCACATCAGTGTTATTGTAGGTGGTTTTATTATGACACTAATAAAGTCTGAATGAATTTATGCCAAAGTACTGTGACTATGTCCAGGTTGTGTACACTGATGCTGACTATACAAATCTGAATGACTTTTGTGGTTTACTGCAGAAACATAATTGACTTTAGATATTCTTCTTCAATGAAATTCTTCTGAGATTTGACTAATTTGTTTATTTAGAAAATGGCATTGAAGCGTCTGTTCTGTAAGGCCTTGCAAACACCACTGGTTACTTTATGCTAGCTCCTCTTCTTGCTTGATCAAATTTCATTGTGATATGTACCAATGAAATGCCATATAATCAATAAATAAGATTTTTTTCCAAAAACATTATTTTTTTGCTTCATTAGCATAAAGAAATATAATACTGATCAGCCATAACATAGGTGCTGAACAAATATAAAATGTCCTAATGACCTGAATGTTTTCCTACTATAAATACAGCTCACTTAACAAAAGTTGTACTTCCACCTTAGTAGACAAATGACATTGATATTTTTTCTGTACTTTATTTAGGTGTTTTCTATAGATGCCATTAGTCTTATGCACTAATTTGGGACAATTGTATTCTGTTTCATATTCCCATGAAACTACACTGTCCCGATATAATAAGTACTGATACCGTTCCAAACTAATCTTTAAACTCACCAGGGCCAAATGCCAAAGCACATAGCCAATGACTTTCCATTTTTTTCTGAGTGAGAATGCTGTTTTGCCACTTTGAGCAATATTGCAACAATATCATGGTGGGGGACACCAGCAATAAGCTTCACACATTTGTACCCATGTCGCGAAACAACTTGTGAACAATGCATGCCCACATATCTCAGTTTGAGGAGGATATTTACAACTAAAATAACACAGAATATTACAACAGCTATCGGTAATGCACAGGGTAACATTATTAACCAGAAACAAGACATGAAGAAAATTTGCATCCGGAAACCTTTCGGAAACCTTCCAGATGCCTTCAGCAACCTTAAAATGGCTTGGTATTTTAAAGATAACTTTTTTATGTTTCACACTTAAGTGAACAAAATGCACCCCCAAAAATTTTGACATTTTTTGGGGAAGGTTTCCGGAAGGTATCCGGGCCGGATCCAAAATGGGAAGGTTTCCGGAAGACGGAAACCTACAGTTTTTTTGCTGTGACTGGGCCCATCTTACCACCCGTCTAGGCGAAGTAGGGGTCAAAGTGGTGTATTGGGCAAAGGAACACAATTACTGGATCCAGTGCTCTCAACCACCAGACTCCCGTCCTCCGCCGACACAGGGACGCAACCCACGGCTAACGGGCTGCCCACGTTGGTCGCCTTTTACGACCAGCAATAGGGTGCTGTGGAAATATTCTGCCCCTGTAACGCGATCTGAGACACTATAAAGTGGTACATATAGGTAGATAAAATACTGAGCTATAGATGTGATCCATTTCATGTTACATCTGTGAGGTTTAAGTTCATTTGAAAGCCCGTGCCAAGTTGGAACGAACACTTTTCTTAAGAAAATACAGTAAAAGAGTTTGACTTTAACGGTGCAGTTTAAATGCGATACACTATGGCATTATAAAGTGGTATATAGGTAGATATAACAACGATCTATAGATGTAAACACATTTGAAGATACATCTGTGTGTTTAAAGTTGATTTTGACAGCCCGGGCCAAGTCGGACACAACACAAGCCAATCACATCTGAAAGAGACTATGTTTAGAATGTAGAGGGGAAATGGCTTCACTTTGAGAACCTTGTTTTCTTTAAATACCGCGATCTAAGACGCTCAAACTCATTACACGCACCTAACATGGCACCTCCTTCACCTCACTTCAGGCCTTAACAGGAGAAATGCCACTAAGTCTACGCAGGGAACAGCTAAGCTTAAATTTCTGGGCCGCGTCCCAATCAAACCCTCTCATCCAAAACTTAATAAACCAAAACATCAGCCCTAAAAACCAAGCTCTAGCTCGTAAACACCCCTTACTTACCCCAATATCCCAAAGAATAACAAACTACCTAAATGAACACCAAATTAAAAATCTTAAACAAAACTGCAAACAATCAAATATCTTCACCCTTAAACTTAAAATACCCAAAATAGACTAGACACAACACTAGCTAGCCAAATAAATAAACAAACCGACCCAAACATGGCTAAAACTACCACACTAGCATACATACACAAAAATTGGCCAAATTGGTGTCACATTTACACGGACGGATCCTCAGATCCGACCTCCAAACACACGGGTTTCGGAGTCCATACCACACAACCAACTAAAACCACACAATCCTTCCGACTCCCAGATAACCAATCAATATTCACGGCAGAACTAATGGGCATGGCCTCAGCCCTCCACAATCAAGAATCCAAAAACCACCAAAAAATCCTAATACTTACTGACTCCCTAAGTGGACTACAAGCCCTCCAAAACAAAAATACCAAAAACCGACCTAAATTAATAAATCAAAAACTTAAAAGCTCCAACCACCTAACTAAGGCAGGCAAACAAATAACCTTCTTATGGATACCCGCCCACGTAGGAATATACGGTAATGAAAACGCCGATAAAGCAGCTAAACTATCCCTTAAAATCCCAGAAATAAGCTTAAACTTACCCATCTCAAAATCAGAAATTAAAAGTGTAAACAAACAAAAAATCACAAAAAATGGCATAACCTATATCTAAACTCAAATAGCCAAATCAAAACAGTGCTCAGCAAACCACTAACCAAACCAAAAATTCTCCATCCATCAAAAAAAATCGACAGAGTAATCACTAAACTCCAAACAGGACACACCAACCTAAATAACCACCTAAAAAAATTTTAAAAACACACTACAGGTAACTGCCCACACTGCAAACAACCAGAAACCCCAGAACACGCACTCATCCACTGCACACACTACCTAACACATCGAACCGCTTTACAAACCACCCTCAATCTAAACAAGGCTCTCACTCTTGAAGCAATACTAAACCCACAAAATATACTAGAAAACTTCAAGACCTTAGGCGTATTCTTAATCAAAACGGAACTAATAAAACGCATCTAAAACCATAATAACCTACCAAATCAAAATCACATAAACAAACAATCATCCACCATACCCAGCTCCCTTAGTTCTCCTCCCCAACCCCATCGGCATCTATTCCAAATCTCAAAATTGCCAAATTCTATATAAGCAACCCCTAAACCCCCCTCTTGGGTTGCACAGACCACCCTCGCCCCTTTCGGAAACACATTAAATGGCCTGGCCGGGCCTGTGTGCGAAATACGCATCAGTCGGAAAGCGCACGTTAAATCTCCAAAGTAAGTAAGTAAGTAAGTTTAGATATAATACTAATCTATAGGTGTGAATCCACTTCATGTTACATCTGTGAGGTTTAAGTTGATTTTGACAGCCCGGTCCGAGTCAGACCGAACATTTGTGAGACTGTTGAGAGTATGAGGAGCAGAGGTCTACTTCAACCAACGTGTCTGCTTTAAATACGATGAACAGTGACATTATAAAGTGGTATTTATTTAGATATAGTACGTTCATAGAAATATAAACGCTACACCGACAGATGAAAATTTGTATCACGATAGCTAGAAGTATTCGGTACGTTTCAAATCTTATTTCGTTTAACGATTTTACCTAGACCAGCGACGCTTACACACAGCACTGGTTTTCAAGTGATTTGCTCCGAAATACTTAATTACGGTGCCCGTTTTTGTTGGTGGTTGTTCAGTAATGTCATGTGTATGTTGCATCAATAATATGTAGGTATGATCGCCGACAATTATGTCATTAGCCAATAACACTTTGGCCCGTCTTGGCCCGGCCCAAGGTGACTTTTAGGCAATGCCGACTTTTTAGGCAATGCCGTCTTCGTTGAGTCAAGTGAAGGATACGATAATAAACTATGTTCAGATTCATAAAGAGGAAGAAGCGGTCTATTTGAAAACAGCATGATGACGTTATCAACGAAAAGGGGAATTATTACTTGATTACAAACATATAACCACATAGAAAGGGATACTTATTAACTACAGTAATTATCCTAAACTCGCTATTTCCCGATAATACACAGACCTGGTTGATATGAACAATCTTGAACTCGTACATGACCATGCGACTGCATACGTGAGACGTGAGACGGGTAATGGCGGGTGACAGTCAGTTAACACAAGTTGACATTTGTGAGAAGAATAATATGAACATAAGAGTCACGACGAAGTTGCCTACCAGTAAGAAGGATCAAAACCATTGACGACTCGTACCGTTCAGATTTCGATCAAGCTCGAGATGTAACATTATCCCCTAATTCGACAAGGATGGAAACTGGACTTTTATAGTCAGTTAACGCCCATCCCTGGGAACATGGTCATTGCCTGACACTGGCCATGGTGTATTTTCCTATGGTTTCACATAAAGACAAAGAGACATCAGATAAGATAAGACTATATTATCCTAACGGAAATTCATATTGCACAGTTGCTTTGCACAAAAATATGAAAAAAAAGAAAATATGTTATAATGAAATATGACACTTACTTATATCTTGGCGGATAAAAATATGTAGAGAATTGAACACTATGGTATTTTTAAGTGTGTATCATCATCATTTTCAGGACAACGTACAATTAATACAATGATAGTATCTCGAACAGGAGTGCAATTATGTACAAATGTGAAGATAGGAGATTGATGGCTTCTTAAATGTAATCTGCTAAATGTTTAAGAAAGCATACATCGGAGGACTGCAGCATTGTTATCAAAGTGTACCTTGGGTTAACATAAGTATGGACATTGAAAAATGGGAAATACTTTGAATGAAGACTAAGAAAAAGTTATATTCTTGATATTTGAAGCCCATGTTTTCTCCCGACTGCATATAGTTCAACTAACATATCGTAACACCGTCTAGTATATCTGCCTCGAGACATACTGAGGAGTTTAAAACAGTATTTCACACATCTAGTGAAAATATCAATACCATAACGACCACAATCCCCTAACACTGCAACGTTTGCATCCTTTCAACCAACTCCGAAACAAATTTAGAAAACTTAGCTAAAACACGTTTGAGAAACACCTGTTAATTAGGATCCAAGATCTCTGATCCATAAATATTCGGTTTAATCTGAAGGTCAAACAATACCTTTGGAGAAATAGTTCACAGTTTATAACTTAGATTCACTAGCTTTGGACACCAATGTCTGACCAGCTTTCGACCAACACAATCAATTTGGATAAATAATTCCTAAATAGTTATAATTATATAAGTCAATTATTGTTCACCCGGAAAAACATAGGAACATATGGTACAAGTCAAAATAGGGAATTGGACATCATTTTTGTCACTGATGCGTCAATATCAGAAATGGCCTCCACATGTCTGCCATAAAGCGTTTTGAAAGCATTACTGATTACTTGAAAATTGTAACTGGGCATAAATGGTAAGAGTTGAAAGCTCTAGCCAATTAAAACAGTGTTAATCTTACTCCACTAATTAAATCTTGATTATAATTATTCACTGTGTATGCGTGCATTCGTGTGTTCGCGCGCGTGTGTGTATGAGTGAGTGAGCTTGGTTTTATGCCGCTTTTAGCAATATTCCAGCAATATCACCGTGGGGAACACCAGAAATGGGCTTCCGTGACGAGCGGTGTGTGTATGCGATACAATATGTGTCAAATAGTGTGGTAAATATTTTTTTGTATTCTATGCTTTACATTCTAGTTTTACTGTTTTAGTGGCTTCTCAATACCTCAAACTCCGTTATGTACACTTCAGTGTATTATACTGTACAATGGCTTCGTCTTCTTTTTATTGACATATCCGTTTGAAGTCCCCAATGTATGGAAAATGAGGCCATTTATAAACGTTGTAAATCAAGGCGTCGTAATCACTATTCTTGGTGTATTTTATGAATAGACTTTAGACACTTTTCATGTAAAATGAAAAAATAAAAACGTTTGAAGTCACGATTGTACAGCAAGTAAGACTTTAATAAACACTGTCTCCTTACGAAATGATTCCACTCATTATTATAGCGAAATGTCTAACGTTTGTGCGAGATTTCATGGCGCTTTAAGAGGGAAAAGATTTTACTTTTGACGTCAAATGAACATAGAAACACAGTGACTTTGCATTCCCAGTTACTTTTAGCTTTTTAGTTTACTGTTAACTTTTGGACTTTTAACAGAGCAGTTACACATAGAGTACGGCGCTTTACATACTGCAGCAGTACCTGATTTCTTACAATATGAAGTTGAAAGTATACATAGTGGAAAGTGAATTGACAAATATACATCATATGATATACCCTACCTTGTTTTGGAACATCAACCTGGCTTCGTGACGACGGCTAAGCAGTCTATCCTGTTCATGAGATCCTGCATTATATATACGTTAAAAGTAGGTTCGTCAACAGATGTGCATATAATCGAAACTTTTCATTTGTTTAGCGTGAATTTGAGTGACGTGCGAAGAAGATGGGAGCCAGTCGATTTTTGAGGGGGCGGTTCAATTCTGACTCGCAAATAACTGCCAGGGAATGCTACCACATCTATACTGCCCCAGTTGTGTGAAGGTGATGCAGGATTATGACTAAAAGGAACATCAGAAAGAAACAGAAACTACAGTTAGTATGATTTACGCTAACACGAATATATGTGACAGCCCGGACACCTCTGATACCCGGCCCCCGAACGAGACACTACATCTGATAAGATGAGCACGGGAGACTGTTACCCTTATTTAGCAGTTTTTAGCATCCTTGTATAGCTCGTGGGATACTATCCCAGTCGCCCCAGGCTGTTGAAAACTCGTCGAATGCTTTGTCCGAAGAAAAATACGCACATCTGCTGTCTGTGTGGAGTAATCAGATCATCAAACTGTCCCTACTCGATAATACTATGTCAGTCATACTCTCTGTACTCTCTCTTTGACCACCTGACTCATGCTAAAGCGCCTATGAGCAGATCCAATATGGAAATTGGCGTGATATAAATTTTTATCATATAATGGGAAGGTTTCTTGGCAAGATAAAGCCAACGGATAAAAACGATATCAGTTGGGGTCATATGCAGATAGAGATACAAATATCAAAGATCAAGTAGGGACTACTTTCAGTGCTTATATACAAACACGGCGTGGCCCTTGTCATTCGGCAATCGAGTCAGAATTAACCATCGGGAATCTGGATAAACTACAGAGATAATTGCTATCATTATCAAAAGAACAGTCTAATATACTTAAAATCAGTGTCTAGCTGTGACGTAGCTAAGGCATTTTATAAGTTTTGGCAACTTTGGACATATAAATTTTGAAACAGTTTTGCGAGGGCACTAGGCCTAGCCAAGCGGGACCAGTAGCCATATCTGTGCTTGTAGACCTCTGCGGCTTGAAACCTTTCCAACAAATTAAAATATACTGAGTCAAATTAAAAACTTCACATTTTCAAAAGTAATCCCAAGCACGAGAATCTGAGGGCACACAAGTTCAGTAGCGTGTATGGCCACCATGTGCGTTGACAACTGCCACACAACGCCTCCGCATGGACCTTGTGATGCTTGTGAACACATGATTGGGAAGACGACGCCATTGTTGCTGCAAAATGGTGCCAAGATCTTGCAAATTCTGTGGTTGGTTCTGGAGAGTGTGCAGACTTCTGCCAAGAGTATCCCAGACGTGTTCGATGGGATTGAGGTCGGGAGACCTTGACAGCCAGTCCATGACGTTGACTCCCGCATTCTGAAGGAAATTCCTTGTCAAAATTGCTGTGTGGGGTTTGGCATTGTCGTGTTGGAAGGAAGATCAAACCGGGTCCATGCGCTGCCATAAAAGGCAAAAGTTCTGGTGCCAGAACCTGGTCGCAGTAAGCAGCAGCGTTGAGGTTGCCATGGATGACAAGAAGCCTGGAACGTGCATTGCCACAGAAAGCACACCACACCATGACACTTCCGCCTCGAAATCTGTCAACTTCCTGTACACAACACTGGGCGTATCGTTCATGACGGCGCCTCCACACCCTCGCCCTACCATCAGCAAGTCGAAGATTAAATCGGGATTCATCACTGAAGACGACTAGATTCCAAGTCCATCGTAAGTGTCGCTGTGCCCACAATTGACGTTGACGTCTGTGTAATTGAGTCAGAATCGGCCCGCAGTATGGCCGTCGTACTTGAAGGTGAGCAGTTCTCAGACTGTTTCGAACAGTTTGCGCACTCAGTCTTACCCTAAACAGTTCATTTCTGGTTGATGTATCCGTCAAAAATCGGCTACGGAGGTGACGTAAGACAATCTGACGATCCTCTGCATGTGACGTCAGACGTGGTCGACCTGGCCGAGGGCGATCAGCACTGGTACCCGTTTGTTGTAGACGCGTCTGTAAATCATAAACAGTCTGTCGACTACAACCCATCGTCCTTGCGACTTCAGCTACGGACGTTCCCGTCTGCAACATGCCGATTGCACGTTCACGTTGCACATTTGAAAGGTGTGGCATGACAAATGGCCGGAAAGACTTCTGTTTTCTTGTGGGTTTTTTTTTTTAATGACTGCTATCAAGTATGGCTGAAAACACGTGCGGTATTATGGCCACGTGACCAGTTGCACGTGAAAAACCACTTTTGCCACCATAGTGCTGTGCACATGATTTTGATCGATTCACCTGCACAAAAACGGGTGTTATCTGAACACAATACGTGGCCATTACTGTTTAAATACACAACAAGGGCCCACAATGATAACTGGTCAAAATGTTAAAATGTTAGGATTGTGAAGTTTTTAATTTGGTTCAGTATATATCCTGGTCCTCGGAATTGTACCATATTTACTGCATGTAATAGATGTCTATTTTCTACAACATTTCTTAGTAGCTTATCCCGTGCTGTTAGATTGCCCTTACAAACATCAGCATTTAAATCGCCCAAGATAAAAACTGTTCCTAATTCACACAGATTATCATATATATCAATCAGTTAATCAAGGGCATTGCAGTATACAGAGTTTAAAACATTTGTAGATGGTAGTCGACTGGCTATTACATCAACATCACAGTAGCCTGTTTGTGACAATTTAACACTTATTGCATAATCCGAGCTTATAGCTATTGGAATAGCTTTCCACTTGGTGTGTGGTCAACAGAAACAGTACAAGTGCAATAGACAGGCAAAGAACACTAATTCATTTACGATAGTTTTATTTAGTTTCAAGCAACAATTACAGACAACAATTACTATTGTACTTCAATTCACATTTACAAAGTTTCTGAATTCTCAAATTTCTATTATAACCACAATTACCAAATGACTCGCGTGTCGAACGATGTTGCCTATCCTAACTCTTAAGCCAAACTGAATAACAACGACACATGGTGGTCGACACCTGGCGAACATGCTATCCACGAAGTAAAGCAGTGTGTGCGTGAAATGTTTTCACACACAGGAACGAAAGAGAACTACCTGTTCGGAAACATAACATACTCACAGCAATACAATCTGTGATGACAATATCCTTATGTCCATATCCCCCTCCTTGATAGAACGGAGTCTGTCAACACAAAATAGTAACCAACTTTCCACAATCGAAATAATATCCTCGATCACATCCACAATCGTATCTTTTTGGTCAAGGTTCTATCACAAAATTGTATATCTCACATTGGATAGATTCTCATGTTAAATCCATCAATCTTACAAATGTTCACATTTCGAATGTCAGAATAGAATCCATAGAATCCTGTGTTGTCCTTTTGTTCAGTGACATCTGGTACTTTATCAGCTAATGCTGTCCGTTTCAAGAGGGCACACTTTCGTCACTGGTCTAGTAGTGTGAGTGTGTTAAAATTTAACGTCGCATCGGCATTATTTCAGCCAATAGTTGTGCAATTTGAGCGCCGTGCTGGCCAACTTTTTTTTCTGACGACATACACCAGAAAAAACATTGCCAAAATGCAATGGCCAGCAATGAGTGCTGACCGTTCCGCCATAAGACATGGCATGATCGGGAGACGTCAAAGGCCACTCACTGCGTTAGCCTAGTTGGACCAGTCGCTGCAAGGGGAATGTATACTTAGTGAGGTGAAATGGGGTTAAACGTCGCATCCAAGATTATTGCACGTATATAGTGACGTGCATGCACGTGTATGTATGTGTGTGTGTGGCTGCTTGTACTAGTCCGGACTGATGCCGATTTATAGTGCTAGCTCACTGAGATACCATGTCGCAGTTTAACATCAGACACAGTAAACTGACTCCGAGCCGACCAGTCCCTGTTTTAGCCCCTTAATGCCGAGCAACAGACAGGGTAACAACAATTACATTCTTTAAACGTCTTTTTGTATGACGCGGCAAGGGATCAAACCCCGGACCTTCTGCTCTCCGGGCGGGCGCTCTACCACTAGATCACGGAGGCGGTCTTGTATACACACACATGCATGTACGTCGCTATATAAGTGCAAAAATCTTGGACGCGACGACAAACCTCACCTCACCTCACCAAACCCACCTCACCTCACCTCAATTCAACTCACGCCCCTCTGTCTCACGGCCCACTCCCAAGCTGATAAGACCATATACATCAGCTATAAAATATTTCTCAGACTAAATTCGTTTCAATGTTTACCAAAACAATCTCGTTTCGAACGTTCAGTTAAAAAACAATTCTTACCTTCAGGAAATCTTCACTGCAATTAATTATGAAGCTTCCAATTCATTTTATGAAAGAAGAAAAGTACCCGCATGCACAACACAAGACACAACAATGCGACCTATCTATGTCAGCTTTCAAGGTTTTCTTCAAATCGGTATCGATTCACACAAGCCGTTTTCATTACCTGCGTATGGAGCATTCGTGAGTATGCCTCTCAAACATTCTCAATCAACTAGTTCGGAACGGCGGAGTAATTCTTTTTTCACCCCGACGTGAAACTCGAGGACACGAGTAGTCATCTGGTACTAGTCCGGACTGATGCCGATTTATAGTGCAAGCTCACTGAGATACAATGTCACAGTTTAACATGAATAACCCACTCAACACAGTATACTAACTCCGAGCCGACCAGTCCTTGTTTTAGCCCCTTAATGTCGAGCGCCAGACAGAGTAACAACAAGTACCATCTTTTAACGTCTTTTGTTATGACGCGGCCGGGGATCGAACCCCGGACCTTCCGCTATCTGGGCGGACGCTCAACACGTTTATTAAAGAATTGATACAACCAGTATCGAGTATCCGACAAACAGATTCCAGTGGGAGCACAAGGCAAAATAGCCGTGAAAGTTAAATGTATGGATTATGATAAATCAGTGATGGCACCAGATGTTTACTGCTAAAATCACTGCTGTTCTACTGTTGGCTCGTCATCAAGGCTAGACTGTTCCTTGTGGAATCATTCATGCACTGTCGTGGCGTTAGGACGAGACAACCTTATGTCTATGGTCTGGTACACAGACGTCCATGGACGATCATTAACTTACGATTCACATCTATTTGTTTTGATTATGTCTCTATTTACACGATAGCCTAATACCCGGTCGTGTATGTTCATGGCACACCCGTTGGTCACACCCCTAAATGTCTGCAATAAAACAGTTTGAAAGTTTTACTATGGCCTTGAACGTTTTGATGTATGACGCTTTTTAAAATATTCGTCGAATAAACATTGGGTCTCTCTCTCTCTCTCTCTCTCTCTCTCTCTCTCTCTCTCTCTCTCTCTCTCTCTCTCTCTCTCTCTCTCTCTCTCTCTCTCTCTCAAATTATGCAGATGGCTGTTTCAATGAATGCTCGTTTTACCCGTGACGAACAGGTCTGGTTGTTGATGAAATATAGTGATAGAAAAATAGACAGATTTTGTTTTATGCACCGATTGTCTTTAAATGTAATATCCAGTTATGTATGACTGTTTAATAATCTCATACCAACTTTGACTGGAGTAGGTCCAATAGTTTTACAGATATTGTAGTAAACGTCGGTGTCTTAAATTACCTTCCAGACTATAGCTGTCATATTGATGAGAACAAACAAACAAACAAACAACTGTAAATATTTGTAGCTCTGACCATACACAACAGGTCGTATATCAATCTACAAACCTTCGATAAGTACTAATAGATCGGCCAATCTATTATGTAACGTCATTAATTTTCTTCTATTTTACTTTCATTAATATTTTGGGTTTGGTGGGGGTGGTAGGGGTTGGATTATTTTGGAGGCAATTGCTGTTCCCGAGTGTGTTGAAAAAATGTTTTATCCTCATGTGTGATAGTCTCATATATTATTTAGAAGGGCACTAAGATTAAATGACATTAGAACGTGTCAGTTTAAGTTTCTTTACGCTGTTGATAAGGTGCGCTGAATTGTTGATAAATGTTCAACGTGACCCCATACATAGTCAAGGATCTTGATTTGCATAAAATAAGACGTCAGCATTATTCCTTAGTCATCCAATGAGGCTCTAGCGGAGATCAATGTGTGTACCAATCTTCCCATTTTAAAATGAGCATTAAAACGATTTGGAACGAAGGAGGAGCAGTGAACTGGTAAAGCATAAACAATAATGTTATCCATCACCGAGAGTCAACAGCCAGTTCCTGAATCTGGTTCCAATTTTGTTTGTACATTGAATACACTTCATGATTGGTTGTTTGTCATGATAAAGCGCAATTTTCGTTCGCCTTTTCAAAAAGAACATTGACCCGTGAAGATCCGGGTAGAGAATAGGTCTTCAGCAAACATGCTTGCTGTAAAAGGCGACTATGTTTGTCGTAAGAGGCGACTAACAGGATCGAGTGTCAGGCTCGCTGACTTGGTTGATGCATATCATCGATCCCAATTGCGCGCGTCTATGTTCATGATGTAAATCACTGAACTGCCTGGTCCAGACTCGATTATTTACAGACCGCGGTCATATAGCTGGAATATTGCTGAGAGAGGCGTAAAACAACAAACAATCAGTTCACTTCTCCATTTTCGTCAGTTCCAAGGTGTCAACCGCCTCCGTGGTCTAGTGGATATAGCGTCAGCCCGGGGAGCGGAAGGTCCCGGATTCGATCCCAGGCCGCGTCATTCCAAACAACGTTAAAAGCTGGTACTTGTTATTACCCTGCAGACGCTGGGCATTTCGCAGCTCTAACAAGGACTGGTCGGCGCGGCATCAGCATACTGTGTCATGCTAGGGTATTCGTCTCACACAGCGGCATGGTATTTCAGTTGGCTAACAACTATAAAATCGGCATAAGTCCGGACTAGTACAAGCAGCCACGCACGTACGCACGCACGCACGCTCGCGCGCTCATGCACGTCGCTATATAAGTGCAATAATCTTGGACGCGACGTAAAACCCCATTTCACCTCACCTCATCACCTTCGGGCATATTACACAAACTCGAACAAAGGCAAGTCAGTTGTTCACCTGAAAGGACGGAAAACACATGGTATAAGTCAAAACATTAAATCTGATCGGACATCATTTTTTACACTGCCGCGTCTAATTCGGACATGAACTACACATAAAGATTTGTGAAACCACAGCTGAGACCTCGAATGTTTCAAACAACTTTTGAGGAAGAGTCGTATGACGATCTCCGAAATCCTCACAAAGCAAGCCTGTACTGTTAGCGGTTCGATCCCTGGCCGTGTCACACCAAAATACATTAGAATATGGTTCTGCCTTGGAATCGGCATTAATGGCATCAAACAAGGATTGGTCGTGTCAGTATACTGTGTCAACATTGGATATCTTTAACTCAAGAAATAATGAACATTATGCTCCTTCTCTTTGCTGATGATGTAATTCTTTCTATTCTGTAAATGACTTGCAAAAACAGTTAAATGTGTTACAGAGTTACTGTTCAAAATGGTGCCTTGAAGTGAATCTAAAAAAAACTCAATGATGTAGTCCTTAGAAAAGGTGGTATTGTTGCAAAACATGTAAAATGGTTTCTTGGTTCATATGTCTTAAGTGTAGTCACTTACTATAAATATTGAGGTATTATGTCCTCCTCTGGATTGTCATGGTCTATGACATGTAAGCAATTAACTGAATCGAAAGCCATTATGCCTTTTTATAATGTTTTAGGAAGAATAGTTGTGTTTCTTTTTTCAAAACATGTGCCATTTTTTAAGGCAAAATTATGCCTATACTTTTGTATGTTTTTTTAAATATGGGAAGCTGTATTACGCTGCAATTGAAAATGTTCACACTTCATATTTCAAATGTTTTCTAGGTGTTGGTAAGTTTGCCTCAAACAGAACAAACCTTGGTGAAACAGGCCGTAGTAATATTTTTGTAGCCACCCAATTAAGGGTAATTAAGTATTGCATTAAATGCCTGATAGATACCCATATCAGTGTCACAAAATGTTATAGGCACTTCGTGATAATGGTAAAAATAATTGGGTTTCAGATGCGAGAAATCTATTATTTGTTAGTGGCTTTTCATATGTATGGATTCCCCAAGATGAGGGAGATCCACAGTTATTGTTATATTCATTTAAGCAAAGACTACAGGATATATTTTGTCAACAGTGGCACCAAAGTATTTCTGAATCATTTTATCTTAGCAGTTACCGCAAAGTAAAATCATTGTTACAGACTGAAAGATATTTAACTTATCAGAGCTAAATGTAAACTTAGAATTTCATTACACAATTTTAATGTAAAATGTATATCGCAGGTCCCAAGACTGTGATATTGTGAACTTTATTTGTACAAACTGTTCATCCGGAGAATTTAAAGTAAAACAAAGAATCTGCTTTAATGTTTTTGAATCGCAGAAATGTTTCATTCTGTCAAAACATGATGGTACACCCCTATTTAACACAACTAAATCAGGAAAAAGGAAAAACGTATTCTTTGATCTATGGCGGCATATTATATTGATAAATGTGGAACCATAGAAATACTTACACATCCATCTTTTAACGTCAAAATCAATTTGTAAGAATTGGCACAGCTATCTCGCCTTTTGCACCAAATGCAATATGTTTGGGTGGATTATCGAAACGGGTTATTCTCTTGTGTTGACGTTTTCTATTATCATAGATAAAGTTTGTGGAGAGAAGATTGAGGCATAGAATAGGCATCCCCATGGGCATCAATTGCCCTTCCCTCCTAACTGACATGTTTCTTCTTGCATAGAAATCGGAATCTCTGATGCGATTGACAAAATGGAAACGATATTTTGGTCAAGTGGCTTTCAGGTTCTGAATGTGATAATGATATGTCATATTATACTTTGTGATGTTCTTTTTGTGATATCTTCGAATTTCTGATATCCATAAATCACCTCTTCACACCAATTATCCCTTTGCTGTCCAAATTAGGAATGCGGCATTTCAGAATGTCAGGTTTAGTTTTCAACATAGCCAAGATGTCTTGAAATAATTAGGAGATAAACGCACAGTGTTTGAAATTTCCATTTATGTTAGACCGAACTGATGGTCTCTAGATTTATTTGAAACCGAACGTGTAGCGTATTTTTAAATGAGGTGAAAAAAATTTAGGTACTTTTGTTACCTTGTAACGAAATATTCACAAAGACATTTGAAAGGAGACGATATTTTCATTCGATTTATGTATTTTCACATTGTTTTATGATGCTAAACTTTCTGGGCTTAATTTACCTGAACTGGTTAAACTGGCTATGATGAAGTAAGCTCATATTCACTGAATTATGCCAAGTTCGAACCACATATGGAAAAAGTACAGAATTAAAACAAATCCGAAACCCATCACGTATGTTGTATTGATTTCAGCCGTGTTGATGGTCAAACTCAAGTAGTGAGACTGCGACGGTCTGTAATTAATGCAGTGTGGACCAGACAATCAAGTGATAATATCATGAGCATCGATCCACGCAATTGGGACCGATGACATGCATGAACCAAGTCCCCGAGCCCGACCACTTGATCCCGTTAGTCGCCTCTTACGACAAGCATGGGTTATTGAAGACCTTTAATAATAGTAACGCGGATCTTCACGGGTAGATATCAAGAATTGGTTCAGTGAGGTGACCGTGGTGGTTCTAGTAGTAATACGTGGTCGGCCGCGTCTGGTAAGGGTACGTTGTGTCATGTTTTTGCAGTTCACTTGCTGTAAGATTGTGATGGCATTCAAATGAAAACCAAACGTGCATACATGTCATGTTGGTGTGTTTCGGCACCAGGCTCTCACACGGTTATGGGTTCGCGATTGTCCCATCTTTTCACAAAACTTTTACAGTTACATTTTCTTTCCACACAAATCAATCCAGTCCACGCAGAAATGACCAAATCATTTTTGGCATTGATTTTGTATGGATGATTTGAACACTCTGTCAGATGTTTACGAATTTTCTACTTTTACGTTTCTTTTCATGCAGGGAACATAATTGTTTTTCCCACCTATTGACAGGTATTTTCCCGTAAAAATCCCTAAAAAACATAAAAACAAGTAACAATACGTGGATTATCAGAAGGTTTCTGAATACTTATAAGGCACATTTATGTATTATCGATCCCTGAATAAATGAAATTCCCCTCGTAAAATCTCGCATAATGATGTCAGAGGACACGCCATTTTGTAAATGTTGATCACCGGTTGTGATGTCATACGCCAACTTGTACACCTTGTACATCACAGGTTATTTATTGGAGGTGAAGGTCGGGTGGTTAACAATGAGCTGTGTTGTTATGTATTGGATTGGAAACACTATTATTTGCGTGAATCTGAAAAAATATACCTGCAACTGGGTCACTGCGATCCACTGTAACATGTAACGTACATCGCCTAGAATGTGCGTCATGGTGAAATTGGTATCCCTTATACTTCAAAATACGAATTTACAAAAACTGAATTTCACAATATGTTTGTTTTAATTGAGTTACAAAAAAAATGTCAATCATTTCTCAAAAGAAAAATGTATTTATCTTAAAAACAAGTATTTAAAATGTAAAGAAATTCTATGTTGTCATTTTGGAAATTCCGCTGTCAAAATGTCTTCTCTGAAATACTCAAATATTAATCCTCTTCACATTTCACGCCAATTTGTTTAATTAGAGCACTGCCAATTTTCAGCAAATCAGAAAGCCAGTTGCTGAAGACCAGTTCTGACCCGCATCTTTTAATCAGAAGATCACCGGATTTTGCCATCTCTGTATGTGCTGGTGATAACAAGTAACCCGACCTCGTCGACCTCGACACGGAAAGAATTACGCATCAGATCATGTTGAGTTTTCAACCTCCTGCTTGCCCAGTCCTCTCTTTAAAGTAAACAAATAAGGGTCTCGTCTGAATAATAACTGAATCGCCGACTGATTCATTCTTCTTTATTTTCACCGAATCTCCTCCCAAAATAGGCTGACATTACCGCAATCCTCATCTTCCCGATGCATGGGAGATAACTCATTATAAACGTCAAGTTTCCGCCCTTGACGAACAAGGCTGGAATTATAAAGTTATATTTTGGCTGGACAAACGAGTCTATGCATAGTCCAATCAAAATCGCGAAACGAAATAGACAACCAGTCCATAAACAACATAGCGCCTGACGTGCAAATTTCGGTCGATTGCAGACTACCATGCACTGGTCGTCGACGGATATTTGGAAATGTTTTCATGTATTCAAACAAGGTGCTCAAATGAGGGTAACAGGTGCGCTTCAAGAGGTAACACCTATTTTATTACAATATAGATCTTGAAAATCGATCAGACCGTGTCGACTGGGCGCCGCCATTTTGTTTGAAGCAAATGCATGTGAAATAAGAGAAACTGATTTGTCAATAGGAGGGACATAGAAGGGGCGTAACTTGTAACAGCCAATGGTGGGGCAACGATTGAGTCACGAAATTCCAGCCTAGTTCGGCAAGGGTGGAAATTTGATTTTTATAGTCAGTTAACCCCGATGCCTCGGGAAGATGAGCAGCTCTATATATTGTCAGTAAATATACTGAACAACAAAAGTTTCTGAAACATTGAATAAGATTTATTGCAAAGTTATGTTTTTTACCAAATCTGAAACAATTTCGGTTTGCAACAGATAAAAGAATCCAGTAAGTGTTCAAATGGTTTAATTTGCCATAGTAACTTCAGAAAATGCGTGATTCCATGAAAAAAAACATGAACATGCCAAAATGTCAATTTACAAATCAAAAGCGTGTGTGTCCACCTCTGGTTGCGATGCAAGCAACACATCTACTTCTCCTGGAATGGACCAGGCGTCGCACAAAGACCTGTGGGATATCTGTCCATATTTCCTGGAGCATGTTTCGAGGTTCCTGGAGTGTCTGTAGAAAACGTGGTTGACGTCGAAGGCGCCGATCCATCTCATCCCACATGTGCTCGATTGGTAAGAGATCAGGGGAGCGAGCCGGCCAAGGGATGGCATCCACTCCGAGGATGGTCTCTGGCTGCTTTCATCTGTTGCCAACGTTGACATAAACACCAAACGGTGTTTCTGTGGACGTTAAATTGTCTTGCAACATCACGTTGACTCGATCCTGCTTCAAGCATACCAATGGCTCGCAGACGCTCATTTTCGGAGAGGCGTGGCATTTAATAATGTTGAATACATTGCGTAATTTTGTTGTTTTTCTGAGTGGTTGTTGTCAGCATGATGCTAAACAATGCATATGGATCCCGTGAACGCACATGTTTTTTATACCTATTCTTGGGTAGTGAAATGCATGGGGCTTGCATAAACGTAAACTTTTGCATGGAATACATGTTTTTCTGTAGCACTTGATTCCATATATGTACTACAACACTGAAAACCAAACTTTACTTCTTTGAAAAATAAACTAAAATATTGGTGTCACAGGAGCTTTTGTTGTTGAGTATATAAATATGTATCTATTTTGTGTAAAGATAGAAACAAGTGTTATTAAAAGTGTTAAAAGTGTTATTTAACAACATTTTTTTAAACAGGCAGGAATATAAGTAATTCATCTTAAACTTGAGTAAAATGTGTTACACCTATCAAGATCTGTGACTCCTTTTCGGAACGTTCTGAGATCGCTGACCTGTGTACCATGTGTAGTTGTCGTCATGGTAGAACCTCAAAACACTGACGTTATCTCTTATATGTCATCGGATTTTATCTGTCGAATGGTTCAGGACTACGATTTTATCCCACTTATAACAAACTGGTTTCCGAATCATAACATCGTGATTATGGTTTTAAACAAAAGTGGTAAACGTCAGAATTTGTTTGCTTGTTTGTTGTTTAACGCCGCACGCAGCAATATTTCAGCCATACCATGGGTAAACGTCTGAATCCTGCATCATTATGAACCTTTCTCACACATGGGGTTGATATATATTTGCAATCGCTACTTTCAAAGCGGTGTTAAACCAAACTATGACGAACTCACTCACACACGCACTCTCTATAACATTTAAAGAGGTACTTCGAACGGTTCTATAAATTGGTGCACACAATTATAGGCGCCAAGAAATCACGGATACAGTTTTTTGGGAAGGGAGAGTGCAAAATGAATTCAAATAATCTGCGAAGCAATTTGCGTTTTGTAGTCATTTTTTTTTTTATTCAAAACATATCACCTGCTGGGTAGGAGGTTTCTGTGGATTATTAAAATATTCGAGGCTTTAACAAAATATCTGATGTCTCAGTTAGTCAGTAATGTTTACAGAACTGTTCATGTCTCTCATGTAATGGGTTTCCAAACAAAATCACCAGGTGATGGAGAATTCACGCTACTGCTTCAGTGAGAAAAATTCAACAACATCACTACTCATAGGTTTGGAATCGCATGTAAGAACACATAACAATTGACAGTGTTGTTATCTACTTCTGTTTCACGCACTCAGTAAATCAATCTGTTTCTCATAGACCCTGAGGTACCTTTCCCACAGGAACTCAATAATGGTCAGTGCCCGAACAAAATATGCACTGCGTCACTCCTCATCTTCCCGCATATTGTACATGCTTCACTTGTTGTCAAACACACATTTGAGTTCGAAAAAAAGTCACGAAAGGCGAGCGGAATTAGCCGCGGGCCAACATGATTGGCTGACCTACTTCATCTTCCCGAATCAATTGTGTGAACTGGGCCAGCCCAAGTTGTCTATAAATGTTCATCCCCAGACAAGACAAACTAACAAACTAGTTGCCATCTCATCACAAACCAGTCAGGTTTAAGGTCCAGGACATCGAAATCCTCCCCCAAACTATCCGACAATGTTCTTATATAGTTGTGATGGGTTATCTGTAGTCATTAGTGTATGTATGATGTAGGCTATGAATGTATCCCTACACTCGCCTTTTGTGTGAGGTGAGGTAAAATGGGGTTGACCGTCTCGTTCATGATTATTGCACTTGTGTGTATGTGGTTGTTTGTACTAGTCCGGGCCAATACCGATTTTATAGTACTATCCCACTGAGATACCATGCCGCAGTTTAACAAGAATACCTCACTCAGACACAGCATGATGACTCCGTCGGCCCCTGTTCATCTTCCCGAGGCAAGAGAGTTTACTGACTGCAAAAGACCAGTTTCCTCCCTTGCCGAACAAGGCTGGTATTATGGAGTTATATTTTGGCTGGACTAACGAGTCTATGCATAGTCCAATCTAAATCGCGCACCGAAATCGAAATCCGGTTCGTAAACTGTCATGCAGATTTCGGTCGATTGCAGGATTTGCAAAGCATGTGCACCGCCAACTCGTTGTCAACAGATATTTTCCTAATCTTTTCGTGTTTTTAATCAAGGTGCTCACTTGATTTGATGCACTTAGCGATGTAAGACCCGTTTTATCACAATATAGATCTTGATTATCGATCAGATCGTCTTGACTGGGCGCGGCTGATACGAGAGATGGAATTTGATTGGTCCATAGCAGAGGCTTAGAAGGGACATAACTCATAATAGCCACTGGTGGCGCTACGATCGAGCCCCCGAATTGAAAGCCTAGTTCGGCAAGGATGGAAACTGGACGTTCAAAGTCAGTTAACTCTCTTGCCTCGGGAAGATGGCCCCTGTTTAGCCCCTTAATGCCGAGCGCCAGACAGGGTTACAACAAGTACCATCTTTTAACGTCTTTTGGTATGACGTGACCGGGGATCAAACCCGCGACTTCCGCTCTCCGGGCGGACACTATACCACTAGATACCATTTGATGCCCCGTGATACCCCAAACATTCTTTTATGTCATGACAGAATAACTAATATTAACTCACTTGTCCACAACAGCAAATCCAAGAAGGCCAGGAGACGTATACCATTTGCTTTATTTCTTTGTAAATCCCGAAAGCAAGTTAAAAGAAAGCAAAATGCAAAAAGTCGTTGGCATTCCAAGATAGACATGTCTTCAAATAATATAAGCAGATACCGTGTTCATTTTCCCCTAGAAATACTTTCAAATATCAGTATTTGCACCGAAACATTTTCAGCTTTGTGAATCCCTCTCTAGTCAGTGATGAATGCGCAACCATATCTTGAATCCATTTACAGAATATCATTCTTTGAATTCTCTCAGACCGGAACTGTAAAATATGAAAGGGCGTCTTCAGTTATACAAAACAGACAAAAATAATTTTTCACAAGATTCAATAAAAATCGTTAAAAAATCCAGAGATTGACTAGTACCACACTAGGAAGACTGATCTCATATGGATACAACGCCTCTCGCCTATTGCTCTCAGAAACGTAGAATCTGTTAAAATGCTGTTGCACATATCAATGTCTGATAAGTTAGAAAAACAAAAACAGTTACATATTTGATCACTTGTTGCCAATGATAATTATTGTTTACAGTTTGTGTTTGTTCCTGGTGAAATATGCAGTCTGTGAAGTTATTTTTGTTGATGTATTTACTTCGGGCTATGTAGTTATAAACGGGCGTACAGGCTTTGCGTAAATCCTCAACGCGGTATGCACACCGGCTTACACGTTAATATTTCCATAATCTGTACACATATTGAAGCTATCTCTCGGATTTAACATGATTTCCGGGTTTTTACTTTTAAGAGGTATAACCCGGCCCGACAAGAAAAGCATACCGTCACTTGAAGTTTATAAAGTCATTTAGAAGAGACTTTAGTACAGAAAGAAAATAACATGATTTTCTTTTTACATATGATGTGTTCTGTGCATTCGAGATGTATGCATTACGATTTAGAATGACAATACATGTAAAGTATTCAGAAGCATGTATACACAAGACCATGACCAGAGCTTTTATTTCAAATTTCCAAAAGCCAGATTTTCTTTGTGACGATCAGCGACAGCATCTGGTGTGATTTCACCTTTGCGGTGCAATTGAATGTGTTCTTTCTACGACGATTTCAAACAGTGTCATGAGACTCTTTATCAGAGGTTGTTTGATCCGGGTTATAGCAATGGTGGCGCTTTCAGGAAGTGTTGTGTTAGGCAGGTGTAGGACACTTCACACTTTGCCACATCAGTGATCAAAATGGTGTTAAAACTCTCTGTTGGTGTGTCATGTGTTCCCGTGTTTGTTCAAAGAACATATGTCCACGCGAAACATGCTGGATATCCTGTGACAACTTGTGTTGTGTAAAATACCCACTGAACTGCTCTTCCTACATGCATTAGTCCTAAACATATCCTGTCTGGAACCAAATATTGTATTGTTCATAAGCTTTACCTAATTCCCGAGGACGCAATCCTTACACGTGGTTCTGCAGACACGGGTTCGTTTCTGGTTAGTCTCGCCAATGCAGCTGTCCTTGAGGCAAGTCCTTGTTCTAGTGTCGTCGACAAGGCGTTGTTTGGTGGTACAGTCACAGTAACAGGCGTTGCTCTTCCACGGAGTCCAGTCAGTAAAATCTGAAACGGACGTCTAATATAAGTACATGAAATAAAGGCTTGATCCACACAAGGACAATACCTCTTTGTTTGTTTGGTAGGGGTGGAGGTGGGGTCGAATATTTACATACCGCCCTCATATAGCTGGAATATTGTTGAGTGCGGCATGATACCAAAATATGTTAAATGATGGTGCTTGTTGTGACCCTGCCTGGCGCTCGACGAGAACAAGGACTGGTCAACAGCAGCATATCTCAGTGGGCCTGCACTATAAAACCGACTGAAATCCGGACTAATGAAAGCTGCCACACGCAAACACTTTGCTATATATGTCCAATAATCTGAAACCCGACCTTAAACCCATTTCATCTTCCCTTGAAGATCCGGGTTAGAAGTTTTCTTCAGCAATCAATGCCTGTTGTAAAGGGAACTAATTGGATCTGTTGGGCATGTTCACTGAATTGTATGTCGTCGTATCCCAGTTGCGTGTGTTTTCATGCCCATTATGGCAAATATTTGATTGTCTGGTCCAGACTCGATTACGTCAGACCGCCGTCATAAAGCGGAAATATGAGTAAGAACAACGTAAATCATACCACTAGGATTCGCTATGTCCATTGCTTCGGGGGTCGTTATTCTTCGTCATTATTATTCGTAACGACCAGACCCCCTCTGTGGTGTAGTGGTAGAGCACCCTCCCGAAGAGCAGAAGGTCCGGGGTTCGATCCCCGGACGCGTCATTCCAAAAGACGTTAAAAGATGGTTCTTCTTTTTACCCTGTCTGGCGCTCTGCATTCAGGGGCTAGAACAAGGACTGGTCGGCTCGGAGTCAGTACAGTGTGTCTGAGTGGGATATTCATGTTAAACTGCGGCATGGTATCTCAGTGAGCTAGCACTATAAATCGGCATCAGTCTGGACAAGAACAAGCAGCAATAATCTTTGACGCGACGTTAAACCTAATTTTAACTCACCTCGTAACGACTAAAACACGCACAACGCGCCGAGGTTGGAACAAGCCTCGGTTCGACGGTTTTACATCGTCACGTGATGACCATCGCCGTCGTGACCCACGAATCGCCCCGATTATCTTTCTAGGTTTCTCAGCACCATACCCGTGCTACACCATACACCATACCCAGGGGTAAACGTCTGGCACCTGCATCACTTTTGGCTTTCCTCCCACATTAAGCTGACACGCCGTGATATAACTGGATTACTCCACCATACGAGGTATATGTTCTAATTGTTCTAATACGCTAACGCTACAACGTAACAAGGACATATGTTTTGTGCAAGCGAGAAACGGGAATAGACATGTGGTGAGAGGGTATCCGTAACCTACAAGACGGCTCGTCCCCCTTTCGAAGGCCGCCGTGCGTCGGAACAGCGCAAGCCAATCAGAATTATATTATATTATAATAATATTCAAAAATAGAAACACAAAACCGATATTGTTGGCCATAAAAGCAACATTTACGGACCAAGATGTGCAAAATGAAGCGGTTTAATGTGTTATAGTGTCAGTGACAAATTTCCCGGATCAAAATGATCACAACCAGGACATGCAAACCATTAGTCGGGAAACACGTACGATTCGGAAAAACGCACCCAGTGCAGTAAAAAAAGGGCCTTGGAGCTGCACGTGCAGCAGTACTATGAACGGTATTAAAATGCAGGTTTTTTATTGGCTGGCATCTGCGTCAATCGAACAGTGACTGCTCAACAACATGCCATGATTAACAGAAGTGCGAAGAAACTGCGACAAAGGCCGCTTGCTAGCAGGGGAATCACGATCAGCTGAAGCCAGTGTTTTCAATGTAGCACCCAGCACCATCACAAGGCTATAGGATCGGTTTCAACAGCATGGGTCAACACGTGATCGGCCAAGTTCGGGAAGCCCAAGAGCAACCACCCCCGCCCAAGATCGCTACATTCGACTGCGCCACATACGTGAAAAGACGATCACATCCACTTCAACCGCATCAGAAAGACCCGGACTGCACAGATTTTCCGACCAGACCGTACGAAACTATTTAAGAGCAGCAGGTCTACGAGCAAAACGTTCTGTTCGACGCGTCATATTGAGTCGACAACATCGCCAACAACGTCTGCATTGGTGGTTAACTGCGATGGAGAGATGTCTGGTTCAGCGACAAATCGAGATTTCTCCCCCATCGAGGGAATGGAAGAGCACGGGTCTACAGACGTCGGGGAGAGCGTTACGCCGTAAACTGCGTACATGAAGTGGACATGTTTGGTGGGGGTAGCATTATGATGTGGGCGGTTATCTCTCATCATGGCAGGACATTTTTGGTGCCTATCCAGGGCAAACTTACGGCTCAAAAATACATCAACGCAACCAACGGCAAAGGTGTATTCCAAGAGGACATCACGGATCACAAGATCCTGTCTATACAACACAAACACTGATGTTCTCCCCTGGCCCTCCAGAACCCCAGATTTGAAACCGATAGAGTTTCATTTGGATAGACGGCTTCGCCGACGTCAACCACAACCCCAGACGTTGCAGGAGTTGGCTTTTGCGTTGCAGGTAGAGTGTGGGCTACCGAATCACATACCCAAGGATGTGATTCGCAAACTCGTCTCTTCCGTGGGCAGATGTCAGGGGGAAATACGCGTTATTGATGGTACCTGACCTTCACCTTGGACTGTTCCTATGTACCGATAACTGAGAGGATTACAATGACCAAATGTTCTTTCCACAACATTTTGGCGACCTCACAGAAATCTGGCTTTCTTTTTCTTATTTTGAAGAGTATATATATATATATATATATTTATTTTCAAGAAATCATATACATAATACATGGATATTTAACATTTTTAAACAGATCTTACAGTTTGGAAGAAATAAATTTTTAATTTTAATCATATACTATGTTTACTTTTGAAAAAGGAGGGGATAAATAAGATAATAAAGAAGATATTTACCTACGGTGTACTCTAATCTCGTACCAGTGTAACCCCAAGAGTAATCTGACCAATGACGAATGCTAACACTGCTTCCATGGAAGATCCTTTTGGATGTATAACACAAATTAAGACAGCCGTCATCTGAAGAAGAAATAAAGAAAACATCGTGTTTATCGCGTGTAGATTATGGTATACCGTTTTAAAATCAGATATTGTAATCAGATACTACACATGTAAATCTAATCACATTTCCAAAGGAGATCGAGGGAAGGGGTAATCTTGTGGTTAAAGCGTTCGCTCGCCACATGGGTACAATGTATGAAGCCCATTCTGGTGTCCCCCGCCGTGATATTGTTGGAATATTGCTAAAAGCGGTGTAAAACCAAACACACTCGCTCACTCCAAAGGAGGGGACATCATATGAGAACCCTGAGCAAACTTTGACAGTCCAATGTAAACGACGGATTGTGGATTATTGAGCCAATCACCCGCCGGCTTTCTAAATGATTCTGTTTTAAACACCTCGATTCGGAAATGTTCACCTTAGCAAATGAAAACCCACACAAAATCCAGATATACTCTTCATGATACGCCCTTTGATACATGCCAATACCCTCAAACGACGGAATTTATGAAATATTAACAACAATATATTAGGGTGGTGCTACTTTGTTTTCATGTGGTTCCGATTTAAAAGCTTCGACAGTGAGTAAAAGGTGGACCCGTTGTGGTGGCCATCTTCACGCGAAAATGTATCGCGTCGGAGTAAAAGATGAGAATGTAATGAGACTGAAGTCCCTCCAAACTGCAATTTTGGCTTTCACTTGACTTACTTTAAAGCCTGTGGATAGACTCCATCTTACTTCCTTCTCTAAATACTATCGCTGCTAATACCGTCTGTCTTACCTTCCTCTCTGGGGATACCCTCTGTCTTACTTCCATCATTGGGGATACCCTCTGTCTTACTCCCATCTCTGGGGATACTCTCAGTCTAACTTCCATCTCCGGGAATACCCTCTGTCTTACTACCATCTCAGGGAATACCTCTCTCTTAATACATACGTAGGGGATAGCTTTGTCTTACTCCCATCTCACAAGATACCCTCTGTCTTACTACCATCTCTGGGGATACCCTATGTCTTACTGCAATTTCAAGGGACACCCTCTGTCTCACTTCCATCTCATGGGATACCCTCTGTCTTACTCCAATCTCACGGGATACCCTCCGTCTTACTCCCATCTCAGGGGTTACCACCTGTCTTACTCCCATCTCAGGGGATACCCTCTCTCTCATTTCCTTCTCAGGGAATACCCTCTGTCTTACTACCATCTCAGGTGATACCCCCTGTCTCACTCCCATCTCAGGGGATACGGACTGTCTTACTCCCATCTCAGGGGATACCCTCTCTCTTACTTCCATCTCAGGGAATACCTCTCTCTTACTACATACGTGGGGGATAGCTTTGTCTTATTCCCATCTCACAAGATACCCTCTGTCTTACTCCCATATCTGGGGATAACCTCAGTCTTACTCCAATCTCAAGTCACACCCTCTGTCTCACTTCCATCTCGGCGGATACCCTCCGTCTTACTCCCATCTAAAGGAATACCCTCTGTCTCACTTCCATCTCATGGGATATGCTCTGTCTTACTCCCATATCAGGGGATACCCTCTGCCTAACTGCCATCTCAGGGGATACCCTCTGTCTTACTCCCATTTGACGGGATACCCTCCGTCTTACTCCCATTTCAGGGGATACCATCTGTCTTACTCCCATCTCAGGGGATACCCTCTGTCTCACTTCCATCTCAGGGAATACCCTCTGTCTTACTACCATCTCAGGGGATACCCTCTGTCTCACTTCCATCTTAGGGGATACCGACTGTCTTACTACCATCTCAGGGGATACCCACTGTCTCACTTCCATCTTAGGGGATACGGACTGTCTTACTTCCACCTCAGGGGATACCCTCTGTCTTCCTTCCATCTGAGGGGATACCCTTCGTCTTACTCCCATCTCAGGGGATAGATACCCTCTATTTTACTTCTATCTCAGGGAATGCCATCTGTCTTACTTCATACGTAGGGGATACCCTCTGTCTTACTCCCATCTCAGAAGATACACTCTGTCTTACTACCATCTCTGGGGATAACCTCAGTCTTACTCCCATCTCAAGGGATACCCACTGTCACACTTCCATCTCAGGGGATAGATACCCTCTGTTTTACTTCTATCTTAGGGAATACCCTCTGTCGTACTTCATATGTAGGGATTACCTTTGTCTTACTCCCATCTCAGGAGATACCCTCTGTCTTAGTCCCATCAGAGGAGATAACCTCTGTCTTACTCCCATCTTATGGGATACCCTCCGTCCTACTCCCATCTCAAGGGATACCCTCTGTCTTACTTCAATCTCAGGGGATACCCTCTGTCTTACTCCCATCTGAGGAAATACCCTCTGTCTTATGCCCATCTCAGAAGATACCCTCTGTCCTACTCCCATCTCTGGGGATACCCGCTGTGTTATTCCCATCTCAGGAGATACCCTCATTCTTACTCCTATCTCAGAGGATACCCTCTCTCTTACTACAATGTCAGGAGATACTCTCTGTCTTACTCCCATCTCAGGATTATACCTTCTCGCTTACTCCCAACTCAGAGGTCACCCTGTCTCTTACTACCCTCTCAGGGGTGACGGGATAACCACTGTCCTACTCCCATCTCAGGGGATTCCCTCCGTCTTACTCCAATCGCAGGGGATACCCTCTGTATTACTCCCATCTCAGGGGATACCCTCCGTCTTACTCCCATCTCAGCGGATAACCTCTGTCTCACTTCCATCTCAGGGGATAACCTCTGTCTTGTTTTCTTCTCTGGGGATACCCTCTGTCTTACCTACATCTCTATTGGGGCCCTCCGTCTTACCTGCATCTCAGGGGATACTCTCCGCCTTACTCCCATCTCAGGGGATTCCCTCTGTCTTACTCCCATCTCAGGGGATTCCCTCTGTCTTACTCCCATCTCAGGTGATAACCCCCGTCTTACATCCATCTCTGAAGATACCCTCCATTTTACTTACATCTCTGGGGATATCCTGCCTCGAACTTTCATATCTAAGGATACCCTCTGTCTTATTTCCATCTCTGGGGATACCATCTGCCTTACATCCATCTCAAGGGATACCCGCTGTCTTATTTTCTTCTCTGGGGATACAATCTGTCTTACCTTCATCTCTATAGAGGCCCTCCGTCTTATCTGCATCTAAGGGAATACCCTCTGCCTTCCCTCCATATTAGGGGATACCCTCCATCTTACTCCCATTTCAGGGGATACCCCCCGTCACCTTCATCTCAATGGATAACCTCTGTCTTATCTTAATCTGTAGGGATACCCTCTGTCTTACTTCTATCTCAGGGGATACCCTCCGTCTTACTTCCATCTCTGGGGATACCCTCTGTATTTTTTTCATCTCTAGTAATGCCCTAGGTATAAGGAATAAACGCTATGTATTTAGTTCACCAAGTCTCGCTAAATAGAATGCATATTCTTAATAAAGTATAGTTTCCATCCCCCAAAACACTCGCGTGATAACCTCTATATACTTACCGTCACATATTCGTACACCGTCACAACAACACTCAAAATGGGAAGACATAACTTCCACCTTTACTTCCCTCGCACCAGTGATGCTACTTTTGATCATGACTTCGCAATCTGCATTGTCAAAATAAGGACCGTTCCCGAAGTTGGGCGTCACAACTTCCTGGACAGTGGTGTCAGCAGGAACCAGACTCGGTAGAGTACAGACTGCAACAGACATATGGCACACATAGTAATATAGTCATGAAAGTGATACACTTTCATTTGCATCGGGTTTTATTACCCTTGCAATGAATATAATTCCAGACATCAACGCCAGAGAACAATCAGTGCACTCAGCCTACAGCAGTCAGGTTAAATAGATGCTTTCGTCTGTCCCTTATCAATAATGCTCATTTGTATCAAGCACTGGCCATTACAATTGCCAATTCAAGGTGAAATTACGCTATACTTCTCGAGAACAATTGGGCATTTTGTTTTTGATTGTAGCTTTGTCGACCAGTCGTGCAGTTTATCGGGTAGTTCATACATAGAGCTTACCCAAATGTCTCAAGGTGTGGTAACGGTCAACAGTCCATAAGAACAGGGAACCTGGCATGTGCAAATGAGCCACAACACAAGAGAGGGTTCACAAGCAAGTTCCCATGGTCAGTAGCGAGTGTGTCCAGTTCATGCATTGATGCAGACATGGCACCTTCGCCTCATTGATTGTCGAGTCCTTTTCTAATGATATCGGCATGTCCTTTGCACTCGACAAATGAAACATTCTTCATTTGGAACGTGGCAAGGTAGAAATGTTAAGATCAGTCCGTATACCTGGGGGAAGAGGGTGGAGGGGGGTTTATTGACCATCTCGTGAAAGGTCAGGCCTACACGTACTCAGGGAAGCAGATTAGGGACAAACTCCAGAATGCCTGTATCAAGAAAAAACTTCGGGCAGAGTACAAATGTAGACTCAAGAAAATCTGGAGTTCAGAGCTGAAGTAAAAGCCACAAATACTTATGCTGTACCCCATATCCTGTTGGTGTTGTTATTAGACGAAACAAGAATATTGACGGTATTGACACTCTCACACGAAGCATCATGTCAGACAATAGATCCAACTACCCCTCACTCTTCCCTCAATCGCTTATATTTACCAATCGTAATGACAGGGCGTGGTTTGATTAACGTTGAGGCTCTTCAGGATACAATGTTTTTTTGCACTTTTGCACACATCTATTTGTCTCATGATCCTCATGTGAAGCATGTCAAGACTAATTATGAAAAGAAAGCATTCCACCGTATTCGTAAACGAGCCAACGATGTGGGACATAATCTCAATGTCAATGTTGATTTTGCTAAAGCTTCTGTACTGCTGAACGGTACAGAAATGGGTGTAAACCAAGTGAAGTGCCATATCAAATCGGCCCAGACTCTGTTTTTTTCAAGGGGAGGCTAACGGAACGAGCACTGCATCGAGTTTATGTGCAGTGTGTTCAGAAAATTAGCAACCCTGAAGAGTCCTTCACATGAATGAAGTCGTCTGGCCTGAAAAATTAAAACAGAAGCCTTTCTGTTTGCTGCTCAAGATCGGTCACTTCCACTCGAAACCGTCAATATAGGATTTTGCATCAAAATGTTAGTGTGAAATGTAGATTATGTAATGAAATTAATGAGACTGTCAAACACATTGTCAGTGGATGGCAAGCTTTGGCACAAAAACATTATCTTGAGCGACATGAAGGAGTGGCTCGATGATTGTATTACCGTCTTCGCCATGCTTGTGGTTTTGACACAGAGGTCAATCAATAGTTCGGCCAAGAATATGTAGAGGGCGTCATGGAAAATGATAAATACAAAATTCTTAGGAATAGGCCCGTATCCAGTCCAACAAACCTGATCTCGTCCTTTTTGATAAATCCAATGTAATCATTTATATCATTGAATTTTCTGTCCCTTTTGACACTAATGTTATTGACAAGATTGAGGAAAACATGGCAAATATGCAGACCTTACTTTCGCAATGTCACGCTTGCATCCCAAGTACCAAGCTGTCTGACTCCCCATTGTTCTCGGTGCCTTAGGTTTGGCACCTCCCAATCTATTATCTGACATTGGGCGAGTACATGGGTTTTCTGCCAGGAATACAGGCCTTTGCCAATCTGGATAATGCAGAATGCTGCAGTGTTGGGGAGTCTTCACATTCTCCAAAACGTTCTCGGTGAGTTCGAGTAGGTAGCGCTTCCTTGGAGCGGTCCCATTCACTGTCTGGGCTTTTGTAAAGGGATGAGGGCCCTGGGCTGATTAAGATCAAAACGTGACTTTTCTTGTAGGGTAGACAGTCTTGGGACAGGGTTTATTCCAATTCCGCTTCCTCTTTTTAGGTTTGAGCATTCTACCAATGACAACATCATGCACTGACTTAACCCACGCTGAAAAACATCAAAAATGTTCTATTTTGTGGCCTATGTTTTGGCTGGAAAGAAACTGGTTTTGAGTGTTTCTTTTACATGAGTTTGACTGAAATCATCCATTGAGAAGTATGACACAAGAATATGACTTATTGGTGATTATTCTCTTGTCATCACATACAACAAGGTACATGGTCATTAAAAATGATACTTCACTAATTGTTCTGATAACTTAAAAAAACTGTAAGGAAACCCCTATCGTATCCATACATTGGGTATGATGTCTTTCATGCAAATAATGACCACATCTCCTCCCCTAAGATCACTGAGCTACTCTAGCTTGTTACTCTGGATTAAAAATACCACACCTTTAACCTGTTTCAAGTTCCCATTTTAAGTTAACATGTTGTGAAAACAATTTTGTGACGGACCTCGTTTTGGGGTTATATATCCTTGTTAACGTGAGAGAATGAGTGAGTGAAGAGAAAAAGCCGGAATTGATGCAGGTTGACAAACTGGGGACGCGCACGAGCCCTAGTTGGGTACTGATAGTAGAGTGATTACTCAATGATTAACTCTGTGTTTTTTTGGTTCATTGGGGCACAGTGGATTCTTGCAAAAGTCTGCACATCGGTATTCTTAGTCATACCTCAAAATGGACCGAAAAGAATCAATCGTTATAAATAGGTTCGATATTACATTATGTGTTATGCATACCCAATTAATGAAAAACAGTTATATTAATCAAAGGAGACACAAAATATTACGAGATTGATTAAAATGTCCTGCGTAGGAATACATATTGTGACGTGACATGAATCAAGTTTGGATGATGAATGCATGACTTAAGATCACAAGCCCCGCGCATGATAATACAGGTGAGCAGAAAGGCAATTCCATCAACAGCAAAATTGGGATTCCCACATATTCCGTAGTGGTGAAAGTAGTCATCCTCGGTGGGCATGGCTTATTGTTTTTACATTCATTTGGAAATGAATACAATTGAACACGTGACCATTTCAGCTAATCAGAATGCAGGAATTACAATGAACACACCAAAGGTTTAAACATAATCAGGTGAATCTCTTTTTGTCTGTGATCAGCGGATCCTGTCAAATATACAACCTAATACAAATGGGCCCCCAGTTTCCCAAATACTAAACACTATGGCTACGACTTACTGTTCTCTTCGAAGTCTACCTCTTGATACGTCATGACAAATGTCGAATTTGCGAATAAGAAATTAACTCTGATGTAGACAGATCCATGGTAAACGTAGGTGGGTGCGCCTCTGCCGTTTAACGCATTTACGTTGACTGCTGCAAACCACACGCCGTTGACTGACGAATCTATACAAGAATGAACAATATTTAAAATCGAGCACAATCTATCTCAATGGCACGGCTATTTTGTAGGGATAATGTGCATAATTCTATATTGATTAATGTTGTCTGACATCATCATTCACTCGCAGCGATGTATATTCTCCAAATCACAGTGGTGACAGAGAAGATGACAAGAATACGAATACAAAATTACACAGCAATGAAACATGAGTGAAGCGTACTCAATCCGATGTGGACCTGTTTAAGCAGCATTTTACAACAACAGAACCTCCCGGTTAGTTTTAGTAGACAACCATGTATATATTGCTGGGGATATAGTAATCTGTCCCTGGAACCTCACTGGCCAAAAAAAGGACAGTAGTGAAGGAGTGAGTGAGTGAGTGAGTGAGTATGGTTTTACGCGGCTTTTAGCAGTATTCCAGCAATATCACGGCGGGGGAAACCAGAAATGGGCTTCACGCATTGTACCAATGTCGGGAATCAAACCCGGGGCTTCGGCGTGACGAGCGAACGTTTTAACCAATAGGCTACCCCCGACCGCCCCACGAAGGACAGTAAAATAACTGAACGTATCACAGAAAAAGATTTACAACTAGTATATTTCGTATTTCTGATTCCCACACGTGAAATCAAGAGACTAAAATATGGTGGCGCTTAACTTTTGTGCATGTGTATATATGATGTCTTGAAATACATTTAGTTATCCCTTGTGATGGATAAATCTATAGTCAAACAGAACATGTGTGGAAGACAAAATAGAGAATCTGAAAAACTGATTAACTGTTAATGTTTAGTTTGGTTGTTGATATATTTTAGTGCTGTTGAAGTAGAATCGTTTCTGCTGTAAAATTGAACAGTTATCTGGTAATCTGTATGAGATAGTCCTGGATCCAACGATGGTGGCACTGGCAAATCATCAGAAGTTGAAACTAGATCTGTGTCAACGTGCCTTCAATTACTTTTGTAACGAGAACCAGAGATTTGTTGAGAAGCCATGACGAAAGAAAACATATGTGACAACCCTACTCCCCACCCACCATGGAGTGTCAACATACACTATAGGGCTACAGGCGTGCTATACGCAAGCTATATCAACATAGGTAGCTAATAATGTCACACAGAATAAAAGTCAGATTGGTTCTGCCTTTTAACAGTCATTTGAAGACAATTGGAACCTGGAGGTCAATAATGCCAGTTTGGCCAATGCGCCACTGCTTTCTGGCATAGGACTCTAGGCAAGGTTGTCATGTACCACATTTACTGTGTGATACACTTATATAATCAAAATTGAAATGCACAGAGCACGGTATGACCAGCCGATTGATAGAACCGGGCCCATTCTACCACCCGTCTAGATGAAGAAAGGATCAAAGTGAAGTGTTGGGCAAAAGGAACACCTGTTCCTGGCTCCAGTGCCTTCAACCACTCCCTTCCTCCACCGACACAGGGGCGCAACCCATGGCAAACAAGTTGCCCAATTCGGTCGCCTCTTACGACCAGCAATGAGGTGCTGAGGACACATTCTATTCGACCCCGGGTCCCCACTGGGGAAATGAATTATAACGTCGCTGTCAAGATTATTCCATTAATATAGCAACGTTTCTGCACGTGTGTGTTGCTGCTTGTACTAGCCTGGAATTATACTGGTTTTATTGTGCTCGCCCACTGAGATGCCGCAGTTTAACACGGTAGCCTCACTCAGTCACAATCCACTGACTCTGAGTCGACCCGTCCTTGTGTTATTCCCTGTGTGGCGGGATCCAGGCAAGGAAACAGAGGTGCCATCTTTAAAAATCGTTTGGTATGACACGGCCAGGAGATTGAACAATTGAACAACTCTCAAGGCGAACACCTTGCCCACTACACCCCTTCTCTGCCCACTAAGCAATTTTCACGATACGTTTGTGTTTTCACTCACCATTCGCAAATAGCTCAATACTATCGGCCGAGGAATTAAATCTGGTAAAATCAAGTTTCAAAGAGGAACCAGCTGGCACGGTGATTTGTACTGTACATTGTGAAGATAACCCATCTGTGTTCTGGAGTGTCTGGGGCGTTGAGTTGGCAACTAGCACTGGTCCACTACCACAAACTGAGAAAAACAACATTGTCTGATTATTATCCTAAAAGTTAAATATATAACTTTATTTTCAGTTTAAGGTATAAAGTGACATGCTGCCTTCTAGGTTGTAGGACTTTGGCATTTTATTTTGATTTGAAGGCGCTCCTTAATACACCATCTAATACAGTCAAGCCTAAAAGACAGGAATGTGACACAGCGTCCAGGTTTATTTTTTCTTAATTATCCTCTGATATTCACACGTAAGTCTTCAGAATTATTTATAAAAACATAAAATATGTATGTCTACACTTTTTAACATTCCAGTTTCTCATAAATACCATTTAAGAAATAGACAATTTTAAAATGGTTTAGTTCTCATCCCAGTGACCTGATCGAAAAAGACCTAGAAACACAACACACCAAAGTAGAAATAATAGCAGGCTACTTACTGTCGACCTGTGCTCCTGCATCCAACACTAGCACCCAGACTGAAACACACAGCTTTAGGAGGATCTGCATCTACGGGAACATAAACATTATAATGATAATGATGATGATAGTTGTTTATAATGATGATGATCACCATATGTTAACATCTTTTGGTATGACGAGGTCGGGGACCATGGCGTGATTAACAAGGAGGTCTTTCATGATTGAATTCAATCGTGCACTATTGCACATATTTATTTATCTGAAGATCCTCTTGTGAAGCATGTCAAGACTGAAAACAAGTCTGAAAGCAAAGTGCCATATCAAATCGACCATCAACCAGTCACTTCCCACTAGAAAACGTCAATGTGTGATTTTTTATCAAAGTGGATGTTCAACTTGACACAAACACAGTATCTAAGGCATGGTTCGATCCTCTTGTTACCGTCATCGCACGATCGCCTTTTTGGTTTTGACTCCAAGACCATCAATGGTACGACGCAGAATATGTAGAGGGCGTCATGGAAAATGATAATTACATATACAATTATTTGGAATACGCCCACATACAGAGTCAGACGTATCCAAGCGAACAAACCCGATAGGTTCTTTTTGATAAATCCAATGAAATCATTGTATGACTCATTTATCTGTTTCTTTTGAAACTAATGAGAATCGGGAGAAACAAGGCAAAGACACTATGAGGACCGTACTTACGTATACGAAATGTCAAGCTAGCTTCCCAAGTTGTTATACTCGCCATTCATGACAAGAAAAATCACGTTTCCTGGCGCTTAAAATAATGTTTGTATTAATTAAAATGCACACATTTCCAAATATTCCAAATCATTTTAACATGTATGCCTAGTTTGGTCTCATTTACGTCAGTGTCCATACCGTCCACTATCCTTGGAGGATAATGGTGACGTAGACGGCAAAACGACAATAACGATGTGCTGGATTGACTTTAAGAAATCATATGATTCTGTCTGTTTGGGAATGTTTGGACATGTTGTAGAAATTTACGTCAGTATCTTCATCGTCCACTATCCTGGAAGGTGTATCTTGCCACATATGTTAGCGGGTATAGACACAAAACCAAATAAAGACATGTACATGTGTATGCATGCAATTTGGAATAATACGGACAGTTTACAATCCTAGAGACATTCCACAGTAAGCCATGTTAGATCATGTTTTCACTGCTGTTTTATGTATGAGAATACAAGAAAGTACGTATTTGTCAGTCATTCAAATCTCGTATCTATTTTTAGTATAAATCGTTAGGTGAGTGAGTGTGAGTTGTCAATTTCAGGTGCTTAAAATGCACTTTAATGAATCCTTGGAGTCTATAACCTTAAGAAACGTTGTAATGTTATTAATACGAAAATCAGAAGAAAAGCAGTAAAGCATATATTTTGAGACCGGAAGTAGCATGTTCGAGGCAAAGCTTTCGCTTTGTTTACCATCAAAAGCCTGACAGTGATGACATTTCTTCAAAACATGACAAAGTCCCTATCAGTCACAACATGAGAGATATTTACCACTAATGTGTGTACCGAACTCTCAAACCTATTCTCCAATCACGACCGACCACAAGAATACATATAGATTTGGACCTGTCAAGATCAGGGTTAGAACAGATCTGCAACAAATCAACGCTTATATTAAATGGTGACTATGGTTGTCATTTTATCGCAATTGTGTGGATTGATGTTCGTGATGTCAATCACTGGGTTGTCAGGTCCAGACTTGATTTTTTTTTGCATGACCTCCGTCATATAGCTGGCATATTGCTGAGTGAGGCGTTCAACAACAAAACAAACAAACAAAGCATATAAATTTAACCGCTTATTTCAAATTCGAGATAAAAATACGAAGCACCATCTCGAACACGGATTTGGTCCCAATCTGACTTTACAATAGAACTGTGTACCATGATATCGGAATTTTAATTTGCCACCGTGACAGCTTTAAGAAATCTTAATTAGAATTTTACTTAACTGTAAACAATTGTCCTCGATACAGGATGAGGAATCCTAATGAAGACTAAGAAATTGATCATTTGTAACATTGTCAAACTTAGTTTCATCCACAGAAACCACAGACTTTTTTTGCAACACAAGCCAAACACTTCTGATAGAGACTATGTTGAGAATGTAGAGGGAAAAGGTCTTCACTTTGAGCACCTTGTTTTCTTTAAGTACCGCGATCTGGGACACTATAAAGCAGTATTTAGGTAGATATAATACTAGTCTATAGATGTGAATCCATTTCATGATACGTATGTCAGGTTTGATTTGATTTTCACAGCCCTGGCCAAGTCGGACCGAAAACTTGCGTAACTGTTGAGAGTATAGGGAAAAGAGGTCTACTTCAACCAACGTGTCTGCTTAAATACGATGAACAGTGACATTATAAAGTGGATTTTACTTATATATAGTACTATCCCAAAAATATAAACGCTATGCCGACAGATGGAAATTGGTATCACGATAGCTAGAAGTATTTGATACGTTTCAAATCTTATTTCGTTTAACGATTGCTATTTTACATGTTACCTAGATCAGCGACGCTTACCAACAGCTCCACTTTCTGGTTTTCAAGCGATTTACTCCGAATTACTCAAATATAGTGCACGTTTTTGGTTGGTGATTGTTCAATAATGTTATGTGTGTATGTTGCATAAATAATATGTAGGTATGGTCGCCGATAATGATGTATATAGCCAATAACACTTTGGCCCGTCTTGGGCCGGGCCAGCAGGTAATACTAAAAACGGATTGTAGAATAATAAAACGAAACGTGCATATCTAGCCAGATCTCAAATGCCCACAAACGTATAGTTTTGCTCATTTAATTGAGTTTGAATGAAAATGCATCTTCAACAATGTAATAAACTGGTAATTATGACTACATACCGTGAGTCCTTGTAGAAAAGTCAGTGTCGTGACTGTGTGTTTTCTTTGATGAGAATGTTTCTCACCAACATTAGCATGTAGGGGTCCTGGGTAGGAAAGACAGTGTTTTGACTACGCTTTCACTACTCTTCTTTCACTAATTAACGTGTTGGGCATCCCTCTACTAATTCATGTTAAACCAACACAGGATGTTTTCGGGAAGTGGATATTCGCGAAGGTCATAGGGCTTACACGACACGTGTTAATAACTGTCCTAGCACTTGATATATCTAAAGACTAGTATTATATCAACCTATCTACCACTTTATTGTCTCATATTGGGGTAGTTAAAGAAAACACAGTGCTCAAAGCGAAGCCCTTTTCACTCTACCTTTTCAACATAGTTTCTATCAGTAGTGTTTGGCTTGTGTTGGGTCCGACTTGGACCTGGCTGTCAAAATCAACTTTAAACACACAGATGTATCATCAAATGTGTTTACATCTGAAGCTTAGTATTGTATCTACCTATATACAGCTTTATAATGTCACAGTACATCGTCTTTAAAGTAAGTTGTGCAGGTTAACCTATCTAGGTTTTTCTGTGTGCTTACACATCATCACGTCTTACTGTGTATAATTATTTGTTCTGATTCTAATACTGCTCCCATGTTTGTCAGTGGCCAATGATGGTCTGTTTTTTTATGGAATAGTATTTTGCATAGCAATTTTGACGATAAGTAGTATAGGTAATGGTTATTCTGCCGCAACAACACTGGAGCCAGATTTAAATACCTATACTGCTACTACAGAGGGAATTTCTTTATGTCAAAATGCTGATGCGATTCAACGATCGTCATGAGTCGTATTAAAAGAAACATGAATATTAATTAATAATGAATAAAATTAACTATCGCCCACCAGGATATTGGAAAGGTATAGGAGCATTACAAAAATTAGCCACTGCGGCTAAGGTATCTAAAGATGTGGCCAAGGATTGGTTAAAGAAACAAGCGATGTGGCAAATATACTTACCGGCACCGTGTTATATACCGCGGAAGCAGTTTGATATTTTTACAACGAATGAAGTTCATCAGGCTGACCTCTTGTTTCTTCCTCATGATAAGGTAAGATGCAAAACGTATAAATACACACGTGTTATATACCGCGGAAGAAGTTTGATATTTTTACAACGAATGAAGTTCATCAGGCTGACCTCTTGTTTCTTGTGGATCCCCGCCCATGTAGGAATTTACGGCAACGAAAGCGCCGATAAAGCAGCTAAATCATCTCTCAAAATACCAGAAATAAGCATAAACCTACCCATCTCAAAATCAGAAATTTAAAGTGTAAACAAACAAAAAATAACCAAAAAATGGCATAATCAATATCAAAACTCAAATAGCCAAATCAAAAAAGTGCTCAGAAAACCACTTGCCAAACCTAAAATCGTACACCCCTAAAAAAAATTGACAGATTAATTACAAAACTCCAAACAGGACACACTAACCTAAATAACCACCTAAAAAAACTTTAAAGGCACACCACAGGCAACTGCCCCAAATGCAAACAACCTGACACCACAGAACACGCACTCATCCACTGCACCCACTACCAAACACACAGAACCACCCTCAATCTAAATAAGGTTCCTACTCAGGATGAAATACTAAACCCTCAAAATAAACTAGAAAACTTCAAGGCCCTAGGCGTATTCCTAATCAAAACAGACCTAATTAAGCGCATCTAAAAACTAATTAATCTACCAATCCAAAATCCAATAAACATACAAACACCCACCTCACCCGGCTCCCTTAGTTCCCTCCCACCTCGGCATTTATTCCAAATTTAAAAATTCCAAAACTTCAATATAAGCAACCCCTAAAAGCCCCCTCTTTGGTTGCACACACCACTTTCACCCTTTTCGGAATACACTAAATGGTCTGGCCAGGCCCGTGTGCGAAATACGCTACAGTCGGAAAGCGCACGTTAAATCTTCTATATCAGTCAGTCGGTTATCTACCACAACCCCTACATCCCATTTCCCCTACAACCCAGTTCCCCTACAATTAGTTAAAACAACACGCGGCATTTACCTGTCTGGTATTATGAACTCACCTAAAGGAGAGATTAAGGTCTGGAGTAGAGGTAGTAGAAATGAAAGGGGTAGAGCTTTAGGGGACTAGGGGAAGTTTAAAAAAAGTAAATAATGTAAGTGTAATGAAAGATGCCTATATGATGAGAAGACAATTTTTAAAAATTACAAAAAATAACAATAGGAAGAAAAAATTATTACACTTAGAAACTGAGATGGACGATTTACAGTTGAGATGGCTAGGTTTAGTATATAGATACTTGAAACTGACTAACATGACATCGGACCAATGTCCCCTAGAAAATGGCACTCCACAGGGCAGTATCCTCAGCCCCACCTTCTTCAATATAATGATAAACGATCTATTCGAGAGCCTATCCCCTAAAGTAAACACATCAAAATTCGCGGATGATGGAGCCATCTGGATCCACACTAAAAGCATGAAAATGGTCAAAAATTTACTCCAAAACTCTCTTAATAAAATACAACAATGGGCTGACAAATAGGGCTTCTCCCTTAACTCAGAAAAAACAACAGGAATAGTATTCAAACATAAAAACATGAAACCCGCCTCCCCAATCCTCCAGCTAAACAATCAAACAATCAAATTTCAAAAACAAACCAAATTCTTAGGACTTATGTTCGATGAACATCTCACCTGGGATGCTCACATCCAAAACCTAATAACTAAATGCAGTAAAGACCTAAACACCCTATGATGTCTAACTGGCTCTAACTGGGGAGCCTCCAAAGATACCCTCCTCTCTCTCCACATATCACTAATTAGATCAAAACTAGACTACGGCTGCGCCATATACAACAACCTAAACAACTCTCTATCTAAAAAACTTGACTAAATACAATATCAGGCTCTCAAACTGATTACATGCACCCAACATGGCACCTCCTACACCTCACTTCAGGCCTTAACAGGAGAAATGCCACTAAGTCTCCGCAGGGAACAGCTAAGCTTAAATTTCTGGGCCGCGTCCCATTCAAACCCTCTCATCCAAAACTTAATAAACCAAAACATCAGCCCCAAAAACCAAGCTCTAGCTCGTAAACACCCCTTACTTACCCCATTATCCCAAAGAATAACAAACTACCTAAATGAACACCAAATTAAAAATCTTAAACAAAACTGCAAACAATCAAATATCTTCACCCCTAAACTTAAAATACCCAAAATAGACACAACACCAGCTAGCCAAATAAATAAACAAACCGACCCAAACATAGCTAAAACTACCACACTAGCATACATACACGAAAATTGGCCAAATTGGTGTCACATTTACACGGACGGATCCTCAGATCCGACCTCCAAACAAACAGGTTTCGGAGTCCATACCACACAACCAACTAAAACCACACAATCCTTCCGACTGTCAAACAACCAATCAATATTCACGGCAGAACTAATGGGCATGGCCTCAGCCCTCCATAATCAAGAATCCAAAAACCACAAAACAAATACTAATACTTACTGACTCCCTACGTGGACTGCAAGCCCTCCAAAACAAAAATACCAAACCCGACCTCAATTAATAAATCAAATACTTAAAAGCTCCAACGACCTAACTAAGGCAGGCAAACAAATAACCTTCTTGTGTGTACCCGCCCACGTAGGAATATACGGTAATGAAAACGCCGATAAAGCAGCTAAACTATCCCTCAAAATCCCAGAAATAAGCTTAAACTTACCCAGCTCAAAATCAGAAATTAAAAGCGTAAACAAGCAAAAAATCACCAAAAAATGGCATAACCTTTATCTAAACTCAAATAGCCAAATCAAAAAAGTACTCTGCAAACCAGTAACCAAACCAAAAATTCTCCATCCATAAAAAAAAATCGACAGAGTAATGACTAAACTCCAAACAGGACACACCAACCAAAATAACGATCTAAAAAAAATTAAAAAACATACTACAGGTAACTGCCCACACTGCAAACAACTAGAAACCCCAGAACACGCACTCATCCACTGCACACACTACCTAACACATCGAACCGCATTAAAAACCACCCTCAATCTAAACAAGGCTCTCACTCTAGAAGCAATACTAAACCCACAAAATAAACTAGAAAAATTCAAGGCCTTAGGCGTATTCTTAATCAAAACGGAACTAATAAAACGCATCCAAAAACACTATAATCTACCAAATCAAAATTACATAAACAAATAAACATCCAGCATACCCAGCTCCCTTAGTTCTCCTCCCTAACCCCATCGGCATCTATTCCAAATCTCAAAATTCCCAAATTCTATATAAGCAGCCCCTAAAGCCCCCTCTTGGGTTGCACACACCACTTTTGCCCCTTTTGGAAACACATTAAATGGCCTGGCCGGGCCTGTGTGCGAATTACGCATCAGTCGGAAAGCGCACGTTAAATCTCCAAAGTAAGTAAGTAAGTACTAACATGACATCGGACCAATGCCCCCTAGAAAATGGCACTCCACAGGGCAGTATCCTCAGCCCCACCCTCTTCAATATAATGATAAACGATCTATTCGAGGGCCTATCCCCTAAAGTAAACACATCAAAATTCGCGGATGATGGAGCCATCTGGATCCGCACTAAAAGCATGAAAATGGTCAAAAATTTACTCCAAACATCTCTTAATAAAATACAACAATGGGCTGACAAATGGGGCTTCTCCCTTAACTCAGAAAAAACAACAGGAATAGTATTCAAACATAAAAACATGAAACCCGCCTCCCCAATCCTCCAGCTAAACAATCAAACAATCAAATTTCAAAAACAAACCAAATTCTTAGGACTTATGTTCGATGAACATCTCACCTGGGATGCTCACATCCAAAACCTAACAACTAAATGCAGTAAAGACCTAAACACCCTAAGATGCCTAACTGGCTCTAACTGGGGAGCCTCCAAAGATACCCTCCTCTCTCTCTACATATCACTAATTAGATCAAAACTAGACTACGGCTGCGCCATATACAACAACCTAAACAACTCTCTATCTAAAAAACTTGACTAAATACAATATCAGGCTCTCACACTAATTACACGCACCCAACATGGCACCTCCTACACCTCACTTCAGGCCTTAATAGGAGAAATGCCACTAAGTCTACGCAGGGAAGAGCTAAGCTTAAATTTCTGGGCCGCGTCCCATTCAAACCCTCTCATCCAAAACTTAATAAACCAAAACATCAGCCCTAAAAACCAAGCTCTAGCTCGTAAACACCCCTTACTTACCCCAATATCCCAAAGAATAACAAACTACCTAAATGAACACCAAATTAAAAATCTTAAACAAAACTGCAAACAATCAAATATCTTCACCCCTAAACTTAAAATACCCAAAATAGACACAACACTAGCTAGCCAAATAAATAAACAAACCGACCCAAACATAGCTAAAACTACCACACTAGCATACATACACGAAAATTGGCCAAAATGGTGTCACATTTACACGGACGGATCCTCAGATCCGACCTCCAAACACACAGGTTTCGGAGTCCATACCACACAACCAACTAAAACCACACAATCCTTCCGACTGTCAAACAACCAATCAATATTCACGGCAGAACTAATGGGCATGGCCTCAGCCCTCCATAATCAAGAATCCAAAAACCACAAAAAAATCCTAACACTTACCGACTCCCTAAGTGGACTACAAGCCCTCCAAAACAAAAATACCAAAAACCGACCTAAATGAATAAATCAAATACTTAAAAGCTCCAACGACCTAACTAAGGCAGGCAAACAAATAACCTTCTTGTGGATACCCGCCCACGTAGGAATATACGGTAATGAAAACGCCGATAAAGCAGCTAAACTATCCCTCAAAATCACAGAAATAAGCTTAAACTTACGCAGCTCAAAATCAGAAATTAAAAGCGTAAAAAAGCAAAAAAGCACCAAAAAATGGCATAACCTAAAAAAACACCTAAAAAAATTAAAAAAACACATTACAGGTAACTGCCCACACTGCAAACAACCAGAAACCCCAGAACACGCACTCATCCACTGCACACACTACCTAACACATCGAACCGCATTACAAACCACCCTCAATCTAAACAAGGCTCTCACTCTAGAAGCAATACTAAACCCACAAAATAAACTAGAAAACTTCAAGGCCTTAGGCGTATTCTTAATCAAAACGGAACTAATAAAACGCATCTAAAAACACAATAACCTACCAAATCAAAATCACATAAACAAACAATCATCCTCCATACCCAGCTCCCTTAGTTCTCCTCCCCAACCCCATCGGCATCTATTCCAAATCTCAAAATTCCCAAATTCTATATAGGCAACCCCTAAACCCCCCTCTTGTGTTGCACAGACCACTTTCGCCCCTTTCGGAAACACATTAAATGGCCTGGCCGGGCCCGTGTGCGAAATACGCATCAGTCGGAAAGCGCACGGTAAATCTCCAAAGTAAGTAAGTAAGTAAGTAAGTACTAACATGACATCAACATGTCTGGGCTTCGCTATGTTTAGTTTGTTATGTCACAGAGAGGAAAGCCCCAAGTCCTATTTGATGACAGGAAGAGAGTGTACAGAGAGGAGGAGAACCCTCTTGAATAGACGAGTTGAATAGAGAGGTGAAATCCCCAATGCAGTTTCTAGATGCGGTTGGCCATTTCCTCAGGCTGGGATAAAGAGTGAATTGAACATTTGAGATGAAATTTATTATGATGTATTATGAATTTTGAAAAATGAACATTTTATTATAATGTATTATGAACTTTGAATAATATCATAATCGTAATTTAATATTTATCTCAATCTATTCGTGTTTCTTGGGTTGTTCCATTGTATGAAATAGGTAACAGACTAGGGATTAGCAGTGCCATGGACCGTGAACTTTGTTGTCTTAAGCTGTAGGGGAAATGGGATGTAGGGGTTTTGGGAGGTTACCAGTCAGTCAGTCGTGAGTTTATGAGATCAGTAACTAAACTGTTAACAAAGCACGATGTCATAATCAGGCAAGTAGCTAGGTTACCACTACACTTTTACGTAACCCATCACCCTGTACATCTGCCTCATTAAAAAGTGATTTATCAAACTACCAATTGCTGATTTTGTTATCTTTTAATCTTCACTAATCCATAAAAATGCCACCCCAATTATCTTTTGATCTCCACTAATCCCTAAACATGGCACCCCAGTAGTATTAAACGGAACCACCCGCTATCAAATTGGTATATATCTATGTACATAAACCCATCAACGGTTTTTGATTTAGCATCTGTTAACAGAAGGGTTTACCATGTCAGTGTCATTCTCCAAACACATACGGTAATTATGTACTTACATCTAGGCCCATAATGTCCAGTCTCGCACAGTTTAACAGTGCACGCGGCTAATTTAATTACCTGGCACCTTTCACTTCCTCTCACCTGATGGGTGTCACAAAGTTTAACTAAGTACAAAATTATAGAGTCGCATTCTATGCAACCACACCCCGTAATCTAGCTAAATTGCATAAAACCGTATCTAAACAATCTATATAAATCAATACCGGTCTATGTGCAAATACCGTCCAGCCTACCACCATACAATGCAATCTGCAGCAATCTGCAGCAATCTGCAGCAATCTGCCTCCTCAACCGCACCTTCATGTATCCAGTCGCACACAGATTCCTATGCTATCTCGCAGTAGAGATGTATATCAACTGGGAGCTTTTTAGACACCTGTACTTCTATCTTAACGACTTCAACATCGAAATGTTGAAGCTGCATGTGGCTTTTGAACTACTAAAACGCTTCTACATCAGGGATGAAGAAAAGAAGGAACGGTAAGTGCTAACACAACTTATTGCATCTTGCAATCTTATTTAACATATTAGCAAGAGTCCCGCCATTTGTGTGCTTTATAATGTGTATGATGATCAATGTTTAAACACGGCTTCTTCTCATTGCAGCCGAAGAACCACTACGGGAGATTTTCTGCTGAGCCTTCAGCTACCAGTACACAAAATGGCGTGTAATCACACACCCCTCAAATTAAGTCACAACACCCCACAGCGTGAGTGAGTGAGTGAGTGAGTGAGTGAGTAAGTTTGCTTTTAACGCCGCTTTTAACAGTATTCAAGTTATATCACGGCGTGTCAGCTTAATGTGTGAGGAAAGCCCGAAGTGATGCAGGTCTCAGACGTTTACCACTTTGGTGAAACCCATGAGCACGGGTATGGTGCTGACAAACCTAGAAACATAATTTAGGCGAACCGGGATTTGAACCCACAATCATAGGTTTCTGGCGTGCCCAAGGGACGCAACTCTGCACAGCGAATCGCCGTGCCTAAAGACCAATAATTGTGAAATGTTAAAACAAGTTTACATTAGAAATTAGCCTCTACTCCAACTTATCCTATACCCGACTCAATTTATTGTGATAACATGCTTTGAAGTAAAATATATGGAATTAAACACACATCGTCTCATACAAACACAAATAGTTGTTAAATGTTGAAACAAGTTTACCTTAGAAATTAGTCCCCTACTCCAATTTACTCGCCGACTCTGATTGGCAGACACAGCTAACTTATTGTGAATGTATTATACGCTTTAAAGTACTCAATGTCAAGCTGAAACTGTATTTAAGAATCCTAACATGGTGCTATCAGATCACAATTTTTCCCATGGCCTTTCGATGTGTCATTTGAACAAGTTGAAAGGTTTTACAAGAGAAATTTGTCAGCAGTAACTGATGCTATTTCTGCCCTTACATTACAACAAATAAATCAGCCAATATTGAACTATTTTATTGATATGTGGCAACATACTTCAGGCTGTACATTTTACAAATAGGTTAATATCTATGTCATCTTGTTCCTCCTAATATCTGAGCAGTTGCTCGCTACAATTTCGGAACTTCTTTACAGCTACAGACAGAAAATACTAGAACAGTTTACTACTACAAATCAAACACTGTATGGGTTTTACTGAAAGTGTTGCCACAACTGAAAATCTTCAAATACCTGTATTTGGCTATAAATTTGACTATTGTTTCTGTGAAATTATCTATTCCTGCCTCAGGTAAGGATGTATTCAAAATCTTTATTCAGTACAGTACAGGCCACAGGCCCTTTGTACAAAATGTATGGCATATTTATGGCAACAGTCACAATGATAAAATACGTGTTCTTTCTTCTTTACTGTGATACAGATATTTAGCGATATTAATAATCAGCTTTGTGTTGGTTGTAGATAAAAGAATGTTAAACTTATGGACATTTGGGTGTAAATAATATCTTGAAAGAATATAGAGATGGCGTAGGTGAGTGTATGCAGGGCACACTAGCAGGAAATGAAACTCGTTTTCTATTAGGCCAACTTGAAATAGTTTGCAAAATCTTTGTTTCGCGAGGGATATTAAGTTTTCTACCAGTTTCTATTTCCAGCCAGTGTGCACTGCATCTAAACCTTGACATATATGACCGGAATTTACTCACGGTTACACAAAACAAATATTCTTCACACTTCAACGTTTATTTAAAATGAGAATAGAAGGACATTTTGGAGCTATTACATAAACTTCTGTGCCATATTTGTTGAAAATTATCTTTCAAACGTTGAAATAACATCGAAGTAAATACCTGTACGGATTTTAATAAGTTGATTAGTACCATTTTAGCTTGAACTGCTATGTTGGTTAAAGCTTGTGTCCCTGAAAGCCTGCTGCTAAAAAACAAACCTAAATATTTATATCCTTGTCTGACTTCCACAAGTTGTCCATTTAGATACCATTTTTCACTTTTTTTCAGCCGCCCACCTTTCTGAAAAACTACAATTTTAGTTTTTTCAATGTTAACTGACATACTCCAGTCCACACAATATTTATCTAAGATAGATAGTTCCTTCTGTAGTCCCCCAATAGTGTCTGAAATTAAAATCAAATCATCTGCAAAGAGCAATATTTAAACTTGTATAATATCAGGGTGTATCTGTACTCCATATAGCTGCTCCTGTTCCATTGTGTGTACAATTTCATTTATGAATAATTGAAATAAGAAGGGGCTTAAAACGCAACCTTGTCTTACATCTAAATTACATTGAAATTGGTTTGACAACAGGTTGTTACTTCTGACACATGCCTTGACATTACCATAAATTGACTTAGGTGATTTAGAGTTTTTGAGAGAATTAATACTGTCAATAATTTCATCTTTTGTGATTGGTCCATCCAGGATGTCGCGGGAGATTTCCTTGCTTTCTATTATTAGTGGTTCAGCTTCGTCGTTTAAGAAATCACTATCTTCTTCAATGGCAGATTGATTAAATAAATGTTCAAAGTATTCCATCCATTCTTTTGAATCTATGGGATTATAGTTACTTTTCGTATTCTGCAAGTCCTTGATGTTCTTCCAGAATGACTCAGTAGTTTGCTCCAGTGTGGTACGTTTACTGGTCATGTAATCCCCTTGTTTTTTTTCTACAAATAGTCTTATATTCATTCCTAATTTGATGGTAGTTCAGCAAGTCTTCATTGTCTTTAGTTTTCCTAAATTTGTTCAGTGCACGACAGCGTTCGTGTTTCATTAACAGACAGTCATCATCATGCCACGGGTTTTTATTGTTTTACAAATATGTTGATGATTGTTATTATTATTCCACGTTTTTTTAACATACATGCTGCTGAAAGAATTGCCTCTGTAAACGTTGATACACTCTTGTCTATGTCAGTAAGAGCTTCCAAGCTCGCTTTTTCCAGATTCGTTGCAATTTCGGGCGATTCCATATTATGTATGAACTGTTCCTGCTTGTTATCCACCCAGGTGTATCGAACACGACGGTCTGTTGATTGCGTTTCCGCGAAGCATTTTACCACAGGCGTTGTCATAGTTACAGGTAGATGTAGAGAGTCACATCGAGGCACAACCTCAAAATCACATATATGATAAAAGAAGTCAGATGAGCATACAACATAATCTATGGTACTACAATCATTAGGGCTGACATAAGTGTACTCTCCTATTTGGTTATCCGCCCCTAGTCTACCATTCACTATGTGAATGTCTAATAGTAAGCGTAACTCAAGTAGGCTTGTTCCATACATGTTGACTACTTTATCGCAGGAATATCTTGGTTGGCAGAACCTTGGAAAATAATCTGAGTAACACCCATTATTATCAAGGAATGGGAAAATGTCATCTTCTAAATAATCTACTTTTTCGCCTGTTCTTGCATTAAGGTCTCCCATCAAAACAATAGGAATATTTGGATATTTGCCGAAACAGTTCCAGAATATCATTTTGAAGTACTTCAATACCATTCTTGTTTTCCTTATTTTCATACCATCTGGAACGTTCAGGGTGTACATATGAAAAGACATACAGGATATTATCTGTCAAATTTAGCATTTCTTTTGAGAAAACAATGCATATGCTATGTTCAAAAGTAACAATATAAAGAAAATTTCTTACTAAAAGGATAATTCCACCTGATAAACGCCCATGTTTAGAAAGTCTGGTTGCAGGCACACTATATAACTGAAAATCAGAAAAAATAGCACTGAAGTCTTTTTCTGTAGTCCATGTTACAAACAAAGCTATAATGTCAAAACTGGTAACAAAGGATAAAAAAATCATCATCACGTTTTTTATTTTCAAGTCCGTCCACATTCCATGAAAGGAATGACACTTTGTATTGTCTATCACTACTCTCGGGGCCCTGGCCACGCCGCTTTTTCCCAGTTCTTCCTTTAGAATTCGATCGTAGCGACAGCTGGTTAGTGTCTGTGTTGATTCCTCTACCTATGGATCCTGGGCCCCTGCGCCCCGAGCCTCTACCCCTAGTCTGATTTGGAGTTTTGTTGGTGGGATCGGTTGTGTGGACTGGGAACGAATTGGACTCAGCCTTGTCCTCGTTGTCCAAAATGAATAGCCTACCTCCCTTGTAGTATCCGCGCTTGTTCTACTCTCTCAAACGTTTCAGTTTGTCACGTTCATTTCTTGTCAGATCATTTGCAAGCCCGATATTAGACGTTTTGAGGTCACCTCGCATCTTTAGAACTCTAATTTTAATATCATTACAGACAAATCGGACAATTACTGGTCGTGGTTTACCGCTTACTCGTACCCCGAGACGGTGTGATCGGACAATATCAGTTGCAAGTATCGGTTCATCCCTGTTAACAGAGTCCAATAGTTCCAATACACCTTGTTTACAATCTTCAGCTGTTTCATCCCTGACCTCTGACATGCCGTATATGATGACATTGTCCCGCCTACTATAGGCCTCTAGCCTATCAACGGCCTCCATGACGCTGTCGAGACGCTCGTCCATCACGTCCATTTCGGAAATCTCCTCTTCTGTACTTTGCAGTCTGTCTTCTATCTCGTTGTAACGTGCTGTAAGGGATTCCAAATCAGATTTTATTTGCTTATTGTCTTCACGAACTTCTGTAAAAAAGCTTAGTGATTCAGACACTTGGCTATTTATGTCTTCACACATCACCTCCAGTGAATAGTATTTCTTTTCAATGGCTATCATCTGTGTTCGAACTTCACTCACTGTTGCACATATTTCTTTCTTGTTTTCCTCCATTTTGTTGAACAGTGCATCCTTCAAACCCATTATCTGTTCCTCCACCGTCGGGCCTGGTTGCTGTTCAATATCACCAGCAATGAGAAGTAGTCTTCTCAAGACAGTACTTATTACCAGGCAGACTGAAGGTGACAGATCACCATTTATTGTACTCGATGAGTGGCGGAATAAGGGGGTAAACATGTCAACACTGTCAAAAGGGGTGTACAGTACGAACAAGTTGAGTTTTTTGGCACAAAATAAAGTAGCATTGCCATGTTCAATCTCATTACCAACTGCACGTACACACGAAACGCCAGCTGTAAAAATCGCCAGTAAAATCCCCATACACGAAAATCGAAACATCAAGTCATTCATCCATGACCAGCGCGACATGGGGTCATATTCATCAACAACAATACCTTTCAGTGAAGCAGGCTGTTTAAATGTCCCAATTCGTGCTCTCCACGTCAAAATATCCACACCCATGATACCAGAAGATGTTACCTTCTTTTGAACTGTGCTATGACTAAAATGTATCGCGGCTCACAACAGGGCGTCTGTGTAGTGATTTATTTATGTGCACACATATATCACAGATATACTCCTATGAAAGTTATTTACGAGTGATACACATAAGGACTTAAAGGTGGAGAATGTATTGATGTCAACTTCTTTATTCTGATCACAACAATTCTGCTCCAATTGCTTAGATCAATGCTCATATTGTCAACCATATTTGCCATTTTTATACCATATTCATGTGTATAATAATACATATTATTTCTAATAATGGCGTAATTTGGACACACAAATATAAAGTAACCCAATACTTGCCGTAACAGGCGACAATGCTTGTCTAAAGAGTTGACTAAAGCGATCAGGTGGCGGTCAGGCTCGGTGACTTGGTTGATGCATGTCATTGATCCCAAGTGTGTGGGTCGATGCTCATGATGTCAATCACTGGACTGTCTGGTCCAGACTCGATTATTTACATATAGCCGGAATATTGCTTGAGTGCGGCATAAAACAACAAACCAAATCATAAGTGCGGGATGGGTCATTTGAAATTAGCAAGTTTTATGTGACCTTCAATCAGTACAACCTGATCTGAGTCTTGAAAAGATATGACTTTGATACAGTGAAAATTTGCATCATGATAGTTTCAACTCTAGATACAGTTAATCTGTTTTTTTTGTACAGTTTCTGTTTATTAAATGTATATGTTGTTCAAATAAGCTTTGCCTCTTCACCAACACTATTCCTCTTTTGGAATAAAAAGTGTCTAATAATTCAAACACAGTTACTACTAATCATCCTAGTGAACACAACAAAAAAATGCACATCAAAAACTTCATTATTATTATTTCTGATCTCTGATAAAGTAGCAAAAAATGTTATCCAGCAAGATACTTTTTCTTGGTCCCAAGAAGCATGTTACATAGTCAACTGACTTGATAAGTTGAATAGCAGTCAGCGTGGTTGTAAATGCACAACTGACTAAGCTGTCACTACTCAATTAAGTAATTAACGGACAATTGCAAGCGCTAATACCCACCCGACACTAATTGCCCTGTTAATCCCTAGTCCACAATGAGTTGACATTGAGTTAATTTTGCTAATTAGCTGTTTTTAGAGTAGCAAGGTAATAAACATCAAAGGTGGGGCAGGCTTTGATCATGTGTTCTGTAGAAGAGATGATGTCACTTGTTTTATGTTTATTTAGGATTGGCTACATCCCTTGATCCTCCAGCTAAACAATCAAACAATCAAATTTCAAAAACAAACCAAATTCTTAGGACTTATTTTCGATGAACATCTCACCTGGGATGCTCACATCCAAAACGTAACAACTAAATGCAGTAAAGACCTAAACACCCTAAGATGCCTAACTGGCTCTAACTGGGGAGCCTCCAAAGATACTCTCCTCTCTCTCTACATATCCCTAATTAGATCAAAACTAGACTACGTCTGCGCCATATACAACACCCTAAACAACTCTCTATCTAAAAAACTTGACTCAATACAATATCAGGCTCTCAAACTCATTACACGCACCCAACATGGCACCTCCTACACCTCACTTCAGGCCTTAACAGGAGAAATGCCACTAAGTCTACGCAGGGAACAGCTAAGCTTAAATTTCTGGGCCGCGTCCCAATCAAACCCTCTCATCCAAAACTTAATAAACCAAAACATCAGCCCTAAAAACCAAGCTCTAGCTCGTAAACACCCCTTACTTACTCCAATATCCCAAAGAATAACAAACTACCTAAATGAACACCAAATTAAAAATCTTAAACAAAACTGCAAACAATCAAATATCTTCACCCTTAAACTTAAAATACCCAAAATAGACACAACACTAGCTAGCCAAATAAATAAACAAACCGACCCAAACATAGCTCAAACTACCACACTAGCATACATACACAAAAATTGGCCAAATTGGTGTCACATTTACACGGACGGATCCTCAGATCCGACCTCCAAACACACGGGTTTCGGAGTCCATACCACACAACCAAATAAAACCACACAATCCTTCCGACTCCCAAATAACCAATCAATATTCACGGCAGAACTAATGGGCATGGCCTCAGCCCTCCACAATCAAGAATCCCAAAACCACAAAAAAATCCTAATACTTACTGACTCCCTAAGTGGACTACAAGCCCTCCAAAACAAAAATACCAAAAACCGACATAAAATTGATAAATCAAAAACTTAAAAGCTCCAACGACCTAACAAAAGCAGGCAAACAAATAACCTTCTTGTGGATACCCGCCCACGTAGGAATATACGGTAATGAAAACGCTGATAAAGCAGCTAAACTATCCCTCAAAATCCCAGAAATAAGCTTAAACTTACCCATCTCAAAATCAGAAATTAAAAGTGTAAACAAACAAAAAATCACAAAAAATGGCATAACCTATATCTAAACTCAAATAGCCAAATCAAAAGAGTGCTCAGCAAACCAGTAACCAAACCAAAAATTCTCCATCCATCCAAAAAAATCGACAGAGTAATCACTAAACTCCAAACAGGACACACCAACCTAAATAACCACCTAAAAAAATTTAAAAAACACACTACAGGTAACTGCCCACACTGCAAACAACTAGAAACCCCAGAACACGCACTCATCCACTGCACACACTACCTAACACATCGAACCGCTTTACAAACGGCCCTCAATCTAAACAAGGCTCTCACTCTAGAAGCAATACTAAACCCACAAAATAAACTAGAAAACTTCAAGACCTTAGGCGTATTCTTAATCAAAACGGAACTAATAAAACGCATCTAAAACCATAATAACCTACCAAATCAAAATCACATAAACAAACAATCATCCACCATACCCAGCTCCCTTAGTTCTCCTCCCCTACCCCATCGGCATCTATTCCAAATCTCAAAATTCCCAAATTCTATATAAGCAACCCCTAAAGCCCCTTTCATCCTTACTCACACACTCTTATCACTCTCACCAAATTAATCACAAAACCCCTAAATCCTTAAAAAAAACAACAACACTCAAACACACCCTTTAGTCTCAAACCAACACCTTACCCTCCCCCATCTCCTTAACACAGCACGCTCTCATTTCTATTCACTACCCACGCCCACCACTCAAACGCACCCTTTGACCCAACTCCTAAAAACAAAAAACACCTAATCCCCCCTTCTCCTAAACACAACGCACGCTTTTTCCTACTCACCACCCACGCCCACCACTCACCTATCACTCCACTCCTTCGACTAAATATTTCCTAATCCCAGCTTTCCACTTGTCTCACCAACCCCAGCCTTCCAGCAAAAAAATAAATCTCTAGGGTTCAGGCACCACACATCTCAACTCACCCAAATCAAACACCCCAAAACATGACAGACACACGCATCATCTCACACGCAGACACCCCAGATCCTGACTTACCCACACCCGCGGAAGCGCACAACACCTCCGGGAGGACAGTCGAAAACATTGTTCCGGACGAGTATGGCTCAGACATGGAACATACCACCCCCACCAAACCAGCCAACTCGCCTCCACAATACACAAACCCCCCAAAACGTAAGCTCGACTCATCCACTCCACCACCTTTTCCCACACCCACCCCGGCTTCCTTCATCACCACCTTCGCACATATATACTTTTTCGCCGCAGGCTCAGCATCAATCCTAACTAAACAACTCTCAGCAGACAGGATAGGTTTATGGTTTAAACGCGAAAAAATCCATTACAGCAACATCAAAAAAGCAAATAAAGGTTACCAAATAATATTCCCAAATCAAGATTCATTCAATGCAGCTAAAAAAATAGTATAAATTTTTCACGTAACCGTAACAAAACAAATTCCAAATTGGCAGCAATTCACCCGAGGGGTAATAAGAGTAAACCCTAGAGAAACAGCCGAAGACCTAGAACTCTACACCCAAGAAGCAAACACAAATCAATACCCTCAACCCCAAATAACAAGCACCCGCAGGATAACAACAAACAGAAACGGCAAAACGGCCCCTACATCAATCGTTATTGTAAACTTAAAAAAAACTGCTAAATTTCCTGAAGCCCCTAATCACATCTCTTTCGGTGCCCACACTAAACTAGAAGTTAAACCATACATCAAACAGGTCAAACATTGTTCTAACTGCCTTAGATATAACCACACGGCCACCCAATGTACATTCAAAAAAACTAAATGTAAAAAATGTGCCCAAACCGATTGCCCAGGTACATGCTCTCCCTGGTGCATCCATTGCAAATGCATAAAACATACATCACTCTCAAACCAGTGTCCGCACAGACATGCCCTAACACAACAGGCCAACAAACACATAAACATAGATTCGGCCAAAATCCAAACAAGAAAATATGCACCACCTACATCCAAACCTCTCCTCCCCACACCACACTCAAACACCACACACAAACTCTCGGATTCAATCTGGGGCAACCACATAGAAACCGCATCCACCACTTCCACACACCACCTCACACAGCCGCCTACCAACTCCCCCATAACATCAACACCCGCATGCAAAGCAAACAGCAAAACCACAGACACACAACGACCCTCAGCCAGACACTCTACAGCCCACAAGGCAACAACACTTCCCCACAAGCAACCACAACAAAAAAACTCAAACACTGAGGAAACCACAGCTACACCCAACACTCAAGCACAAACTCAACACCCCACACCACAAACACCTCCACAGGCCTCCCCAATGAAAACTCAAACAATAAAAACCAACCTAACCGACGAAGACGAGTATTCTTCCACCGAGGAAATAAATGAAATCACTTTCTCAGCCCCTAAAACCAACAAAAACTTCAGGCGCAAAAATCCTCAATTAACCAGCACTAAAACTCTTAATAACCTCACAATACTCCTAGCCTACATGCATAAGCAAAACTCACCAAATGCTAGTACTAAAGCTTTTCACTCAGTAGCACAAAAACTAAAACTCACAACTCTCTCCTTTGAGTTATTTCTCTCCCAACTTAGGGAAGCTACCAATTAAACAAAACCTAAAACTCAAAACAAACTAATAACCTCTCATCCCCCAAAATGGAAGGACTAAATATATTTCAGTGGAACGCCAACGGATTAGCCTCCCACGGCCAGGAATTAAAAGCTAAATTCAAACGAGACAAAGGTCCACACATAGTCTGTATACAGGAAACTAAATTCTCTACCAGATCTAAATTCACCCTACCAATGTATAACTCAATAAGAACTGACCGAGCCAAAACAAACCCAGGTAGAGCCGGAGGCGGCCTAATCATATACGTCAGGGAAGATTTAAGCTACAAAGAACTAAAAATAAACACACCGAACCTGGAAGCCAACGGTATCCAAATAACAAATAACAACCAAAAAATTAATATCATAAATATATACCACTGGGTAGAAAAACAGGTCAAACCTGAGGATTTAAACACCCTCCTCCAAATAGGCAATAAATCTACAATCTTCCTAGGAGACTTTAATGCCCACCTACCTGGGGTATAGAAGATAAAATAGATAAACACGGAAAACTCATCTCAGAATGGATAGAACAAAATGACCTAATACTACTAAATAACAACCAACCTACTAGATACGACAAAATACACCACAAAATGTCGGCTATCGACTTAACCATATGCACCCCAGATTTAGCCCAAAGTATTCAATGGGAAGTACACGGGGTACCACTAGGTAGTGACCACTTCCCCATAAATATAACTATAGGAGACGTAAACATCCCATCACCAGCCCCAAACCAGGAACCTAAATTCCACTACAACAAAGCCGACTGGGACAAATTTCAGGACATTTGCAACCAGGCTAACCTAGCTGACCTAGAAAGTAACGACCCCGAAATCTACTGTAAAAACCTCACAGACTATATAATAAACGCAGCTAAAAACTCCATTCCTTTCAAAACAACCAGCATAGGCAAACCCTCGGTTCCTTGGTGGAACGAGGAGATAGAACAAACTAGGCGTAAACGCAAATCCGCATTCAATAAAGCCAAACGTGACTTCAAACACCTAAAGATAGCACATGAACTAAATCACAAAGTACAAAGCTTAGTTAAAACAGCTAAAACAAGAGACTGGAAAAAATTTTGCGAAGAAATTAACCATCATACAGACGCCAGAACAGTTTGGCGCAAAATCCATGCCATTAGGGGCATTAAACGTCATAAAAAAACTCCCAACGTAAACAATTCAACAAACCCCACTGAAAAAGCTAATAACCTAGCAAATCACTTCTCGGCCGTCAGTAGCAATAGCAACTTCAACCAAAAATTCCAGGAACAACTAAAAGCAGAAACCAAATTTACCAAAGAGCCAAAAGATAATAACCTAGAAATTAATCTCCATTTCACAATGGAAGAACTACTCCACGTCCTACAAAATAGGAAAAAGGGCACAGCCCCAGGCTTAGACCTTACTTCATACCAGATAATTAAACAACTACCACCCAAACTACTCCAAACTCTTCTGAAACTCTATAACCTCATATATCTAAACGGACAGGTCCCATCACCTTGGAAACAAGCCCTGGTCATACCAATCCCCAAACCCAATAAACCAGCTGACCAGGCTAATTCATACAGACCAATCTCCCTAACTTCTAACTTATGCAAAGTAATGGAATCAATGGCCAAAAACAGGTTACAACACTACTTAGAACAAAACAACATAATAAATCCAGACCAAAGCGGTTTCACTCCTGGACGCTCAACCTTAGATAACCTCGCCCGACTAGAGCAGGACATTAAAACAGGCCAACTTAACAAACAATATACTACAGGCATCTTTCTAGACTTCTCCAAAGCATTCGACATGGTTTGGCATAACGGGCTAATACAAAAACTACAAAAATAGGACTTAAAGGTCAAATAATTAACTACATCCAAAGTTTCCTAACAAACCGCAAAATTACCGTGGGCATAGACCAAACGCTATCGGACCAATGTCCCCTAGAAAATGGCACTCCCCAGGGCAGCATCCTAAGCCCAACACTCTTCAATATTATGATTAACGATCTATTCGAGGGACTATCCCCCAAAGTAAACACATCAAAATTCGCGGATGATGGAGCCCTCTGGATCCGCACTAAAAGCATTAAAATGACCCAAAACTTACTACAAAAATCTCTAAATAAAATACAAAAATGGGCTGACAAATGGGGCTTCTCCCTTAACTCAGAAAAAAACACAGGAATAGTATTTAAACACAAAAATATGCAACCCGCCACCCTAAACCTCCAACTAAACAACAAACCAATCAAATTCCAAAAACAAACCAAATTCTTAGGATTAATCTTCGATGAACATCTCACCTGGGATGCTCACATTAAAAACCTTGTAACCAGATGCAGCAAAGACCTAAACACGTTAAGATGCCTAACCGGCTCCAACTGGGGGGCCTCTAAAAACACCCTCCTCTCACTCTATATATCACTAATTAGGTCCAAACTAGACTATGGCAGTGCCATTTACGACACCTTAAACAACTCTCTCATTAAAAAACTAGACTCAATCCAGTATCAGGCCCTAAAACTAATCACACGAACTCAACATGGCACCTCTTCCACCTCACTCCAGGCCTTAACAGGAGAAATGCCACTTAAACTACGTAGAGAACAACTTACCCTAAACTTCTGGGCCGCGTCCCAATCAAACCCACTAATCGAAAACTTAATAAAACAAAATATTAGCCCTAGAAACCAAGCCCTAGCCCGGAAACATCCACTACTTACGCCAATTTCCCAAAGAATAACCAATTACCTAAACGAACACAAAATAAATAATCTTAAACAAAACAATAAATCATCCAATATCTTCACTCCAAAACTTAAAATACCAAAAATAGACACAACACTAGCCGATACACTAAATAAACAGACCGATCCTAACATCGCTAAAACCACCACACTAGCATACATACATGAAAATTGGCCAAATTGGTGTCACATATACACAGACGGATCCTCAGATCCGATCTCAAAACACACAGGTTTCGGAGTCCACATTGCACAACCAACCAAAGACACACAATCTTACCGACTCCCAAACAACCAATCCATATTCACGGCCGAACTAATGGGCATGGCCTCAGCACTACACAATCAGCAATCTAAAAAACACCAAAAAATCCTCATCCTAACCGACTCCCTCAGTGGACTACAAGCCCTCAAAAATAAAAACACTAAAAACCGCCCCAAACTAATAAATCAAATACTCAATAGCTCAAACAACTTAACTAAGGTAGGTAAACAAATAGAGTTCATTTGGATCCCCGCCCACGTAGGAATCTTTGGAAATGAAAAGGCAGATAAAGCAGCAAAATTATCCCTTAAACTCCCAGAAATAAGCTTAAACTTACCCAGCTCAAAATCAGAAATCAAAAGTGTCACTAAACAAAAAATCAACCAAAAATGGCAAAATATATACCAAAACTCAAATAGCCAAATCAGGAAAGTACTCAAAAAAAACCTAAATAAACCCAAAATACTACACCCATCCAAAAAAATCGACAGAATAATTACCAAACTACAAACAGGCCACACTAAACTAAATAATCACCGTAAAATAGCTAAACTACACACAACAGGAAACTGCCCACATTGCAAACAACAAGAAACACCAGAACACGTACTCATTCACTGCACACACTACCAAACACACCGAACAACACTACAGACCACCCTAAATCTTAAAACCGGACTTACACTAGAATTAATCCTAAATCCGCAAAATAAATTAGAAAAATTTAAAGCCTTAGCCATATACCTAATAAAAACAGGACTAATTAGTCGCATTTAAACCCCAAATAAAATATTAAAACCAAAACTACCTTATTTGATAACCACCCAACACACACAGCTCCCTTAGTTCGTCCCCCACCCACTCTTGGCATTCTTTCCAAATCTCAAAATTTCAAAATTACTATATAAGTAACCCCTAAAGCCCCCTCTTGGGTTGCACAAACTCACTTTTCCCCTTTTTGGAAACACATTAAATGGCCTGGCCGGGCCCGTGTGCGACATACGCTTGCAGTCGGAAAGCGCACGCTAAATCTCCAATATAAGTAAGTAACCCCTCTTGGGTTGCACAGACCACCCTCGCCCCTTTCGGAAACACATTAAATGGCCTGGCCGGGCCCGTGTGCAAAATACGCATCAGTCGGAAAGCGCACGTTAAATCTCCAAAGTAAGTAAGTAAGTAAGTCCCTTGATGCTACCAAGGCAGCCCTTGAGATTTTCAGACAGTTAAGCTGAACACAAACTGATGTCTCCCTTGCAGCACACTATGTGTCAGACAAGGACTTTGAACACTCTGTGCAGATGCATATCAATGCATAAAGAACATTTGGTAGATTCAATAATGCCACGCAAGTCAAAGTTGGGTTTCATTGTATTTAGAAACAGACGATGGATCCAAAACTTTATAACAGTAATTATGATTAATTTAAATTTTGCCAGACCAATATTTTGGCAGATTTGCATGTTATTGTTAATCTTCATTAAGATAATTTTCAAAAAAGATAGGATAAAAATTTTAATGACAAAATATGATAATGAGTCATGAATATTTGAATTCAGAACAAACAGGGAGGGTCACCCCAAAATGTGAGAGTCTCTAGGGGAGGCTTTTGACAAAATGGACAATAAAATATAAAGTGCTTTGCATTTTCTTTCAGGGAGGGTAGTGTCAAAAATGAATGAGAACACACCGGTAAAACATGACCGGCCCCTTTAATGTAATATACATAGTTTTTAGTTGATGGTTCAGGTTGTACTTTTCAGTTGAATTTCTTATCACTGTCTTTGATGGACTACCAATTAACGGTAGATATTAAATATCCATAATAACATATATAAATACCTCTACAGTCTCATCCTAATTTGTCAAAATTTGAATTTCAATATAGCTTCCATTAATGAAGTAATGGATTTGGAGTGAATATCTATTGTCTGAATTCTAATGTACTTTCTTTTGTATTTGGTGTGCTAGAGTAGCCTAGTGGGTAAAACAGTCTCTGAAACCCGGGTTCAATTCACCACATGGGTACAATGTGTAAAGCCCATAGCTGGAATATTGCTAACAAGCTGCATGAAACTATACCAACTCACTCGCTCATTATGTTGTATTTTGAGATCACTTACATGACATGTGTTTTGATTATTATGAATAGTTCTGTTTTTATGTATAAGAACCTATGTACCTTAGTTTTGCATTGTCCTGTTTACCTGTCCTTACATTTTGATGTAATGCAAACATTCAAGCAAAATTCAGGTGAACCTTGTGGCGCTTAAGTTATTGTTTTAGAAGACCGGATACATTTTTGTATTTTCTGAACACTTTTCTGTTTGCAATGGCTTATTTACATGTTCAAACATTGGTTAAATATCAGTTGCAAGATAAATTGTCAATACCTCACTGTTCGAGAAAACAACTTTAAACATTTGTAAATATGTGTCGGTTTCATAATTTTTGACTAACAAGTTTCTAAAGATGTTATGAATTGTTTCAGGTACCTGGATTTCACAATCTGACACCAGCTACATTTAAGAAGATCTTGCTCACACAATTCAGACAAGGGACTCGCCGGATGATGAACAATCCTCCCGATAACAACCAACAGATTCACCTCAGAAAGTGATGATTCTGAATGAATTATGCCACATCAGTGTTATTGTAGGTGGTTTTATTATGACACTAATAAAGTCTGAATGAATTTATGCCAAAGTACTGTGACTATGTCCAGGTTGTGTACACTGATGCTGACTATACAAATCTGAATGACTTTTGTGGTTTACTGCAGAAACATAATTGACTTTAGATATTCTTCTTCAATGAAATTCTTCTGAGATTTGACTAATTTGTTTATTTAGAAAATGGCATTGAAGCGTCTGTTCTGTAAGGCCTTGCAAACACCACTGGTTACTTTATGCTAGCTCCTCTTCTTGCTTGATCAAATTTCATTGTGATATGTACCAATGAAATGCCATATAATCAATAAATAAGATTTTTTTCCAAAAACATTATTTTTTTGCTTCATTAGCATAAAGAAATATAATACTGATCAGCCATAACATAGGTGCTGAACAAATATAAAATGTCCTAATGACCTGAATGTTTTCCTACTATAAATACAGCTCACTTAACAAAAGTTGTACTTCCACCTTAGTAGACAAATGACATTGATATTTTGTCTGTACTTTATTTAGGTGTTTTCTATAGATGCCATTAGTCTTATGCACTAATTTGGGACAATTGTATTCTGTTTCATATTCCCATGAAACTACACTGTCCCGATATAATAAGTACTGATACCGTTCCAAACTAATCTTTAAACTCACCAGGGCCAAATGCCAAAGCACATAGCCAATGACTTTCCATTTTTTTCTGAGTGAGAATGCTGTTTTGCCACTTTGAGCAATATTGCAACAATATCATGGTGGGGGACACCAGCAATAAGCTTCACACATTTGTACCCATGTCGCGAAACAACTTGTGAACAATGCATGCCCACATATCTCAGTTTGAGGAGGATATTTACAACTAAAATAACACAGAATATTACAACAGCTATCGGTAATGCACAGGGTAACATTATTAACCAGAAACAAGACATGAAGAAAATTTGCATCCGGAAACCTTTCGGAAACCTTCCAGATGCCTTCAGCAACCTTAAAATGGCTTGGTATTTTAAAGATAACTTTTTTATGTTTCACACTTAAGTGAACAAAATGCACCCCCAAAAATTTTGACATTTTTTGGGGAAGGTTTCCGGAAGGTATCCGGGCCGGATCCAAAATGGGAAGGTTTCCGGAAGACGGAAACCTACAGTTTTTTTGCTGTGACTGGGCCCATCTTACCACCCGTCTAGGCGAAGTAGGGGTCAAAGTGGTGTATTGGGCAAAGGAACACAATTACTGGATCCAGTGCTCTCAACCACCAGACTCCCGTCCTCCGCCGACACAGGGACGCAACCCACGGCTAACGGGCTGCCCACGTTGGTCGCCTTTTACGACCAGCAATAGGGTGCTGTGGAAATATTCTGCCCCTGTAACGCGATCTGAGACACTATAAAGTGGTACATATAGGTAGATAAAATACTGAGCTATAGATGTGATCCATTTCATGTTACATCTGTGAGGTTTAAGTTCATTTGAAAGCCCGGGCCAAGTTGGAACGAACACTTCTGACAGAGATTTTCTTAAGAAAATACAGTAAAAGAGTTTGACTTTAACGGTGCAGTTTAAATGCGATACACTATGGCATTATAAAGTGGTATATAGGTAGATATAACAACGATCTATAGATGTAAACACATTTGAAGATACATCTGTGTTGATTTTGACAGCCCGGGCCAAGTCGGACACAACACAAGCCAATCACATCTGAAAGAGACTATGTTTAGAATGTAGAGGGGAAATGGCTTCACTTTGAGAACCTTGTTTTCTTTAAATACCGCGATCTAAGACGCTCAAACTCATTACACGCACCTAACATGGCACCTCCTACACCTCACTTCAGGCCTTAACAGGAGAAATGCCACTAAGTCTACGCAGGGAACAGCTAAGCTTAAATTTCTGGGCCGCGTCCCAATCAAACCCTCTCATCCAAAACTTAATAAACCAAAACATCAGCCCTAAAAACCAAGCTCTAGCTCGTAAACACCCCTTACTTACCCCAATATCCCAAAGAATAACAAACTACCTAAATGAACACCAAATTAAAAATCTTAAACAAAACTGCAAACAATCAAATATCTTCACCCTTAAACTTAAAATACCCAAAATAGACTAGACACAACACTAGCTAGCCAAATAAATAAACAAACCGACCCAAACATGGCTAAAACTACCACACTAGCATACATACACAAAAATTGGCCAAATTGGTGTCACATTTACACGGACGGATCCTCAGATCCGACCTCCAAACACACGGGTTTCGGAGTCCATACCACACAACCAACTAAAACCACACAATCCTTCCGACTCCCAGATAACCAATCAATATTCACGGCAGAACTAATGGGCATGGCCTCAGCCCTCCACAATCAAGAATCCAAAAACCACCAAAAAATCCTAATACTTACTGACTCCCTAAGTGGACTACAAGCCCTCCAAAACAAAAATACCAAAAACCGACATAAATTAATAAATCAAAAACTTAAAAGCTCCAACCACCTAACTAAGGCAGGCAAACAAATAACCTTCTTATGGATACCCGCCCACGTAGGAATATACGGTAATGAAAACGCCGATAAAGCAGCTAAACTATCCCCCAAAATCCCAGAAATAAGCTTAAACTTACCCATCTCAAAATCAGGAATTAAAAGTGTAAACAAACAAAAAATCACAAAAAATGGCATAACCTATATCTAAACTCAAATAGCCAAATCAAAACAGTGCTCAGCAAACCACTAACCAAACCAAAAATTCTCCATCCATCCAAAAAAATCGACAGAGTAATCACTAAACTCCAAACAGGACACACCAACCTAAATAACCACCTAAAAAAATTTTAAAAACACACTACAGGTAACTGCCCACACTGCAAACAACCAGAAACCCCAGAACACGCACTCATCCACTGCACACACTACCTAACACATCGAACCGCTTTACAAACCACCCTCAATCTAAACAAGGCTCTCACTCTTGAAGCAATACTAAACCCACAAAATATACTAGAAAACTTCAAGACCTTAGGCGTATTCTTAATCAAAACGGAACTAATAAAACGCATCTAAAACCATAATAACCTACCAAATCAAAATCACATAAACAAACAATCATCCACCATACCCAGCTCCCTTAGTTCTCCTCCCCAACCCCATCGGCATCTATTCCAAATCTCAAAATTCCCAAATTCTATATAAGCAACCCCTAAACCCCCCTCTTGGGTTGCACAGACCACCCTCGCCCCTTTCGGAAACACATTAAATGGCCTGGCCGGGCCTGTGTGCGAAATACGCATCAGTCGGAAAGCGCACGTTAAATCTCCAAAGTAAGTAAGTAAGTAAGTTTAGATATAATACTAATCTATAGGTGTGAATCCACTTCATGTTACATCTGTGAGGTTTAAGTTGATTTTGACAGCCCGGTCCGAGTCAGACCGAACATTTGTGAGACTGTTGAGAGTATGAGGAGCAGAGGTCTACTTCAACCAACGTGTCTGCTTTAAATACGATGAACAGTGACATTATAAAGTGGTATTTATTTAGATATAGTACGTTCATAGAAATATAAACGCTACACCGACAGATGAAAATTTGTATCACGATAGCTAGAAGTATTCGGTACGTTTCAAATCTTATTTCGTTTAACGATTTTACCTAGACCAGCGACGCTTACACACAGCACTGGTTTTCAAGTGATTTGCTCCGAAATACTTAATTACGGTGCCCGTTTTTGTTGGTGGTTGTTCAGTAATGTCATGTGTATGTTGCATCAATAATATGTAGGTATGATCGCCGACAATTATGTCATTAGCCAATAACACTTTGGCCCGTCTTGGCCCGGCCCAAGGTGACTTTTAGGCAATGCCGACTTTTTAGGCAATGCCGTCTTCGTTGAGTCAAGTGAAGGATACGATAATAAACTATGTTCAGATTCATAAAGAGGAAGAAGCGGTCTATTTGAAAACAGCATGATGACGTTATCAACGAAAAGGGGAATTATTACTTGATTACAAACATATAACCACATAGAAAGGGATACTTATTAACTACAGTAATTATCCTAAACTCGCTATTTCCCGATAATACACAGACCTGGTTGATATGAACAATCTTGAACTCGTACATGACCATGCGACTGCATACGTGAGACGTGAGACGGGTAATGGCGGGTGACAGTCAGTTAACACAAGTTGACATTTGTGAGAAGAATAATATGAACATAAGAGTCACGTCGAAGTTGCCTACCAGTAAGAAGGATCAAAACCATTGACGACTCGTACCGTTCAGATTTCGATCAAGCTCGAGATGTAACATTATCCCCTAATTCGACAAGGATGGAAACTGGACTTTTATAGTCAGTTAACGCCCATCCCTGGGAACATGGTCATTGCCTGACACTGGCCATGGTGTATTTTCCTATGGTTTCACATAAAGACAAAGAGACATCAGATAAGATAAGACTATATTATCCTAACGGAAATTCATATTGCACAGTTGCTTTGCACAAAAATATGAAAAAAAAGAAAATATGTTATAATGAAATATGACACTTACTTATATCTTGGCGGATAAAAATATGTAGAGAATTGAACACTATGGTATTTTTAAGTGTGTATCATCATCATTTTCAGGACAACGTACAATTAATACAATGATAGTATCTCGAACAGGAGTGCAATTATGTACAAATGTGAAGATAGGAGATTGATGGCTTCTTAAATGTAATCTGCTAAATGTTTAAGAAAGCATACATCGGAGGACTGCAGCATTGTTATCAAAGTGTACCTTGGGTTAACATAAGTATGGACATTGAAAAATGGGAAATACTTTGAATGAAGACTAAGAAAAAGTTATATTCTTGATATTTGAAGCCCATGTTTTCTCCCGACTGCATATAGTTCAACTAACATATCGTAACACCGTCTAGTATATCTGCCTCGAGACATACTGAGGAGTTTAAAACAGTATTTCACACATCTAGTGAAAATATCAATACCATAACGACCACAATCCCCTAACACTGCAACGTTTGCATCCTTTCAACCAACTCCGAAACAAATTTAGAAAACTTAGCTAAAACACGTTTGAGAAACACCTGTTAATTAGGATCCAAGATCTCTGATCCATAAATATTCGGTTTAATCTGAAGGTCAAACAATACCTTTGGAGAAATAGTTCACAGTTTATAACTTAGATTCACTAGCTTTGGACACCAATGTCTGACCAGCTTTCGACCAACACAATCAATTTGGATAAATAATTCCTAAATAGTTATAATTATATAAGTCAATTATTGTTCACCCGGAAAAACATAGGAACATATGGTACAAGTCAAAATAGGGAATTGGACATCATTTTTGTCACTGATGCGTCAATATCAGAAATGGCCTCCACATGTCTGCCATAAAGCGTTTTGAAAGCATTACTGATTACTTGAAAATTGTAACTGGGCATAAATGGTAAGAGTTGAAAGCTCTAGCCAATTAAAACAGTGTTAATCTTACTCCACTAATTAAATCTTGATTATAATTATTCACTGTGTATGCGTGCATTCGTGTGTTCGCGCGCGTGTGTGTATGAGTGAGTGAGCTTGGTTTTATGCCGCTTTTAGCAATATTCCAGCAATATCACCGTGGGGAACACCAGAAATGGGCTTCCGTGACGAGCGGTGTGTGTATGCGATACAATATGTGTCAAATAGTGTGGTAAATATTTTTTTGTATTCTATGCTTTACATTCTAGTTTTACTGTTTTAGTGGCTTCTCAATACCTCAAACTCCGTTATGTACACTTCAGTGTATTATACTGTACAATGGCTTCGTCTTCTTTTTATTGACATATCCGTTTGAAGTCCCCAATGTATGGAAAATGAGGCCATTTATAAACGTTGTAAATCAAGGCGTCGTAATCACTATTCTTGGTGTATTTTATGAATAGACTTTAGACACTTTTCATGTAAAATGAAAAAATAAAAACGTTTGAAGTCACGATTGTACAGCAAGTAAGACTTTAATAAACACTGTCTCCTTACGAAATGATTCCACTCATTATTATAGCGAAATGTCTAACGTTTGTGCGAGATTTCATGGCGCTTTAAGAGGGAAAAGATTTTACTTTTGACGTCAAATGAACATAGAAACACAGTGACTTTGCATTCCCAGTTACTTTTAGCTTTTTAGTTTACTGTTAACTTTCGGACTTTTAACAGAGCAGTTACACATAGAGTACGGCGCTTTACATACTGCAGCAGTACCTGATTTCTTACAATATGAAGTTGAAAGTATACATAGTGGAAAGTGAATTGACAAATATACATCATATGATATACCCTACCTTGTTTTGGAACATCAACCTGGCTTCGTGACGACGGCTAAGCAGTCTATCCTGTTCATGAGATCCTGCATTATATATACGTTAAAAGTAGGTTCGTCAACAGATGTGCATATAATCGAAACTTTTCATTTGTTTAGCGTGAATTTGAGTGACGTGCGAAGAAGATGGGAGCCAGTCGATTTTTGAGGGGGCGGTTCAATTCTGACTCGCAAACAACTGCCAGGGAATGCTACCACATCTATACTGCCCCAGTTGTGTGAAGGTGATGCAGGATTATGACTAAACGGAACATCAGAAAGAAACAGAAACTACAGTTAGTATGATTTACGCTAACACGAATATATGTGACAGCCCGGACACCTCTGATACCCGGCCCCCGAACGAGACACTACATCTGATAAGATGAGCACGGGAGACTGTTACCCTTATTTAGCAGTTTTTAGCATCCTTGTATAGCTCGTGGGATACTATCCCAGTCGCCCCAGGCTGTTGAAAACTCGTCGAATGCTTTGTCCGAAGAAAAATACGCACATCTGCTGTCTGTGTGGAGTAATCAGATCATCAAACTGTCCCTACTCGATAATACTATGTCAGTCATACTCTCTGTACTCTCTCTTTGACCACCTGACTCATGCAAAAGCGCCTATGAGCAGATCCAATCTGGAAATTGGCGTGATATAAATTTTTATCATATAATGGGAAGGTTTCTTGGCAAGATAAAGCCAACGGATAAAAACGATATCAGTTGGGGTCATATGCAGATAGAGATACAAATATCAAAGATCAAGTAGGGACTACTTTCAGTGCTTATATACAAACACGGCGTGGCCCTTGTCATTCGGCAATCGAGTCAGAATTAACCATCGGGAATCTGGATAAACTACAGAGATAATTGCTATCATTATCAAAAGAACAGTCTAATATACTTAAAATCAGTGTCTAGCTGTGACGTAGCTAAGGCATTTTATAAGTTTTGGCAACTTTGGACATATAAATTTTGAAACAGTTTTGCGAGGGCACTAGGCCTAGCCAAGCGGGACCAGTAGCCATATCTGTGCTTGTAGACCTCTGCGGCTTGAAACCTTTCCAACAAATTAAAATATACTGAGTCAAAACCTTTCCAACAAATTAAAATATACTGAGTCAAATTAAAAACTTCACATTTTCAAAAGTAATCCCAAGCACGAGAATCTGAGGGCACACAAGTTCAGTAGCGTGTATGGCCACCATGTGCGTTGACAACTGCCACACAACGCCTCCGCATGGACCTTGTGATGCTTGTGAACACATGATTGGGAAGACGACGCCATTGTTGCTGCAAAATGGTGCCCAGATCTTGCAAATTCTGTGGTTGGTTCTGGAGAGTGTGCAGACTTCTGCCAAGAGTATCCCAGACGTGTTCGATGGGATTGAGGTCGGGAGACCTTGACAGCCAGTCCATGACGTTGACTCCCGCATTCTGAAGGAAATTCCTTGTCAAAATTGCTGTGTGGGGTTTGGCATTGTCGTGTTGGAATGAAGATCAAACCGGGTCCATGCGCTGCCATAAAAGGCAAAAGTTCTGGTGCCAGAACCTGGTCGCAGTAAGCAGCAGCGTTGAGGTTGCCATGGATGACAAGAAGCCTGGAACGTGCATTGCCACAGAAAGCACACCACACCATGACACTTCCGCCTCGAAATCTGTCAACTTCCTGTACACAACACTGGGCGTATCGTTCATGACGGCGCCTCCACACCCTCGCCCTACCATCAGCAAGTCGAAGATTAAATCGGGATTCATCAATGAAGACGACTAGATTCCAAGTCCATCGTAAGTGTCGCTGTGCCCACAATTGACGTTGACGTCTGTGTAATTGAGTCAGAATCGGCCCGCAGTATGGCCGTCGTACTTGAAGGTGAGCAGTTCTCAGACTGTTTCGAACAGTTTGCGCACTCAGTCTTACCCTAAACAGTTCATTTCTGGTTGATGTATCCGTCAAAAATCGGCTACGGAGGTGACGTAAGACAATCTGACGATCCTCTGCATGTGACGTCAGACGTGGTCGACCTGGCCGAGGGCGATCAGCACTGGTACCCGTTTGTTGTAGACGCGTCTGTAAATCATAAACAGTCTGTCGACTACAACCCATCGTCCTTGCGACTTCAGCTACGGACGTTCCCGTCTGCAACATGCCGATTGCACGTTCACGTTGCACATTTGAAAGGTGTGGCATGACAAATGGCCGGAAAGACTTCTGTTTTCTTGTGGTTTTTTTTTTTTAATGACTGCTATCAAGTATGGCTGAAAACACGTGCGGTATTATGGCCATGTGACCAGTTGCACGTGAAAAACCACTTTTGCCACCATAGTGCTGTGCACATGATTTTGATCGATTTACCTGCACAAAAACGGGTGTTATCTGAACACAATACGTGGCCATTACTGTTTAAATACACAACAAGGGCCCACAATGATAACTGGTCAAAATGTTAAAATGTTAGGATTGTGAAGTTTTTAATTTGGTTCAGTATATATCCTGGTCCTCGGAATTGTACCATATTTACTGCATGTAATAGATGTCTATTTTCTACAACATTTCTTAGTAGCTCATCCCGTGCTGTTAGATTGCCCTTACAAACATCAGCATTTAAATCGCCCAAGATAAAAACTGTTCCTAATTCACACAGATTATCATATATATCAATCAGTTAATCAAGGGCATTGCAGTATACAGAGTTTAAAACATTTGTAGATGGTAGTCGACTGGCTATTACATCAACATCACAGTAGCCTGTTTGTGACAATTTAACACTTATTGCATAATCCGAGCTTATAGCTATTGGAATAGCTTTCCACTTGGTGTGTGGTCAACAGAAACAGTACAAGTGCAATAGACAGGCAAAGAACACTAATTCATTTACGATAGTTTTATTTAGTTTCAAGCAACAATTACAGACAACAATTACTATTGTACTTCAATTCACATTTACAAAGTTTCTGAATTCTCAAATTTCTATTATAACCACAATTACCAAATGACTCGCGTGTCGAACGATGTTGCCTATCCTAACTCTTAAGCCAAACTGAATAACAACGACACATGGTGGTCGACACCTGGCGAACATGCTATCCACGAAGTAAAGCAGTGTGTGCGTGAAATGTTTTCACACACAGGAACGAAACAGAACTACCTGTTCGGAAACATAACATACTCACAGCAATACAATCTGTGATGACAATATCCTTATGTCCATATCCCCCTCCTTGATAGAACGGAGTCTGTCAACACAAAATAGTAACCAACTTTCCACAATCGAAATAATATCCTCGATCACATCCACAATCGTATCTTTTTGGTCAAGGTTCTATCACAAAATTGTATATCTCACATTGGATAGATTCTCATGTTAAATCCATCAATCTTACAAATGTTCACATTTCGAATGTCAGAATAGAATCCATAGAATCCTGTGTTGTCCTTTTGTTCAGTGACATCTGGTACTTTATCAGCTAATGCTGTCCGTTTCAAGAGGGCACACTTTCGTCACTGGTCTAGTAGTGTGAGTGTGTTAAAATTTAACGTCGCATCGGCATTATTTCAGCCAATAGTTGTGCAATTTGAGCGCCGTGCTGGCCAACTTTTTTTTCTGACGACATACACCAGAAAAAACATTGCCAAAATGCAATGGCCAGCAATGAGTGCTGACCGTTCCGCCATAAGACATGGCATGATCGGGAGACGTCAAAGGCCACTCACTGCGTTAGCCTAGTTGGACCAGTCGCTGCAAGGGGAATGTATACTTAGTGAGGTGAAATGGGGTTAAACGTCGCATCCAAGATTATTGCACGTATATAGTGACGTGCATGCACGTGTATGTATGTGTGTGTGTGGCTGCTTGTACTAGTCCGGACTGATGCCGATTTATAGTGCTAGCTCACTGAGATACCATGTCGCAGTTTAACATCAGACACAGTAAACTGACTCCGAGCCGACCAGTCCCTGTTTTAGCCCCTTAATGCCGAGCAACAGACAGGGTAACAACAATTACATTCTTTAAACGTCTTTTTGTATGACGCGGCACGGGATCGAACCCCGGACCTTCTGCTCTCCGGGCGGGCGCTCTACCACTAGATCACGGAGGCGGTCTTGTATACTTAGTAATGATTGTTAACTTGACATGGGGTCACGCGCACACACATACATGTGTGGCTATTACCGATTTGGGGGACGCCGCATCCCAATTTCGTTTATGCCCCTCTTGACCGCCTCCGTGGTCTAGTGGTAGAGCGTCCACCCGGAGGTCAGGATTACACCCTTTTAAAAGACGTTAAAAGATGGCCCTTGTTGTTACCCTGTCTGGCGCTCAGGATAAAGGGGTTAAAACAAGGACTGGTCGGCTCGGAGTAAACTGTGACTCAGTGGGGTATTCATGTTAAACTGCGGAATAGTATCTCAGTGGGCTAGCACAATAAATCGGCATCAGTCCAGACTAGTACATTTGGTTGGGTGGTTGGTTGTTATACGCCGCACTCAGCCATATCCCTGCTATATGATGGCGGCCGGACTTGTACAAGCAGCCATACACACACATGCATGTACGTCGCTATATAAGTGCAAAAATCTTGGACGCGACGACAAACCTCACCTCACCTCACCAAACCCACCTCACCTCACCTCAATTCAACTCACGCCCCTCTGTCTCACGGCCCACTCCCAAGCTGATAAGACCATATACATCACCTATAAAATATTTCTAAGACTAAATTCGTTTCAATGTTTACCAAAACAATCTCGTTTCGAACGTTCAGTTAAAAAACAATTCTTACCTTCAGGAAATCTTCACTGCAATTAATTATGAAGCTTCCAATTCATTTTATGAAAGAAGAAAAGTACCCGCATGCACGACACAAGACACAACAATGCGACCTATCTATGTCAGCTTTCAAGGTTTTCTTCAAATCGGTATCGATTCACACAAGCCGTTTTCATTACCTGCGTATGGAGCATTCGTGAGTATGCCTCTCGAACATTCTCAATCAAATAGTTCGGAACGGCGGAGTAATTCTTTTTTCACCCCGACGTGAAACTCGAGGACACAAGTAGTAATCTGATACAAATATATAGAGCAAGACAAGACAGGTAACATCCTTGCTCCAGTTAAGTGGACAAATGTATTAATGTACAAAACATTTATAGAGTGTATATGGTGACGCATTGTATCCGTTTCTTAAAACCATATTACCTTTAGATCTGCAGCAACGGTAACAACGGGTCTTGCATCAGTTCTAATATTATCTAGTTTTACTAATGGAGACAAAACCATTTCCTTAATTATGTCCTTAAAGCAGAGTCACTTGTACTATTCAGACTGTGTCATAAGCTTTTAAGTTTATTAATAACTACATTATTGCCTTAAATAACATCCCCTTACACAGATCGCTAGGTCATTGGAGTGGAACCTGTCCGTCGCCCTTGTGGGACCCTGGTTGGGGTAACGCGGCCGACACTTGATTACTTTTGTAAGAAAATCCTCCAGAACAGATCAGCCCAGCAGTACCTTGTCACGTATATCAATCACCCGGGGATTAGACTGAAAACAGCTTTAGCGGATTATGTTTGAGTGCTGTATCAAGGAGCATAAAAAGGAAAATGTGTCAGAACCAGTTTTCCATCTCATGTCATGAATTCGTAGTTTTAGCACAGGGAAATTGGAAACCGATACAACAGTGGGGATTATGTTTTATAACATCAACAAGAAAAGCGGTCACTTCATCTTCAAATTTGATGCCAGAGATCTTCTGGTTTTCCAACTGTTTTTTGACAGAGATAACATACCACTTTAGTGTCAATAGAAACAATCAATGTGCTGAAGATCAACTCGTTTATTAAAGGTGAGGTGGAATGGGGTTTAACGTCGCGTCCAACATTATTGCACTTATATAGCGACGTGCATACACGTATGTGTGTTTGTGTGGCTGCTTGTACTAGTCCGGACTGATGCCGATTTATAGTGCAAGCTCACTGAGATACAATGTCACAGTTTAACATGAATAACCCACTCAACACAGTATACTAACTCCGAGCCGACCAGTCCTTGTTTTAGCCCCTTAATGTCGAGCGCCAGACAGAGTAACAACAAGTACCATCTTTTAACGTCTTTTGTTATGACGCGGCCGGGGATCGAACCCCGGACCTTCTGCTATCTGGGCGGACGCTCAACACGTTTATTAAAGAATTGATACGTTTGCCATGCAATGTGCACTTTTGCACACGTTCGCTTTCAGTATATTTTATATTCTTTGTAAAAGATGTTGGTTGGTTGGTTTGTTGGTTGGTTGGTTTGTTGGTTGGTTGCATACTACTTCTCACTCACTGAATATGTAAATTTGCAAATCCTTGCAGGTGAAAGTGAGATCTCTTGTTCCAAGTAAAGCATTTATTTAGCAAACAAACATCAATAATAATTGCAATCACCTGAAATGACACTTTTGACCTAAAAGTGAAAAGAGAATTTCGGCAATCCAGCGTCACTTGATTTTATGCGAATATTTATCAATCCGCAGCAGTCGTGTTAACTAGGCCGTTCCCGCGGCAATGAACGCTTACATCAATCGCTGACCTATACAACAAGTCCGTACCTCAATGCAAAACGTCAACGCCAGAGAACAACCAGTATCGAGTATCCGACAAACAGATTCCAATGGGAGCACAAGGCAAAATAGCCGTGAAAGTTAAATGTATGGATTATGATAAATCAGTGATGGCACCAGATGTTTACTGCTAAAATCACTGCTGTTCTACTGTTGGCTCGTCATCAAGGCTAGACTGTTCCTTGTGGAATCATTCATGCACTGTCGTCGCGTTAGGACGAGACAACCTTATGTCTATGGTCTGGTACACAGACGTCCATGGCCGATCATTAACTTACGATTCACATCTATTTGTTTAGATTATGTCTCTATTTACACGTTAGCCTAATACCCGGTCGTGTGTGTTCATGGCACACCCGTTGGTCACACCCCTAAATGTCTGCAATAAAACATTTTGAAAGTTTTACTATGGCCTTGAACGTTTTGACGTATGACGCTTTTTAAAATATTCGTCGAGTAAACATTCGGTCTCTCTCTCTCTCTCTCTCTCTCTCTCTCTCTCTCTCTCTCTCTCTCTCTCTCTCTCTCTCTCTCTCTCTCTCGTTTATTTATGTGTCACACGTTACATAAGCAGTGTATATTCCCAAAAGTGGACATATAATGTAAGAGTAACGTCCAGCCATAAGGCTATGAGTGACGCAGGGGTAGCATTATGCAGATGGCTGTTTCAATGTTTTACCCGTGACGAACAGGTCTGGTTGTTGATGAAATATAGTGATAGAAAAATAGACAGATTTTGTTTATGCACCGATTGTCTTTGAATGTAATATCCAGTTATGTATGACTGTTTAATAATCTCATACCAACTTTGACTGGAGTAGGTCCAATAGTTTTACAAATATTGTAGTAAACGTCGGTGTCTTAAATTACCTTCCAGACTATAGCTGTAATAATGCTGTGTGCGGCGTTAAACAACAAACAAACAAACAAACAAACAAACAAACGACTTTAAATGTTTGTAGCTCTGACCATACACATCAGGTCGTATATCAATCTACAAACCTTCGATAAGTACTAATAGATTATACTAATCTATTATTTAAGGTCATTAATTTTCTTCTATTTTACTTTCATTAATATTTTGGGTTTGGTGGGGGTGGTAGGGGTTGGATTATTTTGGAGGCAATTGCTGTTCCCGAGTGTGTTGAAAAAAGGGATTTATCCTCATGTGTGATAGTCTCATATGTTATAAAGAAGGGCACTAAGATTAAATGACATTAGAACGTGTCAGTTTAAGTTTCTTTACGCTGTTGATAAGGTGCGCTGAATTGTTGATAAATGTTCAACGTGACCCCATACATAGTCAAGGATCTTGATTTGCATAAAATAAGACGTCAGCATTATTCCTTAGTCATCCAATGAGGCTCTAGCGGAGATCAATGTGTGTACCAATCTTCCCATTTTAAAATGAGCATTAAAACGATTTGTAACGAAGGAGGAGCAGTGAACTGGTAAAGCATAAAAAATAATGTTATCCATCACCGAGAGTCAACAGCCAGTTCCTGTATCTGGTTCCAATTTTGTTTGTACATTGAATACACTTCATGATTAGTTGTTTGTCATGATAAAGCGTAATTTTCGTTCGCCTTTTCAAAAAGATCATTGACCCGTGAAGATCCGGGTAGAGAATAGGTCTTCAGCAACCATGCTTGCCGTAAAAGGCGACTATGTTTGTCGTAAGAGGCGACTAACGGGATCGAGTGTCAGGCTCGCTGACTTGGTTGATGCATATCATCGATCCCAATTGCGCGCGTCTATGCTCATGATGTAAATCACTGAACTGCCTGGTCCAGACTCGATTATTTACAGACCGCGGTCATATAGCTGGAATATTGCTGAGAGAGGCGTAAAACAACAAACAATCAGTTCACTTCTCCATTTTCGTCAGTTCCAAGGTGTCAACCACCTCCGTGGTCTAGTGGATATAGCGTCAGCCCGGGGAGCGGAAGGGCCCGGATTCGATCCCAGGCCGCGTCATCCCAAACGACGTTAAAAGCTGGTACTTGTTATTACCCTGCAGACGCTGGGCATTTCGCAGCTCTAACAAGGACTGGTCGGCGCGGCATCAGCGTACTGTGTCTGGGTAGGGTATTCGTCTCACACAGCGACATGGTATTTCAGTGGGCTAACAACTATAAAATCGGCATAAGTCCGGACTAGTACAAGCAGCCACGCACGTACGCACGCACGCGCGGGCATGCACGTCGCTATATAAGTGCAATAATCTTGGACGCAACGTTAAACCCCATTTCACCTCACCTCATCACCTTCGGGCATATTACACAAACACGTACAAAGGCAAGTCAATTGTTCACCTGAAAGGACGGAAAACACATGGTATAAGTCAAAACATTAAATCTGATCGGACATCATTTTTTACACTGCCGCGTCTAATTCGGACATGAACTACACATAAAGATTTGTGAAAGCACAGCTGAGACCTCGAATGTTTCAAACAACTTTTGAGGAAGAGTCGTATGACGCTCTCCGAAATCCTCACAAAGAGAGCCTGTACTGTGAGCGGTTCGATCCCTGGCCGTGTCACACCAAAATACATTAGAATATGGTTCTGCCTTGGAATCGGCATTAATGGCATCAAACAAGGATAGGTCGGGTCAGTATACTGTGTCAACATTGGATATCTTTAACTCAAGAAATAATGGACAATATGCTCCTTCTCTTTGCTGATGATGTAATTTTTTCTATTCTGTAAATGACTTGCAAAAACAGTTAAATGTGTTACAGAGTTACTGTTCGAAATGGAGCCTTGAAGTGAATCTAAAAACCTCAATGATGTAGTCCTTAGAAAAGGTGGTATTGTTGCAAAACATGTAAAATGGTTTCTTGGTTCATATGTCTTGAGTGTAGTCACTTACTATAAATATTGAGGTTTTATGTTCTCCTCTGGATTGTCATGGTCTATGACATGTAAGCAATTAACTGAATCGAAAGCCATTATGCCTTTTTATAATGTTTCAGGAAAAATAGTTGTGTTTCTTTTTTCAAAACATGTGCCATTTTTGAAGGCAAAATTATGCCTATACTTTTGTATGGTGTTTGAAATATGGGAAGCTGTATTACGCTGCAACTGAAAATGTTCACACTTCATATTTCAAATGTTTTCTAGGTGTTGGTAAGTTTGCCTCAAACAGAGCAATCCTTGGTGAAACAGGCCGTAATAATATTTTTGTAGCCACCCAATTAAGGGTAATTAAGTATTGGATTAAATGCCTGATAGATACCCATATCAGTGTCACAAAATGTTATAGGCACTTCGTGATAATGGTAAAAATAATTGGGTTTCAGATGTGAGAAATCTATTATTTGTTAGTGGCTTTTCATATGTATGGATTCCCCAAGATGAGGGAGATCCACAGTTATTGTTATATTCATTTAAGCAAAGACTACAGGATATATTTTGTCAACAGTGGCACCAAAGTATTTCTGAATCATCTTATCTTAGCAGTTACCGCAAAGTAAAATCATTGTTACAGACTGAAAGATATTTAACTTATCAGAGCTAAATGTAAACTTAGAATTTCATTACACAATTTTAATGTAGACTGTGATATTGTGAACTATATTTGTACAAACTGTTCATCCGGAGAATTTAAAGTAAAACAAAGAATCTGCTTTAATGTTTTTGAATCGCAGAAATGTTTCATTCTGTCAAAACATGATGGTACACCACTATTCAACACAACTAAATCAGGAAAAAGGAAAAACGTATTCTTTGATCTATGGCGGCATATTATATTAATAAATGTGGAACCATAGAAATACTTACACATCCATCTTTTAACGTCAAAATCAATTAGTAAGAATTGGCACAGCTATCTCGCCTTTTGCACCAAATGCGATATGTTTGGGTGGATTATCGAAACGGGTTATTCTCTTGTGTTGACGTTTTCTATTATCATAGATAAAGTTTGAAGAGAAGATTGAGGCATAGAATAGGCATCCCCATGGGCACCAATTGCCCTTCCCTCCTAACTGACATGTTTCTTCTTGCATAGAAATCGGAATCTCTGATGCGATTGACAAAATGGAAACGATATTTTGGTCAAGGGGCTTTTAGGTTCTGAATGTGATAATGATATGTCATATTATACTTTGTGATGTTCTTTTTGTGATATCTTCGAATTTCTGATATCAATAAATCACCTCTTCACACCAATTATCCCTTTGCTGTACAAATAAGGAATGCGGCATTTCAGAATGTCAGGTTTAGTTTTCAACATAGCCAAGATGTCTTGAAATAATTAGGAGATAAACGCACAGTGTTTGAAATTTCCATTTATGTTAGACCGAACTGATGGTCTCTAGATTTATTTGAAACCGAACGTGTAGCATATTTTTAAATGAGGTGAAAAAAAATTATGTACTTTTGTTACCTTGTAACGAAATATTCAGAAAGACATTTGAAAGGAGACGATATTTTCTTTCGATTTATGTATTTTCACAATGTTTTATGATGCTAAACTTTCTGGGCTTAATTTACCTGAAATGGTTAAACTGGCTATGATAGAGGTAAGCTCATCATCACTGAATTATGCCAAGTTCGAACCACATATGGAAAAAATGCAGAATTAAAACAAATCCGAAACCCATCACGTATGTTGTATTGATTTCAGCCGTGTTGATGGTCAAACTCAAGTAGTGAGACTGCGCAGTGAAACGGTCATAAAATCAGACGCATTATTTTGAATCCAAATTGATTATGTCAAATGTTATGGATTGTCAAACCAAATTCGAGTATTTCACGTAGTCATGGTGGAATAATTCACAAACAAGAAATATATCCATCAACTTAAATACATGATAGACATGTAAGGCAACAATATTGTTGTCTGGTACATGCAGCTTATATGTTGTAGTATACTCCAAGAAATCACATTGATATACCAAAGTTATGATTCGAATTTCTTATATCTGGCAATGTTTTTTTGTTGTTTAACGCCGCACTCAGCAACATTCAAATTTAAAACCGACGGTCTGTAATTAATGCAGTGTGGGCCAGACAATCAAGTGATGATATCATGAGCATCGATCCACGCAATTGGGACCGATGACATGCATGAACCAAGTCCCCGAGCCCGACCACTTGATCCCGTTAGTCGCCTCTTACGACAAGCATGGGTTATTGAAGATCTTTAATAATAGTAACGCGGATCTTCACGGGTAGATATCAAGATTTGGTTCAGTGAGGTGACCGTGGTGGTTCTAGTAGTAATACGTGGTCGGCCGCGTCTGGTAAGGGTACGTTGTGTCATATTTTTGCAGTTCACTTGCTGTAAGATTGTGATGGCATTCAAATGAAAACCAAACGTGCATACATGTCATGTTGGTGTGTTTCGGCACCAGGCTCTCACACGGTTATGGGTTCGTGATTGTCCCATCTTTTCACAAAACTTCTACAGTTACATTTTCTTTCCACACAAATCAATCCAGTCTAAGCAGAAATGACCAAATCATTTTTGGCATTGATTTTGTATGGATGATTTGAACACTCTGTCAGATGTTTACGAATTTTCTACTTTTACGTTTCTTTTTTAATTCAGGGAACATAATTGTTTTTCCCACCTATTGACAGGTATTTTCCTGTAAAAATCCGTAAAAACATAAAAACAAGTAACAATACGTGGATTATCAGAAGGTTTCTGAATACTTATAAGGCACATTTATGTATTATCGATCCCTGAATAAATTAAATTCCCCTCGTAAAATCTCGCATAATGATGTCAGAGGACACGCCATTTTGTAAATGTTGATCACCGGTTGTGATGTCATACGCCAACTTGTACACCTTGTACATCACTGGTTATTTATTAGAGGTGAAGGTCGGGTGGTTAACAATGAGCTGTGTTGTTACGTATTGGATTGGAAACACTACTATTTGAGTGAATCTGAAAAAATATACCTGCAACTGGGACACTGCGATCCACTGTAACATGAAACGTAAATCGACTAAAATGTGCGTCATGGTGAAATTGGTATCCCTTATACTTCAAAATACGAATTTACAAAAACTGAATTTCACAATATGTTTGTTTTAATTGAGTAACAAAAAAAATGTCAATCATTTCTCAAAAGAAAAATGTATTTATCTTAAAAACAAGTATTTAAAATGTAAAGAAATTCTATGTTGTCATTTTGGAAATTCTGCTGTCAAAATGTCTCCTCTGAAATGCTCAAATATTAATCCTCTTCACATTTCACGCCAATTTGTTTAATTAGAGCACTGCCAATTTTCAGCAAATCAGAAAGCCAGTTGCTGAAGACCAGTTCTGACCCGGATCTTTAAATCAGAAGATCACCGTGTTGGATTTTGCCATCTCTGTATGTGCTGGTGATAACCTGTAACCCGACCTCGTCGACCTCGACACGGAAAGAATTACGCATCAGATCATGTTGAGTTTTCTACCTCCTGCTTGCCCAGTCCTCTCTTTAAAGTAAACAAATAAGGTCCTCGTCTGATGATAACTGAATCGCCGACTGATTCATTCTTTATTTTCACCGAATCTCCTTCCAAAATAGGCTGACATTACCGCAATCCTCATCTTCCCGATGCAAGGGAGATAACTCATTATAAAGGTCAAGTTTCCGCCCTTGACGAACAAGGCTCGAATTATAAAGTTATATTTTGGCTGGACAAACGAGTCTTTGCATAGTCCAATCAAAATCGCAAAACGAAATAGACAACCAATCCATAAACAACATAGCGCCTGACGTGCAAATTTCGGTCGATTGCAGACTACCATGCACTGGGCGTCGACGGATATTTGGAAATGTTTTCATGTTTTCAAACAAGGTGCTCAAGTGAGGGTAACAGGTGCGCTTCAAGAGGTAACACCTATTTTATTACAATATAGATCTTGAAAATCGATCAGACAGTGTCGACTGGGCGCCGCCATTTTGTTTGAAGCAAATGCATGTGAAATAAGAGAAACTGATTTGTCAATAGGAGGGACATAGAAGGGGCGTAACTTGTAACAGCCAATGGTGGGGCAACGATTGAGTCACGAAATTCCAGACTAGTTCGGCAAGGGTGGAAATTTGATTTTTAAAGTCAGTTAACCCCGATGCCTCGGGAAGATGAGCAGCTCTATATATTGTCAGTAAATATACTGAACAACAAAAGTTCCTGAAACATTGAATAAGATTTAATGCAAAGTTATGTTTTTTACCAAATCTGAAACAATTTCGGTTTGCAACAGATAAAAGAATCCAGTAAGTGTTCAAATGGTTTAATTTGCCATAGTATCTTCAGAAAATGCGTGATTCCATGAAAAAAACCATGAACATGCCAAAATGTCAATTTACAAATCAATAGCGTGTGTGTCCACCTCTGGTTGCGATGCAAGCAACACATCTACGTCTCCTGGAATGGACCAGGCGTCGCACAAAGACCTGTGGGATATCTGTCCATATTTGCTGGAGCATGTTTCGAAGTTCCTGGAGTGTCTGTAAAAAACGTGGTTGACGTCGAAGGCGCCGATCCATCTCATCCCACATGTGCTCGATTGGTAAGAGATCAGGGGAGCGAGCCGGCCAAGGGATGGCATTCACGTTGTTTTGTTGAAGAGAATCCTGAACAAGTCGGGCAATATGAGGCCGGGCGTTGTCATAATGAAAGGTAATGCCTGGGCCATGACGACGCAAAAACGGTAGAACAACTGGGCCGATGATCACGTCGCGGTAGCGCTGTTCATTCAGATTTCCCTCTAACACTATCAAACGGGTCCTCTGTCTTGCTCTAATCCCAACCCATACCATAACGCTGCCGCCCCCGAACCGATCTTCAATGACACAATGATTGACGTAACGTTCACCTCGACGTGGGTACACTCGAATCCGTCCATCGCTGTGGTTGATGTGAAAACGAGACTCGTCAGTGAATAGAACTTGTCCCGCTTGCATGGCCGTCCAGCGTAGACGCTGACTGCACCAATGTAGACGTGCTTGAGGGTGGTTTCCTGTCAAAATGGGACGTCTGGTTGGTCTTCTGGCGACAATCCCTGCACATCTGAGGCGCGACGTACGGTTTGTGAAGATATTCGTCGAAGGCCAGGGATGCTTCTTGCAGTCACTGTTGCTGACTGGAATCGATTTCGTAGGTGTGTTGTTCGAATCCAGTTGTCTTGTCGATTATTGGTTATGCATGGCCTGCCACTCCGAGGATGGTCTCTGGCTGCTTTCATCTGTTGCCAACGTTGACATAAACACCAAACGGTGTTTCTGTGGACGTTAAATTGTCTTGCAACATCACGTTGACTCGATCCTGCTTCAAGCATACCAATGGCTCGCAGACGCTCATTTTCGGACAGGCGTGGCATTTAATAATGTTGAATAAATTGCGTATTTTGTTGTTTTTCTGAGTGGTTGTTGTCAGCATGATGCTAAACAATGCATATGGATCCCGTGAACGCACATGTTTTTTTTATACCTATTCTTGGGTAGTGAAATGCATGGGGCTTGCATAAACGTAAACTTTTGCATGGAATACATGTTTTTCTGTAGCACTTGATTCCATATATGTACTACAACACTGAAAACCAAACTTTACTTCTTTGAAAAATAAACTAAAATATTGGTGTCACAGGAGCTTTTGTTGTTGAGTATATAAATATGTATCTATTTTGTGTAAAGATAGAAACAAGTGTTATTAAAAGTGTTAAAAGTGTTATTTAACAACATTTTTTTAAACAGGCAGGAATATAAGTAATTCATCTAAAACTTGAGTAAAATGTGTTACACCTATCAAGATCTGTGACTCCTTTTCGGAACGTTCTGAGATCGCTGACCTGTGTACCATGTGTAGTTGTCATCATGGTAGAACCTCAAAACACTGACGTTATCTCTTATATGTCATCAGATTTTATCTGACGAATGGTTCAGGACTACGATTTGATCCCACTTATAACAAACTGGTTTCCGAATCATAACATCGTGATTATGGTTTTAAACAAAAGTGGTAAACGTCAGAATTTGTTTGCTTGTTTGTTGTTTAACGCCTCACGCAGAACCTTTCTCACACATGGAGTTGATATATATTTGCAATCGCTACTTTCAAAGCGGTGTTAAACCAAACTATGACGAACTCACTCACACACGCACGCACTCTCAATAACATTTAAAGAGGTACTTCGAACGGTTCTATAAATTGGTGCACACAATTATAGGCGCCAAGAAAGCACGGATACAGTTTTTTGGGAAGGGAGAGTGCAAAACGAATTCAAATAATCTGCGAAGCAATTTGCGTTTTGAAGTCTATTTTTTTTTTATTCAAAACATATCACCTGCTGGGTAGGTGGTTTCTGTGGATTATCAAAATATTCGACGCTTTAACAAAATATCTGATGTCTCAGTTAGTCAGTAATGTTTACAGAAGTGTTCATGTCTCTCATATAATGGGTTTCCAAACAAAATCACCAGGTGAAGGAGAATTCACGCTTCTGCTTCAGTGAGAAAAATTCAACATCACTACTCATAGGTTTGGAATCGCATTTAAGAACACATAACAATTGACAAATATGCACTCTGTCACTCCTCATCCTCCCGTATATTGTACATGCCACACTTGTTGTAAAACACACATTTGAGTTTGAAAAAAAGTCACGAAAGGCGAGCGGAATTAGGCACGGCCAACCTGATTGGCTGACCTACTTCATCTTCCCGAATCAATTGTGTGAACTAACTATAGCCGTCCAAGTTCCACCCTTGCCTACCTTGGCTGGATTTTCGGCCGTATATTTCGTTGCTGTAAACAAAGGGGCCAAATGGCGAGTGACTTTTCTCTACTGACATGGAGGGGGTACTTTTTTGTATTCACTGATCAATAACGAATTCCTCTGGCTTCACAGTGAGTCGTTGGGCCAGCCCAAGTTGACTATAAATGTTCATCCCCAGACAAGACAAACTAACAAACTAGTTGCCATCTCATCACAAACCAGTCAGGTTTAAGGTCCAGGACATCGAAATCCTCCCCCAAACTATCCGACAATGTTCTTTTATAGTTGTGATGGGTTATCTGTAGTCATTGGTGTATGTATGATGTAGGCTATGAATGTATCCCTACACTCGCCTTTTGTGTGAGGTGAGGTAAAATGGGGTTGACCGTCTCGTTCATGATTATTGCACGTGTGTGTATGTGGTTGTTTGTACTAGTCCCGACCAATACCGATTTTATAGTACTATACCACTGAGATACCATGCCGCAGTTTAACAAGAATACCTCACTCAGACACAGCATGATGACTCCGTCGGCCCCTGTTCATCTTCCCAGGGCAAGAGAGTTTACTGACTGCAAAAGACCAGTTTCCTCCCTTGCCGATCAAGGCTGGTATTATAGAGTTTTATGTTGGCTGGACTAACGACTCTATGCATAGTCCAATTAAAATAGCGCACCGAAATCGAAATCCGGTTCGTAAACTGTCATGCAGATTTCGGTCGATTGCAGGATTTGCAAAGTATGTGCACCGCCAACTCGTTGTCAACAGATATTTTCCTAATCTCTTCATGCTTTTAATCAAGGTGCTCACTTGATTTGATGCACTTCGCGATGTAAGACCCATTTAATCACAATATAGAACTTGATTATCGATCAGATCGTCTTGACTGGGCGCGGCTGATACGAGAGATGGAACCTGATTGGTCCATAGCAGAGGCTTAGAAGGGACATAACTCATAATAGCCACTGGTGAAGCTACGATCGAGCCCCCGAATTCCAGCCTAGTTCGGCAAAGATGGAAACTGGACGTTTAAAATCAGTTAACTCTCTTGCCTCGGGAAGATGGCCCCTGTTTAGCCCCTTAATGCCGAGCGCCAGACAGGGTAACAACAAGTACCATCTTTCAAGTCATTTGGTATGATGTGACCGGGGATCAAACCCGCGACTTCCGCTCCCCGGGCGGACACTATACCACTAGATACCATTTGATGCCCCGTGATACCCCAAACATTCTTTTATGTCATGACAGAATAACTAATATTAGCTCACTTGTGCACAACAGCAAATCCAAGAAGGCCAGGAGACGTATACCATTTGCTTTATTTCTTTGTAAATCCCGAAAGCAAGTTAAAAGAAAACAAAATGCAAAAGTCGTTGGCCCTCTAAGATAGACATGTCTTCAAATAATATAAGCAGATACCGTGTTGATTTTCCCCTAGAAATACTTTCAAATATCAGTATTTGCACCGAAACATTTTCAGCTTTGTGAATCCCTCTCTAGTCAGTGATGAATGCGCAACCATATCTTGAATCCATTTTCAGAATATTATTCTTTGTATTCTGTCAGACCGGAACTGTAAAACATGAAAGGGCGTCTTCCATTATACAAAACAGTTACATATTTTATCACTTGCCGCTAATGATAATTATTGTTTACAGTTTGTGTTTGTTCCTGGTGAAAATATGCAGTCTGTGGAGTTATTTTTGTTGACGTATTTACTTCGGCTATGTAGTTATAAACGGGCGTACAGGCTTTGCGTAAATCCTCAACGCGAATTTACATGGTATGCACGCCTGCTTACACGTTAATACCTCCATAATCTGTACACATATTGAAGGTAATGCTAATTAACATGATTTCCTGGTTTTTACTTTTAAGAGGCATAACCCGCCACGACAAGAAAGGCATGCCGTCACTTGAGGTTTATAAAGACATTTAGAAGAGACAAAAATAACATGATTTTCTTTTAACATATGATGTCTTTTGTGCATTCGAGATTTATGCATTAAGATTTAGAATGACAATACATGTAAAGTATTCAGAAGCATGTATACACAAGACCATGACCAGAGTTTTTATTTCAATTTCCAAAAGCCAGATTTTTCTTTGTGACGATCAGCGCCAGCATCTGGTGTGATTTCACCTTTGCCGTGCAATTGAATGTGTTCTTTCTACGACGATTTCAAAACAGTGTCATGAGACGCTTTATCAGAGGTTGTTTGATACGGGTTACAGCATTGGTGGCGCTTTCAGGAAGTGTTGTGTTAGGCAGGTGTAGGACACTTCAAACTTTGCCACATCAGTGATCAAAATGGTGTGTCATGTGTTCCCGTGTTTCTTCAAAGAACATATGTCCTCGCGAAACATGTTGGATATCCTGTGAAAACTTGTGTTGTGTAAAATACCCACTGTTCTGCTCTTCCTCCATGCATTAGTCCTAAACATATCCTGTCTGGAACCAAATATTGTATTGTTCATAAGCTTTACCTAATTCCCGAGGACGCAATCCTTACACGTGGTTCTGCAGACCCGGGTTCGTTTCTGGTTCGTCTCGCCCATGCAGCTGTCCTTGAGGCAAGTCCTTGTTCTAGTGTCGTCGACAAGGCGTTGTTTGGTGGTACAGTCAAAGTAACAGGCGTTGCTCTTCCACGGAGTCCAGTCAGTAAAATCTGCAACGGACGTCCAATATAAGTACATGAAATAAAGGCTTGATCCACAAAAGGACATTACCTCTTTGTTTGTTTGGTAGGGGTGGAGGTGGGTCGAATATTTACATACCGCCCTCATATAGCTGGAATATTGTTGAGTGTGGCATGCTATCAAAATATGTTAAATGATGGTGCTTGGCGCTCGACGAGAGCAAGGACTGGTCAACAGCAACATATATCAGTGGGCCTGCTCTATCTCAGTTGGCCTGCTCTATCTCAGTGGGCCTGCTCTATCTCAGTGGCACTATAAAACTGACTGAAATCTGGACTAATGAAAGCCGCCACACGCAAACACTTTGCTATATAAGTCCAATAATCTGAAACGCGACCTTAAACCCCATTTCATCTTCCCTCTCCCGTGAATATCTGGGTTAGAAGTTTTCTTCAGCAATCAATGTCTGTTGTAAAGGGAACTAATTGGATCAGTTAGGCATGTTCACTGAATTGATTGATGTTTGTCGTCGTATTCCAGTTGCGTGTGTTTTCATGCCCATTATGGCAAATATTGGATTGTCTGGTCCAGACTCGATTACTTCAGACCGTCGTCATAAAGCTGGAATATTAGTAAGAACAACGTAAATTATACCACTAGGATTCACTATGCCCATATTCGATATTTTTCGTCATTATTATTCGTAACGACCAGATCCCCTCTGTGGTGTAGTGGTAGAGCACCCTCATGGAGAGCGGAAGGTCCGGGGTTCCATCCCCGGCCGCGTCATTCCAAAAGACGTTAAAAGATGGTTCTTCTTTTTACCCTGTCTGGCTCTTGGCATTCAGGGGCTAAAACAAGGTCTGGTCGGCTCGGAGTCAGTACACTGTGTCTGAGTGGCTATTCATGTTAAACTGCGGCATGGTATCTCAGTGAGCTAGCACTATAAATCGGCATCAGTCCGGACAAGTACAAGCAGCCCCAAACGCACGCGCACGTGCATGCACGTCGCTTATTGAGTGCAATAATCTTTGACGCGACGTTAAACCTAATTTTAACTCAACTCGTAACGACCAAAACAGGCACAACGCGCCAAGGTCGGACGGGAGTCGAACAAGCCTCGGTTCGACGGTTTTACATCGTCACGTGATGACCATCGCCGTCGTGATCCAGGCAGAAGGCCTCTTCGTTTGAGTGAGTGAGTTAGGTTTACTTTATGATAGGAGGCACGGGTGGCCCATTCGTCTAAGGCGTCGCGATTCGCTCTGCAGAGTTGCGTCCCTTCGGCAGGCCAGAAACCTATGATTGTGGGTTCGAATCCCGAATCGCCCCAATTATCTTTCTAGGTTTCTCAGCACCATACCCGTGCTACACCATACACCATAACCCTCGGTCGGACGGGAGTCGAACAAGCCTCGGTTCGACGGTTTTACATCGTCACGTGATGACCATCGCCGTCGTGACCCAGGCAGAAGGCCTCTTCCTTTGAGTGAGTGAGTTAGGTTTACTTTATCATAGGAGGCACGGGTGGCCCATTCGTCTAAGGCTTTGCGATTCGCTCTGCAGAGTTGCGCCCCTTCGGCAGGCCAGAAACCCGAATCGCCCCGATTATCTTTCTAGGTTTCTCAGCACCACATCCGTGCTACACCATACACCATACCCAGGGGTAACGTCTGGCACCTGCATCACTTTTGGCTTTCCTCCCACATTAAGCTGACGCGCCGTGATATAACTGGATTACTCCACCATACGAGGTATATGTTCTAAGTGTTCTAATACGCTACTTTTTAACGCTACAACGTAACAAGGACATATGTTTTGTGCAAACGAGAAACGGGAATAGACATGTGGTGAGAGAGTAGCCGTAACCTACAAGACGGCTTGTCCCCCTTTCGAAGGCTGACGTGCGTCGGAACGGCGCAAGCCAATCAGAATTATAATATTTTATACTCTTCAAAAATAGAAACACAAAACCGATATTGTTGGCCATAAGAGCAAACTTTACGGACCAAGATGTTCAAAATGAAGAGGTTTAACGTGTTATAGTGTCAGTGACAAATTTCCGGGATCAAATGTTCACACCCAGGACATGCAAACCATTAGTCGGGAAACACGTACGATTCGGAAAAACGCACCCAGTGCAGTAAAAAAAGGGCCATGGAGCTGCACGTGCAGCAGTACTATGAACGGCATTAAAATGCAGGTTTTTTTATTGCTTGGCATCTGCGTCAATCGAACAGTGACAGCTCAACAACATGCCATGATTAACAGAAGTGCAAAGAAACAGCGTCAAATGCCGCTTGCTAGCTGGGGAATCCCGATCAGCTGAAGCCAGTGTTTTCAATGTAGCGCCGAGCACCATCACAAGGCTATGGGATCGGTTTCAACAGCATGGGTCAACACGTGATCGGCAAAGTTCGGGAAGCCTAAGAGCAACCACCCCCGCCCAAGATCGCTACATTCGACTGCGCCACATACGTGAAAAGACCATCACAGCCACTTCAACCACATCAGAAATATCTGGACTGCACAGATTTTCCGACCAGACTGTACGAAACCATTTAAGAGCAGCAGGTCTACGAGCAAGACGTTCTGTTCGACGCGTCATATTGAGTCGACAACATCGCCAACAACGACTGCATTGGTGGTTAACTGCAATGGAGAGATGTCTGGTTGAGCGACGAATCGAGATTTCTCGCCCATCGAGGGAATGGATGGGCACGGGTCTGCAGACATCGGGGAGAACGATACGCCGGAAACTGCGTACATGAAGTGGACATGTTTGGTGGTAGTAGCGTTATGATGTGGGCGGTTATCCTTCATCATGGCAGAACATTTTTGATCGCTATCCAGGGCAATCTTACGGCTCAACGATACATCAACGAAATTCTCCTGCCACATGTCCTGCTAAATTCAGCCAACGGCAAAGGTGTATTCCAAGAGGACATCACGGATCACAAGATCCTGTCTATACAACACCAACATTGATGTTCTCCCCTGGCCCTCCAGAACCCAAGATTTGAAACCGATAAAGTACCTGTGGGATGAATTGGATAGACGGCTACGCCGAAGTCAACCACAACCCCAGACGTTGCAGCAGTTGGCTTTTGCGTTGCAGGCAGAGTGTGGGCTACAGAATCACATATCCAAGGAAGGTGATTCGCATACTCGTCTCTTCCATGGGCAGGAGATGTCAGGCCGCTATCGATTCCAACGGGCGAAATACGCGTTATTGATGGTAGCTGACCTTCACCTTGGACTTTTCCTATGTACCGATAACTGAGAGGACTACAATGACCAAATGTTCTCTCCACAACATCTAGGCTACCTCACACAAATCTGGCTTTGTGTTTCTTATTTTGAAGAGCATATATATTTTTTTAATATGTATATATATATTCCTTGTTGGCATGTTTGATAAATGGGATAGAACCTTTTTAGTAGCGACATGTGCGTTAACATTTCGTGTCACCTCACTATTGTCACGAAATCATATACATAATACATGGATTTTAATGACCAAAATGACGAAATAACGAAAACGTGGTTATGTTTGCAAATTTGATGACACAAATTTCGTGCATTATGCCACATATTGTCCAATTGTTGTATGCTGGGTTTGGAGGAAATGTGACACGCCAAGTATAAAAACGAGAACAATAACATTTTGATTTGATCAATTGTAATAGTGTTTAATGATAGGGCCTGCCATTGATTATGAACTTTGACCTTTTATTTTATTCCTATAACAAGTAATTCATTTTGCATTTTTTATGATTACATTAAGCAATAAATCTAAAACAGATCTAATCATTTGGAAGATATAAATGGTTAATTTTAATCATATACTATGTTTACTTTTGAGAAAGGAGGGGTTAAAGAAGATAATAAAGAAGATATTTACCTACAGTGTACTCTAATCTCGTACCATTGTAAGCAAATAGGAAATCTGACCAATGATGAATTGTAACATTGCTTCCACGGAAGATCCTTTTGGATGTACTACACAAATTAAGACAGCCGTCATCTGAAGAAGAAATAAAGAAAACATTGTGTTTATCGTGTGTGGATTATAGTGTACCGTTTTAAAATCAGATATTATACTCAGATACTACACATGTAAATCTAATCACATTCCCAAAGGAGATCGGGGGGGGGTGGGGTAGCCTAGTGGTTAAAGCGTTCGCTCGTCACGCCGAAGGCCCGGGTTCGATTCCCCACATGGGTACAATGTGTGAAGCCCATTCTGCTGTTCCCCGCCGTGATATTGCTGGAATATTCCTAAAAGCTGTGTAAAACCAAACTCACTCACTCACTCCAAAGGAGATCACATCATATGAGAACCCTGAGCAAAATTTGACAATCCAATGTAAACCACGGATTGTGGATTATTGAGCCAATCACCCGCCGGCTTTCTGAATGATTCTGTTTTAAACACCTCGATTCGGAAATGTCCATCTTAGCTAATGAAAATCCCCACAAAACCCAGATATACTCTTTATGATACACCCGTTGAGGTGTACATGCCAATACCCCCAAACGACGGAATGTGTAAAATATCCACAACAATAATATATTAAGGCGGTGCTACTTTGTTTTCATTTGGTTCCGATTTAGAAGCTTCGACAGTGAGCAAAAGGTGGTCCCGTAGGGGTGGCCATCTTCACGCGTACATGTATCGCGTCAAAATTAAAGATGTGAATATAATGAGATTGAAATCCCTCCAAACTGCAATTTTGGTGATATCCTTTCACTTGACTTACTTTAAACCATGTGGATAGACTCCATCTTACTTCCTTCTCTCAATACTATCGCCACTAATGCCGTCTGTCTTACCTTTCTCTTTGGGGATACCCTCTGTTTTACCTTCCTCTCTGGGGATACCTTCTGCCTCACTTCCATCACTGAGGATAGCCTCTGTCTCACTTCCATCTATAGGGATACCCTCTCGCTCATTTCCATCTCTGCGGATACCCTCTGTCTTACTCCCTTCTCAGTGGATACCCTCTGTCTCACTTCATTTCAGGGGATATGCTCTTTCTTACTCCCATCTCTGGGGATACCCTCCGTCTTTCTCCCGTCTGAGAGGATACCCTCTGTGTTACTACCATCTCAGGGAATACCCTCTCCCTAACTGTCATCTCTGGGGATACCCTCTGCCTCACTCCCATTTCAGGGGATACCCTCGGTCTTAGTCACATCTCAGTGGATACCCTCTGTCTTACTCCCATATCAGGGGATACCCTCTGTCTCATTTCCATCTCAGGGGATATGCACTGTCTTACTCCCATATCTGGGGATACCCTCCGTCTTTCTCCCATCTGAGAGGATACCCTCTGTGTTACTACCATCTCAGGGAATACCCTCTCCCTAACTGCCATCTCTGGGGATACCCTCTGCCTCACACCCATCTCATGGGATACTTTCCGTCTTATTCACATCTCAGTGGATACCGACTGTCTTACTCCCATCTCCGGGGATACCCTCTGCCTAACATCCATTTCAGGGAATACCCTCTGTTTTACTTCCGTCTCAGGAAATACCCTCTGTCTTATTCCCATCTCAGAAGATACCCTCTGTCTTACTACAATCTCAGGGAATACCCTCTGACTAACTGCCATCTCAGGGGATACCCTCTGTCTCACTTCCATCTCAGGAAATACCCGATGTCCCACCTCAAAAGATACTCTCTGTTCTTCTCCAATCTCAGTGGATACCCGCTGTCTTATTCCCATCTTCGGGGATACCCTCTGTCTTATGCCCAACTCAGAAGATACCCTCTGTCCTACTCCCATCTCAGGAGATGCCCTTTCTCTTACTCCTATCTCAGGGGGTACCCTCCGTCTTACTACCCATCTCAGGGGATAACCTCTGTATTACTCACATCTCAGGAGATACCCTCTGTCTTATTCACCGAATAAGAGGATAACCTCTGTCTTAGTCCAATCTTATTGGATACCCTCTGTCTTATTCCCATCTCAGGAAATACCCACAGTCTTATTCCCATCGCAGGAGATACCCTCTGTCTTATGCCCATCTCAGAAGATACCCTCTGTCTTACTTCAATCTCAGGGGATACCCTCTGTCTTATGCCCATATCAGAAGATACCCTCCGTCCTACTCCTATCTCTGGGGATACCCGCTGTCTTATTCCATCTCAGGAGATACCCTCTGTCTTATTCCTATCTCAGGAGATACCCTCTGTCTTATGCCCATCTTAGAAGATACCCTCTGTCTTACTCCTATCTCAAGGCATATCCTCTATCTTACTACAATCTTAGGAGATACCCTCCGTCTTATTCCCATCTCACGAGATACACTCCCTCTTACAACAGTCTCAGGGGATATTCTCTGTCATACTCGCATACTAACATCCATTTCAGGGAATACCCTCTGTCTTACTACAATCTCAGGGGATACCCTCTGTCTTACTCCCATTTCTGGGGATACCGACTGGCTTACTCCCATCTCAGGGGATACCCTCTGTCTTATCTAAATATGTAGGGATACCCCCTGTCTTACTTCAATCTCTGAAGAGACCCTCCATATTACTTTCATCTCTGCCCCAGCCTCTAACGTTCATATCTCTGAGGATACCCTCTGTCTTATTTCCATCTCTGTGGATACCATCTGCCTTACCTACATCTCAAGGGATACCCACTGTCTTATTTTCTTCTCTGGGGATACCCTCTGTCTTATCTTCATCTCTATGGAGGCCATCCGTCTTACCTGCATCTCAGTGGATACCCCCCATCTTACCCCCATTTGAGGGGATACCCTCTGTCTTCCCTTCATATTAGGGGATACCCCCCGTCTTACTGCCATTTCGGGGGATACCCTCTGTGTTATTTCCATATCAGGGGATACTCCCAGTCACCTTCATCTCATTGGATAACCTCTGTCTTATCTTAATCTGTGGGGATACCCTCTGTCTCACTTTTATCTCAGGGGATAACCCCTGGTTTCCTCCCATCTCTGGGGATACCATCCGTCTTATTTCCATCTATGGGGATACCATCTGCCTTACATACATCTCAAGGGATACCCGCTGTCTTATTTTCTTCTCTGGGGATACCCTCTGTCTTACCTTCATCTCTATGGAAGCCTTCCGTCTTACCTGCATCTCAGGGGATACCCTCTGTCTTACTCCCCTCTCAGTGGATAACCTCTGTCTTACTCCCATCTCAGGGGATACCCTCTGTCTTACTCCCCTCTCAGTGGATAACCTCTGTCTTACTCCCATCTCAGGGGATACCCTCTGTCTTACTCCCCTCTCAGTGGATAACCTCTGTCTTACTCCCATCTCAGGGGATACCCTCTGTCTTACTCCCCTCTCAGTGGATAACCTCTGTCTTACTCCCATCTCTGGGGATACAATCTGTCTTATGTCCATCTCTGGGGATACAATCTGCCTTACATACATCTAAAGGGATACCCGCTGTCTTATTTTCTTCTCAGGGGATACCCTCGGTCTTCCCTTCATATAAGGGGATACCCTCCGTCTTACTCCCATTTCAGGGGATACCCTCTGTGTTATTTCCATATCAGGGTATGCCCTCCGTCACCTTCATCTCATTGGATAACCTCTGTCTTATCTTAATCTGTAGGGATACCCTGTGTCTTACTTCTATTTCAGGGGATACCCTCCGTCTTACTTCCATCTTCTGGGATACCCTCTGTATTACTTTCATCTCTGGTAATGCCCTAGGTATACGGAATAAACGCTGTGTATTTAGCTCACCAAGTCTCGCTAAATAGATTGCATATTCCTAATGAAGTATAGTTTCCATCCCCCAAAACACTCGCGTGATAACCTCTATATACTTACCGTCACATATTCGTACACCGTCACAACAACACTCAAAATTGTGAGACATAACCTCCACCTTTACTTCCCTCGCACCAGTGATGCTACTTTCGATCATGACTTCGCAATCTGCATTGTCAAAATAAGGACCGTTCCCGAAGTTGGGCGTCACAACTTCCTGGACAGTGGTGTCAGCAAAGACCAGACTCGGTAGAGTACAGACTGCAACAGACATATGGCACACATAGATGCTTTCATCTGTCCCTTATCAATAATGCCCAATTGTATCAAGCACTGGCCATTACAATAGCCAATTCAAGGTGAAACTACACTATACTTCTCGGGAACAATTGGGCATTTCGTTTTTGATTGTAGCTTTGTCGACCAGTCGTGTAGTTTATCGGGTAGTTCATACATAAAGCTTACCCAAATGTCTCAATGTGTGGTAACGGTCAACAGTCCATAAGAACAGGGCACCTGGCATATGCAAATGAGCCACAACACAAGAGGGGGTTCACAAGCAAGTTCCCATGGTCAGTAGCGACTGTGTCCAGTTCATGCATTGATGCAGACATGGCACCTTCGCCTCATTGATTGTCGAGTCCTTGTCTAATGATATCGGCATGTCCTTTGCACTCGACAAATGCAACATTCTTCATTTGGAACGTGGCAAGGTAGAAATGTTAAGATCAGTCAGTATACCTGGGGGAAGGGGGTGACTTATTGACCATCTCGTGAAAGGTCAGGCCTAGACATACTTAGGGAAGCAGATTAGGGACAAACTCCAGAATGCCTGTATCAAGAAACAACTTTGGGCAGAGTACAAATGTAGACTCAAAATCTGGAGTTCAGAGCTGAAGTAAAAGCCACAAATACTTATGCTGTACCCCATATCCTATTGGTGTTGTTATTAGACGAAACAAGAATATTGACGGTATTGACACTCTCACACGAAGCATCATGTCAGACAATAGATCCAACTACCCCTCACTCTTCCCTCAATCGCTTATATTTACCAATCGTAATGGCAGGGCGTGGTTTGATTAACGTTGAGGCTCTTCAGGATATAATGGTTTTGTGCACTTTTGCACACATCTATTTGTCTCATGATCCTCTTGTGAAGCATGTCAAGACTAATTATGAAAAGAAGGCATTCAACCGTATTCGTAAACGAGCCAAAGATGTGGGACAGAATTTCATTGTCAATATTGATTTTGTTAAAGCTTCTGTACTGCTGGACGATGTAAACCAAGTATAGTGCCATATCAAATCGGCCCAGACTCCGTTTTTTTCAAGGGGAGGCTATCGGAACGAGCACTGCATCGAGTTTATGTGCAGTGTGTTCAGAAAATGAGCAACCCTGAAGAGTCCTTCACATGAATGAAGTTGTCTGGCCTGAAAAATTAAAACAGAAGCCTTTCTGTTTGCTGCTCAAGATCGGTCACTTCCACTCGAAACCGTCAATATAGGATTTTGCATCAAAATGTTAGTGTGAAATGTAGATTATGTAATGAAATGAGACTGTCAAACACATTGTCAGTGGATAGCAAGCTTTGGCACAAATACAGTATCTTAAGCGACATGATAGAGTGGCTCGATGATTGTATTACCGTCTTCGCCATGCTTGTGGTTTTGACACAGAGGTCAATCAACGGTTCGGCCAAGAATATGTAGAGGGCGTCATGGAAAATGATAAATACAAAATTCTTAGGAATAGTCCCGTTTCAACTCCAACAAACCTGATCTCGTCCTTTTTGATAAATCCAATGTATATCATTGAATTTTCTATCACTTTTGACACTAATGTTATTGACAAGATTGAGGAAAACATGGCAAATATGCAGACCTCACTTTCGCAATGTCACGCTTGCATCCCAAGTACCAAGCTATCCGACTGCCCATTGTTCTCGGTGCCTTAGGTTTGGCACCTCCCAATCGGTTATCTGACATTGGGTGAGTACATGGGTTTTCGGCCAGGAATACAGGCCTTCTGCCAATCTGGATAATGCAGAATGCTGCAGTGTTGGGGAGTCTTCACATTCTCCAAAACGTTCTCGGTGATTTCGATTAGGTAGCGCTTCCTTGGAGCGGTCCCATTCACTGTTTGGGCTTTTGTAAAGGGACGAGGGCCTTTGGCTGATTAAGAACAAAACGTGACTTTTCTTGTAGGGTAGACAGACTTGGGACAGGGTTTATTCCAATTCCGCTTCCTCTTTTTAGGTTTGAGCATTCTACCAATGACAACATCATGCACTGACTTAACCCACGCTGAAAAAACATTAAAAATGTTCTATTTTGTGGCCTATGTTTGGCTGGAAAGAAACTGGTTTTGAGTGTTTCTTTTACATGAGTTTGACTGAAATCATCCATGGAGAAGTATGACAGAAGAATATGACTTATTGGTGATTATTCTCATGTCATCACATACAACAAGGTACACGGTCAGTAAAAATGATACTTCACTAATTGTTCTGATAACTTAAAAAAAACTGTAAGGAAACCCCTATCGTATCCATACATTGGGTATGATGTCTTTCATGCAAATAATGACCACATCTCCTCCCCTAAGATCACTGAGCTAATCTAGCTTGTTACTCTTGATTAAAAACACCACACCTTTAACCTGTTTCAAGTTCCCATTTTAAGTTTACATGTTGTGGTAGCAATTTTGTGACGGACCTCGTTTTGGGGTTATATATCCTAGTTAACGTGAGAGAATGAGTGAGTGAAGGGAAAAAGCCGGAATTGATGCAGGTTGACAAACTGGGGACGCACACGAGCCCTAGTTGGGTGCTGATATTAGAGTGATTACTCAATGATTAACTCTGTGTTTTTTTCGGTTCATTGGGGCACAGTGGATTCTTGCAAAAGTGTGCACATCACTATTTTTAGTCATACCTCAAAACGGACCGAAAAGAATCAATCCTTATAAATAGGTTCGATATTACATTATGTGTTATGCATACCCAATTAATGAAAAACAGTTATATTAATCAAAGCAGACACAAAATATAACGAGATTGATTAAAATGTCCTGCGTAGGAATACATATTGTGACGTGACATGAATCAAGTTTGGATGATGAATGCATGACTTTAGATCACAAGCCCCTTGCATGATAATACAGGTGAGCAGGAAGGCAATTCCATCAACAGCAAAATTGGGATTCCCACATATTCCGTAGTGGTGAAAGTAGTCATCCTCGGTGGGCATGGCTGATTTTTTTTTACATTCATTTGGAAATGAATACTATTGAACACGTGACCATTTCAGCTAATCAAAATGCAGGAATTACAATGAACATAACAAAGGTTTAAACATAATCAGGTGAATCTCTTTTTGTCTGTGATCAGCAGATCCTGTCAAATGCACAACTTTATTCAAATGGGCCCCCAGTTTCCAAAATACTAAACACTGTGGCTACGACTTACTGTTCTCTTCGAAGTCTACCTCTTGATACGTCATGACAAATGTCGAATTTGTGAATGAGAAATAAACTCTGATGTAGACAGATCCATGGTAAACGTAGGTGGGTGCGCCTCCGGCCTCTCTCATATTTGTGATGACTGCTGCAAGCCTCTGCCTGTTGACTGACGGATCTATACAAGAATGAACAATACTTAAAATCAAGAACAATCTATCTCAATGGCACGGCTATTTTGTAGGGATAATTTGCATAATTTCATATTGATTAATGTTGTCTGACATCATCATTCACTCGCAGCGATGAATATTGTCCTAAATCACAGTGGTGACAGAGAAGATGACAAGAATACGAATACAAAATTACACAGCAATGAAAGATGAGTGAAGCCTACTCAATCCGATGTGGAGCTGTTTAAGCAGCATTTTATAACAACAGAACCTCCCGGTTAGTTTTAGTAGACAACCATGTATATATTGCTGGGGATATAGTAATCTGTCCCTGGAACCTCATTGGCCAACAATAATGCCCCTTAATTAGTTGAAATGAAATGAATTCTAATGAGAGGGTGAGATAAATTTTAAGTCACATCGTCAACATTCATCCATATGGTGACTATCAAGGGTTAAACATAATAAATACATTGAGGCTTACATCTAAACCTGCCAAAAAAGGACAGTAGTGAATGAGTGAGTGAGTGAGTATGGTTTTACGCGGCTTTTAGCAGTATTCCAGCACAACCAATAGGCTACCCACGACCGCCCAACGAAGGAAAGTAAAATAACTGGTCGTATCACAGAAAAAGATTTACAAGTAGTATGGAATCATCAAATGGACATCATTGTATATAACAATACCTTAAAAATAGATCGACAACAGTTGAAGGTAGATCAGCATACTTGGGATCATGGAGATTCTTAATATACACATGCACACAAGTTGAGCGCCACAAACCATATTTGTGAGCTTTTACTTTATCAGCAGACCATATCAGGTGTCACATAGACACCCTAGGGAGTGCAGAGTCTATTGCACGACAGAAACGTCAGTAACGTGTGTATCATCCATCGACATTGACCACAGCTTCAACCCTACGACTCATACTCATTACAAGAAGTTGAATGCTTCTCAGAGACAAACGGATCCATTCTTCATGAAGTCCGGCTTCAAGACCAGCGAGATTTTGAACTGGGGGATCACGATGTCTGATTTTCCGGCCAAGAATGTCCCAGAGATGCTCAGTCGGATTAAGATCCGGACTACAGGCCGGCCAAGGAAGAGTGGCAATAGCTTCTTGATGCAAATAAGCAAAAACTGACGGAGATATGTGTGGTCTAGCATTGCCGACCATGTAAACAGGTCTTGTCTGAAGAGGATGGTTGTCAAAATGAGAGACTACCACTGGACGAAGAACGGCATCTTGGTATTGTTGGCCATTCAGGCTTCAACAATTGTCAACAGCGAAAGTTTGCAGCCGAAGGAAACACAACCCATATCATGACAGATCCCCCGCCACATGCTTAGACCTCTGGATGTTCCTTGGTGCAAAACGAGTGTTATGTTGCCTCCAAACACGTATTTGACCATCAACAGTTCGTAGCAGCATTCGACACTCGTCTCCAGTTGGCCAAGTTCCATCGACTACGGGCACGACACCATATCAGACGATTCCGCATGTGCCTCTCAGTCAGTTGAGGATGTTTTACTGGTCTTCTGGCGTTATAACAAGCCGCTCTGAGGTGATGCCTTACGGTCATCGTCGAGAGTCTCTTATGGGTAATCCACTGCAGTCTTAAATCTGTTGAAGTGGCATCTGACTGTCCTGAAAAGACGTCTATCCCCTCTGTTAGAGGTCTTTCGTGGCCTACCAGACCTAAGCCTGTCATTGACATCATTGGTTTGACCATGTTTGACAATCAAACGAGTGATAACACTGTGATGACGACCCATTTGTCTTGCAATGGCCCTGCATGACATGCCAGCATTATTCATGCCTATCACTTGCCATCTTTCAGCGTTCGTTAACTTTCTCCACACTGTGGCTGATTTTCAACCTCTATTGGAAGTGGAATCTCACACAGGAGCAAAATGCAACCACGTGTCTGAAACTTGAATTTCACTTTTTATAGGGCAGGGGAACTGCAGCAACACGTAAAGCACGCTTTCCTTGTTGTATCTGGACAAATATGGGTTCATGAAACTATTGAAGCCTAATTCAGTCATACATCATCATATTTCGTATTTCTGATTCCCACACGTCAAATCAAGAGACTATGAATATGGTGGCGCTTAACTTTTGTGCATGTGTATATATGATGTCTTGAAATAGTTATCCCTTGTGATGGATAAATCTATAGTCAAACAGAACATGTGTGGAAGACAAAATAGAGAATCTGAAAAACTGATTAACTGTTAATGTTTAGTTTGGTTGTTGATATATTTTAGTGCTGTTGAAAGAGAATCGTTTCTGCTGTAAAATTGAACAGTTATCTGGTAATCTGGATGAGATAGTCCTGGATCCAACGAGGGTGGCACTGGCAAATCATCAGAAGTTGAAACTAGATCTGTGTCAACGTGCCTTCAATTACTTTTGTTACGAGAACCAGAGATTTGTTGGGAAGCCATGATGAAAGAAAACAGATATGACAACCCTACTCCCCACCCACCATGGAGTGTCAACATACACTATAGGGCGACAGGCGTGCTATACGAAAGCTATATCAACATAGGTAGCTAATAATGTCAAACAGAATAAAAGTCAGTTTGGTTCTGCCTTTTAACAGTCATTTGAAGACAATTGGAACCTGGAGGTCGATAATGCCAGTTTGGCCAATGCGCCACTGCCTTCTGGCATAGGACTCTAGGCAAGGTTGCCATGTACCACATTTACTGTGTAGTACACTTATATAATCAAAATTGAAATTGACCATGCACAAGGCACGGTATGACCAGCCGATTGATAGAACCGGGCCCATTCTACCACCTTTCTAGATGAAGTAAGGATCAAAGTGAAGTGTTGGGCAAAAGGAACACCTGCTCCTGGCTCCAGTGCCTTCAACCACCAGACTCCCTTCCTCCACCGACACAGGGCGGCAACCCATGGCACACAAGTTGCACAATTCGGTCGCCTCTTGCGACCAGAAGTGGGGTGCTGAGGACACATTCTATTCGACCCCGGGTCCCCACTGAGGAAATGAAAAATAACGTCGTATTCAAGATTATTCCATTTATATAGCAACGTTTCTGCACGTATGTGTGGCTGCTTGTACTAGCCTGGAATTATTCTGGTTTTATTGTGCTCGCCCACGGAGATGCCGCAGTTTAACATGGTAGCCTCACTTAGTCACAATCCACTGACTCTGAGTCGACCCGTCCTTGTGTTATTCCCTGTGTGGCGGGATCCAGGCAAGGAAACAGAGGTGCCATCTTTAAAAATCGTTTGGTATGACACGGCCAGGAGATTGAACAATTGAACAACTCTCAAGGCGAACACCCTGCCCACTACACCCCTTCTCTGCCCACTACACTATAGAAGCAGGCTGAAGTTAAGCAATTTTCACGATACGTTTGTGTTTAACTCACCATTCGCAAATAGATCAATACCATGGGCCGTGGCATTAAATCTGGTGAAATCAAGTTTCAAAGAGGAACCAGCTGGCACGGTGATTTGTACTATACATTCTGAAGATAACCCATCTGTGTTGTGGAGTGTCTGGGGCGTTGAGTTGGCAACTAGCACTGATGCACTACCACAAACTGAGAAAAAAAACATTGTCTGATTATTATCCTAAAAGTTAAATATATAACTATATTTTCAGTTCAAGTTATTGAATAGAGTTACATGCGGTCTTCTAGGTTGTAGGACTTTGGCATTTTCTTTTGATTTTAAGGCGCTCCTTAATACACCATCTAATACAGTCAAGCCTAAAAGACAGGAATGTGACACAGCATCCAGGTTTATTTTTTCTTAATTAACCTCGAGTCTGATATTCACACGTAAGTCTTCAGAATTATTAATAATAACATAAAATATGTATTTCTACACCTTTTAACATTCCAGTTTCTCATAAATACCATTTAAGAAATAGACAATTTTAAAATGGTTTAGTTCTCATCCCAGTGCCCTGATCGGAAAAGACCTGGAAAACAACACACCAAAGTAGAAATAATAGCAGGCTACTTACTGTCGACCTGTGCTCCTGCATCCAACACTAGCACCCAGACTGAAACACACAGCTTTAGGAGGATCAGCATCTACGGGAACATAAACATTATAATGATAATGATGATGATAGTAGTTTATAATGATGATGATCACCATATGTTAACATCTTTTGGTATGACGAGGTCGGGAACCATGGCGTGATTAACAAGGAGGCCTTTCATGATTGAATTTTATCGTGCACTATTGCACATATGTATTTATCTGAAGATCCTCTTGTGAAGCATGTCAAGACTGAAAACAAGTCATTCAATATATCCTAAATGACCCATTGATGTAGTACCGAATATCAATGTTAATGTTTATTTTGTTGATGGTGCTGGATGGTGTCAACCAAGCGAAGTGCCATTTCAAATCGACCCAGAACCAGTCACTTCCCACTCGAAAACGTCAATGTGTGATTTTGTATCAAAGTGGGTGTTCAACTTGACACAAACAAAGTATCTAAGGCATGGTTCGATCCTCTTGTTACCGTCATCGCCTATCGCCTTTTTGGTTTTGACTCCGAGACCATCAATGGTACGACGCAGAATATGTAGAGGGCGTCATGGAAAATGATAATTACATATAAAATTCTTTAGAATACGCCCACATACAGAGTCAGACGTATCCAAGTGAACAAACCCGATAGGTCCTTTTTGATAAATCCAATGAAATCCTTTTATGACTCATTTATCTGTTTCTTTTGAAACTAATGAGAATCGGGAGAAACAAGGCAAAGACAGTATGAGGACTGTACTTACGTATACGAAATGTCAAGCTAGCTTCCCAAGTTGTTATACTCGCTATTCATGGCAAGAAAAATCCCGTTTCCTGGGGCTTAAAATAGTGTTTGTATTAATTAAAATGCACACATTTCCAAATATTCCAAATCCTTTTTACATGTATGCCTAGTTTGGTGTCGTTTACGTCAGTGTCCATACCGTCCACTATCCTTGGAGGATAATGGTGACGTAGACGACAAAAACGACAACGACAACAACAATGTGCTGGATTGACTTTAAGAAAGCATATGATTCTGTCTGTTTGGGAATTTTTCGACATGTTGTAGAAATTTACGTCAGTGTCTTCATCGTCCACTATCCTGGAAGGTGTATCTTGCCACATATGTTAGCGGGTAGAGACACAAAACCAAATAAAGACATGTACATGTGTATGCATGCAATTTGGAATAATACGGACAGTTTACAATCCTACACACATTTCCACAGTAAGCCATGTTAGATCATGTTTTCACTGCTGTTTTATGTATGAGAACACAAGAAAGTACGTATTTGTCAGTCATTCAAATCTCGTATCTATTTTTAGTATAAATCGTTAGGTGAGTGAGTGTGAGTTGTCAATTTCAGGTGCTTAAAATGCACTTTAATGAATCCTTGGAGTCTGTAACCTTTAGAAACATTGTAATGTTATTGATACGAAAATCAGAAGAAATGCAGTAAAGCATATATTTTGTGACCACAAGTAGCATGTTCGAGGTAAAGATTACGCTATGTTTACAATCAAAAGCCTGACAGTGATGACATTTCTTCAAAACATGACAAAGTCCCTATCAGTCACAACATGAGAGATATTTACCACTAATCTGTGTACCGAACTCTCGAACCTACTTTCCGATCACGACCGCCTGACCACAAGAATACATATAGATTTGGACCTGTGAAGATCAGGGTTAGAACAGACTTGGTTGATTGGATGCATGTCATCTTATCTCAATTGTGTGGATTAATGCTCGTGGTGTCAATCACCGGATTGTCAGGTCCAGACTTGATTTTTTTTGCATGACCTGCGTCATATAGCTGGCATATTGCTGAGTGAGACGTTAAACAACAAAACAAACAAACAAAGCATATAAATTTCGCAGCTTATTTCAAATTCGAGATAAAAATACAAAGCGCCATCTCGAGCTCGGATTCGGTCCCAATCTGACTTTACGATAGAACTGTGTAGCATGATATCGAAGTTTGAATTTGCCACCGTGACAGCTTTAAGAAATCTTAATTAGAGTTTTACTTAACTGTAAACAATTCTCCTCAATACAGGATGAGGAATGCCAAATGGAGACAAAGAAAGGGATCATTTGTAACCTTGTCAAACTTAGTTTCATCCACAGAAACCACGGACTTTTTTCGCAAAACTAAAAATCAACTCAATCAGCTGTTGCCAATCCTTCACTTGTTGTTGTCACATTGTTTATTGATTATTACCTGCGAAACATATTTCATTTAGTCATCGAGATACATTTCAATTAGCCACACTTTACACCTGTTGTATTCTGAATTGATCATCTATGCAATCGTATTTCTATGGATCTATAATACACAGTCTGTTACTCAGTTTTATTTCACTTATTGACTTTCTACATAGGTGAACAGGGACATTTATTTTACATGCAAACAACGTGTTATTCAGGAAAATATAATTACATGATAGGGGTTTGTTAGTTGATTTATGCTTCCAAACAAACCACACGCAAGCTATTTAATCACAGAGATCGTTCTGTTCTGTATAAATGTAACAAGTGAACTAACCATTTCAGTGGATCTCTCAACATGGACAAACCTGTTGGAGATGTTCAATGAGAGAATGTTTATTTATTGAAGTAAAAATGTAGATTCTTTCTTTTGGTAAATACATGTACATGTAGCTGTACATCTTATAGATGTTCCAAGAGAAAATAATATAATATATATCTACCTATATACCACTTTATAGAGTCTCAGAAGGCAGTATGTAAAGAAAACTAGCTGCTCAAAGTGAAGCCCTTTTCCCTCTACATTGATGATACATCTATCTGTTAAAAGTTGATTTTGACAGCCCGGGCCAAATCAACACGTGTTAATAACTGTCCTAGCACTTCTTAAGTTACTTAACATTCTTCATATCTAAAGACTAGTATTTATCAACCTATATACCAATTTATTGTCTCATATTGGGGTAGTTAAAGAAAACAAGGTGCTCAAAGTCCTTTTCCCTCTACATTCTCAACATAGTCTCTATCAGAAGTGATTGACTTGTAGTGGGTCCGACTTGGGCTTGGCTGTCAAAATCAACTTTAAATGCATCTGAAGCTTAGTATTGTATCTACCTATATACAGCTTTATAATGTCACAGTACATCGTATTTAAAGTAAGTTGTGCAGGTTTACCTATCTAGGTTTTCTGTATGCTTACACATCATCACGTCATACTGTGTATAATTATTTTTTCTTATTCTAATACTGCTCCCATGTTTGTCAGTGGCCAGTGATAGTCTGTTTTCATGGAAAAGTATTTTTCATAGCAATTTCGACGATAAGTAGTATAGGTAATGGTGATTCTGCCGCAACCCCACTGGAGCCAGATTTATATACCTATACTGCTACTACAGAGGGAAAATGCTGATGCGATTCAACGATCGTCATGAGTCGTATTAAAAGAAACATGAATATTAATTAATAATGAATAAAATTAACTATCGCCCACGAGGATATTGGAAAGGTATAGGAGCAATACAAAAATTAGCCACTGCGGCTAAGGTATCTAAAGATGTGGCCAAGGATTGGTTAAAGAAACAAGCGATGTGGCAAATATACTTACCGGCACCACGTTATATACCGAGGAAGAAGTTTGATATTTTTACAACGAATGAAGTTCATCAGGCTGACCTCTTGTTTCTTCCCCATGATAAGGTAAGATGCAAAATACACTTTAACAGTAGTGGATGTGGCTAGTGGCTACAAGGAGGCTGAGCCATTAACCTCGAAAGATTCAACAGAAGTAGCTAATGCACTGAGCCACATATATAAACGCGGACCACTAAAATAGCCAAATCTATTTCAAGTAGATCCCGGTCGCGAGTTTAGCCTAAACAAAACATTAGCCCAAGAAACCAAGCTCTAGCTCGCAAACACCCCATACTCACCCCAATATCACAAAGAATAACTAACTACCTCAATGAACACCAAACTCAAAATCTTAAACAAAACTGCAAAAAATCAAATATATTCTAAACTCAAAATACCCAAAATAGACACAACGCTAGCAAACCAAATAAATAAACAAACCGACCCAAACATAGCTAAAACCACCACACTTGCATACATACACGAAAATTGGCCAAATTGGTGTCACATATACACTGACGGATCTTCAGACCCGATCTCCAACCACACAGGCTTCGGAGTCCACCACACAACCAGTTATATCCACATAATCTTACCGACTCCCAAACAACCAATCTATATTCACGGCAGAACGTATGGGCATGGCCTCAGCCCTGCATAACCAACAATCTAAAAACAACAATAAAATCCTAATTCTCACCGACTCCCTTAGTGGACTACAAGCCTTCCAAAACAAAAATACCAAAAAACGACCTAAATTAATAAACCAAATACTTAAAAGCTCCAACGACCCAACAAAAGCAGGCAAACAAATAACCTTCTTGTGGATCCCCGCCAACGTAGGAATTTACGGCAACGAAAGCGCCGATAAAGCAGCTAAATTATCTCTCAAAATACCAGACATAAGCCTAAACCTACCCATCTCAAAATCAGAAATTAAAAGTGTAAACAAACAAAACATAATCAAAAAATGGCATAATCAATATCAAAACTCTAATAGCCAAATCAAAAAAGTGCTCAGAAAACCACTAGCCAAACCTAAAATCCTACACCCCTAAACAAAAATTGTCAGATTAATTACAAAACTCCAAACAGGACACACTAACCTAAATAACCACCTAAAAAAAACTAAAAGGCACACCAAAGGCAACTGCCCCCACTGCAAACAACCCGAGACCACAGAACACGCACTCATCCACTGCACCCACTACCAAACAAACAGAACCACACTACAAACCACCCTCAATCTAAAGAAGGTTCCTACTCTAGATGAAATACTAAACCCTAAAAAAAACCTAGAAAACTTCAAGGCCCAAGACGTATTCCTAATCAAAACAGACCTAATTAAGCGCATCTAAAAACTAATTAATCTACCAATCCAAAATCCAATAAACATACAAACACCCACCTCACCCGGCTCCTTTAGTTCCCTCCTACACCCACCTCTGCATTTATTCCAAATTTAAAAATTCCAAAACTTCAATATAAGCAACCCCTAAAAGCCCCCTCTTGGGTTGCACACACCACTTTCACCCTTTTCGGAATACACTAAATGGTCTGGCCAGGCGCACGTTAAATCTTCTATATCAGTCACTTAGTTGCGAGTTTATGGGATCAGTAACTAAACTGTTAACAAAGCACGATGTCATAATCAGGCAAGTAGCTAGGTTACCACTACAGCTAACTTTTACGTAACCCATCACCCTGTACATCTGCCTCATTAAAAAGTGATTTATCAAACTACCAATTGCTGATTTTGTTATCTTTTAATTTTCACTAATCCATTAATATGCCACCCCAATTATCTTTTGATCTCCACTAATCCCTAAACGTGGCACCCCAGTAGTATTAAACAGAAACAACCGCTAACAAATTAGTATATACCTATGTACATAAACCCATCAACGGTTTTTGATTTAGCATATGTTAACAGAAGGGTTTACCATGTCAGTGTCATTCTCCAAACACATACGGTAATTATGTACTTACATCTAGGCCCATAATGTCCAGTCTCGCACAGTTTAACAGTGCACGCGGCTAATTTAATTACCTGGCACCTTTCACTTCCTCTCACCTGGTGGGTGTCACAAAGTTTAACGCAGTACAAAATTATAGAGTCGTATTCTATGCAACCACACCGCGTAAATCTAGCTATATTGCATAAAACCGTATCGAAACAATCTATATAAATCAATACCGGTCTATGTGATAATACCGTTCAGCTTACCACCATACAATGCAATCTGCAGCAATCTGCTTCCTCAACCGCACCTTCATGTATCCAGTCGCACACAGATTCCTATGCTATCTCGCAGAAGAGATGTATATCAACTGGGAGCTTTTTAGACACCTGTACTTCCATCTTAACGACTTCAACATCGAAATAGTGAAGCTGCATGAGGCTTTTGAACTACTAGAACGCTTCTACATCAGTGATGAAGAAAAGAAGGAACGGTAAGTGCTAACACACCTTATTGCATCTTGCAATCTTATTTAACATATTAGCAAGAGCCCCGCCATTTGTGTGCTTTATAATGTGTATGATGATCAATGTTTAAACACGGCTTCTTTTCATTGCAGCCGAAGAAGCACTACGGGAGATTTTCTGCTGAGCCTTCAGCTACCAGTACACAAAATGGCGTGTAATCACACACCCGTCAAATTAAGTCACAACACCCCACAGCGTGAGTGAGTGAGTGAGTGAGTGAGTTGGGTTTTAACGCCGCTTTTAACAGTATTCCAGTTATATCACGGCGTGTCAGCTTATTTTGGGAGGAAAGCCTGAAGATGCAGGTCTCAGACGTTTACCACTTCGGTGAAACCCACGAGCACAGGTATGGTGCTGACAAACCTAGAAACATAATTTAGGCGAAGCGAGATTCGAACCCACAATCATAGGTTTCTGGCGTGCCCAAGGGACGCATCTCTGCACAGCGAATCGCGACGCCTTAGATGACTAAGAGGGGGTTTTAGGGGCTGCTTATATAGAATTTGGGAATTTTGAGATTTGGAATAGATGTCATGTAAACTGACTTGATATGTTGAATAGCAGTCAGCGTGGTTGTAAATGCACAACTGACTAAGCCATCACTACTCAATTAAGTAATTAACAGACAATTGCAAGTGCTAATACCCACCAGCACTAATTGCCCTGTTAATCCCTAGTCCACAATGAGTTGACATTGAGTTAATTTTGCTAATTAGCTGTTTTTAGAGTAGCAAAGTAATAAACATCAAAGGTGGGGCAGGCTTTGATCATGTGTTCTGTAGAAGAGATATTATGTTTATTTAGGATTAGCTACATCCCTTGATGCTACCAAGGCAGCCCTTGAGATTATCAGACAGTTTGGCTGGACACAAACTGATGTCTCCCTTGCAGCACACTATGTGTCAGACAAGGACTTTGAACACTCTGTGCAGATGCATATCAATGCATAAAGAACATTGGGTAGATTCAATAATGCCACACAAGTCAAAGTTGGGTTTCACTGTACTTAGAAACAGACGATGGATCCAAAACTTTATAACAGTAATTATGATTAATTTAAATTTTGCCAAACCAATATTTTGGCAGATTTGCATGTTATTGTTATCTTCATTAAGATAATTTTCAAAAAAGATAGGATAAATGATAAAATATGATAATGAGTCATGAATTTTTGAATTCAGATCAGAACAAACAGGGAGGGTCACCCCAAAAAGTGAGAGTCTCTAGGGGAGGCTTTTGACAAAATGGACAATAAAATATAAAGTGCTTTGCATTTTCTTTCAGGGAGGGTAGTGTCAAAAATGAATGAGAACACACCGGTAATACATGACCGGCCCCTTTAATGTAATATACATAGTTTTTAGTTGATGGTTCAGGTTGTACTTTTCAGTTGAATTTCTTATCACTGTCTAAGATGGACTACCAATTAACGGTAGATATTAAATATCCATAATAACATAGATAAATACCTCTACAGTCTCATCCTAATTTGTCAAAATTTGAATTTCAATATAGCTTCCATTAATGAAGTAATGAATTTTGAGAGAATATCTATTGTCTGAATTCCTAATGTACTTTCTTTTGTATTTGGTGTGCTAGGGTAGCCTAGTGGGTAAAACAGTCTCTGAAACCCGGGTTCAATTCACCACATGGGTACGATGTGTGAAGCCCATAGCTGGAATATTGCTAACAAACTGCATGAAACTATACCAACTCACTCGCTCATTATGTTGTATTTTGAGATCACTGACATGACATGTGTTTTGATTATTATGAATAGTTCTGTTTTTATGTATAAGAACCTATGTAACTTAGTTTTGCATTGTCCTGTTTACCTTTCCTTACATTTTGATGTAATGCAAACATTCAAGCAAAATTCAGATGAACCTTGCGGCGCTTATGTTATTGTTTTAGAAGACCGGATACATTTTTGTATTTTCAGAACACTTTTCTGTTTGCAATGGCTTATTTACATGTTCAAAGATTGGTTAAATATCAGTTGCAAGATAAATTGTCAATACCTCACTGTTCGAGAAAACAACTTTAAACATTTGTAAATATGTGTGTGTTTCATAATTTTTGACTGACAAGTTTCTAAAGATGTTATGAATTGTTTCAGGTACCTGGATTTCACAGTCTGACACCAGCTACATTTAAGAAGATCTTGCTCACACAATTCAGACAAGGGACTCGCCGGATGATGAACAATCCTCACGATAACAACCAACAGATTCACCTCAGAAAGTGATGATTCTGAATGAATTATGCCACATCAGTGTTATTGTAGGTGGTTTTATTATGACACTAATGAAGTCTGAATGAATTTATGCCAAAGCACTGTGACTATGTCCAGGTTGTGTACACTGATGCTGACTATACAAATCTGAATGACTTTTGTGGTTTACTGCAGAAACATAATTGACTTTAGATATTCTTCTTCAATGAAATTCTTCTGAGATTTGACTAATTTGTTTATTTAGAAAATGGCATTGAAGCGTCTGTTCTGTAAGGCCTTGCAAACACCACTGGTTACTTTATGCTAGCTCCTCTTCTTGCTTGATCAAATTTCATTGTGATATGTACCAATGAAATGCCATATAATCAATCAATAAGAATTTTTTCCAAAAACATTATTTGTTTTGCTTCATTAGCATAAAGAAATATAATACTGATCAGCCATAACATAGGTGCTGAACAAATATTAAATGCCCTAATGCCCTGAATGTTTTCCTACTATAAATACAGCTCACTTAACAAAAGTTGTAGTTCCACCTTAGTAGACAAATGACATTGATATTTTTTCTGTACTTTATTTAGGTGTTTTCTATGGATGCCATTAGTCTTATGCACCAATTTGGGAGAACGGAATTCTGTTTCATATTCCCATGAAACTACACTGTCCCGATATAATAAGTACTGATACCGTTCCAAACTAATATTTTAATCTCACAAGGGCCAAATGCCAAAGCACATAGCCAATGACTTTCCATTTTTTTCTGAGTGAGAATGCTGTTTTGCCACTTTGAGCAATATTGCAACAATATCATGGTGGCGGACACCAGCAATAAGCTTCACACATTTATACCCATGTCACGAAACACCTTGTGAACAATGCATGCCCACATATCTCAGTTTGAGGAGGATATTTACAACTAATATAACACAGAATATTACAACAGCTATCGGTAATGCACAGGGTAACATTAACCAGAAACAAGACATGAAGAAAATTTGCATCCGGATACCTTCTGGAAACCTTTCGGAAACCTTCCAGATGCCTTCAGCAACCTTCAAATGGGTTGGTATTTTAAAGATAACTTTTTTATGTGTTTCACACTTGAGTGAACAAAATGCACCCCCAAATTTTGACATTTTTCATTTGAAAGCCCGGGCCAAGTCGGAACAAACACTTCTGACAGAGATTTTCTTAAGAAAATACAGTAAAAGAGTTTCACTTTAACGGTGCAGTTTTCTTTAAATGCGATACACTATGGCATTATAAAGTGGTATATAGGTAGATATTACACCGATCTATAGATGTAAACACTGTACTGTGACATTATAAAGCTGTATATAGGTAGATACAATACTAAGCTTCAGATGTAAACACATTTGATGATACATCTGTGTGTTTAAAGTTGATTTTGACAGCCCGGGCCAAGTCGGACCCGACACAAGCCAATCACTTCTCATAGAGACTATGTTTAGAATGTAGAGAGGAAATGGCTTCACTTTGAGAACCTTGTTTTCTCTAAATACCGCGATCTAAGACGCTATAAAGTGGTATTTATTTGTTTAGATATAATACTAATCTATAGGTGTGAATCCATTTCATGTTACATCTGTGAGGTTTAAGTTGATTTTGACAGCCCGGTCCGAGTCAGACCGAACATTTGTGAGACTGTTGAGAGTATGAGGAGCAGAGGTCTACTTTAATCAACGTGTCTGCTTTATATACGAAGAACAGTGACATTATAAAGTGGTATTTATTTAGATATAGTACGTTCCTATAAATATAAACGCTACGCCGACAGATGAAAATTTGTATCTCGATAGCTAGAAGTATTTGGTACGTTTCAAATCTTATTTCGTTTAACGATTTTACCTAGACCAGCGACGCTTACCAACAACACTGGTTTTCAAGTGATTTACTCCGAAATACTTAATTATGGTGCCCGTTTTTGTTGGTGGCTGTTCAGTAATGTCATGTGTGTATGTTGCATCAATAATATGTAGGTATGATCGCCGCCAATGATGTAATTAGCCAATAACACTTTGGCCCGTCTTGGCCCGACCCGACCTGACTTTTAGGCAATGCCGTCTTCGTTGAGTCAAGTGAAGGATACGATAATAAACTCTGTTCAGATTCATAAAGAGGAAGAAGCGGTCTATTTGAAAACAGCATGATGACGTTATCAACGAAAAGGTGAATTATTACCTGATTACAAACATATAACCACATAGAAAGGGATACTTATTAACTACAGTAATTATCCTAAACTCGCTATTTCCCGATAATACACAGACCTGGTTGATATGAACAATCTTGAACTCGTACATGACGATGCGACTGCATACGTGAGACGTGAGACGGGTAATGGCGGGTGACGGTCAGTTAACACAAGTTGTGATAAGAATAATATGAACATTAGAGTCACGCCGTGAACATAAGAGTCACGTCGAAGTTGCCTACCAGTAAGAAGGATAAAAAACATTGACGAGTCGTACCGTTCGGATTTCGATCAAGCTCGAGATGTAACATTATCCCCTAATTCGACAAGGATGGAAATTGGACTTTTATAGTCAGTTAACGCCCATGCCTGGGAACATGGTCATTGCCTGACACTGGCCATGGTGTATTTTTCCTATGGTTTCACATAAAGACAAAGAGACATCAGATAAGATAAGACTTTATTATCCTAAGGGAAATTCGCATTGCACAGTGTCTTTGCACAAAAATGTGAAAAAAAAGAAAATATGTTATAATGAAATATGATACTTACTTATGTCTTGGCGGGTAAAAATATGTAGAGAATTGAACACTATCACAGTGACGACAAGGAATGGTATTTTTAAGTATGTATCATCATCATTTTCAGCCCAACGTACAATTAATACAATGATAGTATCTCGAACACGAGTGCAATTATGTACAAATGTGAAGATAGAGACTGATGGCATCTTAAATGTAATCTGCTAAATGTTTAAGAAAGCATACATCGGAGGACTGCAGCATTGTTAGCAAAGTGTACCTTGGGTTAACATAAGTATGGACATTGAAAAATGGGAAATATTTTGAACGAAGACTGAGAAAAAGTTATATTCTTGATATTTGAAACCCATGTTTTCTCCCGACTGCATATAGTTCAACTAACATATCGTAACACCGTCTGCTATATCTTCCTCGAGACATACTGAGGAGTTTAAAACAGATATCTCACACATCTAGTGAACATATCAATACCATAACGACCACATTCCCCTAACACTGCAACGTTTGCATCCTTTCAACCAACTCCGAAACAAATTTAGAAAACTTAGCTAAAACAAGTTTGAGAAACACCTGTTAATTAGGATCCAAGATCTGTGTTCCATAAATATTCCGTTTAATCTGCAGGTCAAACAATACCTTTGGAGAAATATTTCACAGTTTATAACTTAGCTTCACTAGCTTTGGACACTAATGTCTGACCAGCTTTCGACCAAAACAATCAATTTGGATAAATAATTCCTAAATAGTTATAATTATATAAGTCAATTATTGTTCACCCGAAAAAACATAGGAACATATGGTACAAGTCAAAATGGGGAATTGGACATCATTTTTGTCACTGATGTGCCAATATCGAAAATGTCCTCCATATGTCTGCAATAAAACGTTTTGAAAGCATTACTGATTACTTGAAAATTGTAACTGGGCATAACTGGTAAGACCTGAAAGCGCTAGCCAATTGAAACAGTGTTAATCTTACTCCACTAATTTAATCTTGATTATAATTATTCACTGTGTATGCGTGCATTCGTGTGTGCGCGCACCTGTGTGTGTATGAGTGAGTGAGCTTAGTTTTATGCCGCTTTTAGCAATATTCCAGCAATATCACCGTGGGGAACACCAGAAATGGGCTTCCGTGACGAGCGGTGTGTGTATTTCAGTGTATTTTACTGTACAATGGCTTCGTCTTCTATTTATTGACATATCCGTTTGAAGTCCCCAATGTATGGAAAATGAGGCTATAAACGTTGTAAATCAAGGCGTCGTAATCACTATTCTTGGTGTATTTTATGAATAGACTTTAGACACTTTTTATGTGAAATAAAAACATAAAAACGTTTGAAGTCACGATTGTACAGCAAGTAAGACTTTAATAAACACTGTCTCCTTACGAAATGATTCCACTCATTATTATAGCGAAATGTCTAACGTTTGTGCGAGATTTCATGGCGCTTTAACAGGGAAAAGATTTTTACTTTTGACGCCAAACCAACATAGAAACACAGTGACTTTGTATTCCCAGTTACTTTTAGCTTTTTAGTTTACTGTTAACTTTTGGACTTTTAACAGAGCAGTTACACATAGATTACGGCGCTTTACATACTGCAGCAGTACCTGATTTCTTACAATATGAAGTTGAAAGTATACATAGTGGAAAGTGAATTGACAAATATACATCATATGATATACCCTACCTTGTTTTGGAACATCAACCTGGCTTCGTGACGACGGCTAAGCAGTCTATCCTGTTCATGAGATCCTGCATTATATATACGTTAAAAGTAGGTTCGTCAACAGATGTGTATATAATCGAAACTTTTCATTTGTTTAGCGTGAATTTGAGTGACGTGCAAAAAAGATGGGAGCCAGTCGATTTTTGAGGGGGCGCTTCAATTTCGACTCGTAAACAACTGCCAGGGAATGCTACCACATCTATACTGCCCCAATTGTGTGAAGGCGATGCAGGATTATTACTGAAAGGAACATCAGAAAGAAACAGAAAGTACAGTTAGTACGATTTACGCTAACACGAATATATGTGACAGCCCTGACACCTTTGATACCCGGCCCCCGAACGAGACACTACATCTGATAAGATGAACGCGGGAGACTGTTACCCTTATTTAGCAGTCTTTAGCATCCTTGTATAGCTCGTGGAATACTATCCCAGTCCCCCCAGACTGTTGAAAACTCGTCGAATGCTTTGTCACAAGAAAAATACGCACATCTGCTGTCTGTGTGGAGTAATCAGAACATCAAACTGTCCCTTCTCGACACTACTAAGTCAGTCATACAACACTCACTGTACTCTCTCTTTGATTATCTGACTCATTCAATAGCACCTTTGAGCAAATCCAATCTGGAAATTGGCGTGATATAATTTTTTATCATATGATGAGTAGGTTTCTCGGCAAGATAAAGGCAACGGATAAAAACGATATCAGTTGGGGTCATATGCAGACAGAGATGCAAATATCAAAGATCAAGTAGGGACTACTTTCAGTGTTTATATACAAACATGGCGTCGCCCTTGTCATTCGGCAATCGAGTCTGAATTAACCATCGGGAATCTGGATAAACTCCAGAGATAATTGCTATCATTATCAAAAGAACAGTCTAATATACTTAAAATCAGTGTCTAGCTGTGACGTAGCTAAGGCATTTTATAAGTTTTGGCAACTTTGGAGATATAAATTTTGAAACAATTTTGCGAGGGCACTAGGCCTAGCCAAGCGGGACCAGTAGCCATATCTGTGCTTGTAGACCTCTGCGGCTTGAAACCTATCCCACAAATTAAAATATACTGAGTCAAATTAAAAACTTCACATTTTTAAAAGTAATCCCAAGCACGAGAATCTGATGGCACACAAGTTCAGTAGCGTGTATGGCCACCATGTGCGTTGACAACTGCCACACAACGCCTCCGCATGGACCTCGTAATGCTTGTGAACACATGATTGGGAAGACGACGCCATTGTTGCTGCAAAATGGTGCCTAGATCTTGCAAATTCTGTGGTTGGTTCTGGAGAGTGTGCAGACTTCTGCCAAGAGCTTCCAAGACGTGTTCGATGGGATTGAGGTCGGGAGACCTTGACGGCCAGTCCATATAACGTTGACTCCCGTATTCTGAAGGAAATTTCTACTTGAAGGTGAGCAGTTCTCAGACTGTTTCGAACAGTTTGCGAACTCAGTCTTACCCTAAACAGTTCATTTCTGGTTGATGTAGCCGTAAAAAATGGTTACGGAGGTGACATAAGACAATCTGACGATCCTCTGCATGTGACGTCAGACGTGGTCGACCTGGCCGAGGGCGATCAGCACTGGTACCCGTTTGCTGTAGACGCGTCTGTAAATCATAAACAGTCTGTCGACTACAACCCATCGTCCTTGCGACTTGAGCTGCGGACGTCCCCGTCTGCAACATGCCGATGGCACGTACACGTTGCACATTTGAAAGGTGTGGCATGACAAATGGCCGTAAAGACTTTGTTTTCTTGTGTTTTTCTTTTTTTGTTAATGACTGCTAACAAGTATGGCTGAAAACACGTGCGGTATTATGGCCACGTGACCAGATGCACGTGAAAAAAACACTTTTGCCACTATAGTGCTGTGCACATGATTTTGATCGATTCACCTGCACAAAAACGGATGTTATCTGAACACAATACGTAGCAATTACTGTTTAAATACACAACAAGGGCCCACAATGATAACTGGTCAAAATGATAAAATTTTAGGATTGTGAAGCTTTTAATTTGTTCAGTATATATCCTGGTCCTCCGAATTGTACCATATTTACTGCATGTAATAGATGTCTATTTTCTACAACATTTCTAAGTAGCTTATCCCGTGCTGTTAGATTGCCCTTACAAACATCAGCATTTAAATCGCCCAAGATAAAAACTGTTCCTAATTCACACAGATTATCATATATATCAATCAGTTAATCAAGGGCATTACAGTATACAGAGTTTAACACATCTGTAGATGGTAGTCGACAGGCTATTACACCAACATCACAGTAGCCTGTTTGTGACAATTTAACACTTATTGCATAATCCGAGCTTATAGCTATTGGAATAGCTTTCCACTTGGTGTGTGGTCAACAGAAACAGTACAAGTGCAATAGACAGGCAAAGAACACTAATTCATTTACGATAGTTTTTTTTAGTTTCAAGCAACAGTTACAGACAACAATTACTATTGTACTTCAATTCACATTTACAAAGTTTCTGAATTCTCAAATTTCTATTATAACCACAATTACCAAATGACTCGCGTGTCGAATGATGCTGCCTATCCTAACTCTTAAGCCAAACTGAATAACAACGACACATGGTGGTCGACACCTGGCGAACATGCATGCTTTTTTTTGCTTTTAGATATGTATCCACGAAGTAAAGCAGTGTGTTTCACACACAGGAACGAAACAGAACTACCTGTTCGGAAACATAACATACTCACAGCAATACAATCTGTGATGACAATATCCTAATGTCCATATCCCCCTCCTTGATAGAACGGAGTCTGTCAACACAAAATAGTAACCAACTTTCCACAATCGAAATAATATCCTCGATCACATCCACAATCGTATCTTTTTGGTCAAGGTTCTGTCACAAAATTGTATATCTCACATTGGATAGATTCTCATGTTAAATCCATCAATCTTACAAATGTTCACATTTCGAATGTCAGAATAGAATCCATAGAATCCTGTGTTGTCCTTTTGTTCAATGGCATCTGGTACTTTATCAGCTAATGCTGTCCGTTTCAAGAGGGCACACTTTCGTCACTGGTCTAGTAGTGTGAGTGTGTTAAGATTTAACGTCGCATTGGCATTATTTCAGCCAACGTTTTTTTCACAAGAAAAGATACCCATTTATACAAAATATACAATTTTGCATGTTTAGTATTTCCAAAATATACAATTTTGTTTAGTTGGTATTTCCAAAACTATACAACTTTGTATATATGGTTAGATTTTACCACTGCTTCATTGAATTTCTTCACCTCCTATAGAAGGTTTCACATAATATGTGGTTGCAAAGTTTACTAATGATACCGAACAGTATTATTATTTCATGTGACAACAATGCTTTAATACTATTTTCATTATGACAACTATATGATGTTATGAAATAATTTGTATTTCGTTATGTTTTACATAAGAAATAGAAGATTTGTACAGATCTTAATAACAGTTTGATCAATATAAAATGCGTACGACACCTTTAGTCAGAATTAGTCAAGGATGGTTAGTTAAGAAATAGTTACCTGTTTACCTTTCATTAAAGTGGAACAGACCAAGTGGCCAGAAAGCAGACATTTTGAGAATTTACAGGATAAGTTATGCACTTTTAATCAAATCATACACCAGAAGTAAAATATTTTTACGGGATATATTTATTTCTTATTAACTTTAATGTGGAACATACCACTCATACAGTGGGCGGAAAAGTTATCATAAGAAATTATATTTTTTTCATTATCAGAAAGACACTATATATACAACATAAACTGAAACGAGTGCTATCACACATTTTGATGTATTTCATTAGATCATTGCAAAGGACACTATTCCTCAAAGTTGTTGTTCTTGCTTTGCTTTAAGTGTTTAAGTGTGATCGTCTTCTGTCTGGGCCACTTTGGCTGACCTGTCTCCTGTGGGACTCGTGTGTGAGTAGGGTACACATCTATTGCGAGTTTTAGCATTCATAAAATTTATGCTTGTGATGATCCCATTATTATATATATATATATATATATTTGCATTTTTTTTCTTTAGCTGCTCTGTGTACATATGTTAGAGTAGCTATCTCTCAGAAATGTAGGGAAATTTTGTTTGTTTGGCCTTCGCTATTACTTATCTACGACAAAGCGGATCTAACTGCAATTCTTGTTTAAACCGAGCAAAGTATGGTCTTGACGCTCCAGGGAATTGATTCAGGTTGCAAAATATAGGCGCACCTTGTCATTGCGATCCTAGAGAATTCCTCAATGTAATATAATACTGTACTTATAGTGGGTGAGATTGTACTCAGGTTATGGAGCAGTTTAATCTGTGTAACAATATATTTAATGAAAATGATGCAAAACAACCTCAACGATTTGTTTTTATTAATCTTCTTAATTTCCTATGTTCTATATCACTGAACAAACTACTCTGTGCTAACAACACACCCCCCACAACCCGACACAGATCAAACGCCACTTACACAATCATAATCTGGTTGATCTGTATCACTTAACGAGTTTGAATAGCTTACTCTGCCCACAGTCGAGAGCAGCACAGTAATTATTAGTTTAGACCAGGCGAATACACTGGTCACACTTGACTGGTCTGTCTGATGATTTGGTCACCTGCCAAATGGGATGTCTGACAATTGGAAGTTATTTTATGAACGCGTCACGTGTTACAAAAGAGATGACCATTATCTAAGTAAAATACTTCTAAGATCATAAAAGACATAACATTGAATAAAGTGAAATTCATTTTCGACAAACTTTTATGAACAAATTTAAAACACATCACATATCTAGATGCTCGTCAACCCGTAGTCCCAGATAACGATATGATTCTACATAGACCAGTGTTTGCCCAGCGTAGAGGAATCTGGTTAATCTGTATCACTTAACGAGTTTGAATAGCTTACTCTGCCCACAGTCGAGAGCAGCACAGTAATTATTAGTTTAGACCAGGCGAATACACTGGTCACACTTGATTGGTCTGTCTGATGATTCGGTCACCTGCCAAATGAGACCAACGTAGCCATTACACCTTTTTACAAGATGGAAAACATCTTTGCTGTTAGTGATTACATATAAAGACATCTAACCAATTCACAGGCTATACGTTGTAGAACAGAATGCTATGCCAAGTCATTCCTACCTGATACAATTAATAATTGGAATAGTCACCGGAAAAAGAGGATTATTAAACTTGGAGAATGTTATATTCAGTTAAGCCATGATACCAGATTTTGTCACTTTAAACTTCCATCGGCTTAAAAAATACATCTCAGATAACACATCATGCATGCTCTTGTGGCTGTCACAATGGTACACTGCATTAATTTTTTCACATGCCCCAACTACAATATATTAAGAAACGATTCTATTCTAAAGGTTGAGTGAGTTTCTAATCAGTGGTTTATTGGAACAATTTTAACAGTGCCTAATTTAGCTATTTTGAACTCGGCCATGTACATCCGACGTTCGGGTGGATTTGCACATATATAATAACTAGTAGTAAGAATTAATACATACTTTGAGACACGTATTAAGTATTAAACAGTTAAATAGCTTTTACTTAGGAAACCCCTTTCCATCAACCGCACTGTTGACCTATCTTTTTTGTTCTGTTTTGATGTATTGATGTATTATTTAATACAATATGTATATCTCCCGTCATCCCAATGTTAATAAAAGGAAGCTTGGTGGGTACTTTTGGGATATAGGAAATGAATACAGACTGCCATATTGTCTGAATGTCTTAACAATCACCGGGTGTGACCACGTAGACAGGATATCATTCGGATTTCTCATAATTAATCCATGAGCATGCTGGGTATTGTAGCCTGGGGATATTAAATGTAAGTTTGTTATCAGAGGAGATTGATAGTGAACTTTTAGTACCAGTTAGATATGATATCTATATGACTTCTTTCTGTTTGACAAAGGATTAAGGGTATATGTGTGGGTAATCCTTTCACGCTGATGAAAGAAAGTCACTCTTCTAGTTCATGTAATCTACGTCAAATAAGATCAGAACACATTATTACAACATACTCAGGATACCAATAACAACGAAATGTACAAATTAACAAACATGATCAATATTATTATTACATATTAATGCCATGTATGTAAATATAGCTATATAAACATATGTTTAATTTTTCAGCTTGTGTGAAGTCGTCTATAAATACAAGAAAACGTATATTTTCCCAAAATTATATTACCCTCAAAAGGGCAATTATATTTATGTTACATTTTTTCAGTCTTTTTTTTAATTCGAATTACGTAACATTTATGTTACTTTGATTTTATTAGACCCATGTTGTTGTTACAGACCCAGGGATTGACTAGGTTCATTACATGTCATAAAAGTGCCGGGACATGTGGTGGCAATACATTCTCTAATTAACACCTGTCACAAAGGGACGGGCAATTTGGGTTTGTCCTCAGGGAATGTGTTATGCAATTTGTGTATTCACGAAATAACATTCAACAAATTATGTACATGGTCCTGTGATGTAGGATTGATGCATTCGTACTTCTTATAAATAAATGAATTGCATTTTTTTTCTTAACCGTGTGCGAAATACGCATAATGTCGGAAAGCGCAAGTTAAATACTGACTTCATCCCAAAATAAATCACAAACCCTCTCTTATAATTTGTATATTATTCTATATTTTAATTATGTAAATCACGTTCCTGTCACTTTTAATTATTTTCCCAAAGATCAAAGATTAAAGCAGTTATCAAGATTTATTTTCCATATCTTTAGAAATACTTAATCTTTACATTGAAACAGCCATCATGATGTATTATTATTATTATTATTATTATTATTATTATTATTATTATTATTATTATTGATGTACATATGGTTTGCACCCAACCATGCGCGTGCCAAATTATACAGCGTCAAGCTTTCAGAGCGCCAACTAAGTTTTCCAAAGTAGAAATTAAGCCAAATGAATATATATCAAGTTTCCTTTAGCTAGAACATATGCATGCTGTTGTTTTTTTACAAGGTAATCTTCGTTCTCTCATTGATAACAATATTAAAAGAACAAGTATTATAAAATATAATACGGGAATATATTACACACGTTATTTACGCATCCGGTTGCTCATAATACAATGCTAGTAAACAATATTTTTGTTCCAGGGAGTCAATACCAATTAGACCAAGCCAGCTCAACATCTCATTCACTTATAAAAGACAACTTCATCATAAACATAGTCATCATCGGAGTATTAACAGTTTTTATGTGTGACGCTACATTCCCCGTTACAGTGCAAGTATCCATGATAGAAAACGTATGATGTCTGGAAACGTAAGATCCGACGATTGTGTTATGAATAATAATAACGGCATGTTTGATGCTGAACGCTCTGAACGAAAACAGGACCATCCGCCATTGTAGTCCGGCAACACAATATTTTCGTAGTATTTTTAAAAAATAATCTTTGATAATATTTTGTAGATGATTTTTGCAAGGACTACCGTTTTACAAAACGCGATTTTCCGCGTTTCCGCCGAGATTTCACATTATAACAATGTATATCTACAATGAAACCGACAGCTCAGAACAAACCAAATTCAACACTTTTAAGTAGTGATAAAATAGTTTTCATCCTCTGTGCAATCCACTCTGTTGGCATATGTGCACGAGAGCATGTTACAAAACACATCGCGGCCTCCCCGTAAAACGAATCCAAGCTCAAACACTTTCAATACAGAAGTTACCGCCAATGCAATCGCCCCCGACAGCTAATCCTCTCTGTGCATTTGACCATAAAGTCTACTCACATACCAAGCACCGCGCCAGGAAAAGTACCAGACGCCTCAACCGCCCACCCGTCAATATCATTGCAAGGACAGTATGTACTCCCGCTAACAGTGTGGAGTACTAATTAAACATTCCAGTAATGTTACCCGCCACTATATCAGTTTTTTGTAACTTGCTGATACTATTTTGCACATACAAAACAGATATAGAGCAATACATAGCAATTATCATCCTTTACCAACATATACAAAGAAACACAGTGCTCAACTTAAAACACTTCAATTTGCACATATATAATATTTATACACAAATACATAATAATTATCTCCCTTTACCAATATATACAAAGAAAACAAATTTGGATACACCATATATACAAATTTGTATATTTTTGTATATATCATCATTCCAATCTTGTATATCCTTTGGAAATATCATCTTTCCAAAGGATATACAAGCTTGTATATATGGATTTTTTCTGCAGTGAATTTCTGACGACATACACCAGAAAAAAACATTGCCAAAATGCAATGACCAGCAATGAGTGCTGACCGTTCCGCCATAAGACATGGCATGATCGGGAGACGTCAAAGGCCACTCACTGCGTTAGCCTAGTTGGACCAGTCGCTGCAAGGGGAGTGTATACTTAGTGAGGTGAAATGGGGTTTAACGTCGCATCCAAGATTATTGCACTTATATAACAACGTGCATGCACGTGTATGTATGTGTGTGTGTGTGGCTGCTTGTACTAGTCCGGACTGATGCCGATTTATAGCGCCAGCACACTGAGATACCATGTCGCAGTTTAACATCAGACACAGTATACTGACTCTGAGCCGACCAGTCCCTGTTTTAGCCCCTTAATGCTGAGCAACAGACAGGGTAACAACAATTACAATCTTTAAACGTCTTTTTGTATGACGCGGCAAGGGATCAAACCCCGGACCTTCCGCTCTCCGGGCGGGCGCTCTACCACTATATCACGGAGGCGGTGTTGTATACTTAGTAATGATTGTTAACTTGACATGGGGTCACGCGCACACACATACATGTGTGGCTATTACCGATTTGGGAGACGCCGCATCCCAATTTCGTTTATGCCCCTCTTGACCGCCTCCGTGGTCTAGTGGTAGAGCGTCCACCCGGAGGTCAGGATTAGACCCTTTTAAAAGACGTTAAAAGATGGCCCTTGTTGTTACCCTGTCTGGCGCTCAGGATAAAGGGGTTAAAACAAGGACTGGTCGGCTCGGAGTAAACTGTGACTCAGTGGGGTATTCATGTTAAACTGCGGAATGGTATCTCAGTGGGCTAGCACAATAAATCGGCATCAGTCCAGACTAGTACATTTGGTTTGGTGATTGGTTGTTTTACGCCGCACTCAGCAATATCCCTGCTATATGATGGCGGCCGGACTTGTACAAGCAGCCATACACACACATGCATGTACGTCGCTATATAAGTTAAAAATCTTGGACGCGACGACAAATCCCATTTTCACCTCACCTCACCTCACCCAAACCCACCTCACCTCAACTCAACTCAACTCAACTCAACTCACCTCACGCCCCTCTGTCTCATGGCCCACTCCCAAGCTCATAAGACCATATACATCACCTATAAAATATTTCTAAGACTAAATTCGTTTCAATGTTTACCAAAACAATCTCGTTTCGAACGTTCAGTTAAAAAACAATTCTTACCTTCAGGAAATCTTCACTGCAATTAATTATGAAGCTTCCAATTCATTTTATGAAAGAAGAAAAGTACCCGCATGCACGACACAAGACACAACAATGCGACCTATCTATGTCAGCTTTCAAGGTTTTCTTCAAATCGGTATCAATTCACAAAAGCCGTTTTCATTACCTGCGTATGGAGCATTCGTGAGTCTGCCTCTCAAACATTCTCAATCAAATAGGTCGGAACGGCGGAGTAATTCTTTTTTCACCCCGACGTGAAACTCGAGGACACGAGTAGTAATCTGATACAAATATATAGAGCAAGACAAGACAGGTAACATCCTTGCTCCAGTTTAGTGGACAAATGATAAATGTACAAAACATTTATAGAGTGTATATGCTGATGCATTGTATCCGTTTCTTAAAACCATATTACCTTTAGATCTGCAGCAACGGTAACAACGGGTCTTGCATCAGTTCTAATATTATCTAGTTTTACTAATGGAGACAAAACCATTTCCTTAATTATGTCCTTAAAGCAGAGTCACTTGTACTATTCAGACTGTGTCATAAGCTTTTAAGTTTATCAATAACTACATTATTGCCTTAAATAACCTCCCCTTACACAGATCGCTAGGTCACGCGTTACCCAACCCGTGTGCATCCAGTTGCCACTGGAATGGAACCTGTACGTCGCCCTTGTGGGACCCTGGTTGGAGTAACGCGGCCGACACTTGATTACTTTGGTAGGAAAATCCTTCAGAACAGATCAGCCCAGCAGTACCTTGTCACGTATATCAATCACCCGGGGATTAGACTGAAAACAGCTTTAGCGGATCATGTTTGGGTGCTGTATCAAGGAGCATAAAAAGGAAAATGTGTCAGAACCAGTTTTCCATCTCATGTCATAAATGACATAGTTTTAGCACAGGGAAATTGGAAACCGATCCATGACAACAGTGGGGATTATGTTTTATAACATCAACAAGAAAAGCGGTCACTTCATCTTCAAATTTGATGCCAGAGATCTTCTGGTTTTCCAACTGTTTCTTGACAGAGAGAACAGACCACTTTAGTGTCAATAGAAACAATCAATGTGCTGAAGATCAACTCGTTTATTAAAGGTGAGGTGGAATGGGGTTTAACGTCGCGTCCAACATTATTGCACTTATATAGCGACGTGCATGTACGTTTGTTTGTTTGTGTGGCTGCTTGTACTAGTCCGGACTGATGCCGATTTATAGTGCAAGCTCACTGAGATACAATGTCGCAGTTTAACATGAATAACCCAATCAACACAGTATACTAACTCTGAGCCGACCAGTCCTTGTTTTAGCCCCTTAATGCCGAGCGCCAGACAGAGTAACAACAAGTACCATCTTTTAACTTCTTTTGTTATGACGCGGCCGGGGATCGAACCCCGGACCTTCCGCTATCCGGGTGGACGCTCAACACGTTTATTAAAGAATTGATACGTTTGCCATGCAATGTGCACTTTTGCACACGTTCGCTTTCAGTATATTTTATATTCTTTGTAAAAGATGTTGGTTGGTTGGTTTGTTGGTTGGGTGGTTTGTTGGTTGGTTGCATACTACTTCTCACTCACTGAATATGTAAATTTGCAAATCCTTGCAGGTGAAAGTGAGTTCTCTTGTTCCAAGTAAAGCATTTATTTAGCAAACAAACATCAGTAATAATTGCAATCACCTGGAATGACACTTTTGACCTAAAAGGGAAAAGAGAATTTCCGCAATCCAGCGTCACTTGATTTTATGCGAATATGTATCAATCAGCAGCAGTCGTGTTAACTCGGACGTTCCCGCGGCAATGAACGCTTACATCAATCGCTGACCTATACAACAAGTCCGTACCTCAATGCAAAACGTCAACGCCAGGGAAAAACCATTATGGAGTATCCGACAGATTCCAATGGGAGCACAAGGCAAAATAGCAGTGAAAGTTAAATGTATGGATTATGATAAATCAGTGATGGCACCAGATGTTTACTGCTAAAATCACTGCTGTTCTACTGTTGGCTCGTCATCAAGGCTAGACTGTCCCTAGTGGAATCATTCATGCGCTGTCGTGGCGTTAGGACGAGACAACCTTATGTCTATGGTCTGGTACACAGACGTCCATGGCCGATCATTAACTTACGATTCACATCTATTTGTTTTGATTATGTCTCTATTTACACGTTAGCCTAATACCCGGTCGTGTGTGTTCATGGCACACCCGTTGGTCACATCCCTAAATGTCTGCAATAAAACATTTTGAAAGTTTTACTATGGCCTTGAACGTTTTGACGTATGACGCTTTTTAAAATATTCGTCGAATAAACATTCGCTCTCTCTCTCTCTCTCTCTCTCTCTCTCTCTCTCTCTCTCTCTCTCTCTCTCTCTCTCTCTCTCTCTCTCTCTCTCTCTTTCTCTCTCTCTCTCGTTTATTTAGGTGTCACACGTTACATAAGCAGTGTATATTCCCAAAAGTGGACATATAATGTAAGAGTAACGTCCAGCCATAAGGCTATGAGTGACGCAGGGGTAGCATTATGCAGATGGCTGTTTCAATGTTTTACCCGTGACGAACAGGTCTGGTTGTTGATGAAATATAGTGATAGAAAAATAGACAGATTTTGTTTATGCACCGATTGTCTTTGAATGTAATATCTAGTTATGTATGACTGTTTAATAATCTCATACCAACTTTGACTGGAGTAGGTCCAATAGTTTTACAAATATTGTAGTAAACGTCGGTGTCTTAAATTACCTTCCAGACTATAGCTGTAATAATGCTGTGTGCGGCGTTAAACAACAAACAAACAAACAAACGACTTTAAATGTTTGTAGCTCTGACCATACACATCAGGTCGTATATCAATCTACAAACCTTCGATAAGTACTAATAGATCGGCCAATCTATTATTTAAGGTCATTAATTTTCTTCTATTTTACTTTCATTAATATTTTGGGTTTGGTGGGGGTGGTAGGGGTTGGATTATTTTGGAGGCAATTGCTGTTCCCGAGTGTGTTGAAAAAAGTGATTTATCCTCATGTGTGATAGTCTCATATATTATTAAGAAGGGCACTAAGATTAAATGACATTAGAACGTGTCAGTTTAAGTTTCTTTACGCTGTTGATAAGGTGCGCTGAATTGTTGATAAATGTTCAACGTGACCCCATACATAGTCAAGGATCTTGATTTGCATAAAATAAGACTTCAGCATTATTCCTTAGTCATCCAATGAGGCTCTAGCGGAGATCAATGTGTGTACCAATCTTCCCATTTTAAAATGAGCATTAAAACGATTTGGAACGAAGGAGGAGCAGTGAACTTGTAAAGCATAACAAATAATGTTATCCATCACCGAGAGTCAACAGCCAGTTCCTGAATCTGGTTCCAATTTTGTTTGTACATTGAATACACTTCATGATTAGTTGTTTGTCATGATAAAGCGTAACTTTGTTCGCCTTTTCAAAAAGAACATTGACCCGTGAAGATCCGGGTAGAGAATAGGTCTTCAGCAACCATGCTTGCCGTAAAAGGCGACTATGTTTGTTGAAAGAGGCGACTAACTGGATCGAGTGTCAGGCTCGCTGACTTGGTTGATGCATATCATCGATCCCAATTGCGCGCGTCTATGCTCATGATGTAAATCACTGAACTGCCTGGTCCAGACTCGATTATTTACAGACCGCGGTCATATAGCTGGAATATTGCTGAGAGCGGCGTAAAACAACAAACAATCAATTCACTCCTCCATTTTCGTCAGTTCCAAGGTGTCAACCGCCTCCGTGGTCTTGTGGATATAGCGTCAGCCCGGGGACCGGAAGGTCCCGGATTCGATCCCAGGCCGCGTCATCCCAAACGACGTTAAAAGCTGGTACTTGTTATTACCCTGCAGACGCTGGGCATTTCGCAGCTCTAACAAGGACTGGTCGGCGCGGCATCAGCATACTGTGTCTGACTAGGGTATTCGTCTCACACAGCGGCATGGTATTTCAGTTGGCTAACAACTATAAAATCGGCATAAGTCCGGACTAGTACAAGCAGCCACGCACGTATGCACGCACGCACGCACGCACGCACGCATGCACGTCGCTATGTAAGTGCAATAATCTTGGACGCGACGTTAAACCCCATTTCACCTCACCTCATCACCTTCGGGCATATTACACAAACACGAACAAAGGCAAGTCAGTTGTTCACCTAAAAGGACGGAAAACACATGGTATAAGTCAAAACATTAAATCTGATCGGACATCATTTTTTACTGCCGCGTCTAATTCGGACATGAACTACACATAAAGATGAAAGCACAGCTGAGACCTCGAATGTTTCAAACAACTTTTGAGGAAGAGTCGTATGACGCTCTCCGAAATTCTCACAAAGCGAGCCTTTACTGTGAGCGGTTTGATCCCTTGCCGTGTCACACCAAAATACATTAGAATATGGTTCTGCCTTGTAATCGGCATTAATGGCATCAAACAAGGATTGGTCGGGTAGGTATACTGTGTCAACATGGGATATCTTTAACTCAAGAAATAATGAACATTATGCTCCTTCTCTTTGCTGATGATGTATTTTTTTCTATTCTCTAAATGACTTGCAAAAACAGTTAAATGTGTTACAGAGTTACTGTTCAAAATGGAGCCTTGAAGTAAATCTAAAAAAACAACAATGATGTAGTCCTTAGAAAATGTGGTATTGTTGCAAAACATGAAAAATGGTTTCTTGGTTCATATGCCTTGAGTGTAGTCACTTACTATAAATATTAAGGTTTTATGTTCTCCTCTGGATTGTCATGGTCTATGGCATGTAAGCAATTAACTGAATCGAAAGCCATTATGCCTTTTTATAATGTTTCAGGAAAAATAGTTGTGTTTCTTTTTTCAAAATATGTGCCATTTTTGAAGGCAAAATTATGCCTATACTTTTGTATGGTTCTGAAATATGGGAAGCTGTATTACGCTGCAACTGAAAATGTTCACACTTCAGATTTCAAAGGTTTTCTATTGGTAAGTTTGCCTCAAACAAAGCAATCCTTGGTGAAACAGGCTGTAGTAATTTTTTTGTAGCCACCCAATTAAGGGTAATTAAGTTTTGGATTAAATGCCTGATAGATACCCATATCAGTGTCACAAAATGTTATAGGCACTTCGTGATAATGGTAAAAATAATTGGGTTTCAGATGTGAGAAATCTATTATTTGTTAGTGGCTTTTCATATAGATGGATTCCCCAAGATGAGGGAGTTCCACAGTTATTGTTATATTCATTTAAGCAAAGACTACAGGATATATTTTGTCAACAGTGGCACCAAAGTATTTCTGAATCATTTTATCTTAGCAGTTACCGCAAAGTAAAGTCATTGTTACAGACTGAAATATATTTAACTTATCAGAGCTAAATGTAAACTTAGAATTTCATTGCACAATTTTAATGTAAATGTATATCGCAGGTCCAAAGACTGTGATATTGTGAACTATATTTGTACAAACTGTTCATCCGGAGAAGTAGAGAATGAATATCATGTCTAACTTATATGTGAAACGTATTCCCATCTGAGGTATAAATTTCTCCCCATGTTGCAAGGTATTTTTTAAGACCGTCAGTTAATGATAAATCTGCTAAACTCTGAAAATCCTGATATGATCCAAGTACATTTGAAACATGTTTTTATAATGAGGAATGTGTAACTTGATTTAAAATCTAATCATGTACATCAAGTGACAAATGTTAATATCCAATGTGCATTGTAGTATTGGCCTTGATGCCTAATTTACTGAATTAACTGCCTGTCTGTCTGTCTGTCTACTGTGCCAGAATGGAGTATTCATGTTAAACTATGACATGGTGTCTCTGTATAAGTGGAAACATCACCAACGCGACGACAAACCCTATTTCACATCACTTATTGTAACGAGAAACTGCCTCCGTGGACTAGTGGATAGGGCGTCTGTCTGGTGAGTGGACGGTCGGGGTTCGATCCCGGACTGTGTCATAACAACGAGACTTTAAGATGTAGAACTTGTTGTTGCCCAGCCTGGTGCTCGGCATTACAGGAATAAAACAAGGACTGGTCGGCTTAGAGTCAGGATACAGAGTCTGAGTGGGATATCCATCTTTAACTGTGGCATGGCATCACAGTGGGCCAGCTCTATAAAATCGGCATTAATCCGGACTAGTACAAGCAGTTACATACCCACACCGCTATAAAATTGCAATAATCTCTAAGTAACTTTAAAATCTATTTCGCCAAGATGACGACTTCCGAACCTCATGCCATAAGTCGTTGTATGTGTGTGGATATTTTATGTCCGTTTTAAATAAGCGATAATCCTGATGTGTTTTCAACTTTGAAATTTCGAATCTACATTTCAACCTGGAACAGGTTTTATTTAATTGTACCGGGACATGGTGGCAAAATACACTCGAAATCTTTCCAAAACGCAGAAGGGATAAACAATGCGGCAATGATCGCCTAATATTTTCAAGGATTCGTGACAATAATTTGTTCCGTGATTGACGGAGACTCGGTTTTGACAGATTCCAATAAAATTTCCCGAAGTCAATATCCGTTTTCAGACATTTTTATACACTCAGTTAAATTAAAAACTTCACATTTTTTAAAAGTAATGCCATATATGATATACAACGGACAAATGTATCAGAAAAGGTATTTTTTAATCATTAATGTCCAAAGAAAGATTTTGATTAACGGTGGTAACCATAATTTGTTCCAAGCACCTACGGTATTCTGTAATAAGATCAACAATAAGATCAACTAACATAAGTTCCAAGCACGAGATTCTGATGGCACACAAGTTCAGTAGCGTGTATGGCCACCATGTGCGTTGACAACTGCCACACAACGCCTCCGCATGGACCTTGTGATGCTTGTGAACACTTAATTCGGGATTCATCACTGAAGACGACTTGATTCCAATTCCTCTGAGTCCATCGTAAGTGTCGCTGTGCCCACAATTGACGTTGACGTCTGTGTAATTGAGTCAGAATCGGCCCGCAGTATGGCCGTCGTGCTTGAAGGTGAGCAGTTCTCAGACGGTTTCGAACAGTTTGCGCACTCAGTCTACCCCTAAACAGTTCATTTCTGCTTGATATAGCCGTCAAAAATGGTTACGGAGGTGACAGAACAGAACAGAACTTTATTACGCCCAGGGCTACAAAAAGTAGCATGTTGAGGTTTAACAGGAGATGCGACATATAATAGTGATGGCAGCTTTAATAGTTATTTCAATGTAGCCATTACTGTTTTACAATATTTTGATAATTTTTTCAAGAAGATATCATTTTTACAATGAAACATCTGTTGAAGTTTAAACATAGATGGATGTACAATAAGAGTCTTTGGTATGTATAATTGTCTTACTTCTTTAAAATATTCACATTTAAAAATAGAATGATATTCATCCGCAATGTCTTGGCTTTTACAAACAGTACACTTTCTATCTAATAAAGGGGTGTGATTCCATCTTCCACATTCAATCGGTAAATAATGGCAAGAAGTTCTGAAAAGTAGTAGTGGTATGTACATGTACACTCGTTTTGGTAAACTGCACAGATATGCTTCCAGTGAGATATTATATTTAATGACTTTATAAAATTTTCCTTTACTTGAATTTGTGACATCAGAATTCCACCGTTGTATAAACTGATCATCCAAACAAGTTCTAATTACACATGTAAGCCAATCAACTGATGAAAATGACTGACGTAAGAGAATCTGACAATCCTCTGCATGTGACGTCACTCGTGGTCGACCTGGCCGAGGGCGATCAGCGGTGGTACCCGTTTGCTGTAGACGCGTCTGTAAATCATAAACAGCCTGTCGACTACAACTCATCGTCCTTGCAACTTCAGCTACGGACGTTCCCAAACGGGTGTTATCTGAACACAATACGTGGCCATTACTGTTTAAATACACAATAAGGGCCCACAATGATAACTGGTCCGAATGTTAAAATTTTAGGATTGTGAAGTTTTTAATTTGGATCAGTATACATAGGTTAGTCTCTCTCACAGACCCTGAAATAAAGGTTTTCTCAGGAGTCGGTATATACAATGTTTATTCCTAATACATGATGTTAAATACTTATTGTTGTTCCCAATACAGGATATTTACCATCACATAAGCGCGATAACCCCTTTTCATATAATGTCATTTCTAAAAGGCTGTTCTCATCTTTCGAAAACAGAAACTAAACATTGCAAGTTTACCTGGAATGTGCGCCTTAATATACTTTTTCAAAAGAAACGCAATACGGATATCTTTGGCCATAAAGGCAAACTAAGCGGACCAAGAGGTGCAAAATGAAGAGGTTTCATGTGCTATAGTGTCAGTGACAAATGTCCTGGATCAGAATGATCACAACAAGGACATGCAAACCATTAGACGGGAAACACGTACGATTCGGAAAAACGCATATTTACGGATATTTACAGACCGCCGTCATATAGCTGGAATATTGGTGAGTGCGGCGTTAAACAAGCAACAGACAAAAAAACAGAGTATTTGAAGGTAGTGTCCTCTGGCAGTTTCCGCAGCAGTAACAAAGCGATCTTGAAGATGCTGTCGCACAATCTGACGATCCTGACGTCGAGTGGTTGCCGGTCATCTGTATTGTTGGTGGTCTGGTACCGTTGCTGGAGCCTGTATATTGTCCAGCTTGCAATCGTCCAAAGGCTTGGTGTCGCTGATTTCTTGTCAATCTTGGCGTGTGGTAGCAATTCAATAACGGATGCATGTTATCCGATCTCGGTGATGTTTTATAGGGCAAGAAAGTGGGAACGCATGCGGATTTTAATTTGCACGGAACTCACGTGCATCGGATTACCATGGCCATTGCCGTGATGCGTTTGGGCCATCAGTTTTATTGTCATCTGCTTTATTTTTTTCATCAAATTTCATTTTTCCGGACAATTTTAATGTTAAATTTTAGAAACTTTGACAAAAAATACCCAGACATTTAGTTGATAATTTTTCATGCAATGTTACTTGGGGTCATGCTTCTTTTGCGGTTCAGTATATGTATTTTGTATTTCTTGTGTGTGTTGGTGTTGGTGATGGTCGGGGAGAGGGTTCTTATGGGGAGGGGTTTAAGTTTAATGATATTTTCTGCTTGATGAATATGACTCTAGTCGGTAGAATAACACTTCACTACAAAAATATACCCCAAAATAAGTGTGATCCATTACCGACAAAGTGCTAGCCTAGCATTAACACAGCAGGAACATTTGTAGGTATCACGATTCAGCCAAATATAAACATGGGATTCCCATGAAATACCGCACATTCATCTACCCTGTCAAAAAGTGTATGACATAAATGTCTCCTCGAGTGTGACATGGTTTATACAGCAAACATGTCCGGCCAAGATGTGGGGAAGTAGGCAGAAAACCCACGACAGAACACGCGTGGAATATTGACCTCGACTCCTCCACACCCGACTTATGAACAGTTTGTAAATTAAATTGAGGTGCATATATTGTTTCTGACTGATGTAGAGTAACATAACCATAACTGCCGACATCGATGACTACTACTACTACTACCACTACTACTGCTGCTACTACTACTACTACTACTACTACTACTACTACTACTTCTACTACTACAACTGCTACTACTACTACTACTACTACTACTACAACTACAACTACCACTGCTACTTTTACTACTACTACTACTACTACTACTACTGCTACCACTACTGCTACTTCTTCTACTACTACTACTACTACGACTACCACTGCTTCTACTACTACTACTACAAGTAGTAGTACTGCTACCACTAATGCTACTAGTACTACCACTTCTACTACTACTCCGACTACGACTACAACTACTACTACTACTACCACTATTACTTATACTAATACTACCACTACTACTACTACTACTACTACATCTGCTACTACTACTGCTACCACTTCTACTGCTACTACTACTACCACTACTACTACCACTACTACTGCTCCTACTACTTCTACTACTACCACTACCACTACTACGGCGACTACTACTACCACTACTAATACTACTGCTACTGCTCCTCCTCCGACTACTACTACTACTACTACTTCCACTACCACTACTACGGCCACTACTACCACCACTACTACTCAAACACGTTAGTCTATCACGGCGGGGTACACCAGAAATGGGCTTCACAAATTGTACCCAAGAGGGGAATCAAACCGGATCTTTGGCGTAACGAGAGAACGCTTTAACCACTGAGCTACCCCATGGCTCCAGTCTTTTGTTAGATGAAGTGGACATTGACATCTGCAACAGGTCAAAGTGCTTCAAACAAACTCGAGCCTGTTTGCATATTTTGTCGCTAACAGATTCAAACGAATAACAGGATCAACATCAGAATAAGAATATTATAATTTACTCTTGTTCTCAATTGTTTTTCAAACAAGCGTAGATGCAACATTTACAGAGAATGAGGGATGAATTATGAGGTAAAAACGCGTTTGCTCTGTGACAAAAAGGTGAGGTTGAGTGCGCACTGCAGCCTGCTCTTGATGTGACATTCCACGTTACTGGGATGCTAACCTGTACACTCTGCATGGCCCCTTGGTAATGATTCTCAACCCTCTATTGATTTCTTCCATCGAGGTCTTGCTGGGAATAGTGGGGAAAGAGTGAAAGCACAATCGTAGTGATGTATATATTTTTGCCAATTGTTTTAAGGAAGAGCCAGCCGCCTCCTAGCCATATTTTATATAAAATAAAACAAAGAATCTGCTTTAATGTTTTTGAATCGCAGAAATGTTTCATTCTGTCTAAACATGATGGTACACCACTATTCAACACAAATAAATCAGGAAAAAGGAAAAACGTATTCTTTGATCTATGGCGGCATATTATATTAAAAAATGCGGTACTATAGAAATACTTACACATCTATCTTTTAACGTCAAAATCAATTTGTCAGAATTGGCACAGCTATCTCGCCTTTTGCACCAAATGCAATATGTTTGGGTGGATTATCGAAACGGGTTATTGTCTTGTGTAAACGTTTTCTATTATCATAGGGGCGATCGGGGAGGAATATAAGTAATTCATCTAAAACTTGAGTAAAATGTGTTCCACCTACCAAGATCTGTGACTCCTTTTCGGAACGTTCTGAGATCGCTGACCTGTGTACCATGTGTAGTTGTCATCATGGTAGAACCTCAAAACACTGACGTTATCTCTTATATGTCATCAGATTTTATCTGACGAATGGTTCAGGACTACGATTTGATCCCACTTATAACAAACTGGTTTCCGAATCATAACATTGTGATTATGGTTTTAAACAAAAGTGGTAAACGTCAGAATTTGTTTGCTTGTTTGTTGTTTAACGCCGCACGCAGCAATATTTCAGCCATACCATGGGTAAATGTCTGAATCCTGCATCTTTATGAACCTTTCTCACACATGGAGTTGATATATATCTGCAATCGCTACTTTCAAAGCGGTGTTAAACCAAACTATGACGAACTCACTCACTCACACACTCACTCTCTATAACATTTAAAAAGGTACTTCGAACGGTTCTATAAATTGGTGCAAACAATTACAGGCGCCAAGAAAGCACGGATACAGTTTTTTTGGGAAGGGAGAGTGCAAAATGAATTCAAATAATCTGCGAAGCAATTTGCGTTTTGTAGTCTATTGTTTTTTGTTCAAAACATATCACCTGCTGGATAGGAGGTTTCTGTGGATTATTAAAATATTCGAGGCTTTAACAAAATATCTGATGTCTCAGTTAGTCAGTAATGTTTACAGAACTGTTCATGTCTCTCATGTAATGGGTTTCCAAACAAAATCACCAGGTGAAGGAGAATTCACGCTACTGCTTCAGTGAGAAAAATTCAACATCACTACTCATAGGTTTGGAATCGCATGTAAGAACACATAACAATTGACAGTGTTGTTAGCTACTTCTGTTTCACGCACTCAGTAAATCAATCTGTTTCTCGTAGACCCTGAGGCACCTTTCCCACAGGAACTCAATAATGGTCAGTGCCCGAACAAAATATGCACTCCGTCACTCCTCATCTTCCCGTATATTGTACATGCTTCACTTGTTGTCAAACACACATTTGAGTTCGAAAAAAAGTCACGAAAGGCGAGCGGAATTAGCCGCGGGCCCACCTGATTGGCTGACCTACTTCATCTTCCCGAATCAATTGTGTGAACTGGGCCAGCCCAAGTTGTCTATAAATGTTCATCCCCAGACAAGACAAACTAACAAACTAGTTGCCATCTCATCACAAACCAGTCAGGTTTAAGGTCCAGGACATCGAAATCCTTCCCCAAACTATCCGACAATGTTCTTTTATAGTTGTGATGGGTTATCTGTAGTCATTAGTGTATGTATGATGTAGGCTATGAATGTATCCATACACTCGCCTTTTTGGTGTGTGGTGAGGTAAAATGGGGTTTACCGTCTCGTTCATGATTATTGCACTTGTGTGTATGTGGTTGTTTGTTCTAGTCCGGACCAATACCGATTTTATAGTACTATCCCACTGAGATACCATGCCGCAGTTTAACAAGAATACCTCACTCAGACACAGCATAATGACTCCGTTGGCCCCTGTTCATCTTCCAAGGGCAAGAGAGTTTATTGACTACAACAGACCAGTTTCCTCCCTTGACGATCAAGGCTGGTATTATGGAGTTATATTTTGGCTGGACTAACGACTCTATGCATAGTCCAATTAAAATAGCTCACCGAAATCGAAATCCGGTTCGTAAACTGTCATGCAGATTTCGGTCGATTGCAGGATTTGCAAAGTATGTGCACCGCCAACTCGTTGTCAACAGATATTTTCCTAATCTCTTCATGTTTTTAATCAAGGTGCTCACTTGATTTGGTGCACTTCACGATGTAAGACCCGTTTTATCACAATATAGATCTTGATTATCGATCAGATCGTCTTGACTGGGCGCGGCTGATACGAGGGATGGAACCTGATTGGTCCATAGCAGAGGCTTAGAAGGGACATAACTCATAATAGCCACTGGTGGCGCTACGATCGAGCCCCCGAATTCCAGCCTAGTTCGGCAAGGATGGAAACAGGACGTTTAAAATCAGTTAACTCTCTTGCCTCGGGAAGATGGCCCCTGTTTAGCCCCTTAATGCCGAGCGCCAGACAGGGTAACAACAAGTACCATCTTTTAAAGTCATTTGGTATGATGTGACCGGGGATCAAACCCGCGTCTTCCGCTCCCCAGGCGGACACTATACCACTAGATACCATTTGATGCCCCGTGATACCCCAAACATTCTTTTATGTCATGACAGAATAACTAATATTAGCTCACTTGTGCACAACAGCAAATCCAAGAAGGCCAGGAGACGTATACCATTTGATTTATTTCTTTGTAAATCCCGAAAGCAAGTTAAAAGAAAACAAAATGCAAAAGTCGTTGGCCCTCCAAGATAGACATGTCTTCAAATAATATAAGCAGATACCGTGTTGATTTTCCCCTAGAAATACTTTCAAATATCAGTATTTGCACCGAAACATTTTCAGCTTTGTGAATCCCTCTCTAGTCAGTGATGAATGCGCAACCATATCTTGAATCCATTTTCAGAATATTATTCTTTGTATTCTGTCAGACCGGAACTGTAAAACATGAAAGGGCGTCTTCCATTATACAAAACAGACAAAAATATTTTTTCACGAGATTCAATAAAAATCGTTAAAAAATCCAGAGATCGACAAGTACCATACTAGGAAGACTGATCTCATTGATACAACGCCTCTCGCCTATTGCTCTCAGAAACGAAGAATCTGTTCCGATGCTGTTGCACATATCAATGTCTGATAAGTTAGAAAAACAAAAACAGTTACATATTTGATCACTTGCTGCCAATGATAATTATTGTTTACAGTTTGTGTTTGTTCCTGGTGAAAATATGCAGTCTGTGAAGTTATTTTTGTTGACGTATTTACTTCGGCTATGTAGTTATAAACGGGCGTACAGGCTTTGCATAAATCCTCAACGCGAATTTACATGGTATGCACACCGGCTTACACGTTAATACCTCCATAATCTGTACACATATTGAAGCTAATGCTAATTAACATGATTTCCGGGGTTTTACTTTTAAGAGGTATAACCTGGCCCGACAAGAAAGGCATGCCGTCACTTGAGGTTTATAACGACATTTAGAAGAGACGAAAATAACATGATTTTCTTTTTGCATATGATGTCTTCTGTGCATTCGAGATTTATGCATTCAGATTTAGAATGACAATACATGTAAAGTATTCAGAAGCATGTATACACAAGACCATGACCAGAGTTTTTATTTCAAATTTCCAAAAGCCAGATTTTTCTTTGTGACGATCAGCGCCAGCATCTGGTGTGATTTCACCTTTGCGGTGCAATTGAATGTGTTCTTTCTACGACGATTTCAAAACAGTGTCATGAGACTCTTTATCAGAAGTTGTTTGATCCGGGTTACAGCAATGGTGGCGCTTTCAGGAAGTGTTGAGTTAGGCAGGTGTAGGACACTTCAAACTTTGCCACATAAGTGATCAAAATGGTGTTAAAACTCTCTGTTGGGGTGTCATGTGTTCCCGTGTTTGTTCAAAGAACATATGTCCTCGCGAAACATGCTGGATATCCTGTGAAAACTTGTGTTTCTGTTCTGTTCTTCCTACATGCATTAGTCCTAAACATATCCTGTCTCGAACCAAATATTGTATTGTTCATAAGCTTTACCTAATTCCCGAGGACGCAATCCTTACACGTGGTTCTGCAGATCCGGGTTCGTTTCTGGTTCGTCTCGCCCATGCAGCTGTCCTTGAGGCAAGTCCTTGTTCTAGTGTCGTCGACAAGGCGTTGTTTGGTGGTACAGTCACAGTAACAGGCGTTGCTCTTCCACGGAGTCCAGTCAGTAAAATCTGAAACGGACGTCCAATACAAGTACATGAAATAAAGGTTTGATCCACACAAGGACATTACCTCTTTCTTTGTTTGGTAGGGGTGGAGGTGGGTCGAATATTAACATACCGCCCTCATATAGCTGGAATATTATTGAGTGTGGCATGATACCAAACTATGTTAAATGATGGTGCTTGGCGCCCGACGAGAACAAGGACTGGTCAACAGCAACATATCTCAGTGGGCCTGCTCTATCTCAGTGGGCCTGCTCTATCTCAGTGGCACTATAAAACTGACTGAAATCTGGACTAATGAAGGCCGCCACACGCAAACACTTTGTTATGAGTCTAATAATCTGAACACGACCTTAAACCCCATTTCATCTTCCCTCTCCCGTGAATATCTGGGTTAGAAGTTTTCTTCAGCAATCAATGCTTGTTGTAAAGGGAACTAAGTGGATCAGTTGGGCATGTTCACGGAACTGATAGATGTTTGTCGTCGTATTCCAGTTGCGTGTGTTTTGATGCCCATTATGGCAAATATTGGATTGTCTGGTCCAGACTCGATTACTTCAGACCGTCGTCATAAAGCTGGAATATTAGTAAGAACAACGTAAATTATACCACTAGGATTCACTATGCCCATTGCTTCGGGGGTCGTTATTCTTCGTCATTATTATTCGTAACGACCAGATCCCCTCTGTGGTGTAGTGGTAGAGCACCCTCCCGGAGAGCGGAAGGTCCGGGGTTCCATCCCCGGCCGCGTCATTCCAAAAGACGTTAAAAGATGGTTCTTCTTTTTACCCTGTCTGGCGCTTGGCATTCAGGGGCTAAAACAAGGTCTGGTCGGCTCGGAGTCAGTACACTGTGTCTGAGTGGCTATTCATGTTAAACTGCGGCATGGTGAGCTAGCACTATAAATCGGCATCAGTCCGGACCAGTACAAGCAGCCCCAAACGCACGCGCACGTGCATGCACGTCGCTTAATGAGTGCAATAATCTTTGACGCGACGTTAAACCTAATTTTAACTCAACTCGTAACGACCAAAACACGCACAACGCGCCAAGGTCGGACGGGAGTCGAACAAGCCTCGATTCGACTGTTATACATCGTCACGTGATGACCATCGCCGTCGTGACCCAGGCAGAAGGCCTCTTCGTTTGAGTGAGTTAGTTAGGTTTACTTTATCATAGGAGGCACGGGTGGCCCATTCGTCTAAGGCGTCGCGATTCGCTCTGCAGAGTTGCGTCCCTTCGGCACGCCAGAAACCTATGATTGTGGGTTCGAATCCCGAATCGCCCCGATTATCTTTCTAGGTTTCTCAGCACCATACCCGTGCTACACCTTACACCATACCCATGGGTAACGTCTGGCACCTGCATCACTTTTGGCTTTCCTCCCACATTAAGCTGACGTAACAAGGAGATATGTTTTGTGCAGACGAGAAACGGGAATAGACATGTGGTGAGAGAGTATCCGTAACCTACAAGACGGCTCGTCCCTCTTTCGAAGGCCGCCGTGCATCGGAACGGCGCAAGCCAATCAGAATTATAATATTTTATTTTCTTCAAAAATAGAAACACAAAACCGATATTGTTGGCCATAAGAGCAAAATTTACGGACCAAGATGTTCAAAATGAAGAGGTTTAATGTGTTATAGTGTCAGTGACAAATTTCCGGGATCAAATGATCACAACCAGGACATGCAAACCATTAGTCGGGAAACACGTACGATTCGGAAAAACGCACCCAGTGCAGTAAAAAATGGGCCATGGAGCTGCACGTGCAGCAGTACTATGAACGGTATTAAAATGCAAGGTTTTTTATTGCCTGGCATCTACGTCAATCGAACAGTGACAGCTCAACAACATGCCATGATTAACAGAAGTGCAAAGAAACAGCGTCAAATGCCGCTTGCTAGCTGGGGAATCCCGATCAGCTGAAGCCAGTGTTTTCAATGTAGCGCCGAGCACCATCACAAGGCTATGGGATCGGTTTCAACAGCATGGGTCAACACGTGATCGGCCAAGTTCGGGAAGCCTATGAGCAACCACCCCTGCCTAAGATCGCTACATTCGACTGCGCCACATACGTGAAAAGACGATCACAGCCACTTCAACCACATCAGAAATATCCGGACTGCACAGATTTTCCGACCAGACCGTACGAAACCATTTAAGAGCAGCAGGTCTACGAGCAAGACGTTCTGTTCGACGCGTCATATTGAGTCGACAACATCGCCAACAACGACTGCATTGGTGGTTAACTGCGATGGAGAGATGTCTGGTTCAGCGACAAATCGAGATTTCTCCCCGATCGAGGGAATGGAAGAGCACGGGTCTGCAGACGTCGGGGAGAACGATACGCCGGAAACTGCGTACATGAAGTGGACATGTTTGGTGGTAGTAGCGTTATGATGTGGGCGGTTATCCCTCATCATGGCAGGACAGTTTTGGTCCCTATCCAGGGCAATCGTACGGCTCAACGATACATCAACGAAATTCTCCTGCCACATGTCCTGCTAATTGCAGCCAACGGCAAAGGTGTATTCCAAGAGGACATCATGGATCACAAGATCCTGTCATCCCATCTATACAACACCAACATTGATGTTCTCCCCTGGCCCTCCAGAACCCCAGATTAGAAACCGATAGAGCACCTGTGGGATGAATTGGATAGACGGCTACGCCGACGTCAACCACAACCCCAGACGTTGCAGCAGTTGGCTTTTGCGTTGCAGGCAGAGTGTGGGCTACAGAATCACATATCCAAGGAAGGTGATTCGCATACTCGTCTCTTCCATGGGCAGGAGATGTCAGGCCGCTATCGATTCCAACGGGGGAAATACGCGTTATTGATGGTAGCTGACCTCCACCTTGGACTTTTCCTATGTACCGATAACTGAGAGGACTACAATGACCAAATGTTCTCTCCACAACATCTTGGCTACCTCACACAAATCTGGCTTTGTGTTTCTTATTTTGAAAAGCATATATATATTTTATATATATATATATATATATATATATATATATATATATATATATATATATATATATATATATATATATGTATATATATATTCCTTCCTTGTTGGCATGTTTGATAAATGGGATAGAACCATTTTCAGCAGCGACATGTGCATTAACATTTCGTGTCATCTCGCTATTGTAACGTAATCATATACATAATACATGGATTTTAATGACCAAAATGACGAAATAACGAAAACGTGGTTATGTTTGCAAATTTGATGACACAAACTTCGTGCATTATGCCACATATTGTCCAATTGTTGTATGCTGGGTTTGGCGGAAATGTGACACGCCAAGTATAAAAACGAGAACAAAAACATTTTGATTTGATCAATTGTCATAGTGTTTAATGATAGGGCCTGCCATTGATTATGAACTTTGACATTTTATTTTATTCCTATAACAAGTAATTCATCTTGAATTTTTTATGATTACATTAAGAAATAAATCTAAAACAGATCTAATAATTTGGAAGATATAAAAGGTTAATTTTAATCAAATACTATGTTTAGTTTTGAGAAAGGAGGGGTTAAAGAAGATAATAAAGAAGATATTTACCTACGGTGTACTCTAATCTCGTACCATTGTAAGCAAAAAGGTAATCTGACCAATGATGAATTGTAACATTGCTTCCACTGAAGATCCTTTTGGATGTACTACACAAATTAAGACAGCCGTCATCTGAAGAAGAAATAAAGAAAACATCGTGTTTATCGTGTGTGGATTATAGTGTACCGTTTTAAAATCAGATATTGTACTCAGATACTACACATGTAAATCTAATCACATTTCCAAAGGAGATCGGGGGGGTGGGGGGGGAGGGGGGGGGGGGGGGGGGTGGGGGTGGGTAGCCTAGTGGTTAAAGCGTTCGCTCGTCACACCGAATATTGCTAAAAGCTGTGTAAAACCAAACTCACTCACTCACTCCAAAGGAGATCACATCATATGAGAACCCTGAGCAAAATTTGACAATCCAATGTAAACGACGGATTGTGGATTATTGAGCCAATCACCCACCGGCTTTCTGAATGATTCTGTTTTAAACACCTCGATTCGGAAATGTCCATCTTAGCTAATGAAAATTGCCACAAAACCCAGATATACTCTTTATGATACACCCGTTGAGGTGTACATGCCAATACCCCCAAACGACGGAATGTGTAAAATATCCACAACAATAATATGTTAGGGCGGTGCTACTTTGTTTTCATTTGGTTCCGATTTAGAAGCTTCGACAGTGAGTAAAAGGTGGCCCCGTAGGGGTGGCCATCTTCACGCGTACATGTATCGCGTCGAAATTAAAGATGTGAATATAATGAGATTGAAGTCCCTCCAAACTGCAATTTTGGTGATATCCTTTCACTTGACTTACTTTAAACCATGTGGATAGACTCCATCCTACTTCCTTCTCTCAATACTATCGCCGCTAATACCGTCTGTCTTACCTTCCTCTCTGGGGATACCCTCTGTTTTACCTTCCTCTCCGGGGATACCTTCTGCCTCACTTCCATCACTGAGGATACCCTCTGTCTCACTTCCATCTGTAGGGATACCGTCTCTCTCACTTCCATCTCTGGGAATACCCTCTGTCTTACTCCCTTCGCAGTGGATACCCTCTGTCTCACTTCATTTCAGGGGATATGCTCTTTCTTACTCCCATCTCTGGGGATACCCTCCGTCTTAGTCACATCTTATGGGATACCCTCCGTCTTATTCCCATATCAGTGGATACCCTCTGTCTTACGTCCATATCAGGGGATACCCTCTGTCTCATGTCCATCTCAGGGGATATACTCTGACTTACTCCCATCTCTGGGGATACCCTCCGTCTTTCTCCCATCTGAAAGGATACCCTCTGTGTTACTACCATCTCAAGGAATACCCTCTCCCTAACTGCCATCTCTGGGGATACCCTCTGCCCTACTCCCATCTCATGGGATTCTCTCCGTCTTATTCCCATCTCAGTGGATACCGACTGTCTTACTCCCATCTCCGGGGATACCCTCTGCCTAACATCCATTTCAGGGAATACCATCTGTCTCCCTTCCATCTCTTGGGATACCCTCTGTCTTATTCCCATCTCAGGGGATCCCGACTGTCTTACTCCCATCTCAGGGGACACCCTCTCCCTAACATCCACTTCAGGGAATACCATCTGTCTCCCTTCCATCTCTTGGGATACCCTCTGTCTTACTCCCATATCAGGGGATACCCTCTGTCTTACTCCCATCTCAGGGGATCCCGACTGTCTTACTCCCATCTCAGGGGATACCCTCTGTCTTACTCCCATCTCAGGAGATACCCTCTGTCTTACTCCCATCTCTGGGGATACCCTCCATCTTACTCCCATCTAAGGGGATACCGACTATCTTACTCCCATCTCTGGGGATACCATATGTCTTACTTCCATCTCAAGGAATATCCTCTGTATTTCTACATACGTAGGGGGATAGCTTTGTCTTACTACCATCTATGGGGATACCCTATGTCTCATTTCCATCTCAGGGGATACCTCTCTCTTACTCACATCTCACATCTCAGGGGGTACCCTCAGTATTACTTCCATCTCTGGGGATACCCTCAGTCTTACTACCATTTCAAGGGATACCCTCTGTCTTATTCCAATCTCAGGGGACAATTTCTGTCTTAATACCATCTCTGGGGATACCCCCAGTCTAACTACCATCTGAAGGGAAACCCTCCGTCTTACTCCAATCTCTGTGGATACACTCTGTCCAACTCCCATCTCAAGGGATATACCCTGTCTTACTCCAATCTCAGTGGATACCCTCTGTCTTACTTCCATCTCCGGGGATACCCTCTCTCTTACTCCCATCTCAGCAGATACCATCTGTCTTACTACCATTTCAGGGAATACCCTCTGCCTAACTGTCATCTCAGGAAATACCCTCTGCTTAACTGCCATCTCTGGGGATACCCTCTCTCTTACTACAATGTCAGCAGATACCCTCCGTCTTACTCCAATTTTAGGAGATACCCTCTCTCTTTCTCACATCTCAAGGGGTACTCTCAGTATTACCTCCATCTCTGGGGATACCCTCAGTCTTACTACCATCTCAAGGGATTCCCTCTGTCTCACGTCCATCTCAGGGGATATGCTCTGTCTTACTCCCATCTCAGGGGATACCCTCTGTCTTACTCCAATCTCAGGGAATACCCTCTGTTTTACTTCCCTCTCAGGGAATACCCTCTGTTTTATTCCGATGTCTTATTCCCACCTCAGAAGATACCCTCTATCTTATGCCCATCTCAGAAGATCCCCTCTGTTCTTCTCCAATCTCAGTGGATACCCGCTGTCTTATTCCCATCTCAAGGGATACCCTCTGTCTTATGCCCAACTCAGAGGATACCCTCTGTCCTACTTCCATCTCAGGGGATACCTTCCGTCTTACTTACATCTCTGGGGATACCCTCTGTCCTACTCCCGTCTGAGGGGATATACCCTCTGTGTTACTACCATCTCAGGGAAAACCCTGTGTCTTACTGCCATCTCAGGGGATAGCCTGTGTCTCACTTCCATCTGAGGGGATACTCTCTGCATTACTCCCATCTCGGGGGGTACCCTCCGCCTTACATCCATCTCGAAGGATACCCTCTATCTTACTTCCATCTAAGGGGATACCCTCTGTCTTACACCAATCCTCTCTCTCTTACTACAATATCAGGATTATACCCTCCGTCTTACTCCAATCTCAGCAGATACCCTCTCTCTTACTCACATCTCAGGGGATAACCTCTGCTTTACTCCGATCTCATGGGATACCCTCTGTCTCACTTCCATCTCAGGGAATAACCTGTGCCTTACTGCCATCTCAGGGGAAACCCTCTGTCTTACTCCCATCTCAAGGGATACCCTCTGTCTTACTCCCATCTTATGGGATACCCTCTGTCTTACTACCATCTCAAGGGATACCCTCTGTCTTACTACTATCTCAAGGAATACCCTCTGTCTTATTCCCAACTCAGAAGATACCCTCTGTCTTACTTCAATCTCAGGGGATACCCTCTGCCTCTCTGCCTTATGCTCATCTCAGAAGATACCCTCTGTCCTACTCCCATCTCAGGGGATACCCGCTGTCTCATTCCCATCTCAGGAGATGCCCTCTGTCTTTCTCCTATCTCTGAGGATACCTTCTCTCTTACTACAATGTCAGGACATACTCTCTGTCTTACTCCCATCTCAGGAAATACCCACAGTCTTATTCCCATCGCAGGGGATACCCTCTGTCTTATGCCACTCTCAGAAGATACCCTCTGTCCTACTCCTATCTCTAGGGATACCCGCTGTCTTATTCCATCTCAGGAGATACCCTCTGTCTTATTCCTATCTCAGGAGATACCCTCTGTCTTATGTACATCTCAGAAGATACCCTCTGTCCTACTCCTATCTCTGGGGATACCCGCTGTCTTATTCCATCTCAGGAGATACCCTCTGTCTTTCTCCTATCTCAGGGCATACCCTCTATCTTACTACAATGTTAGGAGATACCCTCCGTCTTACTCTTATCGCACGAGATACCTTCTCTCTTACAACAGTCTCAGGGGATACTCTCTGTCATACTCCCATCTCAGGGGATAGATACCCTCTGTTTTACTCCCATTTCTTGGGATACCATCCGATCTTTCTCCGATCTCATGGGATACCCACTGCCTTATTTCCATCTCTTGGGATACCCTCTGTCTTACTTCCATCTCAGGGGATACCCTCTGTCCTACTCCAATCTCTGGGGATACCGACTGGCTTACTCCCATCTCAGGGGATACCGACTGTCTTACTCCCATCTCAGGGGATACCCTCTGTCTTATCTAAATCTGTAGGGATACCCCCTGTCTTACTTCCATCTCTCAAGATACCCTCCATATTACTTTCATCTCTGCCCCTGCCTCTAACGTTCATATCTCTGAGGATACCATCCGTCTTATTTCCATCTCTGTGGATACCATCTGCCTTACATACATCTCAAGGGATACCCGCTGTCTTATTTTCTTCTCTGGGGATACCCTCTGTCTTACTCCCATCTCTTAGGATAACCTCTGTCTCACTTCTATCTCAGGGGATAACCTCTGTCTTCCTCCCATCTGTGGGGATACCATCCGTCTTATTTTCATCTCTGGGGATACCATCTGTGTTATTTCCATATCAGGAGATACCCCCAGTCACCTTCATCTCATTGGATAACATCTGTCTTATCTTAATCTGTAGGGATACCCTCTGTCTTACTTCTATCTCAGGGGATACCCTCTGTCTTACTCCCATCTCTTAGGATAACCTTTGTCTCACTTCTATCTCAGGGGATAACCCCTGGTTTCCTCCCATCTCTGGGGATACCATCTGCCTTCTATCCATCTCTGGGGATACCATCTGCCTTACATACATCTCAAGGGATACCCGCTGTCTTATTTTCTTCTCTGGGGATACCCTCTGTCTTACCTTCATCTCTATGGAAGCCTTCCGTCTTACCTGCATCTCAGGGGATACCCTCTGTCTTACTCCCATCTCTGGGGATACCATCTGTCTTATGTCCATCTCTGGGGATACAATCTGTCTTATATCCATCTCTGGGGATACCATCTGTCTTATGTTCATCTCTATGGATACAATCTGCCTTATATACATCTAAAGGGATACCCGCTGTCTTATTTTCTTCTCTGGGGATACCCACTGTCTTATTTTCTTCTCTGGGGATACCCTCTGTCTTACTCCCATCTCAGGGGATACCCTCTGTCTTCCCTTCATATTAGGGGATACCCTCCGTCTTACTCCAATTTCAGGGGATACCCTCTGTGTTATTTCCATATCAGGGTATGCCCTCTGTCACCTTCATCTCATTGGATAACCTCTGTCTTATCTCAATCTGTAGGGATACCCTGTGTCTTACTTCTATTTCAGGGGATACCCTCCGTCTTACTTCCATCTCCAGGGATACCCTCTGTATTACTTTCATCTCTGGTAATGCTTTAGGTATACAGAATAAACGCTGTGTATTTAGGTCACCAAGTCTCGCTAAATAGAATGCATATTCTTAATGAAGTATAGTTTCCATCCCCAAAAACACTCGCGTGATAACCTCTATATACTTACCGTCACATATTCGTACACCGTCACAACAACACTCAATATTGTGAGACATAACCTCCACCTTTACTTCCCTCGCACCAATGATGCTACTTTCGATCATGACTTCGCAATCTACACTGTCAAAATAAGGACCGTTCCCGAAGTTGGGCGTCACAACTTCCTGGACAGTGGTGTCAGCAAAAACCAGACTCGGTAGAGTACAGACTGCAACAGACATATGGCACACATAGTAATATAGTCATGAAAGTGATACACTTCCATTTGCATCGGGTTTTATTACCCTGGCAATGAATATGATTTCAGACATCAACGCCAGAGAACAATCAGTGCACTCAGCCTACATCACTCAGGTAAGATAGATGCTTTCGTCTGTCCCTTATCAATAGTGCTCATTTGTATCAAGCACTGGCCATTACAATAGCCAATTCAAGGTGAAACTACACTATACTTCTCGGGAACAATTGGGCATTTCGTTTTTGATTGTAGCTTTGTCGACCAGTCGTGCAGTTTATCGGGTAGTTCATACATAAAGCTTACCCAAATGTCTCAAGATGTGGTAACGGTCAACAGTCCATAAGAACAGGGCACCTGGCATATGCAAATGAGCCACAACACAAGAGGGGGTTCACAAGCAAGTTTCCATGGTCAGTAGCGAGTGTGTCCAGTTCATGCATCGATGCAGACATGGCACCTTCGCCTCATTGATTGTCGAGTCCTTTTCTAATCATATCGGCATGTCCTTTGGACTCGACAAATGCAACATTCTTCATTTGGAACGTGGCAAGGTAGTAGTGTTAAGATCAGTCAGTATACCTGAGGGAAGGGGGTGATTTATTGACCATCTCGTGAAAGGTCAGGCCTAGACATACTTAGGGAAGCAGATTAGGGACAAACTCCAGAATGCCTGTATCAAGAAACAACTTCGGGCAGAGCACAAATGTAGACTCAAGAAAATCTGGAGTTCAGAGCTGAAGTAAAAGCCACAAATACTTATGCTGTACCCCATATCCTGTTGGTGTTGTTATTAGACGAAACAAGAATATTGACGGTATTGACACTCTCACACGAAGCATCATGTCAGACAATAGATCCAACTACCCCTCACTCTTCCTTCAATTGCTTATATTTACCAATCGTAATGGCATGGCGTGGTTTGATTAACGTTGAGGCTCTTCAGGATAGAATGGTTTTGTACACTTTTGCACACATCTATTTGTCTCATGATCCTCTTGTGAAACATGTCAAGACTAATTATGGAAACAAGGCATTCCACCGTATTCGTAAACGAGCCAAAGATGAGAGACATAATCTCATTGTCAATATTGATTTTGTTAAAGCTTCTGTACTGCTGGACGATGTAAACCAAGTGAAGTGCCATATCAAATCGGCCCAGACTCCGTTTTTTTCAAGGGGAGGCTATCGAAACGAGCACTGCATCGAGTTTATGTGCAGTGTGTTGAGAAAATCAGCAACCCTGAAGAGTCCTTCACATGAATGAAGTCGTCTGGCCTGGAAAATTAAAACAGAAGCCTTTCTGTTTGCTGCTCAAGGTCGGTCACTTCCACTCGAAACCGTCAATATAGGATTTTGCATCAAAATGTAAGTGTAAAATGTAAATTATGTAATGAAATTAATGAGACTGTCAAACACATTGTCAGTGGATGGCAAGTTTTGGCACAAAAACAGTATCTTAAGCGACATGATGCAGTGGCTCGATCATTGTATTACCGTCTTCGCCATGCTTGTGGTTTTGACACAGAGGTCAATCAACGGTTCGGCCAAGAATATGTAGAGGGCGTCATGGAAAATGATAAATACAAAATTCTCAGGAATAGGCCCGTTTCAAGTCCAACAAACCTGATCTCGTCCTATTTGATAAATCCAATGTATATCATATATCTGCAAATATGCAGACCTCACTTTCGCATTGTCACGCTTGCATCCCAAGTACCAAGCTGTCCGACTCCCCATTGTTCTCGGTGCCTTAGGTTTGGCACCTCCCAATCTGTTATCTGACATTGTGTGAGTACATGGGTTTTCTGCCAGGAATACAGGCCTTCTGCCAATCTGGATAATGCAGAATGTTGCAGTGTTGGGGAGTCTTCACATTCTCCAAAATGTTCTCGGTGATTTCAATTAGGTAGCGCTTCCTTGGAGCGGTCCCATTCACTGTCTGGGCTTTTGTAAAGGGACGAGGGCCCTGGGCTGATTAAGAACAAAACATGACTTTTCTTGTAGGGTAGACAGATTTGGGACAGGGTTTATTCCAATTCCGCTTCCTCTTTTTAGGTTTGAGCATTCTACCAATGACAACATCATGCACTGACTTAACCCACGCTGAAAAAACATTAAAAATGTTCTATTTTGTGGCCTATGTTTTGGCTTGAAAGAAAATTGTTTTGAGTGTTTCTTTTACATGAGTTTGACTGAAATCATCCATGGAGAAGTATGACAGAAGAATATGACTTATTGGTGATTATTCTCTTGTCATCACATACAACAAGGTACACGGTCATTAAAAATGATACTTCACTAATTGTTCTGATAACTTAAAAAAAACTGTAAGGAAACCCCTATCGTATCCATACATTGGGTATGATGTCTTTCATGCAAAAATGACCACATCCCCTCCCCTAAGATCACTGAGCTACTCTAGTTTGTTACTCTGGATTAAAAACACCACACCTTTAACCTGTTTCAAGTTCCCATTTTAAGTTTACATGTTGTGGTAACAATTTTGTGACGGATCTCGTTTTGGGGTTATATATCCTAGTTAACGTGAGAGAATGAGTGAGTGAAGGGAAAAAGCCGGAATTGATGCAGGTTGAAAAACTGGGGACGCGCACGAGCCCTAGTTGGGTGCTGATAGTAGAGTGATTACTCAATGCTTAACTGTGTGTTTTTTCGGTTCATTGGGGCACAGTGGATTCTTGCAAAAGTGTGCACATCGGTATTCTTAGTCATACCTCAAAACGGACCGAAAAGAATCAATCCTTATAAATAGGTTCGATATAACATTATGTGTTATGCATACCCAATTAATGAAAAACAGTTATATTAATCAAAGCAGACACTAAATATTACGAGATTGATTAAAATGTCCTGTGTAGGAATACATATTGTGACGTGACATGAATCAAGTTTGGATGATGAATGCATGACTTTAGATCACAAGCCCCGTGAACACGTGACCATTTCAGCTAATCAGAATGCAGGAATTACAATGAACACATCAAAGGTTTAAACATAATCAGGTGAATCTCCTTTTTTCTGTGATCAGCGGATCCTGTCAAATGCTCAACCTTATACAAATGGGCCCCGAGTTTCCAAAATACTAAACACTATGGCTACGACTTACTGTTCTCTTCGAAGTCTACCTCTTGATACGTCATGACAAATGTCGAATTTGTGTAGTAGAAATTAACTCTGATGTAGACAGATCCATGGTAAACGTAGGTGGGTGCGCCTCCGGTCGCTATCGTATTTAAGATGACGGCTGTAAACCTCTGGCTGTTGACTGACGGATCTATACAAGAATGAACAATACTTAAAATCGAGCAAAATCTATCTCATTGGCACGGCTGTTTTATAGGGATAATTTGCATAATTTTATATTGATTAATGTTGTCTGACATCATCATCGATGTATATTCTCCTAAATCACAGTGGTGACAGAGAAGATGACAAGAATACGAATACAAAATTACACAGCAATGAAACATGAGTGAAGCGTACTCAATCCGATGTGGAGCTGTTTAAGTAGCATTTTATAACAACAGAGCCTCCCGGTTAGTTTTAGTAGACAACCATGTATATATTGCTGGGGATATAGTAATCTGTCCCTGAAACCTCATTGGCGAATTAGTTGAAATGAAATGAATTCTAACGAGAGGGTGAGATAAATTTTAAGTCACATCGTCAACATTTATCCATATGGTGACTATCAAGGGTTAAACATAATAAATACATTGAGGCTTATAATTAAACCTGCCAAAAAAGGACAGTAGTGAATGTGTGAGTGAGTGAGTATGGTTTTACGCGACTTTTAGCAGTATTCCAGCAATATCACGGCGGGGGAAACCAGAAATGGGCTTTACGCATTGTACCAATGTCAGGAATAAAACCCGGCGCTTCGGCGTGACGAGCGTACGTTTTAACCAATAGGCTACCCCCAACCGCCCAACGAAGGCAAGTAAAATAACTGGACGTATCACAGAAAAAGATTTACAACTAGTAAATTGAAGGATTAGAAAACATTGAAAAACTTTTATTGTCATGCAACTGTCATGATATCAGCAGAACATATCAGGTGTCACATAGACACCCTAGGGAGTGCAGAGTCTATTGCACGACAGAAACGTCAGTAACGTGTGTATGATCCATCGACATTGACCACAGCTTCAACCCTACGACTCATACTCATTACAAGTAGTTGAATGCTTCTCTGAGGCAAACGGATCCATTCTTTATGAAGTCAGGCTTCAAGACCAGCGAGATTTTGAACTGGGGGATCACGATGTCTGATTTTCCGGCCAAGAATGTCCCAGAGATGCTCAGTCGGATTAAGATCCGGACTACAGGCCGACCAAGGAAGAGTGGCAATAGCTTCTTGACACAAATAAGCCAAAACTGCCGGGGATATGTGTGGTCTAACAGTTCGCCCACACAGATGCTGCAGTTTAACATGGTAGCCTCACTTAGTCACAATCCACTGACTCTGAGTCGACCCGTCCTTGTGTTATTCCCTGTGTGGCGGGATCCAGGCAGGGAAACAGAGCTGCCATCTTTAAAAATCGTTTGGTATGACACGGCCAGGAGATTGAACAATTGAACAACTCTCAAGGCGAACACCCTGCCCACTACACCCCTTCTCTGCCCACTACACTATAGACGCAGGCTGAAGTTAAGCAATTTTCACGATACGTTTGTGTTTAACTCACCATTCGCAAATAGATCAATAATATGGGCCGTGGCATTAAATCTGGTGAAATCAAGTTTCAAAGAGGAACCAGCTGGCACGGTGATTTGTACTGTACATTGTGAAGAAAACCCATCTGTGTTCTGGAGTGTCTGGGGCGTTGAGTTGGCAACTAGCACTGATACACTACCACAAACTGAGAAAAAAAACACTGTCTGATTATTTTCCTAAAAGTTAAATATATAACTTTATTTTCAGTTTAAGGTATAAAGTGACATGCGGTCTTCTAGGTTGTAGGACTTTAGCATTTTATTTTGATTTGAAGGCGCTCCTTAATACACCATCTAATACAGTCAAGCCTAAAAGATAGGAATGTGACACAGCATCCAGGTTTATTTTTTCTTAATTATCCTCTGCTATTCACACGTATGTCTTCAGAATTATTTATAATAACATAAAATATGTACGTCTACACTTTTTAACGTTCCAGTTTCTCATAAATACCATTTAAGAAATAGACAATTTTAAAATGGTTTAGTTCTCATCCTAGTGACCGGATCGAAAAAGACCTAGAAAAACAACACACCAAAGTAGAAAAAATAGCAGGCTACTTACTGTCGACCTGTGCTCCTGCATCCAACACTAGCACCCAGACTGAAACACACAGCTTTAGGAGGATCAGCATCTACGGGAACATAAACATTATAATGATAATGATGATGATAGTTGTTTATGATGATGATGATCACCATATGTTAACATCTTTTGGTATGACGAGGTCGGGGACCATGGCGTGATTAACAAGGAGGCCTTTCATGATTGAATTTTATCGTGCACTATTGCACATATTTATTTATCTGAAGATCCTCATGTGAAGCATGTCAAGACTGAAAACAAGTCATTCAATATATTTTCCTAAACGACCCATTGATGTAGTACTGAATATCAATGTTAATGTTTATTTTGTTGATGGTGCTAGATGGTACAGAAATAAGTGTCAACCAAGCGATGTGCCATTTTAAATCGACCATTAACCAGTCACTTCCCACAAAAAACGTCAATGTGTGATTTTGTATCAAAGTGGATGTTCACCTTGACACAAACACAGTATCCTTGGCATCGTTCGATCCTCTTGTTACCGTCATCGCGTGATCGCCTTTTTGGTTTTGACTCCGAAACCATCAATGGTACAATGCAGAATATGTAGAGGGCATCATGGAAAATGATAATCACAAAAAAAAATTCTTTGGAATACGCCCATATACAGAGTCAGACGTATCCAAGCGAACAAACCCGATAGGTTCTTTTTGATAAATCCAATGAAATCATTGTATGACTCATTTATCTGTTTCTTTTGAAACTAATGAGAATCGGGAGAAACAAGGCAAAGACAGTATGAGGACCGTACTTACGTATACGAAATGTCAAACTAGCTTCCCAAGTTGTTATACTCGCCATTCATGACTAGAAAAATCCCGTTTCCTGGGGCTTAAAATATTGTTTGTATTAATTAAAATGCACACATTTCCAAATATTCCAAATCACTTTTACATGTATGCCTAGTTTGGTGTCATTTACGTCAGTGTCCATACTGTCCACTATCCTTGGAGGATAATGGTGACGTAGACGACAAAACGACAATAACGATGTGCTGGATTGACTTTAAGAAATCATTTGATTCTGTCTGTTTGGGAATGTTTGGACATGTTGTAGAAATTTACGTCAGTGTCTTCATCGTCCACTATCCTGGAAGGTGTATCTTGCCACATATGTTAACGGGTATAGACACAGAACCAAATAAAGACATGTACATGTGTATGCATGCAATTTGGAATAATTTTGACAGTTTACAATCCTACACACATTTCCACAGTAAGCCATGTTAGATCATGTTCTCACTGCTGTTTTATGTATGAGAACACACGAAAGTACGTATTTGTCAGTCATTCAAATCTCGTATCTATTTTTAGTATAAATCGTTAGGTGAGTGAGTGTGAGTTGTCAATTTCAGGTGCTTAAATTGCACTTTAATAAATCCTTGGCGTCTGTAACCTTGAGAAACGTTGTAATGTTATTAATACGAAAATCAGAAGAAAAGCAGTAAAGCATATATTTTGAGACCGGAAGTAGCATGTTCGAGGTAAAGCTTACGCTTTGTTTACCATCAAAAGCCTGACAGTGATGACATTTCTTCAAAACGTGACAAAGTCTCTATCAGTCACAACATGAGAGATATTTACCACTAATGTGTGTACTGAACTCTCCAACCTATTCTCCGATCACGACCGCCTCACCACAAGAATACATATAGATTTGGACCAGTGAAGATCATGGTTAGAACAGATCTTCAGCAACCAACGCTTACATTAAATGGTGACTATGGTTGTCGTTAGAGGCGACTAATGGGATCGTGTTGGTTGTCAGGCTTGCAGACTTGGTTGATTGGATGCATGTCATTTTATCTCAATTGTGTGGATTGATGTTCGTGATGTCAATCACTGGATTGTCAGGTCCAGACTTGATTTTTTTTTTGCATGACCTCCGTCATATAGCTGGCATATTGCTGAGTGAGGCGTTAAACAACAAAACAAACAAACAAAGCATATAAATTTAACAGCTTATTTCAAATTCGAGATAAAAATACAAAGCGCCATCTCGAACTCGGATTTGGTCCCAATCTGACTTTACAATAGAACTGTGTACCATGATATCAAAGTTTGAATTTGCCACCGTGACAGGTTTAAGAAATCTTAATTAGAATTTTACTTAACTGTAAACAATTCTCCTCGATACAGGATGAGGAATCCGAATGAAGACAAAGAAAGTGATCATTTGTAACATTGTCAAACTTAGTTTCATCCACAGAAACCACGGACATTTTTCGTAACACAAGCCAATCACTTCTGATAGAGACTATGTTGAGAATGTAGAGGGAAAAGGGCTTCACTTTGAGCACCTTGTTTTCTTTAAGTACCGCGATCGTAGAAAAGTCAGTGTCGTGACTGTGTGTTTTCTTTGTTGAGAATGTTTCTCACCGACCTTAGCATGTAGGGGTCCTGGGTAGGAAACGACAGTGTTTTGCCTACTCTTTCACTACTCTTCTTTCACTAATTAACGTGTTGGGCATCCCTCTACTAATTCATGTTAAACCAACACAGGATGTTTTCGGGAAGTGGATATTCGCGAATGTCATAGGGCTTACACGACACGTGTTAATAACTGTCCTGGCACTTCTTAAGTTACTAAACATTCTTTATATCTAAAGACTAGTATTATATCAAACTATATACCACTTTATTTCCTCATATTGGGGTAGTTAAAGAAAACACAGTGCTCAAAGCGAAGCCCTTTTCACTCTACCTTTTCAACATAGTTTCTATCAGAAGTGTTTGGCTTGTGTTGGGTCCGACTTGGACCTTGCTGTCAAAATCAACTTTAAACACACAGATGTATCATCACATGTGTTTACATCTGAAGCTTAGTATTGTATCTACCTATATACAGCTTTATAATGTCACAGTACATCGTATTTAAAGTAAGTTGTGCAGGTTTACCTATCTAGGTTTTTCTGTATGCTTACACATCATCACGTCATACTGTGTATAATTATTTTTTCTTATTCTAATACTGCTCCCATGTTTGTCAGTGGCCAGTGATGGTCTGTTTTTATGGAATAGTATTTTGCATAGCAATTTTGACGATAAGTAGTATAGGTAATGGTGATTCTGTCGCAACACCACTGGAACCAGATTTATATACCTATACTGCTACTACAGAGGATTTTTTTTTATGTCAAAATGCTGATGCGATTCAACGATCGTCATGAGTCGTATTAAAAGAAATATGAATATTAATTAATAATGAATAAAATTAACTATCGCCCACGAGGATATTGGAAAGGTATAGCAGCAATACAAAAATTAGCCACTGCGGCTAAGGTATGTAAAGATGTGGCCAAGGATTGGTTAAAGAAACAAGCGATGTGGCAAATATACTTACCGGCACCACGTTATATACCGAGGAAGAAGTTTGATATTTCTACAACGAATGAAGTTCATCAGGCTGACCTCTTGTTTCTTCCCCATTATAAGGTAAGATGCAAAACGTATAAATACACTTTAACCGTAGTGGATGTGGCTAGCCGCTACAAGGAGGCTGAGCCATTAACCTCGAAAGATTCAACAGAAGTAGCTAATGCACTGAGGCCGCATATATAAACGCGGAATAATGAAATGGCCAAAGCTATTTCAAGTAGATCCCGGGCGCGAGTTTAGCCCAAACAAAACATTAGCGCTAGCCCAAGAAACCAAGCTCTAGCTCGTAAACACCCCATACTAGCCCCAATATCCCAAAGAATAACAAACTACCTCAATGAACACCAAACTCAAAATCTTAAACAAAACTGCAAAAAATCAAATATCTTCACCCCTAAACTCAAAATACCCAAAATAGACACAACGCTAGCAAACCAAATAAATAAACAAACTGACCCAAACATTGCTAAAACCACCACACTTGCATACATACAAGAAAATTGGCCAAATTGGTGTCACATATACACTGACGGATCTTCAGACCCGATCTCCAAACACACAGGCTTCGGAGTCCATACCACACAACCAGTTATATCCAAACAATCTTACCGACTCCCGAACAACCAAATCTATTTTCACGGCCGAACGTATGGGCATGGCCTCAGCCCTGCATAACCAACAATCTAAAAACAACAAAAAATCCTAATTCTCACCGACTCCCTTGGTGGACTACAAGCCCTCCAAAAAAAAATACCAAAACACGACCTAAATTAATAAACCAAATACTTAAAAGCTCCAATGACCCAACAAAAGCAGGCAAACAAATAACCTTCTTGTGGATCCCCGCCCTCGTAGGAATTTACGGCAATGAAAGCGCCGATAAAGCAGCTAAATTATTTCTCAAAATACCAGACATAAACCTAAACCTACCCATCTCAAAATCAGAATTTAAAAGTGTAAACAAACGAAAAATAACCAAAAAATGGCATAACCAATATCAAAACTCAAATAGACAAATCAAAAAAGTGCTCAGAAAACCACTAACCAAACCTAAAATCCTACACTCCTAAAAAAAATTGACAGATTAATTACAAAACTCCAAACAGGACACACTAACCTAAATAACCACCTAAAAAAACTTTAAAAAAACACCATAGGCAACTGCCCCTACTGCAAACAACCTGAAAACACAGAACCACACTACAAACCACCCTCAATCTAAATAAGGTTCCTAATCTAGATGAAATACTAAACCCTCAAAATAAACTGGAAAATTTCAAGGCCCTAGGCGTATTCCTAATCAAAACAGACCTAATTAAGCGCATCTAAAAACTAATTAATCTACCAATCCAAAATCCAATAAACATACAAACACCCACCTCACCCGGCTCCCTTAGTTCCCTCCCCCACCCACCTCGGCATTTATTCCAAATTTAAAAATTCCAAAAATTCAATATAAGCAACCCCTAAAAGCCCCCTCTTGGGTTGCACACGCCACTTTCACCCTTTTCGGAATACACTAAATGGTCTGGCCAGGCCCGTGTGCGAAATACGCTACAGTCGGAAAGCGCACGTTAAATCTTCTATATCAGTCAGTCAGTCGCCAGTTTATGGGATCAGTAACTAAACTGTTAACAAAGCACGATGTCATAATCAGGCAAGTAGCTTGGTTACCACTACAGCGAACTATTACGTAATCCATCACCCTGTACATCTGCCTCATTAAAAAAGTGATTTATCAAACTACCACATGCTGATTTTGTTATCTTTTAATCTTCACTAATCCATAAACATGCCACCCCAATTATCTTTTAATCTCCACTAATCCATAAACATGGCACCCCAGTAGTATTAAACAGAACCAACCGCTAACAAATTAGTATATACCTATGTACATAAACCCATCAACGGTTTTTGATTTAGCATCTGTTAAAAGAAGGGTTTACCATGTCAGTGTCATTCTCCAAACACATACGGTAATTATGTACTTACATCTAGGCCCATCATGTTCAGTCTCGCACAGTTTAACAGTGCACGCAGCTAATTTAATTACCTGGCACCTTTCACTTCCTCTCACCTGGTGGGTGTCACAAAGTTTAACGCAGTACAAAATTATAGAGTCGTATTCTATGCAACCACACCGCGTAAATCTAGCGAAATTGCATAAAACCGTATCTAAACAATCTATATAAATCAATACTGGTCTATGTGATAATACCGTCCAGTCTACCACAAAACAATGCAATCTGCAGCAATCTGCTTCCTCAACCGCACCTGCATGTATCCAGTCGCACACAGAATCCTATGCTATCTCGCAGTAGAGATGTATATCAACTGGGAGCGTTTTAGACACCTGTACTTCCGTCTTAACGAATTCAACATCGAAATATTGAAGCTGCATGTGGATTTTGAACTACTAGAACGCTTCTACATCAGGGATGTAGAAAAGAAGGAACGGTAAGTGCTAACACACCTTATTGCATCTTGCAATCTTATTAGCAAGAGTCCCGCCATTTGTGTGCTTTATGATGTGTATGATGATCAATGTTTAAACACGGCTTTTTTTTCATTGCAGCCGAAGAACCACTACGGGAGATTTTCTGCTGAGCCTTCAGCTACCCGTACACAAAATGGCGTGAAATCACACACCCCTCAAATTAAGTCACAACACCCCACAGCGTGAGTGAGTGAGTGAGTGAGTGAGTTGGGTTTTAACGCCGCTTGTAACAGTATTCCAGTTATATCACGACGTGTCAGCTTCATGTGGGAGGAAAGCCCGAAGTGATGCAGGTCTCAGATGTTTACCACTTCGGTGAAACTACGAGCATGGGTATGGTGCTGACAAACCTAGAAACATAATTTAGGCGAACCGGGATTCGAACCCACAATCATAGGTTTCTGGCGTGCCCAAGGGACGCAACTCTGCACAGCGAATCGCGGCGCCTTAGACGACTGGGCCACCCGTGCCCAAAGACCAATAATTGTGAAATGTTAAAACAAGTTTACATTTGAAATTAGCCTCTACTCCAACTTATCCTATACCCGACTCAATTTATTGTGATAACATGCTTTGAAGTAAAATGTATGGAATTAAACACACATCATCTCATATTAACACAAATAGTTGTTAAATGTTGAAACAAGTTTACCTTAGAAATTAGTCCCCTACTCCAATTTACTCGCCGACTCTGATTGGCAGACACAGCTAACTTATTGTGAATGTATTATACACTTTAAAGTACTCAATGTCAAGCTGAAACTGTATTTAAGAATCCTAACGTGGTGCTTTCAGATCACAATTTTTCCCATGGCCTTTCGATGTGTCATTTGAACAAGTTGAAAGGTTTTACAAGAGATATTTGTCAGTAGTAACTGATGCTATTTCTGCCCTTACATTACAATAAATAAATCAGCCAATATGGAACTATTTTATTGATATGTGGCAACATACTTCAGGCTGTACATTTTACAAAAGGGTTAATATCTATGTCATCTTGTTCCTCCTAATGTCTGAGCAGTTGCTCGCTACGATTTCGGAACTTCTTTACAGCTACAGACAGAAAATACTAGAACAGTTTACTATTACAAATCAAATACTGTATGGGTTTTACTGAAAGTGTCGCCATAACTGAAAATCTTCAAATACCTGTATTTGGCTATAAATTTGACTATTCCTGCCTCAGGTAAGGATGTATTCAAAATCTTTATTCAGTACAGTACAGGTCACAGGCCCTTTGTAAATGATAAAATACGTGTTATTTCTTCTTTACTGTGATACAGATATTTAGCGATATTAATAATCAGCTTTGTGTTGGTTGTAGATAAAAGAATGTTAACCTTATGGACATTTGGGTGTAAATAATATGAAGGAATATAGAGATGGCGTGGGTGAGTGTATGCAGGGCACACTAGCAGGAAATGAAACTCGTTTTCTATTAGGCCAACTTGACATAGTTTGCAAAATCTTTTTTCGCGAGGGATATTAGGTTTTCTACCAGTTTCTATTTCCAGCCAGTGTGCGCTGCATCTAAACCTTGACATACATGACCGGAATTTACTCACGGTTACACAATACAAATATTCTTCACACTTCAACGTTAATTTAAAATGAGAATAGAAGGACATTTTGGAGCTATTACATAAACTTCTATGCCATATTTGTTGAAAATTATCTTTCAAACGTTGAAATAACATCGAAGTAAATACCTGTACGTTACCGGGTGATTGTGATAACCAAACATGACCGAATCCGAGAGAAAATAACGTTGTTCTAATATTAGTAATCAAGTTCTTCTTTCCTTGACTATCGTATAGATACATCATTTCATAGCACTTTTTACGAACGGATACCAGGCATACTTATTAAACGTAGCCAATATTTAAAACCTCTCATCATTGCATTGATATGTAAAGGGAATCTGCCACATTCACCCAATACAGCGCTACTTGATGTACATTGTGTAACATTCATTAACCCTTTACACGCATATAAATGAACTTTCTCAACTTCTTCCATATTATGGAATGCCCATATTTCTGACCCATACAGTAACATAGGTGATATCTTGGAGTCAAACAATCTGAAAAGAAATTTTGGAGAATAAGAATGTAAACAACTTTAAACATTTGTAAATATGTGTGTGTTTCATAATTTTTGACTAACAAGTTTCTAAAGATGTTATGAATTGTTTCAGGTACCTGGATTTCACAATCCGAGACCAGCTACATTTAAGAAGATCTTGCTCACACAATTCAGTCAAGGTACTCGCCAGATGATGAACAATCCTCCCGATAACAACCAACAGATTCACCTCAGAAAGTGATGATTCTGAATGAATAATGCCACATCAGTGTTACTGTAGGTGGTTTCATTATGACACTAATGAAGTCTGAATGAATTTATGCCAAAGCCCTGTGACTATGTCCAGGTTGTGTACACTGATGCTGACTATACAAATCTGAATGACTTTTGTGGTTTACTGCAGAAACATAATTGACTTCAGATATTCTTCTTCAATGAAATTCTTCTGAGATTTGACTAATTTATTTATTTAGAAAATGGCATTGAAGCGTCTGTTCTGTAAGGCCTTGCAAACACCACTGGTTACTTTATGCTAGCTCTTCTTTTAGCTTGATCAAATTTCAATTTGTGATATGTACCAATGAAATGCCATATAATCAATAAATAAGCTTTTTTCCAAAAACATTATTTGTTTTGCTTCATTAGCGTAAAGAAATATATACTGATCAGCTAAAACATAGGTGCTGAACAAATTTAAAATGTCCTAATGCCCTGAATGTTTTCCTACTATAAATACAGCTCACTTAATAAAAGTTGTAGTTCCACCTTAGTAGACAAATGACATTGATATTTTTTCTGTACTTTATTTAGCTGTTTTCTATGGATGCCATTAGTCTTATGCACCAATTTGGGACAATTGTATTCTGTTTCATATTCGCATGAAACTACATTGTCCCGATATAACAAGTACTGATACCGTTCCAAACTAATCTTTTAATCTCACAAGGGCCAAATGCCAAAGCACATAGCCAATGACTTTCCATTTTTTTCTGAGTGAGAATGCTGTTTTGCCACTTTGAGTAATATTGCAACAATACCATTGTGGGGGACACCAGCAATAAGCTTCACACATTTGTACCCATGTCGTGAAACAACTTGTGAACAATGCATGCCCACATATCTCAGTTTGAGGAGGATATTTACAGCTAAAATAACACAGAATATTACAACATCTATCTGTAATGCACAGGGTAACATTATTAACCAGAAACAAGACATGAAGAAAATTTGCATCCGGAAACCTTCCAGATGCCTTCAGCAACCTTCAAATGGCTTGGTATTTTAAAGATAACTTTTGTATGTGTTTCACACTTAAGTGAACAAAATGCACCCCCAAAATTTTGACATTTTTGGGGAAGGTTTCCGGAAGGTATCCGGGCCGGATCCAAAATGGGAAGGTATCCGGAAGGTTTCCGGAAGACGGAAACCTACACTTTTTTTGCTGTGACTGGGCCCATCTTACCACCCGTCAAGGCGAACTAAGGGTCAAAGTGGTGTATTGGGCAAAGGAACACAATTCCTAGAGCCAGTGCTCTCAACCACCAGACTCCCGTCCTCCGCCGACACAGGGACGCAACCCACGGCAAACGGGCTGCCCGCTTTGGTTGCCTTTTACGACCAGCAATGGGGTGCTGTGGAAATATTCTGCCCCTGTAACGAGGTCTGAGACACTATAAAGTGGTACATAGGTAGATAAAATACTGAGCTAAAGATGTGATCCATTTCATGTTACATCTGTGAGGTTTAAGTTGATTTTGACAGCCCGGTCTGAGTCAGACCGAACACTTGTGAGACTGTTGAGAGTATGAGGAGCAGAGGTCTACTTCAACCAACGTATCTGCTTTAAATACGATGAACAGTGACATTATAAAGTGGTATTTATTTAGATATAGTAGTTCCTATAAATATAAACGCTACGCCGACAGATGAAAATTTGTATCTCGATAGCTAGAAGTATTTGGTACGTTTCAAATCTTATTTCGTTTAACGATTTTACCTAGACCAGCGACGCTTACACACAGCGCTGGTTTTCAAGTGATTTACTCCGAAATTCTTAATTATGGGGCCCGTTTTTGTTGGTGCTTGTTCAGTAATGTCATGTGTGTATGTTGCATCAATAATATGTAGGTATGATCGCCGACAATGATGTAATTAGCCAATAACACTTTGGCCCGTCTTGGCCCGCCCGACCTGACTTTTTGGCAATGCCGACTTTTAGGCAATGGCGTCTTCGTTGAGTCAAGTGAAGGATACGATAATAAACTATGTTCACATTCATAAAGAGGAAGAAGCGGTCTATTTGAAAACAGCATGATGACGTTATCAACGAACAGGTGAATTATTAACTGATTACAAACATATAACCATATAGAAAGGGATACTTATTAACTACAGTAATTATCCTAAACTCGCTATTTCCCGATAATACACAGACCTGGTTGATATGAACAATCTTAAACTCGTACATGACGATGCGACTGCATACGTAAGACGTGAGACGGGTAATGGCGGGTGACAGTCAGTTAACACAAGTTGACATTTGTGATAAGAATAATATGAACATAAGAGTCACGTCGTGAACATAAGAGTCACGTCGAAATTGCCTACCAGTAAGAAGGATCAAAACCATTGACGAGTCGTACCGTTCGGATTTCGATCAAGCTCGAGATGTAACATTATCCCCTAATTCGACAAGGATGGAAACTGGACTTTTATAGTCAGTTAACGCCCATGCCTGGGAATATGGTCATTGCCTGACACTGGCCATGGTGTATTTTCCTTTGGTTTCACTTAAAGACAAAGAGACATTAGTTAAGATAAGACTTTATTATCCTAAGGGAAATTCATATTGCACAGTTGCTTTGCACAAAAATATGAAAAAAAAAGAAAATATGTTGCAATGAAATATGGTACTTACTTATATCTTGGCGGGTAAAAATATGTAGAGAATTGAACACTATCACAGTGACGACAAGGAATGGTATTTTTAAGTATGTATCATCATCATTCTCAGCCCAATTAATACAATGATAGTATCTCGAACACGAGTGCAATTATGTACAAATGTGAAGATAGAGATTGATGGCATCTTAAATGTAATCTGCTAAATGTTTAAGAAAGCATACATCGGAGGACTGCAGCATTGTTATCAAAGTGTACCTTGGGTTAACATAAGTATGGACATTGAAAAATGGGAAATATTTTGAACGAAGACTAAGAAAAAGACTTGAAGAAGACTTGATATTTGAAGCCCATGTTTTCTCCCGACTGCATATAGTTCAACTAACATATCGTAACACCGTCTGGTATATCTGCCTCGAGACATACTGAGGAGTTTAAAACAGATATTTCAAACATCTAGTGAAAATATCAATACCATAAGGTCAAACAATACATTTGGAGAAATATTTCACAGTTTATAACTTAGCTTCACTAGCTTTGGACACTAATGTCTGACCAGCTTTCAACCAACACAATCAATTTGGATGAATAATTCCTAAATAGTTATAATTATATAAGTCAATTATTGTTCACCCGAAAAAACATAGGAACATATGGTACAAAATACAAAAATAGGGAACAAAATAGGGAATTGAACATCATTTTTGTAACTGATGCGTCAATATCGGAAATGTCCTCCACATGTGTGCAATAAAACGTTTTGAAAGCATTACTGATTACTTGAAAATTGTAACTGGGCATAACTGGTAAGAGCTGAAAGCGCTAGCCAATTAAAACAGTGTTAATCTTACTCCACTAATTTAATCTTGATTATAATTATTCACTGTGTATGCGTGCATTCGTGTGTGCGCGCGCGAGTGTGTGTATGAGTGAGTGAGCTTGGTTTTATGCCGCTTTTAGCAATATTCCAGCAATATCACCGTGGGGAACACCAGAAATAGGCTTCCGTGACGAGCGGTGTGTGTATTTCAGTGTATTTTACTGTACAATGGCTTCGTCTTCTATTTATTGACATATCCGTTTGAAATCCCCAATGTATGGAAAATGAGGCTATAAACGTTGCAAATCAAGGCGTCGTAATCACTATTCTTGGTGTATTTTATGAATAGACTTTAGACACTTTTTATGTGAAATAAAAACATATAAACGTTTGATGTCACGATTGTACAGCAAGTGAGACTTTAATAAACACTGTCTCCTTACGAAATGATTCCACTCATTATTATAGCGAAATGTCTAACGTTTGTGCGAGATTTCATGGCGCTTTAACAGGGAAAAGATTTTACTTTTGACGTCAAACCAACATAGAAACACAGTGACTTTGTATTCCCAGTTACTTTTAGCTTTTTAGTTTACTGTTAACTTTTGGACTTTTGACAGAGCAGTTACACATAGAGTACGGCGCTTTACATACTGCAGCAGTACCTGATTTCTTACAATATGAAGTTGAAAGTATACACAGTGGAAAGTGAATTGACAAGTATACATCATATGATATACCCTACCTTGTTTTGGAACATCAACCTGGCTTCGTGACGACGGCTAAGCAGTCTATCCTGTTCATGAGATCCTGCATTATACATACGTTAAAAGTATGTTCGTCAACAGATGTGCATATAATCGAAACTTTTCATTTGTTTAGCGTGAATTCGAGTGACGTGCGAAAAAGATAGGAGCCAGTCGATTTTTGAGGGGGCGCTTCAATTTCGACTCGTAAACAACTGCAAGGGAATGCTACCACATCTATACTGCCCCAATTGTGTGAAGGTGATGCAGGATTATGACTGAAAGGAACATCAGAAAGAAACAGAAAGTACAGTTAGTACGATTTCCGCTAACACGGATATATGTGACAGCCCTGACACCTCTGATACCCGGCCCCCGAACGAGACACTACATCTGATAAGATGAACGCGGGAGACTGTTACCCTTATTTAGCAGTCTTTAGCATCCTTGTATAGCTCGTGGAATACTATCCCAGTCGCCCCAGACTGTTGAAAACTCGTCGAATGCTTTGTCACAAGAAAAATACGCACATCTGCTGTCTGTGTGGAGTAATCAGAACATCAAACTGTCCCTTCTCGACACTACTAAGTCAGTCATACAACACTCACTGTACTCTCTCTTTGACCATCTGACTCATGCAATAGCGCCTTTGATCAGATCCAGTCTGGAAATTGGCGTGATATAATTTTTTATCATATGATGGGTAGGTTTCTCGGCAAGATAAAGCCAACGGATAAAAACGATATCCGTTGGGGTCATATGCAGACATAGATGCGTCTCCCTTGTCATTCGGCAATCAAGTCAGAATTAACCATCGGGAATCTGGATAAACTCCTGAGATAATTGCTATCATTATCAAAAGAACAGTCTAATATACTTAAAATCAGTGTCTAGCTGTGACGTAGCTAAGGCATTTTATAAATTTTGGCAACTTTGGAGATATAAATTTTGAAACAATTTTGCGAGGGCACTAGGCCTAGCCAAGCGGGACCAGTAGCCATATCTGTGCTTGTAGACCTCTGCGGCTTGAAACCTTTCCCACAAATTAAAATATACTGAGTCAAATTAAAAACTTCCCATTTTTAAAAGTTATCCCAAGCACGAGAATCTGATGGCACACAAGTTCAGTAGCGAGTATGGCCACCATGTGTGTTGACAACTGCCACACAACGCCTCCGCATGGACCTCGTAATGCTTGTGAACACATGATTGGGAAGACGATGCCATTGTTGCTGCAAAATGGTGCCCAGATCTTGCAAATCTTGTGGTTGGTTCTGGAGAGTGTGCAGACTTCTGCCAAGAGCATCCCAGACGTGTTCGATGGGATTGAGGTCGGGAGACCTTGACGGCCAGTCCATATAACGTTGAATCCCGTATTCTGAAGGAAATTTCTACTTGAAGGTGAGCAGTTCTCAGACTGTTTTGAACAGTTTCCGAACTCAGTCTTACCCTAAACAGTTCATTTCTGATTGATGTAGCCGTCAAAAATGGTTACGGAGGTGACATAAGACAATCTGACGATCCTCTGCATGTGACGTCACACGTGGTCGACCTGGCCGAGGGCGATCAGCACTGGTACCCGTTTGCTGTAGACGCGTCTGTAAATCATAAACAGTCTGTCGACTACAACCCATCGTCCTTGCGACTTGAGCTGCGGACGTCCCCGTCTGCAACATGCCGATGGCACGTTCACGTTGCACATTTGAAAGGTGTGGCATGACAAATGGCCGTAAAGACTTTGTTTTCTTGTGTTTTTCTTTTTTTGTTAATGACTGCTAACAAGTATGGCTGAAAACACGTGCGGTATTATGGCCACGTGACCAGTTGCACGTGAAAAAACACTTTTGCCACTATAGTGCTGTGCCCATGATTTTGATCGATTCACCTGCACAAAAACGGGTGTTATCTGAACACAATATGTGACAATTTCTGTTTAAATACACAACAAGGGCCCACAATGATAACTGGTCAAAATGATAAAATTTTAGGATTGTGAAGTTTTTAATTTGTTCAGTATATATCCTTGTCCTCCGAATTGTACCATATTTACTGCATGTAATAGATGTCTATTTTCTACAACATTTCTAAGTAGCTTATCCCGTGCTGTTAGATTGCCCTTACAAACATCAGCATTTAAATCGCCCAAGATAAAAACTGTTCCTAATTCACACAGATTATCATATATATCAATCAGTTAATCAAGGGCATTACAGTATACAGAGTTTAACACATTTGTAGATGGTAGTCGACAGGCTATTACACCAACATCACAGAAGCCTGTTTGTGACAATTTAACACTTATTGCATAATCCGAGCTTATAGCTATTGGAATAGCTTTCCACTTGGTGTGTGGTCAACAGAAATAGTACAAGTGCAATAGACAGGCAAAGAACACTAACTCATTTACGATAGTTTTATTTAGTTTCAAGCAACAGTTACAGACAACAATTACTATTGTACTTCAATTCACATTTACAAAGTTTCTGAATTCTCAAATTTCTATTATAACCACAATTACCAAATGACTCGCGTGTCGAATGATGCTGCCTATCCTAACTCTTATGCCAAACTGAATAACAGCGACACATGGTGGTCGACACCTGGCGCACATGCATGCTTTTTTTTGCTTTTAGATATGTATCCACGAAGTAAAGCATTGTGTTTCACACACAGGAACGAAACAGAACTACCTGTTCGGAAACATAACATACTCACAGCAATACAATCTGTGATGACAATATCCTAATGTCCATATCCCCCTCCTTGATAGAACGGAGTCTGTCAACACAAAATAGTAACCAACTTTCCACAATCGAAATAATATCCTCGATCACATCCACAATCGTATCTTTTTGGTCAAGGTTCTGTCACAAAATTGTATATCTCACATTGGATAGATTCTCATGTTAAATCAATCAATCTTACAAATGTTCACATTTCGATTGTCAGACTAGAATCCATAGAATCCTGTGTTGTCCTTTTGTTCAGTGACATCTGGTACTTTATCAGCTAATGCTGTCCGTTTCAAGAGGGCACACTTTCGTCACTGGTCTAGTAGTGTGAGTGTGTTAAGATTTAACGTCGCATCGGCATTATTTCAGCCAACGTTTTTTTCTGACGACATACACCAGAAAAAAACATTGCCAAAATGCAATGGCCAGCAATGAGTGCTGACCGTTCCGCCATAAGACATGGCATGATCGGGAGACGTCAAAGGCCACTCACTGCGTTAGCCTAGTTGGACCAGTCGCTGCAAGGGGAGTGTATACTTAGTGAGGTGAAATGGGGTTTAACGTCGCATCCAAGATTATTGCACTTATATAGCGACGTGCATGCACGTGTATGTATGTGTGTGTGTGTGGCTGCTTGTACTAGTCCGGACTGATGCCGATTTATAGTGCTAGCTCACTGAGATACCATGTCGCAGTTTAACATCAGACACAGTATACTGACTCCGAGCCGACCAGTCCCTGTTTTATCCCCTTAATGCCGAGCAACAGACAGGGTAACAACAATTACATTCTTTAAACGTCTTTTTGTATGACGCGGCAAGGGATCGAACCCCTGACCTTCCGCTCTCCGGGCGGGCGCTCTACCACTAGATCACGGAGGCGGTCTTGTATACTTAGTAATGATTATTAACTTGACATGGGGTCACGCGCACACACATACATGTGTGGCTATTACCGATTTGGGGGACGCCGCATCCCAATCTCGTTTATGCCCCTCTTGACCACCTCCGTGATCTAGTGGTGGAGCGTCCACCCGGAGGTCAGGATTACACCCTTTTAAAAGACGTTAAAAGATGGCCCTTGTTGTTACCCTGTCTGGCGCTCGGGATAAAGGGGTTAAAACAAGGACTGGTCGGCTCGGAGTAAACTGTGACTCAGTGGGGTATTCATATTAAACTGCGGAATGGTATCTCAGTGGGCTAGCACAATAAATCGGCATCAGTCCAGACTAGTACATTTGGTTGGGTGGTTGGTTGTTATACGCCGCACTCAGCCATATCCCTGCTATATGACGGCGGCCGGACTTGTACAAGCAGCCATACACACACATGCATGTACGTCGCTATATAAGTGCAAAAATCTTGGACGCGACGACAAACCCTATTTTCACCTCACCTCAACTCAACTCAACTCACGCCCCTCTGTCTCATGGCCCACTCCCAAGCTCATAAGACCATATACATCACCTATAAAATATATCTAAGACTGAATTCGTTTCAATGTTTACCAAAACAATCTCGTTTCGAACGTTCAGTTAAAAAACAATTCTTACCTTCAGGAAATCTTCACTGCAATTAATTATGAAGCATCCAATTCATTTTATGAAAGAAGAAAAGTACCCGCATGCACGACACAAGACACAAAAATGCGACCTATCTATGTCAGCTTTCAAGGTTTTCTTCAAATCGGTATCGATTCACACAAGCCGTTTTCATTACCTGCGTATGGAGCATTCGTGAGTATGCCTCTCAAACATTCTCAATCAAATAGTTCGGAACGGCGGAGTAATTCTTTTTTCACCCCGACGTGAAACTCGAGGACACAAGTAGTAATCTGATACAAATATATAGAGCAAGACAAGACAGGTAACATCCTTGCTCCAGTTAAGTGGACAAATGTATTAATGTACAAAACATTTATAGAGTGTATATGGTGACGCATTGTATCCGTTTCTTAAAACCATATTACCTTTAGATCTGCAGCAACGGTAACAACGGGTCTTGCATCAGTTCTAATATTATCTAGTTTTACTAATGGAGACAAAACCATTTCCTTAATTATGTCCTTAAAGCAGAGTCACTTGTACTATTCAGACTGTGTCATAAGCTTTTAAGTTTATTAATAACTACATTATTGCCTTAAATAACATCCCCTTACACAGATCGCTAGGTCATTGGAGTGGAACCTGTCCGTCGCCCTTGTGGGACCCTGGTTGGGGTAACGCGGCCGACACTTGATTACTTTTGTAAGAAAATCCTCCAGAACAGATCAGCCCAGCAGTACCTTGTCACGTATATCAATCACCCGGGGATTAGACTGAAAACAGCTTTAGCGGATTATGTTTGAGTGCTGTATCAAGGAGCATAAAAAGGAAAATGTGTCAGAACCAGTTTTCCATCTCATGTCATGAATTCGTAGTTTTAGCACAGGGAAATTGGAAACCGATACAACAGTGGGGATTATGTTTTGATGCCAGAGATCTTCTGGTTTTCCAACTGTTTTTTGACAGAGATAACATACCACTTTAGTGTCAATAGAAACAATCAATGTGCTGAAGATCAACTCGTTTATTAAAGGTGAGGTGGAATGGGGTTTAACGTCGCGTCCAACATTATTGCACTTATATAGCGACGTGCATACACGTATGTGTGTTTGTGTGGCTGCTTGTACTAGTCCGGACTGATGCCGATTTATAGTGCAAGCTCACTGAGATACAATGTCACAGTTTAACATGAATAACCCACTCAACACAGTATACTAACTCCGAGCCGACCAGTCCTTGTTTTAGCCCCTTAATGTCGAGCGCCAGACAGAGTAACAACAAGTACCATCTTTTAACGTCTTTTGTTATGACGCGGCCGGGGATCGAACCCCGGACCTTCCGCTATCTGGGCGGACGCTCAACACGTTTATTAAAGAATTGATACGTTTGCCATGCAATGTGCACTTTTGCACACGTTCGCTTTCAGTATATTTTATATTCTTTGTAAAAGATGTTGGTTGGTTGGTTTGTTGGTTGGTTGGTTTGTTGGTTGGTTGCATACTACTTCTCACTCACTGAATATGTAAATTTGCAAATCCTTGCAGGTGAAAGTGAGATCTCTTGTTCCAAGTAAAGCATTTATTTAGCAAACAAACATCAATAATAATTGCAATCACCTGAAATGACACTTTTGACCTAAAAGTGAAAAGAGAATTTCGGCAATCCAGCGTCACTTGATTTTATGCGAATATTTATCAATCCGCAGCAGTCGTGTTAACTAGGCCGTTCCCGCGGCAATGAACGCTTACATCAATCGCTGACCTATACAACAAGTCCGTACCTCAATGCAAAACGTCAACGCCAGAGAACAACCAGTATCGAGTATCCGACAAACAGATTCCAATGGGAGCACAAGGCAAAATAGCCGTGAAAGTTAAATGTATGGATTATGATAAATCAGTGATGGCACCAGATGTTTACTGCTAAAATCACTGCTGTTCTACTGTTGGCTCGTCATCAAGGCTAGACTGTTCCTTGTGGAATCATTCATGCACTGTCGTCGCGTTAGGACGAGACAACCTTATGTCTATGGTCTGGTACACAGACGTCCATGGCCGATCATTAACTTACGATTCACATCTATTTGTTTAGATTATGTCTCTATTTACACGTTAGCCTAATACCCGGTCGTGTGTGTTCATGGCACACCCGTTGGTCACACCCCTAAATGTCTGCAATAAAACATTTTGAAAGTTTTACTATGGCCTTGAACGTTTTGACGTATGACGCTTTTTAAAATATTCGTCGAGTAAACATTCGGTCTCTCTCTCTCTCTCTCTCTCTCTCTCTCTCTCTCTCTCTCTCTCTCTCTCTCTCTCTCTCTCTCTCTCTCTCTCTCTCTCGTTTATTTATGTGTCACACGTTACATAAGCAGTGTATATTCCCAAAAGTGGACATATAATGTAAGAGTAACGTCCAGCCATAAGGCTATGAGTGACGCAGGGGTAGCATTATGCAGATGGCTGTTTCAATGTTTTACCCGTGACGAACAGGTCTGGTTGTTGATGAAATATAGTGATAGAAAAATAGACAGATTTTGTTTATGCACCGATTGTCTTTGAATGTAATATCCAGTTATGTATGACTGTTTAATAATCTCATACCAACTTTGACTGCAGTAGGTCCAATAGTTTTACAAATATTGTAGTAAACGTCGGTGTCTTAAATTACCTTCCAGACTATAGCTGTAATAATGCTGTGTGCGGCGTTAAACAACAAACAAACAAACAAACAAACGACTTTAAATGTTTGTAGCTCTGACCATACACATCAGGTCGTATATCAATCTACAAACCTTCGATAAGTACTAATAGATTATACTAATCTATTATTTAAGGTCATTAATTTTCTTCTATTTTACTTTCATTAATATTTTGGGTTTGGTGGGGGTGGTAGGGGTTGGATTATTTTGGAGGCAATTGCTGTTCCCGAGTGTGTTGAAAAAAGGGATTTATCCTCATGTGTGATAGTCTCATATGTTATAAAGAAGGGCACTAAGATTAAATGACATTAGAACGTGTCAGTTTAAGTTTCTTTACGCTGTTGATAAGGTGCGCTGAATTGTTGATAAATGTTCAACGTGACCCCATACATAGTCAAGGATCTTGATTTGCATAAAATAAGACGTCAGCATTATTCCTTAGTCATCCAATGAGGCTCTAGCGGAGATCAATGTGTGTACCAATCTTCCCATTTTAAAATGAGCATTAAAACGATTTGTAACGAAGGAGGACCAGTGAACTGGTAAAGCATAAAAAATAATGTTATCCATCACCGAGAGTCAACAGCCAGTTCCTGTATCTGGTTCCAATTTTGTTTGTACATTGAATACACTTCATGATTAGTTGTTTGTCATGATAAAGCGTAATTTTCGTTCGCCTTTTCAAAAAGATCATTGACGCGTGAAGATCCGGGTAGAGAATAGGTCTTCAGCAACCATGCTTGCCGTAAAAGGCGACTATGTTTGTCGTAAGAGGCGACTAACGGGATCGAGTGTCAGGCTCGCTGACTTGGTTGATGCATATCATCGATCCCAATTGCGCGCGTCTATGCTCATGATGTAAATCACTGAACTGCCTGGTCCAGACTCGATTATTTACAGACCGCGGTCATATAGCTGGAATATTGCTGAGAGAGGCGTAAAACATCAAACAATCAGTTCACTTCTCCATTTTCGTCAGTTCCAAGGTGTCAACCACCTCCGTGGTCTAGTGGATATAGCGTCAGCCCGGGGAGCGGAAGGGCCCGGATTCGATCCCAGGCCGCGTCATCCCAAACGACGTTAAAAGCTGGTACTTGTTATTACCCTGCAGACGCTGGGCATTTCGCAGCTCTAACAAGGACTGGTCGGCGCGGCATCAGCGTACTGTGTCTGGGTAGGGTATTCGTCTCACACAGCGACATGGTATTTCAGTGGGCTAACAACTATAAAATCGGCATAAGTCCGGACTAGTACAAGCAGCCACGCACGTACGCACGCACGCGCGGGCATGCACGTCGCTATATAAGTGCAATAATCTTGGACGCAACGTTAAACCCCATTTCACCTCACCTCATCACCTTCGGGTATATTACACAAACACGTACAAAGGCAAGTCAATTGTTCACCTGAAAGGACGGAAAACACATGGTATAAGTCAAAACATTAAATCTGATCGGACATCATTTTTTACACTGCCGCGTCTAATTCGGACATGAACTACACATAAAGATTTGTGAAAGCACAGCTGAGACCTCGAATGTTTCAAACAACTTTTGAGGAAGAGTCGTATGACGCTCTCCGAAATCCTCACAAAGAGAGCCTGTACTGTGAGCGGTTCGATCCCTGGCCGTGTCACACCAAAATACATTAGAATATGGTTCTGCCTTGGAATCGGCATTAATGGCATCAAACAAGGATAGGTCGGGTCAGTATACTGTGTCAACATTGGATATCTTTAACTCAAGAAATAATGGACAATATGCCCCTTCTCTTTGCTGATGATGTAATTTTTTCTATTCTGTAAATGACTTGCAAAAACAGTTAAATGTGTTACAGAGTTACTGTTCGAAATGGAGCCTTGAAGTGAATCTAAAAACCTCAATGATGTAGTCCTTAGAAAAGGTGGTATTGTTGCAAAACATGTAAAATGGTTTCTTGGTTCATATGTCTTGAGTGTAGTCACTTACTATAAATATTGAGGTTTTATGTTCTCCTCTGGATTGTCATGGTCTATGACATGTAAGCAATTAACTGAATCGAAAGCCATTATGCCTTTTTATAATGTTTCAGGAAAAATAGTTGTGTTTCTTTTTTCAAAACATGTGCCATTTTTGAAGGCAAAATTATGCCTATACTTTTGTATGGTGTTTGAAATATGGGAAGCTGTATTACGCTGCAACTGAAAATGTTCACACTTCATATTTCAAATGTTTTCTAGGTGTTGGTAAGTTTGCCTCAAACAGAGCAATCCTTGGTGAAACAGGCCGTAATAATATTTTTGTAGCCACCCAATTAAGGGTAATTAAGTATTGGATTGAATGCCTGATAGATACCCATATCAGTGTCACAAAATGTTTTAGGCACTTCGTGATAATGGTAAAAATAATTGGGTTTCAGATGTGAGAAATCTATTATTTGTTAGTGGCTTTTCATATGTATGGATTCCCCAAGATGAGGGAGATCCACAGTTATTGTTATATTCATTTAAGCAAAGACTACAGGATATATTTTGTCAACAGTGGCACCAAAGTATTTCTGAATCATCTTATCTTAGCAGTTACCGCAAAGTAAAATCATTGTTACAGACTGAAAGATATTTAACTTATCAGAGCTAAATGTAAACTTAGAATTTCATTACACAATTTTAATGTAGACTGTGATATTGTGAACTATATTTGTACAAACTGTTCATCCGGAGAATTTAAAGTAAAACAAAGAATCTGCTTTAATGTTTTTGAATCGCAGAAATGTTTCATTCTGTCAAAACATGATGGTACACCACTATTCAACACAACTAAATCAGGAAAAAGGAAAAACGTATTCTTTGATCTATGGCGGCATATTATATTAATAAATGTGGAACCATAGAAATACTTACACATCCATCTTTTAACGTCAAAATCAATTAGTAAGAATTGGCACAGCTATCTCGCCTTTTGCACCAAATGCGATATGTTTGGGTGGATTATCGAAACGGGTTATTCTCTTGTGTTGACGTTTTCTATTATCATAGATAAAGTTTGAAGAGAAGATTGAGGCATAGAATAGGCATCCCCATGGGCACCAATTGCCCTTCCCTCCTAACTGACATGTTTCTTCTTGCATAGAAATCGGAATCTCTGATGCGATTGACAAAATGGAAACGATATTTTGGTCAAGGGGCTTTTAGGTTCTGAATGTGATAATGATATGTCATATTATACTTTGTGATGTTCTTTTTGTGATATCTTCGAATTTCTGATATCAATAAATCACCTCTTCACACCAATTATCCCTTTGCTGTACAAATAAGGAATGCGGCATTTCAGAATGTCAGGTTTAGTTTTCAACATAGCCAAGATGTCTTGAAATAATTAGGAGATAAACGCACAGTGTTTGAAATTTCCATTTATGTTAGACCGAACTGATGGTCTCTAGATTTATTTGAAACCGAACGTGTAGCATATTTTTAAATGAGGTGAAAAAAAATTATGTACTTTTGTTACCTTGTAACGAAATATTCAGAAAGACATTTGAAAGGAGACGATATTTTCTTTCGATTTATGTATTTTCACAATGTTTTATGATGCTAAACTTTCTGGGCTTAATTTACCTGAAATGGTTAAACTGGCTATGATAGAGGTAAGCTCATCATCACTGAATTATGCCAAGTTCGAACCACATATGGAAAAAATGCAGAATTAAAACAAATCCGAAACCCATCACGTATGTTGTATTGATTTCAGCCGTGTTGATGGTCAAACTCAAGTAGTGAGACTGCGCAGTGAAACGGTCATAAAATCAGACGCATTATTTTGAATCCAAATTGATTATGTCAAATGTTATGGATTGTCAAACCAAATTCGAGTATTTCACGTAGTCATGGTGGAATAATTCACAAACAAGAAATATATCCATCAACTTAAATACATGATAGACATGTAAGGCAACAATATTGTTGTCTGGTACATGCAGCTTATATGTTGTAGTATACTCCAAGAAATCACATTGATATACCAAAGTTATGATTCGAATTTCTTATATCTGGCAATGTTTCTTTGTTGTTTAACGCCGCACTCAGCAACATTCAAATTTAAAACCGACGGTCTGTAATTAATGCAGTGTGGGCCAGACAATCAAGTGATGATATCATGAGCATCGATCCACGCAATTGGGACCGATGACATGCATGAACCAAGTCCCCGAGCCCGACCACTTGATCCCGTTAGTCGCCTCTTACGACAAGCATGGGTTATTGAAGATCTTTAATAATAGTAACGCGGATCTTCACGGGTAGATATCAAGATTTGGTTCAGTGAGGTGACCGTGGTGGTTCTAGTAGTAATACGTGGTCGGCCGCGTCTGGTAAGGGTACGTTGTGTCATATTTTTGCAGTTCACTTGCTGTAAGATTGTGATGGCATTCAAATGAAAACCAAACGTGCATACATGTCATGTTGGTGTGTTTCGGCACCAGGCTCTCACACGGTTATGGGTTCGTGATTGTCCCATCTTTTCACAAAACTTCTACAGTTACATTTTCTTTCCACACAAATCAATCCAGTCTAAGCAGAAATGACCAAATCATTTTTGGCATTGATTTTGTATGGATGATTTGAACACTCTGTCAGATGTTTACGAATTTTCTACTTTTACGTTTCTTTTTTCATTCAGGGAACATAATTGTTTTTCCCACCTATTGACAGGTATTTTCCTGTAAAAATCCGTAAAAACATAAAAACAAGTAACAATACGTGGATTATCAGAAGGTTTCTGAATACTTATAAGGCACATTTATGTATTATCGATCCCTGAATAAATTAAATTCCCCTCGTAAAATCTCGCATAATGATGTCAGAGGACACGCCATTTTGTAAATGTTGATCACCGGTTGTGATGTCATACGCCAACTTGTACACCTTGTACATCACTGGTTATTTATTAGAGGTGAAGGTCGGGTGGTTAACAATGAGCTGTGTTGTTACGTATTGGATTGGAAACACTACTATTTGAGTGAATCTGAAAAAATATACCTGCAACTGGGACACTGCGATCCACTGTAACATGAAACGTAAATCGACTAAAATGTGCGTCATGGTGAAATTGGTATCCCTTATACTTCAAAATACGAATTTACAAAAACTGAATTTCACAATATGTTTGTTTTAATTGAGTAACAAAAAAAATGTCAATCATTTCTCAAAAGAAAAATGTATTTATCTTAAAAACAAGTATTTAAAATGTAAAGAAATTCTATGTTGTCATTTTGGAAATTCTGCTGTCAAAATGTCTCCTCTGAAATGCTCAAATATTAATCCTCTTCACATTTCACGCCAATTTGTTTAATTAGAGCACTGCCAATTTTCAGCAAATCAGAAAGCCAGTTGCTGAAGACCAGTTCTGACCCGGATCTTTAAATCAGAAGATCACCGTGTTGGATTTTGCCATCTCTGTATGTGCTGGTGATAACCTGTAACCCGACCTCGTCGACCTCGACACGGAAAGAATTACGCATCAGATCATGTTGAGTTTTCTACCTCCTGCTTGCCCAGTCCTCTCTTTAAAGTAAACAAATAAGGTCCTCGTCTGATGATAACTGAATCGCCGACTGATTCATTCTTTATTTTCACCGAATCTCCTTCCAAAATAGGCTGACATTACCGCAATCCTCATCTTCCCGATGCAAGGGAGATAACTCATTATAAAGGTCAAGTTTCCGCCCTTGACGAACAAGGCTCGAATTATAAAGTTATATTTTGGCTGGACAAACGAGTCTTTGCATAGTCCAATCAAAATCGCAAAACGAAATAGACAACCAATCCATAAACAACATAGCGCCTGACGTGCAAATTTCGGTCGATTGCAGACTACCATGCACTGGGCGTCGACGGATATTTGGAAATGTTTTCATGTTTTCAAACAAGGTGCTCAAGTGAGGGTAACAGGTGCGCTTCAAGAGGTAACACCTATTTTATTACAATATAGATCTTGAAAATCGATCAGACAGTGTCGACTGGGCGCCGCCATTTTGTTTGAAGCAAATGCATGTGAAATAAGAGAAACTGATTTGTCAATAGGAGGGACATAGAAGGGGCGTAACTTGTAACAGCCAATGGTGGGGCAACGATTGAGTCACGAAATTCCAGACTAGTTCGGCAAGGGTGGAAATTTGATTTTTAAAGTCAGTTAACCCCGATGCCTCGGGAAGATGAGCAGCTCTATATATTGTCAGTAAATATACTGAACAACAAAAGTTCCTGAAACATTGAATAAGATTTAATGCAAAGTTATGTTTTTTACCAAATCTGAAACAATTTCGGTTTGCAACAGATAAAAGAATCCAGTAAGTGTTCAAATGGTTTAATTTGCCATAGTATCTTCAGAAAATGCGTGATTCCATGAAAAAAACCATGAACATGCCAAAATGTCAATTTACAAATCAATAGCGTGTGTGTCCACCTCTGGTTGCGATGCAAGCAACACATCTACGTCTCCTGGAATGGACCAGGCGTCGCACAAAGACCTGTGGGATATCTGTCCATATTTGCTGGAGCATGTTTCGAAGTTCCTGGAGTGTCTGTAAAAAACGTGGTTGACGTCGAAGGCGCCGATCCATCTCATCCCACATGTGCTCGATTGGTAAGAGATCAGGGGAGCGAGCCGGCCAAGGGATGGCATTCACGTTGTTTTGTTGAAGAGAATCCTGAACAAGTCGGGCAATATGAGGCCGGGCGTTGTCATAATGAAAGGTAATGCCTGGGCCATGACGACGCAAAAACGGTAGAACAACTGGGCCGATGATCACGTCGCGGTAGCGCTGTTCATTCAGATTTCCCTCTAACACTATCAAACGGGTCCTCTGTCTTGCTCTAATCCCAACCCATACCATAACGCTGCCGCCCCCGAACCGATCTTCAATGACACAATGATTGACGTAACGTTCACCTCGACGTGGGTACACTCGAATCCGTCCATCGCTGTGGTTGATGTGAAAACGAGACTCGTCAGTGAATAGAACTTGTCCCGCTTGCATGGCCGTCCAGCGTAGACGCTGACTGCACCAATGTAGACGTGCTTGAGGGTGGTTTCCTGTCAAAATGGGACGTCTGGTTGGTCTTCTGGCGACAATCCCTGCACATCTGAGGCGCGACGTACGGTTTGTGAAGATATTCGTCGAAGGCCAGGGATGCTTCTTGCAGTCACTGTTGCTGACTGGAATCGATTTCGTAGGTGTGTTGTTCGAATCCAGTTGTCTTGTCGATTATTGGTTATGCATGGCCTGCCACTCCGAGGATGGTCTCTGGCTGCTTTCATCTGTTGCCAACGTTGACATAAACACCAAACGGTGTTTCTGTGGACGTTAAATTGTCTTGCAACATCACGTTGACTCGATCCTGCTTCAAGCATACCAATGGCTAGCAGACGCTCATTTTCGGACAGGCGTGGCATTTAATAATGTTGAATAAATTGCGTATTTTGTTGTTTTTCTGAGTGGTTGTTGTCAGCATGATGCTAAACAATGCATATGGATCCCGTGAACGCACATGTTTTTTTTATACCTATTCTTGGGTAGTGAAATGCATGGGGCTTGCATAAACGTAAACTTTTGCATGGAATACATGTTTTTCTGTAGCACTTGATTCCATATATGTACTACAACACTGAAAACCAAACTTTACTTCTTTGAAAAATAAACTAAAATATTGGTGTCACAGGAGCTTTTGTTGTTGAGTATATAAATATGTATCTATTTTGTGTAAAGATAGAAACAAGTGTTATTAAAAGTGTTAAAAGTGTTATTTAACAACATTTTTTTAAACAGGCAGGAATATAAGTAATTCATCTAAAACTTGAGTAAAATGTGTTACACCTATCAAGATCTGTGACTCCTTTTCGGAACGTTCTGAGATCGCTGACCTGTGTACCATGTGTAGTTGTCATCATGGTAGAACCTCAAAACACTGACGTTATCTCTTATATGTCATCAGATTTTATCTGACGAATGGTTCAGGACTACGATTTGATCCCACTTATAACAAACTGGTTTCCGAATCATAACATCGTGATTATGGTTTTAAACAAAAGTGGGAAACGTCAGAATTTGTTTGCTTGTTTGTTGTTTAACGCCTCACGCAGAACCTTTCTCACACATGGAGTTGATATATATTTGCAATCGCTACTTTCAAAGCGGTGTTAAACCAAACTATGACGAACTCACTCACACACGCACGCACTCTCAATAACATTTAAAGAGGTACTTCGAACGGTTCTATAAATTGGTGCACACAATTATAGGCGCCAAGAAAGCACGGATACAGTTTTTTGGGAAGGGAGAGTGCAAAACGAATTCAAATAATCTGCGAAGCAATTTGCGTTTTGAAGTCAATTTTTTTTTTATTCAAAACATATCACCTGCTGGGTAGGTGGTTTCTGTGGATTATCAAAATATTCGACGCTTTAACAAAATATCTGATGTCTCAGTTAGTCAATAATGTTTACAGAAGTGTTCATGTCTCTCATATAATGGGTTTCCAAACAAAATCACCAGGTGAAGGAGAATTCACGCTTCTGCTTCAGTGAGAAAAATTCAACATCACTACTCATAGGTTTGGAATCGCATTTAAGAACACATAACAATTGACAAATATGCACTCTGTCACTCCTCATCCTCCCGTATATTGTACATGCCACACTTGTTGTAAAACACACATTTGAGTTTGAAAAAAAGTCACGAAAGGCGAGCGGAATTAGGCGCGGCCAACCTGATTGGCTGACCTACTTCATCTTCCCGAATCAATTGTGTGAACTAACTATAGCCGTCCAAGTTCCACCCTTGCCTACCTTGGCTGGATTTTCGGCCGTATATTTCGTCGCTGTAAACAAAGGGGCCAAATGGCGAGTGACTTTTCTCTACTGACATGGAGGGGGTACTTTTTTGTATTCACTGATCAATAACGAATTCCTCTGGCTTCACAGTGAGTCGTTGGGCCAGCCCAAGTTGACTATAAATGTTCATCCCCAGACAAGACAAACTAACAAACTAGTTGCCATCTCATCACAAACCAGTCAGGTTTAAGGTCCAGGACATCGAAATCCTCCCCCAAACCATCCGACAATGTTCTTATATAGTTGTGATGGGTTATCTGTAGTCATTAGTGTATGTATGATGTAGGCTATGAATGTATCCCTACACTCGCCTTTTTGTGTGAGGTGAGATAAAATGGGGTTGACCGTCTCGTTCATGATTATTGCACTTGTGTGTATGTGGTTGTTTGTACTAGTCCTGACCAATACCGATTTTATTGTACTATCCCACTGAGATACCATGCCGCAGTTTAACAAGAATACCTCACTCAGACACAGCATAATGACTCCGTCGGCCCCTGTTCATCTTCCCGAGGCAAGAGAGTTTACTGACTACAAAAGACCAGTTTCCTCCCTTGCCGAACAAGGCTGGTATTATGGAGTTATATTTTGGCTGGACTAACAAGTCTATGCATAGTCCAATCAAAATCGCGCACCGAAATCGAAATCCGGTTCGTAAACTGTCATGCAGATTTCGGTCGATTGCAGGATTTGCAAAGCATGTGCACCGCCAACTCGTTGTCAACAGATATTTTCCTAATCTTTTCGTGTTTTTAATCAAGGTGCTCACTTGATTTGATGCACTTAGCGATGTAAGACCCGTTTTATCACAATATAGATCTTGATTATCGATCAGATCGTCTTGACTGGGCGCGGCTGATACGAGAGATGGAATTTGATTGGTCCATAGCAGAGGCTTAGAAGGGACATAACTCATAATAGCCACTGGTGGCGCTACGATCGAGCCCCCGAATTGAAAGCCTAGTTCGGCAAGGATGGAAACTGGACGTTCAAAGTCAGTTAACTCTCTTGCCTCGGGAAGATGGCCCCTGTTTAGCCCCTTAATGCCGAGCGCCAGACAGGGTTACAACAAGTACCATCTTTTAACGTCTTTTGGTATGACGTGACCGGGGATCAAACCCGCGACTTCCGCTCTCCGGGCGGACACTATACCACTAGATACCATTTGATGCCCCGTGATACCCCAAACATTCTTTTATGTCATGACAGAATAACTAATATTAACTCACTTGTCCACAACAGCAAATCCAAGAAGGCCAGGAGACGTATACCATTTGCTTTATTTCTTTGTAAATCCCGAAAGCAAGTTAAAAGAAAGCAAAATGCAAAAAGTCGTTGGCATTCCAAGATAGACATGTCTTCAAATAATATAAGCAGATACCGTGTTCATTTTCCCCTAGAAATACTTTCAAATATCAGTATTTGCACCGAAACATTTTCAGCTTTGTGAATCCCTCTCTAGTCAGTGATGAATGCGCAACCATATCTTGAATCCATTTACAGAATATCATTCTTTGAATTCTCTCAGACCGGAACTGTAAAATATGAAAGGGCGTCTTCAGTTATACAAAACAGACAAAAATAATTTTTCACAAGATTCAATAAAAATCGTTAAAAAATCCAGAGATTGACAAGTACCACACTAGGAAGACTGATCTCATATGGATACAACGCCTCTCGCCTATTGCTCTCAGAAACGTAGAATCTGTTAAAATGCTGTTGCACATATCAATGTCTGATAAGTTAGAAAAACAAAAACAGTTACATATTTGATCACTTGTTGCCAATGATAATTATTGTTTACAGTTTGTGTTTGTTCCTGGTGAAATATGCAGTCTGTGAAGTTATTTTTGTTGATGTATTTACTTCGGGCTATGTAGTTATAAACGGGCGTACAGGCTTTGCGTAAATCCTCAACGCGGTATGCACACCGGCTTACACGTTAATATTTCCATAATCTGTACACATATTGAAGCTATCTCTCGGATTTAACATGATTTCCGGGTTTTTACTTTTAAGAGGTATAACCCGGCCCGACAAGAAAAGCATACCGTCACTTGAAGTTTATAAAGTCATTTAGAAGAGACTTTAGTACAGAAAGAAAATAACATGATTTTCTTTTTACATATGATGTGTTCTGTGCATTCGAGATGTATGCATTACGATTTAGAATGACAATACATGTAAAGTATTCAGAAGCATGTATACACAAGACCATGACCAGAGCTTTTATTTCAAATTTCCAAAAGCCAGATTTTCTTTGTGACGATCAGCGACAGCATCTGGTGTGATTTCACCTTTGCGGTGCAATTGAATGTGTTCTTTCTACGACGATTTCAAACAGTGTCATGAGACTCTTTATCAGAGGTTGTTTGATCCGGGTTATAGCAATGGTGGCGCTTTCAGGAAGTGTTGTGTTAGGCAGGTGTAGGACACTTCACACTTTGCCACATCAGTGATCAAAATGGTGTTAAAACTCTCTGTTGGTGTGTCATGTGTTCCCGTGTTTGTTCAAAGAACATATGTCCACGCGAAACATGCTGGATATCCTGTGACAACTTGTGTTGTGTAAAATACCCACTGAACTGCTCTTCCTACATGCATTAGTCCTAAACATATCCTGTCTGGAACCAAATATTGTATTGTTCATAAGCTTTACCTAATTCCCGAGGACGCAATCCTTACACGTGGTTCTGCAGACACGGGTTCGTTTCTGGTTAGTCTCGCCAATGCAGCTGTCCTTGAGGCAAGTCCTTGTTCTAGTGTCGTCGACAAGGCGTTGTTTGGTGGTACAGTCACAGTAACAGGCGTTGCTCTTCCACGGAGTCCAGTCAGTAAAATCTGAAACGGACGTCTAATATAAGTACATGAAATAAAGGCTTGATCCACACAAGGACAATACCTCTTTCTTTGTTTGGTAGGGGTGGAGGTGGGGTCGAATATTTACATACCGCCCTCATATAGCTGGAATATTGTTGAGTGCGGCATGATACCAAAATATGTTAAATGATGGTGCTTGTTGTGACCCTGCCTGGCGCTCGACGAGAACAAGGACTGGTCAACAGCAGCATATCTCAGTGGGCCTGCACTATAAAACCGACTGAAATCCGGACTAATGAAAGCTGCCACACGCAAACACTTTGCTATATATGTCCAATAATCTGAAACCCGACCTTAAACCCATTTCATCTTCCCTCTCCCTTGAATATCCGGGTTAGAAGTTTTCTTCAGCAATCAATGCCTGTTGTAAAGGGAACTAATTGGATCTGTTGGGCATGTTCACTGAATTGTATGTCGTCGTATCCCAGTTGCGTTTGTTTTCATGCCCATTATGGCAAATATTTGATTGTTTGGTCCAGACTCGATTACGTCAGACCGCCGTCATAAAGCGGAAATATGAGTAAGAACAACGTAAATCATACCACTAGGATTCGCTATGTCCATTGCTTCGGGGGTCGTTATTCTTCGTCATTATTATTCGTAACGACCAGACCCCCTCTGTGGTGTAGTGGTAGAGCACCCTCCCGAAGAGCAGAAGGTCCGGGGTTCGATCCCCGGACGCGTCATTCCAAAAGACGTTAAAAGATGGTTCTTCTTTTTACCCTGTCTGGCGCTCTGCATTCAGGGGCTAGAACAAGGACTGGTCGGCTCGGAGTCAGTACAGTGTGTCTGAGTGGGATATTCATGTTAAACTGCGGCATGGTATCTCAGTGAGCTAGCACTATAAATCGGCATCAGTCTGGACAAGAACAAGCAGCAATAATCTTTGACGCGACGTTAAACCTAATTTTAACTCACCTCGTAACGACTAAAACACGCACAACGCGCCGAGGTTGGAACAAGCCTCGGTTCGACGGTTTTACATCGTCACGTGATGACCATCGCCGTCGTGACCCACGAATCGCCCCGATTATCTTTCTAGGTTTCTCAGCACCATACCCGTGCTACACCATACACCATACCCAGGGGTAAACGTCTGGCACCTGCATCACTTTTGGCTTTCCTCCCACATTAAGCTGACACGCCGTGATATAACTGGATTACTCCACCATACGAGGTATATGTTCTAATTGTTCTAATACGCTAACGCTACAACGTAACAAGGACATATGTTTTGTGCAAACGAGAAACGGGAATAGACATGTGGTGAGAGGGTATCCGTAACCTACAAGACGGCTCGTCCCCCTTTCGAAGGCCGCCGTGCGTCGGAACAGCGCAAGCCAATCAGAATTATATTATATTATAATAATATTCAAAAATAGAAACACAAAACCGATATTGTTGGCCATAAAAGCAACATTTACGGACCAAGATGTGCAAAATGAAGCGGTTTAATGTGTTATAGTGTCAGTGACAAATTTCCCGGATCAAAATGATCACAACCAGGACATGCAAACCATTAGTCGGGAAACACGTACGATTCGGAAAAACGCACCCAGTGCAGTAAAAAAAGGGCCTTGGAGCTGCACGTGCAGCAGTACTATGAACGGTATTAAAATGCAGATTTTTTATTGGCTGGCATCTGCGTCAATCGAACAGTGACTGCTCAACAACATGCCATGATTAACAGAAGTGCAAAGAAACTGCGACAAAGGCCGCTTGCTAGCAGGGGAATCACGATCAGCTGAAGCCAGTGTTTTCAATGTAGCACCCAGCACCATCACAAGGCTATAGGATCGGTTTCAACAGCATGGGTCAACACGTGATCGGCCAAGTTCGGGAAGCCCAAGAGCAACCACCCCCGCCCAAGATCGCTACATTCGACTGCGCCACATACGTGAAAAGACGATCACATCCACTTCAACCGCATCAGAAAGACCCGGACTGCACAGATTTTCCGACCAGACCGTACGAAACCATTTAAGAGCAGCAGGTCTACGAGCAAAACGTTCTGTTCGACGCGTCATATTGAGTCGACAACATCGCCAACAACGTCTGCATTGGTGGTTAACTGCGATGGAGAGATGTCTGGTTCAGCGACAAATCGAGATTTCTCCCCCATCGAGGGAATGGAAGAGCACGGGTCTACAGACGTCGGGGAGAGCGTTACGCCGTAAACTGCGTACATGAAGTGGACATGTTTGGTGGGGGTAGCATTATGATGTGGGCGGTTATCTCTCATCATGGCAGGACATTTTTGGTGCCTATCCAGGGCAAACTTACGGCTCAAAAATACATCAACGCAACCAACGGCAAAGGTGTATTCCAAGAGGACATCACGGATCACAAGATCCTGTCTATACAACACAAACACTGATGTTCTCCCCTGGCCCTCCAGAACCCCAGATTTGAAACCGATAGAGTTTCATTTGGATAGACGGCTTCGCCGACGTCAACCACAACCCCAGACGTTGCAGGAGTTGGCTTTTGCGTTGCAGGTAGAGTGTGGGCTACCGAATCACATACCCAAGGATGTGATTCGCAAACTCGTCTCTTCCGTGGGCAGATGTCAGGGGGAAATACGCGTTATTGATGGTACCTGACCTTCACCTTGGACTTTTCCTATGTACCGATAACTGAGAGGATTACAATGACCAAATGTTCTTTCCACAACATTTTGGCGACCTCACAGAAATCTGGCTTTCTTTTTCTTATTTTGAAGAGTATATATATATATATATATTTATTTTCAAGAAATCATATACATAATACATGGATATTTAACATTTTTAAACAGATCTTACAGTTTGGAAGAAATAAATTTTTAATTTTAATCATATACTATGTTTACTTTTGAAAAAGGAGGGGATAAATAAGATAATAAAGAAGATATTTACCTACGGTGTACTCTAATCTCGTACCAGTGTAACCCCAAGAGTAATCTGACCAATGACGAATGCTAACACTGCTTCCATGGAAGATCCTTTTGGATGTATAACACAAATTAAGACAGCCGTCATCTGAAGAAGAAATAAAGAAAACATCGTGTTTATCGCGTGTAGATTATGGTATACCGTTTTAAAATCAGATATTGTAATCAGATACTACACATGTAAATCTAATCACATTTCCAAAGGAGATCGAGGGAAGGGGTAATCTTGTGGTTAAAGCGTTCGCTCGCCACATGGGTACAATGTATGAAGCCCATTCTGGTGTCCCCCGCTGTGATATTGTTGGAATATTGCTAAAAGCGGTGTAAAACCAAACACACTCGCTCACTCCAAAGAAGGGGACATCATATGAGAACCCTGAGCAAACTTTGACAGTCCAATGTAAACGACGGATTGTGGATTATTGAGCCAATCACCCGCCGGCTTTCTAAATGATTCTGTTTTAAACACCTCGATTCGGAAATGTTCATCTTAGCAAATGAAAACCCACACAAAATCCAGATATACTCTTCATGATACGCCCTTTGATACATGCCAATACCCTCAAACGACGGAATTTATGAAATATTAACAACAATATATTAGGGTGGTGCTACTTTGTTTTCATGTGGTTCCGATTTAAAAGCTTCGACAGTGAGTAAAAGGTGGACCCGTTGTGGTGGCCATCTTCACGCGAAAATGTATCGCGTCGGAGTAAAAGATGAGAATGTAATGAGATAGAAGTCCCTCCAAACTGCAATTTTGGCTTTCACTTGACTTACTTTAAAGCCTGTGGATAGACTCCATCTTACTTCCTTCTCTAAATACTATCGCTGCTAATACCGTCTGTCTTACCTTCCTCTCTGGGGATACCCTCTGTCTTACTTCCATCATTGGGGATACCCTCTGTCTTACTCCCATCTCTGGGGATACTCTCAGTCTAACTTCCATCTCCGGGAATACCCTCTGTCTTACTACCATCTCTGGGGATACCCTCTCTCTTAATACATACGTAGGGGATAGCTTTGTCTTACTCCCATCTCACAAGATACCCTCTGTCTTACTACCATCTCTGGGGATACCCTATGTCTTACTGCAATTTCAAGGGACACCCTCTGTCTCACTTCCATCTCATGGGATACCCTCTGTCTTACTCCAATCTCACGGGATACCCTCCGTCTTACTCCCATCTCAGGGGTTACCACCTGTCTTACTCCCATCTCAGGGGATACCCTCTCTCTCATTTCCTTCTCAGGGAATACCCTCTGTCTTACTACCATCTCAGGCGATACCCCCTGTCTCACTCCCATCTCAGGGGATACGGACTGTCTTACTCCCATCTCAGGGGATACCCTCTCTCTTACTTCCATCTCAGGGAATACCTCTCTCTTACTACATACGTGGGGGATAGCTTTGTCTTATTCCCATCTCACAAGATACCATCTGTCTTACTCCCATATCTGGGGATAACCTCAGTCTTACTCCAATCTCAAGTCACACCCTCTGTCTCACTTCCATCTCGGCGGATACCCTCCGTCTTACTCCCACCTAAAGGAATACCCTCTGTCTCACTTCCATCTCATGGGATATGCTCTGTCTTACTCCCATATCAGGGGATACCCTCTGCCTAACTGCCATCTCAGGGGATACCCTCCGTCTTACTCCCATTTCAGGGGATACCATCTGTCTTACTCCCATCTCAGGGGATACCCTCTGTCTCACTTCCATCTCAGGGAATACCCTCTGTCTTACTACCATCTCAGGGGATACCCTCTGTCTCACTTCCATCTTAGGGGATACCGACTGTCTTACTACCATCTCAGGGGATACCCACTGTCTCACTTCCATCTTAGGGGATACGGACTGTCTTACTTCCACCTCAGGGGATACCCTCTGTCTTCCTTCCATCTGAGGGGATACCCTTCGTCTTACTCCCATCTCAGGGGATAGATACCCTCTATTTTACTTCTATCTCAGGGAATGCCATCTGTCTTACTTCATACGTAGGGGATACCCTCTGTCTTACTCCCATCTCAGAAGATACACTCTGTCTTACTACCATCTCTGGGGATAACCTCAGTCTTACTCCCATCTCAAGGGATACCCACTGTCACACTTCCATCTCAGGGGATAGATACCCTCTGTTTTACTTCTATCTTAGGGAATACCCTCTGTCGTACTTCATATGTAGGGATTACCTTTGTCTTACTCCCATCTCAGGAGATACCCTCTGTCTTAGTCCCATCAGAGGAGATAACCTCTGTCTTACTCCCATCTTATGGGATACCCTCCGTCCTACTCCCATCTCAAGGGATACCCTCTGTCTTACTTCAATCTCAGGGGATACCCTCTGTCTTACTCCCATCTGAGGAAATACCCTCTGTCTTATGCCCATCTCAGAAGATACCCTCTGTCCTACTCCCATCTCTGGGGATACCCGCTGTGTTATTCCCATCTCAGGAGATACCCTCATTCTTACTCCTATCTCAGAGGATACCCTCTCTCTTACTACAATGTCAGGAGATACTCTCTGTCTTACTCCCATCTCAGGATTATACCTTCTCGCTTACTCCCAACTCAGAGGTCACCCTGTCTCTTACTACCCTCTCAGGGGTGACGGGATAACCACTGTCCTACTCCCATCTCAGGGGATTCCCTCCGTCTTACTCCAATCGCAGGGGATACCCTCTGTATTACTCCCATCTCAGGGGATACCCTCCGTCTTACTCCCATCTCAGCGGATAACCTCTGTCTCACTTCCATCTCAGGGGATAACCTCTGTCTTGTTTTCTTCTCTGGGGATACCCTCTGTCTTACCTACATCTCTATTGGGGCCCTCCGTCTTACCTGCATCTCAGGGGATACTCTCCGCCTTACTCCCATCTCAGGGGATTCCGTCTGTCTTACTCCCATCTCAAGGGATTCCCTCTGTCTTACTCCCATCTCAGGTGATAACCCCCGTCTTAAATCCATCTCTGAAGATACCCTCCATTTTACTTACATCTCTGGGGATATCCTGCCTCGAACTTTCATATCTAAGGATACCCTCTGTCTTATTTCCATCTCTGGGGATACCATCTGCCTTACATCCATCTCAAGGGATACCCGCTGTCTTATTTTCTTCTCTGGGGATACAATCTGTCTTACCTTCATCTCTATAGAGGCCCTCCGTCTTATCTGCATCTAAGGGAATACCCTCTGCCTTCCCTCCATATTAGGGGATACCCTCCATCTTACTCCCATTTCAGGGGATACCCCCCGTCACCTTCATCTCAATGGATAACCTCTGTCTTATCTTAATCTGTAGGGATACCCTCTGTCTTACTTCTATCTCAGGGGATACCCTCCGTCTTACTTCCATCTCTGGGGATACCCTCTGTATTTTTTTCATCTCTAGTAATGCCCTAGGTATAAGGAATAAACGCTATGTATTTAGTTCACCAAGTCTCGCTAAATAGAATGCATATTCTTAATAAAGTATAGTTTCCATCCCCCAAAACACTCGCGTGATAACCTCTATATACTTACCGTCACATATTCGTACACCGTCACAACAACACTCAAAATGGGAAGACATAACTTCCACCTTTACTTCCCTCGCACCAGTGATGCTACTTTTGATCATGACTTCGCAATCTGCATTGTCAAAATAAGGACCGTTCCCGAAGTTGGGCGTCACAACTTCCTGGACAGTGGTGTCAGCAGAAACCAGACTCGGTAGAGTACAGACTGCAACAGACATATGGCACACATAGTAATATAGTCATGAAAGTGATACACTTTCATTTGCATCGGGTTTTATTACCCTTGCAATGAATATAATTCCAGACATCAACGCCAGAGAACAATCAGTGCACTCAGCCTACAGCAGTCAGGTTAAATAGATGCTTTCGTCTGTCCCTTATCAATAATGCTCATTTGTATCAAGCACTGGCCATTACAATTGCCAATTCAAGGTGAAATTACGCTATACTTCTCGAGAACAATTGGGCATTTTGTTTTTGATTGTAGCTTTGTCGACCAGTCGTGCAGTTTATCGGGTAGTTCATACATAGAGCTTACCCAAATGTCTCAAGGTGTGGTAACGGTCAACAGTCCATAAGAACAGGGAACCTGGCATGTGCAAATGAGCCACAACACAAGAGAGGGTTCACAAGCAAGTTCCCATGGTCAGTAGCGAGTGTGTCCAGTTCATGCATTGATGCAGACATGGCACCTTCGCCTCATTGATTGTCGAGTCCTTTTCTAATGATATCGGCATGTCCTTTGCACTCGACAAATGAAACATTCTTCATTTGGAACGTGGCAAGGTAGAAATGTTAAGATCAGTCCGTATACCTGGGGGAAGAGGGTGGAGGGGGGTTTATTGACCATCTCGTGAAAGGTCAGGCCTACACGTACTCAGGGAAGCAGATTAGGGACAAACTCCAGAATGCCTGTATCAAGAAAAAACTTCGGGCAGAGTACAAATGTAGACTCAAGAAAATCTGGAGTTCAGAGCTGAAGTAAAAGCCACAAATACTTATGCTGTACCCCATATCCTGTTGGTGTTGTTATTAGACGAAACAAGAATATTGACGGTATTGACACTCTCACACGAAGCATCATGTCAGACAATAGATCCAACTACCCCTCACTCTTCCCTCAATCGCTTATATTTACCAATCGTAATGACAGGGCGTGGTTTGATTAACGTTGAGGCTCTTCAGGATACAATGTTTTTTTGCACTTTTGCACACATCTATTTGTCTCATGATCCTCATGTGAAGCATGTCAAGACTAATTATGAAAAGAAAGCATTCCACCGTATTCGTAAACGAGCCAACGATGTGGGACATAATCTCAATGTCAATGTTGATTTTGCTAAAGCTTCTGTACTGCTGAACGGTACAGAAATGGGTGTAAACCAAGTGAAGTGCCATATCAAATCGGCCCAGACTCTGTTTTTTTCAAGGGGAGGCTAACGGAACGAGCACTGCATCGAGTTTATGTGCAGTGTGTTCAGAAAATTAGCAACCCTGAAGAGTCCTTCACATGAATGAAGTCGTCTGGCCTGAAAAATTAAAACAGAAGCCTTTCTGTTTGCTGCTCAAGATCGGTCACTTCCACTCGAAACCGTCAATATAGGATTTTGCATCAAAATGTTAGTGTGAAATGTAGATTATGTAATGAAATTAATGAGACTGTCAAACACATTGTCAGTGGATGGCAAGCTTTGGCACAAAAACATTATCTTGAGCGACATGAAGGAGTGGCTCGATGATTGTATTACCGTCTTCGCCATGCTTGTGGTTTTGACACAGAGGTCAATCAACGGTTCGGCCAAGAATATGTAGAGGGCGTCATGGAAAATGATAAATACAAAATTCTTAGGAATAGGCCCGTATCCAGTCCAACAAACCTGATCTCGTCCTTTTTGATAAATCCAATGTAATCATTTATATCATTGAATTTTCTGTCCCTTTTGACACTAATGTTATTGACAAGATTGAGGAAAACATGGCAAATATGCAGACCTTACTTTCGCAATGTCACGCTTGCATCCCAAGTACCAAGCTGTCTGACTCCCCATTGTTCTCGGTGCCTTAGGTTTGGCACCTCCCAATCTATTATCTGACATTGGGCGAGTACATGGGTTTTCTGCCAGGAATACAGGCCTTTGCCAATCTGGATAATGCAGAATGCTGCAGTGTTGGGGAGTCTTCACATTCTCCAAAACGTTCTCGGTGAGTTCGAGTAGGTAGCGCTTCCTTGGAGCGGTCCCATTCACTGTCTGGGCTTTTGTAAAGGGATGAGGGCCCTGGGCTGATTAAGATCAAAACGTGACTTTTCTTGTAGGGTAGACAGTCTTGGGACAGGGTTTATTCCAATTCCGCTTCCTCTTTTTAGGTTTGAGCATTCTACCAATGACAACATCATGCACTGACTTAACCCACGCTGAAAAACATCAAAAATGTTCTATTTTGTGGCCTATGTTTTGGCTGGAAAGAAACTGGTTTTGAGTGTTTCTTTTACATGAGTTTGACTGAAATCATCCATTGAGAAGTATGACACAAGAATATGACTTATTGGTGATTATTCTCTTGTCATCACATACAACAAGGTACATGGTCATTAAAAATGATACTTCACTAATTGTTCTGATAACTTAAAAAAACTGTAAGGAAACCCCTATCGTATCCATACATTGGGTATGATGTCTTTCATGCAAATAATGACCACATCTCCTCCCCTAAGATCACTGAGCTACTCTAGCTTGTTACTCTGGATTAAAAATACCACACCTTTAACCTGTTTCAAGTTCCCATTTTAAGTTAACATGTTGTGAAAACAATTTTGTGACGGACCTCGTTTTGGGGTTATATATCCTTGTTAACGTGAGAGAATGAGTGAGTGAAGAGAAAAAGCCGGAATTGATGCAGGTTGACAAACTGGGGACGCGCACGAGCCCTAGTTGGGTACTGATAGTAGAGTGATTACTCAATGATTAACTCTGTGTTTTTTTGGTTCATTGGGGCACAGTGGATTCTTGCAAAAGTCTGCACATCGGTATTCTTAGTCATACCTCAAAATGGACCGAAAAGAATCAATCGTTATAAATAGGTTCGATATTACATTATGTGTTATGCATACCCAATTAATGAAAAACAGTTATATTAATCAAACGAGACACAAAATATTACGAGATTGATTAAAATGTCCTGCGTAGGAATACATATTGTGACGTGACATGAATCAAGTTTGGATGATGAATGCATGACTTAAGATCACAAGCCCCGCGCATGATAATACAGGTGAGCAGAAAGGCAATTCCATCAACAGCAAAATTGGGATTCCCACATATTCCGTAGTGGTGAAAGTAGTCATCCTCGGTGGGCATGGCTTATTGTTTTTACATTCATTTGGAAATGAATACAATTGAACACGTGACCATTTCAGCTAATCAGAATGCAGGAATTACAATGAACACACCAAAGGTTTAAACATAATCAGGTGAATCTCTTTTTGTCTGTGATCAGCGGATCCTGTCAAATATACAACCTAATACAAATGGGCCCCCAGTTTCCCAAATACTAAACACTATGGCTACGACTTACTGTTCTCTTCGAAGTCTACCTCTTGATACGTCATGACAAATGTCGAATTTGCGAATAAGAAATTAACTCTGATGTAGACAGATCCATGGTAAACGTAGGTGGGTGCGCCTCTGCCGTTTAACGCATTTACGTTGACTGCTGCAAACCACACGCCGTTGACTGACGAATCTATACAAGAATGAACAATATTTAAAATCGAGCACAATCTATCTCAATGGCACGGCTATTTTGTAGGGATAATGTGCATAATTTTATATTGATTAATGTTGTCTGACATCATCATTCACTCGCAGCGATGTATATTCTCCAAATCACAGTGGTGACAGAGAAGATGACAAGAATACGAATACAAAATTACACAGCAATGAAACATGAGTGAAGCGTACTCAATCCGATGTGGACCTGTTTAAGCAGCATTTTACAACAACAGAACCTCCCGGTTAGTTTTAGTAGACAACCATGTATATATTGCTGGGGATATAGTAATCTGTCCCTGGAACCTCACTGGCCAAAAAAAGGACAGTAGTGAAGGAGTGAGTGAGTGAGTGAGTGAGTATGGTTTTACGCGGCTTTTAGCAGTATTCCAGCAATATCACGGCGGGGGAAACCAGAAATGGGCTTCACGCATTGTACCAATGTCGGGAATCAAACCCGGGGCTTCGGCGTGACGAGCGAACGTTTTAACCAATAGGCTACCCCCGACCGCCCCACGAAGGACAGTAAAATAACTGAACGTATCACAGAAAAAGATTTACAACTAGTATATTTCGTATTTCTGATTCCCACACGTGAAATCAAGAGACTAAAATATGGTGGCGCTTAACTTTTGTGCATGTGTATATATGATGTCTTGAAATACATTTAGTTATCCCTTGTGATGGATAAATCTATAGTCAAACAGAACATGTGTGGAAGACAAAATAGAGAATCTGAAAAACTGATTAACTGTTAATGTTTAGTTTGGTTGTTGATATATTTTAGTGCTGTTGAAGTAGAATCGTTTCTGCTGTAAGATTGAACAGTTATCTGGTAATCTGTATGAGATAGTCCTGGATCCAACGATGGTGGCACTGGCAAATCATCAGAAGTTGAAACTAGATCTGTGTCAACGTGCCTTCAATTACTTTTGTAACGAGAACCAGAGATTTGTTGAGAAGCCATGACGAAAGAAAACATATGTGACAACCCTACTCCCCACCCACCATGGAGTGTCAACATACACTATAGGGCTACAGGCGTGCTATACGCAAGCTATATCAACATAGGTAGCTAATAATGTCACACAGAATAAAAGTCAGATTGGTTCTGCCTTTTAACAGTCATTTGAAGACAATTGGAACCTGGAGGTCAATAATGCCAGTTTGGCCAATGCGCCACTGCTTTCTGGCATAGGACTCTAGGCAAGGTTGTCATGTACCACATTTACTGTGTGATACACTTATATAATCAAAATTGAAATGCACAGAGCACGGTATGACCAGCCGATTGATAGAACCGGGCCCATTCTACCACCCGTCTAGATGAAGAAAGGATCAAAGTGAAGTGTTGGGCAAAAGGAACACCTGTTCCTGGCTCCAGTGCCTTCAACCACCAGACTCCCTTCCTCCACCGACACAGGGGCGCAACCCATGGCAAACAAGTTGCCCAATTCGGTCGCCTCTTCCGACCAGCAATGAGGTGCTGAGGACACATTCTATTCGACCCCGGGTCCCCACTGGGGAAATGAATTATAACGTCGCTGTCAAGATTATTCCATTAATATAGCAACGTTTCTGCACGTGTGTGTTGCTGCTTGTACTAGCCTGGAATTATACTGGTTTTATTGTGCTCGCCCACTGAGATGCCGCAGTTTAACACGGTAGCCTCACTCAGTCACAATCCACTGACTCTGAGTCGACCCGTCCTTGTGTTATTCCCTGTGTGGCGGGATCCAGGCAAGGAAACAGAGGTGCCATCTTTAAAAATCGTTTGGTATGACACGGCCAGGAGATTGAACAATTGAACAACTCTCAAGGCGAACACCTTGCCCACTACACCCCTTCTCTGCCCACTAAGCAATTTTCACGATACGTTTGTGTTTTCACTCACCATTCGCAAATAGCTCAATACTATCGGCCGAGGAATTAAATCTGGTAAAATCAAGTTTCAAAGAGGAACCAGCTGGCACGGTGATTTGTACTGTACATTGTGAAGATAACCCATCTGTGTTCTGGAGTGTCTGGGGCGTTGAGTTGGCAACTAGCACTGGTCCACTACCACAAACTGAGAAAAACAACATTGTCTGATTATTATCCTAAAAGTTAAATATATAACTTTATTTTCAGTTTAAGGTATAAAGTGACATGCTGCCTTCTAGGTTGTAGGACTTTGGCATTTTATTTTGATTTGAAGGCGCTCCTTAATACACCATCTAATACAGTCAAGCCTAAAAGACAGGAATGTGACACAGCGTCCAGGTTTATTTTTTCTTAATTATCCTCTGATATTCACACGTAAGTCTTCAGAATTATTTATAAAAACATAAAATATGTATGTCTACACTTTTTAACATTCCAGTTTCTCATAAATACCATTTAAGAAATAGACAATTTTAAAATGGTTTAGTTCTCATCCCAGTGACCTGATCGAAAAAGACCTAGAAACACAACACACCAAAGTAGAAATAATAGCAGGCTACTTACTGTCGACCTGTGCTCCTGCATCCAACACTAGCACCCAGACTGAAACACACAGCTTTAGGAGGATCTGCATCTACGGGAACATAAACATTATAATGATAATGATGATGATAGTTGTTTATAATGATGATGATCACCATATGTTAACATCTTTTGGTATGACGAGGTCGGGGACCATGGCGTGATTAACAAGGAGGTCTTTCATGATTGAATTCAATCGTGCACTATTGCACATATTTATTTATCTGAAGATCCTCTTGTGAAGCATGTCAAGACTGAAAACAAGTCTGAAAGCAAAGTGCCATATCAAATCGACCATCAACCAGTCACTTCCCACTAGAAAACGTCAATGTGTGATTTTTTATCAAAGTGGATGTTCAACTTGACACAAACACAGTATCTAAGGCATGGTTCGATCCTCTTGTTACCGTCATCGCACGATCGCCTTTTTGGTTTTGACTCCAAGACCATCAATGGTACGACGCAGAATATGTAGAGGGCGTCATGGAAAATGATAATTACATATACAATTATTTGGAATACGCCCACATACAGAGTCAGACGTATCCAAGCGAACAAACCCGATAGGTTCTTTTTGATAAATCCAATGAAATCATTGTATGACTCATTTATCTGTTTCTTTTGAAACTAATGAGAATCGGGAGAAACAAGGCAAAGACACTATGAGGACCGTACTTACGTATACGAAATGTCAAGCTAGCTTCCCAAGTTGTTATACTCGCCATTCATGACAAGAAAAATCACGTTTCCTGGCGCTTAAAATAATGTTTGTATTAATTAAAATGCACACATTTCCAAATATTCCAAATCATTTTAACATGTATGCCTAGTTTGGTCTCATTTACGTCAGTGTCCATACCGTCCACTATCCTTGGAGGATAATGGTGACGTAGACGGCAAAACGACAATAACGATGTGCTGGATTGACTTTAAGAAATCATATGATTCTGTCTGTTTGGGAATGTTTGGACATGTTGTAGAAATTTACGTCAGTATCTTCATCGTCCACTATCCTGGAAGGTGTATCTTGCCACATATGTTAGCGGGTATAGACACAAAACCAAATAAAGACATGTACATGTGTATGCATGCAATTTGGAATAATACGGACAGTTTACAATCCTAGAGACATTCCACAGTAAGCCATGTTAGATCATGTTTTCACTGCTGTTTTATGTATGAGAATACAAGAAAGTACGTATTTGTCAGTCATTCAAATCTCGTATCTATTTTTAGTATAAATCGTTAGGTGAGTGAGTGTGAGTTGTCAATTTCAGGTGCTTAAAATGCACTTTAATGAATCCTTGGAGTCTATAACCTTAAGAAACGTTGTAATGTTATTAATACGAAAATCAGAAGAAAAGCAGTAAAGCATATATTTTGAGACCGGAAGTAGCATGTTCGAGGCAAAGCTTTCGCTTTGTTTACCATCAAAAGCCTGACAGTGATGACATTTCTTCAAAACATGACAAAGTCCCTATCAGTCACAACATGAGAGATATTTACCACTAATGTGTGTACCGAACTCTCAAACCTATTCTCCAATCACGACCGACCACAAGAATACATATAGATTTGGACCTGTCAAGATCAGGGTTAGAACAGATCTGCAACAAATCAACGCTTATATTAAATGGTGACTATGGTTGTCATTTTATCTCAATTGTGTGGATTGATGTTCGTGATGTCAATCACTGGGTTGTCAGGTCCAGACTTGATTTTTTTTTGCATGACCTCCGTCATATAGCTGGCATATTGCTGAGTGAGGCGTTCAACAACAAAACAAACAAACAAAGCATATAAATTTAACCGCTTATTTCAAATTCGAGATAAAAATACGAAGCACCATCTCGAACACGGATTTGGTCCCAATCTGACTTTACAATAGAACTGTGTACCATGATATCGGAATTTTAATTTGCCACCGTGACAGCTTTAAGAAATCTTAATTAGAATTTTACTTAACTGTAAACAATTGTCCTCGATACAGGATGAGGAATCCTAATGAAGACTAAGAAATTGATCATTTGTAACATTGTCAAACTTAGTTTCATCCACAGAAACCACAGACTTTTTTTGCAACACAAGCCAAACACTTCTGATAGAGACTATGTTGAGAATGTAGAGGGAAAAGGTCTTCACTTTGAGCACCTTGTTTTCTTTAAGTACCGCGATCTGGGACACTATAAAGCAGTATTTAGGTAGATATAATACTAGTCTATAGATGTGAATCCATTTCATGATACGTATGTCAGGTTTGATTTGATTTTCACAGCCCTGGCCAAGTCGGACCGAAAACTTGCGTAACTGTTGAGAGTATAGGGAAAAGAGGTCTACTTCAACCAACGTGTCTGCTTAAATACGATGAACAGTGACATTATAAAGTGGATTTTACTTATATATAGTACTATCCCAAAAATATAAACGCTATGCCGACAGATGGAAATTGGTATCACGATAGCTAGAAGTATTTGATACGTTTCAAATCTGATTTCGTTTAACGATTGCTATTTTACATGTTACCTAGATCAGCGACGCTTACCAACAGCTCCACTTTCTGGTTTTCAAGCGATTTACTCCGAATTACTCAAATATAGTGCACGTTTTTGGTTGGTGATTGTTCAATAATGTTATGTGTGTATGTTGCATAAATAATATGTAGGTATGGTCGCCGATAATGATGTATATAGCCAATAACACTTTGGCCCGTCTTGGGCCGGGCCAGCAGGTAATACTAAAAACGGATTGTAGAATAATAAAACGAAACGTGCATATCTAGCCAGATCTCAAATGCCCACAAACGTATAGTTTTGCTCATTTAATTGAGTTTGAATGAAAATGCATCTTCAACAATGTAATAAACTGGTAATTATGACTACATACCGTGAGTCCTTGTAGAAAAGTCAGTGTCGTGACTGTGTGTTTTCTTTGATGAGATTGTTAGCGTGTAGGGGTCCTGGGTAGGAAAGACAGTGTTTTGACTACGCTTTCACTACTCTTCTTTCACTAATTAACGTGTTGGGCATCCCTCTACTAATTCATGTTAAACCAACACAGGATGTTTTCGGGAAGTGGATATTCGCGAAGGTCATAGGGCTTACACGACACGTGTTAATAACTGTCCTAGCACTTGATATATCTAAAGACTAGTATTATATCAACCTATCTACCACTTTATTGTCTCATATTGGGGTAGTTAAAGAAAACACAGTGCTCAAAGCGAAGCCCTTTTCACTCTACCTTTTCAACATAGTTTCTATCAGTAGTGTTTGGCTTGTGTTGCGTCCGACTTGGACCTGGCTGTCAAAATCAACTTTAAACACCCAGATGTATCATCAAATGTGTTTACATCTGAAGCTTAGTATTGTATCTACCTATATACAGCTTTATAATGTCACAGTACATCGTATTTAAAGTAAGTTGTGCAGGTTAACCTATCTAGGTTTTTCTGTGTGCTTACACATCATCACGTCTTACTGTGTATAATTATTTGTTCTTATTCTAATACTGCTCCCATGTTTGTCAGTGGCCAATGATGGTCTGTTTTTTTATGGAATAGTATTTTGCATAGCAATTTTGACGATAAGTAGTATAGGTAATGGTGATTCTGCCGCAACACCACTGGAGCCAGATTTAAATACCTATACTGCTACTACAGAGGGAATTTCTTTATGTCAAAATGCTGATGCGATTCAACGATCGTCATGAGTCGTATTAAAAGAAACATGAATATTAATTAATAATGAATAAAATTAACTATCGCCCACCAGGATATTGGAAAGGTATAGGAGCATTACAAAAATTAGCCACTGCGGCTAAGGTATCTAAAGATGTGGCCAAGGATTGGTTAAAGAAACAAGCGATGTGGCAAATATACTTACCGGCACCGTGTTATATACCGCGGAAGCAGTTTGATATTTTTACAACGAATGAAGTTCATCAGGCTGACCTCTTGTTTCTTCCTCATGATAAGGTAAGATGCAAAACGTATAAATACACACGTGTTATATACCGCGGAAGAAGTTTGATATTTTTACAACGAATGAAGTTCATCAGGCTGACCTCTTGTTTCTTGTGGATCCCCGCCCATGTAGGAATTTACGGCAACGAAAGCGCCGATAAAGCAGCTAAATCATCTCTCAAAATACCAGAAATAAGCATAAACCTACCCATCTCAAAATCAGAAATTTAAAGTGTAAACAAACAAAAAATAACCAAAAAATGGCATAATCAATATCAAAACTCAAATAGCCAAATCAAAAAAGTGCTCAGAAAACCACTTGCCAAACCTAAAATCGTACACCCCTAAAAAAAATTGACAGATTAATTACAAAACTCCAAACAGGACACACTAACCTAAATAACCACCTAAAAAAACTTTAAAGGCACACCACAGGCAACTGCCCCAAATGCAAACAACCTGACACCACAGAACACGCACTCATCCACTGCACCCACTACCAAACACACAGAACCACCCTCAATCTAAATAAGGTTCCTACTCAGGATGAAATACTAAACCCTCAAAATAAACTAGAAAACTTCAAGGCCCTAGGCGTATTCCTAATCAAAACAGACCTAATTAAGCGCATCTAAAAACTAATTAATCTACCAATCCAAAATCCAATAAACATACAAACACCCACCTCACCCGGCTCCCTTAGTTCCCTCCCACCTCGGCATTTATTCCAAATTTAAAAATTCCAAAACTTCAATATAAGCAACCCCTAAAAGCCCCCTCTTTGGTTGCACACACCACTTTCACCCTTTTCGGAATACACTAAATGGTCTGGCCAGGCCCGTGTGCGAAATACGCTACAGTCGGAAAGCGCACGTTAAATCTTCTATATCAGTCAGTCGGTTATCTACCACAACCCCTACATCCCATTTCCCCTACAACCCAGTTCCCCTACAATTAGTTAAAACAACACGCGGCATTTACCTGTCTGGTATTATGAACTCACCTAAAGGAGAGATTAAGGTCTGGAGTAGAGGTAGTAGAAATGAAAGGGGTAGAGCTTTAGGGGACTAGGGGAAGTTTAAAAAAAGTAAATAATGTAAGTGTAATGAAAGATGCCTATATGATGAGAAGACAATTTTTAAAAATTACAAAAAATAACAATAGGAAGAAAAAATTATTACACTTAGAAACTGAGATGGACGATTTACAGTTGAGATGGCTAGGTTTAGTATATAGATACTTGAAACTGACTAACATGACATCGGACCAATGTCCCCTAGAAAATGGCACTCCACAGGGCAGTATCCTCAGCCCCACCTTCTTCAATATAATGATAAACGATCTATTCGAGAGCCTATCCCCTAAAGTAAACACATCAAAATTCGCGGATGATGGAGCCATCTGGATCCACACTAAAAGCATGAAAATGGTCAAAAATTTACTCCAAAACTCTCTTAATAAAATACAACAATGGGCTGACAAATAGGGCTTCTCCCTTAACTCAGAAAAAACAACAGGAATAGTATTCAAACATAAAAACATGAAACCCGCCTCCCCAATCCTCCAGCTAAACAATCAAACAATCAAATTTCAAAAACAAACCAAATTCTTAGGACTTATGTTCGATGAACATCTCACCTGGGATGCTCACATCCAAAACCTAATAACTAAATGCAGTAAAGACCTAAACACCCTATGATGTCTAACTGGCTCTAACTGGGGAGCCTCCAAAGATACCCTCCTCTCTCTCCACATATCACTAATTAGATCAAAACTAGACTACGGCTGCGCCATATACAACAACCTAAACAACTCTCTATCTAAAAAACTTGACTAAATACAATATCAGGCTCTCAAACTGATTACATGCACCCAACATGGCACCTCCTACACCTCACTTCAGGCCTTAACAGGAGAAATGCCACTAAGTCTCCGCAGGGAACAGCTAAGCTTAAATTTCTGGGCCGCGTCCCATTCAAACCCTCTCATCCAAAACTTAATAAACCAAAACATCAGCCCCAAAAACCAAGCTCTAGCTCGTAAACACCCCTTACTTACCCCATTATCCCAAAGTATAACAAACTACCTAAATGAACACCAAATTAAAAATCTTAAACAAAACTGCAAACAATCAAATATCTTCACCCCTAAACTTAAAATACCCAAAATAGACACAACACCAGCTAGCCAAATAAATAAACAAACCGACCCAAACATAGCTAAAACTACCACACTAGCATACATACACGAAAATTGGCCAAATTGGTGTCACATTTACACGGACGGATCCTCAGATCCGACCTCCAAACAAACAGGTTTCGGAGTCCATACCACACAACCAACTAAAACCACACAATCCTTCCGACTGTCAAACAACCAATTAATATTCACGGCAGAACTAATGGGCATGGCCTCAGCCCTCCATAATCAAGAATCCAAAAACCACAAAACAAATACTAATACTTACTGACTCCCTACGTGGACTGCAAGCCCTCCAAAACAAAAATACCAAACCCGACCTCAATTAATAAATCAAATACTTAAAAGCTCCAACGACCTAACTAAGGCAGGCAAACAAATAACCTTCTTGTGTGTACCCGCCCACGTAGGAATATACGGTAATGAAAACGCCGATAAAGCAGCTAAACTATCCCTCAAAATCCCAGAAATAAGCTTAAACTTACCCAGCTCAAAATCAGAAATTAAAAGCGTAAACAAGCAAAAAATCACCAAAAAATGGCATAACCTTTATCTAAACTCAAATAGCCAAATCAAAAAAGTACTCTGCAAACCAGTAACCAAACCAAAAATTCTCCATCCATAAAAAAAAATCGACAGAGTAATGACTAAACTCCAAACAGGACACACCAACCAAAATAACGATCTAAAAAAAATTAAAAAACATACTACAGGTAACTGCCCACACTGCAAACAACTAGAAACCCCAGAACACGCACTCATCCACTGCACACACTACCTAACACATCGAACCGCATTAAAAACCACCCTCAATCTAAACAAGGCTCTCACTCTAGAAGCAATACTAAACCCACAAAATAAACTAGAAAAATTCAAGGCCTTAGGCGTATTCTTAATCAAAACGGAACTAATAAAACGCATCCAAAAACACTATAATCTACCAAATCAAAATTACATAAACAAATAAACATCCAGCATACCCAGCTCCCTTAGTTCTCCTCCCTAACCCCATCGGCATCTATTCCAAATCTCAAAATTCCCAAATTCTATATAAGCAGCCCCTAAAGCCCCCTCTTGGGTTGCACACACCACTTTTGCCCCTTTTGGAAACACATTAAATGGCCTGGCCGGGCCTGTGTGCGAATTACGCATCAGTCGGAAAGCGCACGTTAAATCTCCAAAGTAAGTAAGTAAGTACTAACATGACATCGGACCAATGCCCCCTAGAAAATGGCACTCCACAGGGCAGTATCCTCAGCCCCACCCTCTTCAATATAATGATAAACGATCTATTCGAGGGCCTATCCCCTAAAGTAAACACATCAAAATTCGCGGATGATGGAGCCATCTGGATCCGCACTAAAAGCATGAAAATGGTCAAAAATTTACTCCAAACATCTCTTAATAAAATACAACAATGGGCTGACAAATGGGGCTTCTCCCTTAACTCAGAAAAAACAACAGGAATAGTATTCAAACATAAAAACATGAAACCCGCCTCCCCAATCCTCCAGCTAAACAATCAAACAATCAAATTTCAAAAACAAACCAAATTCTTAGGACTTATGTTCGATGAACATCTCACCTGGGATGCTCACATCCAAAACCTAACAACTAAATGCAGTAAAGACCTAAACACCCTAAGATGCCTAACTGGCTCTAACTGGGGAGCCTCCAAAGATACCCTCCTCTCTCTCTACATATCACTAATTAGATCAAAACTAGACTACGGCTGCGCCATATACAACAACCTAAACAACTCTCTATCTAAAAAACTTGACTAAATACAATATCAGGCTCTCACACTAATTACACGCACCCAACATGGCACCTCCTACACCTCACTTCAGGCCTTAATAGGAGAAATGCCACTAAGTCTACGCAGGGAAGAGCTAAGCTTAAATTTCTGGGCCGCGTCCCATTCAAACCCTCTCATCCAAAACTTAATAAACCAAAACATCAGCCCTAAAAACCAAGCTCTAGCTCGTAAACACCCCTTACTTACCCCAATATCCCAAAGAATAACAAACTACCTAAATGAACACCAAATTAAAAATCTTAAACAAAACTGCAAACAATCAAATATCTTCACCCCTAAACTTAAAATACCCAAAATAGACACAACACTAGCTAGCCAAATAAATAAACAAACCGACCCAAACATAGCTAAAACTACCACACTAGCATACATACACGAAAATTGGCCAAAATGGTGTCACATTTACACGGACGGATCCTCAGATCCGACCTCCAAACACACAGGTTTCGGAGTCCATACCACACAACCAACTAAAACCACACAATCCTTCCGACTGTCAAACAACCAATCAATATTCACGGCAGAACTAATGGGCATGGCCTCAGCCCTCCATAATCAAGAATCCAAAAACCACAAAAAAATCCTAACACTTACCGACTCCCTAAGTGGACTACAAGCCCTCCAAAACAAAAATACCAAAAACCGACCTAAATGAATAAATCAAATACTTAAAAGCTCCAACGACCTAACTAAGGCAGGCAAACAAATAACCTTCTTGTGGATACCCGCCCACGTAGGAATATACGGTAATGAAAACGCCGATAAAGCAGCTAAACTATCCCTCAAAATCACAGAAATAAGCTTAAACTTACGCAGCTCAAAATCAGAAATTAAAAGCGTAAAAAAGCAAAAAAGCACCAAAAAATGGCATAACCTAAAAAAACACCTAAAAAAATTAAAAAAACACATTACAGGTAACTGCCCACACTGCAAACAACCAGAAACCCCAGAACACGCACTCATCCACTGCACACACTACCTAACACATCGAACCGCATTACAAACCACCCTCAATCTAAACAAGGCTCTCACTCTAGAAGCAATACTAAACCCACAAAATAAACTAGAAAACTTCAAGGCCTTAGGCGTATTCTTAATCAAAACGGAACTAATAAAACGCATCTAAAAACACAATAACCTACCAAATCAAAATCACATAAACAAACAATCATCCTCCATACCCAGCTCCCTTAGTTCTCCTCCCCAACCCCATCGGCATCTATTCCAAATCTCAAAATTCCCAAATTCTATATAGGCAACCCCTAAACCCCCCTCTTGTGTTGCACAGACCACTTTCGCCCCTTTCGGAAACACATTAAATGGCCTGGCCGGGCCCGTGTGCGAAATACGCATCAGTCGGAAAGCGCACGGTAAATCTCCAAAGTAAGTAAGTAAGTAAGTAAGTACTAACATGACATCAACATGTCTGGGCTTCGCTATGTTTAGTTTGTTATGTCACAGAGAGGAAAGCCCCAAGTCCTATTTGATGACAGGAAGAGAGTGTACAGAGAGGAGGAGAACCCTCTTGAATAGACGAGTTGAATAGAGAGGTGAAATCCCCAATGCAGTTTCTAGATGCGGTTGGCCATTTCCTCAGGCTGGGATAAAGAGTGAATTGAACATTTGAGATGAAATTTATTATGATGTATTATGAATTTTGAAAAATGAACATTTTATTATAATGTATTATGAACTTTGAATAATATCATAATCGTAATTTAATATTTATCTCAATCTATTCGTGTTTCTTGGGTTGTTCCATTGTATGAAATAGGTAACAGACTAGGGATTAGCAGTGCCATGGACCGTGAACTTTGTTGTCTTAAGCTGTAGGGGAAATGGGATGTAGGGGTTTTGGGAGGTTACCAGTCAGTCAGTCGTGAGTTTATGAGATCAGTAACTAAACTGTTAACAAAGCACGATGTCATAATCAGGCAAGTAGCTAGGTTACCACTACACTTTTACGTAACCCATCACCCTGTACATCTGCCTCATTAAAAAGTGATTTATCAAACTACCAATTGCTGATTTTGTTATCTTTTAATCTTCACTAATCCATAAAAATGCCACCCCAATTATCTTTTGATCTCCACTAATCCCTAAACATGGCACCCCAGTAGTATTAAACGGAACCACCCGCTATCAAATTGGTATATATCTATGTACATAAACCCATCAACGGTTTTTGATTTAGCATCTGTTAACAGAAGGGTTTACCATGTCAGTGTCATTCTCCAAACACATACGGTAATTATGTACTTACATCTAGGCCCATAATGTCCAGTCTCGCACAGTTTAACAGTGCACGCGGCTAATTTAATTACCTGGCACCTTTCACTTCCTCTCACCTGATGGGTGTCACAAAGTTTAACTAAGTACAAAATTATAGAGTCGCATTCTATGCAACCACACCCCGTAATCTAGCTAAATTGCATAAAACCGTATCTAAACAATCTATATAAATCAATACCGGTCTATGTGCAAATACCGTCCAGCCTACCACCATACAATGCAATCTGCAGCAATCTGCAGCAATCTGCAGCAATCTGCCTCCTCAACCGCACCTTCATGTATCCAGTCGCACACAGATTCCTATGCTATCTCGCAGTAGAGATGTATATCAACTGGGAGCTTTTTAGACACCTGTACTTCTATCTTAACGACTTCAACATCGAAATGTTGAAGCTGCATGTGGCTTTTGAACTACTAAAACGCTTCTACATCAGGGATGAAGAAAAGAAGGAACGGTAAGTGCTAACACAACTTATTGCATCTTGCAATCTTATTTAACATATTAGCAAGAGTCCCGCCATTTGTGTGCTTTATAATGTGTATGATGATCAATGTTTAAACACGGCTTCTTCTCATTGCAGCCGAAGAACCACTATGGGAGATTTTCTGCTGAGCCTTCAGCTACCAGTACACAAAATGGCGTGTAATCACACACCCCTCAAATTAAGTCACAACACCCCACAGCGTGAGTGAGTGAGTGAGTGAGTGAGTGAGTAAGTTTGCTTTTAACGCCGCTTTTAACAGTATTCAAGTTATATCACGGCGTGTCAGCTTAATGTGTGAGGAAAGCCCGAAGTGATGCAGGTCTCAGACGTTTACCACTTTGGTGAAACCCATGAGCACGGGTATGGTGCTGACAAACCTAGAAACATAATTTAGGCGAACCGGGATTTGAACCCACAATCATAGGTTTCTGGCGTGCCCAAGGGACGCAACTCTGCACAGCGAATCGCCGTGCCTAAAGACCAATAATTGTGAAATGTTAAAACAAGTTTACATTAGAAATTAGCCTCTACTCCAACTTATCCTATACCCGACTCAATTTATTGTGATAACATGCTTTGAAGTAAAATATATGGAATTAAACACACATCGTCTCATACAAACACAAATAGTTGTTAAATGTTGAAACAAGTTTACCTTAGAAATTAGTCCCCTACTCCAATTTACTCGCCGACTCTGATTGGCAGACACAGCTAACTTATTGTGAATGTATTATACGCTTTAAAGTACTCAATGTCAAGCTGAAACTGTATTTAAGAATCCTAACATGGTGCTATCAGATCACAATTTTTCCCATGGCCTTTCGATGTGTCATTTGAACAAGTTGAAAGGTTTTACAAGAGAAATTTGTCAGTAGTAACTGATGCTATTTCTGCCCTTACATTACAACAAATAAATCAGCCAATATTGAACTATTTTATTGATATGTGGCAACATACTTCAGGCTGTACATTTTACAAATAGGTTAATATCTATGTCATCTTGTTCCTCCTAATATCTGAGCAGTTGCTCGCTACAATTTCGGAACTTCTTTACAGCTACAGACAGAAAATACTAGAACAGTTTACTACTACAAATCAAACACTGTATGGGTTTTACTGAAAGTGTTGCCACAACTGAAAATCTTCAAATACCTGTATTTGGCTATAAATTTGACTATTGTTTCTGTGAAATTATCTATTCCTGCCTCAGGTAAGGATGTATTCAAAATCTTTATTCAGTACAGTACAGGCCACAGGCCCTTTGTACAAAATGTATGGCATATTTATGGCAACAGTCACAATGATAAAATACGTGTTCTTTCTTCTTTACTGTGATACAGATATTTAGCGATATTAATAATCAGCTTTGTGTTGGTTGTAGATAAAAGAATGTTAAACTTATGGACATTTGGGTGTAAATAATATCTTGAAAGAATATAGAGATGGCGTAGGTGAGTGTATGCAGGGCACACTAGCAGGAAATGAAACTCGTTTTCTATTAGGCCAACTTGAAATAGTTTGCAAAATCTTTGTTTCGCGAGGGATATTAAGTTTTCTACCAGTTTCTATTTCCAGCCAGTGTGCACTGCATCTAAACCTTGACATATATGACCGGAATTTACTCACGGTTACACAAAACAAATATTCTTCACACTTCAACGTTTATTTAAAATGAGAATAGAAGGACATTTTGGAGCTATTACATAAACTTCTGTGCCATATTTGTTGAAAATTATCTTTCAAACGTTGAAATAACATCGAAGTAAATACCTGTACGGATTTTAATAAGTTGATTAGTACCATTTTAGCTTGAACTGCTATGTTGGTTAAAGCTTGTGTCCCTGAAAGCCTGCTGCTAAAAAACAAACCTAAATATTTATATCCTTGTCTGACTTCCACAAGTTGTCCATTTAGATACCATTTTTCACTTTTTTTCAGCCGCCCACCTTTCTGAAAAACTACAATTTTAGTTTTTTCAATGTTAACTGACATACTCCAGTCCACACAATATTTATCTAAGATAGATAGTTCCTTCTGTAGTCCCCCAATAGTGTCTGAAATTAAAATCAAATCATCTGCAAAGAGCAATATTTAAACTTGTATAATATCAGGGTGTATCTGTACTCCATATAGCTGCTCCTGTTCCATTGTGTGTACAATTTCATTTATGAATAATTGAAATAAGAAGGGGCTTAAAACGCAACCTTGTCTTACATCTAAATTACATTGAAATTGGTTTGACAACAGGTTGTTACTTCTGACACATGCCTTGACATTACCATAAATTGACTTAGGTGATTTAGAGTTTTTGAGAGAATTAATACTGTCAATAATTTCATCTTTTGTGATTGGTCCATCCAGGATGTCGCGGGAGATTTCCTTGCTTTCTATTATTAGTGGTTCAGCTTCGTCGTTTAAGAAATCACTATCTTCTTCAATGGCAGATTGATTAAATAAATGTTCAAAGTATTCCATCCATTCTTTTGAATCTATGGGATTATAGTTACTTTTCGTATTCTGCAAGTCCTTGATGTTCTTCCAGAATGACTCAGTAGTTTGCTCCAGTGTGGTACGTTTACTGGTCATGTAATCCCCTTGTTTTTTTTCTACAAATAGTCTTATATTCATTCCTAATTTGATGGTAGTTCAGCAAGTCTTCATTGTCTTTAGTTTTCCTAAATTTGTTCAGTGCACGACAGCGTTCGTGTTTCATTAACAGACAGTCATCATCATGCCACGGGTTTTTATTGTTTTACAAATATGTTGATGATTGTTATTATTATTCCACGTTTTTTTAACATACATGCTGCTGAAAGAATTGCCTCTGTAAACGTTGATACACTCTTGTCTATGTCAGTAAGAGCTTCCAAGCTCGCTTTTTCCAGATTCGTTGCAATTTCGGGCGATTCCATATTATGTATGAACTGTTCCTGCTTGTTATCCACCCAGGTGTATCGAACACGACGGTCTGTTGATTGCGTTTCCGCGAAGCATTTTACCACAGGCGTTGTCATAGTTACAGGTAGATGTAGAGAGTCACATCGAGGCACAACCTCAAAATCACATATATGATAAAAGAAGTCAGATGAGCATACAACATAATCTATGGTACTACAATCATTAGGGCTGACATAAGTGTACTCTCCTATTTGGTTATCCGCCCCTAGTCTACCATTCACTATGTGAATGTCTAATAGTAAGCGTAACTCAAGTAGGCTTGTTCCATACATGTTGACTACTTTATCGCAGGAATATCTTGGTTGGCAGAACCTTGGAAAATAATCTGAGTAACACCCATTATTATCAAGGAATGGGAAAATGTCATCTTCTAAATAATCTACTTTTTCGCCTGTTCTTGCATTAAGGTCTCCCATCAAAACAATAGGAATATTTGGATATTTGCCGAAACAGTTCCAGAATATCATTTTGAAGTACTTCAATACCATTCTTGTTTTCCTTATTTTCATACCATCTGGAACGTTCAGGGTGTACATATGAAAAGACATACAGGATATTATCTGTCAAATTTAGCATTTCTTTTGAGAAAACAATGCATATGCTATGTTCAAAAGTAACAATATAAAGAAAATTTCTTACTAAAAGGATAATTCCACCTGATAAACGCCCATGTTTAGAAAGTCTGGTTGCAGGCACACTATATAACTGAAAATCAGAAAAAATAGCACTGAAGTCTTTTTCTGTAGTCCATGTTACAAACAAAGCTATAATGTCAAAACTGGTAACAAAGGATAAAAAAATCATCATCACGTTTTTTATTTTCAAGTCCGTCCACATTCCATGAAAGGAATGACACTTTGTATTGTCTATCACTACTCTCGGGGCCCTGGCCACGCCGCTTTTTCCCAGTTCTTCCTTTAGAATTCGATCGTAGCGACAGCTGGTTAGTGTCTGTGTTGATTCCTCTACCTATGGATCCTGGGCCCCTGCGCCCCGAGCCTCTACCCCTAGTCTGATTTGGAGTTTTGTTGGTGGGATCGGTTGTGTGGACTGGGAACGAATTGGACTCAGCCTTGTCCTCGTTGTCCAAAATGAATAGCCTACCTCCCTTGTAGTATCCGCGCTTGTTCTACTCTCTCAAACGTTTCAGTTTGTCACGTTCATTTCTTGTCAGATCATTTGCAAGCCCGATATTAGACGTTTTGAGGTCACCTCGCATCTTTAGAACTCTAATTTTAATATCATTACAGACAAATCGGACAATTACTGGTCGTGGTTTACCGCTTACTCGTACCCCGAGACGGTGTGATCGGACAATATCAGTTGCAAGTATCGGTTCATCCCTGTTAACAGAGTCCAATAGTTCCAATACACCTTGTTTACAATCTTCAGCTGTTTCATCCCTGACCTCTGACATGCCGTATATGATGACATTGTCCCGCCTACTATAGGCCTCTAGCCTATCAACGGCCTCCATGACGCTGTCGAGACGCTCGTCCATCACGTCCATTTCGGAAATCTCCTCTTCTGTACTTTGCAGTCTGTCTTCTATCTCGTTGTAACGTGCTGTAAGGGATTCCAAATCAGATTTTATTTGCTTATTGTCTTCACGAACTTCTGTAAAAAAGCTTAGTGATTCAGACACTTGGCTATTTATGTCTTCACACATCACCTCCAGTGAATAGTATTTCTTTTCAATGGCTATCATCTGTGTTCGAACTTCACTCACTGTTGCACATATTTCTTTCTTGTTTTCCTCCATTTTGTTGAACAGTGCATCCTTCAAACCCATTATCTGTTCCTCCACCGTCGGGCCTGGTTGCTGTTCAATATCACCAGCAATGAGAAGTAGTCTTCTCAAGACAGTACTTATTACCAGGCAGACTGAAGGTGACAGATCACCATTTATTGTACTCGATGAGTGGCGGAATAAGGGGGTAAACATGTCAACACTGTCAAAAGGGGTGTACAGTACGAACAAGTTGAGTTTTTTGGCACAAAATAAAGTAGCATTGCCATGTTCAATCTCATTACCAACTGCACGTACACACGAAACGCCAGCTGTAAAAATCGCCAGTAAAATCCCCATACACGAAAATCGAAACATCAAGTCATTCATCCATGACCAGCGCGACATGGGGTCATATTCATCAACAACAATACCTTTCAGTGAAGCAGGCTGTTTAAATGTCCCAATTCGTGCTCTCCACGTCAAAATATCCACACCCATGATACCAGAAGATGTTACCTTCTTTTGAACTGTGCTATGACTAAAATGTATCGCGGCTCACAACAGGGCGTCTGTGTAGTGATTTATTTATGTGCACACATATATCACAGATATACTCCTATGAAAGTTATTTACGAGTGATACACATAAGGACTTAAAGGTGGAGAATGTATTGATGTCAACTTCTTTATTCTGATCACAACAATTCTGCTCCAATTGCTTAGATCAATGCTCATATTGTCAACCATATTTGCCATTTTTATACCATATTCATGTGTATAATAATACATATTATTTCTAATAATGGCGTAATTTGGACACACAAATATAAAGTAACCCAATACTTGCCGTAACAGGCGACAATGCTTGTCTAAAGAGTTGACTAAAGCGATCAGGTGGCGGTCAGGCTCGGTGACTTGGTTGATGCATGTCATTGATCCCAAGTGTGTGGGTCGATGCTCATGATGTCAATCACTGGACTGTCTGGTCCAGACTCGATTATTTACATATAGCCGGAATATTGCTTGAGTGCGGCATAAAACAACAAACCAAATCATAAGTGCGGGATGGGTCATTTGAAATTAGCAAGTTTTATGTGACCTTCAATCACTACAACCTGATCTGAGTCTTGAAAAGATATGACTTTGATACAGTGAAAATTTGCATCATGATAGTTTCAACTCTAGATACAGTTAATCTGTTTTTTTTGTACAGTTTCTGTTTATTAAATGTATATGTTGTTCAAATAAGCTTTGCCTCTTCACCAACACTATTCCTCTTTTGGAATAAAAAGTGTCTAATAATTCAAACACAGTTACTACTAATCATCCTAGTGAACACAACAAAAAAATGCACATCAAAAACTTCATTATTATTATTTCTGATCTCTGATAAAGTAGCAAAAAATGTTATCCAGCAAGATACTTTTTCTTGGTCCCAAGAAGCATGTTACATAGTCAACTGACTTGATAAGTTGAATAGCAGTCAGCGTGGTTGTAAATGCACAACTGACTAAGCTGTCACTACTCAATTAAGTAATTAACGGACAATTGCAAGCGCTAATACCCACCCGACACTAATTGCCCTGTTAATCCCTAGTCCACAATGAGTTGACATTGAGTTAATTTTGCTAATTAGCTGTTTTTAGAGTAGCAAGGTAATAAACATCAAAGGTGGGGCAGGCTTTGATCATGTGTTCTGTAGAAGAGATGATGTCACTTGTTTTATGTTTATTTAGGATTGGCTACATCCCTTGATCCTCCAGCTAAACAATCAAACAATCAAATTTCAAAAACAAACCAAATTCTTAGGACTTATTTTCGATGAACATCTCACCTGGGATGCTCACATCCAAAACGTAACAACTAAATGCAGTAAAGACCTAAACACCCTAAGATGCCTAACTGGCTCTAACTGGGGAGCCTCCAAAGATACTCTCCTCTCTCTCTACATATCCCTAATTAGATCAAAACTAGACTACGTCTGCGCCATATACAACACCCTAAACAACTCTCTATCTAAAAAACTTGACTCAATACAATATCAGGCTCTCAAACTCATTACACGCACCCAACATGGCACCTCCTACACCTCACTTCAGGCCTTAACAGGAGAAATGCCACTAAGTCTACGCAGGGAACAGCTAAGCTTAAATTTCTGGGCCGCGTCCCAATCAAACCCTCTCATCCAAAACTTAATAAACCAAAACATCAGCCCTAAAAACCAAGCTCTAGCTCGTAAACACCCCTTACTTACTCCAATATCCCAAAGAATAACAAACTACCTAAATGAACACCAAATTAAAAATCTTAAACAAAACTGCAAACAATCAAATATCTTCACCCTTAAACTTAAAATACCCAAAATAGACACAACACTAGCTAGCCAAATAAATAAACAAACCGACCCAAACATAGCTAAAACTACCACACTAGCATACATACACAAAAATTGGCCAAATTGGTGTCACATTTACACGGACGGATCCTCAGATCCGACCTCCAAACACACGGGTTTCGGAGTCCATACCACACAACCAAATAAAACCACACAATCCTTCCGACTCCCAAATAACCAATCAATATTCACGGCAGAACTAATGGGCATGGCCTCAGCCCTCCACAATCAAGAATCCCAAAACCACAAAAAAATCCTAATACTTACTGACTCCCTAAGTGGACTACAAGCCCTCCAAAACAAAAATACCAAAAACCGACATAAAATTGATAAATCAAAAACTTAAAAGCTCCAACGACCTAACAAAAGCAGGCAAACAAATAACCTTCTTGTGGATACCCGCCCACGTAGGAATATACGGTAATGAAAACGCTGATAAAGCAGCTAAACTATCCCTCAAAATCCCAGAAATAAGCTTAAACTTACCCATCTCAAAATCAGAAATTAAAAGTGTAAACAAACAAAAAATCACAAAAAATGGCATAACCTATATCTAAACTCAAATAGCCAAATCAAAAGAGTGCTCAGCAAACCAGTAACCAAACCAAAAATTCTCCATCCATCCAAAAAAATCGACAGAGTAATCACTAAACTCCAAACAGGACACACCAACCTAAATAACCACCTAAAAAAATTTTAAAAACACACTACAGGTAACTGCCCACACTGCAAACAACTAGAAACCCCAGAACACGCACTCATCCACTGCACACACTACCTAACACATCGAACCGCTTTACAAACGGCCCTCAATCTAAACAAGGCTCTCACTCTAGAAGCAATACTAAACCCACAAAATAAACTAGAAAACTTCAAGACCTTAGGCGTATTCTTAATCAAAACGGAACTAATAAAACGCATCTAAAACCATAATAACCTACCAAATCAAAATCACATAAACAAACAATCATCCACCATACCCAGCTCCCTTAGTTCTCCTCCCCTACCCCATCGGCATCTATTCCAAATCTCAAAATTCCCAAATTCTATATAAGCAACCCCTAAAGCCCCCTCTTGGCCAGTTGCAGTTTGTACTCCAAGCGAGCAACACCTCCCAAGCCAGCACAGAGCATTGCCTGATAGCCAGCCCAGGAGAACTCCAACATCGGTAATTATCACGTTATCCTTTCAGCCTTATTCACATACTCTTAAAATCACTCTCACCGTTTGTTTTTTGTTGTTTAACGCCGAAACCAGAAATATTCCAGCTATAATACAGCGGTCTGTAAAAAATCGAGTCTTGGCCAGACAATCAGTTGCAGTTTGTACCCCAAGCGAGCAACACCTCCCAAGCCAGCACAGAGCATTGCCTGATAGCCAGCCAAGGAAACTTCACCATCGGTAATTATCATCACGTTATCCTTTCATCCTTACTCACACACTCTTATCACTCTCACCAAATTAATCACAAAACCCCTAAATCCTTAAAAAAAACAACAACACTCAAACACACCCTTTAGTCTCAAACCAACACCTTACCCTCCCCCATCTCCTTAACACAGCACGCTCTCATTTCTATTCACTACCCACGCCCACCACTCAAACGCACCCTTTGACCCAACTCCTAAAAACAAAAAACACCTAATCCCCCCTTCTCCTAAACACAACGCACGCTTTTTCCTACTCACCACCCACGCCCACCACTCACCTATCACTCCACTCCTTCGACTAAATATTTCCTAATCCCAGCTTTCCACTTGTCTCACCAACCCCAGCCTTCCAGCAAAAAAATAAATCTCTAGGGTTCAGGCACCACACATCTCAACTCACCCAAATCAAACACCCCAAAACATGACAGACACACGCATCATCTCACACGCAGACACCCCAGATCCTGACTTACCCACACCCGCGGAAGCGCACAACACCTCCGGGAGGACAGTCGAAAACATTGTTCCGGACGAGTATGGCTCAGACATGGAACATACCACCCCCACCAAACCAGCCAACTCGCCTCCACAATACACAAACCCCCCAAAACGTAAGCTCGACTCATCCACTCCACCACCTTTTCCCACACCCACCCCGGCTTCCTTCATCACCACCTTCGCACATATATACTTTTTCGCCGCAGGCTCAGCATCAATCCTAACTAAACAACTCTCAGCAGACAGGATAGGTTTATGGTTTAAACGCGAAAAAATCCATTACAGCAACATCAAAAAAGCAAATAAAGGTTACCAAATAATATTCCCAAATCAAGATTCATTCAATGCAGCTAAAAAAATAGTATAAATTTTTCACGTAACCGTAACAAAACAAATTCCAAATTGGCAGCAATTCACCCGAGGGGTAATAAGAGTAAACCCTAGAGAAACAGCCGAAGACCTAGAACTCTACACCCAAGAAGCAAACACAAATCAATACCCTCAACCCCAAATAACAAGCACCCGCAGGATAACAACAAACAGAAACGGCAAAACGGCCCCTACATCAATCGTTATTGTAAACTTAAAAAAAACTGCTAAATTTCCTGAAGCCCCTAATCACATCTCTTTCGGTGCCCACACTAAACTAGAAGTTAAACCATACATCAAACAGGTCAAACATTGTTCTAACTGCCTTAGATATAACCACACGGCCACCCAATGTACATTCAAAAAAACTAAATGTAAAAAATGTGCCCAAACCGATTGCCCAGGTACATGCTCTCCCTGGTGCATCCATTGCAAATGCATAAAACATACATCACTCTCAAACCAGTGTCCGCACAGACATGCCCTAACACAACAGGCCAACAAACACATAAACATAGATTCGGCCAAAATCCAAACAAGAAAATATGCACCACCTACATCCAAACCTCTCCTCCCCACACCACACTCAAACACCACACACAAACTCTCGGATTCAATCTGGGGCAACCACATAGAAACCGCATCCACCACTTCCACACACCACCTCACACAGCCGCCTACCAACTCCCCCATAACATCAACACCCGCATGCAAAGCAAACAGCAAAACCACAGACACACAACGACCCTCAGCCAGACACTCTACAGCCCACAAGGCAACAACACTTCCCCACAAGCAACCACAACAAAAAAACTCAAACACTGAGGAAACCACAGCTACACCCAACACTCAAGCACAAACTCAACACCCCACACCACAAACACCTCCACAGGCCTCCCCAATGAAAACTCAAACAATAAAAACCAACCTAACCGACGAAGACGAGTATTCTTCCACCGAGGAAATAAATGAAATCACTTTCTCAGCCCCTAAAACCAACAAAAACTTCAGGCGCAAAAATCCTCAATTAACCAGCACTAAAACTCTTAATAACCTCACAATACTCCTAGCCTACATGCATAAGCAAAACTCACCAAATGCTAGTACTAAAGCTTTTCACTCAGTAGCACAAAAACTAAAACTCACAAATCTCTCCTTTGAGTTATTTCTCTCCCAACTTAGGGAAGCTACCAATTAAACAAAACCTAAAACTCAAAACAAACTAATAACCTCTCATCCCCCAAAATGGAAGGACTAAATATATTTCAGTGGAACGCCAACGGATTAGCCTCCCACGGCCAGGAATTAAAAGCTAAATTCAAACGAGACAAAGGTCCACACATAGTCTGTATACAGGAAACTAAATTCTCTACCAGATCTAAATTCACCCTACCAATGTATAACTCAATAAGAACTGACCGAGCCAAAACAAACCCAGGTAGAGCCGGAGGCGGCCTAATCATATACGTCAGGGAAGATTTAAGCTACAAAGAACTAAAAATAAACACACCGAACCTGGAAGCCAACGGTATCCAAATAACAAATAACAACCAAAAAATTAATATCATAAATATATACCACTGGGTAGAAAAACAGGTCAAACCTGAGGATTTAAACACCCTCCTCCAAATAGGCAATAAATCTACAATCTTCCTAGGAGACTTTAATGCCCACCTACCTGGGGTATAGAAGATAAAATAGATAAACACGGAAAACTCATCTCAGAATGGATAGAACAAAATGACCTAATACTACTAAATAACAACCAACCTACTAGATACGACAAAATACACCACAAAATGTCGGCTATCGACTTAACCATATGCACCCCAGATTTAGCCCAAAGTATTCAATGGGAAGTACACGGGGTACCACTAGGTAGTGACCACTTCCCCATAAATATAACTATAGGAGACGTAAACATCCCATCACCAGCCCCAAACCAGGAACCTAAATTCCACTACAACAAAGCCGACTGGGACAAATTTCAGGACATTTGCAACCAGGCTAACCTAGCTGACCTAGAAAGTAACGACCCCGAAATCTACTGTAAAAACCTCACAGACTATATAATAAACGCAGCTAAAAACTCCATTCCTTTCAAAACAACCAGCATAGGCAAACCCTCGGTTCCTTGGTGGAACGAGGAGATAGAACAAACTAGGCGTAAACGCAAATCCGCATTCAATAAAGCCAAACGTGACTTCAAACACCTAAAGATAGCACATGAACTAAATCACAAAGTACAAAGCTTAGTTAAAACAGCTAAAACAAGAGACTGGAAAAAATTTTGCGAAGAAATTAACCATCATACAGACGCCAGAACAGTTTGGCGCAAAATCCGTGCCATTAGGGGCATTAAACGTCATAAAAAAACTCCCAACGTAAACAATTCAACAAACCCCACTGAAAAAGCTAATAACCTAGCAAATCACTTCTCGGCCGTCAGTAGCAATAGCAACTTCAACCAAAAATTCCAGGAACAACTAAAAGCAGAAACCAAATTTACCAAAGAGCCAAAAGATAATAACCTAGAAATTAATCTCCATTTCACAATGGAAGAACTACTCCACGTCCTACAAAATAGGAAAAAGGGCACAGCCCCAGGCTTAGACCTTACTTCATACCAGATAATTAAACAACTACCACCCAAACTACTCCAAACTCTTCTGAAACTCTATAACCTCATATATCTAAACGGACAGGTCCCATCACCTTGGAAACAAGCCCTGGTCATACCAATCCCCAAACCCAATAAACCAGCTGACCAGGCTAATTCATACAGACCAATCTCCCTAACTTCTAACTTATGCAAAGTAATGGAATCAATGGCCAAAAACAGGTTACAACACTACTTAGAACAAAACAACATAATAAATCCAGACCAAAGCGGTTTCACTCCTGGACGCTCAACCTTAGATAACCTCGCCCGACTAGAGCAGGACATTAAAACAGGCCAACTTAACAAACAATATACTACAGGCATCTTTCTAGACTTCTCCAAAGCATTCGACATGGTTTGGCATAACGGGCTAATACAAAAACTACAAAAATAGGACTTAAAGGTCAAATAATTAACTACATCCAAAGTTTCCTAACAAACCGCAAAATTACCGTGGGCATAGACCAAACGCTATCGGACCAATGTCCCCTAGAAAATGGCACTCCCCAGGGCAGCATCCTAAGCCCAACACTCTTCAATATTATGATTAACGATCTATTCGAGGGACTATCCCCCAAAGTAAACACATCAAAATTCGCGGATGATGGAGCCCTCTGGATCCGCACTAAAAGCATTAAAATGACCCAAAACTTACTACAAAAATCTCTAAATAAAATACAAAAATGGGCTGACAAATGGGGCTTCTCCCTTAACTCAGAAAAAAACACAGGAATAGTATTTAAACACAAAAATATGCAACCCGCCACCCTAAACCTCCAACTAAACAACAAACCAATCAAATTCCAAAAACAAACCAAATTCTTAGGATTAATCTTCGATGAACATCTCACCTGGGATGCTCACATTAAAAACCTTGTAACCAGATGCAGCAAAGACCTAAACACGTTAAGATGCCTAACCGGCTCCAACTGGGGGGCCTCTAAAAACACCCTCCTCTCACTCTATATATCACTAATTAGGTCCAAACTAGACTATGGCAGTGCCATTTACGACACCTTAAACAACTCTCTCATTAAAAAACTAGACTCAATCCAGTATCAGGCCCTAAAACTAATCACACGAACTCAACATGGCACCTCTTCCACCTCACTCCAGGCCTTAACAGGAGAAATGCCACTTAAACTACGTAGAGAACAACTTACCCTAAACTTCTGGGCCGCGTCCCAATCAAACCCACTAATCGAAAACTTAATAAAACAAAATATTAGCCCTAGAAACCAAGCCCTAGCCCGGAAACATCCACTACTTACGCCAATTTCCCAAAGAATAACCAATTACCTAAACGAACACAAAATAAATAATCTTAAACAAAACAATAAATCATCCAATATCTTCACTCCAAAACTTAAAATACCAAAAATAGACACAACACTAGCCGATACACTAAATAAACAGACCGATCCTAACATCGCTAAAACCACCACACTAGCATACATACATGAAAATTGGCCAAATTGGTGTCACATATACACAGACGGATCCTCAGATCCGATCTCAAAACACACAGGTTTCGGAGTCCACATTGCACAACCAACCAAAGACACACAATCTTACCGACTCCCAAACAACCAATCCATATTCACGGCCGAACTAATGGGCATGGCCTCAGCACTACACAATCAGCAATCTAAAAAACACCAAAAAATCCTCATCCTAACCGACTCCCTCAGTGGACTACAAGCCCTCAAAAATAAAAACACTAAAAACCGCCCCAAACTAATAAATCAAATACTCAATAGCTCAAACAACTTAACTAAGGTAGGTAAACAAATAGAGTTCATTTGGATCCCCGCCCACGTAGGAATCTTTGGAAATGAAAAGGCAGATAAAGCAGCAAAATTATCCCTTAAACTCCCAGAAATAAGCTTAAACTTACCCAGCTCAAAATCAGAAATCAAAAGTGTCACTAAACAAAAAATCAACCAAAAATGGCAAAATATATACCAAAACTCAAATAGCCAAATCAGGAAAGTACTCAAAAAAAACCTAAATAAACCCAAAATACTACACCCATCCAAAAAAATCGACAGAATAATTACCAAACTACAAACAGGCCACACTAAACTAAATAATCACCGTAAAATAGCTAAACTACACACAACAGGAAACTGCCCACATTGCAAACAACAAGAAACACCAGAACACGTACTCATTCACTGCACACACTACCAAACACACCGAACAACACTACAGACCACCCTAAATCTTAAAACCGGACTTACACTAGAATCAATCCTAAATCCGCAAAATAAATTAGAAAAATTTAAAGCCTTAGCCATATACCTAATAAAAACAGGACTAATTAGTCGCATTTAAACCCCAAATAAAATATTAAAACCAAAACTACCTTATTTGATAACCACCCAACACACACAGCTCCCTTAGTTCGTCCCCCACCCACTCTTGGCATTCTTTCCAAATCTCAAAATTTCAAAATTACTATATAAGTAACCCCTAAAGCCCCCTCTTGGGTTGCACAAACTCACTTTTCCCCTTTTTGGAAACACATTAAATGGCCTGGCCGGGCCCGTGTGCGACATACGCTTGCAGTCGGAAAGCGCACGCTAAATCTCCAATATAAGTAAGTAACCCCTCTTGGGTTGCACAGACCACCCTCGCCCCTTTCGGAAACACATTAAATGGCCTGGCCGGGCCCGTGTGCAAAATACGCATCAGTCGGAAAGCGCACGTTAAATCTCCAAAGTAAGTAAGTAAGTAAGTCCCTTGATGCTACCAAGGCAGCCCTTGAGATTTTCAGACAGTTAAGCTGAACACAAACTGATGTCTCCCTTGCAGCACACTATGTGTCAGACAAGGACTTTGAACACTCTGTGCAGATGCATATCAATGCATAAAGAACATTTGGTAGATTCAATAATGCCACGCAAGTCAAAGTTGGGTTTCATTGTATTTAGAAACAGACGATGGATCCAAAACTTTATAACAGTAATTATGATTAATTTAAATTTTGCCAGACCAATATTTTGGCAGATTTGCATGTTATTGTTAATCTTCATTAAGATAATTTTCAAAAAAGATAGGATAAAAATTTTAATGACAAAATATGATAATGAGTCATGAATATTTGAATTCAGAACAAACAGGGAGGGTCACCCCAAAATGTGAGAGTCTCTAGGGGAGGCTTTTGACAAAATGGACAATAAAATATAAAGTGCTTTGCATTTTCTTTCAGGGAGGGTAGTGTCAAAAATGAATGAGAACACACCGGTAAAACATGACCGGCCCCTTTAATGTAATATACATAGTTTTTAGTTGATGGTTCAGGTTGTACTTTTCAGTTGAATTTCTTATCACTGTCTTTGATGGACTACCAATTAACGGTAGATATTAAATATCCATAATAACATAGATAAATACCTCTACAGTCTCATCCTAATTTGTCAAAATTTGAATTTCAATATAGCTTCCATTAATGAAGTAATGGATTTGGAGTGAATATCTATTGTCTGAATTCTAATGTACTTTCTTTTGTATTTGGTGTGCTAGAGTAGCCTAGTGGGTAAAACAGTCTCTGAAACCCGGGTTCAATTCACCACATGGGTACAATGTGTAAAGCCCATAGCTGGAATATTGCTAACAAGCTGCATGAAACTATACCAACTCACTCGCTCATTATGTTGTATTTTGAGATCACTTACATGACATGTGTTTTGATTATTATGAATAGTTCTGTTTTTATGTATAAGAACCTATGTACCTTAGTTTTGCATTGTCCTGTTTACCTGTCCTTACATTTTGATGTAATGCAAACATTCAAGCAAAATTCAGGTGAACCTTGTGGCGCTTTAGTTATTGTTTTAGAAGACCGGATACATTTTTGTATTTTCTGAACACTTTTCTGTTTGCAATGGCTTATTTACATGTTCAAACATTGGTTAAATATCAGTTGCAAGATAAATTGTCAATACCTCACTGTTCGAGAAAACAACTTTAAACATTTGTAAATATGTGTCGGTTTCATAATTTTTGACTAACAAGTTTCTAAAGATGTTATGAATTGTTTCAGGTACCTGGATTTCACAATCTGACACCAGCTACATTTAAGAAGATCTTGCTCACACAATTCAGACAAGGGACTCGCCGGATGATGAACAATCCTCCCGATAACAACCAACAGATTCACCTCAGAAAGTGATGATTCTGAATGAATTATGCCACATCAGTGTTATTGTAGGTGGTTTTATTATGACACTAATAAAGTCTGAATGAATTTATGCCAAAGTACTGTGACTATGTCCAGGTTGTGTACACTGATGCTGACTATACAAATCTGAATGACTTTTGTGGTTTACTGCAGAAACATAATTGACTTTAGATATTCTTCTTCAATGAAATTCTTCTGAGATTTGACTAATTTGTTTATTTAGAAAATGGCATTGAAGCGTCTGTTCTGTAAGGCCTTGCAAACACCACTGGTTACTTTATGCTAGCTCCTCTTCTTGCTTGATCAAATTTCATTGTGATATGTACCAATGAAATGCCATATAATCAATAAATAAGATTTTTTTCCAAAAACATTATTTTTTTGCTTCATTAGCATAAAGAAATATAATACTGATCAGCCATAACATAGGTGCTGAACAAATATAAAATGTCCTAATGACCTGAATGTTTTCCTACTATAAATACAGCTCACTTAACAAAAGTTGTACTTCCACCTTAGTAGACAAATGACATTGATATTTTGTCTGTACTTTATTTAGGTGTTTTCTATAGATGCCATTAGTCTTATGCACTAATTTGGGACAATTGTATTCTGTTTCATATTCCCATGAAACTACACTGTCCCGATATAATAAGTACTGATACCGTTCCAAACTAATCTTTAAACTCACCAGGGCCAAATGCCAAAGCACATAGCCAATGACTTTCCATTTTTTTCTGAGTGAGAATGCTGTTTTGCCACTTTGAGCAATATTGCAACAATATCATGGTGGGGGACACCAGCAATAAGCTTCACACATTTGTACCCATGTCGCGAAACAACTTGTGAACAATGCATGCCCACATATCTCAGTTTGAGGAGGATATTTACAACTAAAATAACACAGAATATTACAACAGCTATCGGTAATGCACAGGGTAACATTATTAACCAGAAACAAGACATGAAGAAAATTTGCATCCGGAAACCTTTCGGAAACCTTCCAGATGCCTTCAGCAACCTTAAAATGGCTTGGTATTTTAAAGATAACTTTTTTATGTTTCACACTTAAGTGAACAAAATGCACCCCCAAAAATTTTGACATTTTTTGGGGAAGGTTTCCGGAAGGTATCCGGGCCGGATCCAAAATGGGAAGGTTTCCGGAAGACGGAAACCTACAGTTTTTTTGCTGTGACTGGGCCCATCTTACCACCCGTCTAGGCGAAGTAGGGGTCAAAGTGGTGTATTGGGCAAAGGAACACAATTACTGGATCCAGTGCTCTCAACCACCAGACTCCCGTCCTCCGCCGACACAGGGACGCAACCCACGGCTAACGGGCTGCCCACGTTGGTCGCCTTTTACGACCAGCAATAGGGTGCTGTGGAAATATTCTGCCCCTGTAACGCGATCTGAGACACTATAAAGTGGTACATATAGGTAGATAAAATACTGAGCTATAGATGTGATCCATTTCATGTTACATCTGTGAGGTTTAAGTTCATTTGAAAGCCCGGGCCAAGTTGGAACGAACACTTCTGACAGAGATTTTCTTAAGAAAATACAGTAAAAGAGTTTGACTTTAACGGTGCAGTTTAAATGCGATACACTATGGCATTATAAAGTGGTATATAGGTAGATATAACAACGATCTATAGATGTAAACACATTTGAAGATACATCTGTGTTGATTTTGACAGCCCGGGCCAAGTCGGACACAACACAAGCCAATCACATCTGAAAGAGACTATGTTTAGAATGTAGAGGGGAAATGGCTTCACTTTGAGAACCTTGTTTTCTTTAAATACCGCGATCTAAGACGCTCAAACTCATTACACGCACCTAACATGGCACCTCCTACACCTCACTTCAGGCCTTAACAGGAGAAATGCCACTAAGTCTACGCAGGGAACAGCTAAGCTTAAATTTCTGGGCCGCGTCCCAATCAAACCCTCTCATCCAAAACTTAATAAACCAAAACATCAGCCCTAAAAACCAAGCTCTAGCTCGTAAACACCCCTTACTTACCCCAATATCCCAAAGAATAACAAACTACCTAAATGAACACCAAATTAAAAATCTTAAACAAAACTGCAAACAATCAAATATCTTCACCCTTAAACTTAAAATACCCAAAATAGACTAGACACAACACTAGCTAGCCAAATAAATAAACAAACCGACCCAAACATGGCTAAAACTACCACACTAGCATACATACACAAAAATTGGCCAAATTGGTGTCACATTTACACGGACGGATCCTCAGATCCGACCTCCAAACACACGGGTTTCGGAGTCCATACCACACAACCAACTAAAACCACACAATCCTTCCGACTCCCAGATAACCAATCAATATTCACGGCAGAACTAATGGGCATGGCCTCAGCCCTCCACAATCAAGAATCCAAAAACCACCAAAAAATCCTAATACTTACTGACTCCCTAAGTGGACTACAAGCCCTCCAAAACAAAAATACCAAAAACCGACCTAAATTAATAAATCAAAAACTTAAAAGCTCCAACCACCTAACTAAGGCAGGCAAACAAATAACCTTCTTATGGATACCCGCCCACGTAGGAATATACGGTAATGAAAACGCCGATAAAGCAGCTAAACTATCCCCCAAAATCCCAGAAATAAGCTTAAACTTACCCATCTCAAAATCAGGAATTAAAAGTGTAAACAAACAAAAAATCACAAAAAATGGCATAACCTATATCTAAACTCAAATAGCCAAATCAAAACAGTGCTCAGCAAACCACTAACCAAACCAAAAATTCTCCATCCATCCAAAAAAATCGACAGAGTAATCACTAAACTCCAAACAGGACACACCAACCTAAATAACCACCTAAAAAAATTTTAAAAACACACTACAGGTAACTGCCCACACTGCAAACAACCAGAAACCCCAGAACACGCACTCATCCACTGCACACACTACCTAACACATCGAACCGCTTTACAAACCACCCTCAATCTAAACAAGGCTCTCACTCTTGAAGCAATACTAAACCCACAAAATATACTAGAAAACTTCAAGACCTTAGGCGTATTCTTAATCAAAACGGAACTAATAAAACGCATCTAAAACCATAATAACCTACCAAATCAAAATCACATAAACAAACAATCATCCACCATACCCAGCTCCCTTAGTTCTCCTCCCCAACCCCATCGGCATCTATTCCAAATCTCAAAATTCCCAAATTCTATATAAGCAACCCCTAAACCCCCCTCTTGGGTTGCACAGACCACCCTCGCCCCTTTCGGAAACACATTAAATGGCCTGGCCGGGCCTGTGTGCGAAATACGCATCAGTCGGAAAGCGCACGTTAAATCTCCAAAGTAAGTAAGTAAGTAAGTTTAGATATAATACTAATCTATAGGTGTGAATCCACTTCATGTTACATCTGTGAGGTTTAAGTTGATTTTGACAGCCCGGTCCGAGTCAGACCGAACATTTGTGAGACTGTTGAGAGTATGAGGAGCAGAGGTCTACTTCAACCAACGTGTCTGCTTTAAATACGATGAACAGTGACATTATAAAGTGGTATTTATTTAGATATAGTACGTTCATAGAAATATAAACGCTACACCGACAGATGAAAATTTGTATCACGATAGCTAGAAGTATTCGGTACGTTTCAAATCTTATTTCGTTTAACGATTTTACCTAGACCAGCGACGCTTACACACAGCACTGGTTTTCAAGTGATTTGCTCCGAAATACTTAATTACGGTGCCCGTTTTTGTTGGTGGTTGTTCAGTAATGTCATGTGTATGTTGCATCAATAATATGTAGGTATGATCGCCGACAATTATGTCATTAGCCAATAACACTTTGGCCCGTCTTGGCCCGGCCCAAGGTGACTTTTAGGCAATGCCGACTTTTTAGGCAATGCCGTCTTCGTTGAGTCAAGTGAAGGATACGATAATAAACTATGTTCAGATTCATAAAGAGGAAGAAGCGGTCTATTTGAAAACAGCATGATGACGTTATCAACGAAAAGGGGAATTATTACTTGATTACAAACATATAACCACATAGAAAGGGATACTTATTAACTACAGTAATTATCCTAAACTCGCTATTTCCCGATAATACACAGACCTGGTTGATATGAACAATCTTGAACTCGTACATGACGATGCGACTGCATACGTGAGACGTGAGACGGGTAATGGCGGGTGACAGTCAGTTAACACAAGTTGACATTTGTGAGAAGAATAATATGAACATAAGAGTCACGTCGAAGTTGCCTACCAGTAAGAAGGATCAAAACCATTGACGACTCGTACCGTTCAGATTTCGATCAAGCTCGAGATGTAACATTATCCCCTAATTCGACAAGGATGGAAACTGGACTTTTATAGTCAGTTAACGCCCATCCCTGGGAACATGGTCATTGCCTGACACTGGCCATGGTGTATTTTCCTATGGTTTCACATAAAGACAAAGAGACATCAGATAAGATAAGACTATATTATCCTAACGGAAATTCATATTGCACAGTTGCTTTGCACAAAAATATGAAAAAAAAGAAAATATGTTATAATGAAATATGACACTTACTTATATCTTGGCGGATAAAAATATGTAGAGAATTGAACACTATGGTATTTTTAAGTGTGTATCATCATCATTTTCAGGACAACGTACAATTAATACAATGATAGTATCTCGAACAGGAGTGCAATTATGTACAAATGTGAAGATAGGAGATTGATGGCTTCTTAAATGTAATCTGCTAAATGTTTAAGAAAGCATACATCGGAGGACTGCAGCATTGTTATCAAAGTGTACCTTGGGTTAACATAAGTATGGACATTGAAAAATGGGAAATACTTTGAATGAAGACTAAGAAAAAGTTATATTCTTGATATTTGAAGCCCATGTTTTCTCCCGACTGCATATAGTTCAACTAACATATCGTAACACCGTCTAGTATATCTGCCTCGAGACATACTGAGGAGTTTAAAACAGTATTTCACACATCTAGTGAAAATATCAATACCATAACGACCACAATCCCCTAACACTGCAACGTTTGCATCCTTTCAACCAACTCCGAAACAAATTTAGAAAACTTAGCTAAAACACGTTTGAGAAACACCTGTTAATTAGGATCCAAGATCTCTGATCCATAAATATTCGGTTTAATCTGAAGGTCAAACAATACCTTTGGAGAAATAGTTCACAGTTTATAACTTAGATTCACTAGCTTTGGACACCAATGTCTGACCAGCTTTCGACCAACACAATCAATTTGGATAAATAATTCCTAAATAGTTATAATTATATAAGTCAATTATTGTTCACCCGGAAAAACATAGGAACATATGGTACAAGTCAAAATAGGGAATTGGACATCATTTTTGTCACTGATGCGTCAATATCAGAAATGGCCTCCACATGTCTGCCATAAAGCGTTTTGAAAGCATTACTGATTACTTGAAAATTGTAACTGGGCATAAATGGTAAGAGTTGAAAGCTCTAGCCAATTAAAACAGTGTTAATCTTACTCCACTAATTAAATCTTGATTATAATTATTCACTGTGTATGCGTGCATTCGTGTGTTCGCGCGCGTGTGTGTATGAGTGAGTGAGCTTGGTTTTATGCCGCTTTTAGCAATATTCCAGCAATATCACCGTGGGGAACACCAGAAATGGGCTTCCGTGACGAGCGGTGTGTGTATGCGATACAATATGTGTCAAATAGTGTGGTAAATATTTTTTTTGTATTCTATGCTTTACATTCTAGTTTTACTGTTTTAGTGGCTTCTCAATACCTCAAACTCCGTTATGTACACTTCAGTGTATTATACTGTACAATGGCTTCGTCTTCTTTTTATTGACATATCCGTTTGAAGTCCCCAATGTATGGAAAATGAGGCCATTTATAAACGTTGTAAATCAAGGCGTCGTAATCACTATTCTTGGTGTATTTTATGAATAGACTTTAGACACTTTTCATGTAAAATGAAAAAATAAAAACGTTTGAAGTCACGATTGTACAGCAAGTAAGACTTTAATAAACACTGTCTCCTTACGAAATGATTCCACTCATTATTATAGCGAAATGTCTAACGTTTGTGCGAGATTTCATGGCGCTTTAAGAGGGAAAAGATTTTACTTTTGACGTCAAATGAACATAGAAACACAGTGACTTTGCATTCCCAGTTACTTTTAGCTTTTTAGTTTACTGTTAACTTTCGGACTTTTAACAGAGCAGTTACACATAGAGTACGGCGCTTTACATACTGCAGCAGTACCTGATTTCTTACAATATGAAGTTGAAAGTATACATAGTGGAAAGTGAATTGACAAATATACATCATATGATATACCCTACCTTGTTTTGGAACATCAACCTGGCTTCGTGACGACGGCTAAGCAGTCTATCCTGTTCATGAGATCCTGCATTATATATACGTTAAAAGTAGGTTCGTCAACAGATGTGCATATAATCGAAACTTTTCATTTGTTTAGCGTGAATTTGAGTGACGTGCGAAGAAGATGGGAGCCAGTCGATTTTTGAGGGGGCGGTTCAATTCTGACTCGCAAACAACTGCCAGGGAATGCTACCACATCTATACTGCCCCAGTTGTGTGAAGGTGATGCAGGATTATGACTAAACGGAACATCAGAAAGAAACAGAAACTACAGTTAGTATGATTTACGCTAACACGAATATATGTGACAGCCCGGACACCTCTGATACCCGGCCCCCGAACGAGACACTACATCTGATAAGATGAGCACGGGAGACTGTTACCCTTATTTAGCAGTTTTTAGCATCCTTGTATAGCTCGTGGGATACTATCCCAGTCGCCCCAGGCTGTTGAAAACTCGTCGAATGCTTTGTCCGAAGAAAAATACGCACATCTGCTGTCTGTGTGGAGTAATCAGATCATCAAACTGTCCCTACTCGATAATACTATGTCAGTCATACTCTCTGTACTCTCTCTTTGACCACCTGACTCATGCAAAAGCGCCTATGAGCAGATCCAATCTGGAAATTGGCGTGATATAAATTTTTATCATATAATGGGAAGGTTTCTTGGCAAGATAAAGCCAACGGATAAAAACGATATCAGTTGGGGTCATATGCAGATAGAGATACAAATATCAAAGATCAAGTAGGGACTACTTTCAGTGCTTATATACAAACACGGCGTGGCCCTTGTCATTCGGCAATCGAGTCAGAATTAACCATCGGGAATCTGGATAAACTACAGAGATAATTGCTATCATTATCAAAAGAACAGTCTAATATACTTAAAATCAGTGTCTAGCTGTGACGTAGCTAAGGCATTTTATAAGTTTTGGCAACTTTGGACATATAAATTTTGAAACAGTTTTGCGAGGGCACTAGGCCTAGCCAAGCGGGACCAGTAGCCATATCTGTGCTTGTAGACCTCTGCGGCTTGAAACCTTTCCAACAAATTAAAATATACTGAGTCAAAACCTTTCCAACAAATTAAAATATACTGAGTCAAATTAAAAACTTCACATTTTCAAAAGTAATCCCAAGCACGAGAATCTGAGGGCACACAAGTTCAGTAGCGTGTATGGCCACCATGTGCGTTGACAACTGCCACACAACGCCTCCGCATGGACCTTGTGATGCTTGTGAACACATGATTGGGAAGACGACGCCATTGTTGCTGCAAAATGGTGCCAAGATCTTGCAAATTCTGTGGTTGGTTCTGGAGAGTGTGCAGACTTCTGCCAAGAGTATCCCAGACGTGTTCGATGGGATTGAGGTCGGGAGACCTTGACAGCCAGTCCATGACGTTGACTCCCGCATTCTGAAGGAAATTCCTTGTCAAAATTGCTGTGTGGGGTTTGGCATTGTCGTGTTGGAATGAAGATCAAACCGGGTCCATGCGCTGCCATAAAAGGCAAAAGTTCTGGTGCCAGAACCTGGTCGCAGTAAGCAGCAGCGTTGAGGTTGCCATGGATGACAAGAAGCCTGGAACGTGCATTGCCACAGAAAGCACACCACACCATGACACTTCCGCCTCGAAATCTGTCAACTTCCTGTACACAACACTGGGCGTATCGTTCATGACGGCGCCTCCACACCCTCGCCCTACCATCAGCAAGTCGAAGATTAAATCGGGATTCATCAATGAAGACGACTAGATTCCAAGTCCATCGTAAGTGTCGCTGTGCCCACAATTGACGTTGACGTCTGTGTAATTGAGTCAGAATCGGCCCGCAGTATGGCCGTCGTACTTGAAGGTGAGCAGTTCTCAGACTGTTTCGAACAGTTTGCGCACTCAGTCTTACCCTAAACAGTTCATTTCTGGTTGATGTATCCGTCAAAAATCGGCTACGGAGGTGACGTAAGACAATCTGACGATCCTCTGCATGTGACGTCAGACGTGGTCGACCTGGCCGAGGGCGATCAGCACTGGTACCCGTTTGTTGTAGACGCGTCTGTAAATCATAAACAGTCTGTCGACTACAACCCATCGTCCTTGCGACTTCAGCTACGGACGTTCCCGTCTGCAACATGCCGATTGCACGTTCACGTTGCACATTTGAAAGGTGTGGCATGACAAATGGCCGGAAAGACTTCTGTTTTCTTGTGGTTTTTTTTTTTTAATGACTGCTATCAAGTATGGCTGAAAACACGTGCGGTATTATGGCCATGTGACCAGTTGCACGTGAAAAACCACTTTTGCCACCATAGTGCTGTGCACATGATTTTGATCGATTCACCTGCACAAAAACGGGTGTTATCTGAACACAATACGTAGCAATTACTGTTTAAATACACAACAAGGGCCCACAATGATAACTGGTCAAAATGTTAAAATGTTAGGATTGTGAAGTTTTTAATTTGGTTCAGTATATATCCTGGTCCTCGGAATTGTACCATATTTACTGCATGTAATAGATGTCTATTTTCTACAACATTTCTTAGTAGCTCATCCCGTGCTGTTAGATTGCCCTTACAAACATCAGCATTTAAATCGCCCAAGATAAAAACTGTTCCTAATTCACACAGATTATCATATATATCAATCAGTTAATCAAGGGCATTGCAGTATACAGAGTTTAAAACATTTGTAGATGGTAGTCGACTGGCTATTACATCAACATCACAGTAGCCTGTTTGTGACAATTTAACACTTATTGCATAATCCGAGCTTATAGCTATTGGAATAGCTTTCCACTTGGTGTGTGGTCAACAGAAACAGTACAAGTGCAATAGACAGGCAAAGAACACTAATTCATTTACGATAGTTTTATTTAGTTTCAAGCAACAATTACAGACAACAATTACTATTGTACTTCAATTCACATTTACAAAGTTTCTGAATTCTCAAATTTCTATTATAACCACAATTACCAAATGACTCGCGTGTCGAACGATGTTGCCTATCCTAACTCTTAAGCCAAACTGAATAACAACGACACATGGTGGTCGACACCTGGCGAACATGCTATCCACGAAGTAAAGCAGTGTGTGCGTGAAATGTTTTCACACACAGGAACGAAACAGAACTACCTGTTCGGAAACATAACATACTCACAGCAATACAATCTGTGATGACAATATCCTTATGTCCATATCCCCCTCCTTGATAGAACGGAGTCTGTCAACACAAAATAGTAACCAACTTTCCACAATCGAAATAATATCCTCGATCACATCCACAATCGTATCTTTTTGGTCAAGGTTCTATCACAAAATTGTATATCTCACATTGGATAGATTCTCATGTTAAATCCATCAATCTTACAAATGTTCACATTTCGAATGTCAGAATAGAATCCATAGAATCCTGTGTTGTCCTTTTGTTCAGTGACATCTGGTACTTTATCAGCTAATGCTGTCCGTTTCAAGAGGGCACACTTTCGTCACTGGTCTAGTAGTGTGAGTGTGTTAAAATTTAACGTCGCATCGGCATTATTTCAGCCAATAGTTGTGCAATTTGAGCGCCGTGCTGGCCAACTTTTTTTTCTGACGACATACACCAGAAAAAACATTGCCAAAATGCAATGGCCAGCAATGAGTGCTGACCGTTCCGCCATAAGACATGGCATGATCGGGAGACGTCAAAGGCCACTCACTGCGTTAGCCTAGTTGGACCAGTCGCTGCAAGGGGAATGTATACTTAGTGAGGTGAAATGGGGTTAAACGTCGCATCCAAGATTATTGCACGTATATAGTGACGTGCATGCACGTGTATGTATGTGTGTGTGTGGCTGCTTGTACTAGTCCGGACTGATGCCGATTTATAGTGCTAGCTCACTGAGATACCATGTCGCAGTTTAACATCAGACACAGTAAACTGACTCCGAGCCGACCAGTCCCTGTTTTAGCCCCTTAATGCCGAGCAACAGACAGGGTAACAACAATTACATTCTTTAAACGTCTTTTTGTATGACGCGGCACGGGATCGAACCCCGGACCTTCTGCTCTCCGGGCGGGCGCTCTACCACTAGATCACGGAGGCGGTCTTGTATACTTAGTAATGATTGTTAACTTGACATGGGGTCACGCGCACACACATACATGTGTGGCTATTACCGATTTGGGGGACGCCGCATCCCAATTTCGTTTATGCCCCTCTTGACCGCCTCCGTGGTCTAGTGGTAGAGCGTCCACCCGGAGGTCAGGATTACACCCTTTTAAAAGACGTTAAAAGATGGCCCTTGTTGTTACCCTGTCTGGCGCTCAGGATAAAGGGGTTAAAACAAGGACTGGTCGGCTCGGAGTAAACTGTGACTCAGTGGGGTATTCATGTTAAACTGCGGAATAGTATCTCAGTGGGCTAGCACAATAAATCGGCATCAGTCCAGACTAGTACATTTGGTTGGGTGGTTGGTTGTTATACGCCGCACTCAGCCATATCCCTGCTATATGATGGCGGCCGGACTTGTACAAGCAGCCATACACACACATGCATGTACGTCGCTATATAAGTGCAAAAATCTTGGACGCGACGACAAACCTCACCTCACCTCACCAAACCCACCTCACCTCACCTCAATTCAACTCACGCCCCTCTGTCTCACGGCCCACTCCCAAGCTGATAAGACCATATACATCACCTATAAAATATTTCTAAGACTAAATTCGTTTCAATGTTTACCAAAACAATCTCGTTTCGAACGTTCAGTTAAAAAACAATTCTTACCTTCAGGAAATCTTCACTGCAATTAATTATGAAGCTTCCAATTCATTTTATGAAAGAAGAAAAGTACCCGCATGCACGACACAAGACACAACAATGCGACCTATCTATGTCAGCTTTCAAGGTTTTCTTCAAATCGGTATCGATTCACACAAGCCGTTTTCATTACCTGCGTATGGAGCATTCGTGAGTATGCCTCTCGAACATTCTCAATCAAATAGTTCGGAACGGCGGAGTAATTCTTTTTTCACCCCGACGTGAAACTCGAGGACACAAGTAGTAATCTGATACAAATATATAGAGCAAGACAAGACAGGTAACATCCTTGCTCCAGTTAAGTGGACAAATGTATTAATGTACAAAACATTTATAGAGTGTATATGGTGACGCATTGTATCCGTTTCTTAAAACCATATTACCTTTAGATCTGCAGCAACGGTAACAACGGGTCTTGCATCAGTTCTAATATTATCTAGTTTTACTAATGGAGACAAAACCATTTCCTTAATTATGTCCTTAAAGCAGAGTCACTTGTACTATTCAGAGTGTGTCATAAGCTTTTAAGTTTATTAATAACTACATTATTGCCTTAAATAACATCCCCTTACACAGATCGTTAGGTCATTGGAGTGGAACCTGTCCGTCGCCCTTGTGGGACCCTGGTTGGGGTAACGCGGCCGACACTTGATTACTTTTGTAAGAAAATCCTCCAGAACAGATCAGCCCAGCAGTACCTTGTCACGTATATCAATCACCCGGGGATTAGACTGAAAACAGCTTTAGCGGATTATGTTTGAGTGCTGTATCAAGGAGCATAAAAAGGAAAATGTGTCAGAACCAGTTTTCCATCTCATGTCATGAATTCGTAGTTTTAGCACAGGGAAATTGGAAACCGATACAACAGTGGGGATTATGTTTTATAACATCAACAAGAAAAGCGGTCACTTCATCTTCAAATTTGATGCCAGAGATCTTCTGGTTTTCCAACTGTTTTTTGACAGAGATAACATACCACTTTAGTGTCAATAGAAACAATCAATGTGCTGAAGATCAACTCGTTTATTAAAGGTGAGGTGGAATGGGGTTTAACGTCGCGTCCAACATTATTGCACTTATATAGCGACGTGCATACACGTATGTGTGTTTGTGTGGCTGCTTGTACTAGTCCGGACTGATGCCGATTTATAGTGCAAGCTCACTGAGATACAATGTCACAGTTTAACATGAATAACCCACTCAACACAGTATACTAACTCCGAGCCGACCAGTCCTTGTTTTAGCCCCTTAATGTCGAGCGCCAGACAGAGTAACAACAAGTACCATCTTTTAACGTCTTTTGTTATGACGCGGCCGGGGATCGAACCCCGGACCTTCTGCTATCTGGGCGGACGCTCAACACGTTTATTAAAGAATTGATACGTTTGCCATGCAATGTGCACTTTTGCACACGTTCGCTTTCAGTATATTTTATATTCTTTGTAAAAGATGTTGGTTGGTTGGTTTGTTGGTTGGTTGGTTTGTTGGTTGGTTGCATACTACTTCTCACTCACTGAATATGTAAATTTGCAAATCCTTGCAGGTGAAAGTGAGATCTCTTGTTCCAAGTAAAGCATTTATTTAGCAAACAAACATCAATAATAATTGCAATCACCTGAAATGACACTTTTGACCTAAAAGTGAAAAGAGAATTTCGGCAATCCAGCGTCACTTGATTTTATGCGAATATTTATCAATCCGCAGCAGTCGTGTTAACTAGGCCGTTCCCGCGGCAATGAACGCTTACATCAATCGCTGACCTATACAACAAGTCCGTACCTCAATGCAAAACGTCAACGCCAGAGAACAACCAGTATCGAGTATCCGACAAACAGATTCCAATGGGAGCACAAGGCAAAATAGCCGTGAAAGTTAAATGTATGGATTATGATAAATCAGTGATGGCACCAGATGTTTACTGCTAAAATCACTGCTGTTCTACTGTTGGCTCGTCATCAAGGCTAGACTGTTCCTTGTGGAATCATTCATGCACTGTCGTCGCGTTAGGACGAGACAACCTTATGTCTATGGTCTGGTACACAGACGTCCATGGCCGATCATTAACTTACGATTCACATCTATTTGTTTAGATTATGTCTCTATTTACACGTTAGCCTAATACCCGGTCGTGTGTGTTCATGGCACACCCGTTGGTCACACCCCTAAATGTCTGCAATAAAACATTTTGAAAGTTTTACTATGGCCTTGAACGTTTTGACGTATGACGCTTTTTAAAATATTCGTCGAGTAAACATTCGGTCTCTCTCTCTCTCTCTCTCTCTCTCTCTCTCTCTCTCTCTCTCTCTCTCTCTCTCTCTCTCTCTCTCTCTCTCTCGTTTATTTATGTGTCACACGTTACATAAGCAGTGTATATTCCCAAAAGTGGACATATAATGTAAGAGTAACGTCCAGCCATAAGGCTATGAGTGACGCAGGGGTAGCATTATGCAGATGGCTGTTTCAATGTTTTACCCGTGACGAACAGGTCTGGTTGTTGATGAAATATAGTGATAGAAAAATAGACAGATTTTGTTTATGCACCGATTGTCTTTGAATGTAATATCCAGTTATGTATGACTGTTTAATAATCTCATACCAACTTTGACTGGAGTAGGTCCAATAGTTTTACAAATATTGTAGTAAACGTCGGTGTCTTAAATTACCTTCCAGACTATAGCTGTAATAATGCTGTGTGCGGCGTTAAACAACAAACAAACAAACAAACAAACAAACAAACGACTTTAAATGTTTGTAGCTCTGACCATACACATCAGGTCGTATATCAATCTACAAACCTTCGATAAGTACTAATAGATTATACTAATCTATTATTTAAGGTCATTAATTTTCTTCTATTTTACTTTCATTAATATTTTGGGTTTGGTGGGGGTGGTAGGGGTTGGATTATTTTGGAGGCAATTGCTGTTCCCGAGTGTGTTGAAAAAAGGGATTTATCCTCATGTGTGATAGTCTCATATGTTATAAAGAAGGGCACTAAGATTAAATGACATTAGAACGTGTCAGTTTAAGTTTCTTTACGCTGTTGATAAGGTGCGCTGAATTGTTGATAAATGTTCAACGTGACCCCATACATAGTCAAGGATCTTGATTTGCATAAAATAAGACGTCAGCATTATTCCTTAGTCATCCAATGAGGCTCTAGCGGAGATCAATGTGTGTACCAATCTTCCCATTTTAAAATGAGCATTAAAACGATTTGTAACGAAGGAGGAGCAGTGAACTGGTAAAGCATAAAAAATAATGTTATCCATCACCGAGAGTCAACAGCCAGTTCCTGTATCTGGTTCCAATTTTGTTTGTACATTGAATACACTTCATGATTAGTTGTTTGTCATGATAAAGCGTAATTTTCGTTCGCCTTTTCAAAAAGATCATTGACCCGTGAAGATCCGGGTAGAGAATAGGTCTTCAGCAACCATGCTTGCCGTAAAAGGCGACTATGTTTGTCGTAAGAGGCGACTAACGGGATCGAGTGTCAGGCTCGCTGACTTGGTTGATGCATATCATCGATCCCAATTGCGCGCGTCTATGCTCATGATGTAAATCACTGAACTGCCTGGTCCAGACTCGATTATTTACAGACCGCGGTCATATAGCTGGAATATTGCTGAGAGAGGCGTAAAACAACAAACAATCAGTTCACTTCTCCATTTTCGTCAGTTCCAAGGTGTCAACCACCTCCGTGGTCTAGTGGATATAGCGTCAGCCCGGGGAGCGGAAGGGCCCGGATTCGATCCCAGGCCGCGTCATCCCAAACGACGTTAAAAGCTGGTACTTGTTATTACCCTGCAGACGCTGGGCATTTCGCAGCTCTAACAAGGACTGGTCGGCGCGGCATCAGCGTACTGTGTCTGGGTAGGGTATTCGTCTCACACAGCGACATGGTATTTCAGTGGGCTAACAACTATAAAATCGGCATAAGTCCGGACTAGTACAAGCAGCCACGCACGTACGCACGCACGCGCGGGCATGCACGTCGCTATATAAGTGCAATAATCTTGGACGCAACGTTAAACCCCATTTCACCTCACCTCATCACCTTCGGGCATATTACACAAACACGTACAAAGGCAAGTCAATTGTTCACCTGAAAGGACGGAAAACACATGGTATAAGTCAAAACATTAAATCTGATCGGACATCATTTTTTACACTGCCGCGTCTAATTCGGACATGAACTACACATAAAGATTTGTGAAAGCACAGCTGAGACCTCGAATGTTTCAAACAACTTTTGAGGAAGAGTCGTATGACGCTCTCCGAAATCCTCACAAAGAGAGCCTGTACTGTGAGCGGTTCGATCCCTGGCCGTGTCACACCAAAATACATTAGAATATGGTTCTGCCTTGGAATCGGCATTAATGGCATCAAACAAGGATAGGTCGGGTCAGTATACTGTGTCAACATTGGATATCTTTAACTCAAGAAATAATGGACAATATGCTCCTTCTCTTTGCTGATGATGTAATTTTTTCTATTCTGTAAATGACTTGCAAAAACAGTTAAATGTGTTACAGAGTTACTGTTCGAAATGGAGCCTTGAAGTGAATCTAAAAACCTCAATGATGTAGTCCTTAGAAAAGGTGGTATTGTTGCAAAACATGTAAAATGGTTTCTTGGTTCATATGTCTTGAGTGTAGTCACTTACTATAAATATTGAGGTTTTATGTTCTCCTCTGGATTGTCATGGTCTATGACATGTAAGCAATTAACTGAATCGAAAGCCATCATGCCTTTTTATAATGTTTCAGGAAAAATAGTTGTGTTTCTTTTTTCAAAACATGTGCCATTTTTGAAGGCAAAATTATGCCTATACTTTTGTATGGTGTTTGAAATATGGGAAGCTGTATTACGCTGCAACTGAAAATGTTCACACTTCATATTTCAAATGTTTTCTAGGTGTTGGTAAGTTTGCCTCAAACAGAGCAATCCTTGGTGAAACAGGCCGTAATAATATTTTTGTAGCCACCCAATTAAGGGTAATTAAGTATTGGATTGAATGCCTGATAGATACCCATATCAGTGTCACAAAATGTTTTAGGCACTTCGTGATAATGGTAAAAATAATTGGGTTTCAGATGTGAGAAATCTATTATTTGTTAGTGGCTTTTCATATGTATGGATTCCCCAAGATGAGGGAGATCCACAGTTATTGTTATATTCATTTAAGCAAAGACTACAGGATATATTTTGTCAACAGTGGCACCAAAGTATTTCTGAATCATCTTATCTTAGCAGTTACCGCAAAGTAAAATCATTGTTACAGACTGAAAGATATTTAACTTATCAGAGCTAAATGTAAACTTAGAATTTCATTACACAATTTTAATGTAGACTGTGATATTGTGAACTATATTTGTACAAACTGTTCATCCGGAGAATTTAAAGTAAAACAAAGAATCTGCTTTAATGTTTTTGAATCGCAGAAATGTTTCATTCTGTCAAAACATGATGGTACACCACTATTCAACACAACTAAATCAGGAAAAAGGAAAAACGTATTCTTTGATCTATGGCGGCATATTATATTAATAAATGTGGAACCATAGAAATACTTACACATCCATCTTTTAACGTCAAAATCAATTAGTAAGAATTGGCACAGCTATCTCGCCTTTTGCACCAAATGCGATATGTTTGGGTGGATTATCGAAACGGGTTATTCTCTTGTGTTGACGTTTTCTATTATCATAGATAAAGTTTGAAGAGAAGATTGAGGCATAGAATAGGCATCCCCATGGGCACCAATTGCCCTTCCCTCCTAACTGACATGTTTCTTCTTGCATAGAAATCGGAATCTCTGATGCGATTGACAAAATGGAAACGATATTTTGGTCAAGGGGCTTTTAGGTTCTGAATGTGATAATGATATGTCATATTATACTTTGTGATGTTCTTTTTGTGATATCTTCGAATTTCTGATATCAATAAATCACCTCTTCACACCAATTATCCCTTTGCTGTACAAATAAGGAATGCGGCATTTCAGAATGTCAGGTTTAGTTTTCAACATAGCCAAGATGTCTTGAAATAATTAGGAGATAAACGCACAGTGTTTGAAATTTCCATTTATGTTAGACCGAACTGATGGTCTCTAGATTTATTTGAAACCGAACGTGTAGCATATTTTTAAATGAGGTGAAAAAAAATTATGTACTTTTGTTACCTTGTAACGAAATATTCAGAAAGACATTTGAAAGGAGACGATATTTTCTTTCGATTTATGTATTTTCACAATGTTTTATGATGCTAAACTTTCTGGGCTTAATTTACCTGAAATGGTTAAACTGGCTATGATAGAGGTAAGCTCATCATCACTGAATTATGCCAAGTTCGAACCACATATGGAAAAAATGCAGAATTAAAACAAATCCGAAACCCATCACGTATGTTGTATTGATTTCAGCCGTGTTGATGGTCAAACTCAAGTAGTGAGACTGCGCAGTGAAACGGTCATAAAATCAGACGCATTATTTTGAATCCAAATTGATTATGTCAAATGTTATGGATTGTCAAACCAAATTCGAGTATTTCACGTAGTCATGGTGGAATAATTCACAAACAAGAAATATATCCATCAACTTAAATACATGATAGACATGTAAGGCAACAATATTGTTGTCTGGTACATGCAGCTTATATGTTGTAGTATACTCCAAGAAATCACATTGATATACCAAAGTTATGATTCGAATTTCTTATATCTGGCAATGTTTTTTTGTTGTTTAACGCCGCACTCAGCAACATTCAAATTTAAAACCGACGGTCTGTAATTAATGCAGTGTGGGCCAGACAATCAAGTGATGATATCATGAGCATCGATCCACGCAATTGGGACCGATGACATGCATGAACCAAGTCCCCGAGCCCGACCACTTGATCCCGTTAGTCGCCTCTTACGACAAGCATGGGTTATTGAAGATCTTTAATAATAGTAACGCGGATCTTCACGGGTAGATATCAAGATTTGGTTCAGTGAGGTGACCGTGGTGGTTCTAGTAGTAATACGTGGTCGGCCGCGTCTGGTAAGGGTACGTTGTGTCATATTTTTGCAGTTCACTTGCTGTAAGATTGTGATGGCATTCAAATGAAAACCAAACGTGCATACATGTCATGTTGGTGTGTTTCGGCACCAGGCTCTCACACGGTTATGGGTTCGTGATTGTCCCATCTTTTCACAAAACTTCTACAGTTACATTTTCTTTCCACACAAATCAATCCAGTCTAAGCAGAAATGACCAAATCATTTTTGGCATTGATTTTGTATGGATGATTTGAACACTCTGTCAGATGTTTACGAATTTTCTACTTTTACGTTTCTTTTTTCATTCAGGGAACATAATTGTTTTTCCCACCTATTGACAGGTATTTTCCTGTAAAAATCCGTAAAAACATAAAAACAAGTAACAATACGTGGATTATCAGAAGGTTTCTGAATACTTATAAGGCACATTTATGTATTATCGATCCCTGAATAAATTAAATTCCCCTCGTAAAATCTCGCATAATGATGTCAGAGGACACGCCATTTTGTAAATGTTGATCACCGGTTGTGATGTCATACGCCAACTTGTACACCTTGTACATCACTGGTTATTTATTAGAGGTGAAGGTCGGGTGGTTAACAATGAGCTGTGTTGTTACGTATTGGATTGGAAACACTACTATTTGAGTGAATCTGAAAAAATATACCTGCAACTGGGACACTGCGATCCACTGTAACATGAAACGTAAATCGACTAAAATGTGCGTCATGGTGAAATTGGTATCCCTTATACTTCAAAATACGAATTTACAAAAACTGAATTTCACAATATGTTTGTTTTAATTGAGTAACAAAAAAAATGTCAATCATTTCTCAAAAGAAAAATGTATTTATCTTAAAAACAAGTATTTAAAATGTAAAGAAATTCTATGTTGTCATTTTGGAAATTCTGCTGTCAAAATGTCTCCTCTGAAATGCTCAAATATTAATCCTCTTCACATTTCACGCCAATTTGTTTAATTAGAGCACTGCCAATTTTCAGCAAATCAGAAAGCCAGTTGCTGAAGACCAGTTCTGACCCGGATCTTTAAATCAGAAGATCACCGTGTTGGATTTTGCCATCTCTGTATGTGCTGGTGATAACCTGTAACCCGACCTCGTCGACCTCGACACGGAAAGAATTACGCATCAGATCATGTTGAGTTTTCTACCTCCTGCTTGCCCAGTCCTCTCTTTAAAGTAAACAAATAAGGTCCTCGTCTGATGATAACTGAATCGCCGACTGATTCATTCTTTATTTTCACCGAATCTCCTTCCAAAATAGGCTGACATTACCGCAATCCTCATCTTCCCGATGCAAGGGAGATAACTCATTATAAAGGTCAAGTTTCCGCCCTTGACGAACAAGGCTCGAATTATAAAGTTATATTTTGGCTGGACAAACGAGTCTTTGCATAGTCCAATCAAAATCGCAAAACGAAATAGACAACCAATCCATAAACAACATAGCGCCTGACGTGCAAATTTCGGTCGATTGCAGACTACCATGCACTGGGCGTCGACGGATATTTGGAAATGTTTTCATGTTTTCAAACAAGGTGCTCAAGTGAGGGTAACAGGTGCGCTTCAAGAGGTAACACCTATTTTATTACAATATAGATCTTGAAAATCGATCAGACAGTGTCGACTGGGCGCCGCCATTTTGTTTGAAGCAAATGCATGTGAAATAAGAGAAACTGATTTGTCAATAGGAGGGACATAGAAGGGGCGTAACTTGTAACAGCCAATGGTGGGGCAACGATTGAGTCACGAAATTCCAGACTAGTTCGGCAAGGGTGGAAATTTGATTTTTAAAGTCAGTTAACCCCGATGCCTCGGGAAGATGAGCAGCTCTATATATTGTCAGTAAATATACTGAACAACAAAAGTTCCTGAAACATTGAATAAGATTTAATGCAAAGTTATGTTTTTTACCAAATCTGAAACAATTTCGGTTTGCAACAGATAAAAGAATCCAGTAAGTGTTCAAATGGTTTAATTTGCCATAGTATCTTCAGAAAATGCGTGATTCCATGAAAAAAACCATGAACATGCCAAAATGTCAATTTACAAATCAATAGCGTGTGTGTCCACCTCTGGTTGCGATGCAAGCAACACATCTACGTCTCCTGGAATGGACCAGGCGTCGCACAAAGACCTGTGGGATATCTGTCCATATTTGCTGGAGCATGTTTCGAAGTTCCTGGAGTGTCTGTAAAAAACGTGGTTGACGTCGAAGGCGCCGATCCATCTCATCCCACATGTGCTCGATTGGTAAGAGATCAGGGGAGCGAGCCGGCCAAGGGATGGCATTCACGTTGTTTTGTTGAAGAGAATCCTGAACAAGTCGGGCAATATGAGGCCGGGCGTTGTCATAATGAAAGGTAATGCCTGGGCCATGACGACGCAAAAACGGTAGAACAACTGGGCCGATGATCACGTCGCGGTAGCGCTGTTCATTCAGATTTCCCTCTAACACTATCAAACGGGTCCTCTGTCTTGCTCTAATCCCAACCCATACCATAACGCTGCCGCCCCCGAACCGATCTTCAATGACACAATGATTGACGTAACGTTCACCTCGACGTGGGTACACTCGAATCCGTCCATCGCTGTGGTTGATGTGAAAACGAGACTCGTCAGTGAATAGAACTTGTCCCGCTTGCATGGCCGTCCAGCGTAGACGCTGACTGCACCAATGTAGACGTGCTTGAGGGTGGTTTCCTGTCAAAATGGGACGTCTGGTTGGTCTTCTGGCGACAATCCCTGCACATCTGAGGCGCGACGTACGGTTTGTGAAGATATTCGTCGAAGGCCAGGGATGCTTCTTGCAGTCACTGTTGCTGACTGGAATCGATTTCGTAGGTGTGTTGTTCGAATCCAGTTGTCTTGTCGATTATTGGTTATGCATGGCCTGCCACTCCGAGGATGGTCTCTGGCTGCTTTCATCTGTTGCCAACGTTGACATAAACACCAAACGGTGTTTCTGTGGACGTTAAATTGTCTTGCAACATCACGTTGACTCGATCCTGCTTCAAGCATACCAATGGCTCGCAGACGCTCATTTTCGGACAGGCGTGGCATTTAATAATGTTGAATAAATTGCGTATTTTGTTGTTTTTCTGAGTGGTTGTTGTCAGCATGATGCTAAACAATGCATATGGATCCCGTGAACGCACATGTTTTTTTTATACCTATTCTTGGGTAGTGAAATGCATGGGGCTTGCATAAACGTAAACTTTTGCATGGAATACATGTTTTTCTGTAGCACTTGATTCCATATATGTACTACAACACTGAAAACCAAACTTTACTTCTTTGAAAAATAAACTAAAATATTGGTGTCACAGGAGCTTTTGTTGTTGAGTATATAAATATGTATCTATTTTGTGTAAAGATAGAAACAAGTGTTATTAAAAGTGTTAAAAGTGTTATTTAACAACATTTTTTTAAACAGGCAGGAATATAAGTAATTCATCTAAAACTTGAGTAAAATGTGTTACACCTATCAAGATCTGTGACTCCTTTTCGGAACGTTCTGAGATCGCTGACCTGTGTACCATGTGTAGTTGTCATCATGGTAGAACCTCAAAACACTGACGTTATCTCTTATATGTCATCAGATTTTATCTGACGAATGGTTCAGGACTACGATTTGATCCCACTTATAACAAACTGGTTTCCGAATCATAACATCGTGATTATGGTTTTAAACAAAAGTGGTAAACGTCAGAATTTGTTTGCTTGTTTGTTGTTTAACGCCTCACGCAGAACCTTTCTCACACATGGAGTTGATATATATTTGCAATCGCTACTTTCAAAGCGGTGTTAAACCAAACTATGACGAACTCACTCACACACGCACGCACTCTCAATAACATTTAAAGAGGTACTTCGAACGGTTCTATAAATTGGTGCACACAATTATAGGCGCCAAGAAAGCACGGATACAGTTTTTTGGGAAGGGAGAGTGCAAAACGAATTCAAATAATCTGCGAAGCAATTTGCGTTTTGAAGTCTATTTTTTTTTTATTCAAAACATATCACCTGCTGGGTAGGTGGTTTCTGTGGATTATCAAAATATTCGACGCTTTAACAAAATATCTGATGTCTCAGTTAGTCAGTAATGTTTACAGAAGTGTTCATGTCTCTCATATAATGGGTTTCCAAACAAAATCACCAGGTGAAGGAGAATTCACGCTTCTGCTTCAGTGAGAAAAATTCAACATCACTACTCATAGGTTTGGAATCGCATTTAAGAACACATAACAATTGACAAATATGCACTCTGTCACTCCTCATCCTCCCGTATATTGTACATGCCACACTTGTTGTAAAACACACATTTGAGTTTGAAAAAAAGTCACGAAAGGCGAGCGGAATTAGGCACGGCCAACCTGATTGGCTGACCTACTTCATCTTCCCGAATCAATTGTGTGAACTAACTATAGCCGTCCAAGTTCCACCCTTGCCTACCTTGGCTGGATTTTCGGCCGTATATTTCGTTGCTGTAAACAAAGGGGCCAAATGGCGAGTGACTTTTCTCTACTGACATGGAGGGGGTACTTTTTTGTATTCACTGATCAATAACGAATTCCTCTGGCTTCACAGTGAGTCGTTGGGCCAGCCCAAGTTGACTATAAATGTTCATCCCCAGACAAGACAAACTAACAAACTAGTTGCCATCTCATCACAAACCAGTCAGGTTTAAGGTCCAGGACATCGAAATCCTCCCCCAAACTATCCGACAATGTTCTTTTATAGTTGTGATGGGTTATCTGTAGTCATTGGTGTATGTATGATGTAGGCTATGAATGTATCCCTACACTCGCCTTTTGTGTGAGGTGAGGTAAAATGGGGTTGACCGTCTCGTTCATGATTATTGCACGTGTGTGTATGTGGTTGTTTGTACTAGTCCCGACCAATACCGATTTTATAGTACTATACCACTGAGATACCATGCCGCAGTTTAACAAGAATACCTCACTCAGACACAGCATGATGACTCCGTCGGCCCCTGTTCATCTTCCCAGGGCAAGAGAGTTTACTGACTGCAAAAGACCAGTTTCCTCCCTTGCCGATCAAGGCTGGTATTATAGAGTTTTATGTTGGCTGGACTAACGACTCTATGCATAGTCCAATTAAAATAGCGCACCGAAATCGAAATCCGGTTCGTAAACTGTCATGCAGATTTCGGTCGATTGCAGGATTTGCAAAGTATGTGCACCGCCAACTCGTTGTCAACAGATATTTTCCTAATCTCTTCATGCTTTTAATCAAGGTGCTCACTTGATTTGATGCACTTCGCGATGTAAGACCCATTTAATCACAATATAGAACTTGATTATCGATCAGATCGTCTTGACTGGGCGCGGCTGATACGAGAGATGGAACCTGATTGGTCCATAGCAGAGGCTTAGAAGGGACATAACTCATAATAGCCACTGGTGAAGCTACGATCGAGCCCCCGAATTCCAGCCTAGTTCGGCAAGGATGGAAACTGGACGTTTAAAATCAGTTAACTCTCTTGCCTCGGGAAGATGGCCCCTGTTTAGCCCCTTAATGCCGAGCGCCAGACAGGGTAACAACAAGTACCATCTTTCAAGTCATTTGGTATGATGTGACCGGGGATCAAACCCGCGACTTCCGCTCCCCGGGCGGACACTATACCACTAGATACCATTTGATGCCCCGTGATACCCCAAACATTCTTTTATGTCATGACAGAATAACTAATATTAGCTCACTTGTGCACAACAGCAAATCCAAGAAGGCCAGGAGACGTATACCATTTGCTTTATTTCTTTGTAAATCCCGAAAGCAAGTTAAAAGAAAACAAAATGCAAAAGTCGTTGGCCCTCTAAGATAGACATGTCTTCAAATAATATAAGCAGATACCGTGTTGATTTTCCCCTAGAAATACTTTCAAATATCAGTATTTGCACCGAAACATTTTCAGCTTTGTGAATCCCTCTCTAGTCAGTGATGAATGCGCAACCATATCTTGAATCCATTTTCAGAATATTATTCTTTGTATTCTGTCAGACCGGAACTGTAAAACATGAAAGGGCGTCTTCCATTATACAAAACAGTTACATATTTTATCACTTGCCGCTAATGATAATTATTGTTTACAGTTTGTGTTTGTTCCTGGTGAAAATATGCAGTCTGTGGAGTTATTTTTGTTGACGTATTTACTTCGGCTATGTAGTTATAAACGGGCGTACAGGCTTTGCGTAAATCCTCAACGCGAATTTACATGGTATGCACGCCTGCTTACACGTTAATACCTCCATAATCTGTACACATATTGAAGGTAATGCTAATTAACATGATTTCCTGGTTTTTACTTTTAAGAGGCATAACCCGCCACGACAAGAAAGGCATGCCGTCACTTGAGGTTTATAAAGACATTTAGAAGAGACAAAAATAACATGATTTTCTTTTAACATATGATGTCTTTTGTGCATTCGAGATTTATGCATTAAGATTTAGAATGACAATACATGTAAAGTATTCAGAAGCATGTATACACAAGACCATGACCAGAGTTTTTATTTCAATTTCCAAAAGCCAGATTTTTCTTTGTGACGATCAGCGCCAGCATCTGGTGTGATTTCACCTTTGCCGTGCAATTGAATGTGTTCTTTCTACGACGATTTCAAAACAGTGTCATGAGACGCTTTATCAGAGGTTGTTTGATACGGGTTACAGCATTGGTGGCGCTTTCAGGAAGTGTTGTGTTAGGCAGGTGTAGGACACTTCAAACTTTGCCACATCAGTGATCAAAATGGTGTGTCATGTGTTCCCGTGTTTCTTCAAAGAACATATGTCCTCGCGAAACATGTTGGATATCCTGTGAAAACTTGTGTTGTGTAAAATACCCACTGTTCTGCTCTTCCTCCATGCATTAGTCCTAAACATATCCTGTCTGGAACCAAATATTGTATTGTTCATAAGCTTTACCTAATTCCCGAGGACGCAATCCTTACACGTGGTTCTGCAGACCCGGGTTCGTTTCTGGTTCGTCTCGCCCATGCAGCTGTCCTTGAGGCAAGTCCTTGTTCTAGTGTCGTCGACAAGGCGTTGTTTGGTGGTACAGTCAAAGTAACAGGCGTTGCTCTTCCACGGAGTCCAGTCAGTAAAATCTGCAACGGACGTCCAATATAAGTACATGAAATAAAGGCTTGATCCACAAAAGGACATTACCTCTTTGTTTGTTTGGTAGGGGTGGAGGTGGGTCGAATATTTACATACCGCCCTCATATAGCTGGAATATTGTTGAGTGTGGCATGCTATCAAAATATGTTAAATGATGGTGCTTGGCGCTCGACGAGAGCAAGGACTGGTCAACAGCAACATATATCAGTGGGCCTGCTCTATCTCAGTTGGCCTGCTCTATCTCAGTGGGCCTGCTCTATCTCAGTGGCACTATAAAACTGACTGAAATCTGGACTAATGAAAGCCGCCACACGCAAACACTTTGCTATATAAGTCCAATAATCTGAAACGCGACCTTAAACCCCATTTCATCTTCCCTCTCCCGTGAATATCTGGGTTAGAAGTTTTCTTCAGCAATCAATGTCTGTTGTAAAGGGAACTAATTGGATCAGTTAGGCATGTTCACTGAATTGATTGATGTTTGTCGTCGTATTCCAGTTGCGTGTGTTTTCATGCCCATTATGGCAAATATTGGATTGTCTGGTCCAGACTCGATTACTTCAGACCGTCGTCATAAAGCTGGAATATTAGTAAGAACAACGTAAATTATACCACTAGGATTCACTATGCCCATATTCGATATTTTTCGTCATTATTATTCGTAACGACCAGATCCCCTCTGTGGTGTAGTGGTAGAGCACCCTCATGGAGAGCGGAAGGTCCGGGGTTCCATCCCCGGCCGCGTCATTCCAAAAGACGTTAAAAGATGGTTCTTCTTTTTACCCTGTCTGGCTCTTGGCATTCAGGGGCTAAAACAAGGTCTGGTCGGCTCGGAGTCAGTACACTGTGTCTGAGTGGCTATTCATGTTAAACTGCGGCATGGTATCTCAGTGAGCTAGCACTATAAATCGGCATCAGTCCGGACAAGTACAAGCAGCCCCAAACGCACGCGCACGTGCATGCACGTCGCTTATTGAGTGCAATAATCTTTGACGCGACGTTAAACCTAATTTTAACTCAACTCGTAACGACCAAAACAGGCACAACGCGCCAAGGTCGGACGGGAGTCGAACAAGCCTCGGTTCGACGGTTTTACATCGTCACGTGATGACCATCGCCGTCGTGATCCAGGCAGAAGGCCTCTTCGTTTGAGTGAGTGAGTTAGGTTTACTTTATGATAGGAGGCACGGGTGGCCCATTCGTCTAAGGCGTCGCGATTCGCTCTGCAGAGTTGCGTCCCTTCGGCAGGCCAGAAACCTATGATTGTGGGTTCGAATCCCGAATCGCCCCAATTATCTTTCTAGGTTTCTCAGCACCATACCCGTGCTACACCATACACCATAACCCTCGGTCGGACGGGAGTCGAACAAGCCTCGGTTCGACGGTTTTACATCGTCACGTGATGACCATCGCCGTCGTGACCCAGGCAGAAGGCCTCTTCCTTTGAGTGAGTGAGTTAGGTTTACTTTATCATAGGAGGCACGGGTGGCCCATTCGTCTAAGGCTTTGCGATTCGCTCTGCAGAGTTGCGCCCCTTCGGCAGGCCAGAAACCCGAATCGCCCCGATTATCTTTCTAGGTTTCTCAGCACCACATCCGTGCTACACCATACACCATACCCAGGGGTAACGTCTGGCACCTGCATCACTTTTGGCTTTCCTCCCACATTAAGCTGACGCGCCGTGATATAACTGGATTACTCCACCATACGAGGTATATGTTCTAAGTGTTCTAATACGCTACTTTTTAACGCTACAACGTAACAAGGACATATGTTTTGTGCAAACGAGAAACGGGAATAGACATGTGGTGAGAGAGTAGCCGTAACCTACAAGACGGCTTGTCCCCCTTTCGAAGGCTGACGTGCGTCGGAACGGCGCAAGCCAATCAGAATTATAATATTTTATACTCTTCAAAAATAGAAACACAAAACCGATATTGTTGGCCATAAGAGCAAACTTTACGGACCAAGATGTTCAAAATGAAGAGGTTTAACGTGTTATAGTGTCAGTGACAAATTTCCGGGATCAAATGTTCACACCCAGGACATGCAAACCATTAGTCGGGAAACACGTACGATTCGGAAAAACGCACCCAGTGCAGTAAAAAAAGGGCCATGGAGCTGCACGTGCAGCAGTACTATGAACGGCATTAAAATGCAGGTTTTTTTATTGCTTGGCATCTGCGTCAATCGAACAGTGACAGCTCAACAACATGCCATGATTAACAGAAGTGCAAAGAAACAGCGTCAAATGCCGCTTGCTAGCTGGGGAATCCCGATCAGCTGAAGCCAGTGTTTTCAATGTAGCGCCGAGCACCATCACAAGGCTATGGGATCGGTTTCAACAGCATGGGTCAACACGTGATCGGCAAAGTTCGGGAAGCCTAAGAGCAACCACCCCCGACCAAGATCGCTACATTCGACTGCGCCACATACGTGAAAAGACCATCACAGCCACTTCAACCACATCAGAAATATCTGGACTGCACAGATTTTCCGACCAGACTGTACGAAACCATTTAAGAGCAGCAGGTCTACGAGCAAGACGTTCTGTTCGACGCGTCATATTGAGTCGACAACATCGCCAACAACGACTGCATTGGTGGTTAACTGCAATGGAGAGATGTCTGGTTGAGCGACGAATCGAGATTTCTCGCCCATCGAGGGAATGGATGGGCACGGGTCTGCAGACATCGGGGAGAACGATACGCCGGAAACTGCGTACATGAAGTGGACATGTTTGGTGGTAGTAGCGTTATGATGTGGGCGGTTATCCCTCATCATGGCAGAACATTTTTGATCGCTATCCAGGGCAATCTTACGGCTCAACGATACATCAACGAAATTCTCCTGCCACATGTCCTGCTAAATTCAGCCAACGGCAAAGGTGTATTCCAAGAGGACATCACGGATCACAAGATCCTGTCTATACAACACCAACATTGATGTTCTCCCCTGGCCCTCCAGAACCCAAGATTTGAAACCGATAAAGTACCTGTGGGATGAATTGGATAGACGGCTACGCCGAAGTCAACCACAACCCCAGACGTTGCAGCAGTTGGCTTTTGCGTTGCAGGCAGAGTGTGGGCTACAGAATCACATATCCAAGGAAGGTGATTCGCATACTCGTCTCTTCCATGGGCAGGAGATGTCAGGCCGCTATCGATTCCAACGGGCGAAATACGCGTTATTGATGGTAGCTGACCTTCACCTTGGACTTTTCCTATGTACCGATAACTGAGAGGACTACAATGACCAAATGTTCTCTCCACAACATCTAGGCTACCTCACACAAATCTGGCTTTGTGTTTCTTATTTTGAAGAGCATATATATTTTTTTAATATGTATATATATATTCCTTGTTGGCATGTTTGATAAATGGGATAGAACCTTTTTAGTAGCGACATGTGCGTTAACATTTCGTGTCACCTCACTATTGTCACGAAATCATATACATAATACATGGATTTTAATGACCAAAATGACGAAATAACGAAAACGTGGTTATGTTTGCAAATTTGATGACACAAATTTCGTGCATTATGCCACATATTGTCCAATTGTTGTATGCTGGGTTTGGAGGAAATGTGACACGCCAAGTATAAAAACGAGAACAATAACATTTTGATTTGATCAATTGTAATAGTGTTTAATGATAGGGCCTGCCATTGATTATGAACTTTGACCTTTTATTTTATTCCTATAACAAGTAATTCATTTTGCATTTTTTATGATTACATTAAGCAATAAATCTAAAACAGATCTAATCATTTGGAAGATATAAATGGTTAATTTTAATCATATACTATGTTTACTTTTGAGAAAGGAGGGGTTAAAGAAGATAATAAAGAAGATATTTACCTACAGTGTACTCTAATCTCGTACCATTGTAAGCAAATAGGAAATCTGACCAATGATGAATTGTAACATTGCTTCCACGGAAGATCCTTTTGGATGTACTACACAAATTAAGACAGCCGTCATCTGAAGAAGAAATAAAGAAAACATTGTGTTTATCGTGTGTGGATTATAGTGTACCGTTTTAAAATCAGATATTATACTCAGATACTACACATGTAAATCTAATCACATTCCCAAAGGAGATCGGGGGGGGGTGGGGTAGCCTAGTGGTTAAAGCGTTCGCTCGTCACGCCGAAGGCCCGGGTTCGATTCCCCACATGGGTACAATGTGTGAAGCCCATTCTGCTGTTCCCCGCCGTGATATTGCTGGAATATTCCTAAAAGCTGTGTAAAACCAAACTCACTCACTCACTCCAAAGGAGATCACATCATATGAGAACCCTGAGCAAAATTTGACAATCCAATGTAAACCACGGATTGTGGATTATTGAGCCAATCACCCGCCGGCTTTCTGAATGATTCTGTTTTAAACACCTCGATTCGGAAATGTCCATCTTAGCTAATGAAAATCCCCACAAAACCCAGATATACTCTTTATGATACACCCGTTGAGGTGTACATGCCAATACCCCCAAACGACGGAATGTGTAAAATATCCACAACAATAATATATTAAGGCGGTGCTACTTTGTTTTCATTTGGTTCCGATTTAGAAGCTTCGACAGTGAGCAAAAGGTGGTCCCGTAGGGGTGGCCATCTTCACGCGTACATGTATCGCGTCAAAATTAAAGATGTGAATATAATGAGATTGAAATCCCTCCAAACTGCAATTTTGGTGATATCCTTTCACTTGACTTACTTTAAACCATGTGGATAGACTCCATCTTACTTCCTTCTCTCAATACTATCGCCACTAATGCCGTCTGTCTTACCTTTCTCATTGGGGATACCCTCTGTTTTACCTTCCTCTCTGGGGATACCTTCTGCCTCACTTCCATCACTGAGGATAGCCTCTGTCTCACTTCCATCTATAGGGATACCCTCTCGCTCATTTCCATCTCTGCGGATACCCTCTGTCTTACTCCCTTCTCAGTGGATACCCTCTGTCTCACTTCATTTCAGGGGATATGCTCTTTCTTACTCCCATCTCTGGGGATACCCTCCGTCTTTCTCCCGTCTGAGAGGATACCCTCTGTGTTACTACCATCTCAGGGAATACCCTCTCCCTAACTGTCATCTCTGGGGATACCCTCTGCCTCACTCCCATTTCAGGGGATACCCTCGGTCTTAGTCACATCTCAGTGGATACCCTCTGTCTTACTCCCATATCAGGGGATACCCTCTGTCTCATTTCCATCTCAGGGGATATGCACTGTCTTACTCCCATATCTGGGGATACCCTCCGTCTTTCTCCCATCTGAGAGGATACCCTCTGTGTTACTACCATCTCAGGGAATACCCTCTCCCTAACTGCCATCTCTGGGGATACCCTCTGCCTCACACCCATCTCATGGGATACTTTCCGTCTTATTCACATCTCAGTGGATACCGACTGTCTTACTCCCATCTCCGGGGATACCCTCTGCCTAACATCCATTTCAGGGAATACCCTCTGTTTTACTTCCGTCTCAGGAAATACCCTCTGTCTTATTCCCATCTCAGAAGATACCCTCTGTCTTACTACAATCTCAGGGAATACCCTCTGACTAACTGCCATCTCAGGGGATACCCTCTGTCTCACTTCCATCTCAGGAAATACCCGATGTCCCACCTCAAAAGATACTCTCTGTTCTTCTCCAATCTCAGTGGATACCCGCTGTCTTATTCCCATCTTCGGGGATACCCTCTGTCTTATGCCCAACTCAGAAGATACCCTCTGTCCTACTCCCATCTCAGGAGATGCCCTTTCTCTTACTCCTATCTCAGGGGGTACCCTCCGTCTTACTACCCATCTCAGGGGATAACCTCTGTATTACTCACATCTCAGGAGATACCCTCTGTCTTATTCACCGAATAAGAGGATAACCTCTGTCTTAGTCCAATCTTATTGGATACCCTCTGTCTTATTCCCATCTCAGGAAATACCCACAGTCTTATTCCCATCGCAGGAGATACCCTCTGTCTTATGCCCATCTCAGAAGATACCCTCTGTCTTACTTCAATCTCAGGGGATACCCTCTGTCTTATGCCCATATCAGAAGATACCCTCCGTCCTACTCCTATCTCTGGGGATACCCGCTGTCTTATTCCATCTCAGGAGATACCCTCTGTCTTATTCCTATCTCAGGAGATACCCTCTGTCTTATGCCCATCTTAGAAGATACCCTCTGTCTTACTCCTATCTCAAGGCATATCCTCTATCTTACTACAATCTTAGGAGATACCCTCCGTCTTATTCCCATCTCACGAGATACACTCCCTCTTACAACAGTCTCAGGGGATATTCTCTGTCATACTCGCATACTAACATCCATTTCAGGGAATACCCTCTGTCTTACTACAATCTCAGGGGATACCCTCTGTCTTACTCCCATTTCTGGGGATACCGACTGGCTTACTCCCATCTCAGGGGATACCCTCTGTCTTATCTAAATATGTAGGGATACCCCCTGTCTTACTTCAATCTCTGAAGAGACCCTCCATATTACTTTCATCTCTGCCCCAGCCTCTAACGTTCATATCTCTGAGGATACCCTCTGTCTTATTTCCATCTCTGTGGATACCATCTGCCTTACCTACATCTCAAGGGATACCCACTGTCTTATTTTCTTCTCTGGGGATACCCTCTGTCTTATCTTCATCTCTATGGAGGCCATCCGTCTTACCTGCATCTCAGTGGATACCCCCCATCTTACCCCCATTTGAGGGGATACCCTCTGTCTTCCCTTCATATTAGGGGATACCCCCCGTCTTACTGCCATTTCGGGGGATACCCTCTGTGTTATTTCCATATCAGGGGATACTCCCAGTCACCTTCATCTCATTGGATAACCTCTGTCTTATCTTAATCTGTGGGGATACCCTCTGTCTCACTTTTATCTCAGGGGATAACCCCTGGTTTCCTCCCATCTCTGGGGATACCATCCGTCTTATTTCCATCTATGGGGATACCATCTGCCTTACATACATCTCAAGGGATACCCGCTGTCTTATTTTCTTCTCTGGGGATACCCTCTGTCTTACCTTCATCTCTATGGAAGCCTTCCGTCTTACCTGCATCTCAGGGGATACCCTCTGTCTTACTCCCCTCTCAGTGGATAACCTCTGTCTTACTCCCATCTCAGGGGATACCCTCTGTCTTACTCCCCTCTCAGTGGATAACCTCTGTCTTACTCCCATCTCAGGGGATACCCTCTGTCTTACTCCCCTCTCAGTGGATAACCTCTGTCTTACTCCCATCTCAGGGGATACCCTCTGTCTTACTCCCCTCTCAGTGGATAACCTCTGTCTTACTCCCATCTCTGGGGATACAATCTGTCTTATGTCCATCTCTGGGGATACAATCTGCCTTACATACATCTAAAGGGATACCCGCTGTCTTATTTTCTTCTCAGGGGATACCCTCGGTCTTCCCTTCATATAAGGGGATACCCTCCGTCTTACTCCCATTTCAGGGGATACCCTCTGTGTTATTTCCATATCAGGGTATGCCCTCCGTCACCTTCATCTCATTGGATAACCTCTGTCTTATCTTAATCTGTAGGGATACCCTGTGTCTTACTTCTATTTCAGGGGATACCCTCCGTCTTACTTCCATCTTCTGGGATACCCTCTGTATTACTTTCATCTCTGGTAATGCCCTAGGTATACGGAATAAACGCTGTGTATTTAGCTCACCAAGTCTCGCTAAATAGATTGCATATTCCTAATGAAGTATAGTTTCCATCCCCCAAAACACTCGCGTGATAACCTCTATATACTTACCGTCACATATTCGTACACCGTCACAACAACACTCAAAATTGTGAGACATAACCTCCACCTTTACTTCCCTCGCACCAGTGATGCTACTTTCGATCATGACTTCGCAATCTGCATTGTCAAAATAAGGACCGTTCCCGAAGTTGGGCGTCACAACTTCCTGGACAGTGGTGTCAGCAAAGACCAGACTCGGTAGAGTACAGACTGCAACAGACATATGGCACACATAGATGCTTTCATCTGTCCCTTATCAATAATGCCCAATTGTATCAAGCACTGGCCATTACAATAGCCAATTCAAGGTGAAACTACACTATACTTCTCGGGAACAATTGGGCATTTCGTTTTTGATTGTAGCTTTGTCGACCAGTCGTGTAGTTTATCGGGTAGTTCATACATAAAGCTTACCCAAATGTCTCAATGTGTGGTAACGGTCAACAGTCCATAAGAACAGGGCACCTGGCATATGCAAATGAGCCACAACACAAGAGGGGGTTCACAAGCAAGTTCCCATGGTCAGTAGCGACTGTGTCCAGTTCATGCATTGATGCAGACATGGCACCTTCGCCTCATTGATTGTCGAGTCCTTGTCTAATGATATCGGCATGTCCTTTGCACTCGACAAATGCAACATTCTTCATTTGGAACGTGGCAAGGTAGAAATGTTAAGATCAGTCAGTATACCTGGGGGAAGGGGGTGACTTATTGACCATCTCGTGAAAGGTCAGGCCTAGACATACTTAGGGAAGCAGATTAGGGACAAACTCCAGAATGCCTGTATCAAGAAACAACTTTGGGCAGAGTACAAATGTAGACTCAAAATCTGGAGTTCAGAGCTGAAGTAAAAGCCACAAATACTTATGCTGTACCCCATATCCTATTGGTGTTGTTATTAGACGAAACAAGAATATTGACGGTATTGACACTCTCACACGAAGCATCATGTCAGACAATAGATCCAACTACCCCTCACTCTTCCCTCAATCGCTTATATTTACCAATCGTAATGGCAGGGCGTGGTTTGATTAACGTTGAGGCTCTTCAGGATATAATGGTTTTGTGCACTTTTGCACACATCTATTTGTCTCATGATCCTCTTGTGAAGCATGTCAAGACTAATTATGAAAAGAAGGCATTCAACCGTATTCGTAAACGAGCCAAAGATGTGGGACAGAATTTCATTGTCAATATTGATTTTGTTAAAGCTTCTGTACTGCTGGACGATGTAAACCAAGTATAGTGCCATATCAAATCGGCCCAGACTCCGTTTTTTTCAAGGGGAGGCTATCGGAACGAGCACTGCATCGAGTTTATGTGCAGTGTGTTCAGAAAATGAGCAACCCTGAAGAGTCCTTCACATGAATGAAGTTGTCTGGCCTGAAAAATTAAAACAGAAGCCTTTCTGTTTGCTGCTCAAGATCGGTCACTTCCACTCGAAACCGTCAATATAGGATTTTGCATCAAAATGTTAGTGTGAAATGTAGATTATGTAATGAAATGAGACTGTCAAACACATTGTCAGTGGATAGCAAGCTTTGGCACAAATACAGTATCTTAAGCGACATGATAGAGTGGCTCGATGATTGTATTACCGTCTTCGCCATGCTTGTGGTTTAGACACAGAGGTCAATCAACGGTTCGGCCAAGAATATGTAGAGGGCGTCATGGAAAATGATAAATACAAAATTCTTAGGAATAGTCCCGTTTCAACTCCAACAAACCTGATCTCGTCCTTTTTGATAAATCCAATGTATATCATTGAATTTTCTATCACTTTTGACACTAATGTTATTGACAAGATTGAGGAAAACATGGCAAATATGCAGACCTCACTTTCGCAATGTCACGCTTGCATCCCAAGTACCAAGCTATCCGACTGCCCATTGTTCTCGGTGCCTTAGGTTTGGCACCTCCCAATCGGTTATCTGACATTGGGTGAGTACATGGGTTTTCGGCCAGGAATACAGGCCTTCTGCCAATCTGGATAATGCAGAATGCTGCAGTGTTGGGGAGTCTTCACATTCTCCAAAACGTTCTCGGTGATTTCGATTAGGTAGCGCTTCCTTGGAGCGGTCCCATTCACTGTTTGGGCTTTTGTAAAGGGACGAGGGCCTTTGGCTGATTAAGAACAAAACGTGACTTTTCTTGTAGGGTAGACAGACTTGGGACAGGGTTTATTCCAATTCCGCTTCCTCTTTTTAGGTTTGAGCATTCTACCAATGACAACATCATGCACTGACTTAACCCACGCTGAAAAAACATTAAAAATGTTCTATTTTGTGGCCTATGTTTGGCTGGAAAGAAACTGGTTTTGAGTGTTTCTTTTACATGAGTTTGACTGAAATCATCCATGGAGAAGTATGACAGAAGAATATGACTTATTGGTGATTATTCTCATGTCATCACATACAACAAGGTACACGGTCAGTAAAAATGATACTTCACTAATTGTTCTGATAACTTAAAAAAAACTGTAAGGAAACCCCTATCGTATCCATACATTGGGTATGATGTCTTTCATGCAAATAATGACCACATCTCCTCCCCTAAGATCACTGAGCTAATCTAGCTTGTTACTCTTGATTAAAAACACCACACCTTTAACCTGTTTCAAGTTCCCATTTTAAGTTTACATGTTGTGGTAGCAATTTTGTGACGGACCTCGTTTTGGGGTTATATATCCTAGTTAACGTGAGAGAATGAGTGAGTGAAGGGAAAAAGCCGGAATTGATGCAGGTTGACAAACTGGGGACGCACACGAGCCCTAGTTGGGTGCTGATATTAGAGTGATTACTCAATGATTAACTCTGTGTTTTTTTCGGTTCATTGGGGCACAGTGGATTCTTGCAAAAGTGTGCACATCACTATTTTTAGTCATACCTCAAAACGGACCGAAAAGAATCAATCCTTATAAATAGGTTCGATATTACATTATGTGTTATGCATACCCAATTAATGAAAAACAGTTATATTAATCAAAGCAGACACAAAATATAACGAGATTGATTAAAATGTCCTGCGTAGGAATACATATTGTGACGTGACATGAATCAAGTTTGGATGATGAATGCATGACTTTAGATCACAAGCCCCTTGCATGATAATACAGGTGAGCAGGAAGGCAATTCCATCAACAGCAAAATTGGGATTCCCACATATTCCGTAGTGGTGAAAGTAGTCATCCTCGGTGGGCATGGCTGATTTTTTTTTACATTCATTTGGAAATGAATACTATTGAACACGTGACCATTTCAGCTAATCAAAATGCAGGAATTACAATGAACATAACAAAGGTTTAAACATAATCAGGTGAATCTCTTTTTGTCTGTGATCAGCAGATCCTGTCAAATGCACAACTTTATTCAAATGGGCCCCCAGTTTCCAAAATACTAAACACTGTGGCTACGACTTACTGTTCTCTTCGAAGTCTACCTCTTGATACGTCATGACAAATGTCGAATTTGTGAATGAGAAATAAACTCTGATGTAGACAGATCCATGGTAAACGTAGGTGGGTGCGCCTCCGGCCTCTCTCATATTTGTGATGACTGCTGCAAGCCTCTGCCTGTTGACTGACGGATCTATACAAGAATGAACAATACTTAAAATCAAGAACAATCTATCTCAATGGCACGGCTATTTTGTAGGGATAATTTGCATAATTTCATATTGATTAATGTTGTCTGACATCATCATTCACTCGCAGCGATGAATATTGTCCTAAATCACAGTGGTGACAGAGAAGATGACAAGAATACGAATACAAAATTACACAGCAATGAAAGATGAGTGAAGCCTACTCAATCCGATGTGGAGCTGTTTAAGCAGCATTTTATAACAACAGAACCTCCCGGTTAGTTTTAGTAGACAACCATGTATATATTGCTGGGGATATAGTAATCTGTCCCTGGAACCTCATTGGCCAACAATAATGCCCCTTAATTAGTTGAAATGAAATGAATTCTAATGAGAGGGTGAGATAAATTTTAAGTCACATCGTCAACATTCATCCATATGGTGACTATCAAGGGTTAAACATAATAAATACATTGAGGCTTACATCTAAACCTGCCAAAAAAGGACAGTAGTGAATGAGTGAGTGAGTGAGTATGGTTTTACGCGGCTTTTAGCAGTATTCCAGCACAACCAATAGGCTACCCACGACCGCCCAACGAAGGAAAGTAAAATAACTGGTCGTATCACAGAAAAAGATTTACAAGTAGTATGGAATCATCAAATGGACATCATTGTATATAACAATACCTTAAAAATAGATCGACAACAGTTGAAGGTAGATCAGCATACTTGGGATCATGGAGATTCTTAATATACACATGCACACAAGTTGAGCGCCACAAACCATATTTGTGAGCTTTTACTTTATCAGCAGACCATATCAGGTGTCACATAGACACCCTAGGGAGTGCAGAGTCTATTGCACGACAGAAACGTCAGTAACGTGTGTATCATCCATCGACATTGACCACAGCTTCAACCCTACGACTCATACTCATTACAAGAAGTTGAATGCTTCTCAGAGACAAACGGATCCATTCTTCATGAAGTCCGGCTTCAAGACCAGCGAGATTTTGAACTGGGGGATCACGATGTCTGATTTTCCGGCCAAGAATGTCCCAGAGATGCTCAGTCGGATTAAGATCCGGACTACAGGCCGGCCAAGGAAGAGTGGCAATAGCTTCTTGATGCAAATAAGCAAAAACTGACGGAGATATGTGTGGTCTAGCATTGCCGACCATGTAAACAGGTCTTGTCTGAAGAGGATGGTTGTCAAAATGAGAGACTACCACTGGACGAAGAACGGCATCTTGGTATTGTTGGCCATTCAGGCTTCAACAATTGTCAACAGCGAAAGTTTGCAGCCGAAGGAAACACAACCCATATCATGACAGATCCCCCGCCACATGCTTAGACCTCTGGATGTTCCTTGGTGCAAAACGAGTGTTATGTTGCCTCCAAACACGTATTTGACCATCAACAGTTCGTAGCAGCATTCGACACTCGTCTCCAGTTGGCCAAGTTCCATCGACTACGGGCACGACACCATATCAGACGATTCCGCATGTGCCTCTCAGTCAGTTGAGGATGTTTTACTGGTCTTCTGGCGTTATAACAAGCCGCTCTGAGGTGATGCCTTACGGTCATCGTCGAGAGTCTCTTATGGGTAATCCACTGCAGTCTTAAATCTGTTGAAGTGGCATCTGACTGTCCTGAAAAGACGTCTATCCCCTCTGTTAGAGGTCTTTCGTGGCCTACCAGACCTAAGCCTGTCATTGACATCATTGGTTTGACCATGTTTGACAATCAAACGAGTGATAACACTGTGATGACGACCCATTTGTCTTGCAATGGCCCTGCATGACATGCCAGCATTATTCATGCCTATCACTTGCCATCTTTCAGCGTTCGTTAACTTTCTCCACACTGTGGCTGATTTTCAACCTCTATTGGAAGTGGAATCTCACACAGGAGCAAAATGCAACCACGTGTCTGAAACTTGAATTTCACTTTTTATAGGGCAGGGGAACTGCAGCAACACGTAAAGCACGCTTTCCTTGTTGTATCTGGACAAATATGGGTTCATGAAACTATTGAAGCCTAATTCAGTCATACATCATCATATTTCGTATTTCTGATTCCCACACGTCAAATCAAGAGACTATGAATATGGTGGCGCTTAACTTTTGTGCATGTGTATATATGATGTCTTGAAATAGTTATCCCTTGTGATGGATAAATCTATAGTCAAACAGAACATGTGTGGAAGACAAAATAGAGAATCTGAAAAACTGATTAACTGTTAATGTTTAGTTTGGTTGTTGATATATTTTAGTGCTGTTGAAAGAGAATCGTTTCTGCTGTAAAATTGAACAGTTATCTGGTAATCTGGATGAGATAGTCCTGGATCCAACGAGGGTGGCACTGGCAAATCATCAGAAGTTGAAACTAGATCTGTGTCAACGTGCCTTCAATTACTTTTGTTACGAGAACCAGAGATTTGTTGGGAAGCCATGATGAAAGAAAACAGATATGACAACCCTACTCCCCACCCACCATGGAGTGTCAACATACACTATAGGGCGACAGGCGTGCTATACGAAAGCTATATCAACATAGGTAGCTAATAATGTCAAACAGAATAAAAGTCAGTTTGGTTCTGCCTTTTAACAGTCATTTGAAGACAATTGGAACCTGGAGGTCGATAATGCCAGTTTGGCCAATGCGCCACTGCCTTCTGGCATAGGACTCTAGGCAAGGTTGCCATGTACCACATTTACTGTGTAGTACACTTATATAATCAAAATTGAAATTGACCATGCACAAGGCACGGTATGACCAGCCGATTGATAGAACCGGGCCCATTCTACCACCTTTCTAGATGAAGTAAGGATCAAAGTGAAGTGTTGGGCAAAAGGAACACCTGCTCCTGGCTCCAGTGCCTTCAACCACCAGACTCCCTTCCTCCACCGACACAGGGCGGCAACCCATGGCACACAAGTTGCACAATTCGGTCGCCTCTTGCGACCAGAAGTGGGGTGCTGAGGACACATTCTATTCGACCCCGGGTCCCCACTGAGGAAATGAAAAATAACGTCGTATTCAAGATTATTCCATTTATATAGCAACGTTTCTGCACGTATGTGTGGCTGCTTGTACTAGCCTGGAATTATTCTGGTTTTATTGTGCTCGCCCACGGAGATGCCGCAGTTTAACATGGTAGCCTCACTTAGTCACAATCCACTGACTCTGAGTCGACCCGTCCTTGTGTTATTCCCTGTGTGGCGGGATCCAGGCAAGGAAACAGAGGTGCCATCTTTAAAAATCGTTTGGTATGACACGGCCAGGAGATTGAACAATTGAACAACTCTCAAGGCGAACACCCTGCCCACTACACCCCTTCTCTGCCCACTACACTATAGAAGCAGGCTGAAGTTAAGCAATTTTCACGATACGTTTGTGTTTAACTCACCATTCGCAAATAGATCAATACCATGGGCCGTGGCATTAAATCTGGTGAAATCAAGTTTCAAAGAGGAACCAGCTGGCACGGTGATTTGTACTATACATTCTGAAGATAACCCATCTGTGTTGTGGAGTGTCTGGGGCGTTGAGTTGGCAACTAGCACTGATGCACTACCACAAACTGAGAAAAAAAACATTGTCTGATTATTATCCTAAAAGTTAAATATATAACTATATTTTCAGTTCAAGTTATTGAATAGAGTTACATGCGGTCTTCTAGGTTGTAGGACTTTGGCATTTTCTTTTGATTTTAAGGCGCTCCTTAATACACCATCTAATACAGTCAAGCCTAAAAGACAGGAATGTGACACAGCATCCAGGTTTATTTTTTCTTAATTAACCTCGAGTCTGATATTCACACGTAAGTCTTCAGAATTATTAATAATAACATAAAATATGTATTTCTACACCTTTTAACATTCCAGTTTCTCATAAATACCATTTAAGAAATAGACAATTTTAAAATGGTTTAGTTCTCATCCCAGTGCCCTGATCGGAAAAGACCTGGAAAACAACACACCAAAGTAGAAATAATAGCAGGCTACTTACTGTCGACCTGTGCTCCTGCATCCAACACTAGCACCCAGACTGAAACACACAGCTTTAGGAGGATCAGCATCTACGGGAACATAAACATTATAATGATAATGATGATGATAGTAGTTTATAATGATGATGATCACCATATGTTAACATCTTTTGGTATGACGAGGTCGGGAACCATGGCGTGATTAACAAGGAGGCCTTTCATGATTGAATTTTATCGTGCACTATTGCACATATGTATTTATCTGAAGATCCTCTTGTGAAGCATGTCAAGACTGAAAACAAGTCATTCAATATATCCTAAATGACCCATTGATGTAGTACCGAATATCAATGTTAATGTTTATTTTGTTGATGGTGCTGGATGGTGTCAACCAAGCGAAGTGCCATTTCAAATCGACCCAGAACCAGTCACTTCCCACTCGAAAACGTCAATGTGTGATTTTGTATCAAAGTGGGTGTTCAACTTGACACAAACAAAGTATCTAAGGCATGGTTCGATCCTCTTGTTACCGTCATCGCCTATCGCCTTTTTGGTTTTGACTCCGAGACCATCAATGGTACGACGCAGAATATGTAGAGGGCGTCATGGAAAATGATAATTACATATAAAATTCTTTAGAATACGCCCACATACAGAGTCAGACGTATCCAAGTGAACAAACCCGATAGGTCCTTTTTGATAAATCCAATGAAATCCTTTTATGACTCATTTATCTGTTTCTTTTGAAACTAATGAGAATCGGGAGAAACAAGGCAAAGACAGTATGAGGACTGTACTTACGTATACGAAATGTCAAGCTAGCTTCCCAAGTTGTTATACTCGCTATTCATGGCAAGAAAAATCCCGTTTCCTGGGGCTTAAAATAGTGTTTGTATTAATTAAAATGCACACATTTCCAAATATTCCAAATCCTTTTTACATGTATGCCTAGTTTGGTGTCGTTTACGTCAGTGTCCATACCGTCCACTATCCTTGGAGGATAATGGTGACGTAGACGACAAAAACGACAACGACAACAACAATGTGCTGGATTGACTTTAAGAAAGCATATGATTCTGTCTGTTTGGGAATTTTTCGACATGTTGTAGAAATTTACGTCAGTGTCTTCATCGTCCACTATCCTGGAAGGTGTATCTTGCCACATATGTTAGCGGGTAGAGACACAAAACCAAATAAAGACATGTACATGTGTATGCATGCAATTTGGAATAATACGGACAGTTTACAATCCTACACACATTTCCACAGTAAGCCATGTTAGATCATGTTTTCACTGCTGTTTTATGTATGAGAACACAAGAAAGTACGTATTTGTCAGTCATTCAAATCTCGTATCTATTTTTAGTATAAATCGTTAGGTGAGTGAGTGTGAGTTGTCAATTTCAGGTGCTTAAAATGCACTTTAATGAATCCTTGGAGTCTGTAACCTTTAGAAACATTGTAATGTTATTGATACGAAAATCAGAAGAAATGCAGTAAAGCATATATTTTGTGACCACAAGTAGCATGTTCGAGGTAAAGATTACGCTATGTTTACAATCAAAAGCCTGACAGTGATGACATTTCTTCAAAACATGACAAAGTCCCTATCAGTCACAACATGAGAGATATTTACCACTAATCTGTGTACCGAACTCTCGAACCTACTTTCCGATCACGACCGCCTGACCACAAGAATACATATAGATTTGGACCTGTGAAGATCAGGGTTAGAACAGATCTTCAGCAACCAACGCTTATATTAAATGGTGACTATGTTTGTCGTTAGAGGCGACTAATGGGATCGTGTTGGTTGTCAGGCTGACTTGGTTGATTGGATGCATGTCATCTTATCTCAATTGTGTGGATTAATGCTCGTGGTGTCAATCACCGGATTGTCAGGTCCAGACTTGATTTTTTTTGCATGACCTGCGTCATATAGCTGGCATATTGCTGAGTGAGACGTTAAACAACAAAACAAACAAACAAAGCATATAAATTTCGCAGCTTATTTCAAATTCGAGATAAAAATACAAAGCGCCATCTCGAGCTCGGATTCGGTCCCAATCTGACTTTACGATAGAACTGTGTAGCATGATATCGAAGTTTGAATTTGCCACCGTGACAGCTTTAAGAAATCTTAATTAGAGTTTTACTTAACTGTAAACAATTCTCCTCAATACAGGATGAGGAATGCCAAATGGAGACAAAGAAAGGGATCATTTGTAACCTTGTCAAACTTAGTTTCATCCACAGAAACCACGGACTTTTTTCGCAAAACTAAAAATCAACTCAATCAGCTGTTGCCAATCCTTCACTTGTTGTTGTCACATTGTTTATTGATTATTACCTGCGAAACATATTTCATTTAGTCATCGAGATACATTTCAATTAGCCACACTTTACACCTGTTGTATTCTGAATTGATCATCTATGCAATCGTATTTCTATGGATCTATAATACACAGTCTGTTACTCAGTTTTATTTCACTTATTGACTTTCTACATAGGTGAACAGGGACATTTATTTTACATGCAAACAACGTGTTATTCAGGAAAATATAATTACATGATAGGGGTTTGTTAGTTGATTTATGCTTCCAAACAAACCACACGCAAGCTATTTAATCACAGAGATCGTTCTGTTCTGTATAAATGTAACAAGTGAACTAACCATTTCAGTGGATCTCTCAACATGGACAAACCTGTTGGAGATGTTCAATGAGAGAATGTTTATTTATTGAAGTAAAAATGTAGATTCTTTCTTTTGGTAAATACATGTACATGTAGCTGTACATCTTATAGATGTTCCAAGAGAAAATAATATAATATATATCTACCTATATACCACTTTATAGAGTCTCAGAAGGCAGTATGTAAAGAAAACTAGCTGCTCAAAGTGAAGCCCTTTTCCCTCTACATTGATGATACATCTATCTGTTAAAAGTTGATTTTGACAGCCCGGGCCAAATCAACACGTGTTAATAACTGTCCTAGCACTTCTTAAGTTACTTAACATTCTTCATATCTAAAGACTAGTATTTATCAACCTATATACCAATTTATTGTCTCATATTGGGGTAGTTAAAGAAAACAAGGTGCTCAAAGTCCTTTTCCCTCTACATTCTCAACATAGTCTCTATCAGAAGTGATTGACTTGTAGTGGGTCCGACTTGGGCTTGGCTGTCAAAATCAACTTTAAATGCATCTGAAGCTTAGTATTGTATCTACCTATATACAGCTTTATAATGTCACAGTACATCGTATTTAAAGTAAGTTGTGCAGGTTTACCTATCTAGGTTTTCTGTATGCTTACACATCATCACGTCATACTGTGTATAATTATTTTTTCTTATTCTAATACTGCTCCCATGTTTGTCAGTGGCCAGTGATAGTCTGTTTTCATGGAAAAGTATTTTTCATAGCAATTTCGACGATAAGTAGTATAGGTAATGGTGATTCTGCCGCAACCCCACTGGAGCCAGATTTATATACCTATACTGCTACTACAGAGGGAAAATGCTGATGCGATTCAACGATCGTCATGAGTCGTATTAAAAGAAACATGAATATTAATTAATAATGAATAAAATTAACTATCGCCCACGAGGATATTGGAAAGGTATAGGAGCAATACAAAAATTAGCCACTGCGGCTAAGGTATCTAAAGATGTGGCCAAGGATTGGTTAAAGAAACAAGCGATGTGGCAAATATACTTACCGGCACCACGTTATATACCGAGGAAGAAGTTTGATATTTTTACAACGAATGAAGTTCATCAGGCTGACCTCTTGTTTCTTCCCCATGATAAGGTAAGATGCAAAATACACTTTAACAGTAGTGGATGTGGCTAGTGGCTACAAGGAGGCTGAGCCATTAACCTCGAAAGATTCAACAGAAGTAGCTAATGCACTGAGCCACATATATAAACGCGGACCACTAAAATAGCCAAATCTATTTCAAGTAGATCCCGGTCGCGAGTTTAGCCTAAACAAAACATTAGCCCAAGAAACCAAGCTCTAGCTCGCAAACACCCCATACTCACCCCAATATCACAAAGAATAACTAACTACCTCAATGAACACCAAACTCAAAATCTTAAACAAAACTGCAAAAAATCAAATATATTCTAAACTCAAAATACCCAAAATAGACACAACGCTAGCAAACCAAATAAATAAACAAACCGACCCAAACATAGCTAAAACCACCACACTTGCATACATACACGAAAATTGGCCAAATTGGTGTCACATATACACTGACGGATCTTCAGACCCGATCTCCAACCACACAGGCTTCGGAGTCCACCACACAACCAGTTATATCCACATAATCTTACCGACTCCCAAACAACCAATCTATATTCACGGCAGAACGTATGGGCATGGCCTCAGCCCTGCATAACCAACAATCTAAAAACAACAATAAAATCCTAATTCTCACCGACTCCCTTAGTGGACTACAAGCCTTCCAAAACAAAAATACCAAAAAACGACCTAAATTAATAAACCAAATACTTAAAAGCTCCAACGACCCAACAAAAGCAGGCAAACAAATAACCTTCTTGTGGATCCCCGCCAACGTAGGAATTTACGGCAACGAAAGCGCCGATAAAGCAGCTAAATTATCTCTCAAAATACCAGACATAAGCCTAAACCTACCCATCTCAAAATCAGAAATTAAAAGTGTAAACAAACAAAACATAATCAAAAAATGGCATAATCAATATCAAAACTCTAATAGCCAAATCAAAAAAGTGCTCAGAAAACCACTAGCCAAACCTAAAATCCTACACCCCTAAACAAAAATTGTCAGATTAATTACAAAACTCCAAACAGGACACACTAACCTAAATAACCACCTAAAAAAAACTAAAAGGCACACCAAAGGCAACTGCCCCCACTGCAAACAACCCGAGACCACAGAACACGCACTCATCCACTGCACCCACTACCAAACAAACAGAACCACACTACAAACCACCCTCAATCTAAAGAAGGTTCCTACTCTAGATGAAATACTAAACCCTAAAAAAAACCTAGAAAACTTCAAGGCCCAAGACGTATTCCTAATCAAAACAGACCTAATTAAGCGCATCTAAAAACTAATTAATCTACCAATCCAAAATCCAATAAACATACAAACACCCACCTCACCCGGCTCCTTTAGTTCCCTCCTACACCCACCTCTGCATTTATTCCAAATTTAAAAATTCCAAAACTTCAATATAAGCAACCCCTAAAAGCCCCCTCTTGGGTTGCACACACCACTTTCACCCTTTTCGGAATACACTAAATGGTCTGGCCAGGCGCACGTTAAATCTTCTATATCAGTCACTTAGTTGCGAGTTTATGGGATCAGTAACTAAACTGTTAACAAAGCACGATGTCATAATCAGGCAAGTAGCTAGGTTACCACTACAGCTAACTTTTACGTAACCCATCACCCTGTACATCTGCCTCATTAAAAAGTGATTTATCAAACTACCAATTGCTGATTTTGTTATCTTTTAATTTTCACTAATCCATTAATATGCCACCCCAATTATCTTTTGATCTCCACTAATCCCTAAACGTGGCACCCCAGTAGTATTAAACAGAAACAACCGCTAACAAATTAGTATATACCTATGTACATAAACCCATCAACGGTTTTTGATTTAGCATATGTTAACAGAAGGGTTTACCATGTCAGTGTCATTCTCCAAACACATACGGTAATTATGTACTTACATCTAGGCCCATAATGTCCAGTCTCGCACAGTTTAACAGTGCACGCGGCTAATTTAATTACCTGGCACCTTTCACTTCCTCTCACCTGGTGGGTGTCACAAAGTTTAACGCAGTACAAAATTATAGAGTCGTATTCTATGCAACCACACCGCGTAAATCTAGCTATATTGCATAAAACCGTATCGAAACAATCTATATAAATCAATACCGGTCTATGTGATAATACCGTTCAGCTTACCACCATACAATGCAATCTGCAGCAATCTGCTTCCTCAACCGCACCTTCATGTATCCAGTCGCACACAGATTCCTATGCTATCTCGCAGAAGAGATGTATATCAACTGGGAGCTTTTTAGACACCTGTACTTCCATCTTAACGACTTCAACATCGAAATAGTGAAGCTGCATGAGGCTTTTGAACTACTAGAACGCTTCTACATCAGTGATGAAGAAAAGAAGGAACGGTAAGTGCTAACACACCTTATTGCATCTTGCAATCTTATTTAACATATTAGCAAGAGCCCCGCCATTTGTGTGCTTTATAATGTGTATGATGATCAATGTTTAAACACGGCTTCTTTTCATTGCAGCCGAAGAAGCACTACGGGAGATTTTCTGCTGAGCCTTCAGCTACCAGTACACAAAATGGCGTGTAATCACACACCCGTCAAATTAAGTCACAACACCCCACAGCGTGAGTGAGTGAGTGAGTGAGTGAGTTGGGTTTTAACGCCGCTTTTAACAGTATTCCAGTTATATCACGGCGTGTCAGCTTATTTTGGGAGGAAAGCCTGAAGATGCAGGTCTCAGACGTTTACCACTTCGGTGAAACCCACGAGCACAGGTATGGTGCTGACAAACCTAGAAACATAATTTAGGCGAAGCGAGATTCGAACCCACAATCATAGGTTTCTGGCGTGCCCAAGGGACGCATCTCTGCACAGCGAATCGCGACGCCTTAGATGACTAAGAGGGGGTTTTAGGGGCTGCTTATATAGAATTTGGGAATTTTGAGATTTGGAATAGATGTCATGTAAACTGACTTGATATGTTGAATAGCAGTCAGCGTGGTTGTAAATGCACAACTGACTAAGCCATCACTACTCAATTAAGTAATTAACAGACAATTGCAAGTGCTAATACCCACCAGCACTAATTGCCCTGTTAATCCCTAGTCCACAATGAGTTGACATTGAGTTAATTTTGCTAATTAGCTGTTTTTAGAGTAGCAAAGTAATAAACATCAAAGGTGGGGCAGGCTTTGATCATGTGTTCTGTAGAAGAGATATTATGTTTATTTAGGATTAGCTACATCCCTTGATGCTACCAAGGCAGCCCTTGAGATTATCAGACAGTTTGGCTGGACACAAACTGATGTCTCCCTTGCAGCACACTATGTGTCAGACAAGGACTTTGAACACTCTGTGCAGATGCATATCAATGCATAAAGAACATTGGGTAGATTCAATAATGCCACACAAGTCAAAGTTGGGTTTCACTGTACTTAGAAACAGACGATGGATCCAAAACTTTATAACAGTAATTATGATTAATTTAAATTTTGCCAAACCAATATTTTGGCAGATTTGCATGTTATTGTTATCTTCATTAAGATAATTTTCAAAAAAGATAGGATAAATGATAAAATATGATAATGAGTCATGAATTTTTGAATTCAGATCAGAACAAACAGGGAGGGTCACCCCAAAAAGTGAGAGTCTCTAGGGGAGGCTTTTGACAAAATGGACAATAAAATATAAAGTGCTTTGCATTTTCTTTCAGGGAGGGTAGTGTCAAAAATGAATGAGAACACACCGGTAATACATGACCGGCCCCTTTAATGTAATATACATAGTTTTTAGTTGATGGTTCAGGTTGTACTTTTCAGTTGAATTTCTTATCACTGTCTAAGATGGACTACCAATTAACGGTAGATATTAAATATCCATAATAACATAGATAAATACCTCTACAGTCTCATCCTAATTTGTCAAAATTTGAATTTCAATATAGCTTCCATTAATGAAGTAATGAATTTTGAGAGAATATCTATTGTCTGAATTCCTAATGTACTTTCTTTTGTATTTGGTGTGCTAGGGTAGCCTAGTGGGTAAAACAGTCTCTGAAACCCGGGTTCAATTCACCACATGGGTACGATGTGTGAAGCCCATAGCTGGAATATTGCTAACAAACTGCATGAAACTATACCAACTCACTCGCTCATTATGTTGTATTTTGAGATCACTGACATGACATGTGTTTTGATTATTATGAATAGTTCTGTTTTTATGTATAAGAACCTATGTAACTTAGTTTTGCATTGTCCTGTTTACCTTTCCTTACATTTTGATGTAATGCAAACATTCAAGCAAAATTCAGATGAACCTTGCGGCGCTTATGTTATTGTTTTAGAAGACCGGATACATTTTTGTATTTTCAGAACACTTTTCTGTTTGCAATGGCTTATTTACATGTTCAAAGATTGGTTAAATATCAGTTGCAAGATAAATTGTCAATACCTCACTGTTCGAGAAAACAACTTTAAACATTTGTAAATATGTGTGTGTTTCATAATTTTTGACTGACAAGTTTCTAAAGATGTTATGAATTGTTTCAGGTACCTGGATTTCACAGTCTGACACCAGCTACATTTAAGAAGATCTTGCTCACACAATTCAGACAAGGGACTCGCCGGATGATGAACAATCCTCACGATAACAACCAACAGATTCACCTCAGAAAGTGATGATTCTGAATGAATTATGCCACATCAGTGTTATTGTAGGTGGTTTTATTATGACACTAATGAAGTCTGAATGAATTTATGCCAAAGCACTGTGACTATGTCCAGGTTGTGTACACTGATGCTGACTATACAAATCTGAATGACTTTTGTGGTTTACTGCAGAAACATAATTGACTTTAGATATTCTTCTTCAATGAAATTCTTCTGAGATTTGACTAATTTGTTTATTTAGAAAATGGCATTGAAGCGTCTGTTCTGTAAGGCCTTGCAAACACCACTGGTTACTTTATGCTAGCTCCTCTTCTTGCTTGATCAAATTTCATTGTGATATGTACCAATGAAATGCCATATAATCAATCAATAAGAATTTTTTCCAAAAACATTATTTGTTTTGCTTCATTAGCATAAAGAAATATAATACTGATCAGCCATAACATAGGTGCTGAACAAATATTAAATGCCCTAATGCCCTGAATGTTTTCCTACTATAAATACAGCTCACTTAACAAAAGTTGTAGTTCCACCTTAGTAGACAAATGACATTGATATTTTTTCTGTACTTTATTTAGGTGTTTTCTATGGATGCCATTAGTCTTATGCACCAATTTGGGAGAACGGAATTCTGTTTCATATTCCCATGAAACTACACTGTCCCGATATAATAAGTACTGATACCGTTCCAAACTAATATTTTAATCTCACAAGGGCCAAATGCCAAAGCACATAGCCAATGACTTTCCATTTTTTTCTGAGTGAGAATGCTGTTTTGCCACTTTGAGCAATATTGCAACAATATCATGGTGGCGGACACCAGCAATAAGCTTCACACATTTGTACCCATGTCACGAAACACCTTGTGAACAATGCATGCCCACATATCTCAGTTTGAGGAGGATATTTACAACTAATATAACACAGAATATTACAACAGCTATCGGTAATGCACAGGGTAACATTAACCAGAAACAAGACATGAAGAAAATTTGCATCCGGATACCTTCTGGAAACCTTTCGGAAACCTTCCAGATGCCTTCAGCAACCTTCAAATGGGTTGGTATTTTAAAGATAACTTTTTTATGTGTTTCACACTTGAGTGAACAAAATGCACCCCCAAATTTTGACATTTTTCATTTGAAAGCCCGGGCCAAGTCGGAACAAACACTTCTGACAGAGATTTTCTTAAGAAAATACAGTAAAAGAGTTTCACTTTAACGGTGCAGTTTTCTTTAAATGCGATACACTATGGCATTATAAAGTGGTATATAGGTAGATATTACACCGATCTATAGATGTAAACACTGTACTGTGACATTATAAAGCTGTATATAGGTAGATACAATACTAAGCTTCAGATGTAAACACATTTGATGATACATCTGTGTGTTTAAAGTTGATTTTGACAGCCCGGGCCAAGTCGGACCCGACACAAGCCAATCACTTCTCATAGAGACTATGTTTAGAATGTAGAGAGGAAATGGCTTCACTTTGAGAACCTTGTTTTCTCTAAATACCGCGATCTAAGACGCTATAAAGTGGTATTTATTTGTTTAGATATAATACTAATCTATAGGTGTGAATCCATTTCATGTTACATCTGTGAGGTTTAAGTTGATTTTGACAGCCCGGTCCGAGTCAGACCGAACATTTGTGAGACTGTTGAGAGTATGAGGAGCAGAGGTCTACTTTAATCAACGTGTCTGCTTTATATACGAAGAACAGTGACATTATAAAGTGGTATTTATTTAGATATAGTACGTTCCTATAAATATAAACGCTACGCCGACAGATGAAAATTTGTATCTCGATAGCTAGAAGTATTTGGTACGTTTCAAATCTTATTTCGTTTAACGATTTTACCTAGACCAGCGACGCTTACCAACAACACTGGTTTTCAAGTGATTTACTCCGAAATACTTAATTATGGTGCCCGTTTTTGTTGGTGGCTGTTCAGTAATGTCATGTGTGTATGTTGCATCAATAATATGTAGGTATGATCGCCGCCAATGATGTAATTAGCCAATAACACTTTGGCCCGTCTTGGCCCGACCCGACCTGACTTTTAGGCAATGCCGTCTTCGTTGAGTCAAGTGAAGGATACGATAATAAACTCTGTTCAGATTCATAAAGAGGAAGAAGCGGTCTATTTGAAAACAGCATGATGACGTTATCAACGAAAAGGTGAATTATTACCTGATTACAAACATATAACCACATAGAAAGGGATACTTATTAACTACAGTAATTATCCTAAACTCGCTATTTCCCGATAATACACAGACCTGGTTGATATGAACAATCTTGAACTCGTACATGACGATGCGACTGCATACGTGAGACGTGAGACGGGTAATGGCGGGTGACGGTCAGTTAACACAAGTTGTGATAAGAATAATATGAACATTAGAGTCACGCCGTGAACATAAGAGTCACGTCGAAGTTGCCTACCAGTAAGAAGGATAAAAAACATTGACGAGTCGTACCGTTCGGATTTCGATCAAGCTCGAGATGTAACATTATCCCCTAATTCGACAAGGATGGAAATTGGACTTTTATAGTCAGTTAACGCCCATGCCTGGGAACATGGTCATTGCCTGACACTGGCCATGGTGTATTTTTCCTATGGTTTCACATAAAGACAAAGAGACATCAGATAAGATAAGACTTTATTATCCTAAGGGAAATTCGCATTGCACAGTGTCTTTGCACAAAAATGTGAAAAAAAAGAAAATATGTTATAATGAAATATGATACTTACTTATGTCTTGGCGGGTAAAAATATGTAGAGAATTGAACACTATCACAGTGACGACAAGGAATGGTATTTTTAAGTATGTATCATCATCATTTTCAGCCCAACGTACAATTAATACAATGATAGTATCTCGAACACGAGTGCAATTATGTACAAATGTGAAGATAGAGACTGATGGCATCTTAAATGTAATCTGCTAAATGTTTAAGAAAGCATACATCGGAGGACTGCAGCATTGTTAGCAAAGTGTACCTTGGGTTAACATAAGTATGGACATTGAAAAATGGGAAATATTTTGAACGAAGACTGAGAAAAAGTTATATTCTTGATATTTGAAACCCATGTTTTCTCCCGACTGCATATAGTTCAACTAACATATCGTAACACCGTCTGCTATATCTTCCTCGAGACATACTGAGGAGTTTAAAACAGATATCTCACACATCTAGTGAACATATCAATACCATAACGACCACATTCCCCTAACACTGCAACGTTTGCATCCTTTCAACCAACTCCGAAACAAATTTAGAAAACTTAGCTAAAACAAGTTTGAGAAACACCTGTTAATTAGGATCCAAGATCTGTGTTCCATAAATATTCCGTTTAATCTGCAGGTCAAACAATACCTTTGGAGAAATATTTCACAGTTTATAACTTAGCTTCACTAGCTTTGGACACTAATGTCTGACCAGCTTTCGACCAAAACAATCAATTTGGATAAATAATTCCTAAATAGTTATAATTATATAAGTCAATTATTGTTCACCCGAAAAAACATAGGAACATATGGTACAAGTCAAAATGGGGAATTGGACATCATTTTTGTCACTGATGTGCCAATATCGAAAATGTCCTCCATATGTCTGCAATAAAACGTTTTGAAAGCATTACTGATTACTTGAAAATTGTAACTGGGCATAACTGGTAAGACCTGAAAGCGCTAGCCAATTGAAACAGTGTTAATCTTACTCCACTAATTTAATCTTGATTATAATTATTCACTGTGTATGCGTGCATTCGTGTGTGCGCGCACCTGTGTGTGTATGAGTGAGTGAGCTTAGTTTTATGCCGCTTTTAGCAATATTCCAGCAATATCACCGTGGGGAACACCAGAAATGGGCTTCCGTGACGAGCGGTGTGTGTATTTCAGTGTATTTTACTGTACAATGGCTTCGTCTTCTATTTATTGACATATCCGTTTGAAGTCCCCAATGTATGGAAAATGAGGCTATAAACGTTGTAAATCAAGGCGTCGTAATCACTATTCTTGGTGTATTTTATGAATAGACTTTAGACACTTTTTATGTGAAATAAAAACATAAAAACGTTTGAAGTCACGATTGTACAGCAAGTAAGACTTTAATAAACACTGTCTCCTTACGAAATGATTCCACTCATTATTATAGCGAAATGTCTAACGTTTGTGCGAGATTTCATGGCGCTTTAACAGGGAAAAGATTTTTACTTTTGACGCCAAACCAACATAGAAACACAGTGACTTTGTATTCCCAGTTACTTTTAGCTTTTTAGTTTACTGTTAACTTTTGGACTTTTAACAGAGCAGTTACACATAGATTACGGCGCTTTACATACTGCAGCAGTACCTGATTTCTTACAATATGAAGTTGAAAGTATACATAGTGGAAAGTGAATTGACAAATATACATCATATGATATACCCTACCTTGTTTTGGAACATCAACCTGGCTTCGTGACGACGGCTAAGCAGTCTATCCTGTTCATGAGATCCTGCATTATATATACGTTAAAAGTAGGTTCGTCAACAGATGTGTATATAATCGAAACTTTTCATTTGTTTAGCGTGAATTTGAGTGACGTGCAAAAAAGATGGGAGCCAGTCGATTTTTGAGGGGGCGCTTCAATTTCGACTCGTAAACAACTGCCAGGGAATGCTACCACATCTATACTGCCCCAATTGTGTGAAGGCGATGCAGGATTATTACTGAAAGGAACATCAGAAAGAAACAGAAAGTACAGTTAGTACGATTTACGCTAACACGAATATATGTGACAGCCCTGACACCTTTGATACCCGGCCCCCGAACGAGACACTACATCTGATAAGATGAACGCGGGAGACTGTTACCCTTATTTAGCAGTCTTTAGCATCCTTGTATAGCTCGTGGAATACTATCCCAGTCCCCCCAGACTGTTGAAAACTCGTCGAATGCTTTGTCACAAGAAAAATACGCACATCTGCTGTCTGTGTGGAGTAATCAGAACATCAAACTGTCCCTTCTCGACACTACTAAGTCAGTCATACAACACTCACTGTACTCTCTCTTTGATTATCTGACTCATTCAATAGCACCTTTGAGCAAATCCAATCTGGAAATTGGCGTGATATAATTTTTTATCATATGATGAGTAGGTTTCTCGGCAAGATAAAGGCAACGGATAAAAACGATATCAGTTGGGGTCATATGCAGACAGAGATGCAAATATCAAAGATCAAGTAGGGACTACTTTCAGTGTTTATATACAAACATGGCGTCGCCCTTGTCATTCGGCAATCGAGTCTGAATTAACCATCGGGAATCTGGATAAACTCCAGAGATAATTGCTATCATTATCAAAAGAACAGTCTAATATACTTAAAATCAGTGTCTAGCTGTGACGTAGCTGAGGCATTTTATAAGTTTTGGCAACTTTGGAGATATAAATTTTGAAACAATTTTGCGAGGGCACTAGGCCTAGCCAAGCGGGACCAGTAGCCATATCTGTGCTTGTAGACCTCTGCGGCTTGAAACCTATCCCACAAATTAAAATATACTGAGTCAAATTAAAAACTTCACATTTTTAAAAGTAATCCCAAGCACGAGAATCTGATGGCACACAAGTTCAGTAGCGTGTATGGCCACCATGTGCGTTGACAACTGCCACACAACGCCTCCGCATGGACCTCGTAATGCTTGTGAACACATGATTGGGAAGACGACGCCATTGTTGCTGCAAAATGGTGCCCAGATCTTGCAAATTCTGTGGTTGGTTCTGGAGAGTGTGCAGACTTCTGCCAAGAGCTTCCAAGACGTGTTCGATGGGATTGAGGTCGGGAGACCTTGACGGCCAGTCCATATAACGTTGACTCCCGTATTCTGAAGGAAATTTCTACTTGAAGGTGAGCAGTTCTCAGACTGTTTCGAACAGTTTGCGAACTCAGTCTTACCCTAAACAGTTCATTTCTGGTTGATGTAGCCGTAAAAAATGGTTACGGAGGTGACATAAGACAATCTGACGATCCTCTGCATGTGACGTCAGACGTGGTCGACCTGGCCGAGGGCGATCAGCACTGGTACCCGTTTGCTGTAGACGCGTCTGTAAATCATAAACAGTCTGTCGACTACAACCCATCGTCCTTGCGACTTGAGCTGCGGACGTCCCCGTCTGCAACATGCCGATGGCACGTACACGTTGCACATTTGAAAGGTGTGGCATGACAAATGGCCGTAAAGACTTTGTTTTCTTGTGTTTTTCTTTTTTTGTTAATGACTGCTAACAAGTATGGCTGAAAACACGTGCGGTATTATGGCCACGTGACCAGATGCACGTGAAAAAAACACTTTTGCCACTATAGTGCTGTGCACATGATTTTGATCGATTCACCTGCACAAAAACGGATGTTATCTGAACACAATACGTAGCAATTACTGTTTAAATACACAACAAGGGCCCACAATGATAACTGGTCAAAATGATAAAATTTTAGGATTGTGAAGCTTTTAATTTGTTCAGTATATATCCTGGTCCTCCGAATTGTACCATATTTACTGCATGTAATAGATGTCTATTTTCTACAACATTTCTAAGTAGCTTATCCCGTGCTGTTAGATTGCCCTTACAAACATCAGCATTTAAATCGCCCAAGATAAAAACTGTTCCTAATTCACACAGATTATCATATATATCAATCAGTTAATCAAGGGCATTACAGTATACAGAGTTTAACACATCTGTAGATGGTAGTCGACAGGCTATTACACCAACATCACAGTAGCCTGTTTGTGACAATTTAACACTTATTGCATAATCCGAGCTTATAGCTATTGGAATAGCTTTCCACTTGGTGTGTGGTCAACAGAAACAGTACAAGTGCAATAGACAGGCAAAGAACACTAATTCATTTACGATAGTTTTTTTTAGTTTCAAGCAACAGTTACAGACAACAATTACTATTGTACTTCAATTCACATTTACAAAGTTTCTGAATTCTCAAATTTCTATTATAACCACAATTACCAAATGACTCGCGTGTCGAATGATGCTGCCTATCCTAACTCTTAAGCCAAACTGAATAACAACGACACATGGTGGTCGACACCTGGCGAACATGCATGCTTTTTTTTGCTTTTAGATATGTATCCACGAAGTAAAGCAGTGTGTTTCACACACAGGAACGAAACAGAACTACCTGTTCGGAAACATAACATACTCACAGCAATACAATCTGTGATGACAATATCCTAATGTCCATATCCCCCTCCTTGATAGAACGGAGTCTGTCAACACAAAATAGTAACCAACTTTCCACAATCGAAATAATATCCTCGATCACATCCACAATCGTATCTTTTTGGTCAAGGTTCTGTCACAAAATTGTATATCTCACATTGGATAGATTCTCATGTTAAATCCATCAATCTTACAAATGTTCACATTTCGAATGTCAGAATAGAATCCATAGAATCCTGTGTTGTCCTTTTGTTCAATGGCATCTGGTACTTTATCAGCTAATGCTGTCCGTTTCAAGAGGGCACACTTTCGTCACTGGTCTAGTAGTGTGAGTGTGTTAAGATTTAACGTCGCATTGGCATTATTTCAGCCAACGTTTTTTTCACAAGAAAAGATACCCATTTATACAAAATATACAATTTTGCATGTTTAGTATTTCCAAAATATACAATTTTGTTTAGTTGGTATTTCCAAAACTATACAACTTTGTATATATGGTTAGATTTTACCACTGCTTCATTGAATTTCTTCACCTCCTATAGAAGGTTTCACATAATATGTGGTTGCAAAGTTTACTAATGATACCGAACAGTATTATTATTTCATGTGACAACAATGCTTTAATACTATTTTCATTATGACAACTATATGATGTTATGAAATAATTTGTATTTCGTTATGTTTTACATAAGAAATAGAAGATTTGTACAGATCTTAATAACAGTTTGATCAATATAAAATGCGTACGACACCTTTAGTCAGAATTAGTCAAGGATGGTTAGTTAAGAAATAGTTACCTGTTTACCTTTCATTAAAGTGGAACAGACCAAGTGGCCAGAAAGCAGACATTTTGAGAATTTACAGGATAAGTTATGCACTTTTAATCAAATCATACACCAGAAGTAAAATATTTTTACGGGATATATTTATTTCTTATTAACTTTAATGTGGAACATACCACTCATACAGTGGGCGGAAAAGTTATCATAAGAAATTATATTTTTTTCATTATCAGAAAGACACTATATATACAACATAAACTGAAACGAGTGCTATCACACATTTTGATGTATTTCATTAGATCATTGCAAAGGACACTATTCCTCAAAGTTGTTGTTCTTGCTTTGCTTTAAGTGTTTAAGTGTGATCGTCTTCTGTCTGGGCCACTTTGGCTGACCTGTCTCCTGTGGGACTCGTGTGTGAGTAGGGTACACATCTATTGCGAGTTTTAGCATTCATAAAATTTATGCTTGTGATGATCCCATTATTATATATATATATATATATATTTGCATTTTTTTTCTTTAGCTGCTCTGTGTACATATGTTAGAGTAGCTATCTCTCAGAAATGTAGGGAAATTTTGTTTGTTTGGCCTTCGCTATTACTTATCTACGACAAAGCGGATCTAACTGCAATTCTTGTTTAAACCGAGCAAAGTATGGTCTTGACGCTCCAGGGAATTGATTCAGGTTGCAAAATATAGGCGCACCTTGTCATTGCGATCCTAGAGAATTCCTCAATGTAATATAATACTGTACTTATAGTGGGTGAGATTGTACTCAGGTTATGGAGCAGTTTAATCTGTGTAACAATATATTTAATGAAAATGATGCAAAACAACCTCAACGATTTGTTTTTATTAATCTTCTTAATTTCCTATGTTCTATATCACTGAACAAACTACTCTGTGCTAACAACACACCCCCCACAACCCGACACAGATCAAACGCCACTTACACAATCATAATCTGGTTGATCTGTATCACTTAACGAGTTTGAATAGCTTACTCTGCCCACAGTCGAGAGCAGCACAGTAATTATTAGTTTAGACCAGGCGAATACACTGGTCACACTTGACTGGTCTGTCTGATGATTTGGTCACCTGCCAAATGGGATGTCTGACAATTGGAAGTTATTTTATGAACGCGTCACGTGTTACAAAAGAGATGACCATTATCTAAGTAAAATACTTCTAAGATCATAAAAGACATAACATTGAATAAAGTGAAATTCATTTTCGACAAACTTTTATGAACAAATTTAAAACACATCACATATCTAGATGCTCGTCAACCCGTAGTCCCAGATAACGATATGATTCTACATAGACCAGTGTTTGCCCAGCGTAGAGGAATCTGGTTAATCTGTATCACTTAACGAGTTTGAATAGCTTACTCTGCCCACAGTCGAGAGCAGCACAGTAATTATTAGTTTAGACCAGGCGAATACACTGGTCACACTTGATTGGTCTGTCTGATGATTCGGTCACCTGCCAAATGAGACCAACGTAGCCATTACACCTTTTTACAAGATGGAAAACATCTTTGCTGTTAGTGATTACATATAAAGACATCTAACCAATTCACAGGCTATACGTTGTAGAACAGAATGCTATGCCAAGTCATTCCTACCTGATACAATTAATAATTGGAATAGTCACCGGAAAAAGAGGATTATTAAACTTGGAGAATGTTATATTCAGTTAAGCCATGATACCAGATTTTGTCACTTTAAACTTCCATCGGCTTAAAAAATACATCTCAGATAACACATCATGCATGCTCTTGTGGCTGTCACAATGGTACACTGCATTAATTTTTTCACATGCCCCAACTACAATATATTAAGAAACGATTCTATTCTAAAGGTTGAGTGAGTTTCTAATCAGTGGTTTATTGGAACAATTTTAACAGTGCCTAATTTAGCTATTTTGAACTCGGCCATGTACATCCGACGTTCGGGTGGATTTGCACATATATAATAACTAGTAGTAAGAATTAATACATACTTTGAGACACGTATTAAGTATTAAACAGTTAAATAGCTTTTACTTAGGAAACCCCTTTCCATCAACCGCACTGTTGACCTATCTTTTTTGTTCTGTTTTGATGTATTGATGTATTATTTAATACAATATGTATATCTCCCGTCATCCCAATGTTAATAAAAGGAAGCTTGGTGGGTACTTTTGGGATATAGGAAATGAATACAGACTGCCATATTGTCTGAATGTCTTAACAATCACCGGGTGTGACCACGTAGACAGGATATCATTCGGATTTCTCATAATTAATCCATGAGCATGCTGGGTATTGTAGCCTGGGGATATTAAATGTAAGTTTGTTATCAGAGGAGATTGATAGTGAACTTTTAGTACCAGTTAGATATGATATCTATATGACTTCTTTCTGTTTGACAAAGGATTAAGGGTATATGTGTGGGTAATCCTTTCACGCTGATGAAAGAAAGTCACTCTTCTAGTTCATGTAATCTACGTCAAATAAGATCAGAACACATTATTACAACATACTCAGGATACCAATAACAACGAAATGTACAAATTAACAAACATGATCAATATTATTATTACATATTAATGCCATGTATGTAAATATAGCTATATAAACATATGTTTAATTTTTCAGCTTGTGTGAAGTCGTCTATAAATACAAGAAAACGTATATTTTCCCAAAATTATATTACCCTCAAAAGGGCAATTATATTTATGTTACATTTTTTCAGTCTTTTTTTTAATTCGAATTACGTAACATTTATGTTACTTTGATTTTATTAGACCCATGTTGTTGTTACAGACCCAGGGATTGACTAGGTTCATTACATGTCATAAAAGTGCCGGGACATGTGGTGGCAATACATTCTCTAATTAACACCTGTCACAAAGGGACGGGCAATTTGGGTTTGTCCTCAGGGAATGTGTTATGCAATTTGTGTATTCACGAAATAACATTCAACAAATTATGTACATGGTCCTGTGATGTAGGATTGATGCATTCGTACTTCTTATAAATAAATGAATTGCATTTTTTTTCTTAACCGTGTGCGAAATACGCATAATGTCGGAAAGCGCAAGTTAAATACTGACTTCATCCCAAAATAAATCACAAACCCTCTCTTATAATTTGTATATTATTCTATATTTTAATTATGTAAATCACGTTCCTGTCACTTTTAATTATTTTCCCAAAGATCAAAGATTAAAGCAGTTATCAAGATTTATTTTCCATATCTTTAGAAATACTTAATCTTTACATTGAAACAGCCATCATGATGTATTATTATTATTATTATTATTATTATTATTATTATTATTATTATTATTATTATTATTGATGTACATATGGTTTGCACCCAACCATGCGCGTGCCAAATTATACAGCGTCAAGCTTTCAGAGCGCCAACTAAGTTTTCCAAAGTAGAAATTAAGCCAAATGAATATATATCAAGTTTCCTTTAGCTAGAACATATGCATGCTGTTGTTTTTTTACAAGGTAATCTTCGTTCTCTCATTGATAACAATATTAAAAGAACAAGTATTATAAAATATAATACGGGAATATATTACACACGTTATTTACGCATCCGGTTGCTCATAATACAATGCTAGTAAACAATATTTTTGTTCCAGGGAGTCAATACCAATTAGACCAAGCCAGCTCAACATCTCATTCACTTATAAAAGACAACTTCATCATAAACATAGTCATCATCGGAGTATTAACAGTTTTTATGTGTGACGCTACATTCCCCGTTACAGTGCAAGTATCCATGATAGAAAACGTATGATGTCTGGAAACGTAAGATCCGACGATTGTGTTATGAATAATAATAACGGCATGTTTGATGCTGAACGCTCTGAACGAAAACAGGACCATCCGCCATTGTAGTCCGGCAACACAATATTTTCGTAGTATTTTTAAAAAATAATCTTTGATAATATTTTGTAGATGATTTTTGCAAGGACTACCGTTTTACAAAACGCGATTTTCCGCGTTTCCGCCGAGATTTCACATTATAACAATGTATATCTACAATGAAACCGACAGCTCAGAACAAACCAAATTCAACACTTTTAAGTAGTGATAAAATAGTTTTCATCCTCTGTGCAATCCACTCTGTTGGCATATGTGCACGAGAGCATGTTACAAAACACATCGCGGCCTCCCCGTAAAACGAATCCAAGCTCAAACACTTTCAATACAGAAGTTACCGCCAATGCAATCGCCCCCGACAGCTAATCCTCTCTGTGCATTTGACCATAAAGTCTACTCACATACCAAGCACCGCGCCAGGAAAAGTACCAGACGCCTCAACCGCCCACCCGTCAATATCATTGCAAGGACAGTATGTACTCCCGCTAACAGTGTGGAGTACTAATTAAACATTCCAGTAATGTTACCCGCCACTATATCAGTTTTTTGTAACTTGCTGATACTATTTTGCACATACAAAACAGATATAGAGCAATACATAGCAATTATCATCCTTTACCAACATATACAAAGAAACACAGTGCTCAACTTAAAACACTTCAATTTGCACATATATAATATTTATACACAAATACATAATAATTATCTCCCTTTACCAATATATACAAAGAAAACAAATTTGGATACACCATATATACAAATTTGTATATTTTTGTATATATCATCATTCCAATCTTGTATATCCTTTGGAAATATCATCTTTCCAAAGGATATACAAGCTTGTATATATGGATTTTTTCTGCAGTGAATTTCTGACGACATACACCAGAAAAAAACATTGCCAAAATGCAATGACCAGCAATGAGTGCTGACCGTTCCGCCATAAGACATGGCATGATCGGGAGACGTCAAAGGCCACTCACTGCGTTAGCCTAGTTGGACCAGTCGCTGCAAGGGGAGTGTATACTTAGTGAGGTGAAATGGGGTTTAACGTCGCATCCAAGATTATTGCACTTATATAACAACGTGCATGCACGTGTATGTATGTGTGTGTGTGTGGCTGCTTGTACTAGTCCGGACTGATGCCGATTTATAGCGCCAGCACACTGAGATACCATGTCGCAGTTTAACATCAGACACAGTATACTGACTCTGAGCCGACCAGTCCCTGTTTTAGCCCCTTAATGCTGAGCAACAGACAGGGTAACAACAATTACAATCTTTAAACGTCTTTTTGTATGACGCGGCAAGGGATCAAACCCCGGACCTTCCGCTCTCCGGGCGGGCGCTCTACCACTATATCACGGAGGCGGTGTTGTATACTTAGTAATGATTGTTAACTTGACATGGGGTCACGCGCACACACATACATGTGTGGCTATTACCGATTTGGGAGACGCCGCATCCCAATTTCGTTTATGCCCCTCTTGACCGCCTCCGTGGTCTAGTGGTAGAGCGTCCACCCGGAGGTCAGGATTACACCCTTTTAAAAGACGTTAAAAGATGGCCCTTGTTGTTACCCTGTCTGGCGCTCGGGATAAAGGGGTTAAAACAAGGACTGGTCGGCTCGGAGTAAACTGTGACTCAGTGGGGTATTCATGTTAAACTGCGGAATGGTATCTCAGTGGGCTAGCACAATAAATCGGCATCAGTCCAGACTAGTACATTTGGTTTGGTGATTGGTTGTTTTACGCCGCACTCAGCAATATCCCTGCTATATGATGGCGGCCGGACTTGTACAAGCAGCCATACACACACATGCATGTACGTTGCTATATAAGTGCAAAAATCTTGGACGCGACGACAAACCTCACCTCACCTCACCAAACCCACCTCACCTCACCTCAATTCAACTCACGCCCCTCTGTCTCACGGCCCACTCCCAAGCTGATAAGACCATATACATCACCTATAAAATATTTCTAAGACTAAATTCGTTTCAATGTTTACCAAAACAATCTCGTTTCGAACGTTCAGTTAAAAACAATTTTTACCTTCAGGAAATCTTCACTGCAATTAATTATGAAGCTTCCAATTCATTTTATGAAAGAAGAAAAGTACCCGCATGCACGACACAAGACACAACAATGCGACCTATCTATGTCAGCTTTCAAGGTTTTCTTCAAATCGGTATCGATTCACACAAGCCCTTTTCATTACCTGCGTATGGAGCATTCGTGAGTCTGCCTCTCAAACATTCTCAATCAAATAGGTCGGAACGGCGGAGTAATTCTTTTTTCATCCCGACGTGAAACTCGAGGACACGAGTACTAATCTGATACAAATATATAAAGCAAGACAAGACAGGTAACATCCTTGTTCCAGTTTAGTGGACAAATGTATAAATGTACAAAACATTTATAGAGTGTATATGGTGATGCACTGTATCCGTTTCTTAAAACCATATTACCTTTAGATCTGCAGCAACGGTAACAACGGGTCTTGCATCAGTTCTAATATTATCTAGTTTTACTAATGAAGACAAAACCATTTCCTTAATTATGTCCTTAAAGCAGAGTCACTTGTTCTATTCAGACTGTGTCATAAGCTTTTAAGTTTATTAATAACTACATTATTGCCTTAAATAACATCCCCTTACACAGATCGCTAGGTCACGCGTTACCCAACCCGTGTGCATCCAGTTGGTCATTGGAGTGGAACCTGTCCGTCGCCCTTGTGGGACCCTGGTTTGGGTAACGCGGCCGACACTTGATTACTTTTGTAAGAAAATCCTCCAGACAGATCAGCCCAACAGTACATTGTCACGTATATCAATCACCCGGGGATTAGACTGAAAACAGCTTTAGTGGATCATGTTTGGGTGCTGTATCAAGGAGCATAAAAAGGAAAATGTGTCAGAACCAGTTTTCCATCTCATGTCATGAAATACATAGTTTTAGCACAGGGAAATTGGAAACCGATCCATGACAACAGTGGGGATTATGTTTTATAACATCAACAAGAAAAGCGGTCACTTCATCTTCAAATTTGATGCCAGAGATCTTCTGGTTTTCCAACTGTTTCTTGACAGAGAGAACAGACCACTTTAGTGTCAATAAAAACAATCAATGTGCTGAAGATCAACTCGTTTATTAAAGGTGAGGTGGAATGGGGTTTAACGTCGCGTCCAACATTATTGCACTTATATAGCGACGTGCATGTACGTTTGTTTGTTTGTGTGGCTGCTTGTACTAGTCCGGACTGATGCCGATTGATAGTGCAAGCTCACTGAGATACAATGTCGCAGTTTAACATGAATAACCCACTCAACACAGTATACTAACTCTGAGCCGACCAGTCCTTGTTTTAGCCCCTTAATGTCGAGCGCCAGACAGAGTAACAACAAGTACCATCTTTTAACGTCTTTTGTTATGAGGCGGCCGGGGATCGAACCCCGGACCTTCCGCTATCCGGGTGGACGCTCAACACGTTTATTAAAGAATTGATACGTTTGCCATGCAATGTGCACTTTTGCACACGTTCGCTTTCAGTATATTTTATATTCTTTGTAAAAGATGTTGGTTGGTTGGTTTGTTGATTGGGGGGTTTGTTGGTTGGTTGCATACTACTTCTCACTCACTGAATATGTAAATTTGCAAATCCTTGCAGGTGAAAGTGAGTTCTCTTGTTCCAAGTAAAGCATGTATTTAGCAAACAAACATCAATAATAATTGCAATCACCTGGAATGACACTTTTGACCTAAAAGTGAAAAGAGAATTTCCGCAATCCAGCGTCACATGATTTTATGCGAATATTTATCAATCAGCAGCAGTCGTGTTAACTCGGACGTTCCCGCGGCAATGAACGCTTACATCAATCGCTGACCTTTACAACAAGTCCGTACCTCAATGCAAAACGTCAACGCCAGGGAAAAACCATTATGGAGTATCCGACAGATTCCAATGGGAGCACAAGGCAAAATAGCAGTGAAAGTTAAAAGTATGGATTATGATAAATCAATGATGGCACCAGATGGTTACTGCTAAAATCACTGCTGTTCTACTGTTGGCTCGTCATCAAGGCTAGACTGTTCCTTGTGGAATCATTCATGCACTATCGTGGCGTTAGGACGAGACAACCTTATGTCTATGGTCTGGTACACAGACGTCCATGGCCGATCATTAACTTACGATTCACATCTATTTGTTTTGATTATGTCTCTATTTACACGTTAGCCTAATACCCGGTCGTGTGTGTTCATGGCACACCCGTTGGTCACACCCCTAAATGTGTGCAATAAAACATTTTGAAAGTTTTACTATGGCCTTGAACGTATGACGCTTTTTAAAATATTCGTCGAATAAACATTCGCTCTCTCTCTCTCTCTCTTATGTATGACTGTTTAATAATCTCATACCAACTTTGACTGGAGTAGGTCCAATAGTTTTACAAATATTGTAGTAAACGTCGGTGTCTTAAATTACCTTCCAGACTATAGCTGTCATATTGCTGAGTGCGGCGTTAAACAAACAAACAAACGACTTTAAATGTTTGTAGCTCTGACCATACACATCAGGTCGTATATCAATCTACAAACCTTCGATAAGTACTAATAGATCGGCCAATCTATTATTTAAGGTCATTAATTTTCTTCTATTTTACTTTCATTAATATTTTGGGTTTGGTGGGGGTGGTAGGGGTTGGATTATTTTGGAGGCAATTGCTGTTCCCGAGTGTGTTGAAAAAAGGGATTTATCCTCATGTGTGATAGTCTCATATATCATAAAGAAGGGCACTAAGATTAAATGACATTAGAACGTGTCAGTTTAAGTTTCTTTACGCTGTTGATAAGGTGCGCTGAATTGTTGATAAATGTTCAACGTGACCCCATACATAGTCAAGGATCTTGATTTGCATAAAATAAGACGTCAGCATTATTCCTTAGTCATCCAATGAGGCTCTAGCGGAGATCAATGTGTGTACCAATCTTCCCATTTTAAAATGAGCATTAAAACGATTTGGAACGAAGGAGGAGCAGTGAACTGGTAAAGCATAAAAAATGATGTTATCCATCTTCGAGAGTCAACAGCCAGTTCCTGAATCTGGTTCCAATTTTGTTTGTACATTGAATACACTTCATGATTAGTTGTTTGTCATGATAAAGCGTAATTTTCGTTCGCTTTTTCAAAAAGAACATTGACCCGTGAAGATCCGGGTAGAGAATAGGTCTTCAGCAACCATGCTTGCAGTAAAAGGAGACTATGTTTGTCGTAAGAGGCGACTAACGGGATCGAGTGTCAGGCTCGCTGACTTGGTTGATGCATATCATCGATCCCAATTGCGCGCGTCTATGCTCATGATGTAAATCACTGAACTGCCTGGTCCAGACTCGATTATTTACAGACCGCGGTCATATAGCTGGAATATTGCTGAGAGCGGCGTAAAACAACAAACAATCAATTCACTTCTCCATTTTCGTCAGTTCCAAGGTGTCAACCGCCTCCGTGGTCTAGTGGATATAACGTCAGCCCGGGGACCGGAAGGTCCCGGATTCGATCCCAGGCCGCGTCATCCCAAACGACTTTAAAAGCTGGTACTTGTTATTACAAGGACTGGTCGGCGCGGCATCAGAATACTGTGTCTGGGTAGGGTATTCGTCTCACACAGCGGCATGGTATTTTAATGGCTAACAACTATAAAATCGGCATAAGACCGGACTAGTACAAGCAGCCACGCACGTACGCACGCACGCACGCACGCACGCACGCACGCACGCACGCACACGCGCATGCACATCGCTATATAAGTGCAATAATCTTGGACGCGACGTTAAACCCCATTTCACCTCACCTCATCACCTTCGGGCATATTACACAAACACGTACAAAGGCAAGTCAATTGTTCACCTGAAAGGACGGAAAACACATGGTATAAGTCAAAACATTAAATCTTATCGGACATCATTTTTTACACTGCCGCGTCTAATTCGGACATGAACTACACATAAAGATTTGTGAAAGCACAGCTGAGACCTCGAATGTTTCAAACAACTTTTGAGGAAGAGTCGTATGATGCTCTCCGAAATCCTCACAAAGCGGTACTGTGAGCGGTTCGATCCCTGGCCGTGTCACACCAAAATACATTAGAATATGGTTCTTCCTTGGAATCGGCATTAATGGCATCAAACAAGGATTGGTCGGGTCAGTATACTGTGTCAACATGGGATATCTTTAACTCAAGAAATAATGGACATTATGCTCCTTCTCTTTGCTGATGATGTATTTTTTTCTATTCTCTAAATGACTTGCAAAAACAGTTAAATGTGTTACAGAGTTACTGTTCAAAGTGGTGCCTTGAAGTGAATCTAAAAAAAACTCAATGATGTAGTCCTTAGAAAAGGTGGTATTGTTGCAAAACATGTAAAATGGTTTCTTGGTTCATATGTCTTGAGTGTAGTCACTTACTATAAATATTGAGGTTTTATGTTCTCCTCTGGATTGTCATGGTCTATGGCATGTAGGCAATTAACTGAATCGAAAGCCATTATGCCTTTTTATAATGTTTCAGGAAAAATAGTTGTGTTTCTTTTTTCAAAACATGTGCCATTTTTGAAGGCAAAATTATGCCTATACTTTTGTATGGTTCTGAAATATGGGAAGCTGTATTACGCTGCAACTGAAAATGTTCACACTTCATATTTTAAATGTTTTCTAGGTGTTGGTAAGTTTGCCTCAAACAGAGCAATCCTTGGTGAAACAGGCCGTAGTAATATTTTTGTAGCCACCCAATTAAGGGTAATTAAGTATTGGATTAAATGCCCATATCAGTGTCACAAAATGTTATAGGCACTTCGTGATAATGGTAAAAATAATTGGGTTTCAGATGTGAGAAATCTATTATTTGTTAGTGGCTTTTCATATGTATGGATTCCCCAAGATGAGGGAGATCCACAGTTATTGTTATATTCATTTAAGCAAAGACTACAGGATATATTTTCTCAACATTGGCATTAAAGTATTTCTGAATCATTTTATCTTAGCAGTTACCGAAAAGTAAAATCATTGTTACAGACTGAAATATACTTAACTTATCAGAGCTAAATGTAAACTTAGAATTTTATTGCACAATTTTAATGTAAATGTATATCGCAGGTCCAAATACTGTGATATTGTGAACTTTATTTGTACAAACTGTTCATCCGGAGAATGAAGTAAAACAAAGAATCTGCTTTAATGTTTTTGAATCGCAGAAATGTTTCATTCTGTCAAAACATGATGGGACACCACTATTCAACACAACTAAATCAGGAAAAAGGAAAAACGTATTCTTTGATCTATGGCGGCATATTATATTAATAAATGTGGAACCATAGAAATACTTACACATCCATCTTTTAACGTCAAAATCAATTTGTCAGAATTGGCACAGCTATCTCGCCTTTTGCACCAAATGCAATATGTTTGGGTGGATTATCAAAACGGGTTATTCTCTTGTGTTGACGTTTTCTATTATCATAGATAAAGTTTGTGGAGAGAAGACTGAGGCATAGAATAGGCATCCCCATGGGCACCAATTGCCCTTTCCTTTCTAACTGACATGTTTCTTCTTGCATAGAAATCGGAATCTCTGATGCGATTGACAAAATGGAAACGATATTTTGGTCAAGTGGCTTTTAGGTTCTGAATGTGATAATGATATGTCATGTTATACTTTTTGATGTTCTTTTTGTGATATCTTCGAATTTCTGATATCAATAAATCACCTCTTCACACAAATTATCCCTTTGCTGTACAAATTAGGAATGCGGCATTTCAGAATGTCAGGTTTAGTTTTCAACATAGCCAAGATGTCTTTAAATAATTAGGAGATTAACGCACAGTGTTTGAAATTTCCATTTATGTTAGACCGAACTGATGGTCTCTAGATTTATTTGAAACCGATATTTTTAAATGAGGTGAAAAAATATTATGTACTTTTGTTACCTTGTAACGAAATATTCACAAAGACATTTGAAAGGAGAGGATATTTTCATTCGATTTATGTATTTTCACATTGTTTTATGATGCTAAACTTTCTGGGCTTAATTTACCTGAACTGGTTAAACTGGCTATGATAGAGGTAAGCTCAACATCACTGAATTATGCCAAGATCGAACCACATATGGAAAAAATGCAGAATTAAAACAAATCCGAAACCCATCACGTATGTTGTATTGATTTCAGCCGTGTTGATGGTCAAACTCAAGTTGTGAGACTGCGCAGTGAAACGGTCATAAAATCAGACGCATTATTTTCAATCCAAATTGATTATGTCAAATGTTATGGATTGTCAAACCAAATTCGAGTATTTCACGTAGTCATGGTGGAATAATTCACAAACAAGAAATATATCCATCAACTTAAATACATGATAGACATGTAAGGCAACAATATTGTTGTCTGGTGCATGCAGCTTATATGTTGTAGTATACTCCAAGAAATCACATTGATATACCAAAGTTATGATTCGAATTTCCTATATCTGGCAATGTTTCTTTGTTGTTTAACGCCGCACTCAGCAACATTCAAATTTAAAACCGACGGTCAGTAATTAATGCAGTGTGGACCAGACAATCAAGTGATAATATCATGAGCATCGATCCACGCAATTGGGACCGATGACATGCATGAACCAAGTCCCCGAGCCCGACCACTTGATCCCGTTAGTCGCCTCTTACGACAAGCATGGGTTATTGAAGATCTTTAATAATAGTAACGCGGGTCTTCAAGGGTAGATATCAAGAATTGGTTCAGTGAGGTGACCGTGGTTGTTCTCGTAGTACTACGTGGTCGGCCGCGTCTGGTAAGGGTACGTTGTGTCATGTTTTTGCAGTTCACTTGCTGTAAGATTGTGATGGCATTCAAATGAAAACCAAACGAGCATACATGTCATATTGGTGTGTTTCGGCACCAGGCTCTCACACGGTTATGGGTTCGCGATTGTCCCATCTTTTCACAAAACTTCAACAGTTACATTTTCTTTCCACACAAATCGATCATGTCCACGCAGAAATGACCAAATCATTTTTGGCATTGATTTTGTATGGATGATTTGAACACTCTGTCAGATGTTTACGAATGTTCTACTTTTACGTTTCTTTTCATGCAGGGAACATAATTGTTTTTCCCACCTATTGACGGGTATTTTCCTGTAAAAATCCGTAAAAACTTAAAAAACAAGTAACAATACGTGGATTGTCAGAAGGTTTCTGAATACTTATAAGGCACATTTATGTATTATCGATCCCTGAATAAATGAAATTCCTCTCGTAAAATCTCGCATAATGATGTCAGAGGACACGCCATTTTGTAAATGTTGATCACCGGTTGTGATGTCATACGCCAACTTGTACACCTTGTACATCACTGGTTATTTATTGGAGGTGAAGGTCGGGTGGTTAACAATGAGCTGTGTTGTTATGTATTGGATTGGAAACACTATTATTTGCGTGAATCTGAAAAAATATACCTGCAACTGGGTCACTGCGATCCACTGTAACATGTAACGTAAATCGACTAAAATGTGCGTCATGGTGAAATTGGTATCCCTTATACTTCAAAATACGAATTTACAAAAACTGAATTTCACAATATGTTTGTTTTAATTGAGTAACAAAAAAATGTCAATCATTTCTCAAAAGAAATATGTATTTATCTTAAAAACAAGTATTTAAAATGTAAAGAAATTCTATGTTGTCATTTTGGAAATTCCGCTGTCAAAATGTCTTCACTGAAATGCTCAAATATTAATCCTCTTCACATTTCACGCCAATTTGTTTAATTAGAGCACTGCCAATTTTCAGCAAATCAGAAAGCCAATTGCTGAAGACCAGTTCTGACCCGGATCTTTTAATCAGAAGATCACCGTGTTGGATTTTGCCATCTCTGTATGTGCTGGTGATAACCTGTAACCCGACCTCGTCGACCTCGACACAGAAAGAATTACGCATCAGATCATGTTGAGTTTTCAACCTCCTGCTTGCCCAGTCCTCTCTTTAAAGTAAACAAATAAGGTCCTCGTCTAAATAATAACTGAATCGCCGACTGATTCATTTTTCTTTATTTTCACCGAATCTCCTTCCAAAATAGGCTGACATTACCGCAATCCTCATCTTCCCGATGCAAGGGAGATAACTCATTATAAACGTCCAGTTTCCGCCCTTGACGAACAAGGCTCGAATTATAAAGTTATATTTTGCATAGTCTAATCAAAATCGCGAAACGAAATAGACAACCAGTCCATAAACAACATAGCGCCTGACGTGCAAACTTCGGTCAATTGCAGGGTACCATGAACTGGGCGTTGACGGATATTTGGAAATGTTTTCATGTTTTCAAACAAAGTGCTCAAGTGAGGGTAACAGGTGCGCTTCAAGAGGTAACACTTATTTTATTACAATATAGATCTTGATAATCGATCAGACAGTGTCGACTGGGCGCCGCCATTTTGTTTGAAGCAAATGCATGTGAAATAAGAGAAACCGATTTGTCAATAGGAGGGACATAGAAGGGGCGTAACTTGTAACAGCCAATGGTGGGGCAACGATTGAGTCACGAAATTCCAGCCTAGTTCGTCAAGGGTGGAAATTTGATTTTTATAGTCAGTTAACCCCGATGCCTCGGGAAGATGAGCAGCTCTATATATTGTCAGTAAATATACTGAACAACAAAAGTTCCTGAAACATTGAATAAGATTTAATGCAAAGTTATGTTTTTACCAAATCTGAAACAATTTCGGTTTGCAACAGATAAAAGAATCCAGTAAGTGTTCAAATGGTTTAATTTGCCATAGTAACTTCAGAAAATGCGTGATTCCATGAAAAAAACCATGAACATGCCAAAATGTCAATTTACAAATTAATAGCGTGTGTGTCCACCTCTGGTTGCGATGGAAGCAACACATCTACGTCTCCTGGAATGGACCAGGCGTCGCACAAAGACCTGTGGGATATCTGTCCATATTTGCTGGAGCATGTTTCGAAGTTCCTAGAGTGTCTGTAGAAAACGTGGTTGACGTCGAAGGCGCCGATCCATCTCATCCCACATGTGCTCGATTGGTAAGAGATCAGGGGAGCGAGCCGGCCAAGGGATGGCATTCACGTTGTTTTGTTGAAGAGAATCCTGAATAAGTCGAGCAATAGAGGCCGGGCGTTGCCATGTTGAAAGGTAATGCCTGAACCATGACGACGCAAAAACGGTAGAACAACAGGGCCGATGTTCACGTCGCGGTAGCGCTGTCCATTCAGATTTCCCTCTAACACTATCAAACGGATCCTCTGTCTTCCTCTAATCCAAACCCATACCATAACGCTGCCGCCCCCGAACCGATCTTCAATGACACAACGACTGACGTAACGTTCACTTCGACGTCGGTACACTCGAATCCGTCCATCGCTGTGGTTGATGTGAAAACGAGACTCGTCAGTGAATAGAACTTGTCCCACTTGCATGACCGTCCTGCGTAGACGCTGACTGCACCAATGTAGACGTGCTTGAGGGTTGTTTCCTGTCTAAATGGGACGTCTGGTTGGTCTTCTGGCGACAATCCCTGCACATCTGAGGCGCGACGTACGGTTTGTGAAGATATTCGTCGAAGGCCAGGGATGCTTCTTGCAGTCACTGTTGCTGACTTGAATCGATTTCGTAGGTGTGTTGTTCGAATCCAGTTGTCTTGTCGATTATTGGTTATGCATGGCCTGCCACTCCGAGGATGGTCTCTGGCTGCTTTCATCTGTTGCCAACGTTGACATAAACACCAAACGGTGTTTCTGTGGACGTTAAATTGTCTTGCAACATCACGTTGACTCGATCCTGCTTCAAGCATACCAATGGCTCGCAGACGCTCATTTTCGGAGAGGCGTGGCATTTAATAATGTTGAATAAATTGCGTAATTTTGTTGTTTTTCTGAGTGGTTGTTGTCAGCATTATGCTAAACAATGCATATGGATCCCGTGAACGCACATGTTTTTTTATACCTATTCTTGGGTAGTGAAATGCATGGGGCTTGCATAAACGTAAACTTTTGCATGGAATACATGTTTTTCTGTAGCACTTGATTCCATATATGTACTACAACACTGAAAACCAAACTTTACTTCTTTGAAAAATAAACTAAAATATTGGTGTCACAGGAGCTTTTGTTGTTGAGTATATAAATATGTATCTATTTTGTGTAAAGATAGAATCAAGTGTTATTAAAAGTGTTAAAAGTGTTATTTAACAACATTTTTTTTAACAGGCAGGAATATAAGTAATTAATCTAAAACTTGAGTAAAATGTGTTACACCTATCAAGATCTGTGACTCCTTTTCGGAACGTTCTGAGATCGCTGACCTGTGTACCATGTGTAGTTGTCATCATGGTAGAACCTCAAAACACTGACGTTATCTCTTATATGTCATCAGATTTTATCTGACGAATGGTTCAGGACTACGAATTGATCCCACTTATAACAAACTGGTTTCCGAATCATAAAATCGTGATTATGGTTTTAAACAAAAGTGGCAAACGTCAGCATTTGTTTGCTTGTTTGTTGTTTAACGCCTCACGCAGCAATATTTCAGCCATACCATGGGTAAACGTCTGAATCCTGCATCATTATGAACCTTTCTCACACATGGAGTTGATATATATCTGCAATCGCTACTTTCAAAGCGGTGTTAAACCAAACTATGACGAACTCACTCACACACGCACTCTCAATAACATTTAAAGAGGTACTTCGAACGGTTCTATAAATTGGTGCACACAATTATAGGCGCCAAGAAAGCACGGATACAGTTTTTGAGTCCAAAACGAATTCAAATAATCTGCAAAGCAATTTGCGTTTTGAAGTCTATTTTTTTTTTATTCAAAACATATCACCTGCTGGGTAGGAGGTTTCTGTGGATTATTAAAATATTCGAGGCTTTAACAAAATATCTGATGTCTCAGTTAGTCAGTAATGTTTACAGAACTGTTCATGTCTCTCATGTAATGGGTTTCCAAATAAAATCACCAGGTGAAGGAGAATTCACGCTACTGCTTCAGTGAGAAAAATTCAACATCACTACTCATAGGTTTGGAATCGCATGTAAGAACACATAACAATTGACAGTGTTGTTATCTACTTCTGTTTCACGCACTCAGTAAATCAATCTGTTTCTCGTAGACCCTGAGCCACCTTTCCCACAGGAACTCAATAATGGTCAGTGCCCGAACAAAATATGCACTCTGTCACTCCTCATCCTCCCGTATATTGTACATGCCACACTTGTTGTCAAACACACATTAGAGTTCGAAAAAAAGTCACGAAAGGCGAGCGGAATTAGGCGCGGCCAACCTGATTGGCTGACCTACTTGATCTTCCCGAATCAATTGTGTGAACTAACTTTAGCCGTCCAAGTTCCACCCTTGCCTACCTTGGCTGGATTTTCGGCCGTATATTTCGTCGCTGTAAACAAAGGGGCCAAATGGCGAGTGACTTTTCTCTACTGACATGGAGGAGGTACGTTTTTGTATTCACTGATCAATAACGAATTCTTCTGGCTTCACAGTGAGTCGTTGGGCCAGCCCAAGTTGACTATAAATGTTCATCCCCAGACAAGACAAACTAACAAACTAGTTGCCATTTCATCACAAACAAGTCAGGTTTAAGGTCCAGGACATCGAAATCCTCCCCCAAACCATCCGACAATGTTCTTTTATAGTTGTGATGGGTTATCTGTAGTCATTGGTGTATGTATGATGTAGGCTATGAATGTATCCCTACACTCGCCTTTTGTGTGAGGTGAGGTAAAATGGGGTTTACCGTCTCGTTCATGATTATTGCACGTGTGTGTATGTGGTTGTTTGTACTAGTCCCGACCAATACCGATTTTATAGTACTATCCCACTGAGATACCATGCCGCAGTTTAACAAGAATACCTCACTCAGACACAGCATGAAGACTCCGTCGGCCCCTGTTCATCTTCCTAGGGTAAGAGAGTTTACTGACTACAAAAGACCAGTTTTCTCCCTTGCCGATCAAGGCTGGTATTATGGAGTTATATTTTGGCTGGACTAACGACTCTATGCATAGTCCAATTAAAATAGCGCACCGAAATCGAAATCCGGTTCGTAAACTGTCATGCAGATTTCGGTCGATTGCAGCATTTGCAAAGTATGTGCACCGCCAACTCGTTGTCAACAGATATTTTCCTAATCTCTTCATGTTTTTAATCAAGGTGCTCACTTGATTTGATGCGCTTCACAATGTAAGACCCGTTTTATCACAATATAGATCTTGATTATCGATCAGATCGTCTTGACTGGGCGCGGCTGATACGAGAGATGGAACCTGATTGGTCCATAGCAGAGGCTTAGAAGGGACATAACTCGTAATAGCCACTGGTGGAGCTACGATCGAGCCCCCGAATTCCAGCCTAGTTCGGCAAAGATGGAAACTGGACGTTTCAAATCAGTTAACTCTCTTGCCTCGGGAAGATGGCCCCTGTTTAGCCCCTTAATGCCGAGCGCCAGACAGGGTAACAACAAGTACCATATTTTAACGTCTTTTGGTATGATGTGACCGGGGATCAAACCCGCGACTTCCGCTCCCCGGGCGGACACTATACCACTAGATACCATTTGATGCCCCGTCATACCCCAAACATTCTTTTATGTCATGACAGAATAACTAATATTAGCTCACTTGTGCACAACAGCAAATCCAAGAAGGCCAGGAGACGTATACCATTTGATTAATTTCTTTGCAAATCCCGAAAGCAAGTTAAAAGAAAACAAAATGCAAAAGTCGTTGGCCCTCTAAGATAGACATGTCTTCAAATAATATAAGCAGATACCGTGTTGATTTTCCCCTAGAAATACTTTCAAATATCAGTATTTGCACCGAAAGATTTTCAGCTTTGTGAATCCCACTCTAGTCAGTGATGAATGCGCAACCATATCTTGAATCCATTTTCAGAATATTATTCTTTGTATTCTGTCAGACCGGAACTGTAAAACATGAAAGGGCGTCTTCCATTATACAAAACAGACAAAAATATTTTTTCACAAGATTCAATAAAAATCGTTAAAAAATCCAGAGATCGACAAGTACCACACTAGGAAGACTGATCTCATTGATACAACGCCTCTCGTCTATTGCTCTCAGAAACGAAGAATCTGTTCCGATGCTGTTGCACATATCAATGTCTGATAAGTTAGAAAAACAAAAACAGTTACATATTTGATCACTTGCCGCTAATGATAATTATTGTTTACAGTTTGTGTTTGTTCCTGGTGAAAATATGCAGTCTGTGGAGTTATTTTTGTTGACGTATTTACTTTGGCTATGTCAACGCGAATTTACATGGTATGCACGCCGGCTTACACGTTAATACCTCCATAATCTTTACACATATTGAAGGTAATGCTAATTAACATGATTTCCTGATTTTTACTTTTAAGAGGCATAACCCCCCACGACAAGAAAGGCATGCCGTCACTTGAGGTTTATAAAGACATTTAGAAGAGACGAAAATAACATGACTTTCTTTTAACATATGATGTCTTTTGTAGATTTATCTCATTCGAGATTTATGCATTAAGATTTAGAATGACAATACATGTAAAGTATTCAGAAGCATGTATACACAAGACCATGACCAGAGTTTTTATTTTAAATTTCCAAAAGCCAGATTTTTCTTTGTGACGATCAGCGCCAGCATCTGGTGTGATTTCACCTTTGCGGTGCAATTGAATGTGTTCTTTCTACGACGATTTCAAACAGTGTCATGAGACGCTTTATCAGAAGTTGTTTGATACGGGTTACAGCATTGGTGGCGCTTTCAGGAAGTGTTGAGTTAGGCAGGTGTAGGACACTTCACACTTTGCCACATCAGTGATCAAAATGGTGTTAAAACTCTCTGTTGGTGTGTCATGTGTTCCCGTGTTTGTTCAAAGAACATATGTCCTCGCGAAACATGTTGGATATCCTGTGAAAACTTGTGTTGTGTAAAATACCCACTGTTCTGCTCTTCCTCCATGCATTAGTCCTAAACATATCCTGTCTGGAACCAAATATTGTATTGTTCATAACCTTTACCTAATTCCCGAGGACGCAATCCTTACACGTGGTTCTGCAGATCCGGGTTCGTTTCTGGTTCGTCTCGCCCATGCAGCTGTCCTTGAGGCAAGTCCTTGTTCTAGTGTCGTCGACAAGGCGTTGTTTGGTGGTACAGTCAAAGTAACAGGCGTTGCTCTTCCACGGAGTCCAGTCAGTAAAATCTGCAACGGACGTCTAATTATAAGTACATGAAATAAAGGCTTGATCCACACAAGGACATTACCTCTTTGTTTGTTTGGTAGAGGTGGAGGTGGGTCGAATATTAACATACCGCCCTCATATAGCTGGAATATTGTTGAGTGCGATATGATATCAAAATATGTTAAATGATGGTGCTTGGCGCTCGACGAGAGCAAGGACTGGTCAACAGCAACATATCTCAGTGGGCCTGCTCTATCTCAATGGGCCTGCTCTTTCTCAGTGGCACTATAACTCACTGAAATCTGGACTAATGAAAGCCGCCACACGCAAACACTTTGCTGTATAAGTCCAATAGTCTGAAACGCGACCTTAAACCCCATTTCATCTTCCCTCTCCCGTGAATATCTGGGTTAGAAGTTTTCTTCAGCAATCAATGCTTGTTGTAAAGGGAACTAATTGGATCAGTTAGGCATGTTCACTGAATTGATTGATGTTTGTCGTCGTATTCCAGTTGCGTGTGTTTTCATGCCCATTATGGCAAATATTGGATTGTCTGGTCCAGACTCGATTACTTCAGACCGTCGTCATAAAGCTGGAATATTAGTAAGAACAACGTAAATTATACCACTAGGATTCACTATGCCCATTGCTTCGGGGGTCGATATTCTTCGTCATTATTATTCGTAACGACCAGATCCCCTCTGTGGTGTAGCGGTAGAGCACCCTCCCGGAGAGCGGAAGGTCCGGGGTTCCATCCCCGGCCGCGTCATTCCAAAAGACGTTAAAAGATGGTTCTTCTTTTTACCCTGTCTGGCGCTTGGCATTCAGGGGCTAAAACAAGGTCTGGTCGGCTCGGAGTCAGTACACTGTGTCTGAGTGGCTATTCATGTTAAACTGCGGCATGGTATCTCAGTGAGCTAGCACTATAAATCGGCATCAGTCCGGACAAGTACAAGCAGCCCCAAACGCACGTGCACGTGCATGCACGTCGCTTAATGAGTGCAATAATCTTTGACGCGACGTTAAACCTAATTTTAACTCAACTCGTAACGACCAAAACACGCACAACGCGCCAAGGTCGGACGGGAGTCGAACAAGCCTCGATTCGACGGTTTTACATCGTCACGTGATGACCATCGCCGTCGTGACCCAGGCAGAAGGCCTCTTCGTTCGAGTGAGTGAGTTAGGTTTACTTTATCATAGGAGGCACGGGTGGCCCATTCGTCTAAGGCGTCGCGATTCGCTCTGCAAAGCTGCGTCCCTTCGGCACGCCAGAAACCTATGATTGTGGGTTCGAATCCCGAATCGCCCCGATTATCTTTCTAGGTTTCTCAGCACCATACCCGTGCTAAACCATACACCATACCCGTGGTCAGACGGGAGTCGAACAAGCCTCGGTTCGACGGTTTTACATCGTCACGTGATGACCATCGCCGTCGTGACCCAGGCAGAAGGCCTCTTCGTTTGAGTGAGTTAGTTAGGTTTACTTTATCATAGGAGGCACGGGTGGCCCATTCGTCTAAGGTGCCGCGATTCGCTCTGCAGAGTTGCGCCCCTTCGGCACGTCAGAAACCCGAATCGCCCCCATTATCTTTCTAGGTTTCTCAGCACCACATCCGTGCTACACCATACCCAGGGGTAACGTCTGGCACCTGCATCACTTTTGGCTTTCCTCCCACATTAAGCTGACGCGCCGTGATATAACTGGATTACTCCACCATACGAGGTATATGTTCTAAGTGTTCTAATACGCTACTTTTTAACGCTACAACGTAACAAGGACATATGTTTTGTGCAAACGAGAAACGGGAATAGACATGTGGTGATAGAGTAGCCGTAACCTACAAGACGGCTCGTCCCTCTTTCGAAGGCCGCCGTGCGTCGGAACGGCGCAAGCCAATCAGAATTATAATATTTTATACTCTTCAAAATTAGAAACACAAAACCGATATAGTTGGCCATAAGAGCAAAATTTACGGACCAAGATGTGCAAAATGAAGAGGTTTAATGTGTTATAGTGTCAGTGACAAATTTCCGGGATTAAATGTTCACACCCAGGACATGCAAGCCATTAGTCGGGAAACACGTACGATTCGGAAAAACGCACCCAGTGCAGTAAAAAAAGGGCCATGGAGCTGCACGTGCAGCAGTACTATGAACGGCATTAAAATGCAGGGTTTTTTATTGCCTGGCATCTGCTTCAATCGAACAGTGACTGCTCAACAACATGCCATGATTAACAGAAGTGCAAAGAAACAGCGTCAAATGCCGCTTGCTAGCTGGGGAATCCCGATCAGCTGAAGCCAGTGTTTTCAATGTAGCGCCGAGCACCATCACAAGGCTATAGGATCGGTTTCAACAGCATGGGTCAACACGTGATCGGCCAAGTTCGGGAAGCCTAAGATCAACCACCCCCGACCAAGATCGCTACATTCGACTGCGCCACATACGTGAAAAGACCATCACAGCCACTTCAACCACATCAGAAATATCTGGACTGCACAGATTTTCCGACCAGACTGTACGAAACCATTTAAGAGCAGCAGGTCTACGAGCAAGACGTTCTGTTCGACGCGTCATATTGAGTCGACAACATCGCCAACAACGACTGCATTGGTGGTTAACTGCGATGGAGAGATGTCTGGTTGAGTGACGAATCGACATTTCTCCCCCATCGAGGGAATGGATGGGCACGGGTCTACAGACGTCGGGGAGAACGATACGCCGGAAACTGCGTACATGAAGTGGACATGTGGGCGGTTATCTCTCTTCATGGCAGGACAGTTTTGATCGCTATCCAGGGCAATCGTACGGCTCAACGATACATCAACGAAATTCTCCTGCCACATGTCCTGCTAATTGCAGCCAACGGCAAAGGTGTATTCCAAGAGGACATCACGGATCACAAGATCCTGTCTATACAACACCAACATTGATGTTCTCCCCTGGCCCTCCAGAACCCCAGATTTGAAACCGATAGAGCACCTGTGGGATGAATTGGATAGACGGCTACGCCGGCGTCAAACACAACCCCAGACGTTGCAGCAGTTGGCTTTTGCGTTGAAGGCAGTGTGTGGGCGACCGAATCACATATCCAAGGAAGGTGATTCGCATACTCGTCTCTTCCATGGGCAGGAGATGTCAGGCCGCTATCGATTCCAACGGGGGAAATACGCGTTATTGATGGTAGCTGACCTCCACCTTGGACTTTTCCTATGTACCGATAACTGAGAGGACTACAATGACCAAATGTTCTCTCCACAACATCTTGGCTACCTCACACAAATCTGGCTTTGTGTTTCTTATTTTGAAAAGCATATATATATATTCAATATGTATATATATATTCCTTGTTGGCATGTTTGATAAATGGGATAGAACCTTTTTAGCAGCGACATGTGCGTTAACATTTCGTGTCACCTCGCTATTGTCACGAAATCTTATACATAATACATGGATTTTAATGACCAAAATGACGAAATAACGAAAACGTGGTTATGTTTGCAAATTTGATAACACAAATTTCGTGCATTATGCCACATGTTGTCCAATTGTTGTATGCTGGGTTTGGCGGAAATGTGACACGCCAAGTATAAAAACGAGAACAATAACATTTTGATTTGATCAATTGTAATAGCGTTTAATGATAGGGCCTACCATTGATTATGAACTTTGACCTTTTCTTTTATTCCTATAACAAGTAATTCATTTTGCATTTTTTATGATTACATTAAGCAATAAATCTAAAACAGATCTAATTATTTGGAAGATATAAATGGTTAATTTTAATCATATACTATGTTTACTTTTGAGAAAGGAGGGGTTAAAGAAGATAATAAAGAAGATATTTACCTACGGTGTACTCTAATCTCGTACCATTGTAAGCAAAAATTAAATCTGACCAATGATGAATTGTAACATTGCTTCCATGGAAGATCCTTTTGTATGTACTACACAAATTAAGACAGCCGTCATCTGAAGAAGAAATAAAGAAAACATCGTGTTTATCGTGTGTGGATTATAGTGTACCGTTTTAAAATCAGATATTATACTCAGATACTACACATGTAAATCTAATCACTTTTCCAAAGGAGATCAGGAGGTGGGGTAGCCTAGTGGTTAAAGCGTTCGCTCGTCACGCCGAAGGCCCGGGTTCGATTCCCCACATTGGTACAATGTGTGAAGCCCATTCTGCTGTTCCCCGCCGTGATAATGCTGGAATATTGCTAAAAGCGGTGTAAAACCAAACTCACTCACTCACTCCAAAGGAGATCACAGCATATGAGAACCCTGAGTAAAATTTGACAATCCAATGTAAACGACGGATTGTGGATTATTGAGCCATTCACCCGCCGGCTTTCTGAATGATTCTGTTTTAAACACCTCGATTCGGAAATGTCCATCTTAGCTAATGAAAATTGCCACAAAACCCAGATATACTCTTTATGATACACCCATTGAGGTGTACATGCCAATACCCCCAAACGACGGAATGTGTAAAATATCCACAACAATAATATATTAGGGCGGTGATACTTTGTTTTCATTTGGTTTCGATTTAGAAGCTTCGACAGTGAGTAAAAGGTGGCCCCGTAGGGGTGGCCATCTTCACGCGTACATGTATCGCGTCGAAATTAAAGATGTGAATATAATGAGATTGAAGTCCCTCCAAACTGCAATTTTGGTGATATCCTTTCACTTGACTTACTTTAAACCATGTGGATAGACACCATCTTACTTCCTTCTCTCAATACTATCGCCGCTAATACCCTCTGTTTTACCTTCCTCTCTGGGGATACCTTCTGCCTCACTTCCATCACTGAGGATACCCTCTGTCTCACTTCCATCTGTAGGGATACCCTCTCGCTCATTTCCATCTCTGGGGATACCCTCTGTCTTACTCCCATATCAGGGGATACCCTCTGTCTCATTTCCATCTCAGGGGATATACTCTGTCTTTCTCCCATCTCTGGGGATACCCTCCGTCTTTCTACCATCTGAGAGGATACCCTCTGTGTTACTACCATCTCAGGGAATACCCTCTCCCTAACTGCCATCTCTGGGGATACCCTCTGCCTCACTCCCATCTCATGGGATACTTTCCGTCTTATTCCCATCTCAGTGGATACCGACTGGCTTACTCCCATCTCCGGGGATACCCTCTGCCTAACATCCATTTCAGGGAATACCCTCTGTTTTACTTCCATCTCAGGGAATACCCTCTGTCTTATTCCCATCTCAGAAGATACCCTCTGTCTTACTACAATCTCAGGGAATACCCTCTGCCTAACTGCCATCTCAGGGGATACCCTCTGTCTCACTTCAATCTTAGGGAATACCCTCTGTTTTGCTTCCATCTCAGGAAATACCCTCTGTTCTTCTCCAATCTCAGTGGATACCCGCTGTCTTATTCCCATCTCAGGGAATACCCTCTGTCTTATGCCCAACTCAGAGGATACCCTCTGTCCTACTCCCATCTCAGAAGATACCCTCTGTCCTACTCCCATCTCAGGAGATGCCCTTTCTCTTACTCCTATCTCAGGGGGTACCCTCCGTCTTACTCACATCTCAGGGGATACCCTCTGTATTACTCCATTCTCAGGGGATAACCTCTGTCTCACGTCCATCTCAGGGGTTACCCTCCGTCTTACTCACATCTCAGGGGATACACTCCGTCTTACTCCCGTCTGACGGGATATACCCTCTTAGTTACTACCATCTCAGGGAATACCCTGTGGTTTACTGCCATCTCAGGGGATACCCTCTGTCTCACTTCCATCTCAGGGGATGCTCTCTGTCTTACTCCCATCTCGGGGGGTACCCTCCGCCTTAAATCCATCTCAAAGGATACCCTCTATTTTACTTCCATCTAAGGGGATACCCTCTTTCTTACACCAATCTTAGGGGATACCCTCTCTCTTACTACAATATCAGGATATACCCTCCGTCTTACTCCGATCTCAGCAGATACCCTCTCTCTTACTCACATCTCAGGGGATACCCTCTGTTTTACTCCGATCTCATGGGACACGCTCTGTCTCACTTCCATCTCAGGGAATACCCTGTGTCTTACTACCATCTCAGGGTGTACCCTCTGTCTTACTCCCATCTCAGGGGGTACCCTCCGTCTACCTCCCATCTTAGGGCATACCCTCTGTCTTACTCCCATATCTGGTGATACCCTCCGTCTTACTCCCATCTCAGGGAATACCCTCTGTCTTACTTCATACGTATAGGAAACTTTTGTCTTACTCACATCTAAGGAGATACCCTCTGTCTTATTTCCATCTGAAGAGATAATCTCTGTCTTACTTCCATCGCAGAAGAAACCCTCTGTCTTATGCCCATCATAGGAGATATCCTCTGTCTAATTCCCATCTGAGGGGATAACCTCTGTCTTAAACCCATCTTATGGGATACCCTTTGTCTTACTCCCATCTCAAGGGATACCCTCTGTCTTACTCCCATCTCAGGGGAGATACCCTCAGTCTTATTCCCATCGCAGGAGAAACCCTCTGTCTTATGTCCATCATAGGAGATATCCTCTGTCTTATTCCCATCTGAGGGGATAACCTCTCTCTTACTCTCATCTTATGGGATACCCTCTGTCTTATTCCCAACTCAGAAGATACCCTCTGTCTTACTTCAATCTGAGGGGCTACCCTCTGCCTTATGCTCATCTCAGAAGATACCCTCTGTCCTACTCCCATCTCAGGGGATACCCGCTGTCTCATTCCCATCTCAGGAGATGCCCTCTGTCTTTCTCCTATCTCTGAGGATACCGTCTCTCTTACTAAAATGTCAGGACATACCCTCGGTCTTACGCCCATCTCAGGAAATACCCTCTCTCTTACTACCATCACAGGGGATACTCTCTGTCTTACTCCCATCTCAGGAGATACCCTCTGTCTTATTCACCGAATAAGAGGATAACCTCTGTCTTAGTCCAATCTTATTGGATACCCTCTGTCTTACTCCCATCTCAGGAAATACCCACAGTCTTATTCCCATCGCAGGAGATGACCTCTGTCGTATGCCCATCTCAGAAGATACCCTCTGTCTTACTTCAATCTCAGGAGATACCCTCTGTCTTATTCCTATCTCAGGAGATACCCTCTGTCTTATGCCCATCTTAGAAGATACCCTCTGTCCTACTACTATCTCTGGGGATACCCGCTGTATTATTCCATCTCAGGAGATACCCTCTGTCTTACTCTTATCTCAAGGCATACCCTCTATCTTACTACAATGTTAGGAGATACCTTCCGTGTTACTCCCATCTCACGAGATACACTCTCTCTTACAACAGTCTCAAGGGATACTCTCTGTCATACTCGCATATTAACATCCATTTCAGGGAATACCCTCTGTTTTACTTCTATCTCAGGGAATACCCTCTGTCTTATTCCCATCTCAGAAGATACCCTCTGTCTTACTACAATCTCAGGGGATACCCTCTGTCTTACTCCAATCTCTGGGGATACCGACTGGCTTACTCCCATCTCAGGGGATACCGACTGTCTTACTCCCATCTCAGGGGATACCATCTGTCTTACTCCCATCTCAGGGGATACCATCTGTCTTATGTCCATCTCTGGGGATACAATCTGCCTTACATACATCTAAAGGGATACCCGCTGTCTTATTTTTCTTCTCAAGGGATACCCTCCGTCTTACTCCCATCTCAGGGGATTCCCTCTGTCTTCCTTTCATATAAGGGGATACCCTCCGTCTTACTCCCATTTCAGGGGATACCCTCTGTGTTATTTCCATATCAGGGTCTGCCCTCCGTCACCTTCATCTCATTGGATAACCTCTGTCTTATCTTAATCTGTAGGGATACCCTGTGTCTTACTTCTATTTCAGGGGATACCCTCCGTCTTACTTCCATCTCCTGGGATTCCCTCTGTATTACTTTCATCTCTGGTAATGCCCTACGTATACGGAATAAACACTGTGTATTTAGCTCACCAAGTTTCGCTAAATAAAATGCATATTCTTAATGAAGTATAGTTTCCATCCCCCAAAACACTCGCGTGATAACCTCTATATACTTACCGTCACATATTCGTACACCGTCACAACAACACTGAATATTGTGAGACATAACCTCCACCTTTACTTCCCTCGCACCAGTGATGCTACTTTCGATCATGACTTCACAATCTACATCGTCAAAATAAGGACCGTTCCCGAAGTTGGGCGTCACAACTTCCTGGACAGTGGTGTCAGCAAAAACCAGACTCGGTAGAGTACAGACTGCAACAGACATATGGCACACATAGTAATATAGTCATGAAAGTGATACACTTTCATTTGCATCGGGTTTTATTACCCTGGCAATGAATATGATTCCAGACATCAATGCCAGAGAACAATCAGTGCACTCAGCCTACAGCACTCGGGTAAGATAGATGCTTTCATCGGTCCCTTATCAATAATGCTCATTTGTATCAAGCACTGGCCATTACAATAGCCAATTCAAGGTGAAACTACACTATACTTCTCGAGAACAATTGGGCATTTTGTTTTTGATTGTAGCTTTGTCGACCAGTCGTGCAGTTTATCGGGTAGTTCATACATAAAGCTTACCCAAATGTCTCAAGGTGTGGTAATGGTCAACAGTCCATAAGAACAGGGCACCTGGCATATGCAAATGAGCCACAACACAAGAGGGGGTTCACAAGCAAGTTCCCATGGTCAGTAGCGTGTGTGTCCAGTTCATGCATTGATGCAGACATGGCACCTTCTCCTCATTGATTGTCGAGTCCTTTTCTAATGATATCGGCATGTCCTTTGGACTCGACAAATGCAACATTCTTCATTTGGAACGTGGCAAGGTAGAAATGTTAAGATCAGTCAGTATACCTGGGGGAAGGGGGTGATTTATTGACCATCTCGTGAAAGGTCAGGCCTAGACATACTTAGGGAAGCAGATTAGGGACAAACTCCAGAATGCCTGTATCAAGAAACAACTTCGGGCAGAGTACAAATGTAGACTCAAAATCTGGAGTTCTGAGCTGAAGTAAAAGCCACAAATACTTATGCTGTACCCCATATCCTGTTGGTGTTGTTATTAGACGAAACAAGAATATTGACTGTATTGACACTCTCACACGAAGCATCATGTCAGACAATAGATCCAACTACCCCTCACTCTTCCCTCAATCGCTTATATTTACCAATCGTAATGGCATGGCGTGGTTTGATTAACGTTGAGGCTCTTCAGGATAGAATGGTTTTGTGCACTTTTGCACACATCTATTTGTCTCATGATCCTCTTGTGAAGCATGTCAAGACTAATTATGAAAAGAAGGCATTCCATCGTGTTCGTAAACGAGCCAAAGATGTGGGACATAATTTCATTGTCAATATTGATTTTGTTAAAGCTTCTGTACTGCTGGACGGTGTAAACCAAGTATAGTGCCATATCAAATCGGCCCAGACTCCGTTTTTTTCAAGGGGAGGCTATCAGAACGAGCACTGCATCGAGTTTATGTGCAGTGTGTTCAGAAAATTAGCAACCCTGAAGAGTCCTTCACATGAATGAAGTCGTCTGGCCTGAAAAATTAAAACAGAAGCCTTTCTGTTTGCTGCTCAAGATCGGTCACTTCCACTCGAAACCGTCAATATAGGATTTTGCATCAAAATGTTAGTGTGAAATGTAGATTATGTAATGAAATTAATGAGACTGTCAAACACATTGTCAGTGGATGGCAAGCTTTGGCACAAAAACAGTATCTTAAGCGACATGATAGAGTGGCTCGATGATTGTATTACCGTCTTTGCCATGCTTGTGGTTTTGACACAGAGGTCAATCAACGGTTCGGCCAAGAATATGTAGAGGGCGTCATGGAAAATGATCAATACAAAATTCTTAGGAATAGGCCCGTTTCAAGTCCAACAAACCTGATCTCGTCCTTTTTGATAAATCCAATGTATATCATTGAATTTTCTATCACTTTTGACACTAATGTTATTGACAAGATTGAGGAAAACATGGCAAATATGCAGACCTCATTTTCGCAATGTCACGCTTGCATCCCAAGTACCAAGCTGTCCGACTCCCCATTGTTCTCGGTGCCTTAGGTTTGGCACCTCCCAATCGGTTATCTGACATTGGGTGAGTACATGGGTTTTCTGCCAGGAATACAGGCCTTCTGCCAATCTGGATAATGCAGAATGCTGCAGTGTTGGAGAGTCTTCACATTCTCCAAAACGTTCTCAGTGATTTCGATTAGGTAGCGCTTCCTTGGAGCGGTCCCATTCACTGTCTGGGCTTTTGTAAAGGGACGAGGGCCTTTGGCTGATTAAGAACAAAACGTGACTTTTCTTGTAGGGTAGACAGACTTGGGACAGGGTTTATTCCAATTCCGCTTCCTCTTGTTAGGTTTGAGCATTCTACCAATGACAACACCAAGCACTGACTTAACCCACGCTGAAAAAACATTAAAAATGTTCTATTTTGTGGCCTATGTTTGGCTGGAAAGAAACTGGTTTTGAGTGTTTCTTTTACATGAGTTTGACTGAAATCATCCATGGAGAAGTATGACAGAAGAATATGACTTATTGGTGATTATTCTCTTGTCATCACATACAACAAGGTACACGGTCATTAAAAATGATACTTCACTAATTGTCTGTGATCAGCAGATCCTGTCAAATGCACAACCTTATACAAATGGGCCCCGAGTTTCCAAAATACTAAACACTATGGCTACGACTTACTGTTCTCTTCGAAGTCTACCTCTTGATACGTCATGACAAATGTCGAATTTGTGTGGCGGAAATTAACTCTGATGTAGACAGATCCATGGTAAACGTAGGTGGGTGCGCTTCTGGCCACTAGCGTATTTGTGGCGACTTCTGTAAGCCACTGCTCGTTGACTGACGGATCTATACAAGAATGAACAATTCTAAAATCAAGCACAATCTATCTCAATGGCACGGCTATTTTGTAGGGATAATTTGCATAAGTTTATATTGATCAATGTTGTCTGACATCATCATTCACTCGCAGCGATGTATATTGTCCTAAATCACAGTGGTGACAGAGAAGATGACAAGAATACGAATACAAAATTACACAGCAATGAAAGATGAGTGAAGCATACTCAATCCGATGTGGAGCTGTTTAAGCAGCATTTTATAACAACAGAACCTCCCGGTTAGTTTTAGTAGACAACCATGTATATATTGCTGGGGATATAGTAATCTGTCCCTGGAACCTCATTGGCAAACAATAATGCCCCTTAATTAGTTGAAATGAAATGAATTCTAATGAGAGGGTGAGATAAATTTTAAGTCACATCGTCAACATTCATCCATATGGTGACTATCAAGGGTTAAACATAATAAATACATTGAGGCTTATATTTAAACCTGCCAAAAAAGGACAGTAGTGTATGAGTGAGTGAGTGAGTGAGTGAGTGAGTATGGTTTTACGCGGCTTTTAGCAGTATTCCAGCACAACCAATAGGCTACCCCCGACCGCCCAACGAAGGAAAGTAAAATAACTGGACGTATCACAGAAAAAGATTTACAACTAGTATGGAATCATCAAATGGACATCATTGTATATAACAATACCTTAAAAATAGATCGACAACAGTTGAAGGTAGATCAGCATACTTGGGATCATGGAGATTCTTAATATACACATGCACACAAGTTGAGCGCCACAAACCATATTTGTGAGCTTTTACTTTATCAGCAGACCATATCAGGTGTCACATAGACACCCTAGGGAGTGCAGAGTCTATTGCACGACAGAAACGTCAGTAACGTGTGTATGATCCATCGACATTGACCACAGCTTCAACCCTACGACTCATACTCATTACAAGTAGTTGAATGCTTCTCTGAGGCAAACGGATCCTTTCTTCATGAAGTCAGGCTTCAAGACCAGCGAGATTTTGAACTGGGGGATCACGATGTCTGAGTTTCCGGCCAAGAATGTCCAAGAGATGCTCAGTCGGATTAAGATCCGGACTACAGGCCGGCCAAGGAAGAGTGGCAATAGCTTCTTGACGCAAATAAGCCAAAACTGACGGAGATATGTGTGGTCTAGCATTGCCGTTCATGTAAACGGGTCTTGTCTGAAGAGGATGGTTGTCAAAATGAGAGACTACCACTGGACGAAGAACGGCATCTTGGTATTGTTGGCCATTCAGGCTTCCACCAGTTGTCTCCAGCGAAAGTTTGCAGCCGAAGGCAACACAACCCCATATCATGACAGATCCCCCGCCACATGCTAAGACTTCTGGATGTTCCTTGGTGCAAAACGAGTGTTATGTTCCCTCCAAACACGTATTTGACCATCAACAGTTCGTAGCAGCATTCGACACTCGTCTCCAGTTGGCCATGTTCCATCGACTACGGGCACGACACCATATCAGACGATTCCGCATGTGCCTCTCAGTCAGTTGAGGATGTTTTACTGGTCTTCTGGCGTTATAACAAGCCGCTCTGAGGTGATGCCTTACGGTCATCGTCGAGAGTCTCTGATGGGTAATCCACTGCAGTCTTAAATCTGTTGAAGTGGCATCTGACTATCCTGAAAAGACGTCTATCCCCTCTGTTAGAGGTCTTTCGTGGCCTACCAGACCTAAGCCTGTCATTGACATCATTGGTTTGACCATGTTTGACAATCAAACGAGTGATAACACTGTGATGACGACCCATTTGTCTTGCAATGGCCCTGCTTGACATGCCAACATTATTCATGCCTATCACTTGCCATCTTTCAGCGTTCGTTAACATTCTCCACACTGTGGCTGATTTTCAACCTCTATTGGAAGGGGAATCTCACACAGGAGCAAAATGCAACCACGTGTCTGAAACTTGAATTTCACTTTTTATAGGGCAGGGGAACTGCAGCAACACGTAAAGCACGCTTTCCTTGTTGTATCTGGACAAATATGGGTTCATGAAACTATTGAAGCCTAATTCAGTCATACATCATCATATTTCGTATTTCTGATTCCCACACGTGAAATCAAGAGACTATGAATATGGTGGCGCTTAACTTTTGTGCATGTGTATATATGATGTCTTGAAATAGTTATCCCTTGTGATGGATAAATCTATAGTCAAACAGAACATGTGTGGAAGGCAAAATAGAGAATCTGAAAAACTGATTAACTGTTAATGTTTAGTTTGGTTGTTGATATATTTTAGTGCTGTTGAAAGAGAATCGTTTCTGCTGTAAAATTGAACAGTTATCTGGTAATCTGGATGAGATAGTCCTGGATCCAACGATGGTGGCACTGGCAAATCATCAGAAGTTGAAACTAGATCTGTGTCAACGTGCCTTCAATTACCTTTGTTACGAGAACCAGAGATTTGTTGGGAAGCCATGATGAAAGAAAACATATATGACAACCCTACTCCCCACCCACCATGGAGTGTCAACATACACTATAGGGCGACAGGCGTGCTATACGCAAGCTATATCAACATAGGGAGCTAATAATGTCAAACAGAATAAAAGTCAGTTTGGTTCTGCCTTTTAACAGTCATTTGAAGACAATTGGAACCTGGAGGTCAATAATGCCAGTTTGGCCAATGCGCCACTGCCTTCTTGTATAGGACTCTAGGCAAGGTTGCCATGTACCACATTTACTGTGTAATACACTTATATAATCAAAATTGAAATTGACCATGCACAAGGCACGGTATGACCGGCCGATTGACAGAACCGGGCCCATTCTACCACCTGTCTAGATGAAGTAAGGATCAAAGAGAAGTGTTGGGCAAAAGGAACACCTGTTCCTGGCTCCAGTGCCTTCAACCACCAGACTCCCTTCCTCCACCGACACAGGGGCGCAACCCATGGAAAACAAGTTGCCCAATTCGGTCGCCTCTTGCGACCAGCAGTGGGGTGCTGAGGACACATTCTATTCGACCCTGGGTCCCCACAGAGGAAATGAATAACAACGTCGTATTCAAGATTATTCCATTCATATAGCAACGTTTCTGCACGTGTGTGTGGCTGCTTGTACTAGCCTGGAATTATTCTGGTTTTATTGTGCTCGCCCACGGAGATGCCGCAGTTTAACATGGTAGCCTCACTCAGTCACAATCCACTGACTCTGAGTCGACCCGTCCTTGCGTTATTCCCTGTGTGGCGGGATCCAGGCAGGGAAACAGAGGTGCCATCTTTAAAAATCGTTTGGTATGACACGGCCAGGAGATTGAACAATTGAACAACTCTCAAGGCGAACACCCTGCCCACTACACCCCTTCTCTGCCCACTACACTATAGAAGCAGGCTGAAGTTAAGCAATTTTCACGATACGTTTGTGTTTAACTCACCATTTGCAAATAGCTCAATAATATGGGCCGAGACATTAAATCTGGTGAAATCAAGTTTCAAAGAGGAACCAGCTGGCACGGTGATTTGTACTATACATTGTGAAGATAACCCATCTGTGTTCTGGAGTGTCTGGGGCGTTGAGTTGGCAACTAGCACTGGTCCACTACCACAAACTGAGAAAAAAAAACATTGTCTGTTTATTATCCTAAAAGTTAAATATATAACTTTATTTTCAGAGTGACATGCGGTCTTCTAGGTTGTAAGACTTTGGCATTTTCTTTTGATTTTAAGGCGCTCCTTAATACACCATCTAATACAGTCAAGCCTAAAAAACAGGAATGTGACACAGCATCCAGGTTTATTTTTTCTCAATTAACCTCGAGTCTGATATTCACACGTAAGTCTTCAGAATTATTAATGATAACATAAAATATGTATGTCTACAACTTTTAACATTCCAGTTTCTCATAAATACCATTTAAGAAATAGACAATTTTAAAATGGTTTAGTTCTCATCCCAGTGACCTGATCGGAAAAGACCTGGAAAAACAACACACCAAAGTAGAAATAATAGCAGGCTACTTACTGTCGACCTGTGCTCCTGCATCCAACACTAGCACCCAGACTGAAACACACAGCTTTAGGAGGATCAGCATCTACGGGAACATAAACATTATAATGATAATGATGATGATAGTTGTTTATAATGATGATGATCACCATATGTTAATATCTTTTGGTATGACGAGGTCGGTGACCATGGCGTGATTAACAAGGAGGCCTTTCATGATTGAATTTTATCGTGCACTATTGCACATATGTATTTATCTGAAGATCTTCTTGTGAAGCATGTCAAGACTGGAAACAAGTCATTCAATATATCCTAAACGACCCATTGATGTAGTACCGAATATCAATGTTAATGTTTATTTTGTTGATGGTGCTGGACGGTGTCAACCAAGCGAAGTGCCATATCAAATCGACCCAGAACCAGTCACTTCCCACTAGAAAACGTCAATGTGTGATTTTGTATCAAAGTTGGTGTTCACCTTGACACAAACAAAGTATCTTAGGCATGGTTCGATCCTCTTGTTACCGTCATCGCCGATCGCCTTTTTGGTTTTGACTCCGAGACCATCAATGGTATGACGCAGAATATGTAGAGGGCATCATGGAAAATGATAATTACATATAAAATTCTTTGAAATACGGCCACATACAGAGTCAGACCTATCCAAGCGAACAAACGCAATAGGTCCTTTTTGATAAATCCAATGAAATCCTTTTATGACTCATTTATCTGTCTCTTTTGAAACTAATGAGAATCGGGAGAAACACGGCAAAGACAGTATGAGGACCGTACTTACGTATACGAAATGTCAAGCTAGCTTCCCAAGTTGTTAAACTCGCTATTCATGACAAGAAAAATCCCGTTTCCTGGTGCTTAAAATAGTGTTTGTATTAATTAAAATGCACACATTTCCAAATATTCCAAATCATTTTTACATGAATGCCTAGTTTGGTGTCGTTTACGTCAATGTCAATACCGTCCACTATCCTTGGAGGATAATGGTGACGTAGACGACAAAAACGACAACAACAGCAACAATGTGCTGGATTGACTTTAAGAAAGCATATGATTCTGTCTGTTTGGGAATTTTTCGACATGTTGTAGAAATTTACGTCAGTGTCTTCATCGTCCACTATCCTGGAAGGTGTATCTTGCCACATATGTTAGCGGGTATAGACACAAAACCAAATAAAGACATGTACATGTGTATGCATACAATTTGGAATAATACGGACAGTTTACAATCCTAGACACATTCCACAGCAAGCCATGTAAGATCATGTTTTCACTGCTGTTTTATGTATGAGAACACAAGAAAGTATGTATTTGTCAGTCATTCAAATCTCGGGTTCAGCAAAAGTTTTCGTATCTATTTTAGTATAAATCATTAGGTGAGTGAGTGTGAGTTGTCAATTTCAGGTGCTTAAAATGCACTTTAATGAATCCTTGGAGTCTGTAACCTTTAGAAACATTGTAATGTTATTAATACGAAAATCAGAAGAAAAGCAGTAAAGCATATATTTTGTGACCGGAAGTAGCATGTTCGAGGTAAAGCTTACGCTTTGTTTATCATCAAAAGCCTGACAGTGATGACATTTCTTCAAAACAGTCCCTATCAGTCACAACATGAGAGATATTTACCACTAATCTGTGTACCGAACTCTCGAACCTACTCTCCGATCACGACCGCCTGACCACAAGAATGCATATAGATTTGGACCTGTGAAGATCAGGGTTAGAACAAATCTTCAGCAACCAACGCTTACATTAAATGGTGACTATGGTTGTCGTTAGAGGCGACTAACTGGATCGTGTTGGTTGTCAGGCTGACTTGGTTGATTGGATGCATGTCATCTTATCTCAATTGTGTGGATTAATGCTCGTGATGTCAATCACTGGATTGTCAGGTCCAGACTTGATTTTTTTTTGCATGACCTCCGTCATATAGCTGGCATATTGCTGAGTGAGGCGTTAAACAACAAAACAAACAAACAAAGCATATAAATTTCACCGCTTATTTCAAATTTGAGATAAAAATACAAAGTGTCATCTCGAGCTCGGATTCGGTCCCAATCTGACTTTACGACAGAACTGTGTAGCATGATATCGAAGTTTGAATTTGCCACCGTGACAGCTTTAAGAAATCTTAATTAGAATTTTACTGAACTGTAAACAATTCTCCTCAATACAGGATGAGGAAAGCCAATGAAGACAAAGAAAGGGATCATTTGTAACATTGTCAAACTTAGTTTCATCCACAGAAACCACGGACTTTTTTCGCAAAACTAAAATTCAACTCAATCAGCTGTTGCCAATCCTTCACTTCTTGTTGTCACATTGTTTATTGATTATTACCTGCGAAACACATTTCATTTAGTCATCGAGATACATTTCAATTAGCCACATTTTACACCTGTTGTATTCTGAATTGATCATCTATGCAATCGTATTTCTATGGATCTATAATACACAGTCTGTTACTCAGTTATATTTCACTTATTGACTTTCTACATAGGTGAACAGGGACATTTATTTTACATGCAAACAACGTGTTATTCAGGAAAATATAATTACATGATAGGGGTTTGTTAGTTGATTTATGCTTCCAAACAAACCACACGCAAGCTATTTAATCACAGAGATCGTTCTGTTCTGTATAAATGTAACAAGTGAACTAACCATTTCAGTGGATCTCTCAACATGGACAAACCTGTTGGAGATGTTCAATGAGAGAATGTTTATTTAATGAAGTAAAAATGTAGATTCTTTCTTTTGGTAAATACATGTACATGTAGCTGTACATCTTATAGATGTTCCAAGAGAAAATAATATAATATACATCTACATATATACCACTTTATAGAGTCTCAGAAGGCAGTATGTAAAGAAAACTAGCTGCTCAAAGTGAAGCCCTTTTCCCTCTACATTGATGATACATCTATCTGTTAAAAGTTGATTTTGACAGCCCGGACCAAATCAACACGTGTTAATAACTGTCCTAGCACTTCTTAAGTTACTTAACATTCTTCATATCTAAAGACTAGTATTTATCAACCTATATACCAATTTATTGTCTCATATTGGGGTAGTTAAAGAAAACACATTGCTCAAAGTGAAGTCCTTTTCCCTCTACATTCTCAACATAGTCTCTTTCAGAAGTGATTGGCTTGTGTTGGGTCCGACTTGGGCTTGGCTGTCAAAATCAACTTTAAATACATCTGAAGCTTAGTATTGTATCTACCTATACACAGCTTTTTAATGTCACAGTACATCGTATTTAAAGTAAGTTGTGCAGGTTTACCTATCTAGGTTTTCTGTATGTTACACATCATCACGTCATACTGTGTATAATTATTTTTTTCTTATTCTAATACTGCTCCGATGTTTGTCAGTGGCCAGTGATGGTCTGTTTTTATGGAATACTAATTTTCATAGCAATTTCGACGATAAGTAGTATAGGTAATGGTGGTTCTGCTGCAACCCCACTGGAGCCAGATTTATATACCTATACTGCTACTACAGAGGGAATTTTTTTATGTCAAAATGCTGATGCGATTCAACGATCGTCATGAGTCGTATTAAAAAAACATGAATATTAATTAATAATGAATAAAATTAACTATCGCCCACGAGGATATTGGAAAGGTATGGGAGCAATACAAAAATTAGCCACTGCGGCTAAGGTATCTAAAGATGTGGCAAATATACTTACCGGCACCACGTTATATACCGAGGAAGAAGTTTGATATTTTTACAACGAATGAAGTTCATCAGGCTGACCTCTTGTTTCTTCCCCATGATAAGGTAAGATGCAAAACGTATAAAAACACTTTAACCGTAGTGGATGTGGCTAGTGGCTACAAGGAGGCTGCGCCATTAACCTCGAAAGATTCAGCAGAAGTAGCTAATGCACTGATCCACATATATAAACGCGGACCACTAAAATAGCCAAAGCTATTTCCAGTAGATCCCGGTCGCGAGTTTAGCCCAAACAAAACATTAGCCCAAGAAACCAAGCTCTAGCTCGCAAACACCCCATACTCACCCCAATATCACAAAGAATAACTAACTACCTCAATGAACACCAAACTCAAAATCTTAAACAAAACTGCAAAAAATCAAATATCTTCTAAACTCAAAATATCCAAAATAGACACAACGCTAGCAAACCAAATAAATAAACAAACCGACCCAAACATAGCTAAAACCACCACACTTGCATACATACACGAAAATTGGCCAAATTGGTGTCACATATACACTGACGGATCTTCAGACCCGATCTCCAACCACACAGGCTTCGGATTCCACCACACAACCAGTTATGTCCACACAATCTTACCGACTCCCTAACAACCAATCTATATTCACGGCCGAACGTATGGGCATGGCCTCAGCTCTGCATAACCAACAATCTAAAAACAACAATAAAATCCTAATTCTCACCGACTCCCTTGGTGGACTACAAGCCCTCCAAAACAAAAGTACCAATTAACGACCTAAATTAATAAACCAAATACTTAAAAGCTCCAATGACCCAACAAAAGCAGGCAAACAAATAACCTTCTTGTGGATCCCCGCCAACGTAGGAATTTACGGCAACGAAAGCGCCGATAAAGCAGCTAAATTATCTCTCAAAATACCAGAAATAAGCCTAAACCTACCCATCTCAAAATCAGAAATTAAAAGTGTAAACAAACAAAAAATAATTTAAAAAATGGCATAATCAATATCAAAACTCAAATAGCCAAATCAAAAAAGTGCTCAGAAAACCACTAGCCACACCTAAAATCCTACACCCCTACCAAAAAATTGTCAGATTAATTACAAAACTCCAAACAGGACACAATAACCTAAATAACCACCTAAAAAAAACTAAAAGGCACACCTAAGGCAACTGCCCACACTGCAAACAACCAGAAACCACAGAACACGCACTCATCCACTGCACCCACTACCAAACACACAGAACCACACTACAAACCACCCTCAATCTAAATTAGGTTCCTACTCTAGATGAAATACTAAACCCTAAAAAAAAACTAGAAAACTTCAAGGCCCTATACGTATTCCTAATCAAAACAGACCTAATTAAGCGCATCTAAAAACTAATTAATCTACCAATCCAAAATCCAATAAACATACAAACACCCACCTCACCCGGCTCCCTTAGTTCCCTCCTCCACCCACCTCTGCAAATATTCCAAATTTAAAAATTCCAAAACTTCAATATAAGCAACCCCTAAAAGCCCCCTCTTGGATTGCACACACCACTTTCACCCTTTTCGGAATACACTAAATGGTCTGGCCAGGCCCGTGTGCGAAATACGCTACTGTCGGAAAGCGCACGTTAAATCTTCTATATCAGTCAGTCAGTCGCCAGTTTATGGGATCAGTAACTAAACTGTTAACAAAGCACGATGTCATAATCAGGCAAGTAGCTAGGTTACCACTACAGCCAACTATTACGTAACCCATCACCCTGTACATCTGCCTCATTAAACAGTGATTTATCAAACTACCACATGCTGATTTTGTTATCTTTTAATCTTCACTAATCCATAAATATGCCACCCAAATTATCTTTTGATCTCCACTAATCCCTAAACGTGGCACCCCAGTAGTATTAAACAGAACCAACCGCTAACAAATTGGTATATACCTATGTACATAAACCCATCAACGGTTTTTGATTTAGCATATGTTAACAGAAGGGTTTACTATGTCAGTGTCATTCTAGCTATATTGCATAAAACCGTATCGAAACAATCTATATAAATCAATACCGGTCTATGTGATAATACCGTCCAGCCTACCACCATACAATGCAATCTGCAGCAATCTGCTTCCTCAACCGCACCTTCATGTATCCAGTCGCACACAGAATCCTATGCTATCTCGCAGAAGAGATGTATATCAACTGGGAGCTTTTTAGACACCTGTACTTCCATCTTAACGACTTCAACATCAAAATATTGAAGCTGCATGTGGCTTTTGAACTACTAAAACGCTTCTACATCAGGGATGAAGAAAAGAAGGAACGGTAAGTGCTAACACACCTTAATGCATCTTGCAATCTTATTTAACATAATAGCAAGAGACCCGACATTTGCGTGCTTTATAATGTGTATGATGATCAATGTTTAAACACGGCTTTTTTTCATTGCAGCCGAAGAAGCACTACGGGAGATTTTCTGCTGAGCCTTCAGCTACCAGTACACAAAATGGTGTGTAATCACACACCCCTCAAATTAAGTCACAACACCCCACAGCGTGAGTGAGTGAGTGAGTTGGGTTTTAACGCCGCTTTTAACAGTATTCCAGTTATATCACGGCATGTCAGCTTATTTTGGGAGGAAAGCCTGAAGATGCAGGTCTCAGACGTTTACCACTTCGGTGAAACCCACGAGCACGGGTATGGTGCTGACAAACCTAGAAACATAATTTAGGCGAACCGAGATTCGAACCCACAATCATAGGTTTCTGGCGTGCCCAAGGGACGCAACTCTGCCCAGCGAATCGCGACGCCTTAGACGACTGCCCCCAACCAGCGAAAACAGCGATTATTACTTGACGAAAATGAAACCTTATTTTTTTTTACCTTGGTAAAATAAATGAAATTAAAATTGGATTGATAACTTGCAAAGACCAATATTTTTGAAATGTTAAAACAAGTTTACATTAGAAATTAGCCTCTACTCCAACTTATCCTATACCCGACTCATTTTATTGGGTTACTTACTTACTTACTTACTTTGGAGATTTAACGTGCGCTTTCCGACTGATGCGTATTTCGCACACGGGCCCGGCCAGGCCATTTAATGTGTTTCCGAAAGGGGCGAAAGTGGTCTGTGCAACCCAAGAGGGGGGTTTAGGGGCTGCTGATATAGAATTTGGGAATTTTGAGATTTGGAATAGATGCCAATGGGGTTGGGGAGGAGAACTAAGGGAGCTGGGTATGGAGGATGTTTGTTTGTTTATGTGATTTTGATTTGGTAGGTTATTGTGTTTTTAGATGCGTTTTATTAGTTCCGTTTTTATTAAGAATACGCCTAAGGCCTTGAAGTTTTCTAGTTTATTTTGTGGGTTTAGTATTGCTCCTAGAGTAAGAGCCTTGTTTAGATTGAGGGTGGTTTGTAATGCGGTTCGATGTGTTAGGTAGTGTGTGCAGTGGATGAGTGCGTGTTCTGGGGTTTCTGGTTGTTTGCAGTGTGGACAGTTAGCTGTAGTGTGTTTTTTTTTAAATTTTTTAGGTGGTTATTTAGGTTGGCGTGTCCTGTTTGGAGTTTAGTGATTACTTTGTCGATTTTTTTTTTTATGGATGGAGAATTTTTGGTTAGGTTAGTGGTTTGCTGAGTACTTTTTTGATTTGGCTATTTGAGTTTAGATATAGGTTATGCCACTTTTTTGTGATATTTTGCTTGTTTACACTTTTAATTTCTGATTTTGAGATGGGTAAGTTTAAGCTTATTTCTGTGATTTTGAGGGATAGTTTAGCTGCTTTATCGGCGTTTTAATTACCGTATATTCCTACGTTGGCGGGTATCCACAAGAAGGTTATTTGTTTGCCTGCCTTAGTTAGGTCGTTGGAGCTTTTAAGTATTTGATTTATTCATTTAGGTCGGTTTTGGGAATTTTTGCTTTGGAGGGCTTGCAGTCCACTTAGGGAGTCGGTAAGTTTTTGGATTCTTAATTATGGAGGGCTGAGGCCATGCCCATTAGTTCTGCCGTGAATATTGATTGGTTGTTTGGGAATCGGAAGGATTGTGTGGTTTTAGTTGGTTGTGTTGTATGGACTCTGAAACCTGTGTGTTTGGAGGTCGGATCTGAGGATCCGTCCGTGTATATATGCTAGTGTGGTAGTTTTAGATATTGTGATAACATGCTTTGAAGTAAAATATATGGAATTAAACACACATCGTCTCATAAAAAAACACAAATAGTTGTTAAACATTGAAACAAGTTTACCTTAGAAATTAGTCCCCTACTCCAATTTACTCGCCGACTCTGATTGGCAAACACCGCTAACTTATTGTGAATGTATCATACGCTTTAAAGTACTCAATGTCAAGCTGAAACTGTATTTAAGAATCCTAACATGGTGCTGTCAGATCACAATTTTTCCCATGGCCTTTCGACGTGTCATTTGAACAAGTTGAAAGGTTTTACAAGAGATATTTGTCAGTAGTAACTGATGCTATTTCTGCCCTTACATTACAACAAATAAATCAGCCAATATGGAACTATTTTTTTTATATGTCGCAGCATACTTCAGGCTGTACATTTTACAAATGGGTCAATATCTATGTCATCTTGTTTCTCCTAATGTCTGTGCAGGTGCTCGCTACAATTTCGGAACTTCTTTACAGCTACAGACAGAAAATACTAGAACAGTTTACTACTACAAATCAAAAACGATATGGGTTTTACTGAAAGTGTCGCCACAACTGAAAATCTTCAAATACCTGTATTTGGCTATAAATTTGACTATTGTTTCTGTCACATTATCTATTTCTGCCTCAGGTAAGGAAGTAGTGATTTATTCAAGTGCACACATATATCACAGATATACTCCTATGAAAGTTATTTTACAAGTGATACACATAAGGACTTAAAGGTGGAGAATGTATTGATGTCAACTTCTTTATTCTGATCACAACATTTCGGAGTATATACTTACTCCTTCATTATGTGAATATTCACAATTCTGCTCCAATTGCTTAGATCAATGCTCATATTGTCAACCATATTTGCCATTTTTATACCATATTCATGTGTATAATAACACATATTATTTCATATACATATATAATTGCGTAATTTGGACACACAAATATAAAGTAACCCAATACTTGCCGTAACAGGCGACAATGCTTGTCTAAAGAGTTGACTAAAGCGATCAGGTGGCAGTCAGGCTCGGTGACTTGGTTGATGAATGTCATTGATCCCAATTGTGTGGGTCGATGCTCATGATGTCAATCACTGGACTGTCTGGTCCAGACTCGATTATTTACATATAGCCGGAATATTGCTTGAGTGCGGCATAAAACAACAAACCAAATCATAAGTGCGGGATGGGTCATTTGAAATTAGCAAGTTTTATGTGACCTTCAATCACTACAATCTGATCTGAGTCTTGAAAAGATATGACTTTGATTCAGTGAAAATTTGCATCATGATAGTTTCAACTGTAGATACAGTTAATCTGTTTTTTTGTACAGTTTCTGATTATTAAATGTATATGTTGTTCAAATAAGCTTTGCCTCTTCACCAACCCTATTCCTCTTTTGGAATAAATAGTGTCTAATAATTCAAACACAATTACTACTAATCATCCTAGTGAACACAACAAAGAAATGCACATCAAAAACTTCATTATTATTATTTCTTATCTCTGATAAAGTAACAAAAAATGTTATCCAGCAAGATACATTTCCTTGGTCCCAAGAAGCATGTTACATAGTAAACTGACTTGATATGTTGAATAGCAGTCAGCGTGGTTGTAAATGCACAACTGACTAAGCCGTCAATACTCAATTAAGTAATTAACAGACAATTGCAAGTGCTAATACCCACCCGACACTAATTGAGTTGACATTGAGTTAATTTTGCTAATTAGCTGTTTTTAGAGTAGCAAAGTAATAAACATCAAAGGTGGGTCAGGCTTTGATCATGTGTTCTGTAGAAGAGATATTATGTTTATTTAGGATTAGCTACATCCCTTGATGCTACCAAGGCAGCCCTTGAGATTATCAGACAGTTTGGCTGGACACAAACTGATGTCTCCCTTGCAGCACACTATGTATCAGACAAGGACTTTGAACACTCTATGCAGATGCATATCAATGCATAAAGAACATTGGGTAGATTCAATAATGCCACGCAAGTCAAAGTTGGGTTTCACTGTATGTAGAAACAGACGATGGATCCAAAACTTTATAACAGTAATTATGATTAATTTAAATTTTGCCAAACCAATATTTTGGCAGATTTGCATGTTATTGTTATCTTCATTAAGATAAATTTCAAAAAAGATAGGATAAATGATAAAATGTGATAATGAGTCATGAATATTTGAATTCAGATCAGAACAAACAGGGAGGGTCACCCCAAAATGTGAGAGTCTCTAGGGGAGGCTTTTGACAAAATGGACAATAAAATATAAAGTGCTTTGCATTTTCTTTCAGGGAGGGTAGTGTCAAAAATGAATGAGAACACACCGCTAATACATGACCAGCCCCTTTAATGTAATATACATAGTTTTTAGTTGATGGTTCAGGTTGTACTTTTCAGTTGAATTGCTTATCACTGTCCAAGATGGACTACCAATTAACGGTAGATATTAAATATCCATAATAACATAGATAAATACCTCTACAGTCTCATCCTAATTTGTCAAAATTTGAATTTCAATATAGCTTCCATTAATGAAGTAATGAATTTGGAGAGAATATCTATTGTCTGAATTCCTAATGTACTTTCTTTTGTATTTGGTGTGCTAGGGTAGCCTAGTGGGTAAAACAGTCTCTGAAACCCGGGTTCAATTCACCACATGGGTACGATGTGTGAAGCCCATAGCTGGAATATTGCTAACAAGCTGCATGAAACTATACCAACTCACTCGCTCATTATGTTGTATTTTGAGATCACTTACATGACATGTGTTTTGATTATTATGAATAGTTCTGTTTTTATGTATAAGAACCTATGTACCTTAGTTTTGCATTGTCCTGTTTACCTGTCCTTACATTTTGATGTAATGCAAACATTCACGCAAAATTCAGATGAACCCTGTGGCGCTTATGTTATTGTTTTAGAAGACCGGATACATTTTTGTATTTTCTGAACACTTTTCTGTTTGCAATGGCTTATTTACATGTTCAAGATTGGTTAAATATCAGTTGCAAGATAAATTGTCAATACCTCACTGTTCGAGAAAACAACTTTAAACATTTGTAAATATGTGTGTGTTTCATAATTTTTTACTAACAAGTTTCTAAAGATGTTATGAATTGTTTCAGGTACCTGGATTTCACAATCTGACACCAGCTACATTTAAGAAGATCTTGCTCACACAATTCAGACAAGGGACTCGCTGGATGATGAACAATCCTCCCGATAACAACCAACACATTCACCTCAGAAAGTGATGATTCTGAATGAATAATGCCACATCAGTGTTATTGTAGGTGGTTTTATTATGACACTAATGAAGTCTGAATGAATTTATGCCAAAGCACTGTGACTATGTCCAGGTTGTGTACACTGATGCTGACTGTACAAATCTGAATGACTTTTGTGGTTTACTGCAGAAACATAATTGACTTTAGATGTTCTTCTTCAATGAAATTCTTCTGAGATTTGACTAATTTGTTTATTTAGAAAATGGCATTGAAGCGTCTGTTCTGTAAGGCCTTGCAAACACCACTGGTTACTTTATGCTAGCTCCTCTTCTTGCTTGATCAAATTTCATTGTGATATGTACCAATGAAATGCCATATAATCAATAAATACGATTTTTTTCCAAAAACATTATTTGTTTTGCTTCATTAGCATAAAGAAATATAATACTGATCAGCCATAACATAGGTGCTGAACAAATATGAAATGTCCTAATGCCCTGAATGTTTTCCTACTATAAATACAGCTCACTTAACAAAAGTTGTAGTTCCACCTTAGTAGACAAATGACATTGATATTGTTTCTGTACTTTATTGAGGTGTTTTCTATGGATGCCATTAGTCTTATGCACCAATTTGGGACAACTGTATTCTGTTTCATATTCCCATGAAACTACACTGTCCTGATATAATAAGTACTGATACCGTTCCAAACTAATCTTTTAATCTCACAAGGGCCAAATGCCAAAGCACATAACCAATGACTTTCCATTTTTTTCTGAGTGAGAATGCTGTTTTGCCACTTTGAGCAATATTGCAACAATATCATGGTGGGGGACACCAGCAATAAGCTTCACACATTTGTACCCATGTCACGCAACAACTTGTGAACAATGCATGACCACATATCTCAGTTTGAGGAGGATATTTACAACTAATATAACACAGAATATTACAACAGCTATCGGTAATGCACAGGGTAACATTATTAACCAGAAACAAGACATGAAGAAAATTTGCATCCGGATACCTTCCGGAAACCTTTCGGAAACCTTCCAGATGCCTTCAGCAACCTTCAAATGGGTTAGTATTTTAAAGATAACTTTTTCATGTGTTTCACACTTAAGTGAACAAAATGCACCCCCCAAATTATGACATTTTTTTGGGAAGGTTTCCGGAAGGTATCCGGGCCGGATCCAAAATGGGATGGTTCCTGGAAGGTTTCCGAAAGACGGAAACCTACACTTTTTTTGCTGTGACTGGGCCCATCTTACCACCCGTCTAGGCGAAGTAAGTGTCAAAGTGGTGTATTGGGCAAACGAACACAATTCCTGGATCCAGTGCTCTCAACCACCAGACTCCCGTCCTCCGCCGACACAGGGACGCAACCCACGGCAAACGGGCTGCCCACTTTGATCGCCTTTTACGACCAGCAATGGGGTGCTGTGGAAATATTCTGCCCCTGTAACGCGATCTGAGACACTATAAAGTGGTACATATAGGTAGATAAAATACTGAGCTATAGATGTGATCCATTTCATGTTACATCTGTGAGGTTTAAGTTCATTTGAAAGCCCGGGCCAAGTCGGAATGAACACTTCTGACAGAGATTTTCTTAAGAAAATACAGTAAAAGAGTTTGACTTTAATGGTGCAGTTTTCTTTAAATGCGATACACTATGGCATTATAAAGTGGTATATAGGTAGATATTACACCGATCTATAGATGTAAACACTGTACTGTGACATTATAAAGCTGTATATAGGTAGATACACTACTAAGCTTCAGATGTAAACATATTTGATGATACATCTGTGTGTTTAAAGTTGATTTTGACAGCCCGGGCCAAGTCGGACCCAACACAAGCCAATCACTTCTGATAGAGACTATGTTTAGAATGTAGAGGGGAAATGGCTTCACTTTGAGAACCTTGTTTTCTCTAAATACCGTGATCTAAGGCGCTATAAAGTGGTATTTATTTGTTTAGATATAATACTAATCTATAGGTGTGAATCCATTTCATGTTACATCTGTGAGGTTTAAGTTGATTTTGACAGCCCGGTCCGAGTCAGACCGAACATTTGTGAGATTGTTGAGAGTATCAGGAGCAGAGGTCTACTTCAACCAACGTGTCTGCTTTAAATACGATGAACAGTGACATTATAAAGTGGTATTTATTTAGATATAGTACGTTCCTATAAATATAAACGCTACGCCGACAGATGAAAATTTGTATCTCGATAGCTAGAAGTATTTGGTACGTTTCAAATCTTATTTCCTTTAACGATTTTACCTAGACCAGCGACGCTTACACACAGCACTGGTTTTCAAGTGATTTACTCCGAAATACTTAATTATGGTGCCCGTTTTTGTTGGCGGTTGTTCAGTAATGTCATGTGTGTATGTTGCATCAATAATTTGTAGGTATGATCGCCGCCAATGATGTAATTAGCCAATAACACTTTGGCCCGTCTTGGCCCGACCCGACCTGACTTTTAGGCAATGCCGTCTTCGTTGAGTCAAGTGAAGGATACGATAATAAACTATGTTCAGATTCAAAAAGAGGAAGAAGCGGTCTATTGGAAAACAGCACGATGACGTTATCAACGAAAAGGTGACTTATTACCCGGTTACAAACATATAACCACATAGAAAGGGATACTTATTAACTACAGTAATTATCCTAAACTCGCTATTTCCCGATAATACACAGACCTGGTTGATATGAACAATCTTGAACTCATACATGACGATGCGACTGCATACGTGAGACGTGAGACGGGTAATGGCGGGTGACAGTCAGTTAACACAAGTTGACATTTGTGATAAGAATAATATGAACATAAGAGTCACGTCGAAGTTGCCTACCAGTAAGAAGGATCAAAACCATTGACGAGTCGTACTGTTCGGATATCGATCAAGCTCGAGATGTAACATTATCCCCTAATTCGACAAGGATGGAAACTGGACTTTTATAGTCAGTTAACGCCCATGCCTGGAACATGGTCATTGCCTGACACAGGCCATGGTGTATTTTCCTATGGTTTCACATAAAGACAAAGAGACATCAGATCAGATAAGACTTTATTATCCTATGGGAAATTCGTATCGCACAGTTGCTTTGCACAAAAAAATGAAAAAAAAGAAAATATGTTATAATGAAATATAATACTTACTTATATCTTGGCGGGTAAAAATATGTAGAGAATTGAACACTATCACAGTGACGACAAGGAATGGTATTTTTATGTATGTATCATCATCATTTTCAGCCCAACGTACAATTAATACAATGATAGTATCTCGAACACGAGTGCAATTATGTACAAATGTGAAGATAGAGATTGATGGCATCTTAAATGTAATCTGCTAAATGTTTAAGAAAGCATACATCGGAGGACTGCAGCATTGTTAGCAAAGTATACCTTGGGTTAACATAAGTATGGACATTGAAACATGGGAAATATTTTGAACGAAGACTGAGAAAAAGTTATACTCTTGATATTTGAAGCCCATGTTTTCTCCCGACTGCATATAGTTCAACTAACATATCGTAACACCGTCTGTTATATCTGCCTCGAGACATACTGAGGAGTTTAAAACAGTATTTCACACATCTAGTGAACATATCAATACCATAACGACCACATTCCCCTAACACTGCAACGTTTGCAGCCTTTCAACCAACTCCGATACAAATTTAGAAAACTTAGCTAAAACAAGTTTGAGAAACACCTGTAAATTAGGATCCAAGATCTGTGACCCATAAATATTCCGTTTAATCTGAAGGTCAAACAATACCTTTGGAGAAATATTTCACAGTTTATAACTTAGCTTCACTAGCTTTGGACACTAATGTCTGACCAGCTTTCGACCAAAACAATCAATTTGGATAAATAATTCCTAAATAGTTATAATTATATAAGTCAATTATTGTTCACCAAAAAAAAACATACGAACATATGGTACAAGTCAAAATAGGGAATTGGACATCATTTTTGTCACTGATGCGTCAATATCGAAAATGTCCTCCACATGTCTGGAATAAAACGTTTTGAAAGCATTACTGATTACTTGAAAATTGTAACTGGGCATAACTGGTAAGAGTTGAAAGCGCTACCAAATTAAAACAGTGTTAATCTTATTCCACTAACTTAATCTTGATCATAATTATTAACTGTGTATGCGTGCATTCGTGTGTGCGCGCGCGTGTGTGTATGAGTGAGTGAGCTTGGTTTTATGCCGCTTTTAGCAATATTCCAGCAATATCACCGTGGGGAACACCAGAAATGAGCTTCCGTGACGAGCGGTGTGTGTATGCGATACAATATGTGTCAAATAGTGTGGTAAATATTTTTTGTATTCTATGGTTTACATTCTAGTTTTACTGTTTTAGTGGCTTCTCAATACCTCAAAGTCCTTTATGTACACTTCCGTGTATTTTACTGTACAATGGCTTCGTCTTCTTTTTATTGACATATCCGTTTGAAGTCCCCAATGTATGGAAAATGAGGCTATATACGTTGTAAATCAAGGCGTCGTAATCACTATTCTTGGTGTATTTTATGATTGATTGGTTTGTTGTTTAACGCCGCACTCAGCAATATTCCAGCTATATGACGGCGGTCTGTAAATAATCGAGTCTGGACCAGACAATCCAGTGATTAACTTTATGAGCATCGATCCACGCAATTGGGATCGATGACATGCATCAACCAAGTCAGCGAGCCTGACCACCCGATCCCGTTAGTCGCCTTTTACGACAAGCATAGTCAGCTTTTACGGCAAGCATGGGTTGCTGAAGACCTATTCTACCCCGGAATCTTCACGGGTCGTGTATTTTATGAATAGACTTTAGACACTTTTCATGTAAAATAAAAAAATAAAAACGTTTGAAGTCACGATTGTACAGCAAGTGAGACTTTAATAAACACTGTCTCCTTACGAAATGATTCCACTCATTATTATAGCGAAATGTCTAACGTTTGTGCGAGATTTCATGGCGCTTTAACAGGGAAAAGATTTTACTTTTGACACCAAACCAACATAGAAACACAGTGACTTTGTATTCCCAGTTACTTTTAGCTTTTTAGTTTACTGTTAACTTTTGGACTTTTAACAGAGCAGTTACACATAGAGTACGGCGCTTTACATACTGCAGCAGTACCTGATTTCTTACAATATGAAGTTGAAAGTATACACAGTGGAAAGTGAATTGACAAATATACATCATATGATATACCCTACCTTGTTTTGGAACATCAACCTGGCTTCGTGACGACGGCTAAGCAGTCTATCCTGTTCATGAGATCCTGCATTATATATACGTTAAAAGTAGGTTCGTCAACAGATGTGCATATAATCGAAACTTTTCATTTGTTTAGCGCGAATTTGAGTGACGTGCGAAGAAGATGGGAGCCAATCGATTTTTGAGGGGGCGCTTCAATTTTGACTCGTAAACTCGATACTATCCCAGTCGCCCCAGGCTGTTGAAAACTCGTCGAATGCTTTGTCACAAGAAAAATACGCACATCTGCTGTCTGTGTGGAGTAATAAGAACATCAAACTGTCCCTTCTCGAAACTACTAAGTCAGTCATTCAACACTCACTGTACTCTCTCTCTTTGACCACCTGACTCATGCAATAGCGCCTTTGAGCAGATCCAATCTGGAAATTGGCGTGATATAAATTTTTATCATATAATGGGTAGGTTTCTCGGCAAGATAAAGCCAACGGATAAAAACGATATCCGTTGGGGTCATATGCAGATAGAGATGCAAATATCAAAGATCAAGTAGGGACTACTTTCAGTGTTTATATACAAACATGGCGTCGCCCTTGTCATTTGGCAATCGAGTCAGAATTAACCATCGGGAATCTGGATAAACTCCAGAGAAAATTGCTATCATTATCAAAAGAACAGTCTAATATACCTAAAATCAGTGTCTAGCTGTGACGTAGCTGAGGCATTTTATAAGTTTTGGCAACTTTGGAGATATAAATTTTGTAACAATTTTGCGGGGGCACTAGGCCTAGCCAAGCGGGACCAGTAGCCATATCTGTGCTTGTAGACCTCTGCGGCTTGAAACCTATCCCACAAATTAAAATATACTGAGTCAAATTAAAAACTTCACATTTTTAAAAGTAATCCCAAGCACGAGAATCTGATGGCACACAAGTTCAGTAGCGTGTATGGCCACCATGTGCGTTGACAACTGCCACACAACGCCCCCGCATGGACCTTGTGATGCTTGTGAACACATGATTGGGACGACGACACCATTGTGGCCGCAAAAAGAGCATCCCAGACGTGTTCGATGGGATTGAGGTCGGGAGACCTTGACGGCCAGTCCATGACGTTGACTCCCGCATTCTGAAGGAAATTCCTTGTCAAAATTGCTGTGTGGAGTTTGGCATTGTCGTTTTGGAAGGTCAAACCGGGTCCATGTGCTGCCATAAAAGGCAAAAGTTCTGGTGCCAGAACCTGGTCGCACTAAGCAGCAGCGTTGAGGTTGCCATGGATGACAAGAAGCCTGGAACGTGCATTGCCACAGAAAGCACCCCGCACCCCACACCATGAGACTTCCGCCTCGAAAACTTCCTGTACACGACACTGGGCGTATCGTTCATGACGGCGCCTCCACACCCTCGCCCTACCATCAGCAAGTCGAAGATTAAATCGGGACTCATCACTGAAGACGACTTGATTCCATGTCCATCGTAAGTGTCGCTGTGCCCACAATTGACGTTGACGTCTATGTAATTGAGTCAGAATCGGCCCGCAGTATGGGCGTCGTACTTGAAGGTGAGCAGTTCTCAGACACGTCAGTCGTACCCTAAACAGTTCATTTCTGGTTGATGTAGCCATCAAAAATCGGTTACGGAGGTGACGTAAGACAATCTGACGATCCTCTGCATTTGACGTCACACGTGGTTGACCTGACCGAGGGCGATCAGCAGTGATACCCGTTTGCTGTAGACGCGTCTGTAACTCATAAACAGTCTGTTGACTACAACCCATCGTCCTTGCGACTTCAGCTACGGACGTTCCCGTCTGCAACATGCCGATGGCACGTTCACGTTGCACATTTGAAAGGTGTGGCGTGACAAATGGCCGTAAAGACTTTGTTTTCTTGTGTTTTTCTTTTTTTGTTAATGACTGCTAACAAGTATGGCTGAAAACACGTGCGGTATTATGGCCACGTGACCAGTTGCACGTAAAAAAACACTTTTGCCACTATAGTGCTGTGCACATGATTTTGATCGATTCACCTGCACAAAAACGGGTGTTGTCTGAACACAATACGTGGCCATTACTGTTTAAATACACAACAAGGGCCCACAATGATAACTGGTCAAAATGTTAAAATTTTAGGATTGTGAAGTTTTTAATTTGGTTCAGTATATATCCTTGTCCTCCGAATTGTACCATATTTACTGCATGTAATAGATGTCTATTTTCTACAACATTTCTAAGTAGCTTATCCCGTGCTGTTAGATTGCCCTTACAAACATCAGCATTTAAATCGCCCAAGATAAAAACTGTTCCTAATTCACACAGATTATCATATATATCAATCAGTTAATCAAGGGCATTACAGTATACAGAGTTTAACACATCTGTAGATGGTAGTCGACAGGCTATTACACCAACATCACAGTAGCCTGTTTGTGACAATTTAACACTTATTGCACAATCCGAGCTTATAGCTATTGGAATAGCTTTCCACTTGGTGTGTGGTCAACAGAAATAGTACAAGTGCAATAGACAGGCAAAGAACACTAATTCACATTTACAAAGTTTCTGAATTCTCAAATTTCTATTATGACCACAATTACCAAATGACTCGCGTGTCGAACGATGTTGCCTATCCTAACTCTTAAGCCAAACTGAATAACAACGACACATGGTGGTCGACACCTGGCGCACATGCATGCTTTTTTCATGCTTTTAGATATGTATCCACGAAGTAAAGCAGTGTGTGCGTGAACTGTTTTCACACACAGGAACGAAACAGAACTACCTGTTCGGAAACATAACATACTCACAGCAATACAATCTGTGATGACAATATCCTTATGTCCATATCCCCCTCCTTGATAGAACGGAGTCTGTCAACACAAAATAGTAACCAACTTTCCACAATCGAAATAATATCCTCGATCACATCCACAATCGTATCTTTTTGGTCAAGGTTCTGTCACAAAATTGTATATCTCACATTGGATAGATTATCATGTTAAATCCATCAATCTCACAAATGTTCACATTTCGAATGTCAGACTAGAATCCATAGAATCCAGTGTTGTCCTTTTGTTCAGTGACATCTGGTACTTTATCAGCTAATGCTGTCCGCTTCAAGAGGGCACTCTTTCGTCACTGGTCTAGTAAGTACAGATTGACCACTCTGTATGTCAACTACTCTGGTGTAACCATCTTTTCCTGGATGAGTCTTGATAATTTATCCCATAGGCCAATGTCCACGTGGAGTGTTGGGCGATATTACCAAAACGATGTCATTCACGTTGATGTCCGGTTGGTGAGTGAGCCACTTCCTTCTTCGGTTGAGGCTGGGTATCCACTCCTTCATCCATCTGCTCCAGAAGTGTTGTATTAGATCCTGTATCCACCTCCAGCGTCTCCTTGGGTTAAAGGGTGCTGTATCCACTGATTCTGGAGCAAAAGAACCTCCAACCTGTCCATGGAGGATTGGTTCGGTGTCATGGGTACATCATCCTGATGTGATGTCTGATAGGTGAGTGGACGTGAATTGATCAAGGCTTCTGCTCCAGTAAACGCTGTCATGAGCTCTTCATCATTTACGTCACTTCGTCCTAATATAGCAGAGATAGCTTTCTTGGCTGCCTTGATCATGGTCTCGAACACACCTCTGAAATGGGGTGCACTTGGAGGATTAAACTTCCACTTGGTACCACGATTCGCTAATGTTCGTTTAAGCATCATTCTCCAGACATGAAACCAGTCCTTTGAGCGCCTTTTCTGCCCCAACAAAGTTTGTCCCATTATCACACACAATGTCCTCTGGAAGTCCTCTGTGACTGGCCATGGGATAAAAGGCATCAAGAAATGAATTTGTGTCCATTCCATGTGCAATTTCAAGAAGCATAGCTCTTGAAGCTAGACACGTGAAGAGGCAAAGATAGCGCTTCTGTCTTGCTTTTCCTTTCCCTTGTACTGTGAAGAAGGGTCCAGCAAAGTCAAGTCCTGTCTGTGTGAAACCACGTAGAGAAGGTGTGAGTCTCATTTCTGGGAGAGGAGCCATGATCTGGTGCGCCACTTTTGCTTTCTGTTTACGACATTGTGAACAAGCCCGCTCCCATTCTCGAATTTCCTCTCTACCAGAGAGGATCCAAAACTTCGCTGAAAGAGCCGCTAATGTCTGATTAGTTTTGGTAACATGCTGTCCTTCCTCATGGTAAGATTTCACAATCAATCTTGTGATCCAGTTTCTGCGTGGCAAGATGATTGGAAACCTTGACTCTGGAGATGGATGCATAAGCCAATCAGATCTCGTCACTCCACATTCATCCAACTTCGGTTGTAATCCTAACAGTTTGCTGTTAGTTGGCAATGGTTTTCTCTTCTCTAGGCAGGGGTATTCAGCTGGAAATTCTTCTCTCTGCATTTGTACTATGATTTTGAACTTTGCAGTTTCGATTTCTTCTGCTGTTAGTTCCCCGGAGATCCTTGGATAATTTCGTGCAACACAGTTGTTCAAGAAAATGTATACCCAAGCTTGGATTCTTGCCAGTCTTTTCCAACCTGAGTATCTTGTAGCTTTTAGTCTCCATTCATCACACGATGATTTGTTCACTACCATTGTAATGATCTTGTTTTCTTTCAGAGTTTTAATTTCTAGCTTACATGTCTTTTTACTTTCTATTTCAGATAATCTTTGGGGCCATTCACTTTCATCTCTAGTCAAGAAAGGGGATCAACTTTGATGCAGCTATTCCTCTAGTCAACATATCTGCTGGATTTTTAGCAGTAGGTACATACCGCCATTGACATGGATTCGTTACCTCTTGAATTTTACTGACTCTGTTTGCAACAAAGGGTTTGAATGTTCGGCTATGGTTCTTTTTCCATGACAACGCATTTGAACTGTTTGTCGAAAATGTTACGATGACTATTAACACTTCCAATGCCTTTGTTATTGCAACAGCTAACCTTAGTCCAGTAACAGCTGCCATTAATTCCATTCGTGGAATGCTAATGGCTTTCAGTGGTGCTACTCGTCCTTTTGCAGCAATTATGATACTGGAGATTTCATCTTTCTGTTAAGTATTCACAGCATACACTACAGCACCATATGCATCCTCAGATGCATCTACAAAGCTGTGAAGTCTAGTTTCTTTGACCTCGTGACCACAGCGCAAACATCCTGGTACCTGGATATGTGTAAGATCTTCCATTTCCATGAACCACTGACATGCTTTCTTTTTCAGATTATTGTCTAGTTTTTCATCCCAATCTAGCCCTGCTGTCCACATTTCTGTTTACAGTAAAGGGTGCAAGAAATCCTACAGGATCAAAAAGCTTTGCTATTTGACGAAGAAAGATTCTTTTAGATATCATGGAGTTCATTTCAGGTATTTTGGAAGTGAAAGTAAAGACATCTCTTTCAGCTATCCACATGAGACCAAGCGTCTTTGCTGAAGGTAAGTAACTACTGTTCAACTGAACTTCTGACAATCTGTCTTCAACAGGTATCTGATTGAGTGATCTGAGGTTGGAATTTGAAAGCCACTTTCTAGGGCGCATACCAGCTCTACTCCAAAGATCTACCAACTGTCTATACAATTCAATAGCTGTATTGTCATCCTCCACTGAGTCCATGCTATCATCCATATATGTTGCTTTTTGCACAGTTTCTGCTGCTAATGGGAGATCACCCTGATGCTTCGTGGCATTTTCCTGACTCACAAACTGTGCTAAAAAAGGAGATGCTTTCAATCCCAAATACCATTCGACTAACTCACACTCTTTGGGTTGCTCATCTCGTTTCATGGACCCCCATAGGAACCGATCATCTGGAGAGATTTGACCTGTAGGTACATCTCGGCAATATCAGTCATCAGTGCAACTGGCTTGCGTCTAAATTGTAACAAGACATCAAAAAGTTCACTCTGCAGTTGTGGACCTTGGTGGATAACTTCATTCAAAGAAATATACCTTGTATTTCGCTGAGGCATCAAATACAATTCTCACTTTTGTTTTGAGACGATCCAAACGTACAACCGTGAAATGAGGCAAATACCACTTTCCTGTATTTGTCATTTACCTCTTTCTTCCATGGTATGCCTATTTGATAGTGACCATCCTCATATGTCAAGGCACCTTCACCCTGTTGTATACATTCTTGTCTTCAGGGCTTATGGTTTCAGTCTCTTTAGACTGGAATTTCTCAACTTCCCAACACCTATGCAACAACATATTCAAATCTTGATCATCAGCTTTGGAATGAGAGAAGAACATACTAGAAAAGTGAGTCTGAATATCAGAGCCTGTCCCTGCAATGTCCCCTATACAAGTCCAGCCAAGAGGCATTATCCGTGCAAGAGGTTCACCTGGATTCCCACGTACATCTGAGTAGGAATAGTGAAGTTCTGAATTATCCATGCCTATAAGGACATCGACAATGAGGGGATGCAAATTCAGGAAAGTCTATATCTTGCAGATGTGTCCATATTTTGCCATATTTCTGCCAGTCAACAACCTGCAATTCACCTGTTACCTTAGTTGTTGTGAAAGCAGAAATATTAACATGAACCTCACCATCTTTACTTTCCAATCCAAATTCAACTGGCATCGTTTCAAATGTGGCTTTCTCATCATTCAACACATTCACAGTGACTTGTTTAGTTTTACCTTGCAGTCCTAGCTCTGCAGCAACGTATGTATTAATATATGAACTTGTGCTGGCGTCATCTAGCAACGCATTAACTGTAACTCTGCAATTCCCATGTTTGAGGATTACTGGCACTGTCCTGAGCCCAATGAATGAAGATTTTGAAGCAACGTTCGATGCCATGTCAGTTGCATGTGATCGTTCAGCTTGTTCTTTTGAACTATTGTCGGTATGTTCCATTTTGTTTAATGGAACTTAAGCTTTTTCAACATCAGCAGTTGAATCAACCCTGTCCCTATCCACATGAAGCAGCCTGTTATGGTTGCTTCTTCATCCATTCATGCCACATAATCTTGTTCGCCAACAGTGTTTACCACGATGGTTGCCTCCTAAGCAACGAAAGCAAAGATTTAACTTCTTTGCTTTGTTCCATCTGTTCTGCACCTTTAAAGCTGTGAACTTTCTACAATTCCAAACTTCATGTGGCTCTTTGCATACTATGCACAAACACTTTACTCCAGCATAATGCCCACCAGGTTTCTTGTTACTGTCATGCCCAAGGAATGTACGAGGGGTCCTTTTATGTTCAGATTTTATTGACTTATCACAGACACCATGAATGGTTTCAGCTGCAATTGTTTGAAACTCTTGGAGCACCCATTCTCTCAGAGTTTCAACTGACTCTTGTCTTTGTCTATCAAATACCCAACGTTGATACCCTGTAACCATGGCTTCAGTTATCGTTTTTAGCAACTTCATATAAAGTAAGCCATTTCCTAATTCTTCTAATGTGTCAGATTCACGGAGGTTAACTACAGCAACATCCAGCATGTCAGCAAATCTATCTAAATCTTTTACATGACCTGGGCGAATATGTTTGAAGTTGTCTAACTCTTCAAGATGTAAAGAAATCTGGCGTCCCATGCCACCAAACTTCCTCTGTAAGCTCTCAAGAGCTACTTGATAAGCAACTGCATTATGCAAAATCCCTAATCACTCTAAGAGCTTCACCTGCTAAATACTGCCGCAATTGCAACAGCTTGTATTCTGGTGTTGCTGGTGAGTTATCAATACTGCAATGAATGCTGCCTTCCAGCTCTGATAAGACCTGACATCACCTGCAAACACTGGAATAGAAACTCTCTGTAACTGCTTCCACATGTCATGTCCTATTGCGCTTTTGTCTGGTTTATTTGAATGAGTACTACAGTCCGTTTGACTCCAAATGAGAACGATGAATTGCAAAATAACTCGAAATCCAGAAAAGTGTATAAAACATCAATACGGTACTTGACCATGAATACCCTGTACCCAACAAAATCTGAATTTTGTTTATTTGAAGACCCATGACGGATGAAGTTCTTTAAGAAACTATCATGTAATTTTGTATAGAAATGTGTACATGACACGTAGGGGGACAAACCGTGGAAGGAACAGCGCAAGCACGGTCTGCACGTGCTACACAGTGACCGTGTTCATTCAATGACAAGATGCGCTACTCAGCAGATGTTAAACAGTTGATGTTGAATGTGTATGATTTCTTTAGAAGTGAAGCATAAAGAGCAAAGCCTTTTTATGCAATTAATAAATTCATGAAACGAGCTTCAAAAGCTCTTAGTATGTCCCCTCAGAAACTTAAAAATGTTGTTAGTCGACGAGATACAAATAGTCAGGCCAAGGAGGTAGGGAAATGTCAAAACCACGCAAGGTTGATAAATTAGACAGTTTTCAGAGGGATCAAGTCAGACGTGCAATTGTTAAACTGCACTCAGAAAATAAGTACCTGTCCCTAAGAATTTTGAAGAAACACCTTGAAACTGACCATGATTTACGTGTTACAAAGTACAAACTATGGCAGCTGTTGCATACATTTGGTTACAAATACAAAAAGATAACTGCAGAAAATAGGGCTGTGTTGTGTGAACGAACTGACATTGTTCGTCTCCGAAATCATTACCTTCGTACCATCAAGCAGAAACGTGAAGAAGGATATGAGCCCGTCCTCTTAGATGAGACATTGGTAAATGCGTCACACACAGCCAGCGGTCAGTGGGTACCCAGTGGAGACTGTGAGGAGTCTGGTAGAAAGTTACCAATGGGAAAGGGTGAAAGACTCATAGTTCTCCATGCTGGTTCTGCTAGTCAGGGTTTTCTCCCAGACTGTGACCTCGTCTTTAGAGCCAAGGCCAAAGACAACAGGGACTACCACACAGAAATGAACGGCAATGTATTTCTGGAGTGGGTGAAAGATAAATTAGTCCCTGCTTTGCCTACCAAGTCTCTCATTGTCATGGACAATGCACCGTATCATAGTGTGCAGGATCCAGAAAGCAAGACTCCAACCTCTAATAACCGTAAAGGAGACATGGTTACTTGGCTGCAACGGAGGAACATTACCTGTCCTTCTCGAGCGACGCAACGACAGCTCTATGAAATCATCAAAACTATGAAACATAAAGTTGAAAAAAGTTGACAGTTACATCAAGGGTCAGGGTCACACTGTCTTACGACCTCCACCTTATCACTGCGACCTGAATCCAATCGAGTTGGTAAGGGGCATCGTCAAGGGTGACGTTGGACGATCGAACACAACGTTCAAATTACGAGACGTTGAACAACTCGTAAAGGAATCCCTTGGTCAGGTAACAGTAGAAACACGGACGCGTTGTGTGGCCACAGTCGTTGACGAGGTAGAGCCCCGTTATTGGTCACGAGATGGACTACGGCCAGCAACAGTCCAACCTATAATAGTGGCAGTCGGTTCAGGCACCAGCAGTTCCGACGACGAGATCTATAGCATGAGCGAGTCAGATTGCGACTGAAATTATCATGAGACGGCCCCTCTAACGCTCTGTCATTTCCCCTACCACAGAACCTGCAGTACATGCGTGCTTGCGCTGTTCCTTCCACGGTTTGTCCCCCCTACGTGTCATGTACACATTTCTATACAAAATTACATGATAGTTTCTTAAAGAACTTCATCCGTCATGGGTCTTCAAATAAACAAAATTCAGATTTTGTTGGGTACAGGGTATTCATGGTCAAGTACCGTATTGATGTTTTATACACTTTTCTGGATTTCGAGTTATTTTGCAATTCATCGTTCTCATTTGTAGTAAAACGGACTGTAGGTTTACCATGTGACCAACCGTGAACATGACCTTTGGTTGACTAAAAGGTGACTATACTTGTTGTAAAAGGCGACTAACGGGATCGGGTGGTCAAGTTCGCTGACTTGGTTGATACATGTCATCGATCCCAATTGCGTGGATCGATGCTTATGATATCAATCACTGGATTGTCTGGTCCAGACTCGATTATTTATAGACAGCCGTCATATAGCTGGAATATTGCTGAGTGCGGCGTTAAACAACAAGCAAACAAACAAATAAACAACCTTTGGTCGACCTAATTCATGTTCACTTCTTACAGAAGTCTTTATGGACTCATTCTGAGCCTGTTCAACGTGCTTCTCTTGTTCTCCGGGACATTCTTGTTTCTGACTTTTACTGTGTTCTTGTTTCTGGTTGAACAACATTGACATCCCTGTTCGTAAACTTAGTACAGAGCTAGCATCTGATCTACAGTCCAAGTACTGTTGAGCATAATGCTGTGCACTTTCTTCAAGTCTAGTAATTTTGATGCTAAGTTTTTTTAGAATTTGCTACATCATTGTTTTTGGTATATTCTTCAGACAACATCAGCATTACCTCCATTGCTTGTTCTTGGACAATGCACAACTGATCCATCTGATATCGAAGAGACCTTCGAGTTGGGACATCCTTACCTTCTGTCATATTGTAGAGTTTATTTTTTGCCTTCATAAATGCAGTCTTTGCACTGGCTTTTTGTTTTTTTAGTTTTAACAAAACCTCTTCCACATCATGCTTTGACGCATTACTTTTACCAAAGTCCGACATTATAGTTTCAGATTTTAACATAAGCACAGTGTCTGAGGTTGCTTTTTGAGGTTCAGCCATTTTCTTCCCTACACTATTCCTGTTTGTTAGTATGAACCTAAGTCTTATAAACACATTTTGTTTCTGACAACTAACTCACCTATCTCGCACTGGAACAATTCCTGCATCCAAACTAATCTAACTTGCACCAATAACACCATGATCCACTAACAGGCAGTAACCATGAGTAACAACGAATTAACCACGCTCTGCTACCATTTTTGGTCAGCAGAAATAGTACAAGAGCAATAGACAGGCAATGAACACTAATTCATTTACGATAGTTTCAAACAACAATTACAGACAACAATTACTATTGTTCAATTCTCAGTTACAAAGTTTCTGAATTCCCAAATTACTATTATGACCAGATGTTGCCTATCCTAACTCTTAAGCCAAACTGAATAACAACAACACACGGTGGTCGACACCTGGGGCACATGCATGCTTTTTTCATGCTTTTAAATATATATCCACAAAGTAAAGCAGTGTGTGCGTGAACTGTTTTCACACACAGGAACGAAACAGAACTACCTGTTCGGAAACATAACATACTCACAGCAATACAATCTGTGATGACAATATCCGTATGTCCAGTGTGGGTATTAGATAAGATAGCTAACCCATCTGACCCTCGTGCATAACTCGCATTTGGGGTTAGAGCTCTGTATGTGATTAAATTTAGGTTTTGAAATGATCTTAAACAGTCTACTTTATCAGACGATAGCTCTTGTAAGGCAACTAAGTCAACTGGCATTGATAAGGTGTTACAAATATAATCTGTACCATGGAGGACGCTAGATACATTCCATGTTAATAAGGACAGAGTCATTTGAACAAATGTGAATAGATACATGACATTAAGCAGTCTGAATATAATATCACAACTTCTAATATTTGTATGAGTCAGTCTGGTCATAGCCCATTCTGTGTTTAGGTACATAGTCTCTACTTCTGATGTCAGGGGGCCAAAAATCTGACTTACCAGCGACGTTATTATCATAGTCATCAAAGTCCATTTTAACTTGCACAGTATAGGTATCCTGATGGTTATATACTACTCAAAATTTGATAAGGATCACTAGGTGATATGTGTGTAAGTTACCACAAACATAACAAAAGACATGACTCTGACTCAGAAACGTGTTTAATCATGTTATGAATGAAAATTCATGAACGGCATGAACTTGTATCAATATGGAATGTTTGAAATCTGCAAAAAAAAAAAAAAAGGCATTCCATTAAAAAATGTTAACAGCAAACAAGAGAAAGAATTACACAGTTATGAGGGATAGTCCATCATTACACTTAGTCGATGAAGTGTCAATATCGAGTATGACCTCCCCTTGCATCAATGACGGCCTGACAACGTCGAGATATGCTGTCAATAAGCACCCGGATGTTCCCAGGTTGTTCCACTCTTCCACGAGGGCATGTCCGAGCTCTGCCAAAGTCGTGGGTTGTGCTCTACGGCGTGAAAGGGCAACCTGCAGCATGTTTCAGACATGCTCAATCGGGTTCAAGTCCGGCGAGCGCGCTGGCCAATCCATGCGGACAATTGTCTCCTGCTCAAGGTACTGCTCAACCACCCTGGCGCGATGAGGACGGGCGTTATCATCCATCAGGATGAACTCAGGGCCAACAGCACCAGCGTAGGGTCTGACGTACACATCGAGGATCTCATCCCGGTACCTCACCCCCGTCATTGTTCCTCTCTCCAGGACATGAAGATCTGTCCTTCCATCTCTGTTGATTCCACCCCAGACCATGATGGAACCACCACCATAACGGTCATGTTCACTGATGTTGGCATCATGGAAACGTTCACGTTGTCGTCGCCACATCCGCTGCCTCCTGTCTGTAAAGTCCAAACAATACCTGGACTCATCGGTGAACAGAACTGGAACCCAATCGGTCCGTGTCCAAGTGACATGATCTTCAGCCCATTCCAATCGCTCCCGCCGGTGTCGAACAGTCAGGGGGATTTGGACACATGCCCTTCTCGAGTAGAGACCTGCATTGTGAAGACGATTCCGTATCGTCTGAGTGGACACATTCACCCCCGAGGCGTTCAGGAGGTCGTTACGTAGGCTGGTTGCTGTCCAGAAGGGATGACGTCGTGCCTGAAGAGCCACAAAATGATCTTGGCGTTGGGTTGTCGACCTCTGACGACCACCCCCATGTCGGTGTGCTGCTGTACCAAAATTTTGCTGTCAGTACCAGGCCCTGCTTTCAACGCTCTGGCTGACGTTTAGTGCATTGGCAACGTCACGTTGTGAATAGCCAGCATCAAGCATTCCAATACATCTGCCCAGTTGTTCTGTCGTCAGGCGACGCCTTACACGTTGAGGGGACATTGCGTAGATAAACGTAGTGTAAACACTCAATTGAGTTTAAAGTTTCAGAATGAATCAGACACCGTTGCCTGATTGGAAATCGTGCAATGGTAGCAAAAGCATGAACTGTGATGTGCAACGCATTTCCCATGGCATGAAATGCGTGTGCAAGTGTGTTGGAGACGTTTTTGATTTCACTTGAACACAATATTGCCAGTTATGCAGTTATTTTGTTTTTTTATTAAGAAAAATATCTACGATCCTTATCAAATTTTGAGTAGTATATAGTTCATTCTCTTCTTCATGAGTCGCACAAATGTCACGCGGACATGTTTGTCCTGGGCATAGTTGTATATTAGATCTTTCAGTCTCAAAAGGTTCATCTGCTCTAATGTTATATAGCACAATCCGTTTGGTACGCATTCTTGGTACACCTTCAAGAGTTCGATAGGTTTTAGCTAATGATTTAATTGGATAAGATTCATATCCAGCTTATTTACTTCCAGATTCACGTGCATCATTGTCTTTGCTTCGTTGTCTTCGTCTCACAGAGTTCCAGGAATCATTATCACTGTGTTCACCATTATAAGTAAAGTCGTACAGATAGGTTTTGTTGGTGAGATCAAGGCAGTTGTCACCTGCATTGGGATCCGGTAAAGTTGCTTGGTTCTTGGTGCAGGTTCAGCTTGCATCTCATGCAGATCAATTGGTTGGACTTCATTTATTGTGGAAATGGTTCCATTTGATTTTGGTCTATTAGGGGTATTTGAAGTATTCAGTTTAGACGCCATATTGCTGACCTTCCTTTCTACGAACTTATGTTTAGTATCAATTGAGTAGTTCATGTGTAATACTTCGCTTTCCAGTTCATGGATATGGTTCCGGAAGCATTTGTTTTCCTGGCTACTAATTTTAAGTTCAGCTCTGAGTTCTGCTGGTCGATTTTCTGATTCATTTAGTCTATCTTTAAACTCATTCACCTGTACTTCCTTCTCATAGATAGTGTTTTTCTATGTCAAAACTTCATCTTCAAACGTCTTCTCCAGTTTCTTAATCCTGTTGTCTATTGCATCATTCCCTTGGTTTTCCACTGTTTAAGTTGGATCACATGACTTTAAATCAAGGGTAACGAGTGTGTGATGATTTCCTCCATTGCATTGCCGTCTCCGTCGTCTCCTCCATGGCTGTATTCGTCACCGAGAATCGAATGGTTACCAACAGATTTGATACTTTCCTGGCTGAGCACTTTCGTGTGTAAAACGTGATCTGGTATTCCTTCCTCCACATATTGGAATATATATCACATCTTGTGCGTATTTGTTGAGAATAGATTGCTTGTTGTTGTTTTTATATCGTCGTGATACAAGTCTTCCAGCAGGAAATTCGTCACAAGTAGCCTTAGCATAGTCATACACACTTTCACGAATGTGGTTAAGTTCCTTGGGGTCACTGTTGTAGGAGTCTTTGTGTCCAAGCTTGAGCTTGAGTTCGTCATATATTGCTTTTTCCTGGCTGTCGTATTATACAATACGTCCTCCTCTCCCCTGTGACTCATTGTTGGTCGATCAAGATATAAGCCCAGGTACACTGGCTAGGTCTTTTCAAGTTTACACATTATACAGTTTGTGTGAAGGGTTTGGGTTTTAAGTACAAAATTTGTAATGTCATGTTTTCAACAAAAGGCTTCAAATAATGATAGAAAATCTTCTTACAAACTCGATGTTCGTTTTGAGGTTTTCTACATTTCTGTAAAGTTTGTTAAAATTCACTTTAGCGCATGCGTAGTAATGTTGTTACCCTTATAAAGGAGAGTAGACAAAATAATTTACGGATAATAAACTCTTTAAATGAGATATCAACATAATGTACAGCTTCTTTAGGATGATGATGATGATGATGATGATGATGATGATTATAATGAAAGGTACAGGCTTTTACAATATGTACCCGTGTTTTAATAATGATGACTCCCTGAATAGAGTCCGACTTCGGCAATGTGGGACAAGTCCATTTTATTCAGGGGTGCATATTATTTACTGATGTACAGTGAACTCATGCAATATCACTACTCAAGTTGCTGCCCTGGGGAGTGGTCTAAAGTGGGACCATTCTCTCTTCTATCCACTGTCAGGATAGGTTGCTGGGGATATACAGTCAAGTCCCGTTAATCCGACATGGTTGGTTACATATGATTCTGTCGGATTTGCGAGTATGTTACTTACTTACTTATATTTGAGATTTTACGTGCGCTTTCCGATTGGGGAAAAGGGAAAGAGGAAGTGGTGGTACACCCCAGGAGGGGGATTTTAGGGTTGCTTAGATAGTAATTTTGAGATTTTGAATAAATGCCAAGAGTGGTTTGGGGGCGAACTAAGGGAGCCGTGTGTGGTAAGATTTTTTGTTTACGTGATTTGGATTTGTAAGTTTATTGGGGTTTAAATGCGATTAATTAGTCCTGTTTTGATTAAGTATATGCCTAAGGCTTTAATTGTTTCTATTTTATTTGGGGGGTTTAGGAGTACTTCTTGGGTAGGAGTCGAATTTAGATTTAGGGTCGTTTGTAGTCTGATTTAATTTTTTTAAGGTGGTTATTTAGTTTGGTGTGGCCTGCCTGTAGTTTAGGGATTATTCTGTCCATTTGTTTGGATGGGTGTAGAATTTTTGGTTTAATTAGGTTTTTTTTAAGAACTTTTCTGATTTGGCTATTTGAGTTTAGGTATATTTTTTGCCATTTTTTTGGTGATTTTTTGTTTGGTGACACTTTTTATTTCTGACTTTGAGATTTTTAAGTTTAAGCTTATTTCTGGGATTTTAAGGGATAATTTTGCCGCTTTATCGGCGTTTTCATCTCCGTAGATTTCTACGTCGCGGGGATCCACATGAATTATATTTGTTTGCCTGCCTTAGTTTTTATTATAAGTCGTTTGAGCTTTTAAGTATTTGATTTATTAGTGTTGGGCGTTTTTTGTGTTTTTATTTTGGAGGGCTTGCAGTCCACTGATGGAGTCGGTAAGGATAAGGATTTGTTGGTGTTTTTAGATTGCTGATGATGAAGGGCTGAGGACATGCCCATTAGTTCGGCCGTGAATATTGATTGGTTGTTTGGGAGTCGGTAGGATTGGGTGCTTTTGGTTGGTTGTGCGATGTGGACTCCGAAACCTGTGTGTTTGGAGATCAGATCTGAAGATCCGTCTGTGTATATGTGACACCAATATGGCCAATGTTCGTGTATGTATGCTAGTGTGGTGGTTTTAGCGATGTTTGGGTCAGTCTGTTTATTTAGTGTATTGGCTAGTGTTGTGTCTATCTTGGGTATTCTAAGTTTTGGGGTGAAGATATTTGATTGTTTAATGTTTTGTTTAAGATTATTCATTTTGTGTTCGTTTAGGTATTTGATTATTCTTTGGGATATTGGAGTAAGTAAGTTGTTCCCTACATAGATTTAGTGGCATTTCTCCTGCAGGTGCGATGTTGAGTTCGTGTAATTAGTTTTAGAGCCTGATACTGGATTGAGTCTAGTTTTTTATTTATTTAGAGAGTTGTATATGGCACAGCCGTAGTCTAGTTTTGATCTAATTAGTGATATATAGAGTGAGAGGAGGGTATCTTTGGAGGCTCCCCAGTTTGAGCCAGTTAGACATCTAAGCGTATTGAGATCTTTGCTGCATTTGGTTATTAGGCTTTTAATGTGTGCATCCCAGGTGAGATGTTCGTGGAAAATTAGTCCTAACAATTTGGTTTATTTTTTAAATTTGATTGGTTTGTTGTTTACTTGGAGGTTTGGGGGGGCGGGTTTCATGTTTTTGTGCTTAAATACTATTCCTGTTGTTTTTTTCCGAGTTAAGGTTTTTGAAGTAAGTTTGGGGCCATTTTAATGCGTTTAGTGCGGATCCAGAGGGCTCCATCATCCGCGAACTTTGAAGTGTTTACTTTGGGGGATAGTCCTTCGAAAATGTCGTTAATCATGATATTGAAGAGTGTGGGGCTTAGGATGCTGCCCTGGGGAGTACCATTTTCTAGGGGACATTGGTCTGGTCTATGCCCACGGTTATTTTACGATTAGTTGGGAAGTCCAGGGTGTAATTGATTATTTGACCTTTGAGTCCTATTTTGTGTACTTTTTTTGTATTAGCCTGTTGTGCTAAACCATGTCAAATGCTTTGGAGAAGTCTAGAAAGATGCCTGTTGTATATCGTTTGTTAAGTTGGCCTGTTTTAATGTCCTGCTCTAGTCGAGCAAGGTTATCTAGGGTTGAGCAGCCAGGAGTGAAACCGCTTTGATTTGGTTATATTATGTTAATTAGGAGATACACATACTGTATTTTCAATGTAGAGCGTAGTGCATGCAGGTGTGTGTATGTGGCTGCTTGTACTAGTCCGGACTTATGCCGATTTATAGCGCTAGCCCACTGAGATGCCATGCCGCAGTTTAACATGAATACCCCACTCAGACACAGTATACTGAATCCGAGCCGACGAGTCCTTGTTTTAGCCCCTTAATGCCGAGCGCCAGACAGGGTAACAACAAGTACCATCTTTTAACGTCTTTTGGTATGACGCGGCCGGAGATCGAACCCCGGATTTTCCGCTCTCCGGGCGGACGCTCTACCACTAGACCACGGAGGCGGTCTGCTGCTATACTATACTATACACATATACTAAACTGTAGTAGGGAGATTTTTTCCATTCTCAGCTCGGAACTCGAAATACTGTTAAGTATCAAATTGGACATTTGTTATAAAATATATATTTTAAGTGATTTCTGAAAAGAATTGTAAAATTGTAAAAGATCCGTTTCATAATTGTTTTTTGTGCATGCATCGAAGTATAACAGTCAAATATTGTATAAATTGATAAGATATCGCCACGTCACACGACATACATGCTCTCCAAAGTAGCTTAAACTCTTGTTTCTTCAAATGAAAACTGTCCCAACACAAGACGTGGAGTATCCGTCGCCACATTTCCAAATTCAGACTGTAACACTTTAGCCCCCCATGTCCCAGCAGCCCGTCTCCAACAGTATGCTTCTCAATCACTTTCTGCTTCTCGTGGCATTTAGACTAATTCAAATTTTAAAAACTGTCTATTCTCAGTTTACATGACCCACGCTTGAATTATGACGTCATCCGCTGCTGCAATGCTCACTGCCAATGCCATAATGGCATGACGTCATTGAGTCCCTTCCGAAAACAAATAGTTTTGTAGTTTTTCTCACTCAGGTATAACATAAAACCTTTCAACAAACCTAATAATTAGAGTGAATAATTATTTAAGATAATAGTCGATTTCATAATCATAAGAATTGTTTTTCATTATTGTGCAAGCATCGAAGTATAACAGTCACTATATGTTTGCATAGAAATGCTCCGCTGCGCTACTCGGTTGTATACATTTAGTGACTGTTACAATTCGATGCATGCACAAAAACGTGTAAAACAATTCTTAAGTAAAATGTTGAGTAAAACAACAGCATTTACTGCCGATGTCAGTATGAATAACTTATTCAAAATACTCTAATTAAGAAAATATATTATCATTAACAACTTCAAAGCTCAAGAAAACATATTTGAAATTGGAATGTAATTTTATTTGCTGGACCTACCAACCTGCATTTGTTGGCTTAGCATCTGTAAAAAATCACCCACTTCTTGTCTCTTAGCACTTGGATCACGTTAGCTATTTTAGGAAGCCTGCAGCGGATATGTCCTCAATAAACCGGAACGAATTACGTTTTTACGGAAGTTTTAATTTGTTTTCGGATAACGAATTTCTGATACTGATACATTACGAAAACTTATGACCAGGTCACTCGACACATATACTTTCCAAGGTCACATGCCTGAAAGAATCTTGAAATTTAATGGCCTACTTGCAAATATGTACTGTGGTCAGTCCTACGCCTGCATCATCAGTGGTCCAGATAACACACGAACATTCTCCTTTCAATGTTGCTTTTGCATTTTATCCACTAAAACAAGACCATGTGTTTATCCGGGAACAGCCGTCGAATGGGGGTTCTGACGGCTCTGTTAAGCAAAGTGCAGACGGAATATTTATTTAGTGGTCCTCTTCAAAGAACAATTTTAGTAGTTACCTCCCTTGGCGGAAATGTAAACTGGCTGTCACGTGAAGCTCAATAATAGTGGCAAATTTGAAAAGAAGCTGCTGTTAGTTTGTGTTCAAGTGGAAAACGAAGTGTTTGTCACATGTAAGCATCACTGGTTAATATACATGTGGCATTTTCCTTTGCTTTCATTTGAAAAGTGCCCTTGTACACATGTACGACTGGACACACACCACCATGGACGCTGACTATTTGTGTTCATGCCGAAACTAAATATCCTCGTGTTATGGGTTTTGGGACGCTTAGAAACATTCATAGTTTTCTCTCTAATCACACGAACAACTGTAATCTCATTCACTTAAACAAGACAGCTTTCTCTTAAAAAACAAACCATCATCTGAATATTTACAATGTCTGTGTGATGCTACACTCCCCGTTATAGCGCGAGTAACCATGACCGTCCGAAAACCTATATCCGACAATACCAGTGAATAGGATATTTTATTGTGTTTCCTGCTCCGAATGAGGTCGAACTCAGTGTCCGTGATACATCTACCAATGACACAAATACAGTTTAGAATCCACACAGATGTACTGTTTAGGAAATAAATGTCAAACTGCGATCCTGGCTTTTCCAGTGTGTTGTATCTGAATCTTCATGTGATAGCTAGTCTACTCAACAGCCATTCAGCAGATATTCTCCACCATAGTTTTGTTTTGAGTCCAGGGAGCCACTGTAGAATATGTCCGCCACCATTTTCATTCCAGGATCCAAAGGCAAAATAGATTAAGGTTAACCAACCCTAACCCTTACACAACTAACCCTAAGGTTTTGGTTTGTTTGTTGTTTAACTCCGTACTCAGCAGTATTCCAGATATATGACAGCGGTCTGTAAATAATCGAGTCTGGACCAGACATTCCAGTGATTGACATCATGATCATCGACCCACGAAATTGGGATCTATGACATGCATCAACCAAGTCAACGAGCCTGACCACCCGATCCCCTTAGTCGCCTCTTACGACAAGCATAGTCGCATTATACAGTAAGCATGGGTTGCTAAAGACCTATTCTACCCCAGATCTTCATGGGTCACTAACCCTAAGGATCAAAGAGGCATGTATGTATTTACCGTAACTGTATAATTTTTATCAAGATATTTCTAGTTTTTTCAGTTTTTGTGATAGTATTTGGTGGTGAACAGATTCTATAATTTCACCGACTAATACCCTACCCACCAAACACCAACCATGCACTTCTGGTGTCCCCTGCTGTGATATTGCTGGAATATTGCCAACAGCAAGCATAAGAACCAAACTCATTCACACACACACACACACACACACACACACACACACACACACACACACACACACACACACACACACACACACACACACACACACACACACACACACACACCAACCATGCACAGCACTCTTCATCAAAGGGTTCCCTAACATTTTAGTTCAAGTTTCTAAAACAGAAGTGACTTGTGTAATGTGTTGTTTTTCTGTAGTTCCTGATGTCCCATTTCAACTTCGAGAGTCTGCTGTCAGAGGTGACCAAGATGGATGGCCCCATCCCTAATGCTCCGATGATGAGGTGGCAGCGGAAGGCCCTGGAAAGTGGACTCAGAGTGAATGTTCCCGACCAGGGTATGGAAGCTGTTAATACCCTGTGATCAGCAGGGATTTGCCTTGGTCAGAGCTCCAGATCAGATGCATATTTGTGTAAATGTGCAAAATGTATGACCATTACCCAATTTATTTTGAGTTGCTTAAGTACAAATACAGGCGAGACATACCTGTATTTCTTTACAGAAGTTCATTTACCGATGGAAGGAAGTCATCACACATACATCATTTTACATGAACTCTACTGCTGTGAATAATGCATGAAAAAGTGCTATGGTCTGCTTATGGCTCATTATTTAGACATGTATATTGCTGTTGCGAATTTATGCCATATGATACACACTTGGGGCAGCACACGAACAAATTAGAAGTCCCCTTTCACTAAGAAAACCCAGGAACACAAAAACTTACAATTTTAAGTAATAAACTAACTTGTCTCACCTGTAAATGACCACCTCAGTGGTCTAGTGGATAGAGCCTTTGCCCATGGAGCGGAAGGTCGTGGGTTCGATCGTTGGGCTGCGTCATACTGAAATGTTAAAAGATAGTACTTGTTGTTAACCTGCCTGGCGTTTGGCATTACGGTTATAATACAAGGGCTGGTCAGAGTCAGTATGGTGTTTCTGAGTGGGGTATTCATGTGAAACTGCGGCATAGTAGTATCTTCAATAATCTTCAACCGCCTTTCAAGTCAGCTCACCTCACCCATTAGTCTGTTGGTTGTTGTTTTTTTGTTTTACGCCGCACTCAGCAATATTCGAGCTATAAGACGGCGGTCTGTAGAGTCTGGACCAGACAATCCAGTGATTGACATCATGAGCATCGATCCACGCAACTGGGATCGATGACATGCATCAACCAAGTCAGCGAGCCTGACCACCTGATCCCGTTAGTCGCCTTTTACGGCAAGCATGGGTTGCTGGAGACTTATTCTAACCCGGATCTTCACAGGTCCTATTAGTCTGTACAAGTATGAGCAGCCACATACACTCAACACATACACACCCATGCATGTCACGTTATACCTGTGAAGATCCGGGTTAAGATAGATCTTCAGCAACTCATGCTGTAAAAGGCGACTATGCTTGTCTTAAGAGGTGACTATCTGGATCGGGTGGTTAGGCTCGCTGACTTGGTTGATGCATGTCATCATATCCAAATTGCGTGGATAGATGCTCATGATATCAATCATTGGATTGTCTGGTCTAGACTCGATTATTTACAGACCGCCATCATATAGCTGGAATATTGCTGAGTGTGGCATTGAACGACAAATGACAAATCACGTTAAACCAAATTTCACCTCACCTCACCTCACCTCACCACCTGTTGATATTGGGCGGTCGGGTAGCCTAGTGGTTAAAGCGTTCGCTCGTCACACCGAAGACCCGGGTTTGATTCCCAACATGGGTACAATGTGTGAAGCCCATTTCTGGTGTCCCCCGCCGTGATATTGCTGGAATATTGCTAAAAGCGTTGTAAAACCAAACTCACTCACTCACTGACCTGTTGGGGGGCACGGGTGGCCGAGTCGTCTAAGGCGCCGCGATTCGCTGTGCAGAGTTGCGTCCCTTGGGCACGCCAGAAACCTATGATTGTGGGTTCGAATCCCGGTTCGCCCTGATTATGTTTCTAGGTTTGTCAGCACCATACCCGTGCTCGTGGGTTTCGCCAAAGTGGTAAACGTCTGAGACCTGCATCACTTCAGGCTTTCCTCACACATTAGCTGACACGCCGTGATATAACTGGAATGCTGTTAAAAGCGGCGTTAAACCCAACTCACTCACTCACTCTCACTCACCTGTTGATATTACTGAACACAGGTGTTGGTCAATGGCTGTTCATGTTTCTGTACGTTTGTCTTAATTTCATCATAACACTGGAAATGATTTTGTCAAAATCCCCTCAATTTTGTCAAAATTTGCCATTCCCTAATGCTGTAATTGCTATAGTGCATTCTAGAACATTCTCTTGATTTGTCAGGGGCACAGCTAATCAGATTGTCTATGGCACTGCAATTAACTGTACAGTGTCTCTTTGGCATGCTAGAAACCTAGATCGGGGATTTGAATCTCATATTCACCTTAACTACTGTACTATGGAATTTCTGGTGTTACGTACTCACAGTAATGTCTTTCCATGGGGGAAAAAACATCAAAACTCATTAATTTGTGTATAATGCGCACCCCCTTCTACACAGCTGTGTTTTTTGGAAAAAAAGTGCGCACTATACTGAAGAAAATACGGTAAGTTTCTCTGTCAGCACCATGCTCATGGGTTTCACCAAAGTGGTAAATGTCTGAGACCTGCATCGCTTCGGGTTTTCCTCACAAATTAAGCTGACACGCCACGATATAACTGGAATACTGTTCAAAGTGGCATTAAACCCAACTCACTCACTCAACATCCAAGAATGTGAATCAGTCAGAATCTCTATATTGCAGCACTACTATCACCATGGAAACAAAGACTGTCTCGAACCCCAGGGAAGACCCCCAAGACCCCGAGCAGCGGTAAAATTACCCCCTTTACCACACTCACTCCTGGGAAGACACCGGGCAAGTCCAGCACCACACTCACATCGAAGACGCCTAATAAGAAGACGCCAAAAACTCCAAAGCACGGAGTGCAAGACAGGTATAATTTGAAGGACTCGAAAATTTTCTTCAACCCTTAAGTCCTGCTGGGCGATAGATATTATTTTATACTCGTCCTGCGATATTTTTACTGGACCTATTATTTTTTATTAAGTTTTATGTTCTCAGTTATTATTATCATTTTCTGTAATTGACCTTTGAGTTTGGGGTTGTTTCAAGAGACGTTCAAAATAATTCAGTCACTGCCATCACTCTGCCCATTAGTGCAGACTCATTCAACTGTTTGTTTTCGTTTCTTACTATCATTCTCGTCTTGAAAAGAAATCCTCCTCTTTGTCCTATTTGGTAAGGCTAAAAAAATATTATTGGTTCTCAGGCACCGCCGCATCATCACAAAGTCTGTCGCATGTTTCTTTTCTTTTTTCCATTTTAAAAAAAAAATCCTTAAATATTCCGCCTTTACTTCCCTTTTCATGCGCACTGCTTTACTGCGCATCTCGTGTGTTATGATCATGGCGGCAATAGCTGTTTGTGTGCTTCTTTTGCTGTTTGCAAATTTGGTCAAAGAAAACATGAAATTTACAATAAAACATCACTAGACATAATGATTTACAAATTCAATGGCATTTGTGTACTGAATGCGGGACAATGTTTCATGCGCAGAGGTTAAGATTTACAATTATATGTGTATTTGTCTCGTAAAATAAGCGGGAAATGCTAATTTATATACCCCGTCTGTAAAGCGAATCGGAATGAAGCACATCACCAGTGCATACAAAGTCCTTACATTTGCAATAAAAACGAGTTTGTCTTCCACAGAAAAAAATAACATCGTATCCCTTCAGTGAATTCAGAGAAGAGAAAAGATTATAACAATTAAACTTGGCCAATATAAATTTGATATTTGAGATTTAACATCACTAGACATGATGATTTACCGATCAAATTGTATTTCCTCTTGTGATTGGCATTGTTTTATATGCAGAGCTTAAGATTACCGTGTCTTGTCTCATAATTTAAGCCGGAAGTAGCAATCAGCTATACACACGTTTCTTGGAATCTATTGGTAATTTGGTCAAACATTACCTAATAATACAACTTTAAAGAATTTTGATACAATGAGTTGAAGAATTGTATCTGAAACTATTATTTTATCAGGAATAATTTATTCCAATATCATGTGTAGTTGCAGCTTTACTATATATATGTGAAATATATTAATAACCATAAGCGTAGCACTTCAGCTGATTGCTATTGCCAGATATTTTTTTGTATGGAAGAATTTGACAAATCACCGTTGATGCTCCCGCGCCACAATTGCGAAAACTTTATGTTGACATATAATAGTCAAACTACAACAAATATGAATTTCCGCGGTTGAATGTATGGCATTTATGATATATATATCCATTATCTATCCACTAAAGTTCGTTTCAAGGCATCAAAAGCAATAATATGACCAAGGTTGCTGTAAATAACGGTAATCAAATTAATTGAAATAATATTTAATATTGAATGAAATGTTGAATAAAATAGATTACAAACTTAAGTCCAGATATATTATGATCTCTTTTACAACCAGACATGATTAATTTGCGTACTTCAGTATGGATTTGTTGACATGGTATTACCAGTGTTATGTGCTCACAGTAATGTCTTTGTGTTGGGGAAAAAACATAAAAAAAAATCTTCAACCCTGTGTATAAAAACAACGCCCCCTTGAAAGTGTCCTAATTCTAGTTGTTAAAAATTTGCCTTATACACAGTGATATATGGATTTGGATTCTTACTAGTTTGTACTCAAACAAAAAAGCAGCCCGCCCGCACGATATTTTCAAAAGCTATTGCCTGAGAACCACTTTCCCCATCAAACACACCATCCCTATGTTAAAGTGAAAGAATCTAGCCCCGTTTCACTTTAACTCAACTCCTGAAGAAAGGATGGGGAAAATTCCTTTAATGCTTAATCAGGACTTCACGATCAGATAACACCATTAGCCTCACAGTTAGGTATATTTTGGAGCTTATCCTGCATTTACCGCTAACTTTTGACAGAAGACAAAGCGATAAAATAGCTATTAAATTGGTTTATCCCATATATCAAACAAGAGTCAGTTGGATGGACTTATGCTTTTGTGGCTCATCTTTAGGTTCATCCCAAACCGGTCGACGACCGACATGGACATGGGTCACTACGCCGTGATGAACAATGAGAACGATGTTGACCAGACTGAGAACACCTACAGACAACAACTCAACGAAACCCTGGCTGGAGGACGGAAACCAAAGGAGTGCAACATTCTCTCTTACACCAACAAGGCCCCACAGGCAAAGGAAGGTAGGCGAAGCACAAGGCGAGAAATATTCTCTCTTACATCAACAAGGCCCCACATGTGAACGAATCTAGGCAAAATACAAGGGGAGAAATATTCTCTCTTACACCAACAAGACCCCACAGGCAAAGGAAGGTAGGCAAAACACAAGGGGAGAAATGTTCTCTCTTTCAGCAACAAGGGCCGACAGACGAAGGAAGGTAGGCAAAACACAAGGCGAGAAATATTCTCTCACACCAACAAAGCCCCACAGGCGAAGGAAGGTAGGTAAAACACAAGGCGAGAAATGTTCTCTCTTATACCAACAAGGCCCCACAGGCGAAGGAAGGTAGGCAAAACACAAGGCGAGAAATATTCTCTCACACCAACAAGGCCCCACAGGCGAAGGAAGGTAGGAAAAAAACACAAGGCGAGAAATATTCTCTCTTACACCAACAAGGCCCCACAGGCGAAGGAAGGTAGGCAAAACACAAGGCGAGAAATATTCTCTCTTACACCAACAAGGCCCCACAGGCGAAGGAAGGTAGGCAAAACACAAGGCGAGAAATATTCTCTCTTACACCAACAAGACCCCACAGGCGAAGGAAGGTAGGAAAAAAACACAAGGCGAGAAATATTCTCTCTTACACCAACAAGACCCCACAGGCGAAGGAAGGTAGGCAAAACACAAGGCGAGAAATATTCTCTCTTACACCAACAAGACCCCACAGGCAAAGGAAGGTAGGCAAAACACAAGGCGAGAAATATTCTCTCTTACAGCAACAAGGGCCGACAGGCGAAGGAAGGTAGGCAACACACAAGGCGAGAAATATTCTCTCTTACAGCAACAAGGGCCCACAGGCGAAGGAAGGTAGGCAAAAAACAAGGCGAGAAATATTCTCTCTTACAGCAACAAGGGCCGACAGGCGAAGGAAGGTAGGCAAAACACAAGGGGAGAAATATTCTCTCTTACACCAACAAGGCCCCACAGGCGAAGGAAGGTAGGCAAAACACAAGGCGAGAAATATTCTCTCTTACAGCAACAAGGGCCGACAGGCGAAGGAAGGTAGGCAAAACACAAGGCGAGAAATATTCTCTCTTACACCAACAAGGCCCCACAGGCAATGACAAGGAGAGCAATATCCTCTCTTACACCAACTTGGCTCACAGATTAGACTAAGTGTTTGAGTTTTGTATTATTCACAAACCATCCTCATCAGTACTCTTGGTCAGAATTAATTCCAGCAGCTAATGCTTGTCAAAAGAGCCTAACAGTCTTAGGATTGATACATCAACCACTGGTTGATCTGTCCATGACATGGTTGTTTTCAAGGTCATGTGACATGGATGGAATACTGCTGAGTGTAGCATGAAACACCATTTACTCTTAGATGAACTGGCATCATTGGATACAGATATCACACGCTGTAGTACAAGCCTTAACATGAGACTGCCTCAGTGTTCTAGTGGATAGAACCTCTGCCCGGAAAGCAGAAGGTCACTGGTTCTATTCCCGGCCACGTCAACCAAAAGCCATTAAAAACTTGTACCTAGCGCTCAGCATTAAGGGGCTAAAACAAGCACTGGTTGGCTCAGAGTCAGTATACTGTGTCTGAGTGGGGTATCTATGTTAAACTGCGGCATGGTATCTCAGGGGGCTAGCATTAGTCTGGACTTGGATGGGCAGCCACACACACAGGCATGCACGTCTCAGTGTAAGCCATGAGAATCTAACCCGTGAAGATCCGGGGTAGAATAGGTCTTCAGCAACCCATGCTTGCCTTAAAAGGCGACTATGCTTGTAGTAAGAGACGACTAGCAGGATCGGGTGGTCAGGCTTGCTGACTTGGTTGATGCATGTCATCGTATCCCATGTTGATGCATGTCATCGTTAGGTGTGCACAATCCCAATTGTGTGGTTGGATGCTCATGATGTCAATCACTGGATTGTCTGATCCAAACTTGATTATTAACAGACCACAGTCATATAGCTGGAATATTGCTGAGTGCAGCGTTACACAACAAACAAACAAACATATAAGAATCTAATAAGTAATATATTTTATAATGATCAAAATGTAATATATTTAATCTTGAACGCCATCTCACCTCTCCTTAGTGTGAATTACATTGTTTCACAACTTCCTCTATTGCCAGGACACATGAACAGTCTTTCCGTCCTCTACAGCACCAACAAGCGTCTACAAGCTCGATCCATTGCTACCAGATACATTGCCAAAGAACCTGAGCGAATCCTTGACGCTCCTGACATGATGGATGATTACTGTGAGTACATGGTGTCGGTGATTACAATGATAAAAAATTAGGGAAATCTTTGAACCCACCATCGTCAGATCCTAGTATCACAAAGGGAGGCAACTGTGCTCAGCAATGTGTATAATATTGTATCCTCAGATACCCACCGTCAAACTATTGAAAACAATACAGTCTACTGATTCAATCAAGATAATAGTAGATTGGTTTGCTGTATACATTATGTATGCGTTATCGTTTTTATCCGTTGGCTTTATCCTGCCGAGACCCCATTTATGTGATACATATATGTACATTATGTACATCTGACGTAGAGCCCCGTGAAGATCAGGGGTAGAATAGGTCTTCAGCCACCCATGCTTGCCGTAAAAGGCGACTATGCTTGTCGTAAAAGGATCGGGTGGTCAGGTTTGCTGACTGGGTTGATGTATGTCATCGATCCCAATTGCGTGGATCGATGCTCATGATGTCAATCACTGGATTGTCTGGTACACACTGGATTACGTACAGACCGTCGTCATATAGCTGGAATATTGCAGAGTGTGGCATTAAACAAAAAACAAACATACAATCCCAAGATAATTGTAGGTTTATTTGTGCTTGCCGTGTATTTTTCATTCTTATCTTGTTTACTACAAATGTTGAAGTTTCTGAATTGTTCATGTCTGTGATTTTACAATGTTTGACTGATCATGACGATGTTTGACTGATCATGACGATGTTTGATCATGGCGATGTATGACTGATCATGACAATGTTTCTCTGATCATGACGATGTTTGATCATGAAGATGTTTGACGGATCATGAAGATGTTTGACTGATTGTGAAGATGTTTGACTGATCATAAAGATGTTTGACTGATCATGAAGATGTTTGACCGATCGTGAAGATGTCTGACTCATTATGAAGATGTTTGATCATGAAGATGTTTGACAGATCATGACAATGTTTGGCTGATAAAGACATGGAAACACATCACGTTATTGATCCTTATCTGGAAATCGTCAACACCGTTTCAACCATCTTCAATTATTTGGTGCATCATACATCTGTTCACTTACGATATCCAAACTACTGTGTCCATGTCATTTGTATTTAGAATAATGTCTCCAATGTAAATGTGAATTGCCAAGGGACATATATAAATACTTTATCAGTGGGGGAAAATCGATGACTCAAGAAAAACAAAAATGTGTTTACCCGAGATAATTAAGGGGCACTGACCATTTGATAGTCTGGTTCAGGGTTCACTCTAGGAATTTTCTGACGTGAGTACTTTGTGTGAAAATGTCATGTATTCCAGCGGCACGCTCATTCAGCACAATGTTAAAATGCTCCATTGTATTTGAAAATGTGTTGTTTTTTTTCAAATTTAGGGGCTAAAAGCACAAGGCTCAACCCTAGAATTATCCCTGATGCTTGCAGGCTAGGTATTCAAAAAACAATATGTATAATCTGTTCCCCAAAACCGCTTGAAAAATATTATTTGTCCTGAAGTCCTCATGAAAATAAGTTGTTTTGAAGCACGTCTCAACCAAGTCATGATGTCAATCACTGGATTGTCTTACTTGTTGATATACTGACCACTGTCATATAGCAGGAACATTGCTGAGTGCAACTTTAAACAGCAAACAGTTAACTGAAAAATACCCATTTAAAAAAAATCCGGGAATTTTTTTATTGATCAGCCCCTAACAATGATCATTGGTTAATGCTTTCAGACTTGAACCTACTTGACTGGTCGAACACCAACCTCTTGGCTGTATGTCTCGGCAGCGCCCTCTACCTCTGGAATGCCACCAACAGTTCCATCTCCCACCTGTTCCGGCTGTCCACACCCGACTTGTACATATCTAGCGTTGGCTGGATAAAGGAGGGCAATGTCCTGGCGGTGGGGATCAACAATGGTGCAGTGCAGGTAGGTGGAGGAGAGGAGGGTGGTTACAGGGAGGCCGTCCGTGGGTTATTTGCAGTAAAATACTGGTTGGTACTGGGTAGAGATATGCAATTTCCTATCGACAAGATTGCACTGGTGCACGACATTACTTTCATACTAGAAGTCATGCCAGAGTAAAGCTGTGAGTTGTCTTGTGTTTCAGCTGACACCAGAGTAAAGCTGAGAGTTGTGTCTTGTGTTTCAGCTGACACCAGAGTAAAGCTGTGAGTTGTCTTGTGACACAAGAGTAAAGCTGAGAGTTGTGTCTTTTGTTTCAGCTGACACAAGAGTAAAGCTGAGAGTTGTGTCTTGTGTTTAAGCTGACACAAGAGTAAAGCTGAGAGTTGTGTCTTGTGTTTAAGCTGACACAAGAGTAAAGCTGAGAGTTGTGTCTTGTGTTTCAGCTGTGGGACACCAGAGTAAAGCTGTGAGTTGTGTCTTGTGTTTCAGCTCACACCAGAGTAAAGCTGAGAGTTGTGTCTTGTGTTTAAGCTGACACAAGAGTAAAGCTGTGAGTTGTCTTGTGTTTCAGCTGACACCAGAGTAAAGCTGAGAGTTGTGTCTTGTGTTTCAGCTGACACCAGAGTAAAGCTGTGAGTTGTCTTGTGTTTCAGCTGACACCAGAGTAAAGCTGAGAGTTGTGTCTTGTGTTTAAGCTGACACAAGAGTAAAGCTGAGAGTTGTGTCTTGTGTTTCAGCTGACACCAGAGTAAAGCTGTGAGTTGTGTCTTGTGTTTAAGCTGACACCAAAGTAAAGCTGTGAGTTGTGTCTTGTGTTTCAGCTGTGGGACACCACCAAAGAGAAGTTGATCCGGACCATGGGCGGCCATGCAGCCCGAGTTGGTGCACTGAGCTGGAACTCCTACATCCTCTCCAGGTGAGGAGATTCATGGATACAATTACAATTAGCACATAGTATAATTTGCTGTGAACATTTTTGACTTTTGCTGCCAATGTATCTATGACATTATGCTGACTTCAAGCGACCAGTCCATGTTTTAGCCCATTAATGCCAAACGCCAGGCAGGGTAACAAGAGGTACCATATTTTAATGTCTGTTTGTTTGACAAGGTCCAAGGATAAAAGTACCGACCGTCACTCTCCCAGGACACACTATATGCGCTACGCTACGGAGGGCACACTTGTTACAGACTTTGACCTAACAGTGGGAATCATGCTATGGTACGAGGGGCGTTCAATACGTTTTGCAACTTGGGAATTTGTGTTTACACAAACAATGTCAACTTGTGGCAGGTGTGACACCAGATATAACATCAGGTTGACACGTGTCATACCAAGTTCCAGACAACAATAAGTTAGATGTGATGGCTTCATTCTCCTAAGGGTGGTCACAATCATGGATTCTCTCAAACATGAACAACGCGCTGTAATAAAGTTCCCTACCAAGGAGGGATGCAAAGCAAATAAAATCCATGATCGCATGTGTAAAGTGATGGGTAAGGATGCTCCTGACTATTACACAGTTTGCCGTTGGTCTCTACAGTTTAAAAGGGGTAGGGAGGCAGGCCTTCAGATACCACCCAACCGGAAACCATGGCTGCTATAGAAAGAAGAATTTTGTCTGACCGACAAGTGAATTCCAAATGTCAGTTGGAACTGTTGGAAGCATTATTCATGAGCCTCTTGGTATGTCCAAGGTATCTACAAGGTGGGTACCTGGACTCCTCAGAGCTCAAGATCGCCATCAGAGAACTGAAACTTGTCGAGACCTCCTGGATCTCTTTACTGATCATGAAGCCGGATTCCTTTCTCGTCTAGTGACAGGTGATGAAACATGGATCCACCACTGGGACCCAGAAATTATATTAGAATCCATGCAATGGAAGCACCCCAATTCTCCGCCTCCGAGGAAGTTTCGCACTCAACCATCGGCTGGCAAGGTAATGGCCACCATATTTTGGGATGCAAGAGGCATATTACTGATTAATTACATGCACCAAAAACTATAATCAATGGACAGTATTATGCTAATGTAATGAAAGAATTGTGAAAATCTATTTGCCAGAAACGCCGTGGGATGTTAACACGTGGTATTCTACTTTTGCATGACAACGCTCAGGTTCACATGTTGAGAATTGCACAAGCGGCCATTCAAAACAGTTAAATCACCCACCCTACAGCCCAGACTTAGCCCCCAGTGCCTATTTCTTGTTCCGGCAAATGAAATCTGCCCTACGTGGAAGACGCTTCCAGGATGACGAGGACATAAGGCAGCCCCAGAGACGTGGTTAGAGGGCCAATCTGCGGATTTCTATAAAAGTGATATTAAAGGCTTGAAGGACAAGTGTATTGAGGTGAATGGAGATTATATTGAAAATAAAAGTGCAAAAGATAATCTGTGACTTGGTCTTATTTTGAAGTTGCAAAACTTATTGATTGCCCCTCATATCAACATCTGGTTGTCTGTGCCAGGGTTAGTTATCATTAACACAGTACTGAGTAATGAATATCTTGAGATCCCAGTTGAACAGAATTCATTGACATAAGGAAACTGTTGCAGTGGGAGTCGAACAGGTGCCATCCATCACCACGACGTGCGTGCGGCAGAACACACAGTGGGATCCCTACACAACCACAGCCAGGAGGTGTGTGGTCTCAAGTGGTCAGGCGACGGTCGATACCTCGCCAGTGGCGGCAATGACAACCTCCTTAACATCTGGGACACAACCCTCGGCACCGACGTCAGTCCCCTACACGTCCTCACCGACCACCAAGCTGCTGTCAAGGTCAGTCTACCTACCACTGTCAAGGTCAGTTTTGTGGCAAGCATGAGTTGCTGAAGACCTGTTCTAAACCGGGTCCCAACATATCAGGATGACCTTGGTGGATTGATCTAAAAATCCTGGAGTTTGTTTCCTGCCTGGTAAGAGTAGGTTTCTGTAACCGGGACTCCAGCCATATGGCCATCACTACTGCATGTGACTGTAACCTTGTCCTATGTACGACTAGATATTTCATAGGGATAGTGTCTAGATGGGAGATAAATCTGGATGTTTGGAATGGAGCATCTTCCCGAGGCAAGGAACTCATAACTGACAACATAAGTCAATCGTAGCCCCACCAGTGGCTATTACGAGTTATGTCCCTTTTATTGACCAATCAGATTCCAGCCAGCATATCAATTGTATTTGCTTCAAACAAAATGGCGGGGCCCAGTCAAGTCGATCTGATCGATAATCAAAATAATTTTTGTAATATAAAGGGTCTTATTTCGCAAAGTGCATCCAATGAGCACCTTGATTCAAAATATGAAAAGATTCAGAAAATATCGACCGAAATCTGCACAGCAGTTTACGAACCAGATGTCGATTTCATTACATGATTTTGATTAGACTATGTATAGACTCCTTTGTCCAGCCAAATTATCCTCCATAACTGCAGCCTTATTCGGCAAGGGTGGAAACTGGACTTTCATAGTCAGTGGTGTTGGTGTACGAACAGGATGTGATTTGAGCATGGAACTAACACATGTTCAGCTTCATTTCAAGTAATAATAAACAAAAGTAAACACTGGATCATGCGTGCAGAGTTTTAGAATATTTCCGCAATATCACAATAGGTATTGTATAGTTTAAACAGAGGTTGTTTTATGTTGAAGCATTGGATTGCACACTGGAATCACTTCTCTCCCAAATTAAGGATATTTTGAATCCTAAGTTTACTCAGCTGCATGTGTCTGAATAATACCACTCAACTCCTCATAGGGATACTGTGCTAGCTCACACTCTTAGAACATTGGGAGACAACATATATTTACAGGATACAAACCATTTTCCCCTATCATATAACGTTTGTTGCATGAGGAGCATAAACCTGATATTAAAGGCAAATGACTTATGTATCAAATTTTTTACCGATCCTTTTTAAGTTTGAATTGAAAATTTTTTTGCGTTCTCTACATAGGAAGCTATTTGTGTAACTTTGCTTTGACTGAGAGTGTTGTTAAATGTGAGTTAGGCCCACAACTGATCGTAGTGGGAATCTGGTTGGAGGACAGAAGTGTGCATGTACTGGCAGAAGCGACCACAGACATGGAGCGTGACATGAGGATTTTGCTCATTTCTTGATGTTGTTTGTCAGACACAGTGGTGTAACATTTGACAGAAGTAACATTTTGGGCCCAGACACTAGCATAATGTGTGTAACACACCCACCACCGTTCCCGATTGGAGGGGCACGGGCAGGTAGCTAGTGGTTAAAAAGCGTTCGCTTATCATGTTAAAGACCGGGGTTTGATTCCCGACATGGGTACAATGTGTGAAGCCCATTTCTGTGTGCCCCGCCATGATATTGCTGGAATATTGCTAAAACCATACTCACTCACACTCACTCATCTGTAGAGGCTTATGGTCTTCAGCATTGAAGTCCTCGCAAACAGCGACCATGCATATAGTGTCCCTGAACTTCTATTCTGCTCATCTCTGACTTGTGCAGCTGTGTTGTCTGTTCGAGGATCTTCTTGTGGATGTTGTCGATCGTTCCTCTTCTCTCCTGGCTCGCTTCATTCAGTCGTGTCTGATAAGATGAAACCTGAAGAGGTGCCAAGCTTGTGCCGGCTATGGTCCTTGGGACATGGGGATGGGACATAGTGATGTAACAGTCTTGTAGAATCGCTCGGCTTGAGCCTCCTTCCAAACCGATTGCCAGTCGTATGGAGTATTGACACTAGGCTGTGTTTCAAATATCTTTTTTTTTATTTCACTATTTAGAACTGGCTTGTACCATGCTTTTAATCAAGGTGATCAAATAATTTGATGTACATTCACAAGGTAAGACCCGTTTTATTACAATATAGATCTTGATTATCAAGCAGATCATCTTCACTGGGCACCCCCATTTTGTTTGAAGCAAATGCAAGTGATATGAGAGGTGGAATCTGATTGGTCAGTAGGAGGGACATAGAAGGGACTCAACTCGTGGTGCTACAATTGTGCCCCAAAATTCTAGCGTTGTTGGGCAAGGGGGGAACTGGGCTTTTGCAGTCAGTTAACTCCCTTCCCTCGGGAAGATGGCTCCATCTGGACACTCACAATATCCCTGTCAAATGTTGAGTGGTATAGTACCAAATTCATCATTCATAGCTGATCTTTTTTTTCCTGTAGGCACTGGCATGGTGTCCATGGCAACCTCATCTACTGGCCAGTGGAGGCGGGACAGCTGACCGCCACATCCGATTCTGGAATGTAACAACAGGGGCCTGTCTGGCCTCGACGGACACAAACTCCCAGGTCAGTGTTGTGTAACAGGCATGCCAGAATTCCTCGGGGGGTCGTTACCTGGATATCTGTGAGAAGTGTCCAGGTCAGTGTTGTGTAACAGGCATGCCAGAATTCCTCGGGGGGTTGTTACCTGGATATCTGTGAGTAGTGTCCAGGTCAGTGTTGTGTAACAGGCATGTCAGAATTCCTCGGGGGGTTGTTACCTGGATATCTGTGAGTAGTGTCCAGGTCAGTGTTGTGTTTCAGGCATGCCAGAATTCCTCGGGGGGTTGTTACCTGGATATCTGTGAGAAGTGTCCAGATTATTGTTATTTTCTGTGTTTCCTATCTCCACCGCCCTGTATTTCCATTCTGTCGTGAGAGGATAAAGGAGTTTCTTATCTTATTGTTCTCCCCTCTGTATAAATGTATGCCCTGATGTGATAAAAAGAAATACTTCTACCATTGCACCCACATGAACACCCCAGGTCTGCTTGATCCTTCTCAAGCTACAGTATATCTATTTACAATTATTTGAGGTGTTTGTGTTACATGGAAAAATTTAAATCAATTTACAAACAATATTGTAAACAGTTTTTGTTTTGAGCAATGGCTAAGTGAAATCAATATCCTGATTTTGTTTTGAAGTATACTTCACTTTCGTATTATTGCTTACCAAGCGTGCATGTCTGTATGTTTGCACTGCTGATCTCCAGATTCACTTCAATAAGCTGTACTAGTCGTAGATAAGTTTATCATAAAAATGCCTGCCACAAGTCCAAGAGATGAAAAAGTAGGACATTCATTAACACTAACCTTTAAAATTTGCAGAATTGTGTGTACAATTATCAAAAATTGGTTACAGAATTTACAAAAATTAACCATAGCATTTATTTTCTTTCCCTTAATTTTTAAAATATATATCTAGAGTCTATATGATAATAATGCAGTAATGCAGGATAAGTATACAAATTTAAAAAATATCTAGGTTTTTTCTTGTTTTCAAAAAGAATTTATTTTTTTTGGGGTGGAATACAGCTGGGACTGTCACATCACTGGTTGCACTTACAACAAGCCTCACCTTGTTCTGTTGTCAGGTGTGCTCCATGCTGTGGTCGAAGGAGTACAAAGAGCTGATCTCAGGGCACGGATACTCACAGAACCAGCTCTCTATCTGGAAATATCCCAACATGGACAAGCTGGTGGACCTGACAGGCACGTTGACCTTGAACCAGCGGTCTAGTTAGAAGTTTCCTAACATTCTAGTAGACATTGGCACTGGTCCTATAGTCTTTGCCAAACTGCCCAATGGTTAAGACATCATAAGGACTAATAGAAATTTGCAATTTTTAAGGATTTTGCTATATCTCATTATCATAAGGACTGGTGGACTAAAACTTAGTTTCTATCGCTGGAAGGCAACTCTCAGAACCAGCTAATCATTTGTCTGGATTAAATAAGACATTGTGGACAAGCGTGGCTGGGAGACATTACAGGAAAGCAGCTCCCAGAACCAACTGTCTGTTTGTCTGTCTGTCTGTGGTGAAGGGAATGGCACAGTATGGCCAGATAACATTGTATAAGATAAGAAAAGGCAGTTCTTATTAATGTTTAAAACAAGTAATAACTTGTTATTCATGGTTAGAATTGATCCCCTGCAACCTATGCAAGAGGACTGTGTGGTCAGCCTCGTGATTTTGTTGACTGCATGTCAACGTACCGGATGATTTGGATTGTTTCTGATAAGATCAATCTCTGGATTGTCTAGTCCAGAATTATATATTAACAGGGAACATCGATGGAAGAGGGCAGAGTGCAGCATTAATGGCTTGAAGGCAAAACACTAACACACACAAAATACACATTAATAAACATAAATAACCATTCAGAATATAATAAATAAAAGACGTCAAAAATAGATACGAAGGTTGCCCTCCTTAGACCTTGTGTCTGTTTCAGGTCACTCCGCCCGTGTGTTGTGCTTGACGATGTCCCCAGACAACCAGATTGTGGCAAGTGCTGCAGCAGATGAAACCATCCGCATCTGGAAGTGCTTCGCTTCTGACAAACAACGAAAAAGCTCCGTGTCCAAAGGGCCAACCAAGGACGGCCCGGGTCTCAGCGTCTTGCGATCAGGGATTAGGTGAAGTGCTTGATGTACCATGTAGGATTCCATTTATGTGCTACCAAACAAATCCACAACATGAACTTGTGACATATTGTATGTTCTTATTCATCCATGCATGACTTACATTTCTTCAAAGATTTACAGCAGGATAGGCAATCCATGATCCAGATCTGGGACCAGTTCATGGTCTGTTGAGCAAGTAGCCATGTTGTTAATGCGTTTGCTAATGATTCAGAACACCCAGTCTATTCCAAAATATGGATACAATGTGTGAAACCCCTTTCCATGTGCCACACGACGACATGGCTGGATTTTTGCAATATTTGGCATCAAACCTCTCACTCACTCACTCACTCACTCACTCACGGTATGGGGATAGATAGTGAAACTTGCCTCAAATGTGTGGTAGCACAACAATTGTCTTAACTTCCATATTGAGGCTCGAAATGGCTTTTCGCTGTGATATTACTGGAATAAGGCTAAAAGCAGCATAAAAACAATACTCACTTACTGAAATGGCCTTTGATTTGCTATCCAGGATTTGAAAATCCTTAAATTAGAATTAACCTGGAAATGCCTTAAGATAAATAAGATGTCTTGTATAGGCCTTGAATTGGAATCTGCTTCCGTTCTTGGAGAATTTGCAAACAAGCTTGAGTATGTGTTTAACCATGTAGTTCATCCTTGATAAAGACTTTATTTTGTGTCTACCTTTAAAAGGCGAGACCTTGAACTTGGCAACAACCTTGGTGAACTCTGTGACATGAGTACATCCTACTCAAAAGAAGTTAAGGACCACCCGATTCTTTAATAGTACCATGACATGACAGATTCACTGAAGAAATATGAAAGAATTGGATGGACCTCTTTTGAGTAACATATTTCAATTAATTTTCCCCAATGCGTGATGATGCCTTGTAGCAAACAAATCATGAATCTCATTGAAATAATTATTGAATATTTTAGTTATGTAATTGGGCATTCTGACAATGAAATGAGGTGAATATGTCCTTTACAACATCTGTTGAAAGCACACTTAGGTCATAAGTTGTGACTCTTAAAAAAATGTAATCCTTTGAGTGCTGTTGACTGGTTTCATACTAAGGATCTGATGTCTGTAGTTTGTCTCATCTGTAGATTGTGAGTATGAATTCAATAATCAAATACAATATATCAAAACAGCTGTGATTCTGAGGAAAAATCAAATGAAATGTGTCTAGTCTTGGTACTGAATGTTTTTCTCAAGCAGCTTATTGACTTGGAGTTCTAGTAAGTCATTCCAGTGTCGTATACCGCTGCTCTTGAATTCATGCCATTCCCATTTACACCATCAGACCTCATTTACCTGTGATTCCATCCTCATCCCATCCTCATCCCGAATCCTTCCATGAGAACATTTATACATTCAAGCATCATTTCTACATGTTATATTTATATTTTCTTTTTCAGCATGTGCTTCGTATGTCTGCTCAATACTTGTGATTTTACTGGTTTGTTTGTCATTTTCTTTGACATATTAGTTGTGTATAAGTTTCAGGGGTTGTGAACATGCGTCATGCTATAATTGGGTTATTCCTGCCACTGCTGTTCTACTGCAGCCAGACATTTCTCCCCAGGTTTTCAGGTTGATCTACTACATGTACACAAGTTGGGAGGATGGGAATATGATTAATAACACCAATGTCGTTTCATGTCACCAGAATATATTGCTCGTTCCTCTTAATGTTTGACATACTGTGTGCAGTTTTAGGGGTTCGAACAAGTTTGTAAAAGGCAAAAAAAAAGAACAAAAGGTGCTGTCTGATTATTTTGTCCAGTTTTATTTTGTTTATTGTCTTAGTCAGTAGTCATTTACAAAATGATGTTTGATTAGTTAAACTAACGATGTGTACTTCAGATGTAGAAAAGAAACGATAACTTGTAATTTAATGTTGTTTTGATCACATGATGTTTTTAAAAAATAAGCATTCTGTGAACAAAATCATTCAATAAAAATCCTGTTTCAGTGTAAATGTTTCAGCTCTGGGTCAATGTTGAGCACAAATGAAAATGCATCAGAATGTTGGTAATATTAAAAAAAAACTGCATCAGAATATTTCTTCATTCATAGTGGGCACGAGTGGTCCGGTCTTCGAAGATGTCACAACTGTCTGCCAAGGTGTCTCATAGGCGTGCCTGAAACCGATGCTCATGGGCTCAAATCTCCTTGGTTATTTTCCTCGGTTGTCAGCACCATACTCGTGCTCGTGGGTTTCACCAAAGTGGTAATCACTTTGGCCTTTCCTCCCACATCAAGCTGACACACCACAATATGACAGACATATTCTTCAAAGCAGCGTTTAACCGAACTACTCACTCATTCCTTCTTTCAGATGTATCAGTCCCAGCACAACTGACATCAACCTAATTATATCAGGGTATTTACATTTTTAGATATCAGTTTACTGATCCTTGAACCGTAAAATACAATAAAAGTTGAAAATAATGTGAACAGCAAAATTCCACTGGAATGCTGCTTGGTACCAGTCCATCAACCTGCTGACCCACTGGCCTGTGTCAAGTGTGTTGTTGGTCGAGGGCCAGTAGAACATCAGGCTTGTGGGTATTGTTCTATGGCATCACTAGTCAGGCTGGTAAATGTTCTAGGTTGCGTTACATCCCTATACTACTGGTATGTGTTAACATGACCTCCTAAAATTTACATACATTACCTTAAACAGTGACATCGACATTACAGGTTTTACGACATTAAACATGTGCATTCAACCTTTCAAAAGCATAAATGTCCCATTGTTTGTCCCATCGAAGAACCAGATTTTTCCATACAGAAGAATCTGTTAACAAATATGGTAAAATTGTCTGTCTTTATCAATACATAGACAGTGATCATGGAAATGAGCACAATGACAGATGCAGAGCATCCTCATCCATGGGGATGAAATTGTAAATATGACAATGTTTCGACCCATGATAATGTTCATCTTTTATTCATGAGGGATACTTGTTTTTCCAGCTGTGAACAAAGAGACAAACGATGTGAGATTAAAGTAAATCCTATTCAGATATAGTAACATGTTTGTGGTTGCTAGAATAGGGTTTGGTTGTCTGGAACCCCTGAAACTTGATAACATGATGCTGTGAGATGAAACTATTTTATTGTTTTCAAGCATAACCAATGTATGTGTTCATTCTGATCTCAAGTCCAATAAACCAACATCGTCTTTCAGTCAGTGTTGTTTGTCTGTGGTGAACAAAACATTCTTCCTGGTAAAACCGATGAAGATTTTGGGGAAGAATAGGTCTTCAGCAACCCATGCTTGCTGTAAAAGGTGACTATGCTTGTCTTAAAAGACGACTAATGGGATCGGGTGGTCAGGCTCGCTAACTTGGTTGATGCATGTCATCGATCCCAATTGCGTGGATCGATGCTCATGATATCTATCACTGGATTGTCTGGTCCAGACTCGATTATTTAGACCGCCTTCATATAGCTGGAATATTGCTGAATGCGGCGTTAAACAACAAACCAACCAACCAACCTGGTCTTCACTTGTATTGGTAGTTCAAAAAATTGGTGATTTGTTTCCCCTTAATGTTGACTTATCTCCCTTTATGTACTTGAGTTGTCTCCCTTCACGAAAGAAGTGAATTGTGTGTCCTTTTCTTTATCATGAGGACATATCTCCCTTTACCTTATTACTTGAATTATGAGGCTGTTGTTACAAAGTGTGAAGCGATTTCTTGTCTGGAGTTGTGATATTGCTGGAATATAGCTGAAAGTCTCATAAAACCATACTCTGTGTCCCAGAAACCTGTGATCCTTGGTTATATTCTTGGGTACAATTGATTGTTTCTAGGTTTGTCAGCACAATACCCATGTCAGTGGGATTTGCCATAGTAGTTAACGTCAGAGAGTATCACTTAGGGCTTTCATCCTACATCACAAGTGTTCTTTCAAACAGGTTAAACCGCTCCACTCATTGTAGCTCAGCGTCAGGATCACTTTTGGTGATCCGGGGTAGAATAGGTCTTCAGCAACCCATGCTTGCAGTTAAAGGTGACTGCTTGTCTTAAGAGGCGAGTAACGGGATCGGGTGGTCAGACTCGCTGACTTGTTTGATGCATGTCATCGTGTCCCAATTACGTGGATCGATGTTCATGATGTCAATCACTGGATTGTCTGGTCCAGACTTGATTATTAACAGACCGCTGTCAGATAGCTGTAATATTGCTGAGTGCAGCGTTAAACAACAAACAAACATTTACAAACTCACTATATACAGTCAGCAATATCCAAGTCATTTCATCTGGAACATTCCAATAGTGGTGGACAAGACGAGTCAATTTCTTCAATATAGAAGCCAATGGCCCAAAATACAAACCTATAGAAGTTACATGACTATCTACAATATATTATATACTAGAAGAAAGTACTTAAGGGTGCCATTAGTAGTTTTCTTTGTATGAGGTAGACAAATACATGCACAGACATATTCCCCATTTTGCACAGACACATAAATGTAGTGTTCTTGGAGAGTATGTACATTAAGTGGTATTGAACATATTTCTTTCTTTTTTAACTTTAAGTAGGTATAAACTGATCATTTCTTGTTTGTGTATATTGAGTATTCATTTTAATATCTATGAATAGTTTTACTGTACTGTCATATCTGATGTATTTACTAATATACCTTATTTCTGATAGAGATATATGTATCATCACACAGTAAAAAATGAATTTCATCTGTACATTTTGTCAACAAACAGTGGTTGATATGGCCACCGTCCCACGACGGAGCTTGGCCGTCGTCCCACGATGGAGCTTGGCCACCGTCCCACGATGGAGCTTGACCACCGTCCCACGATGGAGCGTGGTCTTGGATGCCAAATATGTCACCTATCTCAAAGTGCAATGATCACGAGCTGGATGACAAACATCTCACCTCGCCTCACCGCTGTGGCTGTTCTCATCTCACCCTCTGGCTGAATACAGTGATGAGTCGGGTCGAGAGATTTTACGAGCGCTCTCTCCTGTGCGGGACTCCACTGGTGGAAGTTTGCACCTGATAAAGGCTCAGCATCACTCCTTTATATTGAAGCGGAAGAATCTGTAATTGTGCTTCAAATACAGTTCCTTAAAAATGAATTTATTCTGAAATGAAGTGATGCATCTTTTAATACATACTCATGTAAACATCTTGAATTTAAGGTCGTGATTCACAATTTGCTTATCCCTTTTCATGCGCGGCGCAGAGTTTTGATGTTAGCTTGTTTGTTGGAACATGGTATTCACACACGTGTTTTTTAACATGAACATGAATTTAACCGTAAATATTACTTACGCATTGCCACGTCTTGCTTAAACTCAACGTCAACGCGCCGTTGGTATGCTACACACTGGAATGGCGCAAAACGAAGTTGCCAGACATAATTTCATCGAAACACAATATAATCTCTTTGGCGAAGTTATCTGCCGAAACAACAGCAGTTCAACACTCGTGCACGTATGACGTCACGTCAATACAACCATTTTCTGTTGGTGCATCTACGGAATCGACATCAAACTGTAACAATAACAGACCAATTAGTGGTGGTACAGGGAGCACAACATCTGGCCCCGATACGCCCAATTTGGCTTCCACGTCCACCGTCAGGCCCGCTTAGCTTGGTGTAGACAGCATACTGTTACAGTATACTGTTCCCAGATGAGTCCAGTGTTCATCTGGACATCTATGATGGTCGCTCAAGGGTCTTCGTGCATCCAGAAAACCGTTTCAGCGACGTCAGTTTGGGTGTTGAAGCGTAATGATAGGGGAGGTAGCACACCTCACGGGAGAACAGAAGCAGGGGGGGGGGGGGGGGGGGGGGGGGGGGCAGTCGCCTAAGGCGCCGCGATTCACTGTGCAGAGTTGCGTCCCTTGGGCACGCCAGAAACCTATGATTGTGGGTTCGAATGCTGGTTCGCCCCGAGTATGTTTCTAGGTTTGTCAGCACCATACCCGTGCTCGTTGGTTTCACCGCAGTGGTAAACGTCTGTATCACTTCGGGCTTTCCTCCCACATTAAGCTGACACGCCGTCATATAACTGAAATACTGTTAAAAGAGGCGATAAACCCAACTCACTCACGGGAGAACACAACTCCTCATTGTTAATGGCAAGTTGAATAGCGTACGTCACCAGGACGAGATCATGCTCTGCTCTTTGTTCAAGTGCAGGGACGTAGTGTTAAGATGCTGAAGGATAATGCCACATGCTGCTCGTGTTGTAACAGACCTCTCCCCCTCAGAACATGTCTAGGGGAACGACGCCAGCTTCAGGAGACACCCGGTAGCGCCAGATGTGTTTGGTCAATCTTTGATTGACACTGAACAACACATCCCAGCCTGTTTTCAATCATCTGATGTCAATGCGTGAAGACCTGGGGTAGAATGTCTCAAGACGCGACTATTCCCGTCGTAAGAGGCGACTAACGGGATCGGCTGGTCAGGCTCGCTGACTTGGTTGATGCATGAATTGCAATTGCGTGGATCGATGCTCATGATGTCAATCATTGGATTGTCTAGTCCAGATTCGATTGTTGTTAGACTGACGTCTTACAGCTGAAATATTGCTGATTGCAGTGTCTAACTAACAAACACGCTGCATTTCCATAATGAAACAGTCAATATACGTGATAACCAACGCTGGGAGAAATTCTACAGTTTATTTATATCACAGGCATTGTCATAAAGCGCAATACACATTACATATATTTACATTCAGTGGACATGCATTGTTTTTGATAACCAAAATGCATTTTCATGTAAACTTTTTCGTACACTTAATAAATAATAGGAAATACCAATAATGTCATATTTTCTTTGAATTTAAACGAAAATGATATGAAACTACAATTCGCTCTGCAGATTTGGATCATGCCAAATATAAAATTTGTTCCAGTAACAATCCTTGGTCGTGGTTTTACCATAGTAATAAATATGTTCAATCTGCTTCGTTTGAGGCTTTCTTCGTTTAAACACGAAGCGGATCGTCATTGTTTAACTGATATAAGTTGTGTTCAGGTTTGGAAAACGTGCAATGATGAAATACAGATTCCAACAAGAACCTTTTAACTACAATAGTGTTCAATATGCTGGTGTTAAAAGCATCTCTCACTCACTCACTCACTCACTCACTCACTCAGAGCAGATTCATGTACACGGGGAAATAGCTGACATGGGGAACATATTGAATGCATTGAATACTAATTAACCTGTTTGTTATACATGCTGATGTCACTCGTGCATACCCGGTACACAAAATGTCTTCAGCAACCCATGCCAGCAGCAAGGGCTTTCATCCTACATCACATGTGTACTGTTCAAACATGTAAAACCGCCCCAATCATTGTAGCTGAGCGTCAGGCACACAGCTTGCATACTCCAGTCAACAAATGTTTACTTTTGGTGATCCGGGGTAGAATAGGTCTTCCGACACCCATGCTTGCTGTTCAAGGTGACTTACTTGTCGTAAGAGGCGACTATGAATCTGTTTCCAACCATCTGGTATCGTCAATGCGTGAACACCTGGGTTAGAATAGGCCTTCAGCAACTCATGCACATCTTCCCGAGGCAAGAGAGTTAACTGACTTTAAAAGTCCAGTGGAAACTGGACTTTTATAGTCAGTTAACTCACTTGCCTCGGGAAGATGCTCATGCATGTCTCAAGACGAGACTATTCTTGTATGAGGCGACTAACAGAGGATCAGGCTCACTGACTTGGTTGATGCATGTCATCGTATCTCAATTGCAGGATCGATGCTCATGATGTCAATCACTGGATTGTCTGGTCCAGACTCGATTATTTACAGATCGCCGTCATGTAGCTGGAATATTGCTGAGTACGGCTTAAACAGCAAACAAACAAAAACATGCTGAAGTTGAAAGCATGTCATCTTCCGGTCTGGTCCATTCTGTATCCTATATTGTAGGAATATTTCTAACATATGGAAATACGTTAACCTCGTTTCCTTGGATTAAAAAAAAACTGTCATGGGGTTTCGAAAGGTTTCAAATTCATTCGTTAATTTGGAGTTACAATCAGCATGGCTACAATGACAGTAAACAGAGCATATTTGAACACAACTTCAATCAATCTTTGTTATCTTCGAGAGCAACACAAAAGTTTGATGTCGAAAAGCCCCTCTAATCGTTATATTGTAACTCAGAGTGAAAGAGAATGGCTTTACGCCGGTCTTAGCAATATTCCAGCAATGTCACGGCTGGGGATACCAGAAACAGGCTTCACACAATCCTGGCACCCATGTGGGGAATCGAACCACTTGGTTACCCCACTGCCCCAGTCTTACGTTTGGAAAACGGACTAAGGAGGCAATGCTTTTGCGTATACAAAATCACGTCAGGGTAAATTACGAATAATTATTGAGAGCAATGTTGTTTGCGGTTATGGAAATATGAAGTCGATATTAAGGCACCACTTGTACCACTGTTCATTCGCATATTGTGGAACCTCGTGAAAAACACGTCCCGTGAACTCGCCCGGATTAACGAATGTCCAGATTGATGGATTACGGAGCGGTGTCTCTGTGTGTACACGGAAGCAGAGGTGACTGACGGGAATATTTGCTCAGGCTCGCTGACCTGGTTGATACACGTGTCATCTCATCCCAGTTGCGTCGCTCATGACTTTAATCACTCTATTGTCTGGCCCTGAACTGAAGGGGTCAAGTTCAACATCGGTATGTGTTCAAGTTACGTCACCTGTCGCATGGTCCGCAATATTTTGTTGGTTATTGCCCCAGGGTACTCAATTTAACTCCCCTGTAAGGAGCAGAACAAGTGTTTTTCAGCCAGCATGTCCAGAGGAAAATATTTAAATCCAAAGGCAAATCATCGTAGACCGATGCTCATGATGTCAGTCACTAGATTCTCTGGTCCAGATTCGATTATTTACAGATCATATACCAAAAGTACTGCTGAGGGCAACAAACATGACTCGTTCCGAGCAGTAATGGTCAGGTTTCCGGATTAGCGGGGTCAGGACTGTAGAGGTTTTACTTTATCACACAACACAGTCGCACGTTGGTGTGCGTAAAGTTGTAGGCAATGACGCCCCACTACAACCACATTCATTCTGCATCCCCCCAAGTCTTAACGCTACGTATTCGTCACCGAAACACTTGCTGTCTTTACAACGGGAATGGGGTAAGCACGGGTGTGTGTTTCTCTCCCATCCTTTTCTTATTTTGGACACGTATTTGTTCACGCAAGGCATGGTGAGGATCAGTTTCATGACAAACACAGTCACTGGCAGTATCAGACACAGAAACGTGATGGAACCAAACGCCTTGGGAAACCCTTTCTTCACCCAACCAGGGACTCCCATCACCATCACGTGACAAATAGAAAGAAACAGTACAGTATAGCCGAGCGTTGATTGGACAAAACGCCACTCGCGCCAGTTCAAGGAATCCCCGACAGAGGGCAGTGTGGTGGTTGCTAGGAGACAAAGTAGGATGAAGGCGATGATACCGACAAGACACGCGGCCTCGCCCTTCCATATCATCCATGTCTTCATAGGTAGGTGAAGGTCGTCTGTTAGATTCCCTGGCACTGTTATAGCGGTGGATTGAAACCATGAACTGTAGTAGGTCGGACTCATCAACAGGATGGATATTAGCACATGAGCGAACACTAGAACGAAACAAATTATACCTAATTGTTTTCTTGATTTCAACCAGTAATCCATCCATCTGGGAAAACGTTGGTGTTTTGTTCCGTAAACTATCTGCACAAACCCCGCAATACACCCAGGCATGTAGGTCAGGGCCATTAACGTAATGGCGGTCATGCAGAGCGGTTTGTTGAACACTTTTACAAAAATCTGATCCCATCTATACGCCGTCCTGTCTATGAAATAGATGTATGTGATGTATAAACACCACAAATTGAATATTGCAAACGTGAGGAATATTGGTACCTTCCATCCTGGAAACAATCGCAGAACAAACGCCTCAATTCTACGCGCCGACTTCAAACCGCCGAAGTCCACAGGCGCAAAACCCATATCACGCGCAATATTGCACACTTCATCGCGTGCAGTGACGTCATTTCCGGCGACGAAAACCTTTCTACTTCCGCCAGCGATGTCGTTTTCCATGATGTAGGCGGAAATAATGTTGAAGGCTTTGACGATTTTTGCTTTTGGTAGAAAGGTCATCAAATACTCCGAGTTGGACACATGACCACATATGTTTTCTCTGTTGGATACATCAATGACAATTTTATCAGTAAACAATTCCCCCAGGGGTGAAAATGTATCTTTGAAGTTCTCCACGTGAACCGAAATAAAGACGACTTTACACAAGCGCACACATTCTTTGATACTTGTAAGCCGAACGTCACACAAGCATTCGTCATATTCCGACAGTTGCCGGTACTCGGGTCTTCGGCTGCCGATGATGACGTCATAGCCGGAAAAGATCAACCGTTTTGCAAGAGCTCTGCCGAAGTTTCCAGTTCCGATGATGCCAACTGTCTTGGAACTTTCTTTGTCTTCCCCTTGCATCTTGTCTTCAGATGAGTTGGATCTTGCAATCATCTGAATCGGAAAAAGAGTACATGATACAAGGGAAGACTGAGAATATGGACAAATGTTACGCATCCCTTACTTAACTTATGTTAGTCATCAACCATTTGCGAAAATGTGAAGATAATTGTTTGGATATACTGTGAAAAAGTCTTGTCCAGCTGTCTTTAGAAAAACAAGTTTATGTTTGAAATATCTACAGCCTTATAACCCCCCCCCCCCCCCCCCCCCCCCACACACACACACACACACACACACACACACACCACACACACACACACACACACACACACACATGGGTTTCGGCAAAGTTTTAAACGTCTAACGCCTTCGGGCATTGTTCCTACGTCAAGTTGACGCGCTGTGACGAATTAAAGTACAGTTGAAGGCGGCGTCAAACCAAACTCATTTTGCATATTTTGCGTAAATAAACCCAAGATAGACAGCGAACATCAAATAACAAAACCCCGGATATGACAGATGTTATCGACACAGTCGTGTTATTGAAATTCCTAGAGTAACGGATATTGGCGCCGGATCGGATAAACATCTGTGTTTCAATAACACCGCAATCAAATCCTCACACGCACCATACACTTACATACAAAGGTATCTGTCATCATAGGAGTGCATTGGAACTGCAGCTGTATACTTATGGTCGAGTTGGATAACATACGGCTGATCAATATTTTGTATATATAACGCGCCACTTAGTATCCATTACTGTGTAATAGGGTAATATTTTATTACGTACTAGTATTTTATTATGTACTAGTATTTAGCTACACCTCAAATTTCCTATTCCTCTTAAAGTGATTTCAAATGATGAGTGGGTGAGTGAGTGAGTGAGTGAGTATGGTTTTACGCCGCTTTCAACAATATTCCAGCAATATCACGGCGGGGGACACCGGAAATGGGCTTCACACATTGTACCCATGTCGGGAATCGAACCCGGGTCGTCGGCGTGACGAGCGAATGCTTTAACCATCAGGCTACCCGACCGCCCCAAATGATGAGTGGAAACAGGCCGACATGATTAAAGCAAAAAACAAAATACATGGAAACGAACCATTCCAGTTATGAAAATGTATATGTTAATCTTAATGAAATAAAATATAGCTTCATGAATACTGTCGAATACAAAATGACTATGGATTACGTTTACATCACACTGCAATTATCCTGGAATGTTGGTGCTTGTTTGTGTATAATGTCACCGCACCACAAATAACCACTTCGTATATGTAGGGAGCCTGTATAACAATTAAATAACTCCGTGATATATGTTTGAATTAATGACACACAAGTATACCGAACAAAATAACATAATTATGGCGCACATTTTTTTGTACAATACAACCGAGCAAAAAGCATGACATTCAAATTAAAACTAAAATGACGAATAATGTCACCACAATGCCTACCTTGCTAAACGCACAGTCGTTACCTCAGTGAAATCACGTTCACAGTAAAATTACATCACTACTAGATGATGCTGACCTAGGTGTAACGGAACGAACCACTGTATCCGAATGGCCTCACCGATGAGTACCGCAGCTTTGTATCCACAGGATGGACGGACAGGCAAGTCGATGTATGAAGTGGCGAGTTCACACCGATGTACTACAACAACACCAGCCCAATCTCCGACAAGGAACAACTAAAGTGTTCATGACGAGAAATAGCTACTTCCTGGTTACCTCTTCTGCGAACCGACCTAAGGGGACGCCACGTTATAAGCAAGCCCGTCCCTGATTGGAGAATCCGGTATTGGTGTTCAGCGAAGTATTCAATTGAAAACATAGACACGTCATACATGTACGCCTCTGGCGGTTATTTCCAAAGGGGTGCGACAAGGATAATTGCTTCATCATTCACTTTTGGTATTAACTGCGGAAATGTTGTTCGTTTTCCTGTGTAACTTAACGTGTACGTATATGTGTATATTTTGTGATTAGAATTGCATGATACAATATGTGGTTAGTAAATTTAATATTTATCTCTGGGTTGTCACAGAGTGACACATTTTTTTTTTCAGATATTCCATACGTTTTGTTAGGTATAGTTTATTGTTATTTTAGTAAGAGTCACCTACATGACTAGACTAGTCCTCAGAGTGTATATCTGTTTAATATGCTTAATTTGTAGCAACAATTGGAGCAAACGATGGGACTAACGTACATTTCCTATAACAGGCTGTATAAATATGCTGAACTTGTTGTTCATCAGTCCATTGTTATGGTAACCTTCACATACAGTAAATCAATGGCACGCACTTTAAACATGTGGATATTTTGCAGTGACTGTACAAGTTCTACAAATCCATAAAATATTTATTACTCTCAAAACGATTTTACCTATAGATTTAAGTCTACAAACATACAGAATTATACACAAACATACAGAATCATACACAAACATACAGAATTATAGACAAGCATACAGAATCATACACAAACATACACAATCATACACAAACATACACAATCACACACAAACATACACAATCATACACAAACATACACAATCATACACAAACATACAGAATCATACACAATCATACACAAACATACACAATCATACACAATCATACACATACATACAAAATCATACACAATCATACACAATCATACACAATCATACACAAACATACAAAATCATACACAAACATACACAATCACACACAATCATACTCAAACATACAAAATCATACACAATCATACACAATCACACACAATCATACAAAATCATACACAATCATACACACAAACATACACAATCATACACAAACATACACAATCATACACAAACATACACAAACATACACAAACATACAACATCATACACAATCATACACAAACATACACAATCATACACACAAACATACACAATCATACACAAACATACACAATCATACACAAACATACACAATCATACACACAAACATACACAATCATACAAAATCATACACAAACATACACAAACATACACAATCATACACAAACATACAAAATCATGCACAATCTTACACAATCATACAAAATCATACACAAACATACACAAGCATACACAAACATACACAAACATACACAATCATACAAAATCATACAAAATCATACACAAACATATAGAATTATACACAAACATACAGAATCATACACATACACAATCAGAATCACACACAGACATACACAAACATACATAATTATACACAAACATACAAAATTATACACAAACATACATAATTATACACAAACATATAGAATCAAACACAAACATACAGAATCATACACAAACATACAGAATCATACGCAAACATACAGAATCAAACACAAACATACAGAATTATACACAAACATACAGAATCATACACAAACATACACAACATACAGAATCGCACATATACATAAAGAATTTTACACAGACATAAACACTCGTACACAAACACAGAATCACACAGAGACATACGCAGACATACACACTCGTACACAAACACAGAATCACACAGAGACATACGCAGACATACACACTCGTACACAAACACAGAACCCCACAGAGACATACGCAGACATACACACTCGTACACAAACACAGAATCACATAGAGACATACGCAGACATAAACACTCGTACACAAACACAGAATCACACAGAGACATACGCAGACATAAACACTCGTACACAAACACAGAACCCCACAGAGACATACGCAGACATAAACACTCGTACACAAACACAGAATCACACAGAGACATACGCAGACATACACACTCGTACACAAACACAGAACCCCACAGAGACATACGCAGACATACACACTCGTACACAAACACAGAACCCCACAGAGACATACGCAGACATAAACACTCGTACACAAACACAGAACCCCACAGAGACATACGCAGACATACACACTCGTACACAAACACAGAATCACACAGAGACATACGCAGACATAAACACTCGTACACAAACACAGAACCCCACAGAGACATACGCAGACATACACACTCGTACACAAACACAGAACCCCACAGAGACATACGCAGACATACACACTCGTACACAAACACAGAATCACACAGAGACATACGCAGACATACACACTCGTACACAAACACAGAACCCCACAGAGACATACGCAGACATACACACTCGTACACAAACACAGAATCACACAGAGACATACGCAGACATACACACTCGTACACAAACACAGAATCACACAGAGACATACGCAGACAAACACCTACATGAAAAATCATCGAAGCAATCGAAACAACAACATGAATCAAGATAACATTGTTTTTTATCTCGAACAATAGCAGATTATGCAGTTGTATGGACTATGTCAAGACGCTTTTCATGATAATATTCTCCTTGCCGCACAGACAAGGTCCGTGTTGTCTGTGTGTACATACAGAGACACTGGGAACAATAACACAACATAAGATAAGATTGTACTTAATCATATATGGACAGTGTTATCAATGCGATCAATCAGTCCGATAAACGTGGCATCACGAGTTGATAAATATGCACGGGAGCTGACCTTACAAAAATACTTTTAATAAGCTTCGTTCCTCGATGTTATGCCCATTGCTCGTAAAACGAGTGATGAGATGGCGTCTTCCCTCTGCGTGACTGCTTATGTAAACATGGCTTCAAGTCACGTGGCACTGAATAATATATAGGTATCACAATCCTACGTGATTTCTAAACGTTTGTGAATTAAAATATGAGTAGTCGTTAATTCATTCATTCATTCATTCATTCATTCATTCATTCATTCATTCATTCATTCTTTCGTTCGTTCGTTCGTTCGTTCATTCATTCATACATTCATTCATTCATTCATTCATTCATTCGTACATTCATTCATTCATTCATTTGTTCATTCATTCATTCGTACATTCATTCATTCATTCGTACATTCATTCATTCAGTCATTCGTGCATTCATTCATTCGTACATTAATTCATTCGTACATTCATTTATATTATACTTCTTTAGTTGCATTAGCCTTCATTTCCAGTGTGTGCATTACCTTACAAATACAGTTATAACGAACACGCTTATAAGCAACTGACGGATATAAGGAACTTACTTTTTTGGTCCCGACTATTTGCTGTAGTTATGCTGTACATATGCTTATAACGAACTACTGTTATAACGAACTATAATTAGTAGTATTGAGTTCGTTATAACCGTACTTTACTGTACACTGAAATGCAACTCCTCCATAGAAATGTGAATAAAATGTTTCTTTGAAAAATACAAAAAATACTGGTACACAATAAATTTACGTCAGTTACAAGACACAAGTATGGGATGTTTTGAACCGACTGAAGCAGTATTCAAGACAAAGACTAGCTAACACTTACACCTCTATTCCTATCAACTTTACACTGCCACGGTTGACGAAGAACGACCACGTTTAACGTTTTGTATTCACTTGAGTCAGCGTTCTGACAGACAACAACTGGTAATTACAATCACGTGGAGAGACAATCGCCTTCTTTATATTTTAAATATATTCCCTGTCAAATTAAAATTAGAATTACCCCTAAGGCAGACAATATTTCTTTTCAATTGCCTTTCCAAACTCTAAACCCTCTATCCAGGAAATGCATGCTTATTTCTTATTTTTTGTCGTAACATATCCCATCAAACTTAAGGAGCGGTTGTAATTTAAAGCCGCAAACCTGGCCTTCCTGTGTCTCGGGGCGTGGAGAGACAATCGCCTTCTTTATATTTTAAATATATTCCCTGTCAAATTAAAATTAGAATTACCCCTAAGGCAGACAATATTTCTTTTCAATTGCCTTTCCAAACTCTAAACCCTCTATCCAGGAAATGCATGCTTATTTCTTATTGTTTGTCGTAACATATCCCATCAAACTTAAGGAGCGGTTGTAATTTAAAGCCGCAAACCTGGCCTTCCTGTGTCTCGGGGCGCTGTGCACGTCATGGAGAATGATTGATCAATGTGGTGAATCACACACCGTGTTGTGTGGATGCTGTGACGTCAACGTCGGTGAATGTGCGGTTGGCGACAAATAAAGCCGTGAAGAGTGAGTGAGTGAATTTGGTTAACGCCGCTTTTAACACCATTATAGTTAGATCACGGGGTGTCACGGGAGAAAGTACTGAAGTCATATAGGTCTTAGATGTTTACGACTTTGATTAAACCGACCAACACGGGTATGGCGCGGATAAAACATGGTATCCCAATTGCGTAGATCGATGCTTATGACATCAATCACTGGGTTATCTGGTCTAGACGTTCAACATCGCCGTGTTTAAGTTACATCACCTTCCCTTCTAATCAATGTCCGGGATATTGTGTTGATCATTGCCTCGGGTTATTCAATGTAACTGCTCTGTAAGGAGCAGAACAAGTGTTTTTTCAGCCATCATGTCTAGCGAAAACTATATGTTTTTAAATCCAAAGGCAAAACATCAAAGACAGATGCTCGTGATGTCAATCACTGAATTCTCTGGCCAGACTCGATTATTTACAGATCACATACCAAAGGTACTGCTGAGGGCGTTGATAAAACAACAGACACGGACGCTTTCCGGATTAGCGGGGCCCGGACTATAGAGATTTTACTTTATCACACAACACAGTCGCACGTTGGTGTGGGTAAAGATGTTGACACTTGTCCCTCTACAGACCAATGCCATATAGCTGGAATATACCCAAATACGGCAAACAAAACAGGCAACTAAAAAAATCAAAGCATTGAAACACCATTTCAAAGCTACTATCATTTTCAGATACTGCCAGTAAGGGTTGTGTCGCTCCAGATACACCGACATTCCAAAGGTAAATTATGGTGGCCGAGAGGGGACATCGCTTTCTCGCTTTCTCGCTCTATCGCTTTCTCGCTTTATCGCTTTCTCGCTCTACCGCTTTTTCGCTTACTCGCTCTATCGCTTTCTCGCAGTTAAGCAATATCCCCTCTTGACCACTATAGGCGCTGCATGTGATATCTGCTGCAATTGGGAGGTAATGTTGAACTTTTCTCACTATTTACTTAAAACATAATTTAACTGTAGAGACGTAGGTGATTTTAAAACAATCCACCGATTTTTGCGTAAACTGTAATTGATTAATTTATGTCCCTTTTCAGTTGTATGTGGCCATCTCGCCGAAAGCGCGTGGCAGATCATGGCAATACGCTCTAAATAAATCAGGTTATAATCTAAATATATACTATATATAAAAGTTAAGAAGACTTTGGTTAATTAGTCATGGCTGATTGTTTTGCAATACAATCTTATAATTTTGGATGTTCTATAACTAGTTTTCGGTAGTATATGATGTAACAGTGTGTCATAAGGTTGTCCGTAAATGTTCTTTTTGACATTTAACTTGAATTGTGTTTCTTGTCTTGTGCAAATCTACAAATATATGTACTTGCATATAGTAATTTGATAAACACCGCTGTGAGTGAGTGAGTGGGAATGGTTTCACGTCGCTTTTAACAATAATCCAGTAATATCACGGGGAACACCAGAAATGGGTTTCACACATTGTACCCATGTGGGGAATCGAACTGGGTCTTCGGGTTGACGATCGAACGCTTTAACCACTAGGCTACCCCACTGCCCCCATCGCTGAGGCGTTACCACAGTTGATATGTGTACTTGTGTTAACTACACATATGGAGAGACGTAATTAGTGTGGCCACATAGTTAGGTTGATAACAATATGAAATGCATTACTATGATTATCTATAACATATATTAAATCAGCTATCATTATAATATGCTATGTATATCTTAAGTATAGTTTTGTATGTGTAAAATTATGTATGTGTGTATGTGTTTGTGTGTGTGTCCAGTAGTAGATAACTACATAACTCACATCAGAACGCACAATTTTTAACCATACAGTTTAAATGGATAGAGAATTGCTACATAAATATGTATATTCCTGTCTCAGCCTATACTATAATTGGATATCTAGTCTCTCCTGGCGGGAAAGTTAAACTATATTTTACAAGCACTTTAGCATTAAATTTAATTCCCGAAGACAGTTTGATCGAAAGTCATTATAAGAAACGAGTTGTTTTAAAAAAAATATCTACGACGCATTTCATTTCTGTTGTCCAAGGAATGGGGTTACGGGTTAATGACGCTCTCGAAAGTCGTCTATGTGACTTAAGGTAGAGACATATATCTAATTCATCTGTATTTTGTAAGGGAAACATAACTGTGTACATGTACATCTTTTGTTTGCATAATGTGCATGCAACTTAATGAACATAATTGTGATCCCGAAATCGGAGGAGCATATATTCGGCTTCAATTCCGAATCTAATGACCGAAAATAATAATTCTTTGGACGTTGTAAACAATACAAACTGGCTAATAAAACTGACAATTATTTGTCAATATATGATCTCCTTTTTATCAGTTTTAAGATTGATGGAGGAATGAGGGGAGGATACTATGAACAAAATGAAAATATGAACAGTGACTATCTGTATTCTGTGAATCTTGCTTATTTATTACACTACAAGAAAATATACAAGCTAAACGAGAAAACAATACGTGTGTATTTTGTAACATATTTATCTACTACAAGATGTTTAAAAAATCTAATCATAAGAGGCAAAATAGCGGTGAGAATTACAGGAATGGATCACTAAATGTCAACAAAAACCGTTTTAATGTACGGCATTATGGGAAATATCGCTTTATCGCTCTATCGCTTTCTCGCTTTATCGCTTTATCGCTCTATCACTTTCTCGCTCTATCGCTTTCTCGCTCTATCGCTTTATCGCTCTATCGCTCTATCGCTTTCTCGGTTTCTCGCTTTATCGCTCTACCGCTCTATCGCTTTATCTCTCTATCGCTTTATCGCTCTATCGCTTTCTTGCTTTATCGCTCTATCGCTTTCTTGCTTTCTCGCTCTATCGCTTCCCCTAATGACTAGTCATATGAAGGAATCGGGTGTTCTTTAACTTCTTTTGCATAGTATGTACTGTAAATCTTGAAATTAACGTTAGAGTTAATAATAAATGCAAACAAATTAGCGTAGACTTTATAACCGCATTCGACGTAATAAGCGGACAGGGCGCTCTAGAAATTAGAATATTATTTTGGTGTAAAAAAAGTTGAGTTGAAAGATGAATTTCGTGGTTTATGCTGACAGCCTGAAATGTTTATGTACGACAGATATATTTTTCCCGAATTTAATTGCCCATAATTAAGTGTGCATATAACGAGTGCTTATTTTTCGCGAATAAATAAGTCTTGTGTATATTAATCAATCGGAAGGGGTGCTGGGATTGTTCACTAGCCAATATATTAGCAAATAACGCCGTGGGCGTTTATTAGAGCGGGGCGCTTATTACGTCGAATACGGCAATTATACTTTGCATTTATGTCTCAGGAATGACTGTTGATAAGACGGCCCCACTGAACCCTTTGAATAGCGGAAATACCAACTTGAATATAAAACCAATCAGCTATATATTTCCACATTACGGTTACTGAGAACAATATGTCATCCCAAAACTAGAAATTACATAAAGGACATCCGGTAGTATTACCATTGCTTAGGTGAGGATTTCCACTTTGATGACATCTACTCCGCAAACAGAATAAATATTGATATAAGCGTTGTTTTTAGGAAAACACTATTGCCTTTTAGGAAGTACGTACTACTCAGCGCTGTTGAGCGGTGTTATATGCTATTTGTTTCGATGCCCTGGCCTGGGGGCGGGGAATCCAATAGCTAAATAGGGCCATAAATCAATCAAATTCTTTTTTTTGCAGAAATACGTGGATTGTTATAAAAGCACCTTCCTATGTCTGTACTGTTAATTATATTTAAGTAGATAGTGAGAAAATTTCAACATTCTCCGTCCATATGTATAATTGGAAATGCGACTTGGAAAAATCCCGATAAAGCGAGAAAGCGATGTCCCCTCTCGACCACCATAGTAAATATGTAAGCCCTACAATTACGTCTACAATCACACAGCTATCTTAAACACACTGCATGCCATTGTGGTTATTTAACCAACACACGGTATGACATTACTGACCTACATTCAACGGAGGGGTTTAAGCCGACCTAGAGTCAGCACTCGATAACCTATTTTTTTTGTTTACTGGAGAAGCGCAAAAAATGGCGCGGACCTGAAGGTACAAAGTGTCTATTTCACATGACATATATACATCATCTAGTCTCTGAAATGAACATATTTTATAGAAAAAGCAGTTGTTAATTATACTGTAAAATATAACCAAAAGAAAGCCAAGAAACTTTCGTCATTTTCTGATACTGTATTAATCTAGACTTGCCAAATATTATAGACTTGCATGGGCTTTATTGGATATATTTGTTTCAGGGTCTGTTTGGCAGACAACATGGCATATTGCATGTACTGTTGAGATTTAGTGTAGAAATATAAATACTGAAATCTGACTCCATGTGTAATTAAAAAAGATATATATTGAATGTTTTGAATTGCGTTTCCGCCGCTTTCAGCAATATTACCGCAATAGCACGGAAGAGACACCAGAAATCAGTTTTCATGTGTCGACCTGAAATAACCCGGTCTTTCGGAGTGACGAGCGAACGCTTCACAACAACTGGCTCCTAAAATACACATTGAACCTGACACAAACTTTCCAGTGATATCACATAAATGTTGCCTTATTTCCATCCAACCTGACATTGAAAGTACTCGTGCATGGCAAGCAAGTGGGCGACAGCATGAGCAACAACTTAAGGCAATCAATTTGTACTCAATCCCGTCACTGCATTGACATATCTATTTTGTCCTTGAATATCTACGTAGAAGACAAAAATGGTTCACTGTCAGCGGGAAACCCAACAAGAGATATTGAATACATTCCCCCGGGGGGCGGTCGGGTAGCCTAGTGGTTAAAGTGTTAGCTCGTCACGCCGAAGACCCGGGTTCGATTCCCGACATGGGTACAATGTGTGAAGCCCATTTCTGGTGTCCCCCGCCGTGATATTGCTGGAATATTGCTAAAAGCGGCGTAAAACCATACTCACTCACTCTCTCACTCACTCACATTCGCCCGGAATTTCAACGTGGGCAATTGATAAACAAACAAATATTCACAAATTGAAAAGTAACACTGTTTACACGTGTAGTGGATTCAAAAAACATATTAAATGCAATAAATGTGTTAAAGGGTATTAAAAAGGAAGGTTTGGGCAGTAATAAAACACATTGTTTAGCATGGTGTGACAGACTTTAAAGTTCGACAGGGATGTAGCAGTTAAATTCGTAAACGACATGACCCTTACATTAGCGACGCCTTCAGGAGTTTGGAAACAAGCCAGGAAATAGATATGCGTATCTTACCTATGAAGCGACCGAGTTGGAATGAAAGGCTGTGTAACCTACGCAGATACGTTCAAGTGAAGCTGACCTGCCGACCTTTGCTTGTTAATGGCTGGAGTTGCGTAATTCCTGTCAGAGACTGGTTCCAGTCTGTATTGAATGTCACAAGACATTTCACCGCATGTTAGGGATGATGAGGCGCTATATGTTAAATACGTGAATTACTGTCGGCCTAATGAGGGGTTTAGAGTTAATGGGTGGTTGATTGTCACAATAACTGTCAAAGTCTGGAAGCCTCAAATGGCGTTCGTTGGGTAGACGTGCACGGTGTTTAATGTGTGATTGTTGTTGTACCTACAAGCAATCATCATCACTGTCGTCGTCGTCGTCGTCATCATCATCATCATCATCATCATCACCACCATCATCATCGTCGTCGTCGTCGTCGTCATCATCATCATCATCACCCGGTGTCCTCTTAATTATAGTCATAACCGTCATCACAAGCATCCACCATTATCACTGTTTAATCATCATAAGCATCATCATTATCGTCATCACAATGATCAACACTATCATCACAATATTAGTATTGACATAAACATGAAGAAAAAACCTCTTTCATATATGTTCATGAGTTGAACTGCATTTTAGTGTCGTTGCACTTTCACGCACGACAAATTAACACCTGTTTCCATAACGAGTCTGAAACTCGCATAAATCAAAATCCTACACGCGGCAATCCACAGACGACTGACAGGCTGATTACCTTTATCTAGAGTCCAGACAAGAACTGCATCAAATAAAACCTTCATGAAATAGGGCATCGCACACATGGCTTCCAAATGCTGCATATATTAGTGAGCACCATCAGCATCCCCTACTCATCGCCCCCCCCCACCCCCCCCCCCTTGTCACCTGTATGAGCGATAACGCCCTGATCAATGGGGATTAATGGGATGCGAAGGTAACACAATGGCGCGCGACAATCGATCAACATTCTATAAATTGTAATCTTTTTTTAAAGAGACAGGCTGTTGAAAAGCTTATTGCTTATCAATCGCTGTTCTCACTCTAGCTGCGTACTTAATGAACGTGTGACAGCTGATTACGTACATACACTCTTTGTGGAGTAGTCTGTCTCATAAACATGTTATATCTATCATCTAAATCTATACTGTTAGAATATAATAACCTGTGATCAGAACAACCTACAGTCAGGTAATACTAGGTGCTTCACTTTACCAGTGTGTCTATATACGACGCGCCGGCAAACTTTTAACTGCATATAACGAATTCTCGTTACTCCGACGGTAACGTTCTCTCAGCAAGCGTCCGCGTTAACAAATTTCCAGATTAATGAATAATGGGAATATGAAGTTCATTAAACTCTGATATTCGCCCCTACAGTAACCATCAGTAATACGGTTTTTCCGTATTATCGAGGTCTGTGCTAACAGTGTTTTACTGTACAATTGAGGAATTATCCGACACACTGTGAACTGATGCTGATGGCTAATACAGTAGAAAACATCAGGGAACCTCGCTACTCCGGACAGCCAACGTTCGGGGCAATTGCAACCAATGTTTGTTTTGCTTGTTTGTTGTTTCACGCGGCACTCAAAAATACCATATTATAAGACAAATGTCTGTCAATAATCAAATGTGGACCAGACAGTCCAGTGATTGACATCATCAGCATCGATCTACGCAATTGGGAAACGACATGCATCTAAACTAAGCGAGCCTGACCACCCGATCCCGTCAGTCGCCTTACAAGCATAGTCGCATTTTAGGGCAAGCATGGGTTGCTGAAGACCAATCCCAGCCCACATCTTTACGGGTCAATCGTGCATGTATACATGAGGCTTAAAATACACACTGACGACAAGCATGTGGTCCATCCCGGATCACTTGGGTACAATTCAAACGGAATTCAAAGATTATATAGATAAAATCATATATATATATATATATATATATATATATATATATATATATATATATATATATATATATATATATATATATATATATATATACACAAACACAAACACACAAACGACCAACGGAAAACATACGTAGACTGGCCCCTGTTAATCCAGACACTGTTAATTAGAACGGTTTCAGAGGGACTAATTAAGGCATTCTGGATTAAAGAGGTGTCTCTCTACGATTACACAATTGCAATACCTACCCGCTCAGAGTCTTGCTAATAATAAAGTGTATACTATTTCCTCAAATGTTGTGTTATCTCCCTTTAGTTTCGACAACCCTCACACGACATTCCGTCACTTGAACAAATGTTTGCATATATTGCGAAAGACCCACATGTGCCCATGAGTTAGATCCTTGAATAGAAGGAACATCTAGTACATTCCGTCGTACCGTTCAGTTCACACATCTTTCACCGTGACAAAGCAAGTTAACAGCACGATCGAACAGTTGTTTTCCATCAATTTTGAAATTGTTTTAATTCATTTACAATGTCCTGTATCCGTTATAGAAGGATCCACGGGGGTACATGAGGTTCAGTGCGTCCCTCACCAGGTTTACGAACCCTATATTTGTTTGTTGTTTAACGCCGCACTCAGCAATGTACCCCTCGTGATCCTGCTACACATCACATCATAACCCACAGATTAGCAGGTACAAAACATGCACCCGCTACCAGTGTGGTCATGGTACGACGTAAGGAAAGGGGTGTGACGAGGTCAACACACCCAGTTCGTATTGGACGAATTCAACAACAAAAGAATACTCATGTTATGCTATACACACGCCTCACAGAAAGCTCCCTGATTGGCTAAACGCATAGAGCGATTTTGTTGTTTGAGCAAAGACCAAAGTTATGGGGAACGGAGAGCAATCTCAGTAAAATAAGATCTAAGTTCTCGCTGCCGCTAAACAAAGATCTCAGGACATCCCATTACGGGTCACGTCAGAAAGACCTTTCATCCGACCGCGTCGCTTACCAGATCATGAAAGTGACAGACGCCGCAGTATTCCAGCTATATGACGGCGGTCTGTGAATAATCGAGTCTGGAGTCAGACAATCCGGTGACTGACATCATGAGCATCTACCCACACAACTGGGATACGATAATATGCATTAACCACGTCAGCGAGACTGACCACCTGATCCCTTTAGTCCACTCTTAGGACAAGCATGGGTTGCTGAAGACCTATTCTCCACCCGGGTCGTCACGGGTCTAGTGTGCATGTATACATCAGGCTTAAAACACACACTGATATGAACAAATAGATGATACTCACGGCCGTGTTTTCAGAATGGCAGGCTACTGTACTGGCAAGGACGACAGCTGTGATGTGTCCTAGAAACTAGGCTGTATCTTACTGACAGCGGTTTTGTCACCCTTTGTAGATCGAAGAAGGGCAGTGCGTTCAGGCGAATGCTTCATGTAGTTCTCGTTTGTGCTATACATATGGTTTATAGGATGCATGGTTACCTCGAGTGAAGTCAGCCATACACAGACGCTCGCGTGCGGACGTGACTACATGGGAGGTTTCTAGGACATTTACATAACAAGAACACACTCCGTTCACCCTCAGCCGTGGGAAAACCTGCTGGCATTATGTCAATTGCTGAGTCAAGATGTAACAGGCTGTGTCATGATGTAATATTCTGTTTAAAGATGTAATATGCTGTGTCATGATGTAACAGGCTGTGTCATGATGTAACATGCTGTGTCATGATGTAACATGTATCATGACGTAACAGGCTGTGTCATGATGTAACATCTTGTGTCAAGACGTAACATGCTGTGTCATGATGTTACTTCCAGTGTCAAGATGTAACAGGCTGTGTCAAGATGTAATAGGCTGTGTCATGATGTAACATGCTGTGTCAAGATGTAACAGGCTGTGTCATGATGTAACACGCTGTGTTAAGATGTAACATGATGTGTCAATATGTAACATACTGTGTCATGATGTAACAGGCTGTGTCATGGTGTAACAGGCTGTTTCATGATGTAACAGGCTGTGTCAAGATATAACATGCTGTGTCATGATGTAACAGGCTCTGTCATGACGTAACATGCTGTGTCAAGATGTAACAGGCTGTTTCATGATGTAACAGGCTGTATTAAGATGTAACAGGCTCTGTCATGATGTAACAGGCTGTGTCAAGATGTAACAGGCTGTATTAAGATGTAACAGGCTCTGTCATGATGTAACAGGCTCTGTCATGATATAACATGCTGTGTCATGATGTAACAGGCTCTGTCATGATATAACATGCTGTGTCATGATGTAACATGATGAAATAGATGTAATATCTTGTGTCAAGATGTAACATGCTGTGTCATGATGTAACATGCTGTGTCATGATGTAACAGGCTGTGTCATGACGTAACAGGCTGTGTCATTATGTAACAGGCTGTGTCAAGATGTAACATGCTGTGTCATGATGTAACATGCTGTGTCAAGATGTACATGATGTGTCAAGATGTAACAGGCTGTGTCATGATGTAACATGCTGTGTCATGATGTAACCTGCTGATTCATGATGTAACATGCTGTGTCAAGATGTAACAGGCTGTTTGATGATGTAACTTGCTGTGTCAAGACGTACATGCTGTGTCAAGATGTAACATGCTGTTTCATGATGTAACATGCTGTGTCATGATGTAACATGCTGTGTCAAGATGTAACATGCTGTGTCAAGATGTAACATGCTGTGTCATGATGTAACATGCTGTGTCAAGATGTAACATGCTGTGTCAAGATGTAACATGCTGTGTCATGATGTAACATGCTGTGTCAAGATGTAACATGCTGTGTCAAGATGTAACATGCTGTTTCATGATGTAACATGCTGTGTCAAGACGTACATGCTGTGTCATGATGTAACATGCTGTGTCAAGATGTAACATGCTGTGTCAAGATGTAACATGCTGTTTCATGATGTAACATGCTGTGTCAAGATGTAACATGCTGTGTCATGATGTAACATGCTGTGTCAAGATGTAACATGCTGTGTCATGATGTAACATGCTGTGTCAAGATGTAACATGCTGTGTCAAGATGTAACATGCTGTTTCATGATGTAACATGCTGTGTCAAGACGTACATGCTGTGTCATGATGTAACATGCTGTGTCAAGATGTAACATGCTGTGTCAAGATGTAACATGCTGTTTCATGATGTAACATGCTGTGTCAAGATGTAACATGCTGTGTCATGATGTAACATGCTGTGTCAAGATGTAACATGCTGTGTCAAGATGTAACATGCTGTTTCATGATGTAACATGCTGTGTCAAGACGTACATGCTGTGTCAAGATGTAACATGCTGTTTCATGATGTAACAGGATGTGTTAAGATGTAACAGGATGTGTCAAGATGTAACCTTCTATATCAAGATGTAATAGGCTGTGTCATGATGTAACATGCTGTGACAAGATGTAACATGCTGTTTCATGATGTAACAGGTTGTGTCATTATGTAACATGCTTTGTCAAGATGTAACATGCTGTTTCATGATGTAACAGGCTGTTTCATGATGTAACAGGATGTGTTAAGATGTAACAGTATGTGTCAAGATGTAACCTTCTATATCAAGATATAACATGATGTGTCAAGATTGACACTGCCGTGGTCACACTGAAACAATGCTAAATGGTCATTCATATTATTTTCTTTCTTTTGTTTTCATTTTGTTTTTCAAAAACATCTCAGCCACTCCCTGCCTCGCCATATTAAATTTATCAAATGGTCGATCTACAAGGAGAATGGTTCCCCAAACACATACACATTTCATAGTTCCGCGTCACCGGTTTCTTTTATCAGTACATAATGCATGTCTCAGCTGAATGCTTATCATTCGTGTATATCTTGTTGGTGTCTGCTGGAGTTCTTGGAATTGGCCACTAAAATATAATGTTCACAGTGAGTATGGGTTTACATCGCTTTCAGTAATATTCCAGCACAGTGACAGACACCACTAAAAACGAAAATCGTGCAAAACTCTTTTTATGGTGTTTTCATTGTCGGCAGCTGCATGACAAGGGCCTAACTTCATCTACAGAATACGTTACATCCGCATTATCTATATGAATAATTACATAGGTATGTCAACACACAAACAACATCAAAGCCAGCGGGAAACAGGATATCAGATGGAACAATTGCTCGGCTCCTTGTTCTCGGGTAGTACTGACGTCAGATGCTTGTTGCGGTAGCACCTGTAACGGATAGGACACTGTTCCTTTCTCAGAAGGTACTGTTTCTTAAAAAATACCACTAAGGCGTAAATAGTAAAAAAATTACAACACAGCTGCCGAAATGACTTGACATATTTTTTAAATCTTTGTAACATGCCAAGCACAATTTTTATGGCCCACTGCAAAAAAATTCATCCCAACCACTCTCTAATGTTAACTGGACGGTACATTAGAGTGATATCCCGTTAATTGGACGGTGCATTACAGTGAAATCACGTTAACTAGACGGTACATTACAGTGAAATCCCGTTAACTGGACGGTACACTACAGTGAAATCCCGTTAACTAGAGGTACACGACAGTGAAATCCCGTTAACTGGACAGTACATTACAGTGAAACTCTCCGGTTTAACATGTCCCGATTAAGGAAACTTTACACGGGAAGGTTGACTTTTAGACTTTCCATAAAGTAGACATCAGGCATACGGTGTGTTGTTTCACAGGGTGGAGTTGAAAGCTCGCCATTGAAACGAAGTGGTAATAAATCCTTTCAGCTTGAACATCACGCGTAAACTGTTGGGCAAAAGAAAGTATACACCTATGTTTGATGGTGGCTCAAAGACACAAACAAGAAATGGTTATTCGATGGTGATGTATTTGATACGGGTATCGTAGTTGTGTTATGTATCTTAAGTTTGCAGGGTTTCGGCGTCATCACTGTTTCCATGATGTCGCCATTTATTTTCTTGTGCCCGGCAATGTATATACCAAGAAAATATCGACCAACATCTATCTGCCTGGAACTGCCAATGTTACTTAACGCTAAGCCCGTCTTCGTACAACTATCTATCAAATAGTTTAGTAGAATGGCATCCGACGTTAACTGGTTTAAAGACTGAACCCGATTGAGGCTATATTAGAAACCATTTTCTGTTAACGATTTAATATTAATGACAGTATGTAAATAACCTGAGCTGAAAAAAATAACCTGTTTAACGAATGACAATCTGTTTTGATTTCAGGAACTTACAACAGCATTGTGTACAACACTAGTTCAACACCGTAGACGTTTCTCACAGTTGCTGAAGCCAATGGTTGCGTTCTCAACGCGTGTCGAGGCGGTAGGGTAGCCTAGTGGTTAAAGCGTTCGCTCGTCACGCCGAAGGCCCGGGTTCGAATCCCCACATGGGTACAGTGAGTGAAGCCCATTTGTGGTGTCCCCCACTGTGATATTGCTTGAATATTGCTAAAAGCGGCGTAAAGCCAAACTCACTCCAACGCGTGTCACTCGTACCAGGCTTGCCTCATTTCGGATTACCGGCCAACAGCTGCTGCTGACCTTCTTCTGACGACAAACACAGAAGATGAGGCAGCAGCCGTCTGCTGGACCACATTCAACATCGAAATGTGTTAAAGTTACATCACCTGTCACTGATGGCTGATCAGATATCAAGATCCTGAATATTGTCGGACATTGTCTCCGGTCATACAATTTCACAACACAGTACTTCTTACGTCAGCCAGCATTCCCAGAACCCAACCCAAACCCCCACCCCAAGACACACACACACACACACACACACACACACACACACACAAACACACAAACAAGCACACTCCCTCCCTAAAGGATACATCCTCCATATCTACATGGATATCTGGTTAATGAATAAAGTACTTGTTATTTGCATGATTTTTTTCCCGTTTGCTTCCTAATCCCTTGTCAATCTTCATAATTCCCCGCAGGTGACGACATCATGGGCATCGATCTACGTAAGTGGGATACGATGACATACATCAACCATGAGCGAGCATGACCACCCGATCCCGTTAGTCGCCTCTTACGATAAGCATAGTATGGGTTGCTGAAGACCTATTCTACCCCAGATCTTCACGGGTCTGTTGCAAGAGCAGACAATTGATGATCGAATGTCCCCGGTGACGGAGCAACACTTGATTGCCTGACTTGATTATTATCCACTGACTTGATGCATTAATAAATCTACAACCTACAGCCAGGATAACAGCATGGAAAACTTTACACAAAATTACCCATCACAAATCACTTTTCAGAAGATGTTGCAGGACTGGGGGGTGGTTAAGTAGGCACAATCGTTTAACAACAGTTCCCACATTATATATAGTAACCAAAAGAGAGTAGAATACAATTCACTAGTTTCACTAATTCGCGTGACTATCCCACGCCATTCATGTTGTAGAGTTGTGTGGGGAAGGATAGGTCGGTTTGCTCCTCAGTGAGATCGTGCAGTGTCACTTCGTCACTGATGTATGTAACGGAAATAACCGAGAGGACCCGGATGAGATATCCCCAGTACCTCACACTATGATATGAGGAGGAATACAAGTCAGCTCGCATGATGGATAGCCGCGTGCAAATGTTATAAATTCTAAACGGATGCCATTTATATACATATAAACTCAGCTCATGAGGTATATCGTAATTTAATCTTTGAATGTAATACATAATATATATAACAAATATGTACGTACCTATCAATACTATATTACTATTCATAATATGAAATTGGCATTAATGTAATTACAGAGAATGCGTCCTTTGAAATGTCAAATGCACTGGATGTTTTCTGTAACCTTTGATTTCGGGATTATAAGCAAGCTTAAGTAGCATCTAGTTTACTTAGTATATATGTTGAGCTGTGAAATCGACGCTATTTATTTAACATTCACTAATAATAAGGATTTATTGATTGGTTACAATGTACTGCGAAATGCAGTGACTTTATTACAGTACGTTTTTATATGTATAGGAAACATATGTTCGTAAAAGCGACGACATTATACGCAATGAAAAAAAGATTTGATCACTTTTTAGATCTAAAGTAATGGATCTGCCTGTATTTTTACTAATGTAACTTAGAATTCCCTGTCATATATTATGTTGAGGAATTGGTAAGTGGTTAATTAAACGCCGCGTTTTAGCAGTATTCCAGCAATATCACGCCAGGCACACGTAAAGGGGCTTCACACTTTCAATGTCGGGAATCGAACCCATGCCTCGAGTTTGACGAGACCCTAAATTTGGTTGTTATTTTTTAATAATTGTATTTTAAACACGGAGCGTAAGCCATGTTTGGGTGCCAAATATATGTTTTATTGAGGTAAACCTGTATTTTGGTGAGTCGTTACGCGTATTTAATCCATCATTGTCAGTTGTGTTCACGAAACACCAACTCGCCCCCACCGCCGCTTTAAGCAATATTCCAGCAATATCACGGCTGGGTACACCAGAAATGGGCTTCACACATTGTTTCCCTGTTGGGAATAGAACCCGGGTCTTCGGCGTGACGAGTGAACGCTTTAACCACTAGGCTACCCGGCATGTCAGTTGAAACTACACATAGGTACATTCAAGAGGTACAACGCAGGCAAACCAACAAGCTATATTAGAGATCGGATTACTGAAATAACTCTGCGTGGGGACAATAAACAATATTCACGCTGCCTGCACATTGACAAACACGAGTACACAGTCATGCAATTGTACCAGGGTTGTCTAATATGTTCATTCACGCATTGAACAGAAAAAGAACACCTCGTCATGTCACATGATTGTGTTGACGTAGGCCAATCTCAGTCAATAATGGCACGGGTTGTCCTGTCATTTAACACGCTGCATTTCGCTGTGCAGAGTTGCGCCCCTTGGGCACGCCAGAAACCTGTGATCATCAGTTTGAATCCCGATTCGCCTTGATTATAGTTTTAGCTTTGTCAGCACCATACCCATGCTTGTGGGTTTCACCAAGGTTAACACTGTCACCCTAAGACCTGCATCGCTTCGGGCTTTCCTCCGCAAACGTGGTCTGACGGTAAGAAATGAGTAAGGAGAGTTGGTCGGAGGTTCACATCAAAAACCGTTGGAAGATGGTACTTGTTGTTACCATGCCTGGCGCGCGACATGAAGGGAATGAGACACGGAATGGTCGGCTCGAAGTGAGTGAGACAGCAATGTTAAACTGCGGCATGGTATCTCAGTAAGCTTGAGCATGATATATCGCGTCACTACAAATATACTTTTGTAATGAACAAGTGTTCCATGCATGAACATTGATTGAACGACACGAGAGAAGGGCCTTGTTTTTGATTCACAACCAATTAATGCTAAAACAAAGTAAACTAATGTCCAAAAGAAACGATACCACACATTTTTCTAAATATTTTATAATGAAGAGTTAATTTTCGTCTGAAAAGGTACTTTTGCGTGTCCTACGTTCCAAACCAAACGTATTCGGTTGATAAAACCGGGAACATTCGATCAATTGAGAAAAAAGCGTGCAATTTGCCCAAATGACGTTCCGTCCCATAACACGAAATGCACGTGCATATCTTCTGTATAAAACTGCTGACACGACACGTTGGGATCACAGCAACAAAAAGCACACACAAGAAATGCCACGTTTGATAGCGATTGAGAGAGTGAGAGCCGTAGGAATGTTCCAACAGGGAGCTACGCACCGCGACGTCGCCAGAAGGTTAGGATGCGCGCGCATAACCGTCACCAGGTTAATGCAGCGGTTGCGTCAAACAGGTCGGACAGCAGAGAGGCCGAGAACCGGGTGACCACGCCTAGTGAAGACCGCCACATCCGGGTACTTCACCTTCGGAACCGCTTCGTAACGGCGACGTTAACGGCACGGACGGCACTGGGACACGTGATAAGTCGACAAACCGTGTACAGGAGACTGCGGTCACATGATATCCGAGTACGTCGCCCCTACCGCGGAGCGTTCCTGACACCTCAACACCGACTCAACAGACGGATATGGGCCAGGCGACTTCGACGGTGGCAACGGTGGAACTGGGCACGTGTCATGTTTTCTGACGAAAGCAGATTTTGCATCTTCAGGAACGACGACCAGCAGCGTGTGTACCAAAGAGTAGGTGAACGTTTGGCACCGAACTGCATCCATCAAGTCAGGCCATATTGAGGCGGAGGTTTAATGGTTTGGGGTGGAATCTGCGGTGACGTCAAAACGAGACTCGTCGTTATTCGAGGAAACCTGAATGCGCAGCGTTATCGTGGTGACATCTTACAACCAGTTGTGGTGCCATTCATCCAACAACAGCCTAATGGTATCATTTTCCAGCACGATAATGCGAGGCCTCACACGGCAAGGCTGAGCCAGAACTTCCTAGCAAACGCCAACATTCACGTTTTACCATGGCCGGCATGTTCATCGGACATGAACCCAATCGAACACATGTGGGAAATTCTCAGCCGCAAAGGCAGGAATCGCCCTGTGCCTCCAGTTAACCTCCAGGAATTGGAACAATACCTCCTCCATGAATGGCAACGCATCTCCCCCAACGTCATCAGACGTCTGACATCATCAGCCCGTAGACGTGTACTAGCGTGTATTGACGCTCACGGTGGACATACCCTGTACTAACGTGACTTTGAGACGTGTGTTGTGACATTTTCCACACTTGACTCATCGACTATGTTCAAATGAAATTTTCATTTTGGAACCCCCGCGTCTTTACATGTCTGTCCTCGTGATTGTAAAGGATTGATTACATTGAATTTTTGTACACATACTGTCATATACCAATATGAAATGTCTGTATCATTTAGTTTTTTTGTAATGTCCTTTCAAACACGTGGTATCGTTTCTTTTGGACATTAGTTTATATAGTCCCGTAGCAAATATCAGGATCATTCTTTCGCGAGATATCTGTCACTGCAATGTCGATCACGTGATTTGGGAGCAAACCTTTTATGTAATGGAGCTCAGCTTTATTTTCCAAAGTAAAACTTTTTTTAAAAAATAAACGAAAATGGATTACGAATTGCATTCTTTGGACACTTGTTTACAAGTAAAGAACAAATTATTTATTACGATACAAGGCATGTGAACAAAATTTTATATTCCCGCAACCCCCTCCTCCGAAACTCAAAGGGTTACTGTCTTATGGCGCATTTGTTATTGTATTGTTATTATTGATATTCGATTTAACCAGGAAGTTTAAAATATGATGTGTTTTATGAGTACCTGATCAAATTAAATACAGTATTATTTAATCATAAAGGATTCGACTATCATTTTTTTTTAAATGTCATGTCAAGTCTACAAGCAAACAAAAGGTTAGGTCGAAGGTCGCGAATAACTAGACACGTGAATTCTACAAGCAAACAAAAGGTTAGTTCGAAGGTTGCGAATAATTACGACACGTGAAATCTACAAGCAAACGAAAGGTTAGGTCGAAGGTCGCGAATAATTACGACATGTGAAGTCTTCAAGCAAACAAAAGGTTAGTTGGAAGGTCGCGAATAATTACGACACGTGAAGTCTACAAGCAACCAAAAGGTTAGGTCGAAGGTCGCGAATAATTAGGACATGTGAAGTCTTCAAGCAAACAAAAGGTTAGTTGGAAGGTCGCGAATAATTACGACGTGTGAAGTCTACAAGCAAACGAAAGGTTAGGTCGAAGGTCGCGAATAATTACGACGTGTGAAGTCTTCAAGCAAACAAAAGGTTAGGGCGAAGGTCTCGAATAATTACGACATGTGAAGTCTACAAGCAAATAAATGGTTAGGTCGAAGGTCGCGAATAATTATGACCTGTGAAGTCTACAAGCAAACAAATGGTTAGGTCGAAGGTCGCGAATAATTACGACGTGTGAAGTCTACAAGCAAACAAAAGGTTAGGTCGAAGGTCGCGAATAATTACGACATGTGAAGTCTACAAGCAAACAAAAGGTTAGGGCGAAGGTCGCGAATAATTACGACGTGTGAAGTCTACAAGCAAACAAAAGGTTAGGGCGAAGGTCGCGAATAATTACGACATGTGAAGTCTACAAGCAAACAAAACGTTAGGTCGAAGGTCGCGAATAATTACGACATAATAATAATGTTCACCGCCCAGTAGATTTACAAAACTCCTTCGAATATAGCGACTTGTTTAAATATTTATTTGTAAAAACCTTGGGTCAATTTCATATCATTTACTTATTTAATTTCGAATTTAAATTACCAAAGTAAATCACTCACCGGCTGACAGCACGCCATGACAGCACAATCTTCACGAGTCGCTCGTGCGCTCAATACGACAGCTGTTCCAGGTCGAATCAACACCTGATGACGACAGGTTGTCTATTGCAGCCCATCGCGCCTGAAGGACATTGAGTGGGCGATCTTTTGGCCAATAACAGTCGTGGCAATCTAAATGTTTTCTTGTGTTGATATCCTGGGCTTTACACTTTGAATCATGTGTGTGTGATTCTTAAGTACAAACGTGGTAGGTATATGCGACATTAAAACATGACCATTTACGGTCATCATATATGAAATAGACAAGAATGAATGTTTCTCTATACAAGTTATATACATACACGGTAAAGTTCGTCTTTATATTACATGTATGCAAAGCTGTATATACTTGTATGTACTAGAGTCGCGAGTGAGTATTGTTTTACGCCACAATCTGCTTTGAACAAGTTGGGCACGGGTGGTCTAAATCACAGAAATTAGAAATCAAATAAAACTGTTTTCTATGAAAAATCTAGGTAGGCAATTGCCAACCCACACCTCGGATTCTATAAATAATAGTAGTGGTAGTAGTAGTAGAAATAGTAGCAACAGAAATAGTAATAGTAGAAGTAGTAGAAGAAGAAGTAGTAATAGTAGTAGTAGTAGTAGTAGTAATAGTAGTAACAGAAATAGTAATAGTAGTAGTTGTAGAAGAAGAAGTAGTAGTAGTAGTAGTAGTAGTAGAAGTTGTGGTAGTAGTAGTAGTAGTAGTAGTAGTTGTAGTAGTAGAAGTAGTAGTAGTAGTATTAACAGAAATAGTAGAAGTAGTAGAAGAAGAAGAAGTAGTAGTAGTAGTAGTAGTAGTAGTAGTAGTAGTAGCAGTAGTAGCAGTGGTGGTATTAGTAATAGTAATAGTTGTAGTAACAGAAATAGTAATAGTAGTAGTAGTAGAAGAAGAAGTCGTAATAGTAGTAGTAGTAGTAGTAGTAGTAGTAGTAGTAGTAGTAGCAGTGATGCTGGAATATTGCTGAATGTGGCGTTAAGCAACAAACCAACAAACACAGTAGTAGTAGTAGTAGTAGTAGTAGTAGTAGTAGTAGTAGTAGTAGACACAGCAGCGTCGTTGTTATTGTTATTTTTACAATTGTTATTCCTATAAACCCGACCATTGTAGTCGGCAATATCGGGAAGTTTTGGTGTTCGTGATGTGGATTCAAACCCATGTTTCACATGTACTGACAACTCCTGAAGCCGGGTTCATGGTGTTTTACGTGGAAAACGGGAAGTGTTCCAATGATTGGTCGGGGAAAGAACGTATCCCATGGCCGATCTAACAAAAGCTGCTACTTACAAGGTGCGTGTTAGAAGATTCCACGAAGAGTCCCACTGTTCAACAAAACACAGCTTGTTATTCAAGACACAGACTCATTGAGGGCATTATCGGCATATCAGCGAGCCTCCATAACAATACGGTTATTGTCAACAGTGTCTTCCTTCCCCATAGCGTTTTTGTTGTCACGTGTCCTCTAACTAAATCGCCGACATGAGTCCACGAATCTACACACCTGCACGTAAGTATGTCAATCAAGAGTGCAATCAGCACTGTCCTTTGGACGTAAACAACAAGGTCACAGTGACTCGTGGAGCAAAACTCAGTAATCATACTGCAGCATTTAAGTGCATTCGTGACCCGTGAAGATCCGGGGTAAAATAGGTCTTCAGCAACCCAAGCCTGTCGTAAAAGGCGACTAACGGGATCGGGTGGTTAGGCTCGTTGACTTGGTTGATGCACGTCATCGTATCCAAATTGCGTGGATCGATGCTCATAATGTCAATCACTGGAGTGTATGGTCCAGATTCGATTCTTTACAGAACGCTGTCATATAGCTGGAATAGTGCTGAGTCGGGCTTTAAACATGAATTATTTTTTTTAAATGTGCACTCATGATCATATTCAAATATCACAGCTTTGACGAACTTACCAATAGAGGGCTTTTAACTATTTTTCTGATAACACAGGTCACTTTCCAAAACAATCAGCAACTATAAACTCACTCCATCCCAACTCGTATATCGAAGGCTAGACATCACAATCCCTGACACCTAAACAATATATACTTTAAATGTATACCGTATTTATAAAGCTGCTTCGCGACACTGAAAGTGAAAATCTTCGTGCACATGCATCCATTTATAGACAATGTATCATATTTTGTGAACAGTGTTGAAAAAATATTAATTTGATAAAACTTACCTGACTGTTTGCGTTTTGATTGGAGAAAGTGTTGAGTCGTTTACTTACATCAGAATCCGTATACAGCCAACAGGCCATGCATTAGAAAACGATTTCTCTAAACTCAGCAGTTCTCCATCAGAGTCTGAAACACGACACCAATATGGGTCATGAGAAATGAGAGTCACCGGTCGATGACCGTAAATCCTCTAAAAACATGCCACCGAGGCAGGTATTTGTTCGTCATCTTCCTCGCGTTACGTTCATTGGTTGTGGCCATAGTCAGAGATGATCTGTAAAAGCGCTCTGCGTGCCATAACGTACACCGTGTCATGGTAGTTGCATCATGTACATGTTGAAATTTCAAACAGCTTGTTTGCTACTGTCATAGCGACCGATTTGGGACAAACTTTGTCGGAATGGACATTCAATTTAAACGGCTAATTGCCCTGTAACCATGACATATTTTTGTTTGTTTGTTTGTTTGTTGATTGACGCCGCACTCTGCAATAATCCAGCTATATGACGGCGGTCTTTAAAAAAATCGAGTCTGGACCAGACGATCCAGTGACTGAAATCATTCGTACCGATCTACTCAAATGGGATACGATGACATTCCTCAACCAAGTCAGCGAGCCTGACCACCCGATCCCGTTAGCCGCCTCTTACGACTAACGCCACGTGATGATCTGACACAGCGCTTCTTGTCTATCTACACGTTTTTTTTTTTTGGGGGGGGGGGGGTGTAGAGTCAAGTTTTTTTATTTTCATTTTCAGTTCTGGGAGGCTTTGATTTCACTTAGATTTTCTTTTTCTTGTTTCTTGTGTGAGCTAGAGAGTGTGTGTAGTGTGTGTATGTGTGTGTGTGTGTGTGTGTGGGGGGGGGGGGGGGGGGGGGGGGGGGGAGGGGAGAGAGAAAAAGAGAGTTAGTGAGAGAGAGAGAGTATGTGCGTGTTATTGTGTGCATGGATGTGTGATTGTGTACGTGTTTGTGTGTGCATGAATGCGTGAATACGTGTGTGATGATTTGTGTGCGTATCTGTGATAATGTGAATGCGTTTGTGTAATTGTGTTTGCATGTTCCTTTGTTTATGTGTGTTTGGTTGTATTGAGATGTGGTGTGAATGTGTGATTGTGTGTGTGTGTGTTTGTTTGTTTGTTTGTTTGTTTGTTTGTAGGTGTGTTGTTTGTGAAGCCCAACACCGCACCCCCATCCCCGTACCCGCTAGTCATGACGCAATGTTGCACTCAGTGTTCCGTGTTGTGACGATATTCCCGGGTATATAAATATTTCCACACATGACTGCGTTCACCCTGTCATGGATCTAGTCCGGTCACCACAACCTATCACTGACCGAATTTCACTTTGTTGGATTCCCGTGGGTAATGAGAATGAAGTACAGATTATCAATGGCTGTATTGAATACAACCCACACCTGTGTTTACATAGCACTAAGAGACAGGGGCACTGCAGCCTGACCCCACCGTGTCTTTCGTGTAGCTAAAAGTGCCCACAAGTCGCGGTATGTAGGCTATAGTTCTCGACGTACTTCGAGGAAACCTGTTATTCCTTTCGGGAAAAGTTGAGGTCAGGCGGACCTTTGCGGTTGACATTGAGCGAAATCTCGGCCTATCTGTCATCAGTACCCATATACAAATGGTCCTTCCTCCTTGTCACCAGCAGATCCGCATCATTATACAACTATTTTAGATCCGCGTCGTGTTGACGTACCCTGCAATTCCCTGTAAAGTTACGCTTCAGACAGCATCGTCTTCACCCTACCACGTCAACCTTTCACTAACCAACGTTACGTTTCTTGCATTAATAGATTTATAGTCCCGTGGGTATTCAGAATTAAAAAAATAACAATGGTTGTATATGGTACGATTATGTTAAAATATGAACATTGACCGTTTTGTGCCGAAACCGGTGTTTACATTACAGTGAAACCTCTCCACCAACAAGTACAATGTAGGCATGGGCTCCACTTGGGGTATAGACTGAGCGATGTGAAACAACTTGACAAGCTTTAGTCTTTGCCAACTTGTTTCCATTTGAGTCCCAGCAGACATTACCCACGGTCTATAGCTGTTATCATGCGAATGTGTTTTGGGATAGTTTAATATATTGTATAAGGAATAAACATTACAATGGCGAACCTTGGCTAATACAGGATATTTACCACCCCAAAACACCCAAAGTTAACCTCTGTCATATTAAGTCATTCTTACATTCTGTCGTCACAAGGGGGTTTCTAACCATTGCATGCTTTCTTGGTATATTTATATGTAACGTCAAAAAATTCTAACTGAAAATTAGTTTAACGACCATGTAGGCAAAAGTTAATTGCCTACACATACATTTGCAAAGTCATGTTTTCAAGCACAAAAAAAACTTTGTCGTTATCGCCTTACGCGACAATCCATCGGTCCACCAGCTTGAGTTTTGGCCCTTTAGTAGAGTGTGTTTATTACAGTAAAGGGGCCACCGGCCCATTATACATGAAACTTGACATAATAAGCGCTGAAGCGCCATATAATATGATTACAGTTTCTGTTTATTCAAATATTAAATGATGGACATCCATATTATGCAAAATATTTACTACGTTTCTTTAAAGCTAAAAAGATAAATTTAGCCAAATTATTTATGACCGTGATTTTCCGTGATGTGAATAATAAAATAAGCTTATTGTTCGATGGGAATTTATAATAAAATTCTAGAATAAGACTTTCTGTTAAGTCCTGATAAAATGGACATTCAAGACAAAAATGTAGTTCTGATTCAATATTAGGTATTACACAAAAGGGACAAAGGCGATTCTTACGGTCAAGTTTGAGACGTCGACCGTACTCAATCATTAGGTCGTGGTTGGAACAGAGGAACTTGCATAACGCTATGCAATAAGCTTTTACATTAATTACATTAAAATAATCTTCTTCGCTTAACTGCACCTTAATTTGTCTGTACATTTCAAGTTTAGAATATTTACCAAGGTCTGATAGCCAATTTTGAACGTCAATGTCAATACATCTTTGTTTAAACTCGACTAGAAATTGTTGGACATTGACAACACGCTGCTCCATCCATACCTGTCCAAAACCATAAGTGAACAATAGGTTTTTTACTTTTAGTGCCCAACAATCTATATTTTTCTCTGCTAAACTATACTGATATCTATATACATTGTACAATCAGAGCTCCAGATAAGCTACGTATCTGCGTGAAATACGCATCAGAAATGCAGAAATACGCAGTAAAATATAATCCAAGCGTATCAAATACGCAACGAACATTACAGATACGCTACAAAAGAAACTTGTGCGTATCATCAAAATATTGTGAAGTAACCCTGCGTATTCGATTAGCAAATCAGCAACTTATTTTGAAATTATAAACGGGCATTCAGTCAACCTTGCCAAACTCCACGATGACAGTTACATCATGATCATTTGCCATCATTCTTTCTTGTGGAAGTATCGTATATTTTTTAGTCCTATAAAGCTCTCGAACCCACACGACACCAGTTTGCAGGGACTAGATGAATAGTGTTAAAAACCCACATGTGTAAAAACTAGTTGGTAACAGAAATTTGAATACGCAGATAGAATTACTGAATTACTTAGTATTTGTTTACAAAACTTATCCTGAACTTGAAGAATATTAGGCGAAGAGTGAAAACCCCAAACATCGGCTCCACATAGCAAAATAGGTACAATTTTTACATCAAAAATATGCAATAAGACCTTAAGTGGTAAACTATAAAAATCCTTAATTGATGATCTAGCTATTGATAACACTTTCCATGCCTGTTCAGCTAATATTTTCTGTGTAATATACCAACTGCCAGAACTAAAAAAATGAACGCCCAAGTTTTATACGATTTAACGATTTCTAGGTTTTCTCTACCCAAATAAAATTTCTCATATTTCCTCAATCTGCCAGCTTTCCTAAATACAATAACTTTACATTTATCAGTATTTATTTTAAGCTTCCATTTCTGACAATAGGAATCTAGTTTGTTAATTCTCCTTTGCGATCCCAATGGTGTACTGTCAAACAAAACAATTTCGTCTGCGAAAAGCAAAATAAACAACTCAATAAAGTCTAAACTTATACATCTTTGACAGTCTAGGGCTAGAAAATCCACCAAATCATTGATAAAGAAAGAAAACAAAGAGGGAGATAACTGGCACCCTTGACGTACGCCAAATGCACAATCAAAGAATGGAGTGTAACCCTTTTCAAGCGAGACACATGACTTTACTTTTGCATACATATTTCTTAATAAATTATACATTCTGCCTTTAACATTACCAGACCAGAGTTTGAATAAAAGACTTGTCCTGTCTACAGAATCAAAAGCTGCTTTCAGGTCAATGAAGGCACAGTAAAGGCCAACCTTATACAACGAGAGATATTTATTGATAACTGTGTGTAAAATAAAGATATTATCAGTAGTTTGGAATCCACGTCTAAAACCTGCTTGTTCCGGAGTGAAAAACTGTTCCTGCTCTGCCCATCTATACAACCTATTACTAATAACTTTAGCAAGAATCTTCCCAGAAACTTCCAATAATATAATAGGACGATAATTAGCTAGTAGACTAGAACTGCTCTTCTTATGCAAGGTTAATATAACACCTAACGTCCAGTCAGACGGATACGTGCCCGAATATAAAATTGCATTAAACAGAAACTGTAGCATATATATACACTGTTCTTTAGTCTCTAGTCTGTGAGATGGCACGTCTGTTGAGCCTCTGCCTGGTCACTACATTGCCATAACGTTACACAATGCGGCTAGATGTCCCACAAAGCAATACAATTAAACAATGTACGCGTAAGGTTTAAATGCAGTTTACTGGCAGCGTTCCGCCACTTTGTTAAGGATTGTGCACGACCTCCTTCTTCAGTGACGGTTTAAAAGTTTTTCAGACGCCATGTTTAGCCGCCTCGATGAACAAAGTAACTCTTGTTTATTCGTGAAAGGACCTACACCTGCACATATTGAATCTGATGCCCCCCACATATTTCTATGAAATTCTATGTCACTCTTTTATAGCCAAAGAATGTGCATTAATATTAAGAAAATGAAAGCTCACGAGGCCTTGGTCTGTGCAAATGCCTTTTGACGGTATGGATACCTGCGTTATGCCAGCTATTTCAATATCAGATAAGTTTCTGAATTGGTGGCTCAGCCAAGGTGGTTCATGGATAATTTCCCCGAGTGTTGTAAAATCACTTTTATGTTTCTCATAATTATGTTTCCCACATAAAAAGTCAAAGATATGGATGTTTCTTGTTTTGTAACATAGTATTGATCCATGTGTGCTCCTAGTGAAAGTATTGTGGCCGGTTTTAATTGCCAGTTGATGAATTCTGCACGAAATTCTATGAAATAAATCAAGAAACTTGAAATTTAAATTAAGGATTGACTGTGTATTTTTTTCGGTTCATTGAGGTATGAATCAAAAACCGATGTGCAAACTGTATGAATCCGCGAATCCAAACAGTTAAAAAAACGCAACAGGTTACGATGATTTCAAACATATGTCATCGGAGGGCTTTTTGAAGAAAAACTTTGTATTTTGAACCGTTATCTTGAACTTGTCAAGTCTATGAGTATTTTAAGCTTGAAAATAACTATAACTAAGTAATGTAACTACCAGTGACCTCTTGTCAGAATGACCTTCCTTTGTCCAAACCTTTTCGCCGTCATGGAAGAATGGAAAAAACCTTCTGCGTTTTGAAATTTGATGTAGCACACTGTCGATTAGCTAAAGCGCTACAGTGGGACTACATTAACAATGAAAACACAGTAGGTTTATCTCCTAAATATGCCATGGTAGAAATAGATAAAAACAATTATGAATTAACATCAATATCTTTTTACGTTTGTGGCGATATAAAGTAAGAAAATGTTGGGACTGGGTAATATATCGCAAAGTGTGCACACATTTTCTAGGTATACAACTCCGTAAGTATAGAAAACCTGTGGAAGTAAGTTCTTATAATACATAACAATAATAACTTAACAGACTGCTTACTGGTAATGGTTCTCAATATCTGTCCATTCACATATGACAGGTTCTCAATATCTGTCTATTCACATATGACATGTTCTCGATATCTGTCTATTCAAATATGACAGGTTCTCGATACCTGTCTATTCATATATGATGGGTTCTCAATATCTTTCTATTCACATATGATGGGTTCTCAATGCCTGTGGATTCACTTGTGGCAGGTTCTCAATATCTGTCTAATTACATATGATGGGTTCTCGATATCTTTCTGTTCACATATGACGGGTTCTCGATGTCTGTCTATTCACTTGTGGCAGGTTCTCAATATCTGTCTATACACTTATGATGGGTTCTCAATGCCTGTGTATTCACTTGTGGCGGGTTCTCAATATCTGTCTATTTATTTATTATGGGTTCTAGATATCTGGGTTCTCGATATCTGTCTATTCACATTTGATGGGTTCTCGATATCTGGGTTCTCAATATCTGTCTATTCACATTTGATGGGTTCTCGATATCTGGGTTCTCGATATCTGTCTATTCACATATGATGGGTTCTAGATATCTGGGTTCTCGATATCTGTCTATTCACATTTGATGGGTTCTCGATATCTGGGTTCTCAATATCTGGGTTTTCGATACCTGTGTATTCACTTGTCGCAGGTTCTCAATATCTGTCTATTCACTTATGATGGGTTATCAATATCTGTCTATTCACTTATGACAGTTTCTCGATATCTAGCTATTCACTTATGAGGGGTTCTCGATATCTGAGTTCTCGATATTTGTCTATTCACATATGATGGGTTCTCAATACCTGTGTATTCACTTGTGGCAGGTTCTCAAAAACTGTCTATTCACTTATGAGGGGTTCTCGATATCTGTCTATTCACTTGTCGCAGGTTCTCAATACCTGTGTATTCACTTGTGGCAGATTCTCAATACCTGTCTATACACTTATGAGGGGTTCTCGGTATCTGTCTATTCACTTATGATGGGTTTTCAATATGTGTCTATACACTTATGATAGGTTCTCGATATCTGGGTTCTCGATATCTGTCTATTCACTTATGATGGGTTCTCAATATCTGTCTATTCACTTATGATGGGTTCTTGATATCTGGCTATTCACTTATGAGGGTTTCTCAATATCTGGCTATTCACATATGATGGGTTCTCGATACCTGGGTTCTCGATATCTGTCTATTCACTTATGATGTTTTCTCTATATTTTTCTATTCACTTATGACTGGTTCTCGATATCTGTCTATTCACTTGTGAATGAGTGAGTGAGTGAGTTTTTTAACACAACATTTAACAGTATTCCAGATATATCACAGTGTGTCCGCTTAATAAGGTAGGAAAGCCTGAAGTGATGCAGGTCTCGGATATTTACCACTTCGGTGAAACCCACGAGCACGGGTATGGTGCTGACAAACCTAGAAACATAATGGGGACGAACCGGGATTCGAACCCACAATCATAGGTTTCTGGCGTGCCCAAGGGACGAAACTCTGCACAGCGAATCGCGGCAACTTAGACGACTGGGCCACCTGTGCCCCCCCATTTACTTATGACGGAATCTCGATATCAGTCTATTCACTCATCATGGTTTCTCGAAATAGATGTATTCACTTATGGCATGTTCTTGGTATGCGTTTATTTATTTGTGAAAGGTTCATGTGATGTATGTATTCGCTTCTGACAGGTTCTCGTCATGTCTGTATTCACTTATGACGGGTTGACGTGATAAATGTATGCGCTTTTCGCGGGTCGATAAAACATAGTTGATACACCATGTTCGGATCAAACTAGATGTACACATAAACACTAAAAACATCAAATGAGAAAATGTGGGAACATTTCTGTAACAAATGTCGCATTGACATGGATTGACAGAAAACAAATTGTTTGTTACCAAAGGATTACCAAAGGATTAGCAAAGGATTACCAAAGCCCCAAAGATTCATACATAAACATTTGTACAAACATGCATGCTGTATTCTTATTGGGGACCCACTACAACTTATGTCACACTGACCAGGCCATTTCCATTTACCGACATTCAGCATTGTAGTGTTAGTTCGTGACAAATAAACTATTACCCCCTAGAAAACCCTGACTTGAACAAGACCGTTATTATTTCCCTGCTTAAAACAAATGACGAACCCCGCACCATCCGGAATTGAGTTGAGCATGAAAAAGACATAAAACCATCATGAATGTCCGTGCCGAATGGCGTTCTAGGAAAAATGATTCATAGGTAAATGAAGCAAACTGGAAGAAAGAATTATTTGTTCACAAGAATTGTCAAAAATAGATATGTCACGGACGAGTTCAACCTTAATGTGAAGCGTTTCTAGTGGCCAACACCCAATTGTCCCCATCACGAAGTATCTATTCACGGCTGAATCCGGTTTATGGAAAGAGAGCAGTTTGACAAAAGTTTTAGGGATCCCAGGACGTGCGCATACACACGTAAGAGCAGTTGATTAAGGAGAAGGATATTCAGCTTGTGGTATCATCGCCTTGACGCCTCTTACAAAATCAGGCAAAGGTGACACAACCAGACAAAGCCGGACATTGCGATATATTTCGCCTTTAAAAGATTGCTCAATGACGCATTGAAGCGTTTGGTAAAAAACAAATATTGTCGCTCGTTGATTGATACTCTCACCGTTTACTTGGTTTTGTAAGGGCGACAACGCGCCAGTGTCCCTTCCATGTTTCCATTGTTGGGATGCCACGATAAATATATTAAGAATTTATGATCATCTAAATTGGCATTCTTTAGACACCAATACTGTCTCAAAGGCCATGCCACGCTGTTTTATGTTAGCGCAGCTTATATTGAGAACATGGTGTATCTACTAACTTTCCTCCTTTGGTGACATCTGCGTTCATCAATTGTAAGACGGGGGTCATTACTAAGACAAGAAAGTAGGGGGGAGTGGTGCTTACCATGGGTGAGTGAGTGAGTAGGGTTTTACGCCGCTTTTAGCAATATTCCAGCAATATCACGGCGGGGGACACCAGAGATGGGCTTCACACATTGTACCCATGTGGGGAATCGAACCCGGGTCTTCGGCGTGACGAGCGAACGCTTTAACCACAAGGCTACCCGACCGCCCCTGCTTACCATGGCGGTACCCGTGGCGTATATTTGATATCTGACAACGTTAACACTGGAAAATAATCCACTGAATATCATGTCAATGTCCACTGAATATCATGTCAATGTTCGATGTTGGTGCAAAAAATAAACTGAAAATGAACTACTAATGATGACAACATATTGGAAACCAGAAACCTATGATTGTGGGTTCGAATCCCGGTTCATCCCCATTATGGATTTCAAGGCTGGTTGTCAAACCATCAATACATTTTGAAGTTAGTGAGCGAGGTCGCACTCCATTTCGACATTGTTCGAAGATTCATAGTACAAGGGTTACAGGGAATGAACTTCAATCATTATACAGGTGGAGGGGATGGAACCAGCGTTTTCGACGTGACGAGCGAACGCTCGTTTTGTTGTTTGACGCCACACTCCATATTCCAGCTGTATGACGGTGGCCTGTGATTAATCGAATCTGGACCAGACAGTCCTGTGATATATATCATGAGCAATTTTGACCCCTATCACGTTCAACAGGCTGTTACCAATATACAAACGGCCTCAACAGACCAAATACACTTACAATGAACTACTCAAATAGCCCATAGTTGAAAGTTAGTCAGGCTTAGAACTTTTTGACCAGACCTCGTATTTACACCAATAATCTCAGGCCACCCCAGAATTTTAAATGGTCCTTTATAGCATAGTGCATATTCTAAAATAATTACACTCATGTACTTGTCCTTTCTACCCGATGAATATGTGAATGAAGTTTACGAAGCTAGACATGTTGAGGTTAGACGCCTACTGTTTTATCACACACGTTCTTCCTGTTTGACACAATCACGTTATTGTGTACATTCACAAAAGTTGACAACAACAAAATTCCGATGTTGTGGAAAAGAATGATCACCTGCAGAAAGACTGATCTGATTGGCCGAAAGAACGACCAAGACAACCAATCAATGATAAACATTCTAAAATGGGAATCTTCTCGTTGATATACTACGCCGTAACACGAATATATTTACTGTTAATCAAGGATAAATTGAACCAACTCACCAAACGGGTTTAAGTTGGCAGAGCACGGAATTTGGGCAAACTTATTTTGTTTGTAACGGGTAAAGAGTGTGTGCTCATGTTGTGCACGTGCAGGACACGACGATGAAGTTGTCTGCGCTCCCATGGACACGCGTGTTGCTCGTGAGTGTGAGTGAGTGAGTGAGTTGGGTTTAACGCCGCTTTTAACAGTATTCCAGTTATATCGCGGCGTGTCAGCTTAATGTGGGAGGAAAGCCCAAAGTGATGCAGGTCTTAGACGTTTACCACTTCCGTGAAACCCACGAGCACGGGTATGGTGCTGACAAACCTAGAAACAAAATCGAGGCGAACCGGGATTCGAACCCACAATCATAGGTTTCTGGCATGCCCAAGGGACGCAACTCTGCACAGCGAATCGCGTCGCCTTAGACGACTGGGCCACCCGTGCCCCCCGTGTTGCTCATGAGACTGATAAGAGGTCGCTTTGACCAGAATTCTGTAAAAGTCGTTTGATAAAATTTTATTACAAACACATAAACATGTGAACGCTAAGTCACCATGGCCAAATCATGCATTATCAGGCTCAAGAATGCCTGTCATGTCTTAAATTACATGGAGAAAGAATCTACAAATATTTCTTTTCTCTGTTCGGTAAGAAGATATTAAATTTTTACAGCAAAGGAATTCCCTTCAGTTTTACGAGACTTCTCATAGTTTTATCCATGCAAATTCGCTGTCATCATTTTCACAGTCATCGGGTGCCTAACATCAGCACGTACTGTTATGTGTTATTGAACTTGCCACTGGGACTTGTCAGCCGTGACAGAACACGCACATATCCATCGTACTACTTGTCGCGGTCCACCCGCTACCCCTTTCTTCACAATGGTATGGCCAGTGGGTGAACTTCATACAAAATCATATACGGGATTAATCATAAGGTCACAACTCAACTTATCTTGTCTTATCAGTGGAGTTCTTTCGTTTGCTGTGTGCAGAGTTATCATTATACCTGCCCCTCCCTGTGGTGATGCGTCACTTAGGTGCGTTATGTCCGAGTATTCTTCGTAACGACCCCGGCAAACGCAAAGCCCCGAGATCGGACGATTCGATTCAGATGAGAGGGGAGATGGGCTTTGATTCCAGGTCAAGCTGAGCATTCGAAGTCCACATGACACTTGATGAGGGCGCTAACCGCTAATTCCTTGGCTGCATGTTATATTTTTAAGAATACATTTTCACCTATGCAGTATGATTCTTCACAGACGAATTATAAGAACGTCAAAGCTGGTGACGTCAAACTGGCACACTTATGCCGGTTAATATAGCGCTAAAGCACAGTTCTTTCGTTTGCTGTGTGCAGAGTTATCATTATACCTGCCCCTCCCTGTGGTGATACGTCACTTAGGTGCGTTATGTCCGAGTATTCTTCGTAACGACCCCGGCAAACGCAAAGCCCCGAGGTCGAATGATTCGAGTCAGATGAGAGGGTAGCTACGCCTAGGTTCGAGGTCACGCTAAGCATTCGAAATCCACATGACCCTTCATTAGGGCGCTGTATGTTAGATTTTAAAGAATACATTTTCACCCATGCAGTATGATTCTTCACAGACGAACTATATGAACGTCAAAGCTGGTGACGTCAAACGGGCTCACTAATGCCGGATAATATAGCGCTAAAGCACTGAAATACCATACCACAGTATGCCATGGATACCCCACTCAGAAACGTATACTGACTCCCAGCCGACCAGGCCTTGTTTTATCCCCTAAATGCCTATCGCCAGGAAGACAGGGTGACATCAATTACCATCTTTTAACGTCTTTTGGTAATACGCGGCCTGGGATCGAACCTCCAACTCCCCTCCTTCCATGGAGGCGGTCTGTGTGCCGATATTTTAAAAGTCATTATAAAAATGTTTCGAATAGGTTCTGAAGTAATTTCACAGATAACTACAGAATTATTTTCTTGACAATTTAGGTATGTAGCGTCGATAGCCTGAGTGGGCGACATTCGTTACAGGATTGGTCGTACGAGAATATTCTATATCATACATCTGGCATGCAGTCAAAGACTCTCATTTCTTCTAAGGTGTGCACAACCCCGATAACAAAATTAATATTTGATCCAAAACAATAGATCTGTATTATTAGGAAATTCCCATTGCTTCCTCTGTGAATGTGGAAGTAGTCCGTCGGTCTTTACCTCATATCTAAAATACATTCTCGCGCATATCGTGAAGCGGTATAGAATGTGTCGTTCAACTTCATTTTTTTTATAAAAACATATCTGCATATGGTGTAACCTTCTTATTTGGATAATATTATAAGGATACACGGACTGTGTTGTTTGTTTCTTTGCTTGTTTGTTGGTCAACGCCACACTCCAGCAATATTCCAGCTGTATCACGCGGCCACCAAATGATAGTAGCTGGACCGGACAATCGAGTGATTCTTAATCTGGGTAACGATCTACGCCCTGGGGGTACGCAATCAATGAAGTCATCGATTCCACCCCCCGATCCTTTTAGCCGCCTCGTGCGACCAGCACATTTTGCTTGGGACCTGTTCGAGCAAGATATGGATATTTTATGAGTGTTTCGATAAATTTCTTGCAAATGTGCAAAGGGGCGTTACTCTGGTTTGTGAACCAGTGCTAACCATTTTGTTTTGGGTGAGGCAGATATGCTTGGCGAGTGTATGAGAAGAAACATTGTGAAATTGGCCTAAGAAAATTTAACGCTGTCGAGCATTAATCCAGAAGCGCCAGCCTTTGGTCTTTACATTTCACAACTTTTGAGATACAATCGAGCATCCTCATTCTACCAAGATTGTAAAGAGCATCACTCGCCTCTAGCTCAGACATTGTGTGATCAAGGTTACAACATTCAAGGCCTCAGTAATGCTTTCAAAAAGGTTTATGGTAGACATGCGGAGGACATTTCCAAAATTGACGAATCAGTGACAAAAATGATGTCCGATGTCGTTCCCTATTTTGACTTCTACCATGTGTTCCTGTGTATTTTCAGGTGAGCAGATGACTTCCCTTTGCATGTGTTTGTGACGAGTGCCACCGGTGGGGCAGGATATGCTCAGCTTTTCGCGAACACCTGGTACAATCACTATAAGATGGTGATTCATACACACATGGTCATGACATAGTCGGTATCGTACAATCGACTCTGCTTAATGCAAAGATTTCTATTGGATATGGAATGGGTTTTGTCGCTTTATTGTAATACAACAGTATTACTTTATTTTGGATGGTATTATCACACACCTACACTTGGTGATTTTGTACTTCCATATATACATAATTATCAGATAAGATTGCTCTTGCTGGTAATTATTAGAAAAAAGGGAATTCATGAATTCGGTAAGGGCGGAAGGCAAAACTTGTCAACAAATGATGAATTCGAACGAATATGAAATATTTTTTTCTTTTCTATGTGTTTGTGTTGAGAAAACATTCGCAATATTTGTTTTACTTGTAATGGGTTTTTTTAAAGTCTATGAGAACTAAGGGCGAATAGAAAGTACATGCATAAACATTTTGCATTTTTAAACAATTTGGTCCAGTAGTTTTCAAAGTTCTTCATTTTTTGTTAGTTGTTCGGTTTGAGTTTTATTAACACCCTGTTAATACACAAAGTATAATCAATGTTGGCCTAACACATCCTGTTGACGCATGATGCGTTCTTGTATCATCACAAGGCGGTAGTCTTTAATTATGTATGTTGAGAATAAAGAGACGTTCTCAGCTGACATCGAGTTTCCATATCCACGTTGCAATGCACACTTTCCTCTTCTCATTCTGGGTGCAGGCGTCAAGATGTCGGTTCAGGCACTCGCCGGTGTGATATTCTATGTTAGTATCACGAGACTGCAGAACACAGTTGGTGAGTCTTTATGTTTTAGGTTCGTAAGACAAAATGTTTAGCTTTGATAATTACTCAGTCAAGAGTATAAACTCACTGAGATTATAAAACATAATTATTCAATATGTAACATAATGCTAACATTTGGAAGAGATACCGATACAACTGTTTAAACGTTGAGCAACATTGATTAATTCTGAGAGTGTCTTTGATCACAAAATCCAGTGCCGCCCTAAGAATATGAAACACATTTGAATTGACAATAGTTTGCTCAAACGCAATTAGTACTCCAAAATACTTTTTGTCAGCTTCATGCGGTGATTGTACCAGTGACATTTTACCACACACTACAAACCTGTGGTTAACACAATAGGATATAACAACATGTGCTTAGCTTGTTTTGTTTATTTGTTTGTGGTTTAACGCCGCACTCAGCAATACTCCAGCTATATGACGGCGGTCTGTAAATAATCGAGTCTGGACCAGACAATCCAGTGATTGACAGCATGAACATCGATCCACGCAATTGGGATCGATGACATGCATCAACCAAGTCAGCGAGTCTGACCACCCGATCCCTTTAGTCGCCTTTTACAGCAAGCATGGGTTGCTGAAGACCTATTCTACCCCGGATCTTCACGGGTCACATGTGATTAGTAGGTTTGATATATCAGTGATTGGGACAGTTTCACATTGGTAACTCGTTTCGGGGTTGGGATTGATGCAGCTGAAACAGATTTATGGGAATATCCTGGCCAACCAAACGTAGGTCAGAGGCCAAGACATGATGCAGGTTTATATTATTTATTGAGGGCAAAACCACCACTCTACAGCAATTTGATTGGTTTAAGTATTGGCTAAAAAGCTACAACCACATACTTTCCATTCATTTAATAATCTACATGGTGTAATTACAGCCGAACGGGTTACTTTTTGATCGAAATAAAGCATGCATTTATGCTTGATACGATTCTATAACATTGCCTATGTGGTGATATGTTATCCTGTTATGCTTTGAGTAACTTGGAACATACAGATCTAGACATCGGCAGAATTTACACAAGCAATCCAAGGTGGCTTAACCCATCTCCGACAAAAGTTAACTGATTCGTGATTGTCACTAAGATAACCAGTGACTGCTGTAAGGTATGCCACAACTTAGAGAATGCTATTGTAGTTCATTAAAGTATTTGTTACAACATCCTTTAAAATACCTCTCAGTCAACGTTGTATCAGATCAAATAACTATGAGATCATCATTTTGTCAACATGAATGCGGTCATCTTAATTCGTATTCATATTCATAAGTGGTATTCATCTCTGCCGCTTCTTTCAGGTGAAAGCATTGCTTTCGGCAAAAACGCCAAACAAAGTACCACTTATGGAGAACATGATGCAAGCCACGCCCTCGATCGGACCTTCTCGAGGATAGGATCAGCTACACAGTCTGGCAACTTGCCCTGGTGGGAGGTCGACCTGAGGGGCTACTTTACCATCAGCAGCATCACCCTCACAGCAGCCATCCCCTATGCATTGTGTACGTTCAAACAAACAAAAATATGTAAAAGAACGAGTAATCCTTAGTGCAGTGTGAACATTTTTCAAGACCTCACCATTGGTGACCTAGTTGCTTGGATCGCGATGTCTTTATCCTTTCAGTATCCGTATTGCCGGCCAGTAAATGAACTAAACATAGAATGCTTAAATTTTGCGTACAGGACCTTACTTACATGGCATAAATATCTCTTATATCACGGAAGTAATATAATGTCTCTGTTTGAACATTGTGTCAACTTCATGTCACAGCCTTTTGCATGCAAGTTAGAAGTTAACCACATGCTCCTTAGCCTAACGTTATAGTCAAATAAAAGTGAATGCTGTTCTATTTACATATTGCAGATAATAAAATGGGAAATGCCTTCGTGGAGGTGATGAACAAAGATGTCAGCCTCTGCTCTGATGTCCAGGTGGTGTGGTGTGGGAATGTGTCTAGCACTGTCACTGCTGGGGAAGAGTTCACCTTCACCTGCAATGCCACATTCCCTGTCCGCTATGTCCGTGTCACAAGGCTATCTACCACCAATGTACAGCTCATTATCGGACATGTGGATGTTCAAGGAATCGGGGCTACAAAACAATACCGTGAGTATGCTTCCAGTAGAGTGTTATTAACAACTCTGTTTCCAGAGTAGATCATTGTGTCAGGCACTTTTGACGCAATGCAGTCGGGATGCAGACAACTCTATGGAGAGAATTGTTACTGGTGATGAAACCTGGGTACACCACTATGAACCAAAAACAAAGAACAGAGTAAGCAGTGGACTGGCTTTGCTTCACCCCGTCCCAAAAAGTTTAAGACTCAACCATCGGCTGGCAAAGTCATGGCAACCATCTTTTGGGATACCAAAGGGGTCTTGCTCATTGACTACTTGCCACGTGGCCAGACTATTACTGGAGAGTACTACTCCGATCTCCTGGACCGTTTGCGGACTGCTTTTCTTGCCAAACGTCGTGGAAAGATCACAAAAGGTGTGCTGCTCCAACATGATAATGCCAGAGTGCACACTTGTCGACTTGCGGTTGCCGCAGTGAAGCGGAACGGGTTCAAAGTATTGCCCCATCCACCTTTCTCACCAGACCTGGCACCAAGCGACTAATTTCTCTTCCCAAACTTGAAGAAAGAACTGCGTGGACGTCATTTCCGGTCCGATGATGAACTCACGACAGCAGTGGAGGGGTGGTTACACGAACAACCCCATGGTTTCTATCACAACGGGCTTTTAGCTCTCACACATCGCTGGACAAAGTGCATAGACCTCAATGGTGGTTATGTGGAAAAAGAAGAAGTGAGGAGCAGTAGCAAATAGGTTAGGCTGGTTATATATTGAATGGCCCTCACAATAGTGTATGCAGAAAATGTTATTCGTCTGTTACATGTTTGCGAGAGTACACGCGAAAAAGTGAAAAACACGTGCACCACGGACAACTGCAAATGCACGTGCGAGTAAGGGTATAAAACGATTGCAACGGCAAGTCAGACATCCACAGTGATAAAAAAAAGAAATGCCACGACTCACAGTCGAACAACGTGAACGAGCCTTGGGTATGGTACAGATGGGAGCCACCCACGCCCATAGTGCACGAACCTTCGGTTGCTCCCGTGTTGCCGTTACCAACTTGATGCAACGTTACAGACAGACAGGGTGGACCGCTGACAGGCAAAGAACAGTCAGACCAAGGGTGACCACGCCCCATGATGACCGGTACTTGCGTACCTTGCACCTCCGAAATTGCTTCCTGACAGTGACGTCATCGGCGACAAATGCCTTAGGTCACAGGGTTAGTCGACAGACAGTGGCCAGGAGACTCAGGGCTCATGGAATCAGGGCTTTTAGACCATACAGAGGACAGATATTGACAGCGCCACATCGTCGTCTGCGATTGGGATGGGCCCGGACTGTACGACGTTGGCAACGACGTGACTGGCAGAGGGTTGTCTTCACTGACGAAAGTCGATTCTGAATGTTTAGGGCTGATGGAAGACAACGTGTTTACCGCCGAAGGGGTGAAGGAACGGCGGCATGTTGCGTGCAGGAGGTCGTACCATATGGTGGAGGGAGTGTCATGATGTGGGGAGGGATCTGTAGGCAGGAGAGGACACCGCTGGTCATCGTTGACGGAAACTTGACAGCTCAGCGTTACATGGATACAATTCTTCGTCCAGTTGTCCTACCATTTCTCCAACAGCAGCCACGTGGTGTCATTTATCAGCATGACAACGCTAGAACCCATACAGCCAGAATTTCACTAACTTCCTCGCAGCCAACAACGTCAACCCCCTGCCGTGGCCTGCACGCTCACCCGACATGTCCCCCATAGAACACCTCTGGGACTTGATGGATCGTCGGGTTCGACAACGACCACACTCTCCAGCCAACCGACAAGAACTGATCTTGGCCCTCCAAGAAGAATGGCGTCAAAACCCACGTGACCTCATCAGACGACTGACTTTTTCTGTGCGTCGAAGAGTTTTTGCGTGTATTGAGGCATTTGGTGGTCACTCACGCTACTAATGACTTGTTATTGAACATGAGCGATATATACTCAGCCTATTGTCCATGATTGTGAAAGCTCGAGTTTTGGGGGGGCTCTGACGTCATTCTCGGTCGCGGTATGATTGTCGTTTTCAGTGTTGATTATGTTGATATATTGATCTTCTCAATACACTTTACTTCATGCATGTATATTTTGTTGTTTTTGAGCAAGAGTGATTTCAAACTTGAGTAAATTTTCTTTTGGACGTCAGTTCATATTCTTATCATTTGAAATACTCATTAGTCATTGACAGCACAAATTTATTGATTGGCAGGTGTTTGTTCAATGTTAAAAACTGCACTCAGCAATGTTCCAGATATACGACGGCAGCCTCTAAATACTCGAGCCAAGAACAGGCAATCCACTGATCGATATTGCGAGCAACGACCCAAGGTTCTCTTCATCTAACAAACATTATTTTTAGAAAACAGAAAGGGGCTAACAAACGCACTCTCCAGCTCTCACCTTCTACTTTCTAGGTTCCCACTACACGCCCACAGCCAACTGGAGGGTGTACATCCCATCCTTGACTACATCAGCCGTAACAGCCGGAGCTTGTGGCATCCTTTGTCACAAAAGTCATTCTTGCATCGACTTCAGCTACAGGACCACTGCCTCAACTGAAGCTAACTGTCTGCTAACGGACAAAGTAGTACCCGAGAATTCTTACGGACTTAACCACTGGACCATGTACACCCTGGACAGCTGCCTGTAAACACTACTCATTTCAAACTGGAAACGTTGAAACTACACTCTGAATCGTAACTGAAGTAGACTAGACATTTGATTTAAACAATATTTATTTCCCAGAAAAAGGAATGGGATTGATGAACAGGTTCAACCTATTTAAACACCTCTCCCTACAAAGGACATTTAACAATTAATGGGAGTAAACTGGTAGACGAGACATTTGTTGTGGAAACATTATTTATATATTATACAGAAAATTGTCAGTGGGATAATTCGGACTTTGTGAGAGTTTTTCGTCAAAAGGAAATGATTGTAAACACATCTTTGGAATCAGAACATTTGTAGTGGCATTGCTGGAACAGTAATGCATGGGATACTTCCTTTTATTCCTCTTAAGAGATTGTGACGATTCTATCACACTTTTTTGTTAGATCACAGAAACTGCACGGTCACTTTGCTCTCACCACAATAATAACACGAATGTTTTATGTCTGTTTATTACGTGTTCATCACACTTACTTTTAAAACTGGCAATAGCTTCATACTCTGCCAGTATCAGAAACAAAAGTACTTGACTGTTGAACCATGTCCCTTGGAATTTCCACATACCCTGTAAGCCATCTGGGCATGTTGCGTTCACTCCCATTATAAACCTATTCATTGGGATCTCTATTAAGTATGAGAGTTCTTTCTACAGGCATTAAAACCTATTGTGAGGTTTTACTTTCGTTCGGGGGGTTTTACTTTGAATGTAAAACCTCAAATTCCAGGTTTAACCAAGAAAGTGAAAAAATGACAACAAGTAGCAATTCAAAATTTTAATTCAATTAAAATTGAATGTCAGGTGTACAGTTCCGCGTGGACATTTAAAAGCGACATCACTAGTCTCAGGTGAAAGGACAGCGAGGTTTCAAACACGTGCTTTTAAACAAGTGCTTGTCAATGCTGCACAATTTGCACGTGCAGTACCTGCTAGCCGTTACGTCACAACTACCTCTATGTAACAGTTGGATTGTTTAAAGTCGAAAATCTTGTAAAGCAAAAAAAAAACACTTTTAAAATTTGCGAATTTTCGTTTTGAAAAGTTTAAAAGAAGTGGAATATTGCAACACAAACATTTAGAAACCGAAGATTTCACTTTCATTTAAAAGTAAGTATTTTATTTGTGTTTTATTTTTGTCACATCCAAGTGCTCTTGAACGCCTGGCGAATTCACGTGCAAGTTAAGATATCACGTCTTCAAGGACGCGCTATAATGAAGCGCCTCATTTATAGATGCTCGTTGTAACATTTAATCAATTTTAAGACGGTTTATAAGTATGAAAAAACACTTTCCCTCGGTTTTGGTAGACAGAGCATGCCCTGGGGGTCAGGAAAAACCGCGGGGGGTTCGCCCCGTTGGTTTTTCCCTCTCCCCAGGGCATATAATTTTCACCACTATTTTGGTTTTTTCAGCCAATGGAATCTGTTTCGGCAGAAAATCGCGACTGACTCTTCTCTGGCTTTGACGTTTTTTTATGTCTAGTGTGTGAAGTCTATGTTTAATGCTGGAATTGCCTAACTTTCTGTGTTGTTTGTGAGTAGAAATAGAATTTTAGCCAAGTGAGAAATGTGTTGGGTGTTGGTAGTAATATAGAAGGTGGTATAGAGTACTGTAGAAATAACCAATGCTTACTGTTGACTGATGTTTGCGTTCTATGGAAACTTTGGTTTTCGTATTTGATGGTTTCCGGCTAGTTTCTATTTATTGGTTTACTGGTGGTTTTCATGACGTGGGAATCTTACTCATGTCCGAGTTGTCTTAGTTTGCTTGCCATTTAGTTTCCCGAAACACGAATGTTACCCTCTTTCAGAATAGTTTACGTCAGGTTGATATTAGGTGTTGGTTTCAGTATACCCGGAAACTTACACACGTCAAGTTTTCTACTGATTTCCTGGTCGTTTCCATAAATCTTGTAGATATGTTCAGCCTACGTTGTGTGTGCTTCATTAGCTCTCCTGTTGGGGAACAAATGTTAAGTTTCCGCCTGGTTAAGCTTTGTTTCCGATGAGAACCTGATATTCACAATTTGTGGCCTGGTCACGTTGTAACACACTCGAGCATACTGCGGTCACCATTGATTTGTTCGCAACACCTTCATCATCAACACGGTTTTTTTATGATATACCTACATCACTGCTGACTGAAATCTCCAAACAAAATCACTCATTCACTCTGTTGAGTTTTAGCTTAAGAACATTTATATTTTCACAATTTCGTAGATTCTTTGACACATACTAGATGCTCAAATGTGATTTTGTCCTTCCAATTAAACAAATAGTTTTTGTGTTGACGGTTACATAATCAGTCCCTTGATTTTCCACAAGTAGAATTAGTTTATTTCCATACTTACATGCACATATATGTTACCAGACTCTTATATCAACTCTTAATGTCTTTTTATTGTGTACATGTAAACGTCTAAAATCTGCATCACTGCTGGCGTTCCTCCCACATGAAGTTGACACACAGTGCTATACCTGAAATACTCTTCAAAGAAACGAAACTGAAATTTGAACAACAAAAGAAACTGAGGTTTACACAAAATCACTCATCTTAGTCAAACATGCAGGCAAAGACAACTCTCAATCCATGTAGGAATGTCTCAGACAATAGAAACTTAAAGCAAAACACATAAAACATTAATTTTCATTGAAATATCTCTTTACTCTTTGGAAACTTAAATACATCAATATTCATGCAATTGTTTCATTTCATAAACAAACTCTATTTAGTGTGATACGTGCCCCCTCAGCGATACTGCAGATGCAGGTGTGTCATAAAAGTCTGAAAAACATTATTTTAGGAAAGGGAACTTTGTTTGGAGACTTTTTGAGAAATACATTTAAATAAAGTGTTTGCAGCCAAAATGTTTTCTGTTTATATTTTGTGTGTTGTTTGACTCACCACTCAGCAATACACCAGCTATATGACGGCTGCCATTAAACAATCGCGTCTGGACCAGATACCCCAGTGGTTGACATCATGAGCATCGATCTACGCAATTGGGATACGGTGATAGTCCATATGACATTTCTTATTCCCTTTATGCCGAGTAAAGTCCAGTCTTTGGTGTCTTTACTTCACGTTTGAGAATTTATTCGCCCATGTTCTTTCACCAAAGATTACAAATAGCACCATAGGAATATTGCATATCGCATTTCAAAAGGTGTTTAGTTAAACATACGGAGGACATTTGCAAATGTGAAGTATCACTGACAGAAGAGATGTCTGATGCGATTCCCTATTTTGACTTGTACCACATGTTTTTATGTTAAGTAGGGAAAGGATTTATGTATGAACAACTTCTATATAACAATTAGGAGCATGTTTCTTTGTTGGAAAGTGTTTCTTCGCTTTTTATTTATGTTTATAGTTTCGGGAAAGGAGTCTTTCGGTGCAACAAGTCAATTAGCTCTTACGTATCACTAACTAGACTTTTTCTGGTATTCCATCATAATTGTAGAGAAATGGTTGTGTGAAAATGTTAAGAATCGTAAAGGGGTATAATTTATTTATGTCTTCACTTTACGAGACATATCCATACCAGGAGCTTTTTGTTTCTATCATGAATAATAACTTATGGCACCGATCAACCCTTCAAGTTATATATTTTATTATACTCTATAACAACGCTTTGGCCATTGTGCTTGATTTTAATGCAGGGATCGCTGGTTAACCGTACGAGTCAAATGATCCAGGTCCGTGGGAATATTTGGAATGAAGCGAATTCGATTACTGAGCCATGGACGTCTGTGAGAATGACTGCAGGCAGATTTATGACAGTATAAATTAGCAGGAATGCATCTTTAAACTAAACTACCGTGGCGCATAGATGTCATTAGTTATGGTCTGCCAACGCCTCTTTTAACAGTATTCCAGTTATATCACGGCGTGTCAGCTTAATGTGGGAGGAAAGCCCGAAGTGATGCTGGTCTCAGACGTTTACCACTTCGGTGAAACCCATGAGCACGGGTATGGTGCTAACAAACCTAGAAACATAATCGGGGCGAACCGGGATTCGAACCCACAATCATAGGTTTCCTGCGTGCCCAAGGGACGCAACACTGCACAGCGAATCGCGGCGTCTTGGACGACTGAGCCACCCGTGCCCCCGCGGGTATTGTAATGGCCGTTGAATGAAACCATGTGCTGCCAGTTCGACTCACAATATTAATCTGACATAACATCAAGATGAAACAAAGAATTCCAAGCTGTTGTCGTGACTCCGACCAAGCATCCATCCATTTCAGAGACGTTTGTGTTTTTTCCTGTACGTCATCTGCACAAAGGCCGTCGCACTAATGGGTTTGTTGACAACTTTCCAGAAAAATTAATCATAACTTACGGCAAGCACAGGGTGCTGAAGACCTACTTTACCGAGTGATGGCGATAATGAATGCGGCAGGTCTTCTATCCACGTCAGGTCTCCTGTCCAATTGCAAGCCAGTATTACATTTGACAGACACATAGTTCACATGCCCCATAGATGCTAAGGCCGCCTCCGTGATCTGGTGGTAGAGCGCCCGCCCGGAGAGCGGAAGGTCCGGGGTGCGTACTCCGCTGCGTCATACCAAAAGACACACACACCACATGCATGCACACTCAGACACACATACACACACACACACACACACACACACACACACACACACACACACACACACACACACACACACACACACTCAGACACACATACACAGACACACACACACACACACACTCAGACACACACATACACACACCACATACACAGACACACACACACATCACATGCATGCACACTCAGACACACATACACATACACGCACACACACCACATGCATGCACACTCAGACACACATACACAGACACACATACACATACATACACACACATGCATGCACACTCAGACACACAGACACACACCACATGCATGCACACTCAGACACACATATACACACATGCATGCACACACAGACACACACACACACCACATGCATGCACACTCAGAGACACACACACACATACATACACACACATACACACAAATGCATGCATTCATGTCGCTATATAAGTATAAGTGCAATAATCCTGGACGCGACGTTAAACCTCACTTCACCTGCCCACAGATGCTAGCCTGCACACCACCAACAAGACCATTGGCATGTTGGACAACACCATGTTGCTTTGGGAAGATTTCGACATCTTCAACTACAGCAAAGCAAAATAACCACAATTCATGCATTATTTGTTTCGGGATAACCCAGTCTCATATCGTATTATTGTCAGCTGTTTATAATGTTTGTTTTAAGGGAGTTTTGCGTGACCTTTGTTACTTCTATCAAAAATAGATATTTGCAATATTTTCTGATTTCGAGATCAGCCTATTTCTCATAGGTCACGTGACCTTTCAATCAAAGTAGCGTTCATTTACGTTGTTTTTAGGGTGACGTAAATCCTTGCAAACAATATTTCAGTGACATGAGAGCAAGCTAGTTTATGAGAACTCAGAATAGAGTGGAGACATAATACAATAGCTAATCGGGGATAGCTAGCTTAATATGTGTGGCCTGACCGCAGTAACGTATATAGTACCGCTTTTGTGAAAACAATGAGCTCATGGCAATTTTATGATTCAAATCCAAGCTGGGCGTATCATTGTTCGGCTAAGGGACGCAACTCTGTTCGTAGAATTGGGCGCCTTACACCACATATCCATCCTTGCGTCCTCCATTTACTTGATGTTACGATATGACCATGTGGCCATGGCAGCGACCACATCCCGGAACACGGATGTTGATTTTGTGAAACGTTCTCTGATTGGACTATCGATATGTGCGATAGTCCTCATATTGTAACACGGAAGTGTAGGCTTGAAAAAGGCAATGGTGAAAACTGGACTTTGATATTGGCTGGTGGACACTCTTGCCTTGGGAAGATGTGGCATCACCTGCTGTGATGTGGCTGGAACGTTGGCAAAAGAAGCGTATGCCTCAACTAACTAACTCACTCACTCACTCACTCACTGATGACTCTCTGTATCATAGACTATTCCAATCCCATCACAAGGTCATTGTGTCATATCAATGTCTGACACACCATCTTGTGTACAGTGGCCTTGACAGATAGGACCCGTGAAGATCCGGGGTAGAGTAGGTCTTCAGCAACCCATGCTTGCTGTAAAAGGCGACTTTGCTTGTCGTAAGAGGCGACTAACAAGATCGGGTGGTCAGGCTCGCTGACTTGGTTAAAACATATCATCGATCCCAATTGCGTGGATCGATGCTCATAATATCAATCACTGGATTGTCTGGTCCTGACTCGATTATTTACAGACCGCCGTCATATAGCTGGAATATTGCTGAGTGCGACGTTAAACAACCAACCAACCAACCAACTTGACAGATAGCCGGGCTGATATTCCTGTATATGATAGTGAGTCATGGTGGTAGTCTTTTCAGCTTGTGTACCTGTGTTTATTTACATGCCTTTGATTACTGAATCGATGTAGGAGTCACCAAGTCTGCTGCAGTGAATAATGCACGTTGACCCATCTTGTGTTGTTGGCCAATCCCATGATGAAGGCTATGGTATATATATTTAATTAGAGAGGTAATGAGGTAAAAGCCAACTAAAAAGTATATCAGTGCTATGATAGCAAGCTAGTTTATGAGAGTACGATGGGGATATAATACCTAGGCTAATCGAGGACAGCTAGATTTAGATGAGAGGTCAAAGTGGCGCAAGTTGTACCATGTTTGTGGGGGCACGGGTGGCCCAGTCGTCTAAGGCGCCGCGATTCGCTGTGCAGAGTTGCGTCCCTTGGGCACGCCAGAAACCTATGATTGTGGGTTCGAATCTCGGTTCGCCCCGATTATGTTTCTAGGTTTGTCAGCACCATACCCGTGCTCGTGGGTTTCACCGAAGTGGTAAACGTCTTAGACCTGCATCACTTCGGGCTTTCCTCCCACATTAAGCTGACACGCCGTGATATAACTGGAATACTGTTAAAAGCGGCGTTAAACCCAACTCACTCACTCACTCACTGTACCATGTTTGTGAAGACAAGGAGCTAGGGGTAAATTTGGGATTGTCAACCGCGATCAGCGGATCATGGTACGGCTAAGGGACACAACTCTGCTCGGAGGATTTATTGCAGTGAATAATGCACAGATATCCTCCGAAACTGCATTTAAGCTTAATTGTGTTTTTTTTCTTTTTATTTGTTTAAAACTTACTTGACTCGTGGGAGAAAAACATGTTGAGTACCCAAAGAAGACGGTCAATACCTAACGTGAAGAATTGGCTACAATAATTATCTTAAGTCTGTCAGGACACAAACCTTTCACTAAGCATGCATCAGTACATTCAACTGTATGTATGTGTACATTCGAAGTGAACAGTGTGCATATGTGACAAGCTTCATCACATTGCATGCCCCCGTCGAGATCCAGGTTAGAATTAGTCTATTCAGTGAGTGAGTGAGTATGGTTTTACGCCGCTTTTGGCAATATTCCAGCAATATCATGGCGGGGGATACTGGGAATTGGTTTTGCACGTTGTACCCATATGGGGAATCAAACCCGGATCTTCGGCGTGACGAGCCGACGCTTTACCAATAGACCACCGTACGGCTCCTCGAGCTGAATGGGCATGTACACCATGATATCGAAACTCTTAACTGTTTTTTTGTTGTTATTTTTATAACTATTTACATGAACACATGTACAGATTCCAATGAGGATCACTCACTGACACACGTATCCATCTACACACTCACCTACTCACTCACTCACTCCAAACACTTACTGACATACAAGCCAGTTATTTCTCGTCATTATCTGACTAATGTAAATAACATTTGATAACATTAATGGACTGTTACCTTGCAAGTGACACACTTAGATAACAACATATCTGTCCGAATAAACCTGTCACAACGTTATAAACTGTGAACAAAGACATGGAAAAACAGCCCCTCTTAAACAAGGAACCGCCAGCCACGTCACCTACAAAGGCTGACTCCGACCCCAAGACTCCAGACAAAACCAGGTACGGGACACTCCTACTTGTGAATATCGTGACCTGTCTGTGGACTGTGGCTCAGCATCTGCATTCCCCGGTGGTCACCCAGTACCTATATGTGAGGGTCAAGGAAGAGGTGTACCCAAACGGTACGGAACCAGAGAAGCACAACGTCACCTGCTTCCAGAACAGTTCCACAGAAGGCTTCAAACTGCAGGAGAAGGCACAGCAGGTAACAAACGCCATGCAGATGCAGTTCTCGTTATCGAAATCTGGATGCGAGTTCGTTGTCAATCTATTGCTTGGCTCCTTCTCGGATTATGTAGGGAGAAGGATTCTGTTTATGGTGCCAACGATCGGCTATTTCTGCAAAAATATGATCCTTACATCGATAATATTCTGGAACTTGGATCTCAAGTTTTACTATGTTGGTGAGATATTAGAAGGAATGACCGGCGGGTCATCTCTATTTAAAATAGCCTGCTACGCGTGTGTGTCGGACAATACACCAGCTAAAGGGGTCCGTACGTTGGGGATGATAGCAGTGGATGTCACAATTGCAGTTACCGATGCGGCCATTTCATCAGTGACAGGAGTCTTCATCCAGAATACAGGATTCTTTTACCCGTCCTTGGCATCAGCGTTGATGACTGTGGTTGTTATGGTGACGATTATGTGCATTTTGTCTGACAATGTTAAACGAAAAGGAGCATCATGTGTGAATTTTCTGGCAGGGTTAAAGCATGTCGTGTCGCCCTTCGTCTCAGAAGGTTCAAAGAGAAGGAAGGCGTTGTTCTGGTTGGGCATTACCTCTTATTCCATTTTTACCCTCAGTGGCAGTACTGGGGACATTGGAAGTCTGTGGCAGCTAAACTACCCCTTATGTTGGAGCTCAGAGATGATTGGATACTACAGCATGGCTAGCACAATGTTCAATCAAGTGCTCTCCATCCCCTTAGCCAGGCTGCTCCAGAGCTGCGCCAGTGATCCAGTCATCGCTGTGTGGAGCTGTGTCGTCACTATAGCGTCCAACGTCCTGCAGGCGTTCTCCTACACCAACTGGATGATGTACGGCGTTGCCATCGTTGGATCTCTTTCGGTTTCAGTAGGGGGGGTTATCCGGTCAGTGTTGTCACAGATGACGCCTCCAGATCGACAGGGGTCTCTCATGGCGAGTTTGTCTGTTATTGGAATCGTCAGCGTTGTCTTGGGAGAGCCTCTTTTCAGTTTTATATACAGATCTACAGTGCTGGTGATGCGTGGTGCATCCTTCCTTGTTTCAGCTGGTGGCCATCTTTTATCGGCAGTTATAATCATCGTCTTTGCTGTGTTGTCATCTGGTAAGAATAAACAGGAAGTGACGTCATCATCGACTCCACAAATACCGGAAGAAGAAGGCGTACCAGCACGGAGACATATTCAGGGTAGCGAATGAACTTCCGGATGTGAGACACCAGTCGATTCTAATATTTTCCAGAACGTTGAACTTCAGGGATCAATTTACCGTCAACACTACATAGTGTCTACATACAGCCTTGTACTTGTGACGCGTGTCTTCTTTTAGTCATGTCATGAAATGACGATATAACTCACGGGCGTCTTAAAAGCCCTGACCCGTGAAGATCCGGGATAGAATAGGTCTTCAACAACCCATGCTTGCAGTAAAGGGCGACTATGCTTGTCGTAAGAGGCGACTAACGGGATCGGGTGGTCAGGCTCGCTGACTTGGTTGATGTATGTCATCGTATCCCAATTGCGTGGATCGAAGCTCATGTTATCAATGACTGGGTCGTTATGCTACTGGGTGGTCATACGAAACTCAAGTTTCGTTCGTAAGTAATTACGGGGCAGGGTTAATCTCGTAGTAACTTACTCTGCTTGTTCTGAGCTAAACTTATTAGCTAGGGCTTTTCATAATCCGTTTTTCTACTTATCCGTGGATAGCTTAGGTCAAGTACCTTATAATTTTTAAAAGTCCCTTGTCCAGTCAAAGTGACAGAGTTTGTAGTCTATTGGACTGGTTTCATATTCAGGCGATAACCAACTATTTTATTGTCCAAGGGACTTATTGTAGTGATAGGCCCCTCTGTGTTTATATCCCACTATTTCACCCAGCCTGGGTTATGCACTCATTAGAGTGTCAGTTAAATAACTCAGGTGTTAATTGATCGCAGTCGACTTAACTGGCTGTGTGTATATCTTGTCAACATCTTGTCCAAATGTTTGTTTTACCTACCCTCATTTCATTACTGTTTTACAGTTGTTTAGCTTATCCGCTTGTGTATTTTCTCTGATTTAATTAATCAGTCATCACTGTCAGTGTAAATTGGATTTTTGATCCTTCATATTGTCGTCTATCGATACAATTAGCTGACAGTAGTAGACCTGTGAACCTATCACCACGTTCTCATTATTACTTTATTCTTGTTTAATGTTTGTTTGTTTGTTTGTTGTTTAACGCCGCACTCAGCTGTATGACGGCGGTCTGTACATAATCGAGTCGGGACCAGACAATCCAGTTCCTGCAGGTATTCCTCTCGACCACCAAGACCGCCTCCGATGTCTAATGAAAGGAGGGTTGGTTGGTGGTTGTTTAACGCCGCACTCCAGCTATATGACGGCGGTCTGTAAATAATCGAGTCTGGACCAGACAATCCAGTGATTAATATCATGAGCATCGGTTCAGGCAATTGGGATACGATGACATGCATCAACCAAATCAGCGAGCATGGCCACCCGATCCCGTTCGTCACCTCTTACGACAAGCATGGGTTGCTGAAGACCTATTCTACTCCGGATCTTGTTTAATGACACCCTGGTCCCTGGAGCACAGTTCCGTGACATGGGGCAGTATTTACAATTGCCTCCAAGTCGATGTCCAGTTTTTCTGGCGCTTCTGTCCTGTGCCATACTGAAAGACATGTTGCATGTGGTGTCTCCTTAGGCAAGTGACTTTGTTCGAAATATGCCTCAGTTTACCCAGCAGAGAATGGGCACCCAGTAGGATGAAATCATAATGTGACTGTTAACCTTTTAGCACCTCACAGGCAGCTTGGATTGTATACTCCCAAGTGAGCTGAGAATGAAAATCGGGTCCACACTGATCCACCGGGTAAATAATGTCGCTATTTGAGCATGTGTTATGGTGTAGATCTGGCTCAATATATAAATATTCACAATATTATTTCATTAAATTGTCACAAAGACAAAAATCACGACCACTATGTGCTCTTGTATGAATATACAAAATTGCTTTATACAGGCAGATATATACATACAAGAAGCACTACGTTTAGCATCCTAGCAAGGACATTACTGATTGCGGCGTAAAGATATTTTTTACTAACTGAAACAAATATTTGTAGAATATGTTTTGCAAATATAAAGAAAAAAAAGAATCCTTCAGTTTTAACCCAAATATCACAAGTCCAAGAAACGAAAAACGTTTCTAAATATTCGATACGGAGATTAGCTTAATCTCTCACCTCATTAGGATAGTTTAGAAAGAGATACAACAGAAATAAAAAATATAAACAAAAACAATTGTATTAGGATATTCTTTGCTGTCAGTATCATTTTATGGGCGCTTCGACTATTGACTGCTGCAATGTTTTTTGTTTAACGCTGCACTCAGCTATATGACGGCGGTCTGTAAATAATTGAGACTGGACCAGGCAATCCAGTGATTGACATCATGAGCATCGACCCACGCAATTGGGATACAATGACATTCATCAACCAAGTCAGCGAGCCTGACCACCCGATCCCGTTAGTCGCCTCCTACGACAAGCATGGTCGCCTTTTACGGTGCAATGTTCAGCCCAGCACAGCATTTAAAATGTCACTGAGTGCGTGAGTTAGCTTTTTAACAGTGTTTCTGTTACACCACGGCGTGTCGGGGAGATGTGGGAGGAAAAACCCCTAAAAGTCACATTTCGTAGACGTTCACTACTTTGGTGAAACCCACAAGCATGGTTTTACGCCGCTTTTAGCAATATTCCAGCAATATCACGGCGGGGCACATCAAAAATAGGCTTCCCACATTGTACCTTAATTGGAACTCGAACCTGGGCCTTCGGCGTGACGAGCTAACGCTTTAACCACTTGGCTACCCCGACGCCCCGATTCCACAGGATCCATAGTAAAAGAAAAGGAAATATTGTTTAATATTACAGGGACTTGCTGAAGGAGATTTTACACAGCGTTTAGCAATATCACAGGCTTCACATATAGACCCCAAACTGGGTCTTCAGCGTAACAAGCGAACGCTTTACCCATGAGGCTAACCCACTGTCCCGGGTTCAAGAAGGGAGAATCCAAATATTCAATCATCTTCCCGAGGCGAGGGCGTTAACTGACTCTAAAAGTCCAGTTTCCATCCTTGCCCAACTTGGCTGGAATTATGGAGACATATTTTTGCTGGACTAACGAGTCTTTTCACTGTCCAATGAAAATCGCACGACGAAATCGACAACCGGTTCGTCAACTGCCGTGCAGATTTCGGTCGATTATAGTCTACCGTCAACTTAGCGTCAACAGATATTTTCCAAATCTTGTCATGTTTGTAATCAAGGTGCTCGCGTGATTTTGTGCACTTCGCGAAAAAGGGTCGTTTTATTACAATATAGATTTTGATTATCGATCAGATCGTCTTCACTGGGCGACGCTATATCTTATTTGAAGCAAATACAAGTGATATGAGAGGTGGAATCTGAGGTGAGGTTAGGTGAAATTGGGTTTAACGTCGCGTCCAAGATTATTGCACTTATATAGCGACGTGCGTGCACGTGTGTGTGTGTGTGTGGCTGCTTGTACTAGTCCGGACTGATGCCGATTTATAGTGCTAACTCACTGAGATACCATGCTGCAGTTTAACATGAATACCCCACTCAGACACAGTATTCTGACTCCGAGCCGACCAGTCCTTGTTTTAGCCCCTTAATGCCGAGCGCCAAACAGGGTAACAACAAGTACGATCTTTTAACGTCTTTTGGTATGACGCGGCCGTGGATCGAACCCCGGACCTTTCCGCTTTCAAGGCGGACGCTCTACCACTAGACCACGGAGACGGTCTGGTGGAATCTGATTGGTCAATTGGAGGGACATAGAAGGGACTCGTAATAGCCACTGCATGGTGGCGCTACGATCGAGCCCAGAAATTCCAGCCTAGTTCGGCAAGGGTGGAAACTGGACTTTAAGAGTCAGTTTACTCCCTTGCCTCGGGAAGATGATATTCAATATATACTGACGCGAAAAAGTAATTGTGCGTCATATAAAAAAAAATATAAAACAATAATTCAGAAATAAAATAGTGCATCTTTTAATACATATTCACGAAGACTTAAAGGTCGTGTTTCACAGTTTCCCTATGCATATAATTATGCATATAACGTCAGTTACATTTGACCACTTTCTAAATGACATTATGTATTCATAGCTTTCGGCCATGGAAGCCGTGCCAATTTACACTTGTCAGATGGTACACAAAGTACTTGATTTTTTTTTTCATTTTTGCGGAAGCCTCGGTGGCTGAGTGGGTTAGATCGCTGCCTCACTTTGGCAGTGTGAGTTGGAATCCCGGACGGGACCCAACCTACTAAAGTAGAGAATCTGTACTTTACTGAGAAAGTGTTATCGGTTTTAAAGTCTCTCTACGTACACACTAAACCTTGAAACGGAACACAATAACGGTTTTAGAGTATGTTACACATAATGAAAGGATAAGACTTTACACTGTTATTCTGCGTGTGGTAAAGTAATTGTTATGAACACTAAGATGTTATTGCAAATAATCGTTTCTCTCCTTTTTGAAATATTAGTATTATATTACATTTTGGTTTATGCTACAATTATATTCATTGCAATATAAATGGGTTGGTTGGTTGGTTGGTTTGTTGTTTAACGCCGCACTCAGCAATATTCCAGCTTTATGACGGCGGTCTGTAAATAATCGAGTCTGGACCAGACAATTCAGTGATTAATATCATGAGCATCGATCCACGCAATTGGGATCAATGACATGCATCAACCAAGTCAGCGAGCCTGACCACCCGATCCCGTTAGTCGCCTTTTACGACAAGCATAGTCACCTTTTACGGCAAGCATGGGTTGCTGAAGACCTATTCTACCCCGGAATCTTCACGGGGATAAGATGAATGGGAGGAGGTCGGGTAGCCTAGTGGTTAAAGCGTTCGCTCGTCACGCCGAAGACCCGGGTTCGATTCCTGACACGGGTACAATATGTTAAGCCCATTTCTGGTGTCCCCCGCCGTGTTATTGGTGGAATATTGCTAAAAGCGGCGTAAATGCATACTCATTCACTCACTCAAGATAAACGGAGAACATGTGGGGGAAGGGAAATAACTCTGCCATCTTGTTACTTTTGTGTTCGGGTTCTATGGAGGTTTCAGTTCGAAGTTCAAACCAGGTATAATTTTACTTTCATTTTTTAACAGATGAAGCTGTTGGATTTGCCAGAACCTATAATGAGTATGTCCAAAGTTATATTACGCAACGCGTAATGTATTCCTTGAAATGTGTTTAGATGACGTCATTGTATTAACCCTTTGTTTTATTTTTGTTGAATGTACCAAGAAATTTAAATGACATTGTGTTCTTCACCGGGGAATACCGGTTATTTAGTTCACCTAATCTCGTTTCTAAACATCATGCTGTCTTATTTATCAATAAAACAAAAAAATCCATACTTGTCTTGCATGAAAATAGGTCAAATGTCTACAGGAAATAAATTATCTTAATTTACTGTCTGCATGGAAATAGGTCAAATGTCTACAGGAAATAAATTATCTTAATTTACTGTCTTGCATGAAAATAGGTCAAATGTCTACAGGAAATAAATTATCTTAATTTACTGTCTGCATGGAAATAGGTCAAATGTCTACAGGAAATAAATTATCTTAATTTACTGTCTTGCATGAAAATAGGTCAAATGTCTACAGGAAATAAATTATCTTAATTTACTGTCTTGCATGAAAATAGGTCAAATGTCTACAGGAAATAAATTATCTTAATTTACTGTCTTGCATGAAAATAGGTCAGATGTCTACAGGAAATAAATTATCTTAATTTACTGTCTTGCATGAAAATAGGTCAGATGTCTACAGGAAATAAATTATCTTAATTTACTGTCTTGCATGAAAATAGGTCAAATGTCTACAGGAAATAAATTATCTTAATTTACTGTCTTGCATGAAAATAGGTCAAATGTCTACAGGAAATAAATTATCTTAATTTACTGTCTTGCATGAAAATAGGTCAAATGTCTACAGGAAATAAATTATCTTAATTTACTGTCTTGCATGAAAATAGGTCAAATGTCTACAGGAAATAAATTATCTTAATTTACTGTCTTGCATGAAAATAGGTCAGATGTCTACAGGAAATAAATTATCTTAATTTACTGTCTTGCATGAAAATAGGTCAGATGTCTACAGGAAATAAATTATCTGAATTTACTGTCTTGCATGAAAATAGGTCAGATGTCTACAGGAAATAAATTATCTGAATTTACTGTCTTGCATGAAAATAGGTCAGATGTCTACAGGAAATAAATTATCTGAATTTACTGTCTTGCATGAAAATAGGTCAGATGTCTACAGGAAATAAATTATCTTAATTTACTGTCTACATGGAAATAGGTCAAATGTCTACAGGAAATAAATTATCTTAATTTACTGTCTGCATGGAAATAGGTAAGATGTCTACAGGAAATAAATTATCTTAATTTACTGTCTACATGGAAATAGGTAAGATGTCTACAGGAAATAAATTATCTTAATTTACTGTCTACATGGAAATAGGTCAAATGTCTACAGGAAATAAATTATCTTAATTTACTGTCTGCATGGAAATAGGTAAGATGTCTACAGGAAATAAATTATCTTAATTTACTGTCTACATGGAAATAGGTAAGATGTCTACAGGAAATAAATTATCTTAATTTACTGTCTACATGGAAATAGGTCAAATGTCTACAGGAAATAAATTATCTTAATTTACTGTCTGCATGGAAATAGGTAAGATGTCTACAGGAAATAAATTATCTTAATTTACTGTCTACATGGAAATAGGTAAGATGTCTACAGGAAATAAATTATCTTAATTTACTGTCTACATGGAAATAGGTCAAATGTCTACAGGAAATAAATTATCTTAATTTACTGTCTGCATGGAAATAGGTAAGATGTCTACAGGAAATAAATTATCTTAATTTACTGTCTGCATGGAAATAGGTAAGATGTCTACAGGAAATAAATTATCTTAATTTACTGTCTACATGGAAATAGGTAAGATGTCTACAGGAAATAAATTATCTTAATTTACTGTCTACATGGAAATAGGTCAAATGTCTACAGGAAATAAATTATCTTAATTTACTGTCTACATGGAAATAGGTCAAATGTCTACAGGAAATAAATTATCTTAATTTACTGTCTGCATGGAAATAGGTAAGATGTCTACAGGAAATAAATTATCTTAATTTACTGTCTACATGGAAATAGGTAAGATGTCTACAGGAAATAAATTATCTTAATTTACTGTCTACATGGAAATAGGTCAAATGTCTACAGGAAATAAATTATCTTAATTTACTGTCTTGCATGAAAATAGGTAAGATGTCTACAGGAAATAAATTATCTTAATTTACTGTCTGCATGGAAATAGGTAAGATGTCTACAGGAAATAAATTATCTTAATTTACTGTCTGCATGGAAATAGGTAAGATGTCTACAGGAAATAAATTATCTTAATTTACTGTCTACATGGAAATAGGTAAGATGTCTACAGGAAATAAATTATCTTAATTTACTGTCTACATGGAAATAGGTCAAATGTCTACAGGAAATAAATTATCTTAATTTACTGTCTGCATGGAAATAGGTAAGATGTCTACAGGAAATAAATTATCTTAATTTACTGTCTGCATGGAAATAGGTAAGATGTCTACAGGAAATAAATTATCTTAATTTACTGTCTACATGGAAATAGGTAAGATGTCTACAGGAAATAAATTATCTTAATTTACTGTCTACATGGAAATAGGTCAAATGTCTACAGGAAATAAATTATCTTAATTTACTGTCTACATGGAAATAGGTCAAATGTCTACAGGAAATAAATTATCTTAATTTACTGTCTGCATGGAAATAGGTAAGATGTCTACAGGAAATAAATTATCTTAATTTACTGTCTACATGGAAATAGGTAAGATGTCTACAGGAAATAAATTATCTTAATTTACTGTCTACATGAAAATAGGTCAAATGTCTACAGGAAATAAATTATCTTAATTTACTGTCTGCATGGAAATAGGTAAGATGTCTACAGGAAATAAATTATCTTAATTTACTGTCTGCATGGAAATAGGTAAGATGTCTACAGGAAATAAATTATCTTAATTTACTGTCTGCATGGAAATAGGTAAGATGTCTACAGGAAATAAATTATCTTAATTTACTGTCTACATGAAAATAGGTCAAATGTCTACAGGAAATAAATTATCTTAATTTACTGTCTGCATGGAAATAGGTAAGATGTCTACAGGAAATAAATTATCTTAATTTACTGTCTGCATGGAAATAGGTAAGATGTCTACAGGAAATAAATTATCTTAATTTACTGTCTGCATGGAAATAGGTAAGATGTCTACAGGAAATAAATTATCTTAATTTACTGTCTGCATGGAAATAGGTAAGATGTCTACAGGAAATAAATTATCTTAATTTACTGTCTGCATGGAAATAGGTAAGATGTCTACAGGAAATAAATTATCTTAATTTACTGTCTGCATGGAAATAGGTAAGATGTCTACAGGAAATAAATTATCTTAATTTACTGTCTGCATGGAAATAGGTAAGATGTCTACAGGAAATAAATTATCTTAATTTACTGTCTGCATGGAAATAGGTAAGATGTCTACAGGAAATAAATTATCTTAATTTACTGTCTGCATGGAAATAGGTAAGATGTCTACAGGAAATAAATTATCTTAATTTACTGTCTGCATGGAAATAGGTAAGATGTCTACAGGAAATAAATTATCTTAATTTACTGTCTGCATGGAAATAGGTAAGATGTCTACAGGAAATAAATTATCTTAATTTACTGTCTGCATGGAAATAGGTAAGATGTCTACAGGAAATAAATTATCTTAATTTACTGTCTGCATGGAAATAGGTAAGATGTCTACAGGAAATAAATTATCTTAATTTACTGTCTGCATGGAAATAGGTAAGATGTCTACAGGAAATAAATTATCTTAATTTACTGTCTGCATGGAAATAGGTAAGATGTCTACAGGAAATAAATTATCTTAATTTACTGTCTGCATGGAAATAGGTAAGATGTCTACAGGAAATAAATTATCTTAATTTACTGTCTGCATGGAAATAGGTAAGATGTCTACAGGAAATAAATTATCTTAATTTACTGTCTGCATGGAAATAGGTAAGATGTCTACAGGAAATAAATTATCTTAATTTACTGTCTGCATGGAAATAGGTAAGATGTCTACAGGAAATAAATTATCTTAATTTACTGTCTGCATGGAAATAGGTAAGATGTCTACAGGAAATAAATTATCTTAATTTACTGTCTGCATGGAAATAGGTAAGATGTCTACAGGAAATAAATTATCTTAATTTACTGTCTGCATGGAAATAGGTAAGATGTCTACAGGAAATAAATTATCTTAATTTACTGTCTGCATGGAAATAGGTAAGATGTCTACAGGAAATAAATTATCTTAATTTACTGTCTGCATGGAAATAGGTAAGATGTCTACAGGAAATAAATTATCTTAATTTACTGTCTGCATGGAAATAGGTAAGATGTCTACAGGAAATAAATTATCTTAATTTACTGTCTGCATGGAAATAGGTAAGATGTCTACAGGAAATAAATTATCTTAATTTACTGTCTGCATGGAAATAGGTAAGATGTCTACAGGAAATAAATTATCTTAATTTACTGTCTGCATGGAAATAGGTAAGATGTCTACAGGAAATAAATTATCTTAATTTACTGTCTGCATGGAAATAGGTAAGATGTCTACAGGAAATAAATTATCTTAATTTACTGTCTGCATGGAAATAGGTAAGATGTCTACAGGAAATAAATTATCTTAATTTACTGTCTACATGGAAATAGGTAAGATGTCTACAGGAAATAAATTATCTTAATTTACTGTCTGCATGGAAATAGGTAAGATGTCTACAGGAAATAAATTATCTTAATTTACTGTCTGCATGGAAATAGGTAAGATGTCTACAGGAAATAAATTATCTTAATTTACTGTCTGCATGGAAATAGGTAAGATGTCTACAGGAAATAAATTATCTTAATTTACTGTCTGCATGGAAATAGGTAAGATGTCTACAGGAAATAAATTATCTTAATTTACTGTCTGCATGGAAATAGGTAAGATGTCTACAGGAAATAAATTATCTTAATTTACTGTCTGCATGGAAATAGGTAAGATGTCTACAGGAAATAAATTATCTTAATTTACTGTCTGCATGGAAATAGGTAAGATGTCTACAGGAAATAAATTATCTTAATTTACTGTCTGCATGGAAATAGGTAAGATGTCTACAGGAAATAAATTATCTTAATTTACTGTCTACATGGAAATAGGTAAGATGTCTACAGGAAATAAATTATCTTAATTTACTGTCTACATGGAAATAGGTAAGATGTCTACAGGAAATAAATTATCTTAATTTACTGTCTGCATGGAAATAGGTAAGATGTCTACAGGAAATAAATTATCTTAATTTACTGTCTGCATGGAAATAGGTAAGATGTCTACAGGAAATAAATTATCTTAATTTACTGTCTGCATGGAAATAGGTAAGATGTCTACAGGAAATAAATTATCTTAATTTACTGTCTGCATGGAAATAGGTAAGATGTCTACAGGAAATAAATTATCTTAATTTACTGTCTGCATGGAAATAGGTAAGATGTCTACAGGAAATAAATTATCTTAATTTACTGTCTACATGGAAATAGGTAAGATGTCTACAGGAAATAAATTATCTTAATTTACTGTCTACATGGAAATAGGTAAGATGTCTACAGGAAATAAATTATCTTAATTTACTGTCTGCATGGAAATAGGTAAGATGTCTACAGGAAATAAATTATCTTAATTTACTGTCTGCATGGAAATTGAAATGCATGAACACAAACCTCGTGTGTTCAACTAGATGTGTAACTGCAAAAGTTTAACGATCACATAAGGCAAAAGAGTCATTGGTTGAACCACAGGCCTAAACGATGTTCCCGAGGCAAGAGCGTCCACTAGCCTTTTGATCATAGTCTTGTTTGATATAGGATAGTGGACACGCTTGCCTCGGGAAGATGGGCCTCAACATAAACTGAAAATTGTCAAAACGGGTTTTCTACTCGTTTCAAGTTACAATGACAATGAAATATTGATATATATATATATATATATATATATATATATATATATATATATATATATATATATAAAATCAATATATATATATATATATATAAAATCAATATATATATATATCTATATATATATATATATATATATATATATATATGTATATATTTCGACTTAATAGAAGAAATCCTCACTTCAAAGTCGTCGGTAATTTACATTATTTGATTTGTTTGCGTGTTTCCCACAGTATCTTTATATTATCATTACTACAACTATGAAACGAGTGATTCAGTTCGTTCCTAAACGTTATCAAACAAACAAATGTGTGAAATCGCTACCATTTCTGGGATACACGTGTTCTACTGTAATAGTAGTTATGATCGTTCTGACATTCTTTATTAAGTTTTGTTTTTATTTTACTGGGAATTATATGTTTACCGTGAAATTTAACACATCTAAAAAAAATTAGTGATCGCAATGCCGAAATCAAACGGAAAATGGCGAACTATCACGAATGTGTGACATTTTACGACATCTCCAAATATGCCTTATTTGGACTTTCGTTACTCATGAGCCAACATTAGGGGCTAAATGGCTAAATGTGAAACGTAAAATTGACTTGAATCGAAATACAACATTGACTAACGTATGTCCCAAAGATTCAGATCGAATGACGATATATGATATTTAAAAGGTCCTTTGTAAAAGAGAATTTCATTGGTTCAAATGCCTCATAAATATTAATGAATAACCTTGACACGGCCAGAAATCCAATAGTAAAGCTAAATATTTCATATATTCGTATGCAGATATATTGATCAGTATTTATTCACTACAGTGTCTAAATGTTTTGTGCAAGTATCCGTTACAGAAGTCATAGGGTGGTTTTCTTACTGCCGAAGCAGTGACGTAAACTAACCAATCAGCGAAGCCGTAACAAATGGACACTACGACTTCCTGTCAGTACCACAACAAAAAGAGATTGAATGAAGATTATAACCGAAGTCGCGTGAAGATGAGCAGATTTAAAGCGTTTCTGTGCAGGGGCCTCCGCTTTAATTTCTTGCATATCAGAGGTGGAGTTCTAGAGAGTGCAACATACTCCTAGACAGTTCTCTAAACGCCAAACAAGTGTCTTGTCAGACATCTCTTCAAGTGTCCCAATTTCGTCTTATGAATCAAGTTACTCTCTTGTTCCAGCTGATCGTGTATATCTTCATGATTTCTTGCCCAGAGAGACAAAATACGAAGTTTTATTCTGTTTGTAATTTCATGACGAACTTAATCGCACCATAGACAACATATATATTTGTCACAGAGTGTGAAACACAAGCCTAAATCCATGATGGAGGTAGATCACGACCCACAGGCAAACTCGTCAGCCATGCCTGGGGTTGGAACATTGAAAAGGTCAAACAGTGCGCCAATGATTAATGCGCTCCTTCCTACTTCGAATGCAGAAACAAGGTAGATGCATTTATCATGCACAAATGTGTAACAGTAATTCAAACAGGAAATGTGACTGTATGAGTGTCAGAGCTATGAATGAGTGACCAGCATGGTACATTTGTTAAGTATTTTATTGCAGTTTTTTAAGCCAACACGTTACTGCTGTACAAGATAATAAAATCAGTATTAAACTATGTATTAATAGACAGAATGTTTAGGAACATACATTGTTGAAAAAATTTGAAAATTAATTTCATATGAAAATCATGATTTGCTGCTGAAAATAAGGCTCTGTTTCCATGACACGTTTTAAATAATATGCTGCTTTGCAATGGTATTCTGCATTAAAAAAATAAACTTGTGTCACATTTAAATATGCCTATTACCCTAAACCCCCCACCCCCAGATTGGTTTGCAGAGTATCTATACATCGCCATTTGTAGGCCTATATGAAAAATAAGAATGATAGATTTATAAGCACACTAAGTATGTTATCCTGATATATATATAACGAAGTTCAGGAAAACTCACATGTAGCAAACTGCATGTAGCGAAGTATTATTATGTTCATTTCATTTTTTTTAATCATCCCATGAGTCTGAAATCAATATGCACATTTTATGTTTTTAAGAAGTTTAAACACGTTCTATTCCTTGCTGTATAAGGTAATTACTGCAATTCTCTCCCATGCCCAAAGGGAAGTAACTCAGTGTGCATGAACTGGAGTAGCCTCAGCAGACCATGTTCTGTAAATAGAGGAACCACCTCTGGGGCCTGGTTGATAGTCTCTGTTCGGAGAGCAGAAGGTTAGGTTAGATCATTGGCAGTGTCATACTAATAGACAGTAAAATATTAACTTGTTACACAGCCTGGCGCTCGGTATTAGGGGGCTAAAAGAACGACTGGTCGGCTCGGATGCCGTACGCTGTGTCGGAGTGGGGTATCCTTGTTAAACTGTGGCATGGTATCTCATCAGGGTAGCACGATAAAACCATAAGCCAGGTACTTAACTAGTACATGTGGCCACACATGCATGCACATTGCTAAGTAAGTGTAATGATCTTGACTAGGACGTTAAACCACATTTACTGGTGTATGGGAATGTTTGTATAAACAGGAATGTGATGTCAAAATTTCTTTTGTATTCATAATCATTAGTGGTCGGACAAGACACAAGTGCTTCAGTAGATCTCCATTTTTTACTTCCCAATACACGTATCGATCAACACAAGTAAACAATATTGATTCTTACTTTCAATAATTCTTATGCCAAACAAACATCCATTAGTTGTGAAAGCGTAAATATTTTCATCCATTGTGTAATAATTGATATTCCCAACTGTAAGTCATCAATGTGGCAGGTATTTAGCCATCCTGTCTGGTAGGGCTGTGTATTGACCTGGATTTTGTATTGCGATATATTGCCATACTTTAAACTGTATTGCGATACGTATTGCAATATATTGCCAATTAACATTTTGTATCCCAGCAACGATCAAGGGAGATAATAAGGTCACATGGAAGCGCGAGCTCCTTCCCAGCGAGTGACACCTTCGTATACTCTCAGTATAGAGAGATCCGTGGAGTGGCTATCGCTGTGAGGAGCTTGATAGTCGCGATGTGTACATGCTAATTGATATAAAGATCGTCAAGGGAAAGTTGTATCAGAAAGATACTATTTTCCATCTCCATATCGATTAGGAACACATAGATATACTTATATATATTTGCCCAAATATATCGCTACATTTACAAAAGTATCGCAATACGTATTGCTGAACATTTGCTCCACAATAACGGTGTACTGGTAATAACGCACACCCTATCTGTCTAGATGAAAAATATTGTGTAAGTTCGACAGAAAGGAGCACATGCAAGTAACGTGATACGTTTTGGATTGTGAGCAAGGTATCATGATACGTATCAGATTGTGAGCATGGTGTCGTGATACGTATCAGATTGTGAGCATGGTGTCGTGATACGTATCAGATTGTGAGCATGGTATAATGATACGTATCAGATTGTGAGCATGGTGTCGTGATACGTATCAGATTGTGAGCATGGTATTGTGATACGTATCAGATTGTGAGCATGGTGTCGTGATAGGTATCAGATTGTGAGCATGGTATTGTGATACGTATCAGATTGTGAGCATGGTATTGTGATACGTATTAGATTGTGAGCATGGTATTGTGATACGTATCAGATTGTGAGCATGGTGTCGTGATACGTATCAGATTGTGAGCATGGTGTCGTGATACGTATCAGATTGTGAGCATGGTATAATGATACGTAACAGATTGTGAGCATGGTGTCGTGATACGTATCAGATTGTGAACATGGTGTCATGATATGTATCAGATTGGGAACATGTTTCTAGGTTTTTCAGCACCATACCCGTGCCAAAGTGGTAACTGTCTGCGATGTGCATCACTTCGGGCTTTCCCCCTACATTAAGCTGGACCCGTGAAGATTCCAGGGTACTATAGGTCTTAAGTAACCCATACTTGCCGTAAAAGGCGACTATGCTTGTCGTAAGAGGCAACTAACGGGATCGGGTGGTCATGCTCGCTGACTTGTTGATACATGTCATCGATCCCAATTGCATGGATCGATGCTCATGATTTCAATTACTGGATTGTCTGGTCCAGACTCGATTATTTACAGACCGCCGTCATATAGCTGAAATATTGCTGAGTGCGGCGTTAAACAACAAACCAACCCACATTAAACTGACACGCCGTGATTTAACTGGAATGCAGTTCAAAGTGGCATTAAACCCAACTCACTCACTCTGCATGTAACTCATCACCATCATGATCTTCATCATTGTTACTTTCTGCTGCAGCACTTCCACATTCAAGTCAACAGAATCATCAAGGATTCGGCGGTTCAGTTCCAGCAACATGTCCCTGTCGTCCTTATCGGTGAGTAGATCAGGTCATTGAGGCTTAAAAACTAAATAAAAGAATGGTTCTCAGGCTATGGTTATTTTTAAAATAAAGTGTGGGCGGGCGGTTTGTTTGTTTTCTTTTTTTTGAGGGGTTGTTCAAACTAGTATGTAACCAAATAAACAGTTGTGACCAGTCAACATAGGAAAGGCTTCCCTACGTAAATGTATTCCTTGATGAATAAAATACTGAAATACAGCATTTGACTACCGTTGGAATATTAGTTATACTTTTGGGTGATGGTCCGCCCTAAGTCTTTCAATACACTTGTACGTACTGGACACACATTTCTGAGTTGTGTAAAACCCTGTCAATGTTTAGTCACTTCGGAATTTAGGAAAATAAGAACAGTAAAAGAAATCTTAATTTTACGCAAAACAACAATATTTCCCTTGCTAAGAGCACTTTGTTTGGAATCCTAGATAAATGTTTGCTTCATATATTTCATCATGTCAGATATCCAAAACATGTAAATACTAGAAAGAAGTATGGCTAGTCAGCAGCCATATAAATATGTTTGACAATTTTCATATGAATTTGAGACATGCTTCAATAACTCTAAAATTTGTCTTTTCAACTGGGCCAAAATAGACCCATCTTCCCGAGGCAAGAGAGTTAACTGACTTTTAAAGTCCAGTTTCCACCCTTGCCGAACTAGGCTGGAATTACTGGGCTCGATCGAGCGCCACCAGTGGCTATTACCAGTTATGTTCCATCTAAGCCTCTCCTATGGACCAATCAGATTCCACCTCTTGTGTCTCTTGCGTTTGCTTCACACAAAATGGTGGCGCTGAGTCAGGACAATCTGATCAATGATCAAGATCTATATTGTGATAAAACGGGTCTTACATCGCTAAATGCATCAAATCACGTGAGCACCTTGATTAAAAATGTGAAAAGGTTTGGAAAATATCTGCTGACTACGAGTTGGTGGTGCACATGCTTTGCAAATCCTGCAATCGACCGAAATGTGCACGACAGTTTACGAACCGGATTTCGATTTCGTTGCGCGTTTTTGATTGGACTATGCATAGACTCGTTAGTCCAGCCAAAATATAACTCCATAATACCAGCCTACTTCGGCAAGGGTGGAAACTGCACTTTTATAGTCAGTTAACTCTCTTGCCTTGGGGAGATGAAATAGACCCTGATGCTTCTTCGTCTCTTTGTTCATGTATTTATGTTGTTTCAGACACCTTTGAGAGTCCCCGATCGGATAAATCAGATCAAGATTGAGGAGAGTCATATACCTGACCGAGAAGCTGCTCATGAGAGGTGGGTAGGAGAAAAAGCAAAAATAATTTTACTTAACTAAGAGTCACCAGCCAACTTCTTGTTACCCTGCCTGGCGCTCGTTATTAAGGGGCTTTAACATGGACTGGTCTGCTTGGAGTAAGTGTGATGTGTCCTTGTTGAGTATCCATGTTAAACTGTGGCATGGTATCTCGGTGTGCTAGCACTATAACACCGCCATTAGTTTGGACTAGTACAATCAGCTACCCGTGAAGGTCCGGGGTAGAATAGGTCTTCAGCAACCCATGCTTGTCTCTCCCGTGAAGGTCCAGGGTAGAACAGGTCTTCAGCAACCCATGCTTGTCTCTCCCGTGAAGATCCGGGGTAGAATAGGTCTTCAGCAACCCATGCTTGTCTCTCCCGTGAAGGTCTGGGGTAGAATAGGTCTTCAGCAACCCATGCTTGTCTCTCCCGTGAAGATCCGGGGTAGAATAGGTCTTCAGCAACCCATGCTTGTCTCTCCCGTGAAGGTCCGGGGTAGAATAGGTCTTCAGCAACCCATGCTTGTCTCTCCCGTGAAGATCCAGGGTAGAATAGGTCTTCAGCAACCCATGCTTGCTGTAAGGGGCGACTCTGCTTGTCGTAAGAGGCGACTAACAGGATCGGGTGGTCAGACTTGATGACTTGGTTGATGCATGTCATCACATCCAAATTGAGTGGATCGATGCTCATGATGCCAGTCACTGGATTGTCTGGTCCATACTTCATTATTTACAGACAGCCGTCATATAGCTGGAATATTGTTGAGTGTGGCGTTAAACAACAAACAAAGAACAAGCAGCCACACACTCACACATGCATGGATGTTGCTATATGAGTGCAATACAATGTTAACCCAATTTCACCTCACCCTCTTCTATGATCATTATTTGGATTATTTAGTGGTAATAGTGAATGGTACAAAGTAATTCACTTTCAGTTATGTGTAGATAACCATAATCAATGTTTGTCCTACATCTGTATTCTGATTTATTCCAGGGAAATGAGGAACCAAATGCAGATCTCAACATCTTGGGATGGATTCAATTTGGTATGTCCATCAAATGTGAGCCTAAAACATATTCTCATCATTCTTCAGTTGTCTTTGAACCAATATTGAAATACCCTCTGGGGATTTGACTGCAGGATTGCTCGGAGAATGAAATAACTGGTAATTTTTCTGTCGGACTGCATGAAATTTTCCTCCACCTACACGACTGTCTGGCAGAAAATTTTAAGACTACTTACAAATTCAGTTTTATTCCTATTTATTATAGCCATCATCTGGACTGTCTGTCAATACGCCTGTCTGTATTTTATTTACGGAGCCTAACTTGAAAACCTTGAAAGAATTTTCATCCAAACTTGATACATGCATTCACCAGGGGCTGAAGTGGTGCCTTTTGCTATTGTAGTGGCCGACCAGGTCAATTTGTCATCTTCTGTTATATTCAAGTAGTGTTGAGCATTATTTCAACTTAGTCAAGACTCGATTTGTGTCATATTTTCTGCAATGTTTCAATATTTATAAAGCGGGCAGGTAACTTGAAAGATGGGCAGGCACCCCTTATCCGTCACCTGCCCTTCTGTCTTGTGGGTAGGGGTGTCACGATAAATCGAAATATCGATATATTGCCATTGGCAAGCACTTTTAAGTCAATAAATCGATTGTTAAATCAGTTTCTGATCAATAGTACCTATTTCAGTTAGGAATATTGATAGTTTCTATTGTATTTACCATATCAATAAAATACATGCGATGCTGTTCAAATTTGTTTTTCTTTTGATCATGAGTGGTAGTAATTTACACATAGTAATGTGGAAGTTTCTTTTTCTTAAATTATTAGGGTAAAGAAAAAACAAATCAGTCATATCTCAAACTTTACTTTTTATTTGTTGTTATGGTTATCACATTCAAAGGAAACTTCAGTTCCAAGGTTTAATTCAACTCTAAAATCCATCTAAAATGATACACTGAAAACTATCTATATTTATCGCAAAAGTTGCTAGCAATATCAATAGTTATCGCAATAGTTTCTTTCACTATCAATAGTTATCGCAATAGTGATTTCCAGTACCGATAGTCAACCCTACTTGTGGGCTTTTAAAATGATTTCAAACACTGGGATTGCTAAAGCCATCATTAAACGATCCTCACAGTGTGTCTCGGGTGCCACAGTTGGGTCACGGGTTGGAAACACCAGATTCAGCCCTGATTTGTTTCTAGGTTTGTCAGCACCATACCAGTGCTTGCGAGTTTCATCAAAGTGGTAAAAGTCTGAGACCTGCATCACTTCAAGCTTTCCTCCCACAAGAAACTGACACGCCGTGATAAAACTGAAATACAGTTCAATGTGATGATAAGCCGAACATGCTCACACTTGCCTGAATGGTCTTCAGCATCCCATGCTTGCTTAAAAGGCGACTAACAGGATCGGGTGGTCAGACTTGCTGACTTGGTTGATGCATGTCATCGTAACCCAATTGATTGGATCTATGTTCATGTCAATCACTGGATTGTCTGGTCCAGACTCAATTATTTACAGACCGCCATCATATAGCTGCAATATTGCTGAGTGTGGCATTAGAAAAACAAACAAATCTTGAATCTGGCAAGGGCATCGCATAACAAGACAAATCCACAGTTATGTTTTAAAGCATTATCTGATTTCTAAGTGTGCTGCTAAATCACTGTGAACTTCTCCGTGCCACTGACACATTACTATGAGGAGTTTCACGACATGAGCTGGGAAACTTGTAACATGGGCATTGTCACTGACACATTACTATGAGGAGTTTCACGACATGAGCTGGGAAACTTGTAACATGGGCATTGTCACTGACACATTACTATGAGGAGTTTCACGACCTGAGCTGGGAAACTTGTAACATGGGCATTGTCACTGACACATTACTATGAGGAGTTTCACGACATGAGCTGGGAAACTTGTAACATGGGCATTGTCACTGACACATTACTATGAGGAGTTTCACGACATGAGCTGGGAAACTTGTAACATGGGCATTGTCACTGACACATTACTATGAGGAGTTTCACGACATGAGCTGGGAAACTTGTAACTTGGGCATTGTCACTGACACATTACTATGAGGAGTTTCACGACCTGAGCTGGGAAACTTGTAACATGGGCATTGTCACTGACACATTACTATGAGGAGTTTCACGACATGAGCTGGGAAACTTGTAACATGGGCATTGTCACTGACACATTACTATGAGGAGTTTCACGACATGAGCTGGGAAACTTGTAACATGGGCATTGCCACTGACACATTACTATGAGGAGTTTCACGACCTGAGCTGGGAAACTTGTAACATGGGCATTGTCACTGACACATTACTATGAGGAGTTTCACGACATGAGCTGGGAAACTTGTAACTTGGGCATTGTCACTGACACATTACTATGAGGAGTTTCACGACATGAGCTGGGAAACTTGTAACATGGGCATTGTCACTGACACATTACTATGAGGAGTTTCACGACATGAGCTGGGAAACTTGTAACTTGGGCATTGTCACTGACACATTACTATGAGGAGTTTCACGACCTGAGCTGGGAAACTTGTAACATGGGCATTGTCACTGACACATTACTATGAGGAGTTTCACGACCTGAGCTGGGAAACTTGTAACATGGGCATTGTCACTGACACATTACTATGAGGAGTTTCACGACCTGAGCTGGGAAACTTGTAACATGGGCATTGTCACTGACACATTACTATGAGGAGTTTCACGACCTGAGCTGGGAAACTTGTAACTTGGGCATTGTCACTGACATGCAGAGCTCCAGATAAGCAGCATATCTGCGTGAAATATGCATCAGAAATGCAGAAATACGCAGTAAAATAAAATCCAAGCGTATCAAATACGCAACGAACATAAAAGATACGCTACAAAAATAAAACTTGTGCGTATCATCAAAATATTGTGAAGTAACCCTGCGTATTCGATCAGCAAATCGGCAACTTATTTTGAAATTATAAACTGGCATTCCGTCAACCTTGCCAAACTCCACGATGACAGTTACATCATGATCATTTGCCATCACACTTTCTTGTGGAAGTATCGCGGTATTTTTGAGTCCTATGAAGCTCTCGAACCCACACGACACCAGTTTGCAGGGACTAGATGAAGAGTGTTTTTAAATATTTAACTAAAATACCCACATGTGTAAAAACTAGTGGGTAACAGAAATTTGAATACCCAGATAGAATAGTCTGAATTACTGATACCCAATGATTTTTAAATCCATGGGTAAAATACTCACAACACCCAAAGCTTATCTGGAGCTCTGGGTGCCGTTGTACAAAACAACCTTGGCACTATGACTGTCTATGTTAAGGTATAGGGGTTACAGTTACCTTAGCGCTAAGATCACTTTGTACATCGGCTCCCTAGACATTAGCTAAAGACTTGGGGCAGCATATCGGCCTCTGAACAGGTCCAGGTATAACAGTCCTCCTGTATGTGTTTCAGGTGGAGGGTGAGATGTTAGCGGAGCAGACTCAGCGACGCCCACGCTCGTTCAGCGAGTCCCTCCACATCATGACATCACCTAGTCTACTCTGTGGGTCCCCCTCGCCCACCAGACTTGGGAAGGTAGTTCTTTGTTTCTTTGTATGTGTGTTTTTCGTTGTTTATCGGTGAACTCATCGGTATTCCAGTTATATGATGGCGTTCTGTACATAATTGAGTCTGAACCGAGAAATTCATTGATTGCAGGGCTCGGAAAACAAACTTAGACAGTCAGTCTGAATGAAACATAATAAACAAAGTATAATTAACTTTGATTGGATAAGGGCAGGTTGCACTTGTGATATCAGCCAATCAGAAGCATGGAAACATAAGTCCTCGCCTAGTTACACAAGTACTGACAAGTAGCATTATCAACTTCTCGGATAATGAATTTGAGATTCAAGTCATCAGCTTGGAAAAAATGAATATTTCTGTGTTTAACAAAGCCGTTGTGAGGACTGTGTGTGTACTGAATCAACTGACCGGAATATCAGACACTAAGTTCATTAGTCAAAGTTGTGTTGGCACTTGAGACCTGTCCAAGTTTTTAGATAAATATCATTTTTACTTTCTTGAAAGTGTGAAAACAGTTTTTCTTGTTGGTTAACAATTTGAGTTCTTATCGTGTTGAAGTACAGTTTGATATGAACTGGGCAGTGTGAGCTGTTCATTTTTGACAGCTAACTTGAGTTGAATGAAAATATCAAAATGTATAAGTTTTTTTTTTTTCAGCAATGCTTCTCTCCATCAATGCAGATTCCGATACGGAACCACTCGTTTACACCCTCACCTAGTCCAAGTCCTACAAGAAAGTCATTTATGAGGTATGTCTACGTTAACATGGTTAATGTGTGGAGTGGGGGCACGGGTGGCTCTGTCGTCTAAGGCGCCGTGATTTGCTGTGGTCCCTTGGGCACGCCAGAAACCTATGATTGTGGGTTCGAATCCCGGTTCGCCCCGAATATGTTTCTAGGTTTGTCAGCACCATACCCGTGCTCGTGGGTTTCACTGAAGTGGTAAACGTCTGAGACCTACATCACTTCGGGCTTTCCTCCCACATTAAGCTGACACGCCGCGATATAACTGGAATACTGTTAAAAGCGGTGTTAATCCCAACTCACTCACTCACTCACTCACTAATGTGTGGAGTGGCAGCTTTGGGTCACGCATACCGGTTACCCCTCCACATTATTATTCTTCCTCATCTACACATGTCGGTGTTCAATGTTAAACAGGAAGTCAAGGATGTAAAATGTTTAAGGTTTAGGGGCTCCTGGACAGGCCTTGATTTAGCTATATAAAACATGCACCAGTGCAACTTGTTCTTGAATAGTGCAGCCTCATACAGTCAAGTCTTGTTAATCCGACACTTGTTAATCCGACAGTCAGCTTTATCCGACACTAATGATGGGAACCAGTTTAATCAATGCTATTTACATCTGTTTATCCAACAGTCTCACACTCTGACTCTGACACAGCTCATTTGCAATGAATTACCGAAATCATTCACTAATCAGTCTCATTAATCCGACACAGTGATCAGCGTACTCCATGGTTATCTGCCCGTCAGTACACAGCTCATGTTTTGATGCGAGACAAGTCAGCTTGAAGCTGCATATTACAACGTCTGCAGAGATAAACTTTGCTTAACAATTAATGCTTTAAATAATGAAAAATGGATTATTCACATGCTTAGATTACCTCTTTCTCATTAAAATCAGATACAAGTTTTCGCTATCGCCGAGGACATCCTATTACAGGTCATGTCAGAAGAACCTCTCGCAAACTATGACCGACGAACGTTGGTACTACTTAATTTTGTTTATCCGACATTCTCATTAATCCAACATAATCATAAGCAACCAGCCATGTCGGATTAACAGTGTTCATATTTTCACAGCTCATGTTTTGATGCGAGACGAGTCGGCTGGAAGCTGCATATTACAACAGCTGCAGAGATGCACTTGCTTAACAATAAGCAATTAATGCTTGCATTCAACTAAACAGGATAAATCACATGCTTAGATTAACTCAATCTCATTAAAATCAGATACAAGTTTTCGATACCACTGAAGATATCCCATTACAGGTCACTTTAGAACAACCTTTTTGTGAACTTTGACCAAACAATGAAATGACAAACAGGAAATTGACATTAGCCACTAAGAAAGCTGCTTTCTTGAGCTTTGCGACACCAGTTTCAAACTGGCGACTTCCATTCCAGACTATGCTTTTTAAGGTATTTTAAATCAGTCGTACAGTCTGTCACAGTTGTTTTGTGTTAAGCTTCAGATGTTGCATGTTTAGAAAACATATTCCGCTAACAGTGTAACATAACATTATGAATATTTCATTTTTCATTTGTTTGTTACAAGGTGTTTGTATCGTAATCTATCTAGAAATCTAGGACGCCTAAGGGACAGAACTCGGTTCAAAGTTTGGTGCCCCAAACAATTTGACTGAACTTGTCCACTCGGCAATATCCTTGTTTGTTTGTTTGTTTGTTTGTTTGTTTGTTTGTTTGTTTGTTTGTTTGTTTGTTTGTTTGTTGTTTAACACCACATTCAGCGATATTCCCATCAGGTACTCTATTACAAGATGTAACCAAACAGTTCTGTTTTACAGGAGCCTGAGTCCCATTGCTGTACGACCGAGTCCACTAGGGAAACGCAAACGTGAGTATCTCGAGTTTTGTAAGGAACAGGAGCTCTCTAACCAAAACACAGACTCCACATTTCTAATGCCATGTATATCACTGAGAGGCTGTCTACTGGCATGTATATATCACCTATACAGATACATGTATATCACTGACAGGCTGTCTACTGGCATGTATATATCACCTATACAGATACATGTATATCACTGAGAGGCTGTCTACTGGCATGTATATATCACCTATACAGATACATGTATATCACTGACAGGCTGTCCACTGCCATGTATATATCACCTATACACATACATGTATATCACTGACAGGCTGTCTACTGGCATGTATATATCACCCATACAGATACAAGTATATCACTGACAGGCTGTCTACTGCCATGTATATATCACCTATACACATACATGTACATCACTGACAGGCTGTCTTCTGCCATGTATATATCACCTATACAGATACATGTATATCACTGACAGGCTGTCTACGGCCATGTATATATCACCTAAACAGATACATGTATATCACTGACAGGCTGTCTACTGCCATGTATATATCACCCATACAGATACATGTATATCACTGACAGACTGTCTACTGCCATGTATATATCACCTATACAGATACATGTATATCACTGACAGGCTGTCTACGGCCATGTATATATCACCTATACAGATACATGTATATCACTGACAGGCTGTCTACTGCCATGTATATATCACCCATACAGATACATGTATATCACTGACAGGCTGTCTACTGCCATGTATATATCACCTATACAGATACATGTTTATCACTGACAGGCTGTCTACTGTCATGTATATATCACCTATACATATACATGTATATCACTGACAGGCTGTCCACTGCCATGTATTTCAGTGGAGTCCGACAACAGCGACAGGTTTGAGTATTTGAGTCCTCCAAAGAAGTTCCACACAGGACCCAGTACACCTGACAGAATCATCCCCCACCCACTAGCACACAGGTGAGTTAGATGCCACACCCACTAGCACACAGGGGAGTCAGGTGCCTTTTATATATCTAAGTCTTGATACCCCTATGCATGCAGTTTCCATATGAATTAATGACAGTCGTTGATGATAACAGTAGTAGGTCACAGTGAATAACTTACAGACTGCAAATTATGGCAATTTATGTCAATAAACTGGACATGTCCTTATATAGAAATTGCATAGAATTCCTAGAGGAATGTCATAAAAACATGTTAGACCGGACGTGTATTATTTCTGGGGGGGTATGGAACTGTAAGGGAAGTGCTGCTTCTATTTTGCATTTTGTGGGTTTTACCTAAAAAAATCAACTAAACATTTGATCATGGTACTGTTCACACTTATCCGCCTACTTTTTATGATACCATTCAGAATTCGGAAATTAATTTGTATTTTCAATAGTCTGCAAAATTATTGACTTGCCATTTTGGTAGTCCACAAAGACGTGTCACTATAAAATGTCACTGAAGTTTACTGCTCAGACATAAGATGCTTTGATTCCGCTTTCTTCCTTTAGCCATTCTTACTCATTAAGTAATTTCAAGTCTTTTTGTCGATGAATGTTGAATCTTTGTTTCATATTTTCATCTAAAACAACTTGTGGTAGCAATCCTATTATATTTGCTTGTTGTTTTCAGCATATCATCTAGTAGCTTAGAAGACCACAGTCCAGAGCAGACAGTTCCGCGCGGGCCCGGGGCCGTGATCGATCAGTCACACCCGTCAAAGACACACATGTTCGGCTTCATGCCTCTCAGAGACTCACACGACATACACATGACAGACTCGGAGGCGTCAGACATCACAGAGTCTGTTGATATATCGGATTCTCCGGCGCCAGTCATGACAAACCATAGCAACCCCAGTGCCACTGGATTTACACCGATAAAACAGACCCACGTTTAACCATGCTACGTTGTCGGCAACACAGACTGTAGGTTTGTTCTCAGCAAGGTTATTTTGAGACATTGTTTTCAAAGACAGATGAAACCTTTTTAGATTAAATTCAACCAAATTTCCACTTTTGTTAAGTTTTTAAAGATATTTTTGTATGTGTGACTTCATTATGTTGAATTGATACTTAATCAATTTGGAAATTTGAAAATTTTATAATTCACTTGGATATTGTTTGAAGTGTCAATGGAGAATGTTGATCTATGTGACTTGAATGAAGCAGTGCTTTGTATTGTTTGTGAGCAAAACAATACAACAAGGTTGTTGGAATCATCAAGTCAGCGTGGTTGAAAAAAGGGAGAGAACTGAATAGTTTACTGATGGCAGCCAGAGTTACCTCCCTTTGAACTTGTTTTGATTTTGCAAGTGCTAAGCCAATTGTTTGTCTTTGTTCTTGATCAGTAATGTAGATGATGCTTATGATGTTTGTTGGTAGTGTTTAACATAAGCAGGGTTGTTTACAAAAGTAAATATGTTTGTAATGTTTATTTAGGTGTTTTCTTCAGATTGGATTTTGTCCCTTGTCAAGGGAAATGCCAAGCTCCTCACGAGGACAACCTGTTCAGGAGCTCTCAATACTATTACTGCTACCAGTCGCTGTGCTCAGAGGGCCACAACCATTGTTAGAAATTGGCACAAGTCATATAGTACTTGCCAAACTGCCCAATAGTTAAGGTATCGTAAGGACTAGTAGAAATTTGCCTTTTTAAAGGGTTTTGCTATATGTTACTATAATGAAATTCTCAGAGACAGACACAAAATCAACACGTCTTTACATTTTGGGTTGGAAGGCAAAATTGGAAACGTCTTGAAATGAAGTGGCACTGGTGACAGCGATAATATCGGGGGAGGAATGATGGTGTCATGTGCTGGAATGGAGCTTGGTAAAATGCATTTTTCACACCCGGACTTCTATTTGTTTTGCATAGGGCTCACTGAGAAGAGATTACTGTATATATCGTGCAATCCTGTCCCATGTCTGTCATGGTCATGGTCTGTGTAAATTTGCTGTAGTTATTATTTCTGTGAAATAGTTCATAACGGATGGATACACACTGAGATATGCACATTGTACAATGATATTTCAGATCAGTGGATAGTGACCCTTGGCCCTTGGATTCTTGTCAGAGATTGAATGTTTTTTGGTCACTGTCTCAAAGCTTACACTTTTTCTTCTGTGAAATAACGAGTGTTGTTATTGTCACAATGCATTTCATGACATCCTTGCTGGAAAAGGGAAAACAAATATTTTGGGGTGTAAAACTTAAGGCAAAATAATATTTTTTTCCAGGATTCAGGGACAAACTGTTTTGTTTGTGTGTAGAAAACCCCCAGAATGTCAAATGATGAATCCTGAATACAATATTAGTTCTAAAATAAATCTATGAAAATTTTACGGGGTACGGGTGGCCCAGTCACCTAAGGCGCTGCAGTTTGCTGTGCAGAGTTGCATCCCTTGGAAGTACCAGAAACCTGTGTTTGAGGAGTCAAATCGGGGTTATCCCTGATTAAGTTTGTCAGCAGTATCACAGTACTCATGGGTTTCACCATGGGTTAAACGTCAGAGACCTGCATCACTGAACCTTTATGGTCGGTTAGGGGTCACGGGTGGCCCAGTCGTCTAAGGTGCCGCGATTCGCTGTGCAGAGTTGCGTCCCTTGGGCACGCCAGAAACCTATGATTGTGGGTTCGAATCTCGGTTCGCCCCGATTATGTTTCTAGGTTTGTCAGCACCATACCCGTGCTCGTGGGTTTCACCGAAGTTGTAAATGTCTGAGACCTGCATCACTTCGGGCTTTCCTCCCACATTAAGCTGACACGCCGCGATATAACTGGAATACTGTTAAAAGCGGCGTTAAACCAAACTCACTCAGTCACTATGGTCGGTTAACTTGGAAGATGTTGTGACAGATTCAGGTACATACTGACCGAATACACTTATACTGTGACAAAACAGCGTTTTATATTTTAGTAGACAAAGAATGAACTTATTTTTGAAAATATAGTTACTTAGCTGGTGTTTCATGATGTCAATGCTGCAAAGGTGCAAGTTTTGAACGGTATTGAAAATATTAACTTTAGTTCTAAACACTATAATTCTGGACTGATACCCTTTAGTCCAGTGTCCAAGGACACGTAACCTCTGTATGTGTAAGCTGAAATGGTGATGAAAGTGTATGTTGAATGTAACCAAAGAAAGATGATGCATGGGTCAAGTTACCATGGTTACCTAACCAGAGTTTTTTATCCGATCTTTTATAAAACTTGAAATAGAAACCTATTACATACCCTTTTAGTCAAAGAAGGAGAATATAATTCAATATGCAAATATTTAATCATGTTATTATTAAATTGAATGCCAATATTTTTGGTAACCATGGTAACAGGACCCAAACACTGTGTTGGTCCCACGCATATATATATATATATATTGAGGTTTGTCAGAAATAAGATAAATATTATTCCATATTTTGCATGTAAATGTATTTACTGTACATAGTGTCGGTACATGCTTGGAGTTGTCTTTGTGATAATGTGTATCAACTCTTTCTCCACTCCAGAATAGGAATGTTTATGAAGTGTCTGTGAGATACCCAGTGCAGCGTGTTGTCTCTTCGGTGGTATCTGTAGACAGAGGGAGGCTTGTCAGTCCCAGCTGCAGTCCGCTGGCATAAACGTCTAAGGAATTTTTTTTGTATATTCTGCAACTTTTGTAATTCTGTTCACAATCCGGCACATTTTTAGGCTTAGTTTTCATGAATTTCATGGGTTTTTTTTATCTCTCTGACTTGTGATAGGCATTTTTCTACTAAACTTGTCCACGGCTAGAACAGCTTATCGAATTGAATCTGGAAATCACTTGTGTAAACATACACACATGCACGTTCGGTAACCAATTGTACAAATGTCAACTTCCCTTCAAAATGAAATCAGGTTAATATTTTCTTTTAACCAGTTCTCAAAACGTAAAATATTTGTAAATTCCTTTTTGTATAAGACAAACAGCTGAAACATATATTCATAAGGATTTATTTAATGCGATGCATAATTCATATTATGTCTCCATTTCAGTAAGTCTGTGAAACTTTTACTCGTTAAAAAACAGCTGTCGACTTGCGTGTATGAAATTTGCAGCAGAAAAAAGGCAAAGTTCTGCACAAAAAGTGATCTATTTTCTGCAAGATAAGTCTGTTTCTGCACCAAATGGGTGTTTCCTCCAAATATTCCGTGAACTCTGAATACAGCAGGGACTAGCTTATGTTTGATACAAAACACACAGTACTTACACCTCATTTCTATTTGTGAGACAGATGGTTTTTCGATAAAAAATATCCAAAACAAGCAAGTGACGTGTTCAACGAAGAGCACTTTATGAACTTTGGTTTAGGAATTTGTAACCAGTAGACCTATTGATTATTATCAACCTGCATTTACTTTTAAAGCTCTGAATTTTATATTTCATATTTTCTCTTCTTTCCTGCAATTGGAACAAGATATTAACTTGACCTGACTTTGGCGTGAATTAGAAATTATCATTCAAAGTTGTTTTTTTTTTCTGAAATTGCAGGAATTATGATGTCTTGAACAGGCTGTTTTTCATGTATATCAACCAAAGAATACTAAATGACTTTTATTGTAGTGATACTTTGATGTTTGTTGTTAGGGTTGGTAAAGATCTCATCAAGAACCTCAGTCATGGGGACCCTGAGTAAATTCAGACACCTCAAATGTGAGGTATTGGGCCAGGCTTACCCATCTGGACACTGAGTACAAGTTAGCTGGTGTGGAATTTTAGAATCTTCTCATTTAGTGATCGCATCCATGATGTTTTGCTTTCTTCATCATCGTACTGACAGTATGATTTGTCACTGCAGGGACAGATATGAACTTGTCTAGGGGGGCCCAGGGCCCATCAAGATGTTAAGATGAAAGGAACAGCTGACCTGCTTCAGCTGCAGAGAAATAAGTGATGTCATTTCATTGGGACTTCATGGTTAGCCAGTTTGGGAGGATAAATGTTGATACATGCTGACATATGTATATACTACTCAAAAGAAGTTGAAGATCATCCAATTCTTTCAGATGACTAGAGTTAATCTGTTTTTCTATGTATGAGTTTCAATTGTGCAAAAGATCCGGGTTAGAATAGTCCCTCCGCAACCCCACAAGCATACTACTGTGCAATATGGTTCTGGATTGTCCTGAAGGAATTCACCTGCTGCTGATGGTGGTTTAGAGATGGCATTTGTCTGTCACTACTGCTGTGTACTTAAATGATAGAGAGGATACACTTCTTGGGCAATGAGATGAAAGATTTGGGTTTTTGTTTTGTTTTTAAAACAACACAACCTTTTTTTTATTAAAGTAATTGATTCAGCAATTATCTTAAAAATGTCAGTAGAGGTCTTTGTTGATTTTTATGTTGAAACTCATATATTTAATTTCAAATCGAACATTTTTGTTGAAAGAATATCTCAATAAGGCTTAAAAAAATAAAAGAATTGGTTCTCAGGCAACGGCTTTTGAAAATATAGTGTGGGCAGGCGGTGTCTTTTTTTTTTGGGGGGGGGAGAGATTTTCAAATTAGTGTGTAACCAAATAAACAATTGTGTACAATCAACCAGGGAAAGGTCCTCCTACATAAATGTATTCCTTGATGAGTAAAATACTGGAATACAGTATTTGACTGCCGTTAGACTTGGAATATTTAAGGATTTTTTAGAAATAAATTTAAATGGATATAAAAACGAACAATGCAGCAGACTTTATGATGATGCAGGCAGTGCCTGACAAGCGAGACTACTATTTTGGTGGGCTACTTCATCAGTTTGTCTTTTAGTCAGTCTAGTCTTCCATCTCATGTCACAATTTAGATTTAGTGGAAGTGTCAAAGATTTGGTTAAATACAGGCTTCACAGGCCATGAAGGAACATGAATCATTAGCTCGGGCTTGAGAAATCTTTCCTGACCAATCCCCTTCTCAAGTGAATTTCCAAACCATGAATATATATTTCATAATTGACATCTATTAAAAGTGTCCTCGAAAACAACTTGTATTAACAAGGATTGTTTGTGACAGTTTGATCTTGTGGGCAAAAATGAGACCTCATCAATCCCTTTCCTTAAGATTGGAATTTGTATTTGAGTTCTAATTCTCATTGAACAGGTGTCTTTTGATCGGAAATTTCTTCTGTATCTTACCTATTCGTGACTGTGTGTAAAGATGGCCCACTGGCAACCCATTCAGAAAACAACCCTAGAATCCAAGATCCAACAGAACCTGGAGTAACCTCCCCTTACGACTTCCCCATCAATTTGCATCACTTTGGGCTTTCCTCCCACATCAAGCTGACACTCCGTGATATAACTGGAATACTGTTAAGCAGTGTTAAACCAACTCACTCACATTCACCCCTCTCTCCCTTCACCCAATATTCATTGGCTAGTTCCTAATTCAACATGACTATTTTGCTGTCAGTCAATATATTGTTGTCAGTTTCATGTTACCATGGTTACTGTTTTGTTAGTCATTGGTAGAAGCTTTAAGTGGATGGACATTTCATCAGATGATTATGAACTTTTGTACTTCCTGTTCTTCGAGCATACAGAAATATATGCTTCCTCCGTACCAAGCAGTGGTACATGTAGGGAGGGTCAGATGGCTCAAGGTTCGATCGAATTGTGTATGCTTCTAATAACTTTGTCACAATCACCATCTTCCTGAGGCAAGGGAGTTAACTGACTATGATAGTCCAGTTTCCACACTTGCCCAACTAGGCTGGACTACTGAGTCTATGCCTTATCCAATACAAATCGCGTATTGAAGTTAACATCCGGTTCGTAAACTGCAGTGCAGATTTCGGTCAAATGCAGGATTTGCAAAGCATGTTTAATGAAGGTGCTCACATGATTTGATGCACTTCGTGAAATAAGACCCGTTTATTACGAAATAGATCTGGATAACGATCAGAACGTCTTCACTGGGCACCACCATTTTGTTTGAAGCAAATGCAAGTGATATGAGAAGTGGAGATCTGATTAGTCAATAGGAGGGACATAGAGGGGACATAACTTGTAATAGCCACTTGTGGCACTACGCTCAAACCCAGAAATTCCAGCATAGTTCGGCAAGGGTGGAAACTGGACCTCTACAGTCCCTTGCCTCGGGAAGATGCACAATCACAGGCACATGATTGCTTTAGTAACTGCAACCAGCCATTTAATATTGTGGGTGAGGTGTGTTGAGGGTGACTGGGGAGTTTTTTGTAGGAAGCAGCATATATCGTTACCCTAATTGCCTCAGGTAGCATGGGGCCCGGTCGTCCAAGGCACTGCAGTGTGCAGAGTTTCGTCCTTTGGCCATGGCAGAAACCAATGACTGTCGGTTCGAATCCCAAATCTCCCCAATTTTGTTTCCAGGTATGTCAGCACCAATAGCCTGCTTGTGGATTTCGCCAAAGTGGTAAACGTCTGAAACCTGCACCACTTCAGGCTTCCCTCCCACATTAAGCCGACACGCCATGATGTAACTGAAATACTATTTAAAAGTGGCTTTAAACCGAACTCATTTACTCATTGCTTCAAAACATTCTCCTCTGAAAAGAGGAGCAAGCAATTCTTTTTGGCCTCACAACAAAAAGAATTCAAGACAAATTTTTGGAAATTGTGATGCAATATTAACTATTTTTTAACCCCAAATCGCAGGAAGAGTATCATAAAGCATAGGTAAAGGGTAAGCATGTGGAAAAGACGGGGGTACTGTTCTCTTCCACATAGCCAGTGTAGCCAGTTCTTGCTGAAACATTGCTGAAATAATTTTTGAGATCACACTCACTCTTCACCTGAAGGGCAGGGGGAGTTTAAAGGGTAAAATGGTCTCTCTTTATGCTGAATATGTCTGTAAGTTGTGGACTCAAGCTATATCAGTGAAGACTGCATTGAGGTTTGTACTGGTAGTTGACATGTTCTTCAAACTTGGCTGCTTGATAACAGTTGAAATCCATCCTGTCTTCATTGAGTCACTTTTCATGTTTTATCTGCATCAATAATTTGCCATGCTTCATGTGTCCTTCAGACTTCTAGAATACCGATTACCTCTGTTACCAGCCTAGTCATGTGATGAAGTGTCCCACAGTCCAGTGTTACAGGAGTCCGATCACTGTCAGTTACATGTATCACATATTTATCATTGATTACTTCTTAACAATAGTTCGTTTTCCAATCATATGAATGTCATCATCTCATGCGGTACTTCCCCATTGCCCCATAGCACCTAAAAGCAACCCTCAGTGCCCCATAGAACCTAACAGCACCCTCAATGCTCCATAGAGCCCAACAGCACCCTCAGTGCTCCATAGAGCCCAACAGCACCCTTCAGTGCCCCATAGCACCCAACAGCACCCTTCAGTGCCCCATAGAGCCCAACAGCATCCTTCAGTGCCCCATAGCACCCAACAGCACCCCTCAGTGCCCCATAGCACCCAACAGCACCCCTCAGTGCTCCTTAGAGCCCAACAGCACCCCTCAGTGCCCCATAGCACCCAACAGCACCCCTCAGTGCTCCTTAGAGCCCAACAGCACCCCTCAGTGACCCATAGCACCCAACAGCACTTTCACTGCTCCACAGCGCCCAACAGCACCCCTCAGTGCCCCATAGCACTCCCAGTGCACCACAGCGCCCACCAGCACCCCTCAGTGCCCCATAGCACCCAACAGCACTCTCAGTGCTCCACAGCGTCCAACAGCACCCCTCAGTGCCCCATAGCACCCAACAGCACTCTCAGTACTCAACAGCATCCAACAGCACCCCACAGTGCCCCTAGCACCCTCATTGCTCAATAGCATCCAACAGCACCCCATATTGCCCCATGTCACACCACAGTGCACCTCAGTGCCCCTCATTACGTCACAGAATCCAATTGTTTCATGTAATGTTTCCGTGCTGTCTGGAATATCTTGACTGCATGGCTTTGCAGTAAATTACGATTTCATTCCTGGTCATTGAGATGTCATTAATTTTACCTGAATAGTCATTTTCCCAACTCTGTACAGTTAGGCAAGAATGATCTGGGACAAGTTGTTTCTCCCATGGTCTAGTTCTGTTACACAAAACAATTGGTCCACAATGAATCGTGGGCTTGTTGGATTTAAATCATGGTGTCTACCCTTTGGAGCATCAAATCTGGTACCGGTAATTAGAAATGGTTGATGCCAAAAATAGGTCTCATTGTTGGACAAACGACCTTGCATGTGCAAGACTAAATACTGACAAAGGATGAGGTATTGTGAGGGGGCTCTTGTTTGGCCCGCAGGCTCTGTTTAATTTAAGATATGTAGGAAACTTTTCCAAATTATCATTCAATTCAATACTTATAGAAGATAGGCTTAAATCTGTTGAAAAGGCTGATTTTTCAAATTTCCCATAACTTATCCATTGCCACTTGTAGTGGGCCGGCCACAGAGGGCCCTTCTCTACCTCGTCCTTGTTTGTATGTTATTCACAGTGTCTGTTCTTGTTTGTCCGGCCACGTAAGGGGTTCGAAAGTCAGGTCGGATCAACAACACTTAGATCAGTGCTGACTGTATTACTAAAGGAGTTTGTATATTTAGCTGATACCAGAAGCATTGCAGACTTAGACTGTATATATTATGTGATATATTTTCCTTGACTTTAATCACACAGATAAATATATTGCAGCAGCTGTTGACGTTATTTATGTGATATGCTCATCTTTTCTATATTCCATCTTTGATGTTGTCATCCAATTAATAGCCCACGACCCCAGTCTGCCACATCCTTATCAACCGTCATCACAGATCCCATCCTGACCCCCCCACCCCCCCACCCCCAAATCCCACATCCCATTTTTCATCCCACACACCCTCCGAGAATCCCACATCCCATCCCGATCCACCCTTGAATCCCACATCCCATCCCGATCCACCACTGAATCCCCTTCACCCCATATACAATCACTTGACCCCTTGAACATCCAATTTTAAGAAACCCCATCAACCCACAAACCCATATATCCCATCTTCCACCCTAACCAAAATACCACGCCCACGCCCACAACCGACATCCCCCATCCCCCAACGCATGGCTCACCTATTGTTCCCCCACACTACAACCCCCATTTTAAAACAAACCTCAGCCTACTCACCCAATCCTACATCAGCATCCATACAATCGCAAGCTAAATCAAGTCCTACAGCCAATCCTGCATCTCCCCTTATCTCATGTGCAACCTAACTCACTTCCGACCCTACATCCACACCCTTCCCCCATCCTAACCCCACCCTGGCCCCACCTAGATCACAAACTGGTTCCTAGCTCACACCCATCCGTAATCCGTTCTTTCATCTCACACTATATTACATCCAAACCCCATATGACCCCATCCGAACCCCACCTTCATCGCCATCCTAAATCCTGTTCTTCATCTCACATTAAGCAGCATCCTTCTTCCCAGCTGACACCCCTACTGCTGCTACATGATTGCACTGCCAATTGTTCAGGTCGCTTCCCTGCATCAGCTTCAATCCTGCCATCACCGTGACAACTGCCTCATTGTATATTGTCATCCTGTCGGAATATGTCAGTACTGAGTTAGCCTTGCATCATGCTTCATCACGCCCACCCCATCCTCGCTGCTGCTTACCTATACATTGTACAATTAACCCAACTGCTTCCACCCTTTCACACAGTGCATGTGTGTCTCAGGTCCACAGCCTCACCCCAGTATTGATTACATACAGTGGCCCTGAAAATCACACCGATTATTTTCCCATCCAACAGAAGCGTATGTCAGTATTTCCCATACAGGTAGTGTTTTAGGATTATCACTCCCTTAATGCATCACGTCATATCACACTATTTACTCCCTTAATGCTGATTCATCACCCTCCCATCATACTAAACACTCCCCAATGCCCATGCACTCCCTTAATGCTGATGCATCACCCTCCCACCACACTAAACACTCCCCAATGCCCATGCACTCCCTTACTGCTGATGCATCACCCTCCCACCACACTAAACACTCCCCAATGCCCATGCACTCCCTTAATGCTGATGCATCACCCTCCCACCACACTAAACACTCCCCAATGCCCATGCACTCCCTTAATGCTGATGCATCACCCTCCCACCACACTAAACACTCCCCAATGCCCATGCACTCCCTTAATGCTGATGCATCACCCTCCCACCACACTAAACACTCCCCAATGCCCATGCACTCCCTTAATGCTGATGCATCACCCTCCCACCACACTAAACACTCCCCAATGCCCATGCACTCCCTTAATGCTGATGCATCACCCTCTCAACACACCCTTCTTCACCTTATGATAGGGTGGTGGGTAGGCTATTGGCAACTGTCTTGCTTGCCATGCTATAGGCGGGCCTGGCTTTTAACATATATTCAACATGCAAACAAGCTTCACATAAAGACATCTTTGCTCACTATAGGGGCGGTCGGGTAGTCTAGTGGTTAAAGTATTAGCTCGTCACGCTGAGGACCCGGGTTCGATTCCCGACATGGGTACAATGTGCGAAGCCCATTTCTGGTGTCCCCCGCAGTGATATTGCTGGAATATTGCTAAAAGTGGCGTAAAACCATACTCACTCACTCACTTGCTCACTACCATACATGTAACTTTGGACATGTTGCAGTGATCATGCCTTGACTTGGAATTCCTTGCATCTGAGTTGATTTGCCCCCTTGCTGCAAACGCACACACACCATAATAAGCTTCACCCCTCAACCTCCTGTACCCATCGCGCCCATTCCCTACCCACACCCTGAACAGCCAGTACGACTGGCCTCAGCTCTCTACGCCCACTCCTTGAAACACCTCTGCCTCCTGTTCCCAACCATTCCCCCTCTCTAGGTTTACATCCTCCTCTGTCGCACCACTGATCCACCCCTGAAACTGCTTAAACACCCTCCATCGCATCACCACCTACCCCTTCAATGGTCAGCTCAACCACTCCACTCCCACCCCCACACACCCCCCTCTTGAAGAGAACACTCTCATCCGTGTATATTTGTACAGTATGTGTCATCACTCATCGAAAGCACTACCAAGGTGAACATTTAAGCACACTTGAGTCATTATGTGTACAGTGCAATTCAGTTGCTTAAATTAAGAATAAAGATATAGTTTTCAAATGTATTCTGTCTTGTGTAGTTTGTTAAAAGTCCATAGTCAAATGCCCCATCAAGCGTTGCCTTTCACGAACAGTTTTCACTCGCTTTGCCAAGTCAAAGGTGTCGCAATTCGCTGTGCAGAGTTGCATCCCTTAGACGTACCAGAATCCCAGGATCATGGTTTGTCAGCCCCATACTTGTGATAATAGGTTTGTAAACAGAGGTTAATGTCTAGAACCTGCATCACTGAGGGTTTTTAACTCTCATATTGGTGACAGATTCAAACGTATTTCTTCCACAGCACATTCTATTTTTTTTAGTATGTGGACATGGTTTATAATGGCCATTCTGCTGGCGGGGGCACGGGTGGCTCAGTCCTCTAAGGCGCCTCGATTAACTGTGCCGATGTGCGTCCCTTGGGGATGTCAGAACCTATGATTGTGGGTTCAAATCCCGGTTCGCCTCAATTATGTTTTAAGGATTGTCAGCACCATACCCGTGCTCGTGGACTTCACCGAAGTGGTAAACGTCTGAGATCTGCATCACTTCGGGCTTTCCTCCCACATTAAGCTGACACACCGTGATATAACTGGAATACTGTTATAAACGGCGTTAAACCCAACTCACTCACTCACCATTCTCGTCGTGTTATATCCTACTTTGTGTGTAAGCCGTCCAACGATGACCGTCTTCAATTCATACTTCATTCTAATTTATTCCACATCACACGTGGATATAACACCACGAGAATGGTGAGTGAGTGAGTGAAACCTAGTAGAAATAGCATCACTGTGCACATGGCAGATCTCTGTCCGTCAACCATACGCATGTTATTTCCCGAGGCGCGGCTAAAATGGACCTTTTAGAGTCAGTTAACTCCCTTCCGTCGGGAAGATGGCTCGCCGCGAATAGCTGCAAAATTGCTGATGCGGCGTTAAGCAATATTCACTCACTCAGGAAGATGGCACGTTTGTTTGCTGCTACGAGGATTGTTTGATCAGTTTTGCGTCTCACAAACTCACATGAAAAAGACTTGAACGAGCAGTAATTAAGTACTTGTAGACTGTTGTTTGGATTCAGGCTGGAAGATTTGAACCCAGCTTTCAACCACAGGCACAAATCGTTGCGAGAACCTGGATCAGCTTCAAACAGCTAGATTATCATGGGAAATGTTTTACCTGGTGCGTTTTTAATCAGATGTTAGAAGCTCTGGAACCAAACCATTTCGGAGAAGTGCTTCTCTTGGCTGTCCAAAAGGTTCTCCACAGCGGCTATATATCACACTATTGGTTGAGTTGAAATGACCTCTGACCATGACCATGACCTTTCTTCATGGATGGGAGTCTGATGTAGGAGAGTACGGTGGGTGCTGAAGGAGTTCAAAGCCACACTCGTGGATTGTAGTCATGGCAATGACCGATTTATGCACCAGCGCATTGTCCTTGTGAGCGACCACACCTTTTTCAGCTTCCCACGTCTCTTAGTCTTAATTTCAACCAGTAATTGCCGCAAACGTGCAACATAATATGCTCCGTTTAATGTCTGGCCTGTTTGAAGATGGTCATCCATGATGACATCCCCAGTATCCCAGAACATGGAGACATTGTCCATCCAGCTGATGGGAAAGTCAATGCCTTTAGAAAGATGGTCCTCCATGATGACATCCCCAGTATCCCAGAACATGGAGACCATGTCCATCCAGCTGATGGGAAAGTCAATGCCTTTAGAAAGATGATCCTCCATGATGTCATCCTCAGTATCCCAGAACTTGGAGACCATGTCCATCCAGCTGATGGGAAAGTCAATGCCTTTAGAAAGATGGTCCTCCATGATGTCATCCTCAGTATCCCAGAACATGGAGACCATGTCCATCCAGCTGATGGGAAAGTCAATGCCTTTAGAAAGATGGTCCTCCATGATGACATCCTCAGTATCCAAGAACATGGAGGCCATGTCCATCCAGCTGATAGGACGGTCAACGCCCTGACGTCAATGCTTCTCATGTTTTAACTTCTGTTTGACTGATATAAGTTCAACAACGGCCAAGTATATACATGACCGAGAGTATACCTGAAATAGGAGTAAAAGATAACAGCGAAACCACCGCATATGTTTCATGTTAAGATCTGACCCGTGAAGATCCGGGGTAGAATAGGTATTCAGCAAGGCGACTAACGGGATCGGGTGGTGAGGCTCGCTCACTTGGTTGATGCATGTCATCGTATTCCAATCGCGTGGATCGATGCTCATGATATTAATCACTGGATTGTCTGGTCCAGATTTGATTATTTATCCGCCGTCAAATAGCTGTAATATTGCTGAGTGCGGCGTTAAACAAGAAACCAACCTGAGGCGACAATGAATTATAACTTGACACATACGAGTACCACAATTCAGATCGAAGTGAATGTCGGAAACTATTGGGTCTGATATAAGATCAGTCTGCTCTGGTAGCGAATTCCAAATCTTGTCCGTGGCGGGTAAATAGGACTTAGCATAGTTATATGTTCTGCAATTGATGTTTTGACATTTTATAAACATTTACCCATTTGAAATACTTTCCTCTTTGTGCCAAAGGTCCTAAGCCAGTTTTCTGATAATTGTTTTCATGATTCGTACCGCGAACAGGCCGCATATGGTTCTCAGCGCATCTAGTTTTTCAAATTTTCAAGTTATGTGCCTGTTCGTTCGTACAACTGTCCAAGACGTGACAACAATTATCGACATTTGGAATTATAAAGGACTACATATTTTCTACTGTTTTTCTCGACAGCCGATATTTAAAACTTCTCAGGCAGTTTACCATTGGGCAGATCTTTTGGACGATATCATTAATATGGACGTTCCAAGTACAATCGTTTTGAAGTGTTACACCAAGATGTTTGTGATCTTTAACTAATGTCTGTTGTGGCTTGTTTTGATTATTTTTGCAAAATCATCATTCGTTTCTACTTCTATATATACCATCCATATATAAAGACGGTTTATTGCTGTCGTTTGTTTACGTGAAAAGAAAACTGTTTGATATTAAACACAAGTCATCGTTCAAACATGAAACAGTTTCATTAGGACCATTAACAATGACATATATAGAGTTATCGTCAGCAAACAGGCGTACATTACAAACAATACCTTCACCAATATCACTGATGTAAACAAGGAACAGCAACGGCCCAAGGAGTGAGCCTTGGCGAACTCCTGCTTAAACGGTTTAAAAAATTGAATTACAACCATTTGTTACTACTTTCTGGGTTCTGTCCACTAAACAACTTGAAAACATCTAACATGTTTCCGTTAATACCTCAGTAATGTACACGTTAATCATCTGCGCCAGATTTATCAAAGTGAGTGAGTGAGTTGGGTTTAACGCCGCTTTTAATAGTATTCCAGTTATATCGCGGGTGTCAGCTTAATGTGATAGGAAAGCCCGAAGTAATGCAGGTCTCAGACGTTTACCACTTTGGTGAAACCCACGAGCACGGGTATGCTGACAAACCTAGAAACATAATCGGGGCGAACCAGGATTCGAACCCACAATCATAGGTTTCTGGCGAGTCCAAGGGACGCAACTCTGCACAGCGAATCGCAGATTTATCAAAGGCTTTACTAATATCACAAAAGAAGTTATACAAATGTGTTAACTGATTAGAAGTAGACTCGCTCGGGGTACGACCAGACTGTTAATTTCTCAGGAGATTGTAATTATTTAAGTAGTTGAAAATATATTTGAAGATACATTTTCTTATTTATTTTGAGAACTACAGCAAGTAAATGCAACAATCCTGTGGACTACCTTTTTTGTTCAGAGGAATTACTAATGCTTCTATCAAATGGAAGGCAATACGGAGTATGTTACCGACAGATTAAATAGTTTGAACAATATGGATGACAGTGTACACGCGGATGCTTGTATTACTCTTTTACCTTCGCCGCCAGGCCCCGTTGCTTTTGAGACATCAATTGAAAGAAGACTCACGAGAATATATTCATGAGTAAGCCTTATTGATGATAAATGAGTATGATTTACACGCGAATTAATCGTTGGTGGTTCTGCATCTGGATTTTCAAAAGGATTATTAGAATATTAGCTATATCTTCCGATTCGAGAGCGTATATCTTAGTACAATAGATCGGAAACTACTTTTTGAGCGCGTTTTCAAATACTTTTTCATCGAACGCCACAAGGTTTCAGTGCCTTTCGAATTATTAATTATTGCATGAATTTGTAACACGTATGCATTTTGGGAATCCCTAACAGCGGATATAGTTTTATTTCTAAATGATCTGAAGTTGGCTCAGTCTGAAGGACGATTTCTTTTCTTAGCAATCTAATGAAAACGATTACGTATTTGACTGTCCATCGAGGGAGGATCCTTAGTTCTAATTTTGACAATTTTATTTGGTATGTTGCCGTCCATTATTGTTTCAATTGTTTTTCAATTGTCAAATGAAAACAACTCTTCAGGATTTATGTTACTTATACGTTGATTTATACGGTTTAAATCCGCCGTAATTGTAATGTTTTCTCTTGTAAGTACGGTATTTAGCTATTGTTTCTTTCAAGGTGACTTATATTGGGCAATGATCGCTACACATAGGATCCAATACACACGAACAACGAACATCACTCACTGAATAGCAGACATTCAATCAATGTACTTGAAGTTTGAGTGATTCGTGTTGGTTCAATGACAGTTTGACTTTGTCCGTACATAAGTTGAAGTTGTTCAGTTTTGTATGTTTCTTCATCTATATTGAACAACAACAACAACAACAACAACAACAACAGTATCCATGTTTCAAGTCAACTGCATCTCCTAGTTATTGATCTATCGACTTCCTTCCAATAACCTTCACTTTTGTCAGCTCAATAAAAATTTTAATGAGATAATTTTGAACTTTGAACTAATTTTACTTGAACCCATATCGCCTCAAGCTCGGCTAGATGTAAACAGCCCGCTGGCTTGACAAGCAAGTTATCTTTAACACAGATCGCTTCACCACCAACACGTCTTTCTTCATCTTTCCGAAAGGATGGATGGAAACCTGGAATGATTACCTCACTCCTAATTTCATCCCTTTAGCATGTTTAAGTTAAACAAACTATACTCACACGCAAAAGAAACGCATGTCGAGTATGCAGTATACATGTTATTTATATTCAACAGTAAAGACAAGAAATACTAATAGGGCAAGATTGATAAATATTTGACTGAAGACAGTTTAATGGATTAAAAGGCAGATGACATAATTTCTTTTTCAAATGTTAAGGGCTTACACAGTTTCGGGTCAATACCCAAAATGTCAGTCAATACCTGGTGTGACCACCATTAGCATTGATCATTGCCACACATCTCCTGTACATTGAGTGGATCAGACGATTTGTGAAGGCCCTAGTGATCCTCCTGCACACATCCAGAGCAGCTGTGCGTAGCTCATCGGCAGTTGTAGGGACTTGGCTCATATTGTGCAGACGCCTTTGAACCTCATCCCAAGTGATCGATGGGGTTGAGATCAGGGCTGAGGGCTGGCCACGGTAGACCACGGATGTTGTGTTGTTGCAGAAAGGCCATGGTAGCTCTGGCAACATGGGGACGAGCGTTGTCCTGCTGGAAAATGTGTTGTTAATGTTGTGCAAAATATGGAACAACGTGGGGCCTGACCACTTGGTCGATATACCGCTGAGCAGTGACGCCGTGTCCCTGACCTTGACCAACATTCTGAAAGCACGTGGGTCAAAGTCTCGCATTAAGTCCAATCCCTGCCCATCTCATGACGCTAGGCCCACCCCATGGATCCCTTTCCACAACGTTTCTGTCAGCGAAACGATCACCTCGACGCCGAAAATTCTGACTCTTCCGTCTGCATGGGAGACACAAAAGCGACTTTCATCAGAAAAGATGGCACGCCTCCACTCACGATGACGGCAATTGCGATGACCCTGTGCCCACTGAAGTCGTGCTTGTCGATGCCGTGGTTGGAGAACAGACGACGTGCTGGTCGGCGACATCTGAGGTTGTTGGAACGGAGACATCGGATCGCAGTATCCCGGCTAATGTGTCGATTATGTTTTCCTATGGTATGTCGAGCACTTTCACTTGCAGTTAGGAACGGATGTCGCTGGCGTGACGTGTAATCTGCCGATCTTGTCGAGGTTTGGTGACCCTAGAACGACCGCTCCGAGGAAGGTCATCTGTGGTCTGTGTAGCATTGTATCGATGCAGGAGACGGTAAATTGTGGCTATGTTAACGTTGAAATGACGGGTTGAAAGGAGTGGTAGGTCCAAGAATCGGCCACAGTTTTATACCCACTACAGTTCGTGACAGTTCGTGCATTTTCGATTTCGCGAGAAATGGGTGCATGATACCCACATATTAATTGAAATAGTGCGTTTTGGCGCTTCGTTTTTTATGTTGCGTTTTTACTCGGGGCTTCCAAAATGCAACCAAAAATAATGATAACACCATCAGGCTTCACTACACGCTAAAACTCGTATCAATTTATGGTTCCGTGTTTGTTACCTATTTGCTTAAAACCACTTGCGTTTCTTTTGCGTGTGAGTATACATCGTAAAATCGATATTCAGTGTATAGAATATCCAATTATCGTTAATGCTACGGGCTTTAAGGTGTACAACTTCAAATCACTGCCACAAGTCGGTCCCGGATGTGAATGTCCCCACAACAAAGGGGAATAAGTGACATGTAGATAGATACCAGTCGTAGAGACGTAGTTATGTGAACAACATTTTAAAATTTAGACATACATTTAGTGTGTGTGCAAACGCGAAACATCCAACTGCCTGCCTACATTGCATAATATCAACCGACATCAAACATGAATATACACATAGCAAGCAGACCGCTTCCAGCAATGAATAAGGAAACAAATTATTGGTACACGTAAAAATGAAAACATATTTTTTGACACACAAATATCACACAGTAATGAAGTAGGTAAATAAAAAAATAAAAGTTTGAGTCCGAAATGTCAAACAAGTCCCCGAAACAATAAAGACATATGGCCTTTGATGAAGAATGCCAATGTCACCCCTCACATGTCGTGACAGATGGTTCCACAACAGATCGAGAAAACCAAAACATATTTAAACAAATTTAAAGGATATAAAAGCAGACATGAATCATGATCTGCTATGGAAAAGGAAAACCTTTATGGGACAAATTTAGATAACAAACTAAGTAGTATCACCAAACAAATGATATGATTAATTACAAAGAAGTGGTGATGATGGCCATATTTTGATGCAGTCAGGTGACAACAGAAGATCGAAGGCGTAAAGTACCTTAAAAGCGTGCATCAGTGTAGCACGATACAGATAATGCACGGGCAAACGATATAACGTACCGTTAGGATTACATTTATTTGTTTGTTTGTTAGTTTAACACCACACTCAGCAGTATTCTAGCTATATGACGGCGGTTTGTAAATAATCGAGTCTGGACCAGACAATTTAGCGATTGACATCATGGGCATGATCCACGCAATTGAGATACGATTACATGCATCAACCAAGTCAGCGAGCCTGACCACCCGATCCCGTTAGTAGCCCGTTAGTAGCCTTTTTTATTCATAAAAGGTAAGATTAATACTCTTTGTTAATGAGGTTCACGAAATGTGCCGATTTCATGTCCAAATCTACTTGTCCTGACTGAGACTAATTACCTTTTTCAATCTAGTTGACTCACACAACTCACGGACCTGACACAAGTGAATCACAAGACGTCAGGGTCGACCACATAGGTACCGTGCGTCAAGCCCACTTCTGGTGCCCTCTGCCTTGATACTATTGAACATTTATAGAAAGTTGTTTTAACCCACCTTACGCATTCTGATGTGGTAATATTGTAATTCAGACATGTATTTGGTAATTACTTGATTCTGATTGGTCAATCTAAGGTTTCAAATCTTAATAACCACCTCTGATTAAACAGCTGATATGACGTGAGATATCTGTCAGTCGGAAGACATTTTTGAATATTAGCATGTAAAATTATAAAATTCAGATATTCAGTCACTCCATGAAGAAAGATTCCTTACGGCCTCTCATTGTATCGGAAAGGAAACTTTTGATAAAGTATTGCGTAGATACAAACGAAATTATCAGTCGCCTGAATAGCAACGATTGCTGGACAAATGCGCAGAAAAAGAAGCTTCCGGAAGACCACATGTAACGGTACATTACCGTGGTCGACCTAGTGATGCTGTATACAGTTTGAACACAGTTGTCACAGTTGTCACAGTTCATGGCGATTTAAGCAGGTGGGGGGCAACATCTGTACAATAGAAGACATAAGGCATATGGTTCTCTAGCATCTCTCCTGACTTTGGGCCTGGCTGAAAAGGTTGATCGACGACGTTGGTACCGTTGGTTCTCTATGGTGTAAAGTAGGCATCTTCTTCACCAAGGCCGGTTCTCGCCAGTACACCATCTCTCAAACTACACAGCTCTTCATTGCAAAAAGACGGTATAGGTGCCAGTGGCGTCTTTGTCTTAACCTTCAGCCTCTTTAGGGTCGATCGAACCTGATAAGAAAGAATTATATATAAAGCTAAAATTCAATTGATCTCTTATGATAAGTTTAGACGACATGCATCAGACATACCAGACTGCACTTGTGGTTATCCCTTTGAAGATGCAATTCACTTTTTCTATACCTGTCAAAAATACGATAATATCAGAAACACTATGTATTTCTACACACATGGGAATGATCTAAAAACGATATTACATGGCAGTATTTCAGTCAGCGATTCTTCAAACATGACTCTTCTTCGGAAAAAATAGAAAGAACTTAAATATACACGCTAAACGTGGTTCAGGGGGCGTCGGGGCATTTATAAACAACCGTATGTACGATAAGTTCAACGTAGACACCCTTGTTGACTCAAACGAAGATATCATCTGGCTGAAACTTACAGCTCGACACAACATAAACTTTAGTATAGTGCCTAGACTAACATTTAGTCTCTGAAATCTTATATTACACAATATACTTCTTGACTCTAAAAATAAAAAAATTCCCTATGTGGAATAGAGCTAGCTTGAGCTGGCTAGACTTGCTTTTGTTTGCATTTCTAGATTATTATTTTTTCATAAAATAAATATATTCCACGGTCATGGTGCAGGACTATATAGTGCCATGTGTGTGCTATTTACCTCCAGCCCATTTCTGGTGTCCCCCGCCGTGATATTGCTGGAATATTGCTAAAAGCGGCGTAAAACCATACTCACTCACTCACTCACTATTTACCTCCATCGTGCTCGTCGCGACTTAACGATGTTGAACACTTTTTCGATCAACTTCTGGAAGGTTTATATATGTACCAAAATGAAGGACTGCTCTGTATCTGTGGTGATGTCAATTCAAGGACAGGAAATGAGCTAGATTTCATTCAGGGGCAGGATACTGTACCCGAGAGACAGGTAATCGATTTCGCTGTTAATTCACATGGTAACCAGCTTGTGGACTTCCTCGTCAGTAGCAATATGTGTATGCTCAACCGCAGCTTAGTTCATCAGGATTTTACAGATGTGAAAAATGGTTCCTCGGTGGTAGACGTTGTTGGTACCCCGTATGAAAATCTACCCTTTATTAAAGACTTTCAAGTGCTAAGAATATTGATCGACGGTCATAACATTCCGGACAGTATTCCTGACCCTTCTGTTTTAACGTGGACGATACAGACCCCAATTGACAACGATACACCTGTAACCATGACTTCGATCAACAGTCAAGTACAACCGCACCTAGAAGAAAATATCGACGACACAAGATCACACAGTCATTTCAAGAAACTTTCGGTAAGTTAATGAACACAATAACTTCAATTGAAGATTCATTGATAGTTAAGAAAGACATGAATGCTGCCTATACAACCTTCTTGGATCGTATGACGTCGGATCTTTATAAATTAGTGGCACCAAACGTACGTAACCGACATAAACATTCCTGTAAATCTTTCTATAAACCCTACTGTCAGAATGTCTACAACAACAATGGGATACAGTGCGCGAGGCTGAAAAACAGTGGTTAGCATGCAAGACTAATAAACGAAGAACTTTACGTCAACAATATATAGCAAAAAGAAAGACCTCTGACCATTTACTCAGTAAAAGTAAACGTAAATATAGAATGGACGAACAACAACGATTACTGGATAAACATAATAATAGTGACTCACGTTCATTTTGGATGTTCTGTTTGGGATGTCCCCTGCTTCTCCTTCCTCTTGATTAGGCGCAGTAACTATTTACAGTGAATTCTCGCTAAGTAGGAACTGTATAAGTGGAAAAAACTCTTACGGAGATACTCTCCTTTGGTCCGGCATTCTTACTATGTTATTATCAATATTTTATATCTGATAAGTCGAACCCTTTAAGTAGATAGAACTGTTATCCAGAAACATGTCCGTGGCCCCCAGAGACATGTTACATAGAGATAAGTACTTGACTTGATAAGTCGAATAGCTGTGGTGTAGTTGTAAACGCACTTCTGAGTAAGCCGTGACTACTCACTTGAGTAATTGACAAACACATGCAAGTGCTATTCCAACCCGACACCAACAGCCAGGTTGATCCCTAATCCACAGTGAGTTGAAAGAGTTCATCAGCGTAACGAGGTATTAACATCAGAAGTGTGGCATGCTTTATGACTTATATCAATTTGTAACAATGCATAAAGAACGCGCGGTAGATGATTCCATAAGGACGCGCCAGTCGGAGATGGTTAACTAGAATACCTTGTACGGATGAAATAGAAGATGAAAGGGATGTTATATTATCTTGTCCACGCTATGAAGATTTTCGGTTTTACCTTATTTCCAAATGTCGATACATATGTTCTGACTTTGATAGTTTTAGTGATTTACAGAAAGTAGGGTTTACACAGTCTAGCCCAGATTTGATTTTTACAACTGCCAAGACCTGCAAGAAGAGTTAAACAACCAGATCGGATGCTCTACACCGTTTAGTACTTTAGATTATTCTCTTTTGTGAATAGCCTGGTACAGGCATTTTTATCACGTGTATACATTTTTTTACCGATGTTAAATAGTCTCTCATAACTCCGTAAGGAGTGGCTCGTTACTTTATAATTTTTTTTACAAAGATATTTTTAAAGAGTTTATTTTATCCAGGTCCCTTCATCTGTAAATAACAGGGTTTTACTTTTGTTGATTGTTTTACGTGTCGCCTGTTTGTCCCGCCAAGACATATTTATGTACAGGCCACCGATGGCGGGGTGGTCAAGTAGTAAAAAGCGCCATGCTAGCAAGCGCCAGGTGAGATCGTATCCCGCTGAGGACCGGGTTGTTATTCAGCCTTGGGACCAACAAATTTTACAGGTCTTTACAGTGTTGTCACTACCCCTAGTGTACAGTACATACACCCCGTGCACTCAAAAGAACCCACTCGTCTGATGGCAGATGACCAGATGGTGGAAACACGAATACGTACATACACCCGAATCAAAAGTGTCAAAACTTGTGGTGTCACCCTGAGCAAGTGACTTAGTTCAAATGTGCTTCTGTTCACCCAGCAGGGAATGGGTACCCAATATGTGAGGTGGATGTAAAAACTTTCTAGCGCCCCTTGGCAGCTAGAGTTTCATATTCCCCAGAACTGGAATGCAAACGGATCCACTGGTCGGGGATAAAATAAAACCGGCATTTGAGCAGCTACTGGTACCTGGATACCTGCGGTATATAAATGTATAGTCGACATTGCTATGGGAGAAGGCGGCCTCTTAAACACTTAAAGGAACAACAACATCAACAACAACGTATACGGGAAATATTGCTGAATAAGCACTCAGTCATCCTTACCATGTTAAGAAAACATCAAATCATAAACTGTGTCACAGTTCACGGACATTATATAAACACTTTTTACGCATCTAAAATCTTCACAGTGATATATGTCTTTGCCCTGTAAAAAGCGTGAGTTTCCTTTATCAACAACACAGATAATTATATTGTTGACAACGGCGTTAGACGTAAAAATGGGTTTTGCATGTCCAAAGCCATTAGAGGGCACTACGTGCACGCGTTACTCGATAAGGGCCCAGTGTATTAGAGGCTTGAGGGGAAGGTGGATTTTAAGTCATTCCCGATGCTAACTGTCGTTCCTGTTTTCTAATGCCTTAGGTAATAACCTTTCCACTTTTCACGTTAATTATTTTGTGAAACTTAGTCAGGGTCATTACCCAGATGATTTTGGAGCGTGCTTCCATTTTTTTCCATTTCCTACCAATTTATCCGAAGATTACAGATTAACACATCCCTCTCATAAGACAAAATAGCTCCATAGGGAATGACCAGTTGAAGGGTGGGGGTTCTGGAAAACATATTGCCTCGGTTTGCTGGATTTCATAATGTCTGACAAAACACGGAAAAACAACAGAGATATGTATTATGATAAACATTGATATCGAAGGGGGCATATTGGCCCTGGGGTTCAACTGTAAGATTGCTGCACGTGTATATGCACGTGTGTGCGGCTGCTCGTACAAGTCCGGACTAATGACGTTTTATGGGACTAGGCCACCGAGACACCGTGTGGCGGTTAACCAGACACCTTATCCCGACTCCCAGCCGACCAGTCCTTGTTTTATCCCTAATGTTGAGCGCCAGGCAGGGTAACATCACCTGCTGTCATCTTTTAACGTCTATTTGGTATGGACCGCCTCCGTGGTCTAGTGGTAGAGCGTCCGCCCGGAGAGCGGAAGGTCCGGGGTTCGATTCCCGACCGCGTCATACCAAAAGACTTTAAAAGATGGTACTTGTTGTTACCCTGTCTTGCGCACGGAATTAAGGGGCTAAAACAAGCACTGGTCGGCTCGGAGTCAGTATACTGTGTCTGAGTGGGGCATTCATGTTAAACTGCGGCATGGTATTTCAGTGAGCTAGCACTAGAAATCGGCATCAGTCCGGACTAGTACAAGCAGCCACACACACACACACACACACGTACATGCACGCCGCTACATAAGTGCAATAATCTTGGACGCGACGTTAAACCCCATTTAACCTCACCTCACCTTTTTGACCACAGGATTGACCTTCTGCACTTCGGAAAGACGCTCCATCCACTACAACCGTCTCTGGATGATTGGCATTAGTAATAGTTGTCTGCAAGTAACACAGTTATACGTTTATGAACCATGCCTTTGTGCGTTAACATAGCGAATTACCTGGAAACGCTCCTAACTGAGGAGACGTTGGGGGGGTGGGGGGGGGGGGGGGGGGGGGGGGGGGATACCGATTTGCAGGGGGGTGAGATCATTGACTATCTTGCATACACTGCTAAGATTGGAGAATTAGTCTGCCGTTACACCTGGGCTTCAGCGATGTGGTACGACTTTGACTTCATGTATAAGCAGTGTTTCGTTGAGGGTCAGACAGACAGTATTGAAGTACAATTTATCTGAAACTGAGGGAAATGGCTGCAACTAGCTTATCAAAGGAAGACAATCAGTGAAACGTGATGGTCGATCACCAACAAGTGACTAGGAACATATATTACAGAGCTGTGTAAATATAGTCATCGTTTTCATGTATTTTCTACCATTGCAATAATCGTACATGATGTGCTGAAATGGTATTTCAGTACCCTTGACTTCTTCTTGTATGACAAGGTTTAGATGTAACCTTTTTGTCATACTCTCCTAACTGTTCGGTAATAGGTAAACGGAGGGTTATCGTATTTACAAAAAAAATCATTTATTTCAATGGTTCGGAAATATGATATTATGAAAAAAAACAGTTGACATGTGTACGGAGTTCACCTACGGGTACCGTATTCGACGTAGTAAGCGCCCCGCTCTAATAAGCATCCACGGCGATATTTACTAATATATTGGCTAGTGAACAATCCCAATTAGCACCCCTTCCGATTGATTAATGTATACAAGACTTATTTATTCGCGTATAATACACACTCGTGTGTTATATGCACCCCTATTATGGGCAATTAAATTCCGGAAAATATATCTGTCGTGTATGATAACACATACGTTTCTTTTCTATCACCACGAAATTTACGATCTTGCCGCTGTTTTTTTCTCTACAAAATTATATTATAATAAGAGCCCCCTATTTCTAATTTTGAGAGCGCTCTGGGCGTTTATTACGTCGAATACGGAATTTACAAGGTTTTGCTGGATCATCCCACTCCCCTTGAGTAAGGATCACCAATTAAAAGTGTAACAGACTATGGCTTTTAAATGACCGTAACGTTAGTTTTAATCCTCCCATCTGCCGGCGAAGTTAGAATAATGAAAACACATTTTGGACAGTGTTTCCGCCATGACTCAACCTAGGCCTATTTTGGAAGCTTGACCACTCCAAGGTGAATATTATTATCACTGACTATATTGCTGTTAACACTGCTATTGTCTACCTCAATTGTAATTGTACTGACATTGAATCTTGTACGGCCACTCTATTGTGTATTGCCACGGTAATTATTTTTTCAGTAATTTGTATTGAGAAACCAAATTTTATAATACAATTCTAAATTGTATAACATGTCTTTGTTGTTTGTTTCAGACTGAATTTGTTTACGTGTATATTTCTAGGTTAACTAATTGTTTCAATTTGGAAATCGACACTTAACAGAAACTGGGGGCTTGTCCGGGATCAAAATTTAATATATTGGATAAACATTTTATAGTGTATTGTGGGAAACCAATAATCACTATGGTGTTTAAAGTAGAGACGTTTGTTAAGCAACCTTCGACGACACAAGTCTCTAGGCTTCACGTTTCAAACATTTGAAAATGTCAAATCAGATATGCTTAAGGCCGAGATCACGAATATTTTGATGCTTACTTAGTTGAAAAGGACCTTTTGGCTGATGATGAATTTTTTTTAAAATTTTTTTAAAAAGGCATGTAAAATGAGAAGAAAAATTAAAATTACGCTAAGTACACGAAACAGAGATACAAAATCTACATCCAAGGTTTTAGAGATTTTCGAGTATTTACATCTACTATTGAAATTTACATTACCTTGACGCATATTAGACTGTATACACAGGGATGGTCTCAAAACTTCTATTCTGAAATATTTTCGTTGATACTGTCACTGTTACAGTCAACATAAATAATAATTTGACTGACAGGTGCATGATCTAAACCATCTTTTTTATAATATGTCCGGAACCATGAATATCCGGGTATCTTCAGCAACCCATGCTTGCCGTAAAAGGTGACTATGCTTGTCGTAGGAGGCGACTAACTGGATCGGGTGGTCTGGCTCGCTGACTTGGTTGATACATGTCATCGATCCCAATTGCGTGGATTGATGCTCATGTTGTCAATCACTGGCTTGTCTGGTCCAGACTCGATTATTTACAGACCACCGTCATATACCGGTAGTTGGAATATTGCCGAGTGGGGCGTTAAACAACAAACAAACAAACAAACAGAACCGTAAGCAGCTATAACGATGGTGTAACATGGATTACTACACCCCAGGGGATCAGCTGGTACGGGGAACCTTTGTGCAATCAGTGTATTTCCGTCAACCAGTTAGCATGAGCTTACACTGGGTAATACCGTTATCCTCCCAAAAAAAATACAAGCCAAAATCCCTACAGTCTAACACAACAAAGTTAATGGTCCGCGTGGGCAGCTAATCCACTGCCTGTTCCCCTTATCCCGAAGTAAACTATTCCAACAACATACAAATACAAAAATAACACTGAAATGATTAAAATGATTTTTTCATAAGTCAACAATATCGGCAAACAATAGCGCGATGATAAATCTAAAACTCAAAATCATTTGCAAAGTCGATAGATATGAGATTAATTTGTGAACTAGTCTTACAACATACAAATACAAAAAACACTGAAGTATTGAATAGAATGACTTTTTCATAAGTCAGTAGACATCTAAAATTGAACAGAGTTTTAATTCGCATTTTGTTATCACCAAACAACAGCGCGATGGTAAATCTAACATTTAAAATCTTTTATTAAAGTCGATAAATCTATGTGAATAATTCTAGGCAATCAAGTTAGATATAACAAAAAGATTTTAATAGTATTATGGGATCACAATGCAAGTGGAGTTTACCGCTGTTGCCATGATCGTGTCCGTTTCAGCGATGATTTTTAATGACAAAATTGGACTGCATACGATACATATTTTAACTGATACGCAAAGCCTACTTGGTACATATTCATGTATATCTATTGGGATTTTTAGTATCGATGACATTTCTGTTTTTTGTATTGATAAGATTTGTCTTTTCGTATTGATATGAACTGGCTTTTTACTTTTAGCAATTGATAGAAATTCTAGATAGGTTTGAGTAGCCGACCATCTCTCAGAAATAGAGTTAGTTTTCCCTCGCTATTGCATTTCTTGGCTTCAGGAGATCTGCGCCAGATAGCCGATGTTACTGCAATTTCTGTTTTAAGAGTGGCAAAGGGAATCTAGCATATTTATACCATAGATACTTTAACATGTTTTTAATTTTATGTACGTACTTCTAATTTGTTAATTTGCCTCACCTGACATCCAATACGAAATAAATGGTCACGTTTTTTATTCTTTGTCAAAGATACTCTAAAACAATATCATATTAAGTTGTTGTTACTATATGAACATACTTATTTCAACAAAGATCATCCATGAGATCCATGAGATCATCCATCTAATTGCTAATCCCTAATCCCTAATCCTGGACTTGTCCACTATATCAGTGGGTAATTTGCCTTTGTTGTTTTAGCAAAGTGTAGTGTTCAGTGGCATGTAGTTGTTTAGGAAGACAACCGTCACAACCTGTCAACGTTCTCATGGGCGTCCAGTGTGTGGAAATCAAACGCACATTTTATGCTGATTAAGTTTGTAGGCAATGTGTGGAAGAGGTAAGTGGACGAGTGATGTAATGGTTAGGCTTCGGTACTGAAAATAATTGACTGCATCTGTGCAACCGAACATAGTTTCATAATTCAGGACTTATAACGGGGTTCCATCAATGGGTTCTACCCGTCGGTGCATGGTGTACTCTGAAAAGGGTGTTGATCTATCTTTGGTCACACGTCCTCTTTAATTCTGTAACAATTCACTGTAATTAACTCTGTAGGGTTATCAGGTATATCGACCATAACATTTATAAGAATACGTGTAGTCACATACCCAGTTCGACAATTTTGTGGTAGTGAGGTGAGTGAGTATGGTTTTACGCCACTTTTAGCAATACTCCAGCAATATCACGGCGGGGGACACCAGAAAAGGGCTTCACACATTGTACCCATGTGGGGAATCGAACCCGGGTCTTCGGCGTGACGAGCGAACGCTTTGACCACTAGGCTACCGCCACTACCAGATTTCTTTAATTATGTCTCTATTTGTCATCATCGTACCCGTGATCCCGGGTTTCAGTGGTAAGCGCCTATTACCTGCATGCCGTTCGGCTTTCTAAACGACAAATTTCGGATCCTGCCACGATAAAGGGACGCAAGTTTGCATAGTGATTGATAGCGACTTGGAAATCAGGGTCAATGTCGCACCACAACACTGCCAGATCATACAGACATGTAAAACAGTTTTATTTTCCTACGTACGTACTTAAAAGCATAGTTACGGAGACATAAATACTCTTTGCTTCGCATTTGAACGACCCTGAGATATTGTGTTGCTTTTGCAGATGGTTAGTGTTTAGTGCCATAATCCTTTCCGAATTGGAAATTTAATTTACACGTTTTCTCGACAGTTAACGATACCATTCCTGGTTTTGCAAATCAAGAACTGCTAAAGCAATATATCGTTGTTTCCAGTGAGTAAAATAGTGAATTTAGGCTGAAGGTCTTGTGAAATCGATATAAAAAACAATCAAATTTGTCCTACTTTCCCATTTAGATTTAAAATAAAGGAAAAACATTAAAAAAAACAAGCACATTAAATGCGGCCCTATTACCGTCAGAACGGTCATAAATAATAATAATTAGCGTCTACAGGTTAAGCAAACGTTGAAAATGGAGCAATGATGGACGAGTTCATTATCAACTATTGAAAGGCTGTCTGTCCACTGTTACACAACCCCAGCTATTCAGCCTGTGACATCAGGAGATGCGAACCCTATTGATTTGTTGATATCATTAGTTGAAATCTGTATCACAAGCGCTATGATTGGCGATGACTCGCTCGCTGTCTTCAGTAGCAGGTGGTGAAACCAACAGCTCTCTCGTCGCCAGTCGCAGTCGAAAGTTGTAAGTACTTGACAACTGATTTGAAAACGAGTATTCTATAGGTATCATTCATTTTAAGCTTAAACAATGAATCCGAAATCTAAAATTATTTTAATTTACGAAGTTGAGTACATTCAATGATATGGTTCTTGCAGAAAAAAACAATATGTCGCTAAAGAAATCAGAATTGTGTATCGATTCAATATGTTTATCAGTTTTAAGCTGACTTTTGCTTTTGTTGTAGAGAATTGATGGTAAACAAATACTAGCAATCGTATTTTGATCGATGAGCCCATACTTTATAGACAGACAGATATATAATAGTTTTCCTCTCACCGCTGTGCATCATAAAAAAAAACATGCAGAAAAAAGACGTTTATACATAAAGAATAATAATATAGCGCCACTAATATATAGTTATGAGAGACGATACACAGAACTTGATGATATATACAGTTAAAACGTTTTACCAACAAAGCAATAGCTTTCTGCGTTCTAATATTTAAAAAACAGGTTTTGGCGGTGATATATATACATAAATATACCTCATGTTTAAAAAGCACACCCAATTTCTCATTATTTGACAGGTTTAAAAAGTTGGACATTTTATGCCTTTATACTTTATATATATAAATGTAGATACTTTAAAATGTTTAACCTCTTCGTCTTTTCTGAAAAGACAGTGAGTATGTTCGAGATACGTTCATGCTCTCTCTCTCTCTCTCTCTCTCTCTCTCTCTCTCTCTCTCTCTCTCTCACACACACACACACACACACACACACACACAAACACACACACACAAACATACACACACCACCTGCCCAGACACATGCACAACAACAAACATTGTTCAATCAAATCAAATCAATCAAATATTGTTATGATTCGATCTGTGACTTATTTTGCTTGCATGTGTTCTTATCAACTGACAAATATTTCTTGACAGGATGTACTATTGTTCTCTTACTTTGTGCGAGAATATTTACAACAGTTGCCATAGAACAATATAGCACACAGTGCCACTGTTTCTTTTTCAAACAAATGTTGATTGGATGTCCTGAAAAAAACGTGTTGCGGATGCAGATTGTTTGCTTGGTTACTCCTTTCAGAGATAGATATTCGGCCACGACATTTGTTAATTTCAGTGCGCCAAAGAAGTTGCTTATCACATCTTGCCTTTCAATATGGTATACTCGCATTCTTTGTGGACCGCCTCCGTGGTCTAGTAGTAGAGCATCTGCCCTGAGAACGGAAGGTCGTTTTTTTATCGACAGCCACGTTAAAAGATGGTACTTAATGTTGCCCTGCCTGGCGCTCGACATTAATGGGCTAAAACCGGTCCTTGGTCGGCTCGGAGTCAGTTTCCAGTGTCTGAGTGGGGTATTCCTGTTAAACTGCGGCATGGTATCTCAGTGAGCTAGCACTATAAAATCGGCATCGGTCCGGATTAGTACAAGCACACGCACACGCACACGCACACGCACACGCACACACGCACACACGCACACACACACACACACACATGTAAGTGAAATAATCTTGGACGCGACGTTAAACCCTATTTCGCCTCACTTGACCTCACCTCAACTTTTATTGAGTTTATTTTAAGATAAATAAAACTGTAATAAAAACAGAATATAATACTAAACTGAACCTTCAGCCTTCTGTTTAATACAATTGTATGTAATCACATAAAAGACAGAATTGCGTCCCTTAGATGTGCCAGTATCCAATAATAGGGAATTCGCCTTACTAGTTTTGGTAACTCCAACCGTTCCACTACAACACCGGGGCGGTCGGGTAGCCTAGTGGTTAAAGCGTTCGCTCGTCACGTCGAAGACCCGGATTCGATTCCTGACATCGGTACAATGTGTGGTGCCCATTTGAGGTGTCCCCCGCCGTAATATTGCTTGAAAACTACTAAAAGAGGTGTAAAACCCTACTCACTCACGACAACACCAATGTCGCATACGTAGACTACTAACGAGTTATAGGCTCATAAACATTGATAATTGGACGAATAATTCATGTTTAAAATCGGCGTATATATTGTTGAGTTTGTTATGCTGTTATATCCTAAATGGTCTGGTATATATGACACTAGCTAACATGGGTCAGACATGCTCATGTTTCAAACCAAACAATCTGTAAAACATAAAGTTGCCATTGTATGTTACCGATCTTTGCATTATTCCCGCACTATCACAGCGGGAGGCACGGGAAACTAAAATCACACATTGTACCCATGTGGGGAATCGAATCCCAGTCTTAGCGTGACGGGAGAACGCTTTAACCACTACCCTACCGCCCCTTTACCAGTGGATAAAACAGAGAGGTTATCATATATCGCGTCCATCTATTGGAAAGCGAAGGCAATACATTGTTCATCTGTTTTCTTCTTCTTTCAGATTAACAGGAAAGTGACACTGAAAGTACAAGACATCTGAAGATGACTCTGTTCCTATACTTTTTCGCCTGGACAACATTTGTCGGTGTTTCTTGCCACTTCTACATTCCCGATCTCCCAGTGAAGCGCTACGTCAAACCAGGAGACATCAACATTGGGGCGATCTTCCCCGCCTACAGCTACGACAAGGTCAAACCATGCGGCAGTCAGTTACGCTCGACTGTCATTCTGCCGTTCATTGAAGCTCTCGTATACACCGTGGAACAAATAAATAGCGATGATTCCATTTTACCTCAAGCAAAACTTGGCTTCGCCATTGTTGATGACTGTCTTAAAGAAACCACGACCATTGCCCAAGCATTGTCCTTTCTCCCTCAACCAAACGTCTGCATGTGCAACGACACCTGTTCACCGTCTAATGAAACAACGACACCTGCCTATGACGTCATAGGGGTCGTAGGGTCAATGAAGAGCTCGAACTCAATTGCAGCAGCAACACTGCTCGGACCATCTCATGTCCCACAGATAAGCTATGCTTCATCCAGCGATGAGCTGAGTGATAAAACCCTTTATCCATACTTCCTAAGAGTTGTCCCCCCTGATAGATTTCAAGTTGAAGGAATCATAACTTTAATTCAACGATTCGGCTGGAGTTATATTTCTGTCGTATACTCAGAAGGTAGTTATGGGGAACTTGGCTTCAAGAATCTGAAGAAGGGGATGGAACAGCTAGGGTTGTGTATAGGAACATCCCACAAAGTTGCAGAAGGGGCGGATCCGTGGGAGTATGATAAGGTTGCTCTGGACCTGAGGGATCACGGTAAGGTTGTCGTCGTCTTCTCTGGCCCGACTCACGCCAAGGAGCTCTTTTCAGCCGTGAAGCGAGCTGCTGATTTGAGAAGGTACGTCTGGATTGGCAGCGATGGTTGGGCAAAACGAATCCTCAATTTGTCCGAATTTTGGGAGGTAGGCCTCGGGGCCTTCACCTTCACATTCTACTCTAAGGCGGTTCCTGATTTTACAAAATGGTTTCAGAACAAAGACCCTATGTCAGAGAAGAATCCTTGGTTTAAGGAATTTTGGGAGACTCAATTCACATGTTCTTTAGATCCTTCTGTGGGTAATCTCTGTGATGTTAATATGACATTGGCATCTACTAACTTCATACCTGTGTCAACGGTCACTCCGGTAATGGACGCTGTTCTGACATTTGCACATGCAGCGCACGCCCTTCTGCAAGACGCATGTCCGGACCTAAATGGAACCGATGCACGTGGTTGTATAACGGGTCCCACTCTGCTGGACCACATAAAGAAGCTCTCCTTCATTGGAAACAACGGACACGTGTCGTTCGACGAGAATGGGAACCTTCTTGGGAGATACATTGTGGAACAGCTGGTCAGAGAAGGAGAGTCGTTTAAGCAAGTACCAATCGGAGTCTACGACTACGAAAGAAGCGTCATGGACTTCGCTTTCAACGCCACCATTACATGGGACTACGTCAGCCGAGCTGCAGACACAGCCATCCCCGAATCCGTCTGTAGCAAACCCTGTCTCCCTGGCGAGTTCCTCATCCAAAAGGAGCCTCGATGTTGTTGGGAGTGCAAGAAATGCAGGGAGAATGAATACATTACACACAACGGTACCAACTGTGCGCCATGTCCTCTGTTCTCGTGGCCAAATGTTCTTACAGAATACAAATCTTGCATTGAAATCAGAGCTACCTACCTTGTATGGCGAGAACCCTTGTCCGTTATGCTGCTTTTCTTCTCGTCTCTCGGAGTAATAGCATCAACGATCGTCTTGGCCCTGTACATTCGTTTCAACTCGTCCAAGTGTATAAAAGCGTCTAGCCGGGAGATGAGTTATCTGATGCTGACTGGGGTGTTCCTCGGGTTCCTGACTGTGGTGGTACTCATATCACCCCCATCTTTCATCAGCTGCCAGATCAGCTTCTTCTGTTTTTGCATCAGTTTCTCCTGGATCTATAGTCCGCTGCTCACCCGGACCAACAGGATCTATAGGATCTTCGAATCCAGTAAGAGGTCTTCAAAACGCCCAAAGTTAATCAGCCCAATGTCTCAAGTTATCATTGCATCCGGGATTATTTTAATTCAGGTAAGTGAAGTGTTTTTATTCTTCCCAGTAGGGATTCCGGTTTAGAATAGGTTCCAAACATCCTATGCTGGTCGAAAAAGGCGACAAAGGGCTAGGCTTGGTGGCTCGGTTCATAGCATGCCATCGAACCCGACAGCTTGGATTATTGCTCACAACATCATTCACTGGATTGTCTGGTCCAGAATCGATTATTTACAGGCCGCATCATATAGCTCGAATATTTCTGAGTGCAGCGTTAAACAACAAACAATTGTGTGCTCCATGGAGCTGGAATATTCCAGCTATATGACGGCAGTCTGTAAATAATCAAGTCTGGACCAGACAATCCAGTGATTGACACCATGAGCTTCTATCGATGCAATACGATGACATGCATCAACCAAGTCAGCGAGCCTGACCTCCCGATCCCGAGAGTCGCCTCTTACAAGCATAGTCGCCTCTTGCGTCATAATAACCGAGTTCCTAATGGACAACTTTAAAGCCGATCCTAATTACGCCTGATATTTGAGATAAAGATACACATCCTTCTCTGAATGCTACTCTCAGTCGTACGGAATGAGGCCTTGACCAAGATTGACTGATTAGGGTTCACCTGGCGCTGTCTCCTGACGAATATCCATTTAAATGACTGAAAAGGGCAGGGTTGTATGACGGGTTTGTCACGCCGAAGACCCCGGGTTAGATTCCCACTTTGGTCTTCGTGAAGATCCGGGGTAGAATAGGTCTTCAGCAACCCATGCTTGCCGTAAAAGGCGACTATGCTTGTCGTAAAAGGCGACTAACGGGATCGGGTGGTCAGGCTCGCTGACTTGGTTGATGCATGTCATCGACCCAGATTGCGTCGATCGATGCTCATGATGTAAATCACTGGATTGTCTGATCCAGACTCGATTATTGACAGACCTCCGTCATATAGCTGGAATATTGCCGAGTGCGGCGTAAAACAACAAACCAAACCAAACCAAAACCCACTTTGGTACAATGTGAGAAGCTCATTTCTGGCGTCCCCCGCCGTGATGTTGCTAGAATATTGTTAAAAGCGGCGTAATATCCAACTCACTCACTCACTCACTCATTCCCATTGTGGAACCAGCACATACACGTGGTGGTGTGTTTATCAATGTAGATACTAACCTTGATAGTACAGATTGCACTGCTACCAAACAGATCTCAGATCATCGAATACCAGACTCAACCAAGTTTACTCGTCATGAATTGAGTACACAATACTTTTGTCAGGCAAAACCTAGTGTAAACACTGACACAACATCAGACAAGAATACAACTGATGTTGTGTGTGACAACAGTCCATTTGTTATACAAGATTTGATTACCATCATATGCTCATGGCATATTAACGGCTTGAAATAAAAAATTGTAGCCTTTTTCTGTTCAATAGAGACAATGTGTATTTTGCAAAATCTATTTAACGACTATGACATCTTTAGTTGCAATCCGAAACGAGAGTTTACGGCCATAGCGACAAAGCTCTATTTTTCAGGGTGAAGAACGAATTGTCTCCCTTACAGTACGGTTATAACGAACTCAAAGGGACTACTAATTTTAGTTTATTATAACCGTTGTTCGTTATAAGCATATATACAGCATAACTACAGCAAATAGTTGGGACCAAAAAGTAAGTTCGTTATATCCGTCAGTTCGTTATAAGCGTGTTCGTTATAACCGTAGTTTACTGTATTTTCCTTGTGTTTGTTTACATCAACCCTGAGGGTTCACCAGTATATGCAAACAGTGAAGAGGGTGGGATTGACACGCTTGATCGGGATCTTACTAACATTCTTCATGATTATGGCGATTCTTGCGAATTCATTTTATGTGGAGATTTCAATGCCAGGACTGGAAATCAGGTAGATTATAGAATAAATGATGATCTATAAAACCGATAACTTCTCTCGTCCACGACAATCTCTAGATAAAGGCATAAACACCTATGGCTTAAATTTATTAGCTATGTGTAATATACTTAGCATCCATATAGTTAATGGAAGATGTAAATCAGATACCATAGGCAATTTGACTTATGCATCACATTCTGGATGAAGCGTTGTTGACTATTTTATTATTTCTACTGATATTTTCACAAATATAGTATATGTCGTTTCTTCAGCAAACTAAGTCAGACCATTTGCCAATCCTATGTACTCTGAAGAACATCCTGCCTTCAGCCTGTCAACCCATTAAGAGGCCTGAAAATACTCATTTGCTAATTAATCATACAGTTAGATAAAGACTCCCTGAAGATAAGATCACTTCGTATCAAAAGTACTTACGCAGTACTGCGAGTAAGGAAATGTTTAATGAACTTTCTATATTATTAGAACATAATGTTGATACTGCTGTAGGAAAATTAAGAGATATTTTAATTCATTATGGTAAAAATGCAGGAGCATATTTTCCAGTAGCTACAAAGCACGATAAACAACAACCGCCCTGGTTTGATATAGAGTGTACTAAAATCTAGAAAATATAAGCTGCTGAACAAGTTTAGAACATATAAATGTGATGTCAATTTACACCTTTATCTTAATGCGAAATTTGAGTACAGTAAATGCTGTAAAAAACGAAGACTATATACGATGCTAAACTGTGTGATGATATGAAGCTGACAGCTAAACATGGAGACTGTAAACGTTTCTTGATTCATCAAAAAGGGCGATACGAGGCAATACATCTAGCTATACCTTGTCACTAGATATCTACTTGGGGGCACGGGTGGCCCTGTCGTCTAAGGCGCTGCGATTCGCTGTGCAGAGTTGCGTCCCTTGGGCATGCCAGAAACCTATGATTGTGGGTTCGAATCCCGGTTCGCCCCGATTATGTTTCTAGTTTTGTCAGCACCATACCCGTGTTCGTGGGTTTCACCGAAGTGGTAAACGTCTGAGACCTGCATCATTTCGGGCTTTCCTCCCACATTAAGCTGACACGCCGTGATATAACTGGAATACTGTTAAAAGCGGCGTTAAACCCAACTCACTCACTCACTCACTAAAGATCTACTTAACCCCGTGTTTAATAACTTGGAAGCCAAAGCCTTTGTTTGCTATGTAACGCAGTTTGTAAATTCCCATTCATGCGAAGACTGCAACGAGTTGCTATTTACAGAGGAACTATTACCACGTGAAATAACAGGGAAAGAGATTTAGTATTACATTTGCATTACAAAATATGAAAGCTGCTAAATCTGCCGGTGAAGATGGAATACCAGCTGAATTTTATAGGTTATCAGGCAAAATTCTGATACTAAATTTAAAATTACTATTTTATAAAATTATAAATACTTGAGTGTTTCCGGAGTCGTGTAGCGTTGGTATGATATTACCATTGTACAAATCGGGTACAAGGTCTGAGCCCAGTTATTACAGGGCCATTTGTGTTTTAAATGTAACGGGAAAGCTGATTACGTTTATTTTAGAAAAGCGTTTTAGATTTTGGTTGGATGTGAATAATCTGGAAAATATGCTGCAATGAAAGCTATTTTACGTGATACAGGACGTTATCCCATTCATGTATTAAGTCAACTTCGAATGACAAAATATTGGTTACAATTACTGAGGATGGAGTAGCAAATATATCCTTACCAATGTTATGAACTACTGAAATCGCTCGATGACAAAGACAAAATGAATTGGGTCTCCAATATCAGATATTTATTATTTTTATTTGTGTGGATATCCCAAGATGTAGGGGATACAAATTTGTTCTTTGTTCAACGACTCTTTTAAACAAAGGTTACAGGATATGCATAGTCAAAACTGGCATGATAGTATATCTTCTTGTTTTCTTCAGCGATTACAAGGATATCAAGTCTGCTATAGAACAAGATAAGTATATAAGTATCTTAGATGATAAATCGCTTGATATGGCATTGTGTAAATTCAGAGTTTCATTACACAATTTCAGTGTATATTTTAGACGTGAAAAATGGATGTGAAAAAAGGGACGTTGAAATGGGCATCTGTAAAAACTGCCACATAGGAGAATTTGATGATAAATTTCATGGTTTACTAGTATGTGATAAGTATGAACATCTTAGAGAAAAGTATATTCCGTTGTTTAACAATAGGTACAAACACAAGATGTTAATGATGAGTCTTATCACATCCAACTACTAGACGTTCATTAGCCGTATTGTTGAAACACATATTCTCTGTCAGATACTTTTTTATATATCATGTATATCACATGACTAAAGATATGAAACTGAAAATGTCAACTGTGCAGTGGGCCATGTGGCCTTAAAAAACGACTAAAATATCTAAAAAAGATCTGAAGAAAGAACCGAAAAAATGCACTCCACCCTCTCCCCAGAATGACAGAAGTCACACAATATTATAAACACATGACGACATATAACAACGCAGAAGACTCGTGAGAAAACTGGCTTATTACTCAAAATACATCATGGCAATACCAGGAAGATGCGTCCACGCCACATCCTAGATAATGCCCTGTAATGCGACGCTTCCTGCGTGAGCCATAATTAACACACCTCCCCGTCAGAGACAGATGTTCTCATGTTTCTCGAAAACACTACTTACCTGCGAAAGATTAATCACAGTTAACAATGAAATGCAAAACTACTCAGCTAAATGTCGACTCAGGAATATGCATGCTGTTAGCTGATCAAAGATTTCTGATCAATGTATGAAATTAATCTATTTTCCAACGGGCAAAACCCCGAAGGATCAGAGTTCATAATTTACTTGGCCATTTCCGTTACCAACATAATTCCCCCGGTCAGCATTCGTGCCGAGAAGGATTTAGATATGTGTTAGTATTGAATCCCATAAGGGACATTGTCGCCCTCACAAAAACATTTGATTTGGTTGGTTTGGTTGTTGTTTAACACCGCACTCAGCAATATTCCAGCTATATGACGGCGACTTGTGAATAATCGTGTCTTTTGCTGGCAAACTGGTGTTTGTTTGTTTGTTGTTTAACAGCTGGACCAGACAAACCAGTGATTGATATCACGAGCATCGATCCACAGAATTAGGATACGATGACATGCATCAACCAAGTCAGAGAGCCTGACCATCCGATCCCGTTAGTCGCCTCAATTCCACGCAGCGTTGGATATCGTTATCGGGGCGATTTGACTTTAAACGAGGGGCGCACAGGTGGCCCTGTCGTCTAAGGCGCAGCGATTCGTTGTGCAGAGTTGCGTCCCTTGGTCACGCCAGAAAAACTTGAATGTGGGTTCGAATCCCGGTTCGCCCCGATTATGTTTCTAGGTTTGTCAGCACCTTACCCGTGCCCGTGGGTTTCACCGAAGTGGTAAACGTCTGAGACCTGCATCATTTCGGGCTTTCCTCCCACATTAAGGTGACACGCCGTGATATAACTGGAATACTGTTAAAAGCGGCGTTACATCCAACTCACTCACTCACTCGTGTTCTTGTGGAGAGCGCCTCTGCCCGGGCAGGGGAAGCTCGATGGTTCGATCCCTTGCCTCATCTTACCGAACGACGTTAAAACACTTGTCATTTTCCTGCTATATAAGTGCAATTATCTCATCAGTCGTCAATTAACTTACACAGTTGCCTGGGACAGTTTTCTATAAAATCAGACCCATGAAGATCCGGGGTAGAATAGGTCTTCAGCAGCCCATACTTGCCGTAAAAGGCGACTATGCTTGTCGTAAGAGGCGACTAACGAGATCGGGTGGTCAGACTCGCTGACTTGGTTTATGCATGTCATCGTATCCCAATTGCGTGGATTGATGCTCATGATATCAATCACTGGATTGTCAGGTCAAGACTCGATTACTTACAGACCGCCATCATATAGCTGGAATATTGCTGAGCGCGGCGTTTATCAACAAACATCATCATCATCATCATCATCATCATCTTTACCGACACCGACTAAAGAAGGTCTGCTGCACCGATGACGTGGATCGCTGCTCATTCTTTCGGTCACTGGTTTATGGTTAGGAGAATTATTATAGGGACTGGTGAGCATAGAACTAAAGATGTAACAGAATCTAAATAAAGATGATAACACCTTTTGTACCCGATTAGAATACACTGTCGGGCAAAACAAAGTCTACACTTGAACAATGGATTTGACAAGGTTTATCAAAACGTTACTAGGCTGAAAACAATCGCCGAAACTCAACGTCCAAAACTCAACTATGATACCCGTATCAAATTCACCACCATCCAAAAAACATTTGTTGTCTGTTTCATCTTTAGCCAAAATCATGGTTGTATACATTCTTTTGTCCGTCAGTGTAAGTCCCCTGAGCTTCAATACTTGACGGAGATGCGATCGCCTCCGTGGTCTGGTGGATAGAGATGCTACAAGGTGGTACTTGTTGTTACCCTGCCTGGCGCTCGGCATTAAGGGCTAAAGCATAGACTGGTCGGCTCGGAGTCAGTATACTGTGCCTGAGTTGGGTATTCATGTTTAACTGTGGCATGGTATCTCAGTGAGCTAGCACTATAAATCGGCATCAGTCCGGACTAGTACAAGCAGCCACACACACACACGTGCATGCACGTCGCTATATAAATGTAGTAATCTTGGACACACACGTATTTCAACTCGATTGGATGGTCAGGCCCGGTTAGCTTCTGTTTGTTTCTTTGTTGTTTAACGCCGCATTCAGCAATATTCCAGCTGTATGAAGGCGGTATGTAAGTAATCGAATCTGGACCAGACAATCCAGTGATTGACATCATGAGCATCGATCCACGCCATTGGGAAACGATGACACACATCAACCAAGTCGGCGAGCCTGACCACCCGATCCCTGTTAGGCGCCTCTTACAACAAGCATAGTCGCCTTTCACGGCAAGTATGGGTTGCAGAAGACCTATTCTACGCCGGATCTTCACGGGTCGGCTAGCATCTTATAGCTGTTTGTCTGACCCACTCGATCATTTAAAGACAACAGTGACAACACTTACTCACTCGATCATTTCTAACCATACTTTCTGGTTTCAGGTTGTGATATGCATCACCATCAGCATCCTGTATGTCCCCTCCTCCAAGCTATCGATGCCTGTGCGCACAGAAAGGTACGTGGAGCGTAGCTGCGACTTCACTCTACCCGGACTAGCCTCGTTCCTGACCTACAACCTCGTTCTGGTTGTCGTCTGCTGTTTCTTTGCCTTTAAGACCAGGAAACTCCCCGACAACTTCAACGAGTCTCGTTTCATATCCATGTGTGTCTATACCACTCTGGTTCTGTGGTCAGCTTTCATACCGTCCTATTTCACAGCAGATCGACAGTACCTGAAAACTGTCATGTTATCGATTGTTTTAATTCTCAACAATATCGTCGCTCTTTGCTTCCTGTACCTACCAAAGATATACGCTGCCATTTATCTTGAGACAGAAACAGCTCTTCCCCCCGCGAGTACCAGGTTCACTAGATCGACAGACGTCATCGGCATCACGGGAATTACGGAACGTAATGTCAACTTCCTCCAAGTACAGCCTATACACACTTGAAATATCGAATCCCATACCTTCTTATTTTGAAATTTCCTCGGCACGAGGCGACTGAATGGGTCGGGTGGTCAGGTTCGGCAGTCCCAGTATTAACTGCTTGATTGTCAAGCCCACTCGATTATCTACAGGCCACCGTCATATAGCTGTAATAGTGGGGCGTTAAACTGCCAAAAAATATATATTGTGAAGTTCCGTGTAACTTTGGGAACCATTTACAAATGACATTGATATAAGTCTGCGATTTCGCAACAGTCAGATAATTGTACAGTGACACTGCATATTATTCCAGTGGAACACTGGTCCCTGGTCACATCACGAGATAAACTCATCCCACATGAAAACCCATATTCGAATTATTGTAATATTTTGGAAAATGGTCACAATAATCATATTAAATTGTTTTGTTTATTTGGGCATGAGATAATGGAAGTAGAGCACATCATGTCTGATGCTTGAAAACTTGATAATTGATGTTGATGTTGATGGATAAGTACAGTAATTGCACAGAGTAATGGGGATGTTTTGTAAAAGGGGCCTAAGAGTAGCTGGAGGAATTGATGTGAACGTGTGTTGGGAGGGGGTGGGGGTGGGGGGTGGGGTGGGGGGGGGGGGGGGGGGGGGCGTTTAGAGGTGTGGCATTTAGATTCTAACGTTTAATTGGTTTTAATTGGGTACTTGCTAATAGTTGAGATGGTAATACTTGAGGATTTAGTGAGGACCTTACAACGTGTGTTGCAAAGTGTGTGCGTAGTTCACTTAAGAGGTTGTCGCGGTCTGTGTTTTCGTGTTAACGTTGAAATAATACCTGGTTAATGTCCTCCACGGTTTGTTTCTTTGTTTGCTTGTCTTGTTGTTTAACACCACAATCAGCAATATTCCAGCCATATGACGACGGTCTGTAAAATAATCGAGTCTGGACCAGACAATCCAGTGATGGTTATCATGAGCATCGATTCAGGCAACTGGGATACGATGACATGCATCAACCAAGTCAGCCAGCCTGGCCACCTGATCTCGTTAGTCGCCTTTTACTGTTAGACAGTGGGGGCAGTGGCCTGTACAATGTTTATTTTTTGAAAATTTTGTGCTTATGGCTATTTAGGCTAGTGTGTCCAATATGGATCTAGTTATAGCCCTGTCCTGTTTGTTTTGGAGGTATGATGAGGCTGTGTTGAGGTCGTTTTACTACTTGTTTCAAGGGCAAGTGAGGTGATAAAACATGATTTTTAGCGAATATCAATTGTCCTATATATATTAAGACAATTCGGGTGGGGGTTGGGGTGTGTGTGTGTGTGTGGGGGGGGGGGGGGGGGGGTGTCATACTATTAGATAGTATGCAAATGGCCAAGTGAAAATGCTGGAATCACACGTTCCGTATTCCGCTTCCAAAACAAACATATCTGGGGGCGTGGCCTAAAAGGGTGCAACGGTGCGGGACAATTGTTTTCTTTGGCTGGGGTGATTCTTAGCAGCTGCATTGTTTCTTCTATTTCTGTAAACACAGAAACAACATCACTGTATACATTGGTAAATGTGAAACGTCACCTTTGATATTGTGAATATTTATAATAACATTTGGCTGAATGGTTGCTTTGATAGTCATACCATTGTTCTGCGACGTTTGACGTCAACTTACTTCAGTGACGATCGCCATGTTTGATGTCATGTGATCTGTAATAAATATGAATTGAAGCTTGTGAATTGTGTTTTTTGTGTTTCGAAGATGCTGTAGTTTTAAAAATAATAAAACGTCAAAATGTGACCGTTAACCCATTAGATCCCTTTGTCTCGTGGCTGGTCACATTTAAGAATCTGTCAACAGCATTTCATTACCAACAACCTGTCGGGTACCATAAACGGTGACATCTTACCTGTCCTGTAATTCAATTAATAGCTCAAATCATACTAACTTGATTAATATATTCATTCACTCTTTGATATATATTTTAAAAGTTTTCACTCAGTACAGTGTATGTGAATATTGTTCCCATATTGGTTGTGTCGTTATATTTTGTGAAATATTCATCAATTAGTTTGTATCACATATGACATGGCCCTCTGAATCCCCATTGTTTTGCCAATCACCACAGAATTTGTTCCTATCAGAAGGTGTTAGACAAGTAGGAAGACTCTCAATAAACCATCATTCAGTCTGGGCGCCGGCACTGTCGTTGAAATTGCGTAGCGCTCCAAACGTTGGGAACCCGTTTTAGCAAAAGTAAGGTGATTCCCCTCCATGGCATAATTTTTCGTTGGGGACGTTTTCGTTTTTTTATAGTCTGGTTTACGCTATTTCAGTTTTTGAAATTTTATTTTTGTGTCAAGCATTTGTGATTAAGTATGCCCCAAAGTATGAAAATCCGCAAAGTTGCTATGTTGACTTTACTTGCCCTTTAAGATGTCCAGCTGTCCTGAAACAACGTCAATTTAGCCTTGAGTTTGCTCAGAATAATTACTGTGACATCGACCTTGCTGTGGTGCTATGTATGTACGCAGGAGATAATAAACACAAGAGTGTTGTCGTTAGGGATCCAATCTGATTTGATGTGTTTCGAGATGGACTTGAGCACAAAAACACATCATTTTCTGGTGCTTGAAAACATGATCGTGTTTTGTCATTGCGTCAACCAAGTCAGCGAGCCTCATCACCCGATCCCGTTAGTCGCCTCGTCCGTGAAGGATGGGTTGCTCAAGACCTATTCTACACTTTCGCTTTATAAGGGCATGTAATGCTAGTACAAATGTAGTTATCTTCGCTCATTATTAATTGCGATTTTTAGTGATTCTATATCAAGTTGCGAGAACTATACAGTCTATGTGTTTATAACGTGACGTATACTCGTACATTTTCTTCTTGTCAAAGACTACATGACGTCATGACGTCAGCAAGAGATTTATACGTCACAGATTATGAACTAACCATCGGGACATCTCTTCACCTCGCTTACCTTTGGAGTTATTGGTTGTTTCAATTAAAATCATTGGCAAACATAAAGAACACAGGAAAATGAAGATTTGGCATCTGAATGTGGAACCGTCAGCAAATGCTGGGGCGTCCCAGTGCTTACACGCGCCGTCTCAGAAGTGAAATGTTCTGTGTTCTCGCTGTGTACCATGCAACATACAAAATGCAAGATATTTCTCATCCTCCATATCTCCTGGGCTCGCATTCCGGTAAACCTAAACTAACCCCTGTGGTTCTGGTGATATCAAATTACCCGCCCTTTAGTTTGGTTAATCATGTTGATTTGCTACGCTACTCGGACCAATCAGAATGCGTGTTACAAACTAGCCTCGCTGTTTGGTTAACACTATCAACCACATGGCGGCTAGTCCCATTGATTACGATAGAGCTTGGGAGAACTTCAACATTGAAAAACTGACTGTCAAGCAAAAGAAAGGGTCTTTCTTGTGTGCACACACACACACACACACACACACACACACACACACACACACACACACACACACACACACACAAAACAATGACGTCATAACAGCGATAGTGATAGCGATAATCCAGTTATTGACATCACGAGCATCGATTCACGCAATTGGGATACGATGACAACAGCAATCAATGACATCAGTAAGCCCGACAACCCCACCATTCCTTAAGTGGCATCTTACGACTAGGAAGTGCTGCTTTGGAAGTATATCCGTTCCCTCAATCTCCCACGGGTAGAAAAATAGAATGAAACATAGAACAGAAGGAAAACAATAGGTAGATGCCACTATACTATCAAGTAAAGTAGCTATTTATTCTGATGTACAGCTTTATTAAAGGACACTAAACAAGTGAAAAAACAAGAAAGGTTCGGTCAGATTTAATAGTTAGTAAACCTAGATGGAGGGTTGTTGAGCAGGAAGGGGAGGTCACTCTCAGGTTTCTCACCACCTGGCAACAGATGGCGCTTTACCAGCCTACACTCTCTCGCTTCCGGGTCATCAGCGCATAGGAGATGGACGATTGCTCTGAAACCAAAAACAAGCCCTGGTTTTAAAAGGTTGTTTGATTGTTTGTTGTTTAACGCCGCACCCAGCAATATTCCGGCTATGACGGCGGTCTGTAAATAGACGAGTCAGGACCAGACAATCCAGTGACTGACATCATGAGCATCGATCCAGGCACATGGGATGCGGTGACATGCATCATGGGACCTAATGGGTGCTAGGAACCAATTGTGCTGTGACGTCATAAAGAAAAAAGTTTGACGTCAAGTTACTTCCGTAAAAATCGCCATGCGGACTTTACAAAAATATCTTTTTTTTCTCTCGTTACTTCGTAATGTAATTAAAACATCTTCAAAACCTTTCAGCATACATGTCTAGTTTACATTAATCATACGATATACCTAAAAACTGCAGTTATTACATAAACAGTTATGAGTCGGAAAACGAGTCCAAATGGTTGATGTCAGACAGACAGTTGTATTTCAGTGTTGGCGGCCTGTGGCACTTACAATCTTACACATATTGCCAATGGTGTGTGGTATAGAAACTTAAATGCATATTAATCATGAATTCTTTGAAGTCTTTTTACATTAATCATGAAATTTTCAATTGAATCGTCTTTAAGAACTTATAAATCACACCAAGCTACAAATCCACACGATTCTGCCCTGATGAAAATCTACGATGCTATATCCATATCATGAATGTACATCAATTGAGGAATTTCCGTTTATATCATTAAATTTCCTTTTATGACAATGGCTAAACCTTTCATAGCTTTTCTATTTCTTGTTGACATCAAATCTATAAGTTTCTGTCTCGATGTATAACAATGATAACATCATATTTCTGCTAGAGGACTGAGACTGGGAATACGGAAGTATTTATCGTTTGATACCAAGTTTGAATTTGAAAATCAATGCATCTGTACAGAACACACTCGTACAGTAACAGTCCTCCCCATCCTCCTGGAATATCCGGATGTCTGACACTCCTGTTTGGTGCAGCAACATGTCACCATGTGACGCCCAGATTACTCCGCTATCATCCACATGTACTTTTAGCATCTCAAGGCAAGCTCGAGGATTACGTGTTGGGTACACACGCACCAACCTACACCAATACTTCATGCAGGGACACACATACTTAACACACAATTGGTTGTGGTACGTTTACTTAAGTAAAAGGAATCTTTTGAAGAAAATCCCTTTGTACTTTCTCAGCACTTTCCCTAATAGTGTATCCCCAGATCTCACTGCCATAGCATGCGATAGGAGCTATCTTAGTATCAAAAATAGAAACAATTATATGTAATGAAAGATTCGGATATTTCCTGATAAGAATATATATTGGAAAACATGATTTCTTAGCCTGTATAGCTAACGCCTCAAAAGCCTTTGACCATACTAAACGTGAAGAAAATACAAGACAAAGATAATTATAAAAAGATACTATATTTTTTTTTTCATTGCCATAAAACCATTTTTCTACACTTATGACACACCCACCATTTCTAAATACAAATATTTCATTTTTTTTTAGATTTACCTCCATATTACCGTTTTGGCAAAAACATTATAATATTGATAGCTTCTTTTGAAGGTCTTGATGACCTCAGTCACGTATTTCTTTAATAATATGAAATGAAGCTTGTGAATTGTATTTTTGTTTCTAAGATACTATAGCTTTAAACTATAATGAAAAGTCACAGTGTGAGATATACAGTGTCTAAGTGGGGTATTCGTGTTAAACTGCGGCATGGTATCGCAGTGGGCTAGCACTATAAATCGGCATCAGTCCGGACTAGTACAAGCAGCCACACACACACATGTACATGCACGTCGCTATATAAGTGCAATAATCTTGGACGCGACGTTAAACCCCATTTGACCTCACCTCACCTTTCGCCCCGAAAATGCTACACTAGGGCAACTGAAGTTTGGCCTTCCAGCTATTTCTTATGGTACTTGTAAAATTCATTTGCCTTAAAAATGTCACTATTAAAACAAATTTAAATTATTATTTTAATGTTGAAAGAAACCCTACATAAGATATTTCACTTATAGATGTGTAATTGCTAAATATAGACGTAAACACTTTCGATTGTCGGCTTCACATCTGTCAAACTATCAATCTGCTTCAAACCGACACTAGCCCCTGTTGACTTCCTCGCACACTCTATCGTTGTTGTTGTTGTTGTTGTTGGTTTGTTGTTTAACGCCGCACTCAGCAATATCGCACACTCTATCGTCATCAATGGAACTGTCCGCCATGTTATTGATATCGTCGAATAACCATAGTTTGTTTCATGTTTGCCCGGCAGGTTATAAATCTGTCTGTCTATCTTATGCTGACATCATATTTTGTTCAAATTATTTGGGATTAAGTTATAGATTTTTTTATCCCCAGATCTTATGCAGATGTCACCTTTTGTTGTATCTGTCTTTGATGGTTTTTTAAACGGTTATTTACATATCTTTTTCGCTTTACTGATTCGACCGATTTGAGACAAAGGCCGCTCCATCTTTGATTGGTTAAAACGTTACAATGACAAAAATAAAACAAAAATAAATTGTTATCTGTGTTAACAAAAACTGATTAAATATATCGTATCTGGTCATAATTCTCATGCTATACAGAAGCATTTCTCTGGGATAAGTAAATAAAAGCAAAAGGTATACATGCGGCACTTTCAAAAGAAGTACTTGTTCTATTTCCTTGCTATAAACCCGACCGAGCACATTTTCATGACAAAATATTAAACTGATCTTGTCTTGAAATTATATCTAATTGCTCAGCTAAAACATAAAAACATCACCTCACAAAACGTTGACATTCTGTAGGAAAAGAGGTAATCAATTGTCATTGTCATTAATATTGTTGTTGGCGGTGTTGTTACTTCAAAAGTCCGAGAACAGGTTTGCTGGTGTTTCCTTAGTCCGGTGAATCTATGTGTCATGGGTTTTCCAATTTCCGGGCAAAGGTACGGTCGTCCCCTACCCCCTGGGGGTGTACATTGATGGACACAGCTGATACATATTGGGTCAGAGCCACGTGGATATCACTGCTGTCACATATACTGTAGGTGCGGCCCCACCCACGGGCCAAGATACCCCAGCCTTTTGTGATTAGAGTACCGTGCTGACATTGGATAATGCAGTTTCCATGACAACCATACCCTAGTGGGATAGTGTGCGAGAATTTGTCACAGACAATGATTCAAGTGTCCTTTTATAAATAACAGAAGCCTATGTTGTGCTTGTAATGCTGGGTATGTGGAGGACGAGTATCGTTTTTGTTTGCCGCGGTTATAACAAGTGACAGGTGGATGGATCACTTACCACAGAAATATTGTGAATATCCGACAAAAAAATAAATAATATCATTATGTCTGCAACTGATTGTAAGTTAATTAAACGCCCAGCTATCTATATCTATCAAGCGATGTCACTTCGTAGTACATTATTGTCAGAACAATAAGATCTGAGTACAATACGTCCATTGTAATACAAATATAACCATGGGCCGATGGCTGTATATTTTTATCAATCATTATAATGGCATTGAATATTCTGTCCCGTTTGACAATAATGTTATTGATACGATTCAGGATAAACATGGCAAACCTGAGGAACACGCTTTTGATATACGGTAAACTACGGTTATAACGAACACGCTTATAACAAACTGACGGATATATCGAGCTTACTTTTTTGGTCCCGACCATTTGCTGTAATTATGCTGTATATATGCTTATAACGAACTACGGTTATAACGAACTAAAATTAGTAGTCCCTTTGGGTTCGTTATAACCGTACTTTACTGTATAGCGCTTTGGGAGTGTACATACATATATCGCTTTTGATACATACTGAAAGCGCTAACATTATTAGTAATTTATTACCCCTGTTAATGGACCAGTGTGTACTCGATTTTCATTCTCAGCTCCCCGGGGAGTATACAACCCTAGTGGTTATTTTGGATAAGAATGATCGATTGTCTACAAACGCCGTCATATAGCTGGACCATGGCTGCGTGCGATCTTAAACAACGAACAAACAAATCACACGCCGACGGTGTAGATCGTTATTTGTGTTTCCTCTTCCTGTAGGTTTTCCTCTCGACCACCAAGACCGCCTCAGATGTCTAACGAAAGGTGGGTTGGTTGGTGTGTTGTTTAACGCCGCACTCAGCAATATTCTAGCTATATGACGGCGGTCTGTAAATAATCGAGTCTGGACCAGACAACCCAGAGATTAATATCATGAGCATCGACCCACGCAATTGGGATCTATGACATGCATCAACCAAGTCAGCGAGCCTGACCACCCGATCCCGTTAGTCGCCTTTTACTACAAGCATAGTCGCCTTTTACGGTAGGCATAGGTTGCTGAAGACCTATTCTACCCAGGAATCTTCACTGGTCATGAAAGGGAGGAAGGTCGGTGGTCCTAGCGTCTGGCCGATGAGCAGAATAAATGGAGGATCCCATCATCAGTTGATAATTAAATGTCCTCGCAGGCATGCAGTCACTGACGGATACTATTGCTGTTTTCTGTAATTTGCTTCCTTCTGTTCTGAGAGTTGGCAGGGTCTTCCGGTAGGTATGACATGCTTACCCTTTCGCGTCATCACTGATTTTCAGTGGTCCTTCATGTAATTTCAACACCTACTTGCCCTTTAAGCCAAGTGGAATCTGTTTCGGCTGAAAATCTAGGAGGGTTAAACTCTTGCATTGACAATTTATATTGAAATATCTCCGAGCCAATTTCACCTGATTGAATTTTTCTAAATGTGTTAGGTTTGCTTTCATATTCTTCTTTAGCGCAGATAACATCCCGCATCTTTTAGGTTTGCCGAGTCCAGGCTAATATAAGACTCCCAATTTCAAAGATCTTACTGTTACCATGAAAATATTACTTCCATATTCAAACGACAACGCTTTAAGCCCATTATGTTTTTGTCCCTACGTCACCAGTGTACTTTACGTTAACAGTGTTTATTGTCTGTTTCAATGTGATACTAAATGTATCTAGCTGTCTGGTATTCTGACTGCATGGGCGACCGCGAGCAGGATATGATCCAAATGTCCAATGTCCTTTTTGTGTATGAATCTCCGCTCACCTGTATTTCGTGTATCTCCGCTCAACTTGTTAATGAAGACAACAATTACTGCCTTACGGACTCCGACACCGGATTTCCCTTGGCCTTAGGATCCGTGAAGATCCGGGGTAGAATAGGTCTTCAGCAACCCATGCTTTCCGTAAAAGGCGACTATGCTTATCGTAAAAGGCGACTAACAGGATCGGGTGGTCTGGCTCTCTGACTTGGTTGATGCACGGTCATCGATCCCAATTGCGTGGATCGATGCTCATGATATCAATCACTGGATTGTCTGGTCCAGACTCGATTATTTACAGACCGCCGTCATATAGCTGGAATATTGCTGAGCGCGGCGTTAACAACCAACCAACCAACCAACCAACCTTGGCCTTAGATAGCTGCTTCCCACCACCACCAAAGCTTCAACAGTCATGGTCAATTCACAGTTAAATAAAAAGAATATTTAACTCTCTTTAGAAAAATCCCACCCACCCCGAAAATCAAATGGTCGCTCCCTGAGGCAGGGTGACTGTTCTGGTCTGTCATCACAGCCGACGGCGACGTTCATCGTTCACTTGTTTTGTCTTGTCCATAAAGGATGATTGATATCCGCCGTGATTCTCGAATATTGATTAATGCGGCGTTAAACAACATTCTTTCACCTCAGACTGCTGTCACTGAAAACATAGCTCCACATATTTTTTTTTATGTGGAGCGAAAAACACGCCGCCATTGCTATTACGTTTTTTGACGCAGCTCATTAATAATACTCACGGGGGGTCGTCCAAACACTCAAAAATCAAGTTACGGCTTTTGATATCGTCTGTCAGGTCGACTATAGATCCATTTGTGCACGTCTCTCTATCACAAGAAAAAAATAATTGTGAAACAGCATTTATGATAAATAGGACTCGTACACATTAACCCTGCCATAATCAGGTAGCTACTCAGTGAGTGAGTGAGTTGGGTTTAACGCCCTTTTTAACAGTATTCCAGTTATATCACGGCGTGTCAGCTAATGTGGGAGGAAAGCCCGAAGTGATGCAGGTCTCAGACGTTTACAACTTCGGTGAAACCCACGAGCGCGGGTATGGTGCTGACAAACCTAGAAACATAATCGGGGTCAACCGGGATTCGAACCCACAATAATAGGTTTCTGGCGTGCCAAAAGGGACACAACTCTGCACAGCGAATCGCTGCGCCTCAGTGAGTCCCCGAGTGAGTGAGTGAGTGAGTGAGTGAGTGAGTGAGTGAGTGAGTGAGTGAGTGACACTGCTTCTATTAACATTCCAGCAACATCACTTAGGGAGACCCCAGAAATGAGCTTCACACATTGCACCAGTTTGAACGCTGGCTTTCAGTGAACAAACGAACGCTTGAACCACTAGCCGGCCCCATCGCCACCAACGTCGCGAGTGTCATTTGTCTAAAGTGAGTGAGTATGGTGTTACGCCGTTTTTAGCAATATCTCTAGCAATATTATTGCGGCTGACACCAGAAATGAGCTTCACAGATTGCAAGTAGGAATCGAAACCGGATCTTCGGCGTGAAGAGCGAACGCTTCGACCACTAGACTAACCCACTGCCCCTCATCTGTCTAAAGGGGCGATGGGGTAGCCTAGCGGTTAAAGCTTTTGACCCCCTCGCTGAAGACCCGGTTCGATTCCCCACATGGTTACAATGTGTGAAGCTGATTTCTGGTGGCCCCTGCCGTGATAAAGCTGCAATACTGCAAAAAGCGTCGTAAAACCTTACTCACTCACTCATCTGCCTAATTGGGAGATCCGTTGGCCAAAATGTGTGTCGGGGCTGAGTGTAGGCAATACCCAAACAATGCGGATCACTTCTCGTGCCATCCTTCGGCGCTATATGGCTGAAATAATGCCCAAGTGCCGTTAATTCTTAACTCTTAACTCACAAACGCATTCATGCTATTGATGTTTGTTTGTTTTTCTTTTAACGCCGAATTCAGCAATATTCCAGCTATATGACGGCGGTCTGTAAATAATCGAGTCTGGACCAGACAGTCCAGTGATTGACATCATGTACATCGATCCATTGGGATCGATGACATGCATCAACCAAGTCAGCGAGCCTGAACACCCGATCCCGTTAGTCGCCTTTTACGACAAGCAAAGTCGCCTTTTACGGCAAGCATGGGTTGCTGAAGACCTATTCTACCCCGGATCTTCACGGGTGTCACGCTATTGACCAGGTTTGCCTATCTAAGGATAGATTATTTGTACCAATACTGTGTGTTTGTTTTGGGCAGATATTTCTTATGAATATGGAAAGGATTTTGTCGTTTTTTTGCCAAGGGTTTATAGTTAGAAAAACCCTGCGCCGACCATGACATCCTCGTTTTGGAGATAATCAATACTTGAAGTGAATAAGCGATGGCTGTCTTTAAGATGATACTCTTTGATATAATAGAATTTGACGTTAAACACACACTTATAATCATCAAACAGTGGTGCATCATGTGTTCTCAAATTAACTGTTAAGCGACAGCCGATGTTATTAATATCTATTTTCCCATATCCGCGAATATGTTCACGTGAAAGAATGCATCGTTCATATGTCAGTGGCAACTATCTATCAGTCTGTATACCGAACTAACAAACAACAGGTAGGCATTAATGCTCTATATAAAAGAATGACGTTATACGTTGTCATAGCAACCAGACCATTATTCATAGTCATAGTCACTACTCGTGTGTTACTGGTCATATCACATGTAACGGGTATACATAATTCCACAAGCAGTCTGTAAATAATGAAGTAATGACTTCATGAGAAGAATGCTTCTTCTAAATCCTGGAGCATCAGACAAATGTCGGTGACAAGAGTGAATGTCATTATCTCATGGATATCCGCCATGTCTTTCGTCTGTTAATAGAAAGCCTTGGTCTTGTTCTTAGACACTCTCTTCGCACTATAGCTTGTATTCAGACGTTCTCGCCGGTAGTGATAAAAGAGAGACATAATCAGTGATCAGCGGTAAACTAAGTGCATTGATCTGTGCGTGTGTAGGACTATGGATACCTGGCAATCCGCCCACGGTCTGCTTGTGTGTGTGCTGGTGTGTGTATGTGTGTGCTGGTGTGTATGTGTGTGTGTGTGTGTGTGTGTGTGTGTGTGTGTGTGTGCTGGTGTGTGTGTGTGTGCTGGTGTGTGTTTTTGTGTGTGTGTGTGCTTGTGTATGTGTGTGTGCTGGTGTGTGTGTATTGGTGTGGGTGTGTGTGTTTGGTGAGTGTGTGTGTGTGCTTGTGTGGTGTGTGTGTACTGGTGTGTGTGTATGTGTTGGTGTGTGTGTGGTGGTGTGTGTACTTGGTGTGTGTACGCGCTTGTGTGTGCGTGTATTGGTGTGTGTGTGTACTGGTGTGTGTGTATTGGTGTGTGTGTGTGGTGTGTGCGTGTATGTGTTGGTGTGTGTGTGGTGGTGTGTGTGCTTGGTGTGTGTGCGCTTGTGTGTGTGTGCTGGTGTGTGTGTGTATTGGTGTGTCTGCTATAGTGTGTATGTGTTTGTGCGTGTGTGCGTGTCTGTGTCTGTTCGTGTGTGCGTGCGTGTTTGTTCGAGTGTGTGTTTGTGCGTGCGTGTGTGTTTGTGCGTGTGTGTGTGGATAAGGGGGTTGGCAATCAGCCCTCGGTCTGTCTGTGTGCGCATGTTTCTGTGTGGTGACGGAAGGTTGGCCATATATGTTAGAACTATAGGTCATTATGCAAAATTATAGTGAAATTATACAACAACCATCATGTGGTTTAAGTCGGAGAAATCACTCGATTTTGTGGTTTCTACTTCCGGAATGAACATATTCTCATGATTTCTCCACACGTAAGCGTGCGTGTGAGCTTATCGTTTTGTTATAAGTAGAATAACTGCAAGTTATTAGGATCCACACACACACACACACACACACACACACACACACGCGCGCACGCACACACACACACGCGCGCACACGCGCACGCACACTCACACACACTCCTCTTGAATGAGGTGTAGTTGCGTGTGTGAACACACATACAGACACACACACGCACGCACGCACACTACCTAACAGTTAACTCACCTGACAGGACCACCCAGGGTGTGGGTGACGAGAATTACAACCTCAACACTCTTGTCAAGGTTCGGCAATTCGTGCTTTGCAAAGAAACTGAAAGTATAGAGAGAAAATGGACGTTTTAACAAGTGGGAAAAATCACTTCCATTATAATGTGCATGATGCTGACAACAATACTTCTTGTTCTAAATACAGTTTTGCCCCTTCCTTATCAATCTAGAATATCCCTTTTCGCTGCAACTATAGTCCGTTTCCTTTGATATCGTACGGATGAAATGCAAAGCAGATGCAAAATAGATATAAACTCTAAAGCAATTCGTCATGAATGTCCTGAAAGTTGTTTATTTGTCCATATCAACTCGTCACCATAATTTCAGACACTGTCATAAAGTGTAGAAAAAATAGTTAAAAAAAACTTTCATGTAATTGTTGGTGAGTTAATGCCTTTTATTACAAGGGGGTCTGCACAATAAACATAACAGCCGAAGTGCATCGCGGAACACAGGGGTGGTCTGAAAACTTCTATTCTGAAATATTTTCATTGACACTGTCACTGTTTCAGTCAACTGATCTAATAATTTGACTGACAGGTGTATGATCTAAACCATTTTTTTTATAATATGTCCGGACCCGTGAAGATCCGGGGTATAATAGGACTTCAGCAACCCATGCTTGCATTAAAAGGCGACTATACTTGTTGTAAGAGGCGACTAAGGGGATCGGGTGGTCAGGCTCCCTGACTTGGTTGATACATGTCATCGATCCCAATTGCGTGGGTCGATGCTCATGGTTGTCAATCACTGGATTGTGTGGTCCAGACTCGATTACTTACAGGCCGCCGTCATGTAACTGGAATATTGCTGAGAGCGACGTTAAACAACAAACAAACAATTGCGTGGATCGATTCTGATGATGTCAGTCACTGGATTGTCTGGTTCAGATTCGACCATTTACAGACCGCCGTCATATAGCTGGAATATTGCTGATTGAGGCGTCAAACACAAACAAACAAACAAACAAACAAACAATATGTCCGGAAGCTTTATTTCCGGTCTCAACTTTGTCAGTCAGTGAGTGAGTGAGTGAGTTGGGTTTAACGCCGCTTTTAACAGCATTCCAGTCATATCGCAGCGTGTCAGCTGAATGTGGGAGGAAAGCCCGAAGTGATGCAGGTCTCAGACGTTAACCACTTCGGTGAAACCCACGAGCACGGATATGGTGCTGACAAACCTAGAAACATAATCGGGGCGAACCGGGATTCGAACCCACAATCATAGGTTTCTGGCATGCCTAAGGGACGCAACTCTGCACAGCGAATTGCGGCGCCTTAGACTACTGAGCCACCGGTGCCCCCAACTTTGTCAGTGCACGCCCTCCAACTTTCTATAATCATAAACGTGAAATACCAAGGTTTTCACATCACCAGTGAATTTCATCATGTGCCGTATTGTAATGTTATATATTGAGCTCGTTCTGTTTATTTTATCATTTGGATTTGAAATTCACTAACATTGCTTTGAGAATATTTTACAAATTAATAATAATTAATAATTCAATAATAACTACTACAGAAATATAGGCTTCTGATTTAGACTTTGTATTTGACAGGATTTTATTACAGCAAAGACAGTGATAGGTTGCAAATGTCACGCGCGAATGTAGGGCTGTTGAGTTTACAGAGCAGACACCCTTGTAACAACAGGCATTAAACCACAAACAATTACGTGAGAGCTAAACAACTTTTCTACCCCTGATGACAATATCTGAATTGATGGTGACGAGTTAGTATAGATAAATAAATAACGTTCATGCCATTGAAGAAGACGCATTGTTGCTTTCGAAATTTATATTTATTTTGCATTTCATCGGACTGTATGTAGTGGTGAGGTGTGGTGAATAAGATACCTTTCTCTGCTGTATGCTGGTTTGCCGTCACGTGACCCATCAAGCACCAAAGTGACCTTGCCCTTTGCAGATTTGGCGAACTTAAAACATATAATAGTTCACATACTTTTAGATTGACGGGAAGAGCATAATGAAAATGCACAGGTCCGTCTCATAGACTGGTTTCTAACTGTGCATGCGTTGCGTCACCTTTACAATTCGTAGAAACGCGTCACTCGTCATGATCTATGTTGATGAACCTACGTTTTACCAACGGCCATGTACGAATTTCCTAATTTTCTACGTGTTAAAATGAATAAGAATCGAAAGTATGATAATTAAGACCTTTCCCTGAAATATTGTTCTGAAAATCATCGGACGTTACGAAAGATTAATATCAATACTTCGTGATTCAAAAAGAATTTAGGACATGATAATGCTACCCTGAGGAAATCGGCTTGGGCCAAAGGTTTACGAATGTTCAATTATACAAGGAGAGTGTCCTCATAACCTCTAATATCAGATCCTTAAATTATAAAATTGAGATCCCGTGAGATGTTGAACAAACAATAAAAAGAAAAAAAAAACATTTCCAGGGGGCAGCGGTGGATGTGGAATCGTTGGTCCACGTGTATTCGTCAATGAACCACGTCGACTGCACGTGAATTCCGTGCTCTGCATTGATATCGAATACGCACGGACTTCACGTGCACAGCGTCAGGTGATAGGCTTTCCTGTCATGAGTCAGATGTCCCATCGGTCAGACAACAAAGGGATTAACGAAGACAACACTTATGTCTTAATGGGACTGTCCCAAACTGGACTAAGTGGAAATATCAGAACGCTTAGGAATTAATTTCTCTACTCAGTCATCTACAATACATAATCCGAGCGCAGTTCTCTCATGCGTAATGTAATGTAGGCCATCGTCCCATAATTACAACAATGGTCACACACGAGGAGAAGACGTCTTTGCCTTGAGTGAGGGAGTTGGATATTAAGCCGCTTTTGTCAATTTTCCAGCGACTTCATGATGGCCAACAACGCGATATGGGTTTCACACATTGTACTCGTGTCAGGAATCAAACCTACGAGTGAACGCTTAAACCACGAGGCTACCCCGCCGACCTTATTTTTTTTACTTGAATAATTTTAATGTACACTCATAGCGCCCCGTTTCAATTCTGTGTTTGTGTGATCCACATCTAAATCTAGATGAAAAAATTCCAATGTGTTAATACAACTTAAATACATTTCACGCCCAATGAAGGTTTAAATAGTGAATATGAGCTTGCTTTAGAACTTTCCCCCAAAAAAGAATGCATTCTTGAACATAATCCGAGTTGGAATAGGTTTTCAGCAACCCATGCTTGTCGGAAGAGGCGATGCTTGTCGTAAGACGCGACTATCGGGATCGAGTGATCAGGCTCGCTGACTTGGTTGTCATCGTATCCCAGTTGCGTGGATCGATGCTCATTATGTCAGTCACTGGATTGTTTTGTCCAAACTCGATGTTTTACTGACCGCGGTCATATCGCTCAGTGCTAATGGAATATTGCTCACTACGGCGTTAAACAACAAACAAACAAAACAAAAATGTTATCGAATGCATGGATGGTGCAGATCCGAGGGTTCAATTATCAGGTCGTGAGATTTCTGAAATGTGTTGGCATTACTTACTGTTGCGGAGGCGGCTGCCCAGAAGGACTCGCTGGCCTCCAAGGGACAGTCAGTCCACGACGGGCACCTGCTCGAGTTCATTCCGCTGGGGTCGGACGCGGACCCACACCACACAATGCTGTTAGCCAAGTACCCGATCAGGGTGTCCTCGAGCGTCACATAACGGCCACTGTCTTGTGCATACTCGTGGGCGATGACGTAGGTCCCGGACCAGAACATCGCCTTAAAATACAAACAGTGACATCATAGGAGGAGTTGTTTCCACTATCAAACCTGGAAGGATATCCTACTCACGAGAAGAGCATGCATATTTGTATAAATCTGTATCTGTATAAATTGTATTCTGCTACGTCACTAATGCTTCCGTTTCCCATGAGATTGCGCAGTGCGATCGAGCGGCAGTGCGCCATGTGCTTTGAGTGATGGTAGGACTGACGTGGTCGGTCACAGCAAAACAGACACTGCGAGGCTATACCTGGCGGTAAACATGCAGACAAAACTAAATCAGGGCCTAAATCACACCCCAAAGAGACACTGCGAGGCAGTGACTCGCTTGAAACCAGCTCTAAAAATCTTTTTTCGGGCGAGGTGACTGCAGAACAACTACGAGGTGGCGCTGATACCAATATGGCAGCGCCTGATCAACAAAACTTGCGTAGCGAGTTTCTTGACTTTGGTAAACTGATTGCTGATTCGATCTCAGACATTAAATCATCAATCACTGCAGGGTTTGACGAACTAAAGCAGTCAGTTACTGACAAGCCATACTAAGAGTATGAAGATGGCACTGAGAGTGACGCCTCTTACATGTGTTACGAAGATGAGTACATCGATGAGGAAGACGAACCCCTAAAGACGAATGCGTGTGAAAACAAGACTGACGACAAGATTGAGAGATTGTTAAATACCTGTGAAGTGGACCGTCAGAGTACACCCTCCACAAGTCATGGTGATAAATTTCTTGTCACAATTCATGACCAGATCAAAACTAAAGAAAAAACTGGTGATAGAATTAATCAAAAACTGGCTGACATCATTAATTAACTTATGTTTAAATCAACAAGACCTGATGATGATGATGTTAAATCCAAGCTGGACAGCATTGTAAGACCTGATAACTGTCCTTCACTCGTTGCCACGCGAGTTGACGAACTTATTTGGAGTCTAATGAGACCTAACTCACAGAGCATGGACAAAAAATTCCAAAAATTCCAGTTAATGATTGTCAAGACTGTGTCTTTATAGGCAGTTATCACTGACAAGATATACAACATGAAGAAAAATCTTGATAAGGGGTCTGGGTCCAACATTGTGAATGATTCTTTGGGAGAAGTGGTCACGGATCTCATAGACACCATCCAGATGGCCAGTCTGGCGAACTTCGAGCTCAATATGAGACGGCGTGAACACATAAGGCCAGATGTGCATGCAAACTATATCCCCCTTTTTTCTGTTACTGCACCAGTCAACAGTTTCCTCTTTGGTGGTGAAGCCACATAAAAGTTGAAGGACATTGAAAAGTCTTGCAAAGCTGCTAACAAGGCTAGACCTAGGGACTACAACACATTCACAAGGGGTCCGATTAGATTTCCATATAAAGGTCGCTATCCCGGACGGGCACGACACAGGCCATACAGGAGTGGACCATATCAGCCTTTTTTAGCCAAAAGAGGTGGATACGCAGCCTTCAGGGGCAACAAGAGACTGATGAAGCACGGCCAGAGCCAGTAGCACAGTCTAGTGAAACCCCGACAGCTGCAAACACACAGGTAATCATGAGACATAATTCAGAAAATATTGATGTTGCACTTCTTCCTCACTCTGATTTCTACGCGGGTAGAATACAATACTTTATTCATAAATGGTCAGAAATTACATCAGACAGCGCTGTGTTAGATACAGTTACTGGTTGCCATATTGATTTTATCGATGACCAATGTACCCCAGAAATTCCTGATGCAAGGAAAACTACATTATCTAGAGGTGAAGAGGTTCATGTCGACAATGAAATTACAAAATTGATAGAAAGCGGAGTTTTAGTGGAAACTGAGCATTGTGAGGGGGAATGTGTTTCATCAATATTCACTAGAATTAAGAGAGATGGCACTTATAGGATGATATTGAATTTAAAAGAATTCAACAAAAACATCCCATATGAGCACTTCAAAATGGACACTTTAGGGTCTGAAGTCCGATTAATGACCCCAGGCTGTTACATGGCTAGTATTGACCTTAAAGACGCCTACTATTTTGTGCCCATTGTCCAAAAACACAGAAAATATCTTCGCTTTCAATGGAAACATAGACTGTATGAGTACACATGTTTACCAAATGGGCTTGCTTGTGCCCCTAAAAAGTTTACTGAATTACTCAAACCAGTCTATGCTACTCTAAGACAATATGGTTGTTTAGTTGTGCCATATCTTGATGACTCTTACCTCCAGGGTGACTCGCCTGTCGAATGTTCACAGAATGTAAAGGAAACTGCTCTCATGTTGCAAGATCTAGGCTTTATCATTCATGCCGATAAATCACAATTTAACCCCTCTCAAGAAATTGAATTTCTGGGATTCCTTCTAAATTCTGTTGACATGACAGTAACCTTACCAGCAGAAAAAGCAATTAAAGTTGCTAATGCATGTCAATCTTTATCATGCAAAACTAAAGAAACAATCCTTGAAGTGGCTCATGTTCTTGGACTGTTAGTGAGCAGTTTCCCTCGGGTACAATTTGGTACGCTGCATTATCGGAACTTAGAAAATACAAAGATAGATGCACTGAGAAAGTCAAAAGGGAATTATTCCGACATTATGCTCATTACCACAATGATGATATCGGATTTGGAATGGTGGGTACATAATGTCAAAACAGCAAACAAACCAATCATACCTGACCCAGTTTGTGATTTGTACTCGGATGCATCCATGGAAGGATGGGGGTAGTCACATTGGTTATAAGAGAGCTAACGGTAGATGGTCTGTGGATGAACAGAGGTGTCATATAAATGAATTGGAAATTTTGGCCTCTTTCTATGCTTTGCAGGCCCTATGTAGTGACAAACTCAATTGTCACATCCACCTCTTTATAGACAATTCTACGACAATCGCCTACATCAATGTAATGGGCGGAAGTAAATCTAGATCATGTGACAGGACTGTCAGAAAACTTTGGCAATGGTGTGTTGATAGGCACATATGGGTCACTGCAAGCCATATACCTGGGTCAAAAAACATCATAGCAGATTCAGAATCGAGGATTTTCGATGACAAAACGGAATGGGTGCTCAACAAACAGGTCTTTGAAACGTTAACTCAGCTCTGGAATAAACCTGAAATAGACTTGTTTGCGTCAAGGCTGAATAAACAGTTAGATGTATATGCATCTTGGAAGCCTGATCCTTTCAGTGTTTCATGGCATAACTTATACTCATACATTTTTCCACCTTTCAGTGTGATCAGCCTGTGTTTGCAAAAACTTCAAAGGGATGGGGGGAGGCGATAATGGTACTCCCGAACTGGCCCACTCAGACATGGTACAGCGTAGCGATGAGCATGGTTGTGGATATTCCCCAAGTGCTACCATGGCGGATGGATCTCCTCAGCCTTCCTCACAATGGAGCTCTACATCCACTGAGGAAAAAGCTCCAACTTCTAGCCTGTCGCTTGTCAGGAACGCGCTGGAGAAACGTGGCGTTCCGAGAGAGATTGGCGACGTCATCCTCAAATCATGGAGGGAATCTACACAAAAACAGTACACAGTCCATGTGCACAGATGGGAAATTTTCTGTAATAATTGGGGTGCTGATCCCCTTCAGGTGTCTGTAGAGAGACTGTTAGGTTTTCTTAGCGAGCTGTATAAACAAGGACTAAGCTATAGCTCATTGAATACAGCGAGATCGGCTGTGTCAGCTTTGATTTCTATTAGTTGTGATGTTAATGTTGGTTTTGATGCTTTGATCTGCAGATTTTTGCGCGGAGTTTTTAACGAGAGACCAACTAGGTCTAGATACAGCTCAGTTTGGGATGTGTCTCTTGTTTTTAAGTATTTACAGTCCAGGGGAGACAACTCAACTCTAACATTGAAAGAACTTACTCTAAAACTTACTGCACTGTTGGCTCTGGCTACAGCCAACCGACTCCAGTCACTTCAGACATTACAGATTAGCAATATGAAAGTTTCAGATTCCAAGATTGTTTTTGTGCTTGATCTGCTAAAACAGAGAAATCCATTACGAAAATCTCACTTTGTTGAGCTAGAAAAATTTGAAACTGATCATGTGTTATGTGTTTATCAAGCTCTGTCCTAGTATTTGGACAAAACTGCAGAGATTAGAGGAAGTGAAACCCAGCTGCTCATTAGTTTCCAGAGACCCCATAAGAAAGTAACAAGATCCACAATAGCAAGATGGATTAGGACTGTTCTTGAAGAAGCGAGTATTGACATTTCTGTGTTTGCAGCTCATAGTACGAGAGCTGCAGCCACATCGGCAGCTAAGAAAGCAAATGTGCCAATGAATGATATTTTAAAAACTGCAGGCTGGTCTTCAGCTGCAACTTTTGTTAGACACTACAATGTACCAATAGAAACACTGCCGAACGACACAAGTTGTATGTAAAAAACAATTGTCAACATCTGCGGGTGAATAGAATTACTACTGTTGGGAGTTATGTGCAAACAACCTGCTGGTTGTGATTAGCAGTTTTTAGTTTGTGCCATGTTGGCTTGAATACCAGTTTCAACTTTCGTTGGGTTGTCATGCTTATGCATACATGTTTCCCAATTTTGTGCAAATCTTGTTGAATTTGCTGAAACTCAAAAAATAAATATACTGAACTTTGACCTTGTATTTTATTTCTTGAGATAGGACTTGTGCCATCAAGTGGCTTTAAAATCTCATGAGAACCGGAAGCATTAGTGACGTAGCAGAATTAAACAATTAAACGAGACTTACCTGTAAGTTGAAGTTTGATTGGGGTTCTGCTACGTCACTGGAATGCTGGAGGTTTACATGCCCTCCGCATCCCTCCCTCGTACTTGTAGTGGCACTTGGTGTCACAAGCATACTTGGAATCCTGCCGCTCGATCGCACTGCGCAATCTCATGTAAACCTCCAGCATTCCAGTGACGTAGCAGAACCCCAATCAAACTTCAACTTACAGGTAAGTCTCGTTTAATTGTTTAATTTATAATGAATGTATCTATTACGTTTGTATACACGCTTATTTACAATAGGCTTCGTGTCTTATCGTTTATCTATATTGGTAATGTGCGAACACACGTTTAATATATTATCTGTATCCTATTTTAAGTGTATACTCGATTGTCTCTCATAACTCCTGTAGGAGCTGCTTGAGTAATACTATGTTTTACATTTGTCTGTACACTTTTATATCGTATGTATGCCCTAAGTAAGACATTAAATTAACTATCTGTCTTCACACACTGTACCAATGCGGGAAATCGAACCCGGGTCTTCGGCGAACGCTTTAACCAGTAGGCTACCCCACCGCCCCCACAGTCCAAGGCTAAATCGGAACGAAATACTGTATAAACGGAATTCCAAAGCATGGTCTGCTTATCCTGGTACAACTAAGGGAAGCAACTCTGCAACCATATTTCCGCACAAATGAGCACTGGGGCACTCGTGTCCCCAAAATATGAATAATAGTACACATTCACTATACATGGAACAGTTTACTGTTATAAGGACAACGCCGTTTTTCAGGGCATTATTATCCGGGGCTCGAGACAGACGAAGGAAGGCTACCGAAGCCTTTTTAGGGCCATTCGGTTTTTTTCTTGAAATTTCAAGATGCTAAGTTGCATAGTGTCCCCTGCCCTGATATTGCTGTGAAATTGCTAACAGCGGCGTATTCGTGCTCGTGCTAAGTATTAAAAAAATATCTCTTTCGTTAACAATCACTCAAGGTGAGCACCAGTGCCTGTGATACCCGGAGAAATGTTTTTTACCTTGTCTATGGGCAGGTCTTGTCGGGCCTGGTCCATGAATTCTTGGTAATTCTCCATGGCGAGCGAGCAAGGTGGCTGGAAGGAAAATGCCTTGAAGAAGTCCTCCCACAGAGCCTCGCAGTTCACATCAACGCTCGTCCTGGAGGCGATAAACCACACATCAATCAACCTTTGTATTAAATTTACACTGAATAATCGAAGATGGTTTGTCGATTCTGGTTATGGACATTTAAGAAAAAGCATTACTCTTACGAGATGGTGTCGATATGTAAAACAATATTTATGTCAAAGGTGTTAGGTATGACTGAAAACGGACAATGAGTGCACTAAATCGGTTCATAAACAAACTGAATATAATAAAACACAAAAAAAGCTCCCAGCTTTTCAATCCGAATAGGTCAAAGAGGCCAGCATGACCCCAAAATGACCAGCACTGGTTGCCATTAGAAACATATTTTCGGATCTTGTGGTTAACCCGCGCTAAATTTCGGATCTTAGTGTAATATGGACGGATCGCGCTGGGAAAAAGTGAACACCGCGTGGCCTGGTCGACATCCAGTGCTGTATGATATTTCGGATCAGATATCGGACCCAACGTGAACTATTGTTCACCGTACAGCGGATTATGAGCACAAATAGAGGACACGACAATCCGAACTAACTGGTTATGCAGTCATGGAATATTTGACCCAGCCGCTACTCTCAAACATGTAGCTGTTGACGAGGTCCCGTTACTCGGATAAAGTTTCGGATCCTCGGAACAACTGACACTACTACAATCTCGGATCGGCAAGTTATATATCTATATAGGCGTTGAAAGGATCTCACACTCGATTTCCCATTTTCTCTTCTATAATAATAAATTAATAATTATAACACCCCTTACTCAATTCATGATGAAACAACAGGGCATTCGAAAGTTTCCTAAACGAGCCAAGGATGTGGGACACAATCCCAATGTCATCTCATCGAGTTTATGTGTAGTGTGTTGAGAGGATGAGCAACCCCGCAGAGTCCTTTGCTTGGATGAAATTAAAAGTGAAACAGAAGGCTTTCTGATTGCTGCTCAGGACCAGTCACGTCCCACTCGAAACCGTCAATGTGTGATTTTGCATCAAAATGTAAATATAAAATGTAGTAATACATTTAATTAATTGTCCATCACATTGTCAGTGGATGCCCATCTTTGGCACAGACACAGTATCTTAAGCGACATGATGGTGCAGCGCGATCATTTTATTACCGCCTTCGCCATGCTTGTGGTTTTGACACAGAGGTCCACCCCTTGGCACGACCCGGAATATGTAGAGGGCGTCATGGTAAAAGATAAATACAAAATTCTTTGGAATAGGCCCATTTACAGCCTCAGACGTATCCAAACAAACCTGATCTTGTCCTTTTTTAAAAATCCAATGAAATCATTTATATTGTTGAATTTTCTGTCCCATTTGGCACAAATGTGATTGACAAGATTCAGGAAAAACATGGCAAATATGCGGACTTCGCTTTTGAAATGTCACGCTTGCATCGCAAGTACCAAGTTGTCCGACTCCCCATTGTTCTCGGTGCCTTAGGTTTAGTACCTCCCAGCCTGTTGACTGACATTGGGAGAGTACCCGGGTTTGCTAACAGGAATACAGCTCTTGTGACAATCTGGGTAATGCAGAAGGCAGCAGTGTTGGGGAGTCTTCACATTCTCCGAAATGTTCTGGGTGGGTTTGACTAAGCAGCGTTTCCTGGGAGAAGTCCCATTCGCTGTCTGCATGGGTCTCATATGACTGCATGGGTAGACCGTCACCCTATCGGCCTAGATCCCATATGTTTGTAAACCTATCCCTGTTCCTAATATGGTATACCAGATGCTTGATGTCAGATTATTTATGTATCTGTTATCTTGTGTAACGGATTCTTTGGACCAAATTGTCTGGATGGGGGCGGCGGAAAAGAATAAGCATAGATCAATAAATGCATGCTTATATTACGGAGTTATGGGGCCAAATATTGGTTGGGTGGAGGAGGGGACAATGTCAGCATTAAACATGTTAAATCATTCATTGTCGGGGGCACTGCTACCGTAGTCGTCTCAGCGCAGCAATTCGGTGTGCAGAGTTGCGTCCCTTGGGCACGCTAGAAACTTATGATTATGGTTGTTGGTTGGTTTGTTGTTTTACGCCGCACTCAGCACTATTCCAGCTCTATGACGGCGGTCTGTAAATAATCGAGTCTGAACCAGACAATCCAGTGATTGGTATCATGAGCATCAATCCAAGCAATTGGGATCGATGACATGCATCAACCAAGTCAGCGAGCCTGACCACCCGATCCCGTTAGTCGCCTCTTACGACAAGCATAGCTGTCTTTTACGACAAGCATCGCCTTTTACGGCAATATGGGTTGCTGAAGACCTATTCTACCCCGGATCTGCACTGGTCTTATGGTTATGGATTCGCCCCGATTATGTTTGTAGGTTTGTCATACCTGTGCTCCTGGGTGTTAAATATCTAAGACCTGCATCACTTCGGGCTTTCTACCCACATTAAGCTGATAACTGGACTGGTATGCAAAGCAGCGTTCAACCCTAACTCACTCACTTGAGATGTAACTACCGCATTTTCTTATGTATACAGTCACAGCTGCGTAGTGTGGGGTGCGTATAACACAATGCGTTTTGATTACGTTCTGATTACGTTCTTCTATTTTATTCCCAAGGCAAAGACATTACTAGTGAGAACGTAACACAGGAAATGGCATGTCAAAAAATCCGTAATGAATTCGCAAGTCAATCCTCTTATTCAGACAATCTGTTTGTAAAATGTATGCATTTGTAAATGTCACTGATGTTTTGCAATCCATCTTTTTAATTTTCTTACAAATTTCATTCAATATTGTTTACATTATTTTCGGCAACAGCGTGTGCGATCTGACCGGTAGTTCGCGCCAACTCACCGTTATTTTCCGCAACCGGGATCTCATTACGTCTACAATCAGCACTTGTCACAAAATGGATACACCATAAATGCCATACTTTGACTCGTTAATAGACATATTTGTTATAGTTTCATTACGATACGTAAACATATTGTTTTCGCGATAGAAATAGACCCGTGAAGATCAGGGGTAGTATAGCTCTTCAGCAACCCATGCTTGTCGTAAAAGGCAACTATGCGACATCGTATCCCAATTGCGTGACTCGATGCTCGTAATGTCATTCAGCAAATAGCTGTAATATTGCTGAGTGCGGCGTTAAACAACAAACAAACAAACGAAATTGAAAAAGCACGAGAAGCTGCAAGTAGTGACTCGTCAATCTATTCCATACATAAAACATATCCGAAAATATACCAAAGTGTTTGGACTGATATGTGTCGGAGTAAAACGGGACTGGTTACAGTGTAGGGTGTATGCAATATCGTGTTGTTTTAGTTGCAGGTTTGTTGCAATTTAGCATAGACCTATCAATGATATGAGGTATTTAGCATATGTGATGAAGCCAATATAGAGACGGTCAAATCACAAGGGATGTTATACCCAGTCCCGTATTACACCCCTGTCGGGCTGATTTGGTTGGTCAAGCATTTGAAATTGGAGTTACGTCCCTTGGTGTGTCGTCTGCACGTCTGCTCGTCAGGCTTTCCCATGACAATGTCTTCCAAACAAGGTAAATATGTATTGTATTCAGTGTCAGTTACATACATTGTACAATTTGAGGTTGTGGTATATGATTAAACAGGTTGTTATGTCTTTTTTTCATATCATACCTCGACACATATCAGCCCTCTGGTCCTCGGGCCGATATAATATGATAAAGGGTATGGTATGAAAACACATGTAATAACCTCTAAGTATTATTCATGATAAAAATAACAGTTTCAGATAGAATCACTTCCAAACAATGTATCACAATCTTTCAAATTGTATTATTGGGCATTTTTAACCGTCTCACAGGTAGGTCTGGGAGAAAATATATGTGTACAGCTGATTGCTTTTTCCGGCGTACTTCGCGGTGATCTTAATCGCCACCTCAAAACAATGCCTAGCATAACAGGACATCATTTAAACGGTAAATGATCATGTATGGTGATGTTGTATCGCATTCTCATTGAACAGAGTTGTTAACTCCTGTTTGTTCACCAGAAACGACACGATATATTTCTACTGCCAAACACATACGAAATAGTATCAGTCGCGCAAATGCCCACCCAAGAGTTGCTTCCCTTCCATTGAGAAATTGATCGATATGGTTCAGTATAGACGGCGAGTTATTAAAGACTGCATAACCCTTTTCCGTTTTCTGTTCTTGCCCATTATTTCGGCGGCATGTTAGAGGTATTATACATATGTCCTAAATATTCTGCAAAATGTTTTTTAACGGCGTTTGTGGTGCACTATCAACTGTATTACTAAGAAGAGGTTGTCGGACAGTAAAAGCTGATAGCTGCGATGTGTTCGAATATATGTACGTACATACGCATGCGTTTTCCCCTTAAGATTCCCTTAAGCCATGTGTGGTCGTCCGCCATTAGCAACAGGCCAAAGTCATTCTTTACCCCCGCGCTTCTGAATATGAGTAGGTATCATGTCTAGTAAAGTCGGCGTCGGCAGAAAGTGATCAGAGTTGCCCGCGCCCGTAGTTGCAAGAAAGGCAAGCTTGATCGTTAGAGACGTTTCGGCATGGTACAGCTTCTAGAAGGCTGTACTTATACAGGAACGCAAGGGGCAGTTGGATGCCCGACTTGGCTCCCTTGGTACCCATGGATTATCTTTTGCGTTACAAGTTGGAAATCACCCATCAGTTCAGAACTTGTCTCGTTAAAATGCAAAGCTTAACATGCAAATGAAACCAACTCCTAGAAACGTGTTACCTCAAATATGTATAGTTTCTTTTTTCTCAATGATTCAAGTACGTGTCACGTCAAAATTGGCTTTGTAATCTACATGGAAAATTAAAATTAAGAATTAATAAACTCTGAAAATATGAAACAGTATCAAGTAAATATTAAGAATCAGTTATTTATGAAGTGCTTTGTTGTGGAAATCATAGTTTAAGTATTGAGTCTGGGCGATGGGAAAATATTTTGTACGAAGAGAGATTATCTTCTGTTGATCTGTCCTTTGTATGAGAATTTGAGGCGTCAGTATTTTAGCTTTGTGAAATGACATTGTTACGTTCTCGATATCATGAAAATTTGTGATCACCAACATACACGGAAACTAGGTGCATACATATTTTATGGTTTTAATGTGAGAAAACAATGGATTGAAGAACACTACGATATGAATTAATACCACTTGTTGATGGTGTATAGTGATAGTAATGTATCGAATTACAAAGGTGGACCTTTCATCAACATATTGTGAATGTTTGTGAATTATGGGCCGGATGGCCTACGTTTAAAAAACAACAACTTACATACATACATGTTACCTTGGAAACGCGAAAACAATAATTTGTTTAATAAATTTCTGGATAGCAAACTTTTGGGTATCAGAAAACAAAGTTTGGTCAGTATTATTGAGTAGCTTATACTCCATACTTCCATGTAAGGTGTTTCCATGGAAACCCAAACAATAAAAATAAAGGATTACCAAGCAACGACGCGGGGTAATGAACTCTACCCTTATTTCAACACAACAGGAGGCAGTTGGACAACGTTTAAAAAACTGATCTGCCCATTATGTCGTCAATAGTCACTGAAGTTCACGTAAAATATCGTTAGAAATTTTGTTGCACGCAGTGGCTGGGAGGAAAGATGTCTCCCTCCCATGATTGTGTTGAAATGTCTTGTAAATAATACTGAAAGTCAACGCATCTTAAAATATGCATGTATACAAGACAACTCGCGTTTAACCAACAGCTTCAAAGACAGTATCCTGTTCAATTACCAACATTCCAATAGTCCAACATTATCATCTCCAAAGAAAACAAGCCGATTAAGGCGTCTTAATATCAATATTTTGATGATCCTCTTATTTGTTCCTGAAGATAAATTGAAAGAATTGAAGTATTTTATGGACGGGAAAGCGCTTATACAATTTAAGTGATTTTCAAACTTACGAGTGCATCAGCTGTTTGTATTTGATCAGTTTGTAGTCCCAACATCGACCAACAAATATCTCTGACAGGTGCGGCGTCGTTCCTGGGTTGTCACTGATGACGTCATACACAAATGACGTCATCATGAGGATGGACAACAATGTTGTGACTGTTCTCATCTTTCAGATTATGGGATCTAAAATAAAGAAATGCCCCGAAATAATTTGCAGGTAAGATGATGGATAAGAGGTGGTATCGGAGGTATGGTCAGATTTCAAGGTGATGACTAGTTAAGATTGTATTATCGCTGCCGCTATATTTGGCTTCGAAAGGCTTAGTAATGTAACTGATGAATATTGATAATAATTTTACTTTTTTAAGTGAAAAAACAAAGATATGTTTCTTGGGTATGGGGCGTCGTATTATTACGCCTTATGTTAGTGTGAAGAAAATTAATCAAAAAGGAGTGATCGGTCAGTGTTTTTCCAGATATGTAATATTCACCATTAGCAGTGATATATCGGGGAGGGTTTGCATTGGGTATATTATACTATTAAATGTGATATATCCGGGAGGGTTCGTTTGTTTGTTGTTCAACGCTGCACTCAGCAATATTCCAGCTATATGACGGCGGTCTGTAAATAATCGAGTCTGGACCAGACAATCTAGTAATTGATATCATGAGCATCGATCCACGTGATTGGGATCGATGACATACATCAACCAAGTCAGCGAGCCTGACCACCCGATCCCGTTAGTCGCCTTTTACGACAAGAATGGGTTGCTGACTGGGGTAGATAATCAACGCATATATTGTGTTCACCGTCAGTAACGATAGATTGAGAGGGTTTTCAACTACTTTATTATATCTCTCATACGTAACGATAGAATGGGAATGTTCTTTTTTCTTAATACATCATATAATATACACCAATTTGTTAACACAATATTTTGATTTCACAAACTATGGAACATGGACTGGTCAACATATAGTTTGACTATATCAAGATCGTTCTAATACACACAGGTGTCACAGTCTGAGGCACAGTATTAAACATTCAATGTCTCATGTACATGTACTTGTCGGTGTTTCTAGCATCTGTTCACCAATACTATATATCCAGTCAACTTCAACGAGGTATAACGACTTCTAAACATGTGTTTATATGTTGTTTAACGCCGCACTCTGCGTTATTTCAGCTATATGACGGCGGCCTATAAATAATCGAGTCTAGACCAGACAATCCAGTGATGAGTAAGGTCCCACGTCGTCGGGGTGTAATACCACGTAGTCAACTAAGTCACCGAGCCTCTCTTCCCCCCCCCCCCCCCCCAGCCGTTAAATAGGGAGACCATCTCTCCTGACACAGAATACCAACATGGGTGACACGACTGAAATACACTGCACATGGCCCAATAACATGTAAATCATGTATAACCTTGCCTTTATCAGTAAGGATTTGTTTTAAGAACATGTTTCCTCTGCTTGCGAGTTTGGCAAACCTGCTGTTAATTTTCTGAGCAACCTAGTAGTTCATATTATCAATCACGGGTTTGTCTGATCTAAATTATTTCCAGGCCGACGTCATATAGCTGGGACATTGCAAAACAACAAGCGGTCAAATGTAAAAAACTGTATGTTCCTAATAAGCATAAACCATTGACCAGAGCTTTTAGTTCGTTTTTCAGCACGCCACAGTATAAGAAATCGTTATCTACAGCCTTGTGGGTGATGTAAAACCTCCCTCTATTCTCAAATGTCAACCGCTGTCCTTTGACCGCTGTTCCGCTATAAACCACATCTCAAGCATGTAACGGTTACAGGTCAACATAAACAATAGCAAACGCAGACATTTTCCCGTTAGCATCTTGTAAGTCTACTTACCTGACTCGACGAAGGCAAACTGTTGATCAAGACAGGTGTGTTGAAATAACATTATCTGTTGTGTGTTTACCTGTTATAGCCTGTCAGATATTAATCAACCCACTCGACAAGACAATCAGCTGTGTAAGTAAGTACGCTAATGCGAGTACATGAAAATATCGTATTGCGGGCAGCTTGTACCGGGGTCATTGTGTAGGTGGGCGGGTCGCCCCGAAAGCGATAATCTCCGATGTATTCTGGCTACCGTTGAAACAAGACACGTGGGTGGTGTCCATCCGTAACAGTCAGGGCAGTCAGGAAGCAGTAACCGTTTGCAATGTGAATGTTAAAAAATGATAAAACAATCCGAAATATTTTTCTCCTCCCTTGTGTGCTCCAAATGCTTAAAACACTTCAGGAATTATTTTTGTTTGTTGAAAAATTCAAATTTTAGATAAAAAAACCTCATATGTTTGTATTTCTTTGGGAATATGGTTTAACATTTTTTGTTTGCGTGTTTGTTTGTTTGTTTAAGGTAATTTGAAACATTATTTAAGCTACCGGGCAAAGGAAAGTATATACACTTGAAAAGTGGACTTAACTAACAAATTACAAATGTTTATGAAAACGTTACGTATACTAGGCTGAAAACAGTCGCCGAAACACTGACATCCTAAGGTCCAAAACACAAGTATGATACCCGTATCAAATACATCACCATCGAATAAACATTTCTTGTTTATTTCCTTTTTAACCACTATCAAACACGTGTGTATACTTTCCTTTGCCCGGCAGTTTATATGTAGTATAAGATAATGGAGACTGCTCCAGTCTACAGTACGTGTTGTCACAATTTTCCTAATACTGATGAAGTGAGAGAAGAGCTGTACTGACTGACGTTGATCTGCAGTTTGAATCTTGTTATGGCATATTAAATATACCGACGGAAAGGAACCCAAAGCATATGAACAAAAAGAGTTATTATCTGTGTTCGTTGTCATTCTATCCCAACAGCACAATCTCTGGTGTGTTGTTCATTGCTGAAAACGATTACAATGGGCGTAATAACGAAACAAACAGAATTTCCAGCCTTCCTTTCCCTTCCACAGGTGTTCCACTCACTTTATCACCAGCATATAACGAAATTGCACACAGTATTTAGAAAGATGGGTTGATACCTCGGTTTTGAGGGTTGATGGCATTGCACAGTATCCAGACATGTCCGCTAACAAACGCTCAATTTCTTAACCTTTCTTCAATGAACTATGTTCAATATAAAAAACAAACAAACAAACAAAACAAACTATGTTCAATATTTTATTGGCTGGTATGAAAAGGGACTTAATTGTATGCAGAATGTATTCATGCAAAGTGGCAACCCTACTTTGAAATGATAAAGAGGAGGATGGCTTAAGCTGTACATTGTAGTTTAGATCAAATATATACTTGGTGTTTGGATACAGCTAGTATGTGGACATGCAGGGAAACACATCAACCTGTGCACCAAACTTTCTGATACATATGGTTATAAATGTGTTTATTTTGTCGTGGGAAACTCAGGTTAGCTGCGCTGTTCCACCAGGACAGTGCACCCGGTTAAATGTTGTGGGCACGGCTGCAATTGATAAGTGAAGCTTGGAAATCACTGAAAATCACTGAAGATCCTCCGTATTCACCACATTGGCACCGTCAGATTTCCTCCTTACCCAAACATGAAAGAACTGTCTGGCAAGCATGATGACGACGTCATTTCTGCTGAGGAGGGCTTGTTATTCTATACCAGTGGGATCCAGGTACTCCAGCATCGTTGGCAGAAGTGTGTGGACCTTGGAGAGGATTATGTTGAAAACTATTTAGCAACTAATTTGACAAAGTTACCCAATTCAGACACATTACCCGGACTCCGAGCCGACCTGGTTTCACTGCCGAGCGCCAGTCAGGGTAAAAACAATTTCCATTTTTTAACGTCTTTTGGTATGATGTGGCCAGGGAGCGAACACCCGACCTTCTCTTCTCCGGGCAGACGCTCTGTCCACTTGACCACTGAGGCGGTCTCTCCCATTAGCTCTGACATTCTCTCTCTCTCTCTCTCTCTCGCTCACCCACTCACTCTATCATAGCCACATGGATCACCATCGGGCGAATCCATGAATCTAACCTTTGGTTATCGGATCTTGGTATGACTTATGGGCGTAACTCTGCCCACATTTCTATTTAAGAAGTTGTCCTTAGAAAAAAAGACGACTTACGTCTTGGTCAATGAAATTGTTCTCAAATTATTGACATGGAAATGCGTGTACAGGTCAAATTCGTACAAGGAAATAACAAACTGAATATCTATAGTGTTTGTAATACCGCCAATTTCCTGTGAGAACAGGTCATGCAGTCTCTCAGATTAAAAGCGTATACAAACAAAGAACAAAGTGTTTGTCTCAGGAGTTCACCACATCATATAGTTTGACATCTTTGGAGATACGGCACACCCAACTCCGCCAACTGCTACACTTTGAACACCGTGATACGGACTAGGTCACATAACAGCGTGGTCGTAGGTGGAAGGCGAGCACTGTCACTTGCGTGGTGAGTGTAACGGTTATCTCGGCGGTCGGCTAGTGGTGTCAATAATCAGGTTACGATGACAAGAAAATATAACATGTCAGGGTCTTCTCATGTGTTTGTTTGTTGTTTAACACCGCACTCAGCAATATTCCAACCATATGACGGCGGTCTGTAAAATAATGGAGTCTGGACCAGACAATCCAGTGATTGACATCATGAGCATCGATCCACGCAATTTGGATCGATGCCATGTATCAACCAAGTCAGCAAGCCTTACCACCCGATCCCGTTAGTCGCCCCTTACGACAAGCATAGTGACCTTTTATGGCATGCATGGGTTGCTGAAGACCTATTCTACCCCGGAATCTTCACGGGTCTTCTCTTGTGACCACATAAAATAAACCTTTGCTTGTGGAATTGTCAAAAGTTTCTGATAACAAAGTGTCAGTGGTTGGGTGAGCTGTTTTTATAAATTTAAGCCACAATGCAATTTCTATTGTGTTTAGAAATATCTTCTAAAAGTCATAACTTGAATCACTATAAAGCAGTGATGAGACCAGGTGGTCACGAAAAGGTGAGCGCATCCTGACCGACCAACCACATAGGCAAGACAATTGTTCACCTGGAAAAGAATCCACGGAAACATATGGCATAAATCATGGGATTTTGTATGAGGCCAGCCAATTTTTTTAAGCTTCAAAACCAGATTCTACTTTTAGCCTAAACATTTTTTTAAAACCCATGTAGCTACAATGTATTTTTTGTAGCAGATTTCTTTCCACAATCTTAAGAATAGTTATTCTTTTCAAGAATTTTCTGGGTCATTCTTTTCGGGATAGAATCTGGGTCTTGGCAGTGACCAATGTCCTAATCAACGCCCCCCGCCGTCGGGGTAACATGACACGCAATCAACCAAGTCATCGAGCCTGATCACACGGTCCATGTGGTCGCCTCGTGAGGGTCGTTTCAAAGGCCTGTCAAGAACCGAGTTTGGCCCAGACAATCAAGTGATTGATATTATATCACGATTCACGTCATAGTACCATGGCATATAATCGCGCACGTCTCAAACCGTGACCACCCGATCCATTTAGTCACCTCTTACAATAAGCATAGGCTGCTGGGGAACCAATTCTAACCCGAAACCCCGCCGATTTACCGCATACTTTATGCCATAAACACTGAAACCTCATTAGTCCGGACACCCTTCCCCTTGGAACACACTTCGGGAAATGCTGACATATACTGTTTTAATATTTTAATGTTGGATGAGTTGTTGGAATGCAACCGTCTGTTGCTTCACTGTATATGACACATATGGATATACAGCAGAAGAGCAATCATATCTTAACCTACACTTGAAAACTTCAACCAACGAAGATCCAGGTTAGAAATTGTCTCTAGCAAGGCTGCTTGTGGTAAGAGGTGACCAAAGGATTGAGTGGTCAGGCTGGCTGACTTGGCTGATACATGTCATCATTTCCCAATTTCGTAATTTCGTAATCATGATGTCAATCACCAGATTATCTAGTCCAGACTCGATTATTTACAGACAGCCGTCATAAATCAGGAAAATTGCTCTGTGCTGCGTTAAACAACAAACTTGAAAAATTCAAGGGGTGGTAGGTGGCGGAGTGGTTAAAGTGTTCGCTCTTTGAATGCAAGGTCTTCACACATTGTATCAGTACTTGGTTGATGCATGTCATCGTATCCGAATTACATGGATCGATGCTCATGATGTCAATCACTTGAATGTCTGGTCCAGACTCGATTTTTTACAGACTGCTGTCATATAGCTGGAATATTGCTGAATGCGGCGTTAAACAAACAAACAGTGTGTGAAGCAAATATATGGGGTCCCCAGCCAGATATAACTAAAATATTCAAAAAGTGGCTTAAAACATTCACCCACTTAAACTTTTGATTCCTGATTCCACAGTGAGCTGCAAACTCACCCATGGTCTTGGCTGTAAAATATAACAAAAACATGTCTTGTTCTCTGGTCTTTTATTCCGAGAATATTGCACTCAAGTACATGTGAGTTACGTTGCAGCTCTGCGGGTAGGCTACTCGCAGACAGAGGCACAACATAACGGATAGTGCTGCATGCTGTACAGACTCAGGAGGAAGCAGAAGGCCTGTCATGACAGTCTTGTCTCAGGTCATGGTCATCATGGTGGCGGCAGCAAGGTCAGTGGGTGGGTCAAGGACAAAAGTCAATTCTAGATCTCAGTTGGTCAGGGACAAAGGTGGATTCCAGAATGTGGAACATCTTATCAACCTGCTCTTATTAGGGAAGAAAACGCATGCTTCATATTGGAACTGATACAAATCAAGAGGAAACAAAAACACCCTAAAAACTTTGAGCAGGACCTACTTAATTTGATTGGAAATGTTGTAATGCACTTTGAGCATGTCCTGTGGTATGAAGTATTGTGCTGTACAAATACATGTAGCCTATCATTATTACTAACCTATTATCAATTATGATTGAACATGGCATCTTGAGGCAGAAAGCCATACAACCTTTCTGAGTGAATGTGGTGCTAGTCCTGTCTAGCAATTGTCCAGCTGTATCAGGTACCAAGCAACATGATTGACCATGATGACACTCACAGCCAGGACAAAATTCCCCCCAAAACTGAAGCAGTTATTCAAAGATCTTCATATCCAGCCCCTTTATGTCCCCTTTTTGAATTCAATTTGTTTTAGAGGGTCAAGTAACATGGGTCAGGGACAAGGTCAGAACCCAAGGACTGCCGATGACCATGACCTGTACAAGATGAAAGACACAGGATCTTAACTGTCAAGGACACTGCTCGTATTAAATTCAGGTGACAGATATATACATGACTGTCCAGATATACTTGCTCAGCTGGCACACTACATTGTACAAAGCGTCTACCTAGATCCATATACAACTGCTACTCACTTAGCATAGTCACAATGCATGTATATTGAAGAAAAAAATATCCATGTACATTATAAACATTTATCCCACACTAAATATGCAAATATAACGCAGCAAAAAAAATCTAAATCTTATTCTTCAAATCAGTTGCCAGACCAATTGGTACAGAACTGCTAGAATGATAGAATGTTTTGGTTGCATACATCCTTTGAATTGAGAATAAGCTATTTGTAGCTCGTGTTGTCTTGTATCACTCAGACTGCAGGATAGGATGTTCGGAAGATAAATATCATATCTAAGGACCGACAGCGAAGGCATTGCAGTTTATATATACATATACAGTTGTACTTTTGATACACAACCTAACTAGCTACAATAAACAGTTTCAGAGTATGTTGTGTGCAAAAATTGAGTTATTCACAGAATATTAAACATATATATATAAACAGGGTGCATCGTTCTGCTGCTGACATGCTGTATCGCTTCATATCAATCTCATCACACCCACAGCCTCTTCTGTTGTTCAGCAAATGTTATTTCCTTCTAATATGCCTAGGTTAACTATTTGTAGATACTTAACGCCTAGTACAAATATATTACACTAAAGTTCTATTATATTAGTATAAAAATAAATGCTGAAGCAACAATACATATTTCTTAAAGTTATAAAGCTTATCATCTACTTTCTTCTAAATATCACTTAAAGGTGTATTCTAAACCAAAACCTTAAATACCTCACAACTGAGGTATTGAACAGTAGCACTATCATGGAAGCATGTATTTGTTAAAAATGAATTCCTTGCTTCACTCCAAAAGAAAGACAAGCAAAATGAGTGAGTGAGTGAGTAAGCCTTTTTAAACAGTATTTCAGTTATACCATCCTAGTCAGCTCAGTCAGCTCAGTGTGGGAGGGAAGCCCAAAGTAATGCATATCATAGAAGCTTATCACTTCGGTCTGACCCACGAACACCTCACCCTATAATGCTGACATACCAAGAATCAATCAGGGAGAATCTAGGATTCAAACCCACTATCGTCAGATTCTGGCACATCTAAGGGAGGTAACTACACAGAAAATTGTGCACTTCCATGACTGGGCCAGCTGAACATAACACTGGGGATTGAATAACACAGACTATTAATCATTCACCATAGAGAAAATACCAAAATACCAGTTCTGATCACACTTACCAACAGTCCTTGTATTTAAGGGGATGAAAATACTGTACATACCTATTAGCAAGATGAATGACAGAATAATGACAGTAGAAACACACTGGAAACATGTAACACTGGAATTACTGGCACTAAGAACAATGTCAATACACAGAGTTTCAAGTTAAAGCTTGGAGATAAAGGGGGATAACTGGGTTACAAGCAGTACATTGATTGCATCTAAGAAGTCACAACCAGTAAAGTTCCAATCTTCATTGCAAGAAACAAATAGTGAAACTACCAGGATTAAAAATTACAATATTTGACAACCAAAATTATTTAACTTCTATTTGAATTTTTCTCACATGAAACTAATGATCATGACACTTAGTGACCATGGTGATCCAAGGGTTAAACGTTTGCGTTCATGAGAACGACCACTGAAAATGACATGAGGTTACCTTAGTGGACAAACCAATGGAAATGTTCAAAACAAATTCTTTCAAACATATTACTGACTTTTCACATTAGTGTCAAAATAAATAATCTTGTATTTCATTAACAAACACTGTTTTTACCTTTTTAATTGTGTATGGATTCTAGTTTTGAGAAATCAGATTAAGAAATGATTGTCCTTTCCCAAATTATGTTAACTAGCTGACAAGGTTAGCTACAAGTGCAAAAACAGTTGTTAAGAAAATAGCATCTCTGAATAATACAGCAAGCTTGAGGCATAATCCGACTGACGTCAATGTAATAGTATGAACATATGTAGCAAGAATAAGAATATTTCAGCACAAATGTTTATAAATAATTCAAAATATAATTGTGATGATATGGCATCTGAAAGCCAATTGAATATTTGAAGTGGTTGGAGAAAACTGATCTATCAGAATACATAAGATAAAACACATTTGCATGTTTAAGGCCTGCTGTCAGCGTTGACGTGAAAACGATGTTGTTTCTGGTGAAAACCAATGTCAAGACAGCATCATGATATACTGAAGAACTCGCTAGCAAAGTAACATACATATTCTGTAGGACATCATTACAGTCAAAAAGCATGACCAAACTCACATACTATGAATTGAAAACAAACATATTCGTAAAGAATTAGGTGGTCCAAAAAAATAAGAAGTATCTTGAATGGTACTTTTTTTCAAAATCTCTGATGTCAGAAGACATCATTGGATGTTGACCATTCCATAAAACAATTGCAGCACTTTGACTTCTGTAAGTCTATGTTATGGGAGTTTGATTGTCTAAGTGGTACGATCGCTTCAAGGAACAGGGCCCACATTTTTAAGACTGCGCAGACCTAATGCTTAAGACCAATCTCAATCAATTCAGACATCTCCCTGTGAGCTGAGCTGACAAACACCCACATAGCAGATTAACTCAGGTGAAACCGTCCAATCAAAATAAAGGAAGTATGGGTGCTTGAGCCAATTCATTGTCAGCTTTTTGAAACAGGTCAGGAATTTCAATCTTTACAAATGAAAACCCCCACACAACATAAACATGCCTAAGATGGAGTCCCTTCTTGTTGTTATTCATCGGCACTCAGACACAGAGGGTGTAGAGAATATTCACAATATATGCCAGTCTTATTTTTTTAACAAAATACATTCAGAACTGTTGTAAGATTGTTTTCAAAATGCCAAAGTCAGATGTGCTGGTTTGAATAGTTCTCTCTCTTACCAAGAATTTAGAAGCCTCAATGGTGATTAGAAAGTTCCCCTGATGTAGTTTCCTATGGAGGGATATGACAGAGTAAAACGTCGGATCTTAATTAGATTGTGCCTGAAATATGTTAATGCTGGGTTATGTAGCTGTAACAGCATGTGCTACTGGCCTGGTATAACGGTCAACTTTCAATGGTATTCACACTCGGCTCACAGATCAGCTGAATACGATCATAGTTCACTGAGGTGCGTTAAAAGAGATGGTAACTACCGGCATACAGCTAGAAAAAGATAAGCAACATCCCTTCTTATCTTCACATGACCCAATTTTATATGTTCTCTTTTTAAATATCTATAAATGACATTGACCTCTAAGAGGTGAGTGAGTGAGTGAGTGAGTGAGTGAATGAGTGAGTGAGTTGGGTTTAAGGCTGCTTGGAACAGTATATTAGTTATATCCTGGTGTGTCAGCGTAATGTGGGAGGAAAGCCCGAGGTGATGTAGGTCTCAGAATTTACCACTTTGGTGAAACCCACGAGCACGGGTATGGTGCTGACAAACCTGGAAACATAATGGGGGCTAGCTGGGATTCAAACCCACAACCCTTAAGTTTCCGGCGTGCCCAAGTGAAGCAACTCTAAATTGAGAATTGCGGCACCTTAGACGACTGGGCCACAAGAGCACAATGTTGCCCGAGTCATTATGCACAGAGGCAGACGATGCAGTTGATGCTGGGCAGCCAAGCAACAGTTGCCATGGAGCAGTTACCACAAAGGTCATTAGATTATCAATTTCCTGTTTTTCAACTTTGTATAATTTGTAATATTTTTTGTCAGAGAATAAGTACACTGATTACACAAAATGTCCTTTTTATGTGAAAATATGGACAGGGGGGCTTAACATTTCACCAGGTGTATATATGAGCATAAACATTAAAATTCTACTGAGGTAGTTAAAGCAAAGCTGGGTTGACACAATTGAGAACAGATTGCTGAGCAGCCATATAAATCAAAACTAACAGAGTTAAGTATAAACAAGATTGAGCTGATGGGGTTTAAAATCTAAAGACTGCTATCGAATCCACTCCATACACATATCAAACATATCATGTAATGCTTTATAACGTAAACCATCTGCACACATCCACATGATCACTTGAAGTATGTACTTGAGCAACAAAGTTGAAAGTGGAAGCGGTACAAACAAGCACCTTGCACCTTCGACACTGACCAGGATGTGAGGGGGCTGACAATTTCATATTCTATAGGCAGGTGAACTGGGAATTTATTGAATTTTCTTTTCTTAAATTCCACAAAATACTGTGAAAATATATGTTTGTTGCACATGATGGTGGCGCTGAAAACTGTTGTAAAAAAACTAAGACATTGATCTGATCCTCCTTACAGAGAAAAATAACGGTTGCTCTTGAAACAATGACTAAAAATATATTCTACACCAAAATTCCCAGCCCCAAATAGATTACTACATTGAGGGTTCCTCTGGAGTCCTAAGGACCTGCGGATAGCAACAACAGTGAGTGAGTGAGTTGGGTTTAACGCCTGTCTGCACGTTCAATTGACATTAAATACTTAATGCTGGATAAGTTCTGCCAGATTTTTCCATTTCAATCAAAAAAATATTGAACAGTGCCTCAAAATTTACCTCACTTTTGCTAGTCTTGACTGCAACCCACTGACCAGCACCACTGTAAGTCCTCATTCAAGTAGTTGTCCCTGGATGTTCTGTTCACTATTTGTTTACTATCTCATTCCTGTTTTGCAAAACAGTGACACTGACTGGTTATGTGTGTCATTAGATCTAGTCATATACGACTTTTACGAGATTTTAGCATGATTACAGTAAACAGTAGTCTTAATTTAGGCTAAGTTGTTTGTAATCCTTTTACAATAAAAATTTGACTTATCTTACATTTACGATATTTCTTTTAGTTGGACAGTGCTGACAGATTACTGGTGGAACCTGGGACACGACCTCATGATCAGCAGACCCTTGAGACAAGGGCCACAACTCTACACAGAACATGACAGAACCTCAGACTTCTTGGATTTACAATACAAATCACATCAGTTTGTACAACAAACAGGCCCTTGATATCAGCTACCGAAAACCTTGTTAATCCAGTTACCTGGCAAATACGGGCATGAAAATATTACATCATAGATTCACTTAAAATCAATGGAGTAATATCTGACCAAGGAACTAATATGCTGAAAGAGGACAGTTGGGGACAAAATTCAGGAAGGCCACACCAATACACACTCAGTCTGCCCAGTCCTTTGTTTATTTAGCTGTCGATAATCATACCAGTTCAACTACACTTTGTGTTGATCCATCTGTCAATCATTAGGAAGCAGTAATGTGGATCACAGACGTCGATAATGACCAAATAAGTTATGGTGACCTCAGGCATTAACAATGTGTTCAAGGACTTGTCTAGGATTTCACAATACGTTTACAGGGAATCACGATGTGCTTTCATCACACATCAATACATACCAGGATACTCAAGTCTTGAAATGATGCATATTGTGAGCCATTACTGACAGCTTTCCATGCTTCATGCAGGTTTTGCTGTCTTGTTGTCATAGTTTAACGCAATCAGATATTTGCAATCATTTTCTTGCAAGACAGGCGGTAAGGTAATGCTTACCAGAGCAGTAAGAGGCCATTTTATTGCAAAACAACGTAAATATTACCAAAAACAATAATCGACACATGTATATTACGCATCTGTGAAAACTGACACCCCTTCTTAGACTACAAACTCTTTGTATAAGGGAAGATTATTTTTTTTCAAAATTGGAAAAGTGTAAGGTAAAAGACATAGCTATAATTCCTAAATTCGTAAGAGTTTTCAAACCTATTATCTCTATTCAGAAAGTATGAATGGGTTGGTTAAATGCCACTTTGAACAGTATTTCATCATGGCATGTGAGTTTGATGTGGGGGCAAAAAACAAAATGATGTCGGTCTTGGGACGTTTACTTTGGAGAAACCCATGTGTATGCGTTGAGAGCGGACAAATATTCATTTTCGTGAATCTTGGACATGAACCGGAACATAGGATCTTGGTATGTCTAAGGGGCAAAACTCTGCCAGCCCCTGTATCCCAGTATTGCCATGTGGAACCAACACACATACCAAGGTTCAGTGCTACTGGCTGACCCTGCCTTACATATTTTTTAATGAGATAATATTGCAATTTCTGTTTTGATTTTGAGTACACAACAAACTGATCCGTTAAAATTTGTAAATAAATATGCTTGACAATTAATTGTAAAAGTGTATCTGTTGAAAAACCCATTGATAAGGTATTCATATTACACACAAAACATATGGGACTGGAAAGTAAGCGATTGTAAAAAAAAGATAAGTTGGAAATGCCATGAATTATAGCCATTTTTCTTAAAAATAACGATATCACATTTGTATGCATATGAATTACTGTTCACAATTATGACAATACTGAAGACTAAATATTGGAGAACAATAAATATACATGGCAAGGGTACTAAACAGGTTTTCCAAGCAGGGTAGAGGGACTGTCCTACGTTTGTCATCGCATGTCGCGATATGGGCGTATTAGTAACTATTCAATGTTGATGTATCTATACAAATTTACGACTATGGATACTAAATTAATAATTCACTGTTTATATTTGTCAAACACGTAGAATTTTCCTATTCGGAATATTCTATAAGTAATACGTTACCACTGTTATACCGAGGCTGTTGTCTCCCACAACTGCTGCTATAGCGAAATCTACCACAGAGATGTCAATTACCTCATGCAACACGTGGTTAAGAAGGCATGATATTTTGTGATACTTTTGAGTCGATATATTTTCTCCAAAATAAAATAAACATTTCTTTTTAACAAATGCACTGAGGATGTTATTATATACTCAATACTCATCATCATGATAATAATGCACCAGAGGTTGTCATCATAATGATTACAAGGGTTTACAGTCCATACAGATGAAAAATTAAACAACCCTACAAATTGCCTCATCATAAATATTATATTTCTGAATATCATATGGATTAATGATGCCAGAATGATGTGTTCTTGCCAAATCATGTCACTACACTACATTGTAAGAACTGTAGCAGGCAAGATGTTTGAACGTCTTAACCACCATGCTTTTACAGCACCCCTTTGGGTTTAAAATAGCATAGAACGCAAATATTGTCATTGCCTTAGTTATTATTGTGTGTATTACTATAGATGACAAAGTATATGGATATATACATGAATATCAATTTCAGTGAGTGAGTGCATTGGATTTAACTTGAACAGTATTCCTATTATATCACGGCATGTCAGCTTAATGTGGGAGGAAACACTGAAGTGATGCAGGTCTCGAACGTTTACCACTTTGGTGAAACCAACGATCACAGGTATGGTGCTGACAAACCTAGAAACAAAACGGGGGCGATCCAGGATTCAAACTCACGATCCTAGGTTTCTGAGTCACAACTGCACAGCCATTGCCCCTTTGCCCACAACTTTGCCCAAGGGATGCAACTCTGCACAGCGAATCGTGGCGCCTTAGACGACTGGGCCACCCGTGCCCCCTAACACGTAGTGTAAGTTAAACATGGGAGGAAAGACTGAATTTGTACCACCCCTGGGCTTGGGGGCAAGTGATAGGTCTGACCCTGCCACAAGGGGGGATCACATAATCTGGGCAAATCTGAGATTCAAACCCACAATCTGCAGATCCTTGCACAACAAAGGGAGACAACCTGGGGCACCAAATTGGTTTGTTTGTTTGTTGTTTAACACTGCACTCAGCAATATTCCAGCTATATGATGGCAATCTGCAAATATTCTAGTCTGGACCAGACAATCCAGTGATTGAAATCATGAGCATCGACTGATCACGACACATATCCTTAATATGATGAAACACAAGGTCTCAAATATATAAATAATTGATCCGAACAAACTAAAAGGAGACAAGTACCGAGGAAAAGCACCAAAGACAAATAAAAACAAATTGCACAAAATATTGGCACAAAACAAAAATAAATGACTAGACGAGCAAAAGCAAAACAGAGTATTATGCAAATAATACAACAAGAAGGAGCAATGGGACTGGGTTTAAAGCTGTCATCGGATGCAGCGAGCACCAAGCTGGTTTCTGTGACACAACTGTGGCCATTGCCAACTGTTTGATAACCGTCACTCCCTAACTGTGTGACATGACTACAATACTTTGTCTCAAGGTCTACCGGTATAGTAAAACATAATTCAGCAAGCAATCTGACAGAAAAGTCTGAAGTAAGCATAAGAAATTAGGCAAGTAAATGGTTCAGGTTAAGCTGCTTCCCTGTACTAGATACACAAGTAGAATTGTTTGGGATTAAAAGTAAAGAAAGATTAATTTTTGGAAATCATAAATAAATATTGAGACTCATCAGATGTCTTTAGATGGTAGAGGATATTTTGTTCTGTACATGATCAAATCTAATTGTTTTGCGTCTAAATACTGAGAAACATTCTGTACTAGGGTTGTAATAATAATGCGTAGACCTAGTCATGACACAATACTAATAATCATGATAATAATGCACCAAAGTTGATACATCATGAACCGTTGCAAGCACAGTTTGAGGGTTTACAGTCCATACAGATGAAAATCTAAAACAATGTGAAGAATTATGAATTCTGTCATACAGCTTAAAACATTGTTTGCTAATGTATACTGTGAGTGTACTAGTACACCAGTCTACTAGCCACCCAAGCAAAATATAACCTACGATGTCAAAATACATTATTCTTTATGTTCTTGTTACAAAATGTACCAAAGCCTTATGTCAAGTCACTCAGAAATTACATGATAAGTAAACATGTATATCAAACCAGGAAGAAATGCACAAATAACAAAGATTCATCAGCATCCAATACAATTGCATAAAGCTATACATGACGAGCAGAATGCTGCCAGTTTTGAGTTGCTTCCCTCGTACTGCAGTATGTCAAGAGTTGCTGCCCTTGACTGCTATTTACCACGATATGCTGCCCTTGACTGCATATACACCGCGCGTTGCTTCCCTAGATCAAGAGTTGCTTCCCTTGACACTGTATACGTCAAGAGTTGCTTCCCTTGATACTGTATACATCAAGAGTTGCTTCCTTTTACTGTGCATACATCAAGAGTTGCTTCCCTTGACTGCAAGTGAGGAATAAAATATTGAGAAAATCATATTTCCATGATCACATTTGAAGCCTATGATACTTCAGTTGGGCTCACCGTAATTACACTGTTTCAACAATGGCGAAACTATACATGGATTTATAGGACAGAATTTCCAAAAAGCACTGATTGTTTGCTTAATGCTGTGTGTAATACAGGACCCAGTACCTAGAATAAAGACCACACCTTTACATTCTGGCTAAAAAATCAAACCAAGTGGTTCTAAAGTCATGATTATCAGATAGGTAAGCAGGTCAAAAAGCCCATCCTGTCTCACAACAGAAATAACCTGTCCGAATGTTGATAAATATGTTCTATACTTATCACCACTGATTAAACACTGATTAGTACATAGAATACTGCCACAGCTCCTTGTGTGATGTCACACAGCCCAATCTCCAGCTAGGTCAGTGCAAGTATACGAGTGGGATGCCACTATTTTAATCTTTGTAACTTTCTATGTGCAAAGCCTTCCAGAAAATACAACTGGTTTTAACATTTGAAACATATTTGTCAATACAATCCATTCATTACCTTATTGTTGGGCTGAAAAATCAGAGAGAAAAACCCCAGAAAGTCTAAAAAAAAAAAATCTTCTAAATATGTTGTGTAATACAACAATGCCATGAAAGCATTAAGAACACACAACTGAGACAATTAAATGTTAACTTTCAATAAAATAAGGGTTAAACTCAGATATAATATTTATATTTAATAAACAAAACATTTGAAATACAAGGTAAGAGACATATTCCTTGTGTACAGGTCAACAATTCAATAAAATGTTCTCCATGAAGGAATCAGTGTTCAAAACCGCATTATCATTGGCTACACATCACCAAGTATGGCCACTGTACACGTCACATGGCTATCATTTCCATGGCAACTGTTCATATTCAATTGAGAACATTCGGTCTTAAAGATGAGAGTAAAGTCTACAATAAATTACATATGTCTCAAATGTTTCCATTTGACAGTCACAGAGCTACTAGAGCCGTATGCACAGAACTTACATCTGACATAAACATATACATTATGATATGTCCACAGCAGGAGCGAAGATGTTTATTGTGGAATTGAAGTACAGCTTAACCTCAGCCAAACCTGGCACAGAGCTGGACACCAGTCCCTTCATTCAGGTGCCTCATTATCATTACCCAATGCTAAACTGGAGCACATATAAAACGCAGCTTCAATTGTGTGTCTCTTTAAGCCCCCTAAGCCTATCACAAATCATAAAGAAATACTCTGATCCCAAACCTGTAAACATGATGCATAAAAGTTGCTTAGCATGGGGGAACAACATCACAGGGATGTGCCAAGTCACTCAAAACGATCTTAGTACTAAGACTTTTGTAGTTGTTCACTCTTAATCAGTCTTTGATATCTAGAATGAAGTCAATGGGTCCTTGCTTCAACCATTAAGTTAAGATCAAGGGAGTCCCTAGATTAAGGAGGTCTATTGATTAAGGGGGTTCCTAGATTCAGGGAATCCCTAGATTCAGGGAGTCCCTGTGTTAAGATCAAGGGAGTCCCTAGATTAAGGAGGTCTATAGATTAAGGGGGTTCCTAGATTCAGGGAGTCCCTAGATTAAGGAGGTCTATAGATTAAGGGGGTTCCTAGATTCAGGGAGTCCCTAGATACAGGGAGTCCCTAGATTCAGGGAGTCCCTAGATTCAGGGAGTCCCTAGATTCAGGGAGTCCCTAGATTCAGGGGTCCATGCAGTTTAGCCTAACATTGCCTTGTGCACGTGGGCCCAGGATTAGTGCTGCAAGGATTCATGTTGTCACAATGGCATGTGTACATAGGTAGTCAGGTGGGTCATGGCATGATAATGTGTGATACATGACAACTTGACACTGGGACTTATCTAGAATTCCAAACTGATGCTCTCGGCAGATTGTGAATTGGAATTTTTTTTAAGGCTCTTATTTTCCTAAATTTAGGGCAATATTGTGAAACTAAGCACTGAAGCTTCTTCCTCTATAGTGGACTTGTTATCTGTGAAAAGCAAGTCACCTTACAAAGCCATAACACTAGTCGTAACTTTAACTGCATGAATGGGGAAATGTTTAATTACACTTTGGAATTTTGTACAGACATTTGCTGCAGAGTTGCTGAATATTATTTTTAGGTTTCGTGGAATCCATAAACTAACTTATAAAATGGTCACTCCGAAGGAACCCTATTCATTGACTGCAAATTACTAAAATCCAAAATGAATCCAGACATCTTGTACACTTGAGTCCACCTAACTATCAACGTGCATATACCAGCAAATATTTTTTTAGAATTCATTTTCACACCAAATAACAAGGCCCTGTGTAACTTGCTCTTGTATCAATACAATATTTGTGCATGACCTTACAATACGATACTTGTATCAGGGTTAGATTTTGTTTTTTCTCCAAAAATGATTTGTTACCAAGCTGCCATCTGCCAACTGGTAAAAGTGGTAGTGAACAAGGATATGTCTTTTCAGACTTGTACCAAGCTTGTCCTTACAGACTGATGTTGTCCTTACAGACTGATGTATATTACAAACACTGACTATCCTGGCACATTTGCATTGAAATTTCAGTGAATCGTAACAGCCATTGCTGTTACAGGGTTAGTATTCATGGCCCTACACCTACTCAACAAAAACAGCCCAGTACATTCTGACTTAGATACACACAAGTAACCATGGTAACAGAACTGTATAACAATTCCAGAACAAACAAGATCCTCATATACACAGACATTCCAGCACTATATTGGAACATTGGCATGCAAAAATAATAAAATCTTACAAAACAAATACTTAAAATTGCATACTACAACCTGTACAAAAGGGTTACCTAATCAACTAAACATGTTCTCCATCACGCAATACTGCCAGACTGATACTGCCATACTCCAGAAGATGGAGGAAGTGCACTGCTGTTATATGTTTTAGTAACATAAGATGCCATACAACTAAATATCAACAGAAATACCTAGGAAAAGAATGGTAAAGCCTCACTCAGCACTTACAAATGCTGAACAGCGATGGCTTTCTTGTAGTACAAAACACACCAGTCTTCCTCATCAGAAAACTGATGGGTCGGTTTGGCAAAAGTTTGTAGTAAAATGGGTTTTACATATTTAGTTGCGTCGTTCTTGCGTCGGCCATCACAGTAATGTACACTTATGGTTTCGTTTCCTCACGGGTTGGGGCTGCAACACTGCTCGCACAGCCTCGTCAAATACCTGGAAAGATAACACGATTTCCTTGTCTCACTTGTATAAATCATGTGTACAAAATTAAAAAAGAACATCTATTACCACTAGAACGAACACTTTTTGTTTATTAGTTTATTTAATGTCACAATATGTCAGCGAAATGGCTCCCTATAAATAATCAAGACTGGACCAGACTAGTCAGTGATCAATCCCTGGTTTTGTTTGTTTGTTGTGTAATACCGCAGTGAGCAATATTCAATAAGGGTAAAACGATACATCGTGAGTTTTCATGCGACGACATGTTTTTCTAAAATAAATGACTTACTACTCGTTTAAAGACCCCCAGCAGGTTTGACAGTCAAATATCTCAAAATGTGTTGTAATTAGAATTTCAAGTTCATTACTAAAAATAGCCTAGCTCCTTTAGAATCTGCTCTGAAGTACTTAGTCAAGAAGTTCCCAGATGATTTGACTAGCCTTCTACATTCACACTAGTCTGATAGCCCAAGGCAACTGAAGGTAGTCCTCATTGACTAGTAGCTTTTGAACATGTTGAAGGCTATAATTCTGATACAGTTCTCAATGCTTACTTTTGCAACAAACTTGGAAGAGAATAAGACTGACATAAATGTAACCATTGTAAACATGTTGTAGTGTTCAAGCAGGACCAGTTGATGATATGTGTTTCCACAGCTTCTCAGTAATAATCATGTCTAATGGTGATAGAAATAAAGAATGTCATGATAAACCTTGGCACACTTTTTTCGTTTAAGGTCTTGGTTTGGTTAATTGTTTAACGCCACACTCAGCAGTATTCCAGCTATATGACGGCGGTCTGTAAATAAGTGAGTCTGGACCAGACAATCCAGTGATTGATATCATGAGCATCGATCCTCACAATTGTGATACGATGACATGCATCAACCAGGTCACGAGCCTGACCACCCAATCCCATTAGTCGCCTCTTACAACAAGCATAGTCGCCATTTACAGAAGCAAGGGTTGCTGAAGAAAAATATCATGAGTGGCTTGAAGCACACTTGAAAACAATTGCCTTTCAGTTGGAGCCATCGTAGGATGCACAATAACTACTCTCCATGTCCAATTTTCTTCTATCAATCAATTTGGTTTCAAACAAGGAAAAGGTCTTCAACACTTAACTAAAGCTTTGATCACGTACAGTTTGTTTCCATTGAATCATAAATTGATCTCCCTTCAGGACCCTGATCTGCATGCATGGGTTTTGTTTGTTTGTTTGTTTTGTTGTGTTTTGTTGCCTTCAGCAATATTCCAGCCATGTGCTGCATCCTGTAATGAATGAAGCCTGGACCAGGCAATACAGTGCTTGATATTGTGAACAATAATTCGTAAAGTCGGGAGACAATGGCAAGTCATCGACCATGTCACCGAACCTTACCACCCAATTCATTAAGTCGCCTCATACGGTCGGCACAGGATGCTGGGGATCATTTGAAACCAGAATCATTGCTCCAAACTTCCGTACCTGCTTGAGTCCTCTCTGCGTGAGTGCCGAGCACTCCATGTATTTGACTGCTCTCACTTTGTTGACTAACTTCATCCCTTGTTCTCGCTTGATGGGTGCAAGACCCTGAGCAACTAATTGGCCGATGGTTTCTTTATTTTCTCTTAAATCTATTTTTGTACCTGAAAATGAAAAGAAAATAACTCTATATCACTGCCACTGACTTGAAGTCCATCATCATAATCATTCTGTTTGTTTGTTATTTAATGCTCCACTCAGCAAAATAACAGATGTGTGAGAGCGAACTGTAATTAATAAAGTCTCGACCAGACAGTCCAGTGTTTGACATCATGAGCATCAATCTATGCAATTTGAATATGATGACATATATCAACCAAGTCAGCATGTAAAAGCACAGGTGGGCATGGTGGGTGAAGACCGATTCTAACCCAGATCTTCACTGCTGTCCAATGGTGTTTTAACATGATTATAGTGATGGGGTGATGAAACACTATATCAAAATGATTTGTCTTGCTGTGGGTGACAAGCATGGTATTGCGCTAACAAAGTAAAGGTTCATACAAATATTTAACACTAAAATTTAAGGCCCCTCAAGGTTTTTTCAAGGCTGTCAACTGTCATTTTTAAGTTTTTTCAGTCGAGTTATCTGCCTTTGTCTGTATATTATAAAACCAACATACTATACGATCATATAAATCCACAAAAAGCAGTATGATTATCAGACACTTTCCAACAAGATCAATTTTCACGTCCAACAAGACAATATAGTAAGTTTGTCATGAACTCTTTATGGTCTTTGGCACACAAATCTATCACTGTGATAAATGTCATACTTTGCTTGCTTTTTAAAAATATTTTTATTAACAAGTTCATATTTCATTTTCCCCAAGTTCAGGGCTTTTCAAGCGAGGTTGGTGATTTTCAAGTCTTTTCAGACTTGACACTAAACTAAACTTCCTTTTCCTGCCTGTATGAGCCCTGAAAGTAGGGAGAATCATGAAGGTGAAACTGGATTTGCATGATCAGCAGCTAAGGGAGACAACTCTTACCAACAAGTATAACAGGGGCATCAGGACAGTGGTGCTTGATCTCGGGATTCCATTTTGTTGTGACATTTTCAAAGGAAGAGGGACTCACAACACTAAAGCATATCAGGAACACATCGGTCTGCAACACAAGAAAGTCCATGTTATATACAACCAACGGCTCTAACAAGAAGAACACCAAGGAACAACCTTAACCCAGTGTATGGGGCACTTGGAGTGAGAAAGTTGAGTTTAACGCCGCCTTAAACAGAATTCCAGTTATATCACGGCGTGTCAGCTTAATGTGGGAGAAAAGCCTGAAGTGATGTAGGTTTCACTTTGGTGAAATCTATAAGCACAGGTCGGGTGCTGACAAACCAAGACACATAATTAGAGTGAACTGGTATTCGAACCTGCAATCACAGGTTTCTATGTGCCCATGTGATGCAACTCTGTATAACTACTTGCGGCGCCCGGGATGACTGGTCTCCCATGACCGATGGGGCACTAGGCAGGGGGCACTAGGCAGGGGGCACTAGCAAGCAGCAGGGGTACTACTAAGCCATTTAGTTTTTAATCACATAATATCATCCACTAGGGGTGACTATTGGGGTTATTTTCACTGTTGTGACTGTATTGCCATTGTAGTAAACTATTATGATAGTATTGCAAAAGTGTTAAACCAACTACATCATGCTACATAATTACAGTAATCAATGCAATAGCATTGAATAAAGTATAGGTGACAATCTCAAAGACAGCCATTTTTCTATCTGTCACTACTCAAAGCAAAGGGAAGTAACTCTAATCTGAAGTTGTTGTAATCCTTGCTAACCAACCACACAAGGTGTGAAGTTCGCATAATATATGTATTATTTATAAGTAATTGAAACAATCAATTGTTATGCATACTATCGAGTGAGTGAGTGAGTGTGAGGCTTTACACTGCTTTCTTAGCAATTTTCCAGCAATATCACGGTGAGGGACATAATGGCAGTGACTGTGAATTATTATGCCCTGTCTGTCGTAGATATCGAACTCAAAGGTTAATTACAGAAAATGGTAATTACAACTAAGAACACAAAAACTGTTAAAGATGTAAAAGGGCAAGTGAAATAGTGCAGGATGAGTACAAAGTAATAATCTACTCGCCCTGCAGGACAATTCTTTTAGCCCTGATGTGTTACATATCATATTGATCTTTGAAATAAATAAGTTTCATCGGGCTAGCAAACTTGAGTTTTAACACTTAAAGAATGTTTTTGCATTTATGGAGGCATAAACATTAAAATCAATGTGCACACTGTTTAATAAACCATATATATCTCCATAAATGCAAAAACACAAAATAAGGATTGAAGCTACTTGAGTAATTCTTAAATGTCCAGCACTCATAAAAATGTGTTGACACTTTTCCCTTGGCATGCTTGGGAGGTCTGCTTCCTTTTGCTTCCATTTGTCATAAAGTTTTTACCTCCATAAACACAAAAACATTTTTGAAGTCAGTTCTAATCATTAATAAATTAGTCTACGATAATAACTTCACAGATTGCCAATTCAATAATTACCACAAAGAAACATTGTAGACAATGATATGAAATCAGTGGCATAATTCAGCCCAATAATGCAACACAAGCCCCGCCCACACAAGCCCCGCCCACTATATCATCAGCCAGTCTGGGAACAGTGGTCAACGAGTGGGCGTGGCCTACTTATTTTCAGATTTACAGAAACAAGAATGGAAAACAAAACTGCTAGGTCAGCCAATCAAATGCTATGGAATTACTTGCAACTTATTCACACAAAAAATGAATAAATCAGATCACAATGTATGTCACAGTCTTCACCCAATGTAAGTGATGTAGTGATGACTGAGTGCAAGTACACAGATAATGCTGATTTATTTGTCCCAAGAAGTCAACGTTGCTCATTTTCATCCATAACTGACATTTTGTGTGGTACTACTACTAGGATGAGAAGAGAAGACAAGGCACAACCTGTGGGTAGGAGAGAGGCCGGAGCCTGTCATAGTCTTCCTGTCCTGCTGTATCCCACAATCCCAAGCTCACTGGAACACTGTCAACCATCATATTGGCCGTGTAGTTGTCAAATCTGAAAAAATAAAAATAATAACAACAAGAGTAATTGTCAAATCTGCAACAGATACTACTTCTACTACTACTACTACTACTACTATTGGCCGTATAGTTGTCAAATCAGCAACAAAAGAAAAAGAAGGAGAAGAAAAAGTCCATTTATAATGTGCCATTCTACTCAAGTGAACGTGGTGATTGCTCAAAATGAAACATTATTGTTACCCCTGTCAATGGATAAGTGTGCTCTTGACTTTCATTCTCAGCTCCCTATGGAGTATACAAACCATGCTGGACTACATGCCACCACAAATTGATGGCGTCAAACAGGGTCTCAATACAGATGTGTAATAATTCTTCAAACCTGTGTAGCATTAAAGAACACAGACACAGACACAAACAGACACAAACTTACAGACACACACTATTAACAGATAATAACACCTGGTACAAACTGCCAGTCGGTAAAAATATTATTCATTTTACCAGTCTATAATCAGAATTTTAATCAGAGTGATCTCCTTTTTTACACATCAGCTTGCTAACACCAAAGGCATTTACCACTTGCGATATCTCAAACATTATTGCAACCGTATTCAACTACAAGTATTGCCAGTGTTTGAAACAAAAAACAATTGCTTTAGAAGCTGCAGGCCCTGACTAAACACTTCAAGCTATTTTTATAAAAACCAAATGCAGCTTATTGTGATAAATAAATAGACATGTAAATTAACTGCAGGCCATGAGGACCCATTCAACTTTAAAACTACAGGCCCGACACGAGATCTACCTGCCACAGGTATATGGACAGGCACAAATTTCGAGCACTGAGGATTTCAATGATTTCATATAGTGCCTCTTTAGTATGTACCACAAATAACAATGCAGAATGCGTGAAGCATTCAAAGCTATAACAACCTGTGACAATCTGGGTTACAATAGGTCTTTAGTAACCCATGCTTGTTGTAAGAGGCAACTGTGCTTGTCATAAAAGGCGACTAACAAGATCGGGTGGTCAGGCTCACTGACTTGGTTGATCATGTTGATGCATGTCATTGCATCCCAAACATGTAGACAGATGCAGATGTCAATCATTGGTTTATTTGCAGACGACTATGACATAAATAGAAAACTGCTGAGTGGAATGTGAAACAACAAACAAACAAATGATGACGAAGCGTAATATGTCTACAAAATCCGGATTTCATTGAAATACATCGTTTTATCGGGTGAGTGCGTACAGTATATCACGACAGGGGACAGAGTTTGGGGCTTCACACATTGTGCCCAATGAATGCTGAACCACTAGGCTATGCCACCGCCCCTGGTCGTGTCAGGTGAACCCAAGGGCTGAACCACTAGGCTATGCCACCGCCCCTGGTCGTGTCAGGTGAACCCAAGGGCTGAACCACTAGGCTATGCCACCGCCCCTGGTCGTGTCAGGTGAACCCAAGGGCTGAACCACTAGGCTATGCAACCGCCCCTGGTCGTGTCAGGTGAACCCAAGGGCTAAACCACTAGGCTATGCAACCGCCCCTGGTCGTGTCAGGTGAACCCAAGGGCTAAACCACTAGGCTATGCCACCGCCCCTGGTCGTGTCGGTTGAACCCAAGGGCTGAACCACTAGGCTATGCAACCGCCCCTGGTCGTGTCGGTTGAACCCAAGGGCTGAACCACTAGGCTATGCAACCGCCCCTGGTCGTGTCAGGTGAACCCAAGGGCTGAACCACTAGGCTATGCCACCGCCCCTGGTCGTGTCGGTTGAACCCAAGGGCTGAACCACTAGGCTATGCAAACGCCCCTGGTCGTGTCGGTTGAACCCAAGGGCTGAACCACTAGGCTATGCCACCGCCCCTGGTCGTGTCAGGTGAACCCAAGGGCTGAACCACTAGGCTATGCCACCTCCCCTGGTCGTGTCAGGTGAGCCCAAGGGCTGAACCACTAGGTTATGCCACCTCCCCTGGTCGTGTCAGGTGAGCCCAAGGGCTGAACCACTAGGCTATGCCACCGCCCCTGGTCGTGTCAGGTGAGCCCAAGGGCTGAACCACTAGGCTATGCCACCGCCCCTGGTCGTGTCAGGTGAGCCCAAGGGCTGAACCACTAGGCTATGCCACCGCCCCTGGTCGTGTCAGGTGAGCCCAAGGGCTGAACCACTAGGCTATGCCACCTCCCCTGGTCGTGACAGGTGAGCCCAAGGGCTGAACCACTAGGCTATGCCACCTCCCCTGGTCGTGTCGGTTGAACCCAAGGGCTGAACCACTAGGCTATGCCACCTCCCCTGGTCGTGTCAGGTGAACCCAAGGGCTGAACCACTAGGCTATGCCACCTCCCCTGGTCGTGTCGGTTGAACCCAAGGCAAAACACCCACCCATTTGACAGAACTTGTCCACAGTCGAGAAATTACACTTTTTGGCAACTGTGGCAACTTGGGATATTGATAGATAAATTGAGTGTATTAAGCTTTTGTGCTGATTTGCTGATGTGGCTGCCAATGGAAGTGTCTTAAAAAATCTAATTTTAATGAGATTGGCTAAAGCCTAGATTTGACAGAGTGTCTGGGATGTTGCTGGTATTGAGATACATACACTGTGGGAACATATTCCCCGGGAAAGCTGTCCGTGGTGTAGGAGATGAGCATGCACGTCTTGCCCACTGTCCCGTCCCCCACCACCACACACTTGATTGGTCGGCCTTGAGCCATCGTCACTGTCCTCTGTATGCAGATCTGCCGGTCAGCAAAGTCGAGCCTGGGAACTCTGGAAACAATAAACAATTTGAAAAAAAACGTTTGTTAGTTTGCTCACTACAGCTTACAGGCAATCTGTACAATCTCTGCCAAAACTGATGAAAGTGACCTAGGCATGTTCCAGAGAGCCACAAAGCGATCTTAGCACTACGACTACTCAGCGATAGAAACTAACAGTTTTAGTCAACTAGTCCTTATAGTGATAACATATAGCAAAACTCTTAAAAATAGCAAAGTTCCATCAGACCTTATCAGTTCAAGATGAATTCTGTGGTAAATTTACCAATATTCTGCGGTATATCTTGTGGTAAAAACATGACCATTTTCCTGTCAAAAATTAATACCTCATTTTTTTCTTTACAAATTCTGATCTCTTGCATTTATGGTATGATATAAACATAGTTTATGTAGTCATAATACCACAAGAACGTTTAAAAGTGAGAAAAGAAATTCAAATTCTGTTCTATGGTAGGATTCGTATTTTGTATGTTTGAATTGTATGTTTGAGCATCATTCGAGTGCAAAATTTGACATAAATACTTGCAAATAATGAAAATTAGTGTATTTAACTGCAATTCTGAGGTAAGTTGCATTTTCTGCAATTCTGGGACTCCCTTATGATACCTTAACAATTGGGCAGTTTTCAAGGACAAGAGAACTGTGCCAGTTTCTAATGCTGCCACTGTAAGCCTATGATAAAGTATGGATTTTAAATTAACACTTGGAATGATTTGTGGAACAGGCCCCCTAAACTTTGCTTTTGGTATCATTTTCAATAGACGGTTATGTTAGAATGCAAGAAGTATTTATTATTAGCTGAGCTTACTTGATCACAGGGAGTAATATCTGAGTCGGACTAGGGTCGTTGGTATTCAGTGTTCAAAATAAAGTATGAGAGGGACCTTGCCATCACAAAAGGGCCTCGCCATGTTAACAGTTTCAACTTTAGGGGATCCCTGAATTCAAGACGAAGTACATGTACTACAGCAACAAACTTTGAGGACTTGTTTCACATCAACAATTACTTAGGGAGGGAGTCGTTCCCCTTTCTGTCAGTTCTTACATTGCTCCAAGTATGGAAGTAACTTCATCCTGTTCATAACAACTATAGACCTGGAAGTGACTAATCATGCTAATAGGAGAGTACTTTAGCTGTACCATGGCCTACAAGATCAATATTCACTGCCTACTTGCAATAAATAATCACTGTGACGCTCAGCATCTGAAAGCCCTACTTAATAGGATATAAGGAATAAGCTCAAGTTATTCTGGGATTTGTCTAGGATTCCAAACTATGTGTCCTTGGGCTGCAAAATGGGGACAGATTGTGACATTGTTTAAAAACATCGATTTTTTAATGTTTTATTTCCTTCAATTCTGAGGAGTTGGGCATTTTTGTATTCAATCTGGAAATTTTTAGTGTCATTTGCTGCAAACTTGGGGCTGAATATCGGCTTGTGAGCATATCTAGATAAATCTGTGTTACTATATTCTAAGACTGCATGATATTCCCGCTATATGGTAAATCGCAATACAACCCTCGACAATATGTATTACAATACAATCTGGACATGCTGAATGTGTTGGTATATTGAGAAAATATATACAGCAAATCTCTGATGATAAATATTTCTAAAACACACTGCCATTGTCATTGTGACTTCCCTGGGTACAAACAGCAGCTGAGCCTCTCGACTATGAGATCATTCCAAAAATAAGGGAGAAAGCATTGATTTGGTTTTTGAAAATGAAGAGCAGTTGGAAAGAGGCAGAAAACACAGCAGTATACCACTGCTGTACTGTTACGCTGAGAAATGGCGGTACAGTCGTCCCTAGTCATAATACCATGTTTTCTACACAACAGATTTCAACAGTGCAAAATTTCCTGGTTATAAAACCACCCTAATTATAACCAATGCCAATCTTTTTCAGAACGAATGTTACAAGTACATGGTTTTAATGCCATGTTTTATATATTTTGACAATAAATTGTCATTGTAGTTAATTTTTTGGAGATATCTCAATTGCATTGATCTCAGCCCACAGTTAATCCTTAAACAAAGCATTATTCACCTTCTTGAAATAACAAACGATAATATCCATCTATAAAAGCTAAAAATAAATTGGCAGGTTTTCTCCACCCTGGTCACAATAGTGTTGTTTCTGCTGCACGAAAGGTGGCATTACAACCAGGGAGGACTCTGCATACAAGCAGTCTCGCAACACAGGCACCCGCAACATCAACACTTGATTACTTCCACCAACACAGTTATTGTCTCCAGTAACAGCAGCTCTAAGTCTTGTTACTCTTGTACAACATTGCAGACAACAATATCTCATTTGTTTGTCTTCGAGACCAAAACGTTAATGACAATATATTTCAACAGGTATCATAATCCAGACCTAAGTTTCGCAAAATACTGCAATACAAAAACCAAAGGAACAGATGTTACAAAGTTCACCAATACATCGATAATATCATTAAACAATACGATGCGTGATACACATTTATCCATCCATATTTTAATTTTGTATTCATTTAATTTTGGTGTAAATCTGAGATTTCGTGAACAGGGAATTTGCTTTTGAATTTAATAATAGAAAATACTTATATGTTACTCTAGTTTTATCTGAAATAAATTGTTGATTGCAAAGAGACATTTAATATCTTAAATATCAGACCAGATATTCAGGAAGTTTGAAGCCTTTTTAATAAGTGTTTAAGCCCCTTGAAACATACACATTTATGCAAAATTGCCATGAATTAAGAACCATTATCGCGATGTGTTTCTCTTGTGAACAAAGTATCACGCTTTGTATCATATCAGGAGATAGTCGTATCAGGGCAACCTACAAGGCAATACACAGCCCGACCATATCCTCTCCCCCGTTCCTTCCTTACCATATTGGTCAAGATTGGGGTCTACAGATCACCCAGATAAAAGTCTAGCTATGGATTGCACAGAAAGTGTAGGAATTACAGCACACTTCTTCAAAACTGGTGATTAACAATTGGACATAGTAACTAAAACATGCAGGTCACAGATAAACTCATGCCTACACAAGAGAAAATTGTGTTCTTAAAATTGATTAATACAGATTTTGATTCTATTGCACAAAATCCTATATTGTAGTGAACTTTCAATGATGGACCAGTCTGGAATTGGGTGTTCAGTCTCTGACTCTGGATTGTATGTCACAACCTAGGATGTTGTTAAATTTGGATACATTTTAACATTGATTTTGATATTTCATTGAAAGCAGTAATGTAAACCTATCCATAAAATGTCTTTAATCCTCTCTATTGACCCTATCAGTGAAATACAAGTCATCACTGCAGAGCAATAGTTACAGCCATAACAACTTGCAATGGTAAATTCTAAATTTCAATTTGGGAATTTGTACTGACATTTGCTTCAGGCTATGGGCCAAATATTATCCTCAGGGGTAGATTAATCCCTAAGTCTATTTAAGTACACTTAAAACCACTAATGATGCTCATCTTCAATAAGATGTTGACTAGTTGGATCAAAATTATGATAGGTTAAATAATGATTAGCTGATGTGGATTCATAAAAATCTCCTATAAAAGTTTGGACAATATACTTAAGCACCACCCTTTCATAAGTCATGATACATATTGACTAATTTCATGTGTAGAGCCCTTACCCTTATTGCATGTAGTAGCTTAAGATCATGCAAATTATGAAATATGGCCAAGGCTCCAGATACAAATTCTACCTGCCATTTCCACAGGTAAGACTTTCGCTGTAAAAATGTGCACAAAAAAGCATCTTGCAAGCACTGCACATTGATCATGGACTAACTATTTCACAATTTTCCTCATAACATATAGTTGTATAAAAATCGAGTGTAACCACACCTTAAATATAATATGGAACACCTAAACATGCTAAACATATGTATTATTACAATTGCTAACTTAGATTAGAGGCAGGATAATAGACAAAATCTGCATTTTTTAAAACGTAATGTGGTAAAATCTGTGTGTTTTGCTACAAGTTCTAAATCAGTACACATACTCCCCTCAGTACGTCTATGGTGAATTTACAAAACACACCCTACACATTACACGAAAACAAAGACTGAGGCCCTACAAGTTAAGGCAAGGAAATCAACTCTCCAGACGTGTTTTAATTTCATCCACACCCCGCTGATTGCTAGTCATGATTAGATTTGATGAATATAGGAAAATTATCCCAACAGGATGTGAACATGGAAACTTTTCATCAAACTCATTTGACAGTTGAAATGAGACCGTCTGACTCAGAGAGAGGAGGTTGAGCGAGGTATCACCGCTACACAAAGACGGTATGAGCTGAAATGGATGACTCATACAAGCATCTTAACCGATTACAGCATCGAATTTGTGTCTTACCCTTCAAATATGTGTATGATTCAATCAAAATGTTTCCAAATGACCATAATATCATAGAAACATTTCTCGAAACAATGTCATTTCAGTCCACACTTTCTAGATCGCCGCCATATTTAATGAGCATTGGGAGACTAAAAATAACATCCAATCAAAATCATCGTTTCATCTTCACTAGGTGGTCTCCCTTGCATTCCAATGGAGAGATAATTCTCCTGATAGGCGAAGCGTATCACTTTCCCTGAAACAACACCACGAAGGATTCTTCGACAGAAAAGATAAAATGAAAATATGACACCGTTCCCAAGAGCGTGGTTTCGTCCTGATTATTTCGATAAAATGATGATTTCGGCTGTTGCCAATAAATCTTTCTCTCGTTTAATGGACGCTCGGTAACTTTGAAACCTATACGGGTGTGGCCTGGATCTAGATTTGCCTAACCTTTTATCAAAGCACCAGTAATGGAACTGAAAAATTATGCCAGGTGCGAATGTTATTTTACGTGTATTACACATGAGTTCAAAAGTACATGTCATGGGTCTTCAAAGATTTCTAAATTAATAACATTATTAAAAAAATGCATACATATATATGCACACTGTGGTAATTTAACTGGGAAATTATGCAAAATAAATGTGTAAACAGAATTTTGATGCACAATTTACAGTTGCCAAACTGATGGATGTTATCAGGTATATCATGTATAGATATTATAAGTGAACCCGGCTACGAATGCGTATGATGTTAATAACTACTTTTTAAAATGTTGGCAGGGTATAGTTTTTATGAGGAACGGTAATTGCAAGTATATACGTGGATATGAGACCGAGGAAACAATGCAATCTGTCGAGGCCTACATATAGCGGTGCCGTCACTCCCATTTCCTGTGTAGATAAACAAACCGCGTGTAACCCGACCGAAGTGTAACGGAGTGTTCGCTATCTTGTCATAAGAGTAGAAGACTGACTCCCAGTCTGGAGGACATACGATGTTCTACCTCACACGCGAACGCCCTCGTAATGGAAGCACGATGGTAGAACGTCGAAAGAAATTCTTGACGAAGAAGTTTTGAATATTTGAATATTCTCATTATTTTAGATATATCTAGTACTTATTATCACACAATCACCTAACATCGCTTTAAAAGTACAGTGCATTTTGAATCAATTTGTTTAACAAATTCTGCAATTGCCTTTTAGTACAATCGTAAATGGTACTTTTTATTAACAAATAAAACAACGCGAGTAGACATGAGTAAATATATTTGGTCAGTAAATGGTTATCGAATTAACCATGCAAGATGTCAGGTTCTTGTGTTGTATTATTACCAAGCAGATCATGGGCCACACACCGTGAACCACAGCCCCTCTGTCCAATATTTTTGCATCTTTTTTTTGTCTGAGTTGTAATTCTAAATTTCCAAAGAACAGTCTATATTATGTAACAAACTGGATTTACAGAAATGTCTTAGAATGACTTCCGAAGTTTATACCCAAGTAAATACCTGCTCATATCGTATTTCAAATGCATTTCTTTTGATTGTTATAAGTTCGAAAATATGTGACTACTTTCTAAATTTACAAGTGTTTGAAATATGAGCATTTCCTTGGGTGGGGAGACATGTACAGTTTCCTATGTATACATGCCTAAGAAATGTATGTATCATTCCCGATATTTTAAGTATAAGCCCTGATTAAGGGGATAAAAAACAGATATGGCAACAGTCTCCCTTGGGATAATCTCTCAACCTAAAATCCCGAGAGCCGATCACCTGAGTTAAATGATAAAATGAAGCGTCAGTAAAATCACCATAAAGGGAGACAACACTGTCTTAGCTCACGATGAAACTGGGCGGTGGGGAGGAGTTGCTAGAGAGGATAGAGTATGTAAATATTGTTTTGATAATCTGAGTGTATCAATGTGGAGGATGAAGTTCATTTTATTACAACATGTTACTTGTATAAATAATTCAGAAATATGCTTTTGCCAAGTATTTGCACTAGTAATCTTTGTATTCTTGACAAATTTGAGAAAGTTATGACAGATAATTCTTTGTCAGGATCTTTAGCACTGTATATTGTTAAATGCACGCAGGCAAGGCAGGTTTATCTCAGAAGTTAAAGGGAGACAACTTTACATAAAGTTTACGAGTGCTTCACTTACTTTTGATGATTTATAGCAGATCTTTTCTTAATGATTGTAATTGTAGTTTGTAATTTAAAATTGTTGTGACTTGATTATATACACATGTACTCTGGGCTGAACGCCTTTATTACAGAATAAAAGAGTCTTGAAGTCTTGAAGATCACGATGAGTTCGAGAGTACGCGTCTCGTCTCGGTCCAATAGGTACAAGAAACTGGTGGACCGAGACGAGCCGCGGTGTAAGCCGAGTGAACCCGAGTGAACCCGAGTGGTTATGTAGGATTGCCTTATGGTGAAAGCTTTGGCTCGATACTGGTTCGATTCCCACAAATAGGTTACAGCATGTGACGCCCATTTATTTTAACCCCCCTCCTACACACACCCGAATTACCGGCCGGTCCCTTCGAGGCTTTGAGATAGGCTCGTGGTTTCAAGCGTTCGCTGGTAAGCGCCGAAGGTTCATGTTCATGAACATGGTTCAAATGCGTGATAATGTTGTAATATGTGTAAAAATGTCCAATAGGTGGCTAGCCTCACTCACTCATTCACTCACTCTCGAATTATGGGTTCGAATACCAGGTACAAAAAAAATTATATCCAAAGTCATATTTGGCTTACAAATATGTTTCAATCCCTCATTCTTTACCATAATTGAATGTCATTTATGGGATCAAAAGTGTAAGTCACAACTGACTTAACTGCCACGTTGATCAAGATCTGCCAATTCTTGAGTGAGTGAGTTTGGTTTAACGCCGCTTTTAACACTATTCCAGTTATAGCACGACGTGTCAGCTTAATTCGGGAGGAAAGCCCGAAGTGATGCAGGTCGTTTACCACTACGGTGAAACCCACGAGCACGGTAATGGTGCTGACAAACCTAGAAACATAATCGGGGTGAACCGGGATTCGAACCCACAATCATAGGTTTCTGGCGTGCCCAAAGGGACGAAACTCTGCACAGCGAATTGCGATGCCTTAGACGACTGGGCTACCCATGCCCCCGACACGACCTGATGTAACTGTAGCCAAAGTGGGGTTAAATTTGAAGTCTGGATAACGGCCTTTTATTGCCCACTGACATACTGGTTTGAAAGTAGGCTGCTCTCTTCAAACGGCTAACTATTGCCCTTTTTGATTAAACTTGCAAGTTTTGGTTACATGGTCTTCTGACATGACCTGACGTGTGGGGGGCAAAAATGGCAATATTTTCGAAGTTATAAAGAAAACAATACGATGTGCAAGTCGGTGTCAAGTGTTGATTTTGTTGAGGGTTCTGTACTACTGAACGGTACAGACATCAGTGTCAACCAAGCCAAGTGCCATATCAAATCAGCCCAGGGTGTTTGCAGGGAGAGGCTTTCTGAACGTCTATGCGCAGTGTGTTGAGAAAAGAAGCAACCCTGAGGAGTAATTTACTTGGATGAAGTCGGCTGGCCTGAAAAGTGAAACAGAAGGCTTTCTGTTTGCTGCTCAAGACCAGTCACTTCTCACTCGAAACCGTCAATGTGTGATTTTGCATCAAAATGTAAATATGAAATGTAGATTATGCAATACATTTAGAGACTGTCCAACACATTGTCAATGGATGCCCAGCTTTGGCACAAACACAATATCTTAAACGACATGATGGAGTGGCTCGATCATTTTATCACCGTCTTCGCCATGCTTGAGGTTTTGTCACAGATGTCCATCCATGGTACGACCCGGAATATGAGGGCGTCATCGAAAAGGATAAATACAAAATTCTTTGGAATATGCCCATTTACAGCCTCAGACGTGTCCAGGCCAACAAACCTGGTTCTGGGTGGGTTTGACTAAGCAGCGCTTCGTGGGAGAAGTCCCATTTGCTGTCGGGGTTTTGTGTAGAAGGGGCAAGAGCCCTGAGCTGATGATGAGCCTAACCAGCCTGCCTGTGCCAGGATCACCCAAACCCTCTTTGCTGCATTTTTTTATTTTTTTATTTTTACATAATAATAATGTAACACAGACAGAGATAAATATCTTCAAAATACAGACATTCACCTTGATCAGGGCGGTGGATTAGCCAAGAGGTTAAAGCGTTCGATCGTCACGCCGAAGGCCAGGGTTGGAATCCCAAGTACAATGTGTGGTGCCCTTTTTAAATGTTTCCCGCCGTGATATTGCTGGAATATTGCTGAAATCGGCGTACAACGTACCTTTTTCGTCATTTTGTCATATGTATTGAACCGCCTCCGCGGTCTAGTGGATAGAGCGTCTACAGAGAGAGAGCGGAAGGTCGGTCGGTACGTGGTTCGAACCCAAGCCGCGCCATTCTTAAAAAGTTAAAAGATGGCACTTGTTACCCTGCCTGGCGCTCGGCATTAAGGGGATACAACAGGGACTCCTTGTTCGGAGTCAGGATAATGTGTCTGATTGGGGTATCCATGTTGTACTGTGCTACAGTATCTCAGTTTGCCAGCACTACTGAACTACACACACACACACACACACACACACACACATACACGCACGCGCGCACGCGCACACACACACACACACACACACACACACACACACACACACACACACACACACACACACACGGCTAGGAATATCCCTGAAAATTTCTGAAAAGAAGAACTATTTGAATAATTAATTGCTGAAAAAAAGAATTAGCCTGCCACTTAAATTACGTTGTTGCAAGGTATTTTTCTTAAAACATAATTCGAATTCCCCATTTTAAATATAAAATATATCTGGTTTTGTAGCTGTAGCTAAATAAATATCTAACCAACATGGACTGACACGGAAGAACAAAAAACCCACCGAAAATAAACTTCATATTGCTAAAATCTACGATGAAGACAATACAAAGACTCGACTTCCTGAATGACAAATTAACAGTGACACCAAGCTGTTAAAAAACAATATTTTTAATATGCGGATTTGATAGGCCTCTACCATTCAGCTCCACACAGAGAACCGCTGTTAATTAACCATTACCGCATTGCATGCACCCCAGTCGGAAGGTATGTCCCCTCGTGAGCTAGCAATGACATGGGACGAACTCCGGGCAACACTTTCTTCTGTCCGCTAAGCCTGTAATCCACGGTAATGCTACAATGGATGACATCAAAACACAAACGTGACGCTATTTGCCTTCTGACGTCTTGTTCAGTGCTGCATCTGTATTGACATTCTTGTTTAAACACTGGTCTAATCTGTACCACTCTATCCGCAGATTTCAACCGCCGTCGGCTTTCAGTTCTCCTCTCCATAGGGTAAGTCTTGCGCATTTGTTTTCGTTTTTTAAACAGTTGCTTACTTCTTTAAGTGACTTAAACAATAAATTTTAATTGATTAATTTACGATTTGTCGTTCGTAAATGGACAACATTCTTCATTGTGAGATATCTGGTATGAGGTGTAACAGTGTTTCGGCTTCACTGCAAACAATACATTAAATCATATTGTTATATTAAGAAATTTGTGGACATGGATAATAGCTTTTGGGTATTGCACAAAGCATCGTTCCTCACCCGGTATCAAGCTGGGGTGGTTGTTTTATTGTTGAACAGACATCGACTTCGACTTAGGACGTCGCTAACTCTGTGCTGTGATGGGGAAATTAGCACTTGACTTTCATTCAATTTCATGCTTTGTACATAGGATGTGCTCAGCTACTTAGAGAAAAGATTGCATTGACATATAATCTTATAGCTGTATACTCTTCATAACCTGGCATAAAATCCATCATATTAGAGACACTTACTAGTAGCAGTTTGTGTAGTAGTAGTAGTAGTAGCAGCAGTAGTAGTAGTAGTAGTAGTAGTAGTAGTAGTAGTAGTAGTAGTAGTAGTAGTAGTAGTAGTAGTAGTAGCAATAGTAGTACTATTTCTAGACATTAACTAGTATCAATGTGTAATAGTATCAGTAGTAGTCGTAGTCGTAGTAGTAGTAGCAGCAGTAGTAGTAGTAGTAGTAGTAGCAATAGTAGTACTATTTCTAGACATTAACTAGTATCAATGTGTAATAGTATCAGTAGTAGTCGTAGTCGTAGTAGTAGTAGCAGTATTTGTAGAAATTAACTAGTATCAATTTGTGTAACAGGAATAGAAGTAGGTAGTAGTAGCAGCAGCAGCAGCAGCAGTAGTAGTAGTAGTAGTAGTAGTAGTAGTAGTAGTAGTAGTCGTAGTAGTAGAAGCAGTATTTGTAGAAATTAACTAGTATCAATTTGTGTAACAGTAGTAGAAGTAGGTAGTAGTAGCAGCAGTATTAGTAGTAGTAGTAGTAGTAGTAGTAGTAGTCGTCGTAGTATTTCAAGGCATTAACTAGTATCAATTTGTGTAATAGTAGTAGTAGTAGTAGTAGTAGTACTAGTAGTATTTCTAGACATATGACGGCAGTCTGTAAATAATCGAGTCTGGACCAGACAATCCAGTGATTGACATCATCAGCATCGATCCACGCAATTGGGATCGATGACATGCATCAACCAAGTAAGCGAGCCAGACCTCCCGATCCCGTTAGTCGCCTCTTACGACAAGCATTGCCGCCTTTTACGGCAAGCATGGGTTGCTGAAGATCTATTCTAACCCGGATTTGCGCGGGTCCATGTAAATAAGGGACTAGCAGGATGAAATATATGGGTTGGACAGTAGCAATTCATAGAAAATGCAGGACAAAGTAAAACCCAGGCATGCCATATGTCGGTCCCCATATTATGCCACTGAACTTCGGTGATTCATGGACACGTTTGTGGTATTAGCAGTGGACACTTATTAGATTTAAACACGCATACACAAGGCAATTTAACATAACTATAAAAGACGTTGGACAATGTTTTGCCATTGCAATATGGCAAATGCACAAGCGATAACATCCTATTGGCATCGGATAGCGATCACAACAAATTCTTGATCTTTGAAACTGAAGAAAACCTTCGCCTTTGGTCAGAAGCATCGTCATATAAACTTTTGTCCTGACATTCTCACCCAACTTAACACCACGCATGCTATGGCAGACAACAAGACAACATGTGCCCGCTTGTCTATGGACTACTTCCAGACAAGATGCAATCAATCTATGAACGATTATTAACTTCCCTAAAAGACCCTCTACTTTGTTGGCAGCTCAGGACGCCATCCGTCTTGTGTTCCATGCTGGTGGTGTGTTTGTTTTAATTTTTAGCCAAGCTATTTGAAAAAACCCTTCCAGAATTTTGGCCTTGCTAAAGTGTAAAAGGAAAACCCTGAACTTTGTCGTCTTGTACGGAGTGCCATTGTCTTACCATTGGTTCCCCCGCATGTTGTGAGTGATGTTCTGGCGCTGGAAGATGCTTCAGAAGGGGCCAACCTTGAAACGTTTAAGGACAATGTGGGGAGTTACTGGGTAGAACGTGACCATGACCAAACTACAAGGCAACTGTGGACCCTAGAACAACCAACCACGTGGAAGGGTGGCACCGACACATTATGATTGATTGTTTGTTGTTTAACGCCGCACTCAGCAATATTCCAGCTATATGAAGGCGGTCTGTAAATAATCGAGTCTAGACCAGGTAATCCAGTGATTGACACCATGAACATCCTCACCACATACAAGAGACAGTTAATGGATAGGAATTGTTGTGATTGTTCTGATTGTCAGGATTTGTAATATGTTTGAGGAATTATTTCACAGGGTGCAGCAAAATGAAAGCACCGTTTGTTCTTTTGGATTAATAAACCCAAGGTGAGTTCAACAGGTGCCGGGCTGACGGGAAGGCACCAACCGGGAGACGTACCTCCCATCTTAATAAATGTATATGTTTTAGAGGCCAACTATATGTTACAAAATCATACCGATGAAAAGCAAAATAGATATAAATCCGAAAACTACAATTCGGCTTAAATGGCATGAGAGTTTTTATGTGTCCATGTCACACTCGTCACCATAACTTCAGACACTGTCATGAAGTGTTGAAACAGTTGTTTAACAAACTCTCAAGGTAATTGTCTGAGACCTGCACCACTTTGGGATTTCCTCCCATATTAAGCTGATACGAATGGTTCACTGAAATTGATCTCGGAGGAATACCCGAATTGCACATTCACTAAAAACACCTTTCTGGGATTCGAACCCCCGATCGTATAATCAGGGCACGACTGGGGGATGTGCGACGGCGAACTGCGGCGCTTCAGACCACCTCACTCACTCATACATCCTCATTTTACAGCTCACTGCTGCCTGTCTCATCAGCTATGGCTCGTCAGAAGGACACTGGCTGGGCCTGGGTGTGCGTGATGGGCTCGTTCTACATCCACTTCATTGTGTTTGGACTCATGCAGTCATTCGGCGTCATATACGTGGAGCTCCTGGATCAGTTTAAAAGTTCTCGTAGTGAGACAGCCTGGATTGGATCTCTTCTCAGTGGACTGCTGTTGTTGCTTGGTAAGCTATGATGATGATGATGATGATGATGATGATGTGGGTTCTTCTATAAACATTATCACCCAAGTCAGTGGATCAGTGTGCACTCGTTAATCATTCTCAGCTCCCTCGGAAGTATACCACGCACCTGCCTGTGAAGCGCTAGAAGGTTAACTGTCGCCTTACCAACTCATCCTATCGGGATGCTATACACAATTAATTCTCGTTAAATCTTCGAGGACAATCATAATATATCTCATTTCTCAGTTCGGGACAAGACTAGTGTCGATAGTAGTCTAAATGTCGCCAAACCATACACGATAAGAAAAAGTATCATTTCTATACTTCGAAAGAACATGGAAAGACTGATCTTTCCAATAGATTTTCTCATGATATTTCAAATAGACTCTCTCAAAAAAGAAACGCAACCCCTATATTTTCAAGATGTTTATCTCAATATTCAAGTTATTATAACACATTTATTATTGAAGACAACAATATGAAATTTGGCATGGTGGCAGTACAGTTATGCAAGTTTAAGTCCAGACTTCGACAGTTCTCTCACTAAGTTCGACTTGACGCAATGGGGCGTCTTTCTCAGTACCTCGTATCAGCGCCACGAGCTACGATCACAGCATTACACCTCCTACAAACAGAACGGATTAGATGCCGGATTCTTTCCTGAGGTATTGCTCTCCACTCCTCCTGCAGTGCAGAGGCTAGTGCATCCAACGTCTGCGGCGGCGGTGTACGTGAACGTACTCGTCGGTCCAGATAATCCCAAAGATGTTCGATTGGGTTGATGTCTGGTGATCGGGAGGGCCATGGTAACACGTTGACGTTAGAATTCTGGAGAAAATTTACTGTTGCATGAGCAGTGTGCGGCCGGGCGTTTTCGTGTTGATAGAGCTCCCTCTGTTGGTCGATAATCGGCAGAATATGAGGATGTAAGACGTCATTGATATAGCGCTTGGCTGTCAAATTGCCACGAATGATCACCAAGTCTGATCTTTGGTTGTAAGACATGGCTCTCCACACCATGACGCCCCCTCCACCAAATCTGTCGACCTGCCGACCACAGTTCGGGGAAAAACGTTCGTTTCCTCTTCTATAGACACGCTGTCTTCCGTCACGGCGTTGTAAGAGAAAACGTGATTCGTCACTAAACCAGACGCGCCTCCAGTTTCTGAGGGTCCATATCCGAACGTTGGTGCACCACCTGAGTCGTTGGCGGCGATGTTCGTGGCGTAAAACAGGTCCAATAAGTGGTCTTCTTGCACGTAGACCGGCCTCTCGTAGACGGTTCCTTATTGTTTGTGCGGACACTCTTCTCAAACCTGGCACCTGTGTTGCAGTGACGGTAGGTGTGGCTAGCCGATTACGTAGGTGGGTGACCCGGATGAATCGATCCTGAGGTGGTGTGGTAATCCTTCGCCTACCACTTCTGGGGCGATCTTCAGTTGCATGAAACTGGGTGTATCAGCTCCAAAGTGGGGAAATCGTTGTTTTATGAATATTGAGGTGCCGGGCAACGTTTCCAAAGCTTTGTCCGGCCTCAATACGACCAATGGCGATATTTCGATCTGCAGCACTCAACCGTGGCATATTCGACCTTGTCTTTCAGTGAAAATGATAGAGTGAATCGCTAATCAACACGTGCTTTTATAAACCCATACTTTTATTGCTCTTTCCATGACTTGCACGTGCATGAGGCTTTTGGCATGGGCCACGTGAAAATTTTGCTCACTATGATAAAAGTAACAATAAAATGCCCTTGTGCACGAAAATTGGTGTGTTTGGGCGCTTACGTTAATAAACAGTGTACATGGTATAAGTGTATATCAGAATTTTTTTATTTACAATCAATATTTTTTTTCTTGGGGTTTTCTCACATTTTCAGACTGGGGTTGCGTTTCTTTTTTGAGAGAGTGTATAAGCGGTTTATGGATATCATTAGTAACTATGGACAATACTGGAAAGCACAGGAACTATATGGGTCGTTATCCGACCTGTTTTCCTTACCTGGCTAAATGGCGTCTTTGTTTTTGAAAAATCGGATCATGATACGAGGTGAACTAAAATGGGTTCAACGTCAAGATCAAGAATATTGCACGTTTAGAGCGACGTGCATGCGTGTTTGCTTGTACTAAAGTACTCACGGAAATGAAAAAAACCCTGTTTTTTCGACCTCAGATCTTAAATAAATGCAGTTAATATACAAAATATGTAAATATTCAAACAACTAAATTAGTACTAATTGGGCCGTGGCACAAATACAGCGTATCAAATGTTTTTATGACTTTTTACACGTAAAAGTGTGTATAAATGTGAATAAAACAGACTATTGTGAAACAGGGCATAACCAGGTGTAAGTAGATCAAGGTGACCTATGACACCTTGACGACAGGTGAGAACAGGTGCATAATGCCTATAGTCTGTTTCTGCTATGTCAATTTGGACTTAGTTTTAATTTTGAATGTTGAAAGTGCCGACAAATTACCTCCTGTAAAGTACATTTTGTATTGTTCACTGAGATCAAACTAGCAAATCCAGACTAGTACTTTTCGAGTTGTTTTGGTATTTCGTATTTACAGCTATGTAACACTTTGTGTCGATTTTTAAATTGAGAAAAACAGGTTTTTTTCATTTTCGTGAGTACTTTAATGCCGGGTTTACTGACATACCATGCTGTAGTTAAGCATGAATGCCCCTCTCAGACACGTCATACTGATATCGAGATTTATCCCATAATGTCGAGCGCCAGGCAGGGTAACAGTAAGTACCATGGTTTAATATATTGTGGTGTGACGCAGCAAGGGTAATCGAAATACCCACCCTTTTTAGTGAGACAAGTTTTGAATTTTCTTTTCATGTAATCGCAGAAATTTATATTTTGAACATACGAGCATACCAACATGTGCATTGTAGCAGAATTAGCCACATTCTAAAGAGGACTGTTTGGAAACAGGACCATTGCTTTCACGGATTAACGTTTGACAGACGAACGAACCTAAACTTTGGAAGAAATGTTTTGACCTAACTAATGATGTCATTATTTTATTCATGTAACTGATACGTGTTGTTTGATTATAGGGCCCCTAGATGTGATCGTCCTAGGCCTGCTGGGAACTCGAGCGACAGCCGTACTGGGGGCTGTGTTGGCGTGTGTGGGCTGCAGTATCAGTTTCCTGGCTGACAGTCTGCTCTTCCTGTATCTCAGCTATGGAGTCCTCCAAGGTAAGAATGCGGCCCGCCACCTGTAGTGACGTCAGGAAGCTTCAGATTGTTGACATTCAGGAACACGGAGTGTCTTACCATCTCGGCAGGGTACCACGTATATTGTTTGAAACCATCAGCACAAACTCTTCGGGAAATATATTTCCCTGTGTTGTAAAATACAGAGATGGACATTAACAATTGTCGAAAAGTAGGTAAAAATTATGTCAACCTTCGATTTGTGTTGAATCGGAATGTGCGGACATTCCCGTGAGTGAATGGCGTCTACGATACACTCAGTGTCGTCTACGATACACTCCAACTACTCCCACATGAAGCAAGGGTAGGGTTCCATCAGTATTTGAAAGAAAACGCGATTGTATTGTCACCCCGATCATTAATCTTGCATTGTCAGAGGTATACCCGTGCTTTTGGGTTTTGTCCAAAGCGTTCGGCGTCCTTCTGGCTTTCCTCCCATACTAAGCTAACACGTCGTGATGTTACTGAAATACTAATTCTAAGCCGACTAAAACAAAACTCACCCTCATTTAAAATGAAAACACACAGCCACAATAGGAGTTATTTAATATATAGCTGCTGTTCTATCAATAAATTACATGGAATCAAACCAAATATCTGTTATACCTGCTTGGGTTGTCAGTCCAGTTTTGATGAGGTCATAATAAGACGATGTCGTATTGGCCATAGCAGGTATACAAATGAATATTTATTGAAAGGTGAGGATCCTCCATTTTGTATCCCTTGTGATGAAAGAATCACCGTCAAGCATGTCCTGCTTGACTGTGTTGATTTCTCCATCACAAGTGAGAAATATTTCAAATAATCATCAATTGAGGATCTTTTTACTACTATTAATTCACATATAATTATAGTTTTTTTAAAAGTAATTGAACTCATCGATAAATTCTAAATGTGATGTTAAATTTTAACTCACTCTATCTTGGGCCGAACCATATCATTATCACGTGCATTTGTCCTTGAACTATAAAGTTAACGATGGTTTTAATTGATTGGTTTTAATCATGGTTCTTCTTAATTATTATTATAATTCAGTATTCATGATCTCTCTCCAGGTTTAGGCTTCAGCCTACTGTTTGTGTCCGCCACCGTCATCGTGAACCAGTACTTTGATAAACGTCGGTCCTTGGCCAACGCCCTTGGGTCTCTCGGAGGAGGTGTGGGAACCCTGGCTCTCCCTCCTCTCTTACAGATGATGATGTCAGTGTACACCTGGCGAGGGGCGTTGTTGATTACAGGTGGGCTTGTCCTCAACTGTGCAGTGTTTGGGGCACTTTTCAGGCCGTTTTACACCAGGCAGGAACTCAGAGATATGAAAACCGAATCAAGAACATCAGGTAAGATTGAAACCAATAGGACATTGGACAGTGAACGTAGAATAATTCAAGCATACTTCGAATATATATGGAATGACCTTACAAAATGGATATGTTCATGAGAGGCGTCGATATGAGATAACCAAGTTTGAGAAGCCAAATATTCGTCATGTAATTCCTTACAGGTGTTTAGAGGGAACTGTCCATTTTAATTTTCCACATAAATATAATATTTCATCTCTTAATACATAATAAAGAACACAGAAATATAGAACTAGAACATGGTTCCTAGATTATGTACTGCCGGTAAAAAGAAAATGTACACTTGACAATTGGATTTGAGAAACTTATTACAATAATTACTTGGCTGAAAACAGTCGCGATGTTGTGAGATACTTATTGATATGATGCGAGGAATATGGCCTGTGACACCCGAATAATGTACATCAGTATCAAATGACCATTTCTTTGTTTTTTTTCATGTTCAGCCACCATCAAACAAACAGAGGTTCTATACTTTATTGTCCCCAGCAGTCTATTCTTTTCAGAAAATAGTTCAAGGAGAAGCCAATGCCTTAAAACAATTGTTCACTGGATACGACACGTGTCGTGAAAAAAAACACATCCTGTCAAGATAAATTGTTTTGGCTCCTTCCAAAGTAAAACATTTGTTTCTTGTAGCAGTCATCGGAACTTTGAAAAGGAGTGGCTGAAAAACTTCACCAGACGTATTGAGGGTTTGTTAGATCCTGACCCAAAGAGGTATCGAATCGGAGAAAACGATCTAATTATTGTAATTAGTTTAATTAGAATAATCGCTTTTATCTTGTATTTGCTTTTCTTTCTGATGGAGACAAGCAAGAAACAAGAAAATCGTGCTCTGCAGCCGCTGTCTGCTTCAAAGTGAAGTCCATCCTGTCAACATTCACCAACATCAGGTACACCATTTTTGTTGTTGGTTCCGTTGTCGGGGCTCTGGCTTACCTCATCCCTTTCAATCACCTCCCTGACCTGGCGAACGGCCTGAATATCCCGGAGAAGAAGTCGACTTGGCTCATATCCACCATTGGTATATCCAGCATGGTGGGACGCCTGCTGTTTGCTCGGATATCCGACATCCCGTGTGTCAACAGGGTGGCTTTCCTCGCCTCAGCCAGTATTCTGTGTGGTGCTGCCACTATGACGTGTCCGAAGTTGTTGTCGTTTCAAACACTGATGGCTTACTCTGTGTTTTTTGGGACATTCTTAGGTAAGTGTACTGTAACGCGATAGGTTCTTGTGTTATATCCATGTAATCTGTTGAAATGTATCAATAACTCAAAGTCTTAATTCTTGTCCTCATTAATCTGAGCATGTTGCCATCTCTATAGTCATACCAATATAACCAGTGGTGTAAATCTCAGTGTATCCATGGCCCTATATATCGATGAGGTGTTAACATATAGTCATGTTCTTAAATCACTATAATGAATCTATATTTATACTAGTCATATTTCAAAAAAACGTTTTGTAATTATTCAATATTTTATCTTCCAACTTGCGAAACCCAAATACAGTTCTTCAGATATTGTTCGTCACTTGATATCCACGAACCTGACTTTTGACTCAGGATTGTCAAACTCAGTCAACCTGCCACGGCTCGGGTATATTACACGCCAATACCCCTACACGCCAATTCCCCTACACCCCAATAGCCCTACACGCCAATACCCCTACACCCCAATACCCCTAAACGTAAATACCCCTACATGCCAATACCACTACACCCAAATACCCCTACACGCCAACACCCCAATACCCCTACACCCCAATACCCCTACACCTAAATACCCCTACACGCCAATACCCCTACACCCAAATACCCCTACACGCCAACACCCCAATACCCCTACACCCCAATACCCCTACACCTAAATACCCCTACACGCCAATACCCCTACACCCAAATACCCCTACACGCCAACACCCCAATACCCCTACACCCCAATACCCCTACACGCCAATACCACTACACGCCAATACCCCTTCTCCTCAATACCCCTACACCCCAATACCCCCACACGCCAATATCGCTACACGACAATATCCCGACACGCCAATACCCCTACACGCCAATACCCCTTCTCCTCAATACCCCTAAACTTAGTTGAAACGACAAAGGTAATTTGCTTTTTGTGAAAGCAGAATAGTCCAATGAAGATTAAAGCTAACTAACCCCTGAGAGTGAGGATAAGCTGAGACGGAATAAGTTTAACAACGTTTTATCTGTTGGATGTGATAAAAGTCGAAACCGAGTCTACCGTGTCTGTAATATGCTATGCATGGCCTGGCGTACCATCAGATGGTCAGGCTCGCTGACTTGGTTGATGCATGTCATCCCAGTTGCCTGGATCGATGCGCATGATGTCAATCACTGGATTGTCTGGTCCAGACTCGATTTTGTACAGACTGCCGTCATATAGCTGGAATAGTGTCGAGTGCGGCGTTAAACAACAAACACACAAACAAACAACGATGTAAACGATCGATCGGATGACATGTTTCGGTATGATTTAAAAAAAAATGAATTGCAGAAACCAATGTTTGTCTCCTGTCATGTCAATACAGAAACGGATATCAGTCTGTGAGATATGTCTGTTTTATCACACCGTGTCAGTTTCATGTAGGAGTGAACATGGGATTCGAACAAAGGATCGTCGGATTCTGGCATACCAACGCTGTACAACGACTTGGGGCGCCCCAGACGAATGGGCGTCACGCGTCCCCGCACCTTGAAGTGGCGCCTCAACACTGAGTGCATGTTCACTCAACACATGTCCCACACACCTTGAGGTGTAATTAGCCTCAATGCTAAGAGCAAACTTACTGATACCAGTCCCCTAGGGGTTGAGGTGAAGCTTCAACACTGAGTGCAATCAGAGAAACACATGTCCCCTCATGTCGGTTGCATGTGCCAAGTCTCTTTTGCAGGTGTCAAGTCTTCGTTGTGTATGTCACGATTCTGTTGTGTGTGTCAAGGTTCTCTTGTATGTGTCAAGTCTCTGTTGTATGTGTCAAGGTTCTCTTGCATGTGTCAAGTCTCTGTTGTATGTGTCAAGCCTCTGTTGTGTGTGCCAAGTCTCTGTTGTGTGTGTCAAGTGTTTGTTGCATGTGTCAAGCCTCTGTTGCATGTGTCAAGCCTCTGTTGTATGTGTCATGTCTCTGTTGTATGTGTCAAGTCTCTGTTGTATGTGTCAACTCTCTCTTGCGTGTGTCAAGTCTCTGTTGTGTGTGTCAAGCCTCTGTTGTATGTGTCAAGCCTCTGTTGTATGTGTCACGATTCTGTTGTGTGTGTCAAGTGTTTGGTGCATGTGTCAAGTCTCTGTTGCATGTGTCAAGTCTCTGTTGTGTGTGTCAAGTCTCTGTTGCATGTGTCAAGTCTCTGTTGTATGTGTCAAGTCTCTGTTGTATGTGTCAAGCCTCTGTTGTGTGTGTCAAGCCTCTGTTGTATGTGTCAAGTCTCTGTTGTATGTGTCAAGCCTCTGTTGTATGTGTCAAGCCTCTGTTGTATGTGTCACGATTCTGTTGTGTGTGTCAAGTGTTTGGTGCATGTGTCAAGTCTCTGTTGCATGTGTCAAGTCTCTGTTGTGTGTGTCAAGTCTCTGTTGCATGTGTCAAGTCTCTGTTGTATATGTCAAGTCTCTGTTGTATGTGTCAAGTCTCTGTTGTGTGTGTCAAGTCTTTGTTGTGTGTGTCAAGTCTCTGTTGTATGTGTCAAGTCTCTATTTTATGTGTCAAGTCTCTATTGTGAGTGTCAAGTCTCTGTTGTATGTGTCAAGTCTCTGTTGTTTGTGTCAAGTCTCTGTTGCATGTGTCAAGTCTCTGTTGCATGTGTCAAGTCTCTGTTGTATGTGTCAAGTGTGTGTTGCATGTGTCAAGACTCTGTTGCATGTGTCAAGCCTCTGTTGCATGTGTCAAGTCTCTGTTGTATGTGTCAAGTCTCTGTTGCATGTGTCAAGACTCGGTTGTATGTGTCAAGCCTCTGTTGTATGTGTCAAGTCTCTGTTGTATGTGTCAAGTGTGTGTTGCATGTGTCAAGCCTCTGTTGCATGTTTCCAGCCTCTGTTGCATGTGTCAACTCTCTCTTGTGTGTGTCAACTCTCTGTTGTATGTGTCAAGTCTCTGTTGTATGTGTCAACTCTCTCTTGCGTGTGTCAAGTCTCTGTTGTGTGTGTCAAGTCTCTGTTGTGTGTGTCAAGTGTTTGTTGCATGTGTCAAGCCTCTTTTGTATGTGTCAAGTCTCTGTTGCATGTGTCAAGTCTCTGTTGTGTGTGTGTCAAGTCTCTGTTGTATGTGTCACCTATCTGTTGTATGTGTCAAGTCTCTGTTGTATGTGTCAACTCTCTCTTGTGTGTGTCAAGTCTCTGTTGTGTGTGTCAAGTCTCTGTTGTATGTGTCAAATCTCTGTTGTATGTGTCAACTCTCTCTTGTGTGTGTCAAGCCTCTGTTGTATGTGTCAAGCCTCTGTTGTATGTGTCAAGTCTCTGTTGCATGTGTCAACTCTCTGTTGTGTGTGTCAAGTCTCTGTTGTGTGTGTCAAGCCTCTGTTATGTGTGTCAAGTCTCTGTTGTGTGTGTCAAGCCTCTGTTATGTGTGTCAAGTCTCTGTTATGTGCGTCAAGTCCCTGTTGTATGTGTCAAGTCTCTGTTGTGTGTGTCAAGTCTCTGTTGTGTGTGTCAAGTCTCTGTTGCATGTGTCAACTCTCTGTTGTGTGTGTCAAGTCTCTGTTATGTGTGTCAACTCTCTGTTATGTGCGTCAAGTCCCTGTTGTATGTGTCAAGTCTCTGTTGTATGTGTCAAGTCTCTGTTGTGTGTGTCAAGTCCCTGTTGCATGTGTCAACTCTCTGTTGTATGTGTCAAGCCTCTGTTGTATGTGTCAAGTCTCTGTTGTGTGTGTCAAGTCTCTGTTGTGTGTCAAGCCTCTGTTGTATGTGTCAAGTCCCTGTTGTATGTGTCAAGTCCCTGTTGTATGTGTCAAGTCCCTGTTGTATGTGTCAAGTCTCTGTTGTGTGTGTCAAGTCCCTGTTGCATGTGTCAACTCTCTGTTGTATGTGTCAAGCCTCTGTTGTATGTGTCAAGTCCCTGTTGTGTGTGTCAAGTCTCTGTTGTGTGTCAAGCCTCTGTTGTATGTGTCAAGTCTCTGTTGTATGTGTCAAGTCTCTGTTGTATGTGTCAAGTCTCTGTTGTGTGTCAAGTCTCTGTTGTATGTGTCAAGCCTCTGTTGTATGTGTCAAGTCCCTGTTGTATGTGTCAAGTCCCTGTTGTATGTGTCAAGTCCCTGTTGTGTGTGTCAAGCCTCTGTTGTGTGTGTCAACTCTCTGTTGTATGTGTCAACTCTCTGTTGTGTGTGTCAAGTCCCTGTTGTGTGTGTCAAGCCTCTGTTGTATGTGTCAAGTCCCTGTTGTGTGTGTCAAGTCTCTGTTGTGTGTCAAGCCTCTGTTGTATGTGTCAAGCCTCTGTTGTATGTGTCAAGCCTCTGTTGTATGTGTCAAGTCCCTGTTGTATGTGTCAAGTCCCTGTTGCATGTGTCAAGCCTCTGTTGTGTGTGTCAAGTCTCTGTTGTGTGTGTCAAGCCTCTGTTGTATGTGTCAAGTCCCTGTTGTGTGTGTCAAGTCTCTGTTGTGTGTCAAGCCTCTGTTGTATGTGTCAAGTCTCTGTTGTATGTGTCAAGCCTCTGTTGTATGTGTCAAGTCTCTGTTGTGTGTCAAGTCCCTGTTGTGTGTGTCAAGTCCCTGTTGTGTGTGTCAAGCCTCTGTTGTATGTGTCAAGCCTCTGTTGTATGTGTCAAGTCCCTGTTGTGTGTGTCAAGCCTCTGTTGTATGTGTCAAGTCTCTGTTGTGTGTGTCAAGCCTCTGTTGTATGTGTCAACTCTCTGTTGTATGTGTCAAGTCCCTGTTGTATGTGTCAAGTCCCTGTTGTATGTGTCAACTCTCTGTTGTGTGTGTCAAGTCTCTGTTGTGTGTGTCAAGTCCCTGTTGCATGTGTCAACTCTCTGTTGTGTGTGTCAAGCCTCTGTTGTATGTGTCAAGCCTCTGTTGTATGTGTCAAGTCCCTGTTGTGTGTGTCAAGCCTCTGTTGTATGTGTCAACTCTCTGTTGTGTGTGTCAAGTCTCTGTTGTGTGTGTCAAGTCCCTGTTGCATGTGTCAACTCTCTGTTGTGTGTGTCAACTCTCTGTTGTGTGTGTCAAGCCTCTGTTGTATGTGTCAAGCCTCTGTTGTATGTGTCAAGTCTCTGTTGCATGTGTCAACTCTCTGTTGTGTGTGTCAACTCTCTGTTGTGTGTGTCAAGCCTCTGTTGTATGTGTCAACTCTCTGTTGTATGTGTCAAGCCTCTGTTGTATGTGTCAAGTCCCTGTTGTGTGTGTCAACTCTCTGTTGTGTGTGTCAAGCCTCTGTTGTATGTGTCAAGTCTCTGTTGTGTGTGTCAAGCCTCTGTTGTATGTGTCAACTCTCTGTTGTATGTGTCAAGCCTCTGTTGTATGTGTCAAGTCCCTGTTGTGTGTGTCAACTCTCTGTTGTGTGTGTCAAGCCTCTGTTGTATGTGTCAACTCTCTGTTGTGTGTGTCAAGCCTCTGTTGTATGTGTCAACTCTCTGTTGTATGTGTCAAGCCTCTGTTGTATGTGTCAAGTCCCTGTTGTGTGTGTCAACTCTCTGTTGTGTGTGTCAACTCTCTGTTGTATGTGTCAACTCTCTGTTGTATGTGTCAAGCCTCTGTTGTGTGTGTCAAGTCCCTGTTGTGTGTGTCAACTCTCTGTTGTGTGTGTCAACTCTCTGTTGTATGTGTCAAGCCTCTGTTGTATGTGTCAAGTCTCTGTTGTATGTGTCAAGTCCCTGTTGTATGTGTCAACTCTCTGTTGTGTGTGTCAAGCCTCTGTTGTATGTGTCAAGTCTCTGTTGTGTGTGTCAAGCCTCTGTTGTATGTGTCAAGTCTCTGTTGTGTGTGTCAACTCTCTGTTGTATGTGTCAAGCCTCTGTTGTGTGTGTCAAGTCCCTGTTGTGTGTGTCAACTCTCTGTTGTGTGTGTCAACTCTCTGTTGTATGTGTCAAGCCTCTGTTGTATGTGTCAAGTCTCTGTTGTATGTGTCAAGTCCCTGTTGTATGTGTCAACTCTCTGTTGTGTGTGTCAACTCTCTGTTGTATGTGTCAAGCCTCTGTTGTATGTGTCAAGCCTCTGTTGTATGTGTCAAGTCCCTGTTGTATGTGTCACCTATCTGTTGTATGTGTCAAGTCCCTGTTGTATGTGTCACCTATCTGTTGTATGTGTCAAGTCCCTGTTGTATGTGTCAAGTCCCTGTTGTGTGTGTCAACTCTCTCTTGTGTGTGTCAACTCTCTGTTGTATGTGTCAAGCCTCTGTTGTGTGTGTCAAGTCCCTGTTGTGTGTGTCAACTCTCTGTTGTGTGTGTCAACTCTCTGTTGTATGTGTCAAGCCTCTGTTGTATGTGTCAAGTCTCTGTTGTATGTGTCAAGTCCCTGTTGTATGTGTCAACTCTCTGTTGTGTGTGTCAAGCCTCTGTTGTATGTGTCAAGCCTCTGTTGTATGTGTCAAGTCTCTGTTGTGTGTGTCAACTCTCTGTTGTGTGTGTCAAGTCCCTGTTGTATGTGTCAAGTCTCTGTTGTATGTGTCAAGTCTCTGTTGTATGTGTCAAGTCTCTGTTGTATGTGTCAAGTCTCTGTTGTATGTATTAAGTGTCTGTTATTGATATCAAGTCTCTGTTGCATGTGTCAAGTCTCTGTTGCATGTGTCAAGGTTCTGTAGCACATCTCAGTGTGTTGCTGCTGTATGTTCCTAGGCGTGTGGCTGTACCTCCAAGCTGTGGCGGTGGCTGACACTATAGGCGTAAACAAACTCAGTGAAGGGTTTGGCTACCTCATCTGTTTCCAAGGCATCGTGGTCTTCCTGGGATCGCCTATGGCTGGTAGGTACCTTGCGCCATGTATGAATGACATGGTTTCAATAATCCTATTAGGGCTGTCCATGTTTCTGCCGACTTTGATTATTCCTAACAAATCAGTATTTGACCACCGACAAATCAAGGAAATGATTGCATCTTCAGATGAGCAAGAACATTTGTCTCATTAGGTATTGATTTAACCAAAGAAATTGTCAGATGAAAAGTTCTGTTTGGTAACGAAATTTCCATGTAAGAGATTGAGTTAGCAAAGAATTGCAATATAATAGAAATGGTCCTGCATAACCACTGTCATTTGACGATATGGATTTAGTATAATCATATTTCAACGAAAGGTATTGCCATAAGAGATTACCGATTATCGATTTGGCAAAATTAGCAATAGTCATGTGAAGTTTTAGAGTTACTGGATTTCTGATTGACAATAACCCCATGGGTACCAATTGTGATGGACCGCCTCCGTGGTCTAGTGGGAGAGCGTCCGCCCGGAGAGCGGAAGGTCCGGGGTTCGATCCCCGAACGCGTCATACCAAAAGACGTTAAAAGATGGTACTTGTTACCCCGACTGGCGCTCGGCAATAAGGGGCTAAAACAAGGACTGGTCGGCTCGGAGTCAGTATACTGTGTCTGAGTGGGGTATTCATGTTAAACTGCGGCATGGTATCTCAGTGAGCTAGCACTATAAATCGGCATCAGTCCGGACTAGTACAAGCAGCCACACAAACACACACACGTACATGCACGTCGCTATATAAGTGCAATAATCTTGGATGCGACGTTAAACTCCATTTCACCTCACCTCACCAATTGTGATGATCTGTTTCTCTTTGCATACGAATCTGATTTTATGACTACTTCAGTTGAATCAAAGAAATGTAATATTGTAAAGATGTTCCTCCTCAGTTTCAGATAAGTAGACCGCTTCATTTCTTGAAAAAGCTTAGATAAATAAGCATCTTCACCTCGTCTGTCCACCAGAGATAGAAATCAAAGAAACAACTGAGAAACCATATTCAGTGTCCTTTCTAGGTCAATGCATAGAAATTTAAAATGACGGGTACCTCTGAACCAAATTGTATGCCAAGAGGGATGGTTTCGATTTCCCCTGCACGTCCCCTTCAATATACCAAGAACTCCACTATATGGCGTCTACATTTTCCAGTTGTTTAGTACTTAAGAACATGTACGAAAATACCAATTTTCATGGAAAGTCACATTTTGCTTTCAGAGGACATTCTGAGGACTTACTAAATGACACGTAGCTTGTCAACATGTTATCCCTTACATGGCCTTACAGGAACAGATCACACCTCTTTTCTCATTGGCAACTTCTGTTATGGATCGGACATCATGCTTGGTGACTTGGATGTCAGCGTGGTGTCATACACCGACGATTCTGATCACTGGGTTGTCTGGTCCTCTGTTTACAGGTCGCTGTTGTATGACAGTTGTATTGCTGGTTGTGACGTTAAGCAGCAAACAAACGCTGTGTTTATACTAAGTGTGTGAGTAGCACGTGCTACCGGTAGAATAGGACATGTTTTCCCTTTTCGCGAAAACACGTGGTGCCATCACTGATTTTTAGTGACCCATTCAAATCATATGCACCACTATTGGTAGAAAGAAATCGTGTTCGGCAGATAATCGAGGTGATTTTGTAGTGATTTTGTTTGTTTGTTTGTTGTTTAACGCCGCACCCAGCAATATTCCAGCTATATGACGGCGGTCTGTAAATTATCGAGTCTGGACCAGACAATCCAGTGATTGACAGCATGAACATCGATCCACGCAATTGGGATCGATGACATGTATCAACCAAGTCAGCGAGCCTGACCACCCGATCGTCATATTCGGTCTTACGTCACTTGCTTGCCACATCACAGTAGACACGTATCGTACTTTGAATAACCATTCTGTGTGAACCTCTGGGGCATTTATTGTCTCTGAACAATATTTCTTGACAATAATATGGTGATCAGCCCTTTAGGTCTGGGTGTGTATCGCATGGATCGGTTAGTGAGTGATTGAGTGAGTGAGTTAGATTTAACGCCGCTTTTAACAGTATCCCAGATATATCGCGGCGTGTCAGCTTAATGTGGGAGGAAAGCCCGAAGTGATGCAGGTCTCAGATTTCGGTGAAACCCACGAGCAAGGGTATGGTTCTGATAAACCTAGAAATATAATCGGGGTTCGAATCCGCAATCATAGTTTTCTGGCGTGCGAATCGCGGCGCCTTAGACGACTGGGCCACCTGTGCCCTCTGATCAGTTAGTAATTCACGTAGAATATCAGTTATATCATTCATATTCCTCCGCCTTCTTTGTTCAAGGTTGGTTATACGACTTGACCGGAAACTATGGCATGTCTTTCTACGTCGCGGGAGGTCTTTTCATCCTAGGGGGCGCCATAATTCTACTTTATGACGTCACACGTACCTGCTTCCGGACGGAACACAGTGACTCGTATAGTCCTAACACGGTGGGAGAGCATGTCTATGACAACCCTGCTGTTGTGTCAGAGGAAGGGCTCTGATGACGTCATCTATGACGTCACACGCACTTGGTTCCGGTCAGAACACAAACACTTGTAGTCAAACTATAGAGGAGAGTTTCCTTGGGTACACTGCTGCCACGTTGCACAAAAAAGCCTGACGACGTCATTTGCGAGGTCCTGTTCATTGTGTTTCTGCCGTGTAATGTTTTGTATTAAATCAGTTTTAGTTATGTATTTCATTTGATTTCAGTGACACGGCAACAGGTTCTACCTTTCCCCGACGGAACATGTATTTCCTTTCTTTTTGACCTCATTTCGTGTTGGAGGGAGTTATTGCTAAGGAGGCACATTCGCTGATCCGTGAAGATCCGGGGTTGAACAGGTTTTCAGTAACCCATGCTTGCCGCAAAAGGCGAGTATGCTTGTCGTAGGCGGCGACTGGCGGGATCGGGTAGTCAGGCCCGCTGACTTGGTTGATGTACCTGTTTGTTATCGTATCCCAATTTCATGGATCAATGCTCATGATATCAATCACTGGATTGTCTGGTCCAGACTCGATTATTTACAGACCGCCGTTATATAGCTGGAATATTGCTGAGTGCGGCGGTAAACAACAAACACTCATACACTTCCACATTCACTCACACATACACCCGACTGGGTACACGGCCACACGGACGGTACACCAAATCGTATTCCTCCAAAGATAAGCCTCCAACTTATTATTTCATTTTGTAAAACAAAATAAATCGAGGCGAACCGCTATTCGAGCCCACAATCATAGCTTTCTGGCTTGCACAGGGGACGCAACTCTGCACAGCGAATTGCGGCGCCTTAGACAACTGGACCACTTAATCCAGACGAACAACTCTGCAGGGTTGCTGATCTTCTCAACACACTGCACATAAACTCGATGCAGAGTTGTTCGTGGGTTCGAATCTCGACCCATCGGATTTGAGCCTAGGTCAGTTAGCACTATAATCATGCTCCTGGTATCCACGGGTATGGTGCTGACAAACCTAGAAACATAATCGAGGCGAACCGGGATTCGAACCCACATTCATAGGTTTCTGGCGTGCCCAAGTCACGCAACTCTGCACAGCGAATTGCTGCGCGTTAGACGCCTGAGCCGCCCGTGTTCGTTCAGGTGACACTTGCCTTGCTTGAAGGGTCGCATTTATTACAACCAAATGACCTAACTAAGCTGGCACGTTGTCCCCAACCTGGGGCCAATTGGCTTCTTTCTTAGCCGACTGAACCCAAACAATGGTTTATAGGTCACCAACCTCCTCGTCTGAACAGCAGTCGTTAGCCACGCACAAAGGCGTGCCACATACAATGTGGCGAGGTTATGTATCTGTATATGCGTATCTCTTCTTCACTGACAACACTCATAAAGAAAGTCGTCGAAAATTGATACTATAAACTCGCTAAACATCGAGAATGTATCATCCAATTGGCAAGAGTTGTTTCAGAGCTCTCGTTTTGGCAATACAACGCTGATTCGTAAACGTACGACACGAGTACTCTTGTACTAATAATATTCATCACTGTGCCTCAATGACCTCTGGCAAGACGCGACTGAAGGTTGTCATGCCTGACCGGGAATTGTTTTGATCGTGTTCATGTCTGTTTATCATCACACTCGTTTAGTTTCCTTAAAGCACGCTGATCAGTTGTTGAAGACATCTTTAAGCCGGAGATTCAGACGTTTTAAATATATCTAGCATCGCTCAACAAAAAGGTATGTTCTTTCCACTAAGAAGTGGATTGTGATAACGTTTATGGATAACATGTATATTCTTTGTAATGTCATTTCATAACTACACGACCCGTGAAGATCCAGGTTGAGAATAGGTCTTCAGCAACTGATGCTTGACGTGAATGGCGACTATGCTTGTCGTTAAAGGTGACTAACGGGATCGGGTGGTCAGGCTCGCTGACATTGTTGACGCAAGTCATCGTATCCCAATTTTGTAGGTCGATGCTCATGATGTCAATCACTGGATTGTCTGGTCCAGACCGACGTCATATAGCTGGAATATTGCCGAGTGTGGCGTTACACAACAAACATCAAACAACAGCATCACAGGTGTACTATGTCACTGCTTCAGATTATGAGATGTTGTTTCACAAAACGTCCACCAACTACAACTATTGGAATAGGTCTTCAGAAACCCATGGTTGCCGTAAAAGGGGACTATGCTTGTCGTAAGAGGCGACTAACGGGACCGGGTGGTCAGGCTCGCTGACTTGGTTGATGCATGTCATCGATACCAATTGCGTTGATCGATGCTCATGATATTAATCACTGGATTGTCTGGTCAAGACTCGATTATTTACAGACCGCCGTCATATAGCTGGAATATTGCTGAGTGCAGCGTTAAACAACCAACCAACCAATCACGCGGTTTACAACAAACGTAAACCGCGTCATTGTTCATATCGACAATGAAAGCCAATCAACACATTTGTTTGATATTGAATATAGAAGACGACTGTTCAACTACTACGGTTAATGGTAACATGAATTTTAAACAAAGAATGACAAAATGTTGGTCTCCTCAAACATCAAGAAATGTATTTTATTCACTTGCATGTCTCCGATATATTGCGTTCAGTTTGTAATCACATACCACAATGCTAGTCACGTCTCCCCCCCCCCCCCCCTCTCTCTCTCTCTCTCTCATATATCTTGGTGCGTGTGTCTCAAGGACCTCTGCAAATGATGCGATATATGTCTGTCACACGCAGAAACTTTCCTTAAGGCAGAATATATAACATCGCTAACCAACAAAGGTATGCTCGTTCCACTATCAAATGCTTGAAGTCATAAAATTTTGGGGATATCAACTTCTGTATTTATTGTAACGCCGTTTCAGAGCTACATCTTGTTCTAGCATCATATAATGAAATGCTGTCAATATCTATTTTCCATCACTTACCTATATTACTAAATCAATATGCATGTCAATCCGTTGAAGAATGGTTCCAATGATACTGTTATAATAGCCATTTACTGTTTTGATATGATTTACATATGTTCAACACGGTTTCACCATTCTGATGCGTGACGTCCACGCTAGAATCCAGCTGTACCCACACACTGAGGGGCAAAAGAAAGTACCCCGAGCTATTTTTTTTATGTAATTGAAAATTGAAAGAAATGTAAAATTTGATTATGTCCATTAAACCATCTCTCATTGTCTCTTATTCCTGTGTGTAGTAAATTAGATACACTGCAAAAAACAGAACAAGTATGTGTGTAGACTTTATGGTCAAGTGCACAGAGCGGATTAATAGAGACGGTGACAAGTGACAAGTGACAAGTGACAAATTCTTTATTTTTGTCTCATCGGAGATACAGGTTGTAGGTATATACATTATTATAAAGGTACACTATAGAGTATATCTGCCACCCACGATGTGGGTTATAAGAGACCATACATAATGCATAGTAAAACAAATTGAGTTAAAACATATAAAAAAGCAGTATAAATATATATGCTGTTATTGGTGGTGAGATTTTCTTCGAACAGCCATTTTGTAGCACATACTACCTAGTGTTGAAATAATATTATAATCATTTAGAATATATACAAGCTCAATATTATCACTTAAGTGTAGCAGTATTGCTCGCAGACCTGGCGGGTGCGCTGAAGCTATTCCCAATTTTAAAGTACTGATTTAATTTCGAAATTTTACCGCATCCGCCATCTTTGTTAATTTGACTTAACTTTTGCCACTGACTTATTACATTTGTTGGTATGAATATTGTCCAAACGGCACGAAATTGCTAGAAATGCAATGTTTAAAATATTTCGGGGGGCTCAGTCAACAAACTACGACTGTAAATGTATTGTACAACCGATGCAAGAAAATAACAAAAGATGTTACAAATCCAAATTATGAACATGTGGAATATAAATACTAATACCTGTACTTTTTAGAACAAGAAATTTACACATTGACGTATTCAGATTTAATTGATATTTTGCTTTACTTATATAAATGCGAATTGTATCTATTGTGTTTCTTCATCTACAATTCCACAAGGCACAAAACTTGCTTGCATTTAAAACAAATAATACTCTGGTTATTGCGCAAAGAAGAATCCAGTACCAATAAAAGTTCCAAAGCAATCATATAACATATCGCAACTCATGCTTGTTAACAATCAGGCCGTCAACATAATGGCGGTATCAGTGGGTACATCGTAGTATTTGAAGTTCAAAAATCATAACTTCATATTTATTCTCATACAAAATGAACTCTTGTACAGTAATTGAGTTCATGCTTTCATTAGCAGCTTCAAGATATATATTATGTATGATTAAAATAGATGAGAGAACGACAGATCCCCCGTGCCGTACCATTTCTAGGAAACGAGTGAACAGTTTGGTATAAACTGTTTGGTTTCGCAATGTTCGTAAAACATGGTATTACACATAAGGCTCGTTTCGTATTTTATTAATCGCCTCTTTTATGCAAACCCAATTATTGAAAACGAACGGAGAATTCCAAGTTTGTTTTTCTTCGAGAGGGAAGATAATTTATATAATGTTTTCTAAATTAGACATTAAATTATCGTTCCAACAGAATTCAGAAACTACATATGTTAGCAGTTTAGGAAGTTATACACAGCATCTTGAAAATGAACAAAAAGAAGAATAATAGTTTATTTATGTGTCACTATTTAAACACCCAACCACGTAAGCTACTAAGTAAACAACGTCATTTAACCCTCAGTTACTATTAGTTAATTAGTACATGTATTGTTAACCTGCAGTATACTGTATACCTTATATACCTTATGTATGTATATCATGCGACACCTTATTAAAATATTTAACACGTTTAACTGTATCTCTTCGCGTTTAAACAAGGATTGATCCCTTGTGAGATGTTGGTGAGACATGTCAATTAATATCTGGAAGTAAGGGATTAGCCTTAGTCGCTATAAATTAACATTCACTGCAACACAATAGTTTATCCATCATTATGCCTTTAATAAGAAAAGTGAGAAAGATTACTAAACATTGATTCTTGTTCTTTGGTACAATTATCCCAGATATGGGAGCACACATGGGCAATATATGCTTGTACATAACTTCTAACGACTTTAACTTGAAATTGAATAGTTTATGTTTTCTTTGGATTAAATTTTACTTGCTTTAATCCAATTGGTATTTTTTTCCAAATTGGCATTAATATTTTACGCAGTAGTATTTGGAGTTGTCCATTTGGGGAATTGTCTGGACCCCATCGCAAACACAGTAAACATAAATTCTAAGGGTGAAAATATATACAATAGTTTGTTGGCTCGACATGCTCAGCTCCATAGTTTTAGTTATAATGTAAAAATAATAGTGATTTTGAATTATATTAAAACTTTTTAATACATTTATGTATTTGACGTGAGAGGGGTAGCGACACACATATATAAACATGCTGTATTCTATGATAATGATTGTACAATTTGGATTGCATTAAACCTGTTTCGTCAAACAAATATAGGATTTGATGTTGAATCAATTTATTTAATATTCACTTGATGACTTTGTTGTGTACTAGTCTTGTAAGTAAATTGTATTTCTTCCAAATGTTCTATTGCGAACACATATAGAGTCAGCGCTCATGATTGTCATATCTATTGCACGAATGAATGAACATATCATCATTAATAAACTTCACTGTGTGTTCTGCAGTCAAATCTCTGTAAGGCATCCTGCACGGCTTCGTTCATGTTTACCCTCAAATGTACGATAGAAAAATCTGTGTGTCTTTCGCGCGTCAATCTTCTGCTGTTACCATCGTTATATCAAACTTATGTTTTGGGTCTTGGTGTAATTTAATCACAATGCAATTAAATCAAGCGTATCAGAAGAGAAATGTCGATCGTTTAGTGACACCATTAACGACTGTAAGTGATCAATCACATATACTTACTAGATAATATCGTCCGACACAAACACATTTTGATATTAAACGTACTTGATTAACTGATTCTTGTATCATTTTGCTTTGCTAATCAAATCTGAAACGTTTTCATTCTAAACAATTCCGAAACAAACTTAGGATACAAAAATGTTTAGGCATAAAAACCCGTACGTTTAACTCATCGGGCAAGGATTAAACACTATTTACAACGTTGTTACCAATTAGACGTCTTCTAGGGAAAGGAAGTGCCCACTACTAATATAAAGAATCATTAGATTATTCTATGCTATTTTGGTATCCCAATATCTTCAAAAGTCATTTCACAGACATAATCATCGTTAATCCAATACAAAATATACATGAAATGAAGGATACGAGAAAAACGTTTGCTGTTGTGAGCGAAGACTCACCAAGAATGCCAAATGATATGGAACTTTTACTTGAATGATAAAGGAAAACATTACGCATAAAACACTTACATGTATAATAAATTATTACAAATACATTCGTCTACATTCTGTGAAAGAGTATTCTTAGTTGTACAGATCTGAGTTTGAAGGTGAATAAGGTAAGACTGTTGCATGCTAGTAAGTGTGACCTAGAGGATTATATTGAAACAACACTTGTAATATTGTTACTGTGGGGTACGATGTTACAAATTCACTTATAAGGACATATCCCTCTTTTAAGAATGCACGTAGTTCCCCCGGATAGTACCATACACGTGTGAATTTCAGGTTTGTGCATGTTGTCAGAATGTTTAAAAAGCTGTAATTCTGTACAAACTCCAGAAAAGTCATAGAATGAAACTTTAGGCTTGGTTGGATATTCAACTAAATTTATTCTGAATATCTACCATCCTTTAAAAGGCTTGCATATTATCGTATCGTTCACGGCGGCAATTCCAGCAGACGGTGAAAGACTATGAATTTCCTTTGTAAACACAGACTAGATCTAAAACAAACTATTTGTCAACCGGAAATGAAAATTCATAACCTCGAATTTACTCAGGAATTGACTTTTAAATATTCTGAGGGTAGCGTATGTCGGGCGTGGATTATTTATATGTTTATGGAAACGTAATTATGTGAATCATTTCCTTAAAACAAACATATCTGTTCATAACACAACAATATAGTCATTAGATGATATAAAGCTTCAACACATAACCAGCATGCATATAAACGTGTGAGGGAGTTAACCCACATGTTTAAGCATGTTTATAGTTTCAGTTAATTGGAATAAGTGCGCATGCGCGAGTACCGAGAGGACGCGGGTAGTTTGAGCTCCCGGGATGGGCGACAGCCTGGCCCAATATAGAGCCAAAATTGGCTGTTTTGCACAACCAAATAAGTGCAAAACTACTTTCCATGGCATAACAATGTGCAGGACTAAACTCTCCTTGAGTTTGCGACTCTTGCTACTGTTCAGTGTACTTCTAGTTGCCGACGGTGATGTCGAGACGAACCCGGGTCCACGACCCCAGAGAACTCTTACTGTTAACGAAAGCAGTACGGTCGGAATTAATGCTGGAAGAGAAGACACGACTAGTGATATCACCACAATGTTGAAAGACATTCATAACGAAGTTAGAGAAACGAACAGTAAGTTTGACGCTTTGAATTTGAAAGTCGAAAAGATGGCGACCGACTTGCACGTGCAAATTGAGAATGTCATGCAGGAGAACAGACAATTAAAATCCTCTCTCTCACGCTTGGAAGGGAAGATTCAGAGTGTCGTAATAGGCGGGATGATTTAGTATTCAGAGGTCTTAAGGGTACTAATGGTGAGACGTGGGAAAAAAGAGGAGAGATATATCGGGAGTTTCTCGCTAACGACTTGGATATGGACAAGGCAGACGAGATTACAATTTTAAGGGCTCATCGTTTAAACCCTAGAAGAGAATCGTCCCCTATTGTGGCAAAGTTTCTGTTTCCGAAAGAGATAAGTGACATTTATAAACGTAGCCGTGGAACACTCCCCAAGGATTCAGACAAAAGAGTATCCGAGGACTTTCCTCAGAAAATCAGGGAGGACAGGAGAGCTTTATCTACATTTTTTGGTCTTGCTTTGAGTGATGGGAAAAAGCCGAAAATTCGCGTGAACAAGCTAATTGTGAACGATGATGCGTTCATGTTTGACAGAGAGAAGAATAAAGTTGTCAAGATTAATGATATTGCAAGTGATATTACTGATTATGAGACTGCTGCAGGTGAGGATTGGCCCGGTTATCAATCCGTTCGCTCAAGGGAGGTAACTCCACGGGACAATAGTCGAGGAAAACGAAGAAACGGCCATGGCCCTTTTTACTTTCGTATTCTGTCATGGAACATTGAAGGATTAAGGAAACACGATAATGAAGAGTCACAGGTAAAACTCTTCTGTCACGACTACGACATAATAGCATTCGGTGAATCTTTTGCTACAAGTCCTGACGATTTCACAACCTTCATCAGTTCATGTCCGGTTTTCGATCTTTTACAGTGTACGCCGGAAAACTAAACGTCGTGGCCGACCTAGTGGTGGAGTGACTGTTCTTATAAAGGAATACTGGATTTTACATAACTATATTTCTAGAATTTATGATGGTTTTCATGACATGGTTGTTTTCCTTTTTGAAACCACTAAACTTTCATGGAACTCGGAAACGGTTATGATATATGAATACACAATGCCATTTAGAAAGTGGTCAAATGTAACTAATACGCAGCTTATCTGGAGATCGTGAAAAGTATGAATACATCTTGTACAGATCACCCCATTCCCCCTTCCCCTCCCCATACCCCATGGATTATAGTAGAATATATCACACGAGCACCTCGCATATACAAATTTATCATATAATGGGTAGGTTTCTCGACAGGATAAAGCCAACGGATAAAAACGATATCCGTTGGGGTCATATGCGGATAGAGATGCAAATATCAAAGGTCAAGTAGGGACTACTTTCAGTGTTTATAAACAAACATGGAGTCGCACTTGTCATTCGGCGATCGAGTCAGAATTAACCATCGTGAATCTGGATAAACTACAGGGATAATTGATACAATTATTTAAAAAAACAGTCTTATATACTGAAAGTCAGTGTCGAACTGCGACGTAACTAAGGAATTTTATAAGTTTGGGCAACTTTGGAGATATAAATTTCGAAACAATTTTGCGAGGGCACTAGGCCTAGCCAAGCGGGATCAGAAGCCATATCTGTGCTTGTAGACCTCTGCGGCTTGAAACCTTTTCCACAAATAAAAATAGTTGGGTTTAGGCGAAATATGTATGAATTGTTACCTTGTTTCTTTTTGGCGCTGTGTATACATCTGACTATACATCTTAGCGTTATGACAGAACAGGCGGACTGTGAACAATCACTGGCCGTGATGTCTCATAGACTAGGGTTAGAGTAGCTTCCCTTTGACAAAGGGCAGTTACTCTAGCGGACAGACCGATGGATTGTCGCGAAAGGCAAGTTAAAACAATTGTTGTTTTGCGTATATGTTGCTTCGCCACTGTATGGCGAAATAGTTGGGTTTAGGCGAAATATGTATGAATTGTTACCTTGTTTCGTTTTGGCGCTGTGTATACATCTGACTATACTTCTTAACGTTATGACAGAACAGGCCGACTGTGAACAATCACTGGCCGTGATGTCTCATAGACTAGGGTTAGGGTAGCTTCCCTTTGACAAAGGGCAGTTACTCTAGCGGACAGACCGATGGATTGTCGCGAAAGGCAAGTTAAAACAATTGTTGTTTTGCGTATATGTTGCTTCGCCACTGTATAAGAAACAGATTTCAGTTTGAACTATATTGGCTACTGTCACTGTCCGACTGACACATCACCTACCCTGTGACGTAATAAATATTAATGCGCGCATTCCAGGAAAACTCGCTATGTTTAGGTAATGTTTGTGAGTGAGGGGAAGCTATTTTCAAGCACAGAATTGAAGAATGACATTATATGATTAAGAGGTTATCACGCTTGTGTGTTTAGGGATGGTAAATATCCTGTATTAGGAATAAACACTATGTATTTAGCTCGCCAAGGCTCGCTAAATACAATGTTTATTCCTAATACAGGATATTTACCATCCCCAAACACACTCGCGTGTTAACCTCTATATTCATGAGCACCTCGCGTACACAAATATAAATGCACATTAAGCTGACACGCCGCGATATAACTGGAATACTGTTAAAAGCGGCGTTAAACCAAACTCACTCAATAAACGAGTCTGAACCAGACAATCCAATGATTTACACCAGGATCTGCGTATCGGTCTAGGGGTTGGAATACGATGACATGATCAACCAAATTACTTTGCCCGACCACCCGCTCCCGTTAGTCGTGATTAGATCTTCTGCTCCAAGATATTGGGTGCAGTGATTGGAGTTTTCTTGTGTGGCGTAAATAATACAGTGACGCCGTGGTTTGGAAAATGTAGGAGTCTTTTCATAAGTTACACTCACCGCACACCGCTGTACAAAGATCCATGCATTATGAAGAGTTATTATATAGCGACAGTGAATACAATCGTCTTGTGAGGCGGGTCGCGACCCTTTGGCGTGATAGAAACCCATGGGTTCGTGGGACCTGAATATTCGACCTATTTCTATAGGTTTGTCAACACACTGTGTTCATGGGCTTCACTTGGACACACGTCTGAGACCTGCATCACTGCATCCAACACTGGCTGATACACTGTGACACAAGTCCATGCAGGTAACTAAAGTACTGGAAGTCCCCATGGTCCTTAGTATGGTGATCTACCTTCAGTTGCCGGCGTTGTTTAGTGCTACCCATGCTATGAGTAACGCCGCTTTAAACAGAGTTCCGGTTATGTAACGGCGTGTCAGCTTAATGTGGGAGGAAAGCCCGAAGTGATGCAAGTCTCAGACGTTTACCACTTCGGTGAAACCCACGAGCACGGGTATGGTGTTGACAAACCTAGAAACATAATCGGGGCGAACCGGGATTCGACCCACGATCACAGGTTTTGGCGAGCCCAATGGACACAACTCTGCACAGCGAATCGCGGCGCCTCAGAAGACTGGGCCACCCGTGCCCCCTCCATGCTATGATTCCATACTAGTTTTAAATATATTTCTGTGATAAGTCTAGTTATTGTATTGTCCCAATGTATTTAATACGTTAATATGATATGGCTGAAATATTACCGATGTGACTTAAAATGTTAACTCACTCACTCACAAGTTACTTGCATATATGCGACAACAATTGTCCATCTCATAATGACTGTTCCCGCTTTGACCCTACGCATCTTAATGTTTCAGTTCATTACAAATCAAAGGAACTTTGCCAGGAGTCTTATTTATGTCACATTGTAAATTGCCTAAACATTCTTGAATCTAAACATTTGACAAAGTGACAACCAGGCGCAGCTTCACTAAACATGTGCGTATTGTATTGTCAGGCAGAAGTGACACCCTTCCCGGGGATACGCTTCTTTACATGTAGACGATTGGCCCATGCCATGCAGAGACAGAGGAATGCACAACCAACAAAGCGTCAAATTCTAATGTTCTGCATCATCTTCGCTGGAAGGGTAGATGTGCATGCTCAGTTGTATCGGTGTCTAGCAGGTTGAGCCACATTACAAAAATGACTATTGCCGAATGCGCCACATTTTCAGCTGTGTGCATTTCACCAACTCTTGCCGGTAATTAAAGAATCACAAAGCATGTTTTGACAGCATAGCCACGAGAGCCACATTCCACAATCACGCAACCGTAACCATTGCCACGAGAGCCACATCAATTTTGGCTATCTATTTGGCCTGTAACCGTTGTATCTGTGTGCACGCCTTTTGTGTGATTGTCGATTGGGGACATGCAGGCTATAATGGGAGCACAAAAAATATAGACATTATCTGAGACTGAATCAGTAATACTTAGACATAAATAGCACACAACATTGTAGTCATTGTGCAAGCAGGTTATTTGTTTGTTTGTTTGTCTGTTGTTTAACGCAGCACTCAGCAATATTCAACCAAGTCAGCGAACCTGACCACCAGATTCCGTAAGTCGCCTCTCACGACATGCAAAGTCGCCTTTACGGTAAGCATGGGTTGCTGAAGACCTATTCTACCCCGGATCTTCACGAGTCGATATATATTTGTATGTATATTGGCATGTCTGTAAATATTTCACATACAGTATTCTCGGTGATGGATTCTGTTTCGTTAATATTTAACGATGGGAAATCATGACGTCATGTTCAGTTGTGAAGTAACTCCCGTGCTGGATGACAAAACGCATATAAACTCATTTCAATTTTTTGAGACACGCGAATATGATGATTCGAATAAGTAAGACTATTTTGGAGGACCTATGATTCACACAATTACCACTGGATATTCCCACTGTAATTGATCACGGAGGAGAATGCTAAAAACACCTTTCTGGGATTCGAACCCCCGATCGTATAATCAGGGCACGCCTTGGGGGATGTGCGACGGCGAACTGCGGCGCTTCAGACCACCTCACTCACTCATACATCCTCATCTTACAGCTCACTGCTGCCTGTCTCATCAGCTATGGCTCGTCAGAAGGACACTGGCTGGGCCTGGGTGTGCGTGATGGGCTCGTTCTACGTCCACTTCATTGTGTTTGGACTCATGCAGTCATTCGGCGTCATATACGTGGAGCTCCTGGATCAGTTTAAAAGTTCTCGTAGTGAGACAGCCTGGATTGGATCTCTTCTCAGTGGCCTCGTCCTACTGCTTGGTAAGATATTATATATATATACGGGTTAACCGTGGATGGAGATTAACGTCGTGTCCAAGATTATTACACAGAAACCTGCATGCACACGTGTGTGTTTGTGTGGTTTGTGTGTGTGTGGTTTGTGTGTGTGTGTGTGTGTGGGTGTGTGGATTCTTCGACTAGTCCACTGATGCCAATTTATAGTGCTAGCCCAGTGTGACACCAAAACCATTTGTTGTAAATTATTCTCCGGGTTGAGCTAGAAATAAACCATTCACTGGAGATGGGGGATGTTCTGAAAAACAGTCCGCCTTTCAGGGAAACCAATGTATGTGTTGAAAAAGTGATAGAAAACAGCTATATAAGTGACAGTCTCTGACATACAAAACTATACAAAGCGTCCGAGAATATTAAATTGTCGGTTCCTAGAGCTGTGATATAAATTGTGAATACCGTTGTGAATCCTGGCACTTGGATGTCACGGATTTCGATTAAATGTTAAACTAATCTTAAGTTAATGATATGAGGTAATATGTCATAAGTTAATATGAGGTATGTGACGTTATTATTTTTCACTTATTCATTCATGAGAATTCTGCGTTTTGTCGGTATACATGTAAAAAAGGGATTGCACCTACATGAGCACAAACGCCTTGTTCTTTGATAATAAAGTGATTCTAATAACATCATTCTATTTGCCTAGGACCCGTGGGGGTGGTCGTCCTTGGACTGCTGGGAACTCGAGCGACAGCCGTACTGGGGGCTGTATTGGCGTGTGTGGGCTGCAGTATCAGTTTCCTGGCTGACAGTCTGCTCTTCCTGTATCTCAGCTATGGAGTCCTCCAAGGTAAGAGCCATGATGAAGAATGGGCTGAAGTGAGTGAGATGTTCTCAAATCAGCTTTAAACAAAATTTCAGTTATATGCCTGCTTGACAGCTTAATGTGGGACGAAAGACCAAAATAACCTGGTGAAGCCAGCAATCATGGGTGCCTGTGGTGAAACAGGCGCCTCAGACAACAATCGGCACAGGTGTATGGAGGGAGTCAACAGCGGTATTGAAGTTAAACTCCATGTTTCTTGATGAATTGAGGTTCTGTGTACGCTACATATAATAGACAATGTGGTCTTGGACGGCATGGAGAGAGCTACTATCCGGCAGCAGGATAGCTTCGGTGGTCGCAGCATCGCGGTCTGGGCTGGAATCACAGATGAAAACAGGACGGGTGTGATAATCGTCCAAGGATATATTACCGGTCAACGTTATGTGGACCACATTTCACGTCCAGTGGTCATGCACTGTGCATTGATTAGAATTTGAGTTCCTCGTCCTCTGTCAAAGACAGTAAGGTGTCACAACACTGCCCAGGCCAGCCAAACCTCCAAAGAATTTGAAACGGTTTGGGCAGGCCTTCAAAAGAGAATGGTAAAGCTACCACGGGAGACAATCTGGCGTTTGATTTTCAGAATGCCCAGAAGATGTCGCGCCTGCCTAGATACACATGGGGAATGGACGAACTATAGAATTTTTTATGGAGATTGAAATTCAAAACGCCATTTCTTTACATATGATTCTGTAAACATTTGGGTTTCCTTACATATTATTCCTACTATATATCTACCGCAAAATACAGAACCATAGACAATTGAACGATCTGTACCGGGTTTCTGTTTTGATATCTGTGTGAAGTGCAAGCAATCAACAGACAAACCAACAATTGTGAACACATTCCAGTCTTCCTGATTATTTTTTACGTTTTTTATGAGCATTCATTTTCATATACCCTTCTCATTCTCCAGGTTTAGGCTTCAGCTTGCTGTATATGTCGGCTGTTGTCATCACGAACCAGTATTTTGAGAAACGACGGTCTTTGGCCAACGCCCTTGGGTCTGTTGGAGGAGGTCTTGGAACACTAGTTATTCCCCCTCTTCTGCAGGTGATGATGTCAGAGTACTCCTGGAAGGGGGCGTTGTTGATTACAGGTGGGCTTGTCCTCAACTGTGCAGTGTTTGGGGCACTTTTCAGGCCGTTTTACACCAGGCAGGAACTCAGAGATATGAAAACCGAATCAAGAACATCAGGTAAGATTGAAACCAATAGGACGTAGAACCGACGACGTAGAAGGTATATGTGGATTGGCATTACAAAATAGAAGCGTTTCTATGTGGCGGTGGCAGCCACGAGTGTATTATCAAACTTTTTCTTAACCAAATTTCTGTTAAGATATGGGTGGTTGCAGGGTGGTAATGAAGGCTTAAAATAATCCTTTGTCCTGGGTTATGATCAGAATCCGCATATTCCATGCTCTTTTTAGCAACATACTGAGTTTGGTCAATGGGGTAAACGTCTGACAACCGCTTTCTTTTACCATCAAACCATATGCGTAACATGTATAAAAGCTTTTCTTTGATGTCTTTCTTTCCGATGGAGACACAAGGGAGATTGCCAGGGCCTGCTCCCATGCAGCTTTCTGCTTCCAAGTCAAATCCATCTTCTCAATGTTCACCAACATCAGATACACCGTTTATGTTTTTGGAGCCGTGATCGGGGCTGTTCCTTACACCATCCCATTTAACCATCTCCCAGACCTGGCAAGTGATCTGGACATCCCAGAAGAACAATCAGTGTGGCTGATATCAGTCATCGGTATAACCAGCCTGGTGGGACGCTTGATTTTTGGTCGGATATCCGACATCCCATGTGTCAACAGAGTAGCTTTCTTTGCTTCAGCCAGTATTCTGTGTGGTGCTGCCTCCATGGCGTGTCCAAAGTTGGTGTCATTTCCAACACTGATGGCATATTCAGCGTTCTTTGGGATATTCTTGGGTTTGTATACTAGTATTTACAAGATGCTGTGTCATGAGATATTTACGAGTTTGTCTAGAGCATTGGAATAGATATAAGTTTATGAAGTTTATCATAAAGTGCCGAGTGATTAGAAGTCATGGTTGTTTTCAGAAACAAACACGGTGTTACGACCAAATCAATTAAATGACGTCACCAGTTAGGAACTACTTCTAAATAAGCTGCAATATCTCTTGCTAAACACACTCACACTCCTGCACTGTGGTGACTTGGCATTATCCCACTGCCGCCAGCAAATATAAATATCTCGTGACCAGACTTTTCTCTCATTTGTAAACAAACAGGCTCATTCTGAAATCGGAACAGAATGGCTAAATGCAAATCTGTCTGTGCATTAAACATATCGTTGTACATAATGATATAGATATACTAACTACAGCGGCAACAGTGCGGTGCGTGAGAATAGATTTTTATGAACGTATCGAGTGTTTTTTGTCTCAATAAAAGGTAACTATTCAAGACAAGAGACAAGAAGTTTATTGTATGAAAGGCCTCCGGCCTATATACAAATACACACAATGTATACATACTTTCAACTTATATGTGCGTTCTAGGATACATTTGTATTTACAAGTTCTTGCCGAATATTGAGTGCTTGATGGAGAAATTGAGCTAAACTGTAGATTACACAAGAAGATTGATTAGACATAAGTGATATAAGGGATGTGGTACATTGCTGTTTAAGGTATTTAGCGGGTACAAAACGTTTTCGGACATCTTGGTAAAACTCACAGATAAAATGTACATGAAATTCTGTGAAACATGTTTAACTAAATGTGTAGACTCGTCAAAAATGAAACAGATGCAAAACATATGTAATATTTTGATAGACTTTGGAAGATGTCACGAATCATCACATGTTGCTGGCCTGTGTTAATAGGCTGGCCGCATGGAACCCTGGGTAGGAGAGTGAAACACACTTTTCCCTATCGTCCACAAAACGTTTCTGTAGGGGTTTTGGGGCACGGGTGGCCCAGTCGTCTAAGGCGCCACGATTCGCTGTGCAGAGTTGCGCCCCTTGGGCACGCCAGAAACCTATGATTGTGGGTTCGAATCCCGATTCGCCCCGATTATGTTTCTAGGTTTGTCAGCACCATACCCGTGCTTGTGGGTTTCACCGAAGTGGTAAACGTCTGAGACCTGCATCACTTCGGACTTTCCTCCCAAATTAAGCTGACACGCCGTGATATAACTGGAATACTGTTAAAAGCGGCGTTAAACCCAACTCACTCACTCACTCACTTACTCACTGTAGGGGTTTACCGATGTGTGGGTGCTTCTGAAAACATTATGTTTTTGTTTGTCCAGGTATCTGGTTGTACCTCCAACCAGTTGTTGTGGCAGACATAATTGGTGTAGACAAACTCAGTGAAGGATTCGGACTTCTCATCTGTTTGGAAGGAGTCGTTGTCTTCCTGGGATCACCGTTTGCTGGTGAGTACCGAAGGTGTATGGTACTCTTCTATTGACTGAGGATCAACAGTAGACTGATCAGGTTTTCATAATGACAAAAATTAAATATATACAAGCTGATGCAAACGTTGAATTTCGAAAGTTTAGTACTGACATGATATAAACACTGATAAACAATAACTACCTTCAAATGTCACTGTGCGATTTAATGTAACGACAGTGATGATAACTTGTCACTAAATGAATGTCAGTGATTCAGTAATGTGTATGTCCTCCAAGTGCAATCATGCAAGGGTGCCCTCGATGGCGGTTTGTTAGGCGTTTAACGACGCCGTCAGGAATTGCCCTTTATGTCCCTCTGAGGACCTGTGAGGAATGGGACGGTGTCGAGTTCTCTTGCCACTAAGGTAGATTTGTGTTCAGACATCAGCTTTGCTCCCGTCGGAAAAGAGCACACGTTGCCAACATTGAACTTGATGTGCCCATCACAAACGCTGAAGTTTATGTTGCCTCGTCATGTCGTTGATGTTGGAGATCGAATCGTATGTGACAACTGAGGACAAGAACAAGCACAGTCGCTACAATTGACGCCACATCAGCTCAGGGCCTTTCCCTCCCCCCCTTGGGATGCAAGCGTGACATTTCGAAAGCGAGGTCCACATATTTGCCATGTTTTTCCTCAATCTTGTCAATCACATTAGTATCAAAGGGGACAGAAAATTCAATGATTTTTATGATTTCATTGGATTTATCAAAGAGGAGAAGATCGGGTTTGTTGGCCTGGATACGTCTGAGGCTGTATACGGGCCTATTCCAAAGAATTTTGTATTTATCCTTTTCCATGACGCCCTCATATTCCGGGTCGTACCATGGATGGACCTCTGTGTCAAAACCACAAGCATGACGAAGACGGTAATAAAATGATCGAGCTACACCATCATGTCGTTTAAGATACTGTGTTTGTGCCAAAGCTGGGCATCCACTGACAATGTGTTGGTCAGTCTCATTAAATTCATTACATTATCTGCATTTAGTATTCACATTTTGATGCAAATCACACATTGACTGTTTCGAGTTGGAAGTGACTGGTCCTGAGCAGCAAACAGAAAACCTTCAGTTTCACTTTTCAGGCCAGACGACTTCATCCAAGTTAAGGACTCTGCAGGATTGCTTATCTTCTCAACACACTGCACGTAAACTCGATGCAGTAGTCGTTCAGAAAGTCTCTCCTTGAAAAACTGAGTCTGGGCCGATTTGATATGGCAATTCGCTTGGTGGGCACTCATTTCTGTACCGTCCAGCAGTACAGAACCATCAACAAAGTCAACACCGACATTGAGATTATGTGACACATCCTTGGCTCGTTTTGGAAAACTGTGGAATGTCTTGTTTTCATCATGAGTCTCGACATGCTTCACAAGAGGATCATCAGACAAATAAATGTGTGCAAAAGTGCACAAAACAATTCTATCATGAAGAGCCTCCACATTAATCCAACCACCATTATTATTACTATTATTATTATAATTGTTATTATCATTCGCTCTACTGGATGATTTCAATGTTCAGCCTCTCCACATTATTTAACTATTTAACCATTTCAGGCTGGTTGTACGATTTTACCGGAGACTACGCCATATCCTTCTATGTTACTGGGGCCTTGTACATCGTAGGAGGCAGTATCATTCTCTTGTATGAAGTCGTACACATGTGTCGCCGATCGGAAAGGCAACAATCATATAGTCCCAATACAGCCACGGATCATGCCAAAGACATCGCCGGTTCTGTGAGAGCGGAAGAACTCTGAAGGTTTGACGTTCCAATCCATGAGTTATGTTATGGCAGTTTTCTAGTAAAACAGTTTTAATCAAAATGCTTTTTTGTGATTATGTCTTCGAACAAGCACATCATTGCATTAAACGAATTGTAAATGCACAAAAGGGTCAGCATCAGTCCACCCAAGTTGCTACTGATGACTTGGTTTCGTTTGTTGTTTACGCTGCACTCAATATCCCAGGTATGTGACGGCGGTCTGTAAATAAACGAGTCTGGACCAGACAATCAAATGATTGACATCACGAGCATCGATCCATGTATAACTTGGGATACGATAACATGCATCAGCCAAATCAGCGTGCCTGACTATCCAATTCCGTTAGTCGCCTCTTACGACAAGCATAGTCGCCTTTTACGGTAAGCTTAGGTTGCTGAAGACCTATTCTACCCCGGATCTTCACGGGCCGATATATATGTGTTTGTATATTGGTATGTCTGTAAATATTTCAGTATGCTCGGTGATGAAATTCTGTTTCGTTAATATTTAACAATGGGAAATCATGACGTCATGTTCAGTTGTGAAGTAACTCCCGTGTTGTTTAACGCCGCACATTTTAAGCTATATGATGGCGGTTTGTAAATATTCGACTGGACAATCCAGTGATATATGACATGCATCAATCAAGTCACCTATTAGCACATGCTTAAGACAAATTCATCCCTCAAGCTAGATGATGATGACCGAGCTGACTGAATACAGATGCAATCTAGTTTTGTTTTTGTTTTGTTTGTATGTTGTTTGTATGTTGTTTGACGCCGCGCTCAGAAATACTACAGCTATGTGACGGCGGTCTGTTAATAATCGAGCCTGGACCAGACAATCCAGTGATTGATTTCATGAGCGTCGATCCACGTATTAATTGGGATACGATGACATGCATCAACCAAGTCAGCGAGTCTGACCACCCGATCCCGTCAGTCGCCTAACTGTTTCAAGAGGCTCTGCCTACACACAAACCGAACAATATATTCGTCGTCTGAAACCTCTCCCCCAAACAAGAAGTTATTGTTTGAAATGGGGGAAATTTCAGAAAATGAGCTCATGCTAACTTTATTACAACGTTCGTTCTCCATCGAGACAATACCCTAATTTCATCTTGAGTGAGTGAGTGAGTATAGTTTTACGCCGCTTTTAGCAATATTCAAGCAATATCACGGCGGGGGATACCAGAAATGGGCTTCACACATTGCACCCATGTCGGGAATCGAACCCGGGTCTTCAGCGTGACGAGCGAACGCTTTAACCACTAGGCTACCCGCCCGCCCCAATTTCATCTTGAACAGTCTTGATTAAATACACACATTCATCTTCTTGTCAAAGTTTCGGCCAGGAAAGAATATTTCAGATGACAACATAAATGAAGATATACTGTCCCGGAGAGGAGACTGCTGGAGACAAGCAGAGTCTAACATGTCATACTGCTGTAGACAATGTCAATCTGACATGCCACACTGCTGTTATTTCATTGACTAGTCGAGTGAATTGTCTCCCTTGCATTGCAAACGCGTACCATGCCAAGGTCACCGACACAAACTTGAGTGAATGAGTGAGTTTGGTTTTACGCCGCTTTTAGCAATATTCCAGCAACATCACGGCGGGGGACACCAGATATGGGCTTCACACATTGTACCCATGTCGGGATTCGAACCCGGGTCATCGGCGTGACGAGCGAACGCTTTAACCACAAGGCTACCCGACCGCCCCGACACAAACTTGACCCATGAAGTGACGAGACGAGATCTGTATTGATAAATACCTGTAAAATGACAGTAAATATTAGCACAATGTTACAAAGTGCAGCCTTGAAACTAATAATTTCAGAAAATACTAAAGACATAAATTAAACACATGTCAATATTAAATATCACACTACATGTATTAAAATACAAGCTATAAACCACCGGCAACTTAAGCTAGACACCCTGACTGGGGACTTACAGTACTTCGCTACCTGCATTAATCCCCAGCACAATCTACGTCATCACTCTTAGTTATCTGACAATGCTAGCCTTAAATAAAATCATTGTGACTTAAACCAATTGGATACATTTCTGTCGGACATAAAAAAAACCATAAAGACCCAGAGCTTCTTTTAGAGCTGGTTCCATCACTTACAATTCGGGTCAAACCACATATTATTGCTGCAAATATAGACCTAGATATTATCTGACCAAAATCTCTTGTCTACTCCGGTCCTTGCTGGCAGCTGGTGAGGCCAGAGGTAGACGTTTCTCTAACCCGTTTTATTAATTATAAATATGACACAAATCAACTTATATATCAACAGGAATATGTACGATTAAGAAATAAATACGACACTCACCGTTCAATCTTTACTGATGCATCCAAGGACGGTGGCAAGGTGGCATGTGCCACTGTCGTTGGATCAAAACATATCTCATCTAGAATACCAGACACTAGCTCTATTTTCACTGTTGAGGCCAATGCTATCCTTACAGCCTTAGTATATTTTAAACGACAGTCTGCATATAAACAATTTATCATCTTTTCTGATTCTTTAGGGAGTTGGAGCTGGTGAAGTAGGTGGAGATGTTGGCTTGCTTTTTGAGGAGGCGGCTGTTGATGTGGGAGGCTTTTCCTATGAACGGGAGGGCGACACTAACCTCTTCCATGAGCTAGTGAACAACATCCTCCAAGACCCCACCACCTACTCCAAGATCAAGACGGACCCAACTGCCAAACTCCTCCGCCAACATAAAGCCCTCCTAAAACAACTAAAAGACAACTTTGAAATTAGCCAAGTTCTTCACCACCAACTCTCCGTCAATCACCCCCAACCACCCTATGCCAGAGCCACCATCAAAATCCACAAGAACCCTCCTAAAGTCCGTCTACTTGTGTGTTCCCGAGTGTCTACAAAACGGCCATCACCTAACCAGAATCCTTGCCCCCTTAGGAAAAACAGCCGACTCCTTCACCTCTGACTCCACGGACTTCTGCTCCAAACTCAAGAACATCACCGATCCAGATCAAATCATCAGTTACGACGTAGTAGACCTCTTCACCAACGTACCCATAGAAGACACTCTGCAAATTCTCCGCCGTCGCATCACCAAAACTTCTTTTGAAACCAGCCTAACCACTGATTCTATCATCGCCCTCACCCCCGCTTGTATCTCCTCTACCTACTTCACCTGGGGCAACGAGTACTATCAACAGATACACGGCCTACCCATGGAATCCCCACTCTCTCCTATCCTTACTGAAATCTACATGATCTACTTCGAACAGCAAGCCCTCACAACATCACCCATCCAACCTATCTGCTAGGATAGTTGACGACACCTTTGTCATCCTCAAACAAGACCAAGACCCAACCCTGCTACTACAACATCTTAACCAACAACACCCCCGAGTACAGTTCACCATCGAAATAGAAAAGGACAACCACCTACCCTTCCTAGATGTCCTCGTCTCTAGAAGCCCAGCTAACAGAATCCAAACCAGTGTCTACCGGAAGCCCACCCACACCGACCAGTATATCCACTTCAACTCCAACCACCCTCTTAGAACCAGGACTGGCATCATCTCCACCCTCACCAAAAGAGCTATCAACCTTTCCTCTGCTGACCCCAAACCTGTGATCGAACACCTCCGCCAAATCTTCACCCACCTCAACAATTATCCACCCAATCTCGTCGACAAAGTCATCGCCTCTGTACTCCATCCCACACCCAGACCTGCGACCCTCAAACCTGAATCAGCGCCCTTCCGCATCGCCCTCTCGTTCATCGGTAAAAGCCTCCCACATGATCATCAGCCGCCCCCTCAAACAGCAAGCCAATATTGCATCTCACCAGCTCCAACTCCCTCAAGACCCTATTAAGAGCCAACGGCAGAACACAACCAAACCCCAAGAGCCTGAAGGTGTAGTTTACAAAATTGACTCAACTATAGACGATCTTACGTAGATCAAACATCCTGCCCAGTCAACACCAGAATGAAAGAGAACAAAACCTCCACCATTAAATCCGACAGTAAATCAGCCATCTCGGACCATATCAACAGCCGTCATGATCACAATATCAACTGGTACAACGTTCAAATCCTCTCCAACAACCTCCATGATTTCACTAAAAGAAAACTAACAGAAGCAATCAACATTCGCCGCCACAAGCCATCAATCAACAGAGATCAAAGCAATTTCATCCCATCCGCCTACTATGAACTCATCAAGCAATAATCACTTATCCTGTTTATTGGCTTCATGTCCCATTGGCTTCCACCTATGTGTTCTCTGTCCATCCTGTTGTATTATCCCGTTGTTGTCAACACCTTACCTATGTTATCCCACTCATATATGCATTTGTTGTTACTGTTAATCCTCCACCTACTATATATATTCTGTACTAAGTCCCTCATTCTAAGATCAAAAATAAAATAAGTTCAAATAAAATTCAAATATGGGCAAATAAATGGGGTTTCTCACTAAATGCCGAAAAAACCACAGGGATAGTATTCAAACACAGAAATATGCGTGCAAACACCCCCAAACTACAACTAAACAAAAAAACCATACAATTCCAAAAAGAAACCAAATTCCTTGGACTAATCTTTGATGAACACCTCACCTGGGGTGCTCACATTTAACACCAAACAAATAGATGCACTAAAGACCTAAACACACTACGCTGCCTGACAGGCTCCAACTGGGGGGCCTCCAAGGAGACCCTACTGTCACTTTACAAATCACTAATTAGATCAAAGATAGACTATGGATGCCAAATATACAACACCTTAAACTCCTCATTAAGCGATAAACTAAACTCAACCCAATGTCGAGCACGCAAGATAATCACACGCACTCAGCATGGCACGCCGCGCATATCGCTACAGGCACTAACAGGCGAAATATCCCTGGATCTTTGCCGAGAACATCCATCTTAGGCCCGGTGTGGGTTTTGGAATGCTAACGGTTGGTGTTAAGATGAACTAACAGATAATTATGTCTTACGAGAAGCCTGTATTAATTTTCTTGAATATGATATATTGGGTATTGCTGAAACTCATCTCACAGGTGGACACCAAGGCAGCTGCGAAGTTAGATCATTCCTTTCTGACATGGGAGGTGGTGCTTCATGAAGACACAGCTCAAACAGACATGACGGACACTGGTCAGACTTATGTAGAGGCAGGGGACGTAGTTAAACATGATGTCTCGTGTGTCCCTGAAAACTTCCTTTCGTCTGAAGAATGCCTTAGAGGTATACAAGCTACTATTTTGTCTTTGGAAACGTCGGAGAATCAACAGCGTGATATGGATAGTGGTTTTAACAATTTCGTCAAATAATGTGAAAAAAGAAATGAATGAAAAGCTTCCTTCCAGACGAGTTTTTTCAAGTATACGGAATGGAAACAAGAAACGGAAAGTAAAGAAGGCTTGGTGGAACGACGACCTAACTACAAAGTGGAATGACATGTGTAAATCTGAGAAAGCATGGTGTAAAAGTACGGGTAAAGATAAAAGACGCCTAAAAACTGTGTATGTGGAAAAAAGAGAATTGTTTGATAAAACCGTAAAGGTACAGAAGCGACAACATATTCGTGATACTCTGGACGAGTTGGAGTCACTCTGTGATTCTGGTAGGGCTGACTTCTGGGAAAAGATTGGAAATATAGGTATTGGGAACGAGAGAAAGAAGGTAATCTCTATGGATGTACTACTGGAAGATGGTACTATTACAAGTCATCAACCCAATGTTATGGATACATGGTGTAAGGCATTCTCGACACTGTTGAACAGTAATGTAAGTGACACGAGTGACGTACGTCATCATGACGTCATCGGTGACTTGTCAACATCGAACTCCACCCATGCATCTGGACTTAACGCGGATGTATCCATGGAGGAAGTTCACAGTGCTCTAGTTCAAGCAAAGACAGGGAAAGCGTGTGGCTTTGATGATATTCCAACAGAGGTCCTTAAAAATGCAGCTAGCATGCAATTTTTATATACACTTTTTAACATGTGTTTCAGCTCAGGGAGGATTACAACAGAGTCGGGGAAAGGCATTATCAACCCATGTTCCTAAGACATCGACAGCTAATCCAAGAAACCCACTATCATATCGAAGTATAACTCTTACAAGTGCCTGTTATAAACTGTACTGCAACATCCTCAACACCAGACTAACTGACCACGTGGAGACGCGTAACTTGCTGGCAGACCAACAAAACGGTTTCAGGAAGAAAAGGTCCACAACGGAACACATATACGCTTTAACATCACTGATTGAATCCAGAAAGAGTATGAAGAAACAAACTTTTGTAGCTTTTGTGGATATTAGAAGAGCATATGACTGTGTCAATAGAGCTATTTTATGGAAAAAAATAATACAGAGCGGAATTGAAGGCAATGTGTATCATGCTATTGTATCTTTGGATGACTCTGTACGCAGCTGTGTGAGATTGGATGGAGTGGTTCGAAGTGAAATGTGGGCTGTGTCAAGTTTGTTTGCTATCACTCCTCCTTTTTAACATTTTTATCAACGGCTTCATCGCCCGTTTCAATCAGCTTTCACTTGGTGTCCAAATCAATGAAGCATATGTAAATGTTCTTGCCTACGCAGATGACGTCGTCCTTCTAGCCGAGAATGAGAACAACCTGAACTTGATGTTAGACTGTTTAAACTCGTGGTGTTTAGAGAACAAGATGACAGTGAATCAAGCCAAATCCAAGGTTATCCACTTCCAGAATCCTGCAACTCCTAGGACAGAAGCCACTTTTCTATGTGGGGATATTGAATTGGAAGTATCAGACAGTTACACCTATCTTGAACTCTTTCTAACTAATTTTTTAGACTGTAGACGGATGGGCAAGGTGGCAGCAAGTCCAGCAAGTCGAGCACTAGGACTCCTCATATCTAAGTACAAAGTGATGGGAGGAATGAGATACCAGACGTACACTAAACTCTACGACTCTATGGTCTGGTCTATAGTTGAGTATGGAGCTGCAATCTGGGGTCAGTACAACGTGCCAGCTGTCAATGCCTTACATAATCGAGCCATGCGGTTCTATATGGGACTCAACAAATACGCGCCCAATGCAGCTCTGGTTGGTGATATGGGATGGACTCCACCATGTGTGAGACAATGGAAAAGTGTTACGAAGTTTTATAAACGTCTAAGTTCCATACACCCTGAACGGTCCTTATCTAAAGTTTTTATCTGGAGCAACACCCAAGCAGAACATCGCAAGCGGAACTGGAACAAACGCGTACATGATAAGTTGAGGAGTATGAACCTAGAACATTTTATCTCTCTTAGCAACAATTTCCACACCTGTTTTATCACATCTGAAATATGTGCCAAAATCCAGGAGAGTGTGCCAGCTGGCAAACTGATGTACAGAGAATTCACAGCAGGAGAAGTGTGGGAGGAAGTTGAGACTGTACAGACATTTTAAGAGTGGTTATTGTGTTGAAATATATATTTTGAACTCGATTCCCAGGAGTAATAGAAGTGCCTTAGCCAAATTCAGAAGCAGAGTAGCCCCAATAAACATAGAGACAGGACGATACACAAATACACCGGTGGAGGAGAGAATGAAATCAATGTTTTATTACACTGTCCCCTCTATAATGATATACGTTCTACCCTCTTAAGTATATGTTTGGATAGATGTTGTACTTTTAATGATTTTACAGATGTACAGAAAGTTAGTTTCATCTTAGCTCATCCGGATGTTGTTTTGTATTCCGCCAAAACCTGCAAACTTTTAATACAGAAGCGGAAACAAGTTTTATACTGTAATCGGTAATGGTTTTATTTTGTGTATATTTTATGATATTTCAATGGTATATTTTCTATGTTCTTAGTTTTGTAGTGATAACCTTTTATGTGTATATAGTTTTATGTTTTGTGTATTTTTAGTTCATATATAGTCTCTCGTAACCCTTAAAGGGTGGCTCACTTTTTATTGTATTTTGTATAGCATATTTTTACCCTGTACTTGTGAGGTGAGACTTAAATAAATTATCTGTCTGTCTAACAATAAATTACTGGGCCTCAACCCAACAAAACCAACAAATCCAACAGATCCTTAAAACTAATATAAACCCAAAACTTCAACCCCCCAAAATCGACATATCTCTCTCCACCAGACTAAATAAAGAAACTGATCCAAATACCGCTAAAGCCATAACACTAGCATACATTCTGGCCAAATTGGTGTCACATTTACACAGACGGGTCCTTTGACCATGGCTCAAAACGCACAGGATTCGGCATCCATATCAACAAACCCCAAAAAGAAACACAATCATATAGGCTCCCAAATAATCAATCAGTTTTCACAGCTGGGGATAGTAACAGCCCTGCACAGCGAACAAATAAACAGACACCAAAAAACCCTAATCCTTTCAGACTCATTAAGTGGGCTCCAGGCCATAAAAAACAAAAACACAAAAAAACGCCCAAAACTAATACAACAGATAATTAAAAGCGCCAACAATCTACGTAAACTAAGTAAAGACATAGAAATAGTTTGGATCCCTGCCCACGTTGGAGTGTTTGGCAACGAACACGCAGACAAAGCAGCCAAATCAGCACTAAAATTAGAAGTAAGCATCAACCTACCAATATCAAAAAACGAAATTAAAAGTATCACAAAGGCAAAAATCTTCCAAAAGTGGCAAAAATCTGATTGTAAACTAAAACACCTGCTACAAAAGCCACTCAAAAAAACAAAAATCCATCATAAAACCAAAAATATTGACAGAGTAATAATTAAACTACAAACAGGCCACACTAAGTTAAACTCCCACCTGCACCAAATTAAAAAACACCAAACCGGTAAATGCCCCCACTGCAACTTAAAAGAAACGCCCGAACACGTAATACTATATTGCACACATTACCTGCAACACAGAACAACACTCCAATCCACACTAAACTGCAACAATCAAATGACACTAGCAACTGTACTGAACCCCCTAAATGACTTAAAAACCTTTAAAGCACTAGGCATATATCTAATCAAAACAGGTCTATTTGGTCGCATTTAAAAGTAAAAGTACAACAAACAAGCTGCCAATAAACCCTAAAAATCTAAACCTATAAAAACACACAAACTCCTTTTAGTCTCCCCACACACCTTTTATGGCATATTTCAAAGTTCCAAAATTGTTCTCCAAAGTAAGTAAGCAACCCTAAAGAGACCCACCTAGGTTGCCTCACCTTTTCGGACATACCCTTTTCGACCAAACACCAAATGGTCTGGCGGGCCCGTGCGCGAAATACGCATATGTCGGAAAGCGCACGTTAAATTCCTAATTTAAGTAAGTAACCCTCATTCTAACAAATATCATTCATCTGGATCCCCGCCCACGTTGGAAACTTTGGCAATGAAAACGCCGATAAAGCAGCCAAATTATCCCTTAAACTCCCAGAAATAAGCTTAAACCTACCGATCTCAAAATCAGAAATTAAAAGTGTTACTAAACAAAAAATCACCACAATATCGCCAAATATATACCTAAATTCAAATAGCCAAATCAGAAAAATTCTTTAAAAAACCCTAACTAAACCAAAAATACTACACCCATCCAAAAAAATCGATAGAATAATCACTAAACTACAAATAGGCCACACCAAACTAAATAACTACCATAATATAACTAAACTACACGCAACAGGAACCTGCCCACACTGCAAACAACAAGAAACACCAGAACACGTACTCATTCACTGCACACACTACCAAACACACCGAACCACACTACAAACCACCCTAAATCTTAATACTGCACTTACTCTAGAATCAATCCTAAATCCACAAAATAAATAAGAAAAAAATTCAAGGCCTTAGGCATATACTTAATCAAAACAGGACTTATTAATCGCATTTAAACCCCAATAAACTTACAAATCCAAATCACGTAAACAAAAAGTCCTACCACACACTGCTCCCTTAGTTCGCCCTCTACCACTCTTGACATTTACGCAACACATCAAAATCTCAAAATTTCTCAATAAGCAACCCTTGAACCACCCCCCCATCCCCCCCCCATACGCTTACTGTCGGAAAGCGCACGTAAAATCTCCAATATACGTAAGTAACCCTCAATCAGTCTTGCTTGTCAACGGTATAAGGATCTATACCGAAACGTCACTTTTTACAGAATTAAAGAAGTTGTTATCCATAAAATTGTGTCTACCTTCTCATCCGCCAACTTCTAAGTAATGCCTATCAAACAATCTTCTGCAATTGTTCGGGGAGTGAGTATCATCTTTTTTATGCAATGGAATAATTATGCTAGTACAGCATGAAGCTGGAAAATAGCCGAGGATTTATTACATTTCATATCCTCAATGCCTTTAAATATTTCCTCCTAGTAATTGGAGAGACTAACGAATTTGTACTTATGTGTGTATGCATCAGTCCCGCTGACAAAGACACCTTCGCCGTCATTCTCATTCAAATGTTCAGCAATGTCAAATTAATTTTTAAAATATTCGCACTACCTTTCAGTCGTTATTGGCGATATATGTAAATCTAAAATTTTGAATTGTTTTAGAGTCCCCCTAACCCTTTTAGCATCAAGCATGCTAGATAATAATGTGCGTTTCATATTATCAGAGTGTAGACGTTTCTCATCACTTGGGTACTGGTAGACATATTCCGAGATTTGATGTACAGTTGTGATGAATCATTATCCTTGTCACGTCTACAACATTTAAGTAACATGTCTCTTTCCATCCTATAAATGAGCGTTCTTTATCATTCCAAGGATATCATATCAAGGCTATCAAGATTCCGCAGAGTTGCATACAGTGCTGGTGAATAAATCTATTGAGACATCAATATCATCTAAAGCTTTGTCAAAACACAAGATACTTCTGTTTAAAAGAATCTGCCCATAAGTTCGGACACCTTGTCACTGTACAACACGTATCTGCCATGATGGTGCATGAAATGTTCACAGAATTTATATGTGTAATAAGTAAGTTTTAACAAAACATGCATTTCAACTTTTTGAGTAAGCTCCTACTAGCTCCTAATTCATTTATTTCCTGAGAATATTCAAACAGAAGTACTGGCCTACTCTTATTAATAAATCCGCTAGTCATGGGCTGTGACCATTGTTAAGTGGGTAGACTGGCTGTGTTTGTTTAATTAATCCCACCTACTCCACAGTCTTACAATGGGTGTCTCACTAATGGGATGTCTTACTAATGGGATGTAACCATCTGAACCTGTCACGTGCAGGCTCGTGGGAGAAACGACGCCAATGTTGTCACATTTCAAAAATAGGTTGCTGGATACAATAACGAGGGATACTGACCGTTTAAATCACCCTTTATGATACAGTTTTTAGGACCCCCGCCATATGGAGCTTGTTCATCAGGTCGCTGAAGGATATAGGAGCGCAGAGCAAGTGCAATAAGAAAAGTACGTCGCCGGAGCAACAGCTTGAAGACTTGCATCAGTGGGACTGTGGATCACATCCTGTCTCACCAAAATGGTGGATCCTCCAGTGGCTTCAGCACCGAGAGGGGGCACGGGTGACCCAGTCGTCTAAGGCGCCGCGATTCGCTGTGCAGAGTTGCGTCCCTTGGGCACGCCAGAAACCTATGATTGTGCGTTCGAATCCTCTAATTATGTTTCGAGGTTTGTCAGCATCATACCCTTGCTCGTTGGTTCCACCGAAGTGGTAAACGTCTGAGACCTGCATCACTTCGGGCTTTCCTCCCACATTAAGCTGAGTTGGGTTTAACGCCGCTTTTAACGGTAGTCCATTTATATCGCGGCGTGTCAGGTTAATGTGGGAGGAAAGCCCGAAGTGATGCAGGTCTCAGACGGGATTCGAACCCACAATCATAGGTTTCTGGCGTGCCCAAGGGACGCAACTCTGCACAGTGAATCGCGGCGCCTTAGACGACTGGGCCACCAGTGTCCCCAGGAGACAAGTAGTAGATAGAGTAGATATGTTACCTGGCATGCTCTAAAATACACAAGCCTATTGTAGTGGGTTTGCTAAGAGTCACAGTGACGCTCCATTTCGTTTATAGATATTAAATTCTCTGAAACATTTCATCCCCAGCTAACTGTGTATATCTCATCACTTTGTGTACGCGAGTCAGCGTCAGACCCTTTCTGAGAGTTTGAGTGTTTCATAATGGATGGCATATTTGGTTTTGTCTTTTGTTCACAACACCGTTTTGCCCGAAGAGTTTTACAGTGCAAGACCCGACTGTTCTAGGCGCTCCTTGGCATAAGGAGAGAAATAGTCAGTTGGCACGATTCTATGAAATGCGGCCAGAGCGAAGGAAGCGAAAACTTTCGTGGCAAGCGAACGCTTTCACCACTCGCCTACCCCACCATACCCTGCCTCCAACGTTCTCCCAGTGTGAATCATGAAGAGGTCTTTCTTGAAATATGTTTTGCACACTGTATCACCAAGACCCCGTATCCTGACGGGTTTTCATCGAGGGTGATCAAACAATAATTAGAGCGACCGATGTAATTTGCCTCATTCGCAGTGTAAGGCGCTCATTACACTGCAATAAAACTTTAAAAACAAATTCTTAATTAAGACATACGTTTAATATATAAATGTATTAATGGTTAATTTGATATATAAATTTATGTAAATGTATGTGTAGCAGGGGGTGGAGTCATCCCACAAATGACATCCTTACTTTGTCAGCTTGCTGACGGGGTTAACCTCTTTGGTCATGTGGACAAGGCGTCCGACCTCGGTTCAGAAGGTCCGTGGTTCGAATCCCATCACGGGACTCGTAAATTGTATGGCCGCTACATATGTAACAGTCATATTTGCAACATTTACAAGCAAGTAAAGTAACCTTTTATCCGGTCTCAGTATGTAATACCGAGGCTATCCGGAGTCGCTACAGGGAAATCGCAAGCGGATATCATCCTCGTTTATCCAGTGAATTTAACCTCCATTCTGGAATGCTAAGACCCTAAGACACATTTGCTGCCATATCTTCGTTTGTTTGAGTCCAATTCGAGTGATATGACGTTAAAATAGCAGTCCAAAATAATAAATCTCATGAGCGAGATAGATTCAAAGCTAGGTCATTGATCAGACAGATGGGAAGCTATGGTGGCGATGGGGTCCACGGTACTTATTGTGATAGATATAATACCCTAGATAACAGAGGTTGAGCACTGAGCACTGAGGCCCTTTGGAGGAGGCAGTGAGCCACTGAATTTTACGCCACGGTGAACAGTATTTCAGTTGGGTGCTGATAAATTAAGAGCCATAAAAATTTGGACTGGAACCCGATACCGGCGGAACATAGAACGAGAATAGAACACAACTGCGTCACACCTTTGACGACAAGACGTAAACGACATATCATAAACAAATATTAAAATGTTAACATTGTCTTTATTTTCATGAATTGCTTTGCCAGGTCCACCGTTTGCACATACATTTAGACACCAAAAAACGTGAAATTCACATATGAAGATTTGTTGACATCATCGAATGTTCTTTTTGATATATGTTACGGAGTCGACGACGAGACGATACGAACCACAAGACCCGAACCTAATTAAAGTCGGGTCAGTAGATACTCATTGGCTGCAGCCGATGCATTCTCCGCGGATATATTTCAGAAATAACAACCATACCTGAAATTTATGTGAAAACAAATCACACAAATATCTGAGGGCTTCTATGCTAAGGGCAATCTGAGAATGCAATTCCGTAATCTAGATGACAAAGGCCCCGTGACCTTTTCGTCGCCAGAAAAGATGCAGTGATAATACCTCTGTGCCTAAAATACACAGCAAACACTAGCGCCTAGGCAGACCCGTCCTTCATCCACTTGTCCTCCAAAACTGATGCATAGATCCGCGACGGTAAACAGACATGATCCTCCTATGGCTCCACACACTGTGGACAATAAAAATAATAATGATTATGATAACGGTGATGACAAGGGTACTACTACTACTACTACTACTACTACTACTACTACTACTACTACAACAATTGTATCTGAAACTTTTTTTTTTTATCAGGAATAATATATTCTATTATTTTCTTAATTATATGCAGCCTTTACTAAACATATTTAAAATAATAATAACCCTAAGCGAAGCAGCTGATCGCTATTCTCGGGTATTATTTTTTACATGGAACCAGTCTGACCAGTCACCGTCAAGGCTCACGCGCACGTGATCGCGTGATCGCGAGAATTTCATGTTGACATAGAATCGTCAAACAAAAACAAATATGACTTTTAACGAGTCAAAGTATGTAATTTATGATATATGTATCCATTCTCTGTCAACTAAAGTTCGTTTCAAGGCGTCAATAGCGGTATTCTGACCGTGGTTGCTGTTAATAACGGTGAGTTGTGCGATCTTCCGATCGCTTCACACACGATTTCGCCGAAATTAATAAAAACAATATGTATAAGGAATTTTGTCATGAGTTGCATAATTGAAGGGAAGTAACTCTTCCAGTAAGAAGCTGGTTTCAGTTATACGGAAATTCGTTTATACGGACGAATTGTGAAATGACGCAAGTGTCCGTATAAACGAGGCACGACTGTATAGACATACACACAAACACACACACACAAGTATGTAAACAAGTATGAAACAAGTCCTGATAAAGTGTTATTACATAGTTGTGCTTTTGGTGTCGTAGTTGAAGCAGATGTTGGTGGTGTAGTCGTGGTAGCTGATGTTGTTGGTGTTGTGGTAGTAGCTGATGTTGATGTTCTCGTCGTAGTTGATGTTGTTGGTGTAGTCGTAGTAGCTGATGTTGTCGTAGTAGATGTTGTAGGTGTAGTAGTCGCTGGTGTTGGTGTTGTAGTTGATGTTGTTGGTGTAGTCGTAGTAGCTGATGTAGTTGGTGTTGTCGTAGTAGATGTTGTAGGTGTAGTAGTCGCTGGTGCTGGTGTTGTAGTAGCTGACGTTTGTGTAGTCGTAGTAGCTGATGTAGTTGGTGTTGTTGTAGCTGATGTTGGTGTAGTCGTACTAGCTGTTGATATCGTAGTGGCTGATGTTGTTAGTGTTGTTGCAGGAGCTGATGATGTTGTTGATGTTGTTGTGGTAGGCGTTGTTGAAGATGGAACCTCAGCAGGTGTGGGTTTAGTTGTCGGACCATCTCGACATATCTCCAGATTTTCAATGCTTTTCTGGATCCGTATTTCAAATTTATCAAACCTGAAAATGTTAAACGTTTGGATTGTTGATTCTAGTAAGAATTACGAAGTATCTGTTCCAAACAGAGGTAATTAAATACCAAACTTGGCGAGGGAATTTCACAAATATTTCACGAGAACCGATTAATGAGTAATGGTACATGTATATTCCATATGATCCATGGTATTTTTCTTTAGGAAATTGGGCGGTCGGGTAGCCTAGGGGTTAAAGCGTTCGCTCGTCTCGCGGAAGACCCGGGTTCGATTTCCGACATGGGTACACTATGTACAGCCCATTTCTGGTGTCCCCCGTCGTGATATTGCTGGAATACTGCTAAAAGTGACGTAAAGCCATACTCACTCACTCACTCTTTTGGAAATGTGGATGTGGGCACTTTAGTTCATTCAATCTATTGTTGCGATTAGGTCACATAAAACCGTATAAAATTGTAAATTGAGATTTCCTGTACAAGTAAACGAACTCACCATTTAAATTGGCCGCAACATGACCTCTTGTTTGCAATGTCCCTTCTTAATGCTGCAACAGAGAAAGACTAAATTATATATGAAAGCGAAATCCAATGGTAATGCCCTGTGGCCGACCGTTCAATAATATGTTGATGTCGTAGTAGGTGATGCGTAGATCAATGCTCATGATGTCAATCACTGGCTTGTCTGGTCCAGACTCGATTATTTACAGACCGCCGTCATATAGCTGGACTATTGCTGAGTGTGGCGTTAATCAAACAAACAAACAAACAAAGGTGATGGCCTAAACTATGGTCATAACGAACTCAAGGGACCACTGATATCAGTTCGATATAACCGTAGTTTGTTATAAGCATATACTGGGACCAAACAATATGTTCGCTATATCCGTCAGTTCGTTATAAGCGTGCTCGTTATAAACGTAGTGTACTGTATATAATATATTCAGGACAACCGGAGGCAAAACAATGTTGTTTCAGGGATTACAAAAAGGAATATTCGATCTTCATTAATCCAAGATTTAAGTTTTATCTGAAGTTCATAATCATATCTGATTGTGTGATAGCGAGTGGTAGTCGGTATATTCAAGCGGCGTAATAGCAGGTAGGCCACCATATCCATATACTAAATACGGCGTCAGTGGTTGAATATAAGAACAGAAAACATATGCTATGGTTTATTATTGTTCGTCCTTTCAATTCGACTTTAAATGGTATTCTATTGCCAGTTGTCACACGATGAGACAGATATGGCGGCTGGTGCCAACAAGAATCGAATGCAATCACATGAAAATGATTTCACTGTTAGAACTTCAATGTTAGACCAGCTTACCAAGCACATTTGAAGAAGTGTTTTACGTTAACAATTACGCTAAACAATTTTTTAAACCCTTTTTTTACCTCAAACACATTAACCGTATTATGTATCTGAAAAATGAAATTAAATATGTAAATTCATCAGGATGACTGAAGTTGTTTACGAGATTTCAGCAGAGATTTCTTGGAGCTATGGAAGGGGTTTTGCAGCTTTTATTTATCTACCGTTTATCATCACCCACGTGTTCACATGTGTCATTCTGGGCATATTGTTAAGGCCTCAATGAATAACAACTGTTGCCATATTTAACTAACTTCTGCTGTCCAGTATAATTCAGAAACAGTCGTGTTCGTACCGTGTGCTAAGTTTATGGAAATTTAAAGAAAAAAAAGAAAAAACACCAAATGGCCCTAAAAGACCGTAGCATTATGTCTATGATGTCCATACTCCTCTCACTGCACACTATAAGCTCCTGCATCACCGTGGGGGTTGTTTTGAGAATCAAAAGAAGCTGACATACCTGGGAAGCTTTTAACAAACCCTGAATGTACACAAACATCAGAATGAACGCAGAAGTGTGAAAACCGGTGACACACGGACCTATCTGTTCTCCACCCGGGTCATATTACTCTCCATCAGCTACGACGCAGTTTTATGCGACATAACCCGGCTGATTACGATTTGAAGTCTGGTTCAAACATGACATACACAAAGGACGATACAGTTTCGCAGTGTTATGTTACATTGCATCAAGCAATGCATCTGAAAGTCAGCCTTGAATAATGCATGCCGAGTTGCAACCATTGCTAGTGTTACCTTTGCCTCTTCAACGCAAACATCGCGTTTCTATAAAGTTTAAACGTTAAGTACGGCGACTAAAAAAACGACATTGGGCGTCAAACATTTGAATCTGTGAAAAGGGTGTTGGGGATGTGTGCATTTCTGAAATAACCAACGATGTACGAGTGGCTACTGAAAATATGAAAATAATGTTTATAATTTATCAGCGATATATTTCCGTTATAACCTGTACCTAGTGGGTTATTCTATGTAATACCCATTCTCAGTCTAAACACATCATTTTGAAGACATAATTCTGAAATTGTAATATATCTCTGCAAGGTGGCTGACTTGTCTCCCGCTGAGACCTGACCATTTTCAACTGACCAATTTTCAGTTACCATCTCCATAATACCTCAAAGCTACCGGTGCAAAGGTCCCCTTTTGTCTTGAATAATTTAAATTACAATTAACAATCTGTAACTATTGCTGACATCCTGTTTTGCACCATATACGCTGACTTTTTACTTATCAAGCAGCTGGCCAAGGGATAATCGCTGGCCAAGGGATAATCGCTGGCCAAGGGATAAACGCTGGCAAAGGGATAATCCCCATCGTGTTTATTTTTAGCTGGGGGTTCATACTTAGAAAACTTAGATATGAATTATACAGCAAAAGAAATATCTAAATCAGCCAATAGGGCACTTGGGGTAATTATCAGTAAGTTTAAAGCGGTGGGCGGCATGGATTATGATGTATTCACTACTTTATACAATAACCTAGTTCAACCAATTTTATCATATGGTTCAGCTATTTGGGGCACCAAAGAATTTAGTTGTATTAACGCTATCCAAAAGGGGGCTTGCCGCTTTTTCTTGGGAGTAGGCAACAAAACACCTAATTTGGCAGTAAGAGGGGAAATGGGCTGGTCATCTTACTATACAAAGCAAAAAATTGAGATAGTACGTTTCTGGAAAAGGCTGAGTTTGGTAGATGAAAACAGGCTAATGCATATAGTGAAAAGATGGTCATCTAAATTTCGTAAGTCATGGGATAATTCAGTTAAGAAATTATTCGATGTGAAATCAATTACTTCTGTTATAACTAATCTATTATCTTGTGACTTCGACCATGCTAGAAATATACTCATCAATAAGCATAAGGAATTATGGTTGGAACAGCTCTGGGATGACAGAGGATTAACAAATGATATTAAGTTAAGAACATATCGACTGTTTAAAACGTCTTTAAGTACCTCCAAATATGTCATTAATTTAGCCAACAGAGAACATCGTAGTATATTTACTAAATTTAGATGTGGTACCCTCCCTCTGGAAATTGAACTCGGTCGTTTCTTGAAACCAAAAATCCCCTTACATAATCGTATTTGTAAACACTGTAATACAAACAGTATCGAAGAAGAGGTTCATTTCTTAACAATGTGTAATCTTTATGCAGATCAACGAGAATATGTTTGGGGTTACGCCTCGTCTCTTTGCCCAATTTTTTGTCTCATGACCCCTATAGATCAAACCACATTCCTTATGAAGTGCGATAATTTATCCTATTCTGTGGCTGCACTAATTAAATCAATGTGCAGGTAGGTTATATAACAACGTGTCATAAACCCATTCTAGTATTGTATGCCCCTGTATATTTATAAAACATGTCATTGTATAGCAATGCTTGTTATAAATGTACGAGTATTATACTTTTATAACATATTTTGTGCACCATTAATAAATTCATCACTGTCCACTATAACTATTTTAGCACTTGCAGTGCTTTTAAGAACATTAGTGTCTAATAGGCCACGTTGGCCGGGCGATGTATATCTTTTAATATATTTTATTTCCTGTATAAATTGAAGTAATTTTATGTATACACCGCTGGACACTTAAATAAACCATTTTTCTTCTCTTCTTCTTCTCATATTAAACTCTGTACGGGGGCTGTGGATGCTTGTAACGCATAGATAACGATTCGCGACGGAAAAAAAAATTATAGTTATACTTTTCCTTCACATCTCAAATCTACAAAATTCACAGTTCAGATAACAGTGAAACAGCATTGTGATAATCGTTAACTGGTTTCTGGTTGGAAAGAAGTTATCTCCTCTCCCTCTCATGTGCACGGTGCAGGTTTTGAAAATTCTTCTCCTTGGGTGGCATCAAAATAACTGGATTGTGATCGCAGTATTATAATGCTCATCGTGCACTACCTCAATGATTTTGTACACGTTTGGACGTCGTCCCTCGAGATGATTTGTTGGCGTCGACCCCTGTCAGTGACATATTATTGTGCTTCGTGACAAAGTCATCTTTGGTGTAAATGGTGGTCGTGCATCCTCTATATTAACCCCCAGTACAGTGTATGTGAATATAGTTCACCAATTAGTCGTGTCGTCATATTTGTGCGGTATTCACCAATTAGTTGTGTCATATGTGAAATGCCCCATTGATCGCTCTAGTCTTACCAATCACCACGCTCGGGTGAATTTGTACCACAAAAATAGATGCTAGACAAGTAGACAAGTAGGAAGAACCCCCACCCCCCAATTTTTCGTTTTGAGGGATGATTTTGCCTGTCATTTTTTATCGGCTGTTTTATGCTATTTCCTTTTTTCAAATTTACTTTTGGTCAAGCATTTGTGATAAGTATGCCCTAAAGTACTAAAGTCTGCAAAGTTGCTTTGGTTTTTGACTTTACATGCCCTTTAAATAAGTTGATAGTTCATATTTGTAACAATCGGAACACGTAACTTCAGTGAAAAGTGCATCCCAACCGGTTTTGAAGATAAGAAAACGTACAACTTTATGGATGACAACTTCTGGCATATATCGACGTTTCGATGTAGATTCAAGCTGTGACAACAACCATGTGATGAGATGTATATATTCAGGACATGTTGTGACAGCAGCAGATTAACATTGACAACAACAGATACTAGATAACAAGTAGCATACAGATAATTGGATGAAGCCGGTTTTGGAGACTTCAAAAAACCTTTTATGTAGGGTTTATGATAATTTTATTCTCACTTTGTTTGGGACAAGAGATTCGTTGCTGAAACATAATACAAGCATAGCATCAATTGCTTGACTAGTTAGCTGTATAATGGCATCATGGCTTAGGGACATTTTGTGCTGCAATAACTTACATATTTTATACACTGTTAGAAAAGCCGGTCCAGATACTTGTGATCCGATGTCTCTGGGTTGAGTCCGAGCGTTGACGTTGTTCGTGTTTTCCAAACAAAATGGTCACTACCTGTGTCAGTTTTACTGAATACTGTCCGTACCTCTCTTACAAGCAGTAGTGAGTGAGTATGGTTTTATGCCGCTTTTAGCAATATTCCAGCAATATCACAGCGGGGGACACCAGAAATGGGCTTCACACATTGTACCCATGTCAGGAATCGAACCCGGGTCTTCGGCGTGACGAGCGAACGCTTTAACTACTAGGCTACCCGACCGCCCCTTTTACAAGCAGTAGGATTGTAAGCAGGAATTTCTCACCAACAAGATCTAACGCCGGCGTGTACCCACAGTCGAAATCTCTGCGCTTGCACCACCACAGTTCCTTGATCACCTTGCATCGGCTTTTGATGAGACTGAAACACCAACATCATCATCATCATCATCATCACTATCACCATCACCATCATCATCATCATCATCATCACTAAATCTCTTTCAAATCCCATCTTTTACCCTAATTTCTCTGCGCGAAGATGGGGGCGGTCGGGTAGCCTAGTGGTTAATGCGTTCGCTCGTCACGCCGAAGACCAGGGTTCGAATCCCGACATGGGTACAATGTGTGAAGCCCATTTCTGGAAGCCTTGATATTGCTGGAATATTGCTAAAAGCGGCGTAAAACCATACTCACTCACTGCGCGAAGATGGGATCATGTGAGTAAGTTAGGTTTAACGCCGCTTTTAACAATATTCCAGTTATATCACGGCGTGTCATCTTGGTATGGGAATAACGCCCGAAGTGATGCAGGTCTTTGACGTTTACCACTTTGCTGAAAAACACGAGCACGGGTATCGTGCTGACAAACCAAGAAACATAATCGGGGTATTCGAACCCACAATCATAGGTTTCTTGGGTCCTCAATGGATGCAAATCTGCACAGTGAATTGACGACTGGGCCACCTGTGGCCCCTCGGATCGTGTGGTCAGGCTTTGTGTCATTGGCTCAGTGACATCCTTACGTCATAAGACGCATGCGCATGCGTCAACAGTTACCAACAGATGGTTTCCATTTTAAAGTATGAGGTAACAAGCATAAGGATTAGTGTGCACTCAACCGTTTAAAGTGTTGTTAGAAGCTGTCTAACTATTGGGAGGACACCTTTGCGTTGATAAGGAAGCCGTGACGGAATATTGCTGACGGTGTATAACAACAAACAAAACAAGACTGACGCCATGTCTGCACGGCGACTTATTTATATGTAATCACTATCACTGACACGACAAAGTCACATGTTATTTATCAATCAATGACAGGTGTAGTATGTATAAGCAATAATGTTGGCGAAATCATTAGGAGATTAGCAGAGACAAATAGCTTTTTTCACATTTGTATACATATAGTGCAAGCTACTTCAGTGGTTTCTTTTAAACTTCATTTCTCCAAAATGACTAATTGTTTCAATATGTGCTAAAGTGCACCGATTTTTTATCCTCTTTTCTCTGTATAATGTTTTGTGTGTTTGTTTGTTGTTTAACGCCGCACTCAGCAATATTCCATCTGTAACGGCGGTCTGTAAATAATCGAGTCAGGACCAGACAATCCAGTGATTGACACTATGAGCATTGATACACGCATTTGGGATACGATGACATGCATCAACCAAGTCAGAGAGTCTGACCACCCGATCTCGTTAGTCGCCTTTTACGAAAAGCATGGGTTGTGTAATGTATGCAGCAAACATTCGGAGTTTCCGATTTATCATAAGTTACCAACGGGCAGGACCAAGAACTATGTACAAATGACAATTAACACCCCCTCATTAAGACGCCGGATCATACCTATGTACCTGTACCTGGGTACCTGGCCTTACACCAGGGGGCGGTGGGTAGCCAGGTGGTTAAAGCGTTCGCTCGTCACGCCGAAGACCCGGGTTCGATTCCCGACATGGGTACAATGTGTGAAGCCCATTTCTGGTGTCCCCCGCAGTGATATTGCTGGAATATTGCTAAAAGCGGCGTAAAACCATACTCACTCACTCACTCACTGACCTTACACCACACGCTGGATTCATGTACCTTCAAAACCTGACATGGTCAATTAGGAGCAGACGGATTGCACGGCTAGTCGTGGCGTCGGCCAAGACCACCGCCTCGCCAACCACTACGCCATCGGCCTTCCTGGTGTGTGTAAGTGAAAAGTGACAGAGAGGGTCTCCGCACTGGAAACACTGGCCACTCGGTTCCGGGGAGCGTTCTGTAACGTGATCACTATCAGCATGTGTCTTTCCGAATTATTTCCCATCACAAAACTAAAACTTTAACCCTGAGATTTGTCTTCCGTCGTCCCCCGAGGGCAAAACGTATGTCCTTGGACAGATGATGGAATAATGGAGGTGAGGTCAGTTGGCGGTGACTCACGCACGATCCCGCTAAACCATCTATTTCTTCTCTTGTTTGAGGTACCTACTGCGCATAGGACCCTTTATCGGCATAGGGCAGATACTATTCAGGAGCGGTGAGGTAGCCTAGTGGTTAAAGCGTTCGCTCGTCACGCCTAAAACCAGGGTTCGATTCCCCACATGGGCAAAATGTCTGAAGCCCATTTCTGGTGTCCACCGCTGTGATATTGCTGGAATATCGCTAAAATCGGCATACGACCATACTCACTCAGGTACTATTGTGTTAAAGACATAACATCGAACTGAGAGTCTAGTAAATACTACTAACGTGCTGGTAGCCCAGGTTAAGTTGACCCAACGCGTTTGAGACAAATAGGCAATGTACAGAAGTTGGCCAAACGTATTAGGTTTGTTACCGGTAGAGTGGGAACGCATGTTGTGCACGTGCAGGCTGTGACGATGGAATTGACTACGCTCCCGTGGACACATCACTTCAGCACGTACTGTTATGTGTTATTGAACTCGCCACTAGAACACGTTGTAAGCCGAGAAAGGACACGCACATATCCATCGTATTACTTGTCGCGGACCACCCGCTACCCCTTTCTTTACATTGGTAAGCCCGAGTAGGCGGACCTCATAATAGTTATAGGGGGTTAATTGTCAGGTCACAACTCAACTTATCCTGGTTTTCCAATAGCGACCAGAAGGTAATAGGCCGTGAGCACCCCCCCCCCCCCCCCCCCCCCACACACACACACACATCCAAATCCCACTTAATTTTTTTAAAGCCCATAAACATACTAAACATGATTTTGAATGTTAACAAGAAAAAAGTTGGGACGAACTTGTTGTTACAGCCTTTCAAAGTGTGGTACCCTATATCGCGTTTTCGCCCGGTTTTGCCGTATATCACTTGGGGGTATGATTACGTTTTGGGTTGTCATCTCACTAGTGATCCACTGATCTTCAAGTATGATATACCACTGGAATCCACATATAAATACCTCTCCAATGAGGTATCAATAATTGGTATTGGGTGAATATGGACCAACCCATGGCAAATCGAACGTCATATATCCCGACAAAACTATATTTTTTTCTCGCAGAAACTTTTAATCCGGTATATGTTCTAGGTACGTGTGCCTGATTCCACTATAATCGTCTAACACGTGTTCCAGTACATCTCTTGAAGTACTTACTTAACATGTGATGTTACCAGGTGAAAATCTTTTGCACAATTTGGAACAAATTTACTCTTATAATGTCAGAGTAGGATACCTGATATTGCTTTCTCGGCTTAGCTACATCGGAACAACGCATGGATGTATGCTCAGGATTTGGCTTGTCATCTTGTGTGTTATTCACCGACCTTGATGTGTTATATGCCATAGGAAACCATATATAAACACCATAATTTGATGTAGGCTGATTATTGATCTACTCTTGGACAATCATATGGAATACCTACTGACAACTCTGATATCACTCACTTTGAATGCATATAAGAGGTTTACATTATAATGCTCGAGTCGATTTCAGAACTTTGAATGAAATGGACCTATGTGTAACATATTCAAGATGGCAACCATAAAGCTGTGCAAAAAAACTGATCATAATGTAAATGTTATTTATTTCAGCAAATATACAAATCAATTTCTTGGACGCAGACTTGATATTTTGACAAATTTTGCCATTTCAAGTTGAGTTTCAGATGTTTTAGTACAGCTAGTAGTTAAGGTGAATTTGCAGGGGGCACCACCAAAGGTAAAAGACGAATTCACTTACTAACATTTAATTCATACATCACTTAGCTACCTAAGTTTCCAATTTACAGAAAATGTCCAAATGCGAATCGTCCAAATTGTATATGAATGGCTTGAAATGAACAGGGACCATGCATTCACAGAAATAAATTATATTCCAATTACATACTTAAGATTCTCTTACAGAATACCCAAGTTAATATATATGGAAATGTCACACCTTGTAACAATGTCCCTGCGAGGATATCGTAAGTCCATGTCATTCAAAGAATATTTCTGCCTACTACTATTTTAAACGTAGAATATTTGTATTTATAACGTGCTCTTGTGTCATACCTAGCCCACGGCCTATAACCAAACATCGAATTTAAGTACAGTCGGAAATGCTAGAAAAACGCTATTTGCCTGTTTAAAAATATAAAAGTTTTCACAGACTGTTTTAATTGATATATCCAGTAACTACCGATCAACCTACCTGTGGTTTGAAGTATTGAAGTTTGAAGACAAATTGGAACGAAAACAGATAGTTTACATTTATTCTAAGTCCAATGATGGCAGTCTGAAACGGACTATAGAAATATGCGCACGTGACTCCGTTATAATGATAATAATGTATTCTTCATAAAACAACTAATCCACACACAAAAATCATTTGGAGAAAATTCTAGATGTGCATCTTCTAAAATGACAAAAGGACGCTGCGTTTGTTTTGTCAACATTGCTCCAATGATGCATGTTACATTACATAACCATGGTGCACGATAAGGAGTCTGTACTGGGAAATGTGTACAAGTTCTTTACACTTTAGAGAGATAGAGAGAAAACATTTATTAATTTAGATAGGGTGAATTACCGAACTGCCCAAGCTATATGGTTTTCAATTCATACCATCAAGTTTACGGTATGATAAATAAAACAAAACAGGTATAGGGTGGTCTCAAAAACAAAACTGCACACGCGGCGATGACCGAGCACTTTTCGGGGGAAAATATTACATCCTGTCTATGAGGTGACTTTATCTCCGAACCATTCATAACTATCATAGTCAGGGCGTCCAGATAATTTACCTTGATGAATCATTCCACTGACTATATGTCGCTATCGTGGTCTGCTATCGGCAGATGGACAAAAAGCACCCATGATACCAGCAGGTGAAGGTAATCGTGTCATTGTTTTGCATGATGCATGATATTGGGCTTATTGATGGATGTGTCCTAGTTTTCGAGGCAAAAAAGAAAACTGGTGATTTTCAAAAGGAAATAATAGGAGGTGATGTGTTCATAGACTGGTTGGAGCCTTAGCTATTGTCCCATTCTAAACAACGTCATTTTCATTGTCATGGATAACGCCAGTTAATATAACGTCCGGGAATCAGATACTGTCGCCCAAACCATGAGTAGTCTGAAGGCGACCATACAGGATTATATGACATTGTCGACTTCAGACCATATGAAACGAAAGTTCAACTCAGTGAGAAAGCTCGGCTGAATAGGAACCCTGTAAAGTACATGACATATGTGCTGGCGGCACAACACGGTCACGCTGACTTACGTACGCCAGTCAGACATTGTGAGCTCAACCCTGTTGTGTCTATCTTGGCGAAGTGTAACGGGTTCGTGGCAAGACAGTACACAACATTCAAAAGTACAGATTCATATACGTCATCAGCGGAGAGAAATTCTACTTCAAAGAAATCATCTGTAGAACAACAAATACGTTCATACATACAAATCACCTCGGGGCAGGTGTTAGGCAATCACCTCAGGTTACAAACCATTTTATGCATGCATGACAACACACGAATATTTTCTAAGTTGATCATCATTTGATCACAGTGTCAGTTAGGACAGGCTAGATTAAGGCAACTTGAGCAATTTTGATGTACGCTCTTTTTATAGTCCTATGACTCGTATTTATTACAAGAAGCCAGAAAGCAGTTTTCTAGCATTCCCGAGAGTCTTTAACTATCCTGACTCAATTCGACCCGTGAAGATTCCGGGGTAGAATAGGTCTTCAGCAACCCATACTTGCCGTAAAAGGCGACTATGCTTGTAAAAGGCGACTAACGGGATCGGGTGGTCAGGCTAGCTGACTTTGTTGATACATGTCATCGATCCCAATTGCGTGGATCGATGTTCATGATGTCAATCACTGGATTGTCTGGTCCAGACTGGATTATTTTACAGACCGCCGTCATATAGCCGGAATATTGCTGAGTGCGGCGTTAAGCAACAAACAAACAAACAAACAAACAAACAAACAAACAAACCTGACTCGATTATTTACAGACCAACGTCACATACCTTGAATAGTGCTGAGTGCGGCGTAAAACAACGCACACGCACACAAGCAAACAAATGCAGATAGATTGCATTAGTAGTATAGGTAATGGGGGTTCTGGCTCACTTCCACTGGAGCCGGATTCATATACCTATACTGCTACTACAGGTAGCATTTTTTATGTGTAAATGACTATGCGATTCAACGATAGTCACGAGATTCAGCTAAATTGACTCTAGCTCACCACCACCTGGAGTCTATGATATAAATTTTTATAGGTAATGATGGTTCTGGCTCACTTCCACTGGAGCCGGATTCATATACCTATACTGCTACTACAGATGGAATTTTTTATGCCAAAATGATGATGCGATTCAACGATAGTCATGAGATTCAGCTAAATTGACTCTAGCTCACCAATACCTGGGGCCAATTATTGCTTTAGATGAGCCTAAATGGTAATAAAAATATTCTTCATTATTTTTATCGATAAAGCGATATTCAACATTTTTATTAAGTTCATCGTTCATTTTACTAGGAGACCAGACTATATAACTACACTCTTCTTGTAAATTGATAAGAAACAATTGATTACCGTATTTGGTTGGTTTGACATCACTGATATAATAAAAACCTTGTGGTAATTCTCTCCATTTAATAGTTTTTTCCATTATTATATATATTTATGTAAGCATTTGTCTAATGTAATCAAACGATAGTAAGCAATTTATTTTTAATCTCCAACCAGTTCTTTGGTTTTGGCATGGAATAATTGACGCGCTTATTGCCTCCCCTGTTCTATGAACTTTTTTTTCTCGTCTTCGCTAATACCATTGGTCTTACGAGATCTTGATCGAATCTCCTGCTTCATTTCATTGTATTTGGTGAGTTCCGACAGCACTAAACGAAACTCATCCTCGGATATCTTACAATCGGTCATTGCTGTCGAAATATGATCCTCAATGCTGTTCAACTTTGCTTCGGCGAGTATTCGAATACTATCGTGTTTTAATGCTTTCTTTTGTAACCTACGAGAAATGAATTTTATCGCTATTCCTGCCAGTCCCGAGACTCCAGCGGTTATTTCCATGCCGAGCACGATAGGCGCGGCGATTATAGTTGATAGTAAACTGACACCGGCTAAACCGAGTCCCATGCCAGCTACTACAAGAGCGGTGTCAACTCCGTCCAGAGCATTCACGGCTCTGCGATACTTTTTATACAATCCAAGTCTCAACTCCCTATCTTTTTCTATTCGATGTTTTATGTCGCTTATTTGATGTAATCGAAATCCATCAACAGTTTCCATCTTTTCAGTTGCTTCATCGAGCGCTGGATATAAACTCATAGTGTATATTACGAATATATAATAGTCTGTAATTGGTCTTTCTTAAATGTTTTGAGAGTATACATCAACCTTATCAAATGTATATTATACAGCAAGAATATCTTAGAAAGAGAAATTCTGTCACTTTTAATAATTTGAACCCCCTCGAGGGTTGCAACGGGTGATGCTCCAACATGAATAATACTGCAACGTTGACGCTCGTGTTTCTTGAGCCATTTAATCGATAGACCTGGTAATATTTCGAAGGCATCTACCGGTGCATCTCCGAACAAGACTTCAATAATAAGCGTAGAAATATTAGGTATTGCACTCAAGTTAACTTTAATATCATCGAATTCAGTAACCAAATTTAAACTAACATTTTTTACGGCCGGACGACTATATAACATATGACCTGGTTTTTCTGGCAGGGGAGTGACTAACACACTTTTTCGTTTTGACGGGATATAGGGCGCGAGTACGATGCCACTATTTATTATCTTAGTTAAATTATGTCCCTTACCCATCATCACATAAGGTGGGGTAATGACGATATTCAGTAGCCACTTGATGTTTGCTTCGACCATAGTCCATTTATTCTCACTGTTGTAAACAATATTGTACGGAGTGGTTTTAAGGAGTCTACTAACGTCGACATCACTTAAATCTTCTAGATTTTCCGGGAATATAACTTCTTTCCGCTTGTATACATTATCGTGTAAGTGTAAAGCGTATAACTTACCATTGCTACCGGGTTTACCAAATCCTTCCGTGTCTGAGAGATCGGAAAGCGCAATTGTATTACATTGTCTGATCGTTCCAGGGCCTGATGCATCAATCATTATTTTTAATATGGAGTGTTACACTTAAGTATCCTATATGTACAGGTTGATGTTTTACATCTAATACAGAAATTTTGAGGTCTGAAATAATACCCCGCTTCAATTTTTTATATTGTAATGCCGAGAAAGATTCCGTTCTACCGCTATTGTATTTTTCATTTTTCACTGGAACAGATCTGAGCAGAGTTGAAGGACTTTCTAGATGAATATTATCCGTCATGCTTATTTGGTCAAGATGGATGAACAACTCTTTATAGGGAACTAAATCGGGTAATGTATCTCCATCGGATGTTGTACTGAATAATGATAAACCCGATTGATCTAATACTACTTCCCGTGTAAACCCAAGTGTAAATGCTAATTCCATGTAAATCCATATACCTTTTTCTCCAGTGTCGATTTTCACTATCCCATTCGACTCATCTTGTGTTAGACTAATTCCATTAGGCTTAAAAATTTTATCATTGAGTGAACATATACTGTAATACCCATCAGGTATATGAATGGTTTTTTCAATAAGATTTAGTTTATTTGTTATAGTCACATTATTATTACCTTTCACAGCACTTATATTGGTCCACGTCGGGTAATACGTTACATCACAGATAGAGACTTCGAGTTGTCCATCCGAGTTATCGATAGTATGAAGCAGTTCAATAGACTGACCATTTGTTATTCCCGGGAGTGTAACATACATATTAAATATACAATGATAGTATATCATAACTTAAATATGGAATCAACCATTATTTATAATATGGAGTGTTACACCTAAGTATCCTATATGTACAGGTTGGTGTTTTACATCTAATACAGAAATTTTGAGGTCTGAAATAATACCCCGCTTCAATTTTTTATATTGTAATGTTGAGAAAGATTCCGTTCTACCGTTATTATATTTTTCATTTTTCACTGGAACACATCTGAGCTGAGTTGAAGGACTTTCTTGTTGAATATTATCTGTCATGCTTATTTGGTCAAGATGGATGCACAACTCTTTATAGGGAACTAAGTCGGGAAAATTAACACCCTGTGCCGATTTCTTGTATATTGTGTCAGTTAAGCGTGCAAATCCTAGTGTAATTGATAAGTCCAATAAAATCATTGCACGCTTTTCTCCATGGTCTAGTTTCAGTAACCCATTTGACTCATTTTGTGTTAGACTAACTCCATTAGGCTTAAAAATTTCATCATTGAGTGAGCTTACGCTGTAATAACCATCAGGTATAGTAATTATTTTGGCTGGACTAACTCCATCAGCTATCATTATACTATTATTATTTTTCGCAGCACTTATATTGTTCCACAGCGGGTAATACGTTACATCGCACAGAGCGACTTTGAGCTGACCATCCGAGTTATCGATTGTATGAAGCAGTTCAATAGACTGGCCATTTGTTATTCCCGGGAGTGTAACATACATATCAAATATACAATGATACTATATCATAACTTAAATATGAAAACGAGATACATTACTAATCAATCGATTATAGTAACTGCCTCTGGTGCTGAATTTTTCGTTAAATTCCCTGATATCTTTGAAAGTTACAGGGTCACGGCAACTAGCGATAAAATGGTGCACGATTGGTTTCACAATCCGATGCAATTTTGGCAGAATCAGTTAAACTTTGCCACATGGTGTGGCACAACGGGATGTGGCGTATCTCTTTACACTCCAGGATTTGAACTGAATAAGTCTGTTATAACATTTCACGTGTACTATCAGATTAGACGTATACTTAAAGAAATTAGTGCTCCATTACCGCAGGATCGAGCGTGGAATTCCACAAATAATAATTATGATAGGTCCGCGTATGAGCGTATTTGTCAGGAATTTAATGTTTCTACGAGTAAAGATTGGCGTATTAAAGGAGCAAACCATGGTCTAGGTGTTCCTTACACAGAGGAAAAAAAATCTGTCAAAGAAGAAAGCGATTATGTATATAAAGTACTTAATAAACTTCCAGTTAATTTTGGTAAGTTGTATAGTACCAGCAAACTTTACGCAAGAATATATGATCATTGGCATAAAACCGGTGATTGGTATAAAGGCTGGGAACTTTATAGTAACGATTGGAGAGGGGATATTATGAGTTTTAAGAGTGGTATAATTTACATTGTTACAAAATTTATACAAATGAATGATACCGCAAACGCTTGGAATGAATTTCTTAATGATAAAACGGAAAATAATTTTACTAACCAAGGATTTGAAAGAGTTAATGAATCGATAAGAACTTATGTATGGGCAATTCTCGGTGCGCAATCGCAAACACGAACGTCCATTATCGGTACTGGGACGGCGTTCAATGCGCAAAAACAGTTTGTCTCAAACGTGGAGGACGCCATTAATTCACCAGTTGACATACCATCATCTATAAAGCGTTTTCAAGATGCATTACAGTACGCTCAATCTAAAGTGGACTACGTTTATACTATACATGTCTCCGAGTAATATGGAACTTAAGATTGGTCAAGTGATAGGTTATAATAATAAAATTGTTATCGCTACCGATCAACAAAAACCAGGTATAAATTCAGATATGAACTTCGAATTAATAACCCAAACGATCACGGGCGAAAAGGGAATAGTCAAGCCACAAACACCACATGTTTCACAAACATCTACTAACGCACAAACACAAGTGCCCCTGCATATTGAGGCTAAAAATCAACAACATATAGATGAAAAAACAGCGCTTGTAGTGGGTGGAGTCTCGGTTTGTTTACTCATGATTTGGTTAAATAGTTCTTAATGAACTGATTTGGTTAAATATTTCTTAGCGAATACGTACAACAGCCCTGCAATTGCTACGATCAACCCCCACAAGTTTTGACTAAGCCAAGTGGTGGTCTTAGCTAATAAATTCAATAGCCAGGAAACAACACCACCTATTATACCGGGAAGTGCGGCCGCGGCTTTCTCAGCTAGCTTTCCCAGTGCTGAACCTAATGCTTTTAAATGCTTTTTTATCCACTCTTTAATACCATTTTTATCGTTAGGTGGTGATCCGCTGCTACCACCTGTGCCACCTGTTAACGCGAGAGTCAAAGTCGATATAATAAATCCCAACGCGGTTAAAATACTGGCAATTGTTATTCCCTGTTCTCTGAACAATGTTTTAATTTTATCGGCCAGTGTGTCGTCATCGTTGAGGACTTGATCGATAGTTTCTCGAATACGACTGATTTGCGAACGAAGTGCTTTCTATTACTGGAAGCCGCTTCGAGGCGGGCCAATCTTTCCTCTTCTAGGTTATGCAATCTTTCCGCTACGCGGCGTCTAGTGAACTCATCGCCCGCCTGTTCGAGTTTTGTTTTCTCGTAAGCTATATGCTTGTCGATTTCGTATAGCTTGGCTGTATTATTGATGAGTTCTCCCCGCATTGTTCGCATTGCCTTGTCAAGACCTCGTAATTCCCTAATACTGAACTCTGAATGTGGTACATGTAACATGGAATTATCGTAATAGGTATCTAAGATTTCTCCGAGTCCGTCCGAGGCCACCATCGAGGCTGCTTCCAAATCATCTGTATTAACGAGTTCTTTCCTCATAGTCTGAAGAGCCTTAGTAGTCTTTGCGGAAAGTCGTGAGTAGTCCACAAAACCTAATTCATCACGAACAGTGCCGATGCCGTGTTTAGCAGGTATCGTATACAAGGCTAGGGGCTTACGAGTACAAGAATGCATAAGATCAATATGCGGAGAGTCACGCAGTCGCAATATTCCTTTACTATCTATCGTAAACTTTGAATAGTCATGACCTATTGGGTTAACATAATTTTTATCTTCTTCTAAGGCATCGTAATAATCATTGACAGTTGATTGTAAAATTTCATCGTTAAGATTCGTGCCACCAAAGTTGGTTTCATCAGTATCTTCGATTGGATTCTGGTTATCAAAGTCATCAAAGGTACTTAGATCTAAGTCATTATGTTCAAAATTAGCCATTTTTATATTAAACATTGGGTACATGTTTTCAATATCACAATGTCTTCGCAATACGGACACAAGTTAAACCCACAACGTAGACATCGAGATCCATTAGGGGTCAAGGCAATTCGTCAGTCTGTTACTATAACAAATAACCCTAGTACCATCGATCAGAATCAAACGCTTCTGGTTCGCTTTCCTAATCTCGGTGCACACGATGTGTTAGTTCCGGGAACTGTCCGACTAGCATTTACGATTGGTTTGACTTCTACCGACGTTAACAGGGAGCCCGTTCAGAACATAGGTCGTGCAATCGTTAAGAAAATCGCCATTAAAATTAGCGGTAATGAGGTTTTGAGTATCAACGATAGCGATGTATACTATTGTTACATGGATCTCTGGAGAACAGATAAAGAGCGGGAAAACTTACAGTACCAAGGTATTTGTAATAAGAACACATTGAGACTGCGCGTAGGTGCTGAAAATGGTGTTGATACCAACGAAAAAGATAAGGCCGTTGCCGACGCATTAGGTAACCGATTCTATGTTCCCCTAGACTTTGAATTACTAGATTCCCACATGCCTTTTTATCAAGCATCCCTAGGCAATAGGTTAGAATACGAACTCACTTTTAACGACTACGGCAGAGTAATCAGATCTGCTGAAGATGCTAGCTATTCCATTGACAATATCTCGCTCGAGTACGATATGATAACGGATCCCGAATTAGCCAGACAAATTCGTAACCATTATTTGGAAAGTTTAGCCATTTTGTACGATCGCGTGCTGCGACATCGAAAGATCACGAGGGACAAAAAAGATACGATGTGGAATATCAATCTAAACGTCCCCACGAGGTCGTTGAAGGGTATTTTAATGTTGTTCGAGGACCCCTCCGATGCGTTTAAAAGAAATACCGAGAAGTTCTACAATCCCAAGATTACAAAAGTAGAATTGACTATCGAGGGCGTTCCTAATAGCCAAGGAATGCTAGCGTATCACCAGTGGGATGAGATTAAAAAACTTCCTTCTATAAAAAGTTCTCCGGAAGTTAACGCGGTCGTGAAAGATCTGTCTCTCGGAAGTGTATCGATGGGTGAATACCTCACCACGAAGTACACGCTATGGCTCGACATGCGAACAATGGATGATGACCAACTACACGGCAGTGGGAGGAGAATAGAAAATGCTAGCGAGGGTGTCACCATACAGATAACGAAGCTCCAGGAATCAGCTGGTAAATTTAACATATATTTGTACGTGATTATGGATGCGCAACTTAATATACAGAATGGGAGATTCGTGCAAGCAATCTATTAATAATCTTTTACCTAAAGATCCGCACTGCACTATCATATGCTGGCAAACGGGCTGTGGAAAAACAGCTTTTATTCTAGATATTTTAGAAAATCATTATCGGGACGTTTTCGATCATATTATTATTCTGTGCCCGACTATAAGCGTTAATAAAACATACTTATCGAGAGATTGGGTAATGAATGACGACGGGGTACACAGAGTCGATCTGGGCGATCGTTTACAAGACTGTCTCCGAGTATGTCATGAAAAATACAAAGGAGAATCAACCCTTTTCGTAATAGATGACTGCAGCGCGAGTAAAGAACTCACAAAAAAGAAGGATATGCTTTCGTATTTAGCATTCTCCGGACGGCATACTCAACATAGCGTTTGGGTACTTACTCAAAAATACAACTCTGTCCTGAAAGATCTCAGAGAGCAGACCAAATGGGTAGCACTGTTTCATTGCAAAGATCGAGATTCATTCGAGGAATGTTTACGAGAAAATGACGTCATTTATACCAAGGGTGAACGAGATAAAGTCAGAAAAGTGTTAGCAGCAACGAAGCACTGTAAACTCGTATTAAAAACCGATCAACCAGCTGCTTATGCAATTGCTTAGCAAAAATGTAGCAAAATTATAGCAAAATGTAGCAAAAATGTAGCAAAAAATATGGCGAAATTGTAGCAAATATAGCAAAATTATAGCAAAAATATGATAAGTTGAACATTAGCGGTTAATATTACATAAAATGTGGTTCGAAATCATCATTCTTTCGCAACAGTTCATTATTACAGGATGTATTGGATATGTCATATTATATTATGTTAGACTTAAATATCTCCTGAGGTATTACATTATGGAATGCGATGAACTCATCGAACAAATGCTCAAAGAATCTGATGCAGATAAATCTTTAGATAAACATAGAGAAAGACTCGCCGCTTTGGTAGCCGGTGGAAAATGTTCCCAATATTTGGGAGAAAATTATACCATCGAAAAAATTGATAACATGACCGACGAAGAGATTAACAAACTGTACGCGCGTTACGAGTCTAGACTGGGAGCTACCATGACTAAAACTATAGGGTCGTCTATATTACAACTATACACAGTCGTAGCTAGTACGTTTCTCCCCATCCCGGCAGAACATCGCATGCATTTATGCGAATCTCTAGAGAAAGACCCATTCATCGAACACGCTATAAGCTCAGTGAGCTGTGAGTTTTATCATAGATTCGGAATGTTCTTAGCTCCGTTCACCACAGCTTTAATAACGGCTAGGTATTGTCAATTTAAACATACATGTCCACTTAATAATAATGGAGACTCAACAGGTGACACCACAACAGACTGTGAACACGCAACAACAGATTGCGGAAACGCAACAGATTGCGGAAACAGAACAACAAGTGAATGAGGAACCACCACATGTGAATGTGAATGCACCACAACCACAAAAACAACCCAGAGTTACTAAGAACCCCCCAAAAATAGCTGCAGGAAGAAGGGAAGGGCTGGCGCGCAAAGCAAAATTAATAATTAATTCAAATATTAATCCGATTAAAACATGGGCACTAGTAGGAGTTGCTGGTATAGCGGCTGTATGGTTCTTTTATAAGACCGGAGAAGAGAAAACATCACCCCCGCCGCAACAACAAGTTCAATTAGAGGTTAGTCCTCATATAATGCTATAAGAAGCATGACTACTCCAGTTACAGACGGTAAAATGTTGGTAAACGCGACGTATCATTCAGCGGTGGTCACCGGCTTGGCCATTGGCTATGCCCGTATGGCTAAAATGATTACTAAAGCCACACCTCCCAAGCTAGATTTTAATGGATTTGATATAGGTATGATGGTTCTGGATATTGGATTAGCAATGGCAACGAAGGATATGCTCATCAAACAAGGACTTATCCCAGAAGACATAATGAAGTAATTAAACATTTGAATATTTTATATTATCAAATATATGGCATCAGTTGCGATGATGGTCAGTGGAGCTGTTGTTAATGCTTTAGCTTTTTCGGGGAGTAATTATTTATTTTCCAGTATGAGGGAATCAAACGCTAAGGAAGAGGAGCGTAAACCACATAACGAAGCTTTAGAACAATACCAAGCAGCTCAGTTACAATATACGCAGCAGAGAATGAAGAGATTAGACTTTATTCATGAAAAACTGATTAAGGAAGGACATTCAATTCAAACGTTTAAGGATGTCGAATCTGCCATGCACGAATACTACCTCATTTATGGGAAAAAACTCGACCCAATACCGAGACCAACAATGAGTCAGTTTTATACACCGTCAGAGGAACAAAAGAACCGCGAGGTCACATTTGTGATTATGGGATTGACTGCTGTATTGATTTTCAGCTATACAATAGCTACGCAGTGACAGCTGTGGCTAGTTAGGAGAGTCAGAGTGACAGCTAATCTATAAATCAATATCTCACCAGTGTAGCTGTGATTTGCATTTAGACAAATGATATGATAGATGTATGAATAACTGCAAGTTTACACTCATGGGGAAGACGACTCTATGTAATCGACGCTGTGTTGATATTTACTGCGGTATACACAATTATTACATCAAGCGTAGACACATAAGCTATACGTGTTCTGAATGCGGGATAGGGGTCAAAGGTCGTTATTGTTTATGTAAGAAACACGGTGCTGATAGGGTCAGGAATCAGATTATTTATGCTAGGAAGAGAGATTACATCAATGAGAGGAATAGGTTGGGGAGAATACGTATTTAGATATATGAAAAACAACCAATTAGACATTTGTCTCATTTTGCATATACCATTCAACCACAATGGTTTTTGTCAGAGAGTTGAAGGCTGTGGCAAAGCAACGTGGTCTACGTGGATATTCTCGTATGAGAAAAGCTGAATTGATTACCTTACTATGTTTTGGAATACAACAAACCCCAGACTGTTAGAGAACTCAAAGCTCGAGCGAGAAACAGTGGGCTGAGAGGTTATTCTCGAATGAGAAGAGCTGAATTGATCGCTTTACTAGATAATAATAATGATGATGATATTCAACAACAAGAATTAATATTTGTACCCATATCCGCCGGCGTTGGTAAATATCTAAGAGGTTGGAAGATGGATATTAATTCCAACATGGATGTTAACGATATTAAGCCCATCATATCGAGTAAAATTAACGAGGAGTTAGATGATTTACATAGTATGAAATACCAGCTGACGATTAAAATGTCATTGAGTAAAAGTAACACAGACGATAGCGCTGAATATACCGAACCATATTTCCAAAGCAATCAAGAAGTTACAACCGAATCCGATACTATAAATGCATCATTAGATACATCAATTCAGAGGATACAGGAAACTTTAGAACGCTGGACTAATAGAGGTTCGGGTTGGGGTGTGGATAGAATCGATAGTTTATATTTAGATATAGCAAATTACATGCCTTTCAAAGGTGGATCTTATATAGATTTACCCCTGTATTATAAGAAGAAAAAAGCCATAATTAACGTAAAAAATAAATCCGATGATTGTTTAAGAATGATGATAAGATCTGCATTGTTTCCCGTAGACAAAAATCCGGATAGACCTTCTAGACCTTCTCCCCAAAACGATGGACTCAACTTCGATGGTATAGACGAACCTACACCAATATCACAAATTGATAAGGTGGAAAAGCAAAATAATTCAGCTATAAATGTTTTCGGACATTCTAAAGGAATTGTTGTACATAGGATAAGCTCCGCTCCGGAACATATCCCCAGAATCAATTTATTTTTGATCGAAAAAGATGGAAAATATCATTATACGTGGATAAAGAGTTTAAACAGGGTGCTATACGATCAAACAAAACATAAGGGAAAGAAATATTTCTGCGAAAGATGCCTGCATGGGTACAGCAGACAAGATCTATTAGAAGCGCATAAAGAAGACTGTAGAGGTGTTGGACAGAATGCTATCAGGATCGATATGCCTAAAGAGAGAAAAAATATGTTAAAATTTGAACATTATTGTAATCAAATGCCAGTACCGTACGTAATTTACGCCGACTTCGAAGCGCTTATCAAACCCATAGAAAATACCAACCAAGATAATAATCAAGGTAGTAGTTTTACGTACAAAACTCAAGAACATATTCCTTGTGGGTTTGGATATATAGTTGTAAGGTACGATGGGAAAACAAACACTCCCGTGATTTACAGAGGTCCCGATGCAGCGGGAAAGTTCCTAGAATATTTACAAAATGAAGAGAGAATAATCAGGGAAAAATTATCGTGTAAGAAACCCATGCGTATGACGATAGATGATTGGAGGGCCCACAAGATGTCAACGAGGTGTCACGTTTGTAATAAACCCCTGGATGGGGATTCCATAAGAGACCATTGTTACGTCACGGGTAATTATCGCTCATAACAAGTGTAACTTGAAACTAAAAATGAATTCTCAAACAATACCCATCCCCGTTGTGTTTCATAACCTTAGAGGATATGATTCACATCTCATTATGCAAGCTATCTCAAAGACCAGCGACGGTTTAACGTGCATTGCTAACAATATGGAAAAATACATATCGTTCTCGTTGACTAAACCTATACATTATAGGGACAAGGATGGGAAATCTAGAATAAAGTAAAGTAATGGGCTTAGATTCATAGACTCCGTACAGTTTCTGTTATCTTCCCTGGACAATTTAGCTAATGCGAACAATCCCGATGACTTCGCGATAACAAATAAATATACCGATAAGATAACTCGTCATTTGTTGCTGAGAAAAGGTGTATATCCTTACGAATATATGGATGATTGGTCTTGATTCGCAGAAACTGAATTACCACCCCTCGAATCATTCTATAGTAACTTAACAGAAACTGCCGATTATGAACACGTTCTGACGGTCTGGGATAAATTAGGTTGTAAGAATTTAGGTGATTATCACGATCTGTACTTAAAAACCGATGTACTGTTACTCGCCGATATATTCGAGATATTTAGAAAGACGTGTTTAAAACAATACGGCTTGGACCCGGCATGGTACTATTCCAGTCCCGGACTATCGTGGGATGCATTGTTGAAGAAGACCGGTGTAGAACTAAAACTACTCACAGATTACGATATGCACTTGTTTATTGAGAAAGGATTAAGAGGGGGTATATCGATGGCAGCGAAAAGGTATTCTAAGGCTAATAATAAATTAGTGGAAGGATACGAACCGAGTAAACCCGACACGCATATTTATATCTCGACGCTAACAATTTGTACGGATGGGCTATGAGTCAACCTTTACCCACGGGTGGTTTTGAGTGGGTCCATGATATCAATGTGAATAATATCCATAATAATGATGAGAATAAAGGGTACATACTAGAAGTTGACTTGGAATATCCAAATTCCTTACATAAAGATCATAACAGTTATCCGCTAGCTCCCGAAAGATTAATGGTTAAGAAAGACTGGATGTCGGAATATCAACGCTCCTTGATGGGTAATAGTAGGTTAGCTAACGTAGAAAAACTCGTACCAAATTTGATGGATAAGACAAAGTATATAGTTCACTACAGAAATCTCCAGTTGTATCTATCGTTAGGTATGAAACTAAAGAAAATACACAGAGTTCTAAAGTTTGATCAAAGCCCTTGGATGGAGACCTATATAAGGTTGAACACAGATTTAAGAAAGATAGCCACCAGCGATTTCGAAAAGAATCTATATAAGCTCATGAATAACTCGGTATTTGGTAAAACTATGGAGAATCTAAGAAAGCGTGTTGATGTTAAATAAGTCAGATCTAATGAGGAAGAAAGACTCAGGAAACTTATAGCCAGTCCGGCTTTTAACAGAAGCAAGATATTCGATAACGACTTGCATATGCTGAAAAGTAATATAAAATTCAACAGACCGGTGTACGTCGGTATGAGTATTCTCGACTTGTCAAAACACTTAATGTATGACTTTTATTACAACGAACTTAAGAAGCAATACGGCGATAGATGCGAGGTGTTATATACCGACACAGATTCTTTGTTGATGGAAATACAAACCGAGGATGTGTATAAAGATATGGCAGAAAAAATAGATATGTACGACACGAGATATTACCCAAAAGATAATCCACTGCACAGCGTAGTAAATAAAAAGGTATTAGGTAAGATGAAGGATGAATGTGCTGGGACTCCTATAGCGGAGTATGTAGGATTAAGACCTAAGATGTATTCTATAAAAAAGTCCGATAATGGAGAGATAAGAAAAGCCAAGGGTGTTAAGAAGTATGTTGTAAAAAAGCATATCAAACACGAACAGTATAAAGAATCATTATTCAACGGTAGAACGTTCAAACACGAGATGAACTCTTTAAGAAGTTACGATCATAGGATATATGGATTAAGAATGAACAAGATATCATTATCCCCCTTAGATACAAAGAGATGGATTGATAATGATGGTGTAACTATCTATGCATATGGTTATGGTGGTAATACCGTACAAATGCCCTACCCGGTCCATCTTGAAGATAATAAAGAATAGGCTCTCCTTCTTTCGTAACCAATCGACTAATGTTATACGTCTTAAGGGACCACATGGGATCGGTTGCACGACGTAGGCCTCCTTCGAGTTCACCGGGCTGGTATAAATATCTTACCCTTACTCTATCCGGAAGTTTTCGTTCTTTGCCTCTCCTCGGTGCTGAAGATTCAGAAGTCACGGATTTCATTTTAATAGCATCGGATTGTTTCTTCCCTATTAATCTCGTCACTTCATTATTCAGCGCTGATACAACGGCTGATAATCGTGTCACCCATTCGGTTGATCTCAATCGCTCAGTTTTCATTTCGATCCCATACTGATAGCCAAACAAACGTTCCGCTAATGTCCGGTTAAATGTTTTGACGATAGCTTGACTGCGGTGGGCCTCTCTTTCACCACGGACGATTTTGACGTTGTGCTTTGTTAACAGTTTAGTTACCGATCCCATAAACTCGCGACCGGGATCTACTTGAAATAGCTTAGGCCATTTTAGTGGTCCGCATTTATATATGCGACTCAGTGCATTAGCTACTTCTGTTGAATCTTTCGAGGTTAATGGCTCAGCCTCTTTGTATCGACTAGCCACATCCACTACTGTTAAAGCGTATTTATACGTTTTGCGTTTTACCTTATCGTGAGGAAGAAACAACAGGTCTGCCTGATGAACTTCATTCGTCGTAAAAATATCAAATTTCTTCCTCGCGGTGCCGGTAAATATATTTGCCACAACTCTTGTTTCTTTAACCAATCCTTGGCCACATCTTTAGATACCTTAGCCGCGGTTGCTAATTTTTTTATTGCTCCTATACCTTTTCAATATCCTCGTGGGCTATAGTAAATTTTATCCATCATTAATTAATATTGATGTTTCATTTAATACAAATCCGCCTCCAGTGGAAGTGAGCCAGAACCATCATTACTTATAAAAAATTATATCATAGACTCCAGGTGGTGGTGAGCTGGAGTCAATTTAGTTTAATCTCATGACTATCGTTGAATCGCATAGTCATTTACACATAAAAAATGCTACCTGTAGTAGCAGTATAGGTATATGAATCCGGCTCCAGTGGAAGTGAGCCAGAACCCCCATTACCTATACTACTGCATTTTTTCACATAGTTTAGTTTCACGCACGGCGTTTTATGTTGTGCTATGCATTTTACCTACGTGTTATTTGGTATCTGTTCGTTTAAAAAAGGGCAGATAGAAATGGTAATACTCCTATCTTGACGAGGGCCACGTTTGCTCATGAACACTGGTAAGTAACTTTTAGGTGATTGATAAGGGTGCTCAAGTCGGTCCTATATGGATTGAAAACCTTCCCCGTGACATGTATTTCATAACCGAGGGCGAGGTGCACGTAACAAAGGCTCGGTGAACGTATTTCACGTGCATCTCGCACGTTTAAGTGAGTGAGTGACTTGTATTTAACGCCGCTTTTAACAGTATTCCAGTTATATCGCGGCGTGTCAGCTTAATGTGGGAGGAAAGCCCGAAGTGATGCAGGTCTCAGACGTTTACCACTTCAGTCAAACCCACGAGCACGGGTGTGGTGCTGACAAACCTAGAAACATAATCGCGGCGAACCGGGATTCGAACCCACAATCATAGGTTTCTGGAGTGTCCACGGTACGCAACTCTGTACAGCGAATCGCGGCGCATTAGGCGACTGGGCCATCCGTGCCCCCTCTCACATTTGAAGCAAGAGTTCTTGAGGTGCCAGATTTTTGAATGAATGGTAGCCATGGTGTAAATAAACTGAAGGCCAAAAGAAACGTTACTATAGTTTTAAACCACTCTAGGTTTAATACCACCAAGATAGATGATTGGTATGACAGTTGCCCGAATTGAGATGGGGTAGCAAAAACAAGCCTTCAACATAATGGCCAAAGGGCACATACTCTAAAATAACTGAAGTTCAATAACTCGTCACGTTAATATCGTGTATGACCACGCCCTGCTACAAGACACGTAAAAACTCTCACGTAAAAAAAAGTCAGTCGTCTGATGACGTCACGAGGGATACGTCGCCATTCTACCTTGGTGTTTTTTTATCCGTGTGAGAGTCCAACATAGCGTCCCTATCATCTATATACCCTTATTGTACGTGTAGTTTCGGCTGACTGGGGGCATTGGTTTTCACTTTGTCGCATTGTCTACAAAACAAACGTGCCGTGGACGGGAATCACTTTCTGTAAACAGCCTTGTTGTGTTTGGACGGTGTGTTTTGCATTGATTTAGTTTTAACTTGTGTTTTTATATTTTTGCAATTTCACTTTGAAAGACGTGTTGGTAACGCGTTTTTTGGATTTCGGTTCAGGCCAGGCCATTTTGATTTGTTAAAATGGCCAGTAAAAGGGGTCTAACTGATATTTTCAACGTTTAAACATCGGATCCGTGTGGTCTAACTCTATACTTAAGATGTCACTGTAAATCATTGTATGTCATATCTCACCTGTATAGTTTATGTCAGTCATTGTTTACATTGTTTGCAAAATTTATTTAGCAACTGTCAACAGGGAGCGCAGAATGATCAAGAAACGAGCATTTATTAATGTGTAGTAAAACCTACTACAAGCTTAGTAATATGCTATTGCAGTGATGAGAAGAATATTGCTAAATATCACTTAATGAGTATAACTAACTGGTGATACCGGTAGTTTTTTGAAAGATGGATGGTGATCGCTACTAATTAAAATAAATTGTACTTATCTATAATAATCCTCCTACTTGTCTAATCAGCAAAAATTTACTAACTGGTTGGTAAAGTCAAGTAATATGTTAGTGTCTGGGTGGATATTGAATTTCATTAAGTTAGTAAGTTTTACAAACTTTACGAGTAAAACTGTGGAGAAAAGTACCTCCTTGGATATTCAGTGAATAAACCGAAGATGCTCACAGTTCCCTCCTCTCTGTATTCATACATTAATTTTGTAACTGTTGTTATTATTATCTAAAAAATGTAAGATTTAAGTTTAAACACCTTCCTGAGGCAAGAAAGCTAACTGACTGTAAAAGTCCAGTTTCCACCTTGCCGAACTAGGCTGGTATTATGGAGTTACAGTTTGGCTGGACTAACGAGTCTATGCATAGTTCAATCAAAATCGCGCACCGAAATCGAAATCCGGTTCGTAAACTGTCGTGCAGATTTCGATCGATTGCAGGATTTTCATGTTTCTAATCAAGGTGCTTACGTGATTTGATGCATTTCGTGATGTAAGATGCGTTTTATCACAATATAGATCTTGATTATCGATAAGATCGTCCTGACTGGGCGCCACCATTTTTGTGTGAAGCAAACGCAAGTGATGGAATCTGATTGTTCAGTAGGAGAGGCTTAAAAGGGACATAACTGGTAATAGCCACTGGAGGCGCTACGATCGATCCCAGTAAATCCAGCCTAGTTCGGCAAGGGTGGAAACTTGACTTTTTAAGTCAGTTCAGTCTCTTGCCTCGGGAAGATGAGTTTAAACAGCACTGCGATATTGTAGCGCTCTATCTAATATGTACTACTCAGTTCAAAATGGCTGAGGGGGCACGGGTGGCCCAGTCGTCTAAGGCGCCGCGATTCGCTGTGCAGAGTTGCGTCCCTTGGGCACCAGAAACCTATGATTGTGGGTTCGAATCCCGGTTCGCCCCAATTATGTTTCTAGGTTTGTCAGCACCATTTTACCGAAATGGTAAACGTCTGAGACCTGCATCACTTCGAGCTTTCCTCTAACATTAATCTGACACGCCGTGATATAACTGGACAACTGTTAAAAACGGCTTTAAACCCAACTCACTCACTCACTCGAAATGGCTGACGTTAATGAAACGTTTAATTCTTAAGCACTATCCAGTGATGCTTCATGTGTATTGCATCGTGGGATCCTCCAGTTTATATGACTATAAAGTACAAAACCAATAATATTTTATTATATTTCAACATCAGCGACTGTATTCTCATGATGAGAAACCGGTTCCTGGAGATGACACAACTACTTCAAGCAATGCTGCACATAAAATGTCATATGGGTAGATGTACTGTGTCCGAGTGGGGTATTCATGTTCATCTGCGGCGTGGTATCTTAGTGGGCTAGCACACACACACACACACACACACACACACACACACACACACACACACACACACGTCGCTACATGAGAGCAATAATTTTGGAAGCGACGATAAACCCCATTCCACCTCACCTCACCTTGCTGAACATCAGGGTTTCTCCGTAGTGAAATGATGCTGTGATAATACACGTAATAAGGACATACATATTATCAAGTAACACAAGAGCATGTGTGCCGGATACTGGGCGTATACAGCTATGTTCCAAATCTATTCATCTTTTAGTTCAAGGTAAGACCCGTTTTATAACAATATTGCCTCGGGGAAACGTCGCCCGAGTGAGAGGTAGACCCGTGAAAATCAACTTTGTTGATGCATGTCATCGTATCCCAATTGCGTAGGTCGATACTCATGATGTCAAGCACTGGGTTGTCTGATCCGGGCTCGATTATTTACAGACCACCGTCATATAGCTGGAATATTGCCGAGTGCTGCGTTAAACAACAACCAAATACACAAACAGTAAGGGCAATGGTGAAACTTTGATATAAGCTGTGGACACTCTTGCCTAGTTGACAAAAGGAACGTGCTACAAGTAATACTGACGAGTAGTTTGGAATTAGGGGATAATCAGATTGTTACTGGCTTATTTCCATTTATCACCAGGCGTCTCTCGACCAATATCAAATCCTTTGTCACATACTGGAGTCTGCGGAGATACCTGGCATGACATAGATTTTATTTACAGATACCTCCACAGTGTGATCCTGTTAGTGACAAGGTGGACAATAACGGTATAGTTCAGGTATATATACATGCATCATTACTAGAAGTAACATATTGCCCACCATGTGATTATGCTGCAGGCTTCATGCTCCGGTAAAAGACACAGCTTTCGTAGTTTCTACATAAGTCGTAAACAATGCACAAACAATGCATAAACTACGGTTATAACGAACACGCTTATAACGAACTGACGGATATAACGAACTTCCTTTTTTGTCCCGACTATGTGCTGTAGTTATGCTGTATATATGCAAATAACGAACCACGGCTACAACGAACTAAAGTTCGTTATAACCGTAGTTTACTGTAGTGAGTAAGTGAGTGAGTATGGTTTTACGCCGCTTTTTGCAATATTCCAGCTATATCACACCAGAAATGGGCTTCACATATTGTACCCATGTCGAGAATCGAACCCGGATTTTCAGCGTGAGGTGCGAACGCTTTAACCACTAGGCTACCCGACCGCCCCTGATCAGTAAGAAATTCAAAATGGACAAAACATTTAGCATTTCTTGTCACAGGGATAGAATAGGTATTCAGCTTGATTTATAGTCGACTATGCTTGTCGTAAAAGGCGACAAACGGGATAACTTTTGATAAATCGGAAACTCCGAATGTTTGCTGCATACATTACACAACCCATGCTTTTCGTAAAAGGCGACTAACGAGATCGGGTGGTCAGACTCGCTGACTTGGTTGATGCATGTCATCGTATCCCAAATGCGTAGATCGATGCTCATGATGGCAATCACTGGATAGTCTGGTACAGACTTGATTATTTACAGACCCCCGTCATATAGCTGGAATATTGCTTAGTGCACCGATAAACAACAAACAAACAAACAAAAACATCTACATACACAGAGCCAATGTCTCGGTCATCGTGACCTGACCAAGTTGACATTTCCACCCGCGAGTGCTGGCAGGTCACGCGATGAGATAAATCTATCACGTGACTAGATGGTAATCCTTATAATCTCCATGTATTGATATGTGACAGTTGGGACCTCAATCGATAGTTCGATATATGCGTATTGATCATTAGCCGTCAGAGGACAATATATCCAGGTGTTGGATCGGGCTTTACATTTCCTTTTTTAGCCTGCCCCATCTTCAAGGATACCAGGTGATAAAGAATAAAACAGATTACTCAAGGTCTAACTTGTGATTGAAAACACTACGATGTACATACATATTAGTATACATCTTAATTTACATATTACAAGGGATAAATATTTTAAAGTTTTATCTTTATAGGATCTTTTTGACGAAAAATGTATTTTCTTATTGTTTATATTTAAGAATTTTTTTATTGATACTTATATATAAATGAATGACCTTAAACAATTGGCAGGATGAACTAGTATCTGAGATTATCACTGATAGTATCCTCGAAGGGGGTTAAAGTGGTGTAAAATATTTGTCCCCCTGAAGGGTATTTAAGAATGCGCCATACCTAGTAGTTTTAGTACCTGCCACGTGTTTACTTTTAGTATATAACTTTATCTATTTAATACAACCGCCAGCGACTATGTTATGATGTAAATCCTGCTGGGAAACTGCAGGTAGCAGAGGTACTCCAATATCCTTGCAATGGTTACCGACTTTGGTTTCTTGCGATCTACGGCCCGTTTATAAAATGTATTGTCATGTACAGTGATATCGTTTTAATGGTTGCATACACGTTTAAAAATACACATTTGTGACAGTCTTTTTGTTATAGTGTCCTTTATCGACAGGTGATATAAAGTCTGAATGTATTTATTATTAATGTAAAACTTGTCCCTATATGGCTGAAAGTGTACCAATGTGACTTTAAATTTCAACTCATTCACTCTTGAATGGCACGTTTTGTAACTACAATGTATTACGACTTCAAATCTGTGCTACATTACACCAAGTATTGGGGACCAGGTAGAATCGTGTGGCGCCATAACCCATGGCGTCATGACATGAATCGACCCATGCTTGCGGTAAAAGACGACTGTGCTTGTCGTTAGAGGCGACCAACGGGATCGGGTGGTCAGGCTCGCTGACTTGACTGACGCATGTCATGGTATCCCAAATGCGTGGATCGATGCTCATGATATCAATAACTGGATTGTCTGGTCCAGACTCGATTGTTTTCAGACCGCCGTCATTTTGCTGGAATATTGCTGATTGTGGCGTTAAACAACAAACCAACAAACATAACATCAATCAGCTGGCTGTGCGTGTTGCTGCCGTCTTGTAGCTTGAAAATTACTGATTACAGTGTCAAACATCAAACAAAATCACAACAAACAAACCATAAATTACTTACGATATCCTGCAATCTTTGCGTAGTTCCCGTCCAGATTTGCATATCCCAGCGTCGCGTGTATTCAATAAGTGGAGCTCCGTTCCCCATAGCGATGTCAGAGCAACGAGGACTGGAAGCAGCGCGTTCATCTTCTAGTGACTACAGATGCCACGGTACAGTTGGCAAAAAGGGACGCCGAACATCTGAATTCTAATAACACAACACGATTTATAGGCTATTGTGATCACGTGGCATATCGATGGATAACACGCTGCTATACCCTCGTTTTCATGTTGTGTAGGGCCAATTGAATGACTACAACGAGCGAGACCAGCACAACGTATTAGTTGCATCGCTGGTTAAACAAAATTTTGCCTAAGGAAGGTGTTATTCGTATCAAAGCTTTATCAGATGAAAACGGCGCCTGACCTGAGTTTGACTTCATGAAAGGAATATGTTCATGTAAATTATATGTTTATTCCAATGAGGAAGATGTTCAAGAAAAAATATTTGCAAAGACCTATGGAAACATCTTCATAGGAAACATTTACCCTTCAATTAGAAAAGCGTTTGCACGGTATTGCCCCCTTTTACACTCAGCCTGCTCAGCCAAGCTTAAAGTGTTTGTGTGTAGGGCGTCTTAAAGGACGTTCGTGAGCGTACCTCTACAAACACTTCATGTGGCATTGTGTGGTAATGATGAAAACGACCGTGATAGCCGTGAGTGCATTATGAAGTCAGTAAACCAATTAAAACATACCGGAGTCAAACGGGCGTTACGGGATGCATGTAACACATTTCAAGAACTATGTGACATGACGAGAGCAAGGTTGGAGAGAAGAGAGTGAGTTAAACCTTTACGTCACATCGGCAATATTTCAGCCATATCGTGACGATGGAGAGAAGAGAGAGAGAGAGAAGAGAAGAGAGAAGAAAAGAGAAATAAGAGAAGAGAGAGAAGAGAAGAGAGAGAGAGGGGGAAAGAGAGAGAAGAGAAGAGAGAGAAGAGAAGATTTCACACACACACACACACAAAAAAAACAAACAACAAACAACAAAACACACACACACAAAAAAACACACACAAACACACACACACGTTCATCGAATCACTTTCATAAGCCCTATGGTTAATTGTTTAAGAAGTTATAAATATCGGCTATCCCGAACTACCTTAGAAATCATTTATTTTACTCATTTTTGATTATTGTTGTCATATTTGGGACAACTGTGCTTATGAGCAAGCTATTATTGGAAAAGTTAAACTTAGATGCTCTTAGAACCATATGTGGCGCTGTCCGAGGTACGAGTCATCAGGAGGTTTACAATGAAACAAATTGTACGTCATTAAAAGACAGAAGATGCAATTAAAAATTGTTAATGTTTTAGAAAATGAATAATCATTTCTCCCCTGAATATCTTTGTAGGCTTACTCCTAATACAGTTTCGGAAAACACAAATTATAACGTAAGGGATAAAAGTAATCTTCAAACAGAGAAGCGTAAAACAAAAGTTTATGTAGATTCATTTATACCGGCTACAACACACAACTTTGGAATATGTTTCCAGAACCGTCACACAGTTTAGGAATTTGCTTCACGTCAAGGAGATTTCAATTATGGAAACAGGGGTTATGTCAATTTATTCACACTCGCCTCAGGCTTGACAGCGATTTTAACGTAGATCGGGCTGATAGATGTATTTTGGATACTAAAACTTGTTCCTGTGGATGCTTTACACTTCCTTTTTTAATGTGTACAAATTACTATGTTCTTCGAAATGAAAAGTATTTTACCAAAATGGTTATTCTGTTATTCAAACAGTCCTATGCGGAAATTCGCATTTGAGTAAGGAAGAGCGAATCCAAACATTAGATTCTATTCAAAACTTCATATAAAAAAATGGCAGATTTTCAATTCAGTAAATGAATTGTTTAATATAAACTCCAAATATATTTATTGTATATACACATCTAGTTTGGCATCTGCGATTCATTTGTAACAGTTACATCTAACCTTCATTGATGTATTTATTGTATCATGGCTTATGTGATATGGAGCGGTATTAACATAAGTGCTTCGCTTGTTTACCAATCCATTTTCACATTTGTTGTAAAAATAAAAATGTTTGAATTATATAATCTCTTTGGAGACGTTATATCATACCTTGAGAAGGGGAAGGGCCGGTCGTCCATATGTGACGTCACGTGAAAAAAACCCAATCATATTAGGTTGGTGCGTCTACGGAATCCATAGCAATCTTCCACATCAACAGCTATGGCAATTCCTGGGTTGAGACCAATTAGTGGCAGAACCATACACATCCGGTTGAGGGAATACAAGATCCGGCCCCGACATACGCCAAATTTTGCTTCCACGTAACAGTCAAACACGCCTAGCTTAGTCGACACAACACCTTAGGTACAGAAGACAACACTGGGGCAGTGTACTGATCACAGACTCCGGGTTTCAGGTAAACAGCTCTAAATTTCGTGCAAGGGTCTACAGGCGTCAGGGAAAATGTTTTAGCGATGTTTGCGTTCTCAACGTGATCTGTGGATGGACGTGGAATGGTATGGGGTGGCATTAAAACTCATTGGGGAGCACAACTCATCGTTGTTAATGGCAATTTGAAAGGTGTACGCTACAGGGACGACACCCTTCGTGATCATGTTCTACCCTTCTGCAAATACAAGACGTAACGTCACCTTGCAGCAGGATAATGCACACCCACACACTGAGAACAAATGTTTAGTGGATTCTACTAACTTTATTAGTAACAGAGGCCAGGAGGTTAGTAAACAACTAATTTACTATCTTGCCTGGTAGGTTGCACCAAGATGCTGAAGATTAGTAAATGTCACTTATATTAGTATTACTTACCTCCTAAACCACACTGTAGACATGTTTAGGAACGTGTTTCAGTCCTACACGGTATGCACATTTGGTTTGTTCTATCTAAACACGTTTAGGGTCTAAACGGATAAAATGAGATATTGCCTCATAGCCTAAACACCACATAAACACCATATTCCCATGAACCAACCATGTTTTAGAATTTTTACACCTCTAAACGTGTTTAGAATTGTAACACCTTTCCACATGTTTTGAATTTAAACATGTTTGATAATGTGCATATCATCAGGTTATAAGTCAAACCTGGATTAGAGGTATATTATATACTGAAATTAGATGTATAAATCAGATTCACGGGCACTTGAAAAACACATATACCACTAGGACTTACATCGACTCTGGTACAATATTAAAATAAACATGTACAAATCTAATGGTGACTAGAAAAACTGACACCTGTGACGACAATAGTCTACGAATCACAGGAGCGTGACGGACAACAAATCATAAGGTTGCAGGATCGAATCTAACGAGATTACAATCAATGTGTTGTTGGTGGATATCTAATAGCATTTCTCGCATACAGGAAGTTGACAATGAAATTATACCCGATTACCACTAAACTTCTGTAGGTATATAACCTTTCATTCCTCCTTAAAGAAGAGTACAAAAAAGCAGAAAATAATAGATGAACATTTATCAGAACAACATATTATTTTGCATTAAATATGCAGAATTGTAATGCTGACATATTGAGAGTTAGTTGAACACCATTTTAAACATTGGCTTGACATATTTAACACACACTCTTGCAAAGTCATCAGCATCTTTGTCACATAGTCTGTAATCTGTTCTGCAAGACAACAGGCATTCAGTGAGCTTTGCTGAGTCCATACCATGCAGGTAGCAGCTAAAGTCAACATCACCGATATTGATCAACTCCATCCAGAGTTGATCCCGAATATCACACGTACATTCACACTCAACAAGTGCATGTGTCACTGGATCACGATACACAAGACCACATTTGTGGCACAGTCCTGTATCACACATGTCCTTTGCGGTGGCACACGTCCTTATCACAAAGTTAGAGTTCAGTCTCAGAGTTGGGTCGTCTAAGGAGATCTGCCAGGCTGGATGGACATCATATAGTCGATGGATTCGACTAAACATCTGGAGTTCTGGATCAGCAGCAAGTCCCTGCCTCCAGGCTGAGACGTGGTGAGATTTTAGTGCTTTACTCACTAATCGTTTCCATCTCTGTTTCCCTATGAAGATACCATCCCGCAGGAAGGACAGCAGAGGATCCACGAGATTGTATTTGGATAACAATGACGATCTGGATGACGTCTGGAACAAATCCTGATGATGAGGTTGTCAGTTGGTGAATGTAACACATCAGTCTGGTCATTAACAGCTGATGAGGCAGGAACTTCGGGTTCATGTTGATGATGCGCTCCAGGAAATACAACTTTCTTTGATCTATATGGTATTCTATGGGTAGAACACCAAGAAGACTCAAGCAGACATCAGTACGGGTCAGTTGCGACAGGTCTTGGATAGATTTTATGACATATCTGAACGACCTCTCCAGCATCAGCATCTCTGCCTTTGATAGATTTGACCACAGTTCTGATCCATACAGAGTCCGTGGGAGGTACATATTATTTACCACAATCAAGCTGGTTATAGGATTCAGGAACCTAGGATGAAAACCTATGTACAAGAGGTACAACTTCCCCGACAACACACCACCTTGTCTTATTCCCTGTTTCATGGATACGGGTCTAGACCACATTGAGTCCACACACACACGGCTAATTATCCCTGTGTACATGTTGTCAAGCACTAGCCATAGAGACCCCTTGATTCCGAACTCGAATATCTTGTACTTAAGACCACCATGCCACACCGTGCCAAATGCCTTACACGTATCTAAGAAGGCAACATGGACACCTTCATTCTGCTCATTATAGTGGTGGATGGTCTCATGTAAGTTGAATGATGTGTGAAGGGCAGACAATCCGATCTGGTACGCCATTTGTTGAGGGTCGGGAAAATTGTCAGACTGATCTAAACCTTTCAACCTTGGTAATAGCAGCATTTCAAAGACCTTGCTCAGTACAGGCGACAGGGATATACCCCGATAGGAGTTCGGATCCTTCTTTGATTTATTCCCACCTTTGAACAGAGGGACGATTATGTTTCCCCGCCAGGCTGCAGGGATATATCCAGTTTCTAGGATGATGTTGAACAAGGATGAAAAATGAAACATCAGGGTCTTCCCACCATATTTGATATGTTTGTACACAATAGAGTCGGCTCCACCAGCTTTATTGTTCTTCAACTTCGCACAGCACGTTGTAACGTCTGATAAGGTTATCGTTGGTGGCGATATCTCGAATTCTGTTTTACACTGATTCCTGCCCTCATTCACAATAGACTCTATTTTCTCAAAGAATGATGCGTTGTAGTTTTCATTGCTAACAGAAGAGTATACGTGTTCAAAGTGATTTGCCCAAGCGTCTAGTATTGATTCAGGTTCACATTGTACATATCCGTTAGATATAATGGGGCTGAGGTTTGATTTTGATGTACTCGTTGAAGATAGCACTCTGTTCCAGAATGTTTTTATATTCATTTCATGAGACTGTTCCAGGTCATGGAATGTCTGTGTCACGTGCTGTTTACTAGCTATTCGCATCTGTGCCCAGAACTCTGATTGTGAAGCTTTATATTCTCTATACGTTGGATGATCATTACCTCTTCGTCGACCTCCTTCTAGCCATAGATAGCGCTTAACTGACATTGCGGCGTGAAGATCATCCAGTACATCATTCCAGTAGGGCTTCAGGTATGATTTGAATGATTTTGTTGGCAGGGTGTCCTTGCTTGCGCGCAATATAGCATCAACTATTTGTATGTAGTACTCTTCTACAATGACGATTTTCTCAATTGTTGTCGGAGGTCGAACAGCCAAAAGAAGATGTGACACAGCATAGGTATAGTCAGTTATCTTCCCTTGTTTTCTCGCTTTTTCCCAGGAGACAGGTGGCTGAGTCTGCACATTCCACTCTGGCATGGGTGCTGCTAACTCTAGTGTGCAGAGAACAGGGTTATGGTCAGATACATTGAAGCATACGTCATCAAGAACACTTGGAGAGATGACATCACACATTAAAGATATGATCGATCATGGTTTTTGGTCCGCCTTGATGTGAACAAAACGTCCATTGTGGACCAGCACATGATTCGAGGGTATTCTCTGATGTAAGACCTGTCCTTTTCAAAAGGTCACTCATGCGCCTTATTATCACCTCGCCTAGATCGGATTTTGAAGCGTAGAGATCGTCCAAATCGTCCAGGCACCAGAAGAAAAGTTCATTTGATCTCGTTACTGCTGGGAGATATACACTGAAGACATACATCGGCTTGCAACCTGGAACATGTAACGCCACCCCAATCAGAAAGTCATAACCCGTGTCAATTTCATGACAGAAAGAACTTAGTCTGTTTGATATCAGTAGGGCAACTCCCCCTCGGGATGCGAATAGATGACGAGTCTTGACCAGACAATCCAGTGATTGACATCTTAAACATCGATCCACGCCATTCGGATCGATGACATGCATCAATCAAGTCAGTGAGCCTGACTACACGAACCCGTTAGTCGCCTCTTACGACAAGCGTAGTCGCCTTTTACGTCAAGCATGGGCCGCTGAAGACCTATTCTACCCCGGATCTTCACGGGACCAGAACAAGCCTGTAACTCTAGCTCAGTTGCGCCAATCTTTGATAGACATCAGGAACAACATCCCCAAGGCTGTTTGCAATCACCTAGTGACTTCAATGCTCACCTACTGCCTTGCCTATTTACAACTTCTTTAAGGATGTTTTTAAAAATGTACAGATTTTAAAAATATATTTACCCGTATCTAAATAATGATGACTCCCTCAACAGAATCCGACCTCGGCAATGTCGGGCAAGTAAAATTTATGCACAGGTGGGGTATTTCCCACATATTCTCACAATCCTCGCGTCGATTATCTGTACCTTTCCTCCCAGTACCGACTGTCATATCCCTCCCGCTGTGGGATGCTATCGTTCGGCCATCGCGTTTATCTGCGTTGCCCAGCTACATCTATGGGGAACACCTCACTAGACACTTCCCTCTCAAAAAATATACGTCCAATATAGGACGTCATCAAGTTGCGAGGGCATGTTCGAATCTCCAGAAATGACTCCATGATAGAACAACGTTTTGTCTTGATATACACCCCACTTCGTTCTTCATTCATCATTGCGATTTAACGCGTAGCTATCTAATATTGTTTCTTAAAACATACATCAAGTAAAATTTCTACTTTGTGGATAAATATACAACATAATAAACCCAAGTTGAGTATATAAACATACTGCAGTTTTCTTTTATGCTCGTAATACATTAGGGATCTAAATCTCCAGTCAAAATATGGATGTACACAGGACTGATGATTAAGAATGTTGATAGGGAATGAAAGCTCTGCTGTGCTGGACCTTGTAGCCTTGAAGTAGTAGCCTTGTAGTAGTAGCCTTGAAGTCGTAGCCTTGTAGTCAAAACGTTCGCTCGTCACGCCGAAGGCCCGGGTTCGATTCCCCGCATTCTGGTGTCCCCGCCGTGATATTGCTGGAATATTGCAAATGGCGGGGTAAAACCATACTCACTCACTCTAGTTTGTTGTTCATAAATTCTCAAAAGACCTGTTGAGAGATATTTGGACAATGGAATGTGTTACGATTCAGTAGAGAAACACACAGGCGATTCAGAAAACAACAAACAATAAAAGCACATCTTGAGCAAATTTGCATGTTTTAGCCAAGCGTGATGCTAGACACATACCCGCGAGCGAAGATCCAACTGATATTACAACAGTAATAATGCTAACATTATGCAATGCACCTGTTGATAAATATTTATCACTTAGTGGGACCTCCCGTGAATATTTGAGTAAGTATGTCCCAAGCACTAGGCAGATGTTCCCTGGTCTCGGTTCTCGGCTGCCTGGTGTCTCCAGAAGCGATATGTTCCTCTTTATAAGGAAGTTGACATCCATATATTTTCTTCCTTATGTGTAGCACTTCGAAACGCCTTTCAAAGACTTACAAAAAGATTGTTTGAGCGGAACAGCGTTTAAGATCGATGAGATGAAAAACATACACCGAGATTAATTGCTGATGGTATTCCTTATCGTAAATATCACACATGAGACATGAAAACTATATGACTCAGACAAACGCATTATCGACACAAACCTATGCCATCATAAGTCATGTATCCCGAGGACGTGCAGCGCTTACGATATTCCTTAGTTTTTCACAAATAGTTCCATTAATCACACAATCACGAGACGAAAGTTGGTTATTATCGAAAAATAATAATTGACCTAACTAAAAATACAAGTTTTGTTTAATTTCATGTCCGAATAAAAAATTGTTTCTCTATTGTTATCATGTAAGCCTGTGACCGTTGACACGGCATTGTAGTGGACATAAAGTGTGTCAAACATGCTTGCTGCATGTATGACCCAAGGTCACCTTTATATCCATGGCGACGATGAGGGAACATCTCAAAAACATGTAAATAGTTAAAATGAGTTCTGAAATGAAATGTGATTAAAAGACCCACAGTGTAAGAGGTGAGGTGAAATGGGGTTTAACGTCGCGTCCAAGATTATTGCACTTATATAGTGACGTGCATGTACGTGTGTGTGTTTGTGTGGCTGCTTGTACTAGTCCGGACTGATGCCGATTTATAGTGCTAGCACACTGAGATACCATGCCGCAGTTTAACATGAATACCCCACTCAGACACAGTATACTGACTCCGAGCCGACCAGTCCTTGTTTTAGCCAGACAGGGTAACAACAAGTACCATCTTTTAACGTTTTTTGGTATGACGCGGTCGGGGATCGAACCCCGGACCTTCCGCTCTTCGGGCGGACGCTCTACCACTAGACCACGGAGGCGGTCCACAGTGTAAGAAAACTTGATATTATACTAGAATTGTGTATTGAAACAATGTCAGAGTAGCTGAAATCAGATGAGCAGTTGTCGGAAAATCCGTGTTTAATGTCTGTGTCATCATAGTATATAACGTAGTAACGATAGGTCGAATGACATCTCAAAATACACGCTTGTCACAACTGTCAAGTTATTCTTTCTTCTTGGCATTTGAGATGGCCCCTTGTGGTTCGTCATCTGCACGTTTAAACGCTTATCAGGGGAGATCATTCGGAATAAAGTCCTTCGAGATTTAAACAATGTTTTGTTCTAATTCGCTTCGCTCAAACGAATCTAAACTATTAACCATGTACAACATACGCATCTCAAGGATTATGCCCACTTCAGCTTACAGCAAGCGGGTTTATTAACAATCACAAATAAACACACTCGTCACACCCGTAAACATTCCTTTAAGTCAATCCACGAATCTGCAAAAACACATCCTTTATCAGTAACTTGAAATATACAATTCCAAACTAAAAATGTGACCAAAGCAAACAATACAACTTGAAAGTTTTGCAATTGTTATTATTCAGAAATGTTTCAAATTATAACCATAATATACTTATTTTAAATGAATCTTCATCTGTTGCTGCCTTTTCTTCCGTTTCCCTTGGCTCAGTTTTGTGTCCCAGCTGTTAGTTTACCAGCAACTACCCATATGACACCAAATATGCCATATCATTCAGATAAAAGGATCTGTTATGCGGCTCAAACTTTGCCCATCGGCGAAACACTTGCATGCTTCGTGAACACATATCCTTGAGACAATATTGAGTAAGGTTTAAAATCTGCTCGCCTGTGTAATGCAAAGACCTCGAATGGTTCAACACAGTGAACACCACACGGCAATGTACCACGCCCCGACAGGCAAACCCTAACCGTATTTAACCCATAATAAATTAATTTCTCTTCGCGAAACAACGACGAGATATCAAGAGTGTTTCTCGTTTTGATTAACTTAAAAACTTATACACGATTTACCGTTATTCTTTGACAACATATCCCGTTACACAAGATGTCTCGCCTTTACCGTTACTTTTGGTACAGAGGTGTAAGGTGACCTGGGGTCATGCATGCAACAGGCATCTATAACACACAGCATAGTCATTGTTGTGAGACGTTATAGTCTATTCCTTACTCCCACTACAAGGTCATGTCAACGGTCACAAAATTACATGATAACAATGTAGAAAATATATTTTGATTACAAGCATGTTTAAGGATTTGGGGCCAAAGTAGAATGTTTTCTGAATGCAAAATTTACAAAACAATTTATATTTACAAAATGCTGTCTTACATGGGAACAACTCTAATATCTCTTAATTCAGAACATACTGGCGTGCAAAAATTCTATACATGTATCAAGTATTGAGAAAAACAAATTGTCACTTTGTCAGACTTTAATCGATATATTTCGGATAGAGAAAATCAATTGCATACAGCTACAATACAATAAGATAGTTTGACAGAAAATGAAAAAAATGGCAAACGAACTGTCTAGTTTAATGTCTCTCTATTTTGAGTATGAACAATTCCCACTAATGTGCTGTAAGGATTTAGCTTCTCACTCAATTAATGATGACCCAATAAGCATGGCAAGTGTAGCCTGTTAACATTATACTGTACCCCTGCATCCTGACTACCCAACTAAAATTTGCTGTCTGCTCTATCGGTATGTAACCTGCACCTCATAAGTATAATATTGCATGTCATGTTACTTTATATGAAAATATGAACATCATATACTGAATTGAATAAAAAAATATTTTTTTAAAAAAAAAGAAAATATTTTAAATTGGACATGAAATATTACATAACAGGTGTTTATAGTTAGGTCAAGATCGTTATTTGATTATTACCAACTTTCGTGATTGAGTGTTTACTTGACAATAATTGTGAAAAACCGGGTGTCGAGATTCTGGTTGACGGACTCCTTGAAGGAACTCAGGGATAACCTTTACAGATTTGAAGAAAAAGATAAAGCATAAATTAAAAATAACAACATGCTACGGTAAACAAAAGTTCTGGTAAACCATTTCAGATCTCAATCCAGAATATGTATGTGGATTTGGGATTGCTGTTAAATGACCAGAGTGAGTGAGTGAGTATGGTTTTACGCCGTATTTAGCAATATTCCAGCAATATCACAGCGGGGGACACCAGAAATGGGCTTGACACATTGTACCCATGTTGGGAATCGAACCCGGGACTTCGGCGTGACGAGCAAACGCTTTAACCACTAAGCTACCCGACCGCCACTTAAAGGACCAGAAGGAAAGATAAAGATTAAGTTCCTGCTATAGTTTCCTGTGATCCTGGCATAACGAAATCCCGACTGACCTATTTTGACTGTTTCTGACTTTAAAAACCTCTGTCTAAAGTATTGTTCTTTGTACTTTTGATATATGAGGTTTCATAAAAGACTATTCAACAATCCGTATTCTACCCCGAAGTGAAAAATACCAGTTAGTTTGTGGATGAACCATGCAGACTAGGAGACTAGTGGGTCACTGGTCACCATGCTGTCCATTCGCCTGGCAGAGTTGCGTCCCCTGGGCGTGTCAGAAACCTATGATCGTGGTTAAGTATTCAGAGCATTTTGTTCTGTATATTTTGAAAAGAAAACTATCTCAAGCGACACAAACATATTGCATGTATTTCAAAGAGTAGGGACATCAAAGAGCTGGCGTTTGTTTACCTAGACGTTTTGATCTAAATAGCTTTGTCAAAATGGCTGTGTACCGAAAACACACAGATAGGTCGTTATCGGCATGCAGAGCATGTCGGTGTGACGTTGAAGTTCACAAATGCTCTCGTGTGAGGGTAAGAGAATGTGTATATGGGTTTAGAAAACTCCTTACTTCTTCCAGATGATATCTCCAAACCTATCCTTATTTTGTAGAAGTGATCACAGACTCCAATAGAACAAGTAATCATATTTCTCCATAGAACAAGAAATGCTAGACTCCCGCAGAACAAGTAAACAAAGACTCCCAATAGAACAAGTAATCATATACTCCCGATAAAACAAGTGATCATAGACTCCCATAGAACAAGTAATCATAGACTCCCCAAAGAACAAGTAATCACACACTCCCCATTTATCTAAATATTTATATATATATTTTTATATATTTTTAAATGTTTTATACCAGTGTAAATAAATCTTACATTGGCTACTTCTGTACATGGCCTAACGCCATGAATTGTTCTTAAACAACAAAAATTGAAGCGTAAAACATGTACCTAAGTACCTTAACATGGAACTTACTATGTACATATTGTATACCCAGCGACGTTATGGAAGGGTTACCTTGGTATGATATGTATCAATCATGAACATATGCCAACAAGTGTCACTAGGTCTGGGTATGTTGACAGTGTGATTAACAGCTGAAGAACATGTTGTTTATGCCTATCACACCGATGGAATGTTTTTAGGGAACAGGAAACATGTACAACGACTATTACAAATAATGAAAAGAGAAAGATTGAAAGTGATGGAAAAAGCTACCCAAAACACACGCCTCAACGCAACCAGCGGTTTAGCTCATGCACGTGCAATACGTGACAAGTAACAGTCAGTGTGGGTATAAACTGGTTCATTCCAGAAGCAACTGACCAACATTCTTGAAAGTTGAAAATTCGACATTGTTTGAATTCTTGTATCTCTTATTATCCGTGTGACCCATTAATAATGACGCTGAGTATATATTGCAATATTATGATTCTACCCTGTATCTGTCGAGTAAAAGATTGTGGAAGGTAAACATTCCACTCCTTATTAACACGTGCTTATCCTGTGTTGAACGCCACGCTACACATAATGTGTGTTGTTATTGGAGAACTTAGGGTATACCTAATGATGCATGGAAGCCTAAGCGAACCACTGAAGCAAGTCGTAAATATTTTTTTATTTTATCAACGTCAGAATTCAACAACGCCCATGTATGATATAGCAAAATGTCGCTTCACAGGTGTCAGCATTACCAAATAACTAAGTCGTTGTAAACGTAACACACATTCCTATGGGTGCAACTGAACCACATTTGTTTGAACGAGGTGTTCACACATTCCAAAGACGTGCATTTTTATTTTATGAACCAATTATATTGAGACAACTGGAATAGCCTTATTAATTGACACATTAGTATTTCGTCTTATTTGCAGCTATAATAAACATGAGTATTACCTTTCATTGTAAGGATTATACTTTGTGATCCATTCATATATTTTCACCAATATTTTGCCTTTTACGCCCAATTGAATCTCTTTCGGCAAATACTCGAGAACGGTTACTCTCTGGCGTTGACTTATTACTTTGATTTAACGACAGAAATTGCACTGTTTTGTCCTGTTATGATTCGGTATTGCAGCACGCTGTTTAACATGAGATAAACAGAATATGTATCCGTCCATATACAAACTATATTATCAGCATAAATACTATATCAAAAGATAATGATATTTGCTATTTCAGTACGAGTTTTGATATCTGTGGACAAGAGGACGAGACAATATTAATTGTCCATTGTCATTAATCATGCTAACATTATTTCTGATGTTTGCAAACCAAGGAAAAAATTTAGTTGGAAATTTCAGTGCAAATTATGCTGGATGATGGGTTTTTTTGTTTGTCACTGTCATGTGTGTGTGGTTGTATATATACTGAACAACAAAAGTTCCAGTGACTTTGACTACGATTTAATGCAAAGTTATGTTTTTTACCAAATCTGAAACAATTTCGGTTTGCAACAGATAAAAGACTCCTCAAATGTTCAAATGGTTTAATTTTGCCATACTGACTTCAGAAAATGCGTGATTTTATAATAACAAAACAAACATCCACCTCTGGTTGCGATGCAAGCAACACATCTTCGTCTTATGGAATGGACCAGGTGTCGCACAAAGTCCTGTGGAATATCCGTCCATATCTGCTGGAGCATGTTTCGAAGTTCCTGGAGTGTCTGTGGAACAAGTGGTTGACGTCGAAGGCGCCGATCCATCACATCCAACATGTGCTCGATTGGTGAGAGATCCGGGGAGCGAGCCGGCCAGGGGATGACATTCACGTTGTTTTGTTGAAGAGATTCCTGAACAAGTCGAGCAATATGAGGCTCATGTCATGTTGAAAGGTAATGCCTGCGCCATGACGACGCAAAAACGGTAGAACAACAGGGCCGATGATCTCGTCGCGGTAGCGCTGTCCATTGAGTTTTCCCTCTACCTCTATCAAACGGGTCCTCTGTCTTGCTGTAATTCCACCCCATACCATAACGCTGAACAGATCTTCATCCATGACACAATTATTGACGTAACGTTCACCTCGACGTCGGTACACTCGAATCCGTCCATCGCTGTGGCTGGGGTGAAAACGAGACTCGTCAGTGAATAGAACTTGTCCCCACTGCATGGCCGTCCAGCGTAGACGCTGTTTGCACCACTGTAGTCGTTCTTGACGGTGGTTTCCGGTCAAAATGGGACGTCTGGCGGGACTTCTGGCGACAATCCCTGCACCTCTGACGCGGCGACGTACGGTTTGTGAAGATATTCGTCGAAGGCCAGGGATGGCTCTTGCAGTCACTGTTGCTGGCTGGAATCGATTTCATAGGTGTGTTGTTCGAATCCAGTTGTCATGTCGATTGTTGGTTACGCGTGGCCTGCCACTCCGAGGAAGGTCTCTGACTGCATTCGTCTGTTGCCAACGTTGCCATAAACACCAAATAGTGTTTCTGTGGACTTTAAATTGTCTTGCAACATCACGTTGACTCGATCCTGCTTCAAGCATACAAATGGCTCGCAGACGCTCATTTTCAGACAAGCGTGGCATTTCGTAATGTTGAATAATTGCGTAATTTTGTTGTTTTTCTGAGTGGTTGTTGTCAGCACGATGCTAAACAATGCATTTGGAATCCCCAGTCGTCTAAGGCGCCGCAAATCGCTGCGCAGAGTTGGACACGCCCAAAACCTATGTTTGAGGATTCGAATTCGGGTTCGCCTCGATTAGGTTTCTCGGCGTATCAGCACCATGGCCTTGGTCGAGGGTTTCACCTAAGAGTAAAAGGCCTGAGACCTGCATCACTTCGGGTTTTCCTCCCACATTAAGCTGACACGCTGAGATATAACTGGAATACAGTTAAACGCGGCGTTGAAACCCAACTCACATACCCTATGTTTGGTACATCGTGATACGTTCAAGGCATCAACTAGACAACGTCATCAGCATCTAAATACCACACGATCATGACTCAGACACATGACGTCTGTTAATCATGTAAAGTCATGCGGCAGACTCAATGATGCATGGTACATTTGTGGTGAGGTGAGGTGAGGTGAGGTGAGGTGAGGTGTGGCGAAGTGAGGTGAGGTGTGGCGAGGTGAGGTGTGGTGAGGTGTGGCGAGGTGAGGTGAGGTGTGGCGAGGTGAGGTGTGGTGAGGTGAGGTGAGGTGTGGTGTGGCGAGGTGAGGTGAGTTGAGGTGTGGTGAGGTGAGGTGTGGCGAGGTGAGGTGAGTTGAGTTGAGGTGTGGCGAGGTGAGGTGAGGTGAGGTGTGGCGAGGTTAGGTGAGGTGAGGTAAGGTGTGGTGAGTTGAGGTGAGGTGAGGTGAGGTAAGGTGTGGCGAGGTGAGGTGAGGTGAGGTGAGGTGAATTGAGTTGAGTTGAGGTGAGGTGAGGTGTGGCGAGGTGAGGTGAGGTGCGGTGAGGTGAGGTGAGGTGTGGCGAGGTGAGGTGTGGTAAGGTGAGGTGTGGTGAGGTGAGGTGTGGTAAGGTGAGGTGTGGCGAGGTGAGGTGTGGCGAGGTGAGGTGTGGTGAGGTGAGGTGTGGTGAGGCGAGGTGAGGTGAGGTGAGGTGAGGCGAGGTGTGGTGAGGTGAGGTGAGGCGAGGTGTGGTGAGGTGAGGTGTGGTGAGGTGAGGTGAGGCGAGGCGAGGCGAGGCGAGGCGAGGCGAGGCGAGGCGAGGTGAGGATTGGTGAGGTGAGGTGAGGTGAGGTGAGGTGAGGCGAGGCGAGGCGAGGCGAGGCGAGGCGAGGTGAGGTGAGGTTTGGTGAGATGAGGTGAGGTGAGGTGAGGTGTGGTTAGGTGAGGTGAGGTGTGGTGAGGTGAGGTGTGGCGAGGTGAGGTGAGATGAGGTGTGGTGAGGTGTGGTGAGGTGAGGTACGGTGAGGTGAGGTGTGGCGAGGTACGGTGAGGTGAGGTGAGGTGAGGCGAGTTGTGGTGAGGTGAGATGAGACGAGGTGAGGTGAGGTAAGGTGTGGCGAGGTGAGGTGAGGTGTGGTGAGGTGAGGTACGGTGAGGTGAGGTGAGGTGTGGCGAGGTGAGGTGAGGTGTTGAGAGGTGAGGTGAGGGGTGGCGAGGTGAGGTGAGGTGAGGTGAGGTGAGGTGAGGTGAGGTGAGGTGTGGTGTGGTGAGGTGAGGTGACAGTTTTATAGTGAGAGCACTTGAGATACCGTATATAAACTGAGCATATCAATATACGAAAATAGAAATCTTTTCAAAAACAGAATTTTAATGAATACTAATACTCACACACAGGAGTCCCGTAGAGGGACAGGTCAGACGATTTTGCTGTGGCAGAAGGCGACCTCTTTAACACCTCATACAAAAACAGCAGATGCCATGCCGCTCAGGCACAGACAGTGCTTGTCTTATCCCCTTAATGCCGAGCGCCAGTTAACGTCTTTTAGTCTGACGCGGCAGGGAATAGGACGACCGACCTTCCGCTCTACAGGCAGACGCTCTACCACTTGACCACGGAGGCGGTCGTTGAAATAGGAACATGTACATGTACACTGTGTGGACACTGTCTCAGTGTCAGTTGAGTGCGGTGTGTCGGTATCAGTTTAGTGCGGACGTTCAGTATCAGTTTACTGTTGAGCGTGTGGATTGCTGGTATAAGTTTAGTGTAGAGTCTCAATATCAGTTTAGTGTGGAATGTCGGTATCAATTAAGTGTAGAGTCTCAATATCAGTTTAGTGTGGAATGTCGGTATCAATTAAGTGTAGAGTCTCAATATCAGTTTAGTGTGGAGCGTCAGTATTAGTTTAGTGTAGAGTCTCAATATCAGTGTAGTGTGGAGCGTCAGTATTAGTTTAGTGTAGAGTCTCATTATCAGTTTAGTGTGGAATGTCGGTATCAGTTAAGTGTAGAGTCTCAATATCAGTTTAGTGTGGAGCGTCAGTATTAGTTTAGTGTAGAGTCTCAATATCAGTTTAGTGTGGAGCGTCAGTATTAGTTTAGTGTGGAGTTTCAGCACCTGTTTAGTGTGGGGTGCTGGTATAAGTTTGTGTGTGTTGGATAGGTGTCAGGGCAGTGTAACTACTCCTATGGGAGAGCAAAATATCATGGTAAAAACATTTGACACCAAATACATGCCCAGTTAAGCATTCACGTTTAGAAACTTCTTGCTTCAGTGAGCGAACACAAAGTCAATTCACAAAGCGCGTTTCAGGTCATATGGTGTTTTTAAAGAGTGAGTGCCGGCGCTATACAAAGCTGTATGTTTTGATATAGGCATTGAAGTTTTGCAACAGAAACTCGTTACCGTACATATTAATATTCTAAATATATGCATATTCTACGCAACGGAATGTCGAGGCTAAATAAGTGCCTGCCACCGCCGTGGTATAGTTGATGTCAGTGTCGCTTGTTCGATCCCCGGCCGCGTTATAGCAAACGACGTTAAAAGATGGTACTTGTTGTTTCCCTGCCTGTCGCTCGGCATTGAGGAGCTAAACAAGGACTGGTCGGCTTGGAGCTAGTGTATACTGTGTCTGAGTGGGGTGTCCATGTTAAAGTGTGGCATGGTATCTTAGTGGGATAGCATTACTACACCGGACTAGTACACTAGGGCTGGTGATTTAGATCGATAATCGTAATTATCATCGATGGAAGAATGCTGTGAAGTACACACAGACAGACTGAGACGTCTGTATATCATGTAAAGTCATAGTGCGGTAGACTCAATGATGCATGTTACATTTCACCTCTATGTAATCTGTGTAATCTGACAGACTAACATCAATTAATAATTACACACACACAAACAAACACACACACACACACACACACACACACACACACACACACACACACACACACACGCGCGCACATGCTTCGCTATGTGTCTGGTCCAGACTCGATTATTTACAGACCACCGTCATATAGCTGGAATATTGGTGAGTGCGGCGTTAAAAATCAAACAAACCAAACTATGTCGCTGTGTAAGTACAATGCGCATGATCGCGACGTTAAACAACATTTCCCCACCACCATAAGATAAACTGTGGAACTGATTCCCACGTAAGTCGTGTATAGTATAACCATGTGTACCGTACGGGTCGTGTGGTTTATCCTGTAGTAGAAACATGCAGTGTTCCATTATGTAGTTATGCAATATAACGCTAAACTCTATTTCCTAGAAAGAGAGGATCAATAAATCCAAACACGCTCCCCAAGATAGTTAATCAGAGGACTTTTACTGACGCTTCACAGAGTTTCGTTAAGCGTAAACTGACCACTTAGGACTGTGCACTGGCTTATTCACAGATGAGAAGGGAGCATCCCCTTATCATATTTCCTAAGCTTCAAAAGACAAACTGTATTGCCGGATGTTGACTACTCAAGCTGACAGTTGCTTTTATGTCGGCTGTGAAATATATACAGATAGATTAGAAGTAGCGAGACGTCAAATATGCAAGTTATGAAGATGCAGAAAAATCCCTTAAAACAATCCTTGCTTCACCGTCTGAGAGAGCAGCATCCATATATTTAACAAATTGTTCAAATGTTATATAAATATCACAGTCCCTACAAGAACATTATGCTTTATATCCATCCCTAGACGCATTTATACCTTAGTGAATTCTAAATGTAAGTGCGCGTGTTTAAAGTTTTATTTAATGGAAATTGTAACATTAAGTAAAACTGGATTATCTCCCTTGAATAGTTGTTGGTCTAATCCACTACAACGACTGTGGAGAGATTGATGTTTTCATAACCAGCGTCCCTTTCGTAGTGCCTCACCAAGAGTGAGTGAGTATGGCTTTACGCCTCTGTTAGCAGCATTCCAGCAACATCACAGCGGGGGACACTAGAAATGGGCTTCACACATTGTATCCATGTTGGCAATCGAACCAGGGTCTTCGGCGTGACGGGCGAACGCTTTAACCACTAGGCTACCCGACCGCCCCTTGGCGTGATGAGCGAACGCTTTAACCACAAGACTACCCCAACGCCCCTTAATCAGTACAAGCCTGGCAATTAAATTTCACGGTCAGCAGATCATGCCACGACTAAGGGACACAACTCTCGTATATCAGATTGATCGGCTACCGTCACTCCTTTTTCTCTGCATGAAGGGTTTCATGATATGTTCAAGGGTAGTTGTGTTTAGGAGCTCGTCACCCTTCTCTTGTGCTGAGAACGTCTGGGTCAATGGTGTGTATTTTGGTATATATTTAGCTCCGTTTGTTGTCTGATCATTCAGATTTGAAACATGCGTTGAAATTTGAAACAGACTACCAGATTACCTGTCACCAGATACCTATTAATACCTATGTGTACGATCCGGGGTAGAACAGATTTTCGGCTACCCATGCTTGCTGAAAAAGGCGACCATCTTGTCGTAAGAGGCGACTAACGGGATCGGGAGTTCTTGTCGCTGATTTGGTTGATGACGCATGCCATCGTATCCTTATTGCGTGGATCGATGTTCATGACTCGATTATTTACAGACCGCCGTCATACAGCTGGAATATTTTTGAGTGCGGTGTTCAAGAACAAACAAACAAACAAACAAAATCAATACCTATGCAGCTATCATCAACGATGGGTACCGACACAGTTAGTCAATCCCTCTGCTTGTGACGGTCTTGATGAGAACAGGATACGCCAGCTGACCCAGCGTTGATAAACAAGTTGAAATTTGGAAAAGACCCTGGCTGATCGCCCACTGGTCGGTCACCTTATACGACTGTCGATCAAGGTGTTACTAACAATGGACACCCAGTCAGACGACCCCATGACATCTCACGCTTTTTATAAGAACTTGAGTGTCGGTAGCGTGTAGAATGCACAGTCAGTCGCGAGTGCGGAGGACTTGTGCATTGTGGATAACCTATACGGAATGCCTTGAAACCAGCATGCAGTAACGAATTCAAATTGAAAATGTATTCGATGCTGATTGGTTACAATATTACCTTTCGCACAGGATTGTTTCCCGCGTTCATGAAGATCATACGTGCAGATCGTGTGTGAATAGATAACAGCCACAAACTCCTTTCAATAGTCATAGGAAATTAGTTTGCTGCAAGGAATGACGCCGAGGGCCGTTTCACATTGTTCGTTTGTTTGTTTGTTTGTTGTCAACGCCGCACTCAGCAATATGCCAGCTATATGACGGCGGTCTGTAAATAATCGAGTCAGGACCAGACAATCCTGTGATTGACATCATGAGCATCGATCCATGCAATGGGGATACGATGACATGCATCAACGAAGTCGGCGATCCTGAACATGCGATCACGTTAGTCACCTCGACAAGCATAGGCGCCTTTTACGGCAGGCATTGGTTGCTGAAGACCTATTCCACCCCGGATCTTCACGGATCCCGTATCAAATACATCACCAAATGACTTGTTTGTGTCATGTTAGCCACCACCAAACATGGGTGTATACTTTCTTTTGCCCGGCAGTATAGTTCTAGACGTTAGTAAGTACAGTAAAGTACGGTTATAACGAACTCAAAGGGACTTCTTATTTTAGTTCGTTATAACCGTAGTTCGTTATAAGCATACATACAGTATAACAACAGCAACTTGTCGGGACCAAAAACCAAAAAGTAAGTTCGTTATATCCGTCATTTCGTTATAAGCGTGTTCGTTATAACCGTTGTTTACTGTATTAGCATTTGACACTGTCGTCTAGCGATTAGAATCATCTTTAACTACGAGATTGATATACATCATGCGATTTGAGTTCACAGAAACACGACGTATCTTTTGAATGACGCGAAGGGGAGAGTTTGAATCAAACTTGCTGGGAATGCCAAATAAACCGAGCCTCGTCCCGCTTTAACATTTGTAGCATGTAAGATTGTGTCTGACAGAAGAATTGGAATTATTTGTTTGTTTATTTGTTTGTTGTTTCAGGCAGCACTCATCAATATTCCAGCTTTATTTTAGTCATGGCCTGTAACTAATCAAGTCTGGTGATTGACATTCTGAACGTCGATTTACGCATGAGGATAAATGAGAGCGCAAGAGCTAAACCAGTTAACAATCACGATGCTAAAACACCTAAACCATACTGGAACGAGGAGTCACAGTGGGCACCAGGGTGCGCTTGAGAATGGGAGTCATCTTGGTTTGTTGTTTACCGCCGCACTCAGCAATATGCCAGCTATATGACGGCGGTCTGTAAATAATCGAGTCTGGAACAGACAATCCAGTGATTGATATCATGATTGTATCATGTGTGTATGTCGCGCGCTCTGACGCGCGGTTGTACAACAGTTTCACGCTCTTATTTGGTTGAGTCGATTTCGTAACACCAGACTAACGAACGTTGTAACGACTAGACCTGCCACCACCCAGAAAGCTATTGGGTTTCATTAATAGTTGACAGTGAATACACCTGCATGTTAAAATACCGCACAAGCACAATGTATGTATGGCACGGCACAGCGTCGCGTATCACCTTTCCACTGATCTATGACCCAGTCAGCCTCTGTATTCAGAGTGTCCCCTCTGTTAAAAGGGTGAATATATACCCTTAGTCGGTCATACAGACACAGAAACAAATATATCCAACATAGCCCACGCAAGTCTATAATATTTGGCAAGTCTAGATTACTGCAGTTTCAGGTCTGAAAATGAAGAAAGTTTCTGGGCTAGTTTTTATTACATTTTATAACTATAATGTAACAACTGTTTTTTTTGCTGTAACATATGTTCATTTCAGAGACTGATATTAGTCTAAAGTACTCTTCTCACACACAGAAGAATGGGGAGTCGAATTTGCTATTGCAGAAGGCGATCTCATAAACACTGAAGCGAAGACGAAGACGCTAATAAGCAGGTCATCAGCCTGACCCCCTGTCTAACTCCTGGTTGAATGTCAGCGGGAGGAAACAGGGGACTTTCTCACCAAGGTCAAACTACTCGAGTGTGGCGAAGAGTCAGATCGCCAACGAGATACTCAACTCAATAAGTATATCCACGTTCGTCTGCCTCAGCCACACAAGCGTCCCTATTGTATTCGTGGAGAGCGCTCGCGACACGTATCTGTATGGGTGCATTATCAATCACAGGCTTGTCTGATCCAGATTCGATTGTTTACAGACCACAGTCATAAAGCTGGAATATTGCTGAGTTCGGCGTTAAACAACAACCAAAAAAACAAATATTCTGTATTAAATATCTTGTCGAGAAACGCCGCTTCAACAATAATATCGGAGGTCACCAGAAATGTGTTTCACACTTCGAACCCATCCAGGGATTAAAACCCTGGACTTCGACTTGAGGCAACATGTCTGCCACACCCACCCAGCAGTTTAAAGGGTCAGTTCCGGGCGAATCGGAGAGCGTTCTGTTTATGTTCAGCGTATTGTGCCCCTAAACAATGGGCCATTCATCCCGAGATGTGTTGACACGGAAGACTGGACTTGATATATTACCGCTGGTTAAAATGTCTTCACTGGAAGGGCCTTTTGTTGATGGTAGTTGTAGTAGTAGTAGTAGTAGTAGTAGTAGTAGTAGTAGTAGTAGTAGTAGTGGAATTAGTAGTAGAAGTAGTAGAGGTGGTTGTAGTAATAGCAGTTGTGGAATATGTTGTAGTAGTCGTAGTAACAGTAGTGGAATTAGACGTAGCAGTAGTAGTAGTAGTTGTAGTAGTCGGAGTAGTAGTAGTGGAATCAGACGTAGTAGTAGTATTGGTAGTAGTATTGGTAGTAGTAGTGCCAGTAGTAGTTGTTATGTTTGTGTAATTAGTACTAGTATTAGTAGTAGTAGTGGAATAAGATGTAGTAGTAGTAGTAGCAGTAGCAGTAGTAGTAGTAGTAGTAGTAGTAGTAGTAGTAGTGGTTCTAGTAGTAGTAGTAATAGTAGTAGTAGTAGTAGTGGTAGTAGTAGTAGTAGTGGTAATAGTAGTAGTGGTAATAGTAGTAGTAGTTGTAGTAGTAGTAGTAGTAGTAGTTGTAGTGGTAGTAGTAGTAGTAGCAGCAGCAGCAGTAGTAGCAGTAGTAGTAGTAGTTGTAGTGGTAGTAGTAGTAGTTGTAGTGGTAGTAGTAGCAGCAGCAGTAATACACAGCAAAAAAAGTGTAGGTTTCCGTCTTCCGGAAACCTTCCGGATACCTTCCCATTTTGGATCCGGCCCGGATACCTTACGGAAACCTTCCGGAAACCTTCCAAAAAAAATGTCAAAATTTGGGGGGTGCATTTGGTTCACTTAAGTGTGAAACACATAAAAAAATTAACTTGAAAATACCAAGCAATTTGAAGGTTGTTGAAGGCATCTGGAAGGTTTCCGGAAGGTTTCCGGAAGGTATCCGGATGCAAATTTTCTTCATAACTTGCTTCTGGTAAATAATGTTAGCCTGTGCATTACAGGTACCTGTTGTAATATTCTGTGTTATTTTAATGGTAAATATCCTCCTAAAACATTTTTGGAGAAGAAAATTGTTCAATTTCATATTTTGTCCTTTTTGGATGTTAATGGTATTTAATGAACAAACATCAGTTCTTGTATAATGATATCCTTAAATTTCATGTCCAGACTTCCAGTTTGTACTGAGAAAAAGAAAAAGTTACAGGTACCTGTTGTAATATTCTGTGTTATTTTAATGGTAAATATCCTCCTCAAACTGAGATATGTGGGCATGCATTGTTCAGAAGTTGTTTTGCGACATGGGTCCAATGTGTGAAGCTTATTGCTGGTGTCCGCCACCATGATATGGTTGCAATATTGCTAAAAGTGGCAAAACAGCATTCTCACTCAGAAAAAAACGGAAAGTCATTGGCTATGTGCTTTGGCATTTGGCCCTGGTGAGATTAACAGATTAGTTTGGAACGGTATCAGTACTTGTTATATCGGGACAGTGTAGTTTCATGGGAATATAAAACAGAATACAATTGTCCCAAATTGGTGCATAAGACTAATGGCATCCATAGAAAACACCTAAATAAAGTACAGAAAAAATATCAATGTCATTTGTCTACTAAGGTGGAACTACAACTTTTGTTAAGTATTTATAGTAGGAAAACATTCAGGGCATTAGTACATTTCATATTTGTTCAGCACCTATGTTATGGCTGATCAGTATTATATATCTTTATGCTAATGAAGCAAAACAAATCATGTTTTGGGAAAAAAATCTTATTTATTGATTATATGGCATTTCATTGGTACATATCACAAATTGAAATTTGATCAAGCAAGAAGAGGAACTAGCATAAAGTAACCAGTGGTGTTTGCAAGGCCTTACAGAACAGACGCTTCAATGCCATTTTCTAAATAAACAAATTAGTCAAATCTCAGAAGAATTTTATTGAAGAAGAATATCTAAAGTCAATTATGTTTCTGCAGTAAACCACAAAAGTCATTCAGTCATTTGTATGGTCAGCATCGGTGTACACAACCTGGACATAGTCACAGTGCTTTGGCATAAATTCATTCAGACTTCATTAGTGTCATAATAAAACCACCTACAGTCACACTGATGTGGCATTATTCATTCAGAATCATCACTTTCTGAGGTGAATCTGTTGGTTGTTATCAGGAGTACTGTTCATCTTCCGGCGAGTCCCTTGTCTGAATTGTGTGAGCAAGATCTTCTTAAATGTAGCTGGTGTCAGATTGTGAAATCCAGGTACCTGAAACATTTCATAACATCTTTAGAAACTTGTTAGTCAAAAGTTATTAAACACACACATATTTACAAATGTTTAAAGTTGTTTTCTCAAACAGTGAGGTATTGACAATTTATCTTGCAACTGATATTTAACCAATCTTTGAACATGTAAATAAGCCATTGCAAACAGAAAAGTGTTCAGAAAAAAAAAAAATGTATCCGGTCTTCTAAAACAATACCACAAGGTTCACCTGAATTTTGCTTGAATGTTTGCATTACATCAAAATGTAAGGAAGGGTAAACAAGACTATGCAAAACTAAGTTACATAGGTTCTTATACATAAATACATAAATGCAACTATTCATAATTATCAAAACACATGTCATGTAAGTGATCTCAAAATACAACATAATGAGCGAGTGAGTTGGTATAGTTTCATGCAGCTTGTTAGCAATATTCCAGCTATGGGCTTCACACATTGTACCCATGTGGTGAATTGAACCCGGGTTTCAGAGGCTGTTTCACCCACTAGGATACCCTTGGACACCAAATACAAAAGAAAGTATATTAGGAATTCAGACAATAGATATTCTCACCAAATTCATTAATGGAAGCTATATTGAAATTCAAATTTTGACAAATTAGGATGAGACTGTAGAAGCATTTATCTAAGTTATTAAGGATATTAAATATCTACCGTTAATTGGTAGTCCATCATAGACAGTGATAAGAAATTCAACTGAAAAGTACAACCTGAACCATCAACTAAAAACTATGTATATTACATTAAAGGGGCCGGTCATGTATTACCTGTATGTTCTCATTCATTTTTGACACAACCCTCCCTGAAAGAAAATGCAAAGCACTTTATATTTTATTGTCCATTTTGTCAAAAGTCTCCCCTAGAGACTCTCACATTTTGGGGTGACCCTCCCTGTTTGTTCTGATCTGAATTCAAATATTCATGACTCATTATCATATTTTATCATTCATCCTATCTTTTTTGAAAATTAACTAAATGAAGATTAACAATAACATGCAAATCTGCCAAAATATTGGCCTGGCAAAGTTTAAATTAATCATAATTACTGTTATAAAGTTTTGGATCCATCGTCTGTTTCTAAATACAGTGAAACCCAACTTTGACTTGTGTGGCATAGTTGAATCATCTACCCAATGTTCTTTATGCATTGATATGCATCTGCACAGAGTGGTCAAAGTCTGTGTCTGACACATAGTGTGCTACAAGGGAGACATCAGTTTGTGTCTAGCCAAACTGTCTGATAATCTCAAGGGCTGCTTTGGTAGCATCAAGGGATGTAGCTAATCCTAAATAAACATAAAACAAGTGACATCATCTCTTCTACAGAACACATGATCAAAGCCTGCCCCACCTTTGATGTTTATTACCTTGCTACTCTAAAAACAGCTAATTAGCAAAATGAACTCAATGTCAACTCATTGTGGACTAGGGATTAACAGGGCAATTAGTGTCGGGTGGGTATTAGTACTTGCAATTGTCTGTTAATTACTTAATTGAGTAGTGACGGCTTAGTCAGTTGTGCCTTTACAACTGCTATTCAACTTATCGAGTCAGTTTACTATGTAACATGCTTCTTGGGACCAAGGAAATGTATCTTGCTGGATAACAGTTTTTTTCTAATTTATCAGAGATCAGAAATAATAATAATGACGTTTTTGATGTGCATTTCTTTGTTGTGTTCACTAGGATGATGGTGATGGTGTTTGAATTATTAGACACTATTTATTCCAAAAGAGGAATAGGGTTGGTGAAGAGGCAAAGCTTATTTGAACAACATATATATTGATATACAGAAACTGTACAACAAACAGATTAACTGTATCTACAGTTGAAACTATCATGATGCAAATTTTCAATGAATCAAAGTCATATCTTTTCAAGACTCAGGTTGTAGTGATTGAAGGTCACATTAAACTTGCTAATTTCAAATCATTCATCCCACACTTATGATTTGGTTTGCTGTTTTATGCCGCACTCAAGCAATATTCCGGCTATATGTAAATAATCGAGTCTGGACCAGACAGTCCAGTGATTGACATCATGAGCATCGACCCACACAATTGGGATCAATGACATGCATCAACCAAGTCACCGAGCCTGATCGCCACCTGATGAGCATTGTCGCCCGTTACGGAAAGTATTGGGATACAAATATCCCTTGTAAAACCTTTCAACATGTTCAAATGACACATCGAAAGGCCATTGTGAAAAATTGCACCATGTTAGGATTCTTAAATACAGTTTCAGCTTGACATTGAGTACTTTAAACTTTAAAGTGAAAAATACATTCACAACAAGTGAGCTGTGTCTGCCAATCAGAGTCGGTGAGTAAATTGGAGTAGGGGACTAATTTCGAAGGTAAACTTGTTTCAACGTTTAACAACTACATGCATTTGTGTTTGTATGAGACGACGTGTGTTTAATTCCATATATTTCACTTCAAAGCATGTTATCACAATAAATTGAGTCGGGTATAGGATAAGTTGGAGTAGAGGCTAATTTCTATTGTAAACTTGTTTTAACATTTCACAATTATTGGTCTTTGCAAGTTATCAATCCTAGTTTAATTTCATTCATTTTACCAAGGTAAAAAAAAAAATAAGGTGTCATTTTCGTCAAGTAATAATCTCTGTTTTCGCTTTCGGCGAGTATTTCGCCAGTCAGTGCTGTTTTGCTAAGGTGTCGTTTCAGCTATAACCCGCTTATTGCACATTATTAGTTTCAATTTATATTCATAATCATTTTAACCACTGTAATAAGTAAAAAATGAAATAAAAGTATATAGAAAATAAACAAGCACTTGTTATAAAATGTGCATCCGCAGGCAATATTTATAAGATAATCCTGCATGTAGCTGGGGCCATCGCACTGAAGATGCACTTCACTTCTTTCTCATATGTCCAAATTACAATGATTTAAGACAGAATATGTACTATTATGTTAAGGGATATGATCTAAATTCAATTCTATTAGGTAATCCTGAAAGGACGTCAAAAATAAACTTAGAAATTCTTAAATCAGTAGAAGACTACATTCAGCTATCCAATAGGTTTTGTGATTGTACATAGCATCTTAAATTTATAATACTATTCCTTGCCGTATATTGCAGTACACTATTACTACTAAAAATGCGACCTGACAGCGCCGACAACGTAGTTTCTATAATAAGAACATGTATATAATTGTATTTCTTGACTGTACTTTTGTCATATCATATTGTATTCTAATTCTGGAGCGGTATTCAAATAAGTTTTTGCTTGTTTACCCATCCAGTTCACATATAAATGTTTAAAACAATATTTAGTAAACAAATAATTTAAACTCATGCAACAACATAGCGTGTGGAGACGATAGACCACTGAAAAGAGCATATATATGCACATCCAATGACCCCTGACATCACAAGGCATTGTTTTGCAAGTGTGTCAGGCAACAGCATACTATGAATTACATCACAGGGTACCTGTTTGAAAAGTTAGGTACTGTATTCTAAAGGTAGGCCCAAAATTCTAGACAATCCAGTGATTGATATTGTGAACATCAATCCACAATGTTAGATGGTCAGTGTCAGATGCCATGAACCAGGTCACCGAGCCTATCACCTGATCTATTAGGTTATCTCTTATGGGTGAGGCTAAAACGGCACCTCAGCAAAATGTCACTGATTTCTCCAACGAAAACAGCACCTTGATTTGGCAAAAAGGGCTACTAATTGTTGTCTGTTATCTGGAGAGACATGTTGATTCCTGGCCGAAATATATGTAAATGAAATTTCTATAAAATAACTATTTATTTCCTACTTACTAAAATAAATATGACATATATAGTATACCTGTTGTCCAGTTTCTTGACATTTTCGCCAGACTCAGGTTCAGCTTGACATTGAGCTAATCTGAGTAAAGCTACTTAAAACTTCAAAGCATGTGATCTTTCAATGATAAGTTTAGTTGCACCTCCCAATCAGAATCATGAGTAAATTTGAGCAGAGGCTAATTTCTAATGTAAACTATTTTTAGGTGACTAACATTTAACAATTATTTGTGTTTGCAAGTTTAATTGCATTTATTTTACTTCAAAGAAATCAAAGCATATTATATTTTCACAATAAGTTTAGTTGCATCTCCGAGTCGGCAAGTAGATGCTAGTTTTTAATGTAAACCTTTTTGAACATTTCTCAGTTATTTGTGTTTACAAGTGACCATGCAAGTTTAATTTCATGTATTCGGGCATATTCAGACCCAAGGTAAAAAAAATAACAAGGTGCTGTTTTCACCAGGCAATAGTAGGCGAGGTACTATTTCCCTTTATAGTATAACCCTCTCTTACAACTAGCATAGGTTGATGGGGACCAATTCCAACCTGGAATCCCCAAATGAGTGGGTATGGTTTTATGCTGTTTTTAGCAATACCACAGCAAGGGACACCTGACATAGACTTCACACATTGTACCCATGACAAGAATCGAACCTTGGTCTTCAGCAATTCAACCACTAGGCTACCCCACCGCCAAAATTCCCAACATGATAAAGTTGTCATCACGGTATTCTTCAACAAGTTCAAGTGAAAATATCCATACCTTTCAAATGTCTTATCTTCCACTTCACAATGTTCACTGTTGCAAAACTCCTGTCATTTAATTTGTTCTTGATTATTCACACCTGCAAAAGTAAGTTTAGCAATATTGAACTAAAAAAATTAGTCACTATAGAGTATCTAGATAAAGGAATATAAATAAGCAAACATATTTCTACATCATATACATTAGCAAGGATTAACATAAGTTAGGTAGATTGCTTATCCTACAAAAATTAAATCACACATTTACTAACATATATAAAACAGAATAAGTGGCTTACAGAAGATAAATAACTTTAATACGTGATCAATATTATTAACATATTCCTTACCTGAATCAGAGACCATATAACAGTCTATGTATTATGGTCTCTGTCTGAATATGTCACATCTTCAGCTCCCTGCAATCGAGGTTGTGAAACATTTCTGCTGTAGGAATATTACATCCGCTGGGATATCCCTTGTCACACTGCCTGGCATGGTAGGCAAACGCATATTCCATACACCACATAGGTATACTTCCTAATACACACTGTCGAAATCCCCGCGGCTCCCAATATGGCCTGTATGAACTGTAATCGGCCAACCTCGTCTCTTTCCGTAACTGTTGCAGAAATGACCGCTCGTCATTCGTGACCAACTCGTGTTATTCCGGGACAAGCAAGTCTACCCATAATTCCCTGTATGGCCGAGGGCGCCATTTTGGAACACAAACGTAAACAAACACTAAACCTCGTGTAATCGATGTACACCGTGATTCTTGATTGCGATATGCTTACCTCGTGTATCGATACATTGTTCTCAATCACCTCTAACTCGGATATCCCGGACGAAATCCACCTGAGCCATCCACAACGAGGACGTCAAGTATTTCGAAAACTCGATTGACAGCCGAAGGAAGGAAGAGCAGCTTGCAGATGCCAGGTACGTAGCAAGGGCTTCGAGACATAATGTTCCATGATTTCTATACAGAGATGTTATGAAATGGATTGATTTAGATATTTTCCTGATCTCCATGTTACTACTGTAAACGTCAAGGGCCTTTTAGTTTTGTTGTTTTCGGAAACCCTTTGTTATTATTATGATCAAGTGTTTGTTGTGACATGGTATTTCTATTTGGGATTGCATAAGAGCTACAGGTGCAGGACTTTTAAGGGTCGTGTCCTTATTCTCAACATAACGCTGGGATTTGATGATGAGGGTTAGTTAACAAGGGTATAAATCTGGCAAAGTGCATGTCAAACAAAACGTGGCATTCAATTCCAATCATGTGTTGCCACCTGAACCACCTGAAAGTGAGATATGGATTACAATGAATAATGACAGCTTATCAATCTTTAACAAATTCACACAGAAACATTGAAAGGATAAAGACAAGTTAGTTGTTTTCTGTTTCAGCATGTTCAGGGTTTGTGGGCAGGTTCACAGACATCCTCAGGGAGGATACCAAGTATTGAGTGAGTATTTTTGTTTGTGATAATACAAACTACATGTATTCATCATGGTATATTTCAATGTAATGTGAAACATCACACTCACAATAGTCCAGCTCTGTGATGGCAGCCTGTAAATAATTGAACATGGACCAGGCAATCTAGTGATTGTTATTTTCAGCAAAGATCCATGCCCTCAGAGTATGATGACAACCTAGTCTGACCACTCAATTCATTAGTTGATTAGTGTTTGCAGCAGTAGAAACTAACACTTTCAGTCCACTAGTCCTAAAATGATAGCATATAGCAAAACCTTTAAAATGTCAAAATGACTAGTGCCAATTTCTAACCCTGGTGTTTGGATGTTGTGTTTGTGTGTGTATGTATGAGTGTATTTAGGTTGGTTTGTTGTTTAACGCCGCACTCAGCTATATGACGGCGGTCTGTAAATAATCGAGTCTGGACCAGACAACCCAGTGATTCATATCATGAGCATCGAGCCACGGAATTTAGATCAGTGACATGCATCAACCAAGTCAGAGAGTCTGACCACCCGATCCCGTTAGTCGCCTTTTACGACAAGCATAATGGCCTTTTACGGCAATCATGGGTTGCTGAAGACCTAGTCTACCCCGGAATCTTCACGGGTCGAGTGTATTTAACTTAAATCATGAATCTTATACTTGTTTCTCTGTGCTTTTACAATGTAACCCAAATTTTCTCTGGAATAATAAAGTATTCTCTTATTTATATCATTTCTGAACAAAGTGTCACATCAAGGTTAGATCTCTGTCAAAACAGTGCCATGGAAAAGCCAAACAAATAGCCTAGAAATAAAAGTAAATACTGCATTGCATTAATCTGCATTTCAAGAAAATGTGGCAATAATTCATGGAATGATATTCACCTTGGTGAGGATCTCTCTGCATTGTCGAACAAGTTATTTCCTATGTAATGTAAGTGTTGAATGACCCTGACTTTGTTGTCAAATATTGTTTTAACATTTGTTAAATATGGGGATAAATGTCATCTCTGAATGTTTGACATGAATTATTATGATTAGGGTAGTTCTAAGTCGGAATCACAACCGGGGTCTTTTCATTTGAATCAAATGTACAACATGTACAGTTTGGACATTTCTGTGATGTGAATGCTACTTATGTTTGTAGAATGTCCGGATGAATAAAAGAGACAGTCATCCGTGCAGCATCAATGCAAAGAAAGACCATAGAAGAGCAACAGTGAGTGGTAAATATTTTGAAATTATTCTGTTTGGTTCATATGGTTATTTTGCAAATATGTCTTCAGTTTGTTCCTTATCGCTGTAGGCACGGATGTCCTATTATCTAAGGCACTACAATTTTCTGTGCAGAGTTGCATCTCTTGGGCTAAGCAGAAACCTATAGTCATGGGTTCAAATCCTGGTTCTCCCCGATTATGTTGCTAGGTTGTCAGCATTATACACATACTCGTGGGATTCATCAAAGACCTGCATCACTTAAGACTTTCTTCCCACATCAAACTAACATGCAGTGATATATCTGGAATACTGTTCAAAGCAGTGTTAAAGCCAAATAATTTATTTAACACTGCATCCAGCAATAGTTTGGCTATATGACAAGGATTGTGAATATATATTTTTCCATGTTGATGAGTTGAAACAATCACTAAATGACATCTCTTAAAAAGATTCCCAGCATTCCAAGCCTAATTAATAGATAAGGTTGTGATTGAGTAGGCTCATTGATCACATGTAATCATACCACAGTGATGTGGGATATTGTCCATAATAGTTATCATCGGTTTGTCTGGACCGAGTTCATAACATTAGTCACTGGTTTGTCTGGTTGAGATTTGAGATGTGATTATCTTAAATGTTTAGCATATAACAAGACTCACATATGACAACTTAAGTGATTTTGCTGCCTTCTATCTGTAAGTACATGTGGCAACAATTCTTTTTGATTGCTAAAATCTTTTTACATAATGCTGCAGAACCTGAAGTCCTGCTTGAGATCCCTGGATGAGTACTCCAGGTTGACAGTCTGGAAGGACCAGACAAGGGAGTCCTAAACAGAGGCTGCACCCCTTCAGATATCAGAGGTGATTTGCAGACAGCGATGATGAGGGTCCTGTTATTTCAATGGAGGCCGACCGAGAAATTGTATGCCAAATGGTACTGGGACACACAAAGGCTGGTCTGGCTAATGTGAGAAGACCAACCAATGCCAAGCTGGAGTGGAATTCTTCCAGGACATTCAGGAAATTCTTGTAAACACTTGAAAGGAATGATAAATGGGACTTATTGTCTTTAAATGTGGACCCAAACACCAAATGGAAAGTTCACAATTCTACTAACACAATGCAGCAGAGATAGAGTCTAACTGGTATCCCCTCATCCTGGTTCCTGTTCATCCATGGCAATATAGAAAGAAAAGGAGGATTGAGGGAAAGTAAGTTATTTGAACTGGTGAACATAATCCGTAGGTACTGTCAAGCGAACAGTTATCACACTCTGTTATGAGTATTGAAGAATAGGATGAAATTGCATACTGCATCAGGAACCATCATGTGGACACTGTTCAATGTGCGATATACTATAGGCATATGAATAAAAGAAATTGATAATTTGATTGTTGCTTATGTTTCATACCGTTTATCTACAGTTGAAACTATCATGATGCAAATTTTCAATGAATCAAAGTCATATCTTTTCAAGACTCAGGTTGTAGTGATTGAAGGTCACATTAAACTTGCTAATTTCAAATCATTCATCCCACACTTATGATTTGGTTTGCTGTTTTATGCCGCACTCAAGCAATATTCCGGCTATATGTAAATAATCGAGTCTGGACCAGACAGTCCAGTGATTGACATCATGAGCATCGACCCACACAATTGGGATCAATGACATGCATCAACCAAGTCACCGAGCCTGATCGCCACCTGATGAGCATTGTCGCCCGTTACGGAAAGTATTGGGATACAAATATCCCTTGTAAAACCTTTCAACATGTTCAAATGACACATCGAAAGGCCATTGTGAAAAATTGCACCATGTTAGGATTCTTAAATACAGTTTCAGCTTGACATTGAGTACTTTAAACTTTAAAGTGAAAAATACATTCACAACAAGTGAGCTGTGTCTGCCAATCAGAGTCGGTGAGTAAATTGGAGTAGGGGACTAATTTCGAAGGTAAACTTGTTTCAACGTTTAACAACTACATGCATTTGTGTTTGTATGAGACGACGTGTGTTTAATTCCATATATTTCACTTCAAAGCATGTTATCACAATAAATTGAGTCGGGTATAGGATAAGTTGGAGTAGAGGCTAATTTCTATTGTAAACTTGTTTTAACATTTCACAATTATTGGTCTTTGCAAGTTATCAATCCTAGTTTAATTTCATTCATTTTACCAAGGTAAAAAAAAAAATAAGGTGTCATTTTCGTCAAGTAATAATCTCTGTTTTCGCTTTCGGCGAGTATTTCGCCAGTCAGTGCTGTTTTGCTAAGGTGTCGTTTCAGCTATAACCCGCTTATTGCACATTATTAGTTTCAATTTATATTCATAATCATTTTAACCACTGTAATAAGTAAAAAATGAAATAAAAGTATATAGAAAATAAACAAGCACTTGTTATAAAATGTGCATCCGCAGGCAATATTTATAAGATAATCCTGCATGTAGCTGGGGCCATCGCACTGAAGATGCACTTCACTTCTTTCTCATATGTCCAAATTACAATGATTTAAGACAGAATATGTACTATTATGTTAAGGGATATGATCTAAATTCAATTCTATTAGGTAATCCTGAAAGGACGTCAAAAATAAACTTAGAAATTCTTAAATCAGTAGAAGACTACATTCAGCTATCCAATAGGTTTTGTGATTGTACATAGCATCTTAAATTTATAATACTATTCCTTGCCGTATATTGCAGTACACTATTACTACTAAAAATGCGACCTGACAGCGCCGACAACGTAGTTTCTATAATAAGAACATGTATATAATTGTATTTCTTGACTGTACTTTTGTCATATCATATTGTATTCTAATTCTGGAGCGGTATTCAAATAAGTTTTTGCTTGTTTACCCATCCAGTTCACATATAAATGTTTAAAACAATATTTAGTAAACAAATAATTTAAACTCATGCAACAACATAGCGTGTGGAGACGATAGACCACTGAAAAGAGCATATATATGCACATCCAATGACCCCTGACATCACAAGGCATTGTTTTGCAAGTGTGTCAGGCAACAGCATACTATGAATTACATCACAGGGTACCTGTTTGAAAAGTTAGGTACTGTATTCTAAAGGTAGGCCCAAAATTCTAGACAATCCAGTGATTGATATTGTGAACATCAATCCACAATGTTAGATGGTCAGTGTCAGATGCCATGAACCAGGTCACCGAGCCTATCACCTGATCTATTAGGTTATCTCTTATGGGTGAGGCTAAAACGGCACCTCAGCAAAATGTCACTGATTTCTCCAACGAAAACAGCACCTTGATTTGGCAAAAAGGGCTACTAATTGTTGTCTGTTATCTGGAGAGACATGTTGATTCCTGGCCGAAATATATGTAAATGAAATTTCTATAAAATAACTATTTATTTCCTACTTACTAAAATAAATATGACATATATAGTATACCTGTTGTCCAGTTTCTTGACATTTTCGCCAGACTCAGGTTCAGCTTGACATTGAGCTAATCTGAGTAAAGCTACTTAAAACTTCAAAGCATGTGATCTTTCAATGATAAGTTTAGTTGCACCTCCCAATCAGAATCATGAGTAAATTTGAGCAGAGGCTAATTTCTAATGTAAACTATTTTTAGGTGACTAACATTTAACAATTATTTGTGTTTGCAAGTTTAATTGCATTTATTTTACTTCAAAGAAATCAAAGCATATTATATTTTCACAATAAGTTTAGTTGCATCTCCGAGTCGGCAAGTAGATGCTAGTTTTTAATGTAAACCTTTTTGAACATTTCTCAGTTATTTGTGTTTACAAGTGACCATGCAAGTTTAATTTCATGTATTCGGGCATATTCAGACCCAAGGTAAAAAAAATAACAAGGTGCTGTTTTCACCAGGCAATAGTAGGCGAGGTACTATTTCCCTTTATAGTATAACCCTCTCTTACAACTAGCATAGGTTGATGGGGACCAATTCCAACCTGGAATCCCCAAATGAGTGGGTATGGTTTTATGCTGTTTTTAGCAATACCACAGCAAGGGAACCTGACATAGACTTCACACATTGTACCCATGACAAGAATCGAACCTTGGTCTTCAGCAATTCAACCACTAGGCTACCCCACCGCCAAAATTCCCAACATGATAAAGTTGTCATCACGGTATTCTTCAACAAGTTCAAGTGAAAATATCCATACCTTTCAAATGTCTTATCTTCCACTTCACAATGTTCACTGTTGCAAAACTCCTGTCATTTAATTTGTTCTTGATTATTCACACCTGCAAAAGTAAGTTTAGCAATATTGAACTAAAAAAATTAGTCACTATAGAGTATCTAGATAAAGGAATATAAATAAGCAAACATATTTCTACATCATATACATTAGCAAGGATTAACATAAGTTAGGTAGATTGCTTATCCTACAAAAATTAAATCACACATTTACTAACATATATAAAACAGAATAAGTGGCTTACAGAAGATAAATAACTTTAATACGTGATCAATATTATTAACATATTCCTTACCTGAATCAGAGACCATATAACAGTCTATGTATTATGGTCTCTGTCTGAATATGTCACATCTTCAGCTCCCTGCAATCGAGGTTGTGAAACATTTCTGCTGTAGGAATATTACATCCGCTGGGATATCCCTTGTCACACTGCCTGGCATGGTAGGCAAACGCATATTCCATACACCACATAGGTATACTTCCTAATACACACTGTCGAAATCCCCGCGGCTCCCAATATGGCCTGTATGAACTGTAATCGGCCAACCTCGTCTCTTTCCGTAACTGTTGCAGAAATGACCGCTCGTCATTCGTGACCAACTCGTGTTATTCCGGGACAAGCAAGTCTACCCATAATTCCCTGTATGGCCGAGGGCGCCATTTTGGAACACAAACGTAAACAAACACTCAAACCTCGTGTAATCGATGTACACCGTGATTCTTGATTGCGATATGCTTACCTCGTGTATCGATACATTGTTCTCAATCACCTCTAACTCGGATATCCCGGACGAAATCCACCTGAGCCATCCACAACGAGGACGTCAAGTATTTCGAAAACTCGATTGACAGCCGAAGGAAGGAAGAGCAGCTTGCAGATGCCAGGTACGTAGCAGGGCTTCGAGACATAATGTTCCATGATTTCTATACAGAGATGTTATGAAATGGATTGATTTAGATATTTTCCTGATCTCCATGTTACTACTGTAAACGTCAAGGGCCTTTTAGTTTTGTTGTTTTCGGAAACCCTTTGTTATTATTATGATCAAGTGTTTGTTGTGACATGGTATTTCTATTTGGGATTGCATAAGAGCTACAGGTGCAGGACTTTTAAGGGTCGTGTCCTTATTCTCAACATAACGCTGGGATTTGATGATGAGGGTTAGTTAACAAGGGTATAAATCTGGCAAAGTGCATGTCAAACAAAACGTGGCATTCAATTCCAATCATGTGTTGCCACCTGAACCACCTGAAAGTGAGATATGGATTACAATGAATAATGACAGCTTATCAATCTTTAACAAATTCACACAGAAACATTGAAAGGATAAAGACAAGTTAGTTGTTTTCTGTTTCAGCATGTTCAGGGTTTGTGGGCAGGTTCACAGACATCCTCAGGGAGGATACCAAGTATTGAGTGAGTATTTTTGTTTGTGATAATACAAACTACATGTATTCATCATGGTATATTTCAATGTAATGTGAAACATCACACTCACAATAGTCCAGCTCTGTGATGGCAGCCTGTAAATAATTGAACATGGACCAGGCAATCTAGTGATTGTTATTTTCAGCAAAGATCCATGCCCTCAGAGTATGATGACAACCTAGTCTGACCACTCAATTCATTAGTTGATTAGTGTTTGCAGCAGTAGAAACTAACACTTTCAGTCCACTAGTCCTAAAATGATAGCATATAGCAAAACCTTTAAAATGTCAAAATGACTAGTGCCAATTTCTAACCCTGGTGTTTGGATGTTGTGTTTGTGTGTGTATGTATGAGTGTATTTAGGTTGGTTTGTTGTTTAACGCCGCACTCAGCTATATGACGGCGGTCTGTAAATAATCGAGTCTGGACCAGACAACCCAGTGATTCATATCATGAGCATCGAGCCACGGAATTTAGATCAGTGACATGCATCAACCAAGTCAGAGAGTCTGACCACCCGATCCCGTTAGTCGCCTTTTACGACAAGCATAATGGCCTTTTACGGCAATCATGGGTTGCTGAAGACCTAGTCTACCCCGGAATCTTCACGGGTCGAGTGTATTTAACTTAAATCATGAATCTTATACTTGTTTCTCTGTGCTTTTACAATGTAACCCAAATTTTCTCTGGAATAATAAAGTATTCTCTTATTTATATCATTTCTGAACAAAGTGTCACATCAAGGTTAGATCTCTGTCAAAACAGTGCCATGGAAAAGCCAAACAAATAGCCTAGAAATAAAAGTAAATACTGCATTGCATTAATCTGCATTTCAAGAAAATGTGGCAATAATTCATGGAATGATATTCACCTTGGTGAGGATCTCTCTGCATTGTCGAACAAGTTATTTCCTATGTAATGTAAGTGTTGAATGACCCTGACTTTGTTGTCAAATATTGTTTTAACATTTGTTAAATATGGGGATAAATGTCATCTCTGAATGTTTGACATGAATTATTATGATTAGGGTAGTTCTAAGTCGGAATCACAACCGGGGTCTTTTCATTTGAATCAAATGTACAACATGTACAGTTTGGACATTTCTGTGATGTGAATGCTACTTATGTTTGTAGAATGTCCGGATGAATAAAAGAGACAGTCATCCGTGCAGCATCAATGCAAAGAAAGACCATAGAAGAGCAACAGTGAGTGGTAAATATTTTGAAATTATTCTGTTTGGTTCATATGGTTATTTTGCAAATATGTCTTCAGTTTGTTCCTTATCGCTGTAGGCACGGATGTCCTATTATCTAAGGCACTACAATTTTCTGTGCAGAGTTGCATCTCTTGGGCTAAGCAGAAACCTATAGTCATGGGTTCAAATCCTGGTTCTCCCCGATTATGTTGCTAGGTTGTCAGCATTATACACATACTCGTGGGATTCATCAAAGACCTGCATCACTTAAGACTTTCTTCCCACATCAAACTAACATGCAGTGATATATCTGGAATACTGTTCAAAGCAGTGTTAAAGCCAAATAATTTATTTAACACTGCATCCAGCAATAGTTTGGCTATATGACAAGGATTGTGAATATATATTTTTCCATGTTGATGAGTTGAAACAATCACTAAATGACATCTCTTAAAAAGATTCCCAGCATTCCAAGCCTAATTAATAGATAAGGTTGTGATTGAGTAGGCTCATTGATCACATGTAATCATACCACAGTGATGTGGGATATTGTCCATAATAGTTATCATCGGTTTGTCTGGACCGAGTTCATAACATTAGTCACTGGTTTGTCTGGTTGAGATTTGAGATGTGATTATCTTAAATGTTTAGCATATAACAAGACTCACATATGACAACTTAAGTGATTTTGCTGCCTTCTATCTGTAAGTACATGTGGCAACAATTCTTTTTGATTGCTAAAATCTTTTTACATAATGCTGCAGAACCTGAAGTCCTGCTTGAGATCCCTGGATGAGTACTCCAGGTTGACAGTCTGGAAGGACCAGACAAGGGAGTCCTAAACAGAGGCTGCACCCCTTCAGATATCAGAGGTGATTTGCAGACAGCGATGATGAGGGTCCTGTTATTTCAATGGAGGCCGACCGAGAAATTGTATGCCAAATGGTACTGGGACACACAAAGGCTGGTCTGGCTAATGTGAGAAGACCAACCAATGCCAAGCTGGAGTGGAATTCTTCCAGGACATTCAGGAAATTCTTGTAAACACTTGAAAGGAATGATAAATGGGACTTATTGTCTTTAAATGTGGACCCAAACACCAAATGGAAAGTTCACAATTCTACTAACACAATGCAGCAGAGATAGAGTCTAACTGGTATCCCCTCATCCTGGTTCCTGTTCATCCATGGCAATATAGAAAGAAAAGGAGGATTGAGGGAAAGTAAGTTATTTGAACTGGTGAACATAATCCGTAGGTACTGTCAAGCGAACAGTTATCACACTCTGTTATGAGTATTGAAGAATAGGATGAAATTGCATACTGCATCAGGAACCATCATGTGGACACTGTTCAATGTGCGATATACTATAGGCATATGAATAAAAGAAATTGATAATTTGATTGTTGCTTATGTTTCATACCGTTTATCTACAGTTGAAACTATCATGATGCAAATTTTCAATGAATCAAAGTCATATCTTTTCAAGACTCAGGTTGTAGTGATTGAAGGTCACATTAAACTTGCTAATTTCAAATCATTCATCCCACACTTATGATTTGGTTTGCTGTTTTATGCCGCACTCAAGCAATATTCCGGCTATATGTAAATAATCGAGTCTGGACCAGACAGTCCAGTGATTGACATCATGAGCATCGACCCACACAATTGGGATCAATGACATGCATCAACCAAGTCACCGAGCCTGATCGCCACCTGATGAGCATTGTCGCCCGTTACGGAAAGTATTGGGATACAAATATCCCTTGTAAAACCTTTCAACATGTTCAAATGACACATCGAAAGGCCATTGTGAAAAATTGCACCATGTTAGGATTCTTAAATACAGTTTCAGCTTGACATTGAGTACTTTAAACTTTAAAGTGAAAAATACATTCACAACAAGTGAGCTGTGTCTGCCAATCAGAGTCGGTGAGTAAATTGGAGTAGGGGACTAATTTCGAAGGTAAACTTGTTTCAACGTTTAACAACTACATGCATTTGTGTTTGTATGAGACGACGTGTGTTTAATTCCATATATTTCACTTCAAAGCATGTTATCACAATAAATTGAGTCGGGTATAGGATAAGTTGGAGTAGAGGCTAATTTCTATTGTAAACTTGTTTTAACATTTCACAATTATTGGTCTTTGCAAGTTATCAATCCTAGTTTAATTTCATTCATTTTACCAAGGTAAAAAAAAAAATAAGGTGTCATTTTCGTCAAGTAATAATCTCTGTTTTCGCTTTCGGCGAGTATTTCGCCAGTCAGTGCTGTTTTGCTAAGGTGTCGTTTCAGCTATAACCCGCTTATTGCACATTATTAGTTTCAATTTATATTCATAATCATTTTAACCACTGTAATAAGTAAAAAATGAAATAAAAGTATATAGAAAATAAACAAGCACTTGTTATAAAATGTGCATCCGCAGGCAATATTTATAAGATAATCCTGCATGTAGCTGGGGCCATCGCACTGAAGATGCACTTCACTTCTTTCTCATATGTCCAAATTACAATGATTTAAGACAGAATATGTACTATTATGTTAAGGGATATGATCTAAATTCAATTCTATTAGGTAATCCTGAAAGGACGTCAAAAATAAACTTAGAAATTCTTAAATCAGTAGAAGACTACATTCAGCTATCCAATAGGTTTTGTGATTGTACATAGCATCTTAAATTTATAATACTATTCCTTGCCGTATATTGCAGTACACTATTACTACTAAAAATGCGACCTGACAGCGCCGACAACGTAGTTTCTATAATAAGAACATGTATATAATTGTATTTCTTGACTGTACTTTTGTCATATCATATTGTATTCTAATTCTGGAGCGGTATTCAAATAAGTTTTTGCTTGTTTACCCATCCAGTTCACATATAAATGTTTAAAACAATATTTAGTAAACAAATAATTTAAACTCATGCAACAACATAGCGTGTGGAGACGATAGACCACTGAAAAGAGCATATATATGCACATCCAATGACCCCTGACATCACAAGGCATTGTTTTGCAAGTGTGTCAGGCAACAGCATACTATGAATTACATCACAGGGTACCTGTTTGAAAAGTTAGGTACTGTATTCTAAAGGTAGGCCCAAAATTCTAGACAATCCAGTGATTGATATTGTGAACATCAATCCACAATGTTAGATGGTCAGTGTCAGATGCCATGAACCAGGTCACCGAGCCTATCACCTGATCTATTAGGTTATCTCTTATGGGTGAGGCTAAAACGGCACCTCAGCAAAATGTCACTGATTTCTCCAACGAAAACAGCACCTTGATTTGGCAAAAAGGGCTACTAATTGTTGTCTGTTATCTGGAGAGACATGTTGATTCCTGGCCGAAATATATGTAAATGAAATTTCTATAAAATAACTATTTATTTCCTACTTACTAAAATAAATATGACATATATAGTATACCTGTTGTCCAGTTTCTTGACATTTTCGCCAGACTCAGGTTCAGCTTGACATTGAGCTAATCTGAGTAAAGCTACTTAAAACTTCAAAGCATGTGATCTTTCAATGATAAGTTTAGTTGCATTTATTTTACTTCAAAGAAATCAAAGCATATTATATTTTCACAATAAGTTTAGTTGCATCTCCGAGTCGGCAAGTAGATGCTAGTTTTTAATGTAAACCTTTTTGAACATTTCTCAGTTATTTGTGTTTACAAGTGACCATGCAAGTTTAATTTCATGTATTCGGGCATATTCAGACCCAAGGTAAAAAAAATAACAAGGTGCTGTTTTCACCAGGCAATAGTAGGCGAGGTACTATTTCCCTTTATAGTATAACCCTCTCTTACAACTAGCATAGGTTGATGGGGACCAATTCCAACCTGGAATCCCCAAATGAGTGGGTATGGTTTTATGCTGTTTTTAGCAATACCACAGCAAGGGAACCTGACATAGACTTCACACATTGTACCCATGACAAGAATCGAACCTTGGTCTTCAGCAATTCAACCACTAGGCTACCCCACCGCCAAAATTCCCAACATGATAAAGTTGTCATCACGGTATTCTTCAACAAGTTCAAGTGAAAATATCCATACCTTTCAAATGTCTTATCTTCCACTTCACAATGTTCACTGTTGCAAAACTCCTGTCATTTAATTTGTTCTTGATTATTCACACCTGCAAAAGTAAGTTTAGCAATATTGAACTAAAAAAATTAGTCACTATAGAGTATCTAGATAAAGGAATATAAATAAGCAAACATATTTCTACATCATATACATTAGCAAGGATTAACATAAGTTAGGTAGATTGCTTATCCTACAAAAATTAAATCACACATTTACTAACATATATAAAACAGAATAAGTGGCTTACAGAAGATAAATAACTTTAATACGTGATCAATATTATTAACATATTCCTTACCTGAATCAGAGACCATATAACAGTCTATGTATTATGGTCTCTGTCTGAATATGTCACATCTTCAGCTCCCTGCAATCGAGGTTGTGAAACATTTCTGCTGTAGGAATATTACATCCGCTGGGATATCCCTTGTCACACTGCCTGGCATGGTAGGCAAACGCATATTCCATACACCACATAGGTATACTTCCTAATACACACTGTCGAAATCCCCGCGGCTCCCAATATGGCCTGTATGAACTGTAATCGGCCAACCTCGTCTCTTTCCGTAACTGTTGCAGAAATGACCGCTCGTCATTCGTGACCAACTCGTGTTATTCCGGGACAAGCAAGTCTACCCATAATTCCCTGTATGGCCGAGGGCGCCATTTTGGAACACAAACGTAAACAAACACTCAAACCTCGTGTAATCGATGTACACCGTGATTCTTGATTGCGATATGCTTACCTCGTGTATCGATACATTGTTCTCAATCACCTCTAACTCGGATATCCCGGACGAAATCCACCTGAGCCATCCACAACGAGGACGTCAAGTATTTCGAAAACTCGATTGACAGCCGAAGGAAGGAAGAGCAGCTTGCAGATGCCAGGTACGTAGCAGGGCTTCGAGACATAATGTTCCATGATTTCTATACAGAGATGTTATGAAATGGATTGATTTAGATATTTTCCTGATCTCCATGTTACTACTGTAAACGTCAAGGGCCTTTTAGTTTTGTTGTTTTCGGAAACCCTTTGTTATTATTATGATCAAGTGTTTGTTGTGACATGGTATTTCTATTTGGGATTGCATAAGAGCTACAGGTGCAGGACTTTTAAGGGTCGTGTCCTTATTCTCAACATAACGCTGGGATTTGATGATGAGGGTTAGTTAACAAGGGTATAAATCTGGCAAAGTGCATGTCAAACAAAACGTGGCATTCAATTCCAATCATGTGTTGCCACCTGAACCACCTGAAAGTGAGATATGGATTACAATGAATAATGACAGCTTATCAATCTTTAACAAATTCACACAGAAACATTGAAAGGATAAAGACAAGTTAGTTGTTTTCTGTTTCAGCATGTTCAGGGTTTGTGGGCAGGTTCACAGACATCCTCAGGGAGGATACCAAGTATTGAGTGAGTATTTTTGTTTGTGATAATACAAACTACATGTATTCATCATGGTATATTTCAATGTAATGTGAAACATCACACTCACAATAGTCCAGCTCTGTGATGGCAGCCTGTAAATAATTGAACATGGACCAGGCAATCTAGTGATTGTTATTTTCAGCAAAGATCCATGCCCTCAGAGTATGATGACAACCTAGTCTGACCACTCAATTCATTAGTTGATTAGTGTTTGCAGCAGTAGAAACTAACACTTTCAGTCCACTAGTCCTAAAATGATAGCATATAGCAAAACCTTTAAAATGTCAAAATGACTAGTGCCAATTTCTAACCCTGGTGTTTGGATGTTGTGTTTGTGTGTGTATGTATGAGTGTATTTAGGTTGGTTTGTTGTTTAACGCCGCACTCAGCTATATGACGGCGGTCTGTAAATAATCGAGTCTGGACCAGACAACCCAGTGATTCATATCATGAGCATCGAGCCACGGAATTTAGATCAGTGACATGCATCAACCAAGTCAGAGAGTCTGACCACCCGATCCCGTTAGTCGCCTTTTACGACAAGCATAATGGCCTTTTACGGCAATCATGGGTTGCTGAAGACCTAGTCTACCCCGGAATCTTCACGGGTCGAGTGTATTTAACTTAAATCATGAATCTTATACTTGTTTCTCTGTGCTTTTACAATGTAACCCAAATTTTCTCTGGAATAATAAAGTATTCTCTTATTTATATCATTTCTGAACAAAGTGTCACATCAAGGTTAGATCTCTGTCAAAACAGTGCCATGGAAAAGCCAAACAAATAGCCTAGAAATAAAAGTAAATACTGCATTGCATTAATCTGCATTTCAAGAAAATGTGGCAATAATTCATGGAATGATATTCACCTTGGTGAGGATCTCTCTGCATTGTCGAACAAGTTATTTCCTATGTAATGTAAGTGTTGAATGACCCTGACTTTGTTGTCAAATATTGTTTTAACATTTGTTAAATATGGGGATAAATGTCATCTCTGAATGTTTGACATGAATTATTATGATTAGGGTAGTTCTAAGTCGGAATCACAACCGGGGTCTTTTCATTTGAATCAAATGTACAACATGTACAGTTTGGACATTTCTGTGATGTGAATGCTACTTATGTTTGTAGAATGTCCGGATGAATAAAAGAGACAGTCATCCGTGCAGCATCAATGCAAAGAAAGACCATAGAAGAGCAACAGTGAGTGGTAAATATTTTGAAATTATTCTGTTTGGTTCATATGGTTATTTTGCAAATATGTCTTCAGTTTGTTCCTTATCGCTGTAGGCACGGATGTCCTATTATCTAAGGCACTACAATTTTCTGTGCAGAGTTGCATCTCTTGGGCTAAGCAGAAACCTATAGTCATGGGTTCAAATCCTGGTTCTCCCCGATTATGTTGCTAGGTTGTCAGCATTATACACATACTCGTGGGATTCATCAAAGACCTGCATCACTTAAGACTTTCTTCCCACATCAAACTAACATGCAGTGATATATCTGGAATACTGTTCAAAGCAGTGTTAAAGCCAAATAATTTATTTAACACTGCATCCAGCAATAGTTTGGCTATATGACAAGGATTGTGAATATATATTTTTCCATGTTGATGAGTTGAAACAATCACTAAATGACATCTCTTAAAAAGATTCCCAGCATTCCAAGCCTAATTAATAGATAAGGTTGTGATTGAGTAGGCTCATTGATCACATGTAATCATACCACAGTGATGTGGGATATTGTCCATAATAGTTATCATCGGTTTGTCTGGACCGAGTTCATAACATTAGTCACTGGTTTGTCTGGTTGAGATTTGAGATGTGATTATCTTAAATGTTTAGCATATAACAAGACTCACATATGACAACTTAAGTGATTTTGCTGCCTTCTATCTGTAAGTACATGTGGCAACAATTCTTTTTGATTGCTAAAATCTTTTTACATAATGCTGCAGAACCTGAAGTCCTGCTTGAGATCCCTGGATGAGTACTCCAGGTTGACAGTCTGGAAGGACCAGACAAGGGAGTCCTAAACAGAGGCTGCACCCCTTCAGATATCAGAGGTGATTTGCAGACAGCGATGATGAGGGTCCTGTTATTTCAATGGAGGCCGACCGAGAAATTGTATGCCAAATGGTACTGGGACACACAAAGGCTGGTCTGGCTAATGTGAGAAGACCAACCAATGCCAAGCTGGAGTGGAATTCTTCCAGGACATTCAGGAAATTCTTGTAAACACTTGAAAGGAATGATAAATGGGACTTATTGTCTTTAAATGTGGACCCAAACACCAAATGGAAAGTTCACAATTCTACTAACACAATGCAGCAGAGATAGAGTCTAACTGGTATCCCCTCATCCTGGTTCCTGTTCATCCATGGCAATATAGAAAGAAAAGGAGGATTGAGGGAAAGTAAGTTATTTGAACTGGTGAACATAATCCGTAGGTACTGTCAAGCGAACAGTTATCACACTCTGTTATGAGTATTGAAGAATAGGATGAAATTGCATACTGCATCAGGAACCATCATGTGGACACTGTTCAATGTGCGATATACTATAGGCATATGAATAAAAGAAATTGATAATTTGATTGTTGCTTATGTTTCATTTGCCAGCTGTGTAAATGGGGATGTTTCATGATTTTGCCTCAGTTTAATAGCCACACTTATCTTATGAAACCATGCATTGCTTTGGCATCTCAAGATAAATAACACATGTTTCCTTTGCTCTGAAAACGTCTGATGACACATTGATCTGTTATGTCAAAGGTTAAAGTCACAACCAGACAAAAAGTTTGTTTGTGGTCAACTCTTCCTTTGGGCAGGGGTCGAAGTTGAGAGAAAGGTCGTGTGTGATCTATATATACTACATTTTCCCTTAAATTGCCTTTTCTACAGAAGTCTTAGTAACTCTTATACATATACTGGTTACATTACTTCCATATTTTGGTCAATGATATGTTGAATTCTACCAAAGGACTGCATATTTGGTTTATGTGCTGGATAGCTCTTTGAAATGTTTTTGAAATATTTATCACTGATATTGAAGGTCAAATTCACACTCAAAAGTGATAACTCATGAGGGGTTGAAGTGTAAGATCAAGGCAACAGTGAAGGGGTCATTCATAAAGTATTTCTGCAATTATAACTAAAATGCCTATTTCTGGAGATATTTGTGAAGTATTAAGCACATCGTTTTTATATTATTTGAATACACATATATGTGCAGTGGTTACAACTCCAGTGTCAAATTAACTGTCAATCCCTTTTAATAAAATAATTCACAGTAACTGAGGAAGAGCTTACTGTAGTACCATAAAACTAGGGTGAGGCAAATGTCAATGAAGTTAGTATTTTGGATATAACAAGTCTTATTATCATCTCACTAGGACCAAAGGCCCAAGTGAGCACATTGTCAATGACTTTTTCTTTTTCTCAGTACAAACTGGAAGTCTGGACATGAAATTTAAGGATATCATTATACAAGAACTGATGTTTGTTCATTAAATACCATTAACATCCGAAAAGGACAAAATATGAAATTGCACAGGCTAACATTATTTACCAGAAGCAAGTCATGAAGAAAATTTGCATCCGGATACCTTCAGGAAACCTTCCGGAAGCCTTCCGGAAACCTTCCAGATGCCTTCAACAACCTTCAAATTGCTTGGTATTTTCAAGTTAATTTTTTTATGTGTTTCACATTTAAGTGAACAAATGCACCCCCCAAATTTTGACATTTTTTTTGGAAGGTTTCCGGAAGGTATCCGGAAGGTATCCGGGCCGGATCCAAAATGGGAAGGTATCCGGAAGGTTTCCGGAAGACGGAAACCTACACTTTTTTTGCTGTGATAGTAGTAGTAGTAGTAAAACAGAAAACCAATAGATATTTAAGTGCAGACCAATAACAAATAACTGATTTGCGTAGTATATTCTCAAAAATCAAAGCAAAACATATATAAATTGTTCAGATTATCCACCGAATTCCATTTTGGCGAAAAGAGCAAAATAGCTGTGAAAATTATTTGTATGAACCACTGAAAATCAGTGATGACAGCAGGTGTCGGTGAACGAACACAGGCACACACCGATCAGACACAGACAAAGTCACACCTTATACCGTTGACAAGCAAGTCTGAATAATGAGTGAGTGAGTATGGTTGTACGCCGCTTTTAGCAATAGTCCAACAATATCACGGCGGGGGACACCAGAAATGGGCTTCACACATTGTACCCATGTCGGGAATCGAACCCGGGTTTTCGGCGTGACGAGCGAACGCTTTAACCACTAGGCTACCCCACCGCCCTCTGAACAATGAAAATGGTCAGAATATATATATATATATATATATATATATATATATATACAAGAGTGATTAACATGATGTTGATATTGTATCCATGAATTGTGTTTACTTTGTCATCCATCAACTTTTAAATAAAAGCGACAGAACCCTTTTCATATTCATAAAGATAAAAACCAGAGTCGACTGTACGATTCCGATCTTATGAGCATGTGTTTATGAATCGCTATCAACCAGTGATGACACCAGGTGTTCGCGAAAGGGTGAACTTATCTAGCCACACCGTCACCCGTCACAAACACATGCAGAGGCAGGTCCATTGTTTACCCGAAAAACACGGTCAAAATAGGGAAATGCATTGACATCATTTTCGTCACTGATGCGTCAATTGTAGAAATGTCCTCCAAATGTCAGTCACATTTCCAAGAAATATCTATCAAACAATTAAAATGTTACTTGGGAAAACACAAATACGTGTACAGAATTTATATTTACTTCCGCGTGTTCCGTGTATATCGTATCAATTGCGCAACAGCCTGGCCTCTGACAGGGGAAACCGGGGGATGTGCGGACTGAGGACTGGGGAAAACCGCCTATGAACGCGACAGACATCCTATTTCACCACTCTTACACTGGACAGAATCACATTCTGAAGCTCTCATTGCCGATCGGACTCTTCCTCAGGGTAAGCTCTTTTGATATTATCGATATTGTCTTGTCAATTCTTTCATAAAACTTGTTTTGTTTGCTGACCTTGTTCAGGCCCTTTTAGTGGGTGAGTAGGGGACACCTCGGTTTGCCGGCACCTATTGTTCTGGGTTAAAAACTACCCAACCATTACTGACAAGTGTACAATAGAGGGATTATGAGGATTAAAAAGGGATTTAAAAGAGTGCAACATGACTTTCGTTATTTTATTTCTCATGTATATACAGCATACATCATAAATCATACATGTGTTCATACATACAAAATATATAAACTTAAAGTCAGAAATTAAATTAATTATTTACACTTCACATACATTTTAACTCACAAACCAATAAATCTTGCCACAGAATCAGCATATTCTGTTGGTGACTTGAGCCCTGCCAACAACTCCTGCTTTTCCCTCTCAATACCGCTATCCACATTGCGGTACTTCCTCCTCTTTCCTATGCTTTAGATAAACATCTGAATTGCTGGCTCATTTAATCTCTTATCATAACATTCAGGGTGCCGGCAAACCGAGGTTAAACAGGTGAGTAACTGTCACTGAATTAGCAAATGCATTGTTAACGGCTTGGTCAGGTTTACAAAGGGTCGGATTGCTGTTCAAAGAAAACAAGATAATAGGCGTAGATACGTGTAGTGAGGCGCTATCCACGAATACATTGGGTGCGTTGTTCCCGTACAGATACGTGAAGAGAGGCGCTATCCACGAATACATTGGGTGCGTTGTTCCCGTACAGATAAGTAGTTGATATTTAAGATGTAGCCATCCACACATCCACATTTGATGACGTCACAAGTGCACCTAGTAACCTCACGTGACTGATGACGTCACATAACCTTGACCTTGGGGTGGGGGTGGGTGGGTTTGGGGTTGGTGTTGTTGTCATGCGATCAATGACCTCGTATAACCTTGACCAATAATCTCGTATAACAGTTGTATCAACAATTGTTTCCGGACAGTTGAAAGGAAAAACACTTGTGTAAACACGAGATTGTTTTGAAAGGAAATACTTAAATCAACGAGGACGTATTTGAAACGTGTGGTGGGGGAGGGGTGTTGTCAACGTCAATGCCTCATTAATAGGCAAGATAACTCATTGATATGTAAATGTATAAGTGATGTATCAGGTTAATTAGATGACTACAGGGTCAACTGACCAAATGCAATCACGCAACTAATTACTCGAGCATTCCCTAACAAAGAACAATGGATAGTAATGAATATCCTTATATGGAAACTAAGGTCACCAATCCCTCATTAATAGGCAAGATAACTCATTAATATGTAAATGTATAAGTGATGTATCAGGTTAATTGGATGAATTCAGGGTCAACTAACCAGATGTCACCATGCAACTAATTACTCGAGCATTCCTTAACAAAGAACAATGGATAGTAATGAATATCCTTATATGGAAACTTGACATCGCGCGCAAAATGGAATGCAATTGCGACAGCATTTGGGCGCCTTTTTTAACATTTTCTCCATGGGCATTCGGGGCTGCGTCTGCTGAGAATATCAGCTCGGGAAGAAGTGTATGGGTTTGTTTACACAACTGAAAGGCGAATGAGTTAACGCCCCAATCTCACATGTAAGGAAGTCTCGTACTATTAACTCAACTTTGAAAAAAACAGTGAGGTTATTGTTCAAAATGAAAAGTTTTTTTGTGTGCGTGTGTGTCTTTTTCTAATTCCATTACATATTTGTAACACGAGGACTGATATTTCAAACATTAACCTTGTCAACAACAAAATCTAACAATGTAGAAATGAAAGTCCTTATATGGAAAATTGTTTACTACGCCTGTGTTAGGCCTCTGCTCGCTTGGAACGGAATGGTTGAGAAACGTTTAACACTTGTCAGATTTCAAGACTTTAGAATGTTTTTTTGGTGTATTCTAAATTTCTTTAATTACTTGAAACAAATTCAATAACTAACTTATAAATTTAAACCCACTTGTCGTAACTCAACATCTAATTAATTTTCTTTTAAGTGAAACAGTTTTCTAATACAGACTATACCATAATTTCGACGCGAGATTCCAACTTAGATAACCTGAAAAAACGCTGTGCTTGGTCGCAAGACCCCCTTATAGTCTGTTTCATTGTTCCACGCACTGTTTCACAAAAGTATTGCTTTAATTGACCACACACGCGCGCGAATAAGGTTAATTGGATGAATACATAGTCAACTGACCAGATGCAACCATGCAACTTGTTACTTGACCATTCATTAACAAATAACAATGGATAGTAATGAATATCCTTATATGGAAACTTGACATCGCGCGCGAAATGGAATGTTATTGCGACTGCATTTTGGCGCCTTTTTGCACCTTTTCTCCATGCGCATTCGGGGCTGCGTCTGCCATGGAGAAACTTTTCTGTTGGAAACTGTCAATTTCGGACAGGAAGTAGATGAAAATATCCTTCACTTGACGAGATACATTAAAGTCTAAAATCTGATTACTCAGACCTTGAGGATCATTGCCAATTTGAAATCTGAAATTCGATGTAGTATCATCAAAAGATTAGTGTGAACGCCATGATTCGCAAATTCGCTCTTTTGAAAGAGACTTCCCAAAATCTTATTTAAAATATACGCAAAACTTATTATTATGCATGAGTCGAGATGAAATGCACCTTGTCGCCACCCATCTCAAATATATGAGAAAGTGTACAGATGTAAAGTTTTGCTTGTCTCAAGTTCTAGGGATGTGGATGCAATGTCAAGATCCTTTCGACAGTAGGGAGCAGCAATTAGCTTCGAATTCGCAACATTTCGGAAAACACATCAGACGTTTTTTTACAGGAACAAATAGGTTTGAAACAGTATACCCAATATAGCAACAACAAAAAACACAACAAAACGTATGATAACGCTGCAGTGCTGTGTCTCCCGATATTCTATACGGCTCATGAAAGCTGCAGGCTTACGTAGTTCCTCTATTTGAAGCCGAAACCGCTAATAGAGTCATCTGATCAGCTGAAGAAAGAATAAAAGCCTATAACAACTATTACCTACAATAGAACTCGGTTCTCTAATGCAGACCGGCTTCTAATATTGAGGAAATAAGGTATAGTTAACAAATGTCAAACATGTAGTGTATACACATGTACATACAAAAGGCGTGGGACAGTCAGCACACTCATTACAGAGAGAGTATTAAAATTGTGATTTTAGGAACAGACTAAGGGCTTTGCTAAGCATTGCAAGAGTTGATTTTTCTCAAAGAAAGTATAATTTAACGGTTTCACTTATTTATCCTGTGATATAATCATGACGTGTCTGTGTGTGTGTGTGTGTGTGTGTGTGTGTGTGTGTCTAGACGATCATCAAAGATTGAACTTTCATTTTATGCAAATAGAGAGGTCACAGACATTTCAGAAAGAATGGTGTGTGTTTGTGTATTTATTTTCCGAAGGATCGTACAAGACTCGGGTGTGTAACCACCATATTCATCCTCAGTTCAGAAACATGACTTCGTGAATTTGCGACCTCTGTTTGTTTGTTTTGAAATATTTTTAAATTTTATCTGAATACATTTTATTTGAAAAAAAAATGGAAGGGAGATCATTTCTAAGTACGATTTGCGTACCCCAAAAAGAATTGATAAATTCAAAAATGATATGAGTTTCCATGTTGATAACGATTTCATTCGAGGAGTAATTGGAAGAGGACGTGGGTACTATTTTGAATGTAAATTTGTAGTGAATAAATCACTGATCGCGACTGACTTTCGAACAAAAGAAATTTGTAAATATCTTATAGACACTAACGAAGGGACCCATCGAATTATTAACCAAAATTCTTACAAACCTGTGGCATTTGTTCCTCCATTCAATGAAATATATATATTCAAGACTACCTCGACAATAATGTAAACAACATCAGCAACCGACAGTTATAGAACATTATGGGAAACATGTGATGGATCCAGGGACTTAAAAGTGTCACATCATATTTGGAGAGCGGGATTTTCACCATGAGATGAAGGTAAGACATTTTATTGTTCAATTATACAAACAAAATCTTTGCTGCTTACTATAGAAGTTTATTAGACTATTGTAGGATAATCCGATGCTGTTGCTAAGCCACTTGAACAAAAACACAATAACGTTTCTCGTGTCTATTTTCATTGTACGCCACGACTTTTCAGATAATACTTTCCTTCCAACAAGTGTTTGATATGAACCAAACATATATGTTTAGTGAATTTACATCAAGCAATTCTTACACATTTATGTCACTAAAATCTGATTCAATAATCTTCGTTTTTAATTTTAGTTATTGAAAGCATCAAACATTAGAAAAGAATACCATTACAAATACAACTGTAATTAAATCTTCATTTTAAACAGTGGTAAGGGGAATAGTCTTATCAACAGACCATCGCTCACACTCCGTCACATAATACTCTGCCACAGCCTAATTGGTATATCACGTGATCGGACTTTTCTCTTGTTTGTAAACAAACGCGCTTTTTCAGAAATCAGTATAGAACGGACTAATGCAAGTATTTGGGAGGAGGCGCTTTACATATTGTTTTGCATAATTATATAGATATGCTACTGCACCTGCGACAGTGAGTTGCATGACAATATATATTTATACACCAAAGTGACCGTATCACTAGCTCTCCGTTGGGCTTCGATGAGAGCACGTGGAGCCGTACAACCAATGTAAACAAAGGATAACTACGCAAAAACAAGTCGATTTTCACGTATGAGGTTACTTTCTTTATGAACCGTAACCATGCTTTGACATTTGTTTATGAGAATGTGCAGAATTGTCAAAAATGAAACGGATGAAAAGCATATGCAATATCTTGAATAGACTGTGAAAGATGTGACGAATCGTCATATGGCGCTGGCCTGTGGCAGAGGTACATGTACTATGCTGGTTGGCTACCGGCCGCTGTGTCTACTTACTTACTTTGGAGATTTAACGTGCGCTTTCCGACTGATGCGTATTTCGCACACGGGATGCTGTGTCTAATGAGAGCCGAGTCTTTTATAAGCGCCGGGTCTCTCTCTAATAAGCAATTTGAATAGTGTTTGTGTCCGTTTTAATTAGATGCTGTTTCACAAAGCGGTCATAACGCTACGACAACATGATAAACTATGTCAGTGGGCCAATGAATTCGGCTTACAAATACCAAACTTGTTATTAACTGTGCACTTTTAAAAAAAGAACAAGTTCGATTTTAGCATTTGTAAACCAGACCCATTGACCCAATATATAATAATACGTCCTTATTACATTGGAGGGTGTCTGTAGTTGTCACAGAAACATAAAAAAGGAGGGGGGAGTATATTCTTCCTGTGAACACCAAGTAAAATCACATCTCATCATACAGTTTACACGAAAAGTGAGTAGCAATTTGCGAAACTGCTTGTAATCTTGTAACCCGCGCCTGTGTACGACTCGCTATTACACTCACTATAAGACGCCTAGCATTAATTTCAGGGGTGTTAGCTGGAAACCTCGCCTCTGTGCGTTATAACAAAATCAAGTGGGAAACATGATATTCGGTGGGAGAATACAGTGTTTTGCACGAGAATTAAAGTCGGCGAGAGGATGTCTTCTAAAGTATGTGTCTATTATGCTTCATTCAGAGTATTTGTAATTACAGGAGAAACCAATGAACGACTATTTCACGAGTTGAAATTCGAGCATTTTACTTCAAACACTGCCCGAATACATATGACCCTTGACCTACTTACAGTATGAGTGTATATTCGTGTTAATTTGCAGTTATAAGAATAATTTTCATAAATTGTGTTTATGTCTAATATCTTCCAAAAAGTATTCAGAAGTCAGGCGATCATCTCAGCAACGCGTACATGATTTTCATATGCATCTTTCCGTAGTTTAGCTATCGAACAGCACTTGATTAACATCCGTACATTCTATTTGGGATTTAATAAATATATCCATTTCGATTTTGAACGAAAAAACTAATGCGAATTCGTCTGCGAGTCGTAAAATTTAAAAAATCAATGCTAAGCGTTATACATTGTATTTTACCAAATCAAAATTTTTAAGTTTATTGATACCAATTATTGTATATTTTTTCTATTATTTCCCCATGTCACATCACAGTGTTCATCACCTTTAACTCGCAACCTCTTGCAGCGAATATCACAAGGTTTATTGACTGTTTTGTATCAGGTTTTGGTATATGTTAAAATAAATAAAAATGACAATACACTCATATCAAGAATATTTATTCGTTGCATGTATATAAAACGTGATTAAACAATAATATTTAACACTAAACAGTTTTACAAAGATTCCAATTTTCTAAAGTCTCCGGGCACGCAAGATTCTCATTTAAATATAGTTCCAAAAGTTTAACCCCTTTAGTGGCAAGCTGGACAATTGTTCGTTTTAACAATCAAATTTCTGCCTAAATAGGCTATTGAAAACCTATCCTGTGACAATTTGTTGAAAATAGCTCCTTTTTTTGTAAGTGCTGACGTCAGAGCACCTCGAATGAGGTGGGATACTTATTCAATACCAAGGATCTATGATGTGAATCTATACGGAGGGGCGGTCGGGTAGCCTAGTGGTTAAAGCGTTCGCTCGTCACGACGAAGACCCGGGTTCGATTCCCGACATGGGTACAATGTGTGAAGCCCATTTGTGGTGTCCCCCGCCGTGATATTGCTGGAATATTGCTAAAAGCGGCTCACTCACTCACTCACTCACTCACTGTAGGTTCACGGTTCTCGTTGATTGAAGTGTTAACAGTGTGGTTTTACGACAGACAAGTTCGTGTTAGTAAATGTATGACACTAAAAAAACCACAAGCAAACTGTCGTGTGATCGGCTTGCAGAGATAATTGCTTTCCAGAGGCATATTGACCATATGTATGACATCATAGAAATATGAATTAAAACAACAACAAAATATAAACTGTAATAAGGCTTTTATTAACAGCACAGGCTGTATGTCTTTACAAGTGTAGAGTTCGAGTGATTTCAACGATTTTCAAAATAATTAATAACCTTGACGGTTGAATGATTTTAGAAAAGTTTAAAGCGTTTATTCTCAACATGAAATACACCACTCGGATGCACCTGATGGAGACGACCAACTTTGTGACATTTATAGATGTTTGCGTCCCGGAGGTCCCAACTTGACCGGTCTCCTGATGTATACGACCAGGCGTTTCTTTGACGCCAGGAAACTGTCATTTAGAGAAATCTGTTTTGACGTAATGACAGGTCGTGTTTTCAATACATGGATAAGTCCAAATCTTCTTCCTTTACCTCGACTTGCTGACCGATTCTTCCGTGTCATTGTTGCGTGTAACATAAAATCTCGACTGAAGGGTTGTAACACGAGAACAAGGTTTTTATTCTTGCTCGCTCTGCTCGTCATCGCCATCATCGGGGGCTGAGATAGATTCAGTGTCACTTTCTGCTTCGGGTATGTCTACACGAGTCAGAATGTCTTTTATCACAGTTTTCGTGAAACGAGCGATCCTGTTTTTGATAATAGATTGATCAGTTCCAGGATCCATATCGCTCAGGCTGTCTAGGATGGTTTGAAATAGAGGCGCCTGTCTTATATATTGGGCGAACTCTATGACACTTTTGAGGCTGTCGTTCAATTCACTTTCCCACATCTGTTTCATTTTTCTGTCAATCCATTCTTCTGTTCGACCCTGTTGTCTGTACTTTTTCCTCTTGAGTTTCATCGCGTCGTGCTTGATGTTGTACACACGATTCCAGATGCGTTGTAAACCAATATTTTGCCGCTCCTCCGCATCCACGTCGGTGTTTGGCGGCTTCCAGCAACGACGTTTGACAGCGAGACCTCCACCTTTCTGTTCAGGAAGTCGTTCCTCATCGTCGTCACCGTTGTCGTCACTCTCGTATCTGAGACGTTTTCTTTTGCATTTCAAGTCGTCGTTTGCTGGACACCACGATCTGATATGTCGCTGTAGATCGTGCATATTGTCTATCAATACGCCGCAGTCAGTACACGCAGTGGCCATGGTAAAAGGTACTGTGTCGTCACTCGAGATGGATGTTGTTTCAACGTTGTCGTCGTCAGAGCTAAGAGACCTTTCTTTGGAAGTTGAAGTGTGATCAGCACGAATGTCAGGAGCTGTCTGAACGTCTAATGCTAGAGAGACATCTTTTACCCGTTGTTGTTGTTGTTGTTGTTGTTGTTGTTGTGAAGCACTGTGATCAGGTTGATTGTCGTTGGTTGTCAAGACGTTGACATGTAATCTATTCTTCTCACTTGTACCGGGTTTGAGATCCACTGTAAGGTGTCCATAAGGGGTTTCAACAGCCCTTTCATAAAGAGTCATAAATTTACCAATGTCTTCAGGAAATATTTTTCTGGCGAATAACTTCACCTGCTGTCTGTCCACTGGCGAATTGAAAAGTGTGACATAATGAGAATTTAGAGCAATGTCCCTAGATTCCTTACCTCTCGGGAAGAGGTTTTGCAATAGCAAAAAGATAATGACATTTTTGTGGTGGGAGGTTTGGGTAAACAGACGGGAAATCCGATTGTCATTCTTTGCTTCAGACAAAAAGTCATCCAACACCATCATGTTCTGATTACGGGCATCGAAGAAGTTTTCATCTTCGAGATTGTAAGGCATTCCTTTAACAAACCGTACTTGAGGTAAAGTTTGAAGAATGCTATCGTAAAGTTGTTGCCACACAGTATAACACCAGACAATACAGTCGCGCAGGGGTTGAACGAATCCATGACGTAATAGGTTGAAGACAAACACCGACTTTCCGCATCCACTGGGTCCAACAACGATGCTATTGGAGGGTATCGTCCGTGTCGCTGGTGCTCCCGAGATGAAAGCAAACGTGGAGCTATTTCCTGATGATGAGGAGGAGGGTGTTTATCGGGAGGAGGAGGAGTAAGGTGTTTATCCAGAGGAGGAAGAAGAGAAGACGAGTCTTGAGTTGATCTATGCATCTGCTTCTGATGTCTCTGTAGATTATCTTTTCGCGTAAAACTCTTGCCACAGTCTGGACAGTTGGTAACCTCCATAGTGATCAAATACAAGTGCGAGATGAGAGGGTCTGAACCATTCTTTTATACCCTTCACAATTGCGATGCTTAAAGACAGCTTGGATTCGTTTCACAGCAGCTTTGATTTTCGAGACAGGTTTTCTGAGGTGGAGGAGGAGGGTGTTTATCCAGAGGTGGAGGAGGAGGGTGTTTATCCAGAGGAGGAGGAGGAGGGTGTTTATCCAGAGGAGGAGGAGGAGGAGGAAGAGTAGGGTGTTTATCCAGAGGAGGAGGAGGAGGAGGAAGAGTAGGGTGTTTATCCAGAGGAGGAGGAGGAGGGTGTTTATCCAGAGGAGGAGGAGGGTGTTTATCCAGAGAAGGAGGAGGGTGTTTATCCAGAGGAGGAGAAGGAGGGTGTTTATCCAGAGGAGGAGGAGGGTGTTTATCCAGAGGAGGAGGAGGAGGAGGAGGAAAAGGAGGGTGTTTATCCAGAGGAGGAGGAGGGTGTTTATCCACAGGAGGAGGAGGAGTAAGGTGTTTATCCAGAGGAGGAAGAAGAGAAGGTGAGTCTTGAGTTGACCTGTGCACCTGCTTCTCATGTCTCTATAGATTATCTTTTCACGTAAAACTCTTGCCAGTCTGGATAGGTGGTAACCTCCATAGTGATCAAATACGATAAGTGCGCGATGAGAGGGTCTGAAGCATTCTTTTATACCCTTCAGCCATGCGACGCTTCAAGGCAGGTCGGATTCGTTTCAGAACAGCCTTTACTTTCGACACGGGTTGTATTTTCAGTATAGTCATTTTCCCCTTCTTGGTTGTCATCTTTTTCTTCTTAGATGCAACCAGTCTCCTCGGCGACCCCTTTGATGCCATTGATTTTCTCCGACATGTTTTTCTCGACTTGGTCTTGCCACGCTTTGTGAAAACGACCGTAGGTCCAAATATATCTTCTGAAACTCTCTTCATGTTGAAAACGGACGTCTAATCTGTCAGCAAGGTTAGAGTGAAAATGTCAGTCACTCAACACTACCGTTGAGTTTTATAACACATATTGACATAGATCATACACTTCTTCTACTCATCTAATTAACCTGATACATCACATTTACGCACCCAATGTATTCGTTGATAGCGCCTCACTACACGTATCTGTAGGTGAACAACGCACCCAATGTATTCGTTGATAGCGCCCCTCTTCCCGTATCTGTACGGGAACAACGCACCCAATGTATTCGTTGATAGCGCCTCACTACACGTATCTGTAGGTGAACAACGCACCCAATGTATTCGTGGATAGCGCCTCACTTCATGTATCTGTACGGGAACAACGAACCCAATGTATTCGTGGATAGCGCCTCACTTCACGTATCTGTACGGGAACAACGCACCCAATGTATTCGTGGATAGCGCCTCACTACACGTATCTGTACGGGAACAACGCACCCAATGTATTCGTTGATAGCGCCTCACTTCCCGTATCTGTACGGGAACAACGCACCCAATGTATTCGTGGATAGCGTCTCTCTTCCCGTATCTGTACGGGAACAACGCACCCAATGTATTCGTTGATAGCGCCCCTCTTCCTGTATCTGTACGGGAACAACGCACCCAATGTATTCGTTGATAGCGCCTCACTACACGTATCTGTACGGGAACAACGCACCCAATGTATTCGTTGATAGCGCCTCACTACACGTATCTGTAGGTGAACAACGCACCCAATGTATTCGTGGATAGCGCCTCACTACACGTATCTGTAGGTGAACAACGCACCCAATGTATTTGTGGATAGCGCCTGTGGTGTTGTTGTCATGCGATCAATGACCTCGTATAACCTTGACCAATAATCTCGTATAACAGTTGTATCAACAATTGTTTCCACGAATACAATAGGGACGCTTGTGTGACAGTGTCAGACGATGGTGGATATACTTATTCAGTATCTCGTTGGCGATCTGACGCTTTGCTAAACTCGAGTAGTTTTGACCTTGGACCTTGGTCCCGTGTTTCTTCCCGCTGACATTTTAACCAGAGGTTTGAAAGGGGGTTCATAAATTGTGTCTACTTTGTCATCGGTCAAGTTCTAAATAAAACCGACAAAATCCTTTCCATATTCATAAGAAATCTCTGCCAAAAACAGAGTTGATTGTACGATTCGACTATAGCATGAGCAGGTGTCTTGTCAAGTCTTTGATAAAACTTGTTATATAGAAGTGTATGTTATTGTTTATTAATGATTGTAAAGGTGTTGCATTGTTTCTGTTTAGATTTGTTTATTTACATTGTGTTTATGTGGCAGAATGTAAATAGTGTGTATTTTAACTAATTTATTTTAAACTTAGGTAAATAATTAAGTTAAGTATGGTAACAGCTTACAGCTATAAATGTAATAATATATTGTACAGTATTTTAGTACACTAAGTCTTGTGTGATAATGTACATAGTTCTATGAAAGTGTTATATGACTCTGTGTGTGTGTGTGTGTGTGTGTGTGTGTGTGTGTGTGTGTGTGTGAGAGAGAGACTGTGTGTGAGAAAGAGAAAGCATGTCTGTGTGCGTATTATATACGTTTTACTTAATTGTGTCATTTCATTATTAGGCATAGAGGCACATATAAAGCCATACTGTTGGCACTGACGTGACGTGATGATGGTATTTATGTGCCAATAGTTGTATGTATATATTGTTATATTGTGATGTGTATTTTATCATATAAATGGGATTGGTAGCTGTAATAAATATACAACTGATGGTTGCTCTGATGATATATGCTTAAATTCATGTTCATGGTAAACAGTAAATGTAATGTGTTTGTTTAATAATAGATTCTTGTAATTGTATATTACTAGTTCAACCTTATTTTATTATGTTTTAGGGCATTATCATCCATAACCATATTGTGGTGGGATCTCCATATCCCCATCCGAACAGACGGAATAAATCCCATGAATCCCCAACAAGTATTCGTGGTTTTTCCATAGACGTGATACCGCTGTAACATTTAGTCAGTGATAAGTCGTCAGGAATTTAGTACTGATTAATGTGCTCAGTAGTCAGGAAGGTACTGTATTCAGATGCTGGTGGACATCTGTGACCATCCCGTGTTATTCCGGGACAAGCCGAATAGCGACTCGTGCTCCCCCCATGGCCATTTTTGCGACTGGGTTCCGTCTTAGTGCAAACGGGCATACCTAAAACAATTGTCAAATCGTTGCGTAATTGTTCACATATATTTCCCCATATATTATATCTTCACGATATGGCTGAAATATTGCCGATGCCCATATATTATATATATATTTCAGATGTAATATAAAGCACATCGGGACATGCGTTATGACACAGTATGGTTGAACACATTTATCTGTGTCTTGGGTATATTTTTAGATGCAAGACATATGTAAAATCAAAAATTGTTTCTGAGGGATTTGTTGACGAAGAACTTAAAACCATGCGCATTCTGATTGGTTTGTCGTATTTTCGCACATAACATTCATCGAATGGGGGATGAGTCTTCTCGCAGGTTACGTAAAGGGGCGAGTGGTGACGAATGGCTAGTGTGGTGTGTAGCCGGACCCGGAATGATTGAAGGTTATAGTATGTATGAAACACGTGGAATATTCTTTGTTGTGAGGGCACAGTATAGACATATCCAGTAGCAAGGTAAGTGATATATAAGATCGTGTTTTCTCGGATCTCACGCTTTTCATCCCTTCGAAATCAGCTTTCATGTGAGGATCACTCTTCATCCCTGATTCACTGCCTAGCCTTTCTCGGAAGTTTGGCCACTGTCGCCACTGGGTGAACATATATTATTCTACGACTCTTTCCTATCACCACTGTATTTTTGTATCTGATTTTGACCACTGCCATCATATTATATATTGGCATTGGATAGTGTACTGCCACTCTATTGTGTACTGCGTTGTCCATTTTTGTGTATTAATTTTAAAACTATCCAATCTTAATTTGTTCGTGTAAATCCATGGATATAATAATCTCTCACAATTACCAAGAGCCGATCAACGGGATCGGGTGGTCAGGCTCCTGACCTGGTTGAATTACGTCATCGTATCCAAATTGAGTGGATCGATGCTCATGATGTCATTCGTTGGATTGTCTGGTCCAGACCCGATTGGATGTCACAAAAGCAGTCCACGATGTTCCTCCTTTGGGCTCTCCTCCCACACATCGTCCCCCTTTTTAATGAATGAACTGAACGGGGGATAAACATAACTATCTCACTCACTGGAGATGTTGACTAATAACATACTGTAAAAGTTACTATATGTACGGTTTCATCTTGTCCTTACAGGACGTGACCACTTGATGAGACAAAGCGACGAGAGACATGGCGGGTATTGATGACGACAGGAGACATATTGCCATTCATATACATAGCAATGCCACTCATATTAACGCGGCAGGGATTGTCCACGGGGGTGTAGGCAACGTGCTCGAACAGAAGATTAGAAAAGAAGTTGCTGCAAGATTAGGGAGTTCACAAGCTATTGAAAATGAAACGAGTGGTGGAGTAAGGAGTTCACAAGCTATTGAAAATGAAACGAGTGATGCAGTTAGGAGTTCACAAGCTATTGAAAATGAAACGAGTGATGCAGTAAGGAGTTCACAAGCTATTGAAAATGAAACGAGTAATGCATTTAGGAGTTCACAAGCTATTGAAGGTAGTGCCCAAGGTATAAGAAAAAAAGCTACTGCTACAGTAGGATGTTTACACGGTGCTGAAACAACATCTTCTGGAGCAGAAAGTGGACAAACTAATCGAACAGAAACTACTGCTACGTTAAGTAGAGTAGACGATATTGGACACGGACCTCCTGCAAGAGTAGAGAGGGGACCTGTCATTGGGACTGGGACTGCGAGTGGAGTAGGAAGCAGACCTGGTACCGGACGTACACAAGCTGGTGGAGGAGGGAGTGGACAAAATACAATCATTGCTGAAGGATGCGGGCAGTATAATACGCATGAAACCACAGTATATAAGCAAGGTGATTAACTATATATTAGTCTGCATACAAACGTTAAATGTTTCATGGACACATATTGCTCAATGGTGAAGGGGGAGGAAGGACTTATTTATCATAATTGTATTGAAACACAACTGGGCATTGAACTCGGGTGTCGTAAAACAAGTAAAACATGTAAGTTCATGACTGAGTATGCTTTATATGCCGCGGTGTATTTGAAATTTATTAATGTGATATGAAATTACGGACTGACACACTGATGCCTTACAAACATGTCCCTTTTTAGCCTGACAGCTGAGGAGATTTGGGTTTCAGTGCTTCCTCGCTACAAAAATATCATCATAATGCTCCTTATTCATCTCACTGTTTTCCTTAATTTGATGAACACGGATCTGTAAAAGCTTAGGGAAATATATAAGTGTGTTATCGTGTTCAATTAAAGGTTCTCTGGCAAATCTTTTACATAGTCATATTGACGTCCACTTGTAATGTTTCTCTGGTATGGCCTCACAATTACTGGTCGCTTTGGTCTAGTCTGTCTCCCAGACCCTAGAGAAAAAAATAACAAAAGAGTCCAACTCAAGTCTAGGAAGACTTGGCAAGTGGAGATTGTCTCAGGTCCTGAAATTAAGGATTGTTCTGGGCTCCATTTTGTATTTTATCTTATTTTGCAGATATATATGTTTCAAAAAGGTAACTTTATTTCTGGAACGAAATGTCAGTTTAGCTTTCGTCTTGCAAATTGTCGATAAATATAACGTCTGATATTTCGACGGATAGTTTGATTATGTTTCATAGTAAACTTACTGAATATATCATAGTCTAAGGCTAGGTTCGAACATTTAAACATTATTCTTTCCATTATCCTAATTGAACATTTTTCGTATTTATCAAGAGCGTGTGAGGGAGTTTGGTGCAATACTGCTTTGAACAATAGGGGCGGTGGGGTAGCCTAGTGGTTAAAGCGTTTGCACCTCACACCGAAAACCCGGGTTTGATTCCCCACATGGATACAATGTGTGAAGCCCATTTCTGATGTCTCTCACCGTGATACTGCTAACAGGCGTTCAGCAATATATTCACTTACTCACTTTGATTTGATGTGTTAGGAAGGCCCGATGAAATAGACGTGTAGCACTAAAGTAAAACCCACGAGAACGGGTTTATTGTACGATTCAAACTATATTCTATACATTAGATTTGGAAATGTCTTCCACATGTGTACCATTAAATTCTTTGAAAACTTTACTCAGGCCTTGCATTTGAAACCTTCTTTAACTGAAGCATTTGAAACCTTCCTTGCTTTCCAACGTAATAGACCATTATCGTAGTTGCATCATATATTTGACGGAGAAACGAATAACGCCTAGATCGAAGTGGTATTATGAAACATACGCGGACATTATGCACTACATTTGAGGTGTGTAATTGTGAGCTGTAATATTGTAATCAGAGTATTTTCGTTGTTGCAATGTATTTGTATTTATTGAATGGTTCAGTAAAACATAAGAGCACGCTTCGCAAACACAATGTGTAATACTGAAACTGTTGAACTGTGTTGGCACTAGAAACAAGTCAAAATAGTGACATGTTTTTACCCCGCTTTTAGCAATATTCCAGCAATTTCATGACAGAGGACACCAGCTATGGGTTTACAGTCACAATGGAAAAAACTTTCCTTTTTTAACAACTATTTTCTATACTCCTCAGTGTCAAATGACCAAAGGTCAGAAGCGGATGAGGAAGCATCAGAAAGTATCCACACCACACTGGGCGCTGGTCAGCATGGTTTAGGTGAGAAATAAACGTAATATATATATCAGCAACGTGACTGGACATTAAACTGTGTGTGCAATCACGCCTCTGTCACAACACTGGAAAGTCGTGAAGATCCGGGTCAGAATAGGTCTTCAGCGACTGTGCTTGTAGTCAGAGGCGACCAACGGGATCGGGTGGTCAGGCTCGCTGACTTGGTTGATGCATGTCATCGTATCCCAATTGCCTAGATCCATGCTCATGATGTCACTCACTGATGTGTCCAGATTCGATTATAGACAGACCGCTGTCATCTTGGTGAATGGGCGTTAAACAACAGACATCATCACAACACTCGAAAACATTATTGTTAACAACCATGATAGATGCACGGTTCTTCCCAACCTAATCGCTAGAATCCTTATTCATGTCCATAAAAAGTCCTAATTATATCAACAAATAGATTTTCAGGATAGATTATTATCCTTGTCGACAAGAATAAATATGAAAAATACAAATGCAAACTTCTCTTATTTCAGTTTGTCTTGCGCTGACAGCCTAGATATGATTCCCGATCGGTATTCCTCGTTAAACATTCACAGTAATCACCGAATGAAGGAGAAAACGTAACAAAGAATAGAAGTTGTAATGTAAAAAAGGGTGTCATGAATTTACATTTGATTCTCTTTTAAATCATGACGAAACCGTCACCAGATAAAGGTTTTTTTCATATATTTCGTTTGTTATCTTCTTCCAGTTTGGGAGCCGCCTGCACCTCAACTGGAAGCATCAGAGAGTATACAACCCAGAAGAGGTGAGAAACATACAAAATATAAGATGTAAATTCAAAACGTCCCTAATATCTGCAGACGGCTTAAAAAACATAATAGGGGTGAGAACCATATTACTTGACAGAAAAAACTGGCTGATCACAATGCTATATGCGCAATCATGACACTGTTACAACACTCGAACAATAACATTGTGAATCTTTCAGTTGAATCGCATTTTAACCCTTGAGTAAATGGTCCCATTTCAGCAATGACAAAATCTTCATCCGACAAACGTCAAACAGACATTGATTTTCATGCTGCATGCAAGGCGGGCGATGTAGGCCGAGTGGCTCGTTTCTTGTCCGGTGATCAGGGAAACCTCAACGGGAAAGACGGTAACGGGAGAACAGGTCTGATGATGGCTGCGTACCAAGGACACAGAAATGTTGTGGAGTTTCTTGTCAGCAAAGGAGCAGATTTGACTTTAGTGGAGAAAGGTGGTGACACCATTCTTCACGCAGCTTGTCGTGGAGGCGATATAAATATAGTCAAGTGTGTCCTCTCTAAGGACGACGTGGACGTCAACTGTACAGATAAGTCGGGGATGACACCATCAATGTCTGCAGCACGCTGGGGGTATACGGAGGTCGTGAAGCTGCTTATCCGTAGGGGGTCTAATCTACAGATGGTGGATGATGAGGGTGACACCATTCTGCATTATGCCTGTCGAGGAGGACACGATGACATTGCTGAATACGTCCTCTCCCGCAGCGCAGCGCTCATCAACGTCAAGAATAGGAGTGGCAAAACAGCAGCGAGAGTAGCCAAAGATGAAGAACATTATTTGGTGTATCAACGTCTCAAGTCAGTGCACTCAGGATGCTACCTTATGTGAGTGTGGACTGACAATGACACGAGGACTCTGACGTTTGATTACATATGAAACATTTAGAACGTATACAGTGGATTTTTGTCTCCTCACCATCATCCTCGACGTTCCAGGGAACTGCACACGTATCTTTATTCTGGTTGGATATATATCCTGAACGCATTCCTACGTACTTCGTTACAGTCGCCGTAGCTCCTGCCATAATTTAGTACAGAATTCCTCCCGTTCGCCGGAGTAATGTGATTAGGCAGCCATTTGAAGCATTATGCTATTTGAAACGGACTAAGAAGGAAAATGATCCGGGGTAGAATGGGTCTTCAGTAACCCATTCTTGCCGTAAAGGCGACAATGCTTGTCGTCAGAGACGACTAACGGGATCGGGTGGTCAGGCTCGCCGACGTGGTTGATGCATGTCATCGTATCCTAATTGCATGGATCGATGCTGATGATGTCAGTCACTGGAGTGTCTGGTCCAGACTCGCCGTCATATAGCTGGAATATTGCTGAGTGCTGCGTTAGACAATAAACACATATTTACCCATCATACCCATGTTAAATGGACGTAAATTCACCGATTGTAGTCAGTTTTTGCGGGTGTTTTGGGGAATAAAACCGAACAAACTGTCCATCTTCTGCGCTGTATCCGTCGTTACGTTCCAGGAGGGGCAAGGGCGTAACATCAACCAGAGTAATATTTCTTGACTGACAAACAGACAGAATATTTATTTTTTCATTTCACTCGGAGGTACATATAACAAATCTTCCCGAGGCAAGAAGTTAACTAACTTTAAAAGTCCAGTTTCCACCCTTGCCAAACTAGGCGAAATGCATCAAATCACATGAGCACCTTGATTAAAAACATGAAAAGATTTGGATAATATCTTTTGACAACGAGTTGGTGGTGCACATGCTTTGCAAATCCTGCAATCGACCGAAATGTGCACGACAGTTTACGAACCGGATATCGATTTCGGTGCACGATTGTGATTGGACTATGCATAGACTCGTTAGTCCAGACAAAATGTAACTCCATTATACTAGCCTAGTTCGGCAAGGGTGGAAACTGTACTTTTATAGTCAGTTAACTCTCTCGCCTCGGGACGATGCATATAACATAGCTGTATTTTACAAACAATACAGTAAAACGTAATTGCGACCAACGCCACGTGATTTATGAGAGATAAAAAAACAACACTCAACAACACTCACCTCAACATTCCAGATAAAACACAACACACGTGTTTCCCACAAGCGTGCGTTGCCCAGAATGCTTATATCGGCAAAAATCACGGTTTACCTCAGCCGATTCAAAAAGTAGGACTTACAAAAAAACGCTGCACTGCTTAAATGGATACGACATATGAATTTAAACCGGGCTATATATCGCCATCAACCAGCTGGACCACCATACTTCTGATCATGGTGACTTATGGTTACTCTCCTACCTGCGTAGCACCCTAGCAGGATTTATACCATCTCACTGGCAGCTGGTGATTGTTAGCAAGTGAAACCGAAGATCAACAAGTAAACTTAAACCAGAGTTAGGAATATGCATACTATAATTGATCATGACGTAGTCTTACATACCCTCACAAGGCGATCGTTAGTTTACGCTATGTCAACAACCTGTGATGGTTCGTGTGTGTGTCGGCTATGTCCAATAGACATGGGGGGCAAGGGTGGCCAAGTGGTCTGAGGCGCTGCAACTGGCTGTGCAGAGTTGCATCCCTTGGGAACGCCAGAAACCTATGATTGTGTGTAGAATCCCCGATTATGTATTTGGTTTGTCAGCACCATACCTGTGGGTTTCACGACCAGTGAAGATCGGGGGTAGAATAGGTCTCCAGCAACCCATGCTTGCCGTAAAAGGCGACTATGCTTGTCGTTGGAGGCGACTGACGGGATCGTGTGGCCAGGCTCGCTGACTTGGTTGATGCATGTCATCGATCCCAATTGCGTAAATAGATGCTCATGATATTAATCACTGGATTGTCTGGTCCAGACACGATTATTTACAGACCGCCGTCATATAGCTGGAATATTGCTGCGTGCGGCGTTAAACAAGAAACCAACCAACCCGTGGGTTTCACCAAAATGGTATATGTCTAAGACCTGCATCACTTCGGGATCTTCTATAGAATTCTATCTATGATGTAGCATCTAAGTTTAGGATTGTTAGTGATGTATGTTTTTGTAAATAGTGTATGAAATTTGTTGAATGCTGCATAAGCCATTGCGTTACGCTTTATAGATAGATAGCTATTTAGTCGGTATTTTAGGCCACGTGGCCCATTGTACAATTGACATTTTCAGTTTCATTTGTTTAGTCACGTGATAACCAGATATATAAAAAGTATCTGACAGAGAATAAATGTTTCAACAATACGGCTAAAGAACGTCTAGTTGTTGGATGTGATAAGACTCATCATTAACATCTTGTTTTTGTATCTATTGTTAAACATCGGAATATATTTTTCTCTAAGATGTTCATACTTATCATACCAATAAAACATGAAATTCATCCTCAATCTCTCCTAATTGGCAGTTTTTTCAGATACCAATTTCAACGTCCTTTTTTCACATTTACATCTAAACTTTAGATAAGTTGTGTGATGACACTCTGAATTTACATAATGCCCTAACAAGCAATTTATCATCTAACATACTTATATACTTCTCTCGTTATATACATATGGCTGAAATACTGCCGATGTGACGTTAAATAATAATAACTCACTCACTCTCGTTCTATAGAAGACTTGATATCCTTGTAATGGAAACGTGAACAAGATATACCATCATGCCAGTTGTGGCTGTACGTGTCCTGCATCCTTTGTTTGAAAGAGTATAAGAACAAATCTGTATCCCCTACATCTTGGGAAATCCACACAAAGGAATAATCCCATGAAAATAATATATATCTGACCATGGACACCCAGTTCGTTTTACCATCCTCATCAAGAGCTTTCAGTAGTTTATAACATTGGTAAGGATATCTTTGCGGCCCCATCCTCAGTTATTTTAACCAAAATGTTGTCATTCGCAGATGACTCAATACAGGAATGGGATAGTGTCCTGTTTCACCTAAAATAGTTTAATTGGAAGCATATTTCCAAGCATTAAAAAACGTTCAAAGTACGACGCATGTACTTTTTCAATAGTCATTATATTTTGCGCCCCATATTTCTGCTCAAATATAGCACGAGCTGTAGGAAAAGGATACATGTATATGTTTCTTGGTTTTTTTAGATAGGTATAATTGCTGTTGATGCTTGCGATGCTAGTTGACTGCACGCAACTGACCATGATAGTTTAGATGATAGCGTCAAGCCTAAATATTTATAATAAGTAACAATTTCAAGGTGATATTACTATATGTCAATTCTTCATTGTTGGCAATGATACCTCCATTTCTAAATGATTATTACATTTGTTTTTGACAAATTTATATAACTTCCAATCCCCATCTGTTGCACAAAGAATATAATACATCAATTGTTTCTGTAGACCATTAACAGAGTATGAAATCATGGCGCTTTGGCCAGTAGTAAGGAAATTATACGTTTATGTAAATGTGTATGCACCCGTGAAGGTCGGTTTAGAAAAGGTCTTCAGCAACCCATGCTTGTTGTAAGAGGCTCGCTGATTTGGTTGATGCATGTCATCGTATCCCAATTGCGTAGATTATGCTCATGATATCAATCACTGTCGTGCCTGGTCCAGAATCGAGTATTACAGACCGCCGTCATACAGCTGGGATATTTCTGAGTGCGGCTTTAAACAACGAACGACTTTAGCAGAACGTGTTGACCTTGATAAGATTATAGTGTAAAGCTGTCGAAATGCCCTTTGATTAAGTGACTAAAAGTGGAATTCCTTTCTTTCTGGTCATCTTCATGATAGTGTTGATGAGATTACAGTGAAGCTGGTAACTGAGTCATCATCCTTGGTTTCATCTACAAATATCGATTGCTGTGTATTTTATGTAACTGATCATGTTTCCGTTGATACTGTAAGTTACTGGATGTAATGTCAGGGTTACCTGCCAGAATACTGAAGGTTGTAGCTATTTGGTCCAAATTGTTATTTGAAGCAGTGATAACTGGTTTGACCCTTGTTCCAAGTGTTGAAAAGATCTGAAGCATCATAAGTAAAACTCTTCTCCCAAGCAGTACTTAAGATTGTTGATTTTCAAATCAAAATAAATTCAAATTTCAAAATCGAAATCTCCTGAGCAATTTGTGTATTCTTTATGGTGAAATTTCTGATTATTTTCATTTCACATATGAGAATCCTTAATATTCAGCGACATGAAGCTACCATTGTCTTTCTTGCGTTCAGCTTGTCTTGTAAATAGAAGATTATTTAAAAAGTAAAGCCGTATAGTCAATCCTATCATGATCAGGATTAATTGTCAGTTAACGATCAGTTCGAATGATCACTCACTTTTGTTTGAGTATATAACGTATCTACGGCACTGACGAATTTTGTTTACATTACAATCAATTATTCAATACGCAAACAAACGTTTGGTCATCGTTCATACGTACAATTAAAGTAAAAATAGCTCAACGAAGTGTGTTTTTACCGATCATGTTTTCAAGGGCTGATAAAGGCATGTCGGGCACAAATTTGGTCAGAAATGTTTGCCGAAAAACATGGAGAAACCGCAGCTTTTTTCCTGCGAATGAAATTACTGTTTTGCAAATGAACTGTAATTGTAACAGGCTCTATAAGAATTAGCTAAAAATCGGGTCTATGCCCTCTAAGAATCTACAGAGGACATGGAACCTGATCCACTGTCTTTTGTTCCTAGATGTGTTCGTTCAGGGACAAAACACATTTCTTTCAAACCACGACACTGCGTGAACATTTGAGGCTGCAACTGTGCCAAAGACACTATTCTGTAGGTATCAGGTACTGCATCAGAACCCAATGCTAACCAAACTCAGGATATTATTGCCTCGAAACCCTCTGTAATATGACTTGGATGATACATGTCATCGTATCCCTAGTGTGTAGAAAGATGGTCATGATGTAAATCACTGGAATATCTGGTCAATAGTTTATTTACAGAGATTTATATAGCTGAAATATTACCGAGTGCGTCGTTAAACAACAACAACAACAACAACAACAACAAAAAACCGCTCACTGAATCCGGATTAACGTGAATCCTAATCGCCGTGGTGTTGTTGTTTCATAAGCCTAGACCTAGTGACACAGATTACTGCCTGGACCTTTACAGACTTATTTAACAGCAGAAGCATCGTTTTCACTGTTGCCATAGGAACGACCATATGGGCAAATTGCTTCCTCGGGGATGCCGTCTTGTCTGGCCGCCAGTCTCGCTACAGACAACAACAACGTCGCGAGATCTTGTGACGTAAAACAATTATGTCCTTCCACTAATAATTGTCTTGGATGACCCTCCCCGACTTCTTGGACATTTGTATCATGACCCGAGCAATTTGTTGTTCATTATAAACTCTCCAGATTAACATGGTCCTCCCCGAATATGATTGTGTATTGTCTTTTACGAGCAACCTATAGAGACATAACTTTATGGAACCCCTGCCCCTGATACCCACTGACCCCCTATGCCCCCCTCCCCCCCCCCCCCCCCACACACACACACACGCACCACCAATTGGTCAAATGTGGACATACCTTCCACGTTTCTACCATACTCCCATTTGAAAGCTTCACCATGGCCTTAAATGCTGTAACCCCTGTTCAACAATTATTTAGCAAGACGTTCTTTGACGTCTTCGTAGAAAGAGCATGCTCGATTGTACCAAAGGCTGACTTTGCAAATCTGACTTTGCAAATCTGATCGAAAATTCCAATTCATGTGCTTGAAGAAACAGTTCAGCAAGAAGGGGGGTGGTGGGGGGGGGTAATTGGTGCTCTTGGGGATGCCTGCAGCTTGTCTTATCAACAAATTTTACATTGATGTTATCTTTGAAGAAGTCCAGAATTTCTCATATTGTTTTCTCAGTACACTTCACGTGACATTTGCTTTCATTTGCCCCTTGGATCAAGGAAAGAAAGAATTATTACAAAGTGGATTCGCACAAACCCAACGAATTTGTACGGTTCAGTTGATTTGACACCTTGTACGCCACTATCCCACACGGCAAACTCATTAAAAACGTTATATGCCAAGGCTCGTTAAATACAATGTTTATTCCTAATACAGGATATTTACCATCCCCGAACACACTCGCGTGATAACCTCTATATATGTACACAGTTATACTAATTACATCACATACAGTCTTATTAATATTATAACATTGAAATGTAGATCATTTGAGCTTTACAATACTGTTAATACAATCACCATTATAGAGATTGAAAATTGGGATAGATATTAAAAGCATTTTTTGGAAATTACATGAAGAAAAAGTGTAGCTGTTAATTACCCTTCAATTTTTATTTATTTTACAAAGGTTCTTCTGTGTCTGAAGAAAGTATACTTTTCAATTTCAAATAATTACAGATTGATAAGACCTGCATCATCCAACATGAAGCTGTCACGCCATGACAGGAATACTTTCAAAGCTGCGTTAGACCCGACACCCTCATTCCACAATGCGTCATGACTTCTCAACAAAGGATCTTGACATTTCAAATTAATATCGTGATTTTTTAACTTATATAGCATCTTGAACTTTCAAGGAGAAATCTTATTTGGCCCTAATTGGTTAACGTATAAATGCCTTCGAAAATGATAAAAACCAAATAGAAAGGCTTGTCCAGGAGACACTTTAAGGCGTACGTCATTTCGATTTTGTGACATGAGGCTCCAGCTGTCGGCGATAGAAGGTTATTATTGACACAAACAATAGGTAATAACGCCATGGTTACGTCACGCTGTACCAGAAATACCAAAGCGACCACGGATTCAGCTCGAGCCAAATGATGCTGGCATCGACCCACTCATTCAATGGCTTCTTGTGGAGGTAGTATCGATTAAGACTTAGGTGGTCGATACTCCTCCCACGTTGACGTTGGGCTTACTGTAACTTTACTTATACAAGTAAACACGTGTCGCTGTGTATAATGATTTTATATAAGCATGCTCAACACACCATTGAAAAATCTTCCGCTTTAGTTATGCATGACACGGTTCAGTTTCGTCACTGCTTTGTGAACTGACAACAGGAAAATAAGCATTTTTGTAAAAAAAATTATTGATTTTTTTACAAAAAAAGTCGTGTTAGCAATAGTTCTTAACAAAGTGTATTTTCGCACATACGGAGTCTAATTCTTTTCGCAAACCCGGAATCGAATTTGAAAACACGTTTATGGTTCTGACATAGTACACGTGATATATAATACATTTATGATGTGTGCAACCCCCCAGTGATTGCAATGCAGTTCATCTTTTTGCGATAACCCCCTCTTCAAATCAACAAACAAATTGCTCAGCTGTTTTCACAACTAATCTTCAAACAGAGAATCATTCACAGTCTTAAAATAACAGTTGTCATCCAGAGTGATTGCATACTGGACGTCAAGACGCCTTTGACACAGACACCTGCTCTTCGCCAACACCTGGTGCTTTCATCTCTGTTTGGTAGTGATTTATAGAACTGAACAGAGTTTATTTTCAAAAACACACAATAGTGGTATAGAGAACATACATTACGAAGTAAAATACAATTGTACAACGAATGTAGCACAATACAAGCAATTTGGAGTTAAACATAATATGCATTATATATATATACATGTACATACAGTTTACAACATATACATACATATTTGCATACACACCTGCGTAAATAATGATATATTAAGGTACTATCTTGATATGTAGTGGCATGTAGATCACTCACTGTAGCACTGCGAGTCCATTCTTTATATATTTACATAACTTTGCAAGAAGAGGTTTGAAATCACAATTCATTAAGTAGTTCTATTTATGCACAGTAGGATACTTACAAAAGTAGTCTGGTAATAGGGTTGTTCTAAGGTTGAGTAATTAATTACAGCTTAATATAAAATGAAATTCCCCAAAATTTATAAACACATGCTTTTACCAAAGTCGGAATAATGCAATGAACTTTACTTCCAGCAAAGATGTCTCATGATTATTGGCGCTGTATAGCTGAAAAATGCCGTCACATTTTAATTCACTTCAATCCCTATGATTTCTGAAAGGGTTTTGTCGCTTTTATCATTCTTTCTCTGTTTTATTGTTTTTCGTTACAAGTTCAGTGTTTCATGTAAATATTTATGTGAATATATAAAACCATTGGCTTCAATGACTTCTGTCAGTTTTTGTTAAATTATAATTGTAGATCACACAGGCAACCATGTCCATTCTGTGGACTGCCTTCCCACGTGATCCTAGCATTATTGTACGTTAAAGCCATCAGTGCCTGGTCTTCATCGTGTGGATGCTGGACACGTGTCTCAGGCTCACATGTTGACGTTCCACCTGTAGCATGACCCTGAGCCTTGTCGCGTCGTTCATATACGTTGACAGTAACCTTTAAGCTCACTACTTTCTGTATCAGTTCAATCAGGGCCTCACGTGCTGAAGACGTTGCCCCGAATATGGATATTGCTAGAACAGTTTACTGCTCAGCTTACAAGATTTACCTACATTGAATTATGTTTTTTCGGGATTTACTATCTTTATGAAGACTTAAAACATGATTATGAACATAAATAACTCTGGCAATGGTTTGCCAGTTATTTTAATGACGTTAATGCTCTAGAGTATATCGTATGTTAACATAAGCTCGGCTCACTGCGTAGACAGACATTGTTTATTATTCTGATTGGTCAAAATAAGGACTGAAATCAGACATCTCAAAATTAACAACTTGAATCCTTTTCGAACAAGAACCTGCATGTGAGAGCAACGATCTATCGATAATCTAAATATCGACGCATCTAACAATGATTGCCGATAAGGTGAGGTGAAAAGGGGTTTAACGTCGCGTCCAAGATTATTGCACTTATATAGCGACGTGCATGCACGTGTATGTGGCTACTTGTACTATTCCGGACTGATGCCGATTTATAGTGCTAGCCCACTGAGATACCATGCCGCAGTTTAACAAGAATATCCCACTCAGACACAGTATACTGACTCCGAGCCGACCAGTCCTTGTTTTAGCCCCTTAATGCTGAGCGCCAGACAGGGTAACAACAAGTACCATCTTTGAAGGTCTTTTGGTATGACGCGGCTGGGGATCGAACCCCGGACCTTCCCCTCTCCGGGCACACGCTCTACCATTAGACCACGGAGGCGGTCTGATTGCCGATGTCCAATTAAGACTATACACGTTCGATATCGGAACATTATCGTATGTATTTGTTACTCACTGGTAAGTGAGTGAGTGATTATTTCTCTTCGCCGCATCAGCAATGGTGAAGTTATTCGCGGCGAACGCTGCACAAATACTTGTCCCCCAAACTTTAAGGCGATTTGGGAAATGTTATTTGTTATTTTTATTTTCCTTCATGACAAGTTAGACTTTACAGAAAATTAGGGTAGAGCTTCATACCGGAGTAGAATCTAACAATGATTGCCGATGACCAATTAAGACTATACACGTTCGATATCGGAACATTATCGTATGTATTTGTTACTCATTGGTGAGTGAGTGCATCAACCAAATCAGCGAGCCTGACCACCCGATCCTGTCAGTCGCCACTTACGACAAGCATAGTCGCCTTTTACGGCAGGCATGGGTTGCTGAAGACATATTCTACACCGGATCTTCGTCGGATATATTCCTGAGCCTATGACAGAGGTGTCGAGGACGCACTTAAAGGGCAAATAAAGTACAAAAATGATTTTTTGGCGAATGTCAAATTTCCTGAACATATTTAATCAATTTCCGAGAGAGAAAAAATCATAATATTCGAAGAAAGATATTTAACTGCCCATGTGAAAGTGCTGAAATCACACGCTCCATTATCGGCTTCCAAAACAAACCTATTTGTTGGCGTGGCCTCAAGCAACAAATACAATGTGGTTTATTTGTCTTACCATTTGTACATACAGAAATAAAAGTGAGCTGAACATGATAAATTAAAACACATGTACAGTAAACAGTAAACATGACAATATGATGATGACAGTAAACACTATCAGAATAATTCTTGATAAAAACATTAAAATACGTAACATAAATAAATGCATAAAACAAAAAATAAAAGATAAAAAAAGAATATATTTATTATGAATGACAGAATAGTTTTCTACAGCTGAACATTTTAAAGCACATCTCACCTGATGAAGAGGCTAGGGTATCATTGTTCAGCAATGTAATCAAGTTGGTGGCAGAGCAATCACTGAATAAGGTCGGACGTTCACTACGGTGGATATTATTATAAAAAAAACATTGAAATAGGAAATGGTTTTTATCTTCAACAGCATCGGAACAAAAATTACAACAACGTTGGTTTGCTTGGACTGGTGGGACACTGTATCGGCCCCTTTTAATCTCCAATTTGAGGGCGTCACATCTCAGGGAAGCACGGACGGATCTCCATTGGCGTGGTAGTTGAGTGTAGGGTTCAATGTATAATTCTGATTTAAACAGTTTATAAGTTCTGACTTTAGGCATCAACTGAATACCATGCAATCAGTTACGTTTAGCAATGCCGATAAACTGAGATAAAATGATGTTCAAAACCCAGGAGTGGGATCTGCAGGTAGTTGTTAAAATATCAAATAATCCAAACTCAGTAAAACACGTTGCACCTTTCTCTTCCAGGACTTGCCCCGTGCCAGCGACCACTTCTTACATCTTATAAGAATCTTATATACAAGTCTGTCTTCAGGCATGCGCTGACTGTACCACAGACGGGTAGTTTCCATGTACGGTTTTAACTGAGGGTCCAACCATCCAATGGCACCCCGTACACCCGGGTTACACGTAATTGTTGACACCCCAAGGAATATACGACATGTTCTGTTCTGGTTAACATATACTTCCCGGTATTTACATATTCCCCAGTATGAAGCAGTATGATAAAACACCTTGCACTACATTGTCATGCAGTAAACACATTACACTGAATATCGACACAAGAGTAAAAATTCTAAGAAAACGCAGTGCTCTGGAAGCAGATTTAACCAGTTCCCTTGCTGCATGACGTAGATCACAGTAGACATGTCACTATTGCCATAGGTAATGGTAGCCATCAGCGTAGCTTACGACGTGGTCACAGTAGAAAGTCCCGTTGTTGACGCTCGCTTCTCGCGCTGAAATGTAGAACGTTTGTGTTCTTCACGTTCACGCTCACTCTCCACATGCGCGTCCCTATGTAGAGTATGTTTAATAACACGTGTAGACTGTCGGCGTCTGGACACAGCAAAACTATATCATCGTCGTATAGACGCACGACAACGTTCATGTCGTCAATCTGGAGCCTACAATTGCTCTCTTTCAACTCCGTAGCAAGATCGTTGATATATATCGTGAAAAAGGTGGGCGATAAGACATATCCTTGTTTGACACCGGACTGTACAGGGAAGATATCAGTTTCAAACCGGTTGACTTGAGCAGTGCAAAGTACCTTGACAAACAGGGACCTGGTAGCTTCGAGAACATTGCCTGAAATACCATATGCCATCAGTTTGAACCACAGTATGTTCCCTATTCACAAATTCAAACATTTTTTTTAAATCAATAAAACATGAAAATGTTGATTTTTTTCATATGGTTTTCTATTATGCTATATTGTATCTATTATTATTGACAACGATTTCATCGGCTCGTAGGTTTGTCGCGTGTATGTCAATCGTTATACATAGGCTGTGTCTGCTATTTCTGTCAGTTGTACACAAATAACTAAATTTCATACATTGTTGAATGTGTAAAACGACCTTTGATCTTTGCACTGTGAATAAAATAAAATAACAATAAACAATCTGCAACTAGTGTTATATACTAACATCATGTTTGCGTAATTAAATAAAGAGACAAAACCATTTCAAAATCCAAAAGAAATCTCCGCATAAAACAGAGTCGTTTGTATGATTCCGACTATATCATATCCCACCTGTGGCACCCGTCACACACACATGCAAGTCAAGTCAATTGTTCATCTGACAAAACAGGGGAACACCGGCTGCCTTTGGTCCCATTCCACAGGGACCCTGACAGTGCATTCATAATGGTTCGGTTTCCGTAATCTATCAGTTGAATTTATATCCTGCACGTACCCTTTTGGAAGAGGGAAACCAGAGTGCTCTCCCTTGACACCCATGTTAACTTACGACCCCGTACTTAAAGGGGCAGTAATCTCTAGCTTCTTCTCGGCCGTCTAACACTCCCGCTAATGCTCACTAGCTCCTGTGAGTCGATTGGCTCGCTAACGCAACTGAGCGTGACAAGAGACTGGGCTACCGTCTGCAAGGACGGCTAAATAAACTTGGAGGCAATATTTGTTTTAGGCATGTTTGAACACTGATTGGTTTCCCGTGATCTATGAAGATTGCGACAAAGGGCACATGTTAATTAATTTCTTCAGCCAAAACAAACTGACAACAAGTGAAGTGAAAATTTACAAACTCGAGTCTGCTTGACAGCTTCAAACGAAGAGGAAGGTCACCAGGAGAATAAGAAAAGACAACCGTGATCTACTCACAACGTTTTACGCTATAGTTCCAGAGGGAGTGTTCGTGATCACAATCGGGATGTTCTGGGCCACAAAATCAGAAGTCAGGCACACTTCCACGGAGTTTTCCTTCGTGCACGTTCATCCACAAACAAACACCTTCGGTAACAGTGCCACAAAATATGCTCCGAAGAGAATGATGGCACAACCGGACATCCAATGTAAGTCTAGATATCAGTCCAGATAATCTAAACTGACATAATTTCGTTTGCGTTAATTCAAATTGAAAGTCTTGAAAGCGGTCGGGTGCATCACGCTCTGAAAGACACACACACACACACACACCCGATCTGTCGGTAGTCGTAGATAGCTCGATTATACAATGTCTGTAGTAGCTTCATGCATTACTAATACAGAATGCAAAGCGAATTTGATGCGTGTGACTATCTTGTTTGGTTAAATAATGTGTTGTAGATGTCTCGTTTTCGTGAGATTCCTTCAGTTCTGTCTCGTAAAGTTTTGTGAAAGTGAATGGTTGGTTTGTTTGTTTGTTGTTTAAGGTCTCACCCAGCAATATTCCAGCTATATGACGGCAGTCTGTAAATAATCGAGTCTGGACCAGACAATCCAGTGATTAATATCATGAGCATCGATCCACACAATTGGAATCGATGATCAACCTGACCACCGATCCCGTTAGTCACCTCTGACGACAAGCATAGTCGCCTTTTACGGCAAGCTTGGGTTGCTGAAGACCTATTCTACCCCAGATCTTCACGGGTCAAAGGTGAATGACGTCTCGGGATTTTTTATGAATGAAGAAAGTAGTTCCGGTGGGACAGGGGTCGCGGTTAGCCAGTCCAGTCCATTCCAATCCAAACTTGTACGACACACGTGTGACGTACGGATTTAGTATCTCACCACCTGTATCTTCACCACGTAGGGGGCACGGGTGGCCCAGTCCTCTAAGGGGCCGCGATTCGCTGTGCAGAGTTGCGTCCCCTGGACACGCCAGAAACCTATGATTGTGGGTTCGAATCCCGGTTCGCCCCAATTATGTTTCTAGGTTTGTCGGCACCATACCCGTGCTCGTGGGTTTCACCGAAGTGGTAAACGTCTGAGACCTGCATCACTTCGGGCTGGAATAATGTTAAAAGCGGCGTTAAACCCAACTCACTCACTCACTCACTCACTCACTCACTCTTCAGCACGTATGTAATAAATGGGCGTATGACAAATGTGGCTTGAACATGCTTGCATAACCCGTCAAATGTGACGTCGACGACAGACAGTACGTCATTACCGCTTCCTGACGAATCAGGATTAAGAAGATGATGTTCAAGGGAAGTATATTAATAGAACCCCGTCGGAGTGTACAGCGGCTCAGCCTGACGAGTTGTTTGTACCAGCCGCTGACTACATCCTAGAAGCAGTGATCGATTTTGTGACCTTGAGAACTAGCTTCTGCTGGCCTTTATATAAAATGGAAGTAGTGATGCAGTCGATTTGGTGCAAAACTCACAAGGTCAAGAGTACAAGGATTTTGCACATGGACACGTGGGGCAAATGACATAACGTTTTTAAATTCACTACCGAGTAAGATAAATATGTTTTATAACATAAAATAAATATGTTTCTTTGTGAGAACAGTTGCTCTGCTGGGCTATAAAAGCCATATGTGAATATCGAATAAACAGCTAGACTATTTATTATTGAAAAACATGATTTCATTACGCTTTCAACGGTATTTCCGTTTTAAACTATTTCTGTAACAAAAGAAAGTGTACAGTGTGTCTTTGTTATGTAATTGAAATATGAAAGAACTGTAAGTTGTTAGATGTGATTATATCTACTTAACTCTCAACCATTCCTGAAACAGTTTGGAAAAAGTAATCTGTGACTAGGTAATGTTTTGTTTAAATATTTTGTTTCAATGAAAACACATGACCTCTGCCAATATTGAAATGTTGAACATTTGTGCCGAAAATGCCAATGAGTTGATTTTCAAAGATAAGACGTCTAAGGTACCCATAAGCAGTTGTGTATTGTGCGATGTTTTTCATTATAAATTTTTTAGGTCAAATTATAGTTTGAAACATTAAAACATAGTGTAGAAGTATTTATTAATTGCTGACTATATGAAGTACAGTTCACTGTTCCGATATAATATCGCTAACTTAAGATATTTCCAGCTGACAATCAAATATAAATATGATAAAATCAGCTGATTGGTATAGTTTCCTTTGTTCCCCAGTTTAAACTATAATCACTTTCACACAGTTAAACTACAATTACTTGAAATATACTACTGTTTTAGAATCAATCTCAGTCTCTGAAAGTGACAGTCGGAATGTGATTTCTAATCACGCAACCTCGACAACTTTAACAAGGGGTATTCCGAACGATAGTTACGAGTTTAACGACTGAAATCAAATACAATTTGGACCATCTATTGGCCATTCCAGAATGTTCTCGTGTTCAGGTTTCAAATTTGTAATCGAAAATTTGTCAAAATTTGTTTCGAAGCGTAGTCGCCAATTTGAAATTAGTGCCGTAAAGCACAAGAAAGCTGCCTTCTGATTGGTCATTCCATTGGTCGGTAAAAGTTCGCGCAAGGTCAGTCTGACGTGACCCGTAATGGGATGTCCTCAGATCTTTGTTTAGGTGTAGCGAGAACTAAAATCGGATTTTAATGAGATTAGATTGAGGCACGACAGTCGGAGTGCTAAGACCGCTTTACGTTATATTGAGATACGACAGTCGGAGTGCTTAGACCGCTTTACGTTAGATAGAGGTACGACAGTCGGAGTGCTAATACCTCTTTACGTTAGATAGAGGTACGACGGTCGGAGTGCTGAGCCCGCTTTACGTTAGATTGAGGTACGACAGTCGGAGTGCTAAGACCGCTTTACGCCTCCGTGGCCTAGTGGTAGAGCGTCTGCCCAGAGAGCGGAAGGTCGAGGGTTCGATCCCCGGCCGGGTCATACCAAAAGACGTAAAAAGATGGTACTTGTTCTTACCCTGTATGGCGCTCGGCATTAAGGGGCTTAAACAAGGACTGGTCGGCTGGGAGTCAGTATACTGTGTCTGAGTGGGGTATTCATGTTCAACTGCGGCATGGTATCTCAGCCGGCTAGCACAATACAATCGGCATTAGCCCCGACTGGTACAATAAGCTATACGCTGTATGAGTGCAACAATCTTGACCGCGAAGTTAAACCCCATTCCACCCTCACCACCAGTGCTGTGCGGTGTAAAGGCAACAAATGAACACATCCTTTTCATGCATAGTGTGAGCGGCGGGTGCGACCGGTAGAGTAAGTCATGCTTACCCTTGTTGCGAACACCTGGTGTCATCACTGATCTCATCAGTATCATCCCAATCGTCGAGCACGGCGAGGCCGAAAGATGCCCAAGGTAGATTTGTCGCTGTTCAATTTGTATGATTTTGTCGTAACTGCTTTCGGGCGTCCAGTGCGACCCTAATACAGTTACTTAATGTATTGCCGTTCCTGGTCCTTGTGGTCAATTACGCCCTGACATGGCCACTCGCCTTGTCCGCCGCGGCTCGGCTCCGTCAAGGTGTGATTGGTCTAACGACACTTACTCCAAGTTGTCTCTATCAGCATTCACACACGCATAATAAAGAAACGCAACGCCTGTTTACACTCACATAGTTTTACTAAATCTCAGCCCATCTATCAATACACGACAGGATCAGACCGACCAGACTCGTCACTAACTGGGGAAACTTAGAACGATCGGGATTCTACTCGGTCGATTGTAAACCGCGCTCTCCTCTCCTAATGTTGAAGGTATCATTTTTTAGTGTTCGAGCCTGGCCTGTCCTTGTCACATGTCATAATACCTCATTTTGATTCGTTAAAAGTTAGATCTGACCATGAACTCATGTGTGTCGTAATCGGAAAAATACAGAAGCCGACGTGCCATATTGCTCATCTCTGTAGGGGGCACGGGTGGCCCAGTCGTCTAAGGCGCCGCGATTCGCTGTGCAGAGTTGCGTCCCTTAGGCACGCCAGAAACCTATGATTGTGGGTTCGAATCCCGGTTCGCCCCGATTATGTTTCTAGGTTTGTCAGCACCATACCCGTGCTCGTGGGTTTCACCGAAGTGGTAAACGTCTAAGACCTTCATCACTTCGGGCTTTCCTCCAACATTAAGCTGACACGCCGTGATATAACTGGAATACTGTTAAAAGCGGCGTTAATTCCAACTCACTCACTCACTCACACTCATCTCTGTATTGATTTTGTGACACGCATCCGGAAGCTCCATATGAAATATACCTTGAAACTCTCTATTTATTTCATTAACTAATGGACGATAGCCAGAAACCAATCCAATGATAATTATGAAATGTCCAGAATACACTTGTGATAAATGTGAAATGACTTTTACCTGTTGATTCCTTTCAAACTAAAAGTTCTGTCACAAACTATATCTAATGCAACTCCTCATTGCAGCTATAATGGTTTTATTTGTTATCATTTTCTAATGTTTTTGAGATGCATTTTAACCATATAACAATTTGTATGAGACTGCTGTGAATGTTCTGCATGAGATTGCTGTGAGCGTACTGTATGCTTACCTGTTTGTATGCTTTGTGCGGGATTTTAATGCAGATGCGTGTGTGGGTGTATGGGTGCGTGTGCGGGTGTGGGTGTGGGTGTGGGTGTGGGTGTGGGTGTAGTAATATACAAAGTTGCAACTAATTTTTTTTTCCTTTTTTTTTTTTCCTTTTTTTTATATTTTAAATGTACCATTATGAAATTAGTGTCTCGTAGGCCAACTGGCCGGGTGCTGTTTTTTAATGAAATGTTTATATGTCCATATATTTTGTACTGCAGCATGTGACACTCTAATAAAACATTTTTTTCTTTGAAACTGTTTGTTAACTTTCTAAAAGTTCAAAATCAAATTCGCAAAATGCATGAAATACCCCCAAACGAACTTAACACAATTCTACGCAAGTTTTTCATTAGTGTTCGAAAAACAAATGGGGAAAATTTCATCAAAAGAGTCCCGTGTTGCCCCGTGCAGGGGTATAAGTTGTATCCATCCACACGTCCGCTCGACCTCTGTCGAGATGACGATCCGTTTTACATTGACACACACACTTTGGGAATGCCTAAACCTGGCGATCAGTGGTTTATCCGCTTATCATATTGGGAAAAACAAACTTTCGTCTCACATGAATAACATGTGCAATGCCGCCAGTTTCCAAACATCGAAACGACTGACTAATCACCCTGCGCGTTAACACCTTGTGCAAAAGTTGAATGACAATAATGTTCCGCCAAATCAAATAATGCAGATAACGGGTCACAAAAACATCCATTGTGTAAAAAATTACTGCCATATTAATCCTGACTAGTATATATCCAACATAATTTCAGGAAACACTCCATGCCATGCTGTGACATCCCAGCTTGTTGATGAAACTCCCGCATGCAGAGCGGCCCCTCGCGTAATGTCCAAATCGTCAGAAGACAACACAGCATGCATGCAGTCTCAGATAATAATGTTTCTGGTGGTGTCAACACTATGTTTACTGGCATGAATAGGCCAAAAAGGAGATAACAGGCTGCTTATTTTGGTTCACAGTTATTTCACACGTCAATGCAAAACATGTCTCACTACGCGCGATATATACGTAAGATTTCGACAAGTTACTGATGTTAATGCATTTATTTCTTAATAGGGAAACAATAATGTGAAAAAGATAAATAGAATTCATCACTCGTGTTCTGTTAAATGGGAAAAATCCACCTCGTCCCGTTAATCGGTATTTTCCTCACCAAACGCTCGGCATGAACCGATTTACTAAGATTCGGTTGATTTTTCCCATATTAAGAACACCTCGTAATGAATCCCTAATATAGACCCTTGTTAACAAATCAATGTTTACAGTTGATAATGATCCCTTAATTTGTCAATGATGTTTGATCTTACCCCCATGTCGGAATGATGAGATTTGATTCATTCACGTAATCTAAAATACTACGGGGTAAAATCCCTTTTACGCCGCCACGAAGGCAAGGTCCAACCACTCGCCCATTTATCAAAGTCTAGGAAGATGGTTAAAAACAGGCTTCACGTGGATTTATGAGCGAGGGCGATAGATGTCTTGGAAAGTTGCGCGGTGCCTACGAGTCAATGAAAGTCACTTGACACTAGCACTAGTTAACCTAGCTCAATCGAACCGCTGTTTTCTTTCAGTTTTCAATTTGTTTTCATTTTTTAAGAAGAGCAGTATACAAATATGTCGGCCGTAGTTTGATTACAGCCATGTTCTGGAAGATATCAATTCTTTATTTCGATGCATGCGCAACTAAGAAACGTACGATTACAACTTTGATGAAACTCACGAGCACGGGTATGGTGATGATGATGATGATGATGATGATGATGATGTTGTAGATTTCGCACTCGGGATGGTGCTGACAATCCAAGAAACATAACTTTGGCAAATCGGGATTCGAACCGACGACCATAGGTTTCTTGCTCTCCTCAGAAGAATGCCACACTTGCACACACACAGACACACACACAGAGATAGACAGACACACACACACGGAGACAGACCGATAGACACACACACCACGCCCACCATATTTAAAAACTGGGCATAACCTTAAAGAGGTGTGTATTACCAACCTCCCGGGGGCACGGGTGGCCCAGTCGTCTAAGTCGCCGCGATTCGCTGTGCAGAGTTGCGTCCCTTGGGTACGCCAGAAACCTATGATTGTAGGTTCGAATCCCGGTTCGCCCCGATTATGTTTCTAGGTTTGTCAGCACCATACCCGTGCTCGTGGGTTTCACCGAAGTGGTAAACGTCCAGGACCTGCATCACTTCGGGCTTTCCTCCCACATTAAGCTGACACGCCGTGATATAACTGTAATACTGTTAAAAGCGGCGTAAAACCCATCTCACTCACTCACTCACCATCACATCCTCCCACTCAATCCAAAGAAAATTATCAGGAAGTTTTTATTTCTATATGTTAAGAAGATATAGTAAATCTCACCCAAGTTTCTATTTATATCAACGCTAGACAATAAAAGTTTACAAATACGGGGCTTGCTTTTATCGACGAGCTTTAATACAATAATATTTTTGTATATTTGATATAAATAACGCAAGATTGTATTTATCATCCATTCTGCCAACAGTTTGAGTATTTCAACAGTGGCTTGAGGCTAAAAGGTTAATTATATAAGCACATAACAAGACCGGTACAAATATATGGCTTAATGATTGTGTAACATGTCTCGCCCCACACCGCGTGCACCTCACTGGCGTGACAATGTCGGGATTATAAATCACCCCTAACGTTATATAACTCGACAGATTCCGTTTGTCGCCACAACAGCCAAACGAACGTTTGTTGGCACTGGATAAAGGATAAATTACTGTATGGATTTATCGTGTGTATTCAGTGGGTGAGTTGAGGTTGACGCTGCTTCGAAAAATATTTCAGTTATATCAAGGCGCGTCAGCCGGGAGGAAAGCTCGAAGTGATGCAGGTCGCAGACGTTTGGTGAAACGTACGTGACACCCACGAGCACGGGTATGGTGCTGACGAACCAAAACAAGACCGGGATTCGAACCCACGACCATCCTAAATTATCCAGTGTTTTTCTAAGACAGTATAACCGCGCTTCAAAGCAAAAACAACACGCTTTTTTCCGAGTCAGTGCGAGTCACGTGGCATAGCGCAAACCTCAGCTCAATCGAACAGCAGTTTTCTATCAATTTTGAATTTGTTTGAATTCTTTAATAATATAAAGTCTTTGTTTTTATTTATTCGTACATGTATAGGCCCATGGTACGTTTCATGGTTCAATACAAATACATTGCAATATTTCTAATTGTAGTTTAGTCATAGTCACACATTAAAATATTAATTTTTCTAGTGCAGTATGGACATAATACTTTTCATGGATATATTGTTGCTTTATATTAACATATTCTTTACAAATTATCAAACAGTGATATTCATTTTCCACACAACCAGTATTACATACAGTATACAGATCCTCAACTTCCTTTGCGTTTCGACCCGTGAAGATCCGGGGTAGAATAGGTCTTCAGCAACCCATGCCTGCCGTAAAAGGCGACTATGCTTGTCGTAAAAGGCGACTAACCGGATCGGGTGGTCAGGCTCGCTGACTTGGTTCATGCATGTCAACGATCCCAAATGCGTGGATCGATGCTCATGATGTCAATCACTGGATTGTGTGGTCCAGACTCGATTATTTACAGACCCCCGTCATATAGCTGGGTGCGGCGTTAAACAACAAACAAACAAACAATAGTATACAAGAGGGGCTTAATTTTAGACACCCAATTAGATTTGCCATTAGAAGCTTCAAGATAGAACATTTTATAACTAATCTTCGGTAACGGGAATCAACCATATCTAAGATCTTACACCAGTATGATATGCAACGTTGGTAGGCTGTAATATACAAGGGATGTCGTCCACATTCAGCGCGGACAGCCTGGCCTGAGGTGGAAGCCTTAACCTCGAAAAGCAGTTTACAAGCTAGCAAATGGTATAATTATTCACTCCCCAGATTTCCGCCCGTATAATAAGCGTCAAATATTAAAATAAATACATCATAGTCAGATGGTTTTAAATTCCTAAGTGATCTTGAATTCTTTTACAATGTCATATTAAAACATGTCGGTAAGATACATTCGTTGTAGCAGGATCACTCGGGGTACATGGGGTTTTGTCGAGTGGTATAAAACATAACCCGTGACGTATAAAACCCCATGTACCCCTCGTGATCCTGCTGCAACTTACAATGTATCCCGCCCTGGAAGGAAATAAATTTCTCAGTCGGTGAATAAATCCCCCGCCACGAGCAAGTCAGGCTGCACGTGGATTCTGAGAGGCAGAATAAATCCTTTACATCCCGCTTCGATGCAAAACGCCGCACGCTTTTTCCGAGTCAACGAAAGTCACGTGACATAGCAGAAGTTAACCTCAGCTCAATCGAACCGGTGTTTTCTATCAATTTTGAATTTGTTGTAATTCTTTTACAATGTCGGTAAGATAAATTCGTTGTAGCAAGATCACTCAAGGTACATGGAGTTTTGTGCGTTTCTCGTTGGGTTTAGGACATAAACCCTTACGCGGGCGGATAAAACCCAATGTACCCCTCGTCATCCCGCTACAACTTATACTATACATTTGTTTAACTCCTTTTGTCCTTGAAGAGCGTTGGATGTCATAACAGCTGTTGTCGTCTTCACTACCGGTTGCAAATGTGTTCCCAATTCTTTCATTATTATCATACATCTATTACTAGGCACTAATTTCCTCTACAATTTTGGAAGTTTTAAGTAATTTCAGAGTATCCCCTACTTTTTTGTATGTTTTATTTAATCCTGATCTTATCTTTTGCACTGCCAAAACCTGTCATTACATTTTAACTAAGAAATATATGAGATATGGCGAACGAATTTGTTATAAAGGTTTTGCATGTGATATTGTATATTTATATTCATATATTTAAAAAAAATATCATTGTAAATATTTTATCATGTAGCTGAGCGATGGGAATTGTGTACCAGTTGTACTCATGTATTTTATGCCTTACGTTTTATGGTTTTGCGAATATGTGAGTGAGACATAAATGAACACACCCTACTGTGTCTTCAGCAGCAGCGGGGCCCGTCAAGATCCAGAGTAGAATAGGTCTTCAGCAGCCCATGATTGACGTAAAAGGCGACTATGCTTGTCGTAAGAGGCGACCAACGGGATCGGGTGGTCAGGCTCGCTAACTTGGTTGATGGACGTCATCGCATCCCAAATGCGCGGATAGATGGTCATGATGCCGATCCGTGGTGAGTCTGGTCAAGCTTCGATTATTAACAGACCGCCGTCATATAGCTGGAATATTGCTAAACAACAAACAAACAAACAAACATCAGTAGCGAGGGACAGGTGTAGCCAAATGGACAGATAAGTAACAAAAACTAAAACTTTATGGATAACAACTTCTGGCTTGTTGCATATAGCGACGTTTCGATGTAGAGTCTTACATCGTTATCAAGCTGGAGGTTGACCATTGACCCTGTTCAGAGCGTCCAAGGTCAACGACAAAAGTACGGGATCCATTGATCCCAACAAACAAGGCTCTTCGAAATCGAGCTCAAACGGCGAATTTAAATTGCAGCGAATTTTCATCAGGCTACTGAGATCGAGTTACTATTAGGAATCGTCCCGATTTATTTCGCACTTCCTCGTCGTGTCTGGCAACGTCGAAATGAACGTCAAGACAATGTCAACCTGAGACCTAATGACATACTTGGCGGCAGATCGGTTGCGGGGTCGGGTGCCATCACTATGACTGAGCGAAGTCCACATTACGAAAGGTGGTGAGGTGAAATGAAATGGGGTTTTACGTCGCGTCCAAGATTATTGCACTTATATAGCGACGTGCATGCACATGTGTGTGTGGCTGCTTGAACTAGACGGGACTGATGCCGATTTATAGTGCTAGCTCACTGAGATACCATGCCGCAGTTTAACATGAATACCCCACTCAGACACAGTATACTCACTCCGAGCCGACCAGTCCTTGTTTTAGCCCCTTAATGCCGAGCGCCAGACAGGGTAACAACAAGTGCCATCTTTTAACGTCTTTTTGGTATGACGCGGCCGGGGATGGAACTCCGGACCTTCCGCTCTCCGGGCGGACGCTCTACCACTAGGCCACGGAGGCGGTCCATTACGAGAGGAAAGGTCACTGGACAGTACAACCGGGACAACATACTGACACCCTTTGTTGTCCCGTCTCCACGTAGATTCTTACACCACTCTGAACGTGGTCAATCGCCAAGCCCCTGGTTGATGACGGTGTAAGAATCTACATAGAAACGTCGCTTATATGGAATGAACCAGAAGGATGAGAATTACATGGATGTCAGCTTCTTTATCACGAGGAACACAACGTTTCGGAGTATATTGGTGAGTGAGTGAGTATGGTTTTCCGCAGCTTTTAGCAATATTCCAGCAATATCACGGCGGGGGACACCAGAAATGGACTTCACACATTGTACCCATGTCGGGAATCGAACCAGGGTCTTCGGCGTGACGAGCGAACGCTTAAACCACTAGGCTACCCGACTGCCCCTTCGGAGTATATGCTTACTCAATCATCAGGTGAATCCTCTATTGTTTAGGAAGACAGTGCGACCCATCATAAGATAAGGGATCTTATGGGTAGAAATCACATTTTCACTTCTTATTATAATTTCAAACTACAACATCTTAGGACCATACAAAAACAATTGATGAGTTTCAATTTATATTTATTACTTGATACTTGGCATCAAACATTTGGACTCATTTTTTTTCCAAAGTCCCATTTCCAGACTACAGTCTGAACACATGGCGACATTTACGGGAAGCAAGTTGTAGCACACATCTTTCTTTATGACGTCACAGCACAATTGTATCCAGGCAACCATGGCATTTTCTCCTGGTGGGTCACAACTTACCTCTCTCGCTGGACAGTAGAAAAGCCATGCAGCGCATGATATAAGATATATTTAGTTCAAAATATTTATGAAAAAAGGGCGAAAGACCTGCCTAAATAATGCGTCACGTGCTCGGGTGAAATCACATTTTTTACTGTTGAGCGAGAAAATGGTAGTTGTGGGTTTCGAGAATTGAGGACGTGAAATCATTCTTCAACTTCATCATTTATTCTAATTCTTAGTTTCATATTCTAACAGATTATTGTTCTAGTTGAAGGGTGCCGTTGCCACGAAATACTAAGGTAGCGCTGTCGGCTTGATTGACGTTTTATAACCTCTACGGTCCCCCGCTCACAGCACAGTCTCTTGCACATAGCGATACCAACAACAAAATAAAAGTTACTTCCCTTTACAACTTAAATGAAGACCGCTTAAATATAAAATTAACCCAAACAATTGATCAGAACCCAACATTCCGACCCCCTTAATGGAGTACAAATGAAACAATTATACTGTTTAACATAACTGATCTTTTGCACATAAGTAAGATTCTTGGAATACATTGGCATGTGTCTTTAATGTCATCATCAAAGGCATCTTTCATATGCCACGTTCTAGCTGTTAACTGAGTCACTGTTCACTTCCAGAAGTACACAGAGTTTGCTTATGGGACGCAGCACAGTTGATGTGGGTGTTTTGATCCTCACGATGCGAACAAATCCTTTTTTGTCGGCATACACTTCGACTACTCGCCCAAGGCTCCATGAATTTCGAGGCAAATTGTCCATGACCAAGACAATATCATTTACACTAATGTTCTTTCGGACACGAGTCCATTTTACTCTTTCCTGTAACATGGTGAGATATTCCTTTGACCATCGCTTCCAGAATGAATCAGACAGATACTGTATCCGCCTCCATTGTCTTTTGGCGTAACAGTCGTCTGCTCTAAATAGTCCTGGAGGAAGTGCTCCACCACTTCGAAGCATTAGCAGATCATTGGGTGTCAATGGTGTCAGGTCCTTGACATCATTTGTCACAGTGGTAATCGGGCGACTGTTAACGATAACCTCTACCTCGCAGAAGAGAGTCTGAAGACCATCGTCATCTAAATGTATGACTTGACTGTGCAGAAGAGAGTACAAGATCCTCCTTATGGTACGTATCATGCGCTCCCATACCCCACCGTGATGAGAGGCGGATGGAGGATTGAACTCCCACGAAATGTTCCTCTGGAGGAAAGTCTGATGCAGTTGTTCGATATTCCATAAGTGTATGTCTTCTCTCATTTCCCTCTCACAGCCTACTAGATTCGTTCCATTATCAGTCCAAACTTTCTTGGGATGTCCTCTTCTTGCAAAGAATCGTCTGAAAGCATTGACACGAGAGCTTGTATCGAGGGAAGCGGCCAGCTCAAGATGCACTGCTCTCAAAGCCAAACAAGTGAAGACTACCCCATAGCGCTTCACATTTGAACGACCCCTTTTCACCACAATGGGACCAAAGAAGTCAACGCCTACACGTGAGAAGGGTGGTTCGCCCGCTGTCAGCCTATCTACAGGTAAGTCTGCCATTTTCTGTTCTTTTCTCTGAGCACTGCACCCTCTACATATAACACATGTAGAAGTAATCTTTTTAATAAGATTTCCCACTCCTTGTATCCAATATCGTTGGCGCAGGTACGTCATCATAGCAGCTTTGCCCATGTGCCCCATGGATTCATGAGAATCTTGTACTATCAGTTGAGACACAAAGCACTTTTGGGGCAATATAATGGGGTGCTTTACTTCATAAGGTAATGAAGCATGACTCAACCATCCACTAACTCGAAGCAGTCAATCCACGAGGAACGGATCCAATTTACGAATTGACTTGTTCAGTCTTGATTCTTTGCTTGGGTTTTTAAGAGCACTGATGACGTCATGGAAATACTGCTGTTGGATGTAACATAATATGGTGACTTCAGCTTTCTCCAGGATTTTGACTGTCAGGTGACCTCTAGATTTCTCCTCTTGTACTGTCACTTTGGTTTTCTTACTCTTAGCTAAGTGTTCAGCACACTCTTGAGTTCGTTTTGCTGATTCTTGTTTCTCTTTCAATTTCCTTTTCAGATAATCCATGAAAAGGAGGAACCAACCTATAATCTTTTTCAGTTTCAGCCAGGATGAACTGTAGTTCAGCAGTCTGTACATAATGTCCACAGATTCATCTGTCACCGTAGCAGCCACTACAGGCTTCATTTCAGGGTCATCTTCTGGAAAATTGTCACAAGCCTTGACCACAGAGGGCCATTCCTCTTCGGATTCCCAAAGAAAGGTTGGTCCCTTGAACCACTGATCCATCTTTAAGAATGTGGCCATCCTCATGCCTCTTGAAGCAGCATCAGCTGGATTCAGTGCAGTTGGAATGTGTTTCCATTGCCGGGGATCCGAACCATCTCGGATAATAGTGATTCTGTTAGCCACAAAAGTCTTGAAACGTGATGTTTCATTGTTGACATACCCAATAACAGACATGCTGTCTGTCCAGTAAAAGATATCAGTGAGTTTGTACTGAAGTTCCTTCTGGAGAATGCGACTTAACCGAACTGCTACACAAGCTGCTGTTAATTTAAGCCTTGGTGTAGTTACTTTCTTTATGGGCATTACTCTTGCCTTGGCCATTACCAGTGAGCAATGAACTTTGCCCATCTCATTCTTCAACCAGAGGTAAGCTGTGAGACCATACCCTTCGTTACTGGCATCTGAGAAGATGTGCAGTTGACATGCCCTTACCGTTCCAAAGTCTGATGGTTTGTAGCATCTTGGTATGGAAACCTTTTCTAAGAGGGGAAGATCAGCAATCCACTGCTGCCACACAGTGAGCTTAGTGGCACCTCTTCATCCCATCCAAGTCCTTGACGGCACATGTCTTGCAGTAGAATCTTTGCCTTGAGTACAAAAGGGGAAACCATGCCTAATGGGTCATAGATTGAACTGACGACTGATAGGACATGTCTTCTTGTACAATCGGCATATTTCACATTAACTTTGAAGCCTAAGGAGTCAGTGTGCACTGTCCAAACAACTCCAAGGGCTCTTTCCTCTGATCCAGTTTCTAGCTGATCTAGATTGAGATCTTTCACTCCTTCAGCTCGGTCTTCAGGCAGAATGTTGTCGAGAACTTCTGCACTGTTGCTTACCCATTTAGTAAGTCTAAATCCACCCTGCTGACACAGAGAACTTACCTGGGTCACACAACTAACAGTCTTGGTTACATCTTGCTCAGAAAACAAGCAATCGTCCACATAGAAATTGTTCCTTACAATTTCTGCAATCTCTGATTCATACATTTCTTCATTGTCACTAGCGGTCTTCAAGAGGGCTGCATTTGCACAACTAGGTGACGATGTAGTACCAAACATGTGGACTTTCATCCTGTACTTCAATGGTGGATTTCCGTAGTCCCCGTCTTGCCACCAGAGAAACCGCTGATAGTTCCAATGAGCCTTTGTTACCCACACATACTCTCTATGTCTCCCTTGGCAGCTACATCCTCTTGTCGAAATCTCACCAAAACACCTATGAGGTTATTTGTCAGATCAGGTCCGGATAGTAACTGTTGATTGAGTGAAGTACCATTGTAAGTGGCTGCACAGTTAAACACAACCCGCAACTTCATCTTCTTTGGGTGGTACACACCATGGTGGGGGATGTACCACACAAGTCCATCATCTGGTTCTGGTTCATCATCTGGAATGTGTTCAGCATAGCCCTTCTCCAACATTTTATTCATGAAGTCGGTATATTCCCCTACGAAATTTGTTATCCTGTTCCACCTGCCTTTTCAATCCCATCAAATGCTTGAATGCTAAGGAGTAGTTGTTCGGGAAACTAACTTTCTGTTCCCTAAAAGGAAGAGATATTTCATAATGTCCATCACATAGTTTAATGGATTCATCGACTCCCTTTAGGAATACTTTATCTTCGTGAGAGTGCTGCTTCTCATCATCGATTATCCTCTCTGGTAAATCTATGTTGAATGAGTGTCGCACCATCCTATCTAGCTGTTTGAACTCCTCGCATTCATAAACTGCAACATCTGTTCTGTTCACTGTGCATCTTATGGATTCCAAACATCTGGTTGCACTCGCAGGTCTTGTCACATTCCACAACGCCCAACCAAGGCGGGTTCTAGTTGCATGTGGAGCATGATCGGGTCCAGTACGTACCTCTATAGGTGTGTAGGCATCTGCGATATTGTTGCCTATCATGATACCTATTTCAGCATCTATGATTGGTATCTCTACGTCCCTGAGATGAGTCCATTTTTTTATATCATCTGAAGTTGGAATATGAATCTTTGACACTGGCAACTTCTCAACAGTAAACATCTTGGGAAGTGCAACATGGGTTTCCATGGCGAGATTGCAAACTTGCATTCTGGATACAGCATAGGTGATGATAGTTCTAGGTTTGCCCATACTGTCAATGTTCAGCTTCATTGGCTTGCCACTTGCTCCTAGCTGTCTCATCAATGATTCAGTACAGAAAGACGCACTGCTGTCTGGGTCTAAAAAAGCATAAGTCTCTATGGCTCGTAACCCACCTTTCATCAGAACCTTCACAGGCATAATCACCATAGTGCACGTGCCATCTGTTTCTAGTCCGACCCCCATATCGGAACTCAGGCAAGAACTTGTCTGTATCGTATCATGTTGAATCACTTGAGGTTCTTCACGATGAAGCAGTGCATTATATTTTGTACATGTGATATTACTTCTGCAATCCTTACTAAGATGTCCTTTTCTGAGGCATCGAAAACAAAGTCTTTTACTTTGGATAAAGTTCACTATTTCGTCGTACGACAGAGCAGTGAATTTTTTACATTCACTCACAAAATGCTGATTTGATTCACAACATAAACACTTCCTATCTGCAGGCGGTGGCTGACCTGTTTGTTCTTACTTGTCTGAGGTTGAGGTGATGCTGGTGATCTTGGAACCTGTGAACTTTGAGGGGTATTCACTTCTGTTGCCAAAGTCAATTTTGTTCGTGAAAGTTGGTTCCTTGTTTTCAGGGTAGCCTTGCTAGTGTTTCCATGTTTGTCCTTGTTCTGCAATGCATCTTTGCCAAACATTGGGTCATTCACTTTCCATGATTCCTTCCGAACAAACTGTACCAGATCTGAAAATTTTACACTTTTTCCTGAAGCACGGATGCTTTGGACCCTATTTCTGAATCCTTCTTGGTAATGATAGGGTAGCTTAGTAATCAATCTCCGGATGTTTTCCGCATTGTCAAGAATGTTGCTTTTAACAGCGTTTTCACATTCATACAAGAATGAGGCGTACTCATCCAGTGCTTTTGAATTGTCTGCTCTGATGTAGGGCCATTCTAATGCCTTTTGAATAAAAGCGTTCACTATCACATCTTCGTTTCCATATCTCTGCTGAAGCTCTTTGATTGCGGCAGGATAGCCTTGTTCCCCATCTAAATAACCATAGCCTCTCACTATGTTGCGAACTTCTCCAGATGTGAACTGTTCCAGATAGTTTAGACGTTCATCAAAATCATCAGTGTTCACAAGTATCTTGGTCTTGAATTGTCGCATAAACTTTCGATTCTCCAACGAATTACCACTGAACACTGAGATCTGTACCTGGTTTCCTCAACTGCCGAATTACTGTAGCAATTGCACTATCAGATGTATTGCTCATGCCCAAGGGATCTTGTGTCATCTGCTGAGTTGGAAAATTTACAGGTGTTTCTGCTGGTGTATAATATTTCATTTCAGGAAGTGACTCATTTTCCTTTTCCCTGTCACGGGTAAACCTAGGAACTGCAACACTGTGGGTGTCACTAACCAAAGGATCCCTGTCACTAAAATCCATCGGTTGTCGGGTGTTTTGTTTACCAAAACCAGTCCTTTGTCTGCTGCTATGTTCATTTTCAAAATCGTACTCATCTAGTACCTTCCATCTTGCATCAGAAATAGCCATCTCCGTCTTTATGTCCAGCTCTTCTTCCTCCATTTTCAACCTCACTTTTTCCACCTCTAACTCATGCTTCTTTTTTAATGCAGCAGCTTTGACTAATAACTCTTCTTTCAGGCGTACAGAAGACACGTGTGAAATAGAAGATGATGATCTGCGAGATCTGATACTACTCTTTGACAATTCTATGAATAGTCATCCATTTTTGATTGCTGTCTTCATTCAAATTCTTTATTCTGCATCCATCCAGAAATATTTACCCTACAATTCTGAAAACCATCTATTTCAGAGTCAAGCATAGACAAGTCATCGAAATATTCCTGTGGAACATCCACACGTACAGAAGACACGTGTGAAATAGAAGATGATGATCTGCGAGATCTGATACTACTCTTTGACAATTCTATGAATAGTCATCCATTTTTGATTGCTGTCTTCGTTCAAATTCTTTATTCTGCATCCATCCAGAAATATTTACCCTACAATTCTGAAAACCATCTATTTCAGAGTCAAGCATAGACAAGTCATCGAAATATTCCTGTGGAACATCCACACGTGACAGCACAAGTGCAGAATAATTAGCTCTTTCTGTCAGAATATCCTAAAAAAGTGTTAACCAGTTCACATAAGTCTTGCGAACCTGTTCATATGCAACCGATTCATCTGATTTCAAGATTCTGTAAACAGTGTTTTCAACTACAAACAACCTTTTGCACAGAGAACGAATTAATTTCTTCTTAATGTCTAGTGAATACATCAATCCTTTCGATGTCATTGTTAATTTCCGTTTTTCTGCCTCAATTTCCATAGTATGAGCACTCAAATGCCATTCTAAATCTGTTTGTGCTAAATCTGAGAAGTCCAAAGACAAAACAACAACTTAGTTTGGTCAGACTGTATCTTCGGCTGCTCGAGCGAGACGCACGTTGTCTACTAATGACTGGCGTGGCGAGGTCGAACTGTAGATAACCACATGGCTAAAACGTCAATTTTATGTGGGTTTCGAGAATTGAGGACGTCAAATCATTCTTCAACTTCATCATTTATTCTAGTTCTTAGTTTCCTATTCTAACAGATTCTTGTTCTAGTTGGAGGGTGCCGTTGCCACGAAATACTAAGGTAGCGCTGTCGGCTTGATTGACGTTTTATAACCTCTATGGTCCCCCGCTCACAGCACAGTCTCTTGCACATAGCGATACCAACATCAACACAAAAATTACTTCCCTATACAACTTAAATGAAGACCGCTTAAATATAAAATTAACCCAAACAATTGATCAGAATCCAACAGTAGTTGCTACCTACCACTTCCGGTTTGGCATGGACAACGCTGACACTTTGCGCAGCAGTGTATAGCAAAGCATTTTAATTGTCAACACCCTTCCTCATTATAAATGCTGACATTGAAATTGCAAGCAGTTTCATAAGACACAAACCAATCCAAAATATAGATCAGTTTCTCATTCAAGGAATTACCAAAGTTGACATTGGTCTGTGTGTGTCGCGTCACGTGACGCTGTCACACATCTGCGTCAAACAACTTACAAACAAGCAAAGGAATTTTAGAATGGAAATAAAAATAGAGCCTTCTCTCGGAATGTAGGTGTTGAGGAATCAATCCATAGGTTCCTGCTTTCCATCTCAGTTCTTGTGTGGGTAGAGCTCGGTAAGCAAATATCAAATGACAAATGACAAAGTATCACGTCCCCAGGAGCAGCAGATGCGATCAATATTAACTAGCACAAACTGCTGGTCGCGTGATTGTTCCAAACAACTTGTCCAAATCGACTCCAGGTTGTTGATGCTAAACGCGGCTTTATCACCGAGTTCTCAACGTGAGAAGTGCGATGATTGAAACATAAGGAAACCCCGTAAATCTGGAAATCCCGATTCCTGGTTGATTATTGTTAATTGTTAATTCGATGATTTTATAGCTTTCGTTATTTCCGGATGAACGAGGTTTGTTTATTTGTTTGTTTGTTTGTTCTTCATGCCCTGTGACATCATAACAACGTGAGTGATCACGTGCACATTATACTTTTTACATGTTTACAACGTCTCGCGGATATTTTAGTGAGGAATGTGCAAAATACATACGTCACTTAATGTCCGCGGTGGTCTATGTTATTTCCGAAAAGAAGCTGCATGTCATTGTAAGTGTCTTGCTTGGCAACGGTATAAGCATCTATGCCGAAACAGTGTTATAGTGGGGCAGTTAAGGCTAAAATTGTGCCTTTTGGGTTAAAAGCACCAAATCTGGCACACTTATACATTGAACCATTCCGAACATTTTTGGATATGGATGGATTCACCTCAGCAGAGCCCCCTGGTGGCAGAAAATCCAAGATGGCCACCAACATGGCTGCACTCTCTAATGATATCAGTACATACTCAATATATCATAGTTATTTGGCCAATTTATACAAATTATCATTGTAATGTATTTAGGAGTAATCACAACAATCCTGTATATAATTTAAACCTCTTATGTAGCACCCCCTGGTGGTGATGAAAGTTCAAGATGCCCGCCGACATGGTTGAAATCTCTAATGACTTTAATCTATACTCACTGTATCATAATGATCTGGTCAATTCATACAGTTTATCACAGTGTCCTTTTCGGGATCAATTGCAGCAATGCTTTATATGATTTCAAATCTGGTATGCAGCGCCCCCTGGTGATGACGAAAATCCAAGATGGCCTCCAAAATATTTTAGTTTTCAGAAATTGTCTATTTCCACAGCAAATATAGATATCATTTGATATCTTTGGACTAAGGACAAGTTGATAAGTTTTCATATGATGAAACGTTTTTAAATGACATTGTATCAATTAATATGTATTGTGTATGGTCTTTTCTCGGGATATTATATTATAAATGGTCTACTGAGAAATGTTCTACCTAGTTTATATCAGATCACCCCAAAACCATTCATCTTGGAATGGATTCATATCTTAAAAAACAGGAATGTATGTATAAGTATTATTGATATTATTACCATGAACCTATGACATCAACTTAGCATGGTGCTGAAAAACAGAGAAACATAATCGGGCCGAACCGGGATTCGAACCCGCAATAATAAATTTCTGACGTGCCCAAGGGACGCAACTCTGCACAGCGAATCGCGGCGCCTTAGGCGACTGGGCCACCGGCGCACCCACAACAAATAATGATCAATTCTAATACTATTGTGATTGTTAGTTATTTCTTGAGTTGTCATTTGAATATTATTATGGTTTGATAGATTTTTGATATTATAGTCCATGTCAGAAATATTGTAACGTTAAGCTTTAACTCACTGAGTAATATTATAGTAATCACATGGTTATAAGTATTGCTGTTATCATTCTGAACTGAGGAATATAGCAACATAAATAGTGGCCATTCGTCAGATCATTGTTCTATCATTACAAATTCATTGACACAACAGGGCGGTCGGGTAGCCTAGTGGTTAAAGCGTTCGCTCGTCACGCCGAAGACCCGGGTTCGATTCCCGACATGGGTACAATGTGTGAAGCCCATTTGTGGTGTCTCCCGCCGTGATATTGCTGTAATATTGCTAAAAGCGGCGTAAAACCATACTCACTCACTCATTGACAGGTGATAGAGTGACACGCCCTAAAAGAGGGGCGGTGTAACAATTCATTAAACAATGTCAATATTAACTGAGTTAACGTTACGGGCTGGTTCTGGTCCTGTCGTAGGCGACGTTCCGTCTCATCACAGACATGTTCAATGGGGAAGAGGTCTGGAGAAAGAGCCGGCCATGACAGTACAGCAACGTTAAGCTTCCTCAAAAATGCCTCAAAACACATGCACCGCTTGGGCGGGCATTATCCTGCTGTAACGTGACGTTACGTCCCTGCATTTGCACAAGGAATAGAACATGATCTCGAACGATGTCGTCCCGGTAGCCTACGCCATTGAAATTGCCATTAACAATGATACGTTCTTTTCTCCCATGAGTTACGATGCCCCCTCAAGCAGCCCAGACAGCGAGTCGGGCTGTATTTGTCGCAATGGGATGATAACTGCCAAATATATAAAGTTACTACGGTTAGCCTTTCTAGGAATCCTATTTCTCTTACGCATCAGTTTTCTAATGTGAACGTTTATCCATGGAGTATCATTTGGTCGTATCAGTACTGTCCTATTTGGTATATTAACCTTACATAGCTCCGTTATGGTATCTACTGTGTCAACATTATTATTTTTTTATAATACCATCCAAATCTATATTACCGGCGTTGTATTGGAATAGATTAATATTTATTTTTGGACAATTAAACACAGTCCGTGAGGACGCATTCTTACCTCGCTTTGTAGATTACAGAATGACATGTACTGGGCAGTGGTCACGACAGAAAGGGGAGGAGCGCCTAAAGAGCATACCAGGGCTCACTTGCACAAAGCGATCTTAGCGCTAAGATGATTGTTACACCCATACTTTAACATAGGCTAACAACAGTCTTAGCACTAAGATCGCTTTGTGCAAGGGGGCCCAGGGTGGACATGAAACAAATACAAGATCTGTGAGTAGAAATAACCCGGTTTGCTTCCTTAATTACCTGTTCTTATAAATCAACTGACTTTAATTGTTCAATATATTGACTACACAAAGCAGGTGGTAAGAAAATAGTCTCAGTGTTGCCTGACAATTACAGTTTTAGATGATGGTCAAACCTGATGGTAACAAAACATTAATCAAGAGAACAAAGGCCGGTGCGGACATACCGCATGTCCTCGTTTCCCCCAAACCCCGTTTTACCTATACTGGTATTCAATTCAATTTCACACTCTACTGAACCTGCTGCACTCCTCTCTGTGACCGTACAAATTCTGCTCTAACCGGGTTTGCCATTTTGAATGTAATGTTCATGTTGTTGTTCTTTTAAGTGCTTAAGAGGTCGCCTTCTGCCTTAGCAATTTCGGCTGACCTGTCACCCTATGTATGTGTAGGGTACACATGTCTATTGCAAGTTTTGGTATACATAGAATTTGTGTATTGATATGATTTCTATTTTCGAATATTGATATAATTTCATTTTTATCTTTGACTGCTCTGTTTGTATACGTTCGAGTAGTTGTCCATCTCTCAGAAATAGAGTTAATTGGCCTTTGCTATTGCATCTATTGGCTTATATATAGCGAATCTAACTGGGCTGGGGCGTGGCCTTGACATTCCAGGAACAATTGAGTGCGTTGTGCGCATCTCTCAACGAGTGATATTTCCCTGTGACTTATATCGATGTTATGTCTGGGGCTAACCATTCTTAAAGGAATATGAAATGCTCGAAGAGAGAGAGAGAGAGAGAGAAAGAGAGAGAGAGAGAGAGAGAGAGAGAGAGAGAGAGAGAGAGAGAGAGAGAGAGAGAGAGAGAGAGAGAGATGGTGTTATATCCATACAAGGGTACATTGATCAACAAAAGCTTTTGCTCCTTGGTAAGCTATGTAATACAAACCTAATGTATATTTTAAATATTTTTTTCTAGTCCGACTTGGACAGTTTAGATATAAAGTAACACAAGTTGATAAGAGGTGAGGTGAAATGGGGTTTAACGTCGCGTCCAAGATTATTGCACTTATATAGCGACGTGCATGCACATGTGTGTGTGTGTGTGTGTGTGTGTGTGTGGCTGCTTGTACTAGTTTGGACTGATGCCGATTTATAGTGCTAGCTCACTGAGATACCATGACGCAGTTTAACATGAATACCCCACTCAGACACAGTATACTGACTCCGAGCCGACCAGTCCTTGTTTTAGCCCCTGAATGCCGAGCGCCAGAGAGGGTAACAACAAGCACCATCTTTTAACGGCTTTTGGTATGACGCGGCCGGGGATCGGACCCTCCGCTCTCCGTGATAAGGCTCTACCATTAGACCACGGAGGCGGTCCTTCTTAATAAGAACAAGTGGGACACGAAATCACCTATTATAGCATGCTACGTCGTGTCTCCATATATAATTTGTGTGACGAGGTTAATGATTATATAATGTGTTCAAATTTCATCAAGAGACGATTCTGGTCAAAACAGATGAAAGAAAAGATTCACCTACACGAAGAACGGTTGCTAAACAATGTGGTTTTGAGCGTGTTGGGTTCTGATCAATTGTTTGGGTTAATTTTATATTTAAGCGGTCTTCATTTATGTTGTAAAGGGAAGTAACTTTTATGTTGTTGTTGGTATCGCTATGTGCAAGAGACTGTGCTGTGAGCGGGGGACCGTAGAGGTTATAAAACGGTGATTATGCAATTAAATACAAAACTTCAGTAACCGAGAAGTAAGACATTATTAATGTGACCGTTTTTTTCATATTTGCGTCTAAATATTAGTATATTCATAGACGTTTCTGCATTATTTTGCAGTCAATCAAGCCGACAGTGCTACCTTAGTATTCCGTGGCAACGGCACCCTTCAACTAGAACAAGAATGTTAGAATATGAAACTAAGAATTAGAATAAATGATGAAGTTGAAGAATGATTTGACGTCCTCAATTCTCGAAACCCACAGAGCGGATTATCTCTATCTAGATATGCACAATGCGATTTGGACGAAAACATAGGCTATGGAAACTTCCTTTCGAATTCTTAAACTAAACTAGTTCCTTTAGTACAATGCCAGTAGAATCAGAGGAATGCATTTCTGGAACGAAAGATATAGTGAGGGGCGGTCGGGTAGCCTAGTGGTTAAAGCGTTCGCTCGTCACGCCGAAGACCCGGGTTCGATTCCCGACAAGGGTACTGCGTGTGAAGCCCATTTCTGGTGTCCCCCGCCGTGATATTGCTGTAATATTGCTAAAAGCGGCGTAAGACCATACTCACTCACTGATATAGTGAAAAACGTTTTCATGTCATGTCTAAAGAATTTAGAAGAGAGAAATTTAATATTTTATAAAATCATTGATTTGCTTGATGTTAAAATATTTGTTAGAATCTGGACAGACGATGATACCTTTCTGTATTTTCTGCTTGGGGTTTACCTGAACAGCTAAGAGATGAATCAGACTACGGTGTATGGGCAGAGAGCATTTTTTATCTTTAGCTGCTCTGTTTATATATACGTTCGAGTAGTTGTCCATCTCTCAGAAATAGAGTTAATTTGGCCTTTGCTATTGCATCTATTGGCTTATATATAACTGATCTAACGGCAGTTCTTGTTTTAGCCGAGCCGGGCTGGGGCGTGGCCTTGACATTCAAGTAACACGTGAGCAATGGATTCAGGTTGATTGCAAGATGGCCAAACCTTGTCATAGTGCTTGTTGTGACCAAGTCTGAGGCGTGGGATGGCTACTTCAACTTTCCTTTCATTTGGGTTGATATAAATGGAATACTGTTACAACCGGCGTCAAACCCAACTTACTCACAGCAATGAGGTGAGGTGAGGTGAAATGGGGTTTATCGTCGCGTCCAAGATAATTCCACTTATATAGCGACGTGCATGCACGTGTGTGTGTGTGTGTGGCTGCTTGTACTAGCCCGGACTGGTGCTGATTTATAGTGCTAGCTCACTGAGATATCATGGCGCAGTTTAACATGAATACCCCACTCAGACACAGTATACTGACTCCGAGCCGACCAGTCCTTGTTTTATCCCCTTAATGCCGAGCGCCAGACAGGGCAACAACAAGTACCATCTTTTAACGTCTTTTGATATGACGCAGCCGGGGATCGAACCCCGGACCTTCCGCTCTCCGGGCGGACGCTCTACCACTAGACCACGGAGGCGGTCCACAGCAATGAGAGGCCAGCGAGTGTTTTCCTTGCATGACAAGCTGCCATTGAGGGAGTTTTACGCGGCTTTTAGCAATATTCCATCATCATCACCTCAGGGGACACCAGCAATGGGCTTCACACATTGTACCCATATGCGGAATCGAACCCGGGTCTTCGGCGTGACGAGAGAACACTTTACCCACAAGGCTACCCCAGCGGCCCCGGTTAACCGGAGTAGGACGTATATGAGTTAACATGTCATGTACCTGTCCTCAACACTTTTGACACAAAGTCAATCAACTGACTCTAGAGCGTTCACAATCACAATATCTTTGTGAAGATCCGGGGTAGAATAGCAGCAACCCATCCTTGCCGGAAATGCCGACTATGCTTGTCGTTAGAGGCGACTAACGTGATCAGGTGGTCAGGCTCGCTGACTTGGTTGATGCATGTCATCGTACCTCAAATGCGTGGATCGATGCTCATGATGTCAATCACTGGATTGTCTGGCCCAAACTCGATTATATACAGACCGCCGTCATATAGCTGGAATACTGCTGAGTACGGCGTTAAACAACAAACAAACAAAACATGATCTCAAGATGAAACTTGCAACGGCAATTAAACTCCACCGCATCAATTAAAACACGCTGAATAGTTTATAATCCACGTGAAACTAACATTGAAAAGTAGGTTTTCGAGGAAAGAAATCAAGCGATTTGCAAATATCACATTCGTTCCGATTTCAGCACGAAGCGCTTACCCTTTGATCACACGAGGAAAGCCGAGTTTTAATCGAATGGAATCCGTTCGCCACACGTTTGACCTTAAATCAATACCTTCACCTAAGAGCTAGAATTCCATTTTACCACTCCGATTTCACTCCATGAAAGCGGAAAGTATGTCACATTCGGCTGTCTCGAGACACGTGCCGGCTGTTCACGTTGCAGTGGCCGTACGTGACGTCACCGCTGTACGGAGACCTAACAGGCTTCAATTAGTTTGGTATACACTACATGTGTTGTCGGAGGCTGAGAAAGCTGCTCTTGAATGTTCAGAACACAGGGTATTTTAAGTAAAATACAAACAGCCGTTGAATAAGGTGAGTAAAGTTATCCTAATACACACACACACACATATATATATGTATGTATGTATGTATGTATGTATGCATATATTATGTTTTACACGATATCTTTTTTTACATCAATGGGGATATCTTCATAATGATGTGCTAATGTGGTATCTTTATGATGAATTTGTCTCATTGTAATTTTTATTGTCTAGTATAATATGAATAAACCTGCTGTAATGGGTGATACATTGGAAGCAACGCTGGGTGTTCTCTAAACTGGGAGAAGGCACGAGTGACCCAGTCGTCTTAGGCGCCTCGATTCGCTGTGCAGAGTTGCGTCCCTTGGGCAAGCCAGAAAACTGTTATTGTGGGTTCGAATCCCGGTTCGGACCGATGATGTTTCTATGTTTGTCAGCACCATACCCGTGATCGTGGTAAACGTCTAGACCTGCATGACTTCGGGCTTTCCTCCCACATTAAGCTGACACGCCGTGATATGACTGGAATACTGTTTAAAGCGGCGTTAAACCCAACTCACTCACTCACTATGTGAAGAATGAAAAAGCGGATACTTTATACCTTTTAACTTTAAAAACTCATTGAATATCCTTGACGTCGAACGATACAGAAAGGCAATCGGGACCAAGTTTGTCTGTAACTATTTCACATACATCAATATTTTGATATTGATGTTCAAGTTATGTTTCATATCATGGCCCAGTAAAGGTTAAAAATATTTTTCTTCATTGTTTTGGTAATTTCCTTTTGTCGAAAGCAAGCTTTTAAAATTATAAATTGATTAAACGCCCATGTTGACACTGTTTGCTATCGTACACTATCTCTCCCATAAGAGAACAACTAATTGATTATCAGGGGTGGAGATTTTGGTTTAAGATTTTTTTAATGTTTAGGTGCTCAATTATTGTTGTAATTAAATCAAGATAACGAGCTGTTATCTGTGGATGCTTAACTACATGCAAGAGTAGGGACATTATTAAAACAAGAGGTTTATTACGTTTTGATACACCCCACCCCTACCCACACCGCTTCTGAATATCAAATCAAATCGATGACCCCATTGGACAATATGAAGGACTCTAAATGGATAAATCAAATATAAATTTCTCAATGGAACATATATCAATGAATATGTGCAGTGTTTTGTGTCTCGTTAATGTTATATCTCATGCAATCTTGTGGTAATGACTTTGGTCACGACCCCGTTTAAACCCGGGTTATAATATATAAACCCCCCCCCCCCCCCCTTCCCGTGTGGAGCCCATTTCTGGCGACCACTGGTGAAACTGTTGGAATATTGCTAAAGGTGGCGTAAAATCATACTCACTCATTATACTCTTTTCGTATTTGTTTTGAATTTGGGGCCATTCAAGCTAGGATTGGCATTAAAGGGAGATTAGCTTCTTTTAAAATATGACCATTCTTGGCGATCAGTTCTTTCTACGCGTTTGCGTTTTTATTTTCTTTAGGTTGGTAATAAAAAAAATGGTTTGTCGTCGTTCAACGGGAACTTGACGTGTTAAATCGTTTTTGGGAACTGTGTTGGAATCAGATTGATTGATTTTATCAACTCGTTACAGTATTTTATACATTATTTCCGCGTTGGGAGCCCGGGTAGAATGTGTACCCTATTGTTAGTCGTAAGTGGGTACCAGTAGGGATTCCGGGTGAGATGGTCGTCAGAAAAGACTTCGGGCACCAGTGGTCAGGCTCGTAGACGTTATTGATTGTGTGTCACCATACCCCAACGGCGTTAATAATTTATTGTTGCTCATAATATCAACCATTGGATTATCTGATTCAGGTTCCACTATTTACACACACGCGCGCACGCACGCACGCACGCACGCACACAGACACTCACACACACACACACAATTGCTTTAAAGGGAATGTACGCTTCTCTGGTTTCAGAGGAAATCATCAATTGTCAGATTTGGTCCTCTGACTCATTCATTTATTCATAGTGATAGGGATTGTCTTGACTTTCATTCGTGCATTGCTATACTTCGCACAATTAATTTCAGGCCTCTTTCCTCTGTAGTTTGTTATGAATGTAAATATAAATAACCCATACTTGTGACAACTTCGTAGGCGTCTGCCAATTTTTGGATGTTGCCATGGTTACAATGCACGCGTAACAGACACATAAGGAAGCTGGTCGGAATAGTTTCACTTTTTTATCACACTAATCACTTGCTTATTTCTGAATGTTATAATTTCAGTTTGACATGTCGCTTATGTAAACTGTGCAAAAAAAAAAGATGAAAATACGCATGGATTTGAAAAACACAATATACCAGTATTTTTCGGATTGTGAAACGTAGTCATTTCTTGGTGACTAACGGGATCGGGTGGTCAGGCTCGCTGACTTGGTTGATGCATGTCACCGTATCCCAATTGCGTAGATCGATGGTCATGATATCAATCACTGAATTGTCTGGTCCAGACTCGATTATATACAGAGCGCCGAATAATTGCTGGAATATTGCTGCATGAGTGTCGGGTTAATCAACGCCGTAATAGATATAACTGAAATACTGTAAAATAACTCACTCACTCATACGCATTCAACCATCCTCTATTTTTATGATAAAGACCCAGAACCATTCTCTACCTAAGCTTATTTTTGGAAGGGTGAGTTACATATATATTACTAAGATGTGTTACTGAAGATCAAAGGCGCTGACTGCGATCAAGTACACTTTTTTTAGTTACGTGAGGTGAGGAGGAATGAGATTACTCGTCGCCATATAGCTGAAATAAAGCCGATGCGACGTTAAATTTTAACTCGCTCACTCCAAGAGTATTGCACTTATATATATCGCGACGTTCGAGTTGTCATAATCGGCTGACGTCACGACGCTGTTCAAATTACCTCCACCGTATTGTAACGTATTCTTGGCAACATATTTCTTTCCTTACTGTCAATCAAGTGAGTGAGTCATCTATGGGTTGACGCCAGTCAGCAATATTACAGCAATATCACGGCGGGTGGCACCGGAAATTGGCTTCACACGTTGTACCCATGTGGGGAATCGAACCCGGGACTTCGGCTTGACGAGCGAACGCTTTAACCACACGGCTACCCCACCACACACACACACACACACACACACAACCACCACCACCACCACCATACCACCACACACACACCTTGGTTCTGGAATGAAATAGGTCGAATTAACCTTTAGTGGAATAGTAAAAAAAACCATTTGGTCCAGGTGTGACGTAATATAGGCATTAAGGTGCAGCTAGACTAAGAGGGTATCGACCATACAGCTGCCGACAAGATTGGGGTTGACCTTCTGCAATGACGTCAATAGTCTTTCACTCCTCGTTCGAGCGCAGGTGAGGCGATTATGACAGAGCCACAAAGTCCACATGCAGATACCTATAGCTCGTCCAAAGTGCAGCGAATACTTTTTCTATACTTTTTTTCTGAGAGGCCCGCAATTTCTGGGTCGGTTTTTCAGTCACTGCAAAAGCCGTGCATTCAGGAGAGAACGGGTTTTTTTGTCAAACGCTTGCTAATTTTCCTCTATATCCGCACAACACATAATGAAGTTTACACTTACTTTTTTTTGTGTAAGACAGGAGCAAATTAAAAATTAATTCCAAGTATTTTCTGAAGCATATTTACAGATAATATCAAATAGTCTGTCTAAAACGGTTCATTTTTTTAACTTCACTTAAAATTGTATCATAAAACAGAGACATACTCCGGCATTCAAATAGGTTAACATTTATTTTGCTTATTTTGTTAAAGATACTTAAAGATAAAAAATACCCCCTAATTTATTGCGGTTTTTTTTAACGAAAAGTCTGCAGACATAATTATTTCGCGTAACGGATTGGTGCTTAAGATTGTAACTGGCAATTGAAATTTGTTAAACGGAAAATAACAGTATACCCACACTTTTTCTCCCCGTTAACACATTACAATTTTCACTTACAAACACCCATCCGTTACGCGAAATAATTGTCTGTATATATATCATATACCTATATACATTAGATACATCGAGCGTTCTTTGCTATGGGGCGTGTTGGACATTGCGTGTACGCAGATCGATTGACAGCAGTACATACGCTATATCGTGACAGCGAGGACGATTTTCTAGGTCACGTTGTAATATATACGTAAATTATGTATTAATAGCTAAATTATGCGAACAGTATTCATTGTCTGCCGATTCGCGTCAATCACGAGGCAAAATGGGCGTTTATGACTATTGTACAACTTTTACATATGTGTTGACGACTTTTTACCGTAATTTGAGATATTTTTGACGATATTGGAGGTTTATAACAGCACACAAATGGCGACACGTGAGCGGCTTTGTTCGTCCCAATTTTTAAACGAACTCCGTCCGCACTATTTGCTCCTCACATGCTCCATAGAACTCGCTTTACCGTCATTGACATATACCCTGCGATGTGGTGAGCTAGCAGCATCTCTGCTTGTGTAAGGTCTTCCTTTGTATAATTCAATGTCACGGCCAGTCAGACCTTGTACATTTGTAGTTGTCAACGGACTTCAATATTCACTCAGGTTCTCACAGACAGTAAGGCGGACGTTAGTGTTTATGTGGGAAGGACAGTAGATTTTCAGAGAACAGGTATGTATCGCTATGTAGATCTATTAAGGATATAGTTTATGAGTCAATTTCTTTAGCAGGTGCGTGATCAGCTGGTGATTGCAATTTGCAGGTGTAGCAATGTATGGAATGTTCTTGAGACAATATGGACGATATTTTACCCAAGTAACATCCACGGTCGGTTAATCATTTGTCTATTAAATAGTCACACGATTAATAATGCAAATAACTATGAAAGCATGTATATACATGACAAACATTAATTAATTAAAATATTTATGATACTACGGAATTATTGTTTTTGTGAGATGATTATTTTGACCAAATGATTTTTTCATTATGATTTGTTTTTTAGTTTAACATGTTGATTAGGTTTCTTTTACGTATGTTTGTTGTATTTGTTGATGTAGTCCAATAACAAACAGCAAGGCATGTTAAATTTAGAAAACGATTTGAGCATGGTAAATATGAAATTAAATATCATATTTTAAGTAGCCATAAGTTATTTTGCCCCACGGGACCAGAAATCTAAACTGTTTATGTCCAGTACCAATTTGTATGTATATAGGACACACTGTGTGGACACCCAGTGCTCGGTGGAAAAACGGGTTTAGGGACAGTCAGTATAAACCATTGAGAAGCAAGCAACTACTTTTTGACATGCTTCAACATAGTCAGTGAGCCTGACCACCCGATCCTGTGAGTTGCCTCTTACGACAAGCATAGTCGCCTCTTACGACAAGCATAGTCGCCTTTCATGGCAAGCTTGGGTTGCTGAAGACCTATTCTACCCTGGATCTTCACGGGTCGGTAATCCTGATAGAATCTATAGCCTTGGGTACTGCTGATAGAATCAAGATATTTACAGATCACTAAGAATGAGTTAAATTATGTACAATTGCTATCAGACTCTCCAAAATGCAGCACAAAGTTGTGTTCGGTGTATGGAAAAGTCTGGCTACAGAAACACATTTGAGGATTTATTGTAACAGAGAATTCTTGTTAAGGTACAAAATATTTGGATTAGGGCTGGACAAGCCCCTACCCCTCCTATTACCCCGAGCCGGGTACCAGCTGTAGGTCTCAAGTGTTGGGTAAAAATATCCGATTGGGAATTGTTTTACCGGAGCCCAAACAAAAGTATTCAGTTACACATATGAAACGATCATGTGTACACTGAAGCTGACTGGAGCTCTATCATTAGTTTGAAGAAATGCGTACGCAGTCAAGAAATGTGAACATTAGTAATTTGTTGTGTAACCATGGTGAATTTTTGTCATTAGTCAATATATCACCTGACTAACCACGGGTCCGGGTAGTCCTGTGGGTATCCGGGTCCTACTCAGTACCCATCCGACCTGAGTTACACATCCCAACCCGAGACTGGATTAAGAAATCTGACTTAGGATTTGAATCATCCCTGAGATAGAAGGGTGGAAGACTCCCAAAACCTCAGTACGGGAGTACAGCTTGGAATCTCTGGGCGGTGGGGTTAAACATTAAAGCGTTTGCTTGTCACACTAAATGTCCGGTTTCGATTACACCAACGGGTACAATGTGTGAAGCCCTTTTCTGGTGTCCCCTGCCGTGATATTGCTGGAATATTGCTAAAGTTGGCGTAAAACCATACTCATTCACCTCAATCTCTGAACGGAATAATTTAGGGAGGGGTCATTTAGAAAGGGGGTGGGTGTGTGAGGTTTTTTTTCATGCACAAACATACTAAAAATAATGACCCTTCACTAATGCATGTCATATTTTTGGATGGCGCTCCTCATGTTCTGGTGTTTTTTTGTTATCCTCCCTCAAAATGCAAAAGCACATTATTTTTTTATGTCCTTTTTTTCCAAGACCCTCGCCGAGAGACTGTCGTGTTTTGGGGTGAACCCTCCCCTGAATCACTCTGCTAGTTACTCCCCATTAATAAATGACTGGTCCCTCAATTATGTCTGGTATTTTTATTTACAGATACCTTCCACTATGGAGTGGAGCTTAATGAACCCTATTGGTCTGTTAGAGACCGAGATGGGTTTTATGGCCAATGGAATATACTTTGTATCCGATGAATGCAAAGGTAAGTCACTTCGCAATCACCAATTGATAGAACATTGGTTCTGTAACATAAAAAAATAGTTTGGGTCATTGATTTATTACGACCCGGCCTTTGAAATTTACGGCTCTACCTGGTTTTGTTTTGAGGCACGTATACACAATCCCTACATTTGCAATAAACACGGGTTTGTCTTCCGCAGAAAAAAATGACATCGTTTCCATTCAGCAAATTCAGGGAAACGATCAGATCATTGCAATTAAACTTGGTCAATACAAATTTAAAATTTGAGATAAAACAACACTAGACATGATCATTTACCGATTAAATTGTATTTCTTGTTATGATAGGCATTGTTTTATATGCAGAGATTAAGATTACCGTGTGTATTTTCTCGTAAACTAAGTTGGAAGTAGGATCAGCTGTAAACACCTTTCTCGGACTTGGGCTTGTTCATTAAAATAAAGTGATCACGTAAAAAAGTATTAAATGAAAAAATGTGCGCTGGATGTCTTTAATGAAAGGTGAAAAGGGTTTCTATTTTGTATTGACGCCCTCTCCAAATTTTACTGTTATACAAATTTGTAAAATTATGGGTCACTGTGTCTGCAAGCCAAGTGATAAAAAACAAACAAAAAAATAAAAATAAATCCATCACATTCACGTGATCTGTCAGCCTGGACTTCTTACACAACATTATTTCTCAAATTGCATGCAGCTGTATGTTTTGTCTGAGACGTGTGAGCAATGCATCTTTTGAGAGGCATTTGGAGGCCGCTGCCCTTCAAAACTTGTTGATGCCTACATAAACTATTCTGGGTTTGGCAAGCAAGGCTCTTCAGTAATGTGAATAACAAACTACTTGATCATTTGCCACGACATTTCCTAGCCAATCAGATCCATCATGGATCAGTTCCCAGCCAATCAAATCCAAGCTGGTTGTAACAATTTAACTTCGCTTCTGTTCAAATTTTTGTTCAGATATGGTTAGGGTTGAGATTGTCAGCTACCCACAGAGAATTCTGGATGGCTACTTCGGCATTTATGGTTATTTAGTAGGTAGTCGTTCTGTTGCAGAGACCCTTCAGGAAATGTTGAGTCTACTGCTAACATCAGACGGTGATGATGGTGAGATCAGACAGAAACTTGGACAGCAGGACATTATTAGAAAGGTGAGTGTTTTGTTGCTGATAATACCAGACCAGTTGAAATACTCTTCTTTTTTCTTTAGTCTTTTTCAAAACTGACAGGGAAGAGAGGGAAGATTACTTTTAGCATCGCAAAACCATTTTGTGGAATTTAATGAATGTTTGATTTTTCAGCATTGTGTGGAAACTTTCGTGACTTAGATGCATTGGCATGCCTATTCAATGTCACACTGGGTTTTTGAAACTGCCAGTCTCCCATGACTTTTGTCCATCCCATCTCTCAACAAATACTAAAAACGTATGAAAATTACCTGGTTTTAATTCTTTCATCATGTTCATTGCAGTGACGTCAACACTGAAGTAACTTAGTTAGATCTATACGTCAATTGACACAAAGTTCAGTCCAAATTTTCTTCTTTTATTTTTAATAATTTGAGACTAAGTTGCTACAAATATATATTTAACCTCAAAGCAGAGCCAAATGTTATTGCCTTGCATTAAAACTTGACAAGGGGAACCCTGATGGTAACAGACAAGGTGACCTTGTTCAAAAAATATTGCCAATGTTTTGTTCAGCAACAAAGATTTATAAGGTACTCCATCGCCGGTCCAAAGGGACTGACAGTCACATGAATTACCAGTCCAAGCAGTATTTTACTGGTACAAAACTGGTAATTACCAGTAGTCAGGAAGACTTATATTTGACTTTTTCATTTTTTGGTGGACTCAAATGTATGTTTTGTCATTCCAGGATCTTCTGCCTCTCCTCATGGCCTTAGAGGAAGACTCCGAACTGTTTGAGGCGGCCATTGAGTAAGTAAGCAAGGGAATGTTCTCTTCTCTGGTTCCAGAGGAAATCATCAATTGTCAGATTTCATCCTCTAACTCATTCATTTATTCATGGTGATAGGTATTCTCTTGACTTTCATTCATGCAGGCAATACTTCGCACAATATATTGCAGGCCGCTTTTACCTGTAGTTTCTTCTTCGTAGGCGTCTGCCATTTTGTTGAATGTTGCCATGGTTACAATGCATGCACAACAGACACATTAGGAAGCTGGTCGGAATAATTTCACTATTTTGATCACAAAAATTTCATAATTTCAGTTTGATTTGTTGCTTATGTAAACTTAGCAAACAAGATGAAAATGCGCATGATTTTAAAAACACAATAGACCAGTATTTCCCGTATTGTGAAACATAGTCATTAGTATTTCCAGTCAACTAACGGGATCGGGTGGTCAGGCTTGCTGACTTGGTTGATGCATGTCATCATATCCCAATTGCGTGGATCAATGCTCACAATATCAATCATTGGTTTGTCTGGTCCAGACTGTTCGTTACAGGCTATTGCCATATATCTGGAATATTGCTGAGTGTGGGGTTAAACAAGAAAAGCCAAGCCTCAGAGTTTTTCAACTTTTATTAATGCATGTTGATATATTTGATATCAAAAGACACTCGGGTGAGATTGTATGTGTATCGCCGTATTGTTACAAGTGCTCATTATCTGTTCCCCTGTTTGTCTGCAGACTTCTCTCGCTTCTAACTCAACCCTTGAGTCTTGGACAAAATAGCCACCTGGAGCAATTTGCGGAGCAGACGCGGGCGAGGGCGGTGCTCACCTTACTTAAACAAGCTGACGACGTCTGTTGGAGTGTGGAGTTCTTTGCTAAGATAAAGAAAGAAGTTATGAATCGTCTGGAAATGGTTAGGAAAACACAGTTTTCTTTAGATGCACATATTTTCTTGATTTTAAGTCGGGGCAGTCGGGTAGCCTAGTGGTTAAAGCGTTCGCTCGTCACGCCGAAGACCTGGGTTCGATTCCCGACATGGGTACAATGTCTTAAGCCCATTTCTGGTGTCACCCGCCGTGATATTGCTGGAATATTGCTAAAAGCGGCGTAAAACCATACTCACTCACTCACTCACTTGATTTTAAGTCACTGGGAACCTAGGTTAGAAAAGTTCCAGCGACATTGTTTGTCAGAGATACAGCGTGATCAGAGTACAGCTGCAAAAACACCTAAACGAGAACACGTCACCCCAATATTGACTGAACTACACTGCCAATCCAACAAAGAGTGCAATTTAAACTACTCACACTGGTTTCCAAGGCAATGCATGGTTTGGCTCCTGCAGACTTGCAGGAACTGATAGTACCATACAAGTCTGCACGTTCTCTCCGATGAAAACATCAATGACTGCTAGTGGTGCCAACGTCACGTATCAAAACATATGGCGATAGGTTATTTCAACATGCTGGCCCATTGCTGTGGAACAATCTGCCACAAGACATCCTAGAAACAGAAAATTGGAAAACTTAAGAAAAACACTCAAGACCTGTCTCTTCATGAGAGCCTTTGACTAGATCAATCATGGACTAAGCGCATTTGAGCAATTGTTAATTGGAAAATGTGCTATACAAATTCTTAACTTAATTCAATTTAATAACTAATTTGGGTTGGATGGTCCAGCACAGAGACTTGGTTGGTTGCTTGTCATCAGTCCCCAGTGGTGTGCGAAGATGCTCATAGTATCGATCACTTGTTTCACAGGCTGCTTTGAAATGGATGAAACTATTTCTACAAGCAGTTTTGAAACCCAAACGAAAAAACAAAATACAATTTCACCTTGCAGAGGAGGATCCTTTGTTGATTTCAAATCTCAGTATTTTGACTCAAAAATAACATATTTCCAGCTTGTTCTGAAATGATTTTATTTCCCTCCAGGCCTCAGATGGTGTCCTGAATCCTTTGGATTGTGAAACTATCAACTACTGTCTATTGCTGATCCGAAACTTGTTCTACTTTGGAGAAACGGACCGAAAAGATCACATCAATAACTTCAAGCTAAGGTTAGAGCTCAGTCTTTTAACTTTGGGTGACCTAGACCTCTACCAAGGCTCTTATTTTGGATAACCTTAAGCAAGGCATTGGGTAACCTTCACCCAAAGTCATGGCATTGGTTATACAACCTTGACCTCTACCAGGGTTTAGTTGACCTTGACCATGTCTTTGTTTGACCTTGACCTCTAGTAGAGGTTTAGTTGACCTTTACCATGTCTTTGTTTGACTTTGACCTCTAGTAGAGGTTTAGTTGACCTTTACCATGTCTTTGTTTGACCTTGACCTCTAGTAGAGGTTTAGTTGACATTCCCCCATCTATTGGCTACCTGAATAAAGTTAAATCAGTAAATGTCTAGCTTGTTTTTTGAAGCAGATGTATTTGCGACAAATCATCAAGCTACAACTTATCTCCCTCAGGATGATCTTTGAAAGTGGACTGGACAAGATGATAATGGCAATTATTCGGCATCCCCAGAAGGTAGGTACACACCTTATTGTCACAAGACCTCAACCAGAACTTTTGTTTGCAATTATTTACAGTGTCGAGAAAGCTGTAATATTACAGAATTAAACATAATTCATTCACTTACAATGCACCTCTAAAGGGGATTGTGTGTTAGAATAGGTCCCCAGGTACCTATGCTGGTCCCAAGAGGCAACTTAATTAATGGGATGACAGTGATTTGGTTGATGGCGTATCATGCATTGATAGCATGGATTGATAGCATCGATTGTTGCTCATGATATCAATCGCTCGATTGTCTGGTCGTGACTTGACTATTTACATGCTACATTAATATAGCTGGAATATTGGAGTGTGGCGTTCGACAACAAACACACTTGTAAGGCAGTTATGTTGTTGCAGCTTTGTGATATTTACACTCTTTCCATTCAGGCTACAGGAAGTTGCTTTGTTTCAGATGACGTTCACAGTGTCTATTGTTCAGATCCTCTCCTTCCTCTATAAAGATAATGTGAGTAAATCTACAATATATTCAGCTAATGATATCTATATTGGTATTTGGGGGCATGGGTGGCCCAGTCGTCTAAGGCGCCACAATTCGCTGTGCAGAGTTGTGTCTTTTGGGCACACCAGGAACCTGTAATCATGGGGTCAAATCCCGGTTCGCCCCGATCATGTTTCTAGGTTTGTCAGCACCATACCGGTGCTTGTGGGTTTCACCGAAGTGGTAAACGTCTGATACCTGCATCACTTCGGGCTTTCCTCTCACATTAAGCTGACACACTGTGATATAACTGGAATACTGTTAAAAGCGGCGTTAAACACAAACTCATTCACTCACTATATTGGTATTTAGCCACCATATTCCCTGTAATAAGAGCTTAAAAAAGTTGATAAAGTGGATAGTTGATAAAACTGTTTATGAGTTAAATTTGTTGTTGTTGAGAACAAACTCGGATCAAATGTCGATGGAACTGTCAGAAATATGATACTAGTTTCTTGACAGTGACATGCCTATTCTGTTCTACTGATTTCTTTAAAACATCTTTCATGTTCCAAAAGTATGGACTACAATGTATGTCGTCTGTCTTTCTTGGGGGCGTTCATGGTTATTACAGTTTGAAGTTGATTGGGGTCACTTACTAGAGCACAGCATTTACTATGGTGAATACGGTGGATGTGTGTTACATACAGGCATTGCTGTTTTATGCAAATACACAGTTTATCCGGAGCACTCACGTCTCCATCAGTTTGTTTTTCAAACCTCTTCAAGGTAAAAATGGTATGGATTGCGCAAGAGGTCAAAATCTAGTGCTAAAACGTTAAGTTGGAATTTCTGTTGGAAATAATTTCTTAAACTGCTAAAAAATATGAAAATTTTAGGTTTATGGGCAAATTTAGGGTTCAGCTGGAAAACATAATTTGACAAGCCTCATTATCGTAAACAGGTTAGGATCCTGCTGCGACCTGCTGCACAACAAACAATGTTCTCCCAGCCGATCCCCTCCGTCGACTCCGAGGAGGAGCAGTGCTTGCAGGCAATGGCCAACATGGGCCTGAACCAAATTGATATGGGGGGCCCTCTGTCCCCCACAGCCGACCTTGAGGATCCGACCGTACAGCGGCGCTACATCACAGCCATCATGGACACCATGGAGCTCAACAAGCCGAAGGTGGACGAAGTAGGCGTCCACCATAGCAGTCATCATTACCAAGGCCTGCAAGTGTCGGTCCATTGCAACGTGGACCCCTCTCTGGAGGATGTCGTTGGGTAAGTAACAGACATAGGTCTGGACCCCTCGATGTTGTAACTCCTATTGTAAGTGGTATTGAAAATTATGTTGCTTAAAGGGTTAAATGCCACCCCTCCATTAACCCATTTTTCTGTTTTTTGCAGACAACATTTGACTGACCTCGCACAACAATTTCTCGCCGATGGATACGCTGGTTTTATTGGAGATTTGTTGGTGAGATCAATGGACACTATTTGCTATGCATGCGCACCAGACAATTATTTGAGGAGTAATGTGTAGGTTCCCTGCTGTAATATTGCTGGGAATTTGCTGATATTGCTGGGATTTTGCTGATATTACTGATATTTTGCTGATATTGCTGGGATATTACTGGAATAATGCTGATATTGCTGTGGTTTTGCTGGAATAATTGCTGATATTGATGCAAGGGTGGTTAATCTAATCTCATTCATTGTTAAAAGGTGGTGACCATTTTTATGGGTATATTTTTTCAGAAACTTACCTTGTCATCGAACAGCAGAATATTGGACAATTCCTACCTACTATGGAGCATATCATTTTTCCTCCGCTTCGCTAGACAACAGGCCTTGCCCGTCAACAGTCTTGTGTAAGTTAAAAAAAATGTTGTTACTATCCTGGCATACTGATGAGTGTCAAGGGACGCAGTCTAAGAAGCAGTCTAAGACGCTTCAATTCGCTGGGAAGAGTTGTGTCCCTTGGAAACACGTGAAACTTACTATCATGGGTTCGAAAAACAAAAAAATGGGCATTTGTATTAATGGATACACACCTAGGACCCGTGAAGTAGTGAAAAATACCAACAGCCAAAACACACTTCAGCAGTTTTGTTCATGTGTCATTTCAGAAAGTGTCTGGATGGTAACCTGGTATCCTACCTAGTGTACATTGCTGTCGATTGCTGCGAAAAGCAGTGGTCACTTCAACGCCAGAAGCAGTGGTGTGACCTCACACAAAATAAGTAAGTAATAAAACTATGAACCTGAAATCGGCAGGTTATTAATATTGGGTTTTGATAGTTTGGTTTCACAACTCTCTTTTTACTCCAAATCTTTAATTAGGCTTGGTATCCTGCTTTCTCCAACTTTAAGCTGGCACGTTGTGAATGAACTGAATCGCTGAAGTTAGTAAAGTTGGGATGGGTAACTTTAGTCAAGTGGGTCCTGAGTTGGAACCGGGTGCGCACAGGACTACCCGGACTGGGTACGCGCATGACTACCGGAACCCTGGTTGATCACATGATATATGTTGAATTACAATAACAATATAAGTGGCTTGTGTTTGCATTTCTTTCTGACTATGCAAGCATCCTTTTTTACCTTTAAACTTAAACTAAAGATAAAACTTCAATCATGATAAGATTGTTTTATACATGTAACTAAATATTTGCCAGTACTCCAGTGAATCAATTCCCAATCAGACATCTACAGTGGCATTGGGTGGTCAGACTCGCTGAATAGGTTGATGTATGTCATCGACCCCAATTGTGTTGATCGATGCTCATGATATCAGTCACTGGATTGTCTGGTCCAGACTCGATTATTTACAGACCGCCGTCATATAGCTGGAATATTGCTGAGTGCGGCGAAAAAAACCCAGACCAACAACCAAACCAAACCAACCTGGGTAGGGTCAGGTGACAGGGTGTTATGTACCCGGGCTGTATTTTTTTAGTCGCCCCAGCCCTAGAATTGACATTAATCCAAACTACGTGACTCACTCCTCCATCTGTTCCCTGCAGACTCCACCTCACTGTTCTGTCTCTGATGCAACTGTTCCGCTTGACGCTCTCAGCTATAGAGGATCCAGAGTGCCAGCATCTCATCACCTCCAGCATCAAAGGTAAGATAGAGTTCCTTACAAATTAGACAGACGAAACATGGTGTTAAGTTGGTTATACTGTCCTATTATAGAAGTGATCATTATTGAATGGGGCACTGCTGTCCAAGTCAGCAGAATTGAAGGTGCAGAGTTGCCTCCCTTGGTCATGCCAGTATCTGATGATCATCATGTTTTGTCCACACATGATCCTTTGCCTGTCGGCACTATACACATGGTTTCATAAGAGTCCAGCATAACTTCTCCTCCTTCATGGAGCGAGCGCCTCTGTGGCCTAGTGGACAGAGTGTCTGCCCGCAGAGCATAAGGTTGTGGGTTCGATCCCCAGGCGAGTCATACCAAAAGGCATTTAATGATGGTACTTGTTGTTACCTTGCCTGGAAAATGGCATTATGGGGTTAAAACAAGGACTGATTGACTCAGAGTCAGTATACTGTGTCTAAGTGGTGCATTCAAAGTAAAACAATGCTCAATGATGTCAGTCACTGGATTGTCTGATCCAGACAAGATTATCTGCAGAATGCCTACATGATAGAATAGTGCAGTGCGCAGCACTATACATGTTAAACAAACAAACAAACAAACAAACAAATGTATTTGCGTTTGTAGAGAGTCTAATGGGGATGACCCACCTACGTGAAGTCTTTCTGCTCCTACTAAGGCAGCATCGCTGCCCCAACCAGGGCATTGTCTACCTCCGCAACCTTATCTGCGCCAACCACCACCTCCTTCTGATCTTGGAGAAGTGGGGTGCTGATAAGACAATTGCAGGCAACTTTTCAATGTTGGAACATGTCAAAAAGTAAGAACTTTTCACATATTATGTACTTTCTGAATTTATTCTTTCAATAAGGAAAGGAATCAGTTCAGGAATATTTTCATGTAACTAATATCAATGTCAGAACTTGTTTGAACAATTTGATTTTACCTTTTTCGTTCTTTATTTCCGACATATTCTTCATCCTAGTTTCTTGAAGTACTTCAGTGCCTGCACGTCTTTCATGCTTGCTTCTTTATCACCATGGTTACCATGGTAAAAGGGTTAACTCTAAAAGTTACACAGCTTTTGGAATAGAATTGATTAAAGAATAAGATTTCAATGAGGTCTGGTCATGAATGAAAGTATTTGTCTTGTGTAACGATGAGGTCTGGTCGTGAATGAAAGTATTTGTCTTGTGTAACGATGAAAGTTATTCATTCTTGAAAAAACTGATTGCTTTCCGATCTGCCAAGTCAGCAATACTCTTCAAGAAACAATTAAGGTTTTCATGTCTCATTTTTCATTATTCTAGGTTTGCCACAGTTGAGATTATGGCTAAATACGGCCAAGCCTTAGAGAGCTTTGAGCAGAACGAAAATGACCTGAATGAATGCATACTCACAATGATGCATCATATTGCCGGGGATTGCAATGAACCTCACTGCCTCATGCAACTCTCCATCATGAGAACGTTCTCGAACATGTTGGAACAAAAGCATCTCCTTTCATCAGTAAGTATGTTTATCATGTTTATGTGATCACCAAACATTAGAATAATTACTTGACAGGCACACCCATGAAGATCCGGGTTAGAATTGGTCTTCCAACCCACGCTTGTCATAAGAGGTGACTAACGGGATATGGTGGTACGGCTCAATAACTTGGTTGATGCATGACATCGTATCCTTTTTCAGTCAGTCAGTGCTCATGATGTCAGTCATTGGATTGTCTGGTTTCGACTTGATTATTTTCCGACCTCAGTCATATAGCTGGAATATTGCTGAGAGCAGCACCCTAACTTCAGGCAAAAGAAGCTTAGTGTCAGAAGTGGGTGGGATCTCGGATGTGTTCTGCTCTTTTTTTTAAATTTTAAATCTAGGGCTTTACGATTTTAGGGTTAAATCTGTGATATATCAATATGCTGATGGCTGCAAGTTAGTATTATAACTATCATGATATGGACTACATGTGGTTTTGAACATTGATCCGTGTTCTATTTATACAACCAACCTGGACGAGTCAGATCGGGTCTGAGTCCGTTCTCCAAGTTTTACACCATTGCACTTTAAACCTTTAGAAAATGACAAGTTTGAAGTAATGTGTAAACAATCCCAGCGATGAATGCATCATTGTTGACATTACAGTTGATGAAATGTCAACAGTGATGTGTAATTATTACAGTTCGCTGACCTTGACCTTGACCTTGACAATATATATCATTGTATGTTGAACCTGATGTTTGAAATCGGAAATGGTGTGTGAAGTTCATTGTACAGTAAGAAATGTCATTTCATGAACACATTGAACACTTATTTGTTTATGATGTTAACACTTGAGCATTTTGGGTAAGGCTTGCATTCATTTGCTAATGCATTAATTTCATGATTTACTGTAGCCAGGACATTGTAGACGATAGTGTTAAGTCACTCACTCACTCACTCACTCACTCACTCACTCATTGCAGGATTTCAGCGACCTCATCGAGTATGTGTTGGAACAATTTATGATCTTCGCTGAAGAAAAGCCTCTTGTAACTGCACAGATGCTCTTTGGAATTCAAGAAAAAGAGTAAGTAGTAAATTCATAACACTATCTTTTGTTGGAAGTGATGCAACTCACAGCACAGAGTTGTCTCCCTTTCAGCACTGCTGGATGATGTTGATGCATGGCTTGTCACACATGTATGTGTTGCACGATGTCTGCATACTATTTTTGATAAAATATTATACCCTTTATTGAAGCCATGTTTTATGAAAGCAAATGTGTTTGTAATATTGTTTTGTGTTTGTAATATGCATCAAATAACCATTAACTTGGAAACCGCGATATGCACTTGAAGTAATTACAATCTTTAAGATAATTAGTTGGGTTGTGATGTTTATTACACATCCTGATACATATTTTGATACATGAATCTTGATACATAGTATTTTTTGGCCATTTTTACACAGAATTCAACAGTTTCCTTGTAGTCTGTTACTATCAATAAGTTTATGTTTATCTTGCATAACTGTGCCCTGTTTCACAAAGCGATCATACCGCTAATATGATCATAGAATCAAAATATTACTTTTGAAAGTCAATATGTAAGTGAGACATGTATCGATACATGCATGGCGTATCATGCGTCATACAGGCAAGTGTGAATACCTAGTGCATTGATGCTTCAGTGAATCATGATGTCCCTGATAAGATTCTTCTCTTCCAAACAGGACTGTCAAGCCGAAATGTAACTGGTCATCGGTGGAAGAGGAAGTGCTTATGTCAAGTATTCTCAGTCTTACTGAGAGCGACAACATCATTGCAGATCTGAAATACGCTCTGAGTCACACAGGCTTTGAACGAACGGAGCAAGAAGTGAGTTGTGTATTCTCTCTCAGGTTTTACCAGTTGGGATTCGGGGCAGAATACGCTCGAAACTTGTCACATATCTATATTTATCATTATGTTAAGAGTAGACATTTGCATGGGTCTGTCAATTTTCAAATCCGGGAGACGAGGATTTTTATTATATTGAACGATGGATGTATTGCCTTTCTTTGTTCTACAATTGTATATACTATATTGATAAGAATTTATTAATGCCCAAACTATTTTCCATAGTCACAATCGATAGTTTTTCAGTAGTTGCATGTTATAAATTAAACAAATTATTCATTAGAAAACTCAGATTTGACTTTTGAATTTTAAACATTGTCATGTGTTGATTGCAAGGATTATGACAATTTCATTTTAGAGTTACTTCCCTTTGGTTTGAGTAGTGTCAGGGAGGAAAATGGCTGTCTTAATTCTTGGCGATACTGTATTCATTTCTATTACATTGATTGATATAATTTGGCCTTGAAGTTGGTTTGATATTATAGCAATACTATGGCAAAAGATAGTCCCAATCATGGGGGCCGAGTTGGGACATGTTGCATGCATTCCTTGATTAACAAGAATTCTACTGATATGCTAGAGTTCCTTTCACTAGTGATGGGGAGTGAAATGTTATGTTGAAGAAGATTTAGCTCTGGAGTGATTTAACAGTGTTGTCCAGTGACACTTTGCTGTGTTAGTGACCATCGGTGTACTTGTTGCAGATCGAAGAGTTCATCAAGGACAGTGGTTGGCTACAGGAAGATACCTCAATGGAGACAGTGGCCTACTCAGGGAAAGAGGTAGGACACAAGGTCTACGTGCTATGTCACAGTTGCTATTCAGGCTCAGTGATCTGATTGTGTATGACAGAGCTGTGATTGTGTATGACATAGCTGTGATTGTGTATGACAATGATCTGGATGTCTATGACAATGATCTGATTGTGTATGACAATGATCTGATTGTGTATGACATTGATCTGGGTGTCTATGACAATGATCTGATTGTGTATGACAATGATCTGATTGTGTATGAAAGAGCTGTGATTGTGTATGACAGAGCTGTGATTGTGTATGACAATGATCTGATTGTGTATGACAATGATCTGATTGTGAATGACAATGATCTGATTGTGTATGAAAATGATCTGATTGTGTATGACAATGATCTGATTGTGTATGACATTGATCTGGGTGTCTATGACAATGATCTGATTGTGTTGCAGAACACGCTGGAGGAAGATGTGAAGATGAAGATTATTGATGAGCTCTCCCAGGTACCGGAAGAAGATCTCATCCATCACCTAGTCTTACGACTGAAGAGTAATGGCCACCAACAACATCTCACATGGCTGCAAGAAAACCTGTTTGAGGCTGCCAATGCTAAAAACTGTAAGTTTCACAAGCCTGTGTTGATGTCCAACCCCCATTGTTTTCCAAACATCATATCCCAATTGTGTGGATCGATGATATCAGTCACTGGATTGTCTGGTCCAGACTCGATTATTTGCAGACTGCCGTCATATAGTTGGAATATTGCTGAGTGCGGCGTTAAAAAACAAACAAACAAAACCAAAACTGAATCCGTGCTTCAAGTGTAATATGCATGTTTTTTGCTGATTGGTGTGCGATACTTACGTGATATGCCCCTGCTTACAGGTGTGATGGGAAACTCAACAGACACGATACGGGAACCGGTCACTCGAATATGTTCATGTAAGTCCTGACATGTTGTCTCCACATACAAACAGCAACACGTGAACACGTGAAGATAACATCCAAATCACCTCACACATTTCCCATTGATAACTTGCGACAATCCCATGTTCGAACCCCGGCTGTGTCGTACCAAAAAATGGTACTTGTTGTTACCCTGCCTGGTGCTCAGCATCAAGGGGATTACAGGACTGGTTAGCTTGAAGACAGTGGACTTTGTCTTAATGGGTGTCCATGTTAAACTGTGGCATGGTATCTCAGTGGGCTAGCGTTACAAAACTGGCACTAGTTTGCCCCAGTACAAACACACACACACTTCTCTGTAAGTGCTTTAATCTTGAACACAACCCATTTCGCCTCACATTAAGCCATGTTTCCTCACACAAATATAATTGTAATGTTCATTTTTATAATGCGCCAGACCCACACCCTAAAGCAAGGTGAAGGCGCTACATCATTACCCCAGTCACTGGATCAGTGTGCACTCGAATTTTATTCTCAACTCCCTGAAGAGTATACATATATTGCCATGTGTTCATATGATAATGTGAAAACCATGTTTGTGTGGTTAATTCATTTTTCTGTATTATTTCAGTTATGAAGAAGGATATTCCCCTCATCTTTGTCACAGAGGACCACGAAAAAATATGTCATAATGTCTACTTCTTTGCCTTATTAAACACCCTGGACTTAAAGGTGGGCTCAAGTAATGAACAATTTGTTTTCCCAAGAGTGCCATATGATTGGACTACGTCAGACTTGATACAGAAAATGAAGACTTTGGGACCTGTTCCTAATGGTATGTACAAAGCTTCTCTCTTTCTTGATAAAAGAAGTATCAGGGCCATTCACAGATTTTGTGCCTTTTTTAAAATCATATAACATATTTAGAGACCCCAAATTTCATAATGTAAAATAGAATATATATTATTGGAAGGCTGTTTCCCTGGTGATCCTTTTGCCTAATTTCTGTGATTTAGAGTTTCAATAAGTTCAGGAAATATCTTTTAGCATTACATTTTTAAAAGATAATTTCATGTGGGCTTTTTATAGATATTTCTTTTCATTTCTACCATTGTGGATTACCGTTAGTTACTTGTCATTAGGGCTGGGACGGGTAACTCGGGTACTCGGGGAGGGTGGGTACTGAGTAGGACCTGGGTACCCACAGGACTACCCGGACCCGTGGTTTGTCTTGTGATATATTTTTTAGTGACAAAAATTATCTAAAACTCCATGGTTACTCTACAAGTACCTAATGTTCCCATTTTGTTCTGACAATGCACCCATTCCTTCAGACTTGCATATGTTTGAAAAAGGATAAAACTTCATGCAGTAAACTTCAGTGTATGCATGACCAGATCGTTTTATATCTAATTAGCTGTTACTTTTTGATAAATTTCTTTGGCTTTAGCTTTTTCCTTTTATCCCACACAAGAGGGAGTGACAGGGGAAATTGAATTAGGTTCAAACCAATATTTATAATATTTTTGTGTGTGTATTTTTTTACTATTCGGTTGAATCTTAAAACCCAATTAAGAAACTGTTGCCAAATTTCTTGATTGTTTTACAGAAATTGGAGAGGTGGATCGGGTGGAAGAATTAGCAGTCAAGTTGTCCATGGAAACGACTAAAGAGAGCGAGTTCCCAGAGTATAAAGGCAAAGAATCAAGGTACAGCCTCATTCTCTACATCATTCATTGTGGCATATTATCTTCGTCTTTTTTTGCAGCTTACGTTTTTCACTTTATTTACTACATGACCTTCACCTTATTAGTTATGTGTTCAGTCAATCATTTCTTATATTATTTTACATTTTTGCTTATCACCGTGTACAAAAATCAGTTGCAGTTAACATTCATATCAATCAATGCTTGACATTAATGCCTTATGTTTCCGAAAGTAACATTCCTCGATATATCTTAGTTCAAACTAAGTCCCCTTGGCAGGCAATTTGGGAAAAAATTGATTTTTTTTTCAAAATTGGATTTCCTAACTTATTATTTTTGTAAATTCTGAAGAAATTAGAAATTGTTGATTCAAATTGGAACTTTTTACTGTCACTTGCTGTGGACTCTAAACAAGTCTAGATAACGTCATGAACATTTGGTATGTTTTAAAATTATCAGGCGTAATAACTACCCTGGCTAGCCTTACCTTACTGGCTGAAGGTAACATTCTGTCTCAAAATGTAAATGTAACTGCTTAATAGGATTAGAATAAGTCTAGATTAACCAGAAATGTGGTGAAGTATAAACTGGATTCCTAGCAACCACCTTTGTCAGCAGGGCCAAATGGAATATGAAAATATCCATAAAAATTGGTGCTAAAGACATCTCCTGTCTGTATCATGTAGCATGCTCAGAGAATAAAATCATTTGCATAAAATATGCATTAAATGAACTGAAATACGCAGACAAATCTCTAGCATATCAAATATGCAACAAAAGCTATAAAAACACCAGTGAAATAAAAATCATTGCATATGTTGCAAATGTTCGATAAAACGATTGCGTATCAGCCGATTCCAAATTTCATTCACAAACAGTTGCATCCGGTAAGACATGTGTATACTACTATTAGTTTAGTTAAATGATTTACAGGGCTGTTACAAAACCGGTTTTCAAGTTAAAATCCCCACGACAAATTAAGGATACCAAATAGAAATCCAAACCATGTGTAAAATACTTAAATAACCAACAGCTTATCTAGAGCTCTGGTATGCTCTGGTATGCTTGTAATGACACTCCGAACAGAAACATAATTTGATCTATAGGAACCTTGTATTTTGGATCAAAATCCCAGTGATATTGACATAAATATTTGCAGTCTTCCCCAGGGCGGTCCTTTCGTGTAAGGTGCCGTAATTCGCTGTGCAGAGTTGTGTCCCTTGGGCACGTCAGCAACCTCTGTTCGAGGGTTCGAGTCACGGTTTCTCAATTATGTTTCTCAATGGTGCGTCGGCACCATATGCCAAGGTTTCACCAAAGTCTTAAACATCTGAGACCTGCATCACTTTTATCCCACATCAGCATCAAGCTGACATGCTGTGATACGACTGGAATACTGTTCAAAGCAGCGTTAACCCAACTCAATCACTTTAGCAATTTTGAACAGATTGCTGTAGTATTCCTGGAACATTGCCGACTGTGGGTATCTATTCCAGTGGAGGTGATGACCTTAGATGGGGGTAGTGATGCTTAGTACTGGACATGACTGCCATGCTAAGTCCTGAACATGACTGCCATAGATTTCTGCTGTAAGATAGTGAGAGGATTAGTCACGTTTGAGGATTATCTTCAACCAACTGTACCATTATACCCAAAATGAATGGCTGACAATTATTGTGTGTGCCCCAGGACTGAATGCCTTGCTCCAAGTCACCATTCAAAGACTTCACGAACCACTTACTTACTAACTACAGTTCATGATCTGAGAAATTTCTACACTGTTCTTATACTGTGATGTATTTATTTCAGAATAAATATAATAATTCAGGTACTAAATTTTGTTACACCCCATAACCTGGCTTAACAAAGACTAATGTTTTCTGTGTGCTTTTCTCTGCTTAGAGGAAGCTTGCTTCAATTCTTTGCTTCCCGAAAATCTTGAAGCTGAACAGATATACATATACATATATATATATTGGGTTCAGCTGCTTTAAGATACACCACCTGCTTGATGATTAGTGAGGGATATGGGGTATTGATGGCAGCACACTGATGTGAGAAGGGAGGCGGCATGCGAGAAGGGAGGCAGCGTGTGAGAAGGGAGGCAGCGTGTGAAAAGGGAGGCAACATGTGAGAAGGGAGGCAGCATGTGAGAAGGGAGGCAGCATGTGAGAAGGGAGGTAGCATGCAAGAAGGGAGGCAACGTGTGAGAAGGGAGGCAGCATGTGAGAAGGGAGGCAGTGTGTGAGAAGGGAGGCAACGTGTGAGAAGGGAGGCAGCGTGTGAAAAGGGAGGCAACATGTGAGAAGGGAGGCAGCATGCGAGAAGGGAGGCAACGTGTGAGAAGGGAGGCAGCATGTGAGAAGGGAGGCAGCATGTGAGAAGGGAGGCAGCATGCGAGAAGGGAGTCAACGTGTGAGAAGGGAGGCAGCATGCGAGAAGGGAGGCAACGTGTGAGAAAGGAGGCAGCATGCGAGAAGGGAGGCAACGTGTGAGAAGGGAGGGAGCATGCGAGAAGGGAGGCAATGTGTGAGAAAGGAGGCAGCATGCGAGAAGGGAGGCAACGTGTGAGAAGTGAGGCAGCATGTGAGAAGGGAGGCAGCATGTGAGAAGGGAGGCAACGTGTGAGAAGGGAGGCAGCGTGTGAGAAGGGAGGAAGCCTGTGAGAAGGGAAGATGGGAGAAGGGAGGATGGAATAAAAAGGGAGGGAAGCATGTGAGAAGGGAGGCAGCATGGGAGAGGGCAGCAACAGCATGTGAGAAGGGAGGCATTCCTACACATGTATTCATGTGGACACAAACAAGAAAGGCAAGCTTTTCCCGTGGCTTATTATTCACAATCACATTTCTATCTTCACGTTCAATATGATTTCCGCTGTCACATCGTGATCACAAGATCACTGTACCAAGTGACTGGCAATGCTTGTGCTTTCTATATCGTCGCTGTGTTGCACTCAAGCGCTTGCAATTGAGTGTTCTCATCATGTTTGTTTCACTGGTATTTATGTTGTTTATCCTAGCATATTCTTTGGTAATCATATATGAGACCCCCAAGCTAAAAGTGCGGGCAGGGGTATATAGTTATACCAAGGAATTCCATTTGTCCGTCCTTCCGAGGACATTTTGTGTGTGAGATCTATAACTTGGAAACTACTAAATAGATTCTTTTTAAACTTGGTGAACACTTTTTACACCTATAAGACAGGTGCAGTGCGAAGTTTGATTTCAATATATGGATTTTCAGGAATAAATACTGCTTTTTGAATTATTTTACTTAGAATTTTTTTACTTACACAATTGTGTGACCTATAACTAGAAGAGCACTTCAAGGATTCTTGTCCAATTGGGGGTACAGTTTCTGCACCAATGGGAGAGGTGCAGTGCAAAGTTTCAACAAGTGGGGGGGGGATAAAGTATCAGGAGTTGATATAGACAGGCTGACTATATGATTATCCCCCGCCCCAACGAAGTTGGCGGGGGATATAGAAATGAGTTCTGTCCGTCCGTCTGTGTGTGTGAGTGTGTGTTTGTGTGCGTCCCGAAATCGTTTCCAGAGCATAACTCTGGAACAGTTGAATATTTCTTAGGAAACTTTGCATGGCTATCACACTCATGCTGAACTGGTGCCTTTTGCTATTTTATTTTTTACGTTTCCAAGGCAACACGTTGGGCTTAGGTTCTATATGGGTGGTGTTGGTTTCAAACATAAAAACGTTAAATACTTTCTTACAAAACTTTGCATGTCTACCAGGCACATAGTGAACCGGTGCCTTTTGATATTTAGCACTTTCAGAATTTTTGTTTTTTACGTTTCCATGGCCACACATTTGACTTAGAAAACAATAAGGGTAGGGTTCGATTCCGGATGAAATTTTCCACATCTATCAGACAAATGCTTAATTGTTGCCTTTTGCTATTTATGAATTTTAGAAATTTGTATTACTGGGCATTATTTCCAGAAATATGTCCTTGCCAAATATTGCATGTCTATATATAAAGCACATACTTAACTGGTGCCATTTGCTATTAAGGAGTTTTAGAAATGTTTATTTTAGTATTTCCATTGCAGCTCTTAGGACATGGGCAAAGAGAAAGAAATGTTGGGTCATTTACCTGGTTTGGGACCATAACGTGTTAAAATGGGCGGGGGATATAGATGACTATACACTTGTTTATACTAATCACTGAGCTTTTACAATGCCAATATGTCCTGTAAAAAATGTGATGTGGAAAATCGCTGAGATATCAAAATATCTATAATGCTACACTATAGAAGATATATATAACTTTGATGTGAAAGGTGAGCTTCAGTAACTATTGATAGCTTCAGTTGCTAATGCAACTGACAGCAACTTGAACCATGTACCAATTGTGTGACATCTTCTTACTATTATCTTTGCAATGAAGACCTGACATACAAATTCAAAGTTCCAAATCCCAATTCCATGGTATTGTTTTGTTAGCTCAGTATGTACTCTTGTATACAGAAAGACATTAGATGGGAATATTCTCATCAAGTTGAGCAGATCACTCTCGTGTGACTACTTCCTGTAACAATCACATGAATTATTCTTTCGAATTTGTGTGAGTGTTTGTTTTTTTATGGGGGAAGGGGAGTTGTCATCTTCTGAATTAATCACTAAATTGAGTTAATTGTGTGCTCAAGAATAAGCTGTGGCAAATCTTGAAGAAGTCTATGAAGGATACATTTGTATATTAATATTCCCAACACATGAAAAGATCGTCTCCGTCCCAAGATAAGCACTGCGGATGCGGATGTTGAAAATCTTAGCTCAAACCCCAAATCTCTTGTTTGTTAACTTTCTAGTTGAACTGTGCTTGATTATCTCCATGAATTATTATATGTGCCACAGTGGGAAGTTGTGAATGGTGGCAGCAATAGTATACATAGCTCTGTAAATGGGCTATCGCTGCGAGCCGCTTGACAATTTTGGAGTTGTCTCTTTTACAGGGCTTGATTTTTTGGTTTGTTGTTTAAGGACGCACTCAGCAATATTCCAGCTATATGATGGTGGTCTGTAAATAATTGAGTCTGGACCAGACAATCCAGTGATTAATATCATGAGCATCGACCCACGCAATTGGGATCGATGACATGCATCAACCAAGTCAGCGAGCCTGACCACCCGATCCCGTTAGTCGCCTTTTACGATAAGCATGGGTTGCTGAAGACCTATTCTATCCCAGAATCTTGATTTACGTAACTTGGTTTAACTTTCATCAGGTGCATGTTGACATGAAAACCTAGTTGCACCAGACAAGACCCCATTGTAACCATGGTCCAATAAATCTTTCAAAGTTTAAACATAGGTGTATAAAAGTGGGGAAATATATATCTTAGATCTCTGACGATGTCATGATTTTTAATACTGTTAGTACTTGTTGTTATAGTACTTATGTGGCAGTGTCATCAATGGGAACTGTCATATAAAACAATGCCTATCAGAACAAGAAATACAATTTAATCGGTAAATCCTCATGTCTAGTGGTTTTTTTTTATCTCATATTTCAAATTTGTCTTGACCAAGTTTAATTGTTATGATCTTTTTGTTTCCCTGAAATCGCTAAAGGCAGACAATGTAATTTTTGTTTCTGCGGAAGTCAAACACGTTTCTATTTCAAATGTAGGGATTGTGTGTGTGCTGGTGACGTGCTTCATTCCAATTCGCTTTTTAGACAGGGTATATAAATTAGCGTCGATTTTGAAGGCTTATACAGGGGGGGTCGCCTTATACGTGGGGATGGTGATACATGTATACGGTAATGCGTAATGATTATTTTTAGTTGGATAATCTAACTATCATAACTAAACACAGTGTTCACCTTCAGTGATAGATTAGGCTACAGTACAGTACATTATCAGAACTTTGTGTCAATACTGTTATATCCAAAGCTGACATACAGGGAGTTTTTTGACATGCACTTTGTGCATGTAGACATAAATATTAGATTACATTTTGCAATAACAGCTTTCATTGGTGCATGTTTTCTTTGGACAAAGAATGTTTTTTAATGAAATGTTATTTTTTCTTCCACAGTTCTGTGAAAGATGTGAAACTACCGGACAAAGAATGGATGTCATGTGTTCAGGAAGCGAATAAATATCAGGAATGTCAGCAGTATCAGGTCACCATGGAAACAAACTGATGATGATGAGCTGTGAGAGTGGATGTTTTGTGAGAACCATAGAACTCATTGTCTCAACACTCAACTCCCATGGAACTCTAATTGGATGGAGAAACTTATACATTTGGTAAACATCGTGACGCTGGTCACAATACAGACATATAGTTTGTTGGTTTCAAATGGGTAAAAGAAATATAAACCATTTTGTGAGAAATAGCATTAATAGACAATAGTACCCATGATTGAACCAAAACTACTTATCTTTCTGTTTTACAGATATTTATGGCTAATGTGCAAAGAGCCTGGAGGCCAAATATGAACTCATTTACTCAGGGTTCATGGTTGACCCTTGAAGTAGAAGTTTTAATAAGAATTTGAACATTAATATTGTAAAATATATTTTTAAGTAGACAAAGTTTGGCCAAGGCTCATCTGTATAAGATGATGAATTAATATTGTGTTCAAGAGTAAGTATTAAAATTATGATATTTAGGGACAAATTAACATCTTATTTAAGAGATGTCTCCCTTGCGACACATCTGGTCAAGCTCTTCCCCGCGTGTGACACCTTCGGTACACTCTCGGTAACATCGCTGCCCCCAGTGTTGGTGTGGACATTACAAGAATCTTGAAATTTACCCTCCAACCCCAAATGTAGTAACGTTTATGCTTTTGTTTATGTCTTTGGGAATGCCATCATAGTGAATTTTGAAAAGGTTTACGACTGACCATATTTCCCAGATGAACTTACCAAGTTGTTTGTTTGATCAGATTGGATCAAGATTCCAGACTAACTGAAAATCACCCTACTCCCTCCTTATATTCCTACTATACCATTTACATGATAGTTGAAATGAAATAGAAATTCAAAAAGACAAACAAAGAAAACATTTAAGCTGTGGTAAAAGTAATCGGCATCGCTTATTTGTAAACATAACGGTCAGTCCAACTCCAAGCATGGTTCTGGTCAACTGTCATAATGGGGAGCTTTGACTGGTGGCAGCGATAGTATAGAGAGCTCAGCGAATGGGCTATCGCTGTGAGGAGCTTGACATCTGGTTTGGGAGTTGTCTCCCTTGTTACACACCTGGTTTGGGAGTTGTCTCCCTTGCGACATATCTGGATGGGAGTTGCTTCCCTTATGATCTTGACGTTATAGCTACAATATTCATGTGAGCAAATGTGGGTTTTGTATGTTGTCTCTTCTGGAGACTATGACTGTTTCTGTATGTAGCTGTTTCCAGACTGTTTGTATGTTACATTTATCACTTGAGAATCGTTGCTTGTCGACGGTAATAAATGTACTGACAAGAGAATGGGGATGTTATCACAAGTTCATGATGAAAGATCTAACTGGTTGCATATTTGTTCCATGAGAAATTTCATTCTCCTAAAATTAATGGTAGTACCATTTTTCACGTAATACATAACCTGCTCCAATACCCAGTGTTTTGAAAAGGGTAACTTTTGGCTCACAGAACTTTTTGAAATTTTGAAATTTCGAAAAACTTTGAAATATTGGTATAAAATTTCTCAACAGCTATATATGTTTCTTTCATGCACTTGAAAGTTTTGGACTTCTGGGGCCACAAAGGGATAGCAGCTCTATGCCGATTCCAAGGAATCGTGTTTAGAAAGGAATGGGCATTACAGTGATTTTAGCGCTAGGGCTGCTTTGTGGAACAGAGTCCTGATATGATAAAATATATAAGTATTGTTAAATTCACTGAAAAAATCTAAGAATGATCAAATCAATGATCCAAAATGATTTTTTCTCTTTCTTTACATATCGTAATAAATGTCCATTCGGGTCAAAGACTTGCTAGTGGTCAATTAAACACAAGAAAACCCTACTGTTTGGCCTTGTCTATGCAACGTACAAAAAACATAAAAAGAATTCCAAAATTTAAGAAAATATTTTTCACAATTTGGCTTTTGTTTGAAAACTTAGATAAATCCTTCGTATTGAAGTTACCAAAAGGTCAAGAGTGGTATGGATAAGAGTGTCTAAATCAGCTATGCTACTTTTGTCTATATCATTCAAGTGGAATGTCTGTTGGTTGGAAAGGACTTTTTTAGGCCTGGAAAACATTGTATTTATATTTACCACCTACTACTCTATGCCCATGACAACATAACTGCACCCTGGCGGTGCAATACTGTTTTCTGTTTTTTTAAGAATTCTTTTTGAGAGTTTGGTGCCTTATTAAGTGGAAACAATCTGACTTTGGTAGCTGCACCAACCATTAAGTATGATGGATATTGAATTGAAATTTCAGGAACTATCATATTTTATGTATAGCCTTGTTGTCGAATGCAAGGTAGTTCGATGTGCAAAGTTGTGTCCCTTGTTAGTGTTAGGATCCTCTGATTGTCAGCTTGAATCCCAGATTCATCCTGATAATAATGTTAAATTTGTTCGCGCCATATCCATGATTTATCAAAGGAACACTTCCTCTTTATCTCGAGAGCTCTCACAATCTGAATTACCTGCCCTTGATTTCCATTGCCTATTTTGAATTGCTACCCTGTCAGTCTTAACGGACCAATCAGAATGCAGGTTACAAACAAGCCTCACTGTTGGGTTGGAGAATTCAACTAAATGGAGGTCAGTCCCTTTAATTACGATAGAGTATGCGAGAAAGTCAACATTGAAAAGCTGACTGACCTGCAGAAGAACGCCCCCTCAATTTTTTTGATTGAAGGGATGTCTTTGTGTCTACCTCTGCTTCCTATTCCTTATTCCTAATCTTGACATTTGAGGGGCAGTAAAATGTTAATGAAAATCAAGGGTGGATAATTTAAGATTGTGAAAAGCACAGGAATTGATTCAGGAGTTAGGTTCGTGTAGGTTGATGGATTTTCAAGCCCTGGCGATATAGAGTAGGGAAAGAACTCTACACTCAGCGTTACTGTTGGCTTGACTAGCTGAAGCTGACAAGCTGTGATTATATATCCAATGTATCATATCTCCATTCTGTTATGATGTTATGGACCTCGACCCACGCCACCTTAGATTCGTTTTGAGGCTTGTTTTGATGACAAGATTTTTAAAATAGACGTACAGTCAAATTATACTATTCGTTCATGATTTAAACAAGCAGTCATTTATATCACCAGTACTTCTGCATGATGTGCATAAATAATTCCCTCCTCGTCATAATACTCACTTAGCTATACTGTTATTTGTTAAAGGCTTGTGATTTGTTAGATATATCGAGGCACGTGGCTGTGACTAAAGATTTAGATCTATGCCGAACACCCATTCAGAAAAGGTGTTTTGATTGGTTGTTGATTTAGCTCATGAGTGATGTCAGTTCTGTGCTATGTTTGTGATAAGGTGACAGGTCATTTCCAAAAAGAAGGTATGGTGGCAGATGGGTCTAGGCTATTGGTCATAATAAAATGGACATATGATACACTAGATAATCGAGGGGAACTCATTTACTGGTCAGGCTAGGGCTTTCTAATGTGTTGGCCTTGTTGACGGTTTGTCAGACTGGTAAACAAATATTTAGAGGTTATGTTGTAATTTTCAGTTGTAGACTTCTGTCGATTTCATGTGGTAGGCTGGTGTAATCGGATCTTACTGGTTCCAGTCTTTTAAATATAATTTTGCGTTTGATTTTTAAATTTCTGTTATTTTTTTTAAGTTCTAAAAATACCTAATGTTTTCATACAGTTGATGCCTAATATTTTGAGATTATTTGTTTTGTTCTGCAGTCAAATTCTGCAACCAAATTATGATAATTCTCCACACAGTTCTGCCAATTAATATGGTTAGTTTTCGTGAATTTTGTAGTTTTGCACGTTTGACTAATGGCAGGCGTTTTTGTGATAAACTTATTCACGACTTGAATAGCTTATTGAAGTGAATCTGAAGATCACTATTGAAAACATACAGCTTTTTGCAAGCATAATACAAAAGTCAACCTGAAAACGAAATGAGTCTCCGTTCACATGTTTAAAACTTTCGACTCACATGTTAGAAGTCTGCAGTGTATTTGATGAAGTCTGCAGCAGACAAATGCAAATTTCTGCACAGGCTCTGCACAAAGTGTGATTTTCTTCTAAATAGGTACATTTCTTCACATTTCTGAAAAATATTCCGCGACTTTGGAAAAACAGCGGAAACTGATGTAATGGATACAACAGATGTTAGCAGCTCCAAACAATACAATGTGAGATGCTAATGAGTGCATTTGTTAAAAATATCCGTTGCAAACATTTTTTGATTGTTGAAAATGACAGCTATTGCATTGTCGCTATGAATTTGTTTTGTAGAATAAGTGGATTTTACTTTTTTGTACAGTTTTTGGATGAAACTTTTGTTTTGAAACATGATTTTAGAATTTCTGCTTGCAATCTAATTTTGGAATTATGACCATTTTACAGTATCACCATATCAGCAGTTTTGTTTGAGATTTCTGTTGACGAGGAAAAATTGAGTATGTTCACGAACCGAGACAAAATATTATGTAGAGTAAAAAATAGGAGACCGTTTTAAAAAATCGGCAAGCAGCACTTTTCAGCTAATCCAGAATTGAAGACTGACTCTATATCCAAAGCTGAAACAAACCTTTTTCTCAGTTGTTCATGTAGTGATCTCATGAATGTACTTTAAAGAATATGTCGGACAACCCAATACTTGAATTTTAGGTCCAACATCTTTCGAATTACACCAAATCGTAATGGCTGGTATCTCTGAATTCAAGTCAAACACTGTTGTGTCGATGTTGAAGGGACCAATATATATATACTTCAAGTTGTCCGAAGTTTGACACAATCGAAAAATGAACTCCGCATTCATTTACCTATTGGCACGAAGAATGACAAAACACATGTGACAACAACTAACGATAAAATGAAATAAATATTGGCTTAACAGGGTAAATTGGTGCGGGAACTAAATGTTTAGGACTCGAAAGACAACTGGAGACAACTGTAACTTCAAAACATCCTATTCAACACAATTTGAGGTTAAATAAAGATGAATGAAGGTATACGCAGGGACCAAGCTTTTACTTCGGGACAACCGTAAGTTCGACACAGCAGTGTTTGACTGCACTTCCGTGTGCCGCGTCAATAAGCAAGACGAACAAATTGAGACACTAAGCGTTCTATTGCTTACAATTATTAATTTCACAGATTAACCATCTTGTTTGGGTGCATAAGCCACACCCATGGCTCACTGATTATCAAGCTGTTTTTGTAAATAGGGTCATTACACCATCAGCTGCCGTTGCTTTGACGTGACCTATGGATAAGAAATAAAGAGGTTCTGATACTGGCCCCAACAAAAATTTAATCGTAGATATTTTTCGGGTCAGACGAGTTGTCCAAAACAAAGTATTATTGTGATCAATATGAGTGTTGTGAATTCCTTGCTTGGTTCAAAGTGCTAATGGAAGTGCTGCATATCGTATGTCTGTCTTCAGTGATGTCAGTTGTCCCCCTACGACAGTATCTATTCTACTTAACATAGCAAACATTTATTGAGACTTATTGGTCATTATGTGTCCTGCGTGTTTTGTAACTCTGTTGCATGGTGAGATGGTCTGTGTCCTATGGTTTATCATCCTGTTCTCAATAATAACGGGCAGGGATGGCCGTGTCGTCAGTGGGTCTGCAGTTTGTTGCATAGAGTTATGTCCCTTGGTTATGTGATTGTGGGTTCGAATCTCAGTTTCAGCCTGACGTGTTGGTTTTTGAGCACCATACTTCTATTGGGATATTGCTGTGCGTGGCGTGAAACAATATGCCGTAAACGTCAAGTACCTGCGTCCATGTTTTTTTTCGGTTTCTATTCTGCTGCTGTGCTCTGACTTCTAAACGTATACGGTTCCAACTTGCTTTAAACCTGACTAACATACTCACACAGTCATTGTCTAGTATTGTATGACTATATTATCGCGGCATCAGTAAATCTCGTAATCCACATCCCCTGGCGACTGTTTACTTATGCAAATCTCAGCACAATATTTCATCACTTGATCGAATATAGAACTCTTTGCGGTAGGCCTATGTCACGGCTCGTAAGTATACAGGTTAACTTTTTTGTGTTAGTTTCTGGAATGTTTTTGAAGTGGAATTACCCCTACCTCTATTCAAAATGGATTGCAAAAAATGTATTTGTTTCGGCAAAGTCCCTTGACCCAAACTAGGTCGTAACATACTGATTATGCATAATCCCAAACAGGAAGTTATGTAAACCACATAATTCACACGTATCACACCTAAAAAATAGAGAATTGTCCTCCCTTGAATCACTTATGACAGGTACTTTGTTTACTGGACTCACTGAAGAAAATGAGCATCGATCAATCCTAATTGATGTGTCATAAAAGTTTAACAAAGAACAAGAAACATTTACATATGATATATATGCGCCATTTCAATCCATTATCAGTTGACTACCATGATAACCTAGCAAACCATCCTACCAGAGCCCCTTCCACAAAGAAATCTTAGCACTAAGACGAATAGCCTTTACCTTTCACCATTGTTCCGCACAAGTTCCTCTACTATTTATGTCCATGCTCGTGGGTCTCACCAAAGTGGTAAACGATTGAGATTTGGATCAATTCGGGCTTTCCCCTCACATCAAGATCACACGCCGTGAAATAACTGGAATACTGTTCAAAGCGGCGTTAAACCCAACTCACTCAATCACTCCTGTGGTTTTTGTATATGTGATACATCTTTTGTGAGGGTGTTGGTGTTTTATGCATGAACACACAAGTAGGAACCTGTAATCATGGGGTCAAATCCTGGTTTGCCCTGATCATGTTTCTAGGTTTGTCAGCACCATTCCCGTTATCATGGGTTTTACCAACGTGGTAAACGTCAGAGACCTGCATCACTTTAATCATTCCTCCTACAGTCTGCTGACACCTTTCCAACATTTCTAGCTCCAAATTTATCAGGTTGCTTCCAAATTAATTATTTTGTTTAGTTGGTAGTAATTAACTTGTCAGTGCAGGGTAACGAATTCGTAAGATAAAAGCTGGTCAGCATTTACAGAAATAATATTGAAGCCAGATATTTTATCGAAACGAAAACTCCACATAGCATTTTTAAAAGTGACGCTGAGAATATTTTGTTAGCTCACCTGAACTTGCCTACTGCCAAAAAACTTGCCTTTCTATCATTGAATATAACAGGTACTGTTGTGTACAAATGGTCACTTCGCTCATCAGTCCTTGTGCTGTCTATGTATTTCTCTTCCATTTCATGATATAGGTTTGACACTGTGTGATCTGTGTAGTCAAGTTGTGATAGATCGTGTTGATATTGTTTGTGTTCTGTGAGTCTTGTATGTTCCCCATCGATTTCTTGGAACAAACTTGGATTCAGAAGTTAGAATTTAGGGAGAGGGGGTTCTAATTGGTAACAACTGTTTCGTCTCTTCACATGATGGTATCCTCCCCAGGGAGCTGAGAATGTAAATTCAATGTACATCGATCTGTTGACTTCTATGTTATTATAAGGAGTTGAATCTCATCAAACAACACCAGCATTAGGTGTTATATTTTTCAAACATTCAATCATTTGCCAGAATCATCTTTAAATTTTCTAATTTCTTTTTTTGGGGGGGTCTGTTATTTCTGGCTTTATACTCAGATATCTCTTTTAGTTTAAGCAATTCTCAATTCATGTGACATTAGTGAGAGAGACCTTGTTAGTCATAACCTCATTTATCTGGACACCCAGTATACTGGTTAAATAAGTACAGCTTGGTTTATACAGAGGGCAGGACAGTGTTAAGCTGGAAACTCAAGTTAATCCAGGTGCTTCCTTTGGGACCATCATGATTTAGATGCTTCATTAGGAAGTTTATCTACTTTCTTATTTATTCAATTATTTTACTTTATCAAGTTTGTTACTTGCATGTTCCCATAGCACATAACTGAGAAAAAAACATGTTATTCATCAAAATTGGAATTTCTGAAAAATCAATGATATTCTAACACTTCTATGTGACAACTAAGCTTTATGCTACTAATTTGTGATTTACAAGCTATTATTTTCAATTCCAGTTGTGAATTTTACCAATCTTTACAGTAGACCTGAAAGCTTGTCCATTGAGTCCAATGTCATTTTTGCTCACTGTAATTAAAACAGCAAACTAATGCTTTCCTAAAATAGAATTTGGCTTTGTGAGAATCCACCATCTCATTGTGTTTGTGGTGGTATATTTTTTCAACACCTCAAGAGACAGACTGAATGAAGGATTGCAACTTCTAGCTCCTGTGATTATCAGACATATCGGAGTTGTCTTTCTTAGTATTTCTTGCAGTGTGTCTAAGGCACTGCAATTTGATGTGCAGAGTTACCTCCCTTGGGCATTCCAGAATCCCATGATCATGGTTTCTAATTCTGATTCACCTGATTATGTTTCAAGGTTTGTAAGCATCATATCTGTGCTTGTGTGGTTCACTAAAATGATCGAGTGCATCACTTCAGGCTTTCTTCCCACGTCACGCTGGCGATGCTGTGCTATACTCCCTCACTGTTCACTGTGGAAACTATAGGAGATAATGGCCACCATAGGCAACTCAGGGATGTAGATTAGACACTCCAGGCAACCAATAGTTTGAGCATATACTCCATAACTGAATTGAATTTTTTTATGGTTTGATAATGTTGATGACTGTTGAAAGTCAATTTCCCAAATTTGTCTGTTCTGAAATTTTGAACTCCCCTTTTGAGAGATTTGTGTTTTTTCCTTCTCAAACTTGTCAGATGAGATGGTATTAGCTGGTTTATTTTATTGTCAGTTTGTGACCAAGCGTAAATCTTTCAACTTGACTTTAGTTCCCAATTTTAAACCATTATAATAAGGCAACACTATTGTTCTTACAGTTGATTCTGATCAGTAATTCACTGGCCATTCTGAACATGCATTTTAAACAAGTAAACCTGATGTACTATAGGCCATTGTGCAAAATTATAGAGAAATTATACCCTAGTGGGTTTGAAGTTGGAGAAATCACTTGAATTTTGTTCATTCCGAGTGTCGGAGCAACTCATTCATTCTAATTCCGAAATCTACAGATTCTCCTGATTTCTCCATTACAAAACATGTGAAGATCCGGGGTAGTATAGGTCTTCAGCAACCCATGTATGCCGTAAAAGGCGACTCTAGGGGGGTCAGGCCCGTTGACTTGGTTGATGGATGTCATTGTGTCCCAATTGCGTGGATCAATGCTCATGATGTCAATCACTGGACTGTCTGGTCAAGACTAAATTTTTTACAGACCGCCGTCTTATAGCTTAAATATGGCATTAAGCAACAAACAAAACAAATCTCCATTACAAAATTACTTTACAATCCAAATATATACCAAAGATAGCAGAAAACATTTAGAAAGTTATTGCAACTTCATGAACGCACAATAAAAAGGAGTTGGAATACCGTCTTCAATAACTGTATTGTTGCTGTGAGTCTAAATAGCGCATGTGCCTGTGTGCAAAGAGGATCGACTTGTCCGAAATACTGCTATTATCCCTGTTTTGGGTGGCTAACCACTTTCACAAATGTCTCTGCACATCATCAATACAGCTGTTCACTTGTAGTGTACATGGTCATTTTCATCAGCCTTGTGAAGGTGAGCTGCAATATTGGAAACTCTCTTAAAATTTCACATTCTTACCTGGGGCAACTTCTTCCATTGAAAGGGTTTTTGAGATTCAGTAAGCAATGCTTAACGGTTAGGTACTTCATTATACATACACATGTGAGACTGAACCTCTTGTTCAATGTCAAGAAGATGGCAGGACAATCTGGAGCAGCTGGGTGTATCTGAATGTGGATGGTTCGAAGTTGGTGCAAATGTATTCTCATTATATTTGTTGTGAGAATAAATGTTGTCTATTTTTTACATCCTCGTGTTCTGTGTTCAATTTTTTCTTCCTTTGGGGTACTGCTGGACCCATGCTGGTTTCCATGGCAGAGTGAGTGTACTGAGTGAGTATGGTTTTACACCGCTTTTAGCAATATTCCAGCAATATCAAGGCGGGGGACACCAGAAATGGGAATCAAACCCGGGTCTTCGGCGTGACAAGCGAACACTTTAACCACTAGGCTACCTGATCGCCCCTTGTTTCCGTGTTTGTCCCCAGTAACCTGTGCAGGGTGTATGGGGCGACCAAATGGATTAGGTTCTCAAGTTCAGCAAGACAGCAACTGTAGTCAGTAGATAGAGCATCTGCCAGGAGAGTGGATGGTCAGTGGTTTAGTCCCCTAGCTGCAGCCTACCAAAAGACGTATAAAGAGTGTACTTGATGATACGCACCTTGGGACTCAGCATTAAGAGTCAGTATACTGTTTCTGAGTGGGGTATTTATTTTAAACTGTGGTATCTCATTGGGATAGAACTTTTAAACAGCAAAAGTCACTATGCAAGTGTAATAATTCTAAAGACATTAAACCCAATTTTATCAAGCTTGGCGGATGGCATATCAGCTTATCTGGATGGCATGCATTGTTGCTCATCATATCAATCAATTGATTGTCTGGTGCAGACTCATTTATTTATAAGCCTTGGCTGGAATATTACTGAGAGCGTTGTTTAAAAACAGACAAACACGAAGGGTTGGTACATGTCCATCTTCCCGAGGCTAGAGTGTCACAAGCCTCGTTTCCACCCTCGCCATCGAGTATTGCATCAACCTGTGTGGAACACGAGTTGTCTACCTTGTGATGAGAACGCCATGTCCTATCAGTTTGCTTGTTCTTATTGTTTTCACGGGCAAACAAAATGACAGATTACAAGTAAAGAATTTTATTGCTGCCACATTTCGCTCTTAACAGTTACAGAGGCATACAGACTACACAGTATCCAGAAACACTGCACATCGCCGAAACAATGAAGTTTGCACTCAAATATATAAGTACTTGGGCGAGTTGATTGAAAAAACTTGTCTACGCTGGAATAATTTCAGCACAAATTGGACAGGCGATAGCGTTGGCCATAGACCACGTATTAGGAATCTGGGCGCTAATTTTGTCAAACGTTCTCTAATTGGACTATCGATATGTGCGATAGTCCTCATATTTTAGCCAAGAAAAGTAGGTTTGAAATGGCAACTGGACTTTGATTTGGCCAGTGGCCACTCTTGCCTTGGGGAGATGCAACAGGTTCAGCTACCCTGACGGAGATGGGACTCTGGGTCCCGCGGTACCCCCTGCTTGTATCAAGGCCCCAATGAAATGAGAGGCAGGTGATGTGACCAGACCGAGTGTGTTATTGTCCACCGACAGCATGGATGATTCTGTAAATACATTGCGGTCGGGGAGCCTAGTGGTCAAAGCATTCGCTCGTCACGTCGAAGACCCGGGTTCGATTCCTGACATGGGTACAATGTGTGAAGCCCATTTCTGGTGTCCCAGCCGTGATATTGATGGAATATTGCTAAAAGCGGCGTAAAAGCATACTCACTCACCCATTGTGATTCCAGGTTAGATTGGGCCCTAGCAACCTATACTGAAGAGAAAACTTAATGCATTTGGTGCTCGGACTCGCTGACTTGGTTGAATGCGTGTGGCATGGATCGTTGCTCACAAGATAAATATCACTGGATTTTATAGTCCAGTCTCAATAATTTACACACATACTCTTACTAGCCTGTTGGGAATATGTCTCCAGCAACCCAATCTCATTAAAATCAGATCTTAGTTCTCGCTATCGCTAAACAAGATCTGAGGACATCCCATTACGGGTCACGTCAGAACTACCTTTCATCCAACCAGTCAGAGCGTCGCTTACCAGATCATGAAAGTGATAGTCGGAATGTGTTTTCTAATCATGCAACCACGATATTAACACGGGATATTCCGAACGACAGTTACGGGTTTTATGATTATATCCATACAATCTAGACCATCTATAAGCCATTCCAGAATGTTCTTATCAGTTTTAAATTTTTTAATCGAGAATACGTCAAAATATGTTTTGAACGTAGTCGCCAGTTTGAAACTAGTGTCGTAAAGCTCGAGAAAGCTGGCTTCTGATTGGCCAATGTCGATTTCTTGTCAGTCATTTGATTGGTAGGGCAAAATTCGCGAAAGGTCGTTCTGACGTGACCGGTAATGTGATGTCCTCAGGTCTTTGTTTAGCGATAGCGAGAACTAAGATCTGATCTTAATGAGATTACAAGCAACCTTGCCTTGTGAGAAGTGACAAAATGGATCGGGTGGTCGGGCATGGTAACTGGGTTGCATTTGTGTTATTGTAGTTTGATGCCTTGGGACATTGATCATAATATTAAAATTAATATTTAATATACCTGGACTATGGTGAGTGCGGCACCATACAACCTTAATCCAAATAAGACTTTTGGTCCATTATTGAAACGAGTCTATAGAGCCATGGCTCCATGAGTTCATACAGTTCAGTGCAGGAATTACCATAGCTACATATAGCTGTTAGTACTGGAAATACCACCATGACAGCTTCGTATATCACAGCTACATATGTAGTGATTGTATACGTACATGCAAGTGTTCAAAAAGACATGTATATATATGTGATGGCGAAAACATGTACAAGTGATATAATGTTCTGACGAAAGAGGGTAGCTTAACCAGGAAGAACACGGGACGACTTGTACAATATACACACATATATTTACATGAACATCATATATATATAAGTAATTATGGTGAAAAAATAATACACCTCAGAGGGACCAAGCATGTTCCTAGAAAGGCGAGAGCAACTCTGTAGATATGGAGTTGTTGCTGTAAGTGTTTAAGAGGTCGCCTTCCGCCGTCGCAATTTCGGCTGACCTCTCTCTCTTTAGGACTCGTATGTGTGAGTTGGTAACACATATCTATTGTGAGTTTTGATATTCATAGAATTTTTATTTTTATATTGATATGATTTATATTTTCGTATATTGATGTGATTTCATTTTATCTTTGGCTGCTCTCGAGTAGCTGTCCATCTCTCAGAAATAGAGTCAGTTTGGCCTTCGCTATTGCATCCCTTGGCTTTAGGAGATCTATGACAGATAGCGGATCGAATTGTGATCCTTGTTTTAACCGAGTCCAGGCTTGGGCGTGGCCTTGTCATTCCAATAACATGGCTTGCCATCTTTCTGCTATGGAGGCTTTCATTTTGCTTTTTATCTCTACTTCACTGAAGGTAATAGGCTGTACCCCGGCTTTGTCTTGAGCTAGCTTCGCCAGTGTGAGGTGGAACGGGTGGCCCAGTTGTCTAAGGCGCCGCCATTCGCTGTGCAGAGTTGCGTCCCCTGTGCACGACAGAAACCTAAGATTGTGGTTTCGAATCCCGGTTTGCCCCTGTCCCAGCTAGTATGAATTTAAGTGATAGCTACTGATCGTAATAGGGTTGGTTTTAGTTTTTAGTGGCTTTTGATGTTAAAGCAGTGTCAACTTTGCGAGTTTGTAAAGTCCAGGACGGGTGTAACCCTTCAGTTGAGTTCACGTACTAATATCCCAGACGGATTTGTGAGGGTTTTTTTCTGAGCTTGGACTTTTTCTCCGGTGTTTTTTCTTACAATATCTTTTCACCAAATGGTTTGAGGTTCGTTACAAGAACGATACTATTGCCAGCCCCCTTCTTAGTTTCAATAGGAGTTCTCCTATTTCTACTTGTAGTGCTTCTAGTGCAGTTCCTGTTGCTGCAGCATTAGGACTTTGTATTGGATTCTGTCGGGCCGATCTGTTTTCCACATATTTTATATGTTTGCTCCAATGGGGCGTTTATCTTGGATCACACCTAGAAATATTGCGGATTTTCTTTCGAATTTGTTTGGTTTGCCTTTTATGGAGAGGCGGAGTATCAAAGGATCTTCCCCCTTGCGTTTGAATAGAACCCCCACAGTGTTTTTCAGTTGAAAGGACTGGAGTTGTTTTTTTCGGATTTATGAAGTATTTCTGTGCTTTACGGATATTGCTCCGTCATTAGAAGTTTTGGTAGGCGAGTCGATATGATCAAATAGATCATTGATCATGATGTTAAACGGGGTTGGGCTTATAATGTTGTCTTGTGGCGTGCCATTGTCCATTGACATAGGATCAGATTGATTGTTCCCTATTTTAACTGTCAGCGACATGTCTTGAGGGAAGCTGTCTATGCTCTTTGCTATGTTCCCTTCTACTTCATTTTGTACTAGTTTTATGACGAGTGCATCATGCCATACCACGTCGAAGGCTTTGCTGAAGCCCAGAAATACTGCGAATATTGAGCTTTTTTATTCTTATTTTCCAGTCTTAGTATAAGATCTAGACATGAGTGCCCCGCCCTGGTCAGGTTTGATGTGGTTGCCAGTTTAAAGGTGATGCATGAGCCTGATTGTAACCATGGCTTCTCTACCCTTGCACATGTGGGAGGTGGGTGATAGAGAAGAGTCTAGTAGGGCTTCGTCTTTCCCTAACTGCAGCATGTTTCCATGCTTTTGGGACTTCTCCTTTTGGACCATGTCGTGTTATACGACTCAGTGAGTAAGCTCTTTGTTTGATCAGGTAGGTTTTTCAATATCTCGTAGCCGATGTAACTATCTCGTGTCAAGACCAGTTGCGGTGCCTATTCTATGTTGTATTGCGTCTTCAAACTCTGTCACAGTAAATGGTATATTGTATACTCGATGCTTGCTTTGCGGATGTTTTTATATCTTACACGTGTGCCTTTTTCCCCGTTTGAATTCTTTGCTGCAAAGATTGTTGCTGTTGGCAGGTGAGAAGCGTTCACCTAGAATATCGGCCTTTGCATATGGGCGAAGTTATGGCCATGTTCACAACACAGCGTTCAACTGACCTCACACTTCTTACTCACTCGGGGGCGGTCGGGTAGCCTAGAGGTTAAAGCGTTCGTTCGTCACGCCGAAGACCCGGGTTCGATTCCCGACATGGGTACAATCTGTGAAGCCCATTTCTGGTGTCCCCCGCCGTGATATTGCTTGAATATTGCTAAAAGCGGCGTAAAACCATACTCATCCAACATCCATCCATCTTACTCACTCACACACACACTTATCTTACATTTGGGATTTTACGTGCGCTTTCCGACTGCAGCGTATGTCGCACACGGCCCGCCAGGCAATTGAGTGTTTTGCCGAGAAGGGGGATAAAAGGGAGCGTGCAACCCGGGAAGGGGGTTTAAGCATTGCTTATAATATAGTTTTGAAATTTGGAGATTTGGACTAGGTACACTATTCACTTCTCACACTTCTTCGAGGACCGATATTTATACTACCCTACGTGTTTACATGTTATACTATTGGTTTAGGTTAGTAGACCAATCACAACAAGCGTAGGTCGAGGGGACCAACCATATTAGGGATTAGTATTTATGTGAATGTTAGTAGAAGGTTTTGAACTATGAGATGAATTTTGACACTAACTAGATGGTGGGTGACATCTATTGTTTCAGGTGATTAGCCCTTGGTAATAAGGGGACTGTCTAGACTCATGGAATACTGAGGTAATCAAATGCAATGTACATGTACAGTACATGTATCTGTAAGTGATGGTAATACCACATGTACATGTATCTGTAAGTGGAGGTAATACCACATGTACATGTATCTGTAAACGATGGTAATACCACATGTACATGTATCTGTAAGTGATGGTAATACCACATGTACATGTATCTGTAAGTGATGGTAATACCACATGTACATGTATATGTAAGTGGAGGTAATACCACATGTACATGTATCTGTAAGTGATGGTAATACCACATGTACATGTATCTGTAAGTGATGGTAACACCACATGTACATGTATCTGTAAGTGATGGTAATACCACATGTACATGTATCTGTAAGTGATGGTAACACCACATGTACATGTATCTGTAAGTGGAGGTAATACCACATGTACATGTATCTGTAAGTGGTGGTAATACCACATGTACACGTATCTGTAAGTGATGGTAATACCACATGTACATGTATCTGTAAGTGATGGTAACACCACATGTACATGTATCTGTAAGTGATGGTAATACCACATGTCCATGTATCTGTAAGTGATGGTAACACCACATGTACATGTATCTGTAAGTGATGGTAATACCACATGTACATGTATCTGTAAGTGATGGTAATACCACATGTACATGTATCTGTAAGTGATGGTAATACCACATGTACATGTATATGTAAGTGATGGTAATACCACATGTACATGTATCTGTAAGTTGTGGTCATACCACATGACACCTGTCACTACTGTGTTAGCTGTGTATACACTATAACATCACGTCCAGCATGTCACCTCTCACTACTGTGTTAGCTGTGTATACACTATAACATCACGTCCAGCATGTCACCTCTCACTACTATAATAGCTGTGTATACACTATAACATCACGTCCAGCATGTCACCTCTCACTACTATATTAGCTGTGTATACACTATAACATCACGTGCAGCATGTCACCTCTCACTACGTTAGCTGTGTATACACTATAACATCACGTCCAGCATGTCACCTCTCACTACTATATTAGCTGTGTATACACTATAACATCACGTCCAGCATGTCACCTCTCACTACTGTGTTAGCTGTGTATACACTATAACACCACGTCCAGCATGTCACCTCTCACTACTATATTAGCTGTGTATACACTATAACATCACGTGCAGCATGTCACCTCTCACTACTATATTAGCTGTGTATACACTATAACACCACGTGCAGCATGTCACCTCTCACTACTATATTAGCTGTGTATACACTATAACATCACGTCCAGCATGTCACCTCTCACTACTGTGTTAGCTGTGTATACACTATAACACCACGTCCAGCATGTCACCTCTCACTACTATATTAGCTGTGTATACACTATAACATCACGTCCAGCATGTCACCTCTCACTACTATATTAGCTGTGTATACACTATAACACCACGTCCAGCATGTCACCTCTCACTACTATATTAGCTGTGTATACACTATAACATCACGTCCAGCATGTCACCTCTCACTACTATATTAGCTGTGTATACACTATAACATCACGTCCAGCATGTCACCTCTCACTACTATATTAGCTGTGTATACACTATAACACCACGTCCAGCATGTCACCTCTCACTACTATATTAGCTGTGTATACACTATAACACCACGTCCAGCATGTCACCTCTCACTACTATACTAGCTGTGTATACACTATAACATCACGTCCAGCATGTCACCTCTCACTACTATATTAGCTGTGTATACACTATAACATCACGTCCAGCATGTCACCTCTCACTACTATATTAGCTGTGTATACACTATAACATCACGTCCAGCATGTCACCTCTCACTACTATATTAGCTGTGTATACACTATAACATCACGTCCAGCATGTCACCTCTCACTACGTTAGCTGTGTATACACTATAACTACACCACATTCAGCAAGTCACCTCTCCGTGCCCACATATCACGTGATACAGGTTGTTTCAAAGAAATCATTAATGTTCTTTATTATACTTTTATTGAGGTTGCCTCCACCGACGCCTCTCTGAAACACACACACACACACACACACACACACACACACACACACACACACACACACACACACACACAAACACACACACAAACACACACACATACACCATGAATACGGTATATACATCTATAACGTAACTTACTGAGTTGACTGGTGCATGTCATCTTATCCATATTGCGTAGATAGATGTTCATGACGTCAATCACTGCATTGTCTGGTCTAGACTCGATAATTTACAGACCGCCGTCGTGTAGCTGGAATATTGCTGAGTGTGGCGTTAAACAACAAATCAACCAACCAAGTATAGGGTGAGATGGAGGTGTAACTGGATGTTGTAGACCGTATCCCTATGTCACAACACACTATAGGGTGAGATGGATGTGTTACTGGATGTTGTAGACCATCTCCCTATGTCACAACACACTATAGGGTGAGATGGGGGTATTACTGGATGTTGTAACAAACAATTAACACATTCATGCAGGCGGTCTATACACGTCACGTTACTTACACGCATGAACACACGCGAACAGCTGTCACGCTTCTACAAGATAGACGCTCGTTAAACCGACACTCGTTAATCCGACACTCGTTAATCCGACTATCGGCTTTATCCGACACTAATGATGGGAACCGATTAAATCAGTGCTATTTAGACCCGTTAATCCGACAGTCTCGCACTCACCCGACACACCTAATTTGCAACGAATTACTGAAATCACTCATTAATCAGTCTCTTTAATCCGACACAGTGATCAGCGTACTCCGTGGTCATCTGCCCGCGAGTACACAGCCCGTGTTTTGATGCGAGACGAATCGGCTGGTAGCTGCATATTACAACGTCTGCAGAGATAAACTTGCTTAACAATAAACAATTAATGCTTTTAATAAAGACAACAGAATTAATCACATGTATGTATCTATACTCACAGCACATGTGGAAGGTGGATCGAACAGTCGCCAAGATGTGTGGTATTTGATAAATGTTCATAGGAAATATTAGAATAAATACAAGTGCACCATCTTGGAATAGCAGTGGAGACTGATTGGTCTGCCAGGTGTCCAGGTGTCCCAGGTTGACATCAGACAGTCGCATCAGATAGTCGCATTAAGCTGTCGCGTCAGAGAGTCGCATCAGACAGTCGCATCAGGCAGTCCAGTCAAACTCCAGACACCTGTCTTGACACTTCTGGCGGACATTTGTCTGTTGTTGCCACGAATTCTTCACTTGGGGACGCTCCACAAAACGTCCACTCCGTCAATGCGCCGATGCCGAAAACAATTGTATCCAACTCGACGCCATATTCATCTGAATCGGTCACAGTTATAGACAGTAAGTGCCTTCCCTCGGAGTAGCCTCCCTGTCCTACATAGCCAGAATGTCGGAATACGTTCCAGAGAAAGCCGTTTCCTGATTGATCACTTGTATTAACTGTACCAATGACGTCAGAGTCAATGGCAATTGAGATGACGTCACTCCCACCATCATTTGAGTACACGAGATCGTGAATAATCACGTCATCGGGAGACAGCAGACATATTTGGAAGGAGACAGATTCCCCCTCAAACAGCCAGACAGATGCCTTATTTGTGGCAGCTCCAGATCGTTGTCGATATCGACACTCGGGGACGTTGTTGGAGTCAGCAACCTGTTCCAGTGGTATCGACACGGCGGCCGTGTGCTCCGCCAATAGGGTAATAAAGAGTGTAGAGAGGAACATTGTCAACGACATCCTTGTTGCCCGTGCTACGTGGTCGACTGATTGAGCAACGCGGCTGACAGTTACTCTCTCCCGCCCGTCTTCTGACATTTTGGCTTGTCGTTACACGGTAATTATAAGTAAACGGATCTCTTTGTTTAGGAGTTAGGAGATAAGTGGAAATTTGAGAAGGCAATACGGAAAGCAAGAAAAAAACACTGGAGCAGGGAAAGGTTCGGATGGGATAGACCACGACGCACTATAGGGTGAGATGGGGGTATTACTGGATGATGTAGACTGTCTCCCTATGTCACAACACACTATAGGGTGAGATGGAGGCGTTACTGGATGTTGTAGACTGTCCCTCTATATCACAACACACTATAGGGTGAGATGGGGGTATTACTGGATGATGTAGACTGTCTCCCTATGTCACAACACACTATAGGGTGAGATGGAGGTGTTACTGGATGTTGTAGACTGTCCCTCTATATCACAACACACTATAGGGTGAGATGGATGTGTTACTGGATGTTGTAGACTGTCCCTCTATGTCACAACGCACTATAGGGTGAAATGGAGGTGTTACTGGATGTTGAAGACTGTCTCTCTATATCACAACCCACTATAGGGTGAGATGGAGGTGTTACTGTTTCCTGTACGAAGCAACCCACTGATACATATATATACATACTGATACATTATGCCTGTACTCTGTGACCTTAAAGGTCAAGGTGACCCGGCGGTTCTGGTTTTATCGCTATGTTGTGATGGAGTCACGTGTAGCTTCACACTGTCCTGTTTGACTTTTGACATATCGTTGCAAACGGCCTTTGCGATAAGCCCACTTCAAACGGCAAAGAGGTGTCAAATGTTACATTTACAGTAAAAAAAAGTGACTAATGACGAGAGGATGTGGTATTTGTCACACGGGTGTAAATGGCTTTCGGCGGTTGCCTCTGCCATGTGTGTTGTAGTTTATCGCGAGTGTTGTGCTGTCCTTATGTATATCGCGTTGTAATGAGCATTGTGTATTGTGTCGCTTCAGTTGGGTTGTGTGTGGTTTGTCGTGGCGTGTTGCGATATTTCATGTGTGTTGTAGTTTATCGTGAGTGTTGTGCTGTCCTTATGTATATCGCGTTGTTATGAGCATTGTGTATTGTGTCGCTTCAGTTGGGTTGTGTGTGGTTTGTCGTGGCGTGTTGCGATATTTCATGTGTGTTGTAGTTTATCGTGAGTGTTGTGCTGTCCTTATGTATATCGCGTTGTAATGAGCATTGTGTATTGTGTCGCTTCAGTTGGGTTGTGTGTGGTTTGTCGTGGCGTGTTGCGATATTTCATGTGTGTTGTAGTTTATCGTGAGTGTTGTGCTGTCCTTATGTATATCGCGTTGTAATGAGCATTGTGTATTGTGTCGCTTCAGTTGGGTTGTGTGTGGTTTGTCGTGGCGTGTTGCGATATTTCATGTGTGTTGTAGTTTATCGTGAGTGTTGTGCTGTCCTTATGTATATCGCGTTGTAATGAGCATTGTGTATTGTGTCGCTTCAGTTGGGTTGTGTGTGGTTTGTCGTGGCGTGTTGCGATATTTCATGTGTGTTGTAGTTTATCGTGAGTGTTGTGCTGTCCTTATGTATATCGCGTTGTAATGAGCATTGTGTATTGTGTCGCTTCAGTTGGGTTGTGTGTGGTTTGTCGTGGCGTGTTGCGATATTTCATGTGTGTTGTAGTTTATCGTGAGTGTTGTGCTGTCCTTATGTATATCGCGTTGTAATGAGCATTGTGTATTGTGTCGCTTCAGTTGGGTTGTGTGTGGTTTGTCGTGGCGTGTTGCGATATTTCATGTGTGTTGTAGTTTATCGTGAGTGTTGTGCTGTCCTTATGTATATCGCGTTGTAATGAGCATTGTGTATTGTGTCGCTTCAGTTGGGTTGTGTGTGGTTTGTCGTGGCGTGTTGCGATATTTCATGTGTGTTGTAGTTTATCGTGAGTGTTGTGCTGTCCTTATGTATATCGCGTTGTAATGAGCATTGTGTATTGTGTCGCTTCAGTTGGGTTGTGTGTGGTTTGTCGTGGCGTGTTGCGATATTTCATGTGTGTTGTAGTTTATCGTGAGTGTTGTGCTGTCCTTATGTATATCGCGTTGTAATGAGCATTGTGTATTGTGTCGCTTCAGTTGGGTTGTGTGTGGTTTGTCGTGGCGTGTTGCGATATTTCATGTGTGTTGTAGTTTATCGTGAGTGTTGTGCTGTCCTTATGTATATCGCGTTGTAATGAGCATTGTGTATTGTGTCGCTTCAGTTGGGTTGTGTGTGGTTTGTCGTGGCGTGTTGCGATATTTCATGTGTGTTGTAGTTTATCGTGAGTGTTGTGCTGTCCTTATGTATATCGCGTTGTAATGAGCATTGTGTATTGTGTCACTTGAGTTGGGTTGTGTGTGGTTTGTCGTGGCGTGTTGCGATATTTCATGTGTGTTGTAGTTTATCGTGAGTGTTGTGCTGTCCTTATGTATATCGCGTTGTAATGAGCATTGTGTATTGTGTCGCTTCAGTTGGGTTGTGTGTGGTTTGTCGTGGCGTGTTGCGATATTTCATGTGTGTTGTAGTTTATCGTGAGTGTTGTGCTGTCCTTATGTATATCGCGTTGTAATGAGCATTGTGTATTGTGTCGCTTCAGTTGGGTTGTGTGTGGTTTGTCGTGGCGTGTTGCGATATTTCATGTGTGTTGTAGTTTATCGTGAGTGTTGTGCTGTCCTTATGTATATCGCGTTGTTATGAGCATTGTGTATTGTGTCGCTTCAGTTGGGTTGTGTGTGGTTTGTCGTGGCGTGTTGCGATATTTCATGTGTGTTGTAGTTTATCGTGAGTGTTGTGCTGTCCTTATGTATATCGCGTTGTTATGAGCATTGTGTATTGTGTCACTTGAGTTGGGTTGTGTGTGGTTTGTCGTGGCGTGTTGCGATATTTCATGTGTGTTGTAGTTTATCGTGAGTGTTGTGCTGTCCTTATGTATATCGCGTTGTTATGAGCATTGTGTATTGTGTCACTTGAGTTGGGTTGTGTGTGGTTTGTCGTGGCGTGTTGCGATATTTCATGTGTGTTGTAGTTTATCGTGAGTGTTGTGCTGTCCTTATGTATATCGCGTTGTTATGAGCATTGTGTATTGTGTCGCTTCAGTTGGGTTGTGTGTGGTTTGTCGTGGCGTGTTGCGATATTTCATGTGTGTTGCATTGTGTGACGTCTGTTTTGTAGTACACTGGGTTGTGTGCTGTGAGTTGTGTGTTGTGTCGTATCTGTTGTGAATTGTATCAAATGAGTTTTTTGTGTCATGCTGTGTCATCTGAGTCGTGTTGTGTCATGTGTGTTGTGTCATGTGTGTTGACAGTCGTATGTTGTCATGTGTATTGTGAGTCGTGTGTTGTGCGTTGTGTGTTGTGAGTCGTGCGTTGTGTCATGTGTGTTGTGTCATGTGTATTGTGAGTCGTGTGTTGTGTCATGTGTATTGTGAGTCGTATGTTGTCATGTGTGTTGTGAGTCGTGTGTTGTGTCATGTGTGTTGTGAGTCGTGTGTTGTGTCATGTGTGTTGTGTCATGTGTATTGTGAGTCGTGTGTTGTGTCATGTGTATTGTGAGTCGTGTGTTGTATCATGTGTGTTGTGAGTCGTGTGTTGTATCATGTGTGTTGTGAGTCGTGTGTTGTGTCATGTGTGTTGTGTCATGTGTATTGTGAGTCGTGTGTTGTGTCATGTGTATTGTGAGTCGTGTGTTGTATCATGTGTGTTGTGAGTCGTGTGTTGTATCATGTGTGTTGTGAGTCGTGTGTTGTGTCATGTGTGTTGTGAGTCGTGTGTTGTGTCATGTGTGTTGTGTCATGTGTATTGTGAGTCGTGTGTTGTGTCATGTGTATTGTGAGTCTTGTGTTGTATCATGTGTGTTGTGAGTCGTGTGCTGTGTCACGTGTATTGTGAGTCGTGTGTTGTGTCATGTGTATTGTGAGTCGTGTGTTGTATCATGTGTGTTGTGAGTCGTGTGTTGTATCATGTGTGTTGTGAGTCGTGTGTTGTGTCATGTGTGTTGTGAGTCGTGTGTTGTGTCATGTGTGTTGTGTCATGTGTATTGTGAGTCGTGTGTTGTGTCATGTGTATTGTGACTCGTGTGTTGTGTCATGTGTGTTGTGTCATGTGTATTGTGAGTCGTGTGTTGTGTCATGTGTATTGTGAGTCGTGTGTTGTATCATGTGTGTTGTGAGTCGTGTGTTGTATCATGTGTGTTGTGAGTCGTGTGTTGTATCATGTGTGTTGTGAGTCGTGTGTTGTGTCATGTGTGTTGTGAGTCGTGCGTTGTGTCATGTGTATTGTGAGTCGTGTGTTGTGTCATGTGTGTTGTGAGTCGTGTGTTGTGCGTTGTGTGTTGTGTCATTTGTATTGTTAGTCGTGTGTTGTATCATGTGTATTGTGAGTCGTGTGTTGTATCATGTGTGTTGTGAGTCGTGTGCTGTGTCACGTGTATTGTGAGTCGTGTGTTGTGTCATGTGTATTGTGAGTCGTGTGTTGTATCACGTGTGTTGTGAGTCGTGTGTTGTATCATGTGTGTTGTGAGTCGTGTGTTGTGTCATGTGTGTTGTGAGTCGTGTGTTATATCATGTGTGTTGTGAGTCGTGTGTTGTATCATGTGTGTTGTGAGTCGTGTGTTGTGTCATGTGTGTTGTGAGTCGTGCGTTGTGTCATGTGTATTGTGAGTCGTGTGTTGTGTCATGTGTGTTGTGAGTCGTGTGTTGTGCGTTGTGTGTTGTGTCATGTGTATTGTGAGTCGTGTGTTGTATCATGTGTATTGTGAGTCGTGTGTTGTATCATGTGTGTTGTGAGTCGTGTGCTGTGTCATGTGTATTGTGAGTCGTGTGTTGTGTCATGTGTATTGTGAGTCGTGTGTTGTATCATGTGTGTTGTGAGTCGTGTGTTGTATCATGTGTGTTGTGAGTCGTGTGTTGTGTCATGTGTGTTGTGAGTCTTGTGTTGTGTCATGTGTATTGTGAGTCGTGTGTTGTGTCATGTGTTGTGCGTTGTGTGTTGTGTCATGTGTGTTGTGAGTCTTGTGTTGTGTCATGTGTGTTGTGAGTTTTGTGTTGTGTCATGTGTGTTGTGAGTCGTGAGTTGTACGTTGTGTGTTGTGTCATGTGTATTGTGAGTTGTGTGTTGTGTCATGTGTATTGTGAGTCGGGAGTTGTGTCATGTGTGTCGTGTGTTGTGTCATGTGTGTTGTACGTTGTGTGTTGTGTCATGCGTGTTGTACGTTGTGTGTTGTGCGTTGTGTGTTGTGTCATGTGTGTTGTGTCATGTGTGTTGTGAGTCGTGTGTTGTACGTTGTGTGTTGTGTCATGTGTATTGTGAGTTGTGTGTTGTGTCATGTGTTTTGTTAGTCGTGTGTTGGGTCATGTGTGTTGTGCGTTGTGTCGTTAGTTTTGTGTTGTGTCAAGTGTGTTGTGGTACACACACTGTTTGTTGTCGCTTGTGTTTTAGGTGTTTTGTTGTGCTGTATCATATGTGAGTTGTTTGTAAGTTTCATGTGAGTTGTGTTGGTTATTGTTTCGTCCACGGCATTGTTTCATGTTTATCGTGGTGTGGTGTCTCGTTTGCGATATCTTTCGTTGTGTTCTGTCATGTGTATTATGTGGTGCTTGTCTTGTGCTGTACTCTATATGTTTTGTCAGTGTCGTATTATGTGTGTGTTATGTTGTGTGTATTATGTGGTGCTTGTCTTGTGCTGTACTCTATGTTTTGTCAGTGTCGTATTATGTGTGTGTTATGTTGTGTGTATTATGTGGTGCTTGTCTTGTGCTGTACTCTATATGTTTTGTCAGTGTCGTATTATGTGTGTGTTATGTTGTGTGTATTATGTGGTGCTTGTCTTGTGCTGTACTCTATATGTTTTGTCAGTGTCGTATTATGTGTGTGTTATGTTGTGTGTCACGTGTTATGCCAGCGGATCTGCCAATATCCAGAGAACAAGTAGAACTAGCATCACCGGAAAAAAACAGGAATGGAATGATATACACTTACATGTATATGGTATACATCTATATATATATAGATGTAGAGATATATAGATGTACACCATATATGACAAATTTACACAAGAGGCATAACAGATAGATTACAAATGTACTCTAGATATATAACAGATATATTACAGACTTACTCTGGATGTATAACAGATAGATTACAGATATACTCTGAATGTATGACAGATAGATTATAGACTTACTCTAGATGTATAACAGGTTTGTGACGGATGTGCAACTTTCCTTTGATACACTTGTGAAATATATACCCATTATTCTTATGCATCTGTTATGTAACTGATATAACATACAGAAAGATAGACAGACAGACAGACAGAAAGATACCAAGCATAGAGAAACACAAACAGATTGATGATTTCAGTTGAATAGACCGACACACACATGAACACCGCGACAATACGACACAATAGCACTAACAATTACCGAGAAAAATAGGGAAGCAGTGAGGCATAGCTTAAAAAGGTACTCAAGTTAAGTACATGTGGTAGATCCAAACACAAATATCACCAGATCTGATTGTTAATGGTACGAAGACTGACTGGTACGAATGATTCAATGGGCTCTGTTTTCTATTTGCGACATGCGCAGTCGACGACCATAAGGTAATTGCTCATACCCCTAAAACACAATTTGCAAACTGTCAAATAGAATATTGTTAGCCCTTTTAACAAGTTGCTGATGTTTTGTATGGGAAAAACATTTATTCACATTTTAGTTAATTTTATTTTTGAATAAAACAGACAGAACACCCATACCACCAGTGGAAACTAAAGGTTAGACTACTTTGTAAAACGATTTGATAAAACAAGGACATAAAAGTTGGACCAATACTAAGATACCTGAATCAGCGAGGAAAAAGGTCTTTGAGGGCCCTTTTGTAAATAAATCCTGTATTGACATTCCACGAAAGTTTAGAGCAAATAATGGTGCCTGGATATTTGTACTCATTAATAATTTCAAGTTCTTCATTATTATGCGTGGGTCTAATTTGGACTCTTTTCCTCGGAAGTCGACTATCATATCCTGTTTTAATTCATCCCATTCTGTACATTTTGATTTTGTCTTCTGTGGTTGACTTCAGAATCTTATAGGAGACCAACAAGTTCAGCTTTATGTTAAAACAGTGATCGGTGTTGCAAATAAAGTTATCTGTGTATGAAGTCAATAATAAAGGGGATATAAGGCAACCTTGGGGATCCCTCCTTGACACATGACCAAGACACGAGCGGGTTCCGTGCACGTGCAATTGTTATTGAGGTCGGTTAACGAAGAAATCAATCAACCAGACATACGATATCTTGACTCACTTTATATTCCAGATATGCAACTTGACTCACTTTATATTCAAGATATACAACTTGACTCACTTTGTATTCCAGATATACAACTTGGCTCACTTTATATTCCAGATATACAACTTGACTCACTTTATATTCCAGATATACAACTTGGCTCACTTTAAAGTCCAGATATACAATTTGACTCACTTTGTATGTCGATATACGTGTCTGATATACATGGCCGATATACGTGTCAGACGTACATGGCCGATATACATGTCTGATGTACATGGCCGATATACGTGTCTGATATACATGGTCGACATACGTGTCTGATAAACATGGCCAATGTACGTGTCTGATATACATGGCCAATGTACGTGTCTGATAAACATGGCCAATGTACGTGTCTGATATACATGGCCGATGTAAGTGTCTGATATACATGGCCGATGTACGTGTCTGATATACATGGCCGATGTACGTGTCTTATATGCGTGGTCGATATACAAGTCTGATATACATGGCCGATATACGTGTCTGATATACATGGCCGATATACGTGTCTGATATACATGGCTGATATACGTGTCTGATAAACATGGCCGATGTACTTGTCTGATATACATGGCCGATATACGTGTCTGATATACATGGCCGATGTACGTGACTGATATACATGACAGATATAGGTGTCTGATATACATGCCCGATGTACGTGTCTGATATACATGGCTGATGTACGTGTCTGATAACATGGCCGATATAGGTGTCTGATAAACATGCCCGATGTACGTGTCTGATATACATGACAGATATAGGTGTCTGATATACATGGCCGATGTACGTGTCTGATATACATGGCCGATGTACGTGTGTGATATACATGGCCGATATACGTGTCTGATATACATGGCCGATATAGGTGTCTGATAAACATGCCCGATTTACGTGTCTGATATACATGGCCGATATAGGTGTCTGATATACATTGCCGATATACGTGTCTGATATACATGGCTGATGTACGTGTCTGATATACATGGCCGATATACGTGTCTGATATACATGCCCGATGTACGTGTCTTATATTCATGTCCGATATACGTGTCTGATAAACATGCCCGATTTACGTGTCTGATATACATGGCCGATATACGTGTCTGATATACATGGCCGATATACTTGTCTGATATACATGGCCGATATAGGTGTCTGATATACATGGCCGATGTGCGTGTCTGATATAAACTGACTGCCAAAAGAAACTTTACCACAGTTTAAAATAACTCTATTTTAAAAACCACAAAAGATAGATGCATGAAGGGAGAAGCATTGAAAAGACAAGGCTCGTCCAGGACTTCCTGAATACGAACAACGTCAACGTTCTTCCGTGGCCAACACTCTCGCCAGACTTGAACCCAACTGAACACTTGTTGGATCATCTGAAGGGTCAGATCCGAAGATTTCCACTCCCACAAGCAAACCAGCAACAGCTTGCCGACGCTGTAAGAATTGAATTGAATCGGGATTCCGGATTACGTCATCAGGCGGCTGACAACATCAATGAGGCGGCGAGTCTCGGCGTGCATTGGTGCTCACGGTGGTCATACTCGTTACTGAGCGTACCAAACCTGTGAAGACAGTACCTGGTTGACTCTGATCATTCCTGTGAACTGTGATCTGCCTATCCCCATGTTCATGTAAACGCCATGTACACGTCACATATTTTGAGTTTCGCATGTGACCCTATTAGCGAATACACCCTCGTTGAATAACATTGTCCTGTTTGTTTTCATTTTATTGACCATCAAACATGGGTGTTTCCTTTCTTTTGCCCTCTAGTTTATTTGACGAAGTGCAAAACCATAAGCGTTTTTACATCTACAATCGTGTGGGGCGAGCGGTCTTAACAATTGAATTTTAACTAAACCGTGTAAAATGTATTGTTTTAACAAGGAAGACACTTAATAAAACATTTGTGTAGTATATATGTAAAAAGAGAATATCTTATATTTTTGCTAGCAAAAGTAATTCTATTCTAGTTTGTTTTAAAAACAATGCCTTAATTATCAAATATTTGAAAGACAAATATTTGTTAACAAGTGATTAAATATTGTCTGTTGAGCAACTGCATTCTTTATGAACAGGTGATGGATATACCAAAATCATGGATGTATTCAAATATAGCAATTTATTAAAGTTTTGACGGCGAAACTTAAGCACAAATGTTTGATTGGTATTTACGATAATGGCGATTTAAAAAAAAATAACTCGTTTGAGTGAAAAGTAGCATTTCTTTTAACATTGCATGTCAAAGATTCTCTTTTTACAATATTTTCCCACAGTAAACGTTAATTGAATGAACATTTCTGGTCAATATAAAATAGACACATTTTGTCACCACAATACCATTTGTTTTGTTTGTTTCCAGCGATGATGTTAATTTTTTCAGTATTAACTTGACTTTTGACATAAACATGCACAAACACAAACAGTATTGTGTAACTGACCCAGTATACATCACGTAACGTCAGACTTGAACACGTATCTCAAATGCTGAACGCCTGCTGTTCGATCAAAGGTATCGTCATTGTCATTTAGAATAACGTCCCTTACATTCGTCCTTGACATTGCACACGATGTGTAAATAGAGAAGCATCTTTTTGCATAACATTTCAATTATAATAGCTCTAGTGTGGTAATATATAGTACACTTATTGTTTATAACATTTATTGGGTTTGAAAAATGCCTTTGCATGGCACACGAATGCTATTTGTCTTGACATCTTTTAATAAAACGCCAACTTTAAGGACAATTGTAGGAGTGTACGGAATGTCACTCAAACAGATGCGTGTTAAACAATGTGACCTGACAACTCAATCAGGAATTCCGTGTCCCCTCACCATGTTGATGTTGTGTTGTCAGCGACTGGGAAATCCCCGTTACGTCATTGGGAAACATCCCGCTTTTTCAATCTCTAACACAAATGAGTTTTAAATTCTATCAGAGTTATGATAGGTATCGTAACTTTATACTATATGTCGCAGGGCCCCGTTTCACAAAGCGATCGCAGCGCTAAGACAATCGTAACAACCATACTTTAAAAGAGACCTATGGCAGTCTTAGCGCTACGTTCGCTTTGTGGAACGGGACTCTGCGACATATTTAAGATTGTTCCGAAAATGTATTTTATCTTAAACGTAAGATATCTTATCTTTGAATGTAAGTTATTTTGACGCTCTGACAGACAATAGCTGATCACGTCCCCCCCCCCCCCCCCTCTGTCCCATCTGGGTTGCGAACATGCGCATCAGCTGCGTCGAGGCGATGTCTAATTGCCTTGTCATTACCTTCAAGCCCAGTTGGATGACGCAAGCGAACAGCGATTTGATTGGCTGTTTGGGTTCGATCCTTAAATCTTGGTTCCTGATTAATCGACCCTGGACTTGTGTTGGTGAACTAGGGCGCCTTGTGCGGTGCCGATCATTTAAATGGCCTCAGCATAATTCTTTTGTTCCATAAAATCCCAAAACATACCTACTCCCCACGTCCACGGAGTTATTGCATGGTCCACGTGCAATGTGTCGGGTTTGTTGGAATGTTATGTTTTGGTTCTGAGATCGTTCTATCTCTCGCAATCATTTTTTTTTCAAATCCGATCCTTCTTTTGACAACCAATCCAGACATTTATACTTCTTGTTCCCTTACTTTATGTGGAGAGTATATAATACGCAAAGCGAAACAACTACTTGTTTTAAGAAGGACATTATTGCAAGAAGATGGATAACACCCCACCACACTCAGCGTCAATAGTTGGATTTTATATTTAGTACATAGTTTGTTAAAAAATAATATATAGTTTGATAATCAATTATACATAATTGGACCATATGTCAGTCAAATAGTCCGTTGATTTCAATTACAACTTAGTATGGTTTTCAGTCTTTGTTGTGTTTACCGTGACTAATCCAGTGACTACCGTGACTAATCCATTGTGGTGACGAGCGTGATCTCCTTGCCAGTGAAAGATCTCCAGGGATCAAACATGGACACAAACTCTGTGTTGTCTGCCGAGACGAAGGCACTGGCGAGCTCCTCCTGGTTCAAACACGGGAGGACCAAGGAACTCAGACGGGTCACGGCCCCCAGGGGAGTTCCAAAGAAGGTGATGCTGGTGGTGACTGTTCCCATGGCAACAGCGAGTCTGCTGGTCCCGAACTCCGTGTTAAGGGTCATATCAAAGTCACTACCGTTTCCGTTGATGCCAACCGAAGCTAGTTTTAGTCCGGGGCTCCCACTGGCCACGTGCGCCTGTGTGGGGAAGTAGACGGCCTGGCGAGAGGCGTCGCCCTCAGGGAACAGCAGGATGCCACCGTCGTCCCTCAACAACATCCGGGACGTCATGTTGCCGTTGACGTCTGCCGCTGACAGCTGGATAGCAGAACACGGTACTGCGTCCTTCCGTCCCATGGTTACCCACATGTCGTTGCTCGGGCCCCGGAAGGCCTGGATGTAGGCGGAGTTGTCCGACAACAGCACACGAGGGTTGTCCGTCGTGAGGCCAAGGCTGGGGTGCACTGTGAGAGTGGTGGTGATGATCTGGGTGAGGGAGATAGTCATCAGGGAGCCCACGCTGGACACGATGTCGTAGTTAGCTTGTCCCCCCGAACAGAAGGGGGTGTCCGCACGCTGGATAGTGATGTCCTCACCCTCGGACCCGCTAAACACCACGGACGTGTTCACTTTACTGCTGCCCGATGACGTCACACTGTCAGGAGATTGTGAAGTTGAACTTCCGGTTTGGTCGCCTGCTGAATTGTCAGAAGACGAAGAATATTGTCCAGTTGATGATCTCGATGTAGGGTCTGTGACTGAACCGCCATTGTTGTCAGTGACGTACGCGCCATTGTTGTCTGGGACGTAGCCACCATTTTTGTCTGTGACGTACCCGCCATTGTTGTCTGTGACGTAGCCACCATTTTTGTCTGTGACGTTGCCACCATTCTTGTCTGAGACTGAACCACCACTGCTGTCTGTGACTGAACCACCGTCACTGTCTGTGACGGTAGCGACATTGTTGTCTGTGACAGTAGCGCCATTGTTTTCTGTGACTGAACCACCACCACTGCTGTCTGTGACTGAACCACCACTGCTGTCTGTGACTGAACCACCACTGCTGTCTGTGACTGAACCACCACTGCTGTCTGTGACTGAACCACCACTGCTGTCTGTGACTGAACTGTCAGTGGTGCCAGAGACTCCCAGATTTCTCTGCCCAGGCGTTGATGCAGGCATCACTGAAAAATTAATAGTTGAAGAGTACCATCGAACAGATACCATTGGACAATGAGGATTCAATCAGATTGGAGGGTATAACAGAGCGAGGATGTGTGCCCAGGTGTGTATGACTGTTATGCCCAGGCGTGTATGACTGTAAGACCCAAGTGTGTATGCCTGTTATATCCAGGTGTGTATGACTGTAAGACCCAAGTGTTCATGCCTGTTATATTCAGGTGTGTATGACTGTTAGACCCAGGTGTGTATGACTGATATGCCCAGGTGTGTATGACTGTAAGACCCAAGTGTGTATGCCTGTTAGACCCAGGTGTGTATGACTGATATGCCCAGGTGTGTATGACTGTAAGACCCAAGTGTGTATGCCTGTTAGACCAAGGTGTGTATGAATGTTATATCCATGTGTGTATGCCTGTTAGACCCAGGTGTGTATGAATGTTATATTCAGGTGTGTATGACTGTTAGACCTAGGTGTGTATGACTGTATGACCCAGGTGTGTATACCTGTAATGCCCAGATTGGTATGAATGTAGTATCCAGATGTGTATAACTGTTATGCCCAGGTGTGTATGACTGTTAGACGCAGGTGGGTATGACTATTATACCCAGGCGTGTATGACAGTTATACCCAGGTGTATATGACTGTTAGACCCAGATGTGTATGACTGTTATGCCCAGATGTGTATGACTGTTATGCCCAGGTGCGAATGACTGTTAAACCACAGATGTATATGGCTGCTAGACCTAGGCCAATATGATGCTGTTAGAATTGCTGGCGTGTATGTCTGTGAGATCCTGATGTATTAACATCCATCACATACAGCAAGTGTCTTGTGAGGAGATTAAATGTTTAGATTACATGTTGAACTCTGAGTGAAAAGTAAGTAAGTGACTTGCTTACTCTTAGGACTGGCTTGTGAAGCCACTTGTTTACTAGTGTAGGGATAATGTTACGTCATTAGTTTTAAGTCATATGTTTACTAGTGCAGGGGTAGTGTTAAGTCACGTGTTTACTAGTGCAGGGCTAGTGGTATCCCGAACTTACTTTTGATGGGGGCGTTGTCATCTACTGCACAGGGGTAGTCTAACGGGGCAGGCGTGGGGTAGTCGCCTTCACACTTCATGTCGTCAATGCCGCTGTTGCCGTTTTCCATCACCCTCAACACCAGGGCGTCCAGCTCCACGCCCCACTTGTCTGCCTGGGTGACGGACACAGTAAGCGTGTGGGAACCCTCCTGCAGGGACACCTGCTTCCCTTGGGGTCCTGTGCCCGAGAATATGTTCCACAGCTCACCCTCGAAGGACGTGTCATGGGTCTCCACGTCAGCCAGAGGCTCGTCGTCAATGGCGATGAGCACGGTGTCCGTCCACCCATCATTGGAGTAGATGAAGTCGTCCACGCTCACGACGGCAGGGTTGTCAAGGCAGAAGTTTAAGGTGAGACTTTCGCCTTGGAACATCCAAACGTTTTGCTGATTTGAAGCGTTAGATCGCGGCATGAGGCGGCAGCCAGGGTAGCCATTCTGTAATGCGACCTCGTCTAGTTGCACGGTCACTATCGCCTGGCCCAGTGGGAGGCATGCTGCAGCAACAACGACGCTGAACAACGTTGTTACGTCCATGTTGGCGGTGTGATGGCGATGTCATTGTCATCTATATATACTCTCTCACACAGTCCCGCCTAGGCTTAGCCTTGTTTGTTTCAGAACAAAATAACGTATTACTGAGGTATTACATGGGCGCCATGGTGATTCATTGAGGGGCTGTCTCAAACGGGATGGGGTATTTATAGTGAGTATCGATGATGATGATAAACAGATGAAGGTAAGCAACAACCACGTGTCACATGCCGCAGGGTGTATATCTTCATAGCAACAGCTAGCTAATTCAATAGTGAGTGAGTTAGTGAGTGAGTGGGTTGGGTTTAACGACGCCTTTAATAGTATTCCAGTTATATCACGGCGTTTCAGCTTCATGTGGGAGGAAAGCCAGAAGTGATGCAGGTCTTAGACGTCTACCACTTCGGTGAAACCCACGAGCACGAGTATGGTGCTGACAAACCTAGATACATAATCGGGGCGAACCGGGATTCGAACCCACAACCATAGGTTTATGGCGAAGCCAAGGGACGCAACTCTGCACAGCGAGTCGTGGCGCCATAGACAATTGGGCCACCCGCGCCCTCAATTCCATAGTACCATAATACAATTATTGATCTACACGTGTACACTGAAAAAGCCAAATGTGTCACTGAACAGCTAAATATGTCATGTTTAGGAATCAATAGATAAACGGTGACGTGGCAATGATGATGAAACAATTTGGGACGCCCCCTGCGTGTGCACACCCAGTTGTAGCGGCGAGGCGAGACTTGCCTGTGTCACCTGACCCAAGACGTGATGTTTACCCGGAGATTTCTGATTGGTGTGTGAACGATGGATGGTTTGGTGTTAAGCTTGTTAGTGTGTGCCCAGGCCATGGTGATCCTGCACATGTAGCTGCAACCCTCCCCTCGCACGGACATGCTACACCATCACAGGAACTTGCTAGTTCTATGTTTTAAAATAATTTTTACTTTTAACCTTATTCTGTAAGTGCGGTTTACGCTCCTATGTATAGTCGAACCCACGCGTGTAGTTATAGAGCCGGCAGGCCGACTTGCCGGCAGAGTTGTGTCAAACACCTCCTGACAAACATGTACAGAGTTGTCGAACCTGATTTTATATACAATTATACTGAAACGTATTAAGGAGAACACTAACGTAGAATGCTAAATAGAAGGTCTGAAACTGAGTCGGGTGACGTTTAAAGTTCGTTGTTCTTTACGTTGGTAGACCTGATACCAAGGAATTTGTTCTTTACATTGACCTTGTATCAGAACAAGTACACTTAACAGCTACAGTTAACAAGTTCAGTTTACCAGTGCAGTTAACAGCTACAGTTCACAGATACAGTTAACAGCTATATTTAAAAAGTACAGTTAACAAGTACAGATATCAAGTACAGTTACGACTACAAGTACAGGTAACAGGTACAGTTAACAAATATAGTTACCAAGTACAGTTAACAGGTTCAGTTACCAAGTACAGTTAACAGGTTCAGTTACCAGGTACAGTTAACATGTATAGTTCACAAGTACAGCTGACAAGTGCAGTGAATAAGTACAGATAGCAGGTAACAGCTAGTAAACAGGTACATATATCATGTTAGCATGTTCAGTCAACAACTACAGTGAAAAGGTACAGTTATCAAGTACAGTTTTAGGTACAGTTAACAGGTACAGTCAACAGGTACAGTTATCAAGTACAGTTAACAGGTACAGTAAACATGATGATTCAACATGTAAGCTAGTCCCGCCTTCCCCAACAGATGGGAGTAAGAGAGAAGGTAAAACGTGGGATGAAGGCAAGAAGGATGGTATCCCCAGAGACGGACAGAGATGGAAGTAAGGCAGGCGGTAAGATGCGGGTAAGACAGATCGTAGCCTGGGCGAGGGAGGGGCATACATGGAGTAGGACGGAGGATATCCCCAAAGAAGGAAGTAAGACGGTATTTTCAGAAATGTACTGACTGCTCCCGAGGCGTGGACGGAAGACGAAGGGCTTCCCCAGAGATGAAAAATAACAGAAGTAAGACAGAGAGTATCCCCTGTGGAGGAATTAAGACAGAGGGTATTCCATGGGATGGGAGTAAGACAGAGGGTATCCCCTGAGATGGGAGTAAGACAGAGGGTATCCCCTGAGATGGGAGTAAGACAGAGGTTATCCCCTGAGATGGGAGTAAGATAGGGGGTATCCCCTGAGATGGAAGTGCGACAGAGGGTATCCCCTGAGATGGGAATTAGATAGAGGGTATCCGCTGAGATGGGAGTAAGACAGACGGCATCCCCTGAGATTGGAGTAAGACAGAGGGTATCCCCTCAGATGGGAGTAAGACAGTGGGTATCCCCTGAGATGGAAATGCCACAGAGGGTATCCCCTGAGATGGAAGTGCTACAGAGGGTATCCCCTGAGATGGGAGTAAGACAGACGGCATCCCCTGAGATGGGAGTAAGACAGAGGGTATCCCCAGAGATGGGAGTAAGACTGAGGGCATTCCCAGAGAGGAATGTAAGACAGAGGGTATTAGCTGCGATAGCATTAAGAGAAGGAAGTAAGATGGAGTCTGTAAAGTAAGTCTTAAAGTAAGTCAAGTGAAAGGATATCCTCCAAATTGCAGTTTGGAGGGACTTCAATCTCATTATATTCACACCTTTTACTCCGACGCGATATATGTTCGCGTGAAGATGGCCACCCCGACGGGGCCACCTTTTACTCACTGTCAAAGCTTCTAAATCGGAGGAAGGTAAGACAGTGGGTATCCCCAGAGAGGAAGGTAAGACAGAGGGTATCCCCAGAGAGGAAGGTAAGACAGAGGGTATCCCCAAAGAGAGGAATGTAAGACAGAGGGTATCCCCGGAGTGGAAGGTAAGACAGAGGGTATCCCCAGAGAGGAAGGTAAGACAGTGGGTATCCCCAGATAGGAAGGTAAGACAGAGGGTATCCCCAGAGAGGAAGGTAAGACAGTGGGTATCCCCAGATAGGAAGGTAAGACAGAGGGTATCCCCAGAGAGGAATGTAAGACAGAGGGTATCCCCAGAGAGGAAGGTAAGACAGAGGGTATCCCCAGAGAGGAAGGTAAGACAGAGGGTATCCCCAGAGAGGAAGGTAAGACAGAGGGTATCCCCAGAGAGGAATGTAAGACAGAGGGTATCCCCAGAGAGGAATGTAAGACAGAGGGTATCCCTAGAGAGGAATGTAAGACAGAGGGTATCCCAAGAGAGGAAGGTAAGACAGAGGGTATCCCCAGATAGGAAGGTAAGATAGGTGGTATCCCCGGAGATGTAAGTGCGACAGAGGGTATCCCCAGATAGGAAGGTAAGACAGAGGGTATCCCCAGAGTGGAAGGTAAGACAGAGGGTATCCCCTCAGATGTAAATGCGACAGAGGGTATCCCCTGAGATGTAAGTGCGACAGAAGGTATCCCCAGAGAGGAAGGTAAGACAGAGGGTATCCTCAGAGAGGAAGGTAAGACAGAGGGTATCCCCGGAGATGTAAGTGCGACAGAGCGTATCCCCTGAGATGTAAGTGCGACAGGGTATCCCCAGAGAGGAAGGTAAGACAGAGGGTATCCCCGGAGATGTAAGTGCGACAGAGCGTATCCCCAGAGATGTAAGTGCGACAGGGTATCCCCAGAGAGGAAGGTAAGACAGAGGGTATCCCCGGAGATGTAAGTGCGATAGAGCGTATCCCCAGAGATGTAAGTGCGACAGAGGGTATCCCCAGAGAGGAAGGTAAGACAGAGGGTATCCCCTGAGATGTAAGTGCGACAGAGGGTATCCCCAGAGATGTAAGTGCGACAGAGGGTATCCCCAGATAGGAAAGTAAGACAGAGGGTATCCCCAGAGAGGAGGGTAAGACAGAGGGTATCCCCAGATAGGAAGTTAAGACAGAGGGTATCCCCAGATAGGAAGGTAAGACAGAGGGTATCCCCTGAGATGTACGTGCGGCAGAGGGTATCCCCAGAGAGGAAGGTAAGACAGAGGGTGTCCCCAGATAGGAAGGTAAGACAGAGGGTATCCCCAGAGTGGAAGGTAAGACAGAGGGTATCCCCAGATAGGAAATTAAGACAGAGGGTATCCCCAGAGAGGAGGGTAAGATAGAGGGTATCCCCAGATAGGAAGGTAAGACAGAGGGTATCCCCAGATAGGAAGGTAAGACAGAGGGTATCCCCAGAGTGGAAGGTAAGACAGAGGGTATCCCCTGAGATGTAAGTGCGACAGAGGGTATCCCCTGAGATGTAAGTGCGACAGAAGGTATCCCCAGAGAGGAAGGTAAGACAGAGGGTATCCTCAGAGTGGAAGGTAAGACAGAGGGTATCCCCGGAGATGTAAGTGCGACAGAGCGTATCCCCTGAGATGTAAGTGCGACAGGGTATCCCCAGAGAGGAAGGTAAGACAGAGGGTATCCCCGGAGATGTAAGTGCGATAGAGCGTATCCCCAGAGATGTAAGTGCGACAGAGGGTATCCCCAGAGAGGAAGGTAAGACAGAGGGTATCCCCTGAGATGTAAGTGCGGCAGAGGGTATCCCCAGAGATGTAAGTGCGACAGAGGGTATCCCCAGATAGGAAAGTAAGACAGAGGGTATCCCCAGAGAGGAGTTTAAGATAGAGGGTATCCCCAGATAGGAAGGTAAGACAGAGGGTATCCCCTGAGATGTAAGTGCGACAGGGTATCCCCAGAGAGGAAGGTAAGACAGAGGGTATCCCCGGAGATGTAAGTGCGACAGAGCGTATCCCCAGAGATGTAAGTGCGACAGGGTATCCCCAGAGAGGAAGGTAAGACAGAGGGTATCCCCGGAGATGTAAGTGCGACAGAGGGTATCCCCAGAGATGTAAGTGCGACAGAGGGTATCCCCAGATAGGAAAGTAAGACAGAGGGTATCCCCAGAGAGGAGGGTAAGACAGAGGGTATCCCCAGATAGGAAGTTAAGACAGAGGGTATCCCCAGATAGGAAGGTAAGACAGAGGGTATCCCCTGAGATGTACGTGCGGCAGAGGGTATCCCCAGAGAGGAAGGTAAGACAGAGGGTGTCCCCAGATAGGAAGGTAAGACAGAGGGTATCCCCAGAGTGGAAGGTAAGACAGAGGGTATCCCCAGATAGGAAATTAAGACAGAGGGTATCCCCAGAGAGGAGGGTAAGATAGAGGGTATCCCCAGATAGGAAGGTAAGACAGAGGGTATCCCCAGATAGGAAGGTAAGACAGAGGGTATCCCCAGAGTGGAAGGTAAGACAGAGGGTATCCCCTGAGATGTAAGTGCGACAGAGGGTATCCCCTGAGATGTAAGTGCGACAGAAGGTATCCCCAGAGAAGGAAGGTAAGACAGAGGGTATCCTCAGAGTGGAAGGTAAGACAGAGGGTATCCCCGGAGATGTAAGTGCGACAGAGCGTATCCCCTGAGATGTAAGTGCGACAGGGTATCCCCAGAGAGGAAGGTAAGACAGAGGGTATCCCCGGAGATGTAAGTGCGATAGAGCGTATCCCCAGAGATGTAAGTGCGACAGAGGGTATCCCCAGAGAGGAAGGTAAGACAGAGGGTATCCCCTGAGATGTAAGTGCGGCAGAGGGTATCCCCAGAGATGTAAGTGCGACAGAGGGTATCCCCAGATAGGAAAGTAAGACAGAGGGTATCCCCAGAGAGGAGTTTAAGATAGAGGGTATCCCCAGATAGGAAGGTAAGACAGAGGGTATCCCCTGAGATGTAAGTGCGACAGAGGGTATCCCCAGAGAGGAAAGTAAGACAGAGGGTATCCCCAGAGAGGAGGGTAAGATAGAGGGTATCCCCAGATAGGAAGGTAAGACAGAGGGTATCCCCTGAGATGTAAGTGCGGCAGAGGGTATCCCCAGAGAGGAAAGTAAGACAGAGGGTATCCCCAGAGAGGAGGGTAAGATAGAGGGTATCCCCAGAGAGGAAGGTAAGACAGACGGTATTAGCTGCGATAGCATTAAGAGAAGGAAGTAAGATGGAGTCTGTAAAGTAAGTCTTAAAGTAAGTCAAGTGAAAGGATATCCTCCAAATTGCAGTTTGGAGGGACTTCAATCTCATTATATTCACACCTTTTACTCCGACGCGATATATGTTCGCGTGAAGATGGCCACCCCGACGGGGCCACCTTTTACTCACTGTCAAAGCTTCTAAATCGGAACCAAATGAAAACAAAGAAGCACCTCCCTAATATATTGTTGTGGATATTTCATAAGTGTGTGGGTTTTCATTTGCTAAGATGAACATTTCCGAATCGAGGTGTTTAAAACAGAATCATTTAGAAAGCCGACGGGTGATTGGCTCAATAATCCACAATCCGTCGTTTACATTGGATTGACAAAGTTTGCTCAGGGTTCTCATATGATGTGATCACCTTTGGAGTGAGCGAGTGAGTGTGGTTGTACACCGCTTTTCGCAATATTCCAGCAATATCACGGCCTGGGACACCAGACATTGTACCCATGTGTAGTTTCTGAGTTATCGGTACATAGGAAAAGTCCAAGGTGTAGGTCAGCTACCATCAATAACGCATATGTACCCCGTTGGAATCGACAGCGGCCTGACATCTCCTGCCATGGAAGAGACAAGTATACGAATCACATCCTGGGGAATGGTAGCCCACACTCTACCTGCAACGCAAAAGCCAAATGATGCAACGTCTGGGGTTGTGGTTGACGTCGGCGTAGCCGTCTATCCAATTCATCCCACCGGTGCTCTATTGGTTTCAAATCCGGGGATCTGGAGGGCCAGGGGAGAACACCAATGTTTTCGTTGTGTAGACAGGATCCTGTGATCCGTGATGTCCTCTTGGAATACACCTTTGCCGTTGGCAGCAATTAGCAGGGCGTGTGGTTGGATAACTTCGTCGATGTATCGTTGAGCCGTAACATTGCCCTGGATATGGACCAAACCTGTCCTGCCTGTCCTGTCACATCATAACGCTACCCCCACCAAACATGTCCACTCCCTGTACGCAGTTTCCGGCGTAACGTTCTCCTCGACGTCGCTGAACCAGACATCTCTCCATCGCAGTTGAGGCCATACCCTGTGTTGACCACCAATGCAGTCGTTGTTGAACAGGAAGTCTTGCTCGTAGACCTGCTGTTTTCGTACAGTCTGGTCGGAGATTCTGTGCAGTCCGGGTGTATGGGATGCGGTTGAGGTGGCTGTGGTCGTCTTTTCACGTAGGTTATGGCGCAGTCGGATGCAGCTGTTGAAACCAATCCCATAGCCTTGTGATGGTGCTGGGCGCTACATTGAAAACCCTGGCTTCAGCTGATCAGGATTCCCCTGTCTGCAACCGGCCTTTGACGCCGTTTCTTTGCACTTCTGTTAATCTTGGCACGTTGTTGAACTGTCACTGTTCGATTGACGCAGATACCAGGCAATCAAAAACCCTGCACTTTAATACCGTTCATAGTACTGCTGCACGTGCAGTACGTGGAGCTCCATGGCTCTTTTGTTTCTGCACTGGGTGCGTTTTTCCGAATCGTACGTGTTTCCCAACTAATGGTTTGCATGTCCATGTTGTGATCATTTTGATCAGGGAAATTTGTCACTGACACTATAACACATGAAACCACTTTATTTTGCATATCTTGGTCCGTTAATTTTGTTTTCATGGCCAACAATATCGGTTTTACGTTTCTTTTTTTTAAGAGAACAATATGATATAATTCTGATTGGCTTGCCCCGTTCCGACGCATGGCGGCCTTCGAAAGGGGGGGGGGGGGGGGGGGGGGGGCGAGCCGTCTTGTAGATTACGGATACCCTCTCACCACATGTCTATTCCCGTTTCCCGTTTGCACAAAACTTATGTCCATGTAACGTTGTAGCGTTAGCGTATTAAAACAATTGGAACATATACCTCGTATGGTGGAGTATTCCAGTTATATCACGGCATATAAACTGACGGCGTATTAACTGTTCGTCAAGGGTGGAAACTGGACGTTTATAGTGAGTTATCTCCCTTGCATCGGGAAGATGAGACTTGCGGTGCCGTCAGCCTATTTGGGAAGGGGATATGGTGAAAATAAGAAAGAATGAATCAGTCGGCGTTCAAGTTATTATTAAGACGAGGACCTTATTTGTTTACTTTAAAGAGAGGACTGGGCAAGCAGGAGGTTGAAAACTCAACATGATCTGATGCGTAATTCTTTCCGTGTCGAGGTCGACGAGGTCGGGTTACAGGTTATCACCAGCACATACAGAGATGGCAAAATCCAACACGGTGATCTTCTGATTAAAAGATCCGAGTCAGAACTGGTCTTCAGCAACTGGCTTTCTGATCTGCTGAAAATTCCCAGTGCTCTAATTAAACAAATTGGCGTGAAAGGTGAAGAGGTTTAATATTTGAGCATTTCGGAGAAGACATTTTGACAGCGGAATTTCCTAAATGACAAACAAAATTTCTTTACATTTTAAATACTAGTATTTAATATAAATACATTTTTCATTTGAGAAATGATTGACATTTTGTGTTACTCCATTAAAACTAACACAATGTCAAATTCTTTTTTGATAAATTCGTATTCTAAATTATAAGGGATACCAATTTCACCATGACGCAAATTTTAGGAGATTTATGTTACATGTTACAGTGGATCGCAGTGATCCAATTGCAGGTATATTTTTCAGATTCACGCAAATCATAATATTTCCAATCCAATACAAAACAACACAGCTTATTATTAATCACCCGTCCTTCACCTCCAAGAAATAACCAATGATGTACCAGGTGCGCAAGTTGGCGTATGACGTCACAACCGGTGATCAACTTTTACAAAATGGCGTGTCCTCTGACATAATTATGTGCGATCTTACGAGGGGACTTTCGCTGATTCAGGGATCGCTGATACATAAATGTGCCTTATAAGTAATCAGAAACCTTCTGAAAATCCACGTATTGTTACTTGTTATTTTGTTTTTTCATTGTTAACAAAAGAAATAGTCAGAAATGGCGACGTTGACGTTGCATATTGTAAAACATTGAAGCAATTGTATGCAAGGAATAGATGAATGGGTCTCTCATTATAGGAGAAATGCTTCACAGTGTAAAATCGGAATTTTTCTTTGATTAAATTTCAAACAAGTGCAGGATTCAGAGCGAAGTTTTCGTTTTCACACCTAATTTATTTTGCTTGAGTTCATAGAGACGGTTATGTGCAATTTGTGACAAAGACGATTTATCACTTGATTCTTAACATGTAGGATGAATTCAGGCATGTATATATGGCAGCTGAGTTTGCAATATACGTGACGAATTAGGCGTCTCATAACCGGTATAGGTGAAACGTGATTTTGTGTACACTGTGAAGTTTGGCGTTCGTGTTTGCGTGTTCTCCAAAACATTCTAAACAATTATAGAGTCATCGGCGACGTTTCAGAATGATCAATGGTGCTTTGATAAGAAAAATAGATCACCAATGTGTTAATTTTTAAATTCCATTCTCCGAGTAAATATCCAATAGTTTGATTCCAGAACACACATAAAATATAGTGATGCTAGCAAAATGGCGATATTTACGATGTTCCTAATTTTCAGAGGTTATTTTCATTAATTTCGCTTTGACTAAAAGGACATCACAGAGCAGGCAATTGCCCAGAGAATTTAAAAAAAACCCATTGAAGTGTATTTGCCCCACTTATTTTCTTGCTTTACGGATTTTTACAGGAAAATACCTGTCAATAGGTGGGGGAAAACAATTATGTACCGCATGAAAAAACCCGCTAAAGTAGAAAATTCGTAGATATTTGACAGAGTGTTCAAATCATCCATACAAAATCAATGCCAAAAATGAATTGGTCATTTCTGCGTGGACTGGATTGATTTGTGTGGAAAGAAAATGAAACTGTTGACGTTTTGTGAAAAGATGGGACAATCGCGAACCCATAACCGTGTGAGAGCCTGGTGCCGAAACACACCAATATGACATGTATGCTCGTTTGGTTTTCATTTGAATGCCATCACAATCTTACAGCAAGTGAACTGCAAAAATATGACACAACGTACCCTTACCAGACGCGGCCGACCATGTAGTACTACTAGAACCACCACGGTCACCTCACTGAACCAATTCTTGATATCTACCCGTGAAGATCCGCGTTACTATTATTAAAGATCTTCAATAACCCATGCTTGTCGTAAGAGGCGACTAACGGGATCAAGTGGTCGGGCTCGGGGACTTGGTTCATGCATATCATCGGTCCCAATTGCGTGGATCGATGCTCATGATATTATTACTGGATTGTCTGGTCCAGATTGCATTAATTACAGACCGTCGGCTTAAAATTGGAATGTTGCTGAGTGCGGCTTTAAACAACAAAGAAACTTTACCAGACATAAGAAATTCGAATCATAACTTTGGTATATCAATGTGATTTCTTGGAGTATACTACAACATATAAGCTGCATGTACCAGACAACAATACTGTTGCCTCACATGTCTATCGTGTATCTAAGTTGATGGATATATTTCTTTGAGCTTGTTTGTGAATTATTGTACCATGCCTACGTGAAATACTCGAATTTGATTTGACAATCCATAACATTTGACATAATCAATTTGGATTGAAAATAATGCGTCTGATTTTATGACCGCTTCACTGCGCACTTGCACAACAAAGTCTCACTGCTTGAGTTTGACCATCAACACGGCTGATATCAATACAACAGACGTGATGGATTTCGGATATTTTTAAATCTGCATTTTTCCGTTTATGGTTCGGACTTGGCATAATTCAGAGAAGATGAGCTAACCTCTATCGTAGCCAACTTAACTAGTTCAGGTAAATTATGCCCAGAAATTTCAGCATAATTAAACAACGTGAAAATACATAAATCGAACGAAAATATCGTCTCCTTAAATGTGTAGGCCTATCTTATAAACACGTTCTTTTTCAAATGTCTTTGTAAATATTTCATTACAAGGTAACAAAATTACAAATATAAATAAAAATATGCTACGCGTTCGGTTTCAAATGGGATCTAGAGGTCATCAGTTCGGTCTAAATCTAGAGGCCATCAGTTCGGTCTAAATCTAGAGACCATCAGTTCGGTCTAAATCTAGAGACCATCAGTTCGGTCTCACATTCATGGAATTTTCAAACACAGTACGTTTATAGAACATCGTGCCAATGCAGCCGGTAGAGCAGACTCCAAATGTACAACCTCACTCAGATCGACAGAGATTTTCTTAAGAAAATACAGTAAAAGTGCTTGACTTTAACGGACCAGTTTCCTTTAAATGCGGTGTACAGTGACATTATGAAGTGGTATAGATGTAAACACATTTGATGATATATCTGTGTGTATAAAGTTGATTTTGACACTCCGGGTCAAGTCGACCCAACACAAGCCAAACACTTTTGAAAGAGACTATGTTGAGAATGGAGAGGAAAAAAGGGCAGGGCTTCACTTTGAGCACCTTGTTTTCTTTAAATACCGCGATCTGAGACACTATAAAGTGGTATTTAGGTAGATATTATACGAGTCTATAGATGTAAACACATTTGGAGATACATCATGGAGGTTTAAGTTGATTATGACAGCCGGGCAAAGTCGGACCGAACATAGGCTAAACACTTCTGATAGAGACTATGTTGAGAATGGAGAGGGAAAAGGGTTTCACTTTGAGCACCTTGTTTTCTTTAAGTCTATAGATGTAAACACATTTGGAAATACATCTGTGAGGTTAACGTTGATTTTGACAGCACCGGCCAAGTCGGACCCCTAACAATCCAAGCACTGCCGATAGAGACTCTGTTGAGAATGTTGTGGGAAAAGGGCTTCACTTTGAGCACCTTGTTTTCTTTAAAAACCGCGATCCGAGACACATAAAGTGGCATTTAGGTAGATATAATACTTGTCGTTAGATGTAAATACATTTGTGAGTTTAAAGTTGATTTTGACAGCCCGGGCCAAGTTGGACCCAACACAGAAAAAAACACTTCTGACAGAGATTTTCTTAAGAAAATACAGTAAAAATGCTTGACTTTAACGGACCAGTTTCCTTTAAATGCGGTGTACTGTGACATTATCAAGTGGTATATAGGTATATATAATACTAGTCTATAGATGTAAAATCATTTGCTGAAACATCTGTGTGTTTAAAGTTGATTTTGACAGCCCGGGCCAAGTCAGGCCCAACACAGACAAAACACTTCTGACAAAAGGCTATGTTGAGAATGTAGAGGGAAAAGAGTTTCACTTTGAGCACCGTGTTTTCTTTACATGCGGTGTACTGTGACACTTTGTAAATGTATTTAGGTAGATATGATACCCAGTTGTGTCACAGGTCCCGTACTGTACACAACCCTCCGCGCCTACCAAGCTCGGTTCGCTCACCAGCTTAAACTGCACGGTTGTCAATCACCCAGGCCCCTGTGACTGACAAATATGAACTTGGAAATGGAGATGGCGGACTTATGTCCAGAAATTACAATTGTTGAGAGTTCGCCCAACTCTCAAGAGATCTAACCCAGTTCTCGAAAGGGTCAGCCCAACCCAAATGAAGGGAATCCCTTCACTCTGGTCACCAGAAAAATTGCCCCCAAAAAACAACCAGCATGACTTATAGTCAAGTTGCGCTAAATTTCCCTGACCATTTTCAGGACAGATTCACGTTCTACGAAACTAGACACAAAGAAAATATCGATTATATTGCCCTATGGGCTCAAGGCATGGCTAAACGCAAACAGTCTCAATCTAGCCCACCTAAGGCTAAAAAGGTATAGAAAAGACAAAAAATGGTCTCATCAGAGTCGAAGACACAACAGGATAGAAGACCACAAACCAAATGGGAAAAAGTAGTCTTTAGCGCAGACTTCTCCCAAGATCTTAAAAGATCCTAACAGCTCAAGATATTGCCAAAGAGCTAAAGCACAAAATATTATTAAAATAAATAAGTGTGGAAGAGGATATGTTGTTGTCGGGGACAACCTTACAGAGTCAATTGACATGCCCAAAAGCATAAACGGGATGAAACTAAAATGGGATACCCCAAAGTGGCTTAGCAATGTCAGATGCGCGGAACATCTGGACAAAAGGATTAATGACGACGAGCTTGATCAAATTGTCTGTCAAGCCCAAAAGAAAGTCACCCAACCTACAATCCTGTCGGCGTTCAGGATGTGCACAACCAACACTTGAGTAGTTATACTCACATTACTAGGCCAGTCAGTCCCCGACCACATTAATCTAGGTGGTAAGGACATAGAAACTATGCCATACAGGAAAAGGCCAACCCAATGCACAACCTGTATGCTCTATGGACATACAAACACATCATGCATCCAACCATCCAAGTGCAAACAATGCTCCCGAGTTTCTTGTAAAGAAAACTGCAACACATGGTGTACAAACTGCAGGTAAAAGAGTTATTCATCCTTGGCGCCGACATGTTCAAAAGGCTTTCTCATCAGCAAACGCATAAATAAAATACCTACTCAGCAATCTGAATCCAACTGAGGTCCACAAAACCCAAGCGACTACTGATAACTCTACTGAGCAAACAATGGAATCTGTGAGCACTGAGCCAACAATCGAATCAGTGCCACTAACAACCTCGCCACACATTGCCAATGATAAGTCCATGATGACATTCATATACTCACCTACATAGCTAGCCCACAAAAAATAGAGAAACAGCCCAATCCTCAGCCCACATGAGACTATGCAAAGGCTGATTGGGCTAAATTCAGGAAGAAATGTATATCATTCAAATCCTCAGATATTGCCTCGGATAATCCTGTTCTTTTTTGCCAAAATCTCACCTCAGCAATTATTTTCGAAGCTGAAAAATCAAATTAAAAAAGACCACAAAACTGGCAAAACTCTGGTACCATGGTGGAACAGGGAAATAGGGATCTTATCGGCTGATCTCACTCACCTCAAACATGTGCCAAGCTATGGAAGCCATGGTTACGAAAAGGTTCATGCATCACCTTCAAACTGGCAACCACATAAAACCTGACCAAAGCGTCTACATCATATTCTAAGACTGGAAAATGAAATAAAAAAGCTCAATTAAACAGACAATACATAGCCGCAGTATTTCCGGACTTCAGCAAAGCTTTCAACATGGTATGGCATGACGGACTCCTCACAAAACTAGCACAGAGTAGAAGGGAACATGGCAAACGTCATAGACAACTTCCTGCAAGACAGCTCGCTATCAGTGAAAGTAGGGAATAATCAATCTGATCCTATTTCACTGGACAATGGCACGCCACAAGGCAGAATTATAAGCCGAACCCTCTTTAACATCATGATCAATGATCATTTTGATCATGCCAGCCCTCCTACCCAAACTTCTAAATTCGCTGATGACGGAGTAATATGGGTAAAGCACAGATATATTTCACAAATCCGAAAAAAAACTCCAGTCAGCCCTGGACGGAGTAGATCAATGGTACAATAAATGGGGATTCACCCTTCAAGTGAAAAAACTGTTGGAGTTCTGTTCAAATGCCGGGGGAAAGATGCTATGATACCCTGCGTCTCCATAAAAGGTAAACCAATCAAGTTAGAAAAATCTGCAATATTTCTCGGGGTGATCCTTGATCAACACCTCAATTGGCGCAAACATACAGAATATGAGTAAAACAAATGTCAAAGACCTGAACGTATTATGGGAAATTTCAGGCACATCTTGGGACACTGAGCTGGACCTCTACAAATCACTTATATCAAACATAGACTATGGTTGTGAGGCCTTTCACTCAGCATCAAATACTGTCTTGAGCCGCCTCGACAGAATAGAATACAATGCCCTAATGCTAGCCATAGGCGCAGCAACAGGCACCTCACTAGAAGCACTACAAGTGGAAGCGGGAGAACTCCCCTTTAAACTAAGAAGAGAGAAGCCAATATTATCGTTCTGGGGACTTTTGTTCTTTGGTTAAAAAAATATGGCACGACGAAAACGCTCGAGATGAAGCCCTAGCTTGGGAAAATCCCTGACTTAAGCCATCTTGGATATTAGTATGTGAACTCATCCGAAGTCACAACTGTTATGACATTCAGCCCCCAGAAAGTCACTGCAAAGGGTTACACCCTCCCAGAACTTTAAAAAAAACCGAAGTTGACACTGCTTTAACATAAGAAGTCACTAAAAAAGAAAACCCAACCCTACTACGATCAGTAGCTATGACTAAAATTCAAACTACCTGGGACAGCTGGGCCAATATATACACCGATGGATCCAAGAATCCTATCAACATCAGTGCTGGTTACAGAATCCATATCCACAGCTCCAAACCCCAAGCACATTCAGTTTGCCTGCCTGATGGTCAGTCAGTATTCACTGCGGAATTGGAGGCAATTCATCATGCACTCAAACTCATACAGGAACTTTTGGAAGCAAGGGCAGTCGTTCTATCAGACTCGCTAAGTGCACTTCAAGCCATCAGCGGCAGGAACTCAAACTCCAGGCCAAACACAGTCAACAATATTCTATTCGAATATACAAAACTATCGGACCAAGGGCAACAGGTGGAGCTGTGTTGGATCCCTTCTCACCTAGGTATTCATGGAGATGAAACAGTAGACTCACTGGCGAAGCTAGATACAAAGACAAAGCGGAGATACAGCTGATTCCCTATTGGTATACAGGTAGATATAATACTGGTCTATAGATGTAAATACATTTGATGTTACATCTGTGAGTTTAAAGTTGATTTTGACAGCCCGGGCCAAGTCGGACCCAACACAGACAAAACACTTCTGATAGAGACTATGTTGAGGATGTTGACAATGTGGAGTGAACAGGGCTTCACTTTGAGCAACTTTTTTTCTTTAAATACCGCAATATGAGACACTTAAGTGGTATAGAGGTAGATCTAATACTCGGCTACATAGTAAAGTATGTTTAGTAACTTTAGAAGTGCTAGGACAGTTATTAACACGTGTCGTGTCAGCCCTATGACATTCGCGAATATCCACTTCCAGAAAACATCCTGTGTTGGTTTAACATGAATTAGTAAAGGTTTATTAGGGATGGCCAACACGTTAATTAATGAAAGAAGAGTAGTCCAAACACTGTCATTTCCTGCCCAGGACTTCACACCCCTACACTAAGGTCGGTGAGAAACCTTCTCATGAAAGAAAACACACTGCAAACAACTAGAAACCCCAGAACACGCACTCATCCACTGGACACACTACCTAACACATCGAACCGCATTACAAACCACCCTCAATCTAAAAAAGCCTCTCACTCTAGAAGCAATACTAAACCACAAAATAAACTAGAAAACTTCAAGGCCTTAGGCGTATTCTTAATCAAAACGGAACTAATAAAACGCATTTAAAAACAAAATGATCTACCAAATCAAAATCACATAAACAAACAAACATCCACTATACCCAGCTCCCTTAGGTCTCCTCCCCAACCCCATCGGCATCTATTCCAAATCTCAAAATGCCCAAATTCTATATAAGCAACCTGAAATACGCATCAGTCAGAAAGCGCACGTTAAATCTCCAAAGTAAGTAAGTAAGTAAGTAAGTAAGTAAGTAAGTAAGTAAGTAAGTAAGTAAGACACTGACTTTTCTACGAGAACTCTGGGTATGCAGTCATAATTATCAGTTGAAGATGCATTTTGATTCAAACTCAATTGAAGAGTTAAACTATACGTTTGTGGACATTTGAGATCTGCCTAGATATGCACGTTTCGTTTTATTATTCTGCAATCCATTTTTAGTATTACCCGCTGGTCCGGCCCGGCCCGACTTTTCTTGGTCCGACTTTTAGGCAATCCCCAAATTAAGGGTCGTCGTGTAACCTTTTTGTTAAAGCTTGGTCTCGTCCCACCGAAGACCAGGGTTGATGTGGATATATATACATAGACCAGGTACGTCTCGAAGGTGTGGAAACATGACACCTGTATGGTCCAGCAGGTTTAAGATGAAGGCTTTATGATGAGGAAGAGACAGCCACTCGTGTGTGGCCCCCAGAGTGTCAGCCTCTTCTTTGATCATCACATTATATGCAACAATCAACATCAGAAGTTTTCTTGTGTTTGTTATGGAGCAAGATGTTACGCGATTTTCGTTTGTACTTGAAGATAGAAAGAAAAATGATTTACGACTTCATTTGTCGACATGGGGAGCACATAGCCTTGGTGTCAAACAATTCTGTGATTAAATAATAATGTGATTTTATCTCAACTATATATCATACGTCCCGGATGTAGTTTATGAGATTTACTCCAACAATCACGCTTACTCAGTGTGACCCAGGTGAGCACTATGTATAGAACACAGTTGTCTGTTGGTGGATGAGTGAGTATGTTTTTACGCTGTTTTTACCCATATTCAGGGCAGAGTGCTTGTTGGTGAATGGGTTGACTGCGTGTAACTGCTTGGTATTACACACCGTAAACCAGACAAAATTGAAGACTTCACACATGTGATGTTAACCACGTGTCTTAAACGGGTAGTACCGTCAGAGAGGGCGACTACTAGAGAGCGCCTATTAGATGACGCCTATTAGAGGGTGCCTATTAGAGAGCGCCAATTAGAGGGTGCCTATTAGAGGGCGCCAATAAGAGGGCACCTATTAGAGGGTGCCTTTCAGAGAGCGCCAATTAGAGGGCGCCTATTAAATGGCGCCAATTAGAGGGCGCCTACTACAGAGCGACTATTAGATGGCGCCTATTAGAGGGTGCCTATTAGAGAGCGCCAATAAGAGGGCGCCTGTAAGAATGTGCCTATTAGAGAGCGCCAATTAGAGGGTGCCTGTTAGAGAGCGCCTATTAGAGGCGACTACTAGAGAGCGCCTATTAGAGAGCGCCAATTAGAGGGCGCCTATTAGAGGGCGCCTATTAGAGAGCGCAAATTTGAGGGCGCCTATTATATGGCGCCTATTAGAGGGCGCCTATTAGAGAGCGCCAATTAGAGGGTGCCTCTTAGAGAGCGTCAATTAGAGGGCGCCTATTGGGAGGGCGCCTATTAGAGAGCGCCAATTAGAGGGCGCCTTTTAGAGAGCGCAAATTTGAGGGCGCCTATAAGAGGGCGCCTATTAGAGGGCGCCTCTTAGAGAGCGCAAATTTGAGGGCGCCTATTAGATTGCGCCTATTAAAGGGCGCCTATAAGAGGGTGCCTATTAGAGGGCGCCTACTAGAGAGCGCCTATTAGAGAGCGCCAATTAGAGGGCGCCTATTAGATTGCGCCTATTAGAGGGCGCCTATTAAAGGGCGCCTATTAGAGGATGCCTATTACTATTAGATGGTGCCTATTAGAGGGCGCCTATTAGAGATCGCCTATTAGAAAGCGCCTATTAGAGGGCGCCTATTAGAGGGCGCCTATTAGAGGATGCCTATTACTATTAGATGGTGCCTATTAGAGATCGCCTATTAGAAAGCGCCTATTAGAGGACGCCTATTGGAGGGCGCCTATTAGAGCGTATCTATTAGAGGGTGCCTATTAGAGGATGCATATTAGAGGACGCCTATTGGAGGGCGCCTATTAGAGCGTATCTATTAGAGGGTGCCTATTAGAGGATGCATATTAGAGGGTGCCTATTAGAGGGTATCTATTAGAGGACGCCTATTAGAGGGTATCTATTAGAGGGCGCCCATTAGAGGGAGCCTATTAGAGGATGCATATTAGAGGGCACCTATTGAAGGGTGCCTATTAGAGGGTGCCTATTAGAGGGCGCCTATTAGAGGGTGCCTATTAGAGGATGCCTATTATGGATGCCTATTAGAGGGTGCATATTAGAGGGTGTCTATTAGAGGACGCCTATTAGAGGGTAGCTATTAGAGGGTGTCTAATAGAGGGTATCTATTAGAGGACGCCTATTAGAGGGTGTCTATTAGAGGGAGCCTCTTAGAGGGCGCCTATTAGAGGGTGCCTATTAGAGGATTCATATTAGAGGGCGCCTAATAGAGAGCGCCTATTAGAGGGCGTCCATAAGAGGGTGTCTATAAGAGGATGCCTATAAGAGGGCGCCTATTAGAGTGTGCCTATTAGAGGGTGTCTATTAGAGGGTGTCTATTAGAGGGTATCTATTAGAGGGTGTATATTAGAGGGTATCTATTAGAGGACGCCTATTAGAGGGTATCTATTAGAGGGTGTCTATTAGAGGGTATATATTAGAGGACGCCTATTAGAGGGTGTCTATTAGAGGGCGCTTATAAGAGTGCGCCTATTAGAGGGTGCCTATTAGAGGGTGTCTATTAGAGGGCGCCTATTACAGGGCGCCAATTAGAGGGTGTCTATTAGAGGACGCCAGCTAGAGGACGACTATTAGATGATGCCATGGTGTCGTCATGGTGTCGTTATGGTGTCGTCGACAGGCCAGACAATAACAGTAGCATAGTGTGCTGCATGTTTGGAGCAATTACAGGTTATAATTGAGACTACAAGATGGGGGAAGATGGGAAATAAGATGAGCTCTTCCATCAGGACAATGCACAAGTGGACACATCAGTCATTACCTTCACCACCCTCCTCTTCTTCTGGTCTGGCTTCATCAGACATGCATCTGTTCCCAAACACGAAGAAAGCTCTAGCCGGAATCCATGTTGACTCGAATGATGACGCCATAGCAGCTGTGAAGATCTTTGAGGACAGTCAAGAGAAGGACTTCTACGAAACTTGGATAAACTCGGTTCCAAGTCTTTCCAGGTGAGACTCAGAACTTACCAGTAACCCCTTGTATATAATAATGTTTCCTCTTCAAGTTACATCAGTGGTAATAAATAAAATATTACACTCGCTTCAATTTGATATCAAGGTAATGTTCGAATGAAAAAAATAACGTTTCGGTAAATCTTCGGCAAGCTGAACATGATGTCACTCAGGACATAAACTTGATATTAGATTGAGGCTCGTGTAACATCCCTTAAATATGAATGCTGAAGACAGATTTACATAAACAGCTTTATTTCAGTTTATCAGGGTACTGAGAACATGTAAGGGAAAAGTTGGACGCCAAAGTGACAGCCACGTGGACAAAGAAGAATCCAGGCGTCCGTCATCGCCTGCAGTATCACTTGCCCAGGCCGTTGTTGCCAAACAACCCGTGCGGGAGGCGACCTGGGCCGGCGTTGCGTCTGTCGGTGCCGGTGTGTATGGGAGGCAAGGCCACGCCGCGAAAACCCACAGATCGCTCAGGGCGCCGTCCATCGACAAGAGGGGCTGAAATATATCATGAGACATAAGCGTAAATCTTGGAACGTGTGTAAAATATGTGAAAACGTTTGCTAATCAAGCGAGGAACATCTTGGCACCGCCAGCGAGACGACGTTCTGCCAATCGATCAACTTGTCGGAACATTGCCATGCAACCATGCAAGTCTGTGCACTATAAAAAAAACGTAAATGCAGCAGAGGGGTTCGAGTGGTCCTGGCACAGTCAGACTGGCAAGGCTCATTATCACTCTCCCATCTACAAGCAGCCCAAACAGCGATTGGGAGTTCCAGGAATCGCTGCCAACCTAGTATTTTTCAGAGTTACCCAAATTGAAAGTAGAACCCGGGCAGTCTCCCGAAATGGACTAAAAATTCACGAGGTATCAGAGCGAAATCCACAAATTCTTCCTTAATCTTGAACCAATATATACTGAACAACAAAAGCTCCTGATTTAAGGCAAATTTATGTTTTTTACCAAATCTGAAACAATTTCGGTTGCAACAGATAAAAGAGTCCTGTAAGTGTTCGAATGGTTTAATTTGCCATACTGACTTCAGAAAATGCGTGATTTCATAAAAAAAACATGAACCTGACAAAATCAAAATCAATTTACAAATCAATAGCTTGTGTATCCACATCTTCGTCTCATGGAATGGACCAGGCGTCGCAAAACGTCCTGTGGGATATCTGTCCATACCCGCTGGAGCATGTTTCGAAGTTTCTGGAGTGTCTGTGGAACACGTGGTTGACGCCGAAGGCGCCGATCCATCTCATCCAACATGTGCTCGATTGGTGAGAGATAGGGGGAGCCATGACGACGCAAAAACGGTAGAACAACAGGGCCGATGATCTCGTCGCGGTAGCGCTGTCCATTGAGATTTCTCCCTACCACTATGAAACGGGTCCTCTGTCTTGCTGTTATCCCACCCCATACCATAACGCTGCCGCCACCCAACCGATCTTCTTCCATGACACAATGATTGACGTAACGTTCACTTCGACGTCGGTACACTCGAATCCGTCCATCGCTGTGGCTGAGGTGAAAACGTGACTCGTCAGTGAATAGAACTTGTCCCCGCTGCATGGCCGTCCAGCGTAGATGCTGTCTGCACCACTGTATACGTGCTTGACTGTGGTTTCTGTCAAAATAGGACGTCTCGCGGGTCTTCTGGTGACAATCCCTGCACATCTGAGGCCACGACGTACGGTTTGTGAAGATATTCGTCAAAGGCCACGGATGCTTCTTGCAGTCACTGTTGCTGGCTGGAATCGATATCAGAGGTGTGTTGTTCGAATCCAGTTGTCTTGTCGATTATTGGTTACGCGTGGCCTGCCACTCCGAGGATGGTCTCTGACTGCATTCGTCTGTTGCCAGCGTTGCCATAAACACCAAATAGTGATTTTGTGGACGTTAAATTGTCTTGCAATATCACGTAGACTCGATCCTGCTTCAAGCATACCAATGACTCGCAGATGCTCATTTTTGGACATTTCCGTAATGTTGAATGATTGCGTAATTTTGTTGTTTTTCTGAGTGGTTGTTGTCAGCACGATGCTAAACAATGCATATGAAATCCCGTAAACGCACATGTTTTATACCCATTCTTGTGTAGTGAAATGCACGGGGCTTGCATAAAAGTCAACTTTTGCATGGGATGCATGCTTTTCTGTAGCAGTTGCGAGGTTGTGACTTGATTCCATACATGTACTACAATATTGAAAACCAAACTTTACTTGTTTGAAAAATACACTAAAATATTGGTGTCACGGGAACTTTTGTTGTTGAGTATATTATAGGTTTTGCTGACTCTCTGGTCATTGTGATACTATGGATGGGCTGACACGGTTAACAGCAGGTGCATTCATTGCATAATGCGCACATTATGTTATATGTTTCTGAGGAATAACACTTTTGCTATTACAACTAGTCCTGAGCACGTATCCTGTTTGAGGCCAGTCGACTACATCCAGTCCAGGGAGCAAGTAAGATTGCTATTCTGTTCAAAGTCTCCCCGAAAAGAACCGAGAGAAGTCTTAGAAAAAAGTCTTCAACTGGTTGACACCCAACACATTACCATCCAGCAGTACAGCGCCATCAACAACATGAACGTCACCGTCTTATGATACATGGAACACCACAGCTATTTAAAACATGCCAAGGTTGCGGGATACAATGACAACAGTGACGTTGATAAAAAAGTACTCACTAAACTTCTGTCATGAACAGCTTCCACCTTAACCAAACACCTCCAGAACTGATTGGCTTATATACATATGTACATCTGTACGACCTCACCACTCAAAGATGACGACTAAGAACGAATTTGCCCCACTGCACACACGCACACATATCCCGGGCGTGTCTAGGCATGTGGTACACCGCAATGCCCTCTACCCCCACCAGCCAACCCGCCAACCACACCCCCTAGCTCCTTACAGAAAGTCATATAGTAGCCTGGGTGTGCCGAGAGACGGGACCCCGGCTTTGTCTTTTACTCAGCAATAAAATTATTTGGCGTCAAAATGCATCACTTGCTTTTACGATTGCCTTCAACCTCCCAAGAAGCCGAATGTTAATGCTGTGACGTTAGATGTAGGACAATGTTATCAGGTGTGAGATCAGACTGAGAGATTAAGTACAACTCAACATGTCAGAACAAAGATACACGACCCGCGTCAAGGTAATCCAGATCTTATCGTGCAGTTCAGCTTGTAAACCCACCCCCTAGATTGACTAGCTCGACGTCTGCGTTAGGCAGACGCCCATCTGTCGTCAGGTTGGTCTTTCCACTCCAACCAACCCTGAAGTCAAACCCCAACTTCATACATCATTTCTGAATTATCTACCATGTCATAAAACTAGCCACCACGTCATAACACTATCTATTAAGTTACAACGCTTTCTACCACGTCACAACAGTATCTACCATGTCATAACATTATCTACCACGTAATAACACTATCTACCACGTTATAACATTATCTACCACGTAATAACATTATCTACAAAGTCATAACGCCTCCTACCAAGTCATACCATTATCTACCACGTCATAACCTTATATACTACGTCATAATACTATCTACAAAGTCATAACGCTTTCTATGACACTATCTATTAAGTTATAACGCTTTCTACCACGTCATAACACTATCTACCAAGCCATACCATTATCTACCACGTCATAAGAGTATCTACCAAACCATAATAGTATTCACTATGTCACACCACTATCTACCATGTTATAACAATATCTACCGTATCATAACACTATCTAACACGCCATGACGCTATCTAACAAGTCATAACACTACCTATAATGTCATATAACTAGTCACCACGCCATACCACTATCTACCTTGTCATAACACTATCTGCCACGACTTAACACTATCTACCAAGTCATAACACCATCTGCCACGACTTAACACTATCTACCAAGTCATAAGACTATCTGCCACGACTTAACACTGTCTACCAAGTCATAACACTATCTGCGACGACTTAACACTATCTACCAAGTCATAACACTATCTGCCACGACTTAATACTATGTACCAAGTCTTAACACTATCTATCATAACACCATCTACCCTGTCCAAGTCTCTAAGCCTCTTAATAACACCTTCTTCCCGGTCCAAGCCTCTAAGCCTCGTTGTAACACCATCTACCCTGACCAAGCCTCTAAGCCTCTTTTTAACACCATCTACCCTGTCCAAGCCTCTAAGCCGCTTAATAACACCTTCCCTGTCCAAGCCTCTAAGCTTTGCTATAACACCATCTACCCTGTCCAAGCATGAAAGCCTCAATTATAGATATTACCACTATCCTGCCCGTTAGCACAATTACCAACCTGTCACACACTTCACTCACTCACTCACCCGATGTCGCGGTGTGGGACACAATGAGAGCTAGCACCAGGGGCACCAGTAGGCCAAGCTTCATGCTGGGTCCTGCAATAGTCAGACTGTGTACCTCAGCAGTGAATAGTCATGATTTATGTCATCGATGTGTCAGTGTGTGTGTATCTGTGTGTCAATATGTGTGTGTCAGTGTGCATCTGTGTGTCAGTGTTTGTGTGTTTATGTGCCAATGTGTGTGTATCTGTGTGTCAGTGTGTGTGTGTATGTGTGCCAATATGTGTGTGTCATTGTGTATCTGTGTGTCAGTGTGCGTGTGTATCTGTGTGTCAGTGTGTATCTGTGTGTCAGTGTGTGTGTATCTGTGTGTCAGTGCGTGTGTATATGTGTGTCATTGTGTATCTGTGTGTCTGTGTTTGTGTGTTAATGTGTCAGCGTGTGTGTATCTGTGTCAATATGTGTGTGTCATTGTGTATCTGTGTGTCAGTGTTTGTGTGTTTATGTGTCAGTATGTGTGTATCTGTGTGTCAGTGTGTGTGTATCTCTGTGTCAATATGTGTATGTCAGTGTGTATCTCTGTGTCAATGTGTATCTATGTGTCAGTGTATGTGTGTCAGTGTGTGTATTATTGAGTATTTATGTGTCAGTATGTGTGTGTATGTGTGTCAGTATGTGTGTGTCATTGCGTATCTATGTGTCAGTGTATGTGTGTCAGTGTGTATATTATTTAGTAGTTATATGTCAGTATGTGTGTGCTTGTGTGTCAGTGTGTGTCTCATTTAGTATCTATATGTCAGTGTATGTGTATCTGTGTCACCGTTTGTGTCATTGTGTGTCAGTATGTGAGTGTCACTATGTATCTATGTGTCAGTGTTTGTGTATCTATGTGTCAGTGTTTGTGCCACTGTGTATATATGTGTCAGTGTGTGTGTGCGTGAGTGTTTGTGGATATATGAACCAGTGTGTGTGTGCGTGCGTGCGTGCGTGCGTGCGTGCGTGCGTGCGTGCGTGCGTGCGTGCGTGTGTGTGTGTGTGTGTGTGTGTGTGTGTGTGTGTGCGTGCGCGTGTGTGTTTGTCTATGTTTCAATGTGTGTGTCGTGTATCGTGTTTCTCCTGTATCGATACAAGACGATACACTTGCTGGAATATGTGTCAGTGTATGTGTGTCAGTGTGTATATTATTTTGTACTTATATGTCAGTATGTGTGTGCCTATGTGTCACTGTTTGTGTATCTATGTGTCAGTGTGTGTGTCACTGTGTATTTATGTGTCAGTGCATGTGTGTCGCTGTGTATCTTTGTGACGGTGTGTATGTCAGTCTGTATCTTTGTGACAGTGTGTTTGTGTCACTGTGTATTTATGAGTTAGTGTGTGTGTCGCTGTTCATCTGTGTTACAGTGTGTGTGTCGCTGTGTATCTTTGTGAAACTACTTATCTTTGTGACAGTGTGTGTGTGTCACTGTGTAGTTATGTGTCAGTGTGTGTGTGTCACTGTGTATCTTTGTTACAGTGTGTGTGTATCACTGTGTATCTTTGTGACAGTGTGTGTGTGTCGCTGTGTATCTTTGTGACAGTGTGTGAGTGTGTGACTGTGTATGTCAGTGTATGTGTCACTGTGTATCTATGTGACAGTGTTTGTGTCAGTGTATATCTATATGTCAGTGTATGTGTCAGTGAGTATCTATGTGTCAGGGTGTGTGTCAGTGTATATCTATATGTCACTGCATGTGTCAGTGTGTATCTATGTGTCAGCGTGTGTGTCAGTGTGTATTTATATGTCAGCGTGTGTGTCAGTGTGTATCTATATGGCAGCGTGTGTGTCACTGTGTATCTATGTGTCAGTGTGTGTGTCACTGTGCATCTATATGTCAGTGCAAGTGTCAGTGTTTATCTATATGTCAGTGCATGTGTCAGTGTGTGTCACTGTGTATCTATATGTCAGTGTGTGTCACTGTGCATCTATATGTCAGTGTGTGTGTCAGTGTGTATCTATGTGTCAGTGTATGTGTCACTGTGTATCTAAATGTCAGTGTGTGTCTATGTGTCAGTGTGTATCTATGTGTCAGTGTATGTGTCACTGTGTATCTATGTGTCAGTGTGTGTGTCAGTGTGTATCTATATGTCAGTGTATGTGTCACTGTGTATCTAAATGTCAGTGTGTGTGTCACTGTGCATCGATATTTCAGTGCAAGTGTCAGAGTTTATTTATGTGTCAGTGCATGTGTCAGTGTGTATCGATATGTCACTGCATGTGTCACTGTGTATCTATGTGTCAGCGTGTGTGTCAGTGTGTATTTATATGTCAGCGTGTGTGTCAGTGTGTATCTATATGGCAGCGTGTGTGTCACTGTGTATCTATGTGTCAGTGTGTGTGTCACTGTGCATCTATATGTCAGTGCAAGTGTCAGTGTTTATCTATATGTCAGTGCATGTGTCAGTGTGTGTCACTGTGTATCTATATGTCAGTGTGTGTCACTGTGCATCTATATGTCAGTGTGTGTGTCAGTGTGTATCTATGTGTCAGTGTATGTGTCACTGTGTATCTAAATGTCAGTGTGTGTCTATGTGTCAGTGTGTATCTATGTGTCAGTGTATGTGTCACTGTGTATCTATGTGTCAGTGTGTGTGTCAGTGTGTATCTATATGTCAGTGTATGTGTCACTGTGTATCTAAATGTCAGTGTGTGTGTCACTGTGCATCGATATTTCAGTACAAGTGTCAGAGTTTATTTATGTGTCAGTGCATGTGTCAGTGTGTATCGATATGTCAGTGTATGTGTCACTGTGTATCTATGTGTCAGTGTCACTGTGTCATTGTATGTGTCACTGAGTATCTATATATCAGTGCATGTGTCAGTGTGTATCTATGTGTCAGTGTGTATCTATATGTCAGTGTGTGTGTCGCTGTGTATCAATGTGTCAGTGTGTATCTATGTGTCACTGTGTATCTATATGCCAGTGTATATGTCAGTGTATGTGTCACTGTATATCTGTGTGTCAGCGTGTGTATCACTGTGTATCTATATGTCAGTGTATGTGTCACTGTGTATCTATATGTCAGTGTGTGTGTCACTGTATATCTATATGTCAGTGCCTGTGTCAGTGTGTGTCTATGTGGCAGTGCATATGTCACTGTATATCTATATGTCAGTGTATGTGTCAGTGTGTAGCTATATGTCAGTGCGTGTGTCACTGTGTATCTATGGGTCAATGTGTGTGTGTCACTGTGTATCCATATGTCAGTGTATGTGTCAGTGTGTATCTATATGTCAGTGCATGTGTCAGTGTGTATCTATGTGGCAGTGTGTGTGTCACTGTATATCTATATGTCAGTGTATGTGTCATTGTATGTGTCACTGAGTATCTATATGTCAGTGCATGTGTCAGTGTGTATCTATGTGTCAGTGTGTATCTATATGTCACTGTATGTGTCGCTGTGTAGCTATGTGTCAGTGTGTATCTATGTGTCACTGTGTATATATGTGTCATTGTATGTGTCACTGAGTATCTATATGTCAGTGCATGTGTCAGTGTGTATCTATGTGTCAGTGTGTATCTATATGTCAGTGTATGTGTCGCTGTGTATCTATGTGTCAGTGTGTATCTATGTGTCACTGTGTATCTATATGTCAGTGCGTGTCAGTGTGTATCTATGTGGCAGTGCATATGTCACTGTGTATCTATATGTCAGTGTATGTGTCAGTGTGTAGCTATATGTCAGTGTATGTGTCAATGTGTATCTATGTGTCAGAGTGTGTGTGTCACTGTGTATCTATATGTCAGCGCGTGTGTCAGTGTGTATCTATATGTCAGTGTGTGTGTCACTGTGTATCTATATGTCAGCGCGTGTGTCACTGTGTATCTATATGTCAGCGCGTGTGTCAGTGTGTATCTATATGTCAGTGTATGTGTCACTGTGTATCTATGTGTCAGAGTGTGTGTCACTGTGCATCTATATGTCAGAGTGTGTGTCACTGTGTATCTAAATGTCAGTGTGTGTCACTGTGCATCTATATGTCAGAGTGTGTGTCACTGTGTATCTATATGTCAGTGTGTGTGTCACTGTGTATCTATATGTCAGCGTGTGTGTCACTGTGCATCTATATGTCAGAGTGTGTGTCACTGTGTATCTATATGTCAGCGTGTGTGTCACTGTGCATCTATATGTCAGAGTGTGTGTCACTGTGTATCTATGTGGCAGTGTATGTGGCAGTATGTGTGTCTCTGTGTGTCTGTGTGGCAGTGTGTTTGTCGCTGTGTATCTTTGTGACACTGTGTATCTATATGTCAGTGTGTATGTGTCAGTGTGTATCTATGTGGCAGTGTATGTGTCGCTGTGTGTCTTGGTGGCAGTGTGTGTGTCGCTGTGTGTCTTGGTGGCAGTGTGTGTGTGGCTGTGTGTCTTTGTGGCATCTGTGTCGCTGGCACACGACATGGCTTGTCACCAACATTTTGAAAAAAGGTGAAAAGTTAGTGACCAGAGGCTAAGGTAATCCCTTCCTGTTCCGTAGACGCCTTGTATATCAGTACGTAAAGATCATATGTACAGATTCTGTGTTAGTTATCAGGCAATCTTTTGCCTCAAGCCATACACACATTAAAGTTGTTCATATCTCATCACAACATTTGCTTGCTTCAAGTTGTCACATACCCCACCATTGAGTCAGCATGTGAATCAGCGTCATCAGCTCAGGTAACGAGTACAGGTAATAGGGTACAGGTGATGTGTATATGTAATAGCACAGGTAATGGGTACCGGGGAAAGGGTACATGTGATGGTACAGGTGATTTGGGTACAGGTGATGAGTACAGGTGATGGTAGAGATAATGGGTATAGGTGATGGGGGTACAGGTGATATAGTACAAGTGATCGGGTACAGGTGATGGGTAGAGGTGATGGTAGGGGTAATGGATACAGGTGATGAGTACAGGTGATGGGGGTACAGGTGATGAGTACTGGGGATGGTAGAGATAATGGGTATAGGTGATGGGTTCAGGTGATATAGTACAAGTGATCGGGTACAGGTGATGGGTACAGCTGATTCGGGTACAGGCGGTTGGTACAGGTGATGAGTGTACAGGCGGTTGGTACAGGTGAAGGGGGTACAGGTGATGGGACTACAGATGATGGGGTACAGGTGATGATACAGGTGATGGGGTACAGGTGATGGGGGTACAGGTGATGGGGTACAGGTGATGATACAGGTGATGATACAGGTGATGGGTAGACGTGATATGGGTACATGTGGTGGGTACAGCTAATGGGTACAGGTGATAAAGGTACAGATGATGGAACAGCTAATGGGTACAAGTGATAGAGGTACAGATGATGGTACAGGTAATGGGTACAGGTGATAAAGGTACAGATGATGGTACAGCTAATGGGTACAGGTGATGAGGGTACAGGTAGTGGGTACAGGCGATGAGGGTACAGGTGATGGTACAGCTAATGGATACAGGTGATGGGTACAGGTGATAGGGGTACAGATGATGGTACAGCTAATAGGTACAGTTGATGAGGGAACAGGTAGTGGGTACAGGCGATGAGGGCACAGGTGATGGTACTGGTAATGGGTGCAGGTTATAGAGGTACAGATGATGGTACAGCTAATGGGTACAGGTTATGAGGGTACAGGTAGTGGGTACAGGCGATGGGTACAGGTAGTGGGTCCAGGCAATGGGTACAGGTGATAAAGGTACAGATGATGGTACAGGTAATGGGTACACGTGATGAGGGTACAGGTGATGGTACAGGTGATGGGTACAGGTGATAGAGGTACAGATGATGGTACAGCTAATGGATACAGGTGATGGGTACAGGTGATAGGGGTACAGATGATGGTACAGCTAATAGGTACAGTTGATGAGGGAACAGGTAGTGGGTACAGGCGATGAGGGTACAGGTGATGGTACTGGTAATGGGTGCAGGTGATGGTACTGGTAATGGGTGCAGGTGATGAGGGTAAGGGTAGTGGGTACAGGCGATGGGTACAGGTAGTGGGTACAGGCGATGGGTACAGGTGATAGAGGTATAAATGATGGTACAGCTAATGGGTACAGGTGATGAGGGTAAGGGTAGTGGGTACAGGCGATGGGTACAGGTAGTGGGTACAGGCGATGGGTACAGGTAATGGGTACAGGTGATGAGGGTACAGGTGATGGTACAGGTGATGAGGGTACAGATGATGGTACAGGTGATGGTACAGGTGATGAGGGTACAGATGATGGTACAGGTAATGGGTATAGGTGATAGGGGTACAGCTAATGGGTACAGTTGATGAGGGAACAGGTAGTGGGTACAGGCGATGAGGGTACAGATGATGGTACAGCTAATGGGTACAGGTGATGAGGGTAAGGGTAGTGGGTACAGGCGATGGGTACAGGTAGTGGGTACAGGCGATGGGTACAGGTGATAGAGGTACAAATGATGGTACAGGTAATGGGTTACAGGTGATAGGGGTACAGGTAGTGGGTACAGGCGATGGGTACAGGCGATGAGGGTACAGGCGATGAGGGTACAGGCGATGGGTACAAGTGATAGAGGTACAGATGATGGTACAGGTAATGGGTACTGGTGATAAAGGTACAGATGATGGTACAGCTAATGGGCACAGGTGATAGGGGTACAGCTCATGGGTACAGGCGATGGGTACAGGTGATAGAGGTACAGATGATGGTACAGCTAATGGGTACAGGTGATGGGGGTACAGGTAGTGGGTACAGGCGATGAGGGTACAGGTGATGGTACAGGTAAAAGGTACAGGTGATAGAGGTACAGATGATTGTACAGGTAATGGGTACAGGTGATAGGGGTACAGGTGATGGTACAGGCGATGGGTGCAGGTGATAGAGGTACAGATGATGGTACAGGTAATGAGTCCAGGTGATAGGTTTACAGGTGATTGGTACAAGTGATGAGTACAGGCGATAGGGGCAGAGGTGATGGGTACAGGTGATAGGACTAGAAGTGTTCAGTACAGGTACAGGTAAATATAATCAGTAGTATAAGTTGTGGTCCCCGTAAGGAACAACACGTGCCTCCAATACAGGTAAATATAATCAGTAGTATATTATGTGTGTGTATATAACTGTAGATGGTGTTTGTAGCATCTAAATATTACTCAACTATGAAACATGTCACTGTACTTGTCAGAATGTATATAGTGGTTGCTGGTGTATAACATCTGCATATTTCTGTAGTATGAAACATGTCAGTATATATATTGTGATTGATGGTGTCTATCATCTAGATATTCCTGTAGTATTCGGTGTATTTGTTTGTTTATATATAGATTGATGGTGAATAACATCTAAATATTCCTGTAGTATGCAATATGTCAGTGAATATATATAGTGTTTGATGGTGTATAACATCTAGACATATTACTGTAGTATGACGACATTTCAGTATATATGCTCAACAACAAAAGTTCTTGTGACACCAATATTTCAGTGTATTTTTCAAACAAGTAAAGTTTGGTTTTCTATATTGTAGTACATGTATGGAATCAAGTCACAACCTCGCAACTGCTACAGAAAAGCATGCAGTCCATGCAAAAGTTGACTTTTATGCAAGCCCCGTGCATTTCACTACCCAAGAATGGGTATATAAACATGTGCGTTAACGAAATTCCATATGCATCGTGCTGACAACAACCACTCAGAAAAACAACAAAATTACGCAATTATTCAACATTACGAAATGCCATGCATGTCCGAAAATAATAATTGGTATGCTTGAAGCAGGATCGAGTCAACGTGATGTTGCAAGACAATTCAACGTCCACAGAAACACCATTTGGTGTTTATGGCAACGCTGGCAACAGACGAATGCAGTCAGAGACCATCCTCGGAGGTGCAGGCCACGCGTAACCAATAATCGACAAGACAACTGGATTCGAACAAGACACCTACGAAATCGATTCCAGCCAGCAACAGTGACTGCAAGAAGCATCCCTGGCCTTCGACGAATATCTTCACAAACCGTACGTCATCGCCTCAGATGTGCAGGGATTGTCACCAGAAGACCCGCGAGACGTCCCATTTTGACAGGAAACTACAGTCAAGCACGTCTACAGTGGTGCAGACAGCGTCTACGCTGGACGGCCATGCAATGGGGACAAGTTCTATTCACTAACGAGTCTCGTTTTCACCTCAGCCACAGCGATGGACGGATTCGAGTGTACCGACGTCGAGGTGAACGTTACGTCAATCATTGTGTCATGGAAGAAGATCGGTTGGGTGGCGGCAGCGTTATGGTATGGGGTGGGATTTCAGCAAGACAGAGGACCCGTTTGATGGTGGTAAAGGGAAATCTCAATGGACAGCGCTACCACGCCGAGATCATCTACCGTTTTTGCGTCGTCATGGCCCAGGCATTACCGTTCAACGCCTGACAACGCCCGGCCTCATATTGCTCGACTTGTTCAGGATTCTTGTCAACATAACAACGTAAATGTCATCCCCTAGCCGGCTCCCTCCAATCGAGCACTAATCTCACCAATAGAGCACATGTGAGATGAGATGGATCGGCGCCTTCGACGTCAACCACGTGTTCCACAGACTCTCCAGGAACTTCGAAACATGCTCCAGCAGATCTGGACAGACATCCCACAGGACTTTGTGCGACGCCTGGTCCATTCCATGAGACAAAGATGTGTTGCTTGCATCGCAACCACACGCTATTGATTTGTAAATTGACATTTGGGCATGTTCATGATTTTTATGAAATCACGCATTTTATTAATCAGTATGGCAAATTAAACCATTTGAATACTTACATGAGTCTTTAATCTGTTGCAAACCGAAATTGTTTCAGATTTGGTAAAAAACATAACTTTGCATTAAATCTACTTCAATGTCTCAGGAACTTTTGTTGTTCAGTACATATAGTCGTTGATGGTGTATGGCATCTACATATTCCTGTAGTATGTCACTGTGCCTGTCAGTATGTACAAAGTGACTGATGATGTATATCATCTATATATCCCTGTCTGTCACTGTACTTGTCAGTATGTATATAGTGACTGATGATGTATATCATCTAGATATCCCTGTCTGTCACTGTACTTGTCAGTATGTACAGAGTGACTGATGATGTATAGCATCTATATATCCCTGTCTGTCACTGTACTTGTCAGTATGTACAGAGTGACTGATGATGTATATCATCTATATATCCCTGTCTGTCACTGTACTTGTCAGTATGTACAGAGTGACTGATGGTGTATATCATCTAGATATCCCTGTCTGTCACTGTACTTGTCAGTATGTACAGAGTGACTGATGATGTATATCATCTAGATATCCCTGTATGTCACTGTACTTGTCAGTATGTACAGAGTGACTGATGGTGTATATCATCTAGATATCCCTGTCTGTCACTGTACTTGTCAGTATGTACAGAGTGACTGATGGTGTATATCATCTAGATATCCCTGTATGTCACTGTGCTTGTCAGTATGTACAGAGTGACTGATGATGTATATCATCTATATATCCCTGTCTGTCACTGTACTTGTCAGTATGTACGGAGTGACTGATGATGTATATCATCTAGATATCCCTGTCTGTCACTGTGCTTGTCAGTATATATATTGTGGTTGATGGTGTATAACATCGAGATATTTCTGTAATATGAAACATGCCAGTATATATACAGTCGTTGATGGTGTATGACTTCTACATATTCCTGTAGTATGTGCTTGTCAGTATGTACAGAGTGACTGATCTTGTATACCATCTAGATATCCCTGTCTGTCACTGTACTTGTCAGTATGTATATAGTGACTGATGGTGTATAACATCGAGATATTTCTGTTGATCAAACATGCCAGTATATATATTGTGGTTGATGGTGTATGACATCGAGATATTCCTGTAATATGAAACATGTCACTGTACTTGTCAGTGTGTATATAGTGGTTGATGGTGTATAACATCTAGATATTTCTGTAGTATGAAACATGTCACTGTACTTGACAGTATGTATATAGCGGTTGATGGTGTATAACATCGACATATGCCTGTGGTATGTCGCTGTACTCGCCAATATATATATGATGGGTGATGGTGTTTAACATCTTGATGTTCCTGTAGTATAAAACATGTCACTGTACTTGTCAGTATGTATATAGTGGTTGATGGTGATTAACATCTAGATAATCCTGTAGTATGAAACATGTCACTGTACTTGTCAGTATGTATATAGTGGTTGATGGTGATTAACATCTAGATATTCCTGTAGTATGAAACACGTCACTGTACTTGTCAGTATGTATATAGTGGTTGATGGTGATTAACATCTAGATATTCCTGTAGTATGAAACATGTCACTGTACTTGTTAGTATGTATATAGTGGTTGATGGTGATTAACATCTAGATATTCCTGTAGTATGAAACATGTCACTGTACTTGTCAGTATGTATATAGTGGTTGATGGTGTATAACATCTAGATATTCCTGTAGTATGAAACATGTCACAGTCCCTGTCAGTATATATGTAATGATTGATGGTATATAACATCTAGATATTCCTGTAATATGAAACATGTCACTGTACTTGTCAGTATGTATATAGTGGTTGATGGTGTATAATATCTAGATATTCCTGTAGTATGAAACATGTCACTGTACTTGTCAGTATATATATAGCGGTTGATGGTGTATAACATCTAGATATTCCTGTAGTATGAAACATGTCACAGTACCTGTCAGTATATATGTAATGATTGATGGTATATAACGTCTAGGTATTCCTGTAGTATGAAACATGTCACTGTACTTTTCAGCATATATGCAGTGATTGATGGTGTATAACACCTAGATATTTCTGCAGTATGAAACATGTCACTGTACTTGTCAGCATATATGCAGTGATTGATGGCGTACAATATCTGGATATTCCTGTAGTATGAAACATGTCACTGTACTTGAGATGAGATTGATATTACGTAACATGAAATAGAAAAATTAAAGTCTGCTAAATCTTGATGTGATTGATCGTAAGTAACACATAAGTAGGTTGAAAGTAGAACACATCTAAGCGTTGTTGATCGTATATAAAATATAAACGGATATTAAATCTGAATGAAGCTTATAAGTATTCAATTAGGTGTATTAATCACTGGTGTTGTATACCATGAAACAAATATGTTTTTTTATATATCCAAGGCTGTATATACTATTGGAAATATAGTGCTATTCTTTTGTTTTATTAAAATGTGAAATCCTTCAGTTAATATTAAATCATATTGACATACCTGTATTCGGAATCAAAATATATGAGAAATGAAGGTTGTTTATTCCCTTCGTCAAGATGTCTGGAGGGTTGTGACTTCCACCGCCGCAGTATATAATCTGATAAAGTCCAATGCCGTTTACTAATAAAGCACGTCACGTGACGTCGATGTGACTAATGAGAGGCAGCTAGCTACCCTGTCTGAGTGAGTGACAGACTGGCGGGGCTCGGGAACAACACTCTCACAGCCATCACACACTGCTGCACTCACTTATCCCGGAGAAGTGTTGTGATCGTAATCTGTGGCCAGTCAAGAGTGAGATATGATTAGAACTAAAAGCTGTTTTGTCTCGATCTGAGACTACGTGATATCCCACATATGACACGTGACACAGAGATGGGGAGTTCAACATAATCATAGCCTATCGTCTTTCTACACATTATAACCTGTAGCCTGTATAGGCGGTAAACTATTTCAACAAGCGTTACATTCATCTACTGAAGTTACATTCACCCCCAGGCGATACATTCACCAACAAACGTTACATTCACACACAGGCGATATATACTTTGATTATATTGAAAACATAAATTGTCCCAAATTAAAATGCTTGAAAAACATAATAATGTTTCAGATACAAAGAAAGTATACCAAGAGTTTGAGAGACTATGAAAGAAAAACGGAAGCATGTAGAAACTCAATATGCCATTAGAGTCGTGTTTTAACGTAATGTGTAAAACTGCTCATGTCATTCAAACGAAACCTATACGACTGACTGACACACACAGACGCATAGAGGCAAGTTTCACAATACCACCGCCACAACACTTGTTCAACATGGCTTTACAATCTCTGATAGAACATTCAAAACCAACTTGATACCGACCATATCCACCGTGTACATTAATGCACGCTTGAACAGGACGTCGCACCGATTACGTTTGGGGTAATCCGCTGCGATTCCAGAAGGAGAGATTGTTCCAATTCATGAGGCTGACTTGAACCGCGGGTCGTTTTCTGATCTGTAGGTCAAGGTGATTACTTGCATGTTCAGTGGGGTTCATGTCAGGGGAACATGTCAGCCAGGGTAAAACGTGAGTGTTCAGTGGGGTTCATGTCAGGGGAACATGTCAGCCAGGGTAAAACGTGAGTGTTCAGTGGGGTTCATGTCAGGGGAACATGTCAGCCAGGGTAAAACGTGAGTGTTCAGTGGGGTTCATGTCAGGGGAACATGTCAGCCAGGTTAAAACGTGGGTGTTCAGTGGGGTTCATGTCAGGGGAACATGTCAGCCAGGGTAAAACGTGAGTGTTCAGTGGGGTTCATGTCAGGGGAACATGTCAGCCAGGGTAAAACGTGAGTGTTCAGTGGGGTTCATGTCAGGGGGACATGTCAGCCAGGGTAAAACGTGAGTGTTCAGTGGGGTTCATGTCAGGGGAACATGTCAGCCAGGGTAAAACGTGAGTGTTCAGTGGGGTTCATGTCAGGGGAACATGTCAGCCAGGGTAAAACGTGAGTGTTCAGTGGGGTTCATGTCAGGGGGACATGTCAGCCAGGGTAAAACGTGAGTGTTCAGTGGGGTTCATGTCAGGGGAACATGTCAGCCAGGGTAAAACGTGAGTGTTCAGTGGGGTTCATGTCAGGGGAACATGTCAGCCAGGTTAAAACGTGAGTGTTCAGTGGGGTTCATGTCAGGGGAACATGTCAGCCAGGGTAAAACGTGAGTGTTCAGTGGGGTTCATGTCCGGGGAACATGTCAGCCAGGGTAAAACGTGAGTGTTCAGTGGGGTTCATGTCAGGGGGACATGTCAGCCAGGGTAAAACGTGAGTGTTCAGTGGGGTTCATGTCAGGGGAACATGTCAGCCAGGGTAAAATGTGGGTGTTCAGTGGGGTTCATGTCAGGGGGACATGTCAGCCAGGGTAAAACGTGAGTGTTCAGTGGGGTTCATGTCAGGGGAACATGTCAGCCAGGGTAACACGTAAGTGTTCAGTGGGGTTCATGTCAGGGGAACATGTCAGCCAGGGTAAAACGTGAGTGTTCAGTGGGGTTCATGTCAGGGAAACATGTCAGCCAGGGTAAAACGTGGGTGTTCAGTGGGGTTCATGTCAGGGGAACATGTCAGCCAGGGTAACACGTAAGTGTTCGTGTGGTTCAAAATGTCCTGTGTGGACCTTGCCTTATTCACCTGCTGAAAGAGTAAGCATATACTCCGAAACGTTCTGTTCCTCATGATAAAGAAGTTGACATCCATAAATTGTCTTCCCTGTTGGTATCACTTCTAAATGCCTTTCAACGACTTGAGTTATCTTGTTGTGATGTTATTAACAAGCAGATTGAGGCGGATGAGGAACAAAGCTGAAATTCTATTATCAAACTCTATGATAATGTAGCTGTTCAGTTCAAAAGTGCATATAAAAATAACCAATCACCTTTAACCTCAGTGGATCCACCTTGGTGAGACCATGACTTAGAGTGAGTGAGTGAGTATAGTTTTACGCCGCTTTTAGCAATATTCCAGCAATATCACGGCGGGGGGCACCAGAAATGGGCTTCACACATTGTACCCATGTCGGGAATCGAACCCGGGTCTTCGGCATGACGAGCTAACGCTTTAACCACTAGGCTACCCGACCGCCCCCCATGACTTAGAAGTAATTAAGCAATGAGAATATGAATCTCCGAGAGCTCTGAGGACTTTCAGGAAGAATATTACCACTAAGAAGTTTAAAAAAACTATCAGATAGAAAAAAGGATGAATACTTCCAAACTGAAAGGATAAATGATTCAAGGAATGATTCAAAATCATTTGGAGAAGTATTACAATCATACAGCGATTATTCTACAGTCTCTCCAGGCGTATCAGTGGAGAAATGGTGTGACCATTTGAAAACCTGTTGAATAGTGATCCTAAATACGATTACTCTCATGAGATATGGGGTGATAGAGATTATGATGCAGACAATAATGACTACATGGGTGAATTTAAATTCACATTGGAAGAAGTGTGTTCCAGTTTAAGAAATATTAAAGCGGCAAATCATTAGGTTCAGATGGATGAGCAAGTGAATTATTTCAATCAATGAACTGTATAGCTCCTTTATTAACGAAGCTGTTTAATACTGTATGCCAGTGGCATATTCCATGAGAGCAGAAGAAGAAACATTATGTGTCTTATACATAAATCTGGCTGTAAGCTTGGCCCAAACAATTTTAGAGGAATATCATTGATCAACTCTTACTTCCTACTTCAGTTGTAAATAATAGACTGCAACATTGGTGTGATAATAACTATATAATAACAGAATCACAAGCTGGATTTAGACAAAATTATTCCACCAATGGACATATATTTACATTGCAAGCTATGATCAACAAATATTTATCAAAGAAAAATAAAGGTTTTACTGTCTCTTTAGTGACTTCTCCAAAGCTTTTGACTGCATGAATAATGAAATATAGTTTGAAAGTCTCTTAAAACTTGGTGCTAAGGGTAAATTCTTCAAGTTTGTATTAAACATGATTACATCACTGTGTGCTTGTGTTAGAACTGACTCTGGATTATCACCATACTTCGGTTGTAACATTGACACCCGCAACGAGTCCCCACATCTTCATAACTTTCAACAATCAGCTTGCTAAAAGGTTGTTGGAGGAAGGTGGGGGAGGTGTTTTTAAATGCCCGCATATGTCTGATGTGTTTTCATTATTATTTGCTGAGACCGCCTCTGTTGTCTGGTGGTAGAGCGTCTGCCCGGAGAGTGGAAGGTCCGGGTTTCGATCTCCGGCCGCGTCATACCAAAAGACGTTTAAAGATGGTACTTGTTGTTACCCTGTCTGGCGCTCGACATTAAGGGGCTAAAACAAGGACTGGTCACCTCACCTATTATTTGTTGATGTTTCATCTGTATCTTTACTGCTTTACAGCTTCAAAAGAAAAATATGTCCTGGAACGTTTTTGTTCAAAACCGGAATGAAAGTAAATCTCAACAAAACTAGAATGATAGTATCTAGAAATAGAGGTCCCCTCCACAGAAATGAAAAAAAGGCTTCTAAATGGAGAAGAAATAGAAGTTGTCAACATGTGTAGATATCTTGGTATTGTTTTTTCACCCAAATTGTCATTGACAAAGGCTCAAACATGTTTAGCAGCACAAGCCAGAAAAGCAGTATTCTCAATTAACAACTATAAGAAACATTTTGGATATCTTTGATCTTAACATTTTGATGCTATGATCACACCTATTCTGTGCTATGGATCTGAGATATGGGGAAGCGCTTACTGTAACATCATCGAGAGGGTGCACACGAGATTCTGTAAATTATTTCTGAAAGTAAACAAGTATACTAATAACAATAAGGTCCTGGGAGGGTGTGTCAGGGTCTCCAAGCACTATCATTATGCATACAGAGAGGTGAAGCACTGGTGCAGACTGGTCCAGGAACCACAGCATAGACGTCCCCAGCAAGCATATAAAATAATTAAAACTCTTGATAATGATGGTAAAAATACTTGGACATAACCTATAAGAAGTATTTTGCTAGGATATGGTTTTGAATTTATTTGACCGTCTCATGATATAGGTCGCATCTCATCATTTAAGGTACTTTTCGAACAAAGATTTTATTATCGCTTCTTTCAACATTGTCTCACTCCTTGACGCTTCTAGTAAATGTAATTATTATTCTCAGTTTAAATCTTTACTACATGTTAAGACCTAACTGGCCATGGTGATCTTCTCTCTTATCAAAGGAACATACTAACCATGTTTCAGTGTCATAACTTCAGACTTGCTGTTGAGTGCGGCAGTCAAACAAAGACTCCGTATACCAAACGTGTCTGTTTAGTCTCCCATGCTGGAGGCTTTGATTATGTGGAACCACATGTATTGTTGATGTGTGACAACTATTCCCAACCGAGAGAAGGGTATTTCGCTAATAATCTCATATTCCTACAATACACCTTCGTAAACTTGTCTACCGACAATATCCATATTTTTCGAGGTTTGATTACATTCCTTTGTCAAAAAGTACAAAAAATAGAAGAGAATCACCTCTCCACATAACATACAAGTGTACAGCCGTTTATTCAGCATGTTCATTAACCTTTTCCCCATCTTGTTTGTATCATGCATGTTGTTGTTGGGTTGTTTGTTTGTTTGTTTGTTTCTCGCCGCACTCCAGCTCCATATTCCAGCTAGATGACGGCGGTCTGTAAATAATCGAGTCTGGACCAGACAATCCAGTGATTATTACCATGAGCATCGATCCACGCAATTGGGATCGATGACATGCATGAACCAAGTCAGCGAGCCTGACCCCCCGATCCCGTTAGTAGCCTCTTTCGACAAGCATAGTCGCCTTTTACGCTTGATCATCAGAAGTATTAGCAGGGCGGGGTTGTAGCCTTGTGGTTAAATTGTTCGCTCGTCACGGCTTCGTATCCCCACATGGGTACAATGTGTAAAGCCCATTTATGATGTCCCACCAACCTGATACATAGGACTACCCCCACCGCGATTGTTGGGAATAAACCAGACAATCGCAGGTTCATTTGCCTTTTTACATTGATAACTTAAGTGGTCACTTACATTTCAGTGAAAGTCAGCTTTCATAGGTTTTGAGGGATACTGGTAAAATCCTCAGTTGAGTTCACCACTGACTACTATGGGCGTTTTGGGCAGTGACTTTTAATCCCCTGCAGTGGCACAGTGAGGATAAGCACATGTGAATAAAAAAATGTCTGTTTGTCTGCCTGTGTCCTTGGAGACCAGCATAGCCAACTGGAGACCTTACCTGACCTAGAGACCAGCATAGGTAACTGGAGACCTACCCTGACCAGGAAACCAGTGGAAGTAACTGGGGACCTAACCTGACCTGGAGACCAGCATAGGTAACTGGGGACCTACCCTGACCAGGGGACCAGTGGAGGTAACTGGGGACCTAATCTGACCCGGAGACCAGCATAGGTAACTGGGGACCTAACCCTTGGAGACCAGCATAGATAACTGGGGATCTCACCTGACCTGGAGACCAGCACAGGTAACAAGGGACCTAACCTGACCTGGAGACCAGCATAGGTAACTGGGGACCTACCCTGACCTGGACCCCAGCACAGGTAACTTGGGACCTAATCTAACCCCGAGACCATCATAGGTAACTGGGGACCTACCCTGACCAGGAGACCAGTGGAAGTAACTGGGGACCTAACCGGACCCGGAGACCAGCATACATGTAGGTAACTGGGGATATAACCGGACCTGGAGACCAGTAGAGGTAACTGGGGACCTATTCTAATCCGGAATCCCCATGGCATTAGTGACGAGTGAGCGATTGTTGTCAGGTGCCATTCATATGACATTCATGTGACTGGACAATCATCCATAGGAAAGCCATTTATTGTAAAACGTCACAATAAAACTCATCTAAAGTTGTATACAAAACGAAGTTATTGTACAACATGAATTATGAATTGTAAAAAGTCGGTTGTCTCAGTACAGTAGTTTGCTGTTTCAATCTCAAATTACATTGTTAAGAAAACCTTATCACATAATATATATCTTTACATAAGGTGTTCAATCATCTGGGGACTGAGTAATACAGAAAGGGGATTTCAATCTAAGACACTTTCCGTTAAAAAATGAAAATATGTTTTCTAAAGCAAGGAAATAAAACAGCATTCATTACCGAGATTAAAGTCATTTGACATGTGTAAACCTGATGTAGTCATTTATAGTAACACAATACTGTATTTGATGCAGACGTTCTGCCTTGGAATTTCTTTAAGGCTGAATAGTGTATTGCGTGATTTTAAACCATACATATAGATGTATATGACGTAATGGAAACCAAACAAATCACTCATGTTTGCAGCGCAAAAGGTTCCGCTTTTATTTTATTATTGTGCCTCATCCGTTTTACTGAAAATCTGGGTATAGGGACTGCCTACACTTCATCGTAAAGGCAATACATACATATAAAAATGGTCCCTTTCTTTGGTGTTTAAAGGTCCTCACTGGGCCCTGTGCATACAAGACCTGCAACCTAAATTCCCGATGTTTGGATACCAGATCTGGAAAAGCTGTCTGTTTAGACGGAAAGTGCCATGTGTTCAACTGCTTTCTGGAGGTTGTTTTTATCTTTTCACATTTAACTTTTTCGGTATTTCTTATACTTAAAACACACAGTTATATGCATATACCTAAAAGTTGATTCCATCCTATGTCTACAAATGCATTCACTGAACTATGTACGTCTTGTCGAATGCCTGCCAGAAAACATTTTTGTCAGTCTGATAGAATAATACTTTTCTAATTGAATTATTGGAATGACCATGCCGTGTCTACTGCTTTATATCTCTTGTTAGATTTGTTTATTCTTAAGTAAAAACGGATCACTTAAGGATTGAAGTTGTATTTGTATCAGCTGATGAACTTCAACAAATACAACTTCAATCCTTATATTGACAAATACATAAATCATAACAAAACAATCCATTAAACATCAGACTTTAATTATTTAAGGCGAACTATATCAACACGGAGAGTCGTGACGTCGTGACGTCATCCGTCCCAAACATTCTATTTGGAGTGACATCCCTCAGTTTTACAATCGGCAGAAATTGGCGTCTAAGGTAATGTCATTCATTTGAAATAGTGAGTGAGTGAGTATGGTTTTACGCCGCTTTTAGCAATATTCCAGCAATATCACGGCCGGGGACACCAGAAATGGGCTTCACACATTGTACCCATGTCGGGAATCGAACCCGGGTCTTCAGCTTGACGAGCGAACGCTTTAACAACTAGGCTACCCGACCGCCCTCATTTGAAATAAAAGTTGCTCCCAGTAAAGTAAGCGTTGGAAAGAAATCCAGACCCGGCTGATGCTGAAAATGGATACATATTAATGCTGAAATTAGATACATATTAACGCTCTATAAACTTTGGGTGTGTGTTTGAGTCATGCCACGGTTGCTGATGACGGGGATAACCGCTTGAGGCGGCGCGGTTGGATTTCCTGAAGCAACACACGACAGTGTGGAGCTCAGTGATTTCTTTTGGTAAGTCGAGCATTCTCTGTTGTAGCTTCGAGTGTATGCTTTATTTCGGTGACCCGACATATACATGATCTGACTGGCTTCAAAGCCTGCATCGTTCATAGCCTGATTTGATGTCGCTGTCAGTTTTCCCTTGTGATTTTAATGTTATTTTTAGACATTGAGGAGCTCCTCTAAAGTAGTTCTGTATGCCTCCGCTCGATTGACAACGGAATCACGTGGCATACTGACGTTCATCGGAAAATGAGTGAGTGATTGAGTGAGTTGGGTTTAACGCCGCTTTTAACATTATTCCAGTTATATCACGGCGTGTCAGCTTAATGTGGGAAGAAAGCCCAAAGTGATGCAGGTCTCAGACGTTTACCACTTCGGTGAAACTCACGAGCACGTATGGTATGGTGCTGACAAACCTAGAAACATAACCGGGGCGAACCGGGATTCGAACCCACAATCATAGGTTTCTGGCGTGCCCAAGGGACGCAACTCTGCACAGCGAATCGCGGCGCCTTAGACGACTGGGCCATCCGTGTCCCCTCGGGAAATGAACGACAGTCAGCCTTGTAGTGTTCACCTAGGCGAAAGAGAAGTAGTATATATCAACGGTTATCACAAAGGCACCGTAGAGATTGATACACTTCGATTCAAGCTTTAGAAATGGGATTAAGGAAGTGTTGTTGTTTTTTCGAGATAGACGCGCGGGGTAGATGAACAGCAATCTGAATCTAATTTGAGGATGTTATCAATTACTAAGCAACCGTATATTTATTCCTATACTTGAACGAATGTATTTAAATCTAATTCACCAGTGAATATTTTCAAGGGCAATAACTTGTCTGTGGCCGGTATTTGTAATGCTTGTTAGCTACATTAAGTTTTCTGTGCAGCATATTTTGTTTCAGTTTCATTTACAGTAAACCACGTTTATAACGAACATGCTTGTAACGAACTGACCGATATAACGAACACAGTTTTTAGTCCCGGCCATTTGTGGTATATATGTTGTATATATGCTTATAACGAACTACGGTTATAACGAACTAAAATTAGTGGTCCCTTTGAGTTCGTTATAACCGTAGTTTACTGTATTATTATCTTAGGTCAGTAGTTGCACTGACAGTACCACCAGAAGACTCAATCAAACAACGTGTACTGACAAATGGTGTAGATGAACAACAATCTCAATGTTAAAAGACATCAAGTATGTCGAATGCGGACAGTATTTATAAACCACGTGTGCTCATGTTGTCAATCACTCGATTGTCTGGACCAGACTTGATTATTTGCAGACCGCCGTCGTAAAGATAGAATATTGCTGAGTGCGGCGTAAAACAACAAACAAACAGTCTGATATAAAGCCAGAGTTACATCTTATTATCCCAATAATTCCAAATAGCAATTGTACTGACTGTCTCCTCATATATAACTCAATCCACCAAACGTTAATAATCTCAAGATATACACAGAATAATGCTAACAACTACTGGATGTAACAGAAATATTTTAAACATTAAAAACAAAAAACAAAAATTCTTAATTACATGAACCAGCTCTCGTCATTCCTCTTCATCGTTGTGCTGTTGTAAGTCGCTGTTGCCTTCGGAAGTGTTTAAATGTTGCATCGTGTCACGTACCAACATTTTGAGATGTAAACACTATAGATGTATGACGAAGATGTCGGGATGTGTTTAGAGTTTACTTTGTCTTACAGCGACTCCATCACCAGTAGACTGCCACTGTGTTTGAGACTTCGCATGAACAGGTAAGAAAATTAACTAAAAATTATAAAAATAGATGATGTGTGATCATCCCGACTAGCGATCTCAACCCCACCCCGAAAATCCAAGATGCCCGCCAAAGTGACTTCAAAAAATGTCAAATGTTTGTCCACAATATCAGTATCATTTGCTTTTTGCAATCATTTCAATCAAATCTGGCTTTAAAACAATTCCAGTTATTGCTTTACCGAATGTATAAGCTTTTGGTACTTAAATTCATTCAATTGAAGCAAGATCTGTATTCCGTAAGGCAGATCTGGGGAATATATTGGACTGCATGAACTTGGTTAAAATTCTGTAACTGAACTTGGAATGTGATAAAGATATTGGACCAGCACTAAAACATGCCTTTTTGATTCTGAATCATGAAGGCTAACTAAACGAGCAACAATTATCCACAGACGTGATTTAAGGTTGAAACAAACTTTCAGAGGAACATTTCCTTCTCCCACTTTTGGATGCGATCGATCGGCCACTGCATTGTTCTGCATTGTTCTGCGTTGCCCGGCTCAATCCTAAGGGAACAACTCACTAGACACTCTCCTCTCAAAATTACGTCGTCCAATTTAGGAGGTCATCAAGTTGCGAGCACATATTCGAATCTCCAGAAATGACGTCATGATAGAACAATATTTTATCGTGAATTAAACCAGCGCTTCGTTCTTCGTTGTTCTTTGCGATTTATCGCGTAGCTGTCTTATATCAAATAATACTAACATTACACATGAGGGAGTGGACCGAAAGGCAGTGTGAGATACCACTTCAATTCCAAATGGATCGTATCCTGACAACCAAATGGCAGTTTCTGAAAGGTGTTCAACCACATGCAGCAACTCATTTCTTCTTCACACCTGGACATGTCTTTCTACACATTTGAAATCCTACATAAGCCATTTTAAACGGCCTAACGTGAGAAGAAAACTAACTAAAGATAAATAACCTGAAACCACCATATCAAAATTAACTCTTCTGTTGTGACGTGCCTCCTGGCGTCACTCCCGAGGTCCCCCACCCCATCCCACCCCATCCCACCCCACCCCATCCTCCCAAGATGGCTGAGCATGATCATCATCTGTGGTATCATTCCGCGTTTTCTTACACATACCTCGCCCTTTAGTAAACACTGACAAGAAAAGAAAAAAACATTTATTGAATGTATATGTAGGTGAGTGCTTTAAATAAATTCCAAAGAGAAATGCTAAAACTATAGAAAAGTGCATTGATATCATGGAATGACAAACTGAAATATACGTGTTCGCCCATTCATAAAATATAAAACGTCAACGCCAGAGAACAACCAGTCTCGATTATCCGTCGAAACATAATCCATTGGGCGTAAAAGGCAAAATAGGAGATGAAAAGTTTGTTAATGGGACACTGAAAATCAGTGATGACACCAGGTGTTTGCGAAAAGCATGTTTGTGTAATTGTAATGTGACTACAAAGTGTTTGAGAATGGATACATAATTTAAATTCATTTGAGAGTGCAGTGGAATTCCATGTCCTGTTATCAGATCAGAAGAGCGCCATACGATACATGGCAAGAGAAATAAATGAGGTTTTGTCACTGAACTACCAAACTACAGCCATCGTCGCGACCAAGATATTGCATTGCTTTTTCCGAAGGTTCCGCAACTCGCTGTCCAGAGTGTCTCTTGGGCAAACCAGAAACCGGTGTTTGTGGGTTCGAATCCCCGGTCGCCCGGATAACGTATCTAGGTTTGTCACACCATACCCGTGCTCGTGGCTTTCACCAAAGAGGTAAAGCTCTGAGACCTGCATCACTTAGGGCTTCCATCTTACATCAAACTGACACGTCGTCATATCACAAGAATACTGTTCAAAGCGGCATTAATCTCACCCAATCCCCCTTTGCGCACTACCAATCAAACAACAAACACCTCGTTAACTTCACACACTCGTTAATTAGCAGCCGTCTTGCATTGTAGGTGGAGAATGGGTTTGTACTGCAAGGCTTTACTTATAAGCTCCTAATCATTGACACTCAAACCACACGTCTTTCTCACTAGGAGGCTGATGAACAACATTATACACAATTGTCATTACTGAAAGCAAATTTCTCAGATCCAGGTGAGAGGAAAGTCCAGTAGTGATACAGGTTCTCTGGTGTGGATAAGTGTCTTGACGAGCGGCACCGTCAGACAAAGTGCATGTAGAGCTTAACACTATAAAACCACGTTTGTAAAAGATAAATCCTCGATGGCGAACCAGACAAAGACGCTCCCTGACAGGGAGAGTAACCCTGTCCTTGGTTCTCTCTACATCTGTCTGGCTGTAACCACCATGGCCACCAATGGAATCATCATTTTCGTCAATGTCAAGTCACTGCATCTTCAAATACCAACACTACATGTTCTGACGGGTATCGGTGGTACTGCTTTTGTGACGGGATTTCATCTGCTCATGTATGACGTTCCATTATGCTTTTCTTCACAATTGACCTGTGACAACACGTTTATTACTGCTGGAGCAGTCATGGCAGGTGTTCTTCAAGCATTTAACCTATTCCAGGCCACGTTGGCTGTACTTGATCGCTACGTTGCTGTCTGCCACCCTCTCCACTACATCGACGTCGTCACGGGGAGGAACATTGTGGGTGCCACAGTTTCATATGCTGGATTGTGTTTTGTCGTGTTTTTATGTGCGCTTACAGTGTCGTGGACAGGATTACATACACAAGGATTCCAATGTGTCCTCGTTATTTCTAACCACTATGTTAAGTTACTGTATACAATCCTTCTACTTGCCATCCCGGTTTGTGTCATAGCATTGTCGTACATGCAATTGTGTAAGGAGTACAGAGCCAAACGTCATACCGAATCGTCAGTGGCTCAAGGTGGGGCACCAATCAAATTCCCATGGCTGATCACGAGTTACTTGGCTTGTGGAGCCATATCTTTCTTTCCTTCATTTGTGGTAAGACTGTCTGGTTTAGCTCCCGAAGATTCCCCTATGGCCTATGGTTTGCAGATTATTCAACGATTAAGCTGCTTCATGAACATTTTCATCTTCACTGGAACATTCAGACCATTCCGGGACCAGGTCTCGAAAATCTTCTGTCCCTCTCACTACAGACGTCAACGTCGAAACAGTGCACTTAGAGCGGCATTGGAACACAACACAAACATCCACGTCACCCCTCCACAACCTTCATGTGATCTCTCTCTCTCCACAACACACACAACTGACATCCACGCTGAAGTATTCAGTGCAGTCTCTTAAGACACAGTGACACGGTGTGGTGCGAAGTGGAAAGAGGGTAAGCACTGCTGGTTAAATATTTCCGTATTATCTTGCGATTATATGAAACTGTATCCTGTGCAGTTGTCGTGGGAAACGCATTAATACAGAAACAGAAATTGATAATCTGATAGGGTCTAACATTTAAATGAACATTCAAATTTAGAATTTTACTCCTTTATAAGGTCAACTTTCACAATTGAAACGTATTTACTTCACATACACCAAAGCGACCAAAGAGATATTTGACATCATTAAGTGAGTGAGTGTGGTTTTACGTCGCTTTTAACAATATTCCAGCAATATCACGGCGTGGGACACCAGAAATATTGTACCCATGTCGGAAATCGAACCCGGGTCTTCGGCGTGACGAGCGAACGCTTATAACCACTAGCTAGGCTATCCGGCGGCCCCTAACATTATTAAGAATTGGAGACTTACAAATTATGAAAAATATAGTTAGGTGGGAAGGTGTAGATGGAAACCTTAGATTCTGTCCTTTTTGTAAAAATATTATAGAAGATGAGTTACATTTACGTTCTTCATTATTATAATATAAATTTGGACTTTAGTTGCACATTGTTCCTCTTGTTATTGTACCACCACTTTATATAATACATTTATCTGTATTGTACTCGGGCCTGTGGCCTTTATACTTAAACAAACGTATGTTAGCTGTGTTCTACCTGTTCAATCATCAGAAGTATCTGACTTCCTGCTTCCTAACAGCATATGCCATGACTCTGTACTTGCGCCCACCTGTAGAAACATACAGCGTTCAACATTTCCTCATATCGGTTTAAGACCCGTGAAGATCCGGGGTAGAATAGGTCTTCGGCAACCTATGCTTGCCGTAAAAGACTACTATGCTTGTCGAAAGATGCGAATAATGGGATCGGGTGGTCAGGCTCGCTGACAAGATTGGTGTATGTATGAATGTCATCGCATCCCAATTGCGTGGATCAATGCTCATGATTGTACAACATACGCAATAAAATCAAACAAAATGTTACAAATACAAATTATTAACTAAGGGAATTTGAATACTAATGCCTGTACATAGACACTTTTCAGAACAAGAAACTGACTCAATGACGTATTAAGATTTTATTGATATTTATTTACTTGGGTAAATGCAAATTGTTTTTTTCTGTTTCCTTATCTACACTTCCACAAGGCACAAAACAAGCTTAAATTTAAAACAAATATTCAATCACTATAGTGACAAACTTTGGTTATTGAAAAAAAAAGAATAAAGTGCCAATCGAAGTGAACAGTATGCAATCAAAAACATTAAAATTGCCCCAATGTTATGCAAAGCAATCATATGGTATGTCGCAACTGATAGAAGAATCAAGCCGTTTGTCAGCATAATGACGATATCAGTGGGCACATCGTGGTATTAACTTCATACTTATATACTGTTATATTTGCACAGTAATTGAGTTCGTGCTTTCAGTGGCAGCTTCGAAAAGTTGAATGAATAAATTGTGTATGATTAAAATATACACAGTAAAAAAAGTGTTGCACCCCCTATACTTTTTCATGGAGGGGTGTTTTGAAAGGGTGTAAAGATAACCGAATTAATATTATAACCAGGATTTCGTGTATACCAACAAACCAGTGTATTGTCTATACAATGAACTTAAATGGGGTATTCCATGACCTTATGGCATGTAATTATCTCATGCTGAACTTTTACGAAAAATGAACGAACAACGAAGACGCATTAAGTATGGTGACATCTCAATAATTTTTAGTGACCAAATTCATCCAATAGGGTAAGAATGTCATATGGAGATTTGACGAACACAGTAAGTCAATATCGAGAACTTCCACCAAGCACTTGGATCACAGCTTGAAGTCTTCGTCTCATACCCCTCACCAGACGTTGGAATCGCTCCATGGGCAGCTGCTGCCACTCCTCGTGTAATGCTGCTTCCAATTCACGCAAGTTCTGTGGAGGAGGGTCCCGACGATAAATCAGGCGTCCCACAATGTCCCATACATGTTCCAGAGGATTCAGATCTGGACTCATTGCTGGCCATGGAATCTGCGTCAGAGCATTGTTGTGGATAACCTGGGTCACAGCTCGTGAACGATGTGGTCTGGCATTGTCATCCATGAATATCGGTCTGGTGGCCAGTGGATGATTGTCAAAATGGGTCACCACAACTGGATTCAGCACCTCTTGGATGTAGCGCTCCCCTGTCAAGTTGCCTCGTATGGTCACTAAATCAAGCTTACAATCAAATGAGAAGCATCCCCAGACCATAACAGATCCACCTCCATATGGTACAGTTGGCATGATGTTTCTTGCAGTATAAGCTGTTCCAGGACGCCTCCATACTCTCACTCTGCCATCCACAACATGCAGAAGGAACCTGCTTTCGTCCGACCAGTGGACTCTTCTCCAGGACCTCAAGTTCCAGTTCTGTCTCCGTCTACACCAGGCTAGACGTAGTCGTTTGTGGTTGTCTGTGAGTTTAGGTCGCTTGATAACCCTTCTGGACTTCAACCCTGCAGCTTTAAGACGATTTCTCACGGTCTGGGTACTGAACTGTTGACGAGGAAGCCAAAGACGTTTCAAGGTTGTGCTTGTAGCAAATGGATGACGCCTTACCACCCTCAACAACGCTCTGTCATCTCTAACTGTGGTCTTACGTGGTCTGCCAGAGGGTCTGCGATTCCTTACATCATTAGTTTGTGCGTGTTTTCTGACCAAACGGCTCTATTGTTGAGTAGTGATGTCCGGTTCTTCTGCCAATCTCCTTGAACGAAAGACCTGCTCCATGAAGGCCAATAATCTGCCACTTGACTGCTTCTGACAATCGTCTACCCGGCAATAAACTGGGCTGTCAGAGAACATCTTTTATAGGGGATGTTGTGCTTAAGAAGATACTGCAATCTGCAAATGTCATGCACCATGCAATTCACGTGCTGATTGCTACGTTTTGGTGATCATCTTCCCTCCGAAAACATTACACATTTCACATCAGATCCCCAAGGAATACCTACCATTAAAACCAGAGTCGGGCGTTTTAAATGTTGTGATGTATCAAACGTATTAATGTGGGGGTGCAACACTTTTTTTACTGTGTATAGATGAGAGAACAACAGTATCGCTATTTCGTACATATTTAATAAATTACCTCCCGTGTCGTACGTATTTTAGTAAACGAGTGAACAGTATCAACTCAATGTTTTGCGAGGTTCATAAAACATGGTATTACAGACAGGCTCGTTTCGTTTATGCAAACTCAATTATCGAAATGAACGGAGAATTCCATGCCTGTTTTTTCTGCGTGTTAGAAGATACATTTATTTAATTTTTAATAAATTAGATATTAATTTATCTTCACACCAGAAATCACAAATTACATATGTTAGAATAATATTTGCTAATGTTGAAAAAGACATGTATATGTATCTGCAAATGTTTGAAAAGACATGTTGATGTATCTGCAAGTGTTGGTAATACCAAATTTACATGTACCTGCAAATGTTGGAAAAGACATGAACATGTAGCTGCAAACGTATGAAAAGACATTATGGTATAGGTGCAAGTGTTGGTATTGCAACAAGTACATGTTTCTGCAAATGTTGGAAAAGACATGTTTTTGTGTCTGCAAATGTTGGAAAAGACATGTTTAGGTGTCTGCAAGTGGTGGCAATACCACATGTACATGTAAATTCCATTCTGTCGTGGCAACAGACATTTTGACGATCCCTGTAATCTCTGAAACTAGGGCTTATTTCACGAAGAATATGGTGTGATAAACTCTGCAGAGCCAACAGCGGCACCATAGATTGGGCCAACTGTAACCCATAAAGAAAGTATCACAGTTTAGAACATGATAAATAATAATGAAAACTTGTCTTAGTTTTCGGTAGCGTGTTTTTAAGCGTAGCCAATTTAGCATATCCTTAAATTATATAATGAACATTAAAAGGTCAGCTTAGCTCCTCGTGTGGTCATTTTTATATGTAAGCTGAAACACAAGGTCTTATTTTTGTTTTAGTCAGAAACATCGATAACCTTATCTACAAAATTCACAACAAAAAGCATTTATTCTTTCATCATGTTTAATTGTTCATATCTAAAAAAACAAAAACAACAGTTATCATTGTGCATAATTCTGAGAATACTACCTCTATAACATCCTTTATGACAGCAAGACACTATTTTCGGTACAACTGTTAATGGATAGTTGACACTAAAGAGGACTTCTGTTTTATAGTGTGATGACAGCCCAAATACAGGATTTATGGCAAAGATGAAATAGAGGTAGGATATACGCAGGAATTATATATATGCAGCCATATTTCATTACATTCAAACAATCTATCAGTGAAATGATCACTGACGAAGATATCTTTGATGCAAAGTAGATGCATTTGTGGCCATTGCCAAAAAACGTACTTAACTTAAAGACACTTCAGACAGGTCCCATGTTCCACAAAGCCATCTTAGTGTTAACAAGTTCGTAACACCTGCAATTAAACATTATCTTAAGATAATCATAGCAACAAGATTGCTTCCTGGATATATGGAAAAATATTTTTAAAATGTTGTAATAGAAAATATGGACATTTGTTACCATCAAAGCCAAATGTTACTGATATCATGTTCTTGTTATGATATTGGAGCTTTTCTAGAAGCACTTAATTCAAAACTCTTCTCTTCAAAGTTTAAATTAGTACTGATGCGTAACTGGGTCGAGGATGGGTCCCATTGACTTTCTTTAGAATTTACATTTGTCTATCAGAATGTTTTAATCCAATTACTTTCCACACATCATGGTGAATGGTCAGTCATTATAGATAAACATATACCGGTACATCATTTGTAAAGGGAATGTGTTGTTTAGGCTGGACTTCATCCCCCTAAAATGCATTATAAAATAGCAAAATCCATATCATACTTAACAATATAAATTACTATTAATTGGTATTTTTATGTTAAGACATTGTTATCATGGTCATAGAAAATAAAATAAAAGTTAGCTCGGCGAAAATATTGATGTTTTCTGCAACGTGAAGCATTTACTAAGAATATTTGTATGTCACAGGGCTGGTTAATTCTATGCAGGGATAATTCACTGCATATCTTCAAATGTTACAAGGAAAATGGCACCATCTCAAGCAGATGTGTTAGCAGCATACATTCCACCCATTTGTCAGTGTAGCACTTGCAAAGAAACAATATCAATAATAATGAAAAACCCAAACATTCTACAATCATACAATTTCATGATTGTGGAGAAAATTGCAAAATGTGTCCTTGCCTGTGGAATTACAAATGTAATAGGTGAAATTGGGTTTAAGTTGGTTGGTTGGTTGGTTGGTTGGTTGGTTGGTTTGTTGTTTAACGCCGCACTCAGTAATATTCCAGCTATATGACGGCGATCTGTAAATAATCGAGTCAGGACCAGACAATCCAGTGATTGATATCATGAGCATCGATCCACGCAATTGGGATCGATGAAATGCATCAACCAAGTCAGCGAGCCTGACCACCCGATCCCGTTAGTCGCCTTTTACGACAAGCATAGTCGCCTTTTACGGCAAGTATGAGTTGCTGAAGGCCTATTCTACCCCTGAATCTTCACGGTTCGAAATTGAAAATTGGTTTAATGTTGCATTCAAGATTAGTGCACTTAAATAGCAATGTGCATGCACGTGTGTGGCTGCTGGTACTAGCCCGGACTAATGCTGGTTTTATATTGCTATCCCACTATAAGATACCATGTCCCAGTTTAACATGGATACCTCACTGAGTATGCTCACACTGAGTGAGTGAGTGAGTATGGTTTTACACCGTTTTTAGCAATATTCCAGCAATATCACGGCGGGGGACACCAGAAATTGGCTTCACACATTGTACCCATGTCGGGAATCGAACCCGGGTCTTCGGCATGACGAGCTAACGCTTTAACCACTAGGCTACCCTACTAGGCTCACACTGAGCTGGTCAGGCATGGATCAGGAAATCCATAGGTTGATATTGTGAGCAACATCCTTAAGTGTCATGGCGAAAATCGAGTCCAATGTATACACTGATCTAGTTCTTGAGTACTTATTTAAAACTGGATGCCAAGACAAATTAAGTGGTATGCCCTGATGTGTGTCAGTGTGCACGAGTGTGTGTGTGTGTGTGTATGTGTGTGGAGAGAGTGGAAAGAGAAAGAGGAGTTTTTTGCACCCTCAACAATATGACGCAGGATGCTATCTCAATAACAGTCCGTTGGACTCCAAATGAGAACGATGAATTGCAAAATAACTCGAAATCCAGAAAAGTGTATGAAACATCAATACGTTACTTGACCATGAATACCCTGCCACTATTATAGGTTGGACTGTTGCTGGCCGTAGTCCATCTCGTGACCAATAACGTAGCTCCATCTCGTCAACAACTGTGGCCACACAACGCCTCCATGTTTTACTTTTAGCCGACCAAGGGATTCCTTTACGAGTTGTTCAACGTCTCGTAATTTGAACGTTGTGTTCGATCGTCCAACGTCACCCTTGACGATGCACCATACCAACTCGATTGGATTCAGGTCGCGGTGATAAGGTGGCAGTCGTAAGACAGCGTGACCCTGACCCTTGATGTAACTGTCAACTTTATACACGGGGTCAGGTTTCATAGTTTTGATGATTTCATAGAGCTGTGGTTTCGTCGCTCGAGAAGGAAAGGTAATGTTCCTCCGTTGCAGCCAAGTAACCATGTCTCCTTTACGGTTATTAGAGGTTGGAGTCTTGCTTTCTGGATCCTGCACACTATGATACGGTGCATTGTCCATGACAATGAGAGACTCGGTAGGCAAAGCAGGGACTAATTTATCTTTCACCCACTCCAGAAATACATTGCCGTTCATTTCTGTGTGGTAGTCCCTGTTGTCTTTGGCCTTGGCTCTAAAGACGAGGTCACAGTCTGGCAGAAAACCCTGACTAGCAGAACCAGCATGGAGAACTATGAGTCTTTCACCCTTTCCCATTGGAAACTTTCTACCAGACTCCTTACAGTCACCACTTGGTACCCACTGACTGCTGGCTGTGTGTGACGCATTTACCCTCGTCTCATCTAAGAAGACGGGCTCATATCCTTCACGTTTCTGCTTGATGGTACGAAGGTAATGATTTCGGAGACGAACAATGTCAGACCGTTCACACAACACAGCCCTATTTTCTCCAGTTATTTTTTTTTTTATTTGTAACCAAATGTATGCAACAGCTGCCATAGTTTGTACTTTGTAACACGTAAATCATGGTCAGTTTCAAGGTGTTTCTTCAAAATTCATAGACAGGTACTTATTTTCTGAGTGGAGTTTAACAATTGTGCGTCTGAGTTGATCCCTCTGAAAACTGTCTAATTTATCAACCTTGCGTGGTTTTGTTCCCTACCGCCTTGGCCTGACTATTTTGTATCTCGTCGACTAACAACATTTTTTTCGTTTCTGAGGGGACATACCAAGAGCTTTTAAAGCTCGTTTCAAGAATTTATTAATTGCATAAAAAGGCTTTGCTCTTTCTGCTTCATTTCTAAAGAAATCACACACATTCAACATCAACTGTTTAACATCTGCTGAGTAGCGCATCTTGTCATTGAATGAACACGGTCACTGTGTAGCACGTGCAGACCGTGCTTGCGCTGTTCCTTCCACGGTTTGTCCCCCTACGTGTCATGTACACATTTCTATACAAAATTACATGATTGTTTCTTAAAGAACTTCATCCGTCATTGGTCTTAAATTAAACAAAATTCAGATTCTGTTGGGTACAGGGTATTCATGGTCAAGTACCGTATTGATGTTTCATACACTTTTCTGGATTTCGAGTTATTTTGCAATTCATCGTTCTCATTTGGAGTCAAACGGACTGTAAGTGATGTGATGCACATATATTCTGGCCACATAAAGAAACTGTGCACGGAGAAAATATAAGGGCACACCGTCCATATATGAAAGATAGGTTTGAACACAGCAATTATTGGAGACATTCAAACGCTCATGCACGTACCATGCGATATGACGTCATTGATGGGGGCCTATGGACGTGCAATGTGTTACTGCACGTGCATCCTGTGCAGCTGTACACAGCATGTGCAACTCAAAATTCGCTGTCACTTTGGAAAGCATGATCTGTGGTCATTCAAAAATTCAAAACTTCTCAGGCGCAGACACAAGCATATCACAAGCAAATCATGCCAAGATTGACAGCTGCACAGCGTCATGAAGCCATTGGAATGATCCGAGCGGGAATGAGGCAACAACAGGTGGCAACACATTTCCAATGCCATCGTAACACGATATCGGCATTGGTGAGGCGTTATCAGAACACAAATGACGTTGCCGACCACCCATGTTCAGGACGTCCCCGAGTAACGGCGCCAAGACAGGACAGATGGATTCGAGTTACACATCTCCGACACAGGTTCCAAACGGCAGTAACGACGTCCCAGACAATTCCTGGACTGCGCCGTATCCATCCCAACACTGTCAGGAATCGTTTACGTCAGTACGGGATTCGACCACGACGCCCTGCCATACGTCCCATCCTGACACACCGTCATCGAGTCAACCGTCTAAGATGGTGTCGAAATCATGTTCGCCAACCTCGAATATGGTGGAGAAATGTTGTCTTTACAGATTAATGGAGGTTCAACATTTCCCACAGTGACGGGCGCCAACGTGTCTACCGGCGTTTGGGAGAACGTTATGCACGCAACTGTATTGTGGAGAGGAATCGTTTTGGAGGTGGCTCTGTAATGATTTGGGGTGGGATAACAGCACGGCACCGAACCCCTTTGGTGGTTGTTCAGGGCAATCTCACCGGTGTTGGCTACAGAGATCAGATTCTGAGGCCTGTGGTCATTCCTTTCCTGCAACGTCATGGCCCGGGATTGACATTTCAACAGGACAACGCTCGTCCTCACACGGCTAGGGTCGCAATGGATTTCCTTCACCATCACAATGTCATGTTACTGCCATGGCCTGCAATTTCTCCAGATCTCTCCCCAATAGAGCATGTGTGGGATGAAATGGAGCGCCGTCTGCGTCGTCTTCCACATCCTCCAGATAACGTCCGTGACTTGGCACAGGATTTGAGGAGGATATGGCAGGCCATTCCCCAGGCCTTCCATGCCCATTTGGTGGACTCCATGCATCGCCGATGCACTGCTGTGATTCTCGCACAGAGTGGTCATACCCGTTATTGACTTTCTGACTTTGTCGTTTGACCCCCTACTCAATTTTGATCTTCTGACGTCATCATAACAGATGTTGTTCAGGTCCCGTTGACATTTTCTTATGGTCCGATCATTCAGCTGCTACAGCGTCTGCATCATTTTGTTCTTGCTGTGTTGTATTTCAATCCAGAATATATTTTCTCAGTGCACAGTTTCTTTATGTGGCTAGTATAGATACTTTTCATATTTACACCTCAGGTCAAGATCAATGTCACTATCTTACATTAAACTTGCATGACTGGTTAATTTAGGCTGGTTCTCAAAGAAGCCATTATATCTTGTGATGCAGTAAGATATTTAAACCATTGATTGCTTCATTGGTAAGCATATCCTGTTGTGAAAAGCCAATTCATGACAACACTGTCAAGCATTCAGGCAGCTCTGTCAAGTATACAGCATTGTATAGCCATGCATACAGTATTGTACGGCAAAGCATACAGGATTGTATAGACAAGCATACAGCATTGTAAAGACAAGCATACAGCATTGTATATCAAAAATCGTTTCCCACCAGATGATAGGTAGCTTTCTGAATATGGCATTAGAAGAGACGACGTAAAGGATCGGGTGGTCATGCTGGTGACTTGTCATCACACTCCAACTTTCTAAAAAAAACAATCACTGGATTTCCTGGTACAGTCGACTATCTACAGGCCCCCATCACACAGATGATAAAGTATTGATTGTGGTGGGAATTTAACAAAAAATATGAATAGTCCTTCGGTTTTACCCCCCAACGTTACTTGTTAGCTGGACATGTCCTGGAATATTTTGTTGGGACGAAAAATATAAATTGCTCAGATCCTCCTTTTATAGAAAAGGTTGCGTACATTGACACAGGGCCCAAACATCATCCAGTGTCTAACAAAACTCCCAGGTCCTCCTCCAGAACTTCAAATGGTGGTTGCCTGGGCAATATTCCAGTTATGCAACTTGTAAATAATCCTTTTTGGACAAAAAAAACTCAATTGGTTTTCAGATTTTGATGTCTGTGACAAAATAATATAACACCCTTCTATTTTTGTGTTCAGTAATATGAGATAACAAATAAATTCAAATTCTCTTATCTTCATTTATTTTTTCTGAGAAATGTGACAATTTTGATAATTTTTAAAGTTACTGATAACACTTACAGAGTGATAGGTTTGAGTATTAGATAAAGTAAAAGACATTTGTGGATCACTGAGAAATCACTTGTCTGGATCAGCTGGTTATAAAATTTGTGATTTCGATTTTTGAAAGTGTAATTATCATGATTATCATGATTGGTGGTAATAAATAAAGCTGTACAAATGAATTATGTTCTTCTGCCACACTCCTCACGTACATTATGTTCATTACAACCTCATCTGTAAACCAAAGAAATGAACATGAAATGCCCTAGGTTACCCAATCTCATTAAAATTAGATCTTAGTGCCCGCCACCACGACACCAAAAATCCAAAGAAATCCCATTGCTTGCAGGTAACATCAGAATGACCATTTGCGAACTTTGACCAACTAATGAAAAACCAACAGGAAACTCTACATTAGCCAATCAGTTAGCAGTTTTCTCGAGCTTTACGACACTAGTTTCAAAATGGTGACTTCTATTCCAGACTACACTCACAAAATGTTTTCACAAACTTTCCTGATCTGGCAAGTGACACTCTGATTGTTCGGAGGAAAAGTCGTTCTGATGTGACCTGTAATGGGATATCCTCAGATGTTTGTTTACCCGTAGTGAGAACAAATATTTAATGTTAATGACATTGAAAGCAACTCTGCGCTATCTCAAATTGTTGTCTTGACTTTTCCCTCTGCAATCCACTGTTGTTTCTTCCTGTCTTTAAGGTTGGTGAGAAAGGACTCCAGCTCACGTAGCGACTGTCTTTTCTCCTCAGTCATTACTTCATCATCTGCCTCTAACACAGGCTCTGCTGCATCAGTGGCAATTGGAGCCGCTACAATAGTGCTGGGTATTGCTGGTCTTGCAACATAAGTATCAACTTTCGTGGGTTCTTCTTTCCTCAATGCTTGCTTCGGCGAGGGTCTTCTTGCTTGCTTTGACGAAGGTCTTCTTAGCGGTGATCTTTCGCTTGACCAACTCCTTGATCGGCTCCTTGACGACGACAACGACGATGACAACGATGATGATGATGATGATGTGTATGATGTGTATGACCTAGACCTCCTCCTTGGAGGACTACGTGATCTACTCCTATCTCTGTTTTCGGTATTTCTTTCACCGATATCTTCACAATGATTTTTTCGACAGTATCTATCACATCGCCGATTTCGACCGATTCGTGGTCTACAGTCTTGTCTAGTGTAATCATAACTATCATCATCAAACCACTCCTTGCCTTTATTTCGATCATTCCCCCTTCGTTTATCCAAAGAATAGTCTTTACGACGATGTTCATCATCGTATCGACTACGTCGACCATCATCATATCTATCTTGCCATCTGTCACCATCAGGATAATGATCATCTTCATGATCATCATGACTGTGTCGACGATACTTTCCACGATGATGAGAGTTCCGTTTAAAACGATCAGTTTTATATTTGTCATGATTATTGTCATCGCTGCTGCTGTCCTCCTCATAGCGTCCCATTCCCTTCGTCCCTTTCCCTGGCCTGAATATAGCATCATCTTCTCTTTCAGACTTTGACCTGTCTTTGGACACTTCCCGGCTACCCCGACTGTCCCTCCTTTCTGAATTTCTGTCGGAACTCTGTCTTTCAAAATTCTCACCAACCAAAGCCAGAGATTCACCCTTCTGTGAAGATTCTTGAATCTTGCCTTTGGCTGCTTGCAATTTCTTCCCCTTTGGAACTTTCTGTACGCCCTTCTCCTTGAGAAACAATCGCTCAAGCTCATCATCATCTGAATCATTCTCTTCCACATGTTTATCAGCCCGATACTTTGACAGCTGTTTCCCGGAAAAGATATGAATGCCACTGGGATCACTTGGAGTGACAGACTTCCCACTGGTTGTGATACTGATCTGGATATTCTCATACTTCTTCCCCTCTGGTTTGATCTTGATGTCGACGGGTGGTGAGTCGTCCCACTTGGAGGCCACATGGAACAGAGATCTGCTGGACAGGGCTGACGGTGGGGGACCTTCACCCTTGCCGTCGTCTCTGGGCAACTCATCAATCTTCCCAAACCCACCTATGGTAACAGAAGGATCTTCCCCTTGAGCCTTTTCCAACTTCTCACTGAAGGAAGACACACTGGAGTCTTGAAGCACCTTCTCGGGGGACTTGGATCTTTTGGATTCTTCTGTCCATCTTTCTTTTGAAGCAGAGCTTCTTTCTTCACCAGATGGTTCTTTCTTTCTCTTGCCATCCTCATCTCCTCTGTCAGACATTTTCTTTGTATCAAGCATTCTTTTCTTCTTTGAGCTATTTTTGTCAATACTAGAACCCCTGTCATCCCTTTCAACTTTCCCTACCCATTTGGAGTCATGTTTACCTTGGTTCCTTGACTTTGCCAATTTATCCTCTTTGTCCGAATATTTTGCTGACTTAGCATATTTACCCTCACTATACTCCCTTTCTCTTGCTTTCTTTGGTTTCTCATCTGAATAAGATCTGTTATAGTCCTGGTCCATGAAACTCCCATCTGTTCGAAGTCCCATGGGTATAGAAACACCACGTTTTTCATAACGATCCCCCATTGGTTTGTCTGCGAATGAAGAAGAGGAGGAAGAGGAAGAAGAACTGGAACTAGAACTCGAACTGGACCTGGAACTAGATCCGGAACTGGAATCTGAGCTGGAGCTTCTAGCCCGACGGGCTTTTCCTTTCCCCTTTCCTTTTTTATAAGCTGGGGATTCTAGTCGTACAACCTTACCCGCTTTCACATGTTCCCATTCAGGGGACTCAGATGAATGTGTTTTTAGCTCCATATCCTCCATGCAGTAGTTCCTACATCTCTTCTCATCCCCGCTTCTCTCCATTTCTCTCTCTTCCCAGTCATCTGACCGTCGGCCTTTTAAGCCACGTTGAGACTTTCTCTGCAAAGTGTCAATTTCACTCTCACCATACAAGAAGGCTTCTTCATCAAAAGGACTCTTCGAGGATTTGGTGCTTTTGGGGCTGTGACTCCTCTCAAGCTCACTGGGTGAGGAGTCCCCGTGGGACATCCTCCGTAGCTTCAGTTCTCCCCAAGCTTGTTGTCTGTCACTATCAGTGGGTACTATCACTCTCCCACCTGCATACTCCTCTTGGGGTCTTCTGGACTTGGGAACAAAGTTTGGATCTTGTGGGTTGCAGAATCCTTCTGGAAACACATTAGACTCTAGGGAGTGCCCAGCTGCCTTTGTGTGTGCCTCTGGAGACCCCAGGCAGGGTATGGACACCTCCTGTCTGTTGAAGATGCTGGCGTAAGGGTTGCTGACCATGTGGTTGTAGCCCCATGGTCTGTGGGAGTCCTCCACCTCCTCCCTGTCCTCAAAATCACGACGGAGTTTCTGTTTCGGTGGTGACTCCATCCCGGACTTGTACTTTCTCTTCCTCTCATCTCTCCTGGAAATAAACCTCAATAAGTTTATAACCACAGCAGGTTTATGTCAATAACCTAAGAAAGGGTATAATCGGTCAATAACCTCAAAAGTCATTGTTAATCCCAAAGTGTGTTTGTGTTAATAACCTGTAAAATAATGTGTAAGTTTGTGGCAACAAACCTCAGAATGTTTGTTTCAAGTACCTCAGTCAGCTTGTCAACAACCTTAGAATGTTTGTGTCAAGTACCTCAGTCAGCTTGTCAACAACATCAGAATGTTTGTGTCAAGTACCTCAGTAAGCTTGTCAACAACCCCAGAATGTTTGTGTCAAGTACCTCAGTAAGCTTGTCAACAACCCCAGGATGTTTGTGTCAAGTACCTCAGTCAGCTTGTCAACAACATCAGAATGTTTGTGTCAAGTAGTCCAGTCAGCTTGTCAACAACATCAGGATGTTTGTGTCAAGTACCCCAGTCAGCTTGTCAACAACATCAGAATGTTTGTGTCAAGTACCCCAGTCAGCTTGTCAACAACATCAGAATGATTGTGTTAAGTACCTTAATCAGCTTGTCAACAACATCAGAATGCTTGTGTCAAGTACCTTAATCAGCTTGTCAAAAACCTCAGGATGTTTGTGTCGGGAATCAATAGGCAGTGTATTGTTCATGTCCTTGTTCAGAATTTGATGACATTCTGTGATTGGTTAATCTTAGTACCATATAGACAATTGCGCCACATATTGCTAGAAGTCATGGTAGGTCACACTGGCTTCTTAAAACGGGTAGTTTTCTTTTGATTACGGCCAAAAAATGGATGAACTATTTATGGTGGGAAAAGCCACGGAGATATAAAAACTTTCTTCATTCAGGGTCTTACATGTGCACTTGAGCGTAATGCATTCATCCCAAGTTTCAGGAGTAACTGCTATTTCAACTTAGGTGCATGAAAATATATCAAAATGTCATTTTTGTGATAAAACGTCACTAGACGTGATAGTGGAATGTAACAGGAACGTACACATAATCTTGAAGCACCCACAGTTTGATAACGTTAAACCTAATAAACATGAAAAATTACGTAAATATGTATCCAAGATGGCACATGTATCCAAGAGAAAACATACATAACGAACAACATGAAAATAATGAACAAAGTATACAACAAACTGATTCCTCTTGTCCAGAAACCCTGTTCTACTGCATATGACAAAGAGAATATTGCCCTGGTGTGTTTGTGTGTTATTAATGACATATACTCAGCAACAAAAGTTCCTGTGACACCAATGTTTTAGTGTATTTTTCAAACAAGTAAAGTTTGGTTTTCAATATTGTAGTACATGTATGGAATCAAGTCACAAAAACGCAACTGCTACAGAAAAGCATGCATTCCATGCAAAAGTTGACTTTTATGCAAGCCCCATGCATTTCACTATCCAAGAATGGGTATATAAACATGTGTGTTTTCGGGATTCCATATGCATTGTTTAGCATCGCGCTGACAACAACCACTCAGAAACACAACAAAATTACGCATTTATTCAACATTACGAAATGCCACGCATGTCCAAAAATGAGCATCTGCGAGCCATTGGTATGCTTGAAGCAGGATTGAGTCAACATGATGTTGCAAGACAATTGAACGTCCACAGAAACACCATTTGGTGTTTATGGCAATGTTGGCAACAGACGAATGCCGTCAGAGACCATCCTCGGAGTGGCAGGCCATGCATAACCAATTATGGACAAGACAACTGGATTCGAACAACACACCTACGAAATCGATTCAAGCCAGCAACAATGACTGTAAGAAGCATCCCTGGCTTTTGACGAATATCTTCACAAACCGTACGTCATCGCCTCAGATGTGCAGGGATTGTCACCAGAAGACCCACCAAACGTCCCATTTTGACAGGAAACCACCTCAAGCATGTCTACAGTGGTGCAGACAGTGTGTACGCTGGACGGCCATGCAGTGGGGACAAGTTCTATTTACTGACAAGTCTCGTTTTCACCTCAGCCACAGTGATGGACGGAATCGAGTGTACCGACGTCGAGGTGAACGTTACGTCAATCATTGTGTCATGGAAGAAGATTGGTTTGGGGGCGGCAGCTTTATGGTATGGGGTGGGATTACAGCAAGACAGAGGACCCTTTTGATAGTGGTAAAGGGAAATTTCAGTGGACAGCGCTACCGCAACGAGATCATTGGCCCTGTTGTTCTACCGTTATTGCATCGTCATGGCCCAGGCATTACCTTTCAACATGACAACACCCGGTCTCATATTGTTCCGACTTGTTCTTGATTCTGTTCAACAAAACAACGTGAATGTCATCCCCTGGCCGACTCGCTCCCCTGATCTCTCACCAATAGAGCACATGTGGGATGAGATGGATCGGCGCCTTCGACTTCAACCACGTGTTTCACAGACACTCAAGGAACTTTGTAACATGCTCCAGCAGATGTGGACAGATATCCCACAGGACTTAGTGCGACGCCTGGTCCATTCCATGAGACGAAGATGTGTCGCTTGCATCACAACCAGAGGTGGACACACACGCTATTGATTTGTAAATTGACATTTTGGCATGTTCATGTTTTTATGAAATCACGCATTTTCTGAAGTCAGTATGGCATATTAAACCATTTGAACACTTACAGGAGTCTTTTATCTGTTGCAAACCAAAATTGTTTCAGATTTGGTAAAAAACAAAACTTTGCATTAAATCTTATTTAAAGTCACAGGAACTTTTGTTGTTCAGTACATTTTAGGCCAGACTTCATGTTTGGAGGATTTATCTATTTTTGGCCCCCAAATTCCAGTCAGTATGTAGAAAATTTTAATATTTTTCACATTTTAATTGTTTCAGTTGGTGCATTTGTAAACCAAGCTGAAGATAAAGATTGGCCTCAGGAACAAGAAGTATATATTACACTATCCTTAGACTCTCATGACACAAGTTTTAGTCCTGGAAAAAGATATGATATTTATGAGACAGAAACATACTCGGCTAATAACCACTTTCGCCAAGTAAACCATTCCCTTGGTGTATTACCTTGGCTCCTGCTGCTCTTCTTCTATAAGACGTCTTAATTTATCAGTTGCCCTTTCAAAGACAGACTCATCATGTCGACGACGGGGTGATGCGTCCCTGTGTCGCCGTGGTGAACAATCTCTGTGTCGCCGTGGTGAACAATCTCTGTGTCTCCGTGGTGACTCTTCTCTATGTCTGTGCCCGGACAATTCCCTGTGGTGCACTGGTGACTCGTCTCTACCATCGCGGGAACGGCTTCTTTGAGCTGGCATGCCAGTGGTGACCTGAACAAAGTGACACTGTACTTATTTTTCTGTTTGCAGATTGAAACATCAAGCCATAATGTGAAAAAAATGAAACGTCATCACTCTTTCTTTGATGGATTTGAAAAAAAGATAAGAGCACAGAAATCTAAAAATATGTTCTTGCACTCAGCAATAATCCAGCTATATGACTGCGGACCAGACAATCCAATGACTGTGCATGAATGTATGCGGAGCAAGACAGATAAGTTTTACAGCCCAAAGCTGTTTAGTGATATTCCAGCAATATCTTGGCGGGGGACGTCGGAAAATCGGCTTCACACATTGTACCCATGTGGTGAATCGAAACCGGGTCTTCGGCATGACGAGCCAACGCTTTAACCACTAGGCTATCCCACTGCCCCCAATGGTGAAATATATGTACCTTATGCAGTCTAATCAAACTTGCATGTTTATTTCAAATCTGGGAAGATTACTTTGTTTGTTTAAAACCGCACTCTGCAATACTCCCGCTACATAAAGGCTGTCTGGAAATAGTCCAGACAATCCAGTGATTGATATAATAAGCAACGCCCTACATCTTTGGGGTACGATGACACACAATCAACCAGGTCACCAATTGCCTATCGGTTGCCTCTTATGACAGGCGACCCATTGGGACTCATTTTAACCCCAAATCCTCACGAGGGCATTGTGGAAAGATATTTTGAAAGTTTTATTATAAATTGTGTATTTAGATTATTATCCTATCTCACTTGATGCATTTCTTCCTTCTTCTTTCAACCCTGGTATTGAAATGTCAGAACAAAACTTCCAGCTTAAAAAACCCATTTCACCCGAACACATCCCACCTAAACAATGGGTCATGCACCACTTCAATCCCATGCGATACAACCCTACCTAATTACATGACATACCTCTTCATTCTCTTTCTCATGGCCATGGTGTGGGGACATGTTTTGTGTAAATACAGAATACGTGTCTCCTAAAAACCCTTGGGGCCAAACCAGATATTGCACAGCTATAAGCAGCGTATTTGCGTAAAAATAAGCGCCCCCACCACCCACAAAATATTCAAAACCCAATTACTTTTAATTAACTTGCATACAGAAATGCATGCAATAAATGAGAAACTCAAATGTATAAAAACAGCACGCAGAAATACCCTATGAAGCTTTTTCATCATGCGTACAAGGGAGCTAATTTCCGAAACACATGTACAAGCTTATTTACTTTCCAAGTTAAGCCTTTATGTCATGAGATATTTAGAACAGTTATAAACATCTAAAACATCATTTCATATTTTTTTAAATCTTATAATGTTCACTAATTTTGGTACAAACCCAATAGAGTGATGAAGAGATGAGTGAAAAAATCTTGGTTACCCAATAAAAAATGTAATAATCCAAATAAAAAAGAAACCCTAGAGTTAAAACTCAATTGCTCAAAAAGTTATCTGGAGCTTTGGTATTCCAAGGGTTGCCAAAACTGCTACTGGGGCACATTGCACTTCCACTTAATCATTATATTACAATAAGTGGAAAGCTTTTAAAGGATAAGCCAGATATACCACAAGCCCATCCAGTCATCATTTCAACACTGTGTACATCCAGCACTTGCATTCTCCAAGGTGAGTGAGTGAGTGAGTATGGTTTTACACCGTTTTAAGCAATATTCCAGCAATATCACAGCGGGGAACACCAAAAATGGGCTTCACACATTGTACCCATGTCGGGAATCGAACCCGGGTCTTCGGCGTGACGAGCGAACGCTTTAAGCACTAGGCTACCCGACCGCCCTCATTTTACAAGGAAACCCAATGGAGTTTTGAAGGTGGAAACTTTGTTCTAGGACGTTTCCATGTCAGCATCAAAAGAAGAATGAAGAAATGCATAGTGTGAGACAGGACAAGTTTTGATATTATATTTCACAAATTATGTAATAATACCATCCTGTGCTCCAAAGATCTTAGAAAGGTCAAGGCCTCTTCACTGGCTGGGTCAAGAGCTACAGCTTGGCGGTAACACTCCCGCGATGACACATAATCCTTCTGATCTTCAAATCTGAAAAATGTTGTCAGGTTCAGCACAGTAAAATTGGATAATATATTGTTACTTTTCTTATACATGTATAAAGGATGGTGGTTTATTTTTTATTTTTTATAAATACTTTTTATTCAATTCAGTACAATGTTACATATTGATACATAGAGTAGCACGTCATGCGGTATACTTATTAGGTGTAGGTTATATACCTATACAGCAGACAGCCAATTTTAGTAGCTACAGGAGTACAACAATGTTACCAAATGGGGAAACAAGCAGGCTATATTTGCCATGCTTAATAACTAAGTGTGAAGCTAAATCCTTAAGCATAATGGATGGTGTTATCCATGCAACAAACCAATTAAATCAATTTGGTATTAAGCCGCGACAAATATGCAAATGAGGTCACCTGACCAGAAGAAGTACTTTTAAGCCCCATACATCAATTCAATATCTACTTGATCAATAGATTTGACTAACTTTTCCGATAGGTTGAGATAGGGGTTGCCTGATGTGAGGGAGTGCCTGTAGTTTGTTTGTTTGTTGTTTGACACCGCACTCAGTAATATTCCAGCTATGTGACGGCGGTCTGTAAATAATCGAGTCTGGACCAGATTATACAGTGATTGACATCATGAGCATCGATCCACGCAATTGTGATCGATGACATGTATCAACCAAGTCAGCGAGCCTGACCACTCTATCCTGTTAGTCGCCTTGTACGACAAGCATAGTCGCCTTTTACAGCAAGTATGGGTTGCTGAAGACCTATTCTACCCCGGAATCTTCACAGGTGGGGAGTTCCTGTAGTGCAAAATGGTTGCAAATCATTAGGCACTACATGCTGAATGGGGTGGTTCTCTCAAACATTGTATATTTCAGTGGTTTTTAAAAAGATTCTAGACTAGTCCAAACAGCTTTCAAACTTGTGGGTGGTTTTGAGAATAAGTCAGTTTTTAAGACTTGTGGGTGGGAATAACTCACAGTTTTCCATGGGCCAGCTTGGTTTCCAACAGATATTTCCTGGCATTGGTGTGTGTTGGGTTGATCTTGAGAGCCTGTTCAAAGTCCTCAATTGCTCTTGTGAAACTCTCATTGTTGGCGTACCTTCACAGAGATAAGTTCTTTTTTTGGACAATGACATGTATAATACTGTTACAAAACTCTGGATACAGTCCGAATATTACCAAAAGCCGTGTAACACCATACTCACTCACTCAGAAAACTATAATGGCACAGACTTTATAATTTACATTCAGAACTGTCCCTTTAAATCCTTTTCATGATACTGCTTTCTGGTATGCTGGTTCCAATAAAATGTTCACTTGACCTCGCATTAACACAGATCCTCATGCAAAGAGGTATAATATCGGAGTAAAGATCTGAATTAAATGAGATGGAACTTGTCTCACAGTGCCCCGCGAGCCACAAGCGCCTCAACGTTGGTCTCATCGATCTGTAGAGCCTTGTTCAGATGCTGCATGGCTTCCATCTGCCTCCCTTTCTTGAACAGTGACACACCCTGGGCCACACTGTCAAACAAACACATTTTTGTAAATAAAAACTAGCAGGCCTTTGTTAAACATACACATTTCAAATTATTTTTTAACATCAAAGAGACATTGTCAGATACCTTTTTCCAGTCCATGCCTACAAAGTCTAGATGATGAAACTGGCGATGAAAACAGTCTCTGTGTAATTTTGGTTATCATTTAATGTTAGGTTGATGTAAGTCATAAAACTTGAATCAGCTGACAAAGATTGTGATGTTTGAACAGATTCTTTGCCAAACTAGTATAATTTTAAGCAAACTTTATAATACTTTACAATATTGATCGCCCATTTCAAATGCATTGGCAAGCCATATCAGCCCAGCAGAGGTGTAATATGGTTCTGGTTATTACAGCCCTGTGATATGACTGTCTCCATGTTGGCGTTATCGCACATTCGAAGTGCCTCATATCAATGATAGGTATGTGAAAATTATTAGCTGAGCTCACCAGAACAAACCACCATGACTGTAACATTGTTGGGTTTGGGAGCTTGATTTTTTTGGATATCCCTTACTTTCATTGCCAGATATTTGTGTATTTTACTGTAGTACCTCAAAACATCCCCTACATTTTTCGCACAGTATATCTTAAATGGTTCCTTGAAAAATAACATACTTCTAAGAAAACAATTTTTCTCATGTCAAGATAGCATTACATATAAGGAAATAAAAACATTCTTGATATTCAGTGCTGCCTGATCTTTTTTCCAAAATGGCCGACTGACTGACCTCTGCAGGGCCAGCCGCTGACACTGCCACTTGCGCAGATTCTCCGCATATTCCTTCTCCGGCAGCTTCAGACTGGAACACACAAATCAGTGTTTGGGGATTATTGTGAGCACTTCAATTTAATGTGAGCTCTTCACTGGAGTAGAGTTTATGCATACATACATTTTTTTTAGAATGAAGATAAACATTCTGTGTTTTCAATGCAGAGCTAGGTTACCTGTAATATAACCACGGTAAATTAGAACAGGTAACCTTGCTATACAATGAAAACATAGTATGTTTATCTCCTAATTCTACAGTGAATTTGGAAATTCGATGATTCTGATTGATCAATCAGAGGTTATAAAATCGTAATTAACCCACTCTGATTGAAACAGCGGATTTGACAGCTGCATCACTGTGGAAGCTACTATTACATGTACATTATAGAATACACGTAGTACTCGTTTTGTTTGTGTCACCCCTGTTTAACCCTCTTCTGTGTTCCCCTCATCAGGGAGAAGTCCTTGAGGGAGTGGAGCTCTGTGTCACGCCTGCTTAACCCTCTTCTGTGTTCCCCTCATCAGGGAGAAGTCCTTGAGGGAGTGGAGCTCTGTGTCACGCCTGTTTAACCCTCTTCTGTGTTCCCCTCATCAGGGAGAAGTCCTTGAGGGAGTGGAGCTCTGTGACACCCCTGTTTAACCCTCTTCTGTGTTCCCCTCATCAGGGAGAAGTCCTTGAGGGAGTGGAGCTCTGTGATGCCCCTGTTTAACCCTCTTCTGTGTTCCTCAAAACAGGGAGAAGTCCTTGAGGTAGTGGAGCTCTGTGACGCCCCTGTTTAACCCTCTTCTGTGTTCCCCTCATCAGGGAGAAGTCCTTGAGGTAGTGGAGCTCTGTGACACCCCTGTTTAACCTACCTGTGCATGCCTCTCATCAGGGAGAAGTCCTTGAGGGAGTGGAGCTCTGTGACACCCCTGTTTAACCTACCTGTGCATGCCTCTCATCAGGGAGAAGTCCTTGAGGTTGTGGAGCTTCACCAGAAACTCCACATTTCCAGAGTTGTTGAATCCCATGATGGACTGCAGCAGCTCATCAAACGTCAGCCCGCGTACATGCAGCTTCCGTCTGAAACAAGCACGGGTAAAATGAGTGAATGTTGCAGAGCTGCAGTCTTCAATATTGCAGCCAAAAATCAAGTTCTGGTTAAGTATACCAGTGGTTGACAGTATGAGAATTGATTCACTGTATCATTCACCCAAGTCAAGAGAGTGTCTTGTTTTGTTGCCTTCAGTAATGTTCAAGCTATATGATGACAGCCTGTATCTAACAAAGCCTGGGTCACACAAAGCAGGGATTGATATTGTGAGCAACAAGTCAGTAAATTTGTGTCTTGAGTCGGGGCCTGCAGCGTCTGAAGTTTGTGGGTCTTAAGAGTTTAGTCAGGGTCTGCAGCTTCTGAAGTTTACGGGTCTAAAGAGTTTAGTCAGGGTCTGCAGCTTCTGAAGTTTGTGTGTCTAAAGTGTTTAGTCGGGGCCTGCAGCTTCTGAAGTTTGTGTGTCTAAAGAGTTTAGACGGGGCCTGCAGCTTCTGAAGTTTGTGGGTCTTAAGAGTTTAGTCAGGGTCTGCAGCTTCTGAAGTTTGTGTGTCTAAAGAGTTTAGTCAGGGTCTGCAGCTTCTGAAGTTTGTGGGTGTAAAGAGTTTACTCAGGGCCTGCAGCTTCTGAAGTTTGTGGGTGTAAAGAGTTTAGTCAGGGTCTGCAGCTTCTGAAGTTTGTGGGTGTAAAGAGTTTACTCAGGGTCTGCAGCTTCTGAAGTTTGTGGGTGTAAAGAGTTTACTCAGGGTCTGCAGCTTCTGAAGTTTGTGGGTGTAAAGAGTTTAGTCAGGGTCTGCAGCTTCTGAAGTTTGAAGGTCTAAAGAGTTTATTCAGGGCCTGCAGCTTCTGAAGTTTGTGGGTCCTGGCATTTTTTTTATTATTTCAAACACTGAACCACATCATGGACCTCTTACTGAATCCTGGGCAAGTAAACTGGTGGTTGAAAGCACGGGCAACAATCCACCCTATCATCAGATCTACCCCACTTTGGTTTGCTCGTATGAGTGAGTGTCTGTCTTGTTTGTTGTTTAACACCACATCAGCACTCGGAGTTAATCCAGTGAACAATCAGGGACTATGGTTGAGGTACGATGAAACACAATCAACCAAGTCACCCGACCCGTTTGGATACCTCTTAGAACCAGCATAGGTTGCTGGAGTAAGAATGAGAGATTAAGTTGAATAAACACCAATGTGAACATCTTCCCCAGGCAACGGAGTTAACTGACTTTAAAAGTCCAGTTAACACCCTTGCTGAACTATGCTGGAATTCCTGCGCTCGATCGTAGCGCCACCAGTAACAATTACGAGTTATGTCCCTTCTATAACTCTATGGACCAATCCGATTTCACCTATCGTATCATTTGCATTTGCTTCAAACAAAACGGCGGCACCCAGTCATGACGATCTGATCAATTATCAAGATCTATATATTGTGATAAAACGAGTCTTACATCACGAAGTGCATTAAATCACGTGGGCACCTTGAGTAAAAACATGAATAGATTTAGAAAATATCTGATGGCGAGTTAGCGGTGCACATGCTTTCCAAATCCTGCAATCTATCGAAATCTGCATGACAGTTTACGAACCGGATTTGATTTTTGGAGCACGATTTTGATTGGACTATGCATAGACTCATTAGCCCAGACAAAATGTTACTCTATAATACTAGCCTAGTTCGGCAAGGGTGGAAACTGGACTTTTATATGCGATAAACTCACTTGCCTCGGGAAGATGCAATGTGAACAGCAAATACATTAACATGGTTTATAAGCTTTATGTAATAAAGTTATAAAGTGATGCAGTTTGGGTGAGGATCAGGAAATGCAGCATGGTAACCAAAGATGCAGAAGAAATGAAGCTGTGCTTACCTGTAATGTACAGGGAAGTCATCTTCACTTATGAGTCCCTGGAAACAAAGCCATCGAGTAAATAGAATATTTCCTTTTTTAGAAAACAAACGGGTAGTCTTTGTCAAAATATCTATTCAAACATTCATACCGAAATTCAATCACCAACTCATAGCTTTGTACGTGTTATTAGAAACCACATGAATATTATCAACATACAATAGCACACAGAATTAAAATTTCCTTTGAAAAGTAGAAACAGGGACGGAGAATCCATCCATCCAGCCATGGATTTAGGGTTGTTGGGTTTGGAGACTTTTGTTTGCTGCTATCAACTCACAAGTTTGGGGTTGTTGGATCAGACACTTATGCTGCCATCAACTCACCAGTTTATGATTGTTGGATTAGACACTTATGCTGCCATCAACTCACCAGTTTATGATTGTTGGATCAGACACTTATGCTGCTATCAACTCACAAGTTTAGGGTTGTTGGATCAGACACTTATGCTGCTATCAACTCAACAGTTTAGGGTTGTTGGATCAGACACTTATGCTGCCATCAACTCACCAGTTTAGGGTTGTTGGATCAGATACTTATGCTGCTATCAACTCACCAGTTAAGGGTTGTTGGTTAAGAGACTTATGCTCCTATCAACTCACCAGTTTAGGGTTGTTGGATCAGACACTTATGCTGCCATCAACTCACCAGTTTAGGGTTGTTGGATCAGACACTTATGCTGCTATCAACTCACCAGTTTAGGGTTGTTGGATCAGAGACGTATAGAGAATACTACACTCATTCTCGTTAGATACCATTTTTACGAAACGAGTGGACTTTCTATGGTATCTGACCGAGCGAAAGCGAGGTCAGATACCATAGAAAGTCCACTCGTTTCGTAAAAATGGTATCTAACGAGAATGAGTGTGGTATTTTATTTATTACCCACGTTAAATATATATTAAAGCGTAAATACATAACAACTTGCGTTCGTTGACAGACCAAACTGAAACCGGTTGCAAAATTTGGTTGCGCATGAATATTGGTATATGACCAAATATGGGCATTGTTGACATGTTTATGCATACGTATTAACAACATGCGCCTGCTGATCTGTTTGCAAACAAACCAGCACCGACGCTCAAGATCCTTTTGGAAGAAAGTCTTCAACTTATGGTAATTCAAGCGCCATGTTGTTAGTACGCAGGACACCGATAAGAAAATTTGAAATGTCACATTAGCGCCGCGCTTTGAATATCGGACCAACAGTCACACGCATCACACTGCCGGGGTCCCGTCTGTGCAATCAAAATGGTTCGGTTTCCTTGATCTATCAGCTGAATTTATATCATGTCCGTACCATTTTGGAAGAGGGAAATCAGACTGTTCGCCAAAGACATTCATGTTAACTGTACCACCCTTTACTGAAGACGTGGAAATCAACAAACTCAAATCTGCTTGCATGTCAGTGACAGCTTTGAACGATCGAAGGGCAAGGTCGCCACCGGAATAAGAAAAGACAACCGCGATCCACTCACAGCGTTTTACTCTAGAGATAGGGAATGTTACTATTCACATTTGGGATGTTTGGGGCCACAAAATCAGAAGTCAGGCACACTTCCATGGAGTTTTCGAATGATTTGTATCGGAACTGTGAACTTTAAGTGATCTGGTCGTGCTGTCGTGTTCGTTCATTCATGAACAACACTTCCCGAAACAGCGCCACAACATACGCTTCAAAGGGGACACCGATGGCACAACCGGATCATCCCAAGTAAGTCTAGATATCTGTCCAGATAGTTTAAACAGACTTCATTTCACCACGCTTATCCTTTTACGTTAAATCAAATTGAAAGTTGCGAAAATGGTCGGGTGCGTCACGCTCAAGGGACGCGCTCGATCGGCAGTCGTACATTATACATAACTTATATAGAATGCAAACCGAATTTGATGCGTGTGACTATCTTGTTTGGTTTAATAAAGTGTTTGTAAATATCTCTCGTTCTCATGAATTTCTTCAGTTCTGCCTTGTAATCGCAAAATGAATGACGTCTCGCGATTTTTTATGAATGAAAAAAGTAGTCCCGGTGTGACAGAGGTCACGGTTATCCAATCAAAACGAATAAAACAAGGTCAACCTTGTACGACACACGTGTGATGTACGGATTTAGTATCTTACCACCTGTATCTTCTCCACGTGGGTAATAAATGCTGCTATCAACTCACAAGTTTAGGGTTGTTGGATCAGACACTTATGCTGCTATCAACTCACAAGTTTAGGGTTGTTGGATCAGACACTTATGCTGCTATCAACTCACCAGTTTAGGGTTGTTGGATTAGACACTTATGCTGCTATCAACTCACCAGTTTAGGGTTGTTGGATTAGACACTTATGCTGCCATCAACTCACCAGTTTAGGGTTGTTGGATCAGACACTTATGCTGCTATCAACTCACCAGTTTAGGGTTGTTGGATCAGAGACGTATGCTGCTATCAACTCACCAGTTTAGGGTTGTTGGGGTGTCCGGGGTTCAGAGACTTCTCATGGAGTGAAATGATGATCCTCTGTGTCTCTGGATTCACATTGAGCACAATTCCTGGTAACAGAAACATTCCACTCAGGACACGTAACCGCACACTCTCACCCAGGGTTGGTAGAAGAAACATTTCACTCAGGAAAGGTAACATTCAGGACAGGTAACATTCGGGACAGGTAACATTCAGGACAGGTAATACTCAGGACAGGTAACATTCAGGGCAGGTAATACTCAGGACAGGTAATACTCAGGACAGGTAACACTGAGGGCAGGTAACACTCGGGACAGGTAACACACAGGGCAGGTAACACTTGGGACAGGTAACACTCGGGACAGGTAACATTCGGGACAGGTAACACTCAGGACAGGTAACACTCAGGACAGGTAACACACGGGACAGGTAACACTCAGGACAGGTAACACTCAGGACAGGTAACACTCAGGACAGGTAACACTCAGGACAGGTAACATTCAGGACAGGTAACACACAGGACAGGTAACACTCAGGACAGGTAACACTCAGGACAGGTAACATTCAGGACAGGTAACACTCAGGACAGGTAACACTCAGGACAGGTAACACACGGGACAGGTAACACTCAGGACAGGTAACACTCAGGACAGGTAACACTCAGGACAGGTAACACTCAGGACAGGTAACATACAGGGCAGGTAACACTCAGGACAGGTAACACTCAGGACAGGTAACATACGGGACAGGTAACACACGGGACAGGTAACACTCAGGACAGGTAACACTCAGGACAGGTAACACTCAGGACAGGTAACACTCAGGAAAGGTAACACTCAGGACAGGTAACACTCAGGACAGGTAACACTCAGGACAGGTAACACACGGGGCGGGTAACACTCAGGACAGGTAACACACGGGACAGGTAACACTCAGGAAAGGTAACACTCAGGACAGGTAACATACAGGGCGGGTAACACTCAGGACAGGTAACACACGGGACAGGTAACACTCAGGACAGGTAACACTCAGGACAGGTAACATACAGGGCGGGTAACACTCAGGACAGGTAACACACGGGACAGGTAACACTCAGGACAGGTAACACACGGGACAGGTAACACTCAGGACAGGTAACACTCAGGAAAGGTAACACTCAGGAAAGGTAACACTCAGGAAAGGTAACATACAGGGCGGGTAACACTCGGGACAGGTAACACTCAGGACAGGTAACACTCAGGACAGGTAACACTCAGGAAAGGTAACACTCAGGACAGGTAACACTCAGGAAAGGTAACACTCAGGACAGGTAACACTCAGGACAGGTAACACTCAGGAAAAGTAACACTCAGGAAAGGTAACATACAGGGCGGGTAACACTCAGGACAGGTAACACTCAGGAAAGGTAACATACAGGGCAGGTAACACTCAGGACAGGTAACACTCAGGAAAGGTAACACTCAGGACAGGTAACACTCAGGAAAGGTAACACTCAGGACAGGTAACACTCAGGACAGGTAACACTCAGGAAAGGTAACACTCAGGAAAGGTAACATACAGGGCGGGTAACACTCAGGACAGGTAACACTCAGGAAAGGTAACACTCAGGAAAGGTAACACTCAGGAAAGGTAACATACAGGACAGGTAACACACGGGACAGGTAACACTCAGGACAGGTAACACTCAGGACAGGTAACACTCAGGACAGGTAACACTCAGGAAAGGTAACATACAGGGCAGGTAACACTCAGGACAGGTAACACTCAGGAAAGGTAACATACAGGGCGGGTAACACTCAGGACAGGTAACACACGGGACAGGTAACACTCAGGACAGGTAACACTCAGGACAGGTAACATTCAGGACAGGTAACACTCAGAACAGGTAACACTCAGGACAGGTAACACACGGGACAGGTAACACTCAGGACAGGTAACACACGGGACAGGTAACACTCAGGACAGGTAACACACGGGACAGGTAACACTCAGGACAGGTAACACACGGGACAGGTAACACTCAGGACAGGTAACACTCAGGACAGGTAACACACGGGACAGGTAACACTCAGGACAGGTAACACTCAGGACAGGTAACACACGGGACAGGTAACACTCAGGACAGGTAACACTCAGGACAGGTAACACTCAGGACAGGTAACACTCAGGACAGGTAACACACGGGACAGGTAACACTCAGGACAGGTAACACACGGGACAGGATACACACGGGACAGGTAACACACGGGACAGGTAACACTCAGGACAGGTAACACTCAGGACAGGTAACACTCAGGACAGGTAACACTCAGGACAGGTAACACACGGGACAGGTAACACTCAGGACAGGTAACACACAGGACAGGTAACACTCGGGACAGGTAACACTCGGGACAGGTATCACACAGGACAGGTAACACTCGGGACAGGTAACACTCAGGACAGGTAACACACGGGACAGGTAACACTCAGGACAGGTAACACTCAGGACAGGTAACACACGGGACAGGTAACACTCAGGACAGGTAACACTCAGGACAGGTAACACACGGGACAGGTAACACTCAGGACAGGTAACACTCAGGACAGGTAACACTCAGGACAGGTAACACTCAGGAAAGGTAACATACAGGGCAGGTAACACTCAGGACAGGTAACACCCTGGAAAGGTAACACTCAGGACAGGTAACACTCAGGACAGGTAACACTCAGGACAGGTAACACTCAGGACAGGTAACACTCAGGAAAGGTAACATACAGGGCGGGTAACACTCAGGACAGGTAACACACAGGGCAGGTAACACTCAGGACAGGTAACAGAAACATTCCACTCAGGACAGGTAACACTCAGGACAGGTAACACTCAGGACAGGTAACACTCAGGAAAGGTAACATACAGGGCGGGTAACACTCAGGACAGGTAACACACAGGGCAGGTAACACTCAGGACAGGTAACAGAAACATTCCACTCAGGACAGGTAACAGAAACATTCCACTCAGGACAGGTAACAGAAACAATCCACTCAGGACAGGTAACAGAAACATTCCACTCAGGACAGGTAACAGAAACATTCCACTCAGGACAGGTAACAGAAACAATCCACTCAGGAAAGGTAACATTGACACCTTCTCAGGTCTGACTTACCTCTCACAATGTCTTTGACATGGAAGGACTCCAGAGCACTCTGGTCTGGAACAATCTTGGGAACTTCCTTGACAGGGCAGAATACCTGAACAAGAAAAAACAATATCTGTGTGAGAAAGTGAGATTTGGTTTCAATTGGGTTTCATGTCACATTCAGCCATTTGACAATTTCACAGCTGCCACATAGTCAGCAATATTCCAGCAGTATCACAGGAAACGGCAAGCCAGTGGTTGATAGCATGAACAACGTTCAACACTGCCAGGGCACCATGACACATGCCCAGGTCACAGAGCCTGACCACCCTGCTATCGTCTTCTCCTACAGGAGATATTTGGTAAGGGTGAGTCATGAGTTTTTATACTACAATACAATACACGATATGTCTTTTCCATATCAATACCAGACGATACACTTGCTAAAATATATCACTTACTACTAGTTTAATGACATCAACGTTTTCGTCAGTCAAATATCGCAAAATGTATTGTAATTAGCATTTCAAGTTCACTTTGAATAAAACCTGATATGAACATGTTGTCTACAGCTAGCTTTTCCTTTTGAACTTGCTCTGAAATATTAACAGTAAGAAGTTTCCATATAATTTGGTGTAAATATGCGTATTGCGATACATATCATATCATGACCTATGTATCGTGAAACGTATTGTTTCATGACCTTGTTGTGTCGTTTCACCTCTAATATTTGGGATCTATTCTCACTCAGCATCAGCACACGGAATATTCAGTTAGTCGTATACACTACACGTGTTGCAATCAACAGTTATTCAGCTTACCTCACACTGATCGGGAGTCACCCCGGGACAGAACAAGACGTGGAATGTGAAAGCTTGTGATATCTGTTAATTATATTACCTAATCATGTACACCAATCAAGTCACCCAAATCGTTACGTTTCCTTCATCAATCATTAAAAAAAAATGTAACCAATCATGTGGCAGGCATCATGTGACCAACATTAAAAAGATCATGTGATCTCTAGCAATCATGTGACCTGGGCCAGGCATGTGATGCAAGGACCTGAGATGATCCAGTCAAGAGGTACTTATGATGGTCTTCAAGTTATCTATAGCTTAGCTGACCCCTTTCCATCTTCCCAAGGCAAGACAGTTAACTGACTTTAAAAGTCCTGTTTCCCCCCTTGCAGAACTAGGCTGGAATTCCTGGGCTCGATTGTAACGCCACCAGTGGTTATTACGAGTTATGTCCCTTCTAAGCCTCTCCTATGGACCAATCAGATTCCACCTCTCGTATCACTTGCATTTGCTTCAAACAAAACAGCGGCGCCCAGTCAAGACAATCTGATCGATAATCAAGTCTATTTTGTGATAAAATGGGTCTTACATCGCAAAATGCATCAAATCATGTGAGCACCTTGATTATAATCATGAAAAGATTTGGGAAATATCAGTTGACAATGAGTTGGCGGTGCACATGCTTTGCAAATCCTGCAATCGACCGAAATCTGCACGACAGTTTATGAACCGGGTTTCGATTTTGTTGCGCGATTTTGATTGCACTATGCATAGACTCATTAGTCCAGTCAAAATGTAACTCCATAATACCAGCCTAGTTCGGCAAGGGTGGAAACTGGACTTTTAAAGTCAGTTAACTCTCTTGCCTCGGGAAGATGACCCCTTTCCAGGCCAGATGACCTGCATGTACACACAGAATATAGATACTTACAATGATCTTTAAGTCGTCTATTTCTCGAGCTCGCCCGGAGTCCAGACACAGAAGAGATACGAGTAAGCCGCTCTCCAGCACTGAAGTGACCACGCCGATCACCACCTCTCGCTTCTCCAAGCCCTGTGACATGATACAGTCAGTGTGTGAATGGTCTCTGACACCGCACATGGCAATGTTCAAGCTTTATCACAGCAGACTGTTAATACTTAGGTTTGGACCGGACAAATATGTGGTCTAAAGTTTCCAACATAGGTTTGGACCGCACAAACTTGTAGTCCAAAGTTTCCAACACAAGACTTATTTTCCATATCTGTTTACATCCAGCACACTATATAGTAGTCGCAAGACCTAAAAAGCAGTATGAACATCACAAGGTTTCTAACAAGACTTTCCAACAAGTAAAATAATTAAGCCTAACAAGAATCTAATACTTTTATCAAGAAGCAAGCTTTCCAAGGTTGTCAACAAAAAACAAGGCTTTTGTAGAGGGACCTTAAACTTCAAGGCCTTTTGAAGCCAGTGAGTGAGTGAGTGAGTGAGTATGGAGTATGGAGTACTGATTTACGCAGTATTTGAGCAAGATCCAGCATCACAGGACACAAGGATTTGGCTTCACACATTGCACCAAAGTGGGATTCAAATCTGGGCCTTTCGACACGACCATGAGGCTACCCATCTCCACTGACTTACATTGAAGAAGTGATCCTTACAGATGTGGGCTGGTATCCCCATGAAGGACTCCAGGGCGGGCATGATGGCGTAGTTGTCTGCAACAAGCCACAAGAGGAGTACAACACAGACCCAGGGGCGCTGCAGGCCGCCACTGCAGGCTACGATTTCATTCTGTTTTACCACCTGCACCAGGTGCAACCAAGCCAATTAATCAGGATGCACCACCAAAATATTGGCTGCACCCTTTTTGTCATAAATTGAAACACTGAATTTTCAGTTATTTTGAATATCAAATAAATTCAAAAAGAAAATAAACTTGAGAATGCTCCAGTAATTTTATTTTGAGGAAATCTCATCAGTGACTGTTCTGGTAGTAATTGTGCAGAATTAGATGTGAGTTCTCTGCATGCAGACCTATTTACTTCACTATTTCAAAGAACTTTTGTTTGCATGAGTCTAAGAGTTTCGCATCCAGTTCTAAAAGAATTAAGTTTTCCACTTTTATGAAATAAAACTGCTGCCATTCACTTGTAGTGGAAAATGTTGCCTGCACTGGGTGCAACATGGCAATAAAACTACCAGCACTAGCAATGTTTTACCTGCACTGGTGCAGTTTGGATACAGCAAAGTCGATCCCTGCACTCCCCTGCATCACAAGGGGTACATTATAAGTTGGAGCAGGGTCACGAGGGGTACATTATAAGTTGTAGCAGGGTCACGAGGGGTACATTATAAGTTGGAGCAGGATCACGAGGGGTACATTATAAGTTAGGGCAGGATCACGAGGGGTACATTATAAGTTGGAGCAGGATCATGAGGGGTACATTATAAGTTGGAGCAGGGTCACGAGGGGTACATTATAAGTTGTAGCAGGGTCACGAGGGGTACATTATAAGTTGGAGCAGGGTCATGAGGGGTACATTATAAGTTAGGGCAGGATCACGAGGGGTACATTATAAGTTGTAGCAGGGTCACGAGGGGTACATTATAAGTCGTAGCAGGGTCACGAGGGGTACATTATAAGTTGGAGCAGGGTCACGAGGGGTACATTATAAGTTAGGGCAGGATCACGATGGGTACATTATAAGTTGGAGCAGGATCACGAGGGGTACATTATAAGTTGAAGCAGGGTCACGAGGGGTACATTATAAGTTGGAGCAGGATCACGAGGGGTACATTATAAGTTCGAGCAGGATCACGAGGGGTACATTATAAGTTGGAGCAGGGTCACGAGGGGTACATTATAAGTTAGGGCAGGATCACGAGGGGTACATTATAAGTTAGGGCAGGGTCACGAGGGGTACATTATAAGTTGAAGCAGGATCACGAGGGGTACATTATAAGTTGGAGCAGGATCACGAGGGGTACATTATAAGTTGGAGCAGGATCACAAGGGGTACATTATAAGTTAGGGCAGGATCACGAGGGGTACATTATAAGTTAGGGCAGGATCACGAGGGGTACATTATAAGTTGAAGCAGGGTCACGAGGGGTACATTATCAGTTGTAGCAGGGTCACGAGGGATACATTATAAGTTAGGGCAGGGTCACGAGGGGTACATTATAAGTTGTAGCAGGATCACGAGGGGTACATTATAAGTTAGGGCAGGGTCACGAGGGGTACATTATAAGTTGGAGCAGGGTCATGAGGGGTACATTATAAGTTAGGGCAGGATCACGAGGGGTACATTATAAGTTGTAGCAGGGTCACGAGGGGTACATTATAAGTTGGAGCAGGGTCACGAGGGGTACATTATAAGTTGTAGCAGGGTCATGAGGGGTACATTATAAGTTGTAGCAGGGTCATGAGGGGTACATTATAAGTTGGAGCAGGGTCACGAGGGGTACATTATAAGTTAGGGCAGGATCACAAGGGGTACATTATAAGTTAGGGCAGGATCACAAGGGGTACATTATAAGTTAGGGCAGGATCACAAGGGGTACATTATAACTTAGGGCAGGATCACGAGGGGTACATTATAAGTTGGAGCAGGGTCACAAGGGGTACATTATAAGTTAGGGCAGGATCACAAGGGGTACATTATAACTTAGGGCAGGATCACGAGGGGTACATTATAAGTTGGAGCAGGGTCACGAGGGGTACATTATAAGTTGGAGCAGGATCACGAGGGGTACATTATAAGTTAGGGCAGGATCACGAGGGGTACATTATAAGTTGTAGCAGGGTCACGAGGGGTACATTATAAGTTAGGGCAGGGTCACGAGGGGTACATTATAAGTTGTAGCAGGATCACGAGGGGTACATTATAAGTTAGGGCAGGATCACGAGGGGTACATTATAAGTTAGGGCAGGATCACAAGGGGTACATTATAAGTTGGAGCAGGATCACGAGGGGTACATTATAAGTTGGAGCAGGATCACAAGGGGTACATTATAAGTTGTAGCAGGATCACGAGGGGTACATTATAAGTTAGGGCAGGATCACGAGGGGAACATTATAAGTTGTAGCAGTATCACGTGGGGTAAATTATAAGTTGTAGCAGGATCACGAGGGGTACATTATAAGTTGGAGCAGGATCACGAGGGGTACATTATAAGCTGGAGCAGTATCACGAGGGGTACATTATAAGTTGTAGCAGGATCACGAGGGGTACATTATAAGTTAGGGCAGGGTCACGAGGGGTACATTATAAGTTGGAGCAGGGTCATGAGGGGTACATTATAAGTTAGGGCAGGATCACGAGGGGTACATTATAAGTTGTAGCAGGGTCACGAGGGGTACATTATAAGTTGGAGCAGGGTCACGAGGGGTACATTATAAGTTGTAGCAGGGTCATGAGGGGTACATTATAAGTTGTAGCAGGGTCATGAGGGGTACATTATAAGTTGGAGCAGGGTCACGAGGGGTACATTATAAGTTGGAGCAGGGTCACAAGGGGTACATTATAAGTTAGGGCAGGATCACAAGGGGTACATTATAAGTTAGGGCAGGATCACAAGGGGTACATTATAACTTAGGGCAGGATCACGAGGGGTACATTATAAGTTGGAGCAGGGTCACAAGGGGTACATTATAAGTTAGGGCAGGATCACAAGGGGTACATTATAACTTAGGGCAGGATCACGAGGGGTACATTATAAGTTAGGGCAGGGTCACGAGGGGTACATTATAAGTTGTAGCAGGATCACGAGGGGTACATTATAAGTTGGAGCAGGGTCACGAGGGGTACATTATAAGTTGGAGCAGGATCACGAGGGGTACATTATAAGTTAGGGCAGGATCACGAGGGGTACATTATAAGTTGTAGCAGGGTCACGAGGGGTACATTATAAGTTAGGGCAGGGTCACGAGGGGTACATTATAAGTTGTAGCAGGATCACGAGGGGTACATTATAAGTTAGGGCAGGATCACGAGGGGTACATTATAAGTTAGGGCAGGGTCACGAGGGGTACATTATAAGTTGGAGCAGGATCACGAGGGGTACATTATAAGTTGGAGCAGGATCACAAGGGGTACATTATAAGTTGTAGCAGGATCACGAGGGGTACATTATAAGTTAGGGCAGGATCACGAGGGGAACATTATAAGTTGTAGCAGTATCACGTGGGGTAAATTATAAGTTGTAGCAGGATCACGAGGGGTACATTATAAGTTGGAGGAGGATCACGAGGGGTACATTATAAGCTGGAGCAGTATCACGAGGGGTACATTATAAGTTGGAGCAGGATCACGAGGGGTACATTATAAGTTGGAGCAGGATCACGAGGGGTACATGGGGTTTTGTGTGTCCAACGTTAGGTTTTATAAAACCCATGTACCCCTTCGGCACTTCCCATGTACTCCTAGGGCCTTCAGGTGACCACCTCACGGGTCTGGTCCTTGTTTTCACATATTAACCTCATCAAGACTAGTTATTTGCAGGACATACAGGCCTCAGTTCCAATAAGCTAGACATAACCCTTTTGTACATTATTCACTGCAGTAGAGTTTATGTGTAGGTGATGCTGCATTCAATCAGAGAATACAGATTTGTACAGGTATCGGTGTCCACATGCTTACAAGACCACATCCGGTAATTACATTCAGTTATAATAATACTGAGGTTTTGATATTTTTCATGTATATTTGTATGCAAGCAATTCCAAATTAATTGGGTGATGGTGATTTATTTTGCATATTTTATGCAAATACTAAAATATCTATAGGTCTGCATACGTGTAAAATACTTGAATTTTACTGGTCAATGATGTTTGGAAAATATTCATGTACCCTCCACAGTGGAACAAATATACCCCACCATCATTGTAACCATGGTAACAAACATTTTCCTGATAGCTGTAATCTAAACAATTGAAGCTCCTCACCGCGAAAATGGCATTGTGCAATGTATATTGACATTACATTAAATGTAGGTCATGCACACAGCTAAACACATAACCAAATTGTTATCTAGGGACAAACAAATGCTTTGCATCTGAACCTCAATTTGTTTTCAAACTCTGGTAAATGATATCAGTGGCTTATCCCTCAGGGCATATGGTTTGACACAAACCGTACTTTCTGTGTGGCCGTGTACACTGAGCCGACAGACTCAACGTGACATTCCCTACACTTACCTTCCAACTCCTGTTTGTTCGGAATGACCTTGACCTCCTCATCCACACTGCTAAACAGAAGGTCAGCCTTTTTGGCGATGAACCGGTTGACTGATTGAATAAATCTCTCATCTCTGGAACAATTAAAAGAAGAAGGTAACAGAATATTTAATGACAAAGTTACGTTATGACTTGCTACCTGTGAGTGCAGATTGAGGCTGGGATGATACACCAACTGTACGATCCCATATGTATCACGATACCGATATGCATGTGCGCATATCTGTGGTGCGTAAGCCATCTTTTTATAAACAGGATGGCCAAATACCTGGCCAAACACCCTAGGAAAATATTTATGTTTTCACTATTAACATGATTAAGGTGCACAACTGATTAGTGTTTAGTGGAAAGCAAACATTTAAGAACAGAATCAATATGTTTTTCTTAGTGTGCGACTGTGATCGATACTTGTATCGAGAAATAAAAAATTGCGATCCTCCGATGCATCCACTTGTGTTACTTCCATTCCAGAAAGAAAATACTCTTACTGGGATCTGGGATAATGATGTGCAACAAGCCCAAAGTCCACTCCAGAAAGCATGCTCAAAGTGCTATATAAATAACCTGATAAATGGATCGCTGTTTCAACTTTACTTCTCAACTCTCTTTGAAGTATACAACCCATGCTGCCTGTGAGGTAGGATAACCGTCGCATCCTACCGCGTACCCATTGATTGCTGGGTGCACAGAGGCATATGCCAGTTCACACATTGCAGCCACCAAATACTTGTTTAAATCAACACTTACAACCAGCAATGAGATGCTCAGTTCTTACAACCAGCAATGAGATGCTCAGTTCTTACAACCAGCAATGGGATGCTCAGCTCTTACAACCAGCAATGAGATGCTCAGTTCTTACAACCAGCAATGGGATGCTCAGCTCTTACAACCAGCAATGGGATGCTCAGCTCTTACAACCAACAATGGGATGCTCAGCTCTTACAACCAACAATGGGATGCTCAGCACTTACAACCAACAATGGGATGCTCAGCACTTACAACCAACAATGGGATGCTCAGCTCTTACAACCAACAATGGGATGCTCAGCTCTTACAACCAACAATGGGATGCTCAGCACTTACAACCAACAATGGGATGCTCAGATCTTACAACCAACAATGGGATGCTCAGCTCTTACAACCAACAATGGGATGCTCAGATCTTACAACCAACAATGGGATGCTCAGCTCTTACAACCAACAATGGGATGCTCAGCACTTACAACCAACAATGGGATGCTCAGCACTTACAACCAACAATGGGATGCTCAGCTCTTACAACCAACGATGAGATGCTCAGCACTTACAACCAAAAATGGGATGCTCAGTTCTTACAACCAGCAATGGGATTCTCAACGCTTACAACCAGCAATGGGATTCTCAACGCTTACAACCAGCAATGGGATGGATATTTCTTGAAACAAACTCTTTGCAATATTTGTCATTGTAATCTTCTTTTTCAGCTGAATGGCTTGTTTTCATTTTATTCGTATTATCACACACACACAGCTATCTTCGTTAATTAATCACCACGATACTTATTTCATGATTCTATTTCAAGCGGTGAGGACCATAGGCACATTCACCTCAAAATATTGGTTTCCAGTCTGGTTCAAATGACTACAAACTGAAAATAGATGTCAGTTTAACCAATCCAATTTCGCATTTTATTGTTTTATTAACTGCAATGTGTTTATACTCATAAAAACAGGTGTCTACCCTCCATTTTTTTTTATACATTAGTTCAAGTTGTTACAAAAATGTGTGTGCAATTTCGAAAAACAAAAATAGTAAAAAAACATACTGCTACAGAATCTAATTACTCAGTGCATAATTGAAGCAGCATTACAGTTAATGCCATGCAGACTCTTTTTGGAAGGTAACACTATTGAGGTTATAACAGCAGTTTGGATGATAGATTGTATTGTGCAAGTAGATGTACCCATAGTGAACAATCAGGAGCTTTAAGCAAGGTAGAAAAGACTTCATTGTTTCCATTGAAACACAAGAAATGAAAAACCTAAAAATTGAAAAATATGAAACTATGTTGATTATGTGGTCATTGCACATGTACAGTTTCACGCAAAAAATATTCATTACTTTGAGAGTTATGGCACGGAAACAAAGCCTGGAGTTGTTGGAGAGTGAAACTAAGTCAAACTTGTTTCCACTGGTTTTGAAAAATTTCAAAATAACAAATGGCACCAGTTATACTGATGAGCAATACATATGCCCAGCTAACATCGGAAATAACTGAACGGTTTTCAGGTTATGGCCTGAAATAGGACGGAACACCAACACCAAAGGGAACCAAGCCATTGAATGTGGGGGTGTGGGTTTGTGTGGGGGTGGGAGTTGGGGTGTGAGTTTGTGTGGGGGTGGCGGTGTGAGTTTGTGTTGGGGTGTGAGTTTGTGTGGGCGTGGCGGTGGGGGGGATGAGTTTGTGTTGGGGTGTGAGTAGGGGTGTGAGTTTGTGTTGGGGTGTGAGTAGGGGTGTGAGTTTGTGTTGGGGTGTGAGTTTGTGTTGGGGTGTGATTAGGGGTGTGAGTTTGTGTTGGGGTGTGAGTAGGGGTGTGAATAGGGGTGTGAGTTTGTGTGGGCGTGGCGGTGGGGGGGTGAGTTTGTGTTGGGGTGTGAGTAGGGGTGTGAGTTTGTGTTGGAGTGTGAGTAGGGTCGTGAGTTTGTGTGGGGATGGCGGAGGGGGTGTGAGTTTGTGTGGGGTGGCGGTTGGGGAGTGAGTTTGTGTGGGGGTGGTGGTGGAGGTGAGAGTTTGTGTGGGGTGGCGGTGGAGGTGGGAGTTTGTGGGGGGGTGGCGGTGGAGGTGGGAGTTTGTGTGGAGGTGGCGGTGGAGGTGGGAGTTTGTGTGGGGGTGGTGCTGGGGGTGGCGCTGGGGGTGGGAGTTTGTGTGGGGGTGGCGGTGGTAGGTTTTGGGGGGTGGGAGTTTGTGTGGGGATGGCGGTGGGGGTGGGAGTTTGTGGCGGGGGGGGGTGGCGGTGGCAAGAATGATGATTAGAGAAAGGTACATGAGAGCTCTTCTGAGCAGTTTTCAGTATCATTTTGCATTCATTATCTGCAAAACTTTCATAGAAGTATAAATGAATAATTTCAGACATGGTAAAGGAAATCCTGTATGGAACCAGCAGTTGCAAATTAACAATGTTCGCAAACATTGGAAACATGTGACATCACTGACCATGATGGCAATCAAATCATTTTCAGCTTGAAACCAATTGTGCATTCTGTGAATTCAGTTTATCTTTGAGCATGTTGAGAAAATCGATTTTTAACGTGACAAATTAATTATTTCTTTAAGAACTTTTATTATTACTTTCAGAATTAAATTTATACAATGAGAATTCAATTTCTACTGCCTACTTTATATCCGGCTCCGCTGGCTGAAATCTCTGACTTTCCACATGTTCCACCAGTCCGACTGGCAGCTTGCCCTCTTGTTCTGTCTGTAGACATCGAGCCAAGGCCACGCCCCGATGTGCGATCACCTGGCCTAGCAGTGAAGACTCCATTGTGACCACCTCTCACCTTCAGTCTACAAATAGATAGTCAGACATAAACCTGATGTTCCCAAACTCACCCATCCAGTGTTATAATCCTAATAAATTAAAATTTCAGTTAGTGAAGCTGTGTTTCTGCCTGATTACCCTTGGTTTTAGAATCTCCATTCCATAGGGAACAAAAAAAAGTTAGAGATCATGAATATGTTCCGAAAATTATTATCAAATTGTAAGCCTTATCTTCACTACAAACAAAATATCCCAAAAGACCGTAATGATCCCTAACTTTTTTTGGTCAGTATAGTCTATGATAACTGCCCTGGACCAAATCACGACAATGGCTTTGCTTTAAGCCCAATTTCAATGACACAATGTTAAAATAGCTATCCCCCCAAATCATATTTGTTTGTTGTTTAACACCGCACTCGGTAATATGCCAACTATATGATGCAGTCTGCAAATAATCTGGTGTGGACCAGACAATCCAGTGATTGACATAATGAGCATCGATCTAGTAGGAGGTGATTAACAACAACATGCACAGGTGAGGATGCAATTTGTTAATTGTTTAACACCCCACTTAGCTATGTGACAGCTGTCCGCAAATAACCAATTCTGGACCAGACAATCCAGTGATTGACATCATCAACATCAATCCACACAATTTGGATACTATGACATGCATCAGCAAAGTTAGCAAGCCTGACCACCCGATCCCATTAGTCGCCTCTTTCTACAAACATAGGTTGCTGAAGACCTATAATAACCTGGACCTTCACGGGTCTCACAGTACCATTGCTGCACATGGGTAGAAACAATGACAAATATAACAAAGCTCACAATAAACAATGTAACTGAACAATTTAAACATTGCTCACAGCAGTACAGCAAAAACACTACTCATTTAAGTTCCAAGGATTGTGCTGACTTGTCCAACAACACTACGAATCTGTACAGCAACCCGGCCTCTCTCATTTGAATATGTGTTATTTAGAACATTCTGCTTTTGATTTCATGGAAGTTACATCACATGTCAAGCAGCTAAAGTAAAGTTTGTGAAGATAGCAAATGATACGAAACAATTGCAGTGCTATCACATCATACTACATCACAGAATTCTAAGTCTACAGTCTTCATGGTATTAATGTAATTGTTTGTTGAGTAGTTTTGGGCTACTCGCATTAAGCTCATAATGTGTTTTAGGCCAGTGGTCAACAATTGTTTTAATTTGGTGTCAGAACAATTTCATAATTTACACTTATTTCATCATCAGTCTAAATGTGCATTCTTCCAATATGGGTCCATCTTCCCGAGGCAAGAGAGTTAACTGACTTTTAAAGTCCAGTTTCAACCCTTGCCGAACTAGCCTGGAATTCCTGTGCTTGATCGTAGCGCAGACCCGTGAAGATCCGGGATAGAATAGCTCTTCAGCAACCCATGCTTGCTGTAAAAGGCGACTGTGCTTGTCGTAAGAGGCGACTAACGGGATCCGGTGGTCAGGCTTGCTGACTTGGTTGATGCAGGTCATCAATCCCAATTGCATGGATTGATATTCATGATATCAATCACTGGATTGTCTGGTCCAGACTCAATTATCTACAGACCGCCATCATATAGCTGGAATATTGCTGAGTGCGGCGTTAAACAACAAAACAACCAAACAATCGATCGTAGCACCACCAGTGGCCATTACGAGTTGTGTCCCATCTAAGCCTCTCCTATAGACCAATTAGATGCCACCTCTCGTATCACTCGCATTTGCTTCAAACAAAATGGCCACGCCCAGGCGAGACGATCTGATCGATAATCAGTATCTATGTTCAGATAAAATGGGTCCTACATCGCGAAGTTTACCAAATCACATGAGCACCTTGATTAGAAACATGAACAGATTTGGAAAATATCTGTTGGCAAGGAGTTGACGATGCACATGCTTTACAAATCCTGCAAACGACCAAAATCTGCATGACAGTTAACGAACCGGATTTTACTTCCGTTGCGCGATTTTGATTGGACTATGCAAAAACTTGTTAGCCCAGTCAAAATGTAACTCCATAATACCAGCCTAGTTCAGCAAGGGTGGAAACTGGACTTTTACAGTCTTTTAACTCTCTTGCCTTGGGAAGATGATATGGGCCGCAAAATATCATAAGATGTGCGACAATGGTGGTTGAACTAGTTTCAGGATATGCCATAACATCATATGTGATCTAAAGGGGTATTTGATTTGGAAGTGGTGTCCAACCCTGAAATTCATGAAGAGGTGTTGGTCGGAAAGTGGACCCAAGGACTAAGGGTACAGTTGGGGGTGAAGATGTGAAGCAAGAGTGACAGCCGAAGCCAAGTAGCGTTAAAAGTTGCACCCGCAGCATTGGAAACTAACAGGTTTAGTTTTCTAGTGCTTATAAAGATAACATATAGCAAAACCCCTAAAGAGGGCAAATTTCTACTCGGCCTTATGATATCCAACCCAACCTGGGCAACCACTGAAGGTCTCAGCATTGGGAACACAATGTCTGATTTTGAATTGTTTTATCGTAGCCCTGGCAAAAAGTATTTAGATACATGTATCTTGATCTTAACTCAAATATATACAAGTCAAAAGGAACACAAGCGACTTGTATTGTAACCACTGATCTATAGTGAGTGGTTGTCATTAAACAATATATCACATGACTAACCACGGGTCCAGGTAGTCCTGTGGGTACCCGAGTCCTAAGGCTGGGACGGGTAACTTGGGTACCCGGGTCTGATGGGTACTGAGTAGGACCCGGGTACCCACAGGACTACCCGGACCCGTGGTTAGTCACGTGATACTTGTTTAATGACAAAAATCACCTGGAACTCTATGGTTACACTACAAGTCACTAATGTTCGCATTTCTTTCTGACTATGCACCCATTCCTTCTGACTTTTCAGATGGTTGAATAAAGATATAACTTAAGTCAACTTCAGTGTATGCATGACCAGATAGTTTAATACATGTATCTACATACGTTTTGCAAGTGCTGTGGTAAAACAATTCCCAATCGGACATTTTGAATCTCTTGAGACCTACAGTACAGTGGGTACCCGTGTAGGGTCGGCTAATAGGGGTTTGGGTACCCGGGTAGTAAATTTGAACTCGTCCCAGCCCTACCGAGTCAGGACCCACCCGACCCGAGTTACCCGTCCCAGGCCGAGACTAGTGCCAATTTCTAACGCTGGGCGAGCAAACTGCAATGTTGCAAAAGTCTGTTTATTAACCCAAGAAAATATTTTATTTTTCACTTTATAACCATATGCTGACATGTGACATAACAATGTCTGACAGACGGCGTGCGATATCATACCCCGATCACTTTTCTGAGAAAGCAGACACGAAAGAGCCAGTATGTGTTTCCTTGTCCAATATATGATCTGGAAAATGTCTAGAGAAAGATGAAAGTTTGAATTGTGTCAGTAAAGATCTAATCAGCATTTATTGCTGATAAAATATGAATGTCTTTACCTGTGTCATGCATAATCACGGCATATCAATAACCACAACCTGCACGAAACAAGCAACTGCACCGGAAGTAGAAGTTATAATCCGGGCAAAACTGAAAATCTGCATATTTCATTGACAAGGTCGTGCCGTTCTTGGACTGGCCGAATGTTTGTAACGAAAAGGGACGAGTGATGACAAATGCAATATGTGGGGTGAGTCTTCTTGCAGGTTATGCAAAAGACTAGCGGCAGCGGTGATCAAATATGTCAATGAAGCGTATTTAATGTAAGTCAAATTTATTCGGTCTGACCCGGATATCATCAGTGACCAACTGGGTTAAGTTTAACAAAAATGTAGGGTGCATGAGGATAAAAAACGTGTGCTGCAATCTGAATGGTTTTAAGCGTTGTTAAATGGATTTTGGTCTCGATAATCTATTGAACTTTACACTGACGTATAAAACTTTTATTAAGACGGTGCTTTCTTTCTCAATCCTAATTTTAAATAAAACGCTTCTTTCGGATTGGCACGAAATTGATACCGCATAGAATCTTGTTTGATCAATATTTATCTGAAGAAATTCTAGATAGTTGTTTCTGTCTTTACTGTCGACTGACCAGGCGGATTTAGTTGTCGCGGAAAATTATAACTGATAACCTTCACAAAGTCGATGAATATCACGCGAGTGTTTTTAGATTTGCAAGTGTTATTGCATATTCTACCACAAATTTGGAAAATATTTTGATTGATCAATCAGAGATATTTAATCACAATAAACCCCCTCTTTAACAGCCGATTTGACGGCCGCAGAAGCTAATATTCATAGTATAGTATTGTTTTCATTTATTTTCGGTGGGCATATATAAATAATATTATACCTACAATTATATGTTACAAAATGCAAAGTTGCGGTTACTTCAACATTCAAACGGTGTGTGGCAATACATTTCGTGCAGTAAACATGAAAGAAATCTATAAAGAGAATGTATGAAAGGCGCTTTTCTATATACGGCTGTGACGTCATATCTTTTGCGTCACAATAAGGGATATGACGTCAAAATGCGCTAAAAACATATCACAATGTGCTAAATTTAACATTTGAAACCCCACGTTGCGCGTTCGGTTCCAAATTAAATTTTGCGCGGTTAAATCAGATAACATAGCTCTACATTGAAAACACAGTATGATTATTTCCTAATTTAATGCCCGGTTAATGACGTCGTTACCAAATGAAATGACCCTGCAACTAATATTTACAATACCCACAGATCTGTAAACAAGTAGACATCGGACATCGGACCGTGTTTGGTCTTTAGCAACCCATGCTTGACGAAAGAGGCGACTAACGGGATCGGGTGGTCAGGCTCGCTGACTTGGTTGATGCATGTCACTGTATCCCATTTGCGTAGATCGACATGCTCACAATGTCAATCTCTGTATCGTCTGGCACAGACCCGATTATTTTAGGGATCGCCATCATAATTATAGCTGAGTGTGCCCTGGGGTTGATACGGAGGTGAGGTGAAATGGGGTTAACGTCGCGTCCAAGATTATTGCACTTATATAGCGACGTTCATGCACGTGTGTGTGTGTGTGTGTGTGTGTGTGTGTGTGTGTGTGTGTGGCTGCTTGTACTAGTCCGATTTATAGTGCTAGCACACTGAGATACTATACCGCAGTTGAACATAAATACCCCACTCAGACACAGTATACTGACTCCGAGCCGACCAGTCCTTGTTTTAGACCCTTAATGCCGAGCGCCAGACAGGGTAACAACATGTACCATCTTTGAACGTCTTTTGGTATGACGCGGTCGGGGTTCGAACCCCGGACCTTCCACTCTCCGGGCGGACGCTCTACCGGTAGACCACGGAGGCGATCGGTTTGATACGAGGGGTCTCGGGTTGATATAAACTTGATTCCACTGTTGGTACGACGCGGTCGGGGTTCGAACCCCGGACCTTCCACTCTCCGGGCGGACGCTCTACCGCGTAGACCACGGAGGCGGTCGGTTTGATACGAGGGGTCTCGGGTTGATATAAACTTGATTCCACTGTTGGTACGACGCGGTCGGGGTTCGAACCCCGGACCTTCCACACTCCGGGCGGACGCTCTACCGCTAGACCACGGAGGCGGTCGGTTTGATACGAGGGGTCTCGGATTGATATAAACTTGATTCCACTGTTGGTACGCGACGCAAGCTCAGCGCGATGTGGGATATGATAGGGAATGTGCCACATGAACCTCTAGGTATTCATCGTCGTTGGCAGCTGCTTCCTAGAAAGGTTTAAGATTTGCGAGAGATGTATTTTAATAAGTTAATAGATTCCCGACATGGGTACAATGTGTGAAGCCCATTTCTGGTGTCCCCCGCCGTGATATTGCTGGAATATTGCTAAACGCGGCGTAAAACCATACTCACTCACTAATAAGTTAATAAGCATACTACCCATAGTCTTGTTTTCTGAGAAGATGTAGAAAAAAATGAAGTGTAGAAATCATTTCAATTACTCTTTTGTTGGAACGTGGCATAAACTATTTTGTGATACCCTTATACAGACCGCCGTCATATATAGTTGGAATATTGCTGAGTGTGGCGTTAAACAACAAATAAACAAAACAAACAAATCACGTAGAGAGCTGCGCAGGGTAATTATGATAACTCATTTACAATGTCGATATGCATTATGTCTTTACATTTACGGGTGTTACTGATTATTTAAGGCGTGGAAACTTTAAAATCTGAATCTCCCAGCTTACGCCGCTGAAGCGCCAGCTTGTTGGCAGGGAACCAATCAGAGCGCTCCTACTATACGACTCATGGTAGACAAACAACATGGAAGAGAACAGCGAGCAATATTCAGACAGTTTCAGACAGAAATTACTCCGAACAATTCTTCACGAGGGCAACAAACATGGACGACAAACCAGAGCCCCATGTACACCACACGGAAGAGGGTCAGTGCATGTGTACTTCGCCCGAAAAACATGAGCGCTATCATCAACTGCTTATCACATAGAAATGGGGATTAGGGTGAGGGGTCAGGGCTAGGCTATAGACAATAACATTATGGCAGTCCTCTCAACCTTGGTTCAGGATCCCAAACACCACAATGTTTCTCTGCTAGTTCACATCGTCAGAAGTAATTCAGGTCCGGGTGTGTTATTCAACACGCTATAAATAATTAAACGATAAACTGGTTCCATAGTTGGTTTGCGCAACAAACTTAACGGTACTGCTCGGTGAAGGTAGACAGGGGCCAGTCAAGAGTGAATGGAGACCGTGCAACTGTTGCATCGCGTGGGGCACGGGGTAGCGTTTTCTGTGAACCAACAACAATACAAGAATCATCCTCCGTTGAAACTACTAATGGATGTCTATACATGATAATCATTTGGCAGTTATTCACCCAACATAAAGTGTGTTTTTGTTGTATAACGCTGCACTCAGCAATATTCCAGCAGTATGACGGCGGTCTGTATATAATCGAGTCTTGACCTGCCATCGATACGCGTAACTGGGATATGATGACATGCATCAACCAAGACAGCAAGCCTGACGGCCGATCTCGCCAGTCGCCGCTAACGACAAGAACTTCACACAAGTATATAAATACACAGAGACAATGTCTCAGTTCACACAAGTATATAAATACACAGAGCCAATGTCCCAGTTCACATAAGTATATAAATACACAGAGACAATGTCTCGGTTCACACAAGTATATAAATACACAGAGCCAATATCACAGTTCACTAAAGTATATAAATACAAAGAGCCAATGTCTCAGTTCACACAAGTATATAAATACACAGAGCCAATGTCCCAGTTCACATAAGTATATAAATACACAGAGACAATGTCTCGGTTCACACAAGTATATAAATACACAGAGCCAATATCACAGTTCACTAAAGTATATAAATACAAAGAGCCAATGTCTCAGTTCACACAAGTATATAAATACACAGAGACAATGTCTCAGTTCATACAAGTATATAAATACACAGAGACAATGTCTCAGGTCACACAAGTATATAAATACAGAGAGCCAATGTCTCAGTTCACACAAGTATATAAATACACAGAGCCAATGTCTCAGTTCACATAAGTATATAAATACACAGAGACAATGTCTCAGTTCACACAAGTATATAAATACACAGAGCCAATATCACAGTTCACTAAAGTATATAAATACAAAGAGCCAATGTCTCAGTTCACACAAGTATATAAATACACAGAGACAATGTCTCAGTTCATACAAGTATATAAATACACAGAGACAATGTCTCAGGTCACACAAGTATATAAATACACAGAGACAATGTCTCAGGTCACACAAGTATATAAATACAGAGAGCTAATGTCTCAGTTCACACAAGTATATAAATACACAGAGCCAATGTCTCAGTTCAGTACTCTGAACACACAGGACCCGTGAAGAACTGGGTAGAGATTGTGTCTTCAGCAACTTATGCTTGCCGTAACAGGCGACTTTGCTTGTAAAAGGCGATTATAATCACCGGATTATCTGGCCCAGACTCGATTATTTACAGACCGCCCTCATATTGCTGGAATATTGCTGAGTGCGGCGTTAAACAACAAGTAAACAAACAAAAACATCTAATTACACAGAGTCAATGCATGTCTCAGTTTTTTCACAGGTCACGCTAGAACGACCTTTCGTCCCACCAATCGAAGCTTCGCTTACGAGACATCGAAAGTGAATATTTCGGAAAGTGTTTTCTAATCATTCAACCTCGGAAAGGTTAACACGGGACATTCCGAACTAGTTACGGGCTGTAAGTCTGGAATCCACCAAAACCATCGTTTATCTCTCGCTTCAATGGTATAAACATTCGAAACGGCAAATACTTTCCATAACCTTTGGGAAGCACTGCCATAAAATCTCGGCCATGCTCAAGACATTCCAGAATCTTCTTTTGTTCAGTTTTCTTATCTATTTTTCAAAGTTTAGTCTGGAACAAAAGTCGCCAGATTGAAAGTAGTGCCGTAATACTCGAGAAAGCTGCTTTTTGATTGGTTGATATGCCATATGGTCATTTAATTAGAAGGTCAAAGGTCGTTCTGGCGTAAATTTAACCTGGTGTGATATTTCCTCAGATCGTTTTTAGCGGTAGCGAGCGCTCAGCTCTGATATCAATGAGATTGTTAGATGAGGGCAGACACAGACTATAGATTGTTAAGACTACGCATATATGACTATACATGCTATAGACACAAGACAACACATAAAGCTACACAACTCGGTCATAGGTGCTTCATTTTTCAGGTTTTTAGATTAGTGATAGTTAATTTTGTAGGTAATTATATGCGGCGTATTAGTCCATCTTTAATTAGGGAGATGCCTAATGCTTTGAAGACTAGAAGTGTTGGTCGTGTCAGTTGAGTGTTACAGTCTAGTTTGGTCTGGAGCGTTGTTCTGGGTTGTTTGTAGTGTGTACAATGTAGTCGTACGTGATTTTTGTGTTTTTAGTTGGTGGCAGTGTCGGCATTTACCTGTTTGGTGTTTCTTTATTTTATGTTTGTGGAGTTTAATTTTGTGTCACCTGTTTGAAGTTTGGTTATTGCCTTGTCAATATTGTTGGATTTTATGGTGTGTTTTCACTTTTTTGAGTGTCTTTATGAGCATATATTTTATTTTACAGATTGAGTTTTGGTACTTGGTTTGCCATTTTTGAAAAATATTTAATCTCAGTTTTGGATATTGATAAGTTTAGTTTTTTTCTGACAGTTGATTGGCTGCTTTGGCTGCTTGGTCAGCGTGTTCGTTTCCAAGCGCTCCGACGTGGACGGGGATCGATAGAAATTCTATTTCTTTGCTGAGTTGGTTTGAGCTTTGAAGTTTTTGGTGTATTAATTTAGGTCGTTGTTTTTGTTTTTCGTAGCTTGTAGTCCACTTAGCGAGTCCTTGAAAAAAAATATAGGATTTTCTTTTTCAATTTTGGGGTTGTGTAGGGCTGTAGCCATCCCCAATAGCTCGACCGTGAAGTTTTGTTATTTGGGAGCCTTTAAGATTCTGTTTCCTTTTTCGGTTGAGAAATATGGATGCCAAATCGTGTGTTTTGAGCCCAGGTCAGATGTGACAATAATTTGGCCATTTTCCATATATGTATGCTAGTGTGGTGGGTTTAAAGGTGTATGGGTCAGTGGTCTTATTCATTCTTGAGGAGAGTGTTGTGTCTATTTTGAGGGTTTGAAGTTTGGGTGTGAAGATGGTATTTGGTTTCGTGTTTTGTTTAATTCGTTTAGATTTTGTATGTTTATATAGTCTAGTATGCGTTGTGATATTGCATTTAGGAGTGGGTTTTGGCGAGAGAGCGTTTGATGGATTACTGTCAGGTTAACTTCAGGTATTTGTTTGGGTGTTTGCCTGGGTTGAAGCTGATTCAGTTTTATCTCTAGACCAAGGCTTATATACCGAAAGTCACTTGACCTGTATTTAGTCATAAATATAAACAACAGTAATTATTCCGTGACATAGTTGCACAGCTCGTTCAGTATGACAGTCAAGTACAATGCAATGGGGATTAACAATTGGGATTAGCATCTTATACATAACGACTATTACCTGATTCAAGACATATATACGTGTCATCGCTACAGGGTCATTAAGCCTTGTTCATTCAGACAAAGGCTGTCGCTATGACAATAGCGACCAAATCAGTCGCTATGACAATATTAATTTATTTTACAGCAACATCGACGTCGACACCCATCCCCGAACAAGAACCTGGTTCAGATCTCGACATCCGCGTGGCATGTTTTTCTGGAGACCTGGCCCGTGTGAGATACATCTTGTCTCAAGGTCAGGAGGATATCAATGGTGCGGCTGGAAACAGTTTAGGGAAAACGCCTCTAATGCAGGCTGCACACGGAGGGCGCAAAGAAGTATTTGATTTCCTCGTGAGTGAAGGAGCGGATATATCACTGTTGGACAACTACGGTTTCAACATACTCCACTGGGCCTGTAGAGGAGGAAGTGTTGAGATGGTGAAATATATCCTCTCCCTGAACGGCATGGACGTCAACACTACAGGGACTGACGGAACGACTCCAGTGGCGTCGGCAGCATGGATGGGACATAAAGATGTCGTGGACTTCCTCGTGGGTGAAGGCGCTGACGTGACAGTCGTGAATGATCTCGATGAAAACATCCTTCACTGGACCTGTCAGGGAGGGAATGTGGAGATGGTGAGATATATCCTCTCTCAGAAGTTTGTGGACATCAACGCAAGGACTAAGATGGGCCAGACAGCCGCAGATATTGCAGAGGTGTGGGGTCATGAAAAAGTGGTTAGACTCCTTAAAAAGCCACGTTGTCATGTGATGTAGGTGCGTTATTTGTGGCACGTGATCCTATGTGCAGCCCTCAGATCTCACACAAGGCGAAGTCAAGCAATGTTGGTAGCAGAGAGTAGTGGGATGGGTGACAATAATCTTTCTCAGCGGGAGAATAAATCACGTATACCCCGCCACGAGGAAGACATTAGTGGATTTCTGAGCGGAGGAATAAATCTCTGATCCCAGTTTTTTTCTGTGTCAATGACAGTCATGTGACATAGCACAAGTTAACCTTAGCTCAATATTGAACAGCTGTTGTCAATCAATTTGCTCCTAAAACCCACATACCCCTCGTGATACAACTAATAATGTTGAATTAAAAAACATATTTAACTTGATTGTAGAAGCCTCGAAATACTCCCTTCGTTCCTGTTCCTTTATTTCTTTTGAATGGGATGAATGGGACGTGAAATTGTTTCATATAACCATGTAGTATTATATGCATGCCCATGGTGTGCGACAAAGTGTTCGGTGATCCAACATGTATTTATGTCGGTTGTATTTGTCTCTCAGGAGCGTTCTTTAATTGCAACTATGTTGCAATGTTTGTAGACCCATGAAGATCCGGGATAGAATAGGTCTTCAGCAACCCATGCTTGTCGTAAAAGGCGACTAACGGGATCGGGTGGTCAGGCTCGCTGACATGGTAGATGTATGTCATCGATCCCATTTGCGTGGATCGATGCTCATGATGTTAGTCACTGGATTGTCTGGTCCAGACTCGATTATTTACAGACCGCCGTCATATAGATGGAATATTGCTGAGCAAGCAATTTATCCTTTTCCATGACGCCCTCTACATATTCCGGGTCGTACCATGGCGGGACCTCTGTGTCAAAACCACAAGCATGGCGAAGACGGTAATACAATGATCGAGCCACACCATCATGTCGTTTAAGATACTGTGTTTGTGCCACAGCTGGGCATCCACTGACAATGTGTTGGACAGTCTCATTAATTCATTACATGATCTACATTTCATATTTACATTTTGATGCAAAATCACACATTGATGGTTTCGAGCGGGAAGTGATTGGCCCTGAGCAGCAAACAGAAAACCTTCAGTTTCACTTAAGGTCAGACGACTTCATCTATTATTAGGCACCATATAAGAGGCTCCTAGAATGGTGTGTTTGATCAACACATACAAACTATTAATCGGCAAGATTTCAAATTGCATAATTAACAAAAGAAATTGGATAGATAAAAGTAATCAGCCATTAAAATCTGGTCTGATTAAACGTATGTTAAGTTGGTAAAACATCATAGTCGGTAATTCCAGTGTCACATGTTTCATCACATTCGAGTGGTCCCATTTTGAATAGACCTTCACATACACTGCTTATCTTCAATTAAGATCATAATCTTTGTTTATTTGTTTGTTCTTTAACGCCGCACTCAGCAATATTTCATCTAAATCTGGACAAAAACAATCCAGTGACTGACATCATGAGCATCAATCCACGCCATTGGGATCGATGACATTCATCAACCAAGTCAGGAATATTTTTGAGTGCCGTCATTTAGCTTGAATATTGCTGAGCCTGGCGTTTAACAACAAGCATCAATCCACGCCATTGAGATCGATGACATGCATCAACCAACTCAGGAATATTTTTGAGTGCCGTCATTTAGCTTGAATATCGCTGAGCGTGGCGTTTAACAACAAACAAATGTAACAAATTACACATTTTATGTTATAAACTCGTCTTAGACCGGACACAAATGATCTTGATGATAATTCAAATGTGTAGTTTTAATATATTTTAACAATCAGCGAGCCTGCCGACCCGTGCCCAACATACTCGCCTCTTGCGACAAGCATAATCGCCACTTCTGACAAGTAATAGTTGCTGAAGACCTATTCCAACCTATAGCTTCACGAGTCTCACAAGTGTTGTGTTTGTTTGCTGTTTAACGCCGCACTCAGCAATATTCCAGCCATATGACGGCGGTCTGTAAATAATCGAGTCTGGACCAGACAACCCAGTGATTGACATCATGAACATAGATCCACGCGTTTGGGATCGATGACATGCATCAATCAAGTCAGCGAGCCTGACCTCCCGATCCCGTTAGTCGCCTTTTACGACAAGCATAGTCGCCTTTTACGGCAAGCATGGGTTGCTGAAGACCTATTCTACCCCGGATCTTCAAGGGTTTACAAGTGTTGTGTAAAAGTATAGCGAGAGTGTTTAAGTTTAACGTCCCATCGGCATTATTTCAGCTATTAAGCGACGAGATCAAGCTAATATGTTTACAATTGAGTCATTTATTCAAAGTTACATTTAAAAACAATTTATGAAACATATTTGAGCATAACAATATCATGTATACATCTTAAAAACACCTCGCGGGGGATCATGGGGACTTACAATACCTGCATGGGCTTTCTGCATGATACCCATGCCGGATTTACGACATCACTTTTAGCTACTGGTGGTTGTGAATAATACTGACCAATATTATAAATACTCAGCAATGAGTTGGCTTAAAAAAACACTTGTTGATGATAGTTACATCGATTATGATAGGATTACGTGTCACACAGGGACACATTAAAGTTACGCTACGTTAACCTCCTGGACAGAGCCTTCAATAATGTCAGTTGATAATAGCATCACACAAAATTTAAAAACAACCATTTAATTTTTCACATACATATTTAAAATTTATTACACAGACCAATTTCTTTCAAATAGGTGATTATGAGATGCCCCCTGACACGGGAAAAGACATCTTTCAGATTTACGTTTTGATAATGTGAAGCCCTTGCGATTACAAAGTCCACAGTCAAGCGATATATGCTTCACGATGAATCTTTCATCGCAAAAACTCTTAAAAAATTAGTAGGTTCGTCCTCATCTGTTTTAAGCAGATATTCGTGTAAACCGATTGTGGCCAATGCGACATCGTCCTGTACAAACTGAAAAAAAAAATCTATGATGCAATTAAGTAACCATGGCAACAGCCATGATAGTTACAGTTCAAATAATTGGAGGAAGAGAGTGCATTTGACATTTCCAACAATGTCAAGATATCATGTTTTGTTTTTCAAGGCATCAATAAGTGCTTAAATGGCTTTCATACGATCCTGATGCAAATCAAATAAAATTGTTTTCAGTCATCAGAATCGAGTCTATTCTCGTTTCTGGTTGGAGATCGGTATTGCTGTAGAAACTCGGAAACAACGGTTAGCTCCCTCTTCTGTGGCTTTCCCTGTTGACGATGCATCTTGTCAGTCAGCACCCTTCACCTAATTAGCATCTGCCTCTGACAATCTTGTCTCAAAGGATTTGGTTTGTTTGTTGTTTAACGCCGCACTCAGCAATAATCCAGCTATATGACGGCGGTCTGTAAATAATCGAGTCAATCCAGTGATTGATATCATGAGCATCAATCCTTGGTATCGATGACATGCATCAACCAAGTCAGCGAGTCTGACCACCCGATCCCGTTAGTCACCTATAACGACAAGCATGGAATATCGCTGAGTGCGGCTTTAAACAACAAACCAACCAACCAATCTTGACATACAGTGTCTTGTGGAGATTTACTTTCTCGCTCTGAATCTTTATGCGTTGGTCTAAATATGAAACGGATGGGGCGGTCTAACTGGTCCCCTTTGTTTCTCGACATGGGTACAATGTCACCAGCCCATTTTTGGTGTCCGTGATATTGCTGGAATATTGCTATAAGCGGCGTAAAATCCATACTCACTCACTCACCCTTTGGATCCGAGGTAGAATAGGTCTTCAGCTACCCCTGCATGTCGTAAGATTATTTGATAAAAACTTGATTATTTACTGACCGCCGTCATATAGCTGCGGTGTAAAACAACAAACACTCACCCTTTGTTTCTTATTTTGGAAAGTCAGTGTAAGGGAGTTTGCTATTGATCGTTATTGAACAATATCAGATTATCGATAGATCTGAAGTCTATGAAACTTCTTGTTTTGACTGCCCCAAGCAGAGTTCTGATTCACAAGCAAAGGAAACATATCCGCAAAAGCGCACAATTAGTGAGGATATCTACTTCTTGCCTAAATGTCTCGCCCAAAACATAACACAGATGTTATCAATGAGGTTGGTTGGTTGGTTGTTTAACGCCGCACTCAGCAATATTCCAGCTATGTGACGACGGTCTGTAAATAATCGAGTCTGGACCAGACAACCCAGTGATTGATATCATGAGTATCGTTTGTTTGTTTGTGGTTTAAAGCCGCACTCAGCAATATTCAAGCTATATGACGGCGGTCTGTAAAATAATCCGAGTCTGGACTAACGGTGACTAATAGACCAGCAGCCCAGAGCACTTTGGTCAAACGAACAAGGTACCAATATCCGAACACAGGAACATTTACTGTGTAACCCAACATATTCATATATGGATGTCTGCCGGGGAGCCCCTGCTGCGTCTGGCCCCTGGCCCCCCAAAAGAAGGGACCATTTAAGGGCTGGATCAAACATTGGAGGTACCACATGAAAGTAAGAGTAAATAAACTGGTACATCTAACAGAGTACATAATGGGCCACGCCAGACAAATCTTCCTCTGCAAAAGGCCTGCCAGACACCCCCAAAGAGGGTCCCCAAATTTGAGCTGGGTTAAACATTGGAGGTACCACATGAAATCAACATAAATGAACTATTTCACTCTACTAAGAATAAAAAACCCATTGCCAGACAAATCGTCTGCTGCAAAAGGCCCGCCAGACACCCCCAAATGTTGACCCTTAATGGACTCAGTGAACACTCTGGTAAAATTTGACTAGAGTATACATTCAAAGTACCAGATGGAAGTAAGTTTAGATGAACAGGTACATGTTACTGAGTACAACACGGCCCATACCTGACAAATTTTCCTCTGCATAAGGTCCGCCAGACCCCCCAGAGAGGGTCCCATAATTTCGGCTGGGTTAAACATTGGAGGTACCACATGAAACCAACATAAAATGAACAATTGCACTCTACTTATTGCACAATACCCATTGCCAGACAAATCATCTTCTGCATAAGGCCCGCCAGACACCCACAAAAAGTTGACCCTTCAGGTATACACGGGTAAAATTGGTGTGGAATATATATCGATTGTACCACATTAAGGTACGTTTGAATGAACAGGTTCATATCACAGAGTACAGAATGGGCCACACCAGACAAATCTTCCTCTGCATAAGGCTTAAACATTGGAGGTATCACATGGAACCAACATAAAATGAACTATTACACTCTACTTATTACAAAATACCCATTGCCAGACAAATCCTCTTCTGCATAAAGACCGCTAGACACACCCTCACCCCACCCCACACAGTTGACCCTCTGTAATCCCAGTGTGCATAATGAAACATTGGACATCAGTTCTGAGAGTCAACAGATGGTCAAATTTATGTTTTGTTCTTAAAGATGGAAGGATTTTATTGAGATTAAAATCACGTATTTATAATATCAGGTCTTTGAATACTAGTATTGATATCATAGATTAGGCCTATCGTTGAAATGTAATGAAAATGGCATGAATCTGAATCTTGTGAATATATATCTGATCAGCTATGAAGTCCTCAAAGCCTGCTATAGCCTGATAGCTTGGCTATGGATTCCTACAAGCCAGATAGGCATATGATGCTATGTGCCATGATCTTTATATACTGAACAACAAAAGTTCCTGTGACACTGAATAAGATTTAATGCAAAGTTATGTTTTTACCAAATCTGAAACAATTTCGGCTTGCAACAGATAGAAGACTCCTGTAAGTGTTCAAATGGTTTTAATTTGTCATACTGACTTCGGAAAATGCGTGATTTCATTAAAAAAAACATGAACATGCCAAAATGTCAATTTACAAATCAATAGCGAGTGTGTCCGCCTCTGGCTGCGATGCAAGCAACACATCTTCGTCTCATGGAATGGACCAGGCGTCGCACAAAGTTCTGTGGGATATCTGTCCATATCTGCTGGAGCATGTTTCGAAGTTCCAGGAGTGTCTGTGGAACACGTGGTTGACGTCGAAGGCCCCGATCCATCTCATCCCACATGTGCTTGATTGCTGATAGATCAGGGGAGCGAGCCGGCCAGGGGATGACATTCACGTTGTTTTTGTTGAAGGTATCCTGAACAAGTCGAGCAATATGATGCCGGCCGTTGTCATGTTGAAAGGTAATACCTGGGCCATGACGACTCCAAAACGGTAGAACAACAGGTCCGATGATCTCGTCGCGGTAGCGCTGTCCATTGAGATTTACCTCTACCACTATCAAACGGGTCCTCTGTCTTGCTGTAATCTGACCCGATACCAAAACGCTGCCGCCCCAGAACCGATCTTCTTCCATGACACAATGAAGACAATCCCTGCACATCTGAGGCGGAGACGTACGGTTTGTGAAGATAATCGTCGAAGGCCAGGGATGCTTCTTGCAGTAACTGTTGCTGGATAGAATCGATTTTGTAGGTGTGCTCTTCGAATCCAGTTGTCTTGTCGATTATTGGTTACGCGTGGCCTGCCACTCCGAGGATGGTCTCTGACTGCATTCGTCTGTTGCCAACGTTGCCATAAACACCAAATGGTGTTTCTGTGGACGTTAAATTGTCTTGCAACATCATGTTGACTCAATCCTTTTTCAAGCACACCAATGGCTCGCAGACGCTCGTTTTCGGACAAGCGTGGCATTTCATAATGTTGAATAATTGCATAATTTTATTGTTTTTCTGAGTGGTTGTTGTCAGCACGATGCTAAACAATGCATATGGAATCCCGTTAACGCACACGAAATGCATGGGGCTTGCATAAAAGTCAACATTTGCATGGAATGCATGCTTTTCTGTAGCATTTGCGTTTTTGTGACTTGATTCCATACATGTACTACAATAATGAAAACCAAACTTTACTTGTTTGAAAAATACACTATACACTTTTGTTGTTCAGTGTTGCTGAATGGATAATGATAGCCCCTAATGCCACTTGGAAATGTTTTAGGATGATAATCTGGAAATTCGGGGTGATAATTGTGTTTAATAACCTATGATCTCCATTTATTTAGCAAGTTTTATCATCTAAAAATCTGAATTCAGGCCAAATATATCTCCATATTTATCAATTTTACATTCAGCTTTTTAGATGATAAAACTTGCTAAATAAACGGAGATCATAGGTTTTTAAACACAATTATCACCGAAAGATTTCCAAATGGTATCAGGGACTGTCATTTACAATTCTTATAGCAGGCTTTGAGGACTACCTAAGCATGTTTGGGTTTGTAGGAATCCATAGCCAAGCTATCAGGCCATAGCAGGCTTTGAGGACTTCATAGCTGATCAGATATATATTCACAAGAATCAGATTCATGCCTTTTTTTATTACATTTCAACGATAGGCCTAATCTATGATATCAATACTAGTATTCAAAGACCTGATTGTATAAATACGTGATTTTAATCTCAATAAAAACCTTCCATCTTTAAGAACAAAACATAAATTTGACCATCTGTTGACTCTCAGAGCTGATGTCCAATGTTTCATTATGCACACTGGGATTACAGAGGGTCAACTGTGTGGGGTGGGGTGAGGGTGTGTCTAGCGGTCTTTATGCAGAAGAGGATTTGTCTGGCAATGGGTATTTTGTAATAAGTAGAGTGTAATAGTTCATTTTATGTTGGTTCCATGTGATACCTCCAATGTTTAAGCCTTATACAGAGGAAGATTTGTCTGGTGTGGCCCATTCTGTACTCTGTGATATGAACCTGTTCATTCAAACGTACCTTAATGTGGTACAATCGATATATATTCCACACCAATTTTACCCGTGTATACCTGAAGGGTCAACTTTTTGTGGGTGTCTGGCGGGCCTTATGCAGAAGATGATTTGTCTGGCAATGGGTATTGTGCAATAAGTAGAGTGCAATTGTTCATTTTATGTTGGTTTCATGTGGTACCTCCAATGTTTAACCCAGCCGAAATTTTGGGACCCTCTCTGGGGGGTCTGGCGGACCTTATGCAGAGGAAAATTTGTCAGGTATGGGCCGTGTTGTACTCAGTAACATGTACCTGTTCATCTAAACTTACTTTCATCTGGTACTTTGAATGTATACTCTAGTCAAATTTTACCAGAGTGTTCACTGAGTCCATTAAGGGTCAACATTTGGGGGTGTCTGGCGGGCCTTTTGCAGCAGACGATTTGTCTGGCAATGGGTTTTTTATTCTTAGTAGAGGGAAATAGTTCATTTTATGTTGATTTCATGTGGTACCTCCAATGTTTAACCCAGCTCAAATTTGGGGACCCTCTTTGGGGGTGTCTGGCAGGCCTTTTGCAGAGGAAGATTTGTCTGGCGTGGCCCATTATGTACTCTGTTAGATGTACCAGTTTATTTACACTTACTTTCATGTGGTACCTCCAATGTTTGATCCAGCCCTTGAATGGCCCCTTCTTTTGGGGGGCCAGGGGCCAGACGCAGCAGGGGCTCCCCGGCAGACATCCATATATGAATATGTTGGGTTACACAGTAAATGTTCCTGTGTTCGGATATTGGTACCTTGTTCGTTTGACCAAAGTGCTCTGGGCTGCTGGTCTATAACGGGATCGGTTGGTAGGGCTCGCTGACGTGGTTGATGCATGTCATCGATCCCAATTACGTGGATCGATGTTCATGGTGTCAGTCACTGGATTGTCTGGTCCAGACTCGATTACTTACAGACCGCCGCCGTCATATAGCTGGAATATTGCTGAGTGCGGTGTTAAACAAAAAAAGCAACCAATCACTCCTTGTCTATATGTATATAGAGGGGTGCGAGTTTTTTTTCTAAACGAATATATTATGCTATACACGCTGTCATCCTATTCCCGTGGATTATTGGCAGGTATTTGTGTGTTTAACCATGTTTCCCTGCACAGGTACCCCAGATAGAACCACGGTGTGTTGGGATTGCCTTCCCGAGACAATGTTTGTAATTGAACTCCAGGTTTCACCGGAGAGGAAGGAAGGTACATAGAGTAAATAACCTGCTGATCAGTGGTCATGAGGCGTTGTATTCATTCTGTCCTCTGTGTAGTTGTGAAGCACTCCAAGAGTTCCTAAACATATTGCGCCTCCAACCCACACGTAATTGTTTTTAATGACGCTTTCGATTGTTGCTTGTTTTTCAAAACCGAGCACAACACTAGCCACCTTCCGCTGATCCCATTCTTTCTGTATCTAGATGTCGAAGGTGTTCGCGTAACCTGCAAGAGACCGAAAGCGTCCAATGTCCAGCCAGCAGTAATTCTTCGTTGGAAATATTTCCTCCATTAAAACTTTGTTCACCAGTTCAAATTTACCATGCATTGCACAAGAGTAATTCTCCTTGACTGTGTTCGGTTTGTATCTTGGCTAGTTTGGTTCCTTGTAAATACTACGGATCTTCTTGGCTTACGTACGTGAATACTTTTGTCATATTGCTGGGGAACTTGCGTCTTAGATTCTTGTCGATATCAAACACATCCATTGAATCGGTATATGCGACATGGTCGTTTCTGGTGTTATCAAAAACTTCCATCAAGTTCATATATTTGCTCGACGGGATAATGTTACGACGGTTTCATAATGCGAATGTTGAATCCAATGTTGAAATATGCTGTGACAACTGTGAGGACATGCTCTATCAGTGAAGTAGGATTTAGGCGAGGAGCTGAAAAGAAGGTAATCGCTTTCATTCTGACAGCATTTCGAGAAATCACAATGTAAGAGAAACTCGGCAAACCCTAACATGCAGTGTGAAAACTTTCAAACCAATGCCTTGGACAGTCGGAAACATGTCGTGTCATCAGTAGCTCAAACAATGAGTAAAATATTACGTCCCTTCGACAGCGTGACCGGAATGTATCAGACATTAATATCGCGTCAACGATAGACAGCATAACAACCAGTACATCAGTTTTTTGTTTTTGTTAAATCATCAAAGCATTAACAGTTATATATATACTCGAGACCCGTGAAGATTCTGGCATAGAATAGGTCTTCAGCAACCAATATTTGCCGTAACAGGCGAATATGCTTGTCGTTAAATGCGACTAACTCGCTGATATGGTTGATGCATGTCATCGATCCCAATTGCGAGGATCGATGCTCATGATATTAATCACTGGATTGTCTGGTCCTGACTCGATTATTTACAGACTGCCGTCATAGCTGGCATATTGCAGAGTGCGATAAACCCCCCAAAATAGTAAGAAATCGGGTCCTCCGGAACCACTCGTAAAATCTCCAACATCATCCACGTCAACACATGTGTAGGATGTCGCACTCAGCAATATTCCAGCTGTATGACGGCGGTTTGTAAATAATCGAGTGTTGACCAGACAGTCCAGTGATTGATATCATCAGCATCGATCCACAAAATTGGGATCGATGACATGCATCAACCAAGTCAGCGAGCCTGACCACCCGATCCCGTTAGTCGCCTCTTACGACAAGCATAGTTGCCTATTACGGCCAGCATGGGTTGCTGAAGACCATTCTACCCCGGATCTACACGTGTCTCGTGACCACAGATCCAGGCAATTGGGATACGATTCATTCAAAACTGAGGGAACTGACTGATTGACAAGCAGAGATATTTTGATAAAAACACTGAACACAATGAGCTTTATACACTTTATAAAACATTGATACTGCTTTCAACTGCACACACAGAAATGGTGAGTCAGGGAGGGAGTTAATATTTAACGTCACATCGGCATTATTTCAGACATATCGTGACGAGAAAAAGCATTATATTCAAAAATAGATATATTGAGACTGTATATAAGCCTGACGTCGAAGAACAGTTAAATTAGTAGATTTATCACAGATTTTATTTAAAACCAGTACATAACCATAAATAATATAATACCATACGTAACAATACAAGATAAAAAGGAGCTATAGATCACCAGCCACTGAAGAGAGATCACCATGCTAGGGTCCATGGGGACTTACAGTACTTTTGCTACCTGCATGGACCCCAGCCGGGTTTACATCATCCCGTCAGCTGTTGGCGATTGTTGACAAATTTAGCAAACATTAAAACAACACATATGCTACGATTAAAACGTGGTAGAAATAAATATACTTTGAAAGACGTAGTCTTACATACCCTCTCAGGGGGACAATAATTTTACACTACTTCAACCCCCTTCGAGGATATAGCCACCTAACAATCTCAGTTACTGATTTATTTTACAACTTATAAAAGTGAACTTATTTATATACAAAACAAACCAAATTTATAAAACAATTCAATATCCTTTAAAAAAACAAGAATTAAATGAGAACTTACCTGATAAAAAAGATCCTTGAGCGATGAAACCTTGAAATATTTATCCCTAGTGGTGGAAAAATCATGCTTGACCGTGATTCTTTCATCACAAGGGATACAAAATGGAAGTCCCCCTATCGAAGTCCGTGTCGTCTGCAAAGAGTAGATTCATTTAAGGACCATTTGTTTCTGGGGGCTTCCTGTTGTTTGTTTCCCTTGGTCAGAACAGGCTTGGCATTCAAAAGCCAATCGTCGGACTGGTCTATTAACGCATCTTTGGAAGGCTTTCTCCTTGACACGTCGCAATGTTGGAGGCGGCTTATGCACCCACCGGGAATTCTAGCAAGATCGGACCCGTGAAGATTCCGGGATAGAATAGGTCTTCAGCAACCCGTACTTGCCGTAAAAGGTGACTATGCTTGTCGTAAAACACGACTAACGGGATCGGGTGGTCAGTTTCGCTGACTTGGTTTATATATGTCATCGTATCCCAATTGCGTGGATCGATGCTCATGAACTCAATCACTGGATTGTCTGGTCCAGACTCGATTATTTTACAGACCTCCGTCACATAGCTGGGTGCGGCGTTAAACAAAAAAATCCAATAAAAACCCAAAACCTAGCAAGATCGCTGTTGTAGTAACGTGACAAGGATTTCTTTATGGCGTGAATACGATGTGCTGAGAAACACGTCCACGAGTTTGAGCATTTTGTTGGTGAAACAAAATGCATTACAGCTTTGTTGGCTGAAGCCTTGGGTTACATCATGACGACTACGCCACTAGGGAAGGAAGTCTTTGATAGGTCGAACACCTTTTAACAGGACATTCTAGCACCATCTACATATGCAGCCAAACTGTTTAACAAACGCTCAGTCTGTTTGTTCATGTACTGTGCTCTCATAGTAAAGGTTTTAGATCCTGTGTCCTCCAAAGTTGAACTGCAAGGCTTCCATGTTCGCAATTGTGGAGAGTGGATAGGACTGAGTCTCCTCATGTGACCCGTGAAGATACTTAACTTGACTCTTATTGATATTTTGTACAAATTGTGATCGTTTGTTCCTTTACTGCTAAAACACACATTTTGTAAAGTGTCGTCCTCGCATTTCGTTCAGATGATAGCTCTTCATCAACCTATGTTTGCCGTAAAAGGCGACTAACGGGATCGGGTGGTCAGGCTCTCTGACATGGTTGATGCATGTCATCGTATCCCATTTGCGTGGGACCCGTGAAGATCCGGGGTAGAAAAGGTCCTGAGCATCACATGCTTGTCGTAAAAGGCGACTAACGGGATCAGGCATGGTTGATGCATGTATCATTGTTAACATTTATACTAAGTCATCCTATAATAATTAGATCCACATCAAGTGTTTTTTATGAGTTACCATGGTGTAATATTTATACATCATTTCATATATTAGTTTAGCAAGTAATACTTATCATCAGGTAAAATGCATATATAAAATATCAGTAGTTTCAGTCTATAACTTTTAGACAGATGCTAGCCTAAGGTAATGGGAGCGCATCTCCTAGACATACTACTCAATAAAACAAGAGTTACGTCTACATAGTTTAATTGATTTGAAGCTTTTAGATAAATGCTAGCCTAAGGTATCAAGATCCCATCTCCCAGACAAAGGATATGTCTACATAGTCTTATAGATAACCTTGAACTATTTTATTTAAGTATATCTGTCATCACCTACCGGGGTATATTAGAATAACATTCAGCAATTACTTCAGTTAAAACTCATTAAGGATTAGCCCCCGTACAAGCTTGTGTATAGTGCATTAAGGATTAGCCCCCATACAAGCTCGTCTATAGGGCATTAAGGATTAGCCCCCATACAAGCTCGTCTATAGTGCATTAAGGATTAGCCCCAACACAAGCCCGTCTACAGTGACACTATAATCTCTTTCAAAGCATCCAGTAAATATGTCAACAAGATTAGTGCCAGTCCAACAGGATTGACAGGATTAAGTATTCCCCTCTGTCTAGCCCTTCATTTAGCATAGGGCACAACCCATCTTGTATCAACCAATCATATTACATTTTATTGTTCTAATTTTTGTTAAATACATACAGGAACCTTGTTAGGGCCTAAATACCTACCAAATCAAAATCAAATAAGCAAACAAACATCCACCATACCCAGCTCCCTTAGTTCTCCTCCCCAACCCCATCGGCATATATTCCAAATCTCAAAATTCCCAAATTCTATATGAGCAACCCCTAAACACCCCTTTTTGGTTGCACAGACCACTTTCGCCCCTTCCGGAAACACATTGGATGGCCTGGCCGGGCCCGTGTGCGAAATACGCATCACTCGGAAAGCGCACGTTAAATCTCCAAAGTAAGTAAGTAAGTAAGTAAGTTGTTAGGGCAGAGAAGGGGTTTGACTCTCTTACCAAGCAGACCTCTCTCCCACAGCCCAGAGGGTTGTACCGACTCTCTTTGGCACGCTCAGCTATTTTCTAAGTATTTGTAAATTGTTCATTGTTAATTGTTCTTGTAAATAAAATTGTGATTGGTCTCCTGTGACTCCGGCTCTTTGCTGACTAATTCCCCCAAAAAATCCAGCACGCCATTTGGACAGTTTTGTTCACCCAGAACAGTTCCATGATACATGTCATCGTATCCCAGTTGCGAGGGACACGTGAAGATCCGGTGTAGAAAAGGTCTTCAGCAACCCATGCTTGTCGTAAATGGCGACTAACGGGATCGGGTTGTCAGGCTCGCTGACTTGGTTGATGCATGCCATCGCATCCTATTTTTTTAGGTTGATGCTCATGTCAGTCACTGGATTGTCTGATCTGGACTCGATTATTTACAGATCGCCGTCATATAGCTGGAATATTGCTGAGTGCGGCGATAAACAATCAAACCAGCCTACCAACTCCACTGGTACGATCACTCGAAGTAGCAAAGGGAACAGAAAGAAGCTTTCTTCACCGACCAGAACTGGGATAAACAGTCCACAATTTCGTTGAGCCCCATTTACTGTGGTTATTCTTTAGGTTAGCTCTAAAACGTTACCCAGCTAACAATTTCACGTTGTGGTAACGTTGCGGATGTTACGTCCATATAACGTTATCCTGTGGACTCCCATATATATTGTCACGTCATGGCCTAACGTTATTATCACAACGTCATGGCCTAACGTTGTGTTACGTCATATTCACGTCGTGACAACGTATTTTTACGTTGAGGGAACGTTGTATTTGATGTTGTGGTAATGTTGTATTTTACGTTGTGGCAATGTTATAATAATGCGTCCCTACAACGTTATTCTGTGTACTATCATGGACGTTGTCACAACGACGTGAAATAACTGTTACAAGGATGAAATACGTCGTGAACATTCCCCACTAAAATGTTGTAAAACCAACCCAAAAACATGATCCGGAAATGTTTTAGAATATGCTTTAGTCACGTGAATGTGTATGATTCGAGACACCTTTTACCTTTAAAACCAGGGCGTCGAATAGCCTAGTTAACAGTTAGATCTTGTTTTGCTGACAATGTTCTAAAAGTAAAATCATCACTATAACAAAGTCAGACACCATTACCCCTTAGGCGACTACTGCAGGAAACAAAATAAGAATGGCAGACATTGAAACGGGTTTACCATATGATATTTTCAGGGGCGGGTCGGGTCCTGGAATTTTATAAAAAAAACATATTGTCACCGAAAATTCTTGACAAAAATAATTCCGGTTCAGACTGGTGAAAATAAATGCCTGCCACAAAAATGACATAGATCTAGCTGCTAGGTGCTTATCTTCAGGCTCATAGAGTTAAATAAAATCATATATCTGATTTTGTAGCTGTGACCGAATATATATGTAACCTCCATCGAAAAGTTCCAGGTCCCCACCTCCTTGAATAATAAATGGTCGGTCTCTAATCAAGTCCATATAGTATGCTTCAACTTTCAGTCATGCGACGTCACCATTCAACAAAGAACTCCAAGACACAATTGTGTTGACATTTTAATATGTTTAGATAATTGAAAATTTATACACTTTTCGGAATTATTGAATGCCAGAATCTTCTTTCTTTGGTGTTCACTTACACTTCCCTGAAATACAAACAGCTAAATAAATCTCGGGCAGGTATTTGAAAGATAATTTGACGAGAAACATTAATTTGGAGTAGGGCTGTTACGAGTCACTCGCGTATTCGGTGAATCGAACCGTAACCATTCATGAATTGAATTCGTTATTCATGGCCACTAGAATCGAATATTTATGAATATGCTATCATATATATTTACATACCCTGTACCTAAAAATATCCATATAACATATTGTATGCATAGATTCTTTCAATGACAACACTCTAAGAATATTTAATTTGATAGTATTGTTTTCACTGGTCATTGTCGCATTTGAGCAGATACTAGTACCTGGATAAGTGCAGTATATAAATGTATAATTTATTGATAATTAACAAAACATGTCAAATAAATTATGTTGTTATTGTTTCACTGAATATAATAAATAATACATAAACTGCTGACTGCTGTAATTGTTAATTAATATTCGTATTCGTTACCCTATATTCGTGATATGAATCGTATTCGCCTCATGGTGTATTCGTTGCAGCCCTAATTTTGAGATAAAGCTTTATCAATATTCTAACAATGTATAATGCAAGTGTCTGATGGAAACACATTTTAACATTCATTCAGAGACATCAAGAATCAGGTTGAATACAAAACGTGGTACGAGCATAGATTTATATAAATAGATCTACATTCTTAGCATTCATTTAAAGCGAAAAAAATGGATGGTTTTTAAAATAAAGATGGTAAAACTTACACTTGTTGCTCACCTGTTTTCATATATCTTTCTTTAAGCTGTACTATAACCATATGTCACATGAATGAATCCCTGGATTGTTTGGTCAAGACTTGGTTATTCACAGGCCACACACATGCAGATGGAATATTGACAAGTGCGGTGTCAAACAAGAAACAAATAATCTGCTTCATTTAGTGACACATTACTTGGAACAGTATTTCAGGCATATCATGGCATGTCAGATTAATGGGAGAAGAATGCCCAACGTGATTCAAGTTGTAGACGTTTACCACTTTGGTGAAACTGGTATTCTGATGGTATTCTGCTGCCAAACCAAGAAACATAACCTGGACAATTCTGTGACTTGAACCCACAACCATAATATTCTGGCATGTGTAATGGACACGACTCACAGCTAATTGCATGCCTTGGATGACTGGGTCAAGTCTGCCACACAGACCCTGTAACAAATATATCCAAAAGAGTCTCTCCTTTTTATTATATTTTTATAACTATAATTTAACAACCATTTTGATCTGTAAAATATGTTCATTTAAGAGACTATAGGTGTTAGTCTAGACAGGGCCATATGTCTGAGAATCTGAGCTACTACTTAAAGAAGGTGTCCTGAGGTAATAATGTGTTGTTTTTCGGTAGGATCGCAAGTAATGGGTATCCATATTTACAGCTTTCCATATGCCTGTATCTGATGATCTGTTGGTGAATTTATTTTCATGGCAAATGGCCTTCACATCATAATAATATCTATCAGCATTGAGAAAATGTGAATGGTTTGTTCATAAATGATGAATATGTAACGGTATGCTACATGAAGATAATATTATTATTGTGTTGTCATTTAGTTCTGTCTGCATCACGTAATCATCACTGTATGTCAGCAATATGGTCAGCTGATCAACCTGAAAACTCTTCTTGTTATGTAATTTGGATCCTGCATATTGGCATATTGTTCAATAAAACATGGGACAATAAGAAAACATGCCTTATTTTGAACAGGCAGTTATTCTCATTGTCGCTTAGCATATAAGTTTTGAAGATATCAGCTTAAAGACTGCATGCATGTAACTTCTTGTTGATATGAATGTTGTTTTCACAGCCAGACTCTAAACAGAATTTTGAGCAATTGTTGATCGTTAAAAGAGTTTTCCAATACTGCTACTTACTCGTATCCTAGTATACATATTCACGACAATTCTCACTTTATGCCCTATTGGGTCAACTTAAAACTTTTCACAGATTTACAAATTAGTATTAAATCTTCTTTTGTGTTCATTTCCATAGAGGAATTCAAATAATTCCAGTAAAATAAAATCATTTTTTCACTACAACATTAACTATATGAGCTAATCACCTTGCTTAAATTTACACTGAGGTTCTCACACCCTTCATAGAGCCAGTTCCTCCTTGGAATTCAAGTATCAACAATCTGGTGAGCAGCAAGAGATCTGAACAGACAACTATTCAGTAGTAATTAGGGAATCACCTGGTGACATATTTATGGCAAGCGTGTAGAGTATTGCATCTGTACCGTAATGTTTTCTGTAATTAATATTACATAGTTTTAATTGCTTGCAGTAACTATAAGGAATACAACATAGATATGACTATGTAATGATATCATATGATTCCATAACAAAGAATTCGAATTCATGATTCCATAACAGAGTTCATAAGTAAGGTTGGTTGGTTGGTTTGTTGTTTTACGCCGCACTCAGCAATATTCTAGCTATATGAAGACGGTCTGTAAATAATCGCGTCTGGACCAGACAATCCAGTCAACCAAGTCAGCGAGCCTGACCACCCGATCCCGTTAGTCGCCTTTTACGACAAGCATAGTCACCTTTTACGGCAAGCATGGGTTGCTGAATACCTATTCTACCCCGGAATCTTCACGGGTCTACAATTTTAGTGGCAAATCCTATATATACATGACATGCCTTAGCCAAACTAAGGACCATATGGGAACTAAAACTGTATTTGCTGTAAATACGACCAGTCCTTGTCTTAGCCCCTTAATGCCGAGCGCCAGACAGGGTAACAACAAGTACCATCTTTTAACGTATTTTGGTATGACGCGGCCGGGGATCGAACCTATAAGAAATGGAACTACACTAGATCAATGTAACTGTATCTCTGTGTCTCCATGTTACATGTGTCATGCAGTAAATCAGTTTTGACCAATTTGACCTATAACGGAACTCAGCAGACATCAGTGTGGTAAAATCAGTAGCCTGTCGGAATAGAATTTATACATGTGCATATCATTTCTACCATTAGGCACTTTGGAAGAATAAAACAAAGTGTTCTGAAATGTCTTTTTGTACTTTTCCTGTTTTCCACCCACTGCTAAGTATTAGTCACAATTAAATCTTAAAACCAGGACATAACACTAGTCTTGCCATATTTCCACTCTGACCATATACAGTTTGTTTCATTCATGCCATTTCTACAGAAGAGTAGGGTGGGCATTTTCTTGTAAATGTGTTTGGTTTAGTTACTTTGCTCAAACATGGCTGCTGATAGTAAATAACATCTCGCACTTGTGAGCAGAATCTGAATGCTATGGGTCAATATTTCTAATTTTAAGAGATTTTTGACTATATTATCCCTCATATCCCCTCAACTGGAAATGGCATAACGCCTATAAACTCAACAAATAAAGAATCTTAAGATTTTTTTGGGCTGCCAATGGTAAATAACATTTCAAACTTGTGAGCAGATTATGAATGCTATGGGTCAATATTTCTAATTTTAAAAGATGTTTTACTATATTATCCCTCATATCGACTCGACCATTGCCAGAAGTGGGATAACGCCTGTAAAATCTACAATTTATGGAATCTTAAGATTTTCATTTGGCTTCTGATAGTAAATTTCATTTCAAACTTGTGAGCAGAATCTGAATGCAATGGGTCAATTTTTCTAATGTTAAGAGATTGTTTACTATATTATTACTCACATCCCCTCGACCAGTAGTGGCATAAATGTAATGCTTTCAAGAATGAAAGGAATCTTGAGAGTTTTGTTTTCTGATGATTGTCATTCACATTTCAAACCTATGGGAAACAGGTACTTTGATAATAGGCTGTGTATATGAAACAACATAGTTTTAAAAAATGCTTCGTCCCCTTCACAACTATAATAGGCTCACTGATCATCATGGAGGGACTGACTGTCTGTACCTGCATAATAGAAACCACAGAAAAAAACTAAAAAGTAAAGGTATATTCTCTTACTTTGACGTTCTTGCTTTAAAAGAAAAATTACCTTAGAAGCCTCAGCCACTTGGCCTTCAACTGCAAGGACCAGACGACCATTTTGATCAAGTTGTGAAGGGAGGATAACTCTAACTGTTGTTTTGTTTTGCAAATGTTAATGTCAATGATGATAACAAGTTCAATTCTCTGTTAGGAATGGGTTTATGAAATATATGTTATTTGTCTTAAGTTATTATTTCGATTATATTAAATAATATTATTTAGATTCCATATGTATCAGAGATCATAAAATATTTTGTGGTCTCTCCATATATATATGAGGACATTTTGCTGGCAAAACGGTTATGAAAGCTCCAATATATATATATGTCAATAAGCTACCAGGAATGGTTCAATGAGTTTCCCAGTTAACTCTCTCACATTCCGCATCTGCTATGCCCTGAAGCAGTTACATGCACCTCCAACATTAATATAAAAATAGTTGCTTTTATCATCAATAATCAAATGGAGTGATTTTGAATAATGGTTACCACAAAATTCTTGCAATATAGTGATAATAATATTTACAAAAAATGACTTTGGGACCTGAGAATACATACAAAAATACACACATCAGTTGCCAGAGGGCTGTGAGGTATTGGGGCTTAGAAATCCCTTGAATAGTACAAATGTAATTGTACCCCTTTTAACTCTGTTGTGTATCATATTCTTTGTTTGATGTGTAACGACACACTCAGTAATATTCAAAATAAATATCATAATTATGATACTGTACATACCATCCCACATTATATAGTGTGAACATCATCGCCTATTGTACAATGTCATGAGTGTATACTCCTAGACATTTTCCTCCTGTGTTTCTGTGTATGAGAAGAATAATTAAAATAATCTTGAAAAATAGCATAACACATACATCCTAGGAACTTGTATTATTACATTTATATCCCCACCAATGAGTGAGTGAGTGAGATTTTACGCCGTTTTTAGCAATATTCCAGCAATATCACGGCGGGGGACACCAGAAATGGGCTTCACACATTGTACCCATGTCGGGAATCGAACACGGGTCTTTGGCATGACGAGCGAACGCTTTAACCACTAGGCCACCCGACAGCCTCACCAATGAGTGGCATAACATCTTTAAAATATATATATTAGAGAATAATTTTATTTTCATTTGTCAATTGCTATTTCGTAGGAAAACACTGTGTTCAGAAGTGGCCAAGAGAGCTATTTTACAGAAAATTTATTCTATTATTAAACATGTCACCACCTCACAAAGGTTATGACAATTAAATAATACATTTGGGAGTGATATCATGGTTAGAAATTAAACATGGCAATGGCTAGAAATTACCGATAATAAGCAACACGAACATCTTATAGGAATTGCATTTTTTCATTAGCGATCTGTATAAAAAGAATAAATTGTATTCCGCTCTAGTTCCGCATCACCACTTTATGCGCTGCTATATTTAGCTACAAATGGCGGATATCGAGTCGGTAGCACTGCCATTGGCGCACTTTGCAGAACGGAGTAAAAATATAAAACACAAGAAGTGCAGATGATTTTGCTCTTCTTAAATGTTTGTCAATTAAACACAACGTTGCATTTGACAGATATAATTCTCTATAGTGTTTATCCCAGTTCTGGTCGTATCCCACTTCTGGTCGCCACAGGCGTTGGATAAGTGAAAAATCAGTGACAATCAGGTCACAAGAAGCAGGTAAGGCCTTTCATTAGCTGTGGGCGCTTTGAGATTCAGTATATTTATAGCTGAGGACTCGGGATGCTACGGCTAGCCAGGTAAGACATCGGGGGGATCTGATGTACAGTGTTTTTTTGTATATTATAATATCAGCGTGTGTATTAATAATTATAGGGGGGAGATGTCGATAAGAACGTCGTCTTGTGTGGTCGATGACGTGGGAACAAGACGGATGACCAACGGTCATTGATAAGCTCATGCTTACACGAACACCTAGCGGTATTTGCGAATTAGGTGTGTGTGTGTGGAATGCCCTAGTTATTTGAACAGACACTTCCTACACTTGAATTACTATGCTCGTGGTAAGAGGCGACTAACGGGATCAGGTGGTCAGGTTCGCCGACTTGATTGCATGTCGTATCCCAATTGCGTGGATTGTCTCGATTAATTGTCAGACCGCCGTCATATAGCTGGAATATTGCCTAGTGTTAAACAACAAACAAACAAACAAACAACCTGTTGGCAGGCCTCTTTTCACTGACATTTATTGCATGACTATTTGATCTCACCTTATGTGCGAATAAGGTGTGTGTTGACTCATATTTGAACAGATTTTGATATCGTGTTCCACCTATAGTGAAGGTTTTTTTTCACTTGTCGTTTAGTTTACATGGCCATTTTATCGATTGTATGATCTCCATAACCCATAGCGATTTAGAATCTTTGAATTCTTAAACGATTTAACTTGCTATTATATGGATGTGCGCCGCAGTTCTCTGTATACCGGTATGCCCTATAGGCGGACCAGAAATCGTGGACTTGAATCCCAAATGCCCCTTGATTATGTTCCTAGATTTGTCAACACCATACCCGTACGTGCACGAACCGGTGAAGATCCATGCTTGCCGTAAAAGGCGACTATGCTTCTAAGAGGCGACTGACGGAATCGGGTGGTCAGGCTCGCTGACTTGGTTGATTATCATCGTATCCGAATTGCGTGGATCAATGCTCATGATATCAATCACTGTTGTGTGGTCCACTATTATTTACAGACCATTCGTCATATAGGTTTAATATTGCCCAGTGCGACGTTAAACAACAAAACAAACAAACGTGCTCGTGGGTTTCACTTAAGATGTTATAGTTTAAGACCTGCATATCACAGCGGGCGTTCCTCCTGTGTCAAGCTGACACGCCGTGATATAAGCGAAATTCTGTTCAAAGCAGCGTTAAACCAAATTCAAACTCGCTTTGACTGAGAAATATGAACATGTAAACGGAACCTGTGCAAGTCTAGTTATTACTCAACAGTTGATTATGGCGCCAGATGCGCGGTGTGTTGTCACAGGAAGAAACCGTCAATGCAGACAACGAACGGTTTGTTTGTTTCTTGTTTAACGCCACACTCAGCAATATTCCAGCTATATGACGGCGGTCAGTAAATAATCGAGTCTGGACTAGACAATCCAGTGATTGACAAAATGAGCATCGATCCACGCAATTCGGTTACGATGACATGCATAACCAACTCAGCGAGCCTGACCAGCCTGACCACCCAGGCAATGATATGAATGAGTGAGTGAGTTGGGTTTAACGCCGCTTTTATTTAACAGTATTCCAGTTATATCACAGCGTGTCAGCTTAATGTGGGAGAAAAGCCCGAGGTGATGCAGGTCTCAGACCTTTACCACTTCGGTGAAACCCACGAGCATGGGTATGGTGCTGACAAACCTAGAAACATAATAGGGGCGAACCGGGATTCGAACCCACAATCATAGGTTTCTGGCGTGCCCAAGGGACGCAACACTGCACAGCGAATCGCGGCGCCTGAGACGATTGGGCCACCCGTGCCCCCGCGACGGAATGAATATAACGCAGTTGACGGTGGTGAAATCATAAGGCAGTATACAGCGATCACATCATGAAGCAGTAGACGGCGTGGAAATAATTATAAGGCACTAGACGGCGGTGAAATCATTGTAAGGTAAAAGACGGTGGTTAAATTATTACAAGGCAGTAGACGGTGTTGAAATGTTCATAATGTTGGTTGGTTTGTTGTTTAACGCCGCACTCAGCAATATTCCAGCTATATGACGGCGGTCTGTAAATAATCGAGTCTGGACCAGACAATCCAGTAATTAACATCATGAGCATCGATCCACTTAATTGGGATCAATGACATGTATCAACCAAGTCAGCGAGCCTGACCACCCGATCCCGTTAGTCGTCTTTTACGACAAGCATATAGTCGCCTTTTACGGCAAGCATGGGTTGCTGAAGAACTATTCTATAAAGAGGAAGACTGCAGTGAAATCATTTTAAGACAGTATACGGTGGTAAAATCATTATGACGCAGTCAACGGGGGAAAATCATAAGGCACTAGACGGTGGTGAAATCATAATCCAGTAGACAGCGTGGCAATCATTATAAAGCAGTAGACGGCAGTGAAATCATAAAGCAGAATGCGCTGGTGAATCATTTTAAGGCAATAGAAGGTAATGAAATCAGTATTACGCAAAAGGCGACTCTGCTTGTAAGAGTCGACTAACGGGATTGGGTGGTCAGACTCGCTGACTTGCTTGATGTATGTCATCATATCGTGATTGCGTGGATCAATGCTCATGAAATCAATCACTGGATTGTCTAGTCGATTATCTGCAGACCGCCATCATGTAGTTGGAATATTGCTGAGTGCGGTGTCACACAACAAACAGTAGACGGCGGTAAAATTATTACAAAGCAGTAGATGGTTTTCAAATCATTGTTAGGCAGTAGACAGCAGTGAAATCATGGTAGGTCAGTATACTGCGGTGAAATAACAAGGCCGTTGGACGGTGTTGAAATAATTATGTGAAATCATTATAAATAAAAGCGACAAATCCTTTTCGTTTACATTAGAAATCCCTGCTGAAAGCAGCGTCGAATGTACGATGAGGCAGTGACGGCAGTAGACCGCGTTGATATCATTATAAGGAAGAAGACGTCAGTGAAGTCATTATGAAGCAGTAGACACATGAGGACACGTGAGTGCAATCATTGTAAGGCACTAGGCGGTTGTGAAATAATTATGAGGTGGTAGACAGCAGTTAAATCACTATCAGGCAGCATACGGCGATGACATTATAAGGAAGAAGACATCAGTGAAGTCATTATGAAGCAAAAGACGGCGGTAAAATCATTATCAGGCAGTAGACGGCGTTGAACTAATTCTGTAGCAGTAGGCAGCGGTGAAATCATCATAAGGCAGTAGACGGTGGTGAAATAATTCTGTAGCAGTAGGCAGCGGTGAAATCATCATAAGGCTGTAGACGGTGGTGAAATAATTCTGTAGCAGTAGGCAGCGGTGAAATCACCATAAGGCAGTAGACGGTGGTCAAATAATACTGTAGCAGTAGGCAGCGGTGAAATCATCATAAGGCAGTAGACGGTTGTGAAATAATTCTGTAGCAGTAGGCAGCGGTGAAATCATCAAAAGGCAGCAGACAGTGGTGAAATAATCCTGGAGCAGTAGGCAGCGGTGAAATCACCATAAGGCAGTAGACGGTGGTGAAATAATTCTGTAGCAGTACGTTGGTTTGGTTGGTTTGTTGTTGTTTAACGCCGCACTCACCAATATCCTAGCTATATGACGGCGGTCTATAAATAATCGAGCCTGTACCAGACAATCCAGTGATTAATGTCATGAACATCGACCCACACAATTGGGATCGATGACATGCATCAACCAAGTCAGCGAGCATGACCACCCGATCCCGTTAGTCACCTCTTACGACAAGCATAGTCGTCTTTTACGGCAAGCATGGGTTGCTGAAGACCTATTCTACCCCGATACTTATTGTCACATACACATTTTATACAACTCAATGTTTTTTTAGCAAATGTTATCACTTGACGTGAGCTCAGAGTGGACAGTGCGGGTGTAACCTTAAGTACATATGTAGCCTGATCAAACATTGAAACCCGTCTTGATGAATCAATTACGTAAGAATCCACCGTTACGTAAGAATCCACCACTAAATAGACGAGCGAGATAACAGAGAGAAAGAGAGATGTGAACCCTTGCTCTATGTAGGCTAGCTCAGCCACGCTCACCCACCGCTCGACTTCCTTATTTTCAAGCGATTTACTCCCAACAGCTTAATAATGTTGCACGTTTGTGTCTTGAGATTGTTCATTAATGTCATGTGTGTATGTTGCAGTATTAACATGTAGGAATGGTCGTCGGTTATGGAGTAATTAGTCAATACTAACGTTGGTCCGGACTGGCCCGGCTGTTGAGGCAATCCCGTTGACATTGATACATTCTCTACCTTATGTGTATCACTTCTAAATGCCATTCAAAGACTTCATTCATTATGTTTAATGTATTTTTTGTGCATATTACATTTTATGAAACAACTAAAATTGCGCTCATTATGATTTCATTTTCATTCTATACCTTATTTATCTACATATTTCCTCATAATCCTAACCTATTAAATAACACAAGTTCGACAGGAAACATCAAAGGGCGCCGCGATTCATCTTCCTGCTAATACATAAAAATAAAACCGCCTGCGTGCGAAGACCCCAACAAACCGTCTGTGAGTATTTCCGCATCATTCAGCACATGGTGAAGGGCGTGATATGTGGGAGCACAAACTGTGTTGGTCATGGCGCTGTTTTAACAACCTCCCCACGGCAATCTAACCCAGCTTATCAGTGTAACATGGGCGGGGGTCGAAGTCCCAGGTGCTCAGATTCTAGGTGCATAACTCACAACCCAGAAGCACAGATATGTTGCCGATAGACCATAAATCATCGGACATACCCAGCAGAGAAAAAGCATAAGGTATCGACCACAACTCCTTCGATCGGATTGATAAGGGCAGACCATATACAGCTAAACCACGTGATTAATGGACAGATAATGTGCAGTCCGGTTATCACCTGATGTTGTTCGTATGAATACAGGACACCAAGTCGCATTCAGGACCCAGAGAGACAACACTTGTTCCCGGTACAACGTGTGAAACTAGGTCACGACTACATGTACAGGAAGGGCATCGTCCTACCGTTAGCGTTAACATTGTGAGTATTAACTACAGTGAAATCTCCACAATCCGGTACACGTTTTCGAGTATAATGGTTCGGAATAACCAATTAATGGATTAATATCATTGTTATGAAGTAATGTTCATTTAATGAAGACATTCCTTAAAGTATCCGTCACAGATCCGTTTTCATATTTCCCTGCTGTTATCACGATATCATCTGCCTCTCACGCCCATGGAAATGTCGCACTGACAGGTAAAATAAGGCGGAGTTGATATTAATAATTATTATATTAATTAATTAATTTAATAAATAAACATCCAGTCAAAGCAAAGTATTAACTATGTTTGTTTGATGGTGACTAAAAATGAAACCAACTACAAATGGTTATCCGACGGTGATGTATTTGATATGGGTATACTAGACAGAAAGACAGTTTTTAGGCAATTTAGGCATAAGGCCCATAGTACAATGCAGATTGGATATTAACATTTGTCACGTGATGTACATGATTAGATTTTAAATCAAGTTACACATTCCTCTTTATAAGGACATGATTTAAAAATACAGAAACAGCTTGTATCATTTTAGGATTTTCAGAGTTTAGCAGATTTAACATTACCTGACGGTCTATAAAAATACCTTGTAACATAGGGAGAAATTTATGCCTTAAATGAGAATTCGTTTCACTTATAAGTAAGACATGGTATTCATCCTCTACTTCTCCTGATAAACAGTTGGTATGATAGGTGGTATTACATGAATCATGTCAATGAGTATCTCACAACAGGCGGCTGTTTTCAACTTCGTAATGTTTGTAATGTGTTGTTCAAATCAAATTGACTCTTTAAGCGCATCCGGGGTAGAATAGGTCTTCAGCAACCCATGCTTGGCGTAAAAGGCGACTTTGGTTGTCGTGAGAGGCAACTAACGGGAACGGGTGGTCAGGCTTTCTCAACAGACAAAAACGGTCTTCGGTTTCAGCAGCTTTTTAATAACAAGGACTCTTTTATATGCTGGTACTACGAACACTTAACAAGGGCGTGGCAGAGACTGTGAGAGAGGCTATGTGCTGTTTCAGGCGTGACCCAGTGTGACTAGAGCTCGTCCCAGTGTGCTGGCCTTCTGAGCGGTGACTTGACTTGTTTGCTGTTGGCCGTTGGCTCGTGTTCTTATGCCGTTTCTTCTGGACTGCTCTGTCGGTCTGGTCCTGGTCAGTGTTCAGCGCCCTTCTCTGCCTCTCTCACCGACTACACTTACAGTGCGGTTTATATAGGAGTTTCTCAACGGATGGCTGTGACGGCATAAAATTTCATAAAATAATTATGACAATCCGTAGATACATGAATACCTCAAAATATATGTACAATCCATAACAATCCGTTGTCAACTTCATTAGCATATCATTAGCATATAGTTAATACGAATACTTCAAATGTATGTACAAGCCACAACAAGCCGTTGTTAATTAGAATATAGTTAATATGCATACATATATAAATTCACAAAATAAAACACATTCTGAAACAGGGTACAGTTCATCCTCGCACACCAAGAACCGAAGTGCAAACAGCTGCACCATGTTCAATCGTCTTTCATGCGTTGTGGATATTTCTTTTTCTTTTTCACAGTCAACTTGTAAAGATCTGTAGTTTGGTGTTCTGATCGTATGCGACGACAACAGTTCATGTAGTTCTCTGTTGTCCGTACTCCTGTCCACGTGGGTCAGTCAACACACGATGCCCTCGGGTACCCGCATCCAGCGTCGGGTAGATGCTCCGTATGGCGGGAGTTGGTCGAACTTCTACTGCTGGATCAGAGTCCCTTTGTGTCAAGAGTGGCGCAGAGGGTAGGTTTCCTCTGTAGGCGCGACCTGCGCTCCCAGTGTCAACTGGCGCCATCTCAAACTCGGTTGTAGCCAAGACATTCCTCTTACTCATTCCTCGCTTGGCTAGCCAGGGTCTAATAAATCTTACATACAAGAAAATCCCCACAAGAATTCCCACTACAGTTAAGGTTATTCCCAAGAAATATTTCCAATCTGACATCTCCTCATATGGTACCATAGCCTGTAAATCATTAAGCTGATCAATAAGATGATTCATAGGGATATTCTCGATACTCTTTAGTTTATCAAGTAACCTAGTCAAGTTCATTTTTATAGCAGTTTTCAAGAAAGGTTTCCAGAGCAACATGTTGGAAACATTTGGGGTATGAACTAACTTCAGAAAATTATCTTACAACTCGTACTGGCTTTCATTATGATAATAAGGGAGTAAGGTCAAATGATCATTTGATGCTGAACATGATGCGTTCAGTTTAACTATTGCCATCGGAGGTAAGACCACTATGGTATATGAAAACTTGTTATCCGTATCACATACCAGTACAAGATCCAACCTTTTATTGGTTGTCAATACCCAGCGTCCCGCAGTAAGGTATTCTGCCCTAGGCAATATAGCATTTGGCTGGACTTCTGTGTGACATGTCTGTCGGACCTTTGTCTCATCTTTCATAAACAGAGAAATTACACATAGTTGGCTGAGATTGATTGGGTAGATCGGGCTCTGGATATGGCAATAGTCCGTAAGGGGTTTTGTACATATCTGAACTTCTCAGGGTTTCAGTAATGCATATTTCGTACGTTGTGCATTGACTGCGATTACCTCTGTTTCTAACCGGTGTTTTGCTACCATATTATTTATGTTGTTTGATCCTGTATTTATATGATTCATGACTAGTGGTACCAGCAAATTATGAGCCTGGTATATTCCAAATTCACCATTAACATCTAAAAGTGGAATCGTCGTGACTACTAATATCTTATCATCAAATAGGACGGTGGTACACAGTAAAGTCTTATAGAATCCCCATAAATTGTCTACCGGATTATTCGCTAACCGGAATCTAATAGGTAGGTGAGTTTTTATGTCCTTTATTAGAGCCAATAACTGACTTGGTGTTATGGTGCTGGGTGACAGATGACCCAAAGACAACCTATTCATTTGCAGCTGGAGGTGTTCTAAATATGACAAAAAGGTTTGTACCATGCTTCGAATATTTTCGATTACTAATTCCACTTGCAAATAGGTCTTTGTTGCCCATTCTAACTTTGCTATTCGATTGCTCAATGTAGTGGAAACATTAGCAATTTCTTGTCCCACTATATCCAGATCGTTAATGACTTCATTAATGGCATGTCGATTCTCCGATACTTGAATTCTTGTCGTATTAATAATAGAGAGCCCTTCTTGAATGACATGTGCCATACCTGCTTGATTCTCTGCAAGCCTACGTACATTCTGTCTAATAGAACTTAGGTCAGCGTCAGACACAGTGCCAAATAAGAAACTCAAGGCACTACCGATAAACGGCAATAGCGAACGCTTGGGTCGTGTGCGCAACCTACCATACTCTAAAAAATTGTCTGCTAGGCTATTTAAAGTTGTATTCAATCTTGTTATTTCTTCTTCTAATTTGATGAACATGCTTAAGATGCCTGTTGATTTATCGGAGTGGTAGCGACTCAAGAACTGTCTAACCATCATCGCGACTTGATCAATATTATACCTACACTTCCCAATAAACTGACTATATGGGTCTAAATCAATAATGAAGGTTACTAGGCATTTAGATCTTGTCGTGGTAATATCATTCAGTTTTTGAAATACAATGTTTTCGTACATAATCGAACCCTATGCTAACCCCATGAGGAAGAGTAAACCCAGAGGAAACATGTTCTCTCTGAAACATAAGAGTAATTAATCATATACACTGGTTCTACTCCCAAACCATATAAAACTATAATAAACCAGCCATTGCCTGGAGCAACTATTTCACCTTTTTGCTTTTGTTGGAATGTGCGTTTTCATTAGAGGCACTGGTTGGTTTCAGTTCAGTGGATTCTATCCACATGTCTCCTTGTTGCTATCCGCAACTTCACTTTCCACAACTGAACCTGTCGCTATCCGCAACTTCACTTTCCACAACTGAACCTGTCGCTATCCGCAACTTCACTTTCCACAACTGAATCTGTCGCTATCCGCAACTCCACTTTCCACAAATGAACCTGTCGCTATCCGCAACTTCACTTTCCACAACTGAACCATGGAACTCTACTTGTTTGTCATGCTTTCTGTAAGTTTCGGATCACTTGCTTTCCTATCTTAACTGTACCAGCTACCACTGTTTGGGCTACCAGCTTAATTTATACGGAATGTTGACCCCTCCTCCTCCTTCCAATCAGTGTCATCATGAGAAGGAGTGTTCAGTGTTTAAACATCTGTTATGTGTTCCCCTGTGTGCCCCATAGTTCGTCCCATCAGTTCTTACTGTTTGGGCAATCTCTTTAAGCATATCAGAATACTCTTGTCGCTACCCGCGACCAAATACTGATCATCACCGTTATCATGTAAGTACACCCTTGACGAAACCCGCGATCAAGAACTGATCCTCATAACTGGATGCTTTATGTTTTTACAATCCCCAAATATATTAGCATAATTTTGACCGGACCTGGGCCACGTGTATGTCTTAGCATTCATGAATTTCCTGTTGTGTTCACAGTTTCCATATTCTGTTCTTGATATGAACCTTGTTCTCCCGTTTTAGGGTTTCCCTCATCCCTATAATTTGTTTAGCCTATTTAATAAAAATCGACTTTCAGTTTCTTATATGCTGCCAAAAACTTCCCTAATAATCCGGAATATACTTAAGCATTTGCCAACGCTTAACACATGGCTGGATCCCCTTCAAATAAACGGAATTTTGTTGGTTCCCCATTAAAAGTTTTTATAACCTGCTCTATTACCTGCGCTCCTAAGGTTGTCGAAAGATTAGCTAACTGTCCTGTTATTTGTCCTGCTATCCCTGTCAAAAATTTTCCCAATTCCTGGCCAGCCATAACGAATAATGAAACAGAAGAAATCTGAGCTACTTACCCAAGTTGGTCTGAGCGTCAATCTTCACTTGTCCCGGGCTGTTCCTTTGTTTTGAGAGGGATCCGGGTCACGGCACCAAAGAAGAACCCCAACGTGCTCTATATGTAGCACAACAGACAAAAACGGTCTTCGGTTTCAGCAGGTTTTTTAACAACAAGGATTCTTTTATATGCTGGTACTACGAACACTTAACAAGGGCGCGGGAGAGACTGTGAGAGAGGCTATGGGCTGTTTCAGGCGTGACTAGAGCTCGTCCCAGTGTGCTGGCCTTCTGAGCGGTGACTTGACTTGTTTGCTGTTGGCCGTTGGCTCGTGTTCTTATGCCGTTTCTTCTGGACTGCTCTGTCGGTCTGGTCCTGGTCAGTGTTCAGCGCCCTTCTCTGCCTCTCTCCCCGACTACACTGACAGTGCGGTTCATATAGGAGTTTCTCAACGGATGGCTGTGACTCTCAAATCTGTAGGGGGGTCAAAACAAGTTCGTGGTACAATAAACCGGAAACTATTTGTTAACAACTGTCCGAATTATAACCATCATCTGGTCATGAAATGACACTCAAATCTTTAAGGGGGGTCGACACAAGTTCGTCGTACAATACACTGGAAACTCTTTGTCAACAACTGTCCGATTTATGACCATCACCTGGTCATGAAAAGACACTCAACCTTTTAAGGGTGGTCAGTAACCTTTCTTCTGATGAACACAATAAGCCCACCTCTACACAGCCTCTGGCCATCCTGGATAATGTTACACTTGCTGACTTGGTTGAAGCAAGTCAGCGATCCCAATTGCGTGAATCGATGCGCATGGTATCAATAACTGGAGTGTCAGGTCCAGACTCGATTATTTACAGACCGCCGTCATTTAGCTGGAATATTGCTGAGTGTGGCGTTAAACATCAATTTGCAGTGCTTGTCGGACGTCTGGCAGATATTTTGCAAATCTTTTGCTCAAGTGATTTGATGTTCTTCGCGAGGTACGGCCCGTACACCCATACACATACAATAACAGCATTCGTCGTGAATAGGTAACCCTGCTTTTGAACATGGGTTGCATGCATGGGTTGCGTCGGTATGTCGCTGACCTTTCTCAAGGTTCTTTTTCAATGTTACGCAGTGCATCCCGCATCCCCAGCGCACACGACCCGTGAAGATTCCGGGGTAGAATAGGTCTTCAGCAATCAATGCTTGCCGTAAAAAGGTGACTATCCTTGTCGTAAAAGGCGACTAACTGGATCGGGTGGTCAGACTCGCTGTCTTGATGCATGTCATCGTATACAAATTGCGTGGATCGATGCTCTTGATGTCAATCACTGGATTGTCTGGTCCAGTCTCGATTATATACAGACCGCCGTCATATATAGTTGGAATATTGCTAAGTGTGGTGTTAAACAACAAATAAACAAAACAAACAAATCATGTTGAGAGCTGCGGGGGGTAATAATGATAACTCATTTACAATGTCGATATGCATTATGTCTTTACATTTACGGGTGTTACTAATTATTTAACTTGGTTGATGAACCATCGTATCCCATTGCGTGGATCGATATACATGATATCAGGCACCGGATTGTCTGGTCCACACTCGATTATTTACAGACCGCCGTCATATAGCTGGAATATTGCTGAGTTAAATAACAAACAAACAAATCAAATCAAATTTTCAAATGTATACTTATGCTTTCGCCCGGCAGTTAATATCTGTTGTATTCCTAAACGTGATACGTAGCAACAATATATCATCGTGACCTCACCGCGAACTGAAGATGTCAATGATTATATAATTTGGTTTAAACAGTATATTATTTTAAAAAAAAGAAGAAAATGGATTGTCCAGTAGACCATGCCAGTAGTATGTATATAATACGTATCCCGTATCACTCTCCTCAATTTCTCCCCACCCTTAATGATTATGAATAATAATTAATATGAAAAATGATTTATATGAATAATAATTAATGAATGATGCAGAAAGGGCGAAGCTTCAATATGAATACAGACGTTGCAATGAATATGTAGATTAGATTATTGAAGTACTGGTATATGACATATTGAATTCCTAACATGTGTCGGTCAGGACGAAGGCGTGATCTGATCGCCTTGAGGTCGCCAGGTTCATTTTCTCACCTGACGTATCTCATAGAGGATAAATGAGAAGATGTAGACAACCAGGGGGATACCGAAAACGTGCTAAACCTGAAGTCACTTCCAGGTGTGACAAATGTCACACAATATCGCTCACTATGACTATAGATTATCAGTTCAATCTTAAATCCTTCCATGTGTAAAGAGGTCGTTCATCTACCATCCCGAAAAGACATGTCGTTCAAATGTGAGTCTGTATTGCTCCGCGCAATTGGGATCAATGACATGCACCAACCAAGTCAGCGAGCATGACCACCCGATCCCGTTAGTCACCTCTTACGACAAGCATAGTAGTCTTTTACGGCAAGCATGGGTTGCTGAAGATCTATTCTACCCCGGATCTTATGGTCACATACACATGTTATACAACTCAATGTTTTTTTAGCAAATGTTATCACTTGACGTGAGCTCAGAGTGGACAGTGCGGGTGTAACCTTAAGTAGATATTTGCTAGCTTTAAAATCCATCCGCGACCACAAAATCCATCCGCGACCACAAAATCCATCGACGTGGGATAATTGACGTGGCGAGTGAGAGAGAAAGAGCTGTGACCTTTCCGACCAGGAGTCTCAAATATGTAGCCTGAGCAAACATTGAAACCCGTCTTGGTGAATCAGTCACGTAAGAATCCACCACTAAATAGACGAGAGAGATAACAGAGGGAAAGAGAGATGTTTATTTTTGTGTCACGTGCACAAGCGGTCATGGTTAAAAGATTTGACATAATACACATTAAAATAATTGTGTATTCATTGTGAAATAATAATAAATAAGATATATACCAGCCACATAAAGAAACTGTGCACGGAGAAAATATAGATATAAGGGCACACCGTCCATATATGAAATATAGGTTTGAACATAGCAAAAAAACACAGCAAAAAAACACAAAAACACAGATCGTTCAAGAGGTAGATATTCGCAAATATACATACCCGACATGCACAAAGACTTTCAGACAGCCGCACTCAGCAATATTATATTCCAGCTATATGACGGCGGTCTGTAAATAATCGAGTCTGGACCAGACAATCCAGTGATTAATATCATGAGCATCGATCCATGCAATTGGGATCGATGATATGCCTCAACCAAGTCAGCGAGCCTGACCACACGATCCCGTTAGTCGCCTTTTACGACAAGCATAGTCGCCTTTTACGGCAAGCATGGGTTGCTGAAGACCTATTCCACCCCGGAATCTTCACGGATCGTGTGCGCTGGGGATGCGGGATGCACTGCGTAACATTGAAAAAGAACCTTTAGAAAGGTCAGCGACATACCGACGCAACCCATGCATCTCGGTTTAAAAGCACACCCCAACACCCCTCCCCGCTACCTCAGCCAAACACGCCATGGGTGAGTAACCCATTTGAAATCTGGGAGATGAGCACAAAACACCTAGTGAAGCTCACTTCACGTTGTGGACCCTTGCTCTATGTAGGCTAGCTCAGCCACGCTCACCCACCGCTCGACTTCCTTTTTTTCAAGCGATTTACTCCCAACAGCTTAATAATGTTGCACGTTTGTGTCTTGAGATTGTTCATTAATGTCATGTGTTTATGTTGCAGTATTAACATGTAGGAATGGTCGTCGGTTATGGGGTAATTAGTCAATACTAACGTTGGTCCGGACCGACCCGGCTGTTGAGGCAATCCCGTTGACATTGATACATTCTCTACCTTATGTGTATCACTTCTAAATGCCATTCAAAGACTTCATTCATTATGTTTAATGTATTTTTTTGTGCATAATACATTTTATGAAACAACTAAAATTGCGCTCATTATGATTTCATTTTCATTCTATACCTTATTTATCTATATATTTCCTCATAATCATAACCCATTATATAACACAAGTTCGACAGGAAACATCAAAGGGCGCCGCGATTTATCTTCCTGCTAATACATAAAAATAAAACCGCCTGCGTGCGAAGCCCCTAACAAACCGTCTGTGAGTATTTCCGCATCATTTAGCACATGGTGAAGGGCGTGATATGTGGGAGCACAAACTGCGTTGGTCATGGCGCTGTTTTAACAACCTCCCCACCGCAATCTAACCCAGCTTATCAGTGTAACATGGGCGGGGGTCGAAGTCCCAGGTGCTCAGATTCTAGGTGCATAACTCACAACCCAGAAGCACAGATATGTTGCTTATAGACCATAAATCATCGGGCATACCCAGCAGAAAAAAAGCATAAGGTATCGACCCCAACTCCTTCGATCGAATTGATAAGGGCATACCATATACAGCTAAACCACGTGATTAATGGACAGATAATGTGCAGTCCGGTTATCACCTGATGTTGTTCGTATGAATACAGGACACCAAGTCGCATTCAGGACCCAGAGAGATAACACTTGTTCCCGGTACAACGTGTGAAACTAGGTCACGACTACATGTACAGGAAGGGCAGCCGTCAGCGTTAACATTGTGAGTATTAACTACGTTGAAATCTCCACAATCCGGTACACGTTTTCGAGTATAATGGTTCGGAATAACCAATTAATGGATTAACATCATTGCTATGAAGTAATGTTCATTTAATGAAGACATTCCTTAAAGTATCCGTCACAGATCCGTTTTCATATCTCCCTGCTGTTATCAAGATATAATCTGCCACTCACGCCCATGCAAATGTCGCACTGACAGGTAAAATAGGGCGGAGTTGATATTAATAATTATTATATTAATTAATTAATTTAATAAATAAACAGCCAGTCAAAGCAAAGTATTAACTATGTTTGTTTGATGGTGACTAAAAATGAAACCAACTACAAATGGTTATCCGACGGTGATGTATTTGATATGGGTATACTAGACAGAAAGACAGTTTTTAGGCAATTTAGGCATAAGGCCCATAGTACAATGCAGATTGGATATTAACATTTGTCACGTGATGTACATGATTAGATTTTAAATCAAGTTACACATTCCTCTTTATAAGGAAATGTTTTAAAAATACAGAAACAGCTTGTATCATATCAGGATTTTCAGAGTTTAGCAGATTTAACATTAACTGACGGTCTTTAAAAATACCTTGCAACATAGGGAGAAATTTATGCCTTAATTGAGAATTCGTTTCACTTATAAGTAAGGCATGGTATTCATCTTCTACTTCTCCTGATAAAGAGGTGGTATGATAGGTGGCATACATGAATCATGTCAATGAGTATCTCACAACAGGCGGCTGTTTTCAACTTCGTAATGTTTGTAATGTGTTGTTCAAATCAAATCGACTCTTTAAGAGCATCCGGGGTAGAATAGGTCTTCAGCAAGGACGTGGGATAATTGACGTGGCAAGTGAGAGAGAGAGAGAGAGAGAGGTGACCTATCCGATTAGGAGTCTCACATATGTAGCCTGATCAAACATTGAAACCCGTCTTGATGAATCAGTTATGTAAGAATCCACCACTAAATAGACGAGTGTGATAACAGAGAGAAAGAGAGATGTTTATTTTTGTGTCACGTGCACAAGCGGTCATGGTTAAAAGATTTGACATAATACACATTAAAATACATATATTCATTGTGAAATAATAATAAATAATATATAAGTATGATCCAATTGCAGAAGAGAGTGCTCAATACAAAGTAGAGCATAAATACAGATTTGGATACACTTTCCTTATTTTGCAACTCCCATTTGATTTTGTAATTGGTTACAACAAATACATTGGGTTAGCAAGCGGTCCCTTCAAGACAAGGTATAACAACCGCACAAAATCATTCAGAATTGAGAAATATGAAAAAGAGACAGAACCTCCAAGCACATCTGGAAGTTAAAACGAAACAAAACCATTTACAAAATCAAATGGGACATAATCAAGAAATCAAACACCAACAAAAGAGACTTGCAATCTATGCGTGGAAGAGAAGCTCGAGATTCTCATGCTAACATCTAACAAGCTAAACAAAAGAAGCGAGCTCATTTCCACCTGTCGCCATGGTAAACCCCCAAGCCGAGCAAAAAAAGAAAGGGTCAAACTAAAAACCATGTTTCATTATGCCTGATGATCGTACGCAATACCATGGGTGCGTGAAACTCAGAGTTGCAAAATGATATAAGTAAAGTGTATCCAAATCTGTATATATATATATATATATATATATATATATATATATATATATATATATATATATATATATATATATATACTGAACAGCACTGAAAACGCACCAGCAATAAATCTTGAAATATTACAAAAACAACTTGAGCAAAGATCGATTTTAATTAGAACAGACATAGACGGATTATTAAGAAAGACGACAAAGAAAACAGGAATACCACACAGTAATTACATTTACGTCATCAGTGTGAGGAAGACACATAGGGTTAACATGAAAAGTCAATATCTGGTATGTCCGCCATTGGCAGCAACACAGGCCATGCAACGTCTTTTCATTGATCGAATAAGTCTGTGAATAGTGTTCTCGGGCATTCCACTCTTGACGTAGTGTATCTTCAAGTTCTCTCAGGTTACGTACTTGCAGACGACGTGAGAGGCGTTGACCCAGGTAATCCCATAGGTGTTCAATTGGCGATAGATGGGTGACAGGGCTGGCCATGGAAGCAGAGGCACATTATTGTTCTCTAGGTACTGTGTTGAAACACGTGCTGTGTGCGCTCTTGCATTATCTTGCTGGAAGGTGTGAATATCCTGGTGCTGATGAAAGAATGGGATGACGTGATTTGCCAATATGTTATTCCTGTAGTAAAGGGCATTAACTCTTCCACGACAAACATGGAGCTCTGTTCGATGGTTATGACTGATGCTGCCCCACACCATGACACCAGTGAATGTACTAGTATGCTGTGTGTATGTGTGGGTGGTGAATGTACTACTATGCTGTGTGTATGTGTGGGTAGTGAATGTACGGTCTATGCTGTGTGTATGTGTGGGTAGTGAATGTACGGTCTATGCTGTGTGCATGTGTGGGTAGTGAATGTACTACTATGCTGGGTGTATGTGTGGGTAGTGAATGTACCACTGTGCTGTGTGTATGTGTGGGTAGTGAATGTACTACTATGCTGTGTGTATGTGTGGGTAGTGAATGTACGTTCTATGCTGTGTGTATGTGTGGGTAGTGAATGTACGGTCTATGCTGTGTGCATGTGTGGGTAGTGAATGTACTACTATGCTGGGTGTATGTGTGGGTAGTGAATGTACCACTGTGCTGTGTGTATGTGTGGGTAGTGAATGTACTACTATGCTGTGTGTATGTGTGGGTAGTGTATGTACTACTATGCTGTGTGTATGTGTGGGTAGTGAATGTACTACTATGCTGTGTGTATGTGTGGGTAGTGAATGTACTACTATGCTGGGTGTATGTGTGGGTAGTGAATGTACTACTATGCTGTGTGTATGTGTGGGTAGTGACTGTACGGTCTATGCTGTGTGTATGTGTGGGTTGTGAATGTACCACTGTGCTGTGTGTATGTGTGGGTAGTGAATGTACTACTATGCTGTGTGTATGTGTGGGTTGTGAATGTACTACTATGCTGGGTGTATGTGTGGGTGGTGACTGTACGGTCTATGCTGTGTGTATGTGTGGGTAGTGAATGTACTACTATGCTGTGTGTATGTGTGGGTGGTGACTGTACGGTCTATGCTGTGTGCATGTGTGGCTTGTGAATGTACGGTCTATGCTGGGTGTATGTGTGGGTTGTGAATGTACTACTATGCTGTGTGTATGTGTGGGTGGTGAATGTACTACTATGCTGTGTGTATGTGTGGGTAGTGAATGTACGGTCTATGCTGTGTGTATGTGTGGGTTGTGAATGTACGGTCTATGCTGTGTGCATGTGTGGGTTGTGAATGTACTACTATGCTGGGTGAATGTGTGGGTTGTGAATGTACGGTCTATGCTGTGTGCATGTGTGGGTTGTGAATGTACGGTCTATGCTGTGTGCATGTGTGGGTTGTGAATGTACTACTATGCTGTGTGCATGTGTGGGTAGTGAATGTACGGTCTATGCTGTGTGTATGTGTGGGTAGTGAATGTACTACTATGCTGTGTGCATGTGTGGATAGTGAATGTACGGTCTATGCTGTGTGTATGTGTGGGTAGTGTATGTGTGGGTAGTGAATGTACGGTCTATGCTGTGTGTACATGTGGGTAGTGAATGTACTACTATGCTGGGTGAATGTGTGGGTTGTGAATGTACTACTATGCTGGGTGTATGTGTGGGTAGTGAATGTACGGTCTATGCTGTGTGCATGTGTGGGTGGTGAATGTACTACTATGCTGTGTGTATGTTTGGGTAGTGAATGTACGGTCTATGCTGTGTGTATGTGTGGGTAGTGTATGTGTGGGTAGTGAATGTACGGTCTATGCTGTGTGTATGTGTGGGTAGTGTATGTGTGGGTGGTGACTGTACGGTCTATGCTGTGTGTACATGTGGGTAGTGAATGTACTACTATGCTGTGTGCATGTGTGGGTTGTGAATGTACTACTATGCTGGGTGTCTGTTTGGGTGGTGACTGTACGGTCTATGCTGGGTGTATGTGTGGGTAGTGAATGTACTACTATGCTGTGTGTATGTGTGGGTAGTGAATGTACGGTCTATGCTGTGTGTTTGTGTGGGTAGTGAATGTACTACTATGCTGGGTGTATGTGTTGGAAGTGAATGTATGGTTTATGTCGTGTATATGTGTGGGTATGCGTGGCCTGTGCTGTTTGTGTGGATGTTTGCGTTGTACATATGCCATTGTATTTTTTATTTATGCATTTAGTCGTCCTTAACAGCTCCTTATCCGCTGAACTAATTAACTGCTGAATTAATTAACTGAAACTTGGCAGACATGCTCCTACATACTTCTGGGCAAAATGTAGAGATACTGTCTAAGGGCGTAGGTTTCGGCCCTCGGAAGGTAGCTCAGGGTAGAGACGGAAGACAAAACTCAGGGCTGAAGTTTTAGGCGACAGCAGCCATGTTTATTGTTGCAGGTTGAAATGAGTCGAAAAGGTACATGTTGATAATAACGTGACAGAACGCACACCGGGACCGAGTGGCCAATGTTCCCGGGTGGGTGTTCGCTCTGTCACTTACAGTCTGGAAGTTAATTTAAGGTACCGACGTTTACTACAATATCAGAAAAAAACTATTGGACCTACTCAAGTCAAAGTTGGTATGAGATTATTAAACAGTCATACATAACTGGATATTACATTTAAAGGCAATCGGTGCATGAATAAAAAATCTGTCTATTTAGCTATCACTATATTTCATCAACAACCAGACTTGTTCGTCACGGGTGGAACGAGCATTCATTGTTACAGCCATCTGCATAATGCTACCCCTGCGTCACAGGGCTGATGCGAAAGGTTCGTAGTTAAAATATTTGAATACTTTAAGGCTGAAAGTGAAAGACGTTCGCCCTTCTTTGACATTTCAAAGTACATGAAAAGAACAATTTATGCGTTACAACTTCCCAAACAAACCGTAGTTAAGATTTAGAACTCTCATAAAAACACATGCTCCCCTGCACATCCCTTAGGGGGCATCTCAAAACAGTATAGGAAATCAAAGTTAGATTCCTTTGATAAGAAAGTTGTCAGGGACGTGATTCGGCGGTTAACACGAGAAAATGAATTTATTTCAACACGAAAACTAAAACAAATTCTCCTTACAGAGCATTACTTAGATATTTCCAAATGGACCATTTGTAAACTCCTTTCCAAATTTGGATATCAGTTCAAAAAGACGAATAGGTCGAAACTAGCAATGTGTGAACGACCAGATATCATTCGGTTGCGTATCAATTATTTGCACACTATTAAAAAGAAACCAGAAGAGGGCTATGAGCCTGTCTATTTGGACGAAACCTGGGTTAACGCCTGCCACACAGCGGCTTACCAATGGTCTCACCCAGATACCAGAGAGCCACAGTGCAAGATCCCCCCTGGTAAAGGGGAGCGCCTGATTGTCCTCCATGCAGGCTCCCACAGAGGTTTCCCCCCTGGGTGTGATCTAGTGTTCAGATCCAGATCTACAGATGGCAGATACTACCATACCGAGATGAATAGTCAGGTTTTCACTGCGTATGTTGAGGTTTTAATATATCTGTCACTAATAGGTTTTACTTTACCAGCATGTCCATGTTCATTGTTTTTCTCTATTATTCATATTTCAATTAGTCTATTGTTTGTATACAAACACTATCTTTCCCGTATTGCGAAAGACTATTGATGCTTACCTATTCATACCTCACATACACGATATAAAGAGGTAACTCACATCCATACTAGAAGGATACTTTATTTTCTGTTTAAAAAGGGCTAATTCATACCTGTTTGTAAGAGATAGCCAGGCTTTGCACTCTTTTTTTCTAAACGTGCGCCATACTCGTTGACAAACAAACATCTACACACAGTTCGTTAAGTTGTTTAGATACATGACCTTTCAATGAACATCGCTGACATTACCGTTGTATTACACGATGGTCAGATGTGTGACATTTGTCACGCCTTGAAGTGACTTGAGGTTTAGCACCTTGGCTACACCTCTCGTTTATCCTCTATGAGACACACATCGGATGAAGGAGAATGAACCTGCCGACCACAATTCGACACGGTCACACCTTCATACTGACTGACCCGTCTTTTTGGATTCAATATGTCATCTGTCAATACCTCATTAATCTTATCTACATATTCATGACAACGTCTGTATTCATATTGAAGCTCCTCCCCTTCCTGCATCATCTGCATCATTCATCTGTCATTAATTATTATTCATATTGTCATAGGACCCGTGAAGATCCGGGGTAGAATAGGTTTTCACCAACCCATGCTTGTCGTAAAAGGCGACTATGCTTGTCGTAAAAGGCGACTAACGGTATCGGGTGGTCAGGCTCGCTGACTTGGTCGATGCACGGTCATCGATCCCAATGGCGTGGATTATTTACAGACCGCCGTCATATAGCTGGAATGTTGCTGAGTGCGGCGTTAAACAACCAACCAACCAACCAACCAATCATATTGTCATAGCGCGGAAACTTGCTTAATAATTCATGTCAAAATATAAAAATAATATTCACAATTTATCAAATACACTTTGCAGTCAAACCACGGACATCTCACATAAATGGCAGTGACTCACTTAGGTTGTAAAAACAAGTTACGTGACTTTTTGATTTCACTTTAGAGTTTTCTCATAATAATCATATCAAGGTTATGTCAAACCTCGAGGCAGTTACATATGTCGTCTTTCAAAGGTATTCATGTTTCAAATAAAATAATTCAGACCCAAACAGTTCTTTATAAAGCGATTGGTGTGTCTTTGTTGTTTTTGATTTTCGATATTGGTATTGAAAGAAAACAAACAATATGAAATATAAAATTTATGATTCAGCTAAAGGTACGTGCAGGTGTAAAACTACATTTTGAAGTCGACTCAAGAAGATCGTCAACACCTAGACTGACATTTAGTCCCAGAAATAAAGTTATTTTATTTAAACATGTATCTACCAAAAAAATCCACATGGAGCCCAGTTCAGGTGAGGCAATCTAGACTTGTAAAATCATTCTAAACTTGAGTTGGACTCATTCAGAGACTATTCAACACCTTAAATTGTATATTCTTTTGATATGAACACGTTCCTTATTTCAATATGGTATTCAGTCTACTACCGTACGACCACAACATGGTTAATTTCAAAACATTTCGCGTCTCCTTGAACACAAGTACACCGGCAAACATGAACTTGTGTTTGTTAAACATTTTTTGTCCATTAAAACACGTGTTATTTTAAAGGGGGAATTCAAATATTTAGTTGTCTGTTCAGGTAACTAATTTTAGCTATTGTTACTCAATAAAATATTATTTAAACCACATTAGCTTACTTCGTGCTGAAATGTGTGGCCGGGCTAACTTCAAATATTCATGTCAAATAAAACCCAGGCATCTGAGGCATATTTATTGAACACCAGATGCCAGAGAATAACCAGTCTCGATTTTCCAATGAAACAGATTTCTTTGGGCGTAAAATGCACACACGTGCTGGGGGAGGTACAATGCATAAAACATATTTACCTGTCGAAATCAAGTATAGATAATATAATATATACACATGAAAACAAACAAAAAACATGACTGGTACAAATAGTTTTGTATACAATGTCTTAAATATAAACGACATATCTTTTGCATAATGTAGATTCCATTGTTTAATTACGGCTGTATATTGTTATAATTGCTTTGACTATGATACTTTTGTGATATCCATATATAACTAAGGGCAAGTTCGTCAAACATTCGTTTCATGCATTATATCCATATATGTTTCCATGTTCCTATTAAATATAATTTAGGGGGCACGGGGCCCAGTCGTTTAAGGCGCCACGATTCGCTGTGCAGAGTTGCGTCCCTGGACACGCCAGAAACCTATGACTGTGGGTTCGAATCCCGGTTCGCCCCAATTATGTTATTAGGTTTGTGCTCGTGGGTTTCACCGAAGTGCTAAACGTCTGAGACCTGCATCACTTCGGGCTTTCCTCCCTTATCAAGTTGACACGCCGTGATATAACTGGAATACTGTTAAAAGCGGCGTTAAACCCAACTCATTCACTCATTAAATATAATTTGAATAAAATTATCATTGCTGCCCTTGTTTGTCTGGTTTCTCTTTTGGCTGACATCGCATGACAGGAGTACTGCCGTGCGTCGTCAGCAATAATAAATACTTTCTTTTTTTATGTAAATTGTATGAATGGCGGGGGGGGGGGGGGGGGGGGGGGGGTACCGATAGCCGACATGCTTACCCTTGTCGCGAACACCTGGTGTCATCACTGATGTTCAGTGGTCCTTTCATATAATTTCCACAGCTTTTGTGCCCTTTGCACCAAACTGAATTTGTTTCGACAGCAAAGCTAGGCTAGGCATTGACACCTGATATTGTTATCGTTCAGGTCTTCAAGTCATCAAGTTAACGAAGTTCAAGGTTTGCCGGAGTGACGCTCACGCCTTGCTAATCACGATCAAACTGTCAACAACAATTTGTTTATAACTGTAACTATATTAGGCTTCCGAGATGTATCTGGGCCACAGGTGGCCAAGTCGGTAAAGGCGCTGCACCAGATATAGCATATTAGTATTCATACATTATTAACTTTATTAACCATAAATATTAATGATGATAGGGTCATGTGAATGTTGACGCCCTTCATGATACCGATGTATATGTGTTTGTCATGTTAATGTTGAGGTTGTGTATGAAGCAGATGCATTCCAAGCCTGTGATTAAACGCCAGTTGTGTCCCGTAAGTAAACAAGGTCTATGTTATCCAATACTTTGATCTTGATTTTTTTCAGAGATAACAGTTCAAGGCACAAGAATGCTTCTCTGCTCTCCACGTCACTGGAAACTCGTTGCATTTTCCATTTGCCCGTTGGTTCTGATAGCACTCGCCTACTCATTTCTTGGAATCAAGGGAACAGTAAGTTATAGTACATTTCAAATCTTGAGCGGAAAAGGCCAAGTTTCCTATGGGAATAATGACAGTACTTCAGTAATACAAACCCCTCCTGAGGAATATTTCGTCAGGCCTCGGTGGGAAAAGAAATATTTCATCTATGACTGTGCCAACGGTAACTGTGGTGGTCTAGGGGACAGACAGGAAGGAATTGTCGGTGCTTTCATTATTTCACAAATGTTAAGCCGGAAGTTCAAAGTGAAGATGTTGGTACCATGTGATATCAGGAATTTCCTCCAAGCAAACAAAGTTGACTGGATTCTACAAAGTTCTGAAATTAGTGGCCTGAAAAGTAGCGCATACAAGCGAATTGACGCTGATGCATTTAAGCTACGAGATAAAATTGCAAAATCTCTTGATTTACAGTACGAATTTCCTTCCGATGTTACATATTTTACTGTTAATCAAGAAATGGTTAACTATCTAAAACTACATCCACTATTTAAGTCTCTTCGGTGGGCACATAATCAGACAACAACTGACATATACAATATTGTTTTACGACGGTTGTTTAGTATGAAACCTGAAATCCAGAAAAGGTTTGATCTTTATCAATCTTCAGCCCGTAGCAACGGGAGGAAACTCGTGTGTGCTCATGTGCGTGTGGGGGGTAATCCTACCATTCCAAATGATTGGTACAATCCCACACCCTTGAACGTTAGTGTGGTGTGGAACTTCCTCCGCCAGTATAACAACAGCGCCCTCTATCGGATGTTCGTAGCTACAGACTCCCAGAAAGTGCGACAGGACGCCAAGAGGCTATTTCCAGATGTCATCCAAGATTTGGAGGGGGATATAGTTCATGTTGATCGTGACAATCATGCAAAAGATTACGCGTGCGCGGGGTTTGGTAAAGTGATTCTTGATCAACAAACGATGTCATCATGTGACGTATTCTTTATGACAGACAGCGGACTTGGCCGAATCGCATCCATGATGCGAGGAACAGATAAAGACCTGTACTGTATGGCTAGCAAGTCCACCTACAGAAAGTGCTCTTTTAGTGATAAGGCTTTCTTTCCACAGTTCTGGTAGGTGCCATAGTTGCATGATTGTGCATACGCCTGGTGTCTGTTGTAGGATAGGCCCCAAATCACACACGGCTGTACGACGAATATAATATTGTAATCATCAAATGTTCCCCGGGAACACACGTCTTTATTCACATTACTGTAAAAATCCAACTGTCCTAACGGTCTAATATCTTCTTCATTCTACATTGCAACGCATCCCCTTTGTCCGCCATATTCGTTCTACATTCCTTAAGAGTTATCCCCCCATCACTGCCCGTACATCAAGCTCCTCACAGCGATAGTCCGTTCGCGGAGCTCTCATTACTATCGCTGCCACCAGTTAAAACTCCCCACTGTGATAGGTGGCCCCAACCATTCTTGGAGCCGAATGACCGTTATGTTTACAAACAAGTGACGACTGTTGTGACGCCGAATACACTTACCGCTGATAAATTACTTTCTTTTTTTGTCTGTTTGAATTTCTATTTCATAAAAACTATCATGTAATTGGAATAGTAAGAATGTAAGGGAGAAGTTGGTTGATTTTCCGTTAGTCTGCAATCTCGAACCAATCTATTTAATAAAACAACAAAGTAAATTCATCTGGAAAACATGGTCAGTCGTAAACCTTTCAAAATGAAATATGATGGCATTCCCAAAGACATAAACAAAAGTATGAACGTTACTACGTTTGGGGTTAGAGGGCAAACTTCAGGATTCTTGTAATGGCCGCGCCCACACTGGTGGCAGCGATTTTACCGAGAGTGTAATGAAGGTGTCACGCGCTGGGAAGGAGCTTGGCCCGTACATGTATGGTAACACAAGTTACCTCCCCTTATACTACACTATCAAGCACTGGCCGTCGTGATATTAGCAGAGTTGGAGTTAAACATCAAACCCAAAACACGTAATTTCACCACATCCCAGAGCGACAGCCCGGAGAGCAGAAGGTCGGTGGGTCGGTCCAATGACAGCATCATTCCAAAAGACGTTAAAAGATAGCAATTAATGTTACGCTGCCTGGCGTTGTAATTAAAGCAAAGGTATATATTTCCTCCAGTGTGCGTGTGTGGAATGTGTGTACGGATAAACATTGCCCTCTTTACCAACACGTGTTTGTGTTTTTATTTGTATATGATATACTGTATGGAAAGCTAAGTAAAATATTGAAGCAAATCATTGATATTCGGGTATTTGCCAACAGCAGAATTGAACACGGTTCATGAACAAAAGTCAAAATATGGCGCCACAGGTTTGATCATTAAGGCATAACAAAGGTTTTTACCAATAAAGCATAACATTGGTTTTATCAATAATCCATAACATGGGTTTTATCAATAAAGCAAAACATATGTTTTGATCAATAAAGCTTAACATATGTTTTATCAATAAGCCATAACATATGTTTTATCAATAATGTATAACATAGGTTTTGATCAATTAACCATAACATAGGTTTTATCAATAAGCCATAACATATGTTTTATCAATAAAGCATAACATAGTTTTTATCAATAAGCCACAGCATAGGTTTTATCAATAAAGCAAAACATATGTTTTGATCATTTAACCATAACATAGGTTTCATCAATAAGCCATAACATATGTTTTATCAATAAAGCATACCATATGTTTTGCTCAATAAGCCATAACATATATTTTATCAATAAAGCATAACATATGTTTTATCAAAAAGGCATAACATAGGTTTTATCATTCAAGCATAACATAGGTTTTGATCAATAAGGCATAACATAGTTTTTATCAATAAGGCATAACACAGGTTTTAGCAATAAGGCATATCATATGTTTTATCAAAAAGGCATAACATAGTTTTTATCAAAAAGGCATAACATAGTTTTTATCAATAAGGCATAACATAGGTTTTATCAATAAAGCATAGCATATGTTTTGATCAATAAGCCATAACTTAGGTTTTACCAATAAGCCATAACATAGGTTTTTATTAATCAAGCACAACATAGTTTTTATCAATAAGGCATAACACGAACGCCGAAGTGTACGCTCTGCCATATTGGATTGTGTTCACAAAATGCCAGTTATGAGACGCCTATTCGATCAGGTATATTTCAAACTCAGCTGCTATACATGCATCCCTGAATTCCTCATACATTTTAGAAACAAATGACAAATGGTCTTTGTCACCCATGCAAATTATCTAGATGAAATCATGCGAAATAAATTAGGCATGGAAACGAAAACTGGGTTCGGAAAACTGTATTTGCTGAAATGTAAACAAAGCAAAATTCAGATTTTACACTGTATGGCATTTTTAGAGGTACTTTCGTCTAACTGTTGCATACATTGGCTCGATCATGCGTTTGGGAATAATCGTGGGAAGAGTATCGTTACACTAATTATGGAATTACTCATATATACATTACAATGATGTGGTAAATTCAACAGAAGACGTGATCTTTTTTTTGTCTAGTTTGCATTATCAACATCGCCTTGATAATCTACAGATATGGCGGAAACCTTTTTGTGTAGGGTCACATTATTTATCAGTAGTAAGCAGTACATAGGATGACGTCACTTATGACAGTGGTGTTGTGTATTAATGCGCTACAGCAATCATGAGAATAGACAAAATGCATCGGTTCGCTGTTAATAAGGTGCGATTTGTGGGTTTGTAAGAAATAGATTACTGTACCTCTGCCTGTCAGATACCATTGAATTCGTTGTTACAAAGCGTATCTTATTCGCTTTCGCTCGTCATATGCGTTTTGAAACAACCCGTTGTAAGATCAATGGTATCTGACAGACACTCTTGTAGTAATCTCTATATCCATAAATTGTGTCAACGTTGTCAGCACAAACGTGTTTACAAGCGGAGAGGTTTTGCGACTGATATACTTCCATTTTAGGTACCAGAAATTGGTAGGTAAATATCAATATCTGACAGAGTACTTTCTGAAGTTCTCCCGTACGGGTACCCATGCAAATCCCACTCATGGAATACAACTTGCTTAAGGCAGAGATGTAGATTCAGGCCTAGATGTGAGTGTCAACATAACAGTCATTCATTCGAACACTCGTTGATTACAAATAATTGTGAGTTCAGTGGTGTAGGAGGGGCGGTCGGGTAGCCTAGTGGTTAAAGCGTTCGATCGTCACGGCGAAGACCCGTGTTCGATTACCCACATGGGTACGATGTGTGAAGCCCAATTCTGGTGTCCCTCGCGATGATATTGCTGGAATATTGCTAAGGGCGACGTAAAAACCATACTCACTCACTCACTCAGGGCCACACTGTATGAACGTGGAACACATTCTCATGACGTCGCTTATGTGTGAATATGTATTTTCATCGCTTTTACGAATATTCCACCCATATCAATGCGGGAGAGACACATACAAACATACATACATACATACAGACAGACAGACAGACATAGTACTCTTGTGTAGCATCCAATCTGCTAATGATTTAAAGACAAAGCTACCCCCACCGCGACACATTGTGATGATGTGTCTAAAGAGCATTGCTTTTGATATCATGACTTTCGACTTCGTTGTTGTCACACGAGTTACCCACTAATAACCCTATCCTCGAAATAGACTGCCTCCGTGGTCTAGTGGTAGAGCTGTCCGCCCGGAGAGCCAAAGGTTCGGGTTTCCATCTACGGCCGCGTCATATCAAAAGACGTTAAAAGATGGTACTTGTCGGCGCGGAGTCAGTGTATTGTTTCTGAGTGGGGTGTTCATGTTAAACTGTGGCATGGTATCCCACTTTTAAATCAGCATTAGTCCGAACAAGTACAAACAGGCGACGTTAAACCCCATTTCACCTCATCACCTCACTCGAAATAACCCATCACTTACATAGCTATCACTCACACATATACATGTATGCTCATGATATACGTACATATACATCGTGGGGCGGTTGGGTAGCCTGGTGGTTAAAGCGTTCGGTCGTCTGGGTTCAATTCGCTAAGAGCGGCGAAAAACCACACTCACTCGCTCACATGTACACCGTAAAATCGATTCAGATTTTGCAGCGATTATCTCATGGATATGGAAAGGATTTTGTTACTTTTATTTACCTTGTACTCAAGTGACCCACCCCTTACACGTCATTGGAGTACCTTACACTCGAGTCATCCACCACTTACCTTACACTTGAGTCACCCACCACTTACCCAACACTCGATTCATCCACCACTAACCATAAACTCGAGTCATCCACCACTTACCCAACACTCGAGTCTTCCACCACTTACCCAACACTCGAGTCATCCACCACTTACCCTACACTCGAGTCTTCCACCACTTACCCTACACTCGAGTCACCCACCACTTACCAAACACTCGAGTCATCCACCACTTACCCAACACTCGAGTCATCCACCACTTTCCATACACTCGAGTCATCCACCACTTACCCACCACTCGAGTCATCCACCACTTACCCAACACTCGAGTCATCCACCACTTACACTACACTCGAGTCACCCACCACTTACCCTACACTCGAGTCTTCCACCACTTACCCTACACTCGAGTCACCCACCACTTACCAAACACTCGAGTCATCCACCACTTACCCAACACTCGAGTCATCCACCACTTTCCATACACTCGAGTCATCCACCACTTACCCAACACTCGAGTCATCCACCACTTACCCAACACTCGAGTCATCCACCACTTACCCTACACTCGAGTCATCCACCACTTACCAAACACTCGAGTCATCCACCACTTACCCAACACTCGAGTCATCCACCACTTTCCATACACTCGAGTCATCCACCACTTACCCACCACTCGAGTCATCCACCACTTACCAAACACTCGAGTCATCCACCACTTACCCAACACTCGAGTCATCCACCACTTACCCAACACTCGAGTCATCCACCACTTACCCTACACTCGAGTCATCCACCACTTACCCTACACTCGAGTCATCCACCACTTACCCTACACTCGAGTCTTCCACCACTTACCCTACACTCGAGTCTTCCACCACTTACCCAACACTCGAGTCATCCACCACTTACCTTACACTCGAGTCATCCACCACTTACCCAACACTCGAGTCATCCACCACTTACCCAACACTCGAGTCGCCCACCACTTTCCATACACTCGAGTCATCCACCACTTACCCACCACTCGAGTCATCCACCACTTACCAAACACTCGAGCCATCCACCACTTACCCAACACTCGAGTCATCCACCACTTTCCATACACTCGAGTCATCCACCACTTACCCACCACTCGAGTCATCCACCACTTACCAAACACTCGAGTCATCCACCACTTACCCAACACTCGAGTCATCCACCACTTACCCAACACTCGAGTCATCCACCACTTACCCTACACTCGAGTCATCCACCACTTACCCTACACTCGAGTCATCCACCACTTACCCTACACTCGAGTCTTCCACCACTTACCCTACACTCGAGTCTTCCACCACTTACCCAACACTCGAGTCATCCACCACTTACCTTACACTCGAGTCATCCACCACTTACCCAACACTCGAGTCATCCACCACTTACCCAACACTCGAGTCGCCCACCACTTTCCATACACTCGAGTCATCCACCACTTACCCAACACTCGAGTCATCCACCACTTACACTACACTCGAGTCACCCACCACTTATCCAACACTCGAGTCATCCACCACTTACCCAACACTCGAGTCATCCACCACTTTCCATACACTCGAGTCATCCACCACTTACCCACCACTCGAGTCATCCACCACTTACCCAACACTCGAGTCATCCACCACTTACCCTACACTCGAGTCACCCACCACTTACCAAACACTCGAGTCATCCACCACTTACCCAACACTCGAGTCATCCACCACTTTCCATACACTCGAGTCATCCACCACTTACCCACCACTCGAGTCATCCACCACTTACCCAACACTCGAGTCATCCACCACTTACCCTACACTCGAGTCACCCACCACTTACCAAACACTCGAGTCATCCACCACTTACCCTACACTCGAGTCATCTACCAATTATCCTACACTCGAGTTATCCACCACTTAGACTACACTCGAGTCATCCACCACTTACCTTACACTCGAGTCATCCACCACTTACCCTACACTCGAGTCATCCACCACTTACCTTACACTCGAGTCATCCACCACTTACCTTACACTCGAGTAACCCACCACGTACCCAACACTCGAGTCATCCACCACTTACCCAACACTCGAGTCATCCACCACTTACCTTACATTCGAGTCATCCACCACTTACCCAACACTCGAGTCACCCACCACTTACCCAACACTCGAGTCATCCACCACTTACCCTACACCCAGTCATCTTCCACTTCTTCGCCGGATCTCACGTATGTACATGTACGTGGTTCCCTTACCTTGCACCACATGGTGTGATTCCTGGACCTACAAAACTTGACTGACATGATCAATCAGGAGGCGGGCCCAGATCATCGATAGAAGCGGACGGATCCTACGGCTGGTCGTGGTGTCGACCACGAAGAATAGACGTCCGACTTTCTGCCTGTGTGTAAGTGACAGAGCGGGTCACCTCTGAGTTTTGTCTACCGTCGTCCCACAGAGCTACCATCCGAGGGAAACACTTACGCTCATGGACAGAAGCATAGATATGTTATATCTTCCATACAGGTATGACCGAAAGCGAATGAGTGAGTGAGTGATTTGGTTCGGCCTATTTTCAGTTATGTGGGCGTTTTGTGGAAGGAAAGTGTGACGTGATTACTTCTTTGTTGACCATACTACGGAATATTATCAATACGATACCGGAATTCGAAATCTGACAAGAAAAGCGTCTCGAGCGGTTGAGACGACCTGTTGACCAAAATTATTCGCCAAAAGTCCCAGCACCTAGTGAGCGATGTTAATGGTTATACCACAAGTAATTAGTGTCAATCTATCTGGATTCTTAATGGGCCTTAATCACAACTCTACTACTGAATGTAGGAGATCAACGACAGATACCAGACCCAACTGCAGTTCTTGTCATGACATTCCAGTAACAAATGTGCAATAGATGCAGGTTGAATGCAAGATGGGCGTGCCTTGTCATAGTGCTTTTTGTGACCGAGTCCGATGCATGCTGTAGCTGTTATTATTAGTAGGCGTTAGTCACTGTAGGCATTAGTAGGCCATGCCATGAGGAGTTATCATTATGATTGGCGTGAAGATTACGTTGATGCGAAGGACTTGTCATCCCTCACATTTGTTCTTTGACTAAATACACTCAGCTGAACTGAATTAATAAGGTTGGGATAATTATGTCTGTGTCTGCAAATGTTTTAACACCAAGCTTTAATTATAACATGGATTGATATTTTAGCACGTCGATTGCTCCTGTAGTATAATGTTAATATTGTGTCATTATCAGCGGGACATTGTGTCTGTAACATATGTCGTTCTTATCTTATCTTATCCTGCGAATGAACCGACTACACATCCCGTGACACGACTGAACGTAACACACTCCTCCTCCACACAATGTATTCTATAATCATCATAAACATGCATCGCTTCATCGCCACAGAATAATCATTATCTGCCGAAACAGATCAACAGAGCGTAAACGGCAAATAATAATGAAATTCTAAGATTGGATCACTAAACTTCAGTGATGACACAAGGTGTTCGCGAAAATGTTAAGCTCTCGTGTCGTGTTCTACCGATGTTTGTTACCTAACGCCGTACTCTTGCCATACGATGGCAGCGTGTAAACAATGGACCCTGGACCAGACAATCCAGTGATCAGTACCGCAATGATCACGTGTAGAGACGTATGACGTCACGCTGTCAACCATGTCATTGTTCCGTCTCATCCCTGGAAGGGATCTGGCGGTTTAGATTACGGGTCGGGAGTCTCACTGATGGCAGCTTAGCTGTCGTTATATTTAATGTTCTTTACCATTGTACGGGGTAAATGGCTGAGGCAAACAAAACTGCCCAAAAATACGATGTCTATATTCCTATATTAAGACGTGAGAGTCTATACATAGATTACAGGACGATAATACAGCACAGTATATATATGAAGTCAGATAGTCAAGAGACCCGTGAAGATCCGGGGTAGAATAGGTCTTCAACAGCCCATTGTTGTCGTAAATGTCGACTATGCTTGTCGTAAGAGGCGACTAACGTGATCGGGTGGTCAGGCTCGCTGACTTGGTTGATACACGTCATCGTATCCCAATTGTCATCATATCCCAGGATGTCAATCACTGAATTGTTTGGTCCAGATTCGTTTATTTACTATTCCAGTTTCGATTATTATAGGTGGGATATTGCTAAGTATGGCGTTAAACAACATACAAACAAACAGATTTGACAAGAGCATATGAATCACGGAAGTACAGTCATTAGATTACACTATGACTGCGAGGTGAGATCCCAAACACACGGCCTGCTTGAAGAACATTTTGCACGTGGACACCAGAAACCTAACTACAAGCAGAAGAGTGAACATGCATACCGCTAAAAAGGAGTGCGTGCATACCACGATAAATAAACTTGTTACGGCCAGAAACGGAAGACATCAAGCATAACCGCCCGATCCATTGACGTAAGTGTCAGAGAGTAGGGAGGTGTGAAAAACTCCTATAAAGGGCATAGTGCTCCCCCCTAAATTCTTCTGAATGTCGACCAAATAATTTCGGGAATGCCTTGACACAACACACACATGCTGTCATTTGGATTGTTTGTAACGGATGTACACGTACCCGTAGGATGTCGAAAAAAACACAAAACACAGGACACTGGACCCAAGGCTAGCCCAGAGTTCGTTCATTTGAATGGGTGTATTTAACATGGTGTTAAAACTTATCTTCAAGATATCAATGGGAGGAAGGTGTACCTTATCTGACACCAGTTTCACTACAAAATATCTGTATCACATCAACTTTAATTACACAGATGAGGGGTAAACTGTTTAATGTCGACTGTTCCGTAATTACTACACTGTTCCGTGATTTAGATACACATTTAGATACCAGCTATTTGTTCTCCTGAGGTCTGGCAAAGTATACCGTTTACTCAATCGTGATCTCAGCGGTATGGCCATATGATAAGTTAAGATGGTACGTGTTGTTACCCTGTCTGGCGCTCGGCATTAAGGGTCTGAAACAAGGACTGGTCGGCTCGGAGTCAGTATACTGTGTCTGAGTGGGATATTCATGTTAAACTGCAGCATGGTATATCAGTGAGCTAGCACTATAAATCGGCATCAGTCCGGACTAGTACAAGCAGCCACACACACACGCACGCACGCACGCACGCACGCACGCACGCACACACACACACACACAAAGTTGGAACATTGTTGATGCACTCACTCGATTTTGGAAAAGTGAAACCGATGTTATTTCCTTTAGAGAAGCTCGTGGTCATTGTAGCACTATTGAAATATCAACGAACGCGAGTTCGCCTGGTTCACTTAATTTTTCTTTAAGACATTCTCAAATGGCTTTGCTTAGCGCCCGTCTATTCATATTCAAATAATTTCTTTTAGATGCAATTTGTTTACCCTTAATTTAATATCAGCTAGATACAAATTGTAACCAAACAGCTGTGTGTAATACTGATTTGCATATGACAGAGCAATCCACAACCGTCTACAACTCGGATTTGTAAAGGAAGCAGAAACGACTCTTGAATAGTCTTGAATGAGTGTTCACCAGTCATTTCAATTTTCTTCCTTCAGAGGGGAAATTGGGATCTAGGAATTCAACGTACAGTTTGTTGTAGAAACGCAGAAAAACAAAATCCAAACCGATCCCCTTGATACTTTATCAGACCAGATATCGATGTTTCGGAGCTTTGTGCATGCAGTTTATTGTAGGCACTGGCCAATGTGACTGTATTGACAGTTTGGATGGCACCATACACACCACTCTAGACACCACCTGTAAATGTGTCCTCGTAACATGTAAAACATGTAAACTATCCACAGAGACATGAAGGCTATTGAGAGGTCAGATTTGCAAACAATAATGAAGCGGCAGGAAAATCTCTAAATAAAGCTACAAAACTCATTCCATGATGATGAGAAACAGCTGCTCAAAGCTCCATCCACGTGCGATTCCGATCATATCTGCGCATGTGTTTCTGACTCATCATCACAAAGGGGTGATACCAGGTGCTCGCAGCATCTTCTATTTTGTTGCAAGTTCTTGACAAGTTGTGGTCGAATTTCCAGACATTCCTATACCATATCCCTAACAACCTGAACAAATGGTTGTACGTACCAATGGTCATATAGTACTGGTTTAAAACTATTTATATATGCGTGACTTTTGACGAATTTTGTCACATACAGACCATTCAACAAACTGGTGGACATTAGTTAGATGATGTTCTTAGTACAACGTATCTGTATACGTTGTTTCTCGTGTCGGTGTAAACCTCACGTCTCACTCGTGTAACTCACTCACTCACTCTCATGTCAATTACTATATTATATTGTACTACACGAGGTGAATTTATATGATTTGTTTGTTTGTTGTTTAACGCAGCAGTCAGCAATATTCTAGTTATATGACGGCGGTCTGAAAATAATCGAGTCTGGACCAGACATTCAAGTGATTGACATCATGAGCATTGATCTACGCAATTGGGATACGATGACATGCATCAAACAAGTCAGCGGGCCTGACCACCCGATCCCGTTAGTCGCCTCTTACGACAAGCACAGTCTCTTTTTACTGCAAGCATGGGTTGCTGAAAACATATTCCTCCCCGGATCTTCACGGGTCAGAAGTGATATGAAATGGGGTTTAACGTCGCGTTCAAATTTATTACACGTGCATGTACGTCTGCAGCACGTTGTACTAGTCCGGTTTTATCCCCGTCATGATGCACGCAAGGAAGGGAAATAAAAAATACCATCGTTAACGTTTAACGAGGATCATATCAAGATTCAGATCCTGCAAGTCAAAAATATTTCTTAACTGTTAACGTACCAATTGTGCATCGTATCAAAGTGAACACAATGCTCATATTTGAAATGAAAACACATCATCAACATAATAGGTAAATAAAGTTCCACTGCAACGTTCACTGTATTTGGAATTTTTTTAATAGGTTTTCCACATCGGTTTTATCGACTTCATCCAGAAACCCGAAGAATGGATAACTGCAAAAGTGGTTCTAATTTAAAATGGCCAGTTTCTGCAATCCTGGAGAAATGATATTATATATTCTTCTATTCCTTTATTAAAGATTCACTATTGTTTTAAAAGTGTGTATTACTCACAAACAACATCATACAAATGCATATGTAGACTTATTGGATATACTGAAGCATATACACATGAATGGGATAAACAGAAGCATATACACATGAATGGGATAAACAGAAGCATATACACATGAATGGGATAAACAAAAGCATATACACATGAATGTGATAAACAGAAGCATATACACATGAATGGGATAAACAGAAGCATATACACAGGAATGGGATAAACAGAAGCATATACACATGAATGGGATAAACAGAAGCATATACACATGAATGGGATAAACAGAAGCATATACACATGAATGGGATAAACAGAAGCATATACACATGAATGGGATAAACAGAAGCATATACACATGAATGGGATCAACAGAAGCATATACAGATGAATGGGATAAACATAAGCATATACAGATGAATGGGATAAACAGAAGCATATACACATGAATGGGATAAACAGAAGCATATACAGATGAATGGGATAAACAGAAGCATATACACATAAATGGGATCAACAGAAGCATATACACATGAATGGGATAAACAGAAGCATATACACATGAATGGGATAAACAGAAGCATATACACATGAATGGGATAAACAGAAGCATATACACATGAATGGGATAAACAGAAGCATATACACATGAATGGGATAAACAGAAGCATATACACATGAATGTGATAAACAGAAGCATATACACATGAATGGGATAAACAGACGCATATACACATGAATGGGATAAACAGAAGCATATACAGATGAATGGGATAAACAGAAGCATATACACATGAATGGGATAAACAGAAGCATATACACATGAATGGGATAAACAGAAGCATATACAGATGAATGGGATAAACAGAAGCATATACACATGAATGTGATAAACAGAAGCATATACACATGAATGGGATGAACAGAAGCATATACAGATGAATGGGATAAACAGAAGCATATACACATGAATGGGATAAACAGAAGCATATACAGATGAATGTGATAAACAGAAGCATATACACATGAATGTGATAAACAGAAGCATATACACATGAATGGGATGAACAGAAGCATATACAGATGAATGGGATAAACAGAAGCATATACACATGAATGGGATAAACAGAAGCATATACAGATGAATGTGATAAACAGAAGCATATACACATGAATGAGATAAACATAAGCATATACAGATGAATGTGATAAACAGAAGCATATACACATGAATGGGATAAACAGAAGCATATACAGATGAATGGGATAAACAGAAGCATATACACATGGATGGGATAAACAGAAGCATATACACATGAATGGGATAAACAGAAGCATATACAGATGAATGGGATCAACAGAAGCATATACACATGAATGGGATAAACAGAAGCATATACACATGAATGGGATAAACAGAAGCATATACACATGAATGGGATAAACAGAAGCATATACAGATGAATGGGATAAACAGAAGCATATACACATAAATGGGATCAACAGAAGCATATACACATGAATGGGATAAACAGAAGCATATACACATGAATGGGATAAACAGAAGCATATACACATGAATGTGATAAACAGAAGCATATACACATGAATGGGATAAACAGAAGCATATACAGATGAATGGGATAAACAGAAGCATATACACATGAATGTGATAAACAGAAGCATATACACATGAATGGGATAAACAGAAGCATATACACATGAATGTGATAAACAGAAGCATATACACATGAATGGGATAAACAGAAGCATATACAGATGAATGGGATAAAGAGAAGCATATACACATGAATGAGATAAACATAAGCATATACACATGAATGGGATAAACAGAAGCATATACAGATGAATGGGATAAACAGAAGCATATACACATGAATGGGATAAACAGAAGCATATACACATGAATGGGATAAACAGAAGCATATACACATGAATGAGATAAACATAAGCATATACACATGAATGGGATAAACAGAAGCATATACACATGAATGGGACATACATTTACAGAGGCACTTCTGATATCCAGACGCATCTACAGATGCATGGGATATTGATATGCACCCACATTTACAGATCATCTAACATGTCCAGTGAACGAGTTATTATTATGTTCTTATTTGTCTAAGGAAAAAAAACTTTTACAAACCTTTTCCATTAAATATTTCAAGTTCACGTGGCCTCAAAATTGCCCCAGTATTAAATGATACAATAACTCTTGCAGTCAGGTGACTGACTATACTATTTTGACTGACTATACAATACTAGACTTTACTATTTTAGCAGCGTGTGCTGCGTACGCGCATTAACAGTACGAACTGAAAGAGAAAAAATACCGTGCGAATGTAGTGTTTAAAGCGCTACTGACCAAGTCCACTGCTGAATAGAATGCACGTAGTCACCTGACCGATTGTTACCCGGATTGTCACCACGTGGTCCAAACTCAAAGATGTTGTTTATTGCTAGCGAAATGGATATGTATTGAAAAGCGCAGTTTGCAGTTTCTGCTGTTCACTTTTGACATCAGTGTAGTTGATAATCTTACGAGTCACAAAGTTTAGCACCGTGAAAATATGTTTTGATGCATTTTGAAAATTAGCAATAGTAAGAAAATACTTCAATGTTGATATTTCAGATTGTCGGAGAGCAATGAGTCGAAGCAACAAACAATGAAATAAGAAACGCCCTCATCCTTGGAAGCAAGATACGGCGGCGTCTGTGATATTCGAGTCTGGACCAGACAATCCAGTGATTGACATCATGAGTATCAATCTTTTCAATTGGAATACGATGACATGCCTAGCCAGCGAGCCTAACCACCCGATCCCGTTTCTCCCCTTACGACAAGCATGGGTCGCTAGAGGCGACTTACGTTTCCTTGTAATTGTGTTGAAAAAAAAGTATTCTTTAAGGAATGGACATGTTTTTATCGTGAATTACCTCTACAAGGTTCATATTCACAGAGTGTAACGTTTTATGACGTACAATTAATATCAAGAATGCATTATCACAATTTAGCATTCTTAATACTAATACATTTACGCTGCATAGTCTTACACTTTGTGGATATAGACCTTGGGGCGATAACAAAAACTGTCCATTCCTGACAAATTATGGACACGTTTTTTAATTCTCTGAAAGCGTCTCTGTATTCTAACACTGTATAATTGTGATATCGGGGGGTCTACAAATCACAGCGTCATAGTGAGGTATAACACGACAACAGTAGTATGTATGTAGTAATATGCCAACTATTCGTGGTTTCCAATTCTGTGGTTAGTGAACTTTTGAACCTTCTCACCTTTCACTTCTCACAAGTTTAATGTTATTCATATCTTATAGTGCAAACCATTTCAGTATCATAATTTAAAATTTCATTCATCTAAAATACCTAATTGTTTCAATATGTTTCCAAAGTCCACTGAAATTCTATCCCCTTTGTATCATGCAAGCATTGGGCAAGCATCCACTCTAATTATACGGGGTCCTTATTCCCCGGTGCTATCTATAAATGTCAAATCAACGCCCCCTTTACGTCCCCGGATCTTACGTATGTACATGCACGTAGGTACCATGTATTTAGTCATGTTTGGGTGTTCCTAGTTTGTAGCGGGTGTCACCGATGGGGCGGGATACGCTCACCATTCCGCGATTCATAAACACAAGCTTATGAATAGTAGAATGGTCACTGTTTACGGACACACATGCACACTCGTACACGTGCATGCACGTAGCTATATAAGTGCAATAATTTTGAACGCAACTTTGAATACTCGCCTGCTCTTTTAAGCAAAGAAAACCACTTTTAACTAACCGAAAAGGCAAACACAGTTTATACTAACAGCTGACTAAGCTTAAATTTAAATGGAATTTCACTGTTGTTGATGACGTTATAACATTGACAAAGTCAATTGTTCATAAAGATACCAATGATAAAGTATCCAAGGTTGTATCTTAAATAAAGCGACAAAATCCAAAATCCATATCCAACAGAAATCTCTGCATAAAATAGAGTTGATTGTACGATTCCGACTATATCATGAAAGTGTTTATGAATTACTATCATATAGTAATGGTACCAGAAGGTGTCTGGCACAACAAAACCGACATAAGTGCGCGCACGTATGCACGCACACACACAGACCAACAGGGGCTCTAGGATAGACAGCATAATTTTGATTTTTTTGCCCGAGTCCTATGGTGTCTTTATACATTGCTCCTCATAGAAAGCGAAAACATTTAGACAAAACAGTGCAATTTAATAAACGAATGTATGCAGGAGTGGAAAGTAAACGTTTGGATGAAATGTGTGAGGATAATGATAGAGAGTTCTAGGAGAAGATTGGTAAGATTGGGGTAGGTGGGGAGAGACGAAAACAGATCCCAGTGAGAGTGGTTCTAGAGGATGGAAATGTGTCTGAGAAATGGAGTGATGTACTGGAGAAGAGGAAGAATGATTATTGTAAACTGTTTTAATGGTGACGTCAGGTCAAGTGTGACAGTGAGACTGGTGACACACATGTGTTGTTCGAAGCTACAATTACTCTCTTTGAAGTAACCAGAGCGGTTGATAGAAGCCACTGTGGCAAGGCTCCTGGTGTTGACGTATTCCGATGGAATGTCTTATATCACAAGATGTTATTTCCGCTATGCACAATATTTTTAATATCTTTTTTTAGCACAGGGAAAATCCCTGCCGTATGGTAAAGGGCATTATTAACCCCACACCAAAGTGTTCTACTTTAGATCCTTCGGATCCTATCGTATAGAGGTTTGACCCTCACCAATTCATTTGTACAAATCCTATTGTAATATTTTAAATAACCGTCTGCAATCTTGGGCTGAAAGTACAGGAGCTCGACATGATGCCGGAAATGGGTTCCAGAAGTGTAGATCAACTACGCCTCATATTCACTCACTTTGATCTTTTATTGAAACAACAACATGTATTAAAAAGACACTTTTTCTGCCATTATTTACTTTCATAAAACGTATGATAACAGAGGTGTGCTATGGGAGAAAGTATGTAACATTGGTGTGAAAGGGAAAATGTTTCTTGCACTTCAATCTTTATATGATAATGTGAAATGCAGTGTATATATACATGGTATGCTTACACTCTGGTTTAATGTTAATCGGGGTTTAAAACAAGGATGTTTACTCTCGCCAATTCTGTTAACTTTTTATTAATGATTTGCTTGACAAGCTAAATGAAACTGGTATTGATATTTGTGTTGATGATATTACTATTGCAGCCTCGGCATATGCTGATGATCTTATTTTACTATCAGAATCGGCAGATGATTTGAATCGTCTATTACATGTTATGAATACTTGGTTTGTAGATAATAGTATCCTTTTTAAAATTGACAAATCCAAGATTGTACACTTTAGAAATGTAAGCGTTTCAAGAACAACAGCTTTTTTTTAATATTGCTAACTCTGTTTTAGATATTGTTGATTGTTATAATCATCTAGGAACATCTGACTATAATGCTATGGCAAAAGCAGCAGCTAAATCGCCTAACAGAGCATTAGGTCTTCTTATATGTAAATATAAGGCAATCCAGTACTTATTCCAAATTGTATGATACGATGGTCTGGCCAGTCTTGAGTTATGGGACATCTGTTTGGGGTCATCGTGCCATTTCTACTGTAAATGCCGTTCACCATCGTGCTTTGAGATTTTTCTTAGGGTTGAGGAAATACGCTCCAAATGTTGCTGTTAATGGAGATGTAGGATGGATTCCTTCGACAGTTATTGTTAGACAGTATTGTCGTTTACAAACATGCCCTTTAGATTAAATAAGTATGTTTTTTTCACGTAGCCTGAACGGTATGCTGGTGGACGTATGAAAAACTGGAATTTTAGTGTGAGGCCAAAGCTGAACGAATGGGGTCTGAATATTTCTGAGAATGTAAGCATGATATATCCATGGGGAAGTATGTGTCTGATTGGAATGAACTGTTATGCAAGTCTGGCGTAAGAACGGGTGGTGATGAAGTACGTACGTATAGAATGTTTAAAGATGTGTATGGGTGTGAAAGTTATGTAAGTAGGCCTCGTTCCTACCGCTCTGCCTTCTCCAAAGTTAGATCAGGTACTGCTCCTCTAAAGTTGGAAACAGGCAGATATACGAATTTGAATGTGAATGAAAGAGTGTGTTTTCAGTGTTGGGAAAGTACTGAGGACGAATGTCATGTATTGCTGGATTGCCCTGTGTACGATGATTTGCGTGTGAGTTTATACGAAAAGGTCAGTTTTAGCTATCACAACTTCGTAGAGTTACGTAATGCTGATAAATTTATTTTACTTTTTAAATTTTATGTATATTTTACAGCCAACACTGCTTTTTAATTATCCAAAGAAGAAAAACATTGTTTGATATGGCTTGTGACCGGTAGAATAGTTTACTGATGCCACTGCCAATGGTGGTGATCAATGTATCTGACGATATAAGGAACAAGAGTGATAGTCACACGTTAACATACACATAAGCTTTAGATTTATGCTAATTAACATTTGGAAGTCAATATTTTTTCTGAGAGCATATTCACAAATGAGTATGTTCTGAGTGATGAAATACGATAAATCCTAGTCCTATTAACGTGTAATATTCAAAATATATAAATGTATAGTTTTAGATAAGAAAAAGAAAAGATGTAAGGAATATTATATACTGTAAAGTTTATCTGTTGTCCGGATTAATCAGTATCCTGTTTTGACAGAGCCCACTGTAACTAATTTGTCAAGAATTACACACTGCTACGTGATATATATCACGTTTGTTCCTAATACTGGATATTTACCATCCCCAAACAAACAAGCGTGATAACCTCCTTATCATATAATGTCATTCTTCAATTCTGTGCTCGAAAATCTCTTCCCATCTCCCACAAACATTACCTAAACATTCCAGGTTTTCTTGGAATGTGCGCATTAATATATATTACGTCAGAAGGTAAGTGATGTGTCATTCGGACACTGACAGTAGCCAATATAGTTCTAACTACGTATATGTGCGTGCGTGCGTGCGTGCGTGCGTGCGTGCGTGCGTGCGTGCGTGCGTATGTATGTATGTATGTATGTATGTATGTATGTATGTATGTATGTATAAATGTGTGTGTGTATGTATCAGGTAGCAATGTGTAGTCCTGGTAAAAGTCGGGTAATAAAACATTAGCACATAATACAACATTACTATCAATGAAGCGGATCAATATTTCTCATTGCACGGCACTCCTTGTAGAAGGGGTTTATTTAAAGAAACGCCGGAACCCTAGGCCTCTTTATTGGCCTAGCGACAAGCGCGCGTTGCGCTGTTAATGGCCGGCCCTCGATGAACGTGTTTGACGTAAGAGGAAGTAGCTATCATAAACGTGTAAAGTGTAAACTGTCAGGGATAGCGGGAGGAGGCAATTAGTCATCGCGTCTGGTTGATTGTTGTGTATGTTGTGGATGAGTGTTGTGCATGTTGTAGGATGCCAGATTGCGTGGACTGTTCATGGGGTATTTTCAGATATAATACCTCTGTATAATCAAACATGAATGATCCGATGAAAACGTGTCACGTAAATATTTAGCACGTACACTGGTTGTTTCATAGAGGTAGTTTCTAAGTAGTTTTGGTTTGCCGTTTATTGATTGGGGGTATTTCCATTATGACCCCTCTAATAATGGCCGTAATTTCATTCATCATACATGACAGGTTAAATAGTGCTCAGGAAAATGTATGACGAGGTCTGTAAGTGATTGTGATTTAGCAGGAGTCAACGACAGTGTAACTCCCGACAGTTTCCATGTAAGTATTCAACTCTGGCCCAGACAAATACAAAGTGATAAAAACACGTCGTCAGTTGTACGATTCCAGCATATGTTGTAAGCATCAGATACATACGACGAACCGAACGTCGGAAGTACAACTGGTTTACAGTCACATCTAAACTTATTATTATCAACGGTGTTATTATTGTGAATGACGTCGCTATATCAGTGCAATAATCTATGACGCGACGTTAAACCCCATTTCACATCACTTATCGTGTGGGGGCACGGGTGGCCCAATCGTCTAAGGCGCCGCGATTCGCTGTGCAGAGTTGCGTCCCTTAGGCACGCCAGAAACCTATGATTGTGGGTTCGAATCCCGGTTCGCCCCGATTATGTTTCTAGGTTTGTCAGCACCATACCCGTGCTCGTGGGTTTCACCGAAGTGGTAAACGTCTGAGACCTGCATCACTTCGGGCTTTCCTCCCACATTAAGCTGACACGCCGCGATGTAACTGGAATAATGTTAAAAGCGGCGTTAAACATAACTCACTCACTCACTTATCGTGTATGAGTGAGTGAGTATGGTTTAACGCCTTTTTTAGCAATACTGCAGCAATATCACGGCGGGGGACACTAGAAAGGGCTTCACGTATTGTAAGCATTTCGGAGAATTAAACCAGGGTATTCGTCGTGACGAGGGAACGCTTTAACCACTGGGCTACCCCACTGCCCCTTTATTGTGCATGAAATAGTAATGTAGTTCTGAAATCATCTAAAGTAAGGTTTGTAACGATCTTGTGAGGAAGTGTTCCCAGAACGTGTTATATGATGTCACATGATTTGTAAGGTACTTCTACTCTCCGTTTAGATGTTGGGTTTGAAAAGAACTCAATGCGTTTTGTACGAGGCGACTTAACGGATTCGGTGGTCAGTCTCGAGACTTGTGTCTAATCGTACCCGATGGCGTGGGTCATTACTCATTGGCCGCCATCACATGGCTGGAATAAAAAGGAGAGTGTCTGGGGTGTTTAAAAAAAAAAAAAAAAAAAAAAAAAAACGCAAACAAACAAACAAACATTAATGCATGACAATTCACTATATACACGACGGTCAAATCAAACAGCCGCTGTTTCTCTTTCTCCTCCTAGCTCGTTTCACGGCAACGTCATTTTACGCCTCAAGCCGTCGAATCACGTGAGTTATGGCACCACGTGGTGCAAGAAAATCCCTCACAGTTGCTGCAGACTGGTAACATTAGTGGCACGTCTTATGACAGAAACACCTCATCTCGCAGTAACCAGCGACACAGAACCTCAGCTATGTTTACATGTGTAAACTCGGCCGTCTCTTTCAACTCACGTGATTAAACTGATCCAAATTTATATAAAAAAGCTTACTAATTTATATAAATCGTATTCATTGAGGCAAGGTATTTTGGATAACCGCACACTTAACAGATGATAAAATGTGACTTTTTGTTATTCCTAATCTATCTATTGTATGGGTGTCTAGAATGTATCTTGTCTCTTAACTAAGGGTATAAGCAATAGATGGAACAGTAAGTATATTAACCCTGTTCGAGGATTTCAATTTACTCCGCCACTTATAACAGATTTGATCGTAAAAATATCTAAAAAAATACAAGAATTGTCTTCACTGCGGCATATTTAAAAGCAGTGCTATACCCAATGTGTAATCTAATAAAGTAGAAGTTTCCGATGAACTGGCAAGCGTTCTCGTGCTTTAGACCCTTATCTAAAATAGTGTTGTACTTCCCTTTAAAGATGGGCATCGAGCCATATTAGAAAACGGGAAGACCTAAAGTACCACGGGACCCAATTACGTCACAGTTGAATTCCTTTTCTGCACACGTCAGCAGTGCACTCTTTTCTTGAACATAAAACGCAAAGAACTTTGATTGATAAACATCTTACCGCCGTGTGTTTTGTTATAAAAGGAATACACTGAAGCCTGCCGATGGTCATAAACAGTTAGATCAAACAACTAGATTTCTACACGAGCGTAATCAATCCACTGGGTTGTCTCCCTGTTTATACAACTGCACACATCTCGATTAACTATAAGGAAATCATCCTAATATCTGTCACTTGGCTATCTCCCCAAAATGTTTTGTTATCTTGTAAAGGAGGAGGCCTTCTACATGGCAGGTCTACTGTGGCCTGGGGAGACGCAGATATAACAGGGAGCTGGAAGACAGACGATTGAGTTGATAAACAAACCTAAGCATGCATAAACACAATCAACAAGGGGGGATTTATTCCCCTAGCCACCAGCCTGACAGGACTGTCCTTGATATGAGCTCACAAGCTGACACGACAATGAAGGTCAAGGTCGTGTAGGTTATCAGTCTGCGCATGTCGGTTGGTTGGTTTGTTGCTTAACGCCGTACTCAGCAATATTCCAGCTATATGACGGCGGTCTGTAAATAATCGTGTGTGGACCAGACAATCCAGTGATTGATATCATGAACATCGATCCATGCAATTGGGATCGATGACATGCATCAACCCAGTCAGCGAGCCTAACCAGCCGATCCCGTTAGTCGCCTCTTACGACAAGCAGAGTCGCCTTTTACGGCAAGCATGAGCAGCTGAACACCCATTCTACACCGGTACTTCACTGGTCAGTCTGCGCATGTGCTTGTATTATACACTGTACTCACCGTACACAATATAATGATAATGGTAGTGGAGGCATTTCTAGCGTCAACTACCACGACTGTCCTTATTCTCTTGGCGCTATAAGGGCACGAGTGGCCCAGCCGCCTCGGGTGCAACAGTCTGTGCAGAGTTTCGTCCCTTGGGCACGCCAGAAACCTATGATTGTAGATTAGAATCCCGGTTCGTCCCGATTATGTTATTAGGTTTGTCAGTACCATGCCGGTGCTCGTTGGTTGCACCAAAGTGGTAAACGTCTGAGACCTGCATCACTTCGGGCTTTCCTCCCACATCAAGCTGACACGCCACGATACAACTGGAATACTGTTGAAAGCGGCGTTAAACCCAACTCACTCACTCATGCTGCTTCATAACCTGTGTGCTTCATGGTTCATTACTTGTGTGCTTTATTACCCCCGTGCTTTATTACCCGTGTGCTTCATTACCCGTGTGCTTCATTACCTGTGTGCTTCATTACCTGTGTGCTTCATTACCTGCGTGCTTGATTACCTGTGTGTTTGATTACCCATGTACGTGATTGCATGTGTGCTTCATTATCTGCGTGCTTCATTACCCGTGTGCTTCATAACCTGTCCTACATTAACCGTGTGCTTGATTACCTGTGTGCTTGATTTCCTGCCTGCTTGATTACCTGTGTGCTTGATTACCTGTGTTTTTCATGCTTCATTACCCGTGTGCTTCATTACCCGCGTGCTTCATTACCTGTGTGCTTTATTACATGTGTGTTTCATTACCTGTGTGCTTCACAACGTGTGTGCTTCATTATCTGTGTACTTGATTACCTGTGCCTCATTACCTACGTGATTGATGCTTCTTTACCTGTGTGCTTCATTACCTGCTTGCTTCATTACCTGTGTGCTTCATTACCTGTGTTGTGGGCTGTTTTCACTCCAGCTCGATAACGGTTTAATAATCTGCATCGAAACGTCGCTACATGCAATAAACAAGAAGTCTATAAAGCTGTTTTCGAACAAAGTCACTTGCCTAAAGATACATGCATCCAGGAACTCTCAGGGGTTTAGCTGTTGAACGCAGTCACCCATGCAACTACTCTCTGCGACCAACGTTTCGCCTCATGTGTGACATCTGTGCTGCGCACATGACCCTATGCCACTGTAAAACATACACGATGACATAATCTACAAGGTATGTATCGATTTTGTTTTGTTTGATTTTGATAGTGCGTCTTCCAGCAGAGCGGTCGATGGTTCGGAACGACCTGAGCATTTACAAATATTCTCGTCAATACGGGGACAAAACAGGGTCGGCTCAATCAGTATACTGTGTCTTGGGACATCAAGTTAAACTGCTGCATCGTATCTCGATGGGCTACCCCTCTAAAACGGCATTAGTCCGGACTAGTACAAGCAGACACACATGCATACGCACACACACGCCCGCACGCGCACACATTAGTACATCCATCATAATCGTAACGTTATAGGCTCCGTTATCCCATTAAGAACGCCCGTTATATTGGGTCCTAAGTTCTATATCATTTCTCAGACAAGTCAACTTAATTTGGATCGGGTGAGCAGGCCTTGTGACTTGGCTCATGCGCGTCGTCGTACCCCGACATCTTCCCGAGGCAAGAGAGTTAACTGAATGAAAAGTCCAGTTTTCACCCTTGCCGAACTAGACTGGAATTCCAGGGCCCGATCGTAGCGCCACCAGTGTTGTGATAAAACGGGGCTTATATCGCGAAGACTTGGAAAATATCTATTGACGACGAGTTGGCGGTGCACACGCTATACAAATCCTGCAATCGACCGAAATCTGCACGACAGTTTACGAACCGGATTTTGATTTCTTTGCGCGATTTTGATTGGACTAAATGTAACTCCATAATACCAGCAAGGGTGTAAACTGGACTTTTATAGTCAGTTAACTCCCCTGCCTCGGGAAGATGTACCCCGACGGCGAGGGGCATTGCTAATAGTATCAAAAACTGTATGGTCTGGTCAAGACTCGACTATTTTTAGAGCGCCGTCACATAGCTGGAATATTATTGCGTGCGGCGTAAACAAAACAACAAAACAAACACGATTCTTGACTTATAACATCAAAATGATTATTAAGAAATCTATAATGTGGTGTATGCAAAAATAATAGGTAGAATTGTATCAAGCCTTTAGTAGTAGATTTTAAAGTATGCTCACCGCCAAAAGAAACACGATAACCATACATTGGGCTATTGTATGAAGAATAACTCATATTCAAGAGACATTGGATAGGTTCGACGAACAAAACGAACATACTGTTATCTTGTGTGAAACGACGCTTATGAACGCCTCACATGTGACGTTATAGATCCACCATTTGTGGATCATTTGCAGTATAAGCATGTAAAGTTTGGAAATCACGAGCAGCACGTGGTGATAGGAATAGAGAAACTCCATGGTAACACTTGACTGATTGTTAGTTTTGTCATTCAGTGGTACCCATTGGAAACATCTCTACTTAACGTACATACTTCTATGTGTGACCATGAGATACTTATTTTTACTTTTTAATATATTTTGAAAGAAAAGTATCTTAGGAACACAAAATACAATTCACAAGCTTTAATTCATATTTATTAAAGATATATATATATATATATATATATATATATATATATATATATATATATATATATATATATATATATATATATATATGTGGTACCACAATGTGGACTCATTTTCCGACTAATAACTATTATGTAATAATTGAATAATTATAATATAGATAAAATGTTTGATTAATTGAAAGTAGACATGTATGCCGAAATGTTTTGAGGACATGTTTTTATTTCATTACGAATGAGTGAGTATGATTTTACACCGCTATTATCAATATTCCAGCAATGTCACGACGTGGACTCCAGGAATGGGCTTCACACATTGTACCCATGTGGGGAATCGAACCCGGGCCTTCGGCGTGACGAGCGAACGCTTTCACCACCAGGCTACCCCGCCGCGCTATTACATTACGAAGTAACGACAGAAAAATAATGTTTGTACAGTCCGTACACTTGGCGATTTGTGCTGATTTAAGTTGTCGTCAAACGTCTTTATGACGTCACAGAACAATTGTATTCTGAACTCATAAGGGTCACAAGTGGGTCACATGTGTTTCCAAGGTTCGCGTTTTTTTTGGCGGTGAGCATATATAGGAAAACATGCATCATTGCTGGGACTGATAAGCGTGGATTAAGGCCGGGCGCTGTTTTAACATCGTCGGTTCTGATCACACGTTTATACTATTGACAAACAGATTAAGCATTCAGCCATATGTCCGACTCCGAATGTGTTCGATTATATATGGCGATATAAATTACCTTAGTCTGTGTACATGGTAGGTAAAACTGGATATCGTAGGCTGGTGTGTGATAACAGAAGGTTATCGTGTTTGTATTGTGACTCGGTGATAATTCTTATTCCTGGTCACGCGTTTGAAGCCCCTGGGTCGTCGACCAGTAACACTAGTTCGCGCGAACAAGTGCTACGAGGTCAAACACAGATTGTGAGTGAGTTGTGTTTTACGCTACTTAATAATATCGCAGTTAATTCATGGCATGTCAGTTTAAAGGTAACCATCAAGTGATAACATAAGACTGGAGGACCTAAGTAACATGTGACCTAAACACTGACTTAGTATGGTTTTACGCCTCTCTTAGCACCATTCCAGCAATATACTGGCGCAGGACACCGGAAATGGGTTTCACACATTGTACCCATGTGGGGAGCGGAAACCGGGTCGCTTTAACCACTAGGCTACCCCACCGCCCCTGACCTGAACACAATGGAATTAATGTTTTGGCACACGACACAAGCCTTATAACAACCAGCTAGGATTTATTCGGGAAAGAATCATACCAAAACAATTGTAGCCTCGCTTGGAGACGAAGTAGTGCTTAAAAGAACGGTCGACGGTTAACTTTATGGTGAGAATACGGCCTGAAGTGATGCAGGTATTTGGTATTTCTCTCTTTGGTGAAAATCAAGAGCACGGATATGGTGTGAGTGAGTGAGGTAGTGATTATGGTGTTACGCTGCGTTTAGCAATATTCCAGCAATATCACGGCGCGGGACACCCAAGAAAACTTCACACATTGTACCTATGTTGGGAATCGAACCCGGGTCTACGGCATGACGGCCGAAAGCTTTAACCACTAGGCTACCCAATCGCTCCTATATCGTGTGAGAAACCAAGTATCATAACCGGACGTCTCTTGTGGAACCTGGCCCAACTAGGGGACACTACTCTCTTCTACTCTGTGTGTGTGCATCACGGATTCAGCTAGGTCTATGTCAATCAGTGGCATCCCAGCCGTTGAACGATCTTCTCATGTTGTTCCTGTATCAGCCTCCGTACAAAAACACGACGTTGTGATTTCTTCACACTCGCAGCACGCAACAACGGATAAGATCCACTGCCTGTTTTCTGGCCCGATCTACGGCGGCGTATTCAACTTCAATATTTGCAAGCCCGTCGAGTCGGACGTTAGATCCACTGCCCCCTAACGTAGGCGCCTTGTTGACATACCTTCGGACTCATGCTCTAATGTTCTTGGTTTATGGACATTTACGTTTAACTTCCGTGAAAATGCTGCATAAACACTCTGGCCTAGATCTTTCAGTTTAAGGTCAAGGCCACGTCACATTCCAATGTTCCAGTTTGAAATATTTATTGTTGTTTTAAAATGTAAAGCATATATGCTCGCTTGAAAGAGTCTGTCAAATAAACCTTATTTGTTGTAGAATCAGTTTACACAGTTTGATGTTGCTGAGAATGTGCAGACGAAAAGCTTCGGTTATCTTTTCGCAGTCAGGAGAGCTAGTGACCTTGAGCCGACTGACAGCCATGTCAAACAGTTTGAACTACACAAGGCTCGGGACAGATAATGCGTAATTCCTCGTCACTCGTAAATTATTGTCTATTTTCCGGATGTCTGAATCCCTTGTCAGTAACCACCCCCTGTACCAAAATTCTACGGAGGCTAAAAAACTCTCTATTTCAAAATACATACGATTATTCAAGTAATATGCACAGTAAAAAACTACATCGTACCCCTTCAGAGAATTCAGGTGAATGAACGGGTGACAACAAACTTGGTTAGTAAAAATGTGCGATAAAATAGTAGACATGATGATTTACCATTTGAATTGTATTTCCGGTCCAGTGGGCGTAAGGATTAAGATTATCGTGTGTATTTTCTCAAAAACCTGATAAAAGGAATCAGCTGTACACACGTATTCTTCCAATCTGCCTGTTATTCCGTTAGCAAATACCCAAAATAAAACTTCATGGAATTCTGATTAATTGTTTCCGAAACAATTATTGTATCAGGAATAATATATTTCAATATCGTGTTATTTCAGTTGCAGCGTTTAACGCTCAGATTTAGCGACAAAACGTCTCACGCAACATGTGCTACGGACTTGCGATCATCTGCTCAATACATTGCTGCAATGTCCATAATCCTGAGGCAAGGGAGTTAACTGACCATAAAAATCCACCCTTGTCGAACTGGGCTGGAATGTCCTGGATCGATCGCAGCGCCACAAGTGACTGTTACGAGTTATGTCCCTTCTATGTCCTTCTCCTATCACTTGCATTTGCTTCAAACATAATGGCGGGCCCCAGTCAAGACGATCTGATTGATAATCAAGATCAATATTAAACTAAAATGGGCTTACCCTGCGAATTGCACCTTGATAAAATATAGGAACAGGTTTGCAAAATATCTGTCGACGCCCTGTTGACGGTACACATGCTTTGCAAATCCTGAAGTCGACGGAAATCAATGTTGTTTAGTAACTGGATGTCGAGTTCGTTACGCGATTTTGATTGGACTATGCATAGACTCGTAAGGCCAGCCAAAATGTAACTCCGGAATTCCAGCCTAGTTCGGCAAGGGTGGAAACTGGACTTTTATAGTCAGTTAAAGCCCTTGCTTCGGGAAGATGTGCAATGGCAGGTTGTGGTAGGCTTGTACACAGTTGGTCTTCTTGGATATCCGTCAGTTAGTGATGGCAGCATTTCATCAGTTGAAATTAACACGAGTGAGTGAGTGAGTATGGTGTTCGCCGCCTTCAACAGTATTTCCAGTTATAGACGGCAATAGACAGCAGGGGACACCAGAATTGGGCTTCCCACACTGTATCCATTTGGGAAATCGAACACAGGTCTTCAGCGTGAAGAGCGAACGCTTTGACCACCAAGGTATACATGGGTGGTGGAGGTGTGTATACAAACACGTCCAGTATTTACAGTGTTTGACAAACTAAGTATCCTTTGCCGTCGCCCCATAAAGAACATTAAAGTATCATTTGCTATCTGCTTATACCACAAAAAAAGCATCATTCACTATCGAACACTATTTTGTCATGTTTTTCTGACATGTCAAGTTTGTCTGTTCGTCTTCATATCACCGTTTCTATTTCCGTGTGGGCTGGAAACGGCCCGGATGTTCACAATTAGACTGAGTCGCGCCGGTATCCTATTATTTGGATTCGAATTCCACCATCGTCCTGATAATAATCCTTGGTGTGAGCATTTACTGGTGCTCGTGGGTTTTAACCAAAGCATGACATGGCTGCGCCACACCTGGCCTCCTCCCACCACACCGACACGCCGTGCTGGTATGAAGTATCACCTGCATTTATGGACGTTAAACCATTACATTACAACACTTGCAATCAAGACCAATTCATCTTGATACTACCCCGTTCATATGCCCCTCTATACTGTGGTATATTTGCATATGTGTGTATTTATACACACGTGAACATACCAGTCATGTCAACTCGTTTACTCTTGTGTATATATACAAACTTGCTCCATGTACGAAGCAGGTGCATATATAAATCGAAACAAGTGTAAGTTTGCACTGTTTGTATGATGTTGTGAACGTTTATGCCATCGTCAGGGAATGATCTAATTAATATGTCAGTTGATTTGCAACCACAAAACAAATGGCAACAGTTTTTGATTCTGACGCTATCTAGTATACTGCAATCCCAAAGTGTATGCGGACATCCAGAGCTGGACGGACACAGTTTCAAGGTATCAAAGGTGGTGTGCACACGATGGTTCATAAGGTTTTTGTAAGGTAACTCTCTGCTTATTCGATTGGAAAACAACCTTTCCATTTTGAAAATCGCGAAAAGAGTGCTGTATAAAGTGTGCGTGATTATTTACACACCATAGTGAACGTAAACTTATTCATGCACACATACATATATGTACAGTTACACATGTGCACATTTCTTACGTCAATAAATATTGTGGCATTACTTACCATGACCCCAATTCGATGGCGAGCGGATCTTTACAATATGATACCATATGTCCTATCATCTTACCCCTTCTGTATAGTTCGATGCTCATGCTATCAACCACTGTCTCAACTTGTCCAATTATGTAATGTCCTCAGCGACGTATTTGTTACTCGTTAGCATCCACTGAATACTAAAGTACTGACCATTTGGCGTAGGGGATATATTTCACGAATCATCTACTCTCAGAGAACAAGACATGTCTTGAAGCAGTAACAAAAAAAATATTCCTCAGTCGAAAAAAAGTTCAACCTCAAAATATAATGATCGGTCCATAAGTCCCCTTCCGTGATCTAAACTTATATCAACAGCAGATTGTTATCTACGGGTAATGTATATTGGCTATACATCACAGTGGCCTCGCTATGGCTCCGGCCTAAACAGCTCCTTGCACAGCTACAAACACTCACGTAGCCATGTGGGTGCCCCATATAGAATGAAGGTTTGATATAAAGCAACGCGAAGGCTGTCGGCCGGACGATAATGGTAACGAAACCTGGTATCTTGTGTTTGAACGAACTCTTAACGAAGAACCCGAGACGGATACTTGTTGGCAAGGTAAACATTTCTGTGTTTAATAATTGTATATCGGCGTGTATCTACAGCGCTGCAGTTTATTATGGCAGGGATCACTTAAATTTTCAAACATCACTGTTTGAGTACAGATAATTAAGTGGGCCTTTACAATTATCACCACATGTTAGGATACAGTTTCTGGGCGATTTTAAATAGATTAGTGAATGATGTGAGATTTTAAGTCATTGTGTGTTTTTATGTTCTGTTTGTTTGGTCTTTAACGCCGCACTCAGCAATATTCCAGCTATATGATGGCGGTCTGTAAATAATCGATTCTGGACCATACAATCCAGTGATTGATATCATGGGCATCAATCCATGCAATTGGGATACAGTGATATGCATCAACCCAGTCAGTGAGCCCCCGATCCCGTTAGTCTCCTCTTACAACAAGCATAATCGCCTTTTTCGGGAAGCATGGGTTGCGGAAGATCTATTCTAACCCGGATCTTCACGGTTTTTTATGTATGTGCATTGGGTATAATAACAGTGGATTAGCTAGAGTTTCATCGGTTTCATGCCAAAGGACCTGCGAGATATTAGAGAGCCATAGGGCTGAATACTTGTGTGTATGACGCATATATACAATATGACAGGTGATGTGTCCCACGCCGTACTCTGTCAGTTTACGTTTACCATTCTTGGCATATTTTGCTTCAGGTAATAAAGGTTCATTGTTGAATTCGCAGCAACAGTTGGGGATTATGTCAGTAGTATGCGAAGCAGCGATATTAGGGTAAGAAGTGGCACGAAAGGACTGGTAATGGAAGTTTGAAAAAATAACAGAAGCAGCGTTATTGTGGATATGTGTTTGTGATATAGGAAAAAGAGGCAGCACTTTTGGGAATACTTGTTTGTCTTTTAGAATACGAAGTAGCACTTTTCCTCTCTATTGATGCTTCACATTCTAATATGACAAACACGTATTCTTAAAGAAGAGAGGCAGCACTATTGGGAAAACTTGTTGCCATAGTGGACCGTGAGGAAGCACTATTTGGAATACTTGTTGTCATAGTGGAATGTGAGGCAGCACTATTGGGAATAGTTGTTGTCATAGTGAAATGTGAGGCAGCACTATTGGGAATACTTGTTGTCATAGTGGACTGTGAGGAAGCACTATTTGGAATACTTGTTGTCATAGTGGAATGTGAGGCAGCACTATTGGGAATACTTGTTGTCATAGTGGAATGTGAGGCAGCACTATTGGGAATACTTGTTGTCATAGTGGAATGTGAGGCAGCACTATTGGGAATACTTGTTGTCATAGTGGAATGTGAGGCAGCACTGTTAAGAATACTTGTTGTCATAGTGAAATGTAAGGCAGCACTATTGGGAAACTCGATGTCATAGTGAAATGGAAGGCAGCACTATTGGGAATACTTGTCATAGTGGAATGGGAGGCAGCACTATTGAGAATACTTGTCATAGTGAAATGTGAGGCAGCACTATTGGGAATACTTGTTGTCATAGTGGAATGTGAGGCAGCACTATTGGGAATAGTTGTTGTCATAGTGGAATGTAAGGCAGCACTATTGGGAATAGTTGTTGTCATAGTGGAATGTAAGGCAGCACTATTGGGAATACTCGATGTCATAGTGAAATGGAAGGCAGCACTATTGGGAATACTTGTCATAGTGGAATGGGAGGCAGCACTATTGAGAATACTTGATGTCAAAGTGGAATGTGAGGCAGCAATTTTGGGAATACTTGTCAAAGTGGAATGTGAGGCAGCACTATTGGGAATACTTGTTGCCATAGTGGAATGTGAGGCAGCACTATTGGGAATACTTGATGTCAAAGTGGAATGTGAGGCAGCAATTTTGGGAATACTTGTCAAAGTGGAATGTGAGGCAGCACTATTGGGAATACTTGTTGCCATAGTGGAATGTGAGGCAGCACTATTGGGAATACTTGATGTCATTGAGATTCGAATGTGAAGCAAGAGTAATATCATTTCAAGCAGCTACAGTAGGATACCAGTTGTGTTTATACACGTATGTGAAGCAGCAACTCCTGTGTGAATCAGGACCAGTAGTGTCAGAAGCAAGTAAACATCACAGGCTTCACATAAATAGGGTTCACACATTCTACTGGTACGGGGCATACTGCTCCTTGTAACTATATCGTTTTAGTATAGGCCACACACATTGTGGCAGACGTTGCTGGTGATGTCAGATGCAGGAGTATCAGTAAGCCACTATATTCTAGTTGGAAATGGAAGCTGCAATTGAAGTACATATAGATGCAGCAGAAACATATAGTCATGGCAATATGATACCGACTATTGAAGTACATATAGATGCAGCAGAAACATAAAGTCATGGCAATATGATACCGACTGTTGAAGTACATATAGATGCAGCAGAAACATAAAGTCATGGCAATATGATACCGGCTATTGAAGTACATATAGATGCAGGAGAAACATATAGTCATGGCAATATGATACCGGCTATTGAAGTACATATAGATGCAGCAGAAACATATAGTCATGGCAATATGATACCGGCTATTGAAGTACATATAGATGCAGCAGAAACATATAGTCATGGCAATATGATACCGGCTATTGAAGTACATATAGATGCAGCAGAAACATAAAGTCATGGCAATATGATACCGACTATTGAAGTACATATAGATGCAGCAGAAACATATAGTCATGGCAATATGATACCGACTATTGAAGTACATATAGATGCAGCAGAAACATATAGTCATGGCAATATGATACCGACTATTGAAGTACATATAGATGCAGCAGAAACATATAGTCATGGCAATATGATACCGACTATTGAAGTACATATAGATGCAGCAGAAACATAAAGTCATGGCAATATGATACCGGCTATTGAAGTACATATAGATGCAGCAGAAACATACAGTCATGGCAATATGATACCGGCTATTGAAGTACATATAGATGCAGCAGAAACATAAAGTCATGGCAATATGATACCGACTATTGAAGTACATATAGATGCAGCAGAAACATAAAGTCATGGCAATATGATACCGGCTATTGAAGTACATATAGATGCAGCAGAAACATACAGTCATGGCAATATGATACCGGCTATTGAAGTACATATAGATGCAGCAGAAACATAAAGTCATGGCAATATGATACCGGCTATTGAAGTACATATAGATGCAGCAGAAACATATAGTCATGGCAATATGATACCGGCTATTGAAGTACATATAGATGCAGCAGAAACATATAGTCATGGCAATATGATACCGGCTATTGAAACATCATAATGGGGGTTGTAGTAAGAACAGTGATATAAATGCTCAACATCCCAATTGCTGCCCAGGAAAACACCGTTTTGTAAAACACCTTAAACAGGCACAAAAAAACTACAACATAAACACATATTGGTAAATGGTAGCTTAGAAATGACTTCGAGGGAATAGTCATGGATTATGAGCTAGAATGTGCATTAACATCACCAGCTTATTTCTATCAAATTATCTACTGACAGAGTCACTGCAGGGTTGAAGGAGCATTCCTTCTGTGTGGATCATATTAACATCATCGTATTACTTATTCACAATTTCCGGAACTGAAGAGAAAAACATATTTTAGTGTAGACTAGATCGCTACCTTATGTAGCCTTATGTCAAAAAGATACTTTTTGTTGTGCAGTGTTGGTAATGACATAGATAATTGTACTTGACTGTTTTGAGTCTCATCTGAATGAAAGAAATGACCTAAGTCGGGTACATTCTTCCATTTGGTCCCACTCTGTTTGTTTGTTTGTCCAACAGTATGATCAGGGCCATTACAGTAATTATCGATTACCTACTTACAGAGACACAGCTGCTCAATCCATCTGGATTGCACTTGTCTTGACCTACACTAACTGCAGATCTTATTACTAGTCTCAACTTGTACAACTTGTCTGTACCTACGAGTTCAACCGTATTAAGGAAGCGGAATTTCTGTCATTTGACATCTTAATTGTTGATATAATTATGAACTGACATTCTCATAGTGAGAGTTCATTGGAGTATGAAACGCCATAAAGAAAAAGTCAAAAGTCGGAGCTATGATGTTTGTTTGTTTGTTGTTTAACGTCGCACTTAGCAATATTCTAGCAATGTGACGGCGGTCTATAAATAAACGAGTCTGGACCAGAGAATCAAATGCTTGACATCATGATCATCTATCCACGCCTTTGGGAAACGATGACATGCATCAACCAAGTCAGCGAGTCTGATCACCCGATCCCGTTAGTCGCCTCTTACGACAAGCATAGTCGCCTTTCACGGCAAGCATGGGTTGCTGAAGACCTATTCTACCCATATATATGTATACTCAAATATTCATACTGGTAGATATAGCTCGGGTGTACATATTGGTAAATATAGCTCGGGTGTACATACTGGGAGATATAGCTCGGGTGTACATACTGGAAGATATAGCTCGGGTGTAAATACTGGTAGATATAGCTCGGGTGTACATACTGGAAGATATAGCTCGGGTGTACATACTGGTAGATATAGCTCGGGTGTGCATACTGGAAGATATATCTCGGGTGTACATACTGGAAGATATAGCTCGGGTGTACATACTGGAAGATATAGCTCGGGTGTACATACTGGTAGATATAGCTCGGGTGTACATACTGGAAGATATAGCTCGGGTGTACATACTGGTAGATATAGCTCGGGTGTACATACTGGTACATATAGCTCGGGTGTACATACTGGTAGATATAGCTCGGGTGTACATACTGGAAGATATAGCTCGGGTGTACATACTGGTAGGTATAGCTCGGGTGTGCATACTGGAAGATATAGCTCGGGTGTACATACTGGAAGATATAGTTCGGGTGTACATACTGGTAGATATAACTTGGGTGTACATACTGGTAGATATAGCTCGATACTGGTAGATATAGCTCGGGTGTACATACTGGTAGATATAGCTCAGGTGTACATAATGGTAGATATAGCTCGGGTGTAAATACTTGTAGATATAGCTCGGGTGTACATACTGGTAGATATAGCTCAGGTGTACATACTGGTAGATATAGCTTGGGTGTACATACTGGTACATATAGCTCAGGTGTACATAATGGCAGATATAGCTCGGGTGTAAATACTGGTAGATATAGCTCGGGTGTACATACTGGTACATATAGCTCAGGTGTACATAATGGCAGATATAGCTCGGGTGTAAATACTTGTAGATATAGCTCGGGTGTACATACTGGTAGATATAGCTCAGGTGTACATACTGGAAGATATAGCTCGGGTGTAAATACTGGTAGATATAGCTCGGGTGTACGTACTGGTAGATATAGCTCAGGTGTACATAATGGCAGATATAGCTCGGGTGTAAATACTGGTACATATAGCTCGGGTGTACGTACTGGTAAAAATAGCTCGGGTGTACATACTGGTAGATATAGCTCGGGTGTACATACTGGTACATATAGCTCGGGTGTACATACTGGAAGATATAGCTCGGGTGTAAATACTTGTAGTTATAGCTCGGGTGTACATACTGGTAGATATAGCTCGGGTGTACATACTGGTAGATATAGCTCGGGTGTACATACTGGTAGATATAGCTCGGGTGTACATACTGGTAGATATAGCTCGGGTGTACATACTGGTAGATATAGCTCGGGTGTACATACTGGTAGATATAGCTCGGGTGTACATACTGGTAGGTATAGCTCGGGTGTAAATACTGGTACATATAGCTCGGGTGTACATACTGGAAGATATAGCTCGGGTGTAAATACTTGTAGTTATAGCTCGGGTGTACATACTGGTAGATATAGCTCGGGTGTACATACTGGTACATATAGCTCGGGTGTACATACTGGAAGATATAGCTCGGGTGTAAATACTTGTAGTTATAGCTCGGGTGTACATACTGGTAGATATAGCTCGGGTGTACATACTGGTAGATATAGCTCGGGTGTACATACTGGTAGATATAGCTCGGGTGTACATACTGGTAGATATAGCTCGGGTGTACATACTGGTAGATATAGCTCGGGTATATAGACTGGAATACATGTACTTAGTTCGTGTATATAGACGTGGCTGTGTTGCTCGTCTATGCACGCAGATTGATAGTCTCACGGTGACTGTGATTACCCTAAGGCAGAGGTAACTATGATGATGTGAATGTTTTTAAAACTGAAAATGTTTACTTTACTTCTTAAATGTACACATCATCGCCTTTGACAACTGTAATAACACAAGTCTGTAAAAATGCGGTCAAGCCTAACACGCCTAATGTATTGCGCAGTTATTAACAATTCCAAATTCTTAAGAATGGTTGGTTACTGATAATCTTACACGTGAGACCAGTCAAATGACAGCGAAACTGACGTTTATAAGCGTATGAAAGATATATTTTGACGTTAATACGTTTTTCACGAGGTCGTATACTGGAAATGGTGTAAACACTGACAGTTGAGTTCGACATTCATGAATAAATACAGAACCGCTGTTTCTGTTTTGGCACTTCAATCCTGAATCGGTTTTTAAGTGAACAATTGGAGAAATCATTCGATTTCACAAGCGAATACCTGCTGTTACGAGTGTTTCTCTTTACTTGTAAGCAGCAAAAGTAAATCAAGTTTAACATCTGGTTCCTAGTTTCAACAAGGTCAGTAAACCCGCAATCATGTCTCTGGCGTGTCTGGTCCAGGATCGCTATCAGTCAATTGGCTGGTCCAGATTCGTCCATTGTTCACAGGTCGTCGTCGTAGGGCAAGAATATTGCTGGATGCGGCGTTAGATCATAAACAGTTCGTGGTGATACGGGCATAATACATGCTAACCCTTTTCGCGAACATCTGCTGTCATCACTGATTGTCATTGATCCATTCATATAATTGCCATCATAATATTTTTTTTTACGCCCAGTGTAATCTATTGCGGCAGGGACTCGAGACTATTGGGGTCTATTTATTAAAGATATTAAGTGAGACTTATTATTCTCTTTGACGTTTTTAATGTTTAATTGGCTGCAAGCCTATGAGAGGACCTATACTGGTGAACAAAGTGACAGATTGCACCTAAATAACAGTGACAGTCAGACATATTCTGCAGCAATACGTGAATTTACTTCAGCCCATATACAGATCGCCGTCATATAGCTGTAATATTGCTGAGTGCGGCGTTAAACAACAAACAGTGAGTGAATATGGTTTGACGCCGCCTTCAGCAATATTACAACAATATGACGGCGGGGGACAACAGAAATGGGCTTCACACATTGTACCCATGTCGGGAATCGAAACCAGGTCTTTGGCGTGACGCGCAATCGCTTTAACCACTAGGCTGCCCGACCACCAAAACAACAAACAAATAATAATCATCTTCAAATCGTCCAAATCACCAAACCATCACTGGGAACTTTGAATCTCACATTGATCGTGTCGGTCATAGTGAGTTACTCGGGTTGTTCTTATGATGTTTTTATTCAAGTGATGTTATGTGAGGACTATGTAGCATACAAACGCTCATGTCATGCCTTGTTCAGGGGATCTGTATGTGGTCAGGGTATGGCTGTACATGTTAGCAGGAGGTCACATGCACCAAGGCGCTTTCCTCGTACCCAATAGCGTTATTACAAATAATAAGTATTGACCGTCACTTTGAATGAGTTCATGAGAAATGAACTTTTATGGAGGGAGGTGCAAGCTTCCACGTTCAAACCCTTTGGTCCTGACTCAATAAAGATTAATACTTACAATGAACTCATACAGAGTGAGATCTTGGGGTAGAAAAGGTCTTAAGCAGCCTATGCTTGCCGTAAAATGCGATTATGTTTGTTGTAAGAGACATCTAACCAAATGCGTGTATCGATGCTCATCGTGTCAGTCCACGCAATTGGGACCGATGACATGCATTAACCAAGCCTGACCACCCGATCCCGTTAGTTGCCTTTTACGACAAGCATATTTCCATTTTACGGCAAGCATGGGTTCCCGAAGACCTATTCCACCCCCGGATCTTCACGGATCACAATTATTTGTTTATCTAGTAAAAACATAACATTAACAGCTAAGCTGAATGTTGGATTTTATGGTTTGCTGAAGACCTATTCTATCACGGAATATTCACGGGTCCACGAATCAGTTGTTAGCCATTTAACCAGGAATGTTAAATTCAAGAACGATATTTTAACGCAAAGGTTTTATCACTGTAGCGTAACAGGGACAAGTGAAACGTTGAATTTCGGGACAAATGCAGTCGATTTATGAGTCAAAACGCTATTGAACTGATGAAACTGATGGAACACATATAGCCTGGAGTTGAAGAGCTTAGAGCTAAAAGGGGCCAAAATGCACTTTGGCCCTATTTTGCTTATTATTGCATAAATAAGATCTATGAGTTCTTGTTTACCTGTAGAAAAAATATTATATGTTTTCATTTATGCGTTTTTGAAATATAGGTACTTAAAATTCTATAAAAGGGCCAAAGTAAAGTTCCAAAAGGGTCAAAGTCACTTTGCTAGATTTTGGCCCTTTTAGCTCTCATTTCCGTGTGTGGTTGAGACTGGTTGTCTGAGAGAGGTTTTGAAAGTTTGGAACCTTATCATCATATTTCAACTATTTCAACAAAGTTGGCCTTAGTTTAAATCATTCACAAGTACTTCAATAGTATGTGCTTGTACTTTCAGTAGTAGTTTATCAATCTCACATGTTAAATCCCATGCAAATGCCTGAGGGTCAAAACGGGCCAAAATACAGACATTGGCCCTTTCCACCCTTACACAAATTAAAAACGTAAGTTTATTTCCTTTTTTGAATGTTTTTTACAACAACATTTATATCTCTGCTGTCAGAATGCTTTAATGTCTAGGAATTTATCGGTAAAAAAAAGTTCATTAATATACATAATATTATGTGTTTTTTATCACTTTTCTCAAAACAGACTCCACATGGCATTGGCCCTTATGGCTCTGAGGTCTTCATATATAGCTTCCAATTGCTTCGTGTTCTGATATATGAATGTTTGCTTGTCATAATTCACTTGTAATTGAGATCAGGTAAACATGTGTGTAGACATTGCGCTGGGAAATATTGACGGTCGATAAACTGCGAACCGATACTTTGATATCCTTATCGATAACAAATTCATTTTCTTTGTTGTGTAACGCTGCAGTCTGCAGTATTCCAGCTATGTGACTGCGGCCTGTAAATAATCGAGTTTGATCTACACAATCCAGTGAGTGATATCAATCAAAGCTGTCGGTATACGATAACATGAAATCAAACAAATTACCGACTCGTCCGACCAGCATTGATTGTTTACTTCCAGATCTACTAACAGAACGATTAAAAACATAGTGAAATATATATATATATGTATAAATATATATATATATATATATATATATATATATACACACAGAGAGAGAGAGAGAGAGAGAGAGAGAGAGAGAGAGAGAGAGAGAGAGATTTATCATATAATGGGTAGGTTTCTCGGCAGGATAAAGCCAACGGATAAAAACGATATCCGTTGGGGTCATATGCGGATAGAGATGCAAATATCAAAGGTCAAGTAGAACTACTTTCACTGTTTATAAACAAACATGGCGTCGCCCTCGTCATTCGGCAATCGAGTCAGAATTAACCATCGGGAATCTGGATAAACTACAGAGATAACTGCTATCATTATCAAATGAACAGTCTAATATGCTGAAAATCAGTGACTAGCTGTGACGTGGCTAAGGCATTTTATAAGTTTTGGCAACTTTGGAGAAACATTTTGCGAGGGCACAAGGCCTAGCCAAGCAGGATCAACAGCCATATCTGTGCTTGTAGACCTCTGCGGCTGGAAACCTCCACAAATTAAAATAGATGGATTTGGCTGAAATATGTTTGAATTGTTACCTTGTTTTGTTTTGTCGCTTTGTGTACATCTGTCTACACTTCTTAACGTTATGACAGGACAGACCGACTGTCAACAACGTCTGACCGTGGCCGTGACGTCTCATAGACTAGGGTTAGAGTAGCTTCCCTTTGACAAAGGGCGGTTACTCAAGCGGACAGACCGATGGATTGCCACGAAAGGCAATTAAAAAAAACTGTTGTTTTGCGTGTATGTTGCTTCACCAGTGTATAAGAAACAAATTTCAGTTGGAACTATATTGGCTACGGTCACTGTCCGATTGACACATCACTAGCCCTGTGACGTAATAAATATTAATGCGCGCATTCCATGAAAACTCGCAATGTTTCGGTAATGTTGTGAGAGAGGGAAAGCGATTTTGAAGCACAGAATTAAAGAATGACATTATATGATAAAGAGGTTATCACGCTTGTTTGATATATCTATATATCTATATCTATATCTATATCTATAAAATAGCATTTGAATAGGCCTTAAACGTTTGAAAAAATATTTTCCCCAAAAATATTCTGATTTTTGTACAAAAGAAACAATTCACAGAATATCAGAGAAATGTGTCATTTTACTTTATTTGTTTCCGAAACCGATTCAAATAAAAAAAACTTGAACAAGTTTGGTGGTATTAATTTAGAATTTTCATAAGGATGAGTGAGTGAGTGAGTGAGTATGGTTTTACGCCGCTTTCAGCAATATTCCAGCAATATCACGGCGTGGGACACTAGAAATGGGCTTCACACATTGTACCCATGTCGGGAATCGAACACGGGTCTTCTGGGTGACGAGCGAACGCTTTAACCATTATGCTACCAGACCGCCCCTCAGAAGGATGATGTACAATGGTAATGATATAGATATTGACTTTAAAGGTGTTAGAAAAGAGTTATGTACAGTGTTCCATAACAACAGGCTCCATAAAGTTTTATAGTAGAAATATGGAGGACAGTAATGGTGTACAATTCCCTATTTTGACCTGTACCAAGGGTTTCCATGTTTTTTAGGTGAACAATTGTTTGCGTGACGGGTGCCACCGCTGGGTTAGGATACGCTCATCTTTTTCGCATACACCTGGCAATATCACTATTTGATAAGGATTTATAAACACATGCTCATGATATAGTCGGAATGGTACAATCGACTCTGCTTTTAGCCGATATTGCTGCCGAATATGGAAATGGTTTTGTCACTTTCATTCCGCTGATGGACTGAAGTCCCCGAGTTTCATTATAACCTCAGAAGCATTTATCTACCTGATAAGGAAATGTTTGGGCCTAGACTTTAATTTGTTTGTTTGTATACTTGTCGTAAAAGGCGACTGACGGGGTCGGGTTGTCAGGCTCGCTGACTTGGTTGATGCATGTCATCGATCCCAATTGTGTGGATCGATGCTCATGATATTAATCACTGGATTGTCTTGTCCAGACTCGATTATTTACAGACCGTCGTCATATAGCTGGAATATTGCTGAGTGCGTCGTTAAACAACATATCAACCCCTTTACGCCAAATGGAATCTGTTTCGGCATAAAATGTAGGCTGTTTTTTGTCTTTTTATATAAAAATTCAATTTTTTATTTATATAATCATGCATATCTTTAATTACTGCAATAAACAATAAACATATTTTGACACGTTTTAAACCACCCATCATATATCAGTCATATCATTTGATGTCACGGTAATAAATATTTTTATGATTCAATTGATTCGTCTATTTTCTAATTGCAGGAGACAAGTAGCCGGTGTTTACAGACGTTTATACATAGGTGTATACACAACGGTGTACACAAACCCTGTCTGTCGTGACATCAAGCATATCAACGTTTACGTGAATGATTACAACAGAGAAATAACTGGCAGTAGGTCTGATTAAACATCAGCCATATGCCACAAGGAAGTAATCGTGAACCCAGACTGAGATTGTTCTGTTATTAATGCTCTTGAAACATTCCTTGAGGTGAACTGGCAAACGCTGAGAGGACTCGTGACCACGTGCCGGCTTCCAAGTGTCTTAATCTTTATCTTAGGGGTATTTATAAAAAAAAATCTCTTTGAAAATAAGGACATCAATGCAGATTGTCAGCGCATGGAGATGTAAGTTTGAATAATTATTGCATTACGTAAACTCTCGATAACGAATATGCTATAAATTCAGGGAATTTGGAGATTGGATGGGATACCAAGAATATGTTGTTGCTTCATAACCTGACAAAAACATCTGACCCAATGACTTCCTTTGTACCAACACCTCTTCCCGAAACATGTCAACCAGACTGGGACAACGATCACGAACGTGTTAAGAGAATTGTGTTAATACCGTTGTCAATCTGCATCATACTGAGCAACGGGGCAGTGTTACTCTTCATAGCATTACAGCGGAAGTTCCATCGTCCAACCTACTGGTTTGTGACATCACTCGGAATAGCAGACATGTGTATTGGCTTCGTTTCAATAGGTACAGTGGCGACGAAGGCAAATGAGTCAACTTTAAACGTGTGTCTTGTGAGAATAGGATTCACAATCACTGGAATTCAAGCATCCACGATGTGCGTCATGTGGATTGCCATTGACCGATATATTGCAATAACACGTGCTTTGAGATACACGCAGATAATGACAACGAAGAAAGTCGTGTTTGCCATGGTGTGGATCACCACACAATCACTTCTCGTGGGATTCGCGCCTCTGATTGGCTGGAATAATGCGAATTATAACCAGTACTGCTCTTTTTTATTCGTGGTATCGCCTGGATATGTTGTGCTGATATTCATTATAGGGGTGGTGCCTATTTTGATAGTGTTTGTCATATACGTTCGATTGTACTGCAGTGCAAGAGGCCACATCAAGCGAATTGATGCTTTAGAGCAACTCGGTGTGACCCGGAAGTCAAGTGGAATCTTTGGCATTTCCGCCCGGAACTGGAAGTCAGTGAAAACTCTTCTGTGTGTGATTGGCTGTCTGTTGATCACGTGGTGTCCTTTCTTGATAGCGACTGTTGTTCAGTTGGTCTCCGGAGAGAAAGCTTGTTTCTTGAAGGAAATTATTGGAACATATTTATTGATATTGGGGTTTTCTAATTCGTTTCTTAATCCACTAATCTATGCAGTGGGAACGAAGGATTTCAGGGACAACTTCAAAAGCACAATAAAGCGGCAGTGTTGTCCAGCGTCATAACCCTTCTATAAGAGGACGTACATGCCTTAGTGTAAGAACTACCACCCTTTCTGTGGTCATACGAAATCTCTGCTAAAAGCTGAGGCAATTGTAAAATTCTGATTATACAACAAGCATGCGTTTATGAATCACAAATGTACTGATAACAGGTGTACGCGAATCGGTGAGCGTATTCTGCCCCACTGATGGCACTCGTAATAAAATCATCAATCTGGATCTTATCAAACAAGAAACAATTGTTGGATTAAGATTATTGATTGTCTCAAAAAATAAAATAGAAACAAAAAATTAATGAAAGAAACTCGTCTGATATTGATTTTCTATGGGGGTTTACAATTCCTGACATTTGTATTCAAATCTAAATTTTATATACGCAGTGGGAACAATGATTTCAGGGACAACTTCAGAAGCACAAGAAAACCGCAGTCTGACTGACTTTTGATCTACTGACTTCTATTTAACATTTACACATCACTTGTTGAACAAAAACCTTCTAAGATGATTTACTTATAAAAGGAACACTTTACTTTGTACAATTTAGGAACAGTTATGGTTTCCCAGACCGATACAATGTTGTGGCTTAAGACGAATGATGCGTTATTCCATTATAATTCCATGGGGCACAAACAGCAATCGTTAAGGTATCACAGACGAATGCAGTAATGCAAGAATATGCTGTTATTGATGCCGTGGTTTGGATATCCGCGCGTGTACACACGGCAAAACCTAGACAAATGTTTGCCTTGTTCAGTTAAAGTGACTTCTATACCCTCTGTGCCTGGAATTTCGGGCTGTGTGGGGTTAAAGCAAAGTTGTATTTCTTATCAGCGCTGTTTCGCTGAATACAGATCTAACTCTACACAAAAAAAGAAGAAAAGATCTAACTCTACATGTTTACATTCTTGTTGAGGAGATTCCAGGCTGTGATTACGCAAGCGTGTTGGTTAAAAAATATAGTGCAAAATATTGTTCCTTATGCAAACACTTGAAGGGCGAATGTTTTCAGGGAAATTGTCGAGGGCATATTAAAGCAACATACAACACAAATGTGATATCTTCTTTGAGAGGCGTTTAGAAGTACAGAAAATGGTACAGAATACAGTGTTAGAACCTACACCAAAACGTCTCTCCTAATTGTTATAAAATTGGTTGGTTTGTTGTTGGACCAGTCAATCCAGTGATTGACATAATGAGCATCGATCTACACAGATGGGACACGACGACATGTATGAATCAAGTCAGCGAGCCTAACCGCCCAATCCCGTTAGTCTCCTCATGACAAGTACTGTCCAATCAACCAACTAAATGTACCAGCCCACCCTAACAAGTCACCTTGTACTTGGAGGATATAAGTCACCTTGTACGTGGAGGATATAAGTCACCTTGTACTTGGAGAATATGAGTCATTTTGTACTTGGAGGATATGAGTCACCTTGTACGTGGAGGATATAAGTCACCTTGTACTTGGAGGATATAAGTCAACTTGTACTTGGAGGATATGAGTCACCTTGTACTTGGAGGATATAAGACACATTGTACGTGGAGGATATAAGTCACCTTGTACGTGGAGGATATAAGTCACCTTGTACGTGGAGGATATATGTCAACTTGTACGTGGAGGATATGAGTCACCTTGTATGTGGAGGATATAAGTCACCTTGTACTTGGAGGATATATGTCACCTTGTACGTGGAGGATATAAGTCACCTTGTACGTGGAGGATATAAGTCACCTTGTACTTGGAGGATATATGTCAACTTGTACGTGGAGGATATGAGTCACCTTGTATGTGGAGGATATAAGTCACCTTGTACTTGGAGGATATATGTCACCTTGTACTTGGAGGATATGAGTCACCTTGTATGTGGAGGATATAAGTCACCTTGTACTTGGAGGATATATGTCACCTTGTACGTGGAGAATATAAGTCACCTTGTACTTGGAGGATATAAGTTACTTTGTACGTGGAGGATATAAGTCACCTTGTACTTGGAGGATATAAGACACCTTGTACGTGGAGGATATAAGTCACCTTGTACTTGGAGGATATAAGTCACCTTGTACGTGGAGGATATATGTCAACTTGTACGTGGAGGATATGAGTCACCTTGTATGTGGAGGATATAAGTCACCTTGTACTTGGAGGATATATGTCACCTTGTACGTGGAGGATATAAGTCACCTTGTACGTGGAGGATATAAGTCACCTTGTACGTGGAGGATATATGTCAACTTGTACGTGGAGGATATGAGTCACCTTGTATGTGGAGGATATAAGTCACCTTGTACTTGGAGGATATATGTCACCTTGTACGTGGAGGATATGAGTCACCTTGTACTTGGAGGATATAAGTCACCTTGTACTTGGAGGATATATGTCAACTTGTACGTGGAGGATATGAGTCACCTTGTACGTGGAGGATATAAGTCACCTTGTACTTGGAGGATATATGTCACCTTGTACGTGGAGGATATAAGTCACCTTGTACTTGGAGGATATGAGTCACCTTGTACTTGGAGGACATTAGGTTTTGAGGGGATAATTTCAAACAGGAATTACCGCGGGGGACTTCTCTTCGGGTTGTTTTCCTGGAACGTATGATATCATGACCCACCAGGGACCTTATCGGTGCTAGGATATAGTTGTGCTGTGACGTCATAAAGGAAGACGTACATTTGACGTCAACTTGCTTCCGTATAAATCGCCATGTGTGCGGACTGTACAAAAATATCTTGTTTTTCTCTCGTTAGTTCGTAATGTTATAGAAATTATTTCAAAACATTTCAGCATACATGTCTACTTTCAATTAATCAGACGGAATATCTAAAAACTGCAACCATTACATAAACAGTTAGAAGACTGAAGATGAGTCCAAATGTTTGGTGTTATGTATCTCTGTAATAAATATGAATTGAAGGTGATGAATTGTATTTTGCGGTCCTAGTTCAGTAGTTTTTAAAGTCGCAATGTGAATTTTCATCATAAGGTCCCTTATCTCATGGTTGGTCACATATATTTTTTCAACATCTGACTCGAGATTACCTGATTACAAAATGTTTCAGCTTGCCGAGGTAAATAAATAAACATTGACTCTCACCATGGAGATTTACACATGGGAGATTCATCACATGAATGTGTGTGTTCACACAATTAAGGCATACTATGTGACGTTACACTATTGTTTACACAATCCATTTCTTCACGAATGGGCAGTGCGTTGTCACATAGTTTTGCCAGCATCAACCCACATATTTATTAAAGTACACTTATAATTGATGGGGCACATTTTTTTATTTTGAGACTGATGTGAATTATTACTTTTTTATTGAAAGTACGTGTCGCCAGCAGGGTTCTGTCCGCATCGTAAGACTTGAAGTGATGTACTAGTAGACCTCTGCTGAGGCGACATATTACAGAGTTGTGTGAAAGTAACTATTGAATATGTCAAATTAAACTATCTAATATGCGTATAATCCTCAATAGCTTAGGGAATAGTATAGATAATGGTGTGTTACATCATGCTACTTATCAAAGGGGGTTAAACTTCGGGTTCAATATTTATGCACTTTTATAATCTCATATAGCGACGTCAGTCTACAAATAGTTCTGGTCTATGTTTCAAATATTTAAAAAAAGAATGTTTTGTCAAAATCTGAACGTAGGGATGATTTATAAGTTCACGAAAGCAGGGATGCATTTTAAGTTCTGGAAAGTGGGGATGTGCTTTAAGTTTGAGAAGGTAGGGATGTGTTGTAAGTTCGGGAAAGTAGGGGTGTGTTTTAAGTCCGGGAAAGTAGGGGTGGTTTCAAATTTGGGAAAGTAGGGCTGTGTTTCAAGTTCGGAAATGTAGGTATTTGTTTTAAGTTCAGTGTTTATGTGTTTGAAGAATCAGCCATTTTTCCTCACGGACTGAAGTTCTCGTTTGTACGCTTTAATATAACATATCACATGGGGGAATGGGTTAGATATAACGCCAAAAAGCGACTAGACCAAGTAGGCATGTTATCAATACATCCAATATATTTTTCAAAACAACCTGACAAACATATTTAAGCATGACAAATACTAGCATACACGTTACTGCCTAAACACGGACTGTAAGTCCCCGGACCCTTGCATTCTACACAGGTATAAAAGTGCATATTATTTTAGAAAGGTGTATTACTGAGTGAGTATTCCAGTATTATCACGGCGCGTCAGCTTCATGCAGGAGGAGGGGTTCGAAGTGTCTTTGGTCTCAGGCGTTTATTACTTTGGTCAAACGCACAAGCACGAGTATGGTACTAACAAACCTTGAAACATAATCAGGGCGAACGTAGGATTCGAACCCACAATCATAGGTGTATGGCGCGCCCAAGGGACGCAACTCTGCACCGCGAATTGCGGGGCCTTAGACGACTGGGCCATCTGTGCCCTCTAAGGGTGTATTAGCTGGGTGGCCCAGTCGTCTAAGGCGCCGCGTTTCGCTGTGCAGAGTCGCGTCCCTTGGGCACGCCAGAAACCTATGATTGTTGGTTCGAATACCGGTTCGCCCCGATTATGTTTCTAGGTTTGTCAGCACCATACCCGTGCTCGTGGGTTTCACCGAAGTGGTAAACATCTGAGACCTGCATCACTTCGGGCTTTCCTCCCACATTAAGCTGAAACGCCGTGATATAACTGGAATACTGTTAAAAGCGGCGTTAAACCCAACTCACACACTCACTCACTGGGTGAAATGACAGAACGGACTGAGGGTTCACCCGTAGGGTTACCTTGTACCATGGAAGTGACAGTTTATGTATCTGCTACCTGAACATATTTCAATGTTAAAATTTAACTACCCATTCCATGACTTAAACATGATAACAAATAGCGAGTTTAGCACCGCGTTACGTAAATCGACACACCGTACCTTGCTTGCACCCGAAGTACCCTAGCTACGCATAGATCCTGTCTCCCCAGAAGCAAGTAGTTAATCTTCTGCAGGAAATGCCCTGTAAATTATCACTGTCAGACGCGAGTGCACAGACACTTTTATTGGCAATAAAACCATAGAGTGATAATATTGTTGAGTGACAAATGTAGAGAGGCGTTTAGGATCAATATCCGTACATAAAAAGACCGTATAAAAAACACACGACTTGAACGATCAGTGACTTGTGTCTCTCCTGAAAGACCTCTATCCACTACAGATCGAAGGCTGTCATATTCATTTTCATCGCAAACTAGAATAGCAGCCTAGCGCGTTGACATACAAAATATTTTATCGCTCAAGAAGTTATTTGTGTTGCTTACTGTTCAGTTGCACCGGCGTAATAACTTACGGAGCACCTTCGTTTTGCTTCCTTTTTCACTAATATACTCCGATGGAGATACATCAATGTTAAAGCTGTCTTCTCAGTCATGTTCGTATCTGTTATGTATGTTTCTGCTGCATTGCTGCATTTGTTCACTGTCATACATTAGACATGCAACTGAAAGGTCGGCGGTTGTATCCTCTGGTCGCGTCATAAGACATGGTACTTGTTGTTACTTTGCCTGTGGCTCAGCATCTAAAAAATAAAACAAGGACTGGCCGACTAAGAGTCGGTATACATTGATTGAGAGGAATATTACTGTTAAACTTTGATCAAACATCACCTAACATGTTTGATAGGCATTACTTAGAAGTTGGCGGATGACAAGATTGACACAATTTTATGGATAACAACTTCTTTAATACTGTAAAAAGCGACATTTCGGTATAGATCCTTATACCGTTGTCAAGCAAGACTGAATGAGGGACATAGTGCAGAATATATATAGTAGGTGGAGGATTAACAGTGGAGGATTAACAGTAACAACAAAGGCATACATGAGTGGGATAACATGGGTAGTTGTCACACCTACCCATGTTATCCCACTCATGTATGCCTTTGTTGTTACTGTTAATCCTCCACTTGCTATATATATTCTGCACTATGTCCCTCATTCAGTCTTGCTTGACAACGGTATAAGGATCTATACCGAAACGTCGCTTTTTACAGTATTAAAGAAGTTGTTATCCATAAAATTGTGTCAATCTTGTCATCACCTAACATACTGTCTTTTCAATGTACTATTTCACCGGTATATTTAACTGCGCTAAATTGAATTGAACGTCTCAGTTGGTCGTAAAAATGGCAAATTGCATGATCACTGTTATCCCTAAAACTGAAAATATGCATTCTCTGTCTACTGCGTTTCCTTCTCAAATTAACATTTACTGTGAATATTGTAATAACCGCAACCTTGCCTGTTGTAGCCTATCTATAATTGTACGCTTTATTATTTCAAAGTGTGTAAAAATAAAAATAATTAAAAATACATGTCGTTAACAACCTATGATATACCAATCAGAATCCCGTACTGTCAGAGTAGTGCTCGGATGAATAAAACACAGTCGAGGTAAACATGGAGATATGCAACATTTACATACAGCATCAGGTAAACATGGAGATATGCAACATTTACATACAGAATCACGTAAACGTGGAGATATGCAACATTTACATACAGAATCAGGTAAACGTGGAGATATGCAACATTTACATACAGAATCAAGTAAACATGATGATAAGCAACATTTACATACAGAATCAGGTAAACATGGAGATATGCAATATTTACATACAGAATCAGGTAAACATGGATATATGCAACATTTACATACAGAATAAGGTAAACATGTTGATATGCAACATTTACATACAGAATCAGGTAAACATGTTGATATGCAACATTTACATACAGAATCAGGTAAACATGTTGATATGCAACATTTACATACAGAATCAGGTAGACTTGCACTTAGTGTTTGTTTGTTTGTTTGGTTTTTTTTGTTTGTTGTTTAGCGCCGCACTGTTTCCAGCTATATGGCGGCGGTCTATAAATAATCGAGTCAGGACCAGACAATACAGTGACTGACATCATGAGCATCGATCCACGCAATTGGAATTGATGACATGCATCAACCATGTCAGCGAGCCTGACCACCCGATCGCGTTAGAAGAATCTGAAGAACTATTCTACCCCGCATCTCTACTGGCCTGTACTTTTATGATTACATATTTTGCACTTTCGTAAATCAGTATTGACTTTTTCATTGTACCGAAAGTGTTAAATACTCAGCTCAGGGTTCAGCCATCAGTATTTACATAATATGCTGATGGACATTAGGCCAGCCATATTGGTTGATGTGTTTCTCAGTTCCAGCAAGAGAGCATGAAAAATATAACAAAATAAATATGTTTTTCACTAATTGGGTAACATATTTTATGAAATATACATTTAGAACACTTGGTTATAGTCGTGAATATAAGTTCTGACGTAGATGAAGTCGCTTTGCTTCGGCATCAAATTTTTGATAAATATAGCTGAAGAAGATCAAGCTGACTTGGTTTTTTTATGAGTGTCCCATGGTTAGAGTACTTTTTTGTATCACATCGTGGCATATATTTCCCCAGCGGCGAGAACAATTGAGTAAAACCTTTATTATTTCATGTCGGAATGAAAATTCAGGGCGGGTGAGTAGATGGGAAATAGAAAAGAATACGGACAGCCTTAGGAAGGAAAACAGGTAAGTATGTCTAATGTGTATAATTGGCAAATAGAGGCCTAGTAAGTAATGTGACATCGTTCTTGTCATGTTCAGGAACAATTAGCCACCAGTGTTGTAGGTTAAGATTTAGTCTTTGAATAATAGCTTTTAACATTTGTAATCCACCTGGAGTACTTAATGATAATATAATACACACTTAATCATATATTTAAGATATATGATCTATAATTGATTACATGACATTTTCAATAATGTTAGATAAAGATCGATTGCTTCTACTTCGCGTGTCATCGGAACCCGGAAACACTTGGGGACCATCTCATAAATTTCAGTAGTTCTTATTTAATGTAGTTTAAGTTAAGCAATGCGTTTTTGTTTGAACTTATCAACATATTAGAATGTGTGCCAACACGCAAACACGTAGTAAAAAGTAATTCAGGTCTGTAATTTAAACTACAGCAAAGTACGGTTATAACGAACTCAAAGGGACTACTTATTTTAGTTCGGTATAACCGTAGTTCGTTATAAGCATATACAGTAAAACTACAGCAAATAGTCGGGGCCAAAAAAGTAAGTTCGTTATATCCGTCAGTTCGTTATAAGCGTGTTCGTTATAACCGTAGTTTACTGTACTTGAATGATTATGACACAACCTCCGGGGACAGCTAAAGAGACATGAATAATGACACCAGTCAAAACTAAGGGATCAATACACGGCTAGGAGTTCACTCATTAGCATTATACGATAACAATAATGACAGATTCATAACCGATCAATCAGGGTCAGTAACACCATGAACACCTGTGTCAACATTAATAACGTTGCCAGAGAGACAACGCCAGTGAGTGTGTAGCTGAACGGTTTGTCTCATGTCCTATTGTGACGTCACTAGACAACCGCTGTACAACCACCAAACTCAGGGAAAGACTGAATACAGACATGGTTGCATGGGGGTTGGTTGGTTGGTTGGTTGGTTGTTTAACGCCGCACTCAGCAATACTCCAGCTATATGACGGCGTCTATAAAATAATCTACTCTGGACCAGGCAATCCAGTGATTGACATCATGAGCATCGATCCACGCCATTGGGATCGATAACATGTATCGGCCAAGTCAGCGAGCCTGACCACCCGATCCCGTTAGTCGCCTTTTACGACAAGCATCGTCACCTTTTACGGCAAGTATGGGTTGCTGAAGATCTATTCTACCCCGGAATCTTCACGGGTCTTGCATGGGTGAGGGGTATGAGGGAGCGGTACCAAGATGGCAACACCCAGTACAAGAATGGGTGAGCAAGTTTTACACCACTGTTACCAGCCTCCCTGCAATGCCACGCCGGGGATACCAAAATGGTGTTTCACACATTGCACCCATGTTGAGCACAGCACCCGGGCATTCGACGTCATTTCCGAACACTTTAATCTCTTGGCTATTATTGTGCAGAGTTGCGTCCCTTGGGTAAGCCAGAAACGTGTGATCGTGGGTTCGAATCCCGGTTCATCCGGATTATGTTTCTTTATTTGTAAGCACCATACTCATGCCCGGGGGTTTCACCAAAGTGGTGAACGTCTAAGACCTGCAACTCTTTAGGCTTTCACCCGCAGCAACCTGACACACTGATATAATTGGCGTTGGGGGCTAGGGTGGCCCAGTCGTCTAAGGCGCCGCGATTCGCTGTGCAGAGTTGCGTCCCTTGGACACGCCAGGTACCTATGATTGTGGGTTCGAATCCCGGTTCGCCCCGATTATGTTTCTAGGTTTGTCAGCACCATACCCGTGCTCGTGGGTTTTCACCGAAGTGGTAAACATCTGAGACCTGCATCACTTCGGGCTTTCCCCCCACATTAAGCTGTTAAAAGCGGCGTTAAACCAAACTCACCCACTCACTCACTCAAAGCGGTGTTAAACTCACTCACTCACTCTCTCGATGATTATTTGATTAGACTAACTCTTACATAGGGTAGATCATTGTGTAATGGGACGTCAGTGGCACCTGAGAGTGAGTACGTAACAGTCAGTGTGTATAAAACATTTTAACATTTGCGTGCCAATGACAATGTGACTATAAATTTATGCTTTTGTAATAATTTCACAGTTCTCTTTCCAATATAGACTGCTTATTTATGTAAATGACAATTGCAAGAAGTGTTGATTAACTTGATCTATTTAACCATCACTCCAATCTCATTAAAATCAGATCTTAGTTCTCGCTACCGCTTTGTTTAGCGGTAGCGAGAACTAAGATCTGATTTTGATGAGATTGCCATCACTCATTCCTGCAACCGTTTGTAAAACGTAATCTGTGGGTTATATAGTGTAAAATAGATTGGTTCAATGACGACTGGGGAAAGAAATGAATTGACCCCTGGGGGAGACTCTCTACAAGGGTGTGGCAGTGTAGGGAGTTGTGTCACACACCGGGGGAGACTCTCTACCAGGGTGTGGCAGTGTAGAGAGCTGTGTCACTCACCGGCCGAGACTCTCTACCAAGGTGCGGCAGTGTAGGGAGCTGTGTCACACACCGAAGGAGACTCTCTACCAGGGTGTGGCAGTGTAGGGAGCTGTGTCACACACCGTGGGAGACTCTCTACCAGGGAGCGGCAGTGTAGGGAGCTGTGTCACACACCGGCCGAGACTCTCTACCAGGGTGTGGCAGTGTAGGGAGTTGTGTCACACACCGGGGGAGACTCTCTACCAGGGTGCGGCAGTGTAGGGAGTTGTGTCACACACCGGGGCAGACTCTCTACCAGGGTGTGGCAGTGTAGGGAGTTGTGTCACACACCGGGGCAGACTCTCTACCAGGGTGTGGCAGTGTAGGGAGCTGTGTCACACACCGTGGGAGACTCTCTACCAGGGAGCGGCAGTGTAGGGAGTTGTGTCACACACCGGCCGAGACTCTCTACCAGGGTGTGGCAGTGTAGGGAGTTGTGTCACACACCGGGGGAGACTCTCTACCAGGGAGCGGCAGTGTAGGGAGCTGTGTCACACACCGGGGGAGACTCTCTACTAGAGTGTGGCAGTGTAGGGAGTTGTGTCACACACCGGGGCAGACTCTCTACCAGGGTGTGGCAGTGTAGGGAGTTGTGTCACACACCGGGGTAGACTCAAAGCGGTGTTAAACTCACTCACTCACTAGTGTGTATAAAACATTTTAACATTTGCGTGCCAATGACAATGTGACTATAAATTTATGCTTTTGTAATAATTTCACAGTTCTCTTTCCAATATAGACTGCTTATTTATGTAAATGACAATTGCAAGAAGTGTTGATTAACTTGATCTATTTAACCATCACTCCAATCTCATTAAAATCAGATCTTAGTTCTCGCTACCGCTTTGTTTAGCGGTAGCGAGAACTAAGATCTGATTTTAATGAGATTGCCATCACTCATTCCTGCAACCGTTTGTAAAATGTAATCTGTGGGTTATATAGTGTAAAATAGATTGGTTCAATGACGACTGGGGAAAGAAATGAATTGACCCCTGGGGGAGACTCTCTACAAGGGTGTGGCAGTGTAGGGAGTTGTGTCACACACCGGGGGAGACTCTCTACCAGGGAGCGGCAGTGTAGGGAGCTGTGTCACACACCGGCCGAGACTCTCTACCAGGGTGTGGCAGTGTAGGGAGTTGTGTCACACACCGGGGGAGACTCTCTACCAGGGTGTGGCAGTGTAGGGAGCTGTGTCACACACCGGGGGAGACTCTCTACTAGAGTGTGGCAGTGTAGGGAGTTGTGTCACACACCGGGGCAGACTCTCTACCAGGGTGTGGCAGTGTAGGGAGTTGTGTCACACACCGGGGCAGACTCTCTACCAGGGTGTGGCAGTGTAGGGAGCTGTGTCACACACCGTGGGAGACTCTCTACCAGGGAGCGGCAGTGTAGGGAGTTGTGTCACACACCGGCCGAGACTCTCTACCAGGGTGTGGCAGTGTAGGGAGTTGTGTCACACACCGGGGGAGACTCTCTACCAGGGTGCGGCAGTGTAGGGAGCTGTGTCACACACCGGGGGAGACTCTCTACTAGAGTATGGCAGTGTAGGGAGTTGTGTCACACACCGGGGCAGACTCTCTACCAGGGTGTGGCAGTGTAGGGAGTTGTGTCACACACCGGGGTAGACTCTCTACCAGGGAGCGGCAGTGTAGGGAGCTGTGTCACACACCGGGGGAGACTCTCTACCAGGGTGCGGCAGTGTAGGGAGCTGTGTCACACACCGGGGGAGACTCTCTACCAGGGTGTGGCAGTGTAGGGAGCTGTGTCACACACCGGGGGAGACTCTCTACCAGGGTGCGGCAGTGTAGGGAGCTGTGTCACACAACGGGGGAGACTCTCTACCAGGGAGCGGCAGTGTAGGGAGCTGTGTCACACACCGGGGTAGACTCTCTACCAGGGAGCGGCAGTGTAGGGAGCTGTGTCACACACCGGGGGAGACTCTCTACCAGGGTGCTGCAGTGTAGGGAGCTGTGTCACACACCGGGGGAGACTCTCTACCAGGGAGCGGCAGTGTAGGGAGCTGTGTCACACACCGGGGGAGACTCTCTACCAGGGTGCTGCAGTGTAGGGAGCTGTGTCACACACCGGGGGAGACTCTCTACCAGGGAGCGGCAGTGTAGGGAGTTGTGTCACACACCGGGGGAGACTCTCTACCAGGGTGTGGCAGTGTAGGGAGCTGTGTCACAAAACGGGGGAGACTCTCTACCAGGGTGCGGCAGTGTAGGGAGCTGTGTCACACACCGGGGGAGACTCTCTACCAGGGTGCGGCAGTGTAGGGAGCTGTGTCACACACCGGGGGAGACTCTCTACCAGGGTGCTGCAGTGTAGGGAGCTGTGTCACACACCGGGGGAGACTCTCTACCAGGGTGCGGCAGTGTAGGGAGCTGTGTCACACAACGGGGGAGACTCTCTACCAGGGAGCGGCAGTGTAGGGAGCTGTGTCACACACCGGGGTAGACTCTCTACCAGGGTGCTGCAGTGTAGGGAGCTGTGTCACACACCGGGGGAGACTCTCTACCAGGGTGTGGCAGTGTAGGGAGCTGTGTCACAAAACGGGGGAGACTCTCTACCAGGGTGCGGCAGTGTAGGGAGCTGTGTCACACACCGGGGGAGACTCTCCACCAGGGTGTGGCAGTGTAGAGAGCTGTGTCACACACCGGGGGAGACTCTCTACCAGGGAGCGGCAGTGTATGGGGCGGTAACACACACTGTCAGTGAAACGATGTGATGAAAGTAAATGAAGCGGAAATAAAATATTGCTGTGAACATGTTCCGTTCCGTGTGTGTGTGTGTGTGTGTGTGTGTGTGTGTGTGTGTGTGTGTGTGTGTGTCTGTGTGTGTGTGTGTGTCTGTGTGTGTATGTGTCTGTGTCTGTGTCTGTGTGTGTGTGTCTGTGTGTGTCTGTGTGTGTCTGTGTCTGCTTCTACTAATCCGGACAGATGACGATTTATAGTGCTAGCACACTGAGATACCATGCCGCAGTTTAACATGAATATCCCACTCAGACACAGGATACTGACTCCGAGCCGACCAGTCCTTGTTTTAGCCCCTTAATGCCGAGCGCCAGACAGAGCAACAACAAGTACCATCTTTTAACGTCTTTTGGTATGACAGGGCCGGGGATCGAACCCCCTCCGGGCGGACGCTCTACCACTAGACCACGGAGGCGGTCTCAAGTGGCTGGTATAGGACGACACAGTTCCATGTATCAAGACACAGGCATGTCATGTATATATTAAATTATATATTCAAACACTCCTCATGATCTCGGTAAAGAAACAGCTGAATATTTAAAAAAAACAACAACCGTTCCCAAAATCCGAGAACCTTTATTATTACCTCGGAATACATTATCGATAGTATTAGGTGTATTCTGAACAATATTAATTTGAATTGTGATGCTGCTCATTATGAGCAAGATTAAGGCACAGAATTTGGGATAAAAATGGCCCCAGGTTATGTGACATTTGCACTTGGATATTTGGGGGGGGGAATTTTTCTCACAGATTGATGAATAATTCGGCATTGAATTTGGACAGGGATTTCAAAACAAATGGAAAATATTTTTAGATGATTGTTTTGTTCTGTGGAAACTAAGTGAAGATAGAGTGACATTGTTAGATAGATATTCTACAGAAGCTCCATCCACGTATACGTTTTACTTTAGAGAAGAACAATAAACAGACTTTCCTTCCTAGGCGTATTGGTTTTAATATCAAACAATATATATACAATGTATAACAATACAATGTATATTACAAACCAACCGATCACAAACAATATCTCAGTGACACTTTCTCTCACCCCGTCATACAAAAAACAGTGTCCCTTACTCATTCGCAAGTAGAATCTGCGCGATAGTATCTTATTCAGATCGTGCACAATAAAGTCTCAATAAATTGATGGATTTACAATTAGAAAGAAACTACCCCAGAAAAATATTAGAAGACGCAATAAACAAGGCTAAATCACCAAACCGTTGTGATCATCTAAAAACCTAACGTTATAAGTGATGAGAGTGTTCTCCCTTTTGTAACAACCTTTAATCCTCAAAACCCGGAAATATTTGGAAATGTTCGGGAGACATTATTTCTTTAAGTAAGTTTGACGAATTTGAACAAACAAATGTCTCTAAACACGTAACAGAAGCCGTAATCTTTAACAAAGTCTTACCAGGGCTTCTCTCTCACAAAGAAAACAAGAAGAATTTATAACAGGCCAAATTGTGGTCCTTGCCCTCGTGTATATACATACCGCAAAACTGAACCGCAAAAGAAACGTCACCATGGATAGATATATGAGAAACCTTATTTGTCCAAACACTGTAAACAAACTTTCAGACATATCAAAGAGATGAACCTCGGCAAAACTGATCATCAAGGTGGAAATGAAAGTGTCGAATGTTCTTACAGTGAAACACAACACTAGGCTCTGAGAAAATGGCATCACAAGTCAGTATCTCGTGTGTCCGCCATGTGCATTGAAGACTGTCGTGCAACGTCGATACATGGAATGGATGAGGTGGTTGATGAAGGCCATAGGCACTTGAGCCCACACTCTGAGGAACGCCTGATACAGTTCAGCTGCAGTTGTCGGCCTTGGACGGACGTCATTCAGACATCTTTGAAACTCGTCCCACAGATGCTCAATTGGATTTAAATCTGGACTGAAGGCACGCCACTGCATGGTTCTAATGCCATTTTGCTGGATGAAATCTCTTGTTGCTCTCGCAGTATGGGCACGGGCGTTTTCATGCTGAAACTTGTGGTTGCGGCGACGTGCCAAATGAGGTATGGCGTGTTGTCTCAAGACTTGATCAATGTACCGAGCTGCTGTGACACCATTGCCTCTCCCTGGACCGATGTTCTGGAAGACCACAGGGCCGACACTCTGTGCAAGACCAATCACACCATGATGCTCTGACCACCGCACCAGTCTCTCTCAACAACACAAGCACCCGAATCACGTTTCCCACGGCGTCGCCAGACTCTCTCTCTCTCAATCGTTGATGCACGGTGTACGCAATAATGTGTCTGTCGAGCAGTTTCCGCAGTAGTAACAAAGCGATCTTGAAGATGGTGTCGCACAATCTGACGATCCTGACGTCGGGTGGTGACCCTTGGTCTTCCATTACGTGGTCGGTCATCTGTAGTTTTGGTAGTCTGGTACCGTTGCTGGAGCCTGTATAGGGTCCTGACGTGGACTTGAAATGCATTGGCTGCTTTCCGGGCGGTTTGTCCAGCATGCAATCGTCCAAGGGCTTGGTGTCGCTGATTTCTTGTCAATCTTGGCACGTGGTAGCAATTCAATAACGATTGAATGTTATCCGATCTGGGTGTATTTTTTATAGGGCAAGATATGGGGGAACGCATGTGCATTTCAATTTGCACGGAACTCACGTGCATCGTGTTACCATGGCCGTTGCCGTGATGCGTTAGGGCGATCGGTTTTATTGTCATTAGCTTTGCTTTTTATCATCAAATTTCATTTTTCCGGACAAGGTTATGTTAAATTTTAGAAACTTTGACAAAAATTACCCAGATATTTAAATGACAACTTTTCATGCAATGTTACTTGGGGTGACGTTTCTTTTGCGGTTCAGTATATATATATCCGTGTAGAGTATTTTCTTTAGTACTCGTCATATCAGATAAACTGATCATCCTCCTTTGCCAAATAAACTATCATCATATCATTTAGGGGCAGTCAAGCGCAAAATACGAGTTCAAACGGGGACATATTTTTTAAATTGGTAGTAAAAAACAAATTTGTTCAGGTCGTTGAACACATCAATACAGTTTAAAATTGACATTAAATTGAAGCTATTCCTATTTGAGTAATTGTCCCTTTCACCTAATATTGATATTTATTATAACTGTGCTGTAAATATAATAACAGTTTTATTCCAACTTTTTTTGTATTAAATCAGCAGACTACTATACTAACTATTGTGCCCTCAAATTCATGTATTAAACCCGTCGAATGATTTCACGTTCATATAAACAAGATTTAAACCATGAATACCCATACCACCTGACGTATAAATAAGTGGTCTACGTGGTTGCACAACGAAGCGGTGCTTGTATCACATGGCGATCGCAGTACGAGTGATGGATAATATGATGATGGAATATGTTTGCTGTAAATGAAAATGTTTTTTAAACTCGTTAAGTTTGGGTTACGAATTGCAGCACAATCTCTGCAAGATAGAGAGTCTGATGTTTCAGATGACAACATGACAGCTTGCTACATATATTCCTGGTCACAGCCTGATACGCAGTGATAATTCTTATTTCGATTGCCCAAAAATATTGCACTTTATAATAACCTATCAGAATGCTATCTGCACGAATTGGGGAACATGACAACAAGTAGTACCAATAAACAACAAAAAAGTAAAATTTATTATTTAACTAAACATTTGCCAATGATACAAGCCAAATACATAAACAAATATCATACCCTAAATACATCAAAATATGAAAAGTTATTATAGGATATTAGGATATTATTTTCCTTTTAATATTGCACTGCATAAGACATGCGTTTTCCAACACCGTAAATGTTGTAATTAAACAGGAAGTGCTTGCCAGGTACAACCAGGTGATCAAACACTGTGCAATATTTTAGAACTGTCATTCTGGATCGATATTTATATGCAAAAAGATAAAGAATTATAGGAATTTGTAGAATTCACCATATATGATCATGAATAATCCTGAAAAGGTTTAAGGCAAAAACACTCTCTTATTAAAAAACTACCTTTAACTGTTCGAAGTAACATGTTTTATTGTTTAATTGCCATGTCTCTATCTTAAGTAGATTTATAATATTGTGAGTATGTAAAGTACTATAGAAATCCGTTTCTTTGTGACAGATGAAATTTTCAAAATTTTGAATCCGTCTCAAAATAGAATTAAAACATTATTGTACCCATTTTTATTTGTTTTTGTAAGGAAATGGTGTCGATAGGATGAGAAATTTCAATGAGGGGAATATTAAAATGTTTGAAAGCGTTTACGTGTTAAAAACCCACTCAGTGACAATATCAGGCTCGGTCGGAAGAACAAAGACCTCTATTCTAGAATCTCTTTTTATTCCACATTGCGGGTGGGCGGTTAAAAACATACACTGGCAAAGGTTCCTTTAACCAAAGGGTAAACAGGTTAGATGTCTCTTATTGCCTGGAGCGTAGGATGCCTAAAATCTGACACGTAGAAATCCACGAAATATTGTGATAATTCCGTAGTAGAAAAACGCTGATGAGGACACATAACATGTTCAGCTTCCTTTGAAATTAAGTGCACGTGCACGTCTGAACAAGAAAAACGCCCTCCAATATGTCTTTAAAATGATTTAATTCTTGAACAAATCTATCAATTCAAAAAAAGGAAGACATATTGCATGCATACAGGCACGGAACACCTAACATGGTTAGTTTTAAAAAGTGTCAAAACACTTTAAATATTCATAAGAACTGTCTGCTAAAAGATGAGTCTGTTTACGGTTCTAGTTTTACCACGATCACGTGTTCCTGAATCACTTTCCAATAGTGATGAGTACGAAACAAACGCCAGGAAACGTAAAGACAGCATGATGAACTCATCCCGAGCAAAATCTAACGCTAGGGCTGGTATTTTTCAAACGTTGAAATTACATTATAAGTACTTAGATCAATATCAAATAAAAAAGTAAGCGCCGTTAGGTAAAATACCCGAGCGTATACAGGATAAATCTGGTGTACTTAAGCGTTAAAAAGATGGAGAAATAGCCACAGGGTTACACTTTCTGTCCCCCCACCCCTCTCTCTCTCTCTCTCTCTCTCTCTCTCTCTCTCTCTCTCTCTCTCTCTCTCTCTCTCTCTCTCTCTCTCTCGTTATCTTATCGTGAAATAGTCTTTGCCGTAATTTCATTTTGATATTTTGATCGATAACTTCGATATCTAACTGTTTGCAATATGCAGAGACAAAACAAATGTGTGCATTGGTCCCCCTTTGAAACACTCTGTGTTACTACGTGAATGATACACATTATGATACATACCCTACTATTTCCAAGTTTTGCACTCTTTCTTTGAATTCCGGGATTATTACTATTACTGAATAAGTATAACATTGTCTGTTTTCCATAGTTCATGTACAGTAGCTAACAGGATCGTGCAGTGTTTTATTATAAGGGTAACGCTATTTTTCAGGGCATTATCATTTGCAGAAGCCCTAGGTCTTCCATTAACTGCCCGACGAAGGAGGGCAGTTGAAAAGACCGAGGGCTTCGGCAAATGATAATGCCCTGAAAATAGCGTTACCGTTATTATAGCTAAAATGGATGGAATTTGTTATCAAATAAAAAGAAACAACAATGTCGATTTTGAAACATTTACTGCAATCAACACGAATGTCACTGACCCACTTTTACAAATATGGAAACGTCATAGAACAAACCAGATGACGTCACTATTGAACGTTACGTCACCTATCCCTATCCTATGACATCACCTAACAACGGGCGTGATAATGGCCCGTCGTCAAGTAATATGAGGTCATTATCAAGTTACAGTGGCCCGCTCATTTCTGATAACATGCGGGCGTTTTTATGATAATTCTATCCATTTTAGCTATAATGTACGATATCGGGATTCAGGTTGACTTGAGCGTTCATGGTGTTTTGTGAGTACTCCTAGCCTTGCATCGTACCTACGTCTCTACTGCTTAATGGGGTGTAACATAAATAGCCACGTGACCTTAGCCAAAACAAACCAAGCTCATGATGACATAGAAATGACGTCCAATCATGCCTACTAACTGTTCTCTATGCCTAATGAGGCACAACGGTACAAGACACGTGATCAGTCAAGGAATACAACATAAACGTGGCTGAACAAGCTGACTATAGCTGTTCGTAGGCTTCAGACACTCGTCACGATGAAGCTCTTCTTGCCCATCCTCTTGTTGGTATCAGCGGTCAGTTGTGAAGTTACTAACGATCCGTTCAGCGCCGTTGTCTGCAAAAAACCATTTGAAGTTATATCACGAGACAACAATAACCTTGCTCTCTACATCAGATGTCGATTCTACATCCCTCGATTCGAAAGCTGTCCAAGAGATCAGATCTTCAGCATGCACAAAAAGTTTTGCGTGTATCCAGAGAGGCTGGTAAACTCATGTAACCGTGAGTATTTATTGTATTTGCATCGTATCTTTACTGTAGTGCTTCCCCTAAAACCCACCAGTAAATGTACCTAATAAAGTCTATATATTTAATTATATATCATAGATACAAATATGAAATTTTGGAGCTCGATAGTCGCATGTTGTCGTTGTACAAAGGCATTGAAAACTGTTCATTGTCATGTCACATAAGACCACAACGTTGCGGCAGCAATCACGGCTCTGCATCTCCACGGCATTGATTGGATAAGTGTACGATTTCTGTCCTGCAGAATTCTGCGCCCTTCTGCCTGTAAAACGTTGGACAGTTGTCGGAGTGTCAGCGGTGTGTTCTGACGTTGACGTACACGTCGACCGAGTTCATCCCAGATGTGTTCAATTGGGTTGAGATGTGCAGATCTCGACGGCCAAGGAAAGTCGTTGATGTTGGTATTATGGAGGTAGTCTACCGTGACACGGGCTGTTTGCGGTGGAGCGTTGTCCTGTTGAAACAACTCGCTCTGGTGGTCAATGATTGGAAGAAGGTGGGGTTGAAGAATTTGATTCATGTAGCGATTTGCTGATTTTATTGTTTGTTTGTTGATTTCCGTAAAGCATTCGATTCGATTAACCGAAATCTCCTGTGGTATTCATTAATGAAAAATGGAATACATGGTCGTTTATTGGTGGTTTTGAAGGATCTATACTCTAAGATTCAGTGTGCTGTCAGGACATCAAATAACTCTCTTTTAGATTATTTCGAATCACTGAGTGGTGTAAGACAGGGCTGCGTGTTGAGTCCTTTTCTGTTCACGATGTTTATCCATGAATTACAGTCAATGATAGAAAGTAGTGATATGCGAGGGATTTTTATTGGAGAGGAGTTTATGGACATATTACTTTTACTATATGCAGATGATTTGTGTATTTTTGATGACACAGTAATAGGTCTGCAAAGAAAAATTGATATTTTATCCAATTTTTGTAAAAAGTGGGGACTTGAAATTAACATGTCTAAAACCGAAATTTTGGTTTTCAGAAGAGGTGGTACTTTAAGGTATGATGAACGATGGTTTTTGAATGATAAACGTATAAATGTTAGTACTTACTATAGTTATCTGGGTGTTCTGTTTTCAAATAGATTGTCTTGGACTAAATGCATTGATACTCTCAAGATAAAAGCCAATAAGGCTTTGTTTGCCATTAAACAATTGCAATTTCACTTTGTAAATATGCCAGTTAATATTTTATTTAAATTGTTTGATATTAAGATAAAGCCCATTCTTCTTTATGGTGCCGAGATCTGGGGCTTCAAAGGTAGTCAAATTGTCGAAACTTTTCATACTAAGTTTTGTAAATTTGTTTTAGGAGTTGGTAAATATGTATCAAGTACGGCAATATTAGCTGAAAGTGGAAGAAATGGTTTGCATGTGGATTATCATATGAAGTGTGTTAAATACTGGTGTAAACTGATTAGAATGAATGATGAAAGATATCCCCGACAGTGTTATTTGTTAATGAAGAAGCTGGATGAATGTGGTAGAATTACTTGGGCAACTCATGTTAAATATTTACTCGACATATATGGATTTGGTAATGTGTGGTACGAACAGAATATTGGTGATGTTAAGTGTTTCTTGCAGCTGTTTAGACAACGTTTGTTGGATTGCAACAAACAGAGTATACAGATGAAAATTTATGAGTCTCGTAAATTAAGGTATTATTCACACGTCAAGATATTATTGGATATGGAATATTATGTTACAGCTTTCAGAAATAGAGACCATAGACGTATGATGTGCCTGTTGCGATTAAGTGAATTGCCTATACGGAGTAATCTGGGCAGAAGAGAGGATATTGATTCTTCACAACGCTTTTGTCGGCTATGTAACAATGGTTGTATTGAGGACGAAGTCCATTTTGTGTTTGTCTGCCCGTTTTACGCAACATTAAGACAAAAGTTTATCCCTGTAAGATTCTATAGCAATCCATGTATTAAGACTTTTAGTAATCTCTTAAATAGCAAAAATGACTGTATACTCAGAAATGTAGCTAAGTATGTGAAGGAAGCCCTATTATTACGTACCAAGTCGTAATATTCTACCCTTAAGATTGTTTGCAATGTAAAGTGTCTCAATTGTATATTACTATATATAACTGAAATGTACATGGGCCTATGGCCGCCCATACATGAATAAACACACTGAACTCATTTGCTGTCAAATTTCCCTGAACCACAACCAAGTCAGATTCCGTGGTCTAGGATATGGCCCCCCGACACCATGACACTACCGCCACAAAAACTGTCGAATTCACGTACACAGTGTGGGGCAAAACGCTCATTTCGACGACTATAAACACGTTGTCTTCCATCCCGCCTGTGAACAAGAAATCGTGATTCATCGCTAACCACACTCGTCTCCAGTTTCTCAAATTCCAAGGCTGTAAGGTATAGCACCAACGCAAGCGTCGCTGTCGATGGATCTGTTGCAAAACAGGGACGATAACTGGTCTTCTGGGTCGGATTCCAGCCTCGCGAAGATGGTTCCCGACAGTCTTGTCCGATATCCTCCTCAAACCAGGGATGCGTCCTGCAGTCTCCCTAGCTGTGTGGCATTGCGATGACATAGGTGGAACGGTCGAAAGTAGCGATCGCGGACGGTGTGCAGTGGAACTGAAGTGTGTGTTTCGGTCTCAAAGGCGGCAAATGGTGCTGTGGTGGACTTTGAAGTGGCGTGCAACAGAGGACAGCGATTCCCCTCTTTGGATACGTCCTATGGCGATGTTCCGATCGGCAGCGCTGAGTCTCGGCATCTTCGAACTTGAAAAATGTTGACAATTAAATGACATAATTTATCCTCCATGACATTTTGGGACAAGTGTTAAAACAATGCCGTTTAAGACATTGCAAATTGACAATGGCTGCAAGAACAATCACTGGTGCGTCCCACATGTCAAGTGGTGGTTCTTAAACCTCTCTCAGTCACTATTTTCAGCACTCTCTCAACCATTTACTCTGATTTTCAGCCGTTTCAGCCACTGAAAAATGTCTCGCAGAGTGTATGTCAACAAACAACATATAGCGTTCATGCCAGGTATATAGACCCTCTCTTATTCACTATTTTCAGCACATCTCTCAACCATTCACTCTGAGTTTCAGCCGTTTCAGCCATTGAACAATGTCTCGCAGAGTGTATGTCAACAAACAACATATAGCGTTCATGCCAGGTGTATAGATCCTCTCTTATTCATTATTTTCAGCACTCTCTCAACCATTCACTCTTATTTTTAGCCGTTTCAGCCACTGAACAATGTCTCGCAGAGTGTATGTCAACAAACAATATATAGCGTTCATGCCAGGTATATAGACCCTCTCTTAATCACTATTTTCAGCACTCTCTCAACCATTCACTCTTATTTTCAGCCGTGTTTGTCTACACACAAGAGGCAGCGTATCAATTACAAGTATATAGCGGCCTATGATCGTAGATCACTGATTATGTTTTCAGATTTCACTAAAGTGGCATCGTATCAGAGCTGCACCTCTTCTGACTATTCTCACGCATTAAGCTGTTATCACTGACATACAATTCAAAGAGACATTAAATCAAACTCACTCACTCTTCTTTCAGCCAAGCCATGGTCCAGCATGTAGATGTAAGACTGACCGCTACGCCCCAGTGATCAATAGTGTCGGTCAACATTCAACATGAAGCTGACCTACTTACAATCTAAGGAAATCCAATCTTGGTATCTTCAGCTACTTTCGTGCGACGCATGTGTGTAAATAATAAAGTTGTTCGTCCTACGTTTTCCTAGTTGATATTCAATGCGTATAACCTTACAGACGAGATATTAAGTGCATTAATTAGGACTACGCCAATTCCACAAATCAGCAAAATCTGAAGCTGATGGAGACTTAGGATGACATCGCAGTCGTCGATATTGCCAGAAGCCAATCATCAAAGATTCACTCTGGTTATGTTTCTCATCACAATATCCGTACTTCTGGGTTTCACCAAGCTGGTAAGCATTTCCGAGATAGCATTCAGGTCCAACGTTGGCAATGGTTTACAATTTCTTTCGTTCAGAAATGTTATTCAAGGGACGCTGATCCCCACTGACACCTCTTTTCACCCCTGAACAATACATGACCAGCGTTCAATGACGTTATCCAGGCAGACGCTTCAAAGTCCAACGAAGACATCGAAGAGTCCGCCACTTGGTACTGAAGTAATGTTGCGAATTAACTTACTTTTTCACCAATGAACATTTTAATCAAACTTGATCTGATGATAATTTTGCATCACAAAACTCGTATGGACCGACGATTTCTGTCTATAATGTCCCCGGACTTGTCCTGAAATAAGGTTTCTTCTTTGAGAGGCATTTACAAGTTGGAGTACTAAGTAAGGATAATATTCTTTATTTGACCTGCATCGAAACGTCGCTCCTGGTTGTAATAAAGAAGGAGTTCATCTATATATCTTATCCTTACGTAGAACAAGGTAGTCTGTGTGGCTAGTCTTTTGAAAGGCAGAAAATTACATCAGTTTTAAGCAGAACCATAACTCAACTATGTCTAACTTTCCTGAATCCCAACTGAATTTTTAACTTCCCCCTCAGCTTATTATTATTTTGGCATTTTCTCCACGACTCATAATGATGTAACTTTTAGGAAGCGACTGATCCTAATATTTACTCCGTGGACAAATATTGAAACTGGAACTGACCCCATTTTGTTGTGTCCTCTGACTTCGTCGTTAAGGTTTACAACCCGTGAAGATCCTGGTTCGAATAGGTCTTGATCAACCCTTGCTTTGCTGTAAAAGGCGACTGTGCGACTACATGAATCGGGTGGTCAGGCTCGCTGACTTGGTTGATGCATCCCAGCGTATCCAAACTGTGTAGATCGATGCTCATGATGGCAACACTGGATTGTGTTGTCCAGAATGGATTATTTCAGACCGCCGTCATATAGCTGAAATATTGCTGAATGCGGCGTTTAACAAACAAACAACCAAACAAACATTAGTGGTGACAGAGACGGTCACCTCGATCATATATGGTACGTGAGAACCAACTGTAATTATATCGAATGTTCAGACATGTATGGTTCAGAGTGATGAGGTGGACTTATTCTATATCGTCATCAACACGTTCAAGTCCTATTTTGTGTCACTCGGTTCCACAAACAGACACAGCGCAAGACAGAAGAGTATGGGTGACTGAGTGAGATGATGTACGGGTCAGAGAGAAACGACATGGGGTTTAACGTCGCGTTCAAGGCTATTGCACTTATATAGTGACGTGAATGTGCTTATGTATGTCTGTTGATAATGGTGATGAGGTGAGGTGCAACGGAATTAACGTCGCGTTCATGATTATTATGTGCGTGCGTGCGTGCATGTGCGTGTAGCTGTACTAGTCCGAGCCAATGCCGATTATATAGTGCTAGCCAACTGAGATACCATGCCGCAGTTGAACATGGATACTCTGACTCCGAGCCGACTGTCATCGTTTTAGCCCATTAATGCCGTGGGCCAGTTAGGTTAACAACAAGTCTGATCTTGTAACGTCTTATGGTATGACGCGGCCGAGGATCGAACCCCGACCTTCCGCTCTCCGGGCAGACGCTTTACCACTAGACCACGGAGGCGGCCTGTAATGGTAAATAGTCATACCAGTTTTATAGTGCCAGCCCACTGAGATGTCATTACTCATTTTAGAATTTATTACTTGCCCGTGAAGAGATCACCCGTTTAATAAACATACAGCTTTATTACACATTGTGTAATACCAAAACGCGTGCTTATGTACTCTCGGAACACGTTTCACGAACAAATATTGAAAGCTCTCAACATCGCTTGGCTTATTCAACGACATTGCGTGTGGAGTTGATAGATCACTGAGAGGAGCTTATGCACACTCGATGACCCCAGCAACCTTGTTGCTAGGCTGACGTCACATGGCATTGTTTCGCCGATGGATCTTGCAACAAAACTCCACAAATTACGTCATCGGGTATTGTGACGTTATTGAAAACTTTGAGGTGCAAGGCCCGTTCCACAAGACGATCGTATTGTAGCGCAACGACAGTCGTTGTTCTAAGTTAAAGTATGTGAGATGCGAAAGTCTTAGTCCTACGATAATTTTGTGAATTCTAATGGTAGACCCGTTGTATGGTATGAAATTCATACGTTTCAACTATTGACGTGTTTGAAGTATTATTCTGTTAAGCTCAATTGGACTACGTCGTGGATCATGTAGGTGTCAGCCTATTCATACTCAACAGTATAATTCAAAAAACGTTATAAATTGCAAGTAATAAATAAAATACTAAACTCGCTCCCGTGTAAAACCAATTTTATGAAACTCGTGAATAGATACCACAACTATTCACTCGTTTCATAAAATTGGTATTACACGGGAGCTCGTTTAGTATTCTATATGTAGTTTATGTCTTATAACGATAAGGATAAGGTGAGTTTTATACCCTCATACTACGAACTGTCCTTCTAACTGCCAAAACCAGCCTTATAATCTTTAAAAAGTGCTGCTCATCTATACTTTATTGTAATTGTTTAAGGTTTTATCTAATACCCTTAGTTCATAGTTTGTTTTGTTGCATGCATAATACTCTTTCGTAATTCCGCATGGAACTTGCTTTTCAGAATGTAAGTGTATAATTTTATGAATCAAATATTAAGGTGAGATTTTAACAAAATATCTGTCTGTCTGGATACGCCTAGGTTATCTTATGGTTGCCCTCGAAGGGAATCCCGGTCCCGAACAATCTATGCTGGTCATATCTGTTGACTCGTTGCTACCAACATCAACCACTGGATTGTCTCATCAATACTGATCAATTGTTTATTGAGAAAAATAACAATGTGTTTTCGATAACAAACAAGCGTGTAGTGTATCATTTACAAGAGCATTTATCCATGACATATACAGTAAACTACGGTTATAACGATCTCAAAGGGACTACTAACTTTAGTTCGTTATAACCGTAATTCGTTATAAGTAATATAAAGCACAACTACAACAAATAGTCGAGACTAAAACGTTAGTTCGTTATATTCGTCAGTACGTTATTAGCTTGTTCGCTATAACCGTAGTTGGGCGGTCGGGTAGCCTAGTGGTTAAAGCGTTTGCTCGTCACGCCGAAGACCCGGGTTCGATTCCCGACATGGGTATATTGTGTGAAGCTCATTTCTGGTGTCCCCTGCCGTGATATTGCTGGAATAGTGCTAAAAGCGGCGTAAAACCATACTCACTCACTCACTCACTTATAACCGTAGTGAACTGTACTTATTTCATGTAAAGACGAAAACTAGATAACCAAAAAACGGCACTTTATCTACTGCAGCATATGAACCGTTCTTTATACAAACAAAAGAACAACATGGATTCCGTAGATCGTGTTGATGTTGTAAACAACCTCTTCATGGATACACTTCAGAAGGACGTTTTGTATATGCATCTTCACACGTTCACGGTTTCCAAAACAATATGTTACCTATGTTTGCGTTTACTTACTTCAACTGAATTCTGAAACATGAATTTATCTGGATTATATTTTCTTAGCCAATGACATCATCATCTCTCGAGTGCTCTCGCTGTTGATATTGTTAGGATATAAACGCCCCAACTATTGAAAATGGCCACTCGTTAGCACAATAACAGTTAAATGACTCTATTGCAACTCTAGCACCAATGAGAACAAATTATAAATAACAACAACGATAATGAAAATGTTTTTACCATATTTTGTGACCTATGCAATTCTTCCAAACACAGTCAGAATCTGAACATGAGTAAATTCCAGTTCATTGGGTACGCATAAAGCTGATCTGTTCGTATCGCATCTTCAACATATACTTTCTCATGTCTATTGTAACTTGTTAAACGTGTGGGGCATATATTGAACACATACACAACAGAAACACGGTTAAAACCTGCATGTATATTCTTATACATGTATGTGTAAATGTCGTTTAAAGACAATGTAACACGAGTACTGGTTCATTTGATAAATCTTGAAATAAATATATATTAAAGACTAATATGAATACCAAATAACAATTATCGTTACGTTGATTTCAGATAACAGTGGAAAAGACCCCGGGTATAAAGGATATATCTGGACTACTTAAGCGTTAAAAAGATAACTGAATAGCCACAAGGTCTACAACTTCTGATGTCTATATACTAGGTCTAATGAGTCATCAAAAAAAGTAATAGGGATTATTTCAAGATACTTTTCCACTGACACATAAGGTTGATACCTACCCCCTGAGTACCATCAACTCATCAAAGACCCCAATCAGTCCTAATCCTTTTGTTTATACTACTGGCTTTACCAAAGTTGTTAACCTTACCTCACCCCTTTTGTGTAACTGCATCCTAATCTACTCAGGTAGACTCCTACCTGTATACATGCTTGTCGACCATTCTCTGTACATCACTTGCTTGATAACGTGTTAGAACCTACACCGAAACGTCGATTCATATATCTTACAACTTCTAAATGCCTCTTAAAGAAGTTGAAAGATTTGTCTTATTGGCATTTGAGTTTGGTGGATTGAAGGATAGACATTTGAAATAATTGTTGATTTTTTAAAACGGATCTTATTTTCATGGTCTCCATACAACATTACCCCTTTGCTTGGCAGAGTCTCGTCCTCATTTGACATGCGAGAATCCTATGATTGCGTTCGTATACCTGATTCGCACTGGTCATGTTTTCCAAGTTTGGCAGCACAATACCCGTGCTCTTGGATTTCACTGAAGTTGTAAATGTTAGGGAATCAGGATGTTCAGGCTGGGTCGCTCCAAAGGTTGTCAAGACAGAATTTCGGACTTGCTTCAATTAATTAGGAATCACATTGCTTACTTCGCCAAGAGTTCACATTTTGGTACTTGAAGAAACGTTGATCTTCGCTTTTCAGTGAAAAATCCCTTGAAGTTAATTTGATACAAACTCGTTAAAACCACTAGATACATGTCAAGAAAGTATTCATCTTTATTGTTTGATATATGTTATAAGTTCTTTGTCCATGACAAGCAAATGATAAACAGTCATACCTTAATTTTTATTGTTTCGTAGTAAGTATCCCTGCTCTCCATTTTTTGTAACTTCCAACCAAACGATTACTAAAAAAATGAAAAAATTGGTTTGTTTTTAACTCCCTATTTCACGTTTTTAAAATAAACAGTGACACATGAATAGAAAATAAAAGTATTGCCTAAAATAATGTTAATGAACAATCTACATGTACACACAACGCCTTGCTCTCTGTCAAAAGGTAATAAAATATGGTATGTATATTATTGTAGACTTTAGCATTAAAGAAGATAATATTTGTTTTAGTACATGAACAAAAAGAAAAAAAAAGACATTTAGAGATTTCCAACTGTACCTTCTTCCCTAATACCTAATGAGGCGGAACGAGATTAACTACGTGACCTGTTAAGGCCAATACCATAAAAGGAAAAGACCTGGCTAATGCTGACATAGAAAAATGTTATTTAGAGGCGTCCAATAATGCTTAATGAGGCACACCCTTAAAAGTCACGTGATCAGTCAAGGAATACAAAATCACCTTGTCTGACCAAGTTAACTATAGCTGTTCGTAGGCTTCAGACAATCATCACGATGAAGTTCGTCTTGTCCATCCTCTTGTTGGTATCAGCGGTCAGTTGTGAAGTTACCAACGATCCGTTGAGCGCCGTTGTCTGCAAAACACCATTTGAAGTTATATCACGAGAAATCAATAACCTTGCTCTCTACATCAGATGTCGATTCTACATCCCTCGAATGGAAAGATGCCCAAGAGATCAGATCTTCAGTATGCGCAAAAAGTTCTGCGTGTATCCAGGGAGACTGGTATACCCATGTAACCGTGAGTATTCATTGTATAAGCATCGTGTCTTTACTGTAGTGCTTCCCCTAAAACCCACCAGGAGGAGGTGAGGTGAAATGGGGTTTAACGTCGAAGCTCTTCATCCTCAGTGTCACGATTTGTGTAACAAAACTCGGGAGGATAACAAGCAACGCTTATTGGATATTGTCATGAAAAATATCAGTTTGAAAAACCGTATCCTGCATTGTTTCCTAACGAAACATGATGTTATGTATTGAATCCACAATCCAAAATTGATTATGGCAATAGTTACTTATAATATCGCTATAATTCCTTCTCCTGCTTCTAATTATCTTAGGATATGAGTCAGTCTTTGCACCCAACACTGTGGCATTGCCCCTCATTGGTTTAGCACTATGCTGATGTAACATCCTGAGTCGTAAGGAATACTTGTATTTGCCCTGAGTCTCTAATACCGCCCGTGTTGTAGTGTCTCATGCGTCTGCCCGGTGAGCGGATGGTCGGTAGTTTGGTCGCCAGGTAGCGTCATCAGAAAACAAACCGTTAGATATGGTACTTGCTGTTATCCTGCCTTGCGCTCGGCTTTCGGAGGATAACGATAGGACTGGTCTGATAGGAGTCAGTACGCTAAATGGGGTGTCTATGTTAACACTGTGGCATTGTACCTTATTGATTAAGAAACATACACATATCATGTGCAGAGTCGTAGTAATTACTACATAGTAATTCCTGTTTGTTATCTTCAAAATGTTGAAGTCTTAAAAACCCTTCTGTTGCTCATAGCAAGGGTGTGTAATATACATCAGGAAAATATCCAAGCAACGCTAACTGTAAATGTATTTCCATGTGAATATCCTATATCTATATCCTGACGAAAATATTTGTTTTTGTTTAGCTACAAAATCGGAAATCGATTATGAAATGACCTATTTTGTAAATGTTCCACGGCAATACGTAGTTATACTGCCCTTTTAACTGTTCCCTAAATCCCATCCGGAGGATTCTTCCATGTTCTTATACCTACATTGTATCCGTTATCAGTGGTGTGTTAGACATTTCACACGATGCATGGAATTCGAAGTTCATAATATATGAAAGAAGAAGAGGTTTATAATTTTCGACAAAATGAAAGTATGCACCAATGTTTGATGGTGGCTAACACTAACGAGGGAGAAATGGTTAGTCTATGGTGATGTTTTTGATACGGGTATATCAATTGTGTTTTGGACCTTACGTCAGCAGTGTTTCAGCCTTGTTTCGTTTTGATAGCGTTTGAAAAAAACTTGTTTGTGGTCAAATTTAATTTTCAAGTGTGTAATTTCTTTTGTCCGGCTATTTAGATGGAGCAGGTGGGTGAGAAAGAGAATTACCTCTAACCTTCTACAGCAACGAAATGATTGTTCACTGTCATATCATATATTCGGCTCCTCCTTACAGGGAAGAGAAATTTTGTCTCCAACAAAAGTGCCACGCCCCCTCCCCACAAATATTTAATAGCTTATCAGTTGCAGTCGCCTTGCTCGTTACTTGTCTAAGTTTTTCTTGTAAAAGGAATACCAGCAGCAAACTACCTAACTGTGATGAGGAGGGGCACAGATGGACCATTTATCTAAGGTTCCGCAATTTTGGTGTTCTGGGTTACGCCCCGAAGGTGCGCAAGAATCTTTTGATCGTTTTGTAATCACAGTTTGCACTGATCATGTTTCTGGGTTTCACCAAAGTGGTAAATGTCTAAGATATATGTCAACTTGAGCGACGTCCATGACAAGCCTGATACATGTATGACTGAAATCAAATTCAATGCGACGTTCACTCACTCACTCATTCACTCTTGTTTTCAGCCCCCAAAAGGATCAACTGATGATAGGCGGACCACTACGCCCCAGTAACTTATGTCCAGTAGAGAATATGTCAATATACAATTTGAAGCTGGCCGACCCAATATCTAGGAAATCCATTGTTATCTTCAGCTGCTGACGTGCGACTCGTGTGTAAATAAACTGTTGTTTGTCCTTCTTTTTTCTTGTTGATGTTCATTTTTGTTGTTAGTGACTTTGCAGAGTTACCATTGATTCCTTAATTGCATGCTGCTATACAGCACCCGGGCTGCGTCCATCTTCACAAAGCCACCTTAACTTAAGTTGATTTTAATCAAGCGATTGAGGTTGACTTGAGCCAGGGCCACAGACGTCTATGTCACTTCCCAACGTGCTCCAGAAACCCAATGGGCACAGAGAATTCCATATATACGTCATGTGGTACCGCCAGCCTGTGAGAATCGTTCGATAACTTCCTGAAAATGCAATGTTCGGCTGTAATTGATATGAATGTACGCAGACAAAGGAGTTGCATTCCGAATAAATAAAAGCAACAAAATCTTTTCCATATTCATAAGAGTTCTCTGCCCAAATCAGAATCGATTGTACGATACCTGTCATATATGAACATGAATCACTATCAACTAGTGACGATACTAGGTGTCCGCTAAAAGGTGCACGTTTCCTACCCTACCGGTGGAACCAGTCATAAACACATGCAAAGGCAAATAAATTGTCAAGATTTGTCAGCACCATAATCTAGCTCGTGAGTTTCAACGAAGTGGTAAACTTGTAATGTTAAGACGTGCGTCACTTAGTGCATTCCTTCTGCATCAACATGACGAAGTGTAATAAAGTAGCTGATTGGGTGCGGCTGGCGCAAACCAAACCCATTCATTTACTCAGCAGAGGTTGTTTTGTGCAAGTCGGATGGAATGTGCTATAATGAGCAGATGTCCATGACTGTACTGAGCAATAGACTTGGTACTCCGTGACATGTCGGTCGTGTGAACTCGTTTACGAAAATGAAACGTTATTGTCCAGACGGAAACTATGCATGCACTAGGAATATATATTACTCAAAGTTTGCTAAGGATCACGTTTTGATGCTAAACAAAATATTGAAATACAACGGTAACCCGTACAGGACCTCAATGTCATGATGAACGGACGGAGGCATGCACGAGGTGCTTGAAAACCTGTGTTTGGATGTATGGTGACAGAATCATTGCATATCAATATTAGAGAGCACAACATGTGATACTGGTTATTTCGACAACTAAATGCATTTATGCCCGCTCAACGTCAAAGACAGCTTGACAGCAGATGCATAGGCATGCTTTAAACTAGGTCAACACAAGGTCATGTTGCAAACGTGTTTGGTGTCAGCCAAAGTGTGATAGCAGGGCTAAGGAATGATACTTTACGTTTGAATCAACTACCAAGCGTAGTGAAGGTAGTCGACAGCCTTCCAGCACATGGAAGGCCTGCATTCGCATCCACTAACCCGACATCACAGGCAGGCACGTTGGGGAGGGCTGACGATCACGTCAATTGGACAGAGCAGGACTGGGCTCCAGTACCCTGCACTGATGAATCGAGATACTGTTCACACTTCACAGATCGTCGTGCCCCAGTGTGGTGCAGGCAAACACTTCAGAGTTCCAACGTTGCCGAACATGAGTTCTAGGGAGGAGGCTAAATCATGATCTGGGGTGGAATCGGTAGGCCTGAAAGAACGGATATCCATGTCATACAGCGGGGCACTATGACAGCTTTATCTAAAAAAATGTCCCAGACATATTTTGAAAAAAAAAAAATTATGTTTCAGACATTTGAAAACAATTATTGCCTGCCATAACAGTGACATTGTTGCAAGGTATTTTGCTTCTTAGAAAAATAAATCTGCTTTTGTAGCTGTAGCTGAACAATATCTAATCTTGATACATATTCAAGCCCCTCCAGAATATCAAATGTCCGGTACCTAAGACGACCATTGTTTGTTACGTTACCTGTGTTTTCGTAATAAACTCTGGTGAGATTTTACTTTTTCCAAGTAAGACCTCATCCCGAGCATTGGGTTTTACTTTTTGCTGGTAAGACCTGACGAGTGGAGAAGCAAGTGTATGGACTTGGGCTTTCCAACGTAAATTTTCCTAAAATCAAAGAAAACGGAAATCGAACCCACAGACTCCTAATCAGCAGGCAGGCTCTCTGATCACCACAGAACTGGTTAAATATGTATGCATGTGTGTGTGTGTGTGTGTGTGTGTGTGTGTTAGAGAGAGAGAGAGAGAGAGTGTGTGTGTGTGTTAGAGAGAGAGAGAGAGAGTGTGTGTGTGTGTGTGTGTGTGTGTTAGAGAGAGAGAGAGAGAGAGAGAGTGTGTGTGTGGGGGGGGGGGGGGGGGGGGGGGGGAAGGGGGGATCATTAAAAGGTACAGGTGAATTAGTGAATTGTTCCTAGACAGATATATTTTACGAGCATTTCTGTAGACTTTCGTAACACACGTATCTTTGTACATAATATCAAAGAAATATTAATATATGTTGTTTCGACGGTTCATAAGTGAGATAAAACATTCCTCCTCATTTCTGGTAGACACTCTTAGCTCTAATGGCTTGGTCAGTACTTCCCTTGGGTATTACTAGATCAACCAAAACCTCGGAGTCAGCGCGTCTTCAGCGCAAGTCATGTTGATCTTTCGTGTATATGGTATTTGAGATCATTGGGTGTCATTGGGTGAGTGAGTGATAGATGAGTGGGTAGGTAGGTGGGTTGTTGTTGGGTTGTTGGTTGTTATTGGGTGAATAGGTTATAGGTGGATGGATGGTAGGTGGGTTGGTTGTTGGTTGTTACTGAGTGTGTGTGAGTGGTAGGTGGTTTGGTTGTTATTGGGTGGATTAGTTGGAGGTGGATGGATGGTATGTTGGTTGGTTGTTGGTGTTATTTGGTTAGCCTGTGAGTAGTAGATGGGTTCTTTCGCCTTGGCGAAAGTATGACACACAGGGTAGAGTAAGTGAGTTGGGTTAACGCCGCTTAAAAAGTTTTCCAGTATATCACGGAATGTCAGCTTAATGTGGGAGGAAAGCCCGAAGTGATGATGGCGTACCCAAGGGAAGAAAGTCCGCCCAGCGAATCGCGGCGCCTTTGACGACTGAAACACCCGTGCCCCCCACACAGGTAGAAAGGACAAACACGTAGATGAATTTTAATGTCATATTAACATCTCTTTAAGCGTATCACATTTATATTACTACTGTATTCCACCCGTGAAGAACCGGGTTAGAATAGGTCTTCAGCAACTCATGCTTGCCGTAAAAGGCGACTATGCTTGTCGTAAGATGCGACCAACCGAATCGGGTGGTCAGGCTCGCTGACTTGGTTGATGCATGTCATCGTATCCCAATTGCGTGGATTGATGCTCATGATGTCAATCACTGGATTTTCTGGTCCAGACTCGATTATTTACAGACCGCCGTCATAGAGCTGGAATATTGCTGAGTGCGGCGTTAAACAACAAACAATCAATCAGACAATACTACTGTATTCATGTTTTCCAGCTGCTTGTTTTCGTGTTGTTTCTTTGCTTGTGTTACATATGTTCTGTGGCTGCAATGTATAGCAGGTTCTCAGGATCACCGCAACAAGGACGCAAATGAGACACGACGGTCACACAATACCAGTGTACAAGCTGTACAGTAATAAGTAATGCAATCACTGAGTTGAATGTGTTTTGTCGCTTTCAGTGACGCATTAGTGACACAATATTTCAAGTGAACAATTTATTTGCCTTTGCATGTGTTTATAACTGGTTCCACCGGTAGGGTAGGAAACGTGCACCATTTAGCGGACACCTAGTATCGTCACTAGTTGACAGTGGTTCATACACACATGTCCATTATATCACAGGTATCGTACAATCGATTCTGATTTGGGCAGAGAATTCTTATTAATATGGAAAAGATTTTGTTGCTTTTATTTATTCGGAATGCAACTCCTTTGTCTGCGTACATTCATATCAATTACAGCCCAACATTGCATTTAAAGATAGTCATCGAACGATTCTCACAGGCTGGAAGTACCACATGACGTATATATGGAATTCTCTTCCTGCACACGGGTATTCGTGTTGTAACCAGTCACGACTAACGTGCAAGAATCTTGTGACGCTGCAAAAAGCAGGTTAATGTAAGCCTCATCCTGGGATTAAGCTCTTTAGTGTCGCCTTGTTAAGATAACAAACAAAAGGAACTAAATGTTACAGCTTATATGAAATGTTTACTGTCATTCAAACAACACCGACAAAAGTGTAGAGTCAGGAACAACAGGGACATGGCGTGGTCCACGTGTGGTTCCGGTACTGTCAATATGCTGGCTCTCTTCCGATCCAGGAATCCGGGCCAGGAGGTATTGGTACAGAGGGCGCTGAAGAACACAACGTACAGACACGCGAGTGAGTGAGGTTTGACACAGCCTTCCAAGATAGAGGGCACTACTTTTAGGTTTCACATTATATTCAAATGTCCTGCCAGCTTCTAGCATTGGACACGAATCATTGATAACATAATGTACAGACTGATACATACATATATCTTTGCAAATCTATTTTCATGAAATAGGAACAGACTGGGAGTGAAATAAGTAACATTGATGATGTTTCGAAAACAACAAATATGGTTGACAGATCCACTTGTAACTTTTAAAGTTTTCGTTCAAGGCATGGCAACATTTCAGGGACGAACTAGAACAGGCTTAATTCTACTCTTCTCGAACCCTTTTTGGGAACAAAAGTATTGTGTTCAGTAACTTTTATTTAAGAATCCACTTGCAACATGTAACCATATTGTTCATCATACAGTAACATCACGGAAGGAAAAGAAAAGGATTCATTCTACTGTTCTTAAACCCTTTGTGGGATCAAAAAGCTATTGTGTCACTTTATTTACGTCAGTATGCAACTGCTCATTATTCAAACGTTCACCCAATCGCGTCCTTAGCCAGCTCCTGTAGTTGTTTTAGCCAACAGGAACTCAGAAATTATCTTGGCCATGTCGCGACACATGCGAGCCTTGTTGCGGTCAAAGAGACGTTTTGTAACATGAAAACGTACATGTACTTATTAAAATCTACTTACGTTTGCACGGCTTGATAAGACTATCTGGGAATATACATCGCTTGTGTTTCAAGCTAAGAACCTGGTACTTGGGACACTGTTCCATGTGAGGCACATAGAAGCGACATTGTAAATAAACCCCAGGGTCGTCGATGTCGCGCGCGATGATTTCAAAAGGTTTGGTACAGTTCACTAAGGGTCCGCCCAGTCCGTCAGCGGCGGAGACAGCGCCGATGGTCGCCATGATGAAAGCACACACGTGCAACACACACATGTCGGGTTAACATGAAAACATGTACAAGCTGGATGTGCATCACACACACACACACACACACACACACACACACCTTTGGCGACATATGTCTTATCAGCGGCTTTACGCACTATTACATTATGTTTCCAGGTTAATGGCATTTAACGCGACGTTAAATCCCTTCTTACCCCACCTTATGTTTTTTATGAAGATAATATAGACCCGCGGGGCTTCAACAATCATGGCGACACACATTGTTCTTATTGAAGCTTACCATGAAATAGTTAAGTTTATATATTGTACCTACATGTTTCGGTATAACTTAGAGTACTTTATAAATTTTACCTACACATTTCGGTATAACTTAGAGTACTTTATATATTGTTCCTAAATGTTTCGGTACAGTGAGAGAGTGAGTTTGTTTTAGCAATATTCCAGCAATATCACGGCAGGGGGCCACAGAAAGGGTGTTTCGGTATAACTTAGAGGACTTTATAAATTGTACCTACCTGTTTGCTATGAAATAGAGTAGTCTATCTACACGTATCCGCAAAGTCGTATTCGTTTCTCAGTGACATATTGGGAGATATGACAGGGTACAGATAATATCATTGCAAAGGAGAACTGTTTCCATATCATTGCAATTATGTTTGAGTAATTGTGGCACTAGTGAAACAGTGTGGTGATTATGTTTATCTGTTATAACGGCAGATTATCTGGCTGCACGATGTCGATCCAAACATGTCAATCATTTCAAGAATTTCTTGAGATTCATTTTCAGTGAAATCCAAGCACAATCGTACTCTCTGAAAATGTTGTCCATTGTCTGGTTAGGCTCCCCATTCAACGTCCTTCATGAAAACGGTGATAAATGTGGGATTGAGTAAATTGTGGTTTATATTTAATCGACAGCCTTCGAGTATACTGGGACTATACATGTCCTCAGCTCGGATAAACAGTTTGTTGTTTAACGCCGCACTCAGCAATATTCCAAATCAAATGTTTTCTGAAGTTTACATGTAGATTACATTTCCAGATTTGATGCTCAAATTATGTCTGATGCAATTCCCGTGTTGTTTCAGGTGACACTTGACTCGCCTTCGCATGTGTTTGTGACGGGTGTTTCCGTTGGTGAAGGATACTCCCTCCTTTCCGCGAACACCTGGTATCATTACTCATGGATAGCGATTCATAAACACATGCTGATGATATTATCGGAATTTTAAAATGGATGTAAAATGAAACGCATATGCATTATGATTATGGAACGGGTTTTGCCGTTTATATTTAATCATTATCTTGGAGTATAAGTTTTTGTGTGAGAGAAAAGCCAGCAGTGATGCAATTGTGAAGATATTCCAAGCTTGGCAAAATCCACTACCCAAGGATCAACATCGAAAGTCACTGGAATTGGAATCCCCCAATCTCCGTATTTGACTGCTATTACTACATAGCAAAACGAATATTGCCTGCATTGTATTCCAAGCTCTGGTAGGGTCTGTAGCGAAAGGAATAACTTAGACTTTCTTTAGAAAAAGGTATGATACAGCCTTTGAGAGATTTATCTTTACAGAAGAGTGAGTGAGTATGGTTTTACGCCGATTTTAGCAATATTCCAGCAATATCACGGCGGGGGACATTAGAAATGGGCTTCACACATTGTACCCATGTCGGGAATCGAACCCGGGTCTTCGACGTGACGAGCGGACGCTTTAACCACTAGGCTCCCCGACCGCCCCTTTTACAGAAGAACGTTCGGCCGTATATGGTGTACATAAGATATCACATATGCAAATCTCTATTGTTAGAATGTCATTTTTAACCTATATACAGATTCAGATATAAATATATTATTAACAAATCTAATAATATTTTTTAATCTTTTGACAATTGAAACAATACTTGGACCTAGAAATCTCTAAGTAAATGAATTCAGTGTACAACCAACAAACTACCATCAAATGGTATACAATCAACAATTCTATTTCAAAATTAACAAGGTTTACAAATCAATGCAACTTATTGCACAGCGATTAAAAAGACAGTACACAAAAGAGTGGCAGTACAATATTCATTGGCAGTATAAATGTGAGAGCAATTGAAATGACAATGACTAGAATAATAATCACCTCGCTGCAACAGTGGCCTAGGCTGAACACCAGTGTGAAAAGTTATCTTCACACGAAAGCTGTTCTTGATGTAATGTGAGATGAAATGTGAGATGAGACAGGCACGCTCCGGCTCCACTTTTATAGTCTAAATTTTCCTCACTCCTCACTCCTCACTTGACATCCATCCACGCTCTTCCGAGAATTTTACAGATACGTCGAACATCTAAATATAATAACTTCCCCACGACTGCTTATATCAAATAGTACTTCATTCCTGACAACTAATTATTATCCAACTACAATGCAATGAATCTCACATGAATCTCAACAGAAACGATGTAATGCATTTACAATCATTGTTTAACTGTAATTACACTGCCATATAACACAAGAAACAGTCAAGGCAATGTACATAAATATTAGGAACAATATTGAAAGGCATTTATTTGTTTGACATTCTGTGACCTGAGAAGACGTGAGGTGTTTTTGGCAATCTATAGCGACAAACTGCCACCTAGATCCCACTGTGAAACACACATTTGCGGCATTTACAGTGTTCCTTATAACCTCAGGTTAGGGTCTAAGGGTCTTCGAGGTTCTCACACGGTTTGGTGTTGGATGACTCAGTTTCCTTAAGCATTATATGACTTATCAGCGGCTTTACGCTCTACTACTTAAAATATTCACATTAGTTTTTAAAAGATATTATAGACCCCTGGGGCATCGATTATCATTGAGCCACACATTGTCCTAATTAACACAAACCAAGCAACTAAGTAGTTCATATATTGTACCAATACGTACATGATTTGTTGTTTGTTGTTTAACGCCGGACTCAGCAATATGACGGCGGTCTGTGTATAATCGACTCTGGACAAATCTATCGAGATTGATACCTTGAGCATCGATCCACGCAATTTGGACACGATGACATGCATCAACCGATCCCGTTAGTCGCCTCTTACGACAAGCATAGTCATCTATGTCGGCAAGCATGGGATGCTGAAGACCTATTTTATCCCGGATGTGCACGGGTAACATGTACATGAAATATTTCGCTTCAACTAAGATGGTTGTGAGTAACAATAGTCTTTGAAAACACATGCTCCTGTCCCTATACAGAATCACGTTTGGACTTGAGTCTCGTCGAATAATATTCAGGATGGTGTGGGTTGGGGATTGGAATTGCTACATAATTGCAAACATACATACTAACATACGCGCGAGAGCGCACGCACACACACACACACACACACACACACACACACACACACACACACACACATATATATATATATATATATATATATATATATATATATATATATATATATATATGATACTAATGATTATCTGGCTCCACAATTCACGATGTCAAACAGGTCAACCATTCCACCAAGGACTCTTGGGGTCCAAGCAACAAAACAAATTGTATTATCATAAGATTCTCTACATAAAGCGTAGCCAATTGTACGATTCTGAAAATCCCCATCAGGGTCATCCGTTACAAACACGTCACGAAGGCAAGTCAGTTGTTCACCAGAAAAAGACTGTAGTGACCTTGATCAAACAACTTTTGAGCAAGAGGTTGCTTTGCTTGTTTGTTGTGTCTCTTAGACCTATTCGTAGCCGGATCTTCATGGGTTTGAGCAAGAATGGTATGACACTCTTTGAATTTTTTGCAGAAATAGCATGCCTGGTTATACCTGACAAGATGGGAAATGAAGACAACATAGGCTGGAATCAAATGTTGGAAACAAAATCTTACTTTCTGAATATGTAATGCATTTTCTTTAGACTCTTCATTTACTACACATCACTACAGGGATATCATCGTGTAGTACTCCCAAGCTTCCACAGGTTATGTATCTAAACGAATATTTTAGGCTTTCTTCTGAATGCTTGGTCTAAATGAAACAGGCATGCCACAGTCATGCTCACATGCCACGCAATCAAAGGGACACTATCTCTTTTACGGAAGAATGTTGACCATAAATAAAATTTCCAATCTACATATCCCTCGGTTTAAAAAAAACATCAAGTACTCGACAAGCTACTATCATTGGAAAGCCATTTATTACTCATTAACTCATTAACAAATTCATACACACCTGTAAACTTAAGGCCTGTGTGTGTTACCATATGTTTCGATTATATATAATAAAATATGGAAGAATTTTGTTTGCAATGTTATGTACCTAGAAGACGCTTATTGTTTTGGACAATCGATGGTGACACACTGTCACCTAGCCTTAACTTTTTAAGCCCTTTTTGAAACTCTTATCAGAAGGTTTACGCGCTATTACTTTGGTTCTCAAATTTGTCTGAACGATAAGATATACCCACAGGGCCTATGCACCAGCAATTATTTAGACACTAATTGTACATATTTTAAGCCAACCATGAAATAGATGTTTACCTTGGCTTTTATATGTGCTTGAAATATATTTCATATACACTCAACTATTTATTTACAGAGATATTTGATCGTAACTCGGTGGATCGAAGGCTGACATTTCTCACAAAGAGGTCTTTGAAACACATAAGACTTGCGACACTGAAATTGGGAACTGCTGTGTGTTGATAAGAAGGGCGGATGGGGGTTGGGGGAGTGGGGAGAAGAATGGTGGGCTTTGTAAATATTGCCTCGGTATATTTGGGTAATAGTTGTGCTGATCTAAGGGAAGCTTTGCGAAACTATGGGCTTTATTATCTATCAGCGGGCCAATGCTGAATACATGGCTACATCATGTTAAACTCAATATGTCCCACAACTGTTGTATTATGGACTAGTTTGTTTAGAGGTAGCTCCCATCTAACCAAAATATTGTTCATGACTGTCAACATATGCAGTATTCGTGTATGTTACCTGCATGTAGTTCGATACTTGGATCAATATATATGAAACGTATTGATATGTGTGTACTTATATCTCAAGCTTAGTTCACAGGGTGTTACATGTTTTCTATCAATATGATACATTTTGCTGTGATTTGGTCGGATCAGAATAATATGACTGGACAGAAAGTATACATTTTGATATTTTGGACAAATTGTCATCAGGGCATGTCCCGTGTGACCAAGCCTTCATCATGCTATTTATCCTACAACAGCATACCACGTCAACACTTCGACTAGACTGGCCCAGATGCCTATAAACGATGCCTGTATCTGTTTTGGCAGACTTGATTATCATCTATTGATTGACAGATTCGGTTCACTTGTTTTGTTATATGTCAGTGTAATGTATAAATGTTGGGATTGGATTACATTGTTTCTGTTGAGATTCAGTAGAAGTTCATAGCATTGTGTTTTGACAGTAATTAATTGTCAGGAATGTAGTACTATCTTATGTAAGCAGTGGTATAGCAGTTACTATATATAGATCCTTATGGAGTCAAGTGTAATCTGGGATCTTCTGAAACAGCTAGACTAGTCCAGCACTGTATGGAACCTTCTGGAAGATATTTCATTGTAAGTGGTATTTTGTCACTTTCTTAGGAATCATCATCAAGCTCTGGGGTTTTGTGAGAGGGTTTATGTGGTTTTACTGCTGCGCCTCTTCATTTTGTGAATGTGAAGTCAGATTTGTCGGTGTTGGTTGAGGTTGGGGTTGTAGAAACACTACCTGTTAAAGGTGTAGATTTGCTTAGTGGGAATGAATTCAAGTCTTTGAATGGCATTTAGAGGTGATACATCTTAGGAAGAGAATGTATAGATGTCAGCGTCTGTATTAAGAGGAACACAACGTTTCGGAGTATATGCTTACTCTTTCATCAGATAAAAAATCCATAAAACATAAATTCTTTTCTTTATTGTTCACTCACTCGCACATGCCAGTCACTACTGTCAACAGCAGAACATCGCAACCTTGCTCCGGTCTGTCTCCCATGAGGGTGTTGGGTTTTATGCCGCACTACATCACATGTTTGACCATGTCCTTTATATAATCAAGTCTGGGCAAGACAAAACATTCATAGATATTATGAGCATTGATCCATGCTGGCGGTATGATGACACAATGTCAACCAATTCTCAGATTTATTAGTCGCCTCTTACGACCAGCATTGGTTGGTGGGGACCCGTTGGTGTCTCCCATAGGTGTTTTGAGATGATACAAATATTCCTTCGCAAGTTGGCATCGCACTTTGACATGGGAGAAGTCCAGCGACTACATACATAAGGGAAGGAGTAAAAAGATATGCTTCTGTATTTATTAAGACCATATACAGAATGCACAACTGTGATCTATACACATGTTCCGTGGTCAAACACATTGTACGTATTACACATGATTTATGTACAGGCATGTTGATGATGACATATAAACTTCTGCAGCCCGACGAAGCTCAGGACAACGATGTAGGGGCTGCATCTAGGCACCTGTTGAGAGAAAGCAATTTAATTGACTGTTTTAAATGACAATGGGAAGATAAACAATTTTGTTTGTTTGTTGTGTAAAGCCGCACTTTTCACAAAATATTACATTGTGGATGGTCCTTACAGCATTGTTTAAAAAACACCGAATCAACAATGACACCTGCAGCTTTAGGGATAGTTACTTCACAGAGGTCTAGAATCGCCAATGGTAGAGCAACAAATGACGTCAAGTACAATACACTCATCAAATAAATGAAAGTGACAAAACCCTTTCCATAAGAAATCTCTGATAAAAACACTGTCGATTGTACGATTCCGACATTAACATGAGAGTGTGTTTATGAATAACTATGGAACAGTGATGACACCAGGTGTTCGCAAAAGGTAAGCGTATCCTGTCCCACCAGTGCCACCATCACAAACACATGCAAAGGCAAGTCAATTGTTCAATTAAAAACACGGAAATTTGAAATAAACATAGAAGTTTCATCGCTAGGTATACTTACTGCACATAGAAACAAGCTCGACCGTGGTAAGACAACGCTGCTCAAGGATGCTGAAACACTGTCCTGCTGGGCATGTTCCTGAGTCTGAAAATGGGAATGAGTTCTGATAATGTATATTCCCACGTTTCATTTAATTAAACACTCAATATTATTTTGATTCAAAGTAAAACATATTCAGGGTAAGCATTTACTAATGAACAAGAAGTTAAGGACCACCCAAGTCGTTCATATTACTAACGTTAGAGACAAGTTAACGATAGTGATACGAAAATAATCGGGTGGTCCATAACGTTTTAAATAGTATGTAACTTTGACGGCAAGGAGACTCATATCTTGTTTTAAGTCATATAAGTCATTACAAAACGATAGCCAGACTATTCATAAGTTCAACAAAATACATGGGAATATATTATGAAGTTGAAATAATTATTGCTGAGAGAAAACAATTCATTTGTAAATGGGAAGATAAATTATTTTGTTTGTTGTTTAACGCCGCACTCGTCACTAGTCCTGCTTTATGACTTCGGCCTGATAATAACTGAGTACGGACTTGGTACTCCAGTGAGTGACATCATGAGCATCCACTTACGCAATTGGGATACGATGTTATGCTATCAACAAAGCTCCCGAGTCTGACCACACAATCCCTTTATTCGCCTTTTACAAACATAGCGTCCCGTGGACGCATATTATTAACTGGTATCCCCATGGGTCGGGACGATTATTGAAATATAGAAAATACACTTTTATATATTTCCCTATACTTCATCTGACACACTATCCCTATTTATATTCGCTTCTTTACTAATAAGGTCAATTATTTTTCTGATACCCGTGAAGGTCGGGCGTACATTGATGGTGGGGATGTCAGTCAGTGGATTGTCTGGTCCGGGCTCGATTTTTTATAGACAGCCTTTATATTGCTGAGTGCGACTTTAAACCGCACGCACACAAACAAACAGTATGTTTTATGAATGAAGACGAGACGGTTTAACATTTAGTGATCGAATAGAATATTCCCTTTATAAAGTTTCTTCTTTCGAAGTTTGCGCGAATATCTGGTATCATCGCCGATGGATATCTTCGGCTTTCATGAGAGATGTCATATGATTATGGAAATGTTATTGTCGGGTGTGTTATTAAGTGTACTTGTTGTGACGGCCTACTAAAATAGGAAGAGGGTTTGGTCTTTCCCTGTGCTAGTGTCCATTGTGCTGATCGTTTTTTAGTACTGCGTCAGTGGATTCTGTGGTCCGGCAGAATGATTTACATGATATAGCTTGAATATTACGACTGGGGAATTAAACAACATTGACTTGCTTATTTACGGATTAAAAACATTGACTTGCTCATTCACGACTTAACATTGAAGCAGTGAAACCAGCACACGCCTCAACAAGTGCCATACGTTCAGTGAGACCGATAATTTAATATTCTAGGAAGGACACGACAGTGCTTCTGCCGCTGCTTCAAACCATACAGCTTGGTCCTCTGAATGAAGCAGTTGAATCATTTTTACAACCCAGTAGGTCATTCATATTGTCAGTGAGTACACGTGGCTCAGTTGTCTGAGGCGCCTCAATTAGCGGAGCAGAGTTGCATTCCTTGGGCACGCAAGAAACCTTTGAATCGTGGGTTCGAATCCCGGTTACCCCGATTATGTTTCTAGGTTTGGGAGCACCATTCCCGGGCCCCTAGGTTCCACAAAACCCACTTCTGGGTTTCCTCTCACTCATTCACTCACTCACTCACTCACTCACTCACTCACTCACTCAGCACTCACAAAATTGTTTGGTTCAAACTCGATTTTTTACAGTCCACCTTCACAAATTTGGATTAATGTTGCGCGCAACGTTACACAACAAACAATTCAAGCGAAAATGTATTATCCTAGGCAGAGTCTTAAGGAAAAGAACATTCTACGACTTTCAAACAAATGATTTTCAAAATATATTCCAGGTCTTATGGCCGATTCGCTGATATATTGACCATTGATAATCCATACCTAGATGCCCACTACTGTAATTTTTGCAATGTCATGCTGTAAACAGTTACAAATGATTTGCAGTATGTATCATGTGATGTTTATAAACATCGGTTTACGATTGTGTGTGGTACACTACTTACCAATCGCAAACCGTTTCCTTCCCAAAGTGTCCAAGAAAAAGCAGACAAACTTCTGACAGTTAGTAGGGTCCCTGTCCCCCAGAACCAACGGGCGCAGAACACAACCAAGACGGCCTGATGCCACGGGAACTGACGACATCACCGCCACGAAAAGGAGGAACTTCATTTTGTAGTCACTTTGGCTGGACAGAATATTTCAAACTGGCCATAAAGATTATTTAAACCTAATTTTCTAAATCGCGGATGAGTCAATTTTCTAGTTCTCCTTGGGGCCAAAATGATTTTATCACGAAAGCGTGACAGGTCTGTCAAACAGATTCTGATCACAAGGATATCCGTCTCACGAGAAGAAAGATTTGCTATGAGCATGCGTTATTACGCAAAAAGAAAAAGGTCACAACATATGCGTCTCATATATATCCTGCATATATTTATTATTTTGCCTGCGTGTCGCCATTGTGCCATGTGTGTGTCACCAGGAATTTTACATTATTGTATTGTATGGCGTGTTTACCACATGGGACTCCCCGTGTATCGTACGTGTATCATGTCTGTCTAGAAAGTAATTCCCAGTGTCTCGCAATTGTATCTTGTCTGTCTGGACACTATTTCCTCGGGTATCCAAACGTCTCCTTGGTGATCCGTCTTGTGTCGTGTGTGCGCATTGTTTAGCTTATGTGTTGCGTGTGTGCCATCATGTATTCCCCAGATACACTCCTGCAACTTTGTAAACGCCATATACGCCCCTGCTAATGTGTAATCACCACATTTGCACTCCGTTATTGTGTATACGTATATGCACTCCTGCTATTGTTTATACCCCATTTACGCTCCTGCTATTGTGTATACCCCATAAACCCACCAGTTTGTTTTATCCCACCGAATGCACTCCACCTGCGTATTCCCCATATAAACTCCTGCATTGTGTTTTCCTCAAATACACCCTTGCCATGGTGTATTCTCGATATACACTCCTGCATTGGACATTCGCCATACACACCTCTGTATTGTGTATTCCCCATATTAAATTCTGCCATTGTGTATTCCCAATGTACACTCCTGCCTTTGTGTATACACCATATACACTCCTGCTATTGTGTATTCCCCATATAAACTTATGCAACTGTGTATTCCCTATATCCAATGCTACATTGTGTATTACCCATATTAACCCCTGTAATTGTGTATTCCCCATGTACCCTGGTGCCAAAATGTATTCACCATGTACACTCGTGCTACTGTGTATTCCATGCACACCTCTGCACTGCATTGTGTATTCCCCATATTTAATCCAGCCATTGTGTATTCCCAATGTACACTCCTGCCTTTGTGTATACACCATATACACTCCTGCTATTGTGTATTCCCAATATAAACGTATGCAACTGTGTATTCCCTATATCCAATGCTACATTGTGTATTACCCATATTAACCCCTGTAATTGTGTATTCCCCTTGTACCCTGATGCCAAAATGTATTCACCATGTACACTCGTGCTACTGTGTATTCCCCATGCACACCTCTGCACTGCATTGTGTATTCCCCATATTTAATCCTGCCATTGTGTATTCCCAATGTACACTCCTGCCTTTGTGTATACACCATATACACTCCTGCTATTGTGTATTCCCCATATAAACTTATGCAACTGTGTATTCCCTATATCCAATGCTACATTGTGTATTACCCATATTAACCCCTTTAATTGTGTATTCCCCATATTAACCCCTTTAATTGTGTATTCCCCATGTACCCCGGTGCCAAAATGTATTCTCCATGTACACCCCTGCCAACTTGTATTTCCCATGTACACTCCTGCATTGTGTATTCTCCATGTTTACCCCTGCCAACTTGTTTTTCCCATGTACACTCCTGCATTGTGTATTCTCCATGTACACTCCTGCATTGTGTATTCTCCATGTACACTCCTGCATTGTGTATTCTCCATGTACACTCCTATATTGTGTATTCTCCATGTACACTCCTGCATTGTGAATTCTCCATGTACACTCCTGCATTGTGTATTCTCCATGTACACTCCTGCATTGTGTATTCTCCATGTAAACTCCTATATTGTGTATTCTCCATGTACACTCCTGCATTGTGTATTCTCCATGTACACTCCTGCACTGTATATTCTCCATGTAAACTCCTATATTGTGTATTCTCCATGTACACTCCTGCATTGTGTATTCTCCATGTACACTCCTGCACTGTATATTCTCCATGTACACTCCTGCATTGTGTATTCTCCATGTACACTCCTATATTGTGTATTCTCCATGTACACTCCTGCATTGTGAATTCTCCATGTACACTCCTGCATTGTGTATTCTCCATGTACACTCCTGCATCGTGTATTCTCCATGTACACTCCTGCATTGTGTATTCTCCATGTACACTCCTATATTGTGTATTCTCCATGTAAACCCCTATATTGTGTATTCTCCATGTACACTCCTGCATTGTGTATTCTCCATGTACACTCCTATATTGTGTATTCTCCATGTACACTCCTATATTGTGTATTCTCCATTTATACTCCTGCATTGTGTATTATCCATGTATACTCCTGCATTGTGTATTATCCATGTATACTCCTGCATTGTGTATTCTTTCTTTTTTTCAAATTTTTTATTCAGTCATTGCACATGATACATAAGCACTAGGAGAGCAATGCAGTTTTACGAATATCGATCTTTCTCAAAAGGATATGGTACAGAGGAGGCCTAAAGCATAATCCACACCATGGTACAGAAGAGGACATAATCCACATCATGGTACAGAAGAGAGCATAATCCACATCATGGTACAGATGAAGGCATATTTATGTATAGAATTAAGGAGATGCGGTATTTATGGTACATCAAATTATGTTGCAAACATCAAGTGAATAAGTTATTTTGCAGTTTGAGGAAACAAAGCCCATTTTCTATTAAAGGCAAAGAAGTCGTTTTTTCTACGTGCAATATGATATTCAACGTCATAGATACTTCTTATTGTGTTCTTAAAAGCAACAAAGTCAACATTTTCATTCTTAATACACTGGACAAAGATAAATCTTTTAGCAGCTACAATCAAATGGTTAATTAATACATCAGAGGTACCAAAGAGGAGCTCGTTGTCAGTTATAAAGATTTTTCTATGCAAGATATGAGTCAAGTAAATACAGAAATCTGACCAAAAATTCTTAACAACATGACACTCGATATAAACATGAAACATATTTTCTTTGTGAGTATGACACATAGAGCACTCGTCGTTATCAATAAGTTTCATTCTTAATAGCTCACGTTTAGTAAATATTACTTTATGAATAAATCTAAACTGGAAATCCCTGAGTTTTGTGTCCCTTAACCCATGGCAATATACACTGAATATTTGTTTCCATGGAAAAGAGCATCCCAGCTGATTTTCCCATTTCAAACAAGATTTAGGGAGAGGGAGGGAATACCCTATCAATTTATTATAAAACACTTTTGTTCCTTTAATAGAACGTGTAAGATCATAAATCCAAGGAGATATTGTGAGATTAGAAGAGGAATGTAGATTTTTATCAATATTTTGTCTCCAACTTCTTGGAATATTAAAAAACATACGGTTATAGTCGAGAAAAGTTCCTTTAAGATCATAAAGTTGTTGTAAACGTGGGAAAGGAATCCATCCGTTTTCATCATACAAGTCTTTTATCGTAACTATACTTTTTTTAAACCAGTCATTAAAAATTAATACTGGTTCTCTAAAATAATGGTTTAACCATATGGGTTGGGAAGCAATTTCTGTTTTTTCTAACTCTTCAAAGTCATATGAATGCATAAAGTCACTCCAGGCTATAAGGGTATCTTTCCAGAACGGATTTACAATTTCCCAATTCTTGTGCAAACTGGCACCTAAAGTGTAGATATGAGCCAGCTGAAAACTAGCAAGGTCATAATTAATGTTTTTTTCACAATATCTTTTTAAACATGAAATTTTTAAAGATGATATAAATTTGGGTATATCAGTCATTTTCAATCCACCTTGACTATAATTCCTTTTCAAATAATCCCTCTTAATCTTATCTCTTTTGCCACTCCAAATAAAGTTAAAAAGAATTCTATTCAATTGATCAATAAAAGCTTTTGATGGATTTGGGAGAGCGGAAAAAATATGTACATATGTGCATTGTGTATTCTTCATGTATACTCCTGCATTGTGTATTCTCCATGTACACTCCTGCATTGTGTATTCTCCATGTATACTCCTGCATTGTGTATTCTCCATGTACACTCCTATATTGTGTATTCTCCATGTACACTCCTATATTGTGTATTCTCCATTTATACTCCTGCATTGTGTATTATCCATGTATACTCCTGCATTGTGTATTATCCATGTATACTCCTGCATTGTGTATTATCCATGTATACTCCTGCATTGTGTATTCTCCATGTACACGCCTGCATTGTGTATTATCTATGCACACGCCTGCATAGTGTATTTCCAAAGTACACTGCTGCATTGTGTATTATCCATGCACACGCCTGCATTGTGTATTCTCCATGTACACTCCTGCATTGTGTATTATCTATGCACACGCCTGCATTGTGTATTTTGGGGTTGAATCCGGGATTCGAACGTACACTCTCAAGAGTGATGCACCTAATCGCCAGTACACAAAGTCTGCGATCTATCCAACTCTACTGTCTAACCGTGGATTCCACCCAAATGAAAGTCCGACATCTGGTAGTCTTGATCTTTACTTTGTATACCCCTTTGACAAGTGTAAAGTAATGATTACCAGTCGTAAATAATGAGAACGGTCAGCTTTATCCAACAAAGACTGCTCAGATCTAACACATTTGATGGTGTTGATGATGATGATACCTTTATTACTGTTGCTGATGCTGTTAACGCATTGACGTTTGCATTATTACAATACAACGTATATGCATTCGACTACAGATGTGTGTTCGGTCGAGTTCTGCATCACGTAATATAATTCATGGACGTGACGAAATATAAAAAAACATGTGTTCAATATTGTTTCCTTGTTTCTGTGCACTTTGGTGGACATTAGAAGGGTCTATCGTGAATCGATATGTCTGGGAGCCGCAAAGAGTTAGAGTACATATTTAATTTCCAAGCTATATGCCCGTCCGCATGTGGATTATTAGCCGACGTCTTTTTCTGTTGCAGTGAGCTCTCACTCATGGGAAATTGTTTCTAAATTGCAGGTTTAGATTTTCAATATTTCCCCCAATGCTTGACTGAAATCATGTAAATTCATACTGTCAACGCCAAAGACAAATCAGTCACAATCCTCTCTTGAAACTCCATTAGTCGCAAAAGGGAAAAAGCGGTGAATATTATATAAATGGGTCACTGAAAATCAGTGATGACACCAGGTGTTTGCGAAATGGATCAGCGTGTCCTGCTGCTACGATAGCACCAACCACTCACAAAAACATTTTCCGTTTTAGCTGTCTCACATTTCATTATGTAGCTTGAAACATACTCATCGTCGTTATGGATGCGTCACCTAGGTATATAGGGTATCAAACGTGAACATATACCAACAAGCGTCAAGAGGTCTGAGTGTGTTGACAATGTGATTAAAAGTTGTTAGAATACTTTTATGACACCCTATTATACTTTTTGGTTCTAAATGGGGTTTTCAAAACACACAAATTATTGAAAAAGTACATCTAGCTGCAGTTATAAGACGGTCCACGCCAAACTTCATGGTATATGGTGAACTCGGGCGAGGAACCGCTCAATATAAAATTGCAAAATGATTGGTAAATTATTTGTGTAAGCTGAGTCAGCCTTCACAAGATAACAATAGTATCGCCACTTTTTTGTTGATATTCATGATAAATCAACATAAAATTAAGTATACCCTTTCTTTGGCTTAATCATATCAAAAGTATCTTTGATAATTGAAGTCTACCCTACGTCTCCAGTTAAGTCAGTCATGGAGAAGTGGTGTTAACTCTTTAAAAGGGATGCCGGTCGGTTAGCCTAGTGGTCAAAGCGTTCGCTCGTCACGCCAGAGATCCGGGCTCGATTCGCGATATGTGAAGCCCATGTCTCGTGTCCACGCCGTGATATTGCTGGAATATTGCTAAAAGCGGCGTAAAACCATATTCACTCACTCACTCACTCACTCACTTTAAAAGGGGATTAGTTCATGTATTGTAAAAAGACTACATATCATTTGAAAATTACTTACTACTGCCTCTAAATATTTCTCAACCTTTACTTTTCTTCAGTTTATGTAACCATAAATTGCCAAAGGAGATGGGTAGAGGGGCAGGTATACCCAGTTATACAAATGCACTTGGTGACGGATTCCACTATATGTTCCTTGTCTATCTCCAGAGTTCATTGTTTTCCGTTTAACTTGAGGGAGGATCCATTGTGTTTATTGTACTTTGGTAATTGCTAGGGTATACTTGTCCTCAAAAATAAATAATAATGGTATTAATCATTTTGTCATTATTTTGAAATTACGACCTACAAGGGTGCTTACCTGTTCCTGCATTCATCTTTAGAGCTCAATGTTTATCCGAAAAATATTCTCCACCACGTTACAGTTTATTCAGAAAATATTAATTCAACAATTGTGTTTCAAGACTTTGTCCTCTTGGTGTGTCATGTTATATATGTATATATAGATGTATTTACTAAATTGTATTGGTCACGTTCTACTGCTGGTGGCCACCTAGCGTGAATAAAGTTTGGTGTTGTTGCTTGGAAAAATTATTATCTGCGTGACCCCTCTATAATAACGCTGTGTGCAGCAGAGAGAGCAGTAAAGTGAAGCAATGCTACAGTTTCACACATGACTCCAACTACACTGTCTAGACATACATTTGCACTCAAAAGTAAATATAAAAACATAAAAACATATATGCATCCATGTTTATTGTAGCCTTGTACACGTCTTGTATATACAACAGTTCCGCTTCTGTCAAAACATAATATAGGTATTTACATATGTACACACATGTTGATGATGAGATGTTCACTTCAGCAGCACGATGGCGCTGCAGTGTTTCATTCCTATGATGTTTCCTAAGCTCCTGTAAGAAGAAGACAATATGGTTAACCATAAAGATTGCATTACCCATTGGAACAATATGTAAACAGTGCAGTGTAATGGTATGCAAATGCTCATTTCCTCAAATCCAAGTTAAAACAGGGACTCTCGACCTTGGATTTGGAAGTCGGACCAGGTGATTTGCCCAAAACATCCACCACTGGTTTGTCTGACCCAGGCTCGACAACTGACATACGGCTGTCATGTATTTGAAATCATGCTGAGTGTGCCAGTAACCAACAAGTATAGACACATGCTAACAAGCAAGTTGGACTTATTTGGAAACATTCAAGTTCACAAGAGCACGGGTAAGCTGGTAACATTACTAACAACATGAGCAGGTTACATCTATGATTCTAACCGACACTAATAGGTTAAAGGCACGCGTAAGGCACCTTAAACACAAAAAAGATGACCTTTTTAGAACAGTGTATACTAACGACAAAGGGATCCAAGCTCCTGCGTGAAAGTACAGCACTGTTCTAGGACGGAGAAACATTGTCCTGCCGGGCATGTTCCTGAGGCTGAAAAGGGAAAGATTCAATTTTCTGTAACTTATAATTTAGAATCATCATTAAACATATTTTATCTACCATTTATTTTTATTGATAATAAATGGCCAAAAGTTTCAGGATACCTCTCACTTTCTGTACTTTCTGTTCTTACACAACCTTCAGTCGGTATCCTACGAACATCTTTCACCACAGGAACAACTAATCACCAATGTAAAATGTCGTCAAGTCGTTCTGTTGGTGAGTCCACATATTGTATTTCTCTCGCAGTTTTTATGAGTGTTAATTGTGCTTAGTTTTTAAACTTGCCAACTATGAACTATTATGTAGCACGCAGATCTATCGTAAGTCTCGTGGTCTCAACTATAGTTGCTAGCAATCTATATACCGACTTGTATTTTTTGTCATTGTATAATAGTTCAATCTTTGTAGTGAGAATCGTGATAAAATTTAATAAAGTGATGTCAAATACTTTGAGATCTCTATCTGTTATGTATTAATGACATTTCTGTATATTTCGCTGCTGAGAATCTTATGTTATCCCTTGGGATAATAATGTATATCTTATCTTGTATGTCATCTTATCCTTCTTGACTGACCATGGAAGAAGTGGTAAGGGGAACACAATATGTTCAATTCTCAAGTAACCAAAGCCCCATTGAATCATGACCCAAATCTAAGCGTTTATTTTCACAATTTCAAAACTTTCAAAATTCCCTCCATGCTTGGTTGAAATCATTCAAATATAAAACGACAACCCCCAGAGAACAATCTCCCGAAAGAGACTGCACTTGGCGCAAAATAGCGGTGACAGATATTTTTAAACATCAGTAGGTATCCACTAAAACGTTTTCCAAAATTTCATATACTAGTATCCAGTACGATAATAACTACAATGTCAATCCCTAAAATACCAGGTACCACTCAGTATGGTTCACAATGAACCGTGTTATGCTTACCGAGCACCGCAACTCTTCGCCCAAAACTCACAAGGAAGCAGATAAACTGGCGACAGTTGTCAGGATTCCTCTCCCCAGCAATAAACGCCGACATTGGACATCCCAAACGTCCTGGTTGAAAACATGATGCCACTGTGACCAGAGCCAGCAATACAAGGAAAGGGAGAATCCCCATGTTCTCAGGTCGGTGGAACTGGATAGTTCTGATAAGTACACACGTGAGACGTTCAGCTTTATACCCTTAAATGGTGGATCAGTTTATTTTGCCGTAGTGCCTGGGGCAAACAAATTGTTGATCCCACACGAGACAAGGAGAGATATGGACAGAAGCCTGAAGAAACGTATGCTTTATTGAACACATTAAAAAGCAAATAACGACACATCTGCCTGTGATATGTAGAATATTCTCCGAGGTATTCAACTCCGAACATAACCCACGACGAGCGTGGGTGGCGGGTGCTTAGCCTTTTAGCGAACACCTGGTGTCATTATTGATTTTCAGTGATCCGTCCGTTCTCATTTTACCACAGTATTGCCCTTTTAGAGTAATGTTTTTTGTTTCGTCAGAGAGAGAGAGAGAGGGAGAGAGAGAGAGAGAGAGAGAGAGAGAGAGAGAGAGAGAGAGAGAGAGAGAGAGAGATACATGTACAGTGATTGTCATTAAAACGAGTACAAACTTAACACTGTCAATAAAGTAATGGACCTCTAACATGTTGCGACAGTTCATGTCGGCTTTCACAATGAAACTCTTGCCATTTGCAAAAAGGAAAGTAGTACCTTCACTTATGATGGTACACGTGCCGCATCTTGGTGTGTTACATCTTCTTACACTTGATACACTCTCTGTACAAGAATATTTGGATGGACAAAGAATTTGCTTGAGATTTTTTGCTTGCCTGGTATTTTTTTTATAATTTTAAATATATTCAGTCCTTGTTTCATTTTATAACTTTACTGATGAACTGGGAGGTTGTCCCTTATGCCTGGCATGATATAACAGTTATTAGAATTGAAGGTGGACACAAATGGTATAATTTGATCGCCTACAGATTTTTCATAAGATTTCAAGAGAGTATGTCTTGGAAGTTTTAACGACTTTTCTATAGCGTCATTTATGACGCGAAGCGAATATCCTAGCTTCCTGAGACACCCCATCAATTCTTTCAACCTTAAAGTCTATTTTAGCCGTTTCCGACAGAATGGTGCATACTCTCCGCGCAAGTGAATAAGGCATGGTCAAGAGCCAAAGTACTACTTTCTTTTTTTGCAATTGGGAAAACCGACATGAACTGACGCAGCAATGATGTGGTGTATGTTATGAGAAGTTTGGGATGCGGCGAAAACTACATCGGTGAAACCGGCGGGGATTAAACGAGTCACTGTACGCAAACAGCAGATTAGAGACCCTTATGTCAGCAAACACATTAATGATTGCGGAAACGGGAAATTTAGTATTTTTTCCGTTTTATTAATTGTATACCAGTAACAAGCAGTAGGGACTAGAAAAAGAACAAATGTTTATCAAATTGAACTCTAAAATGTATTAATACATTTGTCATTTCAATCGTTAATGTTACACTGCTACTTCACAAATAAAGTATATTTTTATTCAAATGCCGCCCTACAATTGTTTAATTACTTGGTGTCATCGCTGGAATGTGTAAATACATTATGACGTCACAGTTGTAATTTATGACGTCATTAATGTGTCATTGTCCGTGCCAACGAAGAGCTGTCATGAGACAGTGAAAGTACTATGTCTGAAACTGATATAAAGAAGATGTTGGACTAACGTGGACATTATTATATATTACATGTATAAAATATATACGCACGTATTTGAATAATATTATATGTCTGAAAAGTATTGATCTGTCGTGCAACTGTGACTCATCCACTATACTCACTCAATAAATTCAATCCTAGGTGAGTTTTGTATTTTAACGAAAAGCTGGGAGATCTCATGAAATGATATATTAGATGTGGCTTCGATAATACAGTTGTCCATCACTGCATCCACTGATGAGATCTACTTACCATGATTACCGAATATGTTCTAATATTTGCATCCAGTTGTTTTGCGTTTTCAAACGATATATATATATGTTAGTTACACTGGTAAATTCGCGGATGAGAAAATTAGCAAAGGCAAACTGATCAGACTTATTTACGATAAACAACTAATTTAAGTAATCTGCGAGTGTTGTTAACTCTGAGATAGAGTACGCTATTTGACAGATTGTGTCTGTCCGTAAATGTAAAACAGACTCATTTGAGACATTTCAGGAAATGACTAGTAAGAATAGCCCGGATTTTCATGTAGTCAGACTGTAACATTCACGCGATTTGTGAATAATTATTTTTTCTCATACACATCAGTGACTGTTAGGGAGGCGGACATATTGTGGGTACAATAACAGAGCACATCACCAGACACCATCCCAACGTATGTAGGGGTCTCTGTAAACCTAAAAATGATGTCGATATAAGCACATTGTCCATGTCATTAATTGCTTCTAATAACCCTGCAGAGTCCTAGGACTTACTTTTGTAGCTCACCGGACTGAAATTGAGCTTATGTCATGGTTTGTCTGTGCGCCATGCGTCATTTCGTCCTCAGTTGACATACTGTCCTTAAATGTGGCATTATTTGATGTGTCACTTATACCAAGTTCTTTGATGAAACAATTAATTTTTTAGTGATGCTTGAGTAGAATGATTATGCTATTTGAGGCATTGTCAGTGGGTGAGTGAGTTGGGTTTAACGTCGCTTTTAACATTACTCCAGTTATATCACGGCGTGTCAGCTTAATGTGGGAGGAAAGCCCGTCTCAGACGTTTACCACTTCGGTGAAACCCACGAGGACGGGTATGGTGCTGACAAACCTAGAAATATAATTGGGGCGAACCGGGATTCGAACCCACAATCATAGGTTTCTGCACAGCGAATCGCGGCGCCTTAGACAACTTGGCCACCCGTGCCCCCTTGTCAGTGAACAGCTACAAACGTTTCATGTTGAGCTGCTCAGATTTTGGATGACAGCTGGCTGTGACAAAAAAATGCTTATTCCACTTCTGTTTCCTCGGTTTCAGTTTGTGCATTCTACCAATGACAACAGCTTAACCTCTTCCGTAAGACATTCAACAGGTTCCTCTTCTCTTTTGGCCCATTGTTAGCATATGCTTCGTGAGTATCCATAATGATTTTAAAGTTGTGATCACAATTTGTAAGAGGCTGATCGGGCCAGTTGGTCCATATTTGAATAACTGACAAAGGTTGGTATTGGACTAACAAGCAGACTTCATTTAATTCACAATAAGAATGGTTTGGATTGTTATAACAAAAGTTTTGTCGCTGTGTGTGTTTGTGGCTGCTTGTACTTGTCCGAACTAACGCTGAGTTTTAAGTACTAGCTGACTGAAGATACTATGCTGCAGTTTAACATGGGTACCCCACTCATTTTATACTGACTCTAAGCCAGTCAGTCTTTGTTGTATCTTTTAGCGTCTGTTGGTATGACGCGCCAAGGGATCGACCCTCTTCTCTATGCAGACGCTCTAACCACTACACCACGGAGGCGGTCACCAGCCAGATGATTACATACAACATTTTATGTTTTGCAATTACACAGAGAGAAACAACTTTTTTCTTTTATTTAGATCAAAACAAAATTGAAAGAAACAAACTTCATTATAACAAATGCCACCATATTTGACGTTACTTTCTATATAGAAAATGTTAAGTGCATTTTCAAGGAGATATCTGGTACAGCTTTGTGTTCTGTCAAAGAGTGAGTGAGGGAGTTGGTTTTCACGCCACTTTTACCAAGGCAGTAATATCAGCAAAGGGACACCAGAAATTGACTTCACACATTGTACCCATGTGAGGAGGCGAACCCTGATGTTCGGTGTGACGAGCGAAAGCATAAGGCTTCCCCACCGTCGCTATCAAAAAGACAAACATGATGTACACAATACATGCTTTCATGTTTATTATGGTCATGTACAGCTGGGATATATATATATATATATATATATATATATATATATATATACTGTACCTATACTGTCAGTATAAGTATTTATAACAAAATGTATGTACAAATGTTGTTGGTGTGATATTCATTTCATCCGCTGATCCCCGGTGCCGCTGTAACAAGAAGGGTGAACTTTAGTTAAACATAAACCGACATCGTCCATGTGTACAACGGGATATACAGTGGTTGTCAAATTAGTGGGGGGAGTGGTGGGATCGTTGTTCAAACATGGGATTCTTTTTTTCCACAATGTAGAAGCATTTTAAAATGGCTCTCAGTTCGATAATGTAAAACCAAGCAACATCGCCGTTTCCTCTGTATTGGCCATGTTATCAAACATACATAAGCATGCTTGTGAATGATCACTGTCAAATAAGTATGATAACAGGGGTTCGCGAAAAGGTGTGTGTATCCCCACACTGACACCCGTCACAAACACATGCAAAGTCAAGTTAATTGTCAACCTGAACAAACATGGGAACACATGGTACAAGTCAAAATAGGGAATTGAAAAATAGGGAAATGACTAACATAAACCTCAAAGAAACTTTACTTAGGTCTTGAATTACATGACGTAACCTTGTTCAAACGACCTTTGAACAAGGGTCATATGATGTTCCATGATATCAAAGAAATCACTCCCCCCAACACCCCAACACCCCCCACCCCACTCCCACCATCCCTGTGAATATGGTGTAGACATACAGGGAATAACTAAACGTTTTATGAACACATAGTGTTTTCACTGTATTTTGACGGTGGTTGGTGTATGTTAGGTTCCATTTCGTTAAGAGATGAGAAAAAATGGCATTTAATTTACCGCCCAAGTAAAAGCTGAGCACCACTGAATTGAAACGTTGACAAGGTGTAGGTATATACACTTTACTTTTGGGATAAGAGATTGAGTTTGGTTCAAGACCATTTTTAACAGTATTCGGTATTACGGTTATATTATGTCTGGATTTGAGAAGAAGCCCGAATTGGCACATGTCAGAACTATGTGGCATCGGGGTAGGTACCGTGGGGGCAAACCTAATAACATGAGTAGGATACATTAAGGATTCGAACCGACAATGACTTGTTACAGGCACCGTCAACAACTGGACACCACTTGGGCCCCGTATTACACATAAAAAACTGATGTTTGTTCTTAAACGCCGCACTCAGCAATATTCTAGCTATATGATGGCGGTATGTAAATAATCGCGTCTGGACCAGACAATCCAGTGAGTGACATCATGACCATCATGACCATCGATCCACGCAATTGGGATCGATGACATGCATCAAGCAAGTCAGCGGGCCTGACCACCCGATCCCGTTAGTCGCCTCTTACGACAAGCATGGGTTGCTGAAGACTAATTCTACCCCGGATTTACACGGTTCGATTTTAATAACTTACGACAAAGGGCTCCAAGCTCGGTCGAGAGAGTACAGCACTGCTCTAGGACGGAGAAACATTGTCCTGGTGGACACGAATTGATCCCTGGAAACATCAACATAAGATATAACCTACACATGAGTACAGATCTCTGAGTCATAAATATCATGTTTACTGTTTTGGTGTATGTTCAATGTGTTCATCGCCTGTACAGGCACATATCATTCTCATGAAAAAAGGGGCCATTGCAGTCGCTTGTGTCAGGATCAGAACTACAACATTGGTGCAACAAATGTTCGTGCGTGAGCTTTGAACAGTATTCCAGTCATGTCACGGCGTGTCAGTTTAATGTGGGCGGAGAGCCTGAAGAGATGCAGGCCTTTGACGTTTACCACTTTGGTTAAACCTAACCTGCAAGGGTATGGTGTTGACAGACATAGACATATAATTGGGGCGAACCTGGATTCGAACCCATTACCTCGGTTTTCGGCCTGTCCAAGGGACTCAACTCTGGACAGCAAATTGCGACGCCTTAGACGACTGGGTCACCGCTGGCCCCGCAACACGTCATCGCGAACTATTCACATAATTGTACCACTATTTGGCCTTTTTTGCTAAATGGCATCAGTTTGGGCAGATAATTGAGACTGCTTATTCTCTGGCGTTGACGTTATTAAAGAGAGACTTCTTCTGTAGGTATTGGTCTAGCTTATGCTGTATCAGCGTAATGTTTAAAGCATTACGGTAGATATCACCAAATCACAAGATTTCATAACTAATGTAGGCCAGTGACGCAAAGAATGATCCATGGAGTCAGGGTGTGATACAGCGCAACCGATTAGGTTGCCGAACCTGACCATTCGAGCCTCACTTTAGTCGTCTCCTGCCATACAATAAGGATACACTCTGCCCAACAATGGAGTTCAGCAATGTTGCCCCGTAAAGTAGTAGCATGGGTGACTCCTGGGATTTTCCAGGGCTACATTAGGCAAGTGACTGTTCACCAATCAGTGAATAGATACACTGTAGGATGACATTATAAAGTGACGAATAACCTTCTAGCGCCTCAGAGGCAGCATGGGTTGTATACTCCCCAGGGAGCTGAGAATGAGAATCTTGAGGTCACTGATCTAATGACTGGGGCAATGATAGGTTGCATGTACGTGGGATCTGCTTAGACAAGAGACTGTTCGACATATGCCTCTCTTCACCAATCAGTGAATAGATACCCGGTACTGCGAGATGGTAATGTGACTAAATCTTCTAGAGCCACACAGGCAGCGTTAACTGCCTACAGCGCCGGGGGCTGAGAATGAAACTTGTGTGGACACTGATCCATTGACCGGGATAATAATAATGTACTTTGGTGTAGAGGAATTTGGCGTATCATTAACAGACGTATTATTTTTTAGGAAAATATTTTGTAAAGGAAAAAAGAGTGGAAAGAAAGACTTGTTCTATTATATTAACGTAAAGCGCAAACCTAATAAAGATAATTAAAGGAATGCGCCTAAGGGGTGCGACCGTGCTAAGCGAATTCTGAACGAGCCCAGGGAAGATGAGCAATCCGATACCTTGGTATCAAATGATCCTTTGAAGTTATGCTTACCAATAATGGTTCTGGCTCCATTGGGAAACAGCCGAAAACAGATAAACTGACGGCAGTTATCTGGATTCCTCTCACCACTCAAAAATGGCCCGAGCTGACAGCCAAGACGTCCAATTCGAAAACCTGATGCCAGTGAAAATAACGACAACGCCACAAACACGGCGATGAGGTTCATTTTGAACAGGACTACTCAAACAAAGCGTGTATGCTAATTAATCTAACTTAAGTAGTTTTGAGTTTGTTATTTTTAAAATTGTGTATAGACAGTTATTAAACGATTAGAACATTTATAATTAAGAATAAAATAGAAATTAGTGCAACAAAAAGGTAAGATGTTTATCAAAAGATATAATTCTGCCTTGGGCAGGAAGATAACCATATCAGTATGCATTATTAAGCAAATATTCACATTTGATTAAACAACGCATGGAATTATTGCTACAGCAGATAACGCCTCTCCATTACCAGTTCACCGGGTGTGGGCATTTTTTATGTGAAGAGCCACAGAGTTTCCCCGAGGGCATGAATGAGTTATCAGTCACTCGCAGTGAATGTCATTCACACTGATAATCGAGTTTGCATTCTGAAAAAATAAGGTCTGTCGGATAGGCTCAGGTGTGCATATAGCTTGAAAAGGAAGGCTTTGTAAATTGACTTTACATATGAACATGATACAAGAACAAGTAAAGGGAGTGTCAGATGTACGTCCCATGGATGGAATAATGCATTCACTCATACGTGTTGCGCCAGTCCTGACTATAACACCTATAGCATTTGTCCCTTCTTACTGAAATTAATGTGTGACTGTATGGGCGTTGAGATTATTTGCGCACATTGGTGTGACAACAACTAGCAATGGCATCCACGAAATTGAAAAGACTGTTCGTAATCTGAGAGGATTATACTATTTGTTTGATTGTTTGTTGTTTAACGCCGCACTCAGCAATATTGCAGCTATATGACGGCGGTCTGTAAATGATCGAGTCTGGTCAAGACAATCCAGTGATTGATATGATAAGCATCAATCTACGCAAATGGGATACAATAACATGCATCAACCAAGTCAGCGAGTCTGGCCACCAGATCCCGTTAGTCGCCTCTTACGACAAGCAGGGATATTGCTGAGTGCGGCATTAAACAACAAACAAACCAAACCTTCTTATCAAGAGTGAGTGAGGTGGGCGTGGTGACATCGACGAGGATGGGGTGGTGCTGACACCGAAGAACAAGCTGAGAAGCTATTTATAGCGACATCGTGACAAGGAGCAATTAAAATACAGTTTCATACACATGGTTTCACATCACATATACCCACAGTTGATGTCATCACCTGTTTCATCAGCCTCATCCCCAGTCATTAACAAGCATGCGCGCATGGTATCATCACCGTAACAATATGTATGGGGACAGCTCTCGAGAGAGAAACAAATTAACATTTTCCAGTGGTTCGGGCCCTCTCTGATGTTACGATGAAGTAAATGTTTTGGGGTTTTGTGGCTATTCGAGGTTCAATTAATCAATATTAGATGTTTGTCAAAGTTTGAGACATCGACACAATGGTTTAATCTTCATGCCATCAAACAGGCCGACATTATCCTATTACACAATATGCACCAAAACAATTATTGCAATAACACAGTGATGCTTACAATAATCTGACATTTATCAACCTGAAAGAAAGTTCAAACAATCACATCAAATCAGGGATCCATTGCTTCAAGACCATGTGCGTATAGATCACAGCAGACTCAAATCAGAATATTTTTACGCCGGTCGATGGATCCGTGTGCACTCGACTTTAGTTTCCCCCTAGGGATCATACATCCCGCGCTGCATGTGGGGAGAGAGAAGATTACCAAAAAAAGCAAATGGTACAACTGGGTACCCATTCACTGCTGGCTAAACAGAGGCATATTATGTCGGTGTGGGGTGGGGCCTAGAAACCTTCAGTTGTCCAGCTGCTCTCCGCGACCAAATCACCTGATTTGTGACCTGTACACATGACTACGTGCCACAGACAATATTCCCTCTGAAAGGGGCAGATGAACATTTAATACAGTACTTATCCAGCAAGCCCAGCTTACCATGTTTTCCCAAAACTTCACGAAAAATGATACTTATTCATCATTTTTGGAACAATTTTCTTTCAACGAAAACATATTCCTTCCCCCGGAATACGGAATGGTAGCTCCCAAAACTGATCAAAAATAGATAACCCTCAGGGAATACAGTTCAACGGAGTACATAATAAAACTTGTGGTGACAATCTTGTGGCGTTTCGATAAGAGACAAAACTATGATTCATCGCACCTTTCTCCAGGAGAGTGAATGAGTAAGATAGGTTTTACGCCTCTTTTAGCAATATTCAAGAACGAACACGGCGGTGAACACCAGAAATGGGCTTCACACATTGTTCCCAAGTGGGAAATCGACCCGACACTCTTCAGAGAGATATTCTATTTTTGTGCTTCCATATTTGAAATTTCTAGACAGTAGCGCTGAAGCCCGATGCAAATTCTGTATTAAAATAACAATATTAGATTAACTGTAGTTTTACATTGTTTCTAGGTGCTAAGGAGTAAGCACGATATCGTGATCGTGAATGGTAAATCTTATCAATGTCCTAACCTGTGTCCATCGAAAAGTAAATGTAAAATATCAATATTGACTGTGAATATCATCATGGCTATCTTCCCGAGGCAAGGGAGTTTCCTGCCTGTAAAAGTCCAGTTTCAACCCTTGCCGAACTAGCTGGAATTTCAGTGTTACAACCAATATTAAAATATACCACCGACACAAAAGGAACTAATGGTTTGAATGTACCTATCGTTGAATGACGATGAATGAGGACGACACCTAGACAAGATCGTCTCATTCTCATAGTATTCTACGCAATAAATGCACATCTGCTGGTATAATAACAGGAAGGTGACTTTCAACATCTACCGTTGAAAACCAGCTCTATTCACCACGCCTGAAAGCAAGGCGTCCTGTGACGGATGTGATCTCAACAGCTTACCATAGGCGGCAAAGACTGGGGTGGGCTAGGCAACGCCAGAAACGGTCAGTGTGCCAATGGCATTCTTCACAGAAGAATAAAGGTTTTGCCTCCGGTTCACAGATGGCAGAAAACGTTGTTGATAACGTAGCGGCGAGCGGTTCGACATGGCAAAAAATCGTGACCATAGTCGCTATTGGGGTGGTAGTGTCGTGGTGTGGGGCGGTATCACACACGCCAGGCGAACTGATTTTGTCATTGTGAATGGACCCTTGACTGGCCAGCGATATGTTGACGAAATTTAGCGTCCCGCCGTCCCATTTGCATAAATTGTCGGCCGGAATTTTGAACTGCAAGACGACGATACCAGGCCACATTGTGCCCAATTCGTCTCCGATTATCTCCGACAAGAAGGCAGAGAACATTGAACTGGCCCCCTAAGTCCCCTCACATGTCCCCTATAGAGCATCTAGTGGACTCGGGATGTTGTCGAGTGGAGAGTGTTCGCCAGACACCCAGCACCCGCTAAAGTGGCCCAGCTTTGGGTAGCTCTTCACGCGGAATGGCGGGCAGTAGAAAGGGCAACCATGCATGTGTTATTCAACAGTATGCCATCAAGTTGTCGTGTATGTATCACCCAACATGGTGGACACACTATATATTGATCTGAAAATCAACTTTGCAGACACTTTTCGTCATTACACCTTCACTATGATTACATCAGTTCCTTTATTTTTTGTCGCTAGTGTATATATGTTTTCTCATTCTTAGAATGTTGCTGAAACGCGGCAAAAATAGTTCTCTCAATAAAATGGTCGAAGTGTTATAAAATCAACAAAATGAATGCCTCGCTTTGTCACAGATTAAAACCATTGTTACAGACAAGTAGAGATTGCTTCAATGCATCAATTGTTCCCATCAATTGGAGAAAACTACACTCATTCTCGTTAGATACCATTTTTACGAAACGAGTGGACTTTCTATGTTTACTGACGAGTTCACGAGTTTCGTAAAAATGATATCTAACGAGAAAGAGTGTGTTATTTTATTTATTATCCACGTTAAATTTATATTTGAGTATAAAAACATAACAACTTTTGTTCGTTTACAGATGAAACTGAAACCGGTTGTAAAATCTGGTTGCGCATGAATATTGATATATGCCCAAATATGGGCATGTCTAAGCACATGCATTAACAACATGCGCCTGCCGTTGTGTTTGCAAACACAACAGCACCGACGCTCAAAATCCTTTTTTAAGAATTTCTTCAACTTATGGTAATTCAAGCGCCATGTTGTTAGTACGCAGGACACCTATAAGAGCATTTAAAAGTCACATTAGCGCCGCGCTTTGAATATCATACCAACAGTCTGTCACTCGCACTGCCGGTGTCACGTCTGTGCAATCAAACTGGTTCGGTTTCCTTGATCTATCAGCTGAATTTATATCATGTCCGTACCATTTTGGGAGAGGGAAATCAGTGCGTTCGCCAAAGACATTCATGTTAACTGTACCACCCTATACTGAAGACGTGAAAATCAACAACCTCAAGTCTGCTTGCATGTCAGTGGCAGCTTCGAACGAAGGGTAAGGTCCCCATCGGAAAAAGACAACCGTGATCTTCTCAGCGTTTTACGCTAGAGATAGGGAATGTTATTGTTCACATTTTGAGATATTTTGGGCCACATAATTAGAAGTAATTAGAAGTCAGGCACATTTCCGCGGAGTTTTCGAATGATTTGTATCGGAAATATTCACTTTAAATGATCTGGTGGTGCTGTCGTGAACAAACAACTCCCGAAACAGTGTCACAAAATACGCTTCGAAGGGGACATTCATGGCACAACCGGATCACCCCAAATAAGTCTTGATATCAGTCTAGATAGTTTAAACTGACTTTATTTCACCACGCTTACCCTTTTAGGTTAAATCAAATTGACAGTTGCGAAAGTGGTCAGGTGCGTCACGCTAATCTATTGATCGGTAGTCGTACAATGTAAATGGATATAGCTTGATTATATAATGTCTGTAGAAGCTCTATGCATAACCTATATATAATGCAAACCGAATTCGAAGCGTGTGACTTTCTTATTTTGGTTTGATAAAGTGTTTGAAAATATCTCTAGCTCTCTTGAGATTTCTTTCAGTTCTGCCTTGTAGTTGCAAAATGAATGACGTCTCGCGATTTTTTATGAATGAAAAAAGTAGTCCCGGTGTGACAGAGGTCACTGTTATCCAATCAAAGTGAATAAAACATAACACGTAACTGGTCCTTTCAGGCAGAACTCGGTATATACCCACTATTAGTACCAATAATATAAAAGAATCATTGCTTACAAGTTCTATATAGATAACACAACAATTGTCATTCTTAAACATGTTTTAGCATCAAATATCAATATTTCTGGTCACAATTTTGGATGGCTTAAATAAAATAAACTTTTGAAAAAGTAAACACAAATAAATGCAATGAATCTACTGTAAATAAACTTCAGTCCAAATGTAAAAATATGGACACGCATTCATTAAGGGATTCCCATTTATCTAACAGCATGTTAAGAACATACAAATTGGTCATGTCATCTTTAAATATTGAGAATTATCTTACATATTGAAAAAAATAATTTCACATTTCTCAAAACATCGTTTAAGTAATCACAAACTAAAACTTGAAACTGGTAGATACAAATAAACAAATCCCATTGGAAAACGACTGTGATACAACCAAGAAAGGGAATAACAAATAATCCTCAATCATGATACAGAATTTGGTACACTCTGTTAAAAGCTTTAAGGAACAGTTCTTAATAATTCAAAAACAGTTATCCAGAAACAACTTCCAAGATCTGTTATTATATCAACAATTATAAACAAATTCCTTGTACATGTACACCATTACCACATAAGGAAGAGAACATATGGATGTCAACTTCTTTATTATGAGGAACACAACGTTTCGGAGTATATGCTTCCTCCTTCATCAGGTAAATGAATGCCATGACGCAGATAGCATAAATATGTACATGTAAGGACAACAAAATTAATAAGATAACAAAAGGTGGAAAGCCAACAGATGATTGACGCTGATGGGTGATTAGCCATAGACAATGGAAGCCAACACTTAAGTTATCATAGCTGAAAATGTGTGTGTGTGTGTGTGTGTGGGGGGGGGGGGGGGGGATTAGCACTGATAGTGTAAGAATGGACATATCAAAGACAAATTGCCTAGCTTCAATTTGCCCCTTGCTATGTCCGAAACGTTGTGTTTCTCTTAATAAAGAAGTTGACATCCATATATTCTCTTCCTTATGTGAATCACTTCTAAATGCCTTTCAAAGACATAACATTACCACAGTTTTGTTCAATTCTTATGTTGTTTCCATATCATTTTAATACATTTGCTTTAGAATAAAATCGTTATAATGAACCTCCGGTGTATGTCGAATGTACCTTTGTTTTTTAATTGCACTTATTGTGCATATATTTTGTAGTTTGTGATGGTGTAATATTGCCACTGTTTCTTCATCGGATGTTACGCAATACATGTCTCATCTAAAACATCTTTGTTGTATGATAGGTTGGCCCAATCGCCTCAGGCGCTGCAAGTCGTTATGCAGAGTTGTGTCTCTTGGGCACGCCAATAACCTATGACAGTGTGAAAGAATCCTGGTTCGCCCCGATTATGTTGTCAGCACTGTACCCGTGCTCGTGGGTTTCACTAAAGTGGTGAAAGTTTAAGACATGCATCACTTCTGGCTTTCCTCCCACATCAAGCTGACACGGCGGGATATAAGTGAAATACCATTCAAAGTGACGTTTAACCCAATTCCCTCACTCACTCCTGTGTATGGTTCCGTTTGGTTAACTGGGTTTGTGTTGTGATTACTTCCGGTTTAGATTTGAAGAATGTTTAGAAGAATGTTACTATGCTGAACCCAAACATCGTAAATATATCATGCAACCGTATTATGTTTCAGGAAAGTAATTGCAATCAACACGAATGTCACTGACCCATGTATTGTTATATATTATAGCTAAAATGGATAGAATTATCATAAAACCGCCAGCACGTTATCAGAAATGGGCGGGCCACTGTAACTTGATAATGCCCTCATATTGCTTGACGACGGGCCATTATCAAGCCCGTTGTTAGGTGACGTCATAGGGTAGAGAAAGTGATGTTACGTATTATAGTCTCCTTCGTCGGGCAGTTCATGGAAGACCTCGGGCTTCTGAAAATGATAATGCCCTGAAAAATAGTGTTACCCTTATAACAATACTTTATCAGAACTATGGACAACTATGACAACCTATTCAACAGTTAACTTCTTTATGTTTTAGTTTGATCAGTTAGAACAGACACATGTTACAAACAAGATACACGTTGCACTGATCGAAACCACCAGATCAATTTCACTGAGGCCGCGGATATGGATGTTGCGTTTTGGTGCATTGCACATGTTTGTGGTAAATTATTCTCTGTTTCAACTCTTAATGGGAAAAAAAATACATTCAGGGATGAAGTGACAGATAATATTGTTGTTACATTTAGGGTTATCACTATGAAATAATACTTTTCGGACATTCATGAAACTTTGCAGATTTTATTGATTGTTTCTTTGTCTAGATGTGCAAATGACTAATCATTTTTAGATTCCCTCTCTATAACGACCAATATGCAGGTTTTATAAACGGGTTTATGACCCCTGACCCTTTTAACCGATTTCTATCAAACTTACTGTAGTACAAAGGTTATCATGCGATACTCTACAGGGTAACCCCAGTTCAGTTACCGTTCTTATACCATAGCGATGGACAGGAGTTGACTATGGTTTATTGAAATTTAGTTTTTGTCTGAGTTCGTTAATTATGCTTATGTGTTATGGAAACCCCACACTATGCCCACACCAATGAACCTAATACTGCTTCGGCGAACTCGACTTTTCGGTGGAGTCATTTTGGAACGGACTAGATCAAGTCGTAGATGGTGGAGGGTTTTTAAAATAGACCATTGACAGAGTTTCAGGCATAAATAAATGGACATTTTGAAGCAGTATTACGCACATGACGGCCAAGCATACAACAGAACCATATGATATTAAAGATGCCAGGAATACGATTGCAGTGATGTTTTCACGAGGGTTTTCAAAAGGACTTCATATATAGATATTTACTGATTTAGATTTTTTATAATACGAATAATTATAAGAAACCGAGTAAAAACAAAGAAAAATGTAAAAGTGGCATAAAGAATGCTTTATTTCCAATCAAACTGTTTGTAAGAATATTTTACAATAACGGGCGATATGTACGATGTTTACCCTTAGTGTAAAAAAAATAAACTATTCATAAACGGGGATTCAGTACAAAAATGGGTCGAATGTTGCAATCAATCTACAAGGACGTTAATGAATGTGTAAGGTTTGATAATCATATGTCCGAGGCATTCGATTGCCCTTTGGGTGTCAGGCAAGGCTGTGTACTTAGCCCGTTCTTGTTCCAGTTTTATAAAAATGAAAAAGTTCTTGAGATGGAAGAGGAGTGTCCGTTGGTATACAGCTCCATCCAGACATTATCCATATCCTTTTACTTCTATTTGCAGATGATTTGATACTCGTTGGTGATAGTGTTTTTAACCTCCAGAAGAAATTAAGCGTCCTTGAGCATTTTTGTGACACTTGGAAAATGTCAGTTAATATGTCAAAGACCAAAGTTGATGTATTTAATAATGGTGGTTGTTTGTCACGTTTCGAAAAGTGGTTTTACAAAGGGAAAAGGGTTGAAGTTGCTTGCGGTTATACTTACGACAGTTTGTATTTTAATATTAGGCTTAACTAGTCTAAAACTCTTGATAAGATTGCCCTGCAGGCGAAAAGGGTATGGATAACTACACTCTTTAAAAAAAGAAACGCATAGTTAAAAAATAAGGATATTTATTAAGCGTATGTAAAAGTATCTACACAGAATATGCGTGAACACAATCAAATGAAATTAGACATTGTGGTCGACAAAAGCATCGTCGTCATTGTCAACATAAATTCATTTCAGTCACTGCACATGTGTAGCCACAAGGGGGCGTCATGGTCAGTACCTGGTCACACCACCTCTTGCAGCCGTCACTGCTCGACACCTCCTTGGCACAGATCGCACAAGTCGTCGGATTTGTTCGTGGGGAATTCTTCGCCATTCCTCCTGTAAGGCGTTGGCGAGTTAAGCCAGTGCGTGGGGACGCTGGTGACGTTGACGGACGCGTCGGTCAAGTTCGTCCCACAAATGTTCAATCGAGTTGAGATCAGGCGATTTGGACCGCCATGGAAGGACATTGATGTTCTCATTAACAAGGAAATTAACTGTTGCATGTGCTGTGTGGGGCCGAGCGTTGTCATGTTGGAACAGCTCCCTCTGGCGGTCTGACGCAGAATTTGGTCTATGTATCAGTTTACTGTCAGATTGCCCTGGACAACCACTAACTGTGATCTACCCGTGTAAGATATGGCTCCCCACACCATGACTCTCCCTCCACCAAATCGGTCCACCTGTCGAACGCAGTTCGGCGCAAAACATTCATGTCGACGTCGGTATACACGTTGTCTTCCATCCCGTCGTTGAAGAAGAAAACGTGACTCATCGCTGAACCAAACGCGTCGCCAGTTCCTGAGATCCCATGCCTGTACTCTGTTGCACCACCGCACACGTCGTTGATGGTGTAGACGTCGCAAGACAGGTCTAAATTTTGGTCGTCTCGCTCGAATTCCCACTTCCCTCAGACGATTGCTGATGGTTTGGTCGGAAACTCTTCGCATACCAGGCACTTGTCCTGCAGTGTCCGTTGCTGTACAAATCGATTCCGAAGGTGATGCAACCGGATGTAGCGAGCCTTAGCAGGGGAGGTCACTCTCGGTCTTCCACTTCTATGCTGATCTTGAGTCGAATTAGTGCGGATATATCGATCCGAAAGTCGAGATATGGTGCTTTAGTGAACGTTGAAGTGTCTTGCAACGGCAGACTGGGAATCCCCTGCTTCCAAACGTACAATGGCGATATGTCGTTTAGCTGCAGTTAATCTTTCATTTTTCGATCTCCGTTCACGTCAGAAAATTCGTAATGAACTGATGAATTTTGTACGGTCTTTTATAGTCAGCGTCTCTACTCTTGTTTCCAACATTTTGCACGTGCATTGTGCTGAAAACTTTTTCTGAAAGCAATTTCCATGCATCCTTTGCATTTTGGCTGATAAACGTTTAAAAAAACATTTTGAGATGGGTTTGCACGCAATGCACAACACACATGACATGATTAACGGGAATCAAACATAAGAATTGTCTTTATAACGATTGCTGGGGAACAAAATCTAATTGGAATTCTCAAAACACCTATGCGTTTCTTTTTTTGAAGAGTGTATCCTGAGGGGTATACATTCGCTACAACCTTTTTCACCACATTTCTGCTTCCCAATTTTCGATGCGAAGATCATGTCAGTGATTCTGTATGGTGCCGAGGTCTGGGGGTTTGAAAATGTTGAAAAAATGGAAACTGTGCAGTTACTTGCTTGTAAACGGTTTTGGGGTTTAAAATTATCCGCATCAAATAATGCTGTATTGGGCGAGTGTGGCAGATACCCTATTTGTGTATATGTTTTGACCAGATGTGTGAAATATTGGCTGAACATGCTAAAGATGCCAGACTTCCGTTTACCAAGAAAGTGCTGCAATATGTTGTACCTGTATGATGAACATGGTCGTGTCATTTGGGTAACTAAATTAAGGAATTGTCTTTGTAAATTTGGGTTCGGAGATGTATGGAGGTTCCAAATGTATGGAAAGTGAAAGGTTTTTCTTCATATGTTAAAACAACGTTTGAAAGGCAATTGTCAGCAGATTTGGCAGAGCGAACTTCTTGCAAGTTCAAAAATGTCATATTATGCTTGTTTTAAAACTTATGTTAAATGTGAACCTTATTTGTCATTCTTAAATTCGCAAAATATGAAAACAGACCGCACGAGATTCAGACTGAATTGTCATACTTTGGAAATTGAGAATGGACGTCATCACAAAATCCCAAGAATTTTAAGAAAATGCAAACTTTGTAAATTAGAGTGTGTTGAAATCGAGTACCACTTCCTGATTATTTGTCCTTCGTATGTAAAGTTACGGCAACTATATCTCAAAGCAAAGTTCTATTGTCATCCCAACGTTCATTAATTGAATATGCTTCTGTCATCACCAGATACATATATTATTACAAATCTTTTATTTGCAAAATATCTATATTATGCAAATGAAGTAAGAAATGCGAAACTTAATGTTTAAAACTTTTGTACACAAAGATCTGTGACCTATATGTATTGGAAATAAAATGATTGATCACATCAACATCACAATGTCCACTTTTCGCTGATCGCCCAGCTGATGATGGCTTCGCTTCGCTGCTTTCATGAGACTGTTCGGATAACATTGATGCGCAAGGATATGAATTTTCTCCTCGTTGATTTACGATACATATGTAACATCTCTGTTTGTATGTATATGTTGCGAATGGAATATTGACAAGGTCATCTCAAGCAGAGCTTCAGCATTTGGAAAATCGATAGTGGTTATTTAGGAGATAAACCTACTGTGTTTTGAAATTTGATGTAGTCCCACTGTAGAATAGATACCTCTTTATTATAATTTTGAACCGAGCGCTTAATGGTGACGTGCGATGTATAGCGAAAGCCTTGCAAAAATTGCTTTGTTTTCTTTAGGAAATTTTATATTTGCAACAAAATCGCAATACTTTCTTTCACTCGACTTCTTCTTTAAGGGGATAAAACCAGGACTCAGTATACTGTGTATGAGTGGGGAATATATGTTACGATGCGGCATAATATCTCAGTAACCTAGCACTGTAAATCTGGCATTTAGTCAGGACGAGTTCATACAGCCACACACGCACGCACACATACGAGCATGCACGTCGCTAAATAAGTGAAAAAATCTTGAACGCGACATTAAACCCCACTTCACCTCACCTCTCATTTCAGCCACGTTCTCAAGCTTACCAATTTCTAATATTATTTACAAACTGACTTATATAAATAAAGCGACGAAACCCTTTCCATATCCAATAGAAATCTCTGCAATCATGAGCATGTGTTTATGAATCACTATCAAATAATAATGATACCAGGCGTTCGCGACAAGGTGAGCGAATCCTGCCCCACCGGTGTTACCCGTCACAAACACAAGCAAAGGCAAGTCAATTGTGCACCTAAAACATGGTAATATATGGTACAAGTCAAAATAGGGAACTGCATTGGACATCATTTTTGTCACTGATGCATCAAATTTGGAAATGTCCTCCGCATGTCTACCATAGAGCTTCTTGAAAGCTTTACTGACGCCTTGAATGTTGCAACCTTGATCAAACAACCTCAGAGCAAGAAAGGAGACGCTCTTTGAAATTTGAGAGGTCATGCTCGATATATAACTTACATGTTCTCATCTATGCAAACATATGATTTCCGTTGATATCTTCAGCCCTGTCTAAATCATGTGTCACTGGAAGGCTACGAACAATGTTTCAAACCATTTGTTCAGCGTGCGGCGAAGGAGTGATTGGAGTCTGGCGAAGAATTTATTTCTCACAAATACTTATAGGTTTCGAGAAACTTGACATGAGAAAAAGACATTAACTTAGTGGATGGTTGCAGTGCAAGACATGCATTATACTCAGATGGCGGTCTAGAGGGGAAACGCACAAACCAGTCTCTTCGTGTGTCAAGAGCAACTCAAGTGAATGATGCCAGGAGAGATAAGCAGATCATGAGCTCAGTGTTATGCTAACAGACATGCATGACGTCACAATGAGGACGGTGTCATTAATTTACACATGAATGTTACAAAATTTTAAGAATGTGACCTTTGTTAAAATGCCTTTGCCTAAGAATGCTTTAGGAACGTCATTGCTATTTGGAATTTAGTCGGGGTGGATTCCGTTAAATATATTGTAGGATATATGCATGAATGTTAAGAATGTGAAGGATGTGATCTTTGTTAAAATGCCTTAGCCTATGAATTATTTAGGAATGCCATTGAAGCTATTTGGAATGTAGTCGGGGTAGATTCCATTAGATACATACAAGCATGATCATCATCGAATGGGACCGCCTCCGTGATCTAGTGGTAGAGCGTCCACCCAGAGAGCGGAAGGTCAGGGGTTCGATCGCCAGCCGCTGCATATCAAAAGACGTTAAAAGATGGTGCTTGTTGTTACCCTGTCTGGCGCTCGGAATTAAGGGGCTAAATTAAGGACTTGTCACATCGGAGTCAGTATACTGTGTCTGAGTGGGGTATTCGTGTTAAACTGCGGCATGGTATCTCAGTGGGCTATCACTATAAATCGTTTAAAGATACAACAAAGACTGACTGACTTAGAGTCAGTATAAAATGAGTGGGGTACCCATGTTAAACTGCAGCGTAGTATCTTCAGTCAGCTAGTACTTTAAACTCAGCGTTAGTCCGGACCAGTACAAGCAGCCACACACACACACGTGCATGCACGTCGCTATATAAGTGCAATAATCTTGGACGCAACGTTAAACCCCATTTCACCCCACCTCACCTCATCATCAAATGGAATGTCATCCTTTCATGACAGAATGTGTTAATGCCCTTCTCGGTTTCGCCTAGGCTATTTCTCTTTACAGTAATAAAACAGAACCAATCACTTTAGATGTTAATTATAGATCTGATTCACGGCACATTCATTTCTGGAAGAAGACGTGAACGTGTCACTTCTCCTTTGTGCATTGAGCGTCGCCAGCATATTCCTGATACACAACAGTGGATACAGCCCTTTGAACATAGATCTGGCCTGCAGTGAAAGGTCGTCTTCGATCCATCATGATTCCTCTATTATCTACTCCAGAACGCGCAGCGGCAACGAGTCGAGGGTCCCCTAAATTAGAAGTGACGTCACAAAACAAGGATGTGGTCGAAAAGGCTGAGGCCTCTTAGATGCGAGACCAAACTATTCGTTCCTCATAATAGAAAGGTTTACATCCATAAATTCTCTTCCTTACGAGACGTATGTCTGAAAGTCGGCAAGCTGAGAATGAATACTGCTCTGGTTCTATTTCAGAAGGTCAATGCACTGTCTCCTTACATAAAAAAACGAGCATCAGAGAAGCCAGTATTAGTGCATCGCAGACTTGCTTACTTCTAGACCACTGTCATTGTCGGTTTCGTAAGTAAAGGGATGAGCGGTTCTTACACTCAAACTCCGTTCAACTCCCAGGGTTCAATCATTGCAACAGTGTGGCTGTCTCTGTGTTCCAGGTAGACCGGTTGAGTCAAACGATATCTATGTCAACTTGTTTGAGGGAATTAAGACCTGTAGAGAGAACAAAGGCAACGATAAAGAAAGACGGGAGTTTCAAGTTGGCAACGCGCTGATCGTCTTCAATTTAGAATCCTTGTCCATCGATGTCAATTATTTAAACTTAGTCCAATCAGGCAACCCCCGAACCGAAGCACAATTCGAGACGGCTCACACCAGTACACTCAACGCCATTATAGTCTCTCAGTCGCCCGCTCTTTTGGAAGTCGATCAAACACGTAATGTCTTTGTAAAGTTAAAAACATGAACGAACAACAGCTACGGTGTGCCATTGACAACAATCTCATACTACGCAAATGTGCAGTAGGAGTTTCTTTCATCGAGTTACGGAAGGACGGAGATATTTTTACGAGTGTCGTGGCGACGTTGCACCACCCCTTGTAATTGCGACTTAAAAAGTAGTTTCGCAACCTAAAACATCTTCAAGACTATAAAACAAAGTAATAAAAGATATTTGAGGTCACTAAAATTCTTTATCATACATTTGGATATGATTATATTCAAAATCAACTTTAAAAAAATATTCTTGAAAGCTACCAGCTGTTGGAAGCTGGCAAAGTAACAAAAATGGCACTTTGCGAAACGACATGTCTCGATTGACGAATTAAATGAGAAATGTACAGTTCTATAAAGAAACATTTTCAAGAGAAAAATAACGTTAAGAAGCGTTATTAACTCCATAAATGACCATCTGTCATTATTTTGCATTGTCAATGTGGAACTATCGTAAAATGGACGACAACAGTTTGTGTACGGGACAGATACTTACGATAAAGGGAGACAATTTGAGATGAGGTAAATCCTGTATGACAATAGTTCATGTCATGTCATGTTCACTGCAGTGAAATATCATGTTGTATGGTCGCTGCAGTGAAAATATCACTTTTCTCAGCCTCAGAAAAATCAGTATTTCCCACTGAAGTACATAATAAATTACGATTTCCTTAGGCGAATATTAGCATTCATTGACAGACGTGATATTTTGGAAGATATTATATTATTTTCTATGATCGAGATCGATTTTCAGACATGACTGATCTTATACATACCAACTTAAACTATCTCACCCTACTTCAAGAAGGGAAGGTAAGGCCGATCATTTCGTTATCAAGGATTCATTCAGCGAGTGAATGTGAATGGTGATAAGAAGAAGAAGAAGAAGAAGAAGAAGAAGAAGGAGATGTTTATTCTCATGAATCACCTAGGTGACATGAAGAAGTTGACAAGAGAGACATATATACAAAGAAATGTGACAATCGCTAGTGGAGCATACACAGTCCATATTTTACATACTGGGCTAGTCGTAAGAGGAGAGGTTTAAAAGAACAAGTCATAAGTGAAACAAATTTTCCAGTTTTTGGATATTTACAATAATATAAAGGGAGATAATTATTTCTTAAATGACCCAATTCATGGCATTCTAGTACAAAATGGAATTCATCACCATTTTTATTTTTACAAAGAGAGCAAAGCTTATCTTCCCTGTTGATGTTATACCATCGGCCAGTTTCAATCGGGAGTCGGTGGTTGGTGGTTCTGATTTTAGAAAGCCAGATGCGTAAATTATGAGGTAAATACAATAAGCAGTCTTCTACTGAGAGGATATCTTTAAACAGATTATAATAAGGTCCTTATGAGGAATTTACTCTGCTACTCCTCCAGCTTTGTAAAAACTGATCTATAAGGACAGTTTTGACGTTAGCCTTTATCCATTGTACACTGGGAAATTCCTGAGACAGCCAAATGTGATTCAGACCTGTACTGTGTAAAATACGTTGGATTTCATTTACAAGTGGGAACTTAAACTCTGGGTGGGCAATTTGGAGTTTGAACATAAGTTTGTACATTATACCTGATAATTTGGTTTCTGACAGAACTAATTTGCTCCAATATGATACCATTCTTACCTTAACATGGATGTAAATGGATATCTCCCTAATTCCCCGTACACCATGAAATCAGGGGTAGTTTGCTTAACCTTCAAAATGTATTTAAAATATCGTAAGTGAACACGTTCCAGTATAACAGTATATTCGAAGCCCCAAACTTCGGATCCATACAACAATAAAGGTTGAACAAGATAATCAAACAGTTTAAGTTGACAGTCAATTGGTACTTCTATTACTCGTATTTTTCTAAAAATAGCAAACATTGCTGTAGAAGATTGGTCAGATAACCGTTTAATGCCTTTACAAAATCGACCGTTGCTTGAAAATAAAATACCGAGAAAGACATATTGTTTTTCAATAAGGAGAATCACCAGAATATTTACAAATGTATTACATAGAGCATTGTCAAATTTATTTACAGTTGTAGGTGGTATCATCAGAGAACTGACACATTTATTTTTACTTACAAGGCTGACGGGGATATATTTCAGCGAAGAGGACACACCACAATGTACATCAGATATAGGGTCAAAATCACTGATATAAAACGTGTCTATAAGGTGAAAGGTTTTTGCTGAAGCAATACAATAGTCAACTGTACCGGCGTCCTTACAGGTTAACTTTCCGTGTTCCGAGACGGCCATTAACGATATAAATTCCAGTATTCTTACATAAGTCTAACAGCTTCCTCCCGTAGTTGTTTGCCGATGTGTCCGTTGCAGCACGGTCAAGTGATCATGAGATATTGTTATTTTCAAGTACTTGAATACTCGGGTATAATATATCACATTCAATATTGTCTTTCGTCACGAAAAAATCATCAATTGTTACAAAATCATGAAAATTCTTAGTTCTTGCATTAAAGTCACCTGCTACGCAAGTATAGTCAGAATGAGTAGAGAAGTTGATTATATCATCCTCAAGTGTAAGAAAGTGGTCAGGTGAGGCGTATCGACTGTTCTCAGGGGGTATGTAGACACATCCAAGTTATACGTCATTATCTACAGGGAGTAGGTCTTTTGATAGCAAACACCATATTATTATGTCGTTTGATTTGTCTGATACATGTACATGTTTCTCAATAGACTGACGAACAGCGACTATGATGCCGCCTGATGTCCTACAGTAATAATCATTCTTTCTGTTATTCATAAAGATGGAGAATCCGGGTATATTTATATCGTCAGCATCACATGTTTTGGTCTCGGTGAAACACAGAATGTCATATTGTAATACTTTGTTCATGAAATCAGGGTTTAGCAGTCGTGACTTCAGTCCACATACATTAAGGGATAACACATTTAACTTACAATATATATACAAGGGATCTGTAAAAGGGGAGGGTTCTGTTGATGTACACTCCGCGTCTTCCTAGCTCCCCGTCGACGATGTCGTTCCGCTCGGTTTAGCTCTCAGTTCGTCAACATTATGAGGCTCCCTCAGAACATCACCCCTGGACTGTGTCACTGCCTTTCCCAGTGTGTATAATGTGTCTTCTATGTACAACTCGTCCTCTACTAACAGAGCCTTGTCTCCTGACCGCACTGCTTCGCGCCTGACTGGATACAGTTTTCTTCTCCTGTCGGGGGCACGGGTGGCCCAGTCGTCTAAGGCGCCGCAATTCGCTGTGCAGAGTTGTGTCCCTTCGGCACGTCAGAAACCTATGATTGTGGGTTCGTATCCCGGTTCGCCCCGATTATGTTTCTAGGTTTGTCAGCACCATACCCGTGTTCGTGGGTTTCACCGAAGTGGTAAACGTCTAAGACCTGCATCACTTCGGGCTTTCCTCCCACATTAAGCTGACACGCCGTGATATAACTGGAATACTGTTAAAAGCGGTGTTAAACCAAACTCACTCACTCACTCACTCACTCACTTCTCCTGTCCTCTATCTCCTTCGGAAACTGCTCGTTGACATAGTACTGTGTTCCTCTGAGATGTTTGTACGCCGCTTGTCTCACCATCTCTCTGTCCTTGTATTCAGAGAACTTTGATATCAGAGGTCTTGGACGTGTCCGTCCCGGGAAAAACGAATCGGTCCCACATAAAGCACAGCCGACAAAAGATAAACAGTCAACTCGCAATACATCAACGTTTAAGTGTTTAAACTGATGATTGGTCAACGCATGCGTGTCCGAGAGACAACAAATTAAAAATCATGGGAGATATTGTACAGGACGCAACTGATGCACATTTGATGGGACGCATGTGGAACGCTTTAAAACAAAATGATGTTAAATGGAATGAGGCGGATAACATCATTACGAGAGAGGGACACGTCGTACAATGGGCAAGTCATTAGCTATACAATATTGTCACCATCAGCAATACCCACCCTTCCGCAACCCATAGGCAACGAGACCTTTACAGTTAATGAAATAGTATCATGTTCCAATATACTTCTTTCAGATGAAGGCAGGAAAATTCGAAAATAATCACGATTAAGAAATTATAAAGACATATATTTATAACAAGATTACACATGGTGTGCCTGGACAGATATCATCAAAGAAAATGAAGTCACTCGAAGTTTTCATCGTGAACGCATGTCCATCACTTTAACCGTAAATGTTAATAGAGAATGTAAATATAACTTTGAAGTTTCATAGTGGATGACATAGTTTCTTTTGTCCTTTAAAGTTGACAAAAGTTTGGATCCGGAAGGTTTCTCTCTTTTACCCTAAGCTCTGTCAACAGAGCGTTGAGTACCGGTATAGGGTATGCTCTAGCCTGTTGGGGAAATGGGTAAGGAAGCATGGACATGATGTAATTCGGGAGGATAAGATAGATCAACCTCCAAAATGTATCCATGAGGTCCCTCAGAGTCGAGCGATAGCCAATCGATGGTGTCTATCTCTTGCTTCGATAACCAGTTCACGATAAGTTGCCACGTGTTAACGGCTTAGACATGTCTGCCCCGTACAAATTGTTGACGTCATATTACATCAAATATGACTGGCCATTGCTCGAGTCATAATCAGCCATGTGTTTATTTAGTAAGGATAAGATATTTGGATAAAACAGCTTCTCTATTACAATTGGGAGGGACGTTTGGGTGTAGGTTCTAACACCGTTGTATGATGTACACTTTCTTGATAACGGTGTTAGAACCTACACTGAAACGTCGCTCCAACTTCTAAATGCCTCTCAAAGAAGTAATGTACTTATTGTTGGCCTCCACGCACGCCTCTCTCGATAAAGGTACGAGGGCTGGCTGAAAAGTTCTAAGCCTAACTGTGAAAGTGAGCGAGTGAGTGAGTTTAATTAAAGTCACGTCGGCAATATTTCAGCCATAAAGTGACTTGAACAAGTTATACCAAAGGTATAAAAACTGTCGACGAGGGACAGTATAATAACTAGCAATATATCACAGATTGATTTAAAACTAGTTGTAGAACATTAAAAATATCTGATTATTGAGATACGACACAATATAAAAATGGGGCTATAGATCACCAGCAACAAGGTTAAGATCACCATACTGGGGACCAAGGGGACTTACGGTACCTCTGCTACCTGCATGGTTCCCTAGCAGGATTTACACCTTTACCCAAGTTACTGGTGATTGGTGCGAGTTTAGCCAGAGATTAAAAATTAAAATATTCTGCAGTTAAAATAGAGGTAAATATAAATATACTTTGAGGTCTTACATACCCTCCCAGGGGTACAATAGTTTTACGCTACTTCAACCCGTCGAGGGTAAAGCCAGGAACAGTCTCAGTTACTAATTATACACTACCTATTTATAAAATACATAACTTGTTACATCAAAATTTATTAATTAGTTCTATATCTTTTAAAAAGTTAATGATTAAACGTGAATTCTACCATGAATTTGGAATTTACTCGATTATGATTGGTCAATCAGAGGCTATTAAATCACAATAAACCCCCTCTGATTGAAACAGCTGGTTTGACGGCCGCATCACCGCGGAAGCTAATATTCATAGAATAGTACTATTTTCAGTTATTGTCGGTAGGCATATTTAAATAATTATATCTACAATTACAGGTTACAAAATGCACAGATGCGGTTACTACAATATTGAAAGGATGTGTGTCTATACATTCCGTGCTGAAAACACGATAGAAATCTACAAAGGGAATGTATTTACGTTTTGGAGACAAGAGAGCTTGGAATTTTGGCGCTTTTCTATATACGACTGTGACGTCATATCTTTTGCGTCACAATGAGCGATATGACGTCATAACGGTGACGTGCGATGTGGAGCGAAAGCCTTGCAAAAATTGCTTTGTTTTCTTTAGGTATGCCCACCTCATGTTAGCTTACCGAGTTGCCGTGCTTATCTGCTTTCAATTCCTGTCATAAATTCGAGTGAAGTATTACAGTGTAAACAAACTGCTTGCGTATCTACAGCGCCATATTTTGTTCGGTGATTCCGTAATTCAGATCGATAACCCACTCAAAACACTGGACTCAACCCATGCCACTGGACTCAACCGCACTAAATTTAACATTTGAAACCTCACGCTTCGCGTTCGGTTCCAAATTCAATTTAGCGGGGTTAAATCTCCAGGTTACCTAGCTCTACATTGAAAACACAGTATGTTTATCTCCTAATTAACATTGCTAAAAACTTCACAATCCTAAAATTTTAACATTTTGACCAGTTATCATTGTGGGCCCTTATTGTGTATTCAAACATTAATGGCCACGTATTGTCTTCAGATAACACCCGTTGTTGTGAAGGTGAATCGATCAAACTCATGTGCACAGCACTATAGTGCCAAAAGAGGTTTTTCACGTGCAACTGGTCACGTGGCGATAATACCGCACGTGTTTTCATCCATACTTGTTAGCAGTCATTAACAAAAAAAGAAAAACACAAGAAAACAAAAGTCTTTACGGCCATTTGTCATGCCACGCCTTTCAAATGTGCAACGTGAACGTGCCATCGACATGTTGCAGACGGGAACGTCCGTAGCTGAAATCGCAAGGGCGATTGGTTGTAGTCGACGGACTGTTTATGATTTACAGACGCGTCTACAGCAAACGGGTACCACCGCTGATCGCTCTCGGCCAGGTCGACCACGTGTGACGTCACATGCAGAGGATCGTCAGATTGTCTGACGTCACCTCCGGAACCCATTTTTGACGGCTACATCAACCAGAAAAGAACTGTTTTGGGGTAGACTGAGTGCGCAAACTGTTCGAAACCGTCTGAGAACTGCTCACCTTCAAGCACGACGGCCATACTGCGGGCCAATTCTGACTCAATTACACAGACGGCAAATCCCGATTTAATCTTCGATTTGCTGATGGTAGGGCGAGGGTGTGGAGGCGCCGTCATGAACGTTACACCCAGTGTTGTGTACAGGAAGTTGACAGATTTCGAGGCGGAATTGTCATGGCGTGGCAACCTCAACGCTGCTGCTTACCGCGACCAGATACTGGCACCAGAACTGCTGCCCTTTATGGCAGCACATGGACCCGGTTTGATCTTCCAACACGACAATGCCAGACCCCACACAGCAATTTTGACAAGGAATGCGGGAGTCAACGTCATGAACTGCTGGCCGTCAAGGTCTCCCGACCTCAATCCCATCGAACACGTCTGGGATGCTCTTGGCAGAAGTCTGCGCACTCTCCAGAACAAACCACAGAAGAGAAAACAGTAAAGAAAAATGCAAGTGCACGTAATGACATTCGTAAATCGTGCTAGTGGCTATAAAAAAAAGCAAGCATAAGCCAATAATTTGTCATTCAATTAACAACATTTTTCAAGTTCAAAAATGCCGAGACCATCTCCAAAGGACGTATCCAAAGAGGGAAATCACTGTCTTCTGTTGCACGCCACTTCACCACAGCACCATTTGCCGTCTTTGGGACCGATACACACAGTTCAATTCCACTGCAGACCGTCCGAGAACCGGCCGACCAAGAGCTATCATCGCAATGCCACAACTACGGAGACTGCAGGACGCATCCCTAGTTTGAGGAGGATATCTGACCAGACTGTCAGGAACCATCTTCGTGAGGCTGTAATCCGACTCAGAAGACCAGGTATCGTCCCTGTTTTGCAACAGATCCATCGACAGCGACGCTTGCGTTGGTGCTATACCTTACAGCCTTGGAATTTGAGAAACTGGAGACGAGTGTGGTTTAGCGATGAATCACTGGCGAGATGGAAGACAACGTGTTTATCGTGGTCGAAATGAGGGTTTTGCCCCACATTGTGTACGTGAATTCGACCATTTCGGTGACGGTAGTGTTATGGTGTGGGTGGCCATAACCTACACCACGAGATCTAACTTGGTTGTGGTTCAGGGAAATTTGACAGCAAATCGCTATATGATACTTCAAATACTTTAACCTCATCATCTTCCAATCATTGACCACCAGAAGAAGCTGTTTTCAACAGGACAACGCTCCACCGCACACAGCTCCTGTCACGGTAGACTACCTCCATAATGCCAACATCAACCTTCTGCCCTGGCCGTCTCCAGGTCTCCAGATCTCAACCCAATCGAACACCTCTGGGATGAACTCGATCCACGTGTACGTGTACGTGAACGTCAGAACACGTCGCAGACACTCCCACAACTGGTCACCGCGTTACAAGCAGAATGGCACAGAATTCCGCAGGACAGAATTCGTACACTTATCCAATCAGTGCTGCTGAGATGCAGAGCCGTGATTGCTACCCAACGGGGCACAACCTTGTGGCCTTATGTGACATGACAATGAAGAGTTTGCCTTTGTACAACTACATCATGTGACTATCAAGCTCCAAAATTTCATGTTTGTATCTATGACATTAAATTAAATATATCGACTTTATTTGGAACAATAAATTTACTAAAAATCTACCTGTGCGTTTCTTGTTTTGAATAGTGTAAATATTGGCGAGACAAGCTGTAAGGATAAGAGCACAATTGAATATATTACTCCATCACCTCCGCTATTAACCCTATTTAATAATTGAGAAAATTTTGAATCTAATGCTATGTTCTCGGATGTCCACTGTCCTTTTCTGTTTACACTGAAATTACGTAATGCTCAGATTAAAATCCAATGTTTACCTCTGCCATAGAAGATGATATTGGTAGTCTAATAGGTGCAGATGGCTTATCAAGTTTTGATAAAATGCTTATACTCATGCAAACTATGGAAAATGTTTAAAACATATTTGTGTTTTTATGACCCTTTTAAGCCACTAGGTAACGTCTTTTGGGTTACTTACAGTATAAACTTGATAAAAAAACTTGATAAAAAACCTGAATGATGACATTAAGTCACGCGTTGGTGAAAAAAATACTTCTTCTGATTATTGTCATAATTTTAGTCGGTCGTAAGACAAGTTGAAAATCTCAGCACTTGTACACAGCACACGTAATTCAAAATTGATACTAAGTATATCGTTTTCAGTTTTAAAAAAACCCAGTAAAATGCGCTATTGTGTGACGGGATGTGCTACCTGTCCATGTGGATGGTTCCTAACATAGAGGATAAATTTGTCCCTTCACGGTAAAGACTTTCAAGATACAGTTCTAGGTAATTAATAGATAAGCTAAATGGTAACAGAGAAAGGTTTTCTACCTGCCTGCCACATGGAAAGTTACCTGGAGGGAAACTACTAACTCTCACACGTGGTTTTATTCATTTATTTTTTTCTGGTTTAAACACGTATTTATTTCAACACATATATGCAGAATGAAATGGGGATTGTAAAACAAGCGTCAACGCTTTGATCAATACCGCTCCAGATGTAACAACATAACAGAACGGTTTACTTAATGATCAGCTCATGGACCACCAACGTTTATTTTGTTTTGTTATTGTTTGGTTGTTTAACGCGGCACTCAGCAATATCCCAGCTATATCTGTAAATAATCGAATCTGGACCAGACAATCCGGTGACAGACATCATGAGCATTGATCAACGCAATTGGGATACCATGACATGCATCCCGATCTCGTTAGGCGTCTCTTACGAATATTACAGTGATAGTCCGGCAGAGAGGACAAAATCCAAGAATTGGGGGATAAAGTTTTTTTTATTGCTGGATTTGTTTAAGTACACATTCTAGGTTATGAAATTGACTGATGACACTCTGTCATCTTTGGGCATTTTAAAATATTCAAGATGGCCGCCAAGATGGCCGCTAAAACATGAAAATATCTCTTCCGTGCTAATTGTATGGAATATAGGACTACTTTTGGTGCATATCACTATTGTTTTGCCATCAACATATTAGAATATGTTATTCTTAATGAAATAGTTTCATTTGGAATTGTAATTAATCAAAATAATAGGCAATATTGTCTATGAAAAACCCCAAATCAGTATATATCGTTATATATACATTTGTTATTATATTATTCAGTGTCAACTGGGATGCTTGTGGATTTTCTAACGATTGTTAATGTTCTATAGTTACAAAATAAGATAAATTCCCACTGCATTTTGAAATCAAATTATAAAAAACAATAAAGATAAATAAAAATAATAGTAACCTCAAAAGAGGTGCAAATAAAGCAAAACCTATTATGTCTGTTATACACATGATTATGTTAAATTGTGTTAAATACTTTTAAGAAATTCATGCCAAAACAAACTGGGCCAAAAAAGATTGGGCCAACTTTTTTGGAAAAAAAGAATGGAACAATTAATGACTGGTCCCTTTCAATGGCTGCCTCAAAGCTTGAACTTGACATCTCAGCAAGCACTGCAAACACGAAAACGACGTTTTTTTCCGTATATGGTCATTGGACGGAAAAACAACTAAAAATTCATTAAAACTGATTAATTGGTTAGCGTCTAGTAAGTGTCCAGAAAAGCGTCGAGTTTTTCAAGCGTAAAATGGACGGAAAAAAAAATGCTTTTTGCTCCGCCTTGTACAACTGTTAACGGCCAATCAGATGGCGCTGGTCCCCCGACGCACGTGATACCCAAGGCTTCTTTTCGGAAGCATTAGGTTTCGTATTTCTGGCATGCCTTGCTCTAGTATCTGTCGCGCGCAGTGCAGCGAGATTTGCTGATAAGTCAGTTTTAGGATATGTAACATGGTAATGGAATTCAGACACGCGCCAAGAAGTCAAACCAAACCATGCTACCAAGTTTATTGAGATAACATATCCCTCCACTATGCACAGTTACCTCTATCGGATAATGGGTTGTGTTTCATTTGGTTATAACAGTAGCTAATTTTGTAATGTGAAGTTTACACGATATACGGCTTTTCCATAGGACGAGAGGTGGGTCACATGACGTTTATCAGGTGACTGTATTCTTGAAATTACGTAAACACTGACTACTTCTACATTCCTGGGGAAAACCCTGGGAATTCCCAAGTACGAATTCATACAGAAGCGTTGTTTTTCATCATTTAGACCCTTTAATTTTGAACGTAGCGTCTTAGCATACTCTGGGATAAGTCATAGAGTTTGGTTGCATGCCCGTTCAAGGATACCCATCCTAGAGAAAAAAAACAACCCAAAAATCCAAACTATCGTAGTGACAATCTATAGCAATCTATAAATTTACCTTAGTATCTATCTGACACATCTTTACAATCACCTTTCAATGATCGGCCAATTGATCAGTGATGACAAAGGCTTGAAATCGCCACAGGTTAATTAACAACTTCGGAAATATCTCCCGTCACGTTTATCGTGTCGGCCATTTTGTACTTGATGTAAATGTATGACAACGCTCTGTCATTGTGATTGACTTACTGAGGTAGTTCTTAACGGACCTTCTCATCTAATGAGAATATTTTTTGGAATACATTTCTTGTAAACAAACTAAAACAGATGTTCCTCGCTTTGGGGGGAACTATTTTATTCCGGAATGGCCTATTAAAGCTAATAGTAAGTCAAGGCACAATGCGTGTATATGATCTGTTATTATATGTGTTTAACAAATACGGTTTGGGGCGTTAATAAAATACACTGACGCAAGTATATTCTAATCAAATCAATTGGATAATTGAATATGCTTTATTTTACATATTACATAACATCACTACACAAAATTTGGACAGTTGCAGTAACACACTACGGTGATCGCATTAAACACCACTTTGAACAGTATTTTAGTTATATCACGGTGTATCAGACTGATGTGGGATAAAAATCCGAAGTGGTTCAGGCCATCCAACGGGTGTTCGCGAAAGGTGAGCGTATTCTGCCATACAGGTGGCACCCGTCACAAACACATGCAATGACAAGTCAATTGTCCGTCAAAAACATGGACGAGTATAAGCAATATGTTCCTACAGGTAATACATGTCATACATTTGACAAAATGTATTGGCTCAGAGCATTATTGTTCACCACAGCGTATAGACTCGGCATGCAGATGAACTCATCAGCGCATTTTTACACTTTATCTTTTAACTGGCATGTTAAACTTCTATTTCATAACTCAGTTTTATTTGCACGGATCACTATGGAATCTTGGAATGGACATTGTCGCGTTGTCGTATTGCCGCATTGACGCCTTTACAAAAACAAGCAAAATGTGTCGAAATTAACCAAAGGGCGACAATTCGACAACGCGATATTTTGGCCATTTGTCGCATTGTCGCGTTGTCGCATTGTCTCTCTTTGAATAATCTTTTTCTATATTTTACAAAAGGGCGACAATGCCGTAACGCGACATTTTTCAATGTCAAAATACGTCTCTTTGTCGCATTGTCGCCCCATCACAAATATGTATAAAAGGCGTAATGTTCAGTTAATGTTACAGTTAGGAAGCGGTAACCAAGTTATATCTGTCGTAGAAGTTCAACTTGATATATGTACGTCTTGAACTGAAAACACAAGTCCGTCCGCGAGTCCATAATAGTGTTTGTGTTCAACTCCCAGTTTCAAACACGTTGTACCTCATCAACAATCCACATTCCTCTAGTGCAGTGATAGTCCGGAAGATCTTACTCTTGACCGTATCAGACAACTGACGAGCGCACGCCTGACCTGTGACCTCGTTACACCCCCCATGAGGTGTTTGCAGAAGGGAGAGGGGCAGGAAATGTGTGCTCCAGCCCAGCGCGGAGCTCGCGACACACTGTATACTGCATGTTGTATACAGTAAATTGCAGTTGATATACTGTATACTGCATGTGATACTGATTTGCGTAAAAGCTGCAACTTTCAAGATTCAAGATTCAATTTGCATTTATTTCATATACAACAGACCGCCGTCATATATCACTGGAATGCTGCTGAGAGCGGCGTTAAAACAACTTGTTTTCATAATGGAGCGCTGCAGTCATTTAAAATGGAACCGTATACATGTGTTGTACCAACTCAATCACTCTGTTTCGAATATTCAGCAGCAAAAATATATAATAACCAGCTGTGAGGAGAGATATAAGATTTTTATAAGCAGTCAAATATGGATGATAAAGGACCCCTCACTGATTAGGTTCTTGTTTACTTAAGAGCAGAGTTGGCCATGTTAGATGATATAACGGTGTCCTCCCAGATCGCCTAATTTCTCCCCACAAGGTACCAAAATACAATTAGGTGATGTGGGTATGCCATGCCTGGATGAGATTTATAATTAGGTAATGTGGGTAGTTGGAACAGTCCACTTTACTGAATGAAGGGATGACAAGACAGCCAGAGATACATACATATTTTAATCAACAATATATTATAACAAGTAGCCTCTATCAAAAACTATGTGTCTCTGTGTCTCTTGTTGAATTAGCATTAGATAAGGTTGAGAAATAATTTGGAAAGTGTGTCGTCTCCTACCCCAGCGGCGGTATTGATTTAAACATATTTTATTTCGGAAAACCAAATGGATTAGGCACAAGTGACACACTTACGAGGCCTTCTCCTATTACATTGTAGCTCCAGTGTCTGCTTCAACCAACTCACTAACCGTGTTGTTGATGATGAGGAAGAAACCTAAACTGATTGTATGTATGTGAAGAAAACCTTGAGCCAATATTCATTTTTGAAAGTTCAGAATAATCAATTATCCTTGAAAAGAATGCCGTGCTTGTTGACTTTATAATGTTTCGACAGGCATTTTGCCAGTTATCACATCACTCTGTTTCATAATCTAGAGTACATCATTAAACAAATCCAGCAATAAAAAAAAACTTTATCCCCTAATTCTGGGTTGGGGGAAAATATTCATTTCTCTGCCGGACTATGAGTGAGTTGGGTTTAACGAGGCTTTTAACAGTATTCCAGTTATATCACAGCGTGTCAGCTTAACGTGGGAGGAAAGTCCGAAGTGATGCGGGTCTCAGACGTTTACCACTTCGGTGAAACCCACGAGCACAGGTATGGTGCTGACAAACCTAGAAACATAATCGGAGCAAACCGGGATTCGAACCCAAAATCATAGGTTTCTGGCGTGCTCAAAGGGACGCAACTCTGCACAGCGAATCGCGGCGCCTTAGACGACTGGGCCACCCGTGCCCCCACGACTATTACAGAACAAGTAAAATATTACTTCCTTAAACACTTTCGTAGTTAACATATAGACCGTTAAAGAACGCTGTATGGATGGCTAACCGAGTTATAAATGAACATATGAACGGATGCAATTATGCTAGGTGTGTCAACTTATTCAGGTTTGGGACACCATTAAGAACTGTTTGTAAATTATATCCAAAGTAGTAAAAATACATATCGTGCATAACATTTGTATATTTTTACACGTGAACAGATGGTGAGTGACGTCGTCTATTTGGTGACCACATGAACAACTATTAACCTTGTCAGCCTCTTAATCACTAAACCCAAGCCTGGGGCGGCGGGTATTTGGTGTGAGGCGGGTGTTGGTTGTGTGGCTTGTGTTTGGTAGTGAGGGAGGTGTTTAGTAGTGAGGGTCGTGTTTGGTAGTGAGGGTGGGGTTTGGTGGTGAGGCGGTTGTTTGGAAGTGAGGGAGGTGTTTGGTTGTGAGGTGGGTGTTTGGTAGTGAGGTGGGTGTTGGGTAGTAAGGTAGGTGTTTGGTAGTGAGGGAGGTGTTTGGTAGTGAGGCTTGTGTTTGGTAGTGAGGCTTGTGTTTGGTAGTGAGGGAGGTGTTTAGTAGTGAGGGTCGTTTTTGGTAGTGAGGGTCGTGTTTGATAGTAAGGGTGGGTGTTTGGTAGTGAGGGTGCTGTTTGGTAGTGAGGTGGGTGTTTGGTAGTGAGGCTTGTGTTTGGTAGTGAGGTGGGTGTTTGGTAGTGAGGGTGCTGTTTGGTAGTGAGGTGGGTGTTTGGTAGTGAGGTGGGTGTTTGGTAGTGAGGTGGGTGTTTGGTAGTGAGGCTTGTGTTTGGTAGTGAGGTGGGTGTTTGGTAGTGAAATGGGTGTTTGGTAGTGAGGCTTGTGTTTGGTAGTGAGGGTGCTGTTTGGTAGTGAGGGTGCTGTTTGGTAGTGAGGGAGGTGTTTAGTAGTGAGGGTCGTTTTTGGTAGTGAGGGTCGTGTTTGATAGTAAGGGTGGGGTTTGGTGGTGAGGCGGTTGTTTGGTAGTGAGGTGGGTGTTTGGTAGTGAGGCTTGTGTTTGGTAGTGAGGTGGGTGTTTGGTAGTGAGGGTGCTGTTTGGTAGTGAGGTGGGTGTTTGGTAGTGAGGTGGGTGTTTGGTAGTGAGGTGGGTGTTTGGTAGTGAGGCTTGTGTTTGGTAGTGAGGTGGGTGTTTGGTAGTGAAATGGGTGTTTGGTAGTGAGGCTTGTGTTTGGTAGTGAGGGTGCTGTTTGGTAGTGAGGGTGCTGTTTGGTAGTGAGGCTGGTGTTTGGTAGTGAGGTGGGTGTTTGGTAGTGAGGCTGGTGTTTGGTAGTGAGGTCGGTGTTTGCTAGAGAGGTCGGTGCCTGGTAGTGAGGCGGCTGTTTGGTAGTGAGGGTGCTGTTTGGTAGTGAGGGTGGTGTTTGGTAGTGAGGTGGGTGTTTGGTAGTGAGGTGGGTGTTTGGTAGTGAGGGTGGTGTTTGCTAGAGAGGTCGGTGTCTGGTAGTGAGGCGGCTGTTTGGTAGTGAGGATGGTATTTGGTAGTGAGGGTGGTGTTTGGTAGTGACGGTGGTGTTTGATAGTGAGTGGGTTATTCTATTTATTACCCATATTCATGTTAAAGACATGGTTCAAGAAAAAAAACAATCACGTGTCGCCGATCAAGAATCAGCTGTTTTGTATCAATCCGCGTGTGAAAAAACACTGTCCACTCACCCCAACCGCATTACTCAATCAAAGTCTTGCTACGCGTAGAAATATGGTTCTGTTAACAAAACTTTAAAGATCACATTATTGCAGTTATATTTCTGTCTGAGTAAACTGAGTAGACTGCGTAGTCTATCAAGCATTTATAAAAGCAGACAATTTTCAAAAAAAGGTTCAACAGGCTTTTTAATCAAGGCTTGTTTTGACAAAAGCTCTCATTGACAAGACAACAGCCGTCGTGCATTAGCATGAACATGAATTTCACATTGGGAAGAGGAAACACGGTAAACCTGTCAAAAAATTTTCATGTGCCATTCGATAAAAATGCCAAAACATGTATCAACAACACAGAAGGAATGTACAGAAGTCATGTGTGATTGAGAAAAGTAACGAAAAGTAGGTAAACTTTGAAAAATACGATTGCTGTCAGTGTCGGAAAGAATGACCCGACTTGACCAAGATTTGAGACAGCTGAAACCAAGTTGCAAGTTTATTCCGGACAACAAGCTCTATAGACTACTCAGAGTCAGTATCAATGAGCAGTCTTCTCTTTTGGGCCGTTAGATGACTGTCGACAGTGGAGTGACCCGCGTCGTTAGAAGAAATGGTGAAAATAAAAAAAACCTCCATATATGGGCCCCGAAAACAGGATGTGCACCATGTGCAGCGGCATTGCCTTAAAGTCGGGCCGGGCCGGGCCGGGCCAAGACGGGCCAAAGTGTTATTGGCTAATTACTTCATTATCGGCGACCATACCTACATATTATTGATGCAACATACACACATGACATTAATGAACAATCACCAACCAAAAACGTGAAACATAATTAGGTATTTCGGAGTAAATCGTTTGAAATCCAGAAAGTGGAGCTGTGCGTAAGCGTCGCTGATCTAGGTAAGATGTAAAAGAGCAATCGTTAAACGAAATAAGATTTGAAACGTATCAAATACTTCTAGCTATCGCGATACAAATTTCCATCTGTCGGCATTGCGTTTATATTTATAGGGTAGTACTATATCTATGTAAATACCACTTAATAATGTCACTGTTCATCGTGTATAAAGCAGACATGTTGGTTAAAGTAGACCTCTTCTCCCCATACTCTCAACAGTCTCACAAGTGTTCGGTCCGACTTGGCCCGGGCTGTCAAAATCAACTTAAACCTCACAGATGTAACATGAAATGGATTCACACCTATAGATTAGTATTATATCTACCTAAATATCTCTTTATAGTGTCTCATATCGCGGTTTTTAAAGAAAACAAGGAGGTTAAAGTGAAGCCCTTTTCCCTCTACATTCTCAACATAGTCTCTATCAGAAGTGTTTGGCTTTTGCTCGGTCCAACTTCTCCCGGGCTGTCAAAATCAATTATACACACAGATGTATCATCAAATGTGTTAATATCTGTAGCTTAGTGTTGTATCTACCTATAAAACACTTCATAATGTCACAGTACATCGTATTTAAAGAAAACTTGGTGCTCAAAGTGAAGCCCTTTCCCCTCTACATTCTCAACATAGTCTCTACCAAAGTGTTTAGCTTGTGGTGGGTCCGACTTGGCCCGGGCTGTCAAAATCAACTTTAAACACACAGATGTATCATCAATGTAGAGGGAAAAGGGCTTCACTTTGAGCACCAAGTTTTCTTTACATACCGCGATCTGAGACACTATAAAGTGGTATATAGGCAGATATAATATCATTTTCTTTTGGAACATCTATAAGATGTACAGCTACATGTATTTACCAAAAGAAAGAATCTACGTTTTTACTTCATTAAATAAACATTCACTCATTGAACATCTCCAACAGTTTTGTCCATGTTGAGATCCACTGAAATGGTTAGTTCACTTGTTACATTTATATAGAACAGAACGATATTTGTGATTAAATATGATTGTGGATACATTTACCTTGGCTATATTTTAAAAGTTAACAATAGCTTGCGTGTGGTTTGTTTGGAAGCATAAAATCAACTATTGTTTGTAAAAACCATTTGTGTGTGTTAATATATATGTTTTTTAAAGGAAGAGGTGTTTGAATAAATAATTATTTGTGTGTTCACAAACCCCTATCATGTAATTATATTTTCCTGAATAACATGTTGTTAACATGTAAAATAAATGTCCCTGTTCACCTATGTAGAAAGTCAATAAGCGAAATAAAACTGAGTAACAGACTGTGTATTATAGATCCATAGAAATACGATTGCATAGACGATCAATTCAGAATACAACAGGTGTAAGGTGTGTCTAATTGAAATGTATCTCGGTGATTAATTGAAATGTATTTCGCAGGTAATAATCAATAAACATTGTGACAGAAAAACAAGTGAAGGATTGAGTTGAATTTTAGTTTTGCGAAAAATGTCCGTGGTTTCTGTGGATGAAACTAAGTTTGACAATGTTGCAAATGATCACTTTCTTTGACTTCATTACGGATTCCTCAACCTGTATCGAGGAGAATTGTTTACAGTTAAGTAAAATTCTAATTAAGATTTCTTAAAGCTGTCACGGTGGCAAATTCAAACTTCGATATCATGGTACACAGTTCTATTGTAAAGTCAGATTGGGAGTTCGAGATGGCGCTATGTATTTTTATCTCGAATTTGAAATAAGCTGTTAAATTTATATGTTTTGTTTGTTTGTTTTTTTGTTTAACGCCACACTCAGCAATATGCCAGCTATATGAGGGAGGTCATGCAAATAATCAAGTCTGGACCTGACAATCCAGTGATTGACATCACGAGCATCAATCCACACAACTGGGATAAGATGACATGCATCCAATCAACCAAGTCAGCGAGCCTGACAACCAACTCGATCCCGTTAGTCGCCTCTAACGACAACCATAGTCACCTTTCAATACAAGCATTGGTTGCTGAAGATCTGTTCTAACCCTGATCTTCACAGGTCCAAATATATATGTATTTTTATGGTGAGGCGGTCGTGATCGGAGAATAGGTTCGAGAGTTCGGTATACACATTCGTGGTCAATATCTCTCATGTTGTGGATGATAGGGATTTTGTCATGTTTTGAAGAAATGTCATCACTGGCATGCTTTTGATGGTACACAAAACGTAAGCTTTACCTCGAACATGCTAGTTCCGGTCACAAAATATATGCTTTATCTTTTACTGATTTTTGTATTAATAACGTTACAACGTTTCTCAAGGTTACAGACTCCAAGGATTCATTAAAGTGCATTTTAAGCACCTAAAATTGACAACTAACACCCTGATCGCAAAACTCCTAACGATTTTTACTAAAAATAGATACGAAAACTTTTGCTGAACCCGAGATTTGAATGACTGACAAATCCGTACTTTCTTGTGTTCTCATATACATGAAACAGCAGTGTAAACATGATCTAACATGGCTTAATGTGGAATGTGTCTAGGATTGTAAACTGTCCATACTATTCCAAATTGTATGCATACACATGTGTCATGTCTTTATTTGGTTTTATGTCTCTACCCGCAAACATATGTGGCAAGATACACCTTCCAGGATAGTGGACGATGTGGACACTGACGAAAATTTCTACAACATGTCCAAACATTCCCAAACAGACAGAATCATATGCTTTCTGAAAGTCAATCCAGCACATCGTTGCTGTCGTTGTCGTTTTTGTCATCATTATCCTTCAAGGACAGTGGACGGTATGGACACTGGAATATTTCGAATATTTGGAAATGTGTGCAATTTAATTAATATAAACACTATTTTAAGCGTCAGGAAACGGGATTTTTCATTTTTGTCATGAATGGCGAGTATAACAACTTGGGAAGCTAGCTTGACATTTCGTTAGTGCGGTCCTCATTCTGTCTTTGCCTTGTTTCTCCTGAATCTCATTAGTTTCAAAAGAAACAGATAAATCGGTCATACAATGCTTTCATTGGATTTATCAAAAAGGACCATATCAGGTTTGTTCGCTTGGATACGTCTGACTCTGTATGTGGGCGTATTCCAAAGAATTTTATATGTAATTATCCTTTCCCACGACGCTCTCTGCATATTCTGGGTCGTACCATTGATGGTCTCGGAGTCAAAACCAAACATTACGGTAACAGGAGGATCGAACCATGCCAAAGATACTGTGTTTGTGTCAAGCTGGACATCAACTTTGACGCAAAATCACACATTGACGTTTTCGAGTGGCAAGTGACTGGTTCTGGGTCGATTTGATATGGCACTTCGCTTGATTGACACTCATTTCTGTACCGTCCAGCACCATCAACAAAATAAACATTAACATTGATATTCAGTACTGCATCAATGGGTCGTTTAGGAAAATCCATTGAATGACTTGTTTTCAGTCTTGACATTCTTCACAAGAGGATATTCAGACAAATAAATATGTGCAATAGTGCACGATTAAATTCAATCATGAAAGGCCTCCTTGTTAATCACACCATAGACGTTAAAATATGGTGATGATCCTCATCATAAACAACTATCATCATCATTATCATTATAATGTTTATGTCCCCGTCACAGTACATCGTATTTAAAGAAAACAAGGTATAGATATAAACACATTTGATGATACATCTGTGTGTTTAAAGTAGATTTTTACCGCCCGGGCCAAGCCGGACCCAACACAAGCCAAACACTTTTGATAGAGACTATGTTGAGAATGTAGAGGGAAAATGGATTCACTTTGAGCACCTTGTTTTCTTTAAAGACGATGTACTGATACATTATAAAGTGGTATTTAGGTAGATATAACACTGATCTATAGATGTAAACACATTTGATTATACTTTTATGTGTTTAAAGTAGATTTTGACAGCCCGTGCCAAGTCGGACCGAACACTTTTAAAAGGGATTTTCTTAAGAAAATACAGTAAAAGTGCTTGACTTTAACGGCTCAGTTGTCTTTGAATGCGATATACTGTGACATTATAAAGTGGTGTATAGGTAGATATATCACTAGTCTATAGATGTAAATACATTTAAAGATACATATGTGTGTTTAAAGTAGATTTTGACCGTCCGGACTTAAGTCGGACCTAACACAAGCCAAACACCTCTGATAGAGACTATGTCTAGGATGTAGAGGGAAAAGGGCTTCACTTTGAGCCCCTTGTTTTCTTTAAAGACGATGTACTGATACATCATAAAGTGGTATTTAGGTAGATATAACACTGATCTATAGATGTAAACACATTTGATTATACTTTTATGTGTTTAAAGTTGATTTTGACAGCCCGGGCCAAGTCGGACCGAACACTTCTTAAGAAAATACAGTAAAAATGCTTGACTTTAACGGTCCAGTTGTCTTTGAATGCGATATACTGTGACATTATAAAGCTGTGTATAGGTAGATATAACACTAGTCTATAGATGTAAATACATTTTAAGATACATCTGTGCGTTTAAAGTAGATTTTGACCGCCCGGGCCAAGTCGGACCCAACACAAGCCAAACACTTCTGATAGAGACTATGTTGAGAATGTAGAGGGAAAAGGGCTTCACTTTGAGCCCCTTGTTTTCTATAAATACTGCGATCTGTGACATTATAAAGTGGTGTATAGGTAGATATAACACTAATCTATAGATGTAAACACATTTGATGATACATCTGTGCGTTTAAAGTAGATTTTGACCGCCCGGGCCAAGTCGGACCCAACACAAGCCAAATACTTCTGATTGAGACTATGTTGAGAATGTAGAGGGAAAAGGGCTTCACTTTGAGCCCCTTGTTTTCTTTAAATACAGCAAACTGAGACACTATAAAGTTGTATATACGTAGATATAACACTAATCTATAGATGTAAACACATTTGATGATACATCTGTGCGTTTAAAGTAGATTTTGACCGCCCGGGCCAAGTCGGACCCAACACAAGCCAAATACTTCTGATTGAGACTATGTTGAGAATGTAGAGGGAAAAGGGCTTCACTTTGAGCCCCTTGTTTTCTTTAAATACAGCAAACTGAGACACTATAAAGTTGTATATACGTAGATATAATGTTAGTCTATAGATTAAAAGACATTTGATGATACATTTGTGTGTTTAAAGTGCATTTTGACAGCCCGGGCCAAGTCGGACCCAACACAAGCCAAACACTTCTGATTGAGACTATGTTGAGAATGTAGAGTGAAAAAGGCTTCACTTTGAGCTCTGTGTTTTTCTTTAACTACTGAAATATGAAACAAGAAAGTGGTATCTAATCAAATATAATACTAATCTTTAGATATAAAGAATGTTAGGAACTTTAGAAGTGCTTGGACAGTTATTAACACGTGTCGTGTCAGTTCTTTGACATTCGCGAATATCCACTTCCAGGAAACATCCTTGTATGGTTTTACACGAATTAGTAAAGGTTAATTGGGGATGCCCAACACGTTAATTAATGAAAGAAGAGTAGTCAAAACATTGTCGTTTCCTGCCCAGGACATCACACCCCTACATGCTAAGGTCGGTGAGAAGCATTCTAATCAAAGAATACACACACTCAAAACACTGACTTTTCTACGAGACTCACGGTATGTAGTCATAATCATCAGTTTATTACATTGTTGAAGGTGCATTTTTATTCAAACTCAATTAAATGAGCAAAACTATACGTTTGAGGACATTTGAGATCTGCCTAGATATGCGCGTTTCGTTTTATTATTCTGCAATCCATTTTTAGTATTACCCGCCGGCCCAGCCCGACTTTTCTTGGCCCATGTGCAGCGAATGGACGTCGTGTGTGACTGATGGGAAACTAGTGCATCTGGGATTCTGGGAGGACTTGACAAACCCGCTTGTGGAGTGGACATAGAAGATGACAGGATTTTGTTGATATTTAGATGTTGTGATTCATTAATTGTAGAATAACTGTTGATGGACTGGACGTTCTTTTGACCAGAAACCTGTATAATCTGATGCGCTGGGACACCAAAGTCGGATCAAGTTTGGATCATTCGTTTTCTAGTGCTGTGGTTCGTCAACCTTTTGTCTGAGGGCAGTCTAGCCCTGGATGCCATGGTCTTCATGAGAGAGCATAACTTCAGATTTTACCCCTAACTGTGCAAGATAAAATGGACTCTCATCATTGCTAAAGTCTCACGGGTGGACATCCCGATACAACCTGTAAACTACCACCGGACAACATTCGTCCCCAGGTTGAGCCCACGCTTTTGGTGCCAAGTCAAAGGATTGATCGCCTTGTCGTGTTTTTGACTGACGTTCCAAATACTGTAACTATTCCTTATTATCAGAATCAGTTTTGAGTGTGACGTCGCCCCAATGCATGCGTCTGTGGGGCGTGGCCGACCTCAGTGCAAAGTAGACTGTATTGTTCACATCATCTGGAGACTTAGTGCCAAGCTGTCTGCATTCACGGAGTTTATTCAGTTCCATACCGGACACAGGATCAGCTCGCTGGGGTAAGTTTCCTTTTCCTTGCAAACCTCCCTCAGTTTCTGCCAGATAGATTCCGCCAGCAGATGTTTGTAATCGTGTCGCTTGAGGCAACGCTCAATGCTAGCCTTGATCCCCTTCAGAGTAGACGGTTCGTATTCCGCAAAATTGTCCCGTCGTCCAACGAAAATTGACAATTGTAGATTCTACAGTAAGTCCATTTTTCATTTTTCATATTTTTAAAAGATGTCAAAACTTCCTCATTGTAACTCACCTTCGAGGCTTAATTGTTGTGGTGTGCTTGGTTTTGGAATATTAAAGTCTTTAAGCATAATTATCATCTTGGTCTACGTTTCTACATGTCTGTGTCGTGTACAACTGTTGGTAATATCCCTGGGTTTCGTTGATATCTTTTGTTTCAGTTATGGTATGTCCATTCTTTGTTTCTAGTTTAGCTATTGCCTTATTCAGCTAGTTCTTTTTTCTAAGGATAAGAAGTATTTTGTTGGCTTTTCTCCCATTTCTCTTCATTCTGCCCGAGATCGCATGATTATTCCTTCTTTTTTTATGTTATTTATTTCTCCCAGTTCAGTGTTTGCCTCTTTAAGTTTGTAGGTGATACGCTTTGGCCATTGACACATAACCCAGTACACTGTCTTGAATGGTTTATTTTATAACTTCAGCATAGATTGATGAATACATTTTTGATTCAGTCTTGAATGATTGACAGATATTTTGTATTATGTCTTTCCTTTACTGGCCCTTTAATTGTAAGGCCTATTGTTGACAGGTACAAGCTATAATAAAAAACAAATGGGAAATATTACAACTTGTAACTAAGGTAGTAAGTACATGTACATGTTATTTTCAACATTATTTTCCGGATTTTAAACAAAACATCTGTGATACACACTTCAACCTTTTCAACATGCAATTACCCTTTTAACACCATTTACATTTGTTATAGCATTGCTAGATATGATTTACATGTTGTTCCTTATATATATTGTTAATACTTACAAATTTTATGGGCCATTTACACCCTACACAAGTTCATGTCATTCTGCTTACGTCCACGTGCTTGTCCATGCACTGACCATAACCCGGATGATTAACCAGGACAAACCAAAAAAGTAGAGAACTTAAATGAAGCTCTCATAAAAGAACTAAAATGACTTATCCTCACAAGTGGTATCCTACATTCCCGGCCCCTTAAATGTGAAACATTTAACATTATAACTCCATATTAAGGTCATATCAGTCCTTCACATTCAATGTTCAACTGCTCAGGTTTTCATTTCCATCTCACATCGTGGTCTTTTGTTTCATCACTTTCATGCATCATAAACTGATTCAAGTAGACACACTTTGCTTATTGGCCTTATTAACACAGAGTCTTTAGTTTTCACCTCAATCGATCGCACTAGACCATCGTTGCCCGGAAACACATTTGTGATTCTCGCGAGAGGCCACACACATCTTGGAGAATTTTCATTCACAAGTAGCACTATGTCTCCCACTTTGAGATTCACTGTAGATTGTAGCCACTTTTGACGGAGCTGTAAGCCTGGTAAGTATTCCTTGAGCCATCGTTTCCAGAACTGGTCCGCAAGGAACTGAACATGCTTCCAGCGCCTGCGGTAAGTGTCATGTACTGAAAACCTTCCTGGAGGTAAGGAATTTCCTGATCTCAGCAACAAGATATGATTTGGTGTAAGTGGCTCCATATCACTGGGACTGTCAAATACAATGGTTATTGGCCTACTGTTGACAATTGCCTCCACTTCACAGAACAATGTTGACAATCCTTCATCATGCAGACCATGCTGTTGATACAATAATGCATTCAGTACTTTCCTCACGGTCCTAATCTGTCTCTCCCAAACTCCTCCCATGTGAGAGGCAGATGGGGGATTAAACATCCACTGAATTTCTTTCTGTAGCATGTGTTCCTGGATTTCATGGTGATTCCATGCACGAATTGCTTCTCTTAATTCCTTCTGAGCTCCTCGAAAGTTGGTTCCATTATCAGAACGTACTATATCTGGGACGCCTCTTCGTGCTTCAAACCGTCTCAAAGCATTTATGAAGGAATCCGTGTCCATGCTGTCTAGCTTCTCAAGGTGAATAGCTCTTGTTGTTAAACAGGTAAAGATACAACCATAACGCTTAACTTCGCTTCTCCCACGTTTGATCAGAAACGGTCCAAAACAATCCACACCTGTGTGAGCAAAAGGTGGTTTTCCAGGTGTGACTCGGTCTTCTGGTAGATTTGCCATTTTCTGATGGGAGCGTTTTCCTTGTAATCGTTTGCATTTGACACAGTCTTTCAGTACTTTTCTGATTGTTCTGCGAGCACTGATGACCCAGAACCTTTGTCTTACATGTGACAGAACATGCTCAGTCCCTGAATGACCTAATTGTTTATGATAACAACGAACAATCAACGTGACAATATCATGTCCTTTTGGTAGGATCATCTGATGTTTAGATTCTTCAGATATTGGAGCATTATTCAAACGCCCTCCTACACATAGTATTCCATCTTGATTCAAGAGCGGTTCAAGTAAGTAAATTGGGCTTGATTTTGGTATGGAGCGGTCATTCAGAAGATATTCCACTTCAAGCCGAAATGCAAGATTCTGAGTGTACCTAACAATTTCAGTTTCAGCTTGTTTCATCTCGGAAACAACAAGAGGTTCCATGGAAATCCTTTCTTCAGAATTTCCCTCTCGGACACGTCTTAACAAGCAGTGCTTTAGTCTCAGTATCCAAGCAACCATTTTCTTGAGGTGGTACCAAGAGGAATATCGGCTAAGGAGTCGATCTGTAGTGGATGGTTCAACCTTATCAGAACTTGCAAAGTTGACCTTCACTTTCTTAACTTCCAAATCCTCTCCTGACACAGGAAGTACTGTTGGTGTTTTTTGCCAAGTATCTTTATTCTCCCACAGGAAGCTCGGTCCCTGCAACCAGTTTTCCTTTGCAAGTAGTTCATCAGCATCAAGTCCACGAGATGCGTCCTCAGCAGGATTGAGTGATGATTGGACATATCTCCAACTTTGTGGTGAAGAACCTTCACGAATTTGTGTCACTCTGTTGGCGACAAACGTTTGGTATCTTTGAAAGTCATTTTTGATATAGTGTAGTACTATCATGCTGTCTGTCCAAAATGTAGATTGTTCGGTTTCCATTCGCAGTTCTTTGCGTAACATTTCATCAAGTATTACACTCAGCACAGCCGCACAGAGTTCAAGCCTTGGTATTGTGATACTTTTGATTGGCGCTAATGTCGACTTCGCCATCAGAAAGGAGCAATGGATTCTTCCACATGAATCAACGATTCTGACATACGATACAGGACCATATCCTGCTATAGAAGCATCCGCAAAATGGTGTAATTCAGCAGACATCATTTCACAAAAGTCATTTGGAATCACACATCTTGAGACAGTGAAGTCTTCAATATGACACAGCTTAGACAGCCAGTTTGACCACCTTTCATGGCTGATTGATTCCAAAGCGGTGTCCCATCCTTTTCGGAGACGACATTCATCCTGAAATATCATCTTTGCCTTTAAGATCAGTGGTGACAAGAATCCTATTGGATCATAGACAGAGGTAAGTATACTGAGGAGACCTCTCTTGGTTGCAGGCCTATTCTTTGGTTGGAATTTGAAACCAAGCTGATCAGTTTCAGTGTCCCATTTCACGCCAAGAGCCTTCTCTTGAGGGAGCTCATCATCGCACAGATTGATGTCTTTCAACTCTTTGGCTCTTTCCTCAACTGGGATACTCTGGAGTACTGTTCTACTATTACTGGTCCATTTTGTGAGCCTAAAACCTCCTCTCTGTAGGAGATCATACACATTCTGAACCAACTTGATACCTTTCTCCTTGGAATCAACAGATTTCAGACAATCATCTACATAAAAATTGTCAGTAACAGTCTGAATTGTATCTTTATCAAAATCATCCGCATTGTCTGCTGCAGTTTTCCTCAGTGCATAATTGGCACAACTGGAGCTCCATATGCCACCAAATAGATGTGATGTCATCCTATAGACCTCTATATCTCCACCTAGTTCACCATTCTTCCACCAAAGGAACCTCAAAGCATTGCGATGTTGATCAGCAACCTTTACTCTGTGATACATTGATTCAATATCACCGGCGATGGCAATCCTTTTCTCACGGAAGCGCAACAGTACACCCATCAAAATATTGGTTAAATCTGGACCTTGATGAACTGATTCATTTAAGCTGATTCCACCAAACTTGGCTGAACAGTCAAACACAATTCTGAATTTCCCTGGCTTCTTGTCACTAGTGACTACATGATGAGGGAGGTACCAGACTGATCCATCATCAATACATACTTCATCATCAGGAACCTTCTCTGCGTAGCCTTTGTACACCATGTCATCAATACCTGCTTTGTAATGCTCATACATATCATCATTCCTAGACAGCTTCTTGGTTAATGATACTAGGCGGGTTTCAGCCATGCAGAAATTGTTAGGCAAATTAGGGGGATTTACTTTGAAAGGTATAGGTAACTTGTAATGCCTCCTCTCCCTCTCAACAGTATTGTCCCATAATTGAATGACCTGCTTGTCATGGAATGAAAGTTGTGATCTTCCATCACTCACATTGTCCAGATGCCAGAACTTCTCGACTTGTGATTCTAAGTTAGCTTCAACTTGCACAAAGTTGGACGTCATGTCTTGCTGAATGCCTCTGCGTAAAGGTCCATTGATGGCCCATCCAAATATTGTTTTTGTGGCATAGGGCTCATCAGCTTTCCCTGATCGCACCTCAAGTGGCGTTAAAACTAACGGATTGTCTTGACCTATCAGCACTGTCACTTTGGCAAATTTGCCTTCAACCATGGGAAGATCAATCCCTTGAAAGTGTTTCCATTTGTCAACATCACACTGTGATACAGCACTGCCTTCCAACACAGGCATCTGAGAGAGCACAAATACATTTGACATGTTTGTAGCATGTCTTCCATTGATGTCTGTTAAGCTAAGGGAGACAACCTCTGTCTGAGACTCATAGCCTTTGTCAGTAAGAGTATTTAAAGAAAGCATAGCACCACTGCCATCCAACTTCAAAGTATTTGCCAAGTCTTTGGAACAAAAGGTATTTGTGCTTCCTGGGTCCAACAAAGCATAAGTCTTAATTACTTCATGTTCACTACATCCTTTCACACAGACAGGAACTATGGGGAGAGCTATTCTTGTTCCTCCGGCCCCATTGACTCCATACACTGAACTTGACTAAATCTTGTTCTCTGCATGCTCACTGCAACTTGAAGATCGTAACATGGGATTCATATCCTGGCTGTCTGGCATCGGCTCTTTAACAGATTTTAAAGATGTCCTTGAACTGTCATGGAGCAAACTGGAATGCTTCCGGTTATGTTGTTTACAACTGCTATTGTCACACATGCTGTCCTTCATACATCGGGATGACAAATGCCTTGATGAGAAACAATTAAAGCACAACTTCTGTCTTATTGTAAACTCCAGTCTCTTCTGTAAATTCATCTTCTTGAAAGTAGGACACTGGTAAAGAGGATGACTGCCAGTACAACATTTACAAGCTCTCTGTGGCTGTTCATGAAGGTTTCTGTTTTCCTGAGTAATGTTCCCTTGTGCAATAAAATTGGAAGCTGACTTACACTTGAAGCTTATCCTTTGTGGAGGTGGTTTCTCTGTAGAATCCTTTACATTGATTCCAAACACCGGGTCATCCAGTTCTTCAGCAACAATTTCTATAAATTCAGCAAGATACCCAATTCCTGGATACTGACCATTGCGCTTTAAAACATTTACAGCTTCTTTTCTCCATCTACCTTGAATGAAGAAGGGAAGCTTCTCAACAATCTTTCTCATCCTCAATTGATTGTCGATTTCGCCCAGCCTGCTCATTGCTGTAAGTGAAACCACACAGCTTCTCACAGAATCCGCATATCTTCTCAGTCCAGCACTGTCATTAGGTTTCAAGTTGGGGACGTCTGTCACCTTATCCACCCATGCTTTAGCGATGACATATTGATTGCCAAATCTCTCCAACAGTAACTTTCTGGCCTGAAAGTAACCAATCTCTGGATTCATGATTACACAGCACTCTATAACCTCTTGAGCATGCCCAGTGCAGTACTGTAAAAGCCTATTCAGTTTAGCACTATTGCTGATTGATGTTTCCCCTATACTAATGTCAAAAGACCTGATGAATGCCCAGTATTGCAGAGGATTTCCATCAAATTTCATGATTTCAACTTTTGGCAACTGAAGCAAATGTAACATTTCATACTGCGTATTATCTGGCTGTGGTGGTTGAATAGTATCATTATGGCTTGTCCAAGACACTGCATTTGGATTGAGATGCTGATCACTCACTCTGTCTGTGGGTATTGGGTTACTTGACACTAAATGCACTGTTTTGGGATTTGTGCCCATTATACCATCATCTTTAACAGAAGGGGGTCCATCGATTTCATTGATTGCCTTTATTTCAGCTTCAGCGGCTGCAAGCTCAGTCTCCATTTGAAGAGTCTCTTCTTGTAATTCAAGTTCAAATTTCTTTAACTTCAGTTCCTGACTCTTCTTCAGAGCAGATTGTTTGACTTTCAGTGCAGCTCTCCTTGCTGCAATCTTCGATCTCGTGCTTCCACTACTTGCATGGCTTCCTACCTGACTCGCTGAATCACTTGGTTTTACTGTATCATGATGCCACATCTGTACACTAGACATCACTGTTTTCAGTCTATCTGACATCTTATTCATGTACATTTCTAGTTTACTAATCTCTTCTGCATCATCTTGCACTATCTCCTTCAGGTGATTTACTTTCTGTGTCAAACTGTCAAAGATTTTCTCAATTGATTTCACTGATCCTTCAACATGTTCAATGTCTGTTTGACTAGCATTCTTATTTACAATGAGACCATTTATCTGATTTTTAGTTCTGGTGAATGCAGACTGGATACCCGCTCTTTCTTTATTCAGTTGAATTATCCTTTCACTCTGAACTTCATCTTTATTTATTGTTACATTAGACATTCTGTCTCTAACAATCCAGCTGTCTGTGTCACTTCTAATGTCTGATGATAACATTCTTTGTTATGTATAAAAATTTCTTGTACTTTTATGTAGGTGATACGCTTTGGCCATTGACACATAATCCAGTACACTGTCTTGAATGGTTTATTTTATAACTTCAGCATAGATTGATGAATACATTTTTGATTCAGTCTTGAATGATTGACAGATATTTTGTATTATGTCTTTCCTTTACTGGCCCTTTAATTGTAAGGCCTATTGTTGACAGGTACAAGCTATAATAAAAAACAAATGGGAAATATTACAACTTGTAACTAAGGTAGTAAGTACATGTACATGTTATTTTCAACATTATTTTCCGGATTTTAAACAAAACATCTGTGATACACACTTCAACCTTTTCAACATGCAATTACCCTTTTAACACCATTTACATTTCTTATAGCATTGCTAGATATGATTTACATGTTGTTCCTTATATATATTGTTAATACTTACAAATTTTATGGGCCATTTACACCCTACACAAGTTCATGTCATTCTGCTTACGTCCACGTGCTTGTCCATGCACTGACCATAACCCGGATGATTAACCAGGACAAACCAAAAAAGTAGAGAACTTAAATGAAGCTCTCATAAAAGAACTAAAATGACTTATCCTCACAAGTGGTATCCTACAAAGTTTCTTTAGTATTTCGTTTTTAATTTCTATATCCTTTGAGGTGTCTAGATTGATTTGCAATGCTTCGATATGATTTTGTAAGTAATTTTCTTTCTGTTCTCGCTTTCGTTTCCCTTCCGAGGAGTATTTTATAGTTTGACCTCTTATCATCAACATTAGTGTTTCGAAAAAAAGTTGGTCGTATATATTAATATGTCATTGCCTTGTTCATCGACACCTGTTTTATATTGTTCTATTGTATTTCTAATTACTTCTTCAGTTTTTTCAACAACATTTTTGTTGTTTAGTAGGGAATTATTGAACTTCCAGTAGCCTCTTCCTCTCTCGATACTATTAAGTTTTAACGAGATCCAATGTATAGAGTGATCTGATCTGTAAGCAGGGTCTATACAAACTTTATCTACGGCTTTTTCAAGGTCTCTTGACAACAAGAAGTAATCTAATCTGGCTTGTTTTATGGGTTTGGTTTGTCTCCACGTATATCGTCTCTCGTCTGGGTTCATATCTCTCCAAGGGTTCAAAAAAGGATTGTTTATCTATGAATGTGATATTTTATCTCTGGCGTGTGGGTTGTTTGCATTTTTATAGTTATCGATATCAATGTCTGGGTTTTGGAAAAAATTCTAATCGCCACAGATGAAGCAGTGATCAGACTCTAACACATTGACAATATCTATTATTTTTTCAAAGAATGCTTGCATGTCTGTATTTTGACCGTACAGGTTGATTATAGTAAATGGGTTTTTTCTCTCTTAATTGCATTTTAAGAGCAAGAAAGTTACCAAATTTATTATCATGGACTTCTTCAAAGATGGTAGCTTCCCCTCGGGTGTTACTTTTATAACAACTAAATATACAATGTTTTGATCCCCATTCTTGTTTACTTATATTTTCTATGTTCTTAGTGAAATGAGTGTCCTGCAGGCAATATATATTTGCTTTTTCAAATTTTGAAAAACATCTATACGTTTTTTTGTTGTTGTTCAGGCCTTGGCAGTTTGTGCTGATTATTTTCTGCAGTGTCATAATTTTGCATGTGAACTCGATAGATAAGAGTATCTTGTGTACACGGTGTATTCTGTAACAAGAAAGGAATGAAAGAACAGGAAAGTAAGAAGCAGATAGGACACAAAAATACGTTTAATCACAAGTTAATATGGTCTACCATGGTGCGGAGTTGGAGTTTTCCAGAGTCTTTGTCAGTTCTTTTGGACACTGGGAAACAGGCGGCGTAGTTGTTATAGTTAAGTGCAGGCTCAGTGAGAGTGGAGTGGCCAGATCCGCACGATTACAGATCCAGAAGAGAAGTTACGGCACGTGTGTCTCAGATCTAGGTTAGCTTACCTCTTGGCATATACATATAAAAACATGCCTTCACACACACACACATCACACACATCACACACACACACACACACATACATACATACATACATATATATATATATATATATATATATATATATATATTACATACATACATACATACATATATATATATATATATATATATATATATATATATATATATATATATATTACATACATAAACCTATCTATGCATACTTCCATACATTGGTCTTGCCAATTGTAAGGGACAATAATTATGAATAATAATGTGATTAAAGTGAATTTGATATCGTAGATTGATTATGTTGTTAAAGCATTATGTTTAGCCTATGTTTTTTCAATATAAGCAGGACTGCTATTCATATTAATATCTGTGTAAGTCATGGTGTTTTGCATGCATGTTGCAATAAAAGGATTTTTACAGTAGAAATGTAAACAACATTTAATGCAATATTATCCCCAAGTACCATGCTTTGGTATTAAATTACATGCAATTATTCATATTATTTGTGTATATTTTTGATTAATATGTTTCATTTATTTTTGCATGCATATATTTTGGTTCTATAGGAGAGTTTTATTGTATATAGGATGTTTCGTGTGGGGAGTTTCCATGCCATGTGTACATGTGTATGTTGTTCATGTGTTATATGTACAGTTTTTAATGATGTGTGGACCGCCTCCGTGGTCTAGTGGTAGAGAGTCCGCTCGGAGAGCGAAAGGTCCGGGGTTCGATCCCCGGCCGCGTCATACCAAAAGACGTTAAAAGATTGTACTTGTTGCTGTCTGGCGCTCGGCATTAAAGTGCTGAAACAAGGACTGGTCGGCTCGGAGTCAGTATACTGTTTCTGAGTGGGGTATTCATGTTAAACTGCGCCATGGTATCTCAGTGAGCTAGCACTATAAATCGGCATCAGTCCGGACTAGTACAAGCAGCCACACAAGCACGTCGCTATATAAGTGCACTAATCCTGGACTAATCTTAAACCCCATTTCACCATCTTAATGATGTGTGATCTTAATTTACTGTTGTAAGCTGAAAAGCATCTATTCTATTGCGATTTATACATATATTGTGTATTGATAACTATGCTGTGGGAAGAATATCTATTTTTATGGAGCATGTTGTGTTTATACTATTTTGATGTGTGGATTGGTGGGATTCTTGTTGAGGTGGCTATTACTTATTGGAGGTGACACATTTATATTATTTCTGTTTAATTTACTTCAACATGTGCTTAGTGCATTGAAACATATACTAGTGTGGTAGCATATAGTTTGCATTTACATATCAATAAATGACTTTAACAATGTGTTTGCAGTGTGATGTACACATAATATTTCATGTTTCCATACCTCTTTGTACAATATACAACACGCTACATATGGAAGGAACGCGTTACATCATGATCTTCATGAGTATGTTTTTACACCAAGATTAGCAATATTCCAGCTTTATCACGGCTAATCAATAATAAAGATAAAACATGGCAGGGCAAACATGGAGATGTTTTCCATGTCGATAGTCTATAATGTTAAACAAAACAAGGTAGGGCAAATAAGCATACATGTGTTTTGGACATAATCTATAGTTTAAAAAAGAAAACTTGGTAGGCCAATTGTGCATATATGTTTCATGGTTCAGGCATATAATGTAAACAAGGTTTTGTGGGTTTATTATGCATAACATGGCAGGGCAAATACGCATATTTGTTTCTTGGCCATAGTTTGTAGTTTAAACAATACTTGGTTGTCCTGCGTTGTGTATGCGTTCTATGGTCATGATATGTAATGTCAACAGAGCATAATGCAGGCTTATGATGCTAATATGTTTATGGTCATGGTCTATCATGTAAGCAAAACTTGGTAGGCCTATTATGCATATATGTTTCATGGCCATGGTTTATAAACCGAAAAAGTTGTAGACATATTATGCATATGTGTTTCTTTATTGTAGCATTAAGTGTAAACAAAAACTTGGTAGGCCACTTATGCATATAGGTTATGTGGTCATCCCATATAATGTAAACAAAAACCTAGTAGGACTATTATGCATTTATGTTTTTTCATTGTAGTCTATAGTTTGAGCAAAAACCTGGTAGGCCTATTTTGCATATAGGTTTTATGGTCATGGCATGTAATATAAACAAAAACTGGTAGGCCTATTATTCATATAAGGTTTATGGTCATGGCATAAAATATAAAAATAAACTTGGTAGGCCTCTTATGCATATAGGTTTTTGATCATGCCATATATTGTAAACAAAGACCTGGTAGGATTATTATGCATATATGTTTCTTCATTGTAGTCTATAGTGTAAACAAAATACTCGGTAGGCCTATTATGCATAAAGGTTTTATGGTCATGGCATGTAATGTAAACAGAAAACATGGTAGGCCTATTATGCATATAGGTTTTATGGTCAAGGCATGTAATACAAACAGAAAACTTGGTAGGCCTATTATGCATATAGGTTTTATGGTCATGCCATATAACGTAGACAGCAACTTGGTAGACCTATTATGCAAACATGTTTCATGATCATGTTCTATAATGTAAACACAACATGGTAAGCTCATCATGCATAAATATTTCATGTTCTACAGTGTAACCATAAAATGGTAGGCCTATTATACATATATGTTACATGGTCATGCTCTATAGTGGGAACAAAACATGGTAGGTCTCTTGGTATTATACAAATATCTGTATGCTGCGCGTTCGGTTTCCAATTCAATTTAGCGCGGTTAAATCTACAGGTAACCTTGTATATATAATGTTCTTATGAAATCTGCATACAGACAGCGTTGAGTGTTTTTGTGCACTTGTCCCTTAGGTGTTATTGAACAGTTTATCATTTCAAATGGGGGCTCCTTCTTCAAATGGGATTCGCATAAATATTAACTAGTGAGGGACAATTTCGGAGGTCTTTCAGAAATCCATTTACTTCAACTCCATCGTGTGACCAACAAGTGAAGCTTTGTACGGGGAGTTAAGCGTTGGTTGTACCGTCTTGGCAAGCTTTTGGAGGTATTTGGAACAACTTCGTTTCACAGTGCAAGTTGGGAATTGTGATATATCTACTCGACATAATTAATGTCTGTTGTTTCATTTGTTGGGCAGACGAGGTGTTGAATGGTGCAGATATACGATAGGCCCTCAAAGTGTCCCTCACTCGTATACTTGGCAGTCAGTTAATATTTATGAGATTTCCAGTTACAATCAGAGCGTGTTTTGAGTATATTAACAACTCGTGGCGTCTGACGTTGATTAATGAATAATTTGCATACTCGTATATGCAAGAGGCCGACATATGGTTCTCAGTAGGAAGTGACAACTTGGAGATGATGGCTTGCATTATATACAGTTTTACTTTACACATATAGATATATACATACTAAAGATACTATGTGCCAGGTCAGCACATAGTGGTAGTGGTTGTTGTCTAGGTGCCCCAGAGCACCCAGCCTAACCCTAGCTAGGCTAAGGGTAAGACCTTTCTTTCTTCTTTTTTTCTTTCCTTCCTGGACCAAAGCTTATATAGCCAAGGTCACCTGACATTTAGTGAGTAATAAATATAAATGTAAACAGTAATTCATCAGCAGGATGGCAGACGGTCGATGTACACAAAAATGGTGATTAACAATTAGGATTAGCATCTTATGAATAACAGCAATTAAGAGTTTCAAGGCATATAGATGTCATGGTTCCATGGCGAAGGCGAGCTGAAAGATCTGATGCTATAGAATTTGATGATTGATATGATAAGACGAAATCTAACCAACTCTGCATACATTTATTGGCATTTGGTAATTTTATGACCATGTCATGCCCTCTGCATTTACTAACTCACCGCAGTAGTTATTAAGTGCTAAACACACAACTAATTGCAGGTGACCATTTTATGAAACAGCTCAAATAACAACAAAATTACGCGATATTTAATCAGCTGCTCAGCGCACGTGACATTGCACCCACTTTTACTCACGATCATACCAGCTGTATGATATTGACTGTTCCTTTATTTCGCCTCACACGAAAATACTAGCTTCTGATTGGTTAACGAGCGGGAAATTATTTTCCATGTAGCCTGCTCATGTAGCCCGACGAGAAATCAATTGGAACACAATGACGGCAACTTGCATATCTCGAATAAGTATCGTTGAGTTGAAATGAACCGATGTTTATACAAGTAACTCGATTCGTTTGCGGCGTCTGCTATGAGTTTTGCTAACTCAGCGAAACTGCGGGCATATATTGCGGACCTGCTTGAAAGGATGTCGGTGAGATAAATTCGTTGCCAACCGATCCCGTGGGGTATATGGTGTGGCGTATCCTGTGCATGAACCTATGTACTCCGTGCCGTTGCGTCGTCTGCTGGAGAGAACCTCGAGTAGGCTGTTAATCTAAAGTAGCGTCCTTCAGGAAACGGACATTTAGCCGCTGAATATAATTTGGAAATATTCCGGAAATGTGAATCTTAAAGCTCCCTTATATGATTATTGGTGAATGTTGTTTTACGTTAAATTGATATCAAGCGTTTCGACCTTTCGATCTATGACACTTTGTAAATTAAACTTAAACAGAAATTGTTGAGATTTTCTATGCAAGTACTAGCATGCAAAGTCCATGCTTCTTCTGCTATCAAAGGAGGTGTATTTAACTGCCATGTTGATGTTTGCTTCAGGTTACTCTCCAGCTGTGCGACGGCACCATGTAATGAGAAAGTGAATAAGTTTGCTTTGACACCGCCTTTCAAGGTATGGTGAAAACACAAACACAATCAACAACATAATGAACAACAATGCAAGAACAAATCATATTCACTTATTATAGCAGACACCGAAGAGTTAAGTTCATTAATTATGGTCATACCCAATCACATGAGGATCTTTTGCTTTCTTTATTTTGAATGCTCATAAAACATATCTGTCATGACTTTTACATTTTCTTTCAGATGTACAGTACAAAACGTCAGATATATCTACTTATTGTCCTTCTGATCACATCCTTGTTCTTATTGTGGGGCAACTATGACGAGTAAGTATATATGATATGATATCCAATGACAAAGTAAAGCAAGTTACAAAAAACACAATTGAAATACTGTGTGTTGCAACATCCACCACCCAAGGACAGATTAGCTATAGTCATACGAAATATAGGGGGTTCTTTATCTTCTTCTTTGATTAGTTTATATTACAATTCTTCAGTACTCAATGAGATATGTCTGTACATCTTCATTTGTTGTATGAATGAACTAGGAAGGTGTTCCAATGCTGCATGAAAAAATGGAAGTAACCCAAATACAATCGTTCTTGATAAAAAGCAAGAACATCCTTTCCACCCATATTCATATATAATATCGACCCGTGAAGATCCGGGGTAGAATAGGTCTTCAGCAACCCATGCTTGCCGTAAAGGGTGACTAAGCGGGGATTGCATAAAAGTCGGGCCAAGAAAAGTCGGGCCGGGCCGGTCCAGCGGGTAATACTAAAATGGATTGCAGAATAATAAAACGAAACGCGCATATCTAGGCAGATCTCAAATGTCCACTAACGTATAGTTTTGCTCATTTAATTGAGTTTGAATAAAAATGCACCTTCAACAATGTAATAAACTGATGATTATGACTACATACCGTGAGTCTCGTAGAAAAGTCAGTGTTTTGAGTGTGTGTATTCTTTGATTAGAATGCTTCTCACCGACCTAAGCGTGTAGGGGTATGATGTCCTGGGCAGGAAACGACAGTGTTTTGACTACTCTTCTTTCATTAATTAACGTGTTACGGTAATTAACCTTTACTAATTCGTGTAAAACCAAAACAGGATGTTTCCTGGAAGTGGATATTCGCGAATGTCAAAGGACTGACACGACACGTGTTAATAACTGTCCAAGCACTTCTAAAGTTCCTAACATTCTTTATATCTAACATGTCTAAAGACTAGTATTACATTTAATTATATACCGCTTTCTTGTTTCATATTTCAGTAGTTTAAGAAAACACAGAGCTCAAAGTGAAGCCTTTTCCACTCCACATTCTCAACATAGTCTCTATCAGAAGTGTTTGACTTGTGTTGGGTCCGACTTGGCCCAGGCTGTCAAAATGCACTTTAAACACACAAATGTATCATCAAATGTCTTTAAATCTAAAGACTAGCATTATATCTACCTATATACCACCTTATAGTGTCTCAGTTCGCTGTATTTAAAGAAAACAAGGGGCTCCAAGTGAAGCCCTTTTCCCTCTACATTCTCAACATAGTCTCTACCTAAGTGTTTTGCTTGTGTTGGGTCCGACTTGGCCCGGGCCGTCAAAATCAACTTTAAACACACAGATGAAAGATGGGCGAGTAGTACCCCGGCGATGGTGCCGATGTCCCTAGGCGAAGTACGGCCGCCTTTTCCACCAACAAATCGATGGCCTCCGTCAGCCGATCCGTTGGTGGAATGTGGAATGTCGGGGATGACGTCAGTGGTGGCGTCGATCTCAGGCGTGGCGCGTAGCCTGTTGTCAAAATGTTCTGAACGTAAGGGTCGTTGAGGAAAACCCACTTGCGGGACGGCTGTCAAGGCACGTCCCTACGGAAGGCCCGATACACATTCTCGTTTCGGTAACGTCGTCGTGGGGCGTTCGAAACCGGTGGGCGTCTGGACAGGTTGTGTGAAGCCGAAATGATGTCACGCTCGGCTTCCCTGGAGTACTTGTCCAGAACGTCGTTGGTACGACCGTCAAACAACTGTTGCGATGACCACGGGGCCCGTAGGAGTGACCTGCCATGACGATCAGGTAGGTCAGTGCAGTCGATGTAACCATGGCGACGTGCCGTAGTAATCTGGCCCGATACATATCGGGACTGGGCGAGGACGTCCGAGATCCACCGTTGCATACAGGTGAGGACCGATGGCACCGTCCTGCCGTCCTCGTCCTGGGGTCCTTTCTCCTCAAAGTACACTGAGATGGCCTCGATCGCTGTCGACAGCTTAGCAAGCGGTTGTAGCTGGTGACGAACAGCAGTGTCCATGGATTCCAAATGCCTGTATTCTACTAGAATCTTGGAGGGCGCTGGTTTCTTGAAGAGTAGCCCCCAATCCAAATCCCTAGTCATGGGTGACGAAAACGGCATAGATCGGGTAACGAGATCGACCATGCGGCTTGCAGAAGCTCTGTCCAGGCAGAGCAGAGGCAAAGTTATGGTCCATATCGTGAGCCATGGCTCTGAAGACATCGGGAGGAGAAAACTGAAGAGACTGCGGTGTATCTCCGACCTTAAAACCCGCACGCGTCGGTTTGTCGTCGTCTTGTGATAACTCAGGTAGAAAGTTAGATAGCCAAGCAAACAACGCACAATATATGACGTCACAGTCGTATATAGAAAAGCGCCAAAATTCCAAGCTCTCTGTTGTCTCCAAAACGTAAATACATTCCCTTCGTTGATTTCTGTCGTGTTTTTCTGCACGAAATGTATTGCCACACATCCTTTGAATATTGTAGTAACCGCATCTGTGCATTTTGTAACCTGTAATTGTACGTATAATTATTTAAATATGCCTACCGACAATGACTGAAAATAGTACTATTCTATGAATATTAGCTTCCGCGGTGATGCGGCCGTCAAACCAGCTGTTTCAATCAGAGGGGGGTTATTGTGATTTAATAGCCTCTGATTGACCAATCAGTATCGAGTAAATTCCAAATTCATGGTAGAATATATAATACATCCATACTCCTCGTAGTATATGAGGTAACATATTATTAATGTGCAGTTTACACGATATACGGCTTTTCCATTGGACGAGGGGTCGGTCACATGATCGCGAAACTGAAGTTCAAAAGTGTACGAACGACATATAATGACGTCCATACGTGTTCACGAGACTGTATTCTTGAAATGACGTAAATACTGACGTACTACTTCCTCATTCTTGGTGAAAACACTGGGAATTCCCCAACGCGAATAAATACGGAAGCGTTAGTTTCTCGTCATTTAGACCCTTTAATATTGAACTTAGCATTTCAGCATATATTGGGATAAGTCGTTCAAGGATATCCTCGCTACAACCAATCCTTGAGATCAAAGCGAAGAAAAACACATCCAAATTATCGTAGAATCGACTCTATCCGTGTATAGACTACAGTGAGTCTACACCAATCTATGAATTTACCGTAGTATTTATCTGACACATCTTTACACTCACCTTTCATTGATCGGCCAATTGATCAGTAATGACTGACACTTGTAATAGCCACAGGTTCATTAACAACTTCGGAAATTTCTCCCGTCATAATTATTGTGTCGGCTATTTCGACGTCTTGTACATGATCTAAATGTATTGCGACACACTGTTGTTGTGACCGATTTACTGAGGTAGCTCTTTCTCATCTGACCAGTTAAGATCCGGGTTACAATTGTTCTTGAGCAACCCATGCTTTTCGTTAGAGGCGACTAACCGGATTAGGTGGTCAGGCTTGTTGACTTGGTTGATGCATCTCATCGTATCCCAATTCTCTGATAAATGTAAATTTTCTAAACCAGAGCACTGACAAGTCATCAGACACGTGTCTCCAGTGATAGAAAGTTTGAAAACAGATTGTCAAAGGGGGAATCCCTCTGCCTGCGGTCATGTGACGTTGTGACCTTGGCCTTGTCAACGAACGATTAAACTTGGTTTTTATTATTTTCGAAACATCACCGCAGGTTTCGCAGGAAATTCATTAAAGTAGATTTGTTGTGGAAAAAAGAGTGTTCGGGTGTTTTCTCCATTGGAATTGCTAAAATTTTGATATTATAGTTGCACTTGACGATGACTATTTAAATTACTCTGTATTCATACGCATGACCTGATTTGAACCCGGGAAGTGACTTACCTGAGTCAATCAGCTGAATTTTACGTAGGTACAAATGACGAGTAATAAATAAAATACTGAACTCGCTCCCGTGTAATAACAGTTTTAAGAGGAAGTACATAGGAGAAGACTTTAGGAGAGTTTTTGTGGACATAAAATAGGAGCTATATAAATTATTGTTTGGTATAATTTCAAATCAAAATGTTTGATAATACAGACAATTATTACCTACAACTAAATTCCTTATGTCCTACACTGAGCCAAACCTACACAAGCAAACCAATACGTTCAGCCCTATTTTACTTCAGCATCCGAGTGGCACAAACATGGTGGAAAAAAGGTGATCGGGATAGCAATTAGTGAAGAACCTTATATCTTACTATATATCTCAATAACAAGAGTGCAGGTAGCCGGACATCTATGTTGATTGCAGTATCAAGAAGTCATAAACACATATTTCAAGTGCTAGTGAGAGTGGATAGTGATCACAACGGAGAAAACATCTTTCACTTATCATGTTCAGATGATAATACTGGTGTTATCAAATATCTACCAGTTGTCGGACTTTTATTTTTGCGGAAGTCCTCGGCGGCTGAGTGAGTTGGATCGCAGACTTTTTGTGCTGCGATTGGATGCCTAACTTTGGTACTGTACTTTACTAAGAAAGTGTTATCCCAAATACAACATTTGTTATCAAATATATGCTGGCACATGTTGTACTCAACATTGACAGCAAGGACGTGTTGTAGAACTGCTATAACGGACCCGTGAAGATCGGGGGTAGAATAGATCTTCAGCAACCCATGCTTGTCGTGAAAGGCGACTATGCTTGTCGTAAGAGGCTACTAACGGAATCGGGTGGTCAGGGTGGTGCATGGCATCGTATCCCAATTGCGTGGATTGATGCTCATGATGTCAGTCACTCGATTGTCTGGTCCAGATTCGATTATTTACAGACGGACGTCATATTGCTGGAGCATTAGTGAGAGTGGCGTTAAACAACTAACAAACAAACTGTGTAATGAAAGCAGCACACAATAGCCAGAGAAAAGATCTGCTGGTGAGAGAGGAATGGGACCTGTAGTGGATGATGATACCTATAACAATATCCTTCATCTTACTTGTACTGGTGGCAATGTAAAAATTGTCAATTATTTCTTCACACGTGGACTACATAGAACAGAGAGAGGTGAGGAATCTGGGAGAACACCAGTGATGTTTGCAGCAGAAAATGATCAGGGAAAAACTTTTGATCAACTGATGTTTAAATGTGTAAATCTGCAAATAGTTGCTGACACAAGTTACAACATCCTCTATCTCGCTTGTTTAATGACAATGAACAGATTGTCGAGTACCTTATCATACACGAAACAACTGCCATAGACTATGATAGAGTGATCAGGTTTCTGGTAAATAATGGATGTGACTTTCGGTAATAGATTATACAGGTAACAACATCCTTCATCTCGCTTGTTTAATGACAATGAACAGATTGTCGAGTACCTTATCACACACGAAACAACTGCCATAGACTATGATAGAGTGATCAGGTTTCTGGTAAATAATGGATGTGACTTTCGGTAATAGATTATACAGGTAACAACATCCTTCATCACGCTTGCATGGGTGACACTGACCACGTAGTTGAGTACCTCATCACCTCTGAGATTGCAGAAATGGACAGCAGAGGTCAATGTGGCACGACGCCTGTGACGTGTGCAGTGGAGAAGATTCAGCAGAAGGGGTTTCAGCTCTTGGTTAGTAAAGGATGTAACCTGTCAGCAGTGGATGATACATGTCGCTTGAATTGGTGGCATTGCACAAGTTGCAGAATATATCCTCACACGTATTGACAGCAAAAGTGAGGGTGGACCAACGCCAGTGATATTTGCAGCAGAAAATGGTAATAACACAATCGTTTGATCTACCAGTCAGTGGGTGATGTTTTTTTATAAGTCGGTGGTGGATTAGGCAACCATATATCGCCTGTAGCCTATTATAGTGACAATGAACACATTGTTGGGTATCTCATCAAAAACGGGAGGTAGACATTGAAAGTAGAGGTGAAAATTGTGCAAAATCTTAGATGGTTTCTGCATAGAATGTAGAAATGAAGGTACATGTATTTGATCCTCTGTTGAGTAAAGCATGCGACCTGTCAGAAGTGAATGCTGCAAGTAACATCACCCTTCGATTAAGTCGATTAAGGCGCCGCAAATCGCTGTTCATAGTTTTTGTCCCTGTGTCACGCAAGCAACCAATGATTGTGGGTTCGAATCCCGGCCCCAATTATGTTTCTAAATTTGTCAGCACCATACCGTGCTCGTGGGTTTCACCGAAGTAGTAAACGACTGAGAATTGCATCACTTTGGGCTTTCCTCCCACACCAAACTGATCCGCCGTGATAAAACAGGAATACTATTCAAAGCGGCGTTAAACCGAACTCACTCACTTACTCATGCAGCTGTTATTGGAGAAAATGTACACATCGTGGAAATGTACGACGTCTACAGTCAGGCATGGAAGCAACAGGTGCAAGCATGTATTGCCTGACTTCAGTGTAGGTTGCACCCCAGTACAAGTGTGAGGGTATTCCGAGGACTCTCGAAGCTGAAGGCAGCACGATAAGCTGAGTGTAGAGGTCGTTACTTTTCTCCATGTATGGTAGTGTCAGGCGTTTGTGAGAGCGCACGATACTAATTTGTAGGAAGGACAGATTAACATTATTTAGAAGGTGTTCTGTAGGAAATTCGATCCAACGATCGGTGAATCCTGGTACAGCTACAGATTTGTTTAAAAGAACTGGGCCATCCAATGACCACAACTGTAAAATCATTAAAGGTTTGACAATGCATTTGGATTACCGTATTCGACGTAATAAGCGCCCCGCTCTAATAAGCTCTAATGGCGATATTTTGTTAATATATTGGCTAGTGAACAATCCCAATTAGCACCCCTTCCGATTGATCAATGTACACAAGACTTATTTATTCGTGTATAATACGCACTCGTGTGTTATATGCATCCTTAATTATGGGCAATTAAATTCTGGAAAAATATATCTGTCGTATATAAACAGGTTAGGCTGTCAGCATAAACCACGAAATTTATCTTTCACTTGGGTTTCTTTCCCACCAAAATACCATTCTAATAAGAGCCCCCTATTTCTATTTTTGATAGCGCCCTGGGCGCTTATTACGTCGAATACGGTATGTGTCTTTTATTAGTTATCATAACTGGCTACCTTAGTGTGATATGTAAACAATGTTCTTGGCATGACCAGAATCCAAAGTATGTAGGTTTCATCAGGGACGGAATCTTGATCGGGGGTACTTAATATAAGACATAATTGCACAGGTATGCACTTAACTGCTTGGGATTGACTTAAAATGTGCACATTTATACGCTTAATTATTAAGGCCTAGGGTTTGACGTCAAATGTGCACAGTTATGCATTGAATTGTTAAGGCCTTTGGTTTGACTTAAAATGTGTCTCATAGTCTCACTGGTCGGTGCATTTGTCACCATTTCTCCAGTGTCATAGCAACGGCATAACTGTAATGTATTCTGTCTTTTCCAAATATCTCACGTTGCCTAACCCTGAGGATCGTAAAGCGGGGTTAGATTGGCAAGTGCTGCCTAAGGATCGTGAAGAGGGTGTTTGATCGGACAGGGGTCCAAGAGCTGGGGATAACCTATAAAGTCCTGAGAAATATGCGGCGCCCGGTAAACTGCATTGTTGACCAAAATAGTCGTGTACAAAAATAATGTACATAATTACGTGAACATGACATTATACTGCATAGGCAGACAAAAACCACTGCTGATGCTTTGGACTGAGACTACATTGCAATTTCCTCCAAACTAATCGTGAATGCTTCACGGGTTTGTATACACCACGATCTTCCATCGCCCATAAATGGTATGGCAAAAGCTTTTGTCACAGGATTTCGAGTGACTTCCTAAGCTGAACCCTACTTTCAAACATTAAGCTTCACATTGAGACTTTTCATTGACGCAACAGACCCACGTGAGGCCATGTTAACACGATCTGGCAGGCACGAGCAGTTCTTTTGTGAGGAAGTGTAATCCGTCTTCATGGCTGATATACTTATCTACCGCAACGGTTAAAAGGGCTTGAATAACAAAGAACGCTTCTCAAGTGGCATTTCGGAAGGTGTTGTATTTTGTTGCTGGATCTAAACAATGTTCGGCTGATAGCATTCTGGATCGTTATCAAACGCAAGTAGTGTCTTAGATCAAATATAACTTTCACATGGCGTTATCGCGCTCAATCTTAAAATTTGTCTTTTCTCCCCCAGCAATTTTCTAACAAATAGTTTAAACTACTCCAGTATTATTATTTTCATGAATCTCGTAATTAGTTATTGCCGTAGACGCAAAGACACAAATCCACACAAGGCACTTAATACAACGTGTAGGGCTCCACTGAAAATGTTCGTCAGACCTCAAAGTTTACAACCTCTTTGTGATCCCGGAAGATAAAGATCGGCCTTTAAAGATACGATTTGATTCAATCTAAAAATCAGTAATGTGGCCTTTGGTCTACACATTTTAGGCACACATTCAGTTTGTGTTTAGAACTACATACCTCAAATTGCATTCATCACATATGCACTGAGGCCAATACTTTCAATCTTACATTTATCAATGGTTCAGGTTGTATATAACACGCGCGATCGAAACCACCTAAGGGAGACAACTGTAGTTGTATCAATGTCGGCTACACGCTCTCTGATCTGTAATCTGTATTCACAGAAAACAAACGTATCGATGCATGTCAGAATTAACAAAGGACGCAAAGGAGAAACTGATAAGAGAGTGTGCTACTAATCTGCACTACAGAGGGCTAAATATACTCATGTCATGCTAGTTGAAAAATTGAGGTATTTGATTTCAACACTTGGTCATTTGAGATGCCAGAGACTACCGAGCTGTAAACAGGTAAGCGAAATCTGTGATACAGATTTGAGACATGACATGATATGCCTATATAAGAGAGTCATCCCCAGGTAATCATGTCGTGCATGGGTATGATTAAATCAAGTCAGATGCTCTGACGATATGCCCATCATTATATATCACTAAGAAATGTTAAATAACTGTGCGCTTTTCCACACCTTCGTTACATTCGGAAGTGGAGAGACATACCTTTGCAAAAATGAACTCCAGGCAACTCCGTCTTTGCAATCGGCATGCCACAGAATGGCTCTCCAGCAGGTGAGGTTTTCATTTGGTGTCCCTGTTTGTTAAGGAATAAGAACATCATATAACATATCTGTAGCCCAGTGATTCATTTCAGTCGATAATAGACGTTGCGCATGATACTCAACCACGCATAATATTAATACAATATATCTAGTTTTATATTTACTTTAGATTATGCAAACATTATATGTCATAGGCCAGCTTTGTCCATGCAATAATTAGTAATATTAATTAAATAAAAGTTGTCTAATATGTGCTGCTGACATTTCGAATTATTAGAATATTTACAAAACAAGGTAGCGAGGTCACGGAGACCTTCGCTAAGTATAAATATGCGGGTACACTTAATACTCCAAGTTAATTATTGACGCTATGTAATCGGTAAGGTTAGCCTGTGTGCTATTTGTAGTAACTGGATATTGAACAAATACACCACATATATACATCACGATTCGAATATAAATGAATGTGTTAAAGGCATAGACATTTAAATCATGCAGTATGTAATGGCCAACTCATTGCTAATGTATTTGGTGTGCGTGGAGACACCACAGTGATAAAACTTGAGACAAATACCAATACGAACAAGAACTTTTGATTGACATTCTTGTATATCATTACCAAATTAGAAATCATTATGACATTTTTCGACGACAATCAGTCAATGTCAAATAAAATAAAACGAGCTGAAACCTGTACTAAACAAACATTAATCGGGTGGCACATAATTGAAAGAGTGAGTTGGATTGTACGATCTTATCAATATTCTATTTTATGGTATGTGTGTATATATGTAGTAGACGGTAGACAGTCTAGTATTAGACTAGGTGTACTAGGTCTAATATATACTAGACTGTATATGTAGTTGGCGGTAGAATGTTTAGTATATATAGTAGACGGGTGTGATGAAGTTTAGTGGGGGCGAGATAATGTAATCGGATGGTGGCTACTTTGGGAGCAGATGGTATATAATGCATTTCGTGGTACACAGTGGTTTCAGTGGTATACTATTAGTCGACTTGTATTAGGTGTCGTCTAAAGCGTTAGTCGAGTAACGTATATTGCGTTTCATAACGTAGATGGTTGAAGTGATAATCATAGGGTAGGCCAATGAATATAGTACAGTCGGGTGGCATGTAGTGTGTTGATGCAGCGTTAGAAAATGGCACTCGTCCTACAGTCCAAACTGCCCAATGGTTGTATCCAAAGGACCAGTAGAAATTTGCCCTTTCTATGGGTTTTGCCATGTGTCAAGGACTAGGGTGCTAACACTGATAGTTTCTATCGCTGTGATTTATGTTGTGCCATGATGTCGTGTGGTAAACCGTGTGGAGGGGTGACATGTGGGGAAGTGTTGGGTACTCCTCTAAATGTGCTTAGGTTTTTAAGGGGATCCTGAGTGATGGTTGTAAAATGTTCAACGTTGCGTTCTAGATTACTGAACTTATACAACGAGGTGCACATGGCCTTGTACGGCAAAAACAAAAGATGTAATCGCAGCCAGTGTTCATATTTTTTGCCCGGTATGTTCTGATCCGTTAAAACTATCATGAGGCCGAGCCAGTTCTTTAACAGTTAGCAGATAAACCTCTCAGAGCTTATCAATCTAGATGATCTGTATACATTATAACGATTACTATATGTACACTAAGCTTGATGTCTGTTTCTCTGCAGTCAGGACGCTGTGGTGAGCACTATGCCGGAGTGGCTGAGGGAGTACGAGAGAGTGGCTGTGAGACAACAAGAATATCTTCAGAGAATCAAGGACCTGCGCAGGAGCCTCGAAAACAGAGATGAACACTTTATGATGATTGCTATAGAGCGCATGCGTACACTTAAGAGGGGGCGTTTCCGTGATCCGAAGTATCCGGAAATATCTCAGATGCCACGAAAGATGTACTGCATGGGACCGGAGGCATTTCCCCAACGTTCATGTGTCTTGCACGAGCGACAGGGACGATTTTACATGGCGCCGAATGTGTTGCCACGAAAACTAGCTCCACTTGTGAAAAACAAACGGAGATTAGCACCGTTACCGCCCTATGGTCCAGTTGACCGTCTGAAGACTGACTATGAACCTATAGAAAGTATTGCTGCTAGGAATAAGATAAATTTACAGAATTACGTGAAAGTTAACCAAGGCGACAAAGGTTCCAGTGGCCCATCACCACGACAACCGTTGTCAATAACAACGGTGACGGTACAGAGTAGTGACGATGAGGGAGATGTCGAGGACGTGTCCATGGAGTACATTACCGACGTCAGTTCCAGGAAGACCATCGTTGATCCCCGTAGAGTATAGTTTCCTTGGATCATGAAACTGACATCACTTCAAGCAAGACAATCGTTGATTCTCGTAGGGTATAGTTTCCTTGTAGTAAATGACTGACGTAAATTCAAGGAAGACCACCGATGATCCTCGCTGACTTCAGTTTTCGCAGGATGTACAGCGAACATCGTGTCGTGGGATGTCTTTGTTCCTCCTCAAAGAGAAAAGTTTTTGTGGATTATATATATTATGTAACTAAGACCATGTCCTGGAAGATCGCCGTACACCCTTCTCGAGGAGTGTATCCCTCGGGTTGTTTCAAAGAAGACTAACATTGATTATCGCACAGTTGGGTATCGTTGAGTGTCGATGGAAATAGGGATCCTCGTAGAGAATAGTTTTAGTGGATTACAATACTTTCGTGGAGTATATTGTTTAACTGACATTCCATGTAATATCGTAGCTAATCCTTGTAGAATAAGTATCCCTCGGGTATATATAACTGGTTGGCGTCTGCTCAAATGAGTACATGGTGAATCATTATAGAGTTACTGTATCATATTTTCGATTAAATAACTCAGTCCAAGGAAGACAATCGTTCTCGTAGCACATGGTTTCCTTGGAGTACATACTTGTCACCATTTCATGGGAGATCATCGTTGATCTTCATTAAGATAGCGTTCTTGGATTATATAACAGGCAGTAATTATCATTTCGTGAAGTATATAACTATCCTCATGTCGTTGAAGATGGCTGTCGATCCTTCAATTCTGTTCATCGGGAATATTTCTGCTTTGCGTCATCTCAATGGCGTCAATCGTTGGTCGTGACAGAGTGACGAATTTTCGAATATATTACTGATGTCAGTTCAAAGTAGACCATCGCAGATGTTTCTTGGATAATAACTGGTGTTATTTCGTGGAAAGTGGACTGTTCTTATGGTATACAGTATAGTCAGCTAAAGGGAGCCATCACTGGTCGGAGTAGAGTGTTCCACTATCGAGTATATGTTATATAGATTACCTCAGCTTGAAGTTACCGGCGCTGCGTCGTTGACTCGCGTTGGACATGGAGCCAATCGATGGCATCTCAAGGATGGCACTAAATGGTAATTGCAAAATTCATTACCCCAGGATGATTTACGAAAGAAAGACACCATCAACCACCGTTAACTATTTCTGGACCGTCTGACTCGCAACGTTACTCTCGGTTGAGCATTTTGTCAGCAGCTTGCTGTTTTCTGTATATAGACTTCGATCTCACAGACTACATAGACCATATGATGAAAATCAAAGAAAGATTGTTATTGTTGATTTCCGTGTTGATTCCTTTTTTTTAAGTTTTGCGAATAAACAGCATTTTTCTATTTTCTTGAGTTGCTGTAATGTTTGCCCATTTTTCTACATATACTAACCGAATGGGATACTGGGTAAAAACAGGTCCCATGTAACTTACGCTGGTACCCCGACGGCGTGGAGCGCTGATCATGATATCAATCACCTGTTTGTCTGATCCAGGCTCTATTATTTACGACTGCCTCCGTGGTCTAGTGGTAGAGCGTCCGCCCGGAGAGCGGAAGGTTCGGGGTTCGATCCCCGGCCGCGTCATACCAAAAGACGTTAAAAGATGGTAGGTACTTGTTGTTACCCTGTCTGGCGCTCGGCATTAAGGGGATAAAACAAGGACTGGTCGGCTCGGAGTCAGTATACTGTGTCTGAGTGGGGTATTCATGTTAAACTGCGGCATGGTATCTCACTGGGCTAGCACTATAAATCGGCATCAGTCCGGACTAGTACAAGCAGCCACACAAACACACACACGTACATGCACGTCGCTATACAAGTGCAATAATCTTGGACGCGACGTTAAACCCAATTTCACCTCGCCTCACCTCTATTATTTACAGGCTGGCGTCATATAGCATGAATATTGAAATGATCAATACATACGCCTCAATTTATCGTATGAATAGTGAAAGACAAAATAGTTGAGCCCCTGAGACATATTAGTAATGTTATCAAGTTATCAACAACAAACCTATATTTATACAAAAGAAATAAAATAAAAAGATGTCCCCAATAGCCTATGAAACTCGAAGAACGCCCTTCAAATTGGTCGCTTCTATGAGCATTGGTTAAACAGAACATTTGCGGAGAAAGGATTGAAACTTGTTGAAATCTCGATAGGCCCTGTTCAATTCATACGATGTGTATGCGTCCGCCTCCGTGGTCTAATGGAAAGGGCGTCTGCCCGGAGAGCGGAAGATCGGTGATTCGGGTCGTCTTAAATGTACAGTGCCAGTATGGAAAATGTATGCTTCCTCTGTAGCTATGAACCTAATGTCCTTCATGGTATTCATAATGCATAATAGTTTCTAAACTACATGAACAACATATCGCTCATTATGTAAGTTAAGATGTCCCCAAAATCAAAACTTGTGCCAAATAAGTATTTTTCTGTAATACTTATCTTTCAAGTTTATATAGCGTACCAAACATCATATATTCATCTTATTGGTACCATGTCTTCACAATGATAATTTTGTTTTCTAAATAAGTAGGACATATTATCGGACACAAAGTACATATATTGATCTAATATAACGTGCTGAGTGATCCAACAGAACCTTAAAACTCACACAAAACACTGTTTAATTAGGTGCATAATGTTCCAATGTTAATATAATAACACCAGTCACCAAATATGGCATCAAGTGAGTGTTAGCTCGCCCACCACTCAAAATTGCAAGAATATCAATGTCACGTTCCTGGTCCCACCCTACACTGGAAGAGTACGGTATGTCATAGTCTATCACGTACTCATGCATTTGGGAATAACATGCATCTTCAGATCTACAGATAAGCAGCGTATTTGCGTAAAATACCCCCCAATAATACTCAAAACCCAATTACTTTCAATTAACTTGCGTACAGAAACGCATGCATTAAATGAAAATGTATGAAAACAGCTCGCGTAAATTCCCAATGAAGCCTTTTTAGGATGCGTACAAAGGAGCTATTTTCCGAAACACAATTACGATCAAATTTAGATATACAGACTTTAGATAACATTATTTCATTTTTTTTTAAATCTTGAAATGTTCACTAATTTTGGGAAACCCCCAATAAATTGATGCATAGATGAATAAAAAAATATTGGTTACCCAATGAAAAATGCAATAACCCAATTAAAATAGAAACCCTAGAGTAAAAACTCTCAAAAAGTTATTCGGAGCTCTGCATCTTGTGGGGGTTATTTAAAAAGCGGCATATATATGAGACTGGGGTGCAGAGTTTCAGATCGGTTCATTTTCCGGGACATTAGTTGATTAAGTAATATGTTCTTTCTCTCTGAATTCAATTAATATAATAAATATCATTTCGACATTAATAGTTCATTATAGGGACCATTCTATCGGCACACTGAATGGGATTTTGTGTCGGAATGAACGTTTTCTTTTCGAAACGCCACATCAAATAAAATAAAAGAAGCCGATTATGTCTTCATTTCATGGAAGCTGAAGCAAATGGAAACGATAAATTCAATATCGTTGAGTACTTACGCTCACGAACCTGCAAATCCTGTCAAACAACACCGGTCTCGAGCAGACGACAAATTCAAAACAAGGGAGATAATTCACCAATGCTTAGTCTGTTATTACAAAAAACATCTGCGCTGTCCCGACGAAAAGAAGAAAATTATGTCGGGACACAAATCGCTATAACTCCATTAGAAAAAAGGCCAACAAACCCAAGAGTCCAAAACCATACATGGAATAACACCCATGCATTATGATTATTGTAGTACACTGGAACATGAGTGAAAGCGCACATAAAATCACCGTTCGTACGACTTGATCCCAAGTAACAATGATCTTACTATATTTTGACACTCATACATATTTCACTAAGTAACCAGACATATTCTATTTTCTAAAACATTCATTATATTTTCTTAGAAAAGATTTATAAAGAAAGTAAATCTAAATTCGTTTTGATACTTTTAGTAAAACCCATACTATCAAAATGGCCGACCGCGAAGTAAAATTCTCGTTCAAACAGCTAAGTGGAAAGCGTTTCGATGTTGTTGACGGAAAAGACAACCAGGACGATTTATTGAAATGGTGCTTAGAGTTTCCCTTTTTGAATCTACACCGCTGTCAAATAAATTATCACCATAAACAGTTACACTTAGACAGTTGCTAAGGACTCCGAACAGGCACGCTCAGTTTGTGAAATCTTAACAACTCATAAATAGCGATGTTTAGACCATTAGTAGTCCCAATACATGTGCTTGTGATAGAAGACCTATGCTTTAAAAATATCAATGGACTAATAATGTAATAATGTAATAATGCTTGCGACTTGAGCGTGCTAATGGGTGAAATTGATGCTATATAAAAATCCACATTATTATTATTGTCATCATCATCATTATCATTATTATCATTATTATGAGATTATTGCTCTTCCTATCAATCACTGTTTGTCATAATTATTTATATGCTGGGCCTACCTTTAGAATGCAGTACCAGAAACTTTTCAAGCACATTACAACAGCCTATGATGGTAATTTGAAGCATTTTGTTGCCAGTTACACCAGCGAAACAATGCCGTGGGACTTCACGTGTCATTGAGGGTGCATAAGCTTCTCTCAGTGATCTATCATCTCCACACGCATTGTCACTGAATAATCCGAGCAATACTTAGCGTTTTGATATTTGTTTACTAAATATAGACTGCGGCGGCTCATTTTACACCAACAACTAGTTTATGAAATCACTATTGTTTTCAATATATTTTTTATGTCGTATTTTTCTGAATGCAAGTGGATGGGAATTGATATAAGTATATTATTTTTTTTCGAGTCAATAACTTTTCATTATTATGCACAGGAATGCAGTTTATTAGGTATATTATATTGGTGCTGAATACATCAAAATGTCGCCAGTGTTTGGGTAGGTTACTTCGAACTCTATCCTTAACCATTGGACCTCCTTTACGATCAATCAACCATTTTCGATCATTAGGGTTAGGTACCTGTGAGTGGCTGTTAGATTACCCAAACTCTATCCTTATCTCTTGGATCCCCTTTACGATCTATCAACTCAAACATTACGATCATCAGGGTTTGGTACCGTTTATTGGCTACTATAGCTTCTATAGTGGCTCCTAATATTCTTCCCACAAACACATCGAGAAAGCAGGATGAAATAGTTTGGTGCCGTATAGTTTGGCTACTGGAAACTATCCAGGAGCATTCACACATGCCACTTTCACCTGCTACATTTATTCAGTAATGATTCAAATGTGGACTCACCCTTTTGGCATCACCAGACATGCTTCCTTGTTCCTTACAATGATCCACATGATCCTTACAGTGTTCCCTACCATACTTTTCTGTCACAAAAATAACCTGACGAATTATTAAATACAATGTCATTCATGCGTACAGGCTCTACGACGTCTGACGGCTGACAACGTTTTCAGTTCCCGAATTGGCTCATTCCTAAGCACACGGTATCTTTAAGATTACGCAATGGGACGAGTATGCCAAATGGCATCGAGATCACTAAGTGTCCATAGACTTTTCGTTCAGCTCTGTAATGTCGTAGGCATGACTAGGTAAATTAGTTCCACAGTGTGGATGTAGCTCAGTCGGTTAGCTGTCGGACTAACAATCCGAAGGTCGCGAGTTTGAGTCCGACGGATCCCCATAAAAACTGGTTGCTTGTCTTTGAACATGTAGCAAGGCGTGGAGTCATCCCACAGATGACATCCTTACCTTGTCAGCTTGCTGACGGGGTTAACCTCTTTGGTCATGTGGACAAACCGTTTGACCTCTGATCAGAAGGTCCGTGGTTCGAATCCCATCAAGGGACTCGGAAATTTTATGGCCGCTACATTGGCGCCCAACGTGAGGCTGAGCACGTTCATATTAAATTTGAGCAAAATAAGCCTCAGTACCCTACTATGGGGCCCGGGACGTGCCTTCTGTTGACGGGGGAGTATGTAGCAGGGCGTGGAGTCGTCCTACAGATGACATCCTTACCTTGTCAGCTTGCTGACGGGGTTAACCTCTTTGGTCATGTGGACAATCCGTTTGACCTCTGATCAGAAGGTCCGTGGTTCGAATCCCATCAAGGACTCGGAAATTTTATGGCCGCTACAAACACATGACCTACGACAGAGATCGTCCTCACGAGAAGTTGTGGTACTGTATTCTAAATGTGCTCCATATGCTGCCATTATAAAAGCTGGAATACTGTTGACTGTTGCTAAATATCAAAGAAAACATATTGTCATCACAGAGAATATCTCCTCGAGGCAAGAGAGTTAACTGACTATAAAAGTCCAGTTTCCACCCTTGCCGAACTAGGCTGGTATCATGGAGTTACATTTTGGCTGGAGTAACGAGTCTATGCATAGTCCAATCAAAATCGTGCACCAAAATCGAAATTCGGTTTGTAAACTGTCATGCAGATTGCGGTCGATTGCAGGATTTGCAAAACATGTGCACCGCCAACTCGTTGTCAGCAGATATTTTCCCAATCTTTTCATGTTTTTAATCAAGGTGTTCACGTGAATTGGTGCATTTCGCGATGTAAGACCCGTTTTATTACAATATCAATCTTGATTATCTATCAGATCACCCTGACTGGGCGCCACCATTTTGTGTGAAGCAAACGCAAGTCATACGAGAGGTGTATCCCATTGGTCCATAGGAGAGGCTTACAGGGGACAGGACATAACTGGTAATAGCCACTGGTGGCGCTATGATCGAGCCCAGTAATTCCAGTCTAGTTCAGCAAGGGTGGAAACTGGACTTTTAAAGTCAGTTAACTCTCTTGCCTCGGAAGATGCACAGACAAGTGACATGAGCGGATTCCAAATGTAATAGGTCCCAAGCTCATATGAATAAGCAACCCATCGAAAAAGGTGATCGTAGGAACAGGTGGTCAGTCTTGGACACATGGTTGATAGCGTGTCGACCCTGACAGCTTGAGTTGTTGCTCACAAAATCAATCACTGATTTGTCTGGTCCAGACCTGATTGTGTATAGGCCACCACCAAAGCTGGAATATTGCCGAGAGCCGTGTGAAACAACAAACAAAGTGATATGAGGGGTCCTTAATTACCATGTTTACTATAGAACATAATTTGTTTTTCAGGTCAATGAAAGGGAGGATAAAGTTACAGATGTACAGTTTTGACCAACCATTTCAAGCTTACCAGAAGGAATGTTTTGTTCAGGTACAGCCAGCTTAACTGCCTTTACACTCACACTGTTTTAGAAGTTTATTATTTATTATTTATTACTAGAAATATGGCTGAATAGCATGGCTCAAATATGAATGTTTCGACATGCAAATATAGAGCTACAGATAAGCCGGGTATTTGTATATAATAACCCCCCCAAAATATTCAAAACCCAATTACTTTCAATTAACATGCGTACAGAAATGCATGCATTAAATGAAGAACTCAAATATATAAAATAAGCATGCTTAAATAGAGTGAAGTGAAGTAGAACAGTTATATACATCTAAAATATTATTTCATTTATTTTAAATCTTAAAATGTTAACTAATTTTGGAAAAAAAAACAAAAGAGTGATGAATAGATGAGTGAAAAAATACCAGTTACCCGATGAAAAATGTAAAAACCAAATTAAAACAGAAACCCTAGAGTAAAAACTCAATAGCTTAAAAAGTTATCTGGAGCTCTGAAATATCATGGTTTCCTTTCCTTTGCTTGTTCGATTTCCTTCTAAAAGATTGGTGTGACACTTTCGCCATGTTGCTTTTCCACGGCTTGGAGGAAAGCCTTCCTATTCTAGTTAAGTCTTGGCATGTCAGCTTAATGTGGGAGGAAAGCCCGAAGTGATGCAGGCCTCAGACGTTTACTACCGTTGTAAAAAGCACGAGCACGGGTATGGTGCTGACAAACCTAGAAACAATTGAGGCGAACTGGGATTTGAACAAATGATCATAGGTATTTGGCGTGCCCAAGGTCCACAATTCTACACAGCAAATTGTGTCACCTTACACGACTCGGCCAGCCCTTAATGAAAAAGGCTACTTATATCCGATTTGTTTGATAATCTTTGCAATCATTTTAAAAAAAGTTGGATTTTGAGACTGCAAGTTTTGTGCATTAGACTTTGTTTTTCTGCTCAGAGGATTTGGGCGGTGGGGTAGCCTAGTGGTTAAAGTGTTCACTCGTCACGCTGAAGATCTGGGTTCGATTCCCCACATGGGCACATTGTGTGAAGCCCGTTTCTGGTGTTCCCCGCCATGCTATTGCTGGAATATGCTAAAAAGCAGCATAAAACCATACTCACTCACTCACTCCTCAGAGGATTCTGTGTATTAAATCTCTCTTATCATTACAGGACTTTATGAATGATCCTGAAGTTCTGTCAACGTTGCAGACTGTGTCCGCTACCTGTCGCTGGAGCCCTGTGGGTAGGTAATAGGTTGGCTGTCACTGCAAGTTGAAACATGCGAAGAGTATGTGTAAACGCGCTAAATTCCACACATGAAATGTTTGCTGAAAGCAGTACATACCCCAGTAAACATATCACAATTCGGCTGGTGGACCCCAGGGAGCTGGACTACACCCAAAACATGACCCTCTGTTTTTTCGTGGTATGTGTCCAGGTGCCGTTGTACAAAACAACCTTTGCGCTACGACTGTCGTATTTTAAGGTGCAGGTGTTACGATCACCTTAGCGCTAAGATCACTTTGTACAACGGCACCCGGGGATTTGTCTAGGAGGGTCATATTGAGCTTGAGGTATAGAGCAAATGTAAGCAACCCCAAATTGGAATTAATTAATCCAAAGTTAAACTTTTATCATCTATAACACATGAGGGTAATGATTTAGTTTTGCACAGGTGACTTGTGTTTCACTAATGACAGGACTGACAGGGCTCCTGATAAATGTTTTAGCTATTACGTAAGTATTTACTAACACATTATCAGAGCTGAGTATGGCCTGGTGTCTTGCCATTCGATTCGTATCACGACTGACGATACTACTGGTATCACAATACACATATAATTGTAAAAAATGATGAAATCACTGAAAAAAGATTTAAAACCTCTTTCTTTATACTTAATTGTTATGTGAAGAACTTTTATAAAGAAAAAAAATTAGACAAAACAGTTTTAAATGAAGGGATGGTTATTAAACGTAAAATTATTTGGCAGGTTTTCAGGTACCACGTCCTTGTGTTCTGCCATGCTTGCAGGTAGCGCTATGCTACTTCCGACATTACAGACAGTAACTCTATTAGATCCTGGTCTATTTATGGCACATCATGATCTCACAAGATGAGGAATAGAGTATCATGTGAACCTAAGTATCGATGATACCATAGGTACAGCCGTACAAATTATCATTCACATTGGGTATTGATAGTTGATGTTCAATTTTTTTACACACTCTGGTCCTGTCCATTGGGTAGCTTTGCACCAGTGATGGACATTTTATTTCAATAACTCTGCTTAAAATGCGGTTTCATGTGGCTTCTAATTTGTATCTGTTCAAATGCTGCCTGATGTGTATAGCATGGCACATGAACCCATACAGCAATATGCATGTCTGATTAACAATAAGCTAGATGTAACCCCCTTTGTGATGCATTATTCACTGTGCACTCAGAGATCATGTATGTGTGATATGTGATGCCTGTAAGTATAGATCTGTAAAGAGGACGCATACGCAGCTTGGAAAGGATGCATTGGCAGCGTTAGAAACTGACACTGTGATCCTTGCCAAATTGCCCAATAGTGAAGGTATCATAAGGACTAGTAGAAATTTGCCATTATTATGGGTTTTGCTATATGTTATCATTGCAAGGACTAGTGGATTAAAAATGTTTGTTTCTACTGTTGATTGGGTAATATGCAGAGAGTTGTTATACTATTGGGGTTTTACAATTTTTATGCGTATTTGTACATACGTAACTCAAAATTAATTGAGTAATGGTGATTTGATTTGTGTGTTTTACACAACCTATCATGAGCTCTGGACCAATAAAGAAAAGAAAAAGCTTCAATACTTTGTTCGACCTCATTTCAAACTGCTGTGATAAATAAATTTAATTTGAAAAAAAAGGACTTATGACGGTTCCAGTTTTGCGAAAAAAAAGGTGCTTTTTGCCTGATCTGCATGCTTTAGATAATATGGTTATAAATCCTGGATAAATACCTGAGTTCTTATGCTCTGAATGTTTCAGAGACATGTCACAATATGTTCACAGGTGATTGGGCCTGGTATGTATAAGTGCTAGTGTCAGTGATAGCATCAGTGATGCATGATTGTGTCAGTTGGCAAAAATTACAGCCATCCCAACAGATATGTTACCTGGCACAAGCAGACAGATATTTCCAACTCTGAATATTAGTTCATATACCGTCGCAATATGGCTGAAATAAGCTGATGCAACAATAAATTTTGAATCACTCACTCTCATAGAAACAATTATGTCTGATAGGCATTAGTCTCAAGCTTCAATCGTGAGAGTGGAACCTGGTTTTGTTGGTTTTACCTGGGTATGAATCCTGGTAGTGTTCTTATCTGTATCATTCCTTCCCTCCAGGTATCCCAGCCAAGTCCGTGAAGGTCAAGGCCGTTCCGTGTTCTGTTCTGTCCATGTCGTTTTTTGACCGGCTCTACGAGAACAACATCGCCAGAGAAAACGGTCATCTGCATAAATGTCTTGATGAATTCAATGAAGACTTTACAATCGCAGATGAACTTAGAAAGGTATTGATATCATTGATCCTGTCACTGAGTTTCTGAGGTCAGAATGTGTGATGATTTCCGTTATCAATAAGAATATACTCCTGTGTCTAGGCCTCTGCAAGACACCTTGCATGGAAACTATATATTTCTGCTTTAAAACAAAAAGAATTTCATTTTGCTGTTTTTACAAATCTGAAAACATATCAATTTCAGAAACACTTTTGTTGTCTATCATAGACTCAGGATGAGTAGCTGGGAGATTGCAGTGTGGAACAGGTTAAGCAATCTCAGCACTAACACTATAATAGTCTATGTTAAAGTATGGGCGGTACAATGTTTTTGTGCGAAGATTGCTTTGTGCAAGTGTCACCAGGTGTGTATGTGTCTGCTGTGTGAAGTGTCACCAAGTGTGCATGTGTCTGCTGTGTGAAGTGTCACCAAGTGTGCATGTGTCTGCTGTGTGAAGTGTCACCAGGTGTGTTTGTGTCTGCTGTGTGAAGTGTCACCAAGTGTGCATGTGTCTGCTGTGTGAAGTGTCACCAGGTGTGTATGTGTCTGCTGTGTGAAGTGTCACCAGGTGTGTTTGTGTCTGCTGTGTGAAGTGTCACCAGGTGTGTATGTGTCTGCTGTGTGAAGTGTGAAGTGTCACCAGATGTGTATGTGTCTGCTGTGTGAAGTGTCACCAGGTGTTCATGTGTCTGTTGTGTGAAGTGTGAGGTATCATCAGGTGTGCATGTGTCTGCTGTGTGAAGTGTCACCAGGTGTGTATGTGTCTGTTGTGTGAAGTGTGACCAGGTGTGTATGTGTCTGCTGTGTGAAGTATTACCAGGTGTGCATGTGTCTGCTGTGTGAAGTGTCACCAGGTGTGTATGTGTCTGCTGTCTGAAGTGTCACCAAGTGTGCATGTGTCTGCTGTGTGAAGTGTCACCAGATGTGTATGTGTCTGCTGTGTGAAGTGTCACCAGGTGTTCATGTGTCTGTTGTGTGAAATGTGAGGTATCATCAGGTGTGCATGTGTCTGCTGTGTGAAGTGTCACCAGGTGTGTATGTGTCTGTTGTGTGAAGTGTGACCAGGTGTGTATGTGTCTGCTGTGTGAAGTGTCACCAGGTGTTCATGTGTCTGCTGTGAGAAGTGTGCAGTGTCACCAGGTGTGTATGTGTCTGCTGTATGCAGTGTCCCTTGTACATTACAGGTGTTGCTGTTGGAGGATTCTGACAATTACGACACGTTCAGTGATGCGGACCGGGATGAGTTCCTGTTCCGCCTGTTCAAGCATGTGTGTCTGGGAGGCAAGTTATGTCAGTATGAGGACATGGTGGACAAGTACCTGGAGTTTACCAAGACTCTCTACAAAGACCTCATAAGGTAGGGCATCTCTGGCACTGTTACAGACTAACACAATGACAGACTGACACAAAGATTCACTGACAACAATTCACTGACAAAATGATTCACTGACACAAGTATTCACTGACACAAAAATTCAGTGACACAACGATTCACTTACAAGATTCACTGACACAATGTTTAATTGATGCAATGATTCACTGACACAACGATTCACTGACACAATGTTTAATTGATGCAATGATTCATTGGCACAACGATTCACTGACACAATGATTCACTGACACAACGATTCACTGACACAATGATTCACTGACACACCAATTCACTGACATAATGTTTAATTGATGCAATGTTACACTGACACAACCGCCTCGGTGGTCTAGTGGTAGAGCGTCCGCCCGGAGAGCGGAAGGTCCGGGGTTTCGTTCCCCGACCGCGTCATACCAAAAGATGTTAAAAGCTGGTACTTGTTGTTACCCTGTCTGGCGCTCAGCATGAAGGGGCTAAAACAAGGCCTGGTCGGATGAGAGTCAGTATTCTGTGTGCGAGTGGGGTATTCATGTTAAACTGCGGCATGGTATCTCAGTGTGCTAGCACTATAAATCGGCATCAGTCCGGACTAGTACATGCAGCCACACAAACACACACACATACATGCACGTCGCTATATAAGTGGAATAATCTTGGACGCGACGTTAAACCCCATTTCTGCTCACTACACTGACACATTAATTCACTGATGCAATGATTCACTGACAACCATGCACTGATGATTCACTGACACAATGATTCACTGACACAATGATTCACTGACACAACAATTCACTGACACAATGATTCACTGACACAAATTCACTGACATAATGTTTAATTGATGCAATGTTACACTGACACAACAATTCACTGACGCAATGATTCACTGACACAATGATTCACTGACACAACGATTCACTGACACAATGATTCACTGACATAACGATTCACTGACACTATGGTACACTGATGCAATGGTATACTGACACAATGATACACTGATTCAATGTTACACTGACACAACGATTCACTGACACAGTGATACACTGATACAATGGTACACTGACACAATGGTACATTGATTCAATGGTACACTGACACGATTCAGTGACACAATGATACACTGATACAATGGTACACTGATTCAATGGTACACTGACACAACGATTCACTGATACAATGGTACACTGGCACAACGACTCACTGACGAAATGATTCACTGACACAATGATACACTGATACAATGGTACACTGACACAATGGTACACTGACGAAAGGATTCACTGATACAATATTGCACTAATACTATGATACACTGATACATTCATAGAGAGTGGCCGGTTTGCTTCCGCAGTCTAGTGGTAGAGTGTCTGCCCGAAAAGTGGAAGGTCGGGCATTAAAAGATGGTACTTGTTGTTACCCTGCCTGGTGCTTGGCATTAAGGGGCTAAAACAAGGACCAGTCGGATGAGAGTCAGTATTCTGTGTGCGAGTGGGGTATTCATGTTAAACTGCGGCATGGTATCTCAGCGGGCTAGCACTCAAAAATCGGCATCAGTCCAGACTAGTACAAGCAGCCAGACATACACACACATGTGCATGCACGTCATTTTAAAATTGCAATAATCTTGCGATGCTAAACTCCATTTCACCTCACGGGTGTAACTCTTGCTGGAATAAGATTTCTCTCTGTTCTGGAAAGCTGTCTAAACAGATCCTGCCTATACAGAATCCTCTGTAGTTGTATTGGTCGCCCTGGAACAAGCACATCTATGTTGTATTGCATTTGCAGTGTACAGAAGAACCCAGAGACCAAGGAACTCAGCATTGTGTCCAACGTCTTCTCCATACAGGCAGAGGTCAGTCACTTTCTCCATTCCAGTTTATTGCAGGCACGTGATGTGGCATCCAAAGTCAGAATTCTGTCTTTTTGATCATTTTGATTATGATATTTTGATATCAAACATGCGTCTTTAGAGAAGTTTCTTGTTTGCCTTCCTCAGCAAAGAAGACAATTCTTTCAGTCTTTTTTATCATTCATCAATCATATGGCTGTTCATGGTCATCTTTAATTGTGAAGGTGACAGTGCTTGTTGTAAGAGGCATGTCAGCCTATCCCAATTGCTTAGATCGATGCTCATGATGTCAATCACTGGATTGTCTGGTCAAGACTCAATTATTTACAGACCCCCGTCATATAGCTGAAATATTGCTGAGTTTGGCATTAAACAACAAACAAACAAACTTTAATTGTGAAGATGTTGTCTTCCTCTTTGCATAGAGCTCTGCCAACTGTCCTGATTCGTTTGTATTTGTTACCGGTTTGTAACTGAAATACGATTTTATGTTTTCTTTCTCGGTTCATACAAATAATATGCCATTTTAGGGGGTTTGCAATATTTTATCATTATAAGGACTAGTGGACTGAAGACTGCCTCCGTGGTCTAATGGTAGAGCGTCCCCCCGGAGAGCAATATGTCCAGGGTTCAATCCCCAGCCGCGTCATACGAAAAGACGTTAAAAGATGGTACCTCTTGTTACCCTGTCTGGCGCTCAGCATTAAGGGGCTAAAACAAGGACTAGTCGGCTCGGAGTCAGTATACTGTGTCTGAGTGGGGTATTCATGTTAAAATGCGGCATCGTATCTCAGTGTGCTAGCACTATAAATCGGCATCAGTCCGGACTAGTACAAGCAGCCACACACACATGTGCATGCACATCGCTATATAAGTGCAATAATATTGGACACGACGTTAAACCCAATTTCATCTCACCTCACCTAGTGGACTGAAACTGTTAGTTTCTACCCCTGTTATTAAAGTTGATAATTTCATCGCTTAGTTTCTATTCACACAAGTAATGTGTCTTGATTGGACAGATGCAACACTATAAATAGACTTTATACCAGTCGCTAAGCAAGACACAGTCGTAGCAGATGATCTAAAGCTAAATAATGACCCTCTCCGTACCAGTGTCCATGAAAATTTAGTCCTTGTGATCTTTTTTTGTAAGGTTGAATTTCTACTAGCCCTTATGATACCTTTACTACTGGGCAGTTTGGCAAGGACTACAGGACTAGTGCCAATTTCTAACTCTGATTACTTAGTTGCAGAATCAAATGGCTGCAGTGTACTGTGCTAACTCCTTATGCAATACACACCATTTCTACCCATGTATTGATTCATGTTTTCATTCTGTATCAATTTTCAAAAAGCGCAAGAGCTACTGAGGCTAAAGATTCTTTACAGCTTATCTTGAAACATGATGCTAAGGATATTACTATTAGCATGATTTGCGTGAGCCTAAATTTCCCCTGCATGTTGATGGTCCGCACTGCACCTGGAGAATTCAGTGCAAAAACAGCACAATTTATTTTGTGACTCGAGAATCATGATATGCATTTTTTCTCTAGTGATTATATCGCTGTTCTGTTGGGATAAAAGCCCTTTAACCATTTGCTAAATATAACAGATTAAACTCGTTTGAAATCCTGTGCTTATTTGGCCCTATGTGATATAGAGGTAAGATGGCGACATCTCCCCTGAAGGAAATGGGTCCAATGTAAGGGTGTGCAGCATTATCGGTATATCAGTAAATTGAGGTTCATTCTCTCCACGATATGTATCACAATATCATTATCGGGCGGAGGGGCGGTCGGGTAGCCTAGTGGTTTAAGCGTTCGCTCGTCACACCGAAGACCCGGGTTCAATCCCCGATATGGGTACAATGTGTGAAGCCCATTTCTGGTGTCCCCCGCCTTGATATTGCTGGAATATTGCTAAAACCATACTCACTCACTCACTCATTATCGGGCGTTTTCAAATATCAATTTTTATCATGTGTTTAATGTTATATACTTGCCAAGTGCCTTCGCGGCCCCGGAGCATGCATCCGGGGCCCATAGATGGCTGCGTATTTGTAGCGGCCAAAATATGTCCGTGTCCCGTGATGGGATTCGAACCACGGACCTTCTGATCCGAGGTCGGATGCCTTGTCTACATGACCAAAGAGGTTAACCCCCGTCAGCAAGCTGACAAGGTAAGGATGTCATCTGTGGGATGACTCCACACCCTGCTACATATTTATTGACTGAGTAAACATCATGTTGTACCAGCATCTTGTTTTGTTTCATTTGTGAACGTCAGTTCACACCTTGATGTATCAGATTGCTTCTGAATTCAAAATTTAGAATTATACAATTTATCGTGATACGTATCGCAATTCGGCCTTGTACATCGCTAATTATTATGATACACTTTAAATCTCCAACAGCCATCCCTAGTCCAGGGTATTGATCACAATAGAGTGGAGATACTATACTCTGGAGAATCGAGACCTTACACATGAGGTTGGTGAATCGGGACACGTTGTGGGTAGTACATAACATTGTTTCATGAGTATCATGAGATAGTATATGGATATAAAACAATAGGATTCCAACAGGGAACAAATAATTATTATTGATGTCAAAATTGGGATTTTTTGTGTAGAGACATTTTTACACTTGAACCTTTGTATAAATGTCATTCTTTGACTCGTTAAAAGTCTTATTTGTTGTAGTTTGACTATAATATGTCACCATAAAGTTTTTGCAATTGCCTCGATAATGATTGGTCAAACTGTATAATGCATAAAAAACATTCTGGCAATAGCGATCACCGGTACAAAATTGCCTGACTTATGGTTATTATTATTTAAAATATATACATACTAAAGCTGCAACAAAATTAAAACGATATTGGAATATATTATTCCTGATAAAATAATACTAATAGTTTCAGATACAATTCTTCGAATCATTGTATCAAAATAAGTTGTATAATTGGGTAATTTTGAACCATATCACCAGTAGATTGGGAGAAAACGTGTGTACAGCTGATCGCTGTTTCCGGCTTAGTTTACGAGGAAATACACTGTAATCTTTATCTTTGCTCTTAAAACAATGCCTAGCAGAACAAGAAATACAATTTAAACACGGTAAATCATAATGTCTAATGATGTTTAATCTCAAATTTAAAGTTTGTCCAAGTTTGTTATCACCTGTTCCTGTACCTGTATTTGCTGAAAAAAAATATTCAAAATACTGAATCAGCTAGAAGGGGGTGCTTGGGTTTACGCTATACTGAACATAATGTGGTATTTTATTGAATTTGATTAAGAGATGAATTGATACGATTGAAATATGTACTTGCCTGGTAGGACAAGCATTTGTTCACTTCTTTCTCACCCTGCACCAGCGGCGACGAGTGGATGTTACGAGCTTGTGATCTGGGTGATGCCAGTGATGTTTCAAGGGAGGTTACTCTGACAAGCCAAGACACACAGCTGTGAGACAGTTCAGTTTGATGGTTGTCATGATGGTTTAGGGTTTGACGTATATTGTACAGTACCTATTTATAAGAGCCCTTCAGCAAAATATGATACATCCCTGAGACCGATCTTGTCCACTCCCCACCCCCACCCCTGGCGTCACTCCCACCCCTGGCATCACCCCCATCCCTGGCGTCACTCCCATCCCTGGCGTCACTCCCACCCCTGGCATCACCCCCATCCCTGGCGTCACTCCCATCCCTGACGTCACTCCCATCCCTGCCGTCACTCCCATCCCTGGCGTCATCCCCATCCCTGGCTTCACTCCCACCCCTGGCATCACCCCCATCCCTGGCATCACTCCCACCCCTGGCATCACCCCCACCCCTGGCATCACTCCCATCCCTGGCATCACTCCCATCCCTGGCATCACTCCCACCCCTGGCATCACCCCCACCCCTGGCATCACTCCCACCCCTGGCATCACTCCCATCCCTGGCGTCACTCCCATCCCTGGCGTCACTCCCATCCCTGGCGTCATCCCCATCCCTGGCTTCACTCCCACCCCTGGCATCACCCCCACCCCTGGCATCACCCCCATCCCTGGCATCACCCCCACCCCTGGCATCACCCCCATCCCTGGCATCACTCCCACCCCTGGCATCACCCCCATCCCTGGCATCACTCCCATCCCTGGCATCACTCCCACCCCTGGCATCACCCCCACCCCTGGCATCACCCCCATCCCTGGCATCACTCCCACCCCTGGCATCACCCCCACCCCTGGCATCACCCCCACCCCTGGCATCACCCCCATCCCTGGCATCACTCCCACCCCTGGCATCACCCCCACCCCTGGCGTCACCCCCATCCCTGGCGTCACTCCCATCCCTGGCGTCATCCCCCATCCCTGGCATCACTCCCACCCCTGCCGTCACTCCCACCCCTGGCATCACCCCTATCCCTGGTGTCACTCCCACCCCTGGCATCACCCCCATCCCTGGCATCACTCCCATCCCTGGCATCACTCCCACCCCTGGCATCACCCCCACCCCTGGCATCACCCCCATCCCTGGCATCACTCCCACCCCTGGCATCACCCCCACCCCTGGCATCACCCCCACCCCTGGCATCACTCCCACCCCTGGCATCACCCCCACCCCTGCCGTCACCCCCCATCCCTGGCGTCACTCCCATCCCTGGCGTCATCCCCCATCCCTGGCATCACTCCCACCCCTGCCGTCACTCCCACCCCTGGCATCACCCCTATCCCTGGCGTCTCTCCCACCCCTGGCATCACCCCCATCCCTGGCATCACCCCCACCCCTGGCATCACCCCCACCCCTGGCATCACTCCCATCCCTGGCATCACTCCCACCCCTGGCATCACCCCTATCCCTGGCATCACTCCCACCCCTGGCATCACCCCCATCCCTGGCATCACTCCCATCCCTGGCATCACTCCCACCCCTGGCATCACCCCCACCCCTGGCATCACCCCCATCCCTGGCATCACTCCCACCCCTGGCATCACCCCCACCCCTGGCATCACCCCCACCCCTGGCATCACCCCCATCCCTGGCATCACTCCCACCCCTGGCATCACCCCCACCCCTGGCGTCACCCCCATCCCTGGCGTCACTCCCATCCCTGGCGTCATCCCCCATCCCTGGCATCACTCCCACCCCTGCCGTCACTCCCACCCCTGGCGTCACTCCCACCCCTGGCATCACTCCCACCCCTGGCATCACTCCCATCCCTGGCATCACTCCCACCCCTGGCATCACCCCCATCCCTGGCATCACTCCCACCCCTGCCGTCACTCCCACCCCTGGCATCACTCCCACCCCTGGCATCACTCCCACCCCTGGCATCACTCCCACCCCTGGCATCACTCCCATCCCTGGCGTCACTCCCACCCCTGGCATCACTCCCACCCCTGGCGTCACTCCCATCCCTGGCGTCACTCCCACCCTAATCCCATTAAAATCAGACCTTAGTTCTCGCTACCGCTAAACAAAGATCTGAAGACATCACATTAGGGTTCACGTCAGAACAATCTTTTATCCGACCAATCAGAGCGTCGCTTAGCAGATTATGAAAGTGACTGTCGGAATATGATTTCTCATCATGCAACCTCGAAATCTTTATTCCGAACGATAGTTTCGCGTTTAACGACTGAATCCAGACAATCTAGCCTAACTATTAGCCATTCAAGAATGTTCTTTTGTTCAGGTTGCAAATTTGTAGTCGAGAATTTGTCAAAATATGTTTCGAATCATAGTCGCCAATTTGAAATCAGTGCTGTAAAGCACAAGAAAGCTGCCTTCTGATTGGTCATTCCATTGGTCGGTCAAAGTTTGCCCAAGGTCAGTCTGACGTGACCCGTAATGGGATGTCCTCAGATCTTTCTTTAGCGGTAGCGAGGGCTAAGATCTGATTTTAATGAGATTGCTCCCACCCCTACAATAAATGACCAGACCCTTAAAATAAAGGGCGATCCTTGGGGCCTTTGAGTGTATGATTAATGTATTTGAATCTGGGTCTCCCCAAGTCTTTAGCATTTACCTTGGGAGACCAAGATTACGAGGACTTTAACTTTTGTATCCTGGGTAGAATAGGCCTTGAGCAAGCCATGCTTGCCATATAAGGTGAAAAGGTGTCGTAGAAGGCGACTAACGGGATCGGGTGGTCAGGCTCGCTGATTGGTTTGATGCATATCATAGTATCCAAATTGCATGGATCGATGCTCTTGATATCAATCACTGGATTGTGTGGTCCAGACCTGATTATTTACGGACTGCCGTCATATAGCTGGAATATTGCTGAGTGTGATGTTAAACAACAAACAAAACAAAAAAACAAAAAAAACTTCAACTTTATGACAATGACCCCTTGACTTTCATGCTTAACTTTGCATACTGAAATAGAAAAATAGTAACATGAAATAGTGGTGGAATCTCTCATGCTTGTGTTAACTTTACTTCGCTTGCATTGAAGATGTTTTTGCTCACTGTGATTGACCCCAGTAGGGATATCTGTACTCAACACGCAAACAAATGACAATGGACGCAAATAATTTCCACTGTCCCACTGGATGCAAAAGTTTGTGGATGTTGGAATGATTGAAACTAATTACTTTGAAGCATGTGTGTAAGATTTAGCTGATGTCTTTGTTCTGATAAATATAGTCACTGTTAGATTTTCTTCACTCAAGCACGATGTCTCCTGCTTGAGAAATCCATGCAATTTGGATACTATGATATGCATCAAACCAATCAGCGAGCCTGACCACCGGATCCCGTTAGTCACACATATCGTATATGACCGCGTATAAGCTGAATTTTGAGGACCAGAAAAAAGATTCTGTAGAAAGGGGTCGGCTTATCCACGGGATACACTTTCATGATAGTATTTTTCAGATCATGATCTGTCAGAAACATCGCCTGAATGACGGTCCGATAGATTACAACTTCCCGAAAGTTTGGAAGTTGCCACGACTAGAGCCATTATTGTTATAAATTATCAATAAAGTTATTATTATACACCAATGTTGTCATTATTAAAAAAATGTTATGCATGTTACTACTTCCGATAATAAGTTTTCAATTGAATGTTCAAAGTTTATCGTTCTTCGTAAACTCCACAATCTTTACATGTAAAAATATATGTAATTCACAGCTATAATATATAATCCCCAGATAAAATCGCCAATAGCTATTACGTATGTTTTGCAAAGTTCATAAATTGATAGTGAACAAGTGTCTACCTTTATTGAAAGAGCCAAATAAACAACTGTATCGGCAAGTCAGTATTTAATTTGCTGGTAGTACAGTGGTCACCCTGGGAACTATATGTAACGCCTGGACAGTGGTAGAAACTTAACATTTTTAGTCCACTTGGCCTTATAATGATAAGATATAGAAAAACCATTAAAATGGCAAATTTCTACTAGTGCTTATGATGGGTCCTACTATTTAACGTCCGGAAACGTCCGGGAGGTTTCATCAGACATCCGGAAACGTCCGGGAGGTTTCATCAGGCGTCTGGGAATTTAAAAATACAGGCATTTCCCCAGGCATTTGGGGAGCTAACTGACTATAAAGTTAAGTTTCTACTCTTGCCGGACTAGGCTGGAATTCTGAAATCGACATTTGGTACGTAAACTACAGATTTTGGTTGATTGCAGGATTTGCAAAGCATTTGTACCGTCAAGTTAGCGTCGACAGATATATATTTTCCAAATCTTTTCATGTTTTTAGTTGAGGTGCTCATGTGATTTGATGCACTTCACGAAGACCTGTTTTAATACAATATAGATCATATCTAGATTATCGATCAGATCGTCTATGCTTAGCGGTGCCATTTTGTTTTAAGCAAATGCAAATGATATGAGAGGTGGAATCTGATTGGTCAATAGGAGGGACATAGAATGGATCGATATAATTCATAATAGCCACTGGTGGTGCTACGATCGAGCCTGGAAATTCCAGCCTAGTTCGGCAAGGGTAGAAACTGGACTTTTACAGTCAGTTGACTCCCTTGCCTCAGGAAGATGTTATAATGAAAGTTTTTGTAAGTGTGTTGCTTTGGGAAGGTATCAGCTGATGGACTAGTAATCAACTCAACCACGACCTATGTGGCTGTCTGGCAAGTGGGGTGTCTGACAAGTGGGGTGTCTGGCAAGTGGGGTGTCTGACAAATGTGGTGTCTGACAAGTGGGGTGTCTGACAAGTGGGGTGTCTGACAAGTGGGGTGTCTGACAAGTTGGGTGTCTGACAAGTGGGGTGTCTGACAAATGGGGTGTCTGACAAGTGGGGTGTCTGACAAATGGGGTGTCTGACAAATGGGGTGTCGGACAAGTGGGGTGTCTGACATATGGGGTGTCTGACAAGTGGGGTGTCTGACAAGTGGGGTGTCTGACAAATGGGGTGTCTGACAAGTGGGGTGTCTGACAAGTGGGGTGACACCATGAGGTGTCTGACAAGTGGGTGTCTGACAAATGGGGTGTCTGACAAATGGGGTGTCTGACAAGTGGTGTGTCTGACAAGTGGTGTGTTTGACAAGTAGGGTGTCTGACAAATGGGGTGTCTGACAAGTGGGGTGTCTGACAAGTGGGGTGACACCATGAGGAGTAAGAAGATTCTGTGGATAACAACTTCTGGTTTTTGCATCTAGCGACATTTCAATGTAGATTCTTACACCATTATCATGTTGACCTAACCCTAACTTGCAATATACCAGAAGTTGTTGTCCATAAAGTTTGACATTTTCGTACTTATTCCCCAACTTCAAGAATGCCCATCAAAAAGTTACAATGAGGCAATGTGGCGAAACAACGGCCTGCCCGCCTGCCCATGGCTGGGAACTTTTCAGATGGCTGCATGAAATTTTCCTCCACCTGCTACAGGCGACACTTATGGGTCACCTGCCTGACTGTCTTGTTGGGTCCATTTCAAACACTGACGAGGAGTACCATCATCAGTATTCGATAACAGTCATTGTGACATTTATTGAAAAATATCATGCTACACTAACAGTTGGGGGCGAAGTCATCACAGATTTTCCCGATACTGATTTTTTTGGCTTCTCAATATCGTGTGACTCTTGTTTGTGCGTGTCACAAAGGTAGTATCATGTCCAACCTTTGTCAAAACCTTAATGTCAATATTGACAGATTTAGGTGCTCGCTAGATTCAAACATAATGGCGGAAAGCAAGGATCCAAGGTAACAGTCCCTTAATTCCTGAAACTGCACTTTAGACGAGTATAAGCATTTCAAGTGTTCACCTAGTTATGGCAGTGCCATTGAAAAATGAGTAAATAGTCATGAGGTCACATTTGAATATCCTCACTGAAAAACAATCTATTACGAACAAAATGTTTGAAACTAAACATTATGGGTCCTTGTCATAAGCTTATTGTTATAATTTGAAATATTGATAGGGGTCGCCAGACACAAATACTGTGGACGAAAACTTCAAGGAGACCTGGACACCGCTTCACAATTTGAAAGCTAAACAAAAGAAAAGTCTGGAATGTTTAATAGATGAGCGAGATTGTATGGCAGTTTTACTTTTATTTCTGTTTAATTTTTTTTTTAACAATCTTTAAATATTCTGTGTGTCGAACACACGACCCCAGCATTGAAATGCTACAATACTTAAGAACAACATGGCTACATTGAATTTATTGCAAACAAAATTTGGTTACATACCAGTTTGAACAACCAAACAAAACCACCGCCCTCACAATATTTTCAAAAGCCATTGCCTGAGAACCAATTCTAATATTTTTTAAAGCCTTAATTGAAATCACTGTCATCAGCTAGTTCTTTGCAATAACAACTGTTAGATTAAATACCATGGTTATTCAGGTTAGTGTTCTGCATATAGATGTCTGTGGTAGATAACAGGTTGGAGTGATACATCAGCTAGTACCTTGTGCTGAGATCAGCTGACAGATCAGATGAACGTACGGCATAACTCCTCTTGTAGAGCTATAGGGTTTGTGATGACAATCTGTGTGATATTGATCTGCTGAATCAGCATCAGCCATGCTCGACACACTGCACGAAGTGATCTCAACATTAACACCATCGTAGTCCCCTCCTCTGATATAACTTCACATTCGCTGTTGACACTGATGCTGTTTTGTGTTAATGGGCACTTTGTCTGCTGCGTGAGAGCATTATCTCGAGAGATTCATTTTCTTCTCAGAACTCTGAGTAATGGTAACATTATTGTTAAGAATAAGACATTTTCTCCTTCCCCCTTTGAGGACATCTTCAACATAGGTTGATTGCTTCAGGCGAATGGATGCATGCTTGTATTTTCCATTACTGGTCTTGTTTTTCAAGGGATCAGAAACCCGGGTTGATTCGGGTTGGAATAGGTCTTTAGCAACCCATGCTTGCCGTAAAAGGTGACAATGCTTGTCGTAAGAGGCAACGAACAGGTTCCCATCATATCCCAATTGCATGGATCAATTTTTATGATATCAATCGCTGGATTATCTGGTCCAGACTTGATTATTTACGGGCCGCCCTCAAATAGTTGGAATATTGCTGAGTGCAGCGTTAACCAACAAACTGTCTAATATCTGTGATATAAACAAGAAAAGATGTCTGTAAATTTTCGTTCTTCGCATGGGGACCTTTTTCAATCACTAACATATTGGTATAGATGTTGGTGGAGGGGGCACTTTTTTGGAACAGGGCACTCAATAGTGAGAATAGGATAATAGATTCACATGTTTTCAACAGTATCATCAGGTAAGCAGGGTTTCTTGCACTGTTTGGAATAAAGTGAAGATCCGTGGTAGAATAGGTCTTCAGCAACCCATGCTTGCCGTAAAAGGCGACTATGCTTGTCGTAAAAGGCGACTAATGGCATCGGGTGGTCAGGCTCGCTGACTTGGTTGATGCATGTCATCGATCCCAATTGCATGGATCGAAGCTCATGATATCAATCACTGGATTGTCTGGTCCAAACTCCATTTTTTACAGACCACCGTCATATAGCTGGAATATTGCAGAGTGCTGCGTTGAACAACAAACCAACCAACCAATCAACGTAAATATACCCGGTGTATATATCAAACAGTGTTCCAAAATAATAACTATAAGGGGTCCTGGGGTCCTGTGTTTTTTAATCTAGGGATCCCTAAATTGTCAGTTGTTTACATTCAGGTCATGACAACAACACCTTGCCTTTTATGCTTACTTTCGAACATTGAAATGGGCCTAGATTAACAGGGCTTTTCTGTTTACAAACTTTCGCACAAGTCTGCAACTTCCCCACCGTTGCCCCAAGTCTGTGTCTTGTAAAATTCTGTTTGGTCTTGTAAGTATGGCACATTAAATAATAGTCCATTTGATAACACTAAGATACACTAAAAATGATGCTGAGAGCCAAGGTGGCAGACTCGAGCATTTTTGGTACAGACTGTCTCAGATTCCGCAACCCCCCTCCTGTGTTCATAAGCCTATTGTTAGCACAAGGAGATAAGTTATTCATGTCACCATAGTTTCAGGTATGGATTGAGTGAGTGAGTGATTATTGCTTAATACTGCATCAGCAATTTTGCAGCTATTTGCGGCTTCAGACATGGAACTAGGAATGTTGGTTTTATCATATTTTCCTCTAAAACATGGTAACATGGTATATATCATTCAGTTGTCCACTGATTTAAGGAAATGGTGGATATGTTTTATCAGTTAGCACACTCACATGTTCTGATTAATTTAATTTGATTTAATTTAATCTAATTTAATTCAATTTGATTTGGTTTGATTTGATTTGATTTGATTTGATTTGATTTGATTTGATTTGATTTGATTTGATTTGATTTAATTTAAATTAATTAAAATAAAGTTAACTTAAATTAATTTAATCAATTTTATCACCTTGAATTTTGCTAAGAGGCCTTGTGGTGAACGCTTAGAAGTATTCGTTGCAAATTGGAAATTTCAGTTGGCATGGTGATCATATTATTCCTATCTTTGAGACAGTTTGTTATGCCTGATGTGTAACAGATATATCTGGACCTTGGACACTTAACAGCAGCTTATCTTACAAGTAACAGATAACATCAGCTCCTGATGTGTCATATGATACACTGGGCGGTCGGGTAGCCTTGAGGTTAAAGCGTTTGTTCGTTACGCTGAAGACCTGGGTTCGATTCCAGATATGGGTACATTGTGTGAAGCCCATTTTCTGGTGTCCCCCGCCGGGATATTGCTGGAATATTGCTAAAAGCGGCGTAAAAACATACTCACATACTCATATGATACACTAGATGTCAAAGATTTGTCAAACCCGATGTGTAACAGATCTGTCTGGCCCTTGTGCATCCTGTGATACACGAAGTGTCAACAATTAGTCATATCAGATATTTATTGGATGTCATCGGCCTTTTCTGTTTCATATTACACACTTAAGATGTCCACAATTTGTCATCCTGTGGTTACAGTTATCCAAGGCTCCATGCACATCAGACACAAAGTTGTCAACAATGTGTCATAGTCTGGTTACAGTTATCAAAGGTTCCATGCACATCAGACACAATGTTGTCAACAATGTGTCATAGTCTGGTTACAGTTATCAAAGGCTCCATACATATCAGACACAAAGTTGTCAACAATGTGTCATCCTGTGGTTACAGTTATCAAAGGCTCCATGCATATCAGACACAAAGTTGTCAACAATGTGTCATAGTCTGGTTACAGTTATCAAAGGCTCCATACATATCAGACACAATGTTGTCAACAATGTGTCATAGTCTGGTTACAGTTATCAAAGGCTCCATACATATCAGACACAATGTTGTCAACAATGTGTCATAGTCTGGTTACAGTTATCAAAGGCTCCATGCATATCAGACACAAAGTTGTCAACAAGTGTCATAGTCTGGTTACAGTTATCAAAGGCTCCATGCACATCAGACACAAAGTTGTCAACAATATGTCATAGTCTGGTTACAGTTATCAAAGGCTCCATGCACATCAGACACAAAGTTGTCAACAAGTGTCATAGTCTGGTTACAGTTATCAAAGGCTCCATGCATATCAGACACAATGTTGTTAACAATGTGTGATCCTGTGGTTACAGTTATCAAAGGCTCCATACATATCCGACACAAAGTTGTCAACAATGTTTCATCCTGTGGTTACAGTTATCAAAGGCTCCATGCACATCAGACACAAAGTTGTCAACAAGTGTCATAGTTTGGTTACAGTTATCAAAGGCTCCATGCACATCAGACACAAAGTTGTCAACAAGTGTCATAGTCTGGTTACAGTTATCAAAGGTTCCATGCACATCAGACACAAAGTTGTCAACAAGTGTCATAGTCTGGTTACAGTTATCAAAGGTTCCATGCACATCAGACACAAAGTTGTCAACAAGTGTCATAGTCTGGTTACAGTTATCAAAGGCTCCATGCACATCAGACACAATGTTATCAACAATGTGTCATCCTGTAGTTACAGTTATCAAAGGCTCCATGCACATCAGACACAAAGTTGTCAACAAGTGTCATAGTCTGGTTACAGTTATCAAAGGCTCCATGCACATCAGACACAATGTTGTTGCCAACATTTGTCAGCTTCTGTGTGGGACATCAAGTTGTCAACACTTTTCCGACTATTGTAACATATGTTGTGTAAACATGAAACTGTCTGTATATCTATCCACATGTACAAGTCATTCACTTGAAGGGGCAAAATGAAGCCCTGTAATGGCATTAGAAACAATGAAGTTTTTATCTATAAACGTTTCTTGTCTTCATAACTATGTTACATATACAGCTGCATGCATGTGAGACACTTTTGTCATGGGACACTAGCTGCCAACACTGTTTTACTGTCTAGCAGAGTTGATCTGCTACTGAAGATGAAATTCAAGTTGTCATCAATTTGTCATCCCAGCGGTGTACCACATATCAGCCATGGGACACTAGCTGTCAGCATTCTGTCTGACTGTGTTGCAGTTATGATCAACTTCATTCATATGAAACAGATGGCAACAGTTTTTCATCCCAACTGTGTACCACATATCAGCTGTTTGATGGACGCTATCTGTCTGAATGTGCTGCAAGTTGATTGTCTGCTCCGCATGCATGTGAAACACTTGTCAACATTTTGTCATCTCAACACATAGTCTGCTTGCATATTGGACACGAGCTGTTGACGATTCGTCTTAGTGTCTTGCAGAGTTGACCGGCTCAGTGCAGCTGAAAAAGGGTCTTTCAACAGTTTGTCATCTCAACTTTGTACCACACAGATGCTTGACGGACACAAGCTGTCAACGTTCCAAGGCCGTAGTTAACTTCTTTTGACAGGGGGGTCAAATATTTGTACAAGTATCACTTGTCTCAAACTTGTATTTTCACAATTCAAATAAAACTGTTTTCTATAATAAATCCAGGGGGGCCAACTGTCCCCCCTGCCCCCCCAGCTGGCTACAGCACTGACATTCTGTCTGACCGTGTTGCAGTTATAATCAGCTCTATGCAGATGAAACAAATGTCAACAATTTGTAATCCCAAAAGTGTATCACATCTCAGCTGCTTTTGTATGGGACACTAGCTGTCTAGCTTACTGCTTTGCAGTTATAATTAGTTACTTACACATGAAACATGAGTTATCAACAATTGTCATACAAGCTGTGTAACCGATGTCATCGGTTCCTCATGTGAGAGTCTCATCGGTAATGCTTCAAACTCATACATATCTCGATTATCCCTCCGAGACTGTCGTACCCCACAACAGTACTGTTGTTTTAACAACACAGCACAACGGCACCACAACAAGTTCAACAAACACAGCTTCAATGTCCACCCTGCCCCTATGTCAGTTTCATCCGTGTCCTTTGTCGAACACTCCCGGAACTCCGGTGCATGGAGAATGTGCTCCCTTCGTCTGTACCCGGGAAGCTTCTTGTCTCGATGTTGGATATAAAACAAGGACATGCTCAACATTATGTACATAATTGATGATAAAAACATCAGTGGTAGAGAAACGGGGTAATATTTGAATTTAATGTTGGTGAGGGATTGTATAATAATACTGGAACATGCTTGCATATTTTTGTGCGGGAGTGGGTCTGAAAAAAGGGAAATGATTTCTGTGCAGGTTTGTGTTAGAAGGGTGTAAATACTGGAACAAGTTCGGAAGTTGTTGTCAACAGTGTATGTTGTGTTGCTGACTGTGTTATTCATAACGACATCAATGTCACCAGCACATGATGAAAGTGTGTTGTTCAAATCAGTCTCGATTTGACCAAAGTCCTGATTTAACTGTGTAATGTGAAGATATATGGAAACACCAACGTCACAAATTCCGAGAAATATCAAAATCACTGAAGTTGCTTTCCGTCCCAGACATCCAAACCCAAGGACTGTCACCAACAGAACTAGTGACGCCATATAGGCTGGGATACCTTGACCTATGCAAGGGTCAACGGAAAGGTCAAGGGTCAACACAAGGTCGCGAGCACTTCTTCGACAAACGAGCATGAAAATGACGGTACAGGTTATCTGGGAAGCACTGAGTAGAACTAGCAGGGAGAACACCATGCGTGTAGCATAGGTCAGAAAACAGGGATTGTTGCAGCATCCCTTCTTCTTCATTATCAGTGTTGCATAGTAACTCCAGGTGAAGAAATACAAACTGTGCGCTGGCCAGTATCACAGAAATGCCACATGGGAAGTGGGCCTCACATTTAAATACGTTTTCACATAACAAACCGTGACCTTGAATTAATCTTATTTTCCATGTCGTTTTGGTTCCATTGAAGATGCTGAGTTCACAACAAAGCCAACTGGAAATAGAACATTATCCTTGAGACGTACTTGCCACTGGAAAGCACTGAAATCCTTCCATTCATATTCTTGTAAGTGTCAGTTATATTTAGAATGTAATCATCATTGTGCTTGAGTTGAAAGAAAAGAGAGTGTCAGACGAGGAGATGGCTGTGATTGCATCCTTTCTGAATTTTATGTCTCAGTCATCTGCATAGTCAATCCTGACTGCAGTGCTGTGAAGCTTATGTGTCATGGAAGCCAGGCAGATAATGCACTTGGATTTGCATTTCAGCTAATATTGATAGATGCCAGTTGCTGGGAATCAATAACTCTGATTGACTCAAGCCTCTCTCTTGTACATACCACAGACCACAATACACCCTTCAAACTTCATCATGGCAAACTGATTGATTAGAAGTTCTTTCAATCCCGGGCAGAATTTCTAGATTGTTCCGACCACTGAAACCACACCTTGTTGCTGGGATCCTGCTGTGATAATTGGATTAAAACACCCTTTGGAAATAAATAATTAAGCGCAGGAATCTTGTGGGTATGACTCCATTGTGGTTGGATTGCCTTGGGATGTGATGGTGTAAGAAATGGGGCATATGTCTCCTATGTTGATGTGAGGCACTGGTGTCTTGTGTTGGTGTGAGGCACTGGTGTCCTGTGTTGGTGTGAGACACTGGTGTCTTGTGTTGGTGTGAGACACTGGTGTCTTGTGTTGGTGTGAGGCACTGGTGTCCTGTGTTGATGTGAGGCACTGGTGTCTTGTGTTGGTGTGAGGCACTGGTGTCTTGTGTTGGTGTGAGGCACTGGTGTCTTGTGTTGGTGTGAGACACTGGTGTCTTGTGTTGGTGTGAGGCACTGGTGTCCTGTGTTGTTGTGAGACACTGGTGTCTTGTGTTGGTGTGAGGCACTGGTGTCCTGTGTTGGTGTGAGGCACTGGTGTCTTGTGTTGGTGTGAGGCACTGGTGTCTTGTGTTGGTGTGAGGCACTGGTGTCCTGTGTTGGTGTGAGGCACTTGTGTCTTGTGTTGGTGTGAGGCACTGGTGTCCTGTGTTGGTGTGAGGCACTGGTGTCCTGTGTTGGTGTGAGGCACTGGTGTCCTGTGTTGGTGTGAGGCACTGGAGTCCTGTGTTGGTGTAAGGCACTGGTGTCCTGTGTTGGTGTGAGGCACTGGTGTCCTGTGCTGGTGTGAGGCACTAGTTTCCTTCGTTTGATGTTCTGCGGTTGGTCAACATCTTGAAAGATCCTGAATGATCACGATGTGGTAATTAGGCCTGTTAATCATGTATATTCATGATTGATTAAATTTGCAATCAGGTAAACAATCTTGAGGTAATGAGGTCTCCATGGTGAAGTCATTCCACTGATTTCAGTGTTAGGGCCGCTGCATCCCCTGAAACAAATTCATCATGTGTTAATGGTATATCCCAGTTATGGATGAGGGTGGCAGGCTGCTATTAATAATAATCATCTATTTATGTAGTTCAAGCTAGGCTGCTCTCTGGCACTTTACATAATCCTGGTCAATGGATCAGTTTGGACTCAATTTTCATTATCATCTCCCTGGGGAGTATACAACCCAAGCTGTCTGTGAGCTGCGAGAAGGTGAATGGTCTCATTTACCATCATCAGTATTCTAACACAGTCACACAGTCACCCATCCACTTACTTTCTGCGACCAACGCTACCTATCTTCACCTGATGAGTGACTTGTGCGGGGCATGTGCAGCTACAATACCACACTATAGGGTAGGGACTAGTCCAAATTTACCAGGGTACCAACGCCCTATTACCCGACCCTACACAGACACTCGCTGCAGGTCTCAAGAGATAAGTACAGAATGTCCGATTGGGAAACATTTGACCGTACTCCTGTCAAAATGTATTTAGATACAGGTATAAAATGATCTGGTCATGCAAAAACTGAAATTGACTGAAGTTTTATCTTTATGCAAACATAAAGTCAAAAGGAATGTGTGTACTGTCGGAAAGAAATGTGAACATTTGTCACTTATAGTGTAACCATAGAGTTCTAGATAATTTTGGCCATTAAACAATATAATCAGGTGACTAACCACGGGTCCGGGTAGTACTGTGGGTACCCGGGTCCTACTCAGTACCCACCCGACCCGAGTACCCGAGTTACCCGTCCAGGCCCTACCACACTATCTGCAATATAGCTTCAGAAAAAGAATATTCAGGGTGTCCCTTTCTACCACTTGCTCTATATCTTGGCTGATATCCTTGGCCTTGGCCTTATCCTTATATATATAAGGGTATGTAGCGCTAGATCAATATGTGTGACTTCATGTTTACACTGACATCCATACAACAGCCAGATGTATCACGGAATAAAATAGTTACCCCAAAAGAGAGGTGACATGAGCCTGTGTATTCTTAACTTGCTCTACAGGAACATCTGTTGTAGTTTCTTTACAAGACAATCTTCCCGAGGCAAGAGAGTTAACTGAGAGTTAAGAGTCCAGTTAACATACTAGTTTGAACAAGAGAAAAAAAACAAAAAAACAACCATCGCCCGCACTATATTTTCAAAAGTAATTGCCTGAGAAACAATTCTTTTTTCTTTTTTTTAAAGCCTTATTGTTTTCAGAATAATCTGAAAGCATTTTTTTTTTAAAATGTCTCAGCTCAGCTGTTGGCTACATTTCTGTTGCTGTTCGAAATAAGAAGAAATCACATGTAGCCGAAGGTCTGATTCATTGACAGCTGTCATGCAACTACCTGGCGTAAATATTGATAGAGATTCAGGTAGCAGGTCTTACAGAGGTAATCTGGTATACGTGTGTGTTGTTTTGCCTAGCAACCAGGCAGTAGCCGTACACAATTGATCAGCATCACACCTAATTCATCTGATTCCATAAGATGATTTGTGACAAACGTCTTCACCTCTTCAATCATCTGGGTACAATGTGTGAAGCCCATTTCTGGTGTCCCCCGCCATGATATTGCTGGAATATTGCTAAAAGCGGCGTAAAACCATACTCACTCACTCACTCACTCTTCAATCATCAGGGCTTGATTTGAGGAACTTGATTTACCCTGCACAAGCTGCATGTGACATGAAAACCAAGCTGCACCTGACTAGTTTGTTTGTTTGTTTGTTTGTTTGTTTGTTTGTTTAACGCTGCACTCAGCAATATTCCAGCTATATGATGACGGTCTGTAAATAATCAAGTCTGGAACAGACAATCCAGTGATTGACATCATGAGCATCGATCCACGCAATTGGGATACGATGACATGCATCAACTAAATCAGCGAGCCTGACGACCCGATGCTGTTAGTCACCTCTTACAACAAGCATAGTCGCCTTTTGCATCAAGCATGGGTTGCTGAAGACCTATTCTACCCTGGATCTACATGGGTCTTGCACCAGACTAAACCAGGTTGCACCTGGTACCATACATTTATCAAAGTTGAAACACTGTGAAGCAGGAGTTTGTTGCTTCAGACTGGAAAACATTGTTATGTTATCAAAGGCATTAATTGGCGAAGAAGGGAAGAATAATCCATATATATCTTGGTGTTGGTGAACCAATCCATATTACGGAATTCAGTCGAGTGTGTCATCATTACTAATTCCCTGAGGTCAAACTAATAAAGACTTTGCTTGCTGTTATTATATGGGGACTCACTACCAAAAATAATTTCATATTCTAGAAAGTATTACTTAAAACAAGATGAGATAAAACAAGAACTACTACCTGTGGGATTATAATGAGTAATAACTTTTCGATATTTGCTCATGTGCATTTTAGCGATTATCAATGCTGACTGGCCAGTTGAAGCCATGATATGACATATTTGTTGACACAAATATAATATCATGTACATTGTTCATAAATTGAGTACATGACGTCATCTGAACAATAGGCTGACTTCAGTGAATGTTCTCTGCAGAGTTGACATTCCATACATTATTTCTTCATTTTCACTCTTAAAATGTCATTGAGTAATATATAGACTAACCTCCTTGAAACCATCTTCCCAAGGCAAGTGAGTTAACTGACTTTAAAAGTCCAGTTTCCACCCTTGCCGAACTAGGCTGGTATTATGGAGTTACATTTTGGCTGGACTAACGAGTCTATGCATAGTCCAATCATAATCGCGCACCGAAATCGAAATCCGGTTCGTAAACTGTCGTGCAGATTTCGGTTGATTGCAAGATTTGCAAAGCATGTGCACCGCCAACTCGTTGTTAGCAGATATTTTCGAAATCTTTTCATGTTTTTAATCAAGGTGCTAACGTGATTTTATGCATTTCGTGATGTAAGACACAATATAGATCTTGATTATCAATCAGATCATCCTGACTGGGCGCCACTATTTTGTGTGAAGCAAACGCAAGTGATACGAAAGGTGGAATCTAATTGGTCCATAGGAGAGGCTTGGAAGGGCCATCACTGGTAATAGCCACTGGTGGCGCTACGATCAAGCCCAGTAATTCCAGCCGAGTTCGGCAAGGGTGGAAACTGGACTTTTAAAGTCAGTTAACTCTCTTGCCTCGGGAAGATGCCTTGAAACTGGGAGTTACGGATTATCTGTACCTCATGCCGAACGCTGTAAGTCCCTAGACAAAGGCTCAAGATAAACACAGTTCATTCATTCAGGACAGATAGTCTGAAATTGCTCTTAGCTTGCTGGTAATTCTCTAAATGGACACCTTTAAGAAATTTGTTCTTAAGACTTTACAAGATATGTAATGAAGTAAGAAAACCTCTTAAGACAAGTAAGTGTAGGAATGTTTTCTTAAATGAAAGAATTTTCTTGGGTTTAGTTCAAATAAATTCCATTGTCTTCTTTTGTCCTCATTTTCTAATGGACAAATTATCTTATAGTGAAGAGTCATGGATGAAAGTCAGTAAATTCTATAAACCTACCATGTATAATATAAGAAATATATTCATTTAGGAACCCGGGAAGATCCGAGTTAGAAATGACCTTCAGGAACCCTTGCTGATGCATTGTTTTCGTATCGCAATTCGATGCTCATGATATCAATCACTGGATTTTCAGACTTGATTATTTACAGACCACCATCATACAGCTGGAATATTGCTGAGTGCAACATTAAACAACAAACAAATAAACAAGATACATTTGGAAGTACTTTTCCAGAATACTAAGTTATCTATTAAAATAAGAAGCTGTGTCCCAAATATTCACTTTTGACCAAAACATCTGACAGGTTTTAATGTTTTGATCTTTATTTAGTGTCAACTTATTTACATGTACAGGAAAATGTACTTCTATCATAGATCCTAACACACATTCATGGCGGTATATGGCAATAGATATACAGTGAAAGAGATAGGGACACCCAACAACATATATGATTTAACCATACTACACGAAAAGTAGAGCATCAACCAGGGATAGAATTAAGTTTTAGTAGGCGAGGTGAGGTGAAATGTAGTTTAATGTCGCGTCCAAGATTATTGCACTAATATAGCGTCATGCATGCACGTGTATGTGTGTGTGTGTGGCTGCTTGTACAAGTCTGGACTGAATTATAGTGCTAGCACACTGAGATACCATGCCGCAGTTTAACATGAATACCCCACTCACACACAGTATACTGACTCCGAGCTGACCAGTCCTTGTTTTATCCCCTTAATGCCGAGCGCCAGACAGGGTAACAACAAGTACCATCTATTAATGTCTTTTGGTATGACGCGGCTGGGGATCAACCCCGGACTTTCCGCTCTCCGGGTGGATGCTCTACCATTAGACCACGGAGGCGCTCAAGTATTAGAAAGTATACCAGACTGATTAGTGGTAACATATAGAAAGGGTTCAAAATTCTACTTGCCTTTGGGATACCTTTATCACTATTGAAACACAGGTTCAGCCTAGTGGGCTAGTGCTAATTTCTATCCCTGTCAATAACAGACTGATATAGTTTCTGCAACGAACATATTATTCATTATTTTAGTTATTGAACAAGTTAATGGAGTGTCTGTTAATGTGGTGTCACCATATATATCAAGACAATGGAGTTTCTGTTAAAAAGTATCACCATATCTTTTCAGAACCTTAAATGCTCTGAAAAAACATATGATTAAACATCTTCTACGAGGCTTGATTAATCCAGTCAAGAGCTTAATGTTGGCAAAGTAAGTCAAATGATGCTGAAAACATACATACTTACTGAAACAGCTTGTGTCATATTTACGTTCTTCTCACTGCTGTGTGATATCAGACTTTAATAGATCCACATTTGAGTATGAGACACACTGGGTACATCATTCACCACTGGCAGATTCCAGTAGGAATCACCTTGGGAAAAAAACATCAATCTCTGGGGTCTATTTCCAATAATGGACCCAAAAACCTGTTAGTTGTAGAGTGATAAAATAAGGTCCTGTCATGGCCTTGACCCTTGACCTGGCCCCAGCTGGTTCCAGGATGTCTTTGAGTGTCCAGAAGACCTAGGTCTGGAAGCACTGATGTCACGCCGACATGGACTCTGTACATGAAAGTACAGACCTATCTCCCCTAGTACATACGCACATGCCCCCAAATTCCATAGATGCTGCCGCCTGGGACATATTCAGAACTGCTTTACCACAGCAACATGCTTGAAAGCCAGATCAATAAATTACTGAAACGGAAAATATAAACATTGGCGCCAAAGTCTATGTGTAATACCTATAGCCTCCAGCCAGACACAACCTCCATGTCGGTCAGATGTGTGTAATCATGTCATTACCTGGATGACCGAGCTTTTCGTTCCCATGACGTACGTCCACAGTTGTGAATGAGTCAGATTGGGAGTCACATGACTGATCTCATTGACTCACTGCCAGTATTCCACTACTGAGTCCACCTGCTTTTTTCTGCTCTGTAAAATCAATAGGCCATTTCCACAGCGCTGAGAGTCTGCCGCCGATGTTCATATTTACATCTTCCCCTGTCGTTGTCAGGCCAATGGCATTGTGCCGGATTGAGTCATGTCAGAATTGCATAAATCGGCCGGATATTGAGTTTGTGGTGGAACCGGGTGTCATTCTCAGCTGAGGTTTCATGAATGACTTCATTACTTGAAATAGTGGGGATTATATAATGGTTGCTGGGTCTGATAAAATTATTTGGAAGGTGGAGTTTGTGTCAGAACTGATGAATAAATAATACTGTATCTTGGATGAAACCTGTAAAATGTAAAGGTAAGGTTCAAGAACTTGATTGTACCAGCACACACTTGTCACTTGACATTATCTCTGGTAGAGATCGTGTTGAGGTAGTTTACACTGATAAGAATATTATATATTATATGAATGATTATACTAATAAATTACCAAATTTCTGTGGATAAAATTGTGCAATTCTGCGGTAAATTCTGCGGTAAAAACATAACAATATTTCTATAAAAAATAATAGAAACTAATTCATTATTTTTTCAATTTTAATCTTTTGCATTTGGACATTTAAAGACATAAGATTTTGCAAAAAAAGAATCATAGCGTCACTGTCATCTGTTTATGGTCAGATGTTTATGAGGTCATTACATCACAAGAACATGTGAAAGTGAGAACTAATTATTTCATATTTTGTTTAACTGTAGGATTAAAATGTTGTATGTTCGAACTGCATGTTAAATGTCTGGGCATCACTCAAGTTTTAATAAAACAGTTTGAATATATAGAAAAAGAGTGTATTGATTGATGAAAAATGGGAAACCTGCAATTTTTCTGCAATTCTGCTGTAAGTTACATTTTCTGCAGATCTTTCCATGATCTCTTTCTACACAATAACACTGATTTTTTTTTTCTGCCTCGATATACTGTAATGTTTTGGGCATAGTTTTATTTAGTTGTCAAAGATTTATTACTGCCATTGTTTAATGCCCGCCTCAGCAGTGTATTTGGGCCGACAAACCAGAGACTTATACCTATGCTTGTTGTGAGAGGCAACTTAATGGATTGGGCAGTCAGACTTGTTGACTTGGTTATTTGCCTGTTTTCAGAACCCTCAGGATGTTTGAGCGCCCCCCCCCCCCCCCGTCAGACCGCCGTCAACAACAAACAAACCCTCCCTATAATGAATGACTATTCCCTAAATAATGATCAAGATTGTGACTTGTTCGTTGAAAATATAGGAGCGACATTTTGACATGTACCTGCCTTAATCGCACCCCCAACCCACAACCCCCAACCCCCCAACCCCCAAATCCCCCAAACCCCTTCCCTTTCTAATAAATGACCAGTCCCTAAAAGTCCCCCTAATGTCACTTTCCTTGGTTCTTTATGTAACTGTCTGGGAGTTGGTTTGAAAAAGACCACTGATTCTATTTTCATACATGAAGCTATATGATACCTTTGATATTCACAATCAGGCAACAACAATGTCGATGAGTAAATCCCCACCCGACTGAAATCTCTATTGGGCAATCTGTTGTGAGCTAGTTGAACAAACAGACCAGAAATACCTCATAGTGCAGTGTAGAAATTGGCACTAGTCCTATAGTCCTTGCCAAACTGCCCAATAGTTAAGGTATCATAAGGACTAGTAGGTTACAGGTTTTGCTACATGTTATCATTATAAGGACTAGTGGAGTAAAACTGTTAGTTTCTACCGCAGATGATGTTGTAGATCCCAATACCATCGATTATTTCCAATAGACAGGGTGCACCAATGGCTCCATCACTCAACTTCCCTCAGAGATGCCTATCATCCAACCATTGCAGTCCAGAAATAACCACGCGCCTATCTCAGAATCACCTCAGGAGACTCCCTCAGCCTGGGAGATTGATTGGGGCTAAATGATCTTCCTTTGCAACATCGGAGACAAGTGTTTGCCAATAAGGCCGGAAACACCATCCCCCGGACACAATGATCAAGTGTTAATGATTGGCTAAGCTGACAATTGGATGCTGCAGGAGATGAAGCCATGATACTATCAATCTACACCGGTCAGCCAGTGGGGACGGTCACCTGGTCTGTGGAGGGTTGGTTGGTTGTTTTTTTGTTTAATGCCGCACTCAGCAATATTCAACCTATATGACGGCGGTCTGTAAATAATAGAGTCTGGGCCAGACAATCCACTCATTAATATCATGAGCATCGATCCACAAAATTGGGAATGATGACATGACTCAACCAAGTCGGCAAGCCTGACCACCCACTGCTGTTAGTCGCCTCTTACGACAAGCATAGTCGCCTTTTATGGCAAGCATTGGTTGCTGAAGACCTATTCTACCCCGGAATCTTCACGGGGATACAAGCGTGGGTTGCTGAAGACCTATTCTACCCCGGAATCTTCACGGGGGGATACAAGCGTGGGTTGCTGAAGACCTATTCTACCCCGGAATCTTCACGGGGATACAAGCATGGGGTACTGAAGACCTATTCTACCCCGGATCTTCACAGGTCTGGTCTGTGGAGCGGATGGTGTGGTCATCTATGCTTCATCAATCATTGTTTTGTCTCTCACATGAAATAAATCTCGAGTTGTCCCCAGTGATCCGCTTAATATCCACTGGCTATTCCTGACTTGATTGGAGACAATGAGTTCCTGAGCTGTGTCTAATTGTAACAGTGTTATGAAATGTGCCAGTACCAACCAACCAACCAACCAAACCAACATCATCAAAAACTGCATCAGTATCCTTATAACCCTAGGCAGTCGGGTAGCCTAGTCGTTTAAGCGTTTGCTTGTCACGCCGAAGAACCGGGTTTGATTCCCGACATGGGTACAATGTGTGAAGCCCATTTCAGGTGTTCCCTGCCGTCATATTGCTGGAATACCGGGGTATTGCGAAAAGCAGTGTAAAACCATACTCACTCACTCACCTTATAACCCTATGAAGATCTGGGTTAGAATTAGTCTTCAGCAACCCATGCTTGTCATATGAGTCAGTTAGAATTGTAACTTCACATTGGCAATATTTTCAGCTTGTCGGGGAGGCAGCTGATAGGCTCTAGAGGTGTAGCAATATGCTGGGGATCGCGATCCGATACATAACTCGATACCATGGGTGCAATACCTTTCGTATCCCAATACAGTACTTTTATTCTTTCTATCACATCCCAGACTCATTTCATTTCAAATTTCAGAAATTCAGGATGGGATTTTGTGGGCCAGAAACATAGGCTTGAGGGCAATGTGAATTGTATAATTTTTATAGCCAATCAGTAAATATCTAATCTACATAAGCTGGTTGTGTGACAGTGCCTGTTATTGTTCACATGTTTCTACATTTCTATTGTAATGTATCGCATGTATAGTGATACAGGGGTTGTAAACTGATGTTTTGTATCATGGCCAGCCCTCTAAGTAGCGACTATTTTGGTGGCCAAATGCGACAAAAGTCCATGACAGGCAACCTAAATTTATCTCTTGCTTACCACTTAGCTTCCTAAAAGTATACATTACTGGCGACAATATCTGTTTAAGATATATATTGGCTCCTAAAAACTTAGGGTTGACTTAAAAAACGTATCATGGTGTATTCGGTACTTTAAAAAGTCACAGAGTGCATACACCAATAATATATTACAATGCTGAAGAAGATTAACTGTATAAACTGCTAAAGGATTAAACCACAGACAGCCACTACAGACAGGATATTACCAGTTCAGTTATGAAATAGGTCACCATCGAGGTGTCATATTTTTTAAATGATAATGGACAAATAAATATTGTTTAATGAGGCGTCTGTAATAGATCAGTCTTCTGTATCACTGTAGCAACACCCAGGGATTATTTTTATCCCAAACATCTTTTGTCCTAATTCTAGGGCAGCCTCTGTCATTGTTTCACCTTGAAGCAAGGATAAACTGGTGATAGGGTGACTGACAGTTTGTGTGTCAATGTACAGCGCGACTGTCAAGTGCTCATTTGCCTGGTGCAGACTAGCTAACTTCCAGGATTTGAATATATCTGTCCACGGCTGTGTTCCGGCATTCTGCAGTCACAGAATATTTTGCAGAAACACCCATGCGGTGCAGAAATGTACCTTTCTTGCAGAAAATCACATTTTGTTCCGAACATTTGCATTTATCTCCTGCATAATTCATCAAATAAACTGCAGAATTTTAACATGTGAGTCGAAAGTTGGTTTTAGACATGTAAATGGATATCTATTTTATTTTGATGTTCAGTTGAGTTTTTTATCACTGATTACCAAAAGTGCATGTCTGTATGTTTACACTAGTGATTTAGGTTTATGATGAAAATGCCTGCCCAACAGGTGTAAAACTACGAAATTCACAAAAAGCAGGCATAAAAGTTCCCAGAATTGAGTGCAGAATAATCAAAATTTGGTTTTCACAAATTTGATTTTGTTATCTGCGTAATACAGGAGACTCATCAGATATGGAGAATCTCACTTGAGTGTCTTTCTATACCAACTATATCACCACAAGTCTATTAGACATTAGACCACCTCTGTGGTCTAGTGGTAAAGCGTCCGCCTGGAGAGACTAAGTGTTCGATCCCTGGCCGACGTCATACCAAAAGATGTTAAAAGATGGTACTTGTTGTTACCTTGTCTGGCGCTGCAATACTTTATGTGATACCCTTTAGTTTGTTGGTGTGTTTTGAGTGACCAGAGTCCAAAGCTACACACACGAACACAAACACCAACACACTCACATTAACACACACACATTAACACGCACTAGCACATACACGGCTCTTTAAGTGCAATGCACCCTGGAACGTGCATCCACTCCCAGCCCAGAATGTGCTCATGCAAGCCTGATTCACAAGGACAATTTATCATACATGAATTGCTGTATCATCAGAAATTCTTCACTGACCTTTAGGCTTCTATACGCGTCCTCCTCAAGGTATTAAGAATGTCTTGCACTTTTAGCAGTTTCGTCGAATATAGATTGTATGATGACCTTTTGTTACCAGTGGAAACTTTAAAGATCATAAGATCAATCCGAGAACATTACTGGGAATGCATATATTTATATCCCTCAGATGTCAAAAGGGAGGCAGGTCAATTAGCATTTGGATGGGGGGGGGGGGGGGGGGGGGTGGAGGGGTAGTGAGATTGGTCTCAAGACACTATCATATTTTGCTGACACCCCCATGTATTTTATGTATTTTTTTTTTCAACGGCATTGTCAATCTCGGAGAAAATGAAGGGGATTTGTTTTCAAGTTAGAACTGCTTATTATTAGCTCATGGTGGATGACATTCACTGAGTTTGAATATGCATCAAGAGTTTTCTTCCAGTTGGAGTGAGTGAGTTGGGTTTAACGTCGCTTTTAACAGTATTCCAGTTATATCGCGGCGTGTCAGCTTAATGTATGAGGAAAGCCCAAAGTGACGCAGGTCTTAGACGTTTACCAGTTCGGTGAAACCCACGAGCACGGGTATGGTGCTGACAAACCTAGAAACATAATCGGGGCGAACCAGGATTCAAACCCACAATCATAGGTTTCTGGCGTGCCCAAGGGACGCAACTCTGCACAGCGAATCGCAGCGCCTTAGACGACTGGGCCACCCGTGCCCCCTCCAGTTGGAAGATTTATATCGTGTAGGACTCCCTGAACGTCTTTATGACTGCCCTGGGGCACACGTGATAAAAATACCTATCCCTGAAGTGTGTGTTGGGTCTGCCAGTATGGCCCGAGAGACACCTGCCTGTACTTATGTCAGGGCAGACTGTCAGTTCATAGCAATGTGGCTGACATCTGCCAGGTCATAGCAATGCTGAAGAGCATCACATTCAACAAAGAATGACTTACTTACATCTTAAATCAGTTTTTACTGCTATCAACGCTGTGACCTTCATACGACTGCAAGGTATTGCCATCTTCTCTAACCATGAACTCGTATTGCAATATTTTTTCTGTGTTCCAGTATATTGGTTAAAATAAAATCTAACAAGTTTTGTTATTCTTTGTATCATTTAACTTTAATTCTAGACAGAAAATCATTCACAATGATGTTTCCTTTCAAAATTGATTAACAAAAGTTATTTTTCTATCACATTGTTATTGTATCCATGACTACAAAATAACAATGACTGACCAAAAGTAATATTTACTTTCATATGAAGGAATAGAATCTGCATGTACAATCAGTGTTAATATAATCACTGTCAAACACTTTAGCTCCCAGTATATCATAATACATATAGAGAATCTCACCGAGTGTCTTTTGATATCAAATATATCAACACGTGTTGATAAAAGTGTAAAAATTTCGAGGTATGCCAAGGATTTTTGCCACTTTTATCAATGAATGTTGATATATTTGATATCAAAAGACACAAGGGTGAGATTTTATTTATCATCCAACATCATTCTTCCAACTTTTTCAATTTGTAGACAGTAACTAGCAGTGTCTTCAGTGTAAAAAGTACTGCTAACAGCTTCAGTAGCAGAGTCATTGGTGATGTCATTTGATTGTGACGTCATGGTAACCAGTGATGTCACAATTGTCTGCAAAGCATTGTGATGTAATTTCATTGCAGCGATATCTACAGTGTAGATATTGCTTGATCTCATCCAAGCCATATCTCCTGTGGGAGCCAGTTTTGGATGATAAATCAGAATACAGGTACCTGTATCACAATATATTGCAATACACAACTTGGGGCAAGACGCAGGCTTAATATTATAATCTCTACAGTGCTAAGAATCAGACTTTCATTCCACACTTTGTACAAAGTAGATATGTTGAAACCTGCTATTAGTAATATCCCATGAAAGTGTGATTCAGTGTTGCACAATTTCAGTACTGGTCACCAACTGTGTGCTCTAATACATACTCCATTGTGATGGAGTAGATTGCAACAGAAAATGAATGTTTTTGGAGAACAGATTATGCTCTATATCCTTTATGTACTTTTGAATGCACAAATACTCAATTGATTAGCAGCCCTTCAGTCGTGTTGCCCATGAGATTAAAACCAGTATAACTACAGTATAATGACAAAGACTGTATTGGCAGAAATATTGTATTGCAGTATATTGTAATACAGGTATCTGCAGTGCGATACTTATTGCTGTATATGGGTGCTTCGTCACTTCCACATATCTGCATTTTGCCACCCACACAATTCCGTAGGGAAAAGTCAGTAGTGAATCAATTTCTGTGTAGATTTTAGTCAAATGCTACAAAAAATGACAAAACTTGTCTTTTTTTTTACCCAAAGTACTTGAACATAGAAAAAAGACTGTATGGTTTAAAAGGCATATTGCAGTCTACAGGTTGCAGCAGGGAGTCCTGACTAGTGACAGTACAATGACAGATTACAGTGAAATTAGCACATAAAGCAGTTGATGTGTTTGTCTAGCTCAGTATCAGCTGTCTGTATTTCTGTGTGTGGAGGGTGTTACCTTGATTTACAAAAGTGGGGGTGAAAAAGTGACCCCCAATAAGTAATTCTAGGGTCTTTGCAGGCAATATGAACGTCCTGTAAAGTAATGAAATGGTTTAGTGTATTTTATGTTTAGATAATTACTTTTGAGTCTGGAATAATTCAATGATCGTGTGGACAGAGGTCATGCTTGTTGGATGAAATGACAGATACCCATAACTGCTCTTGATGCGCTGTAGATACAATGAATATTATCGTGCATCCCACGGCACACAGTATGTATATCCTTGCCGAACTAGGCTGGAATTCCCAGGTTCGATTGTAGCACCACCAGTGGCTATTATGAGTTATGTCCCTTCTATGTCCCTCTTATTGACCAATCAGATCCATCTCTCATATAACTTGCATTTGCTTCAAACAAATTTGTGGCGCCCAGTGAAGACTATCTGATTGATAATCAAGATGTATATTGTAATAAAACGTGCCTTACCCGCAAAGTGCATCAAATCCTTGAGCACCTTGAACAAAAACCTGAAAAGATTTGCCAAATTTCTGTCAACGCCCAGTTGACGATACAGATGCTTTGCAAATCCTGAAGTCAAAAAATGTCTTCACGTTGAAATCCATGTTTACGAACCGGATGCCTAGTTCATAATGCAATTTTGATTGGACTATGAATAGACTCAGATGTCCAGCCAAAATGTAACTCCAGAATTCCAGCCTAGTTTTACTAACGCCCTTGCATCAGGAAGATGATCCACAGTAGACATGGTATAAATGTAATGTTGACCTACACTCTGAAACCTTGTTTCGAAGTCCTGGGACCATCAGTTGTACATCAAGTTAACAGGAGTATGAGACAAACAGTTTGCTGATATTGATAATAGTTATCATATTGTCTAGTTGAGGCATTCAAGTGAGGAAGGCTTCACTGTACAGTATTCTAACAGTGTAAACTGGGTTTACTCACAGCAGAAATGCACGTCATTTGCACAAATGTCTAGAATGGACGCAGGAAATAAATAAAGTGTACATATTAAAGTATAAATAAAGTACATGTTACAGTACTTTGAGCTACACCTTTTCGTTACTTTACTGGACCCTCCTATTGGTTTTGGTTTTGGTTTTGGTTTTGGTTTGTTGTTTTACGCAGCACTCAGCAATATTCCAGCTATATGACAGCGGTCTGTAAATAATCGAGTCTGGACCAGACAATCCAGTGATTGATTTCATGAGCATCGATCCACGCAATTGGGATCGATGACATGCATCACCCAAGTCAGCGAGCCTGACCACCCGATCCCGTCAGTCACCTCTTACGACAAGCATAGTCGCCTTTTACAGCAAGCATGGGTTTCTGAAGACCTATTCTACCCCGTATCTTCACGGGTCGACCCTCCTGTACTATTGCCTGTATGGACACTTGAAATTGATTATTGGGGTACCCTGGACACTTTGATTTGTAGGTCAAGGGAAAACCATGGTGTTAGGTTACACATTATTTATTTTACACTTTCCAGATTACACTAGCCATAGCTAGTAGTAAAGTCATGCTAGACAAGGCATCCCAAATATCCTGAAGAATTTCTTTCAGATGTGGTAATGATAATGGAAATAAAATTCATGAAACTGCCCCAATGCCATCTGTTTCTAACAGAATTACTGAACTGAGAAAAGCAAATCAAATTAACATTACATTTGCCTAACCTTTGTTCAGTTGATTAATACAATAAAAAAACCTGTAAACTAAAAATATGCGAAACAAAATATAACAGGTGTGGTATAACTACACGTAGATTGTTTCTACAGTGACTCTAATAACTTACATGCAGAGAACGTCCAAGGTTTGTCCACCTTCCCTTAGTCACTAGGCTGAAACAAGTGGACTTTGGGTAACATAGCTACAAGCACCGCACGAGATACAGACTTTGTAACATGTCCTAATATGTGCCCTGACTAAGCCCTGCATCTTGCCAGGTTTGTTTGTGAGGATTTATTCCCAGGTGACTTATCATTGAGACAGGTGAGGAGGTCGGGTGTGACAGCCTACTCAATCTTGCAACAAATTATGACTTTCCTCAACAACTTGCAAGGAAATTACTTTTTTACATGTTTACATGGTCTTAATTTGTAACAGTTTGTAAAATCTGAAGATTTGCAACACTCCAGTCACTGATAGCTCATAGTGAGTGAGTTGGGAGGTTTTACAGAGATCTTTGGCAATTTCCTGTAATGTGACAGTAAGAGACACCAGAAATGTTCTTCTTACACAGATCCCTTGTAGAGAATTGAACTCTGTCAGTCTTTTTCAGATTTTCATTCATTTTCATAAGGGCAACAAATTTATATTTTCCCACTTGCCGGTACTTTATTATAACAGTTGGGCAAGTCGGGCATAATTATTGAACACCCCTGTCTAAGGACTGTTGTGGAGCTGCATTGTTTGATTAAAGGGTGACCTGAGGTATAGAAGTTTAATGCTGCTCTGGTATTTGAAAATAGCACCATCTAAATAATTTATTTTAATTGAGGTCTATGATGAGTACCCCTTGACATTTATGCTTAGAGACAGATGAAATTTGAGGGTGGGGCTGTGAGTTGGGATTTTGTATGGAAACTGGATATTGTTTCAGCTACAACTGCACATCCAGGTACTTTTTTTACAACTATGACTATGAGCCTAAATATATTCTTTTAAAAAACCCTCCATTGTGGTGGAGTAGATTGCAACAGAAAATGAATGTTTTTGGAGAACAGATTATGCTGTACATCCTTTATGTCCTTTTGAATGCACACATACTCAGTTGATTGGCAGCCTTTCAGTCATGTTGCCCATGAGAATAAAACCAGTATAATTACAGTATAATGACAAAGACTGTATTGGCAGAAATATTGTATTGCAGTATATTGTAATACAGGTATCTGCAGTGCGATACTTATTGAGATATATGGGTGCTTCGTCACTTCAACATTTCTGCCATTTTGCCACACGATTCTGTAGGGAAAAGTCTGTTGTGAATTAATTTCTCTTTAGATTTTAGTCTTAACGATACAAACAAAAATAAAAGTCGTCTTTTATTTACCCCCAAAAAGGGCTGTGTATGGTTTAAAAGGCATAATGCAGTGTACAGGTAGCACCATGGAGTCCTGACTAGTGACAGTACAATGACAGATTACAGTGAAATTAGAACACAGCACATGAAGCAGTTGATGTGTTTGTCTTGCTCATTGCAACAATGTAGTTTCTGTGGCAGACTGTATTGTCCCTTTGTTTCCAGTACAGGGTTATGTTTGCTGTTGGTGGTGTGAGTCAGGTCCACAATGTTGTAATGCCCTGTATGCTTGCTGTGTGAGTCAGGTGTACAATGTTGTAATGCTGTGTCAGGTGTGAGTCTGGTCCACATTGCTGTAATGCTGTGTGAGTCACATCCACATTGATGTAATGCTGTGTGAGGTGGGAGTCAGGTCCACATTGATGTAATGCTGTGTGAGGTGTGACTCAGGTCCAAGTTGATGTAATGCTGTGTGAGGTGTGAGTCAGGTCCACATTGTTGTAATGCTGTGTGAGGTGTGACTCAAGTCCAAGTTGATGTAATGCTGTGTGAGGTGTGAGTCAGGTCCAAGTTGATGTAATGCTGTGTGAGGTGTGAGTCACATCCACATTGCTGTAATGCTGTGTGAGGTGTGAGTCAGGTCCACATTGCTGTAATGCTGTGTGAGGTGTGAGTCAGGTCCACATTGATGTAATGCTGTGAGGTGTGACTCAGGTCCAAGTTGATGTAATGCTGTGTGAGGTGTGAGTCAGGTCCACATTGTTGTAATGCTGTGTGAGGTGTGAGTCACATCCACATTGCTGTAATGCTGTGTGAGGTGTGAGTCAGGTCCACATTGATGTAATGCTGTGTCAGGTGTGAGTCAGGTCCATGTTGCTGTAATGCTGTGTGAGGTGTGAGTCAGGTCCACATTGATGTAATGCTGTGTGAGGTGTGAGTCAGGTCCACATTGATGTAATGCTGTGTGAGGTGTGAGTCAGGTCCACATTGATGTAATGCTGTGTGAGGTGTGAGTCAGGTTCACATTGTTGTAATGCTGTGTGAGGTGTGAGTCAGGTCCACATCGCTGTAATGCTGTGTGAGGTGTGAGTCAGGTTCACATTGCTGTAATGCTGTGTGAGTCAGGTCCACATTGTTGTAATGCTGTGTGAGGTGTGAGTCACATCCACATTGCTGTAATGCTGTGTCAGGTGTGAGTCAGGTCCACATTGCTGTAATGCTGTGTCAGGTGTGAGTCAGGTCCACGTTGCTGTAATGCTGTGTGAGGTGTGAGTCAGGTCCACATTGATGTAATGCTGTGTGAGGTGTGAGTCAGGTCCACATTGATGTAATGCTGTGTGAGTCACATCCACATTGATGTAATGCTGTGTGAGTCACATCCACATTGATGTAATGCTGTGTCAGGTGTGAGTCAGGTCCACATTGCTGTAATGCTGTGTGAGGTGTGAGTCAGGTCCGCATCGTTGTAATGCCCTGTATGCTTTTTCTGCAGGATGAGAAGGAGAACATGTACTACCCAGCCGACACCCACCACGAACAGAACTTCTCCTACCTGGTGGTGGACCCACTCAAGAGACATGTCACAGTTCTCTTCCACAAGTTCGGCAGCAGTGTCTACTGAGGAACTGGACGTGGACATACCCCAATCAATGACTGGACACAACACCACTTCAGTACAAAGCCATCTACACAACCAGATTAGGCCACACTGTTAAAATAGGTGTCAGTCTTTTGACATGAACTTGACTTCTCTTCCTTGTAACAAACTTTCTAACCCATGCTTATCGTAAGAGGTGACTAACAGCATCGGGTGGTCAGGCTCGCTGACTTCGTTGATGAATGTCATCGTGTCACAATTGCAGAGATTGATGGTTATGATGTCAATCACTGGATTGTCTGGTCCAGATTCAATTATTTACAGACCGCCGCCATAAAGCAGGAATATTGTGATGCTACGATACGTATCCCCATACCCTGCTCACGATATGAATTCTATCTCAATGCCCCAGAAGCACAAAATATGTATAAAAAATGAAAACACACATGACTTACATGAGAGTCAATGGTATTAGCAATGTTGAAGCCTGTTCTATCTGTAGGCCATCAAGTTTATAAACAGCACACACCTCGTGTAGCAGCATACGGTTGTTCTTTTGTTACTTATGTAAAAATGTGTATAGTACTGTTCTGTATCACAATACAGACACAAATATATGGTACCGAAGGCCAAGATTTGCATTGTATCGTTTCCCCCTTATTTAACACTAACAAATGTGTATGCAGATGGTAGGGTGATGAGAGGTTGTGTGTTATACTGATGAAATGTTTCATTATTTATTCACCAGATAATCCATGTTCTGTTTGCAGTGTAGTCTGAATTGTGTCTCATCTCATTCCCTTCATTGGGCCATATTTGGTATGAAATATTGTCAGAAATAGAAAGAAGATCATACAGTGGAATTGGTCCAAATCGGTTCAAATTCTGATTTCGGTGAAATACATACTTTTTCGCCGGTCTGCTCATTTCCTGGATAAATCATCATTGCTCAAACTGACCTACAGCTCATTCAGACCTTGTACACTTTTACACAGTATTTGGTGGCTCTTAAAATATTTTGATTTAATTTTATGTAGGGAAGTGAATAAAACACCATCCGTGTTGTGGTGCTGTCTCTGACACACAGTGAGTGACCACACAGTTAACATTTCTGACAATATTAAACCAGAAATGATAACCAAAATAATGTCATATCCAGTGTGAAGATGTGGTAAGCATGCTTAAGTGCCAGTTTCCTTCTATGACCTTGTTAATGTGTGCAGCAATGATGATTTTATTAAAGCCACAATTTTTCGATTTTAACAGCAGCCATTCTGATGAAATATATATGACCACTCACTGTGTTTACGCTGCATGATTTAAGTATTTAGTGGTCCGCCAAACTATAAAGTCAGATGACTCAGCGTTACAGTTTTCAGCTCTGCCTGACTCTGAGACAGTGTTGTATTTTGCATGCATTTTTAAAGTGGATGTGTGTTTGGGCAAGACAAACACGTTAGCTTCAGGTAATCAATTATTGCAATATATTACTGCTGACAAGTAAGTCAACATGCTGTATCACTTCATGTTCAGATATCACTCAAGATTTGTTACACTTTTGGCCTTCATACATGTAGAACATTTGCAGGCAATGCAGTTCCTTCCATATTAGGGCGTGCCCATTTATATGGGGGCAGTGGGATTAGGCATCATATTTTGCCGACCCTACACCCATTTTATGTAACATATTTTTTATGACGTAACCCCCCTCTCTATAATAAATGATACAGTCCCTAGATAATGTTCAAATCTATAATTAGGTTTTCATCTATAATCATTGAACCAAACCATTTTTTCATAACCTTTGCTGTTAGCCTTCCCCAATTGTATTTCTGACTACAATATTTCCCTGATGACAGCATTTCAAACTTCTTCATGTAAAAGTGTTTGTATTGAATCTGATATGATTCCTTTTATCTAGTCAGAGGGGTTATGGTGTTGCTCTGTGGTTAAAGTGTTGAAGGCCGGGGTTTGGAGTCCACAAATGAGTACTATATTGCTGACTAGGCACTTCTGGGATTGCTGATCCAGCTCTTCACACTCTGTACAGTAGCTGAGATATTGCCGACCAAGCTCTTCACTTCACAGGGGTTATGGTTGGCCCAGTTTACAAAAGCCTTGCAATTTGCTGTACAGAGTTGTGTCCCTTGGTCATGCCAGAATCCAGTGACAATGAGTTTGCGTTCCAGATTAGCACAGATCATGTTTCTATGTTTGTCAGTGATTCGCACATGCTCATGGCTTTCACCAAACACACATTTCTTTCTATTTCTGACAATGCAGTTGTGACTGTTGATCGTAGTCCATCGCAGGTGTTCCCTCACATGTTTTGTTTGTTCCGATGATGCATGATGGTTGCAGCAAATTTTAGGATGGACATAAATTCATCCTGTTATGTATATTTTTCTAATAAAACACTTAATATGAAATACCCACTGATGTTTTTATCACTACTAGGCCTGATTCAGATTGCAACATTGTTGAGATATTGCTCATTAATATTGCTGAATATGCAGCTCTATGCTAATCAAGCTCTTCACAGTCTGTAGAGTAGCTGAGATACTGCTGACTAAGGTCTTTACAACCCTTTAAAGCAGCTCAGATACTGCTGACTAAGATCATTACAACCCTTTAAAGCAGCTCAGATACTGCTGACTAAGGTCTTTACAACCCTTTGAAGCAGCTCGGATACTGCTGACTAAGGTCTTTACAACCCTTTAAAGCAGCTCGGATACTGCTGACTAAGGTCTTTACAACCCTTTAAAGCAGCTCAGATACTGCTGACTAAGGTCTTTACAACCCTTTAAAGCAGCTCGGATACTGCTGACTAAGGTCTTTACAACCCTTTAAAGAAGCTCAGATACTGCTGACTAAGATCTTTACAACCCTTTAAAGCAGCTGAGATACTGCTGCCTAAGATCATTACAACCCTTTAAAGCAGCTGAGATACTGCTGACTAAGATCATTACAACCCTTTAAAGCAGCTCAGATACTGCTGACTAAGGTCTTTACAACCCTTTAAAGCAGCTCAGATACTGCTGACTAAGATCATAACAACTATTTAAAGCAGCTCAGATACTGCTGACTAAGGTCTTTACAACCCTTTAAAGCAGCTGAGATACTGCTGACTAAGATCATTACAACTATTCAAAGCAGCTCAGATACTGCTGACTAAGATCTTTATAACCCTTTAAAACAGCTGAGATACTGCTGACTAAAATCTTTACAACCCTTGAAAGCAGCTCAGATACTGCTGCCTAGGGTCTTTACAACCATTTAAAGCAGCTGAGATACTGCTGACTAAGATCTTTACAACCCTTTAAAGCAGCTGAGATACTGCTGACTAAGATCTTTACAACCCTTTAAAGCAGCTGAGATACTGCTGACTAAGATCATTACAACCCTTTAAAGCAGCTGAGATACTGCTGACTAAAATCTTTACAACCCTTTAAAGCAGCTCAGATACTGCTGACTAAGGTCTTTACAACCATTTAAAGCAGCTGAGATACTGCTGACTAAGATCTTTACAACCCTTTAAAGCAGCTGAGATACTGCTGACTAAGATCTTTACAACCCTTTAAAGCAGCTGGGATACTGCTGACTAAGATCTTTACAACCCTTTAAAGCAGCTGAGATACTGCTGACTAAGATCATTACAACCCTTTAAAGCAGCTGAGATACTGATGACTAAAATCTTTACAACCCTTGAAAGCAGCTCAGATACTGCTGACTAAAATCTTTACAACCCTTGAAAGCAGCTGAGATACTGCTGACTAAGGTCTTTACAACCCTTTAAAGCAGCTGAGATACTGCTGACTAAGATCTTTACAACCCTTTAAAGCAGCTGAGATACTGCTGACTAAAATCTTTACAACCCTTGAAAGCAGCTCAGATACTGCTGACTAAGGTCTTTACAACCCTTTAAAGCAGCTGAGATACTGCTGACTAAGATCTTTACAACCCTTTAAAGCAGCTGAGATACTGCTGACTAAGATCATTACAACCCTTTAAAGCAGCTCAGATACTGCTGACTAAGATCATTACAATCCTTTAAAGCAGCTCAGATACTGCTGACTAGGATCATTACAACCATTTAAAGCAGCTGGGATACTGCTGACTAAGATCATTACAACCCTTTAAAGCAGCTCAGATACTGCTGACTAAGATCTTTACAACCCTTTAAAGCAGCTCAGATACTGCTGACTAAGATCTTTACAGCCCTTTAAAGCAGCTCAGATACTGCTGACTAAGATCTTTACAACCCTTTAAAGCAGCTCAGATACTGCTGACTAAGATCATTACAACCCTTTAAAGCAGCTCAGATACTGCTGACTAAGGTCTTTACAACCCTTTAAAGCAGCTGAGATACTGCTGACTAAGGTCTTTACAACCCTTTAAAGCAGCTCAGATACTGCTGACTAAGATCATTACAACCCTTTAAAGCAGCTCAGATACTGCTGACTACGGTCTTTACAACCCTTTAAAGCAGCTAAGGGACTCCTGACTAAGATCTTTACACGCATTTAAAGCAGCTGAGATACTGCTGACTAAGATCTTTACAACCCTTTAAAAGCAGCCGAGATCCTACTGCCTAAGGTCTTTACAACCATTTAAGGCAGCTGAGATACTGTTAATGTCTTCACAACCATTGAAAGCAACTGAGATAGTTAGGTAGACACAAGTTTGTTGATAACAACTTCTTTAATACTGTAAGAAGCGACGTTTCGGTATAGATCCTTATACTGTTGTCAAGCAAGACAGTCTTGTCATCCGGCAACTTCCTATCAAACAATTTAAAACTGAGATAGTGCTGACTGCGACCTTTACAACCCTTTAAAGCAGCTAAAGGACTCCTTACTAAGGCATTAACAACCCTTCTTAGGAGCTAAGATACTGCTGACTAAGATCTTTACAACGCTTTAAAGCAGCTGATATACTGATGACTAAGGTCTTTACAACCCTTTAAAGCAGCTGAGATACTGCTGACTAAGATCTTTACAACCCTAAAAAGCCACTGAGATACTGATGACTAAGGTCTTTACAACCCTTTATAGCAGCTGAGATGCTGCTAACTAAGGTCTTTACAACCCTTCTTAGGAGCTAAGATACTGCTGACCAAGATCTTTACAACGCTTTAAAGCAGCTGAGATACTGATGACTAAGGTCTTTACAACCCTTTTAAGCAGCTGAGATACTGCTGACTAAGATCATTACAACCCTTTAAAGCAGCTCGGATACTGCTGACTAAGATCTTTACAACCCTAAAAAGCCACTGAGATACTGATAAGTTCCCTACAACCCTGTAAGCAGCTGACATATTGCACGTCACTGCAAAGTAGCTAAATACATGTTTTGCCGCGCACAGCAATATTCTAGCTATGTAGAGGCGGTCTGTAATTAAGCCAGTCTGGACCAGACAAAACAGGTATCGATATCATGAGCATTGATTCACGCAATTGGGATACGATGACATGCATCAACCAAGTCAGCGAGCCTGACCACCCGATCCCGTTAGTCGCCTCTTACGACAAGCATAGTCGCCGTTTTCGGTAAGCATGGGTAGCTAAAGGCTAAATACATCAACTGCCCACTGAGGTCCACATTTCCATGTAAAACAATTATGATATTGCAAAGTTCCTCACAGCCTTCTAGAGATCATATATTGCTGACTACACTGTTTTTTTCCCGTAGTTCAGTTAGAAATTATAATTTATTGTTTATTGAGTTTTCAGCCTATCGTTTTGAAACCTATTTCATAGAATATGCCTTGTCAGGGGGATAAAGGCATCACCATTAGCAGCTTCCCAGGGCAAGGGAGATAATTGACTGTAAAAGTCCGGAAACTTCAGGTTAATGCTATGAAATCTTTGCAGTGGCGTAGCTACCATGTAGCAAAAGTGCAAGTGCTTATACTTTGAAATCGTTACAAAGATCAAATAAAATAAATAATTAAATAAAAAACTGCTTTAGTGCGCTCTTCTTTCAGTCGTGTGTTATAGTTACATGAGCTTTTGTTGATTTACAGGTTGACCCGCCTACCAGTGTCAGATTTGTTGTTGATGAGTTGGTTCAATGTTGTTGTTTGCTTGTTACATTTCCTTTACGCTTTTCGCGAAAAAACGGTGTCATAACTCATTTTCAGTAGTCCATTGGTCAATGGTCGACAATTCAATTTTCACCTTTTTTTCCCTTTACGCCAAATGGAATCTGTTTCGGTGGATAATCTACAGTGGTTATTCTCTTGCATTCACAATTTATATTTTATGAGGATACGTGGGTTTGGTAACAATACTCTAACTGTTTTATGCTTAAAATTGGTTATATCGACGAGAACGTGGAAAGGATATGTCGTGATATCTTAGTTTTAGGTACGTTGTACTGGCCTGTTTGTGTTTGTGCTTGATCAGCGTCATGAGTATTTAAGAATCAGTACTGCAATATGATTGCTAACATTTTAAATTCATCTAGCTACGCCCCTGCTTTGGTCTGTGGTATGGACACTATTCGTGTTACGGCATATATTGTCGCCGGGCTCATATTGCCGCTGGCGACAATATAACTATTTAGCACCAATGTTAAGAGTGTTTACAAGAATAACTTCCTATCAATTACAGAACTGAACGAAGTCGAGCACGGTTATATTTTTCTGCCTAAGATACTTGCACTGAAGCCACTGCTGAGGGGAGAAAACATCTGCAAAATATTTGTGCTTCCAGGAATGAGTTTGTGAATATTTTATGACCGTTTTAGTCACTTTTGTCAGCCTTCAAGACGAATGGACCCAATAACGAGATTAGAGTGTGGCCATTAAGCTGATGTAACAGCTGAAGCCAACGGTGCAAGTGTCTTGTTATCAATTATACGGAATCAAAATGAAAGTAATGTTTGGCCATTGTAACTGTCCCAGACTGTGTTCCAATACATACACGTGTATTATCTTAAACTTTGTTTCTTTACTAAGCAGCAGACTCTTCACACTACAGACATAATTCAAAATTAACATATCGTCTTAAGGATATCAGTAACTGCTGTCGTGTGACTGAGTTACTGGTCCATCACTTGAGTGTCTGGTTTGTTTTCATGCCGCCGTCGCATGGTAGGAGAACTGTTGTGTGATTTGAAAATACAAAATTTGAATCCTACAATAAACCAGATTTTAAAATATGTATCTCAGTTTCAAAAGTTTACAACCTAAAAATGCGCGAAATTCCCTGTGTGTGTTTACAGGTTGTTTTTCATTGAATGTTGTGTGTGTGTTAATATGCATCCCCTGTTTTGACAATGAGGAGGAAAATGTGGGTGCATCTATCCTTCCTTCAAGGGGAACCGTGAAGGTCCGGGGTAGAATAGGTCTTCAGCAGCCCATGCTTGCCGTCAGAGCGACCATGCTTGTCGCAAGAGGCGACTAAGGGGATCAGGTGGTCAGGCTCGCTGTCTTGGTTGATGCATGTGATCGTATCTCAAGTACGTGGATGCTCATGATATCAATCACTGGATTGTCTGGTCCAAACTTGATTATTTACAGACCGCCTTGAAATGGCGGGAATATTGCTGAGTGCGGCGTGAACAAACAAGCAAACAAACAAGCCGAACAAACAGATACACAAACATGGAGCGTATTGTGACAACGTGTATGCCCCCTCTTTCACTACGACTACGAATATCCCGAATCACCCCGAAACTTTCGAAATTCGTGATGATTCGGCCAATAATGCAAACTTTCGTGTAGAATCGGTAGGAGGTACATGTGTACGAAGCAGTTACGACAAACGTTCGACGGAGTTACGAAAACTCGGGTTGAAAAAATATGAAGAATGCCAGGAATGGGTTGAGAAACATGTACGAATTACAAGATTCATGTACGGATCATGCACCACTTGTAAGAATCACCTACGACTAAGTTACGAATATGCCGAATGCAGGACGATCGCAACGAATAAGATACGACGAATACGACATATTTACAAATAGTTTGCCCAAATCGGTACTTTTCCTGACACTTCGGCATGTTCTTGGGTCCCGAAAGGCTGGCCAACCAATCATTTCCACCATGGAGGTTCAACGGAGAGCACGTGTTGCTCTGGTCCTTGTCCTTGGGGAATCGTGTTGTTCTTACTTAATTCTTACATGATTCGTAGTTGACTCTGGACATTCGTGGCTGTTTCGGGATGTTTTCGGGTTGAGGACAAACAATTTGGGCGCCACAAATCGCTAAGAATAGCCAAGAATGCAAAAGAATCGATTACGAAGCTTTTACGGAACATAAGAATTAATTACGAATGGATTGCGAATTGCAATTCGGCGACCCAAAACAAAAACATATTACGTCGATTCGACGATCTCCCGCGCACTGTACGAATGTTTGGGAATCAAATGAGATTCATTTAAGAACTTCAAGAAATGATTGAGATTTATCTACGAACATGAAAAATTTCCTATTCGGGGATATTCAGGATATTCGTAGTCGTAGTGAAATGGGGGCATAACGTGGTTGACTGTGTGTTTTATCTTGACGACTGTGAGGACCCATACACATACTTTTAACAACTGATATGTTGCACAGACATGAATGTTTAATGGCTTCCGTGGTATGGCTTGAATATTGCTCTTTGGGGTTTTAAACACTACATTGACGTCCTCATTCTCGTGTCTTCCTCACCGAGTATATTACATTGTATGTTATTTTACAAATCGTTTTCTTTGCTGTTTTACGTCACGCTCAGCAATATCCCTTTGTATGACGGTGGCTTATAAATAATCGTGTCTGGACGATAAACAGTGATTGATGTTATGAGCAACCTTTGACGTTTTCGGGGTACGAAATGACACTCAGTCAACCAAGTCCCGAGCCTAAGCACCCAGCACCCAGCACCCAGCCATCGACTCGTCGACAAGCAACTCCCTGAGGACCAATTCTCACCCAGAGAATGTGATATATGGTGAGTGAGTGAGTATGGTTTTTAGCAATATTCAAGCAAAATCACGGCGGCGGACACCAGAAAAAGGCTTCACACACTGTACCCATGTCGGGAATCGAACCTGGGTCTTCGGCGTGACGAGCGAACGCTTTAACCACTAGGCTACCCGACCGACCGGTGATATGGTGAAAATAAAACGTCAGGAACAATAAACATATATCAACGTATTTATTGCAGTGGTTTAAAGAATCATAATTTAAAATAATAATAACAGGGGAAAACATCGACATCAAGGAACGTGACATCAAACTAGCCTGTAAACAAATCAGCAACTCTCCAATATTGTAATGTTGCCAAAACCATAGCAGCACATATCCTAGTGACAACGGGTAAGATAAAGCATGTACATTGATCATATCCTATGGGTGAAGTCTACAAACATTACGGTGGCTGTTTTAGGGATCTGGAACTGTTTTCTATGACGTAAAACAGAAGACTTATACTTCTAAAGTCGGTATTGTGTTTTGGGGAGGAAAAAGATTATAGGAAAGATTAACTATTATGTACGTATATGTACACAAGACAACATATTGATATGGATTGTATCCAGCTCATCAACATCTGTTGTTATTTCTCTTACAGTGGAACACCGTATTTCCTTCAATAGACAGCATGGTAACGGTACATATTGTGAGTGTGTTCGGGCATTGACATAAACCAGTGGTAATAGGAGACCCAGTGTCTGTATCGTCACCATAGTTACGGGTTTGTTTGCACTAAGTAACGTTCCTCCATCACACGTGAGGACCGCCTCCGTGGTCTAGTGGTACAGTGTCCGCCCGGAGAGCGGAAGGTCCGGGGTTCGATCCCCGACCGCGTCATACCAAAAGACGTTAATAGATGGTACTTGTTGTCTGGCGCTCGGCATTAAGGGGATAAAACAAGGACTGGTCGGCTCGGAGTCAGAAAACTGTGTCTGAGTGGGGTATTCATGTTAAACTGCGGCATGGTATCTCAGTGAGCTAGCACTATAATTCGGCATCAGTCCGGACTAGTACAAGCAGCCACACACACACACACACACACGTGCATGCACGTCGCTATATAAGTGCAATGATTTTGGACCCGACGTTAAGTACCATTTCACCTCTCCTCACCTCTCACGGTTTGCAGAGTAGTTGCTTTTTTAACATACAGATCCACCTTGTCTAATTACGCAAAGTAGAAATCATGAGAAACTGACAAAGGGGAGAGGTCATTCCTTTTTCGGAAACAAAAGATTCGGGTGATTTTTCTGACTTAAACCATGTTATTTATGGTTGATGAATAAGTTCTCTATAATTCTGCATTATGAGCTATAGTTGTGTCCGTTGTGCATGTTTAAAATGCAGGTTAAAAATAGCCAGTGGATTCCTGGTTCAGAAACTGCAGAAACGATCGCGTGGCGTCACCATAATGGTCAAATTGACTACAAATGGACATTACCCACAACTGCTGTGTGTAGGTGAGTGAGTATGGTTTAAGGCCTCTTTTAGCACCATTCCAGCAATATCATGGAGCAGGACACCGGAAATGGGCTTCACACATTGTACCCATGTGGGGAGCGGAAGCCGGGTCTTCGACGTGACGAGCGAACGCTTTAACCACCGACCACCTACCCGACCGCCCCGGGACACAGTGCACACGAACACGTGAAAACTGACGATGTGTCTTCACGGGTTCGTCACCATATGACACAGACGTCTCGATACCACTCGACGCAGTTTGACATTATTAACACAGAATCTATTAGAAACTCCGTCTTTGTTTCTGACCTGCGTGCATTCGGGGCTTTGGGTGTTTTCCCCGGCGTTTATTGGAGGAAATACGGCAAACCATCACTGATGTTCATTCACTCGGCTGGGAAATACAAACAAGAAATGTTAGTCAATTATAATTTGTCAAATGCTCCAGTTATTTCTTGTGAGATTCACCGACGTAACACACGCATCATGCTTATAGTGAAGCTTATGAGCTCACAGGTATACGATATTTTGGAATATATACACCAAATTACAAATTATTCAAATTTGATAGTCATTTAGTGCATATATTTTACCCTGTATCTTATGTCGAGTATTTGCAGGTTACTCTCATGAAATTTCGACTTTTAACAATGGCATTTTTTGTAAATTTATTTTTTCCGAATATCCTGAATATAGACTACTCCATTTTTGATAAGAACAGTTTTTATCTTTCCATGATGCACAAAACTGATTAATAAATGTGTCAAGTATATTTAAATTGAAAGAAATAATGATTATCACTATCCAAATGTCATAAGTATATTTTTAAGGCAATGTAAAATCGGTCCGTGTCGATGTCTGCACCTTCTTGAATATACATTAAGAGTCATCGTAATCATTCCATGCTTGACTTTTATTGACCAGAGACGATTGATAGAAGTTTCCCGAAGAACACATTCAGAACACAATCGACCAACATCATCCACAGTTCATGAAGAAGATTTTCTCAGACGTGACGTACAGTGTGAGGATGATGCGTCCAGAACCGTTGCATTCTTGCTGAAAGATATTAAAAAGAATCCCCAGATTGGTTCAACGTTAAAATACGAACATGGCGTTTCTGATTCCTTCACCGAGTTATGACAAGTAATCGGACTATATAACCGAGATGTTCCGAATGTCTCGGTGAAACTGAAGTAGGCTCCACAGTTCTTATTTCTTGGCTACAATGTCACCATCGAGGTCGATCCCTGTGATTTTGTCTTCAGCATCCAGTCTCATTTCTATCGTTCCGATGTCCTTCAGTGGGTCTTTGCCGGCCTTGCAGCCCTCAAGGAAGACGTACTTTGGCTCGTTGTCATCTTTTTGGATGACGTACTTAAATGTGCATTTCGGGTCTTCCTTGTGCTGCCTCATCACTCGATACTCTACGAAACCTGCAACAAATGAAGTGGTGAGTGAGTATAGTTTTACGCCGCTGTTAGCTTAAAGTTTAAGTTCAAGTTCTTTATTTCACCAAAACCGCTCACAGTGGGACACGATACAATTCAGTTATTATATTTATACCACTCCACATTTGCCAAGGGCCATATATGTGATTAAATGTTGCTAGCTGGTTCCTTAGAACATGTTGAGTAGTGTATTAAATGAGGCAGTTTCATAATACAAAATTGGTACTAATGGTACAATGATATGACAGTTGTCAAGTGAGAGCTGTTTTAACAGGTCAGTGGTAGTATGTAATAATATATACCATTATTATTTCCTTATGAAGATATAAAATCATGATACCAACTTTAAATTTGTAAAACAATATTCCACCGACAAGGGTATGTAATAGCGAGGGGAGATAACTATGTATCCCAATGGGTGCCAGTCGAGTTTGGACTAGATTGTCAACAGATCCAGTGATTGACAACATGGGCTTCGATCCACGCAATCGGGATACGATTATATGAATTCACCAAGTCAGCGAGCCTGGCCACCTGATCCGGATAGTCGCCTCTAAAGGTTGCCGAAGACCTCTTCTCACCCGGGTACATCTTCACGGGTACATTTTCATAAGCACCACGTATAAGATGGGTGCCTCGATCACGTTGACCCCCTTAGGATGACCAACACGGTCAAATCATGAAACATCCATTACTCAGTGACCGTTGGATTTGAACAACGACCAACTGCCTCCGACTGTGTTCCGGGGGCATGGGCGGGCCAATCATCTGAGGTACCGCAGAGCAACAAGCCTGAAGTGATGCAGGTCTCAGACTTTTACCACTTTGGTGAAACCCACGAGCATGGGTATGGTGCTGACAACTAAGAAACACAATCGGAGCAAAACAGTATTCCAACCCACGGTCATAGGTTTCTGGCGAGACCAAGGGACTTAACTCTACGTTGCGAATTGCGGAGCCTTAGACGACTAGGCCTGTCGTGGTTCTCTTGAATATGAGCTTAAATGCTTGACATTATTAGCTGCAAATCAGTTCTAAGGGTCGGTTCTTCCAACACAGTTGTGTAGTTTATGGCCGCATTGGGGGATTCCATTTTACATGGTATCCAAAATTCTGTTCTTGTGGTATTTATTGTGAACGTGTATTCCTCTTCTTGTTTGTCTGCTTACTATACTTTCTCAAGTTGGAAGTACCCGTGAAGACCAGGGTTAGAATTGGCCTTCAGCAACCCACTCTTGTCGTAAGAGGCGCTTTTCGGGATCGAGTGGTCATGCTATCTTATTTGGCTGATGCATGTCGTCGTATCCCAATTGCGTAGATTGATGCTCATGATGTCAATCACTGGATTGTCTGGTTCAGACGTACTTACGTACATACCGACATCAGAAAGCTTGAATATTGCTGAGTACGGCGTTAAATGACACACAAATAAACAAACAAATAACTATTAGCAATAGTGATATAATCCCTTTTACTCAACCAAAGTATGGTTAATTATGACTTACATTATTAGTGTGTGAACCATTATGCTGACGTCAAGCACGACAGTTTACGAACCGGATTTCGATTTCGGTGCGCGATTTTGATTGGACTATGCATAGACTCGTTAATCCAGCCAAAATGTAACTCCATGATACCAGCCTAGTTCGGCAAGGGTGGAAACTGGACTTTTATAGTCAGTTAACTCTCTTGCCTCGGGAAGATGGGGAAATCACACGAATCTGTTGATTCCGGGAGTATAATCAACGAGCACTTCGAGCTCCATTTCATTGATTCTATTTCGTTTATCCTACTTACGGAGTCAGTCATGTCTTTTCAGCAATCTGCCCGTATGTGAATATGGAAAAGGGTTACAATTAAGAATAGATCCTACAACTCAATGCTTGCTACATGGAGCCGGAACATAGGATTGGATGGTCAGACTCGAAGCCTCACCTTCCCGATACAAGGGAACTATCTGACCATAAAGGCCAGTTTCCATCTAGGCTGGAATTATGGAGTTATATTTTGGCTGGACTAACGAGTCTATGCATAATCCAATCAAAGTCGCGTAACGAAATCGAAATCCGGTTCGTGAACTGCCGTGCAGATTTCCGTCAACTTAGGATTAACAGATATTTTCCAAATCGTTTCATATTTTTAATTGACGTGCTCGCGTGATTTGATGCTCTTCGTGAAGTAAGACCCGTTTTATAACAATATAGATCTTGATTATTGATCAGATCGTCTTAACGCCCCCATTTTGCTTGACACAAATGCAAGTGGTATGAGAGGTGGAATCTGATTAGTCGATAGGAGGGATATAAAAGGGAAATAACTCGTAATAGCCACTGCCGGTCCTACGATCGAGCCCAAAAATTCCATCATAGTTTGCCAAGGGTGACTTTTAGAGTCAGTTACCTCCCTTGCCACGGGCGTTCACCATCGGTACAGATTAGTCGTATGTCCTCATCCAGTGACACGTCCATGATGGTGCACGGGTGGGGTGATTGGTGAGGGGAGAGAGAGGATGGAGATTGAAACCATTCAATAATGTACATTATTGTGTCCTCGTCGTACACTGTTGCTTATAAATACATTTAATACTCGTTGTTTAATTGTTTCAATGGAAGCGCATTAAAATCACTGCGTTCAGTGGTAAGAGTGCCTGCGTCTGTGAATCTTCATTGCTCGGAGAGGAAGTACCATTAATATTTCTGTCGCATTGTAAATTAAAACGGATGAAGCTGCGGTAAAATCGTCATATAATTGCTGACATACACTCTACACAGCAAAACGGTTTGGGTCGGACGGGGGTGGATTTAAGGGGAAAACGTAACCGTGCTGTTACAGAGCCCACAAGCGAGAGGAATCGCGCGACTGTGTTTCTCAAATGCAGGTATATTTTAAACCCCGAGCGAAAAATCATTTGCAATCAACGTCGGGGCTCGTTGAATCTACTCTCGGTATCAACAGACTCTCATAATTTTCCCATGGCATCAAAACGTTCTAGAAATCATCCCGTGAAGGTTCGGGTAGAGAATAGGTCTTTAGCAACCCATGCTTGCCGTTAGAGGCGACTGACGGGATCGGGTGATCAGGCTTGTTGACTTGTTTGATGCATTTCATCGAAATCCAATTGCGTGGATCGATGCTCATGATGTCAATCACTTGATTGTCTGGTCCAGACAACGCATAGATCTACGCAATTGGGCTAAATATGAACAAAACAGGAATGGTTATTCGTTGGTGATGTATTTGATCTTAATTTTCTTAGGACTTATGCTTGCCGTAAAAGGTGACTATGCTTGTCGTAAAAGGCGACTAACGGGATCGATTGGTCAGGCTCGCTGACTTGGTTGATGCATGTCATCGATCCCAATTGCGTGGATCGATGCTCATGATATTAATCACTGGATTGTCTGGTCCAGACTCGATTACTTACAGACCGCCGTCATATAGCTGGAATATTACCGATGCAATAAACCAATGTTATCATGAGTGAGGAGTGAGTGAATATGATTTTACGCCGCTTTTAGAAATATTCCAGCAACATCACGGCAGGGGAACCAGCCTTGGGCTTCACGCATTGTACCCATGCAGGGAATAAAACCCGGGACTTCGGCGTGACGAGCGAACCCTTTCACCACTAGGCTGCCCGACCGCCCCTCCAAATTTTAAGCTCAATCAATGACGTGTCTGCTTGATCAATTAACAATATATATGAAGTTAAGTGAATATGAGTTTAATGAATTAATGTCTTCTACAAATATCAATGTACTGAAGCCTTTGACAGCGTATATATTCCATGCAAAGAATTTTAGAAGTGATAATGACTTAAATAAGTAGAAATCAATATGTCCACCTACTGTCCACAAAGATATGTACTATAGGCCTATGGCCTTTCAGTATTTCTGAAATAAAGATTAATTGATTGATTGACACCAGGTGTTCGCAAAATATAAAAATGTTATATTGAGAGCACTAAAGTCTAGACACCTATTGTTCCAAATGCTTGTGACCAAACCAAGGCGTAACCTCTTAGAGACCGAAATATGACATCGCCATGCAGCCCAATTGAAACTTTATTTTTTTCAATAACCTCATCATCACAACCAGAAAACATAGTGTACTGGATACACTTGAAATAGAAACTCCTTTTTACAAGCAGAAGTCGGTTTGTTATTTAATCTGACATGATCCTTCCAAATGTACTGTCTCGCACCCGCTTCATGTGAACATTAGATTCTACGTTGATTTAGAAAGTGTATATTCGCTTCGATGACTTTCTATGCCAATGATAAGATGGACGTGATTGCCTGCCGTTACGAGTACATTTTATGAAGCGGAGTATCCAATATTGTATGTACGAGTATGTCCGTATATGGAATATTGGATGTACATGTATATCGACTATTAGATGTATATCGAATATTGAATGTATGTCGAATTAGGATTTTTGATTTAAACTTATTTATTCACAAGGAGTGAACGGGATTGGGGGACAAGTTCTTCCAACTTAGAATGCCCTCTCCCTGGTATTTACAAAAAAGTCACAATTTCAAATTCAATATATCTGCATAAAACATAAAACACTATAGAGAGAGAGAGACAGAGAGAGAGAGAGAGAGAGAGAGAGAGAGAGAGAGAGAGAGAGAGAGAGAGAGAGAGAGAGAGAGAGAGAGAGAGAAAATGTTGTACTTATAAAATGTTGTGCCTTAAATATAGCTTCATTTTCTGTAACAACGTCGAATTAGGAGACAAATCTGCTGTTTTGAAATTCGATGCAATCTCTCTTAAGATTACATACGTCTTATCTTTATCTAGAAATCAGAAGTATCTAACCTACCATGGGGCTATTTCAAACACAGTAGGCTGATCTCTATTCTACCATGGCGGCAAGAGCGCTTTGAAAACGGTGCTCTTTCGGAACACGTAATTACATATTGGTAAAAATGTCCACTATCTTCTAAAATTCCGAAAAGGGGTCAAAAGTTATAATTGTAACAAATATTACTAAAGTTCAAGATTAAACTACTCACAGTCTTAGCTAGTTCATAATAACTACTCAAAACACATAGATTTTCAAAAAGACCTTGTCAAAAAACCCTCCAAAGATTTCATCGCAACCTATTGCATATTTGCATGCTTCAACTCAACCAAGTTGTTTCTTGGAAATCACCGCGACAAGACAATTCGTGGAAATCAACATGACATCTCCCGATGTAGTGGTAACAACCTTTAGAAATAGAGAACACAATGCTGAACGAATATTTCTCCAAAAAACTTTATTGAATAACATGATTATATGTATTTTGAAGTTGTAAGTGTGTAGCAGTTGGTTTGAAATATCTCCTCAACAGTAATAAATGTTAAGAATGATTTCGACTCGAGCTTCGACCTCGCTGAACTTGTGTCCTGTCCATGGCTGGCAAAAGGTTTGATCGCGGTGACAGTGATATGTACAAGTTACTTAAACCTCGAGACAAATCCCGATCGGTAGTTATGTTCAACATTAACCCGATGACTGACGGAAATGATCCTACTGGCACAAGTATTGCCAGTAGTATATCTGAATACCGCCGTTTTTTTGCTGCAGACGACGACACGAGAGAGACTGCCCCCATCTGTGACCGAGGATTATGTGGCCCGGTTCATGTGTAGGAATTGTGTAGGAAACAGATTCCATCATTTTCGATAAGCTGTTCTTCTCATATCGAACGTATTCAAAATTTCTGGTGCATACGTACATGTATTTTTTAAAGACATTAATACATGCTTAAAGTCATGAGTAGCATTGCCACCATTCGCTGTGCATATTAATCGTGTGTTGCTGCACAGTGAATTGATGCCTATAGACATTGTACATCATTTTCCAAATCCCCATCACCCTCTGAAGTCATAGATCACAGCCTATTTTATCATTAGTTTGCAGCTTTCCTATACAACATAAGCAAGCATGGATGACACGGCCCTGTGAAACAACATAGGACGTAAGATGTATATCCTGTCAGTTAAACATGTAACCTGTAGAATCCTAACTACATGTAATCATGTAGTAATATCTTCCATCGGGTGGCATTTCGTCTGCTGCACGTATCGTTTTAGCCCTTGCCAACAATAAATAACCGAAAGCAAATTGCTTTGACTACATGAACACTTCCCTCTATCATTCCTCCAAGACATCAGCTTCCTATAATGTACAATGTAATGGACATAAAAATGGCATATTTGAATTGAGCTATACATGTAGGTGAAACGGAAGCTTGCTCGCAACATTCTTAAGAATTAAGTTTATGATTTCAGCTTGTGTTTAAAATATATTTTATAATATTATTCCCTGTTATAAATATATACATAAGATAAATATTAAAGAATCAGATGTCTGTGAAGAATGTGGTCAAGTGAATACATCCCAACACCATTCATTTTACTGTCATAACGTCAATAGATTTTGGAAATCCAATGTATTTTGTGATATTTCAAAAGCTGTTTATTCAGATTTAGTAACACGGGATTAATGCCACTGTGTCTTTACAGGGTTCATACTAAACACTTCTCATTCTCAATCATTTAATTATATATTATTATTAGCGAAATTGTATGTATTTCGCTCAAGAGTAAAAGTTAACTATTTTCTGTTTATTTTGTAAAAGAACTCAAGGATATATACACACAAAGCAACAAAGCAAACGTAAGGATAATGTAGATTTAATTAGAAAAATAGACTTAGGCTTAGAACAAGTTGTTTGATAAATTTACTGTTATTTTGGTACTTCCTATTCTAAGTAATATCAATATTACACCAAGTCCTATACCTCTCGCCTTGAGAATCTGTAAGGGTTAATTGTAAAACTGTGGCAACTATCTTGAGAATAAAAGTTAACATTTAAAAAGATGATAAGAAAAAAAGGTTTATGATTTGAAAGAGCTATTTCCGAAATGCACTAATTAATGCCTGGGCTGTTCATTATACTGAATACAAAGATTGGTTCCAGACTGACATATTGTCAAATATTACTCTGAAGCAATTAATCCAAGATGGCCGCCAAAGCCACGGCGATAAAAAATAAATGGCACATCATGGCTTGCAGACAACAAAGAAGGATAAGATAGTTAAGATCTATGCACCTGTATGACAAGATTACCTTCGCTGTCAGTTCCATGCAAAGATAAATGTACATAATTATAGATGACTCTTCCAACCAGATATACATGTGCACGACAACGCCAGTTCAGTCGTGGTAACTTGATACATGCCCCACGGTTAAATGAGAAGGCATAGCTGGTGTTATACAATTTATACTTACCATAATCAGAACACAAAACACATAAACAAACTAAATCAGTTTATTTATAAAATCTAGGTAACTGCACTTGAGCGAGATGTTATGGAACTCAAACACTTCAAAAAGCTTAATAAGCATAAGACCTGTGAATGTGATACAGTAAGTTTCTTTGAAGAAATAATAGATGTGCTGCAAAGAGTCATTAGGAGTTTAGATTATTAAGATGCACTAAATATAAGATAAGAAAAAAGCATTATTAAAAACACACAAAGGCTGCTCTGGGAAAAGTAATTACCCAAAAAATCTATACTGTGAACAAAGCAATTGAAATTGCATTGTCCTATTGAAACTGCTCTGTTTCGAAAAAGTTATTTATACTATAAGCATCTCACATTGAATAGATTAGGAACTTTTGATGGATACAGCATGTATTTGATCTCTATAAGTAATAAATCATCATCATAGCAGACACCTAGTACTGCAAGTAAAACGACAGGTGCAGACTGACGTCATTTGTGCTTCAAATTTGTGATGGTGAATGTGAGCTCCAGCTGCAGTGTGTGCTCGAGTTCTACACGAAACTGTCCGTTGATGCGCTTGTTTGCTTATGTGAAGCACAATACACACATTTGTACGACTAACGTCAAACGACCATTAGAACATGTCCTTGTCACTCAAGATGGTTGCGAAATGTCCGGCGGTCGTGTGTTTGCTTAGTGTTTCCATGCCCCTTAAGAATAAGAATAAGAATAATGTATATATATATCATAACTTATGACTTGTACGGTGTTATTGTAATTTAATTAATATTTATGACTACGGTCCGTCGTCACAGATATCCTCTTCTCCAGAAAAAAACATAGTTATATATCAAATATGTGTGACGACGTGGTTATCAACAAGTACCATTTGGATCACGTGGTCACTGAGAGTCAAAATCTTAAGTTTGACAATAGAGCATGTACTGCCTATAACCCCACGTAGAATATTAGAAATGTTATTGGTTGCTTCCTAGTCTTCCTGATTTTATTTATTTGAACCTTTGTATTATGACGTTGGATTCTACACTCAGACTCTAGTCAGAATAAAACATCTTATATTGATATTGTAGCCTCTGTGGTGTTGGAAAACATTAAAGCATCTTTAGGCCTTTCAATTCTAACCCTCACTTTAGTTCAAAAAGTTTTGCCGATGAGACGTTGAAATCTAACACACTCGCTCATATTGGTCTCAATAACATTTACAACCATTTACTACTGTGTTTTAAGCTCTTGATGTGTAATATTGCTCATTGAGGCATGTTAAGACAATGTCCCCAACCCAGTCCTAAAAGGCAAACACACGTTCCTCCCCTTCTCACACGCTGTCTTGAAGATCGAGATAAATTAGCTCCAATAAAACTTGATGAAAGTGAATATAGTAGCTGGCTAAACGGCCTCTACTTCTTAGAAACAATTTCGCCGTCCAGGTCGACGCCAAGGACGTGCTTGCCCTCCTCGTCCAGCTTGAGCTCCGCTGTGCCGATGTCCTTGAGGGGGTCCATGCCGATCTTGCAGCCTACCAGGTATACGGCCTTGGGGTCGTCATCCTCCTGCTGGATCAGGTACTTGAAAGTACCGTACGGATCCTCCTTGTGCTGCCTCATCACCTTGTACTCCTTGTAACCTGCAACAAAGGGAGGTAATAATCAGGGGAGGTAACTTCAAGGAAGGGAAGTAACTTCAAACAAAGGAGGTAATTGGTTTGGATAACCGTCGATAGTACACTATGCAATGTATATTCAAGATTCGATGTCATTCAGATTTAAAAAACATATTTTATGTTTGTCGATCAAGTGAACTGAATACTATTTGCAAACGTTTTTTAAATATTGTGAATGTCATATTATTTGATAGGCCGTTATTTTGCAAATATATTTCGTAATATGTTGGCATCGTTTGGAAATCTAATGGTAATGTGAACGAAAGTTCAATCATTGAATCAGTAGAAAATAATAAAGATTATATGAATTAATTTGTTATGGGAAGCGAAGGATTTCCAACATGGTGTGAATGTTATTACTTGCATGACACCGTTTACACACACAGTAGTATCGATATTAAAGAAAACATAAGTAATTGTATTGCACAGAAGTTTACATGAATGGGCAGGTTTCATTTTCGAAATAATGTAGGTTCAGGGTGAAGACAGTGGAACGGCATACCCAATTCATGGAAATATTTGGTTAGCTGTATTCTTTAATGCATCAGTTAATTTAGAGTTGGCATTGCCCTGAGGAGGCGTTGTCAGTTGTTAGCCATGAGTATAGGGGTATCATTAGTTCACATTCATCGTAATTATACCAACCTAGATACATGTTTCTACATTAGTAGGACAAGGTGGTCCAACGATGTAAGAAGCCTCAATTAAGAGTTGTCTGTGTCTACACACAGGACGAAAAAAGAACGTTTCCCAGCCTGGAAAGAACATGGAAAACTGATCTTTCCAATCTTTCCAAACTACACGATATTAAACATTTTGAAGCCATGGTTCCAAGTAGATCATCACTTCTCTCAAACTCCCAAACATTCCCACAACTTTCTAAACATGATAATCTCTAAGGTTTTAAAATATGCTATTTCCGTTTTGAATTTTTTTATTTCTTAGAAGGGAAAATTTGGAAAAGAACACATTTCTTCCAGTGACTTGTCTTATCCGAGTGCACAACACACCTGGATTATTATCCCTAGTATCACAGTGTAATATCCATGATCTTAAGTTTCAATAGGCTAGGCGACACATATCTCCAGTCCAACCTAGCACACATACGTTCAGAATAGTCGAAGGAAGAAACGGTACGATAATTACGTTATTTTACTAATCATTATGTGGCAAGTAGGCTGTTATATACAGATCCATGTATGTTGAGATAAAACCCGCTTGAAACGGTTATCGTGATCACTCTTCCACAGGTGTGGCTTTAATCAACGACAAATATCTACACCAGATTCTTCGTTAATTGTCTTAATCACTCAAGTTATTATACGGGGTTTGATAAATGATGCACGTCCATTATTACTGCCAGATGCAAATAACTTCATTGTTGCACTACCAGCCGATGGAAGCATAAATCTACCAGCTTATCATTTATTGAATTCATATGCACGATGTTACCTCCAGGGTAAGCATTTGGAATGCATATATATAGCCTTTGGGTCGCGTTGTTTGCAATGTATAAAACATGTTGGCTGATTGGTGTGATATGCCCCACATGCGTTGGTCCATATCATGAAGGCATCGATGGTGTGCCTTGTGAAGCTGCGACCAGATGGATTGCGTTAAATGATAATTTAATGCATGTTTACAAAATTCATATTTATCCATCATCCCACATATGCAAACATCATCCTGTTTAATGGGCGTCGGGGTTAGCATAGTGGTTACAGCGTTCGCTCGTCACGGCAAAGGCCCGGGATCGATTCCCTACAAGGGTACAATGTGTCAAGCCCATTTCTGATGTCCATCGGATCGCCGTGACATTGCTGGAATATTGCTAAAAGCGGCGTAAAACCATACTCACTCACTCTTCCTATTCAATTGGCGTCCTCGTCATATGTTCACTGTTAATCATGTTGTTATAATGTCACCCTACTGTTATGATTTTACCACTCTTGTTGATATTGCTCATGCATAAATTGTTGTTAATGTTCATCCTGCACCAACCATATGTAATTCTGTACCAGGCTCACACGATTCTTTCCTGCTTGACAACGGTATAAGGATCTATACCCTCACATTCTATACTATCACATTATAGAAGCTTTTATCCATAAATCGTGTCCATTGAACGATTTCGACTTTCCGACTTTATAAAAAGCATATTATCATCTGACGAATGCCTATCAGGCACCCCATATGCCAGAAGTTTGTTTCTGAAATGAAATATGAGCTACAGCTGGAAAATGACCTGGGATTGCTAAAGGTTGGACAACATGCAACCATGCCACATGCAGTTTGTATTCATGTTTCTGACACCTAGATGCCAGTATGTAGTATAACTCCAACACATACGAGTAATGAAGCAATAGATTAGTGAATGGTGGTAAATATAAAGGTTTTTATAATTTGTCAAATTGTTACAAGAAATTTGTCTTACCATGACTGGTTCATCTCGGGCAAACGCCGTCTGGTGGCTCTCAACGGTCATCCAGGTGTTGAGGAATACATCAGGTATTTCGTATATCTAACATGAGTAGCACTTCTTGTTGTTACAGACAATCTGCATTATGGAAGGGCTTGCAGTTTTGTAGTGATTGCTGTTATGTTAGAGCAATGGCGTTGGGAGACATCAATATTTCGCGCCATGTTAAGATTTTGAGTATGGATATATGTCCTTCATAATATAGGTTTGGTCTTAGCACAAACCTACAAATTAAGAAACATCTTATACCAGTACATTTGTTTCCTGAATGAATTTGTTATATACATGGAAGTAACTCCAGCATGGTGATCCAGCAGATGGCCTGTTACTGGAATACACTGTGTGTGTGTGTGTGTGTGTGTGTGTGTGTGTGTGTGTGTGTGTGTGTGTGTGTGTGTGTGTGTGTGTGTGACGTAATATAACAAGTATGTTCACATTTTTGTGCTTGTTGTCTTCATAACCAATAGGTCATGGAAACTATGAACTATAAAGTGACGTACTAACTTACTCCACCATTTATTCATCCACTGATTCGTTGTGCCGTACAGCTGCGTCACTCGTTACCTATTTTAACCTGTGTACGTATTTATTTCCATTGCTCTCTGTCTGTCTCTCCCTCTCTTTCTTTTCTCCCTCTCTCTCGCACTCGCTCTCTCTCTCTCTCTCAGTCTCTCTCTCTCTCTCTCTCTCACACACACGCACAAGAAATAACACACAAAGACTGTTTCCATCTGTTTGCAAAATCTTCTATTTGGAAGTTTTGCTAATTTGCAAATTCTACGTAGGAACACACGACACACAACTCTGCTGATACTAGGCATAAACACCAATCTCGGGGGCTAAGTATCTAAAGAAGGATCCACTCTGTTGCACTGGAGCCGTCATCCCCGAGACAGCTGGCGCTATGACTGACGTGACGATCGACGTAAGGGGAGGTAAGGGGAATACTCATTACTAGGGTTGATGGTTGGAGACATGCTCGATAGATAGATAGATAGATAGATAGATAGATAGATAGATAGATAGATAGATAGATAGATAGATAGATAGATAGATAGATAGATAGATAGATAGATGTCTCAAACCATCAAAAAACTGTGAAACAGTGGCTTGAAACATTGAAACATTATGAGGGACGTGTGTGTTCCGTCTACACTAAAGGAAATGGAAGTAGGCACTCAATGCATGGAGAACAAACCTACATACATCCTACCAAAACACACAATTTTCTTATAATACACAAAGTACATATTTCATCAACACATACATTACATTAAAATGAGAGATAGGATCATGTTTACATTTTCGACTGAACACATGCAATATGTTTTAAAGTTGATAATGGATATTGATGCAACTGTCGCGAAGTACATATACTAATCAAAACAAGTTAAGGATCACCCTTTATTGGATGGTTGTGTGTTGTAATACGCAGCAACCATGACATATTAACAATATAAAACAATCGGGTGTTCTTTAACTTAACTGAATAGTACATATGCTGAGTGACAAGTGCCGGCAGTAGTTATCTATATTTCACATAAGTATGGACTGACAATACTTATTTACTGGTCTGCTCACAGTACAATTAGGGTAACAGTGCTGTGCACACGACCTGGTGGGCAGCGTGGGAACACTGTTGAGGCCACAGGTGTCTGTCTGTGACTGATACTCACCATCACCTTTGGCTGCAACCTCCACAGCCTGCCACTTGTCTCCATCCAAACTGTCGATCAGGGACTCCATCACTCTGGAATAAAACAATGTTATGAGAACAAGGATTCCATGACGACGAACATGAAAATGATGATGATGGTGATGAGTGAGTGAGTATGGTTTTACGCCACCTTTAGCATTATTCGATCAATATCACGGCGGGGGACACCAGAACTGGGGTTAAAAATTTGTACCCATGTGATGAATCGAATCAGGGCCTTCTGCGTAACGAGCGAACAGAAGAAGAAGAAGAAGAAGAAGAAGATGATGATGATGATGATGATGATGATGATGATGATGATCAGCGATAACAGCAATACTGAACAACTTAAGCATCGTTTCCCAGCTCAAAGCATCGTTTCCCAGCACTACATATCGCAATGTTTTCGAGCGAAATGAAGCTTGATTTAGCAGATGGTCTCATCAGTTTTAAAAACAAACAGCAGTAAATTTACATGAGCTCCCGTAGGTTGCTTTGGGTGTTGTTAGTAGAGTGCAAGGTGACCCAGCCCCGAGACAGCAGACAGTGTGAATGCACTATCTAGATGCTGGCATTTGTCGAACTATTGGTGTACAACAGGCGCTTGTCCCATCGCAGATACTGCACAACAAACAGATGTTTACCTTTGGATGCTTATAAGGAACGTATCCTTCTGCCGGAAGGCATACATGAAGGTATGGAGACACACTGTGTATCGGGCATGAAGCGAGCGTGAGTAAGTTTGCTTTAGCGCGCATATCGAACAGTATTTCAGTTATATATCAATTTCATGTCAGCTTGACTTTGGGTCGCAGACGGTGAGACAGACAGACAGAAATGATGCAGGTCTTTGAGGAAACCAGCAGACATGGATCTGGTGCTGAAAGTGCACATAATCAGGATGAAACTTGCATTGAACATAAAACGTCAACCCCAGAGAAAAAAACACAGATTTTCCGCCAATGCTATTGAGCGTAAATGCAAAATAACTCATAACTTATTTGAATGGATCACTGACAATTTGTGATGGCACCAGTTGTTCGCGAAAATGGTAAGCATGTCCTGCTCTACCTTTCACAACGACAGGCCATAATTTGCATAAAAAGTAAGTGGTGGTTGTCTGACGCCGCATACCAGCACTCTCTACAAAGACCGGTTGGTTATATTCTCATGGCCAGGTAACATTCTAAGGTAAGCCAGCGGTATTCTGGCAATGTCCATGTTGCATTACGGACGAGTGATACTTTGTGTAAACATATGTTTCCTGTCGTAATGTTGTTGTGTGTATGGATGAAGCTGTGTGTAAATAACTCGTTGGTCAGTTCTGAAATAACGGGAGACGACGTGGTAATTGATGTGTAATGGCAACGCTAACTTGATAACCTTTTGTCAACAACAGGCTGCCATACAATAGCATTCCTGCTGGTAATGGCTCTGGCTAAAAAGTACACTCAAGGATAAATGTACTACCTCGGCAGCGCTTTTTTGTTTGTTGTTTAACGCCGCACTAAGCAATATTCCAACCATATGACGGCTGTCTGTAAATAATTGAGTCTGGACAAGACAATCCAGTGATTGACATGATGAATATTGATCAACGCAACAGGGATACAATGACATGCATCAAGCAAGTCAGCGAGTCTGACCACCCCATCCCGTTAGTCGCCTCTTACGACAAGCACAGTCGCCTTTTATGGCAAGCATGGGTTGCTGAAGATCTATTCTACTCCGGATCTTCACGCAAACCGGTAAACCAATGTGCTGCTTCATAGCAAACACATAGTCTAGAGTACAGTTTATGTGCTAGGATATCGTCTGAGCTCAATACACATAGAATGAAACTACGTAAATCCTGGGGGTGAGGGTAGCCTAGTGGTTACAGCATTCGCTCGTCGCGCCGAAGACCCGGGTTCGATTCTCCACAAGGGTACAATGTGTGAAGCCCATTTCTGGTGTCCATCGCCGTGATATTGCTGGAATATTTCTAAAATCGGCGTAAATCCATACTCACTCACTCATAACGCCAATCGGGAAACATTTTCGTTAAACATTTATGTATAACTACAGCGACCTTTATATAAACCAATGATTCGTTCACCCGGCCATTTGATAAGCAGGACATGTTTCACTTTGAACTGTTCAGTCCGGATAAACGGGTGTTCAATGTGTTAATTTGTTGTTGTTGTTTTTTGTTAGTTGGATAACACGGCAAGATTCCGGCTATATGACAGCAGTCTCTTAATATTCGAATTTTGACCAGACAAACCAGTGATTGACATCATGAGCATCGATCTATGCATCAACAAAATCAGCATAACCACCTGATCCCAATCGCCTCTAACGACAAGCACGGGTTGCTGAAGACCAATTCTAACCTAGCAAATTCTAACCAATTCTAACTGGCGATACATGTGAATTTTACGGAAATATATTATTAATATTATAAACATTTAAATGTCATAAACATATGACTGATATATTCATCACAAACACAACAGCATACGTCTTAAGCTTTTCTATCAGGACGCACGTGTGGTGAGACTTTTTCGTACAAATCTCAACTAGGAGTAAGACAGCGACCAATTAAGAAGACACGGCGGAACGTGTGATATCATAGTACCGTGACATGCATACACGTGTGTGTGTGTGTGTGTGTGTGTGTGTGTGTGTGTGTGTGTGTGTGTGTGTGTGTGTGTGACTGCTTGTAATAGTCCTGACTGATACCAATTTTATAGTGCTAGCTCACTGAGATACCATGCCGCAGTTTAACATGAATACCCCAGTAAGACACAGTATACTTAATCCGAGCCGACCAGTCCTTGTTTTATCCCCTCAATGCCGAGCACTAGGCAGGGTATCAATAAGCACAATATTTTAACGTCTTTTGGTATGACGCGACCGGGGATCGAACTCAGGACCTTTCGCTTTCCGGTCGGAAGCTCTACCACAGAACTATGATAACCGTATATAATACATATCATCGATTAATCGTTTCTTGTTTGTTTCGTTTTTAGCTACCACCAGGCATTGCTCAAGGCAAGTTTAGTTGCATATATGTTCCTGATATGTCTGACATTATGTTATATACATACTGCTGACATAGTCATCCAAAACACAATGGTACCTGTCATTCAGAATTACCTTTTGGACACACGTAAGGTGATACGTCTTCATACATATCTCATCTTGGAAACGTAGTACTGAGACACGTACCACACATACTATCATAATACCGTGAAGCTTGCAGTACTGTGTTGGCAGCAGAAGAATGACAGGATATGTCAGTGCATGTTAGTGTTACTGCTGGTATATGACCCATTGTCACACACACATTGTCACATATGACGAGCACTGTACTGATGACAGACAGCGCATGTGTTGATATTCCTCAATGTTACTTCACCATAAGTTGTTTCTAATTAACGAGAACCGTCAGAAGAAAAACTGGCCACTTATTTGTCAGGTTCCTTTGGTGCATCATTGTATGTTCTCCTATGCTGTAGTCAGCAATGATGTTCATCCTATTTTCATCTCAATGATCTAGAAAGGGTAAAGTGTGGTTGACAGCGTGAACACGATCTGTCTACGGACGTCGTATCCTATGATCAGCAGAGATTACAAAGTTGTTGGGCGTTTGTTCTACCTCGAATATCCACTGGGTAGTGAGAGCTGAGTGAATATGGTTTTACGCCGCTTTTGCAATATTCAAGCACAATCACGGCGGTGGACACCAGAAATGGGCTTCACACATTGTACCCATTTTTGAGGTCCCAGCCCGGGTCTTCAGCTTGACGAGCGAACGCTTTTACCACTAGGCTACCCGACCGCCCCTCTCATTGGTTGAATAATGTTCTTATTGTTATAAATAACCTTGAAATGTTTCATGATTTTAACGTATGAGAACATTTCTTGATAATGATCTTTTAGTTTCATATCATTCCCAAATGAGAAAAAAAAACTTCATTCTGCGTGGTGATATGAATACCACTTTATTTGAATGCCGTCGGTTCCAAATATTGAATACTCAATAACACCCGCAAGTCTGACAACACATTATGGTAATGTCAGACGTAATTAATATATACACCTTTTAGTTTTCTAAATGCGGGAGACTGGGTGATAACACGTTGGAGACCGCCTCCGTGTTGTAGTTGGTAGCGGGCCTCCCCAGAAACCGGACGGGCGGTGTTGTGATCCCTGGTCGCATCAAACAGAAATACGTTTAGATATGGTACCCTGCATGGCATACGCACACACACACACACACACACACACACACACACACACACACACACACACACACACACACACACACACACACACACACACACACACACACACACACACACACACACACACACACACACACACACACACACGCACGCACGTATACAAGCACGCATACAAGCACATGTACACACCCACCCATACACACACACGCCTACACACACAAGCAGGCACGTCGCTACGTCAGTGCAGTAATCGTGAACACGTCGTTAAATCCCTTTTCACCTCAACTCAACTGTAACATGACGTGCCTCAGGTGCAATATGTGGAGCGCATTCATTTTGTCACCGACGCGCTTTTGACTTGATTATTGCTAAAAAAAACACTAAACCACACATACAATCTATGTTTGTGTGTACTAACACAAATTGTTTATGTACTGTGTGGTGTTTGTCCTCGATAGTAAATATATTGTCTGCACTATCGACAAAAGACAAGTGCAGATACCCTCCATCACGGAAAATGGTTTCGTTATCTCTGTTAAAAAACCTCATGTTCTACATCATAACACCCATGTGTCTGAACGTGTATATCATCAAGTGGACATATTCCTGATCAGATAATTCGGCCAAGGTACTATTCCTGCTGTAAAGTCGATACCAACGTCCTCGTATATCTGCGAACCCTTTGCCAATCTCATGATTATCATGTACCTCAGTGTGAAACAACAACAGAGCGGTGACTCGTTTCAGAATACATGTTATCTTCACGAGGATCCTATACGTGTCATTAAATACACACCTCCTTAAGCACAAATCTGTCACAGAAACCTCTGCATCGACCAAGAAGCGATTCCGCTATAAACAACGTGTTTAAATAGAAAAAAAAACACAATCCAAAGCGTTTGTGGAGCTGGATATTGTTTCAGATGACGTTGCAATTTACCGTTTCTACGACCGGAGAGTTTTTTCTAATTCTTCTCACATGTTTGATGGTAGACTGATATTTATATATAGAAAACTACGCTGACTTACACGCCGTGCAAAACAATGCCGACCTACGGAGTGGTCGCTGAAATTGGTTTAGCATGCGCCACAGAGGTGTTGAAGATATTGTGTTTCTCATCGCCTTCCGGTATCTAGTATTTAACATTTACGGGTCAGGTTGGCTCTTGTGAAGGATTGTAACCTTGTTCCGTTTGACTGAGGAACATGCTCCCCACATTGTTCTCATTTCCCAACCTCCAGAAAGAGCATGGAAAAAAGCTAGACTAGTCGCTTGGTTATTTGGACAATGTTTTTTTCTGGGGTTTTGCATGAAGTGATTTCAAGGCAAATATACACTGACCACAAAACATATGGGCGGACGTTCCTGTACGGTAATTCCCCGAGTGGTTGTTACTAAAAGTAGAAATATTTCGATGTGTAATGGTATGGATGTGAATGAAGGATACTAAGGGTACTTTCTTGATAATATGCATGCTACTCAACGGAAGATAAGAACACAAAAACATTTTCATGCGACTAAAGTAAACCTGTCATGCACATCAACAGGAGATATGAAATATTCGTGTGCTCTTTAACTTCTTTTGAGTAGTATATGTGGTTGCCTCGTCTCAGTATCAGCCTGTACCTATTTTGCCATAATCAGTGTACTATTCAGTATAACTGGACACCTGGATTCTCAGCGTATGTTTCAGTTTAACTGGACACTTTGATTCAGTGTGCGAATCAGTCTAAAATGGAAACTTTGATTCTGAGTGTGCGAATGAGTTTAAACTGGACACTTTCATTCACAGTGTGCGAATGGACACATTGATTCTCAGAGTACGATTCATTTTAAACTGGACCTCTTGATTCTCAGTGGACGAATCAGTTTAAGATCGATACCTTGGTCCTTAGTGTACGATTAAGTTTATATTGGATACCTTGGTGTACGATTCCGGTTAAAATGGACATCTTGGTCTCCAGTGTCCGTTTCAGTTTAACTGGACACCTTGAATCTCAGTGTACGATTCTGGTAAATGTAGACACTTTGATCTTCAGCGTACGATTGTTTAAACTGGACACCTTGATTCTCAGTGTACGATTCTGGTAAATGTAGACACTTTGATCTTCAGCGTACGATTGTTTAAACTGAACACCTTGATTCTCAGTGTACGATTCTGGTAAATGTAGACACTTTGATCTTCAGCGTACGATTGTTTAAACTGAACTCCTTGATTCTCAGTGTACGATTCTGGTAAATGTAGACACTTTGATCTTCAGCGTACGATTGTTTAAACTGAACACCTTGATTCTCAGTGTACGATTCTGGTAAATGTAGACACTTTGATCTTCAGCGTACGATTGTTTAAACTGAACTCCTTGAATCTCAGTGTACGATTCTGGTAAATGTAGACACTTTGATCTTCAGCGTACGTTTGTTTAAACTGAACTCCTTTATGCTCAGTGTACGATTCTGGTAAATGTAGACACTTTGATCCTCAGCGTACGATTGTTTAAACTGGACACCTTGATTCTCAGTGTAGGATTCTGGTAAATGTAGACACTTTGATCTTCAGCGTACGATTGTTTAAACTGGACACCTTGAATCTCAGTGTACGATTCAAGTAAATGTAGACACTTTGATCTTCAGCGTACGATTGTTTAAACTGGACATCTTGATTCTCCGTGTACGATTCAAGTAAATGTAGACACTTTGATCTTCAGCGTACGATTGTTTAAACTGGACACCTTGATTCTCAGTGTACGATTCTGGTAAATGAAGACACTTTGATCTTCAGCGTACGATTGTTTAAACTGGACACCTTGATTCTCAGTGTACGATTCTGGTAAATGTAGACACTTTGATCTTCAGCGTACGTTTGTTTAAACTGAACTCCTTGAATCTCAGTGTACGATTCTGGTAAATGAAGACACTTTGATCTTCAGCGTACGATTGTTTAAACTGGACACCTTGATTCTCAGTGTACGATTCTGGTAAATGTAGACACTTTGATCTTCAGCGTACGATTGTTTAAACTGGACACCTTGATTCTCAGTGTAGGATTCTGGTAAATGTAGACACTTTGATCCTCAGCGTACGATTGTTTAAACTGGATTACTTGAATCTCAGTGTATGATTCAATGTAAAGTGGATACCTTGGTTCTCAGTGTATGATTCAGGTAAATGTAGATTCTTTGATCCTCAGTGTATGATTGTTTAAACATGACTCCTTGAATCTCAGTGTATGATTGGTTAAACATGACTCCTTGAATCTCAGTGTATGATTGGTTAAACATGACTCCTTGAATCTCAGTGTATGATTGGTTAAACATGACTCCTTGAATCTCAGTGTATGATTGGTTAAACATGACTCCTTAAATCTCAGTGTATGATTGGTTAAACATGACTCCTTGAATCTCAGTGTATGATTGGTTAAACATGACTCCTTGAATCTCAGTGTATGATTGGTTAAACATGACTCCTTGAATCTCAGTGTATGATTGGTTAAACATGACTCCTTGAATCTCAGTGTATGATTGGTTAAACATGACTCCTTGAATCTCAGTGTATGATTGGTTAAACATGACTCCTTGAATCTCAGTGTATGATTGGTTAAACTGCAGGACTCTAAATTTACGAATCTGTTGAAACTAGAGACCATGTCCCCCACAGAGTACATCCCGCTTCCTATTTAAGGCATGACCTGGCAGAAGACTGTGCTTCAAAAGTAAACTTTGGCTGTCGACTCCGAGATACCGTACATACATGTTTCTGTCGTAAACATGGCTACATGGTTTGGCAACGCAGAACACATTGAGATAACACAATTATTTATGAAAGGGCTGTTAACAGGAAGGAGGTTCTGTCATACGTGAGTGAGCGAGTCCGGTTTAACGCTGTTTAAAAATTCTACATTATTTACGTTATATCACAAACTGTTGGTTGATGTGGGAGGAAAACCCGAAGTGGTATAAGTTCCAGACGTTTACAACTTTCGAGAAACCAACGAATACACTGTGGTGCTAACAAACGTAGATACATAACATAGTCGAATCGGGATTCGAACCCGTGATCATAGGCTTCTGGCAAGCTTGATGGACGCATCTCAGCACTGCGAACTGCGGCATCTCAGACCGTGGCCCACCCGTGGCCCCCATATAGTGTTAGCTTTGTTCCATGTCAGCTAATATGGCTTATCTGTTTATGCGGAGAAGCGCTGACATACACACACGCTGACTTTTACTTTATTGCATGGAGTTCCTCTTCATATTATTTCTGAACAAGGTGATATTTACATATAACCATAAACAATCTTGTTTGAAATTCCGATGCGCGTAAAACAATGGGCTCTCCCTGTACATTTTACAATTGGCGGTTAAGAAGGCGATCAACATTCCTCTCTTGAAAATATTCAACTGGAAACGGTAGTGTGCATTTACGTCACAGGATCCCGATATAGGGTAATCAATCATTTAAAAGTGGAAACGCCTTGCCCCGAGAAAAAAAGAAGAAGCAGTTCCCTCGTTCGGTGAATCTTGAAAGCTGTTGAAAAAACTGAATCTCGGTTCACAGTGTTGGAGAGTGTGCCATGTGCTATTTGATACCTCTAAACTTAGATGAGTGAGGGCGAGTTGGGTTTACCGCCGCTTTGAACAGTATTCCAGTTTTATCACGGCGTGTCAGCTTGATGTGAGAAGTTAGCCCGAGTGATGTAGGTCCTACCATTTTAGTGAAACCAAAAGCATAGGCATGGTGATTATAAACATAGAAACATAATCGGGGCGAATCGGGATCCGAACGCATAATTATAGGTTTCTGGCGTTCCCATGGGACGCAACACTGCACAACTCTTGTCATATGGATGCTTTTAATATATTTAACTATCTCACTTACTGGTGGAAGAAAACAGATTGGTGGACCTGTCGAGTGTATTCTCTGCGTCAGAATCCTATGATTCGAATGTCAGATTCGCAATGATTTTGCTTTTAGCTTGTTAGCATCATACCTGAGCTCGATATACACATATCCTCTTACACCAAGCTGACACGCAGTGATATTATAGAAGACTGTTCAAAGCGGCGTTAAGCCAACTCACCGACTTGTAACATACCAGAATTGAATGTCAACCCCCTTTTGGTTCGCAGGATTCGAGGGGGCTAATTAGCGTGTTTTCGTGACGCATAAGTGTGGTACGCTGGATGCAAAAGAATCGTATTTAGTACGTATATTCAACATTCCAACATAGTAATGGTGTACGTAAATAAATTCTGTGTACATTTTATTTCTTTGATATTTTTTCAGTAGTATAAATATATATCTCACTGTCAATGCTTTTGGGATTTGTGTTAAGTAGTATCCAGGATTCAGTGGAGGGTGAGGTTGACATCGTCAGCAATGACCCAGGTGTCGACGCCCGTGGACAACATTGCAACACAGGACACGGTGTTTCTGGGCCCAGACAGGGTTTTGTTTTCTTCCTTATCTTTTTCATGATCAGCAGACATAAAACAGCAAAACATGACCAATGCACCTGTTTTTGCAAGTAAGATCTGTGTTCTGCCAGTCAACTTTTGACAGGTTTTTGTTTTGCTAAAATTGTTTCGTGTGGCAAGATTGTTTTCTATGTAAGTGCCAAGATTTGCTTTAGATATGAGAATACAACCGGATATTTTGTCTTTTAAGAAGTTCAACAAGCGCAACCAGAGAGGAATTAACAGCTTATTCAAGTTTGCTTTGAAGGGAAATAGATCTGGAAGATTGTGAAGAGCGAATGCCGTCTTCACATCTTTTACTGGAGTTCAGTTTTGAATTCAATGCATTGCTTGGACGTTTCTGTCTGGTGGGCGTCGAACGATGCTGTCGGAGTTTATACTGACAATGTTACGGGCGCGAATCATCACGTGACCACTGTGTTTTTCACGAGCTGTTTTACACAAATCGAAGCATCCCCATGGGATTAATTATACAACATGTCACGAAGGTAAAATGGGATTTAACTATCCCTTCCCTCACGCAACATGTCACGAAGAGGCGAAGTTAGGTGAAATGGGGTGTAACTATACAACACGTCACGAAGGTGAAATGGGGTTAAACTATCCCATACTTAATGCAACACGTTACGAAGGTGAAATGGGGGTAAAACTATTTCATCCCTCATACAACACGTCACGAAGGTGAAATGGGGTTAAACTATCCCATCCGTCATACAACACATCACGAAGTAAGGTGAAGTGGGATTTAACTAAGACACCACTCTTATCCAACAAGGTTTGGCCCTTAATGCCGAACACCAGGCAGGTTAACAACGTGTTTGCCTGTTTAACGCCGTACTCAGCAATATTCCAGCAATATTCGAGTCTTGACCAGACAATCAAGTGTTTGACATTGTGAGCTTCATTTATCATATGTTAACGTAATTACGCATGGCCTGTCCAGGGGATCGAACCATTGACCTTCCGCTCTGTCAACTGGTGGTGACAGTTATCTCAAAAAGAGCTTGGGATTCTACTATGCATAATTTATATGCATTATGTCCATATAGTATTTCCATAACAGCGCATGTAATGGTTCGGTAGTCAGACGAGGGACTGGGTTACATGTAGTCGTACCCCGACGGCATGAGACGTTGGTCGTAATATCAAACACTGGTTTGTCGGATCCAATCGTCCTCTGACAGGTCGCAGCGATAGAGCTAGACTAAATACTAAAATATTAAACAAACATCTTTGTTCAAGTAACCCTTGTTCCAAAAAAATCATGCACATCTGCAACTGGGCTATGTAATGAACGTTAATGATTGTAATCTTGAATTATCAATAAAGTATCCCAAAGCAGATTCTTCAAGAATCGCCGAATAAGACTTTAGCCAGGGTCTGTCAGTTTTGGCACTGGGACAGGGTACGATTGTGTTTCTACACTATTACATAAGGGTCGGTAAGAACACAGTGTTGTGAGATCCGCATCTTCCCACGCTCAGCAATGTTCATCCTGAATCATCAAGTAGAATCCAATAAACCCTAATCTCCAACTCGCCAGGTAATACTTGCATGGATCTAAATAAACCAAGGGTCTTATTTCATTAAATCCTTCTTTAGGTAGATCACAAAATCTGTTCTTTCTTTTTTTGGTGTGAACCTTTTTTTAACATTGTAACACATTTAATATGCTATGGAAACTGGGATGTTACCATTGAGCCATCGGAAATATATCCACAGTTCGAGACACGAAAATGTATATATATGAATTGAACAATCTAGCCTTTATATCAAAACATATGGAACGTGACTAGTACGTTATATCGATATGTCGTGATAGCGGGGTTGGAGGAAACAAGATGTAACTGCAAGGACGTTTTAGGTTGTGTCTGTGGTCCGTTCATGTCTCGCACACATGTATAGTTGCAATGACGCAAACGTTAGCAAAATCATTTGGGTTGATACGCGGTGCCTGTTCATGTGTAAACAGCAAGTATATTGCATGCATATGAACATTAGGATGGTCCTTTTTTGCCTTGAATCCTTTGAGTATTGCTTTGTATTAATATACTTCCTCTGATTCAAGGTGAGGTAAAATGGAGTTTATAGTCGCACTCAAGTGTATTGCATTTATAAAGCGACGTGCATGCATGTGTGTGTCCGATTGTTCCAGAACAATGCTAGTTTCATAGTGCTAGGCATAATATACCATGCAGCAGTTTAACATGAGCACCCACTCAGACACAGTATATACTGATTCCGAGCCGACCTTGTTTTAGCCCCCCCCCCCCCCCCCCCCCCCAGTACCGAGCGCATGGCAGGATAACACGGGTACCATCCTTTAACGTCTTTTGGTACGATGCGGTCGAGGATCGAACCACGACCTTCGGCTCTCGGGGGGTATTTGGGATCCTTTTTCTAAATTTCAGATATCGTATAAACAAACCCAGCTGGAATGATGATGACAAACTTACAACTTAGTCAACTATATACACAACGAAGTAGACCATCCCTTGCCGTCCTCTTTAGTACACTAGGGTCTTTAGAAACCGACCAGGAGAAGATATGGAGGACCAGTGTGTGTGGGATGGATGGAGTGTTGTGTGGTGGAGCAGCTGGTAGCGACCGCAGCACCACATGCTCTTCATCACTCACCGAGCGCCAACACCGACTTGAAATCTCATTTCTTCGCTACACATGACGTAATCTCGTCAAGTCTCAAATATCAGTGTGAAAGGGCGAGATTGTTGGTGTGATCGAGTCACGTAGCTTCACAAACCTTTCTCAGATTGATGAAATAACACAAATAGTGTCCGCCTCTTTACAAGCCATTTATACGCGTACGTTCAATGTTACACAAACAACTTTCTAAAATTATGACACATTTAAAAGCAAGCATTCAAACCACGCAACTGCGCCCTAAATCGTTTTATATCATTAAGGGAATCATCACAGAGAAATGTGTTTTACCATTTCAAAGATCTATGCTTCGCTGCAAAGCAGGAAGCTGAAAAACACTGACGAATGATGTTTAATTTTTAACACTGAAAATACAAGAAGTTTAATGGTCGTGTTCGGGCGTTGTAGGGCGACAAGCAGGCTGTGACTCACGTTGCAACACCTGGCAAAATCAAGGGAGGCAACTCCTAACTGTGTCTGGGGAACCAGCCACGCAAACGAGTGTCGTCGCTTCTCACACCCTATCTGTATTTGAAAGCATCGCGGCATGATTACACACGGAGTAAATATTGATGCGTGAAGCGGAGATGTATGAAGCACGTGCTGCACGAGCTTTGAGCCACAGAGGATACCTCCTGGAGATTTGCACACGGTTCATAACTCTTCTACAGGAGCCCTGATCACTCCTGTAAATAGCCATGTAACTGATTATACGACACACATTGCTGATTTGAGTGATAAATGTGCTTTGAAGTGTAACTTTATTTACTTAATGAGATTGATGTTCTCTAGTACAGAAAACTACGTTTATAACGAACACGTTTATAACGAACTGACGGATATAACGATTTTTTGGGGGGTCCCGTCCATTTGACATAAGACAAAAATAATGTGTTATAAAGCCATGACCAATAGAAAAACAACCTGTGGAACACCCCCTCCCAACATTCCTCCCTCCACACCCTCAATCCCCGAATATACAGCGGGCGGTCTGCTTGACATTGCTAAAACCCTTAGTCACTCACCCACCCTGAAAGGATCATCATGATAGCGTTCTCTCTTCAAGACCCGGGTCTACAACCCGTTGATGGTGTGAACTGCCGTAATTAAAGAGAAGCATTGAAAATCTGTATATTCGATAAAACTATGTTGTTTGTGACATATTATATTTATAATATAAAACAAAATAAAAAGTTTTATATAACTACATACATGAAATTACGACTGTTGAGTTCTTTAAAAAGTCTTTGCAATATATCTATTTCTGAATGTTTCGAAATATATCCGTCCCTCCTTAAGCTTCTTCATCTAACCCCACATCTTACTTTCAGGGTTAATCATTTATGTGAATCACTGTACAATGCCATCTGTTATCTGTTGTGGGTGTCATTGGCAGAGAAAGGTACCATTTACAGAGCGATGCTTCAAAAGAATCTAAATCTATTTCAAGCAAAACATGTTTCTACTAAGAATACTACATCGAAAGAACAAATTGTGAAAAAAGATATAAAATAAATAAATTATTGTCCCAATAAAATGTATATCGATATTGTCGTAAATATTCATTTATCCGTAAGAATTTCCCTAAAATAGTTAAACGGATCATCTTTTAAAAGAGATGACCGAACTGTGTGGAAAAAACGACAATCAGGGATCAGAACTTACTTCATCTCATGATGTAAACACATGGATACATTGTTTATAGTATAGTGATGTGCGCCGTATCAAACCAGTCACCGCAACAAACCTTGATAAGTTTCTCTAAACAGCCTGAAGCTGAATGTGATTGTTTTGATTCCGAGTAAAGATATGTACACAAACTGCTTGGCCATTTGGTAAGCATCAGGTCTGTATATTCACCAACCATCTGATTCTACTTGTGGCTATGTATCCTCCTCGTTAATCTTAAACGATTTTTATCATTGCTGAACTTTCTCGTATTTACCTATTTATGTGAAAAAAGGAATTGAAAAAGTTGGCAGGAACATTCTGAAGACATGTAATCAGCTTCAAGAGGATATTATGTGCCTGAGTGGGTATATACACATCGAATTGTTGTACGCAAAAACGCGGCTAATATACAAACGTTGAACGTGGTCGTCACAGGGATAGCCGCTGAGGCTGATGTATGCGACCTCGCTGTAAACACGCCTCATAATAATAGTCAGGGAGTGAAGATGTGTAGCGCCACCTGGTGATGAAAAGAAGTGCACCTGACATTCAACTCCGGTTCTCTTGAACTCTCTTTGAAAGCCGGTGACCGCATGATTTGTTCCTAGATGAACACTAATCACAAACTATAGAGGAACTTGACACACACACAATCTAAATCTACACGTGAAGATTCGGATTAGAATTGATCTTCCTCATCCCATGTTTGTCGTAAGAGCCGACTAAGGGGATCGGGTGGTCAGACTCGCGGACATTGTTGATGCATGTCATCGCATCCCAATTGCGTAGGGGGGCACGGGTGGCCCAGTCGTCTAAGGCGCCGCGATTCGCTGTGCAGAGTTGCGTCCCTTGGGCACGCCAGAAACCTATGATTGTGGGTTCGAATCCCGGTTCGCCCCGATTATGTTTCTAGGTTTGTCAGCACCACACCCGTGCTTGTGGGTTTTGCCGAAGTGGTAAACGTCTGAGACCTGCATAACTTCTGGCTTTCCTCCCACATTAAGCTGACACGCCGCGAATAACTGGAATACTGTTAAAAGCGGCGTTAAACCTAACTCACTCACTCACCAATTGCGTAGATCAATACTAATAATGGCAATCACTGGATTGTCTGGACCAGACTCGATTATTTACAGACTGCAGTCATATAGCTGAAAGACTGTTGTGTGTAGCGTTGAACAACAAACAAACAAATAAAACATAATCAAAATCCGAACCAGGCAATCCAATGGTCGAAAGTATGAACATCGAGTGTATCCAAGCCTTTGAAAGGAAAATAGAAATGATACATACAAGAAACAGAATTTATACATGTCAACTTCATTCTTATGAGGAACACAACGTTTCTGAGTATACGCTTAATCCGCAACGAATGAATTCACCTGATGAAGGATTAAGCATATGCTCCGAAACGTTGTGTTCCTCATTTTAAAGAAGTTGAATTCACCTGATGAAGGAGTAAGCATATACTCCGAAACGTTGTGTTCCTCATAGTAAAGAAGTTAAGTTCCATAAATGCACTTCCTTATCGAGTGCATCGGTCAAGTGATTCCAGACGCCATTTGAAAGGAATCTATCTGCTGGTACAATAGTACTCAGTTCGTGATTATTTGCTAAAACAAAAGTAGTTACTCATTACTACACGATAATGATCAGAAAAATGAAAGTTGTCATTAGCCCTTACACACATTGCCAAACGCTTGGTAGACAACAGGCGCACTGAAAATACATAGTACAGAGAGTTGAAGGTCTCGTTTTTCAACTGTACTTTAAATACCATGGTGTCTTTTGTTCTTCAGCGCCATACAATGGTTCCGCAGACATTTGGTCCTGGATCTAGCGAGTATGTGGCACGAGTTGCATCAGCTTCACCATATACCGCACTAATATCACACAATGGAATCATCTTGCTCCGTCGAAAATTCAATACATACAGATCGGGGCCCCGTCTACCCTGTATTGTTGATGCAGGTGCTAAAAATCATAATGCCTATGTACATTTCTATATTTACACCTGACAGGGAGCAAGATGCACACCCAGCAAATGCCATTTTGCAATATACGGTGCTCAGTTCGGGCCACATTTCTTCACCAGCATGAAGATCTCCGTAGTTGTAGAGCTACCGCTTTTATTTACAATTCGACGTCACTTTCCAAACATGAATTGTTTTTACACATTAAGCCCAAATCTAGTTATTCATATCAGTGTGATTCATGCATATTAACCATTTTGTCCATCTGATCACAATGCTTCTCACTCAGAATACATCACCGATGTATCTATTTTAGTATAAATCATCAACGCTAGTGAATAACCAGTCTCGATGTTCCAACGAAACAGATTCGAAAAATAGCGGTGTAAATAAATTACATGAACAAGAGGTGACGCCAGGTGTTCTTGAAAATGGTAAGCATGTCCTTCCCTACCGGTAGCACTACAATCATCTAACGTTTCTCTTTTCAAAATATCAGGCTAAAAAAAGATGAATTTCACTTCAAAATTAACGAGTGAATGGATTGAATTCAAAAGGGGCCATGATTCATATCTGAAGTATGGCTACGACAGGCTTTTGTAAATAACCAGTTCCGGAAATTAACGAGTGAGTGGGTTGAATTCAAAACTGACCGTGATTAATTTCTGAAGTATGACTACGACAGGCTCCTGTAGATAATCAGTTCCGTCAGTGGCTTGTTGGCAGTACGTAGCAGATAGACAGCATGAAGCTTGCATTGTTAGAGACTGCAGTGCGGCTTGACTCAAATAACGCTCCGACCACGTTCCAAAACATCTAACTGCGCCAATCCTACGTCTATATTTTCCCAGTCAGCTGCTTGTGGTGGAATGTGAAGGGCGCTATTTCAAATTCATTGCTCTGAACAGCTCCATGCCAAATACATAAAATGTCGAAGGTAAAATAACCATTTCGGTGGTCCTCTAGGATTTGCACTGATGTGTCGATGGCAATAGGTCCACAGAAGACTGCGCTACACGCCCATTCCCAGCGGTGATCTAAATGTAATTACTGTTATGTTTCAAATTGATATATTGAAACGTGTTAGATGGCTACACTCAACGAATTGAGAGATGGCAGAGAAAAAAGAATATTGTTATTGATATGAGTCATTTTTTGTAGGACATCCATATTGCTCCTTTCCAGCATCTTTTAATGTGTTCGCTATTGTAGATCTAATTGTAAACACTATTAGTTATAGACACCACAGCAATAAAAGGTCCATTCGATATTTGGGAGTGGGATAGGGACTATCGAAATCAATATATTCCCGAAAATGGTCTTAGTTGAATCAAAATAACTCGTTCATGGACATGATGGTTGTTCTGAAAGAAGATGTGCTTGGCTGTTCTTTCATAGAAAACAAGTGCATGTTTTGGAGCACGATCAAACTTCCCTGCCTCTCGTGTATTTTTATACCGTTGTATTGCAGAACAAATACCTATGGTCCAATATGGTAGATGCAGTAATTCTGAGTGTCTTATATGGTACATGGCAGCAGGGTTGATGTAATATGTAAGATGTAAAATGTCCTTGTCTTCCTATTCTTTGGCCCATTTCTGGTGTCCCCCGCCGTGATATTGCTGCAATATTGCTAAAAGCGGCGTAAAAACATACTCACTCACTCACTCCTATTCTTTGTTAGATCGGCCCCAGTCGTAATATACGGTTGTGCTAGCCGCGTGCGCAGGGGACACGCGCAGGACGAACCGAGAACCAGTCGAAGTAAGAGTTGTTCAGGTTGAGTCCTATCCGGGATTCGAACCCATACTCCCAGAGTGAGGCATCTAATCGCCAGTGCACAAAGTGGGTGGGGTTTTGAGTTTTCAAACTTGTGCCATGTTCTAACAATATCACGATGTGTGACATCAATATAATAATGATAATAATAGGTTATTTATAGGTACATTACCACACCACTCATGGGCATGCCCAAAGCGCTAATATAACCCAGGTCACTGGATCAGTGTGCACTCAAGAATCATTCTCAGCTCCCTGGGGAGTATACAACCCAAGCTGCCTGTTAGGTGCTAAAAGGTGAACAACCACATTGCCATCTCATCCCATCGGGTAACTATTCACTGCTGAGTGAACAGAGACCCATATTCGAACAAAGCCACTTGCCCAAGGAGACGCCACATGTGCTTCAGTCGGGGGCAGGACCGAAGCCCTAGATAATCTCTGGAGCCAAGTTGCCGAAAAGTGGTCACCCATCCAAGGACTCTCCTCGAATCTCCTGCTTAACTTAGTAATTTGATTTGTGACATGTGCGCTGGGCATAGGACCATGCTGTCACAGAAGACCAATCGTCACACATTTGACCCATATGGGAATCAAACCTGGGTCTTCGACATGACGAGCCAACACATTTACCTACTGCCTCTGTCACACTACCTGTCTCCCTGCATTGTTTTATTGTACGATGAACAAAGGCACGAGTCATTTATTTCTTATATGAGATATCAACATTATGTACAGCCCTTTTAAGAACAATGCTAAACTGTACTAGCTTAAACACTATTAACCCGTATTTAAATAATGATGACTCCCTCAATACCAATGTCGAACAGATCCATTTTATGTACGGGTGGGTGTCTCCCGCATATTCTCACATTCCTCACGTCGATTACCTGTAACTTTTATCCTATTGCCAATTGTCACATCTCCCCTGGTTTAGGATGCTATCGTTTGGACATTGCATTTATCTGCGTTGCCCAGCTACATCTATATGGAACAACTCACTAGACACTACCCTCCCCAAAATAACGTCGTCCAATATACGACGTCATCAGGTTGCGAGCCATGTTCGATTCTCCAGAAATGACGTCATGATAGAACAATGTTTTATCGTGAAATAACCCACGCTTCGTTCTTCATTGATCTTTGTGATTTATCGCGTAGGAATCTTATATTTTAAAATAGATCGTTACAAAAAAAAGTGTCCTTCGTCATTTTGAATTAGTTGCACTGCTGTGATTTGGTCAAACAGCTTTTACCTAACGTAATGTAAGTGCCCCAGTTCTTTCTTAGTGCATCTTTTCCAAAGGTAGACAGGCCGTTTCATCACAACAGACGCTCAATTGGTACTTGTTACTTCGAGTCAGTATACTGTGTCTGAGTGTGGTATTCATGTTAAACTGCAGTATGGTATCTCAGTGCGGTCTCACCACAAAGCGACATTATACGGACTATAACACGCAGCCACACACACACACACGTGCATGCACGTTGCACGTAAGTGTAGTACTTTTGAACTTGACATTAAACCTCACCTAATGAATTTCACCTAACGACACCTATTGTTATAATCTATGTGACTCCGACAAGTCTGCATGATGTGTCTGACCCTGCTATCCTCCCCTGTCCCACGTCTTCCTGATGGCTCTAAGTGTTTTTGTGACATTTCATTTGTAACTCAAATGCCATCATTATACAGAGGAAACACGCGAGGAAATCTGGGCACAATGAACGCTACATACCGATGGTTAAGTTGGTAGGAACAAAAACCATCAGAATCCTGCACAAAATGCACGGAGAGATACAAACAAATCGCTCTGTTAACAGAATAGAACACTGTGTCAAAATAAGTTAGTGAGATGGTCTAACAAAGGTGTCAGCAGGTTTTCGGTTGTACCGAGGCGTGTTATCTAAGAGATCGACCCGTTGATGAATCATATCATTAAGAAAAAGCACCTTGCAACAATGTAATTTTTGTTGTGGCAGGGAATTTGTCTTCTTTTGCAAGAGAAGCATAAGTATTTTTTCACGAATTTTATTGGACAATTATGTTTTTGAGGCACACATCCCAGAGAACATAAAATGGTCAGTCCCAAAAATGTTGAACGAATGCCGTAAATGCTCTGTCTGACATTTCTAATATATACTACTTTGTATGAAGTTAAAGAACATCCGATTCTAAGACAATAATCTGTCATACAATGACAGGTTGTTATGGTCATTTGAAAAAGGGGGTGTTGTGTAGCTGCTTCTGGGACATGACAGATCACTTATCGTCATTTGTCGGACACATTTTGTGGAAGCCTCGATGGCTGAGTGGGTTAGATAGCTCACTTTGTGTACTTGCGATTAGATGCTTCACTTTGAGGGTATGGGTTCGATTCCCGGATAGGACTCAATCTGAACAAAGTACTATAATTGTACTTTACCTAGGAAGCAAATATAACATTTGTTATGTTAAAAAAGTTGGTGTCAGTGTACAATTGATCATTTACGTCATATGTAATAAACCCCAGTTTCTCTTATCAAAGGTAAATCGGAATTTACGCAATGCTATTACTGACAAGAAAAGTGTGACATCATCTACATCTAATAGATCTCCACCAAAACATACATACCCTATATCGAGTTAGAAAGTACAGAAGTCAGTCAGTTTAACTATATATTATCATAGAGATCAAATTACAATTTCATTCCTATCAGTCCAAACTAAATATGTCATGCACATTTTGCCCTCGTTTTAAGTGAGTCCAGCTCCGTTTCAAGGCAAGGCACAGGACTCCAAGCACATAAACAGTAATCACTGTAATAATATGCTTTCGTTTTGTTTACTGAGCACTAATGTTCATACACATGAACGCGGTGCAAAGAAACGCAACAGCTGCACGTGTACTCCGAGATTCTCGGGGAGGATCTAGTGCACATATAACAATGCATTCACAGAACTAGAAATGTAAGAGATATTGAGTAATTACCTTCGGGTATTAAGGTAGATACATTATCTTGCATTTATTTTCTTAATGAATAAATAACGACACATCAAAAATATGCATGTGCACGTGCGGTCGGATGCATAGGATATTAAACGGAGAAATATACTATTTTGGCAAATTTTCTTTGATCTGAAAATAATATAATATTGGTGTTTGTCTGCAGATAAGAGTGCATTCTGGGGTGATACACATGTGGTGTAGTGATATGTGTGTCAAAATTGTAGATATATTCTCGTAATAATATTCAGAAGTTCAGTAGGTTTAATGTCTGACAATATGGTGTACTGTCCATAGCACTGGTTATGGCGATCATCTCATACCCACACAAGATGACTACCTGGATCGGCAAATACAGAGAGAATCTCATCCGAGGGTCTGTTTAGATCAGATAGTTATAATATTATCAAGACGAGTTGAGGAGTAAGTGAGTGAGTATTGTTTTACGCCGCTTTTAGAAATAGTTCAGCAATATCACGGCGGGGGACACCAAAATGGACTTATACCCATATCGGGAATCAAACCCGGGTCTTCGGCGTCTTGATATATTTGGGCTTGGTAGACACGAGGGTGAATATATATTAATCATCTAAAACCATTCTGTTCAGTTTGTAAGTTCCTTCACTTGAGTGTAAGATGTAACAACAACCAGCATCAGTAGCGAAGAGATTAGTGACGTTTGATTATGACGTCATGGTAACCAATTACCACACAGTGGTATGTGAAACATCGTGATGCAATTTCATTGTCCTCGGAAAAATAGCCTGAAATCTCCTTTGAAAGCCATCGTTAATACACGATACAGATCGAAATGAAATCGCCCGGATTAACACATCAGATTAACGAATCTAATACGCAGTAGTTGTCTTTTGTAGAACTTTCGACGTCCCCAACAGTAATTGCCCAACATAGAGTTTCCGTCTGAACGGGGTTCGCACTATCGAGGTGTTTCTAATCATAAGAAATCTCTCCTAATTGCAGAGTCCCTTGTACGATTCCGGCTATATCATAAGTATGTGTTTCTGAAATCTCGGTCAAATAGTGAAGATACCAGGTGTTCGAAAATGGGAGCATATCCTGCCCCACCATGAACACCTGTCACAAACACATGCAAAGGCAAGCCAATTTGTTTACCTGAAGAAACACGCCAATATATAGTACAAATGAATATAGGGAATCGGACATCATATTTGTAACTGCTGCGTCCTCTATGCAATGCGCTGATGAGCATCAAAGTAGAAACGGTCATCGCAATACAGTGTTTGTAAGAGCTGATCAAAATGGGCATCGTGTTGTGTTGTTTGCCATTCAATCTGAATTTGCGTGCAGTGTTTAAGCATTGAACACAAGTGTACCTGATAAGTATAGAGACACCTCCTAGACGCTTCTGGTAGGCCAAGGTGCCTCCGAAGAGAGTGGAGAATTTGATATAGGTGTGTAGTCTCGGTATGACGAGGAACATCAAACAGAAGGTGCAAACGGGAAATGTCAGGTGCTGGTTTGGATTTCGCCAATGCTTCAGGAGTCAGGGGCCCGAGAGAAAAATAGAACATCTGCCCTAAACTGAGCGTGCATATTTAAATACAAACATACCTTCAACGACGTGGAGGTAAATTCAGACACTAACTTGACCATGAGTAGAACATAGTTGTTTGTTTGTTTGTTTGTTGTTTAACGCCGCACTCAGCAATATTCCAGCTATATGACTGCGGTCTGTATATAGTCGAGGCTTGACAGACAATCCAGTGATTGACATCACCAGCATCGATCTAAATTTGGATACGATGACATGCATCAACAAAGTCAGCGGGCCTGACCACCCAATCCCGTTTGTCGCCTCTTACGACAACCATAATCGCCGGTTGCCGCAAACATGGGTTGCCGAAAGCCAGTTTTCACCCGGATATAAAATTGTAGTAGGTAGGATGTCTATATGTTCATTCAAACATTGGACGGACCTGGATATACATTCAAACACTGACTTGACCAGGAGTGACACTCAGCAGAAGACGGGAGACCTGCCTATGTACCTGTCAATTGTGTTTATGCAAGGTTTATGTACAAATTAACTTGCTTACATTCGACAATTTACAGGCATATTGCGGCAAAAATCAACATTCACTCCGAAAAGTAAGTGAGTCAACAGCTGGCATTGAAATTCCTAAATGCATGACGTCATTGTTTGAATAAATGTGTTTGCCCTTTCAAGCAATCAGTCGACGGAATTCGAGACGCCCAAATTCCTAAAGGAAGCAAACGAGTTGAGACAAATTGACGGCAGAACACATTCTCGAAAAATCGTAACTTTATCACCATTAAACGTCCGTTGATAGAAATCGTCCATATTTGGCGTAAACATCCCCGCAAAGCTACCTCAGTCACGCGACATATGTACGTACAAAACTGAAAATGATTCAGCATTTTTCGTTCGACCGGCTTCGCAGGGAAATGTAAATACAAGTTTGGGAAACTGGCTGGGATCCAAGTATTCGACATGACGGCGAGATCAGCCTCGGCTTTGTAGTCAAAGAAGAAAGCAAAAACTCCGTATTGATAATATCAGTATTGTTATGGCACCGACGGGGAGCCGTACTGCCATAACACCCACATAGTGGGCGTGTCTATTATTGTATTTTCTGTACATGTACATAATTGCTATATGATACATGTTTCAGGATTTCTTTTTTAAGTCCTTGAGCTCAAAGATGCCGGAGGTCTTGTAATGCCATCTATTTGCAGGAACATGTACGCTAAGGATGCGGGAAGGTTTATGTGCATTGTTATATCTACCCTCCATTTGGTGGTAACATTTAAGGATGAAATGCCACGATAGTGTCTAGTCTATTCACGGTAAATTACTGGCATAAGCCAAATAGGATTCTTGAGATACGACACAGCGACCCAGAAAACAAAACACTTGATCGGTTGAATGTGAAGTCAGCATTGGGAAATCATTATTATTGTAGTTATATACAGAGGACACGTTTTTAACTCGTTTCATCGTACATTAACAAATGAACGTACATGTAAAGCTATAATATTATCGAGTGCGGGAGTGTGTGAGTGCGCGAGTGAGTGAGAAGAGTGAACAAACACCGGGAAATGGCAATATTCTGTCATAAAGAAATGAGACAAAATTCTATAATCAGAAAAAGAAAGCTAAGTAAAACAGTAAGAGGCGACTAACGTGACATGTTGGTCAGGCTCGCTGACTCGGTTGATGCATGACATCGTATCCCAATTGCGTGGATCGATGCTTATAATGTCAATCACTGGATTGTCTGATCCAGACAGTTTTTTTACAGGACGCAGTCATATACCTGGGATAAAGCATTGTGCGGCTTTAAACAGCAAACAAGCAAGTAAACATCTGGACAAGTTCATGCCTTTTATGATAGACACATTGTCTCTTATTTTAACACAATTTTAACATGTATGATATACCCTGGTTATTTTATATATTTCAAAATGAGAGTGAGTGAGTGAGTGAATGAGTTGGGTTTAACGCCGCTTTTAACAGTATTCCAGTTATATCACGGCGTGTCAGCTTAATGTGGGAGGAAAGCCCGAAGTGATACAGGTCTCGGGCGTTTACCACTTCGGTGAAACCCACGAGCACGGGTATGGTGCTGACAAACCTAGAAACATAATTTGGGCGAACCGGGATTCGAACCCACAATCATAGGTTTCTGGCGTTCCCAAGGGACGCAACTCTGCACAGCGAATCGCGGCGCCTTAGACGACTGGGCCACCCGTGCACTCAAAATGAGAGTGTCACCCTACCCCTCCGACGTGGCTCGTTACTATTGCTACAAAAACAGAAAAAAACAATGATTGACAGGTCATCGTTATATACCCGAATTAATGCTGAATATGACGTAAAACCAAACCGACTCGCCTACTGACAGACGCGAACCCAGCGAACCACCTAACCATGCTTAACAATTTTCAACCCGAAAACCTAAACTTTATAAAGATAAACGAAATGAAGTTTAGCTGCAAGAATCAAAATCCATATGAAGCTCCTTGTCATTAAACCAAGCACAATGATTCTTAAACCCAGAGGGATCTAAACACCTTGGGCCCTTAAAGGTTTATTCCACCTATGACGATCCGGGGTAAAATAGGTCTTCAGCAACCCATGCTTGCCGTAAAAGACGACTATGCTTGTCGTAAGAGGCGACTCACGGGATCGGGTGGTCAGGCTCGCTGACTTGGTTGATTCATGTCATCGTATCCCAATGGCGTTGATCGATGTTCATGATGTCAATGACTGGATTGTCTGGTCCAGATTCACTTATTTCCAGACCGCCGACATACAGCTGGATTATTGCTTGGTGCGGCGTTAAACAACAAACAAACAAACAATTAAAGGTTTATTCACGTGTAATACATGTTCAAATACAATTTTGTACAAGAAGCATATTGCCTCAACCACCATGATGCATTCTCCACATTAATGACGAGATGACAAACTCGTACGCTTTCTGAAGTGTTGCAACATTGTAGATGTATGGAAAATTTACTATAATGTCAACTTGTCTCAAATCAAGCATATAGAGGAAATTGGGCGCCACTAAAGACTTAATTATGCCAGCGTACATTATACATCTTGCTTCTTAAGCATCCGTTAAGAGGATGCAAACACAGACAACATTACCAGTAACGCAATAATGGGATATCAGTATGGTGTTATAATGATCAATCCAGACTGTAGTTGATCCAATTGTCTAACCCTTTCAGAAGAAATCGCTTCTTTTATTGCTGTTTTATCCCAATTCATTTTACAGTAGAATACAGTTAGGACTCTTGAAACAAATGCCTTCTCGTTACAATCTGTGAATATCATTTCCGGTTCTCTCTTGTGGAAGGCACATGGTTTTCATATAGTCATTCATATTGTGGATTGTCGACATTATAGTAGAACCTCGTCATAATGCCAATTTTTCGTGAAATGTATTTCTCACTTTCAAATTACCTTTTTAATGCCATCTTGGTTATAATGCCAATGGACTTTTCCTGAACAAATGTCCTGATTCCTTGTCTATAATTTCAATGTCTGGGGGTAATGTTCACCAATGTGTATCATTTTCGATCACCTTTTCGAAACCATCCCATGTTCACAGCTAATCCTCTTTTAATCTTTCTTTGGTGAAACTTTGGTATTGAAATCGCAAACAAATTAGTTTGGTCTTCATAACAATTGTATTGCCATTATAACAAATGTTATATTTGGGATAACACTCTCTTAGTAAAGTACAGATTTTCGTACTGTTTTGGGGTCGAGTCCCGTCCGGAAGTCACGCACCTAATCGCCAGCACACAAAGTCAGCGATCAAAGATCTAGACTACCAGCTGTCGGACCTCCATTTGTGCGGAAGCCTCAGTGGCTGACTGGGTTCGATCGCTGATTCGTGTGCTGGCGATGAGATGAGTGACTCTGGCAGTGTGGGTTCGAATCCCAGACGGGACTCAACCCAAAACCAGAACTAGAATCTGTACTTTACTAAGAAAGTGTTATCCCAAATATAACATGTGTTACATTTGATCACATTCTAAATGGCATCGAGTGTACATATTACCATTAGCTCAGAATGAATATTAATATGACTTGAATGTGTTTTGGGTTCTTATAACTGGTTTTTTTTTATATTATGACAATCTGGTCGACCTTTCACCTACCTGTCTGTAATGCCAACCAGGTCATAATAGCATATTATTCAATGTTCAAAAGGTGGCATTATACTTAAGTTGTACTGTACATCTACATGAGATTACCACGAGGCATTACTGCTTCCAGTACACAGATGTTAATCTCCACCGAGATGCTTCATGTTGAATATGCTGAAGGTAGTTTAACCTAAAGGCAATATTCTTACCGGTATGTTTCCATAAAGCAATTGGAGATCACAGAAATGTTAATGGCCGGATAAAGGTTTGGCTATTAGTTTTGTTATAAATACGACTTGTTTTATCATCTAGTAATCTGTTTGTACCGGTTCGTCATAACAGTGGCATCAAAGAGACCCGTGTAACATGGGTTCGTATGTGTTCACCTCGTTTGTATTGTAAATAATTACTCTGTAAAGAGATACGAGAATACTGCAAGAAAGAGCGTCTTAAATGTAGGCATGAAAGTGTATATTGCTTATTTTGTAACGGTTTGATATTCTGGTATTTCCGTTGCAGGCGCAGCTACCGCCTTACTTCCTCCTGTATCATCTTCATCACTTCTACAACATCATCTGGGAGGATCCAGGGCAGTATATGTCCAGAGAGTACGCCATTCTTGTTGTGGGTCCCAGTACACGCTATGTGTCTCCCAGTGTGGGATTTCAGAGTAGAGTATGTCCCAAGTATTCCATTCTTGTGGAGTCCCAGTACACGCTATTTGTCTCCCAGTTGGGATTTCAGGGTAGAGTGTTTCCCAAGTACCCCATTCTTGTGGGGTCCCAGTACACGCTATTTGTCTCCCAGTGTGGGATTTCAGGGTAGAGTGTTTCCCAAGTACCCCATTCTTGTGGGGTCCCAGTACACGCTATTTGTCTTTCAGTTGGGATTTCAGGGTAGAGTGTTTCCCAAGTACCCCATTCTTGTGGGATCCCAGTAGACGCTATTTGTCTCCCAGTTGGGATTTCAGAGCAGAATATGTCCCAACTGCCTTATCTCTGTCGGATCCCAGTACACGCTATTTGTCTCCCAGTTGGGATTTCAGGGTAGAGTGTTTCCCAAGTACCCCATTCTTGAGGGGTCCCAGTACACATGACTTGTCTCCCAGTTGAGATTTCAGGGCAGAATATGAAACCAGTCAACTCATGGCTATCGGAGAAACACTTGGAAAACACCTGCATCACTTCGGGCTTTCGTTATCAAATCAAACGGGGACGATCTATTTGAAATAGTGTTCAAAGTGGCTCACGCCAAACTCACTCGTTGATAACATGTATACGAACTTTAAATTTCCATACTCAGTAACACGTCCATCTTCAAAGACGCTTCACTGTCAAACCTATCAGCGGGTAACATACCACTTCTGTTTTCCCATCACGACTGTGTTGACTATCAGTGCACAGTGAATGTTATCTTCTACATCGCCGCAACATTGCAGAAAACGCCTACTTTATGATAACATAATTAACATACAATGTATCTTGATTTTAGATTTGTCACATTGACTGCGCACTCGCCAACATGTTTGTTTCTTACATAGACATGGATGTGAAAGTATTTATGATGGTAAAAGCAATATTTAGGCTACGGTGTGGGTGGAAATACATGAGTAAATCTTATTCTGACATGGCACTTTTTGAGATTCTGATGGAAATATCATCTTTGTTAGATTGCTAAAAGACTTGCATATCACATTTCGTTATGTATGTAAGTGATATCCCGTTTAACTTTAATAATAGTTATGCGGGAATGATTGTCTAAATTTGAACTCTGCGCATTTCACCTCATTATACGAATATATAAATGATGAATATATTGGATTAAGAAATCATATCCACGATTATTGTATTGCATTGTCCATGAGAACATTAGACACAATAGACAATATGAATGCACGTTATCGGTACTCCTTACGTTAATTTCTGTTTGAACAACAAATATCATAAACACAACCAGGTGTTCTTTGTCGTTTTTGTAGAATACTTACTCGTATGTTATCAATACTATCCTTCAGTAGGATATCTTACAAGAATGTCAATAGAGAGTTATATATCGTTACCTGAACTTGTTACACCTTGATGCAAGTACACGCGTTATGAGTATTTAGCGTTATAAACCCAGGTACAAGTTGGTCATGAATATTTACCATTATGAAACCAGGAACAAGTTGGTCATGAATATTTACCATTTTAAACCCAGGTACAAGTTGGTCATGAATATTTACCATTATGAACCCAGGAACAAGTTGGTCATGAATATTTACCATTTTAAACAAAGGTACAAGTTGGTCATGAATGTTTACCGTTATGAATTTTCAACATTTTCTAAATTGCATACCCGAAGATGCAATAACAATCGACTGATTATTGATACCCTATTTCATTATCCCTTTTAAAACTTAAGATGAGATAACGTTCAGCTGATGATGACGACTTATTTCATATCCACAGATATTGTATTTCATAATCCATATCACAACCGAAAATGCAATGACGATCAAATGATTATCAAAACAAAGCCTGACCATGGCATATTCCATCAGCCATATGTTCCTGCGATAGAGAAGAATGCAGTGATTCACACAGCACATCTCCTCCCCATGTGGTTATGTAAGAACAGGTCCGTACCTGCCTGACAGACCTGCTCACCATTGAAACAACATTTTGTCAGATACCCATCATCTAAACATCAATAAAACTACTTCTAAATATATACCTGCACTTGTTGGTGTGTCTGTTGTAAATGATACAAAGGTTTAATCATAAGGAATAGCGGAAAGTAAACGTGGATAATGCACATGCAATCTTTACCAAATAAACATGTCATGACATTAAGAGCAACGAGTACGAGGGCGCGTAAACAATACTAAAACATGTGGGTATCTACACAACGTGAACGATGAATTGATGACGTTATCCTACGCTGATAACATACATGGTGATGACAACAGAGGGACCAATAGTGAAAACAGTCTGACTCATTCTAAGAACAGCTCGGTTGCCATAAATAGTTTACCGCTTATCCCACAGTTGCCAGCTCATATATTTCCAACACAATCGCCCCATTTTTAGATCCATCTTCAAACGAGTAGTATCATTAGTTGTTCGTGTTAAGCGAGGGGAAGAGTGTCCCTCCACCTTAAATAGAAAGACGCTTATCCCATATGTGCCAGCTCATTTATTTCCAACATTTTCGGATCTATCTTTAAACGATGTGATCATTAGTTTGCTTATGTTAGAAGTCATATTTTCAACTTGTCATTTCAGCGCCGTGTTCGCGACGCGTTAAAGAGCGTTCAGTTCCGCTTTGCTGCCACGAACCGTGTTAACAGGGCAGGTCTTCATTTAGGGATGATGAGAAAAAGAACATACGAGGTATCAATCAGGTTTATGTTTGTAGCCATGTGTTATCTATAGCTCCCTACAATGTTTTTTAATCAGTGAAACATGACGTGTCGAAACATTGTTCGGATGACTTACACACGTTCGCGAGTACGCCCATACCGGCGAGTGATTAACACGGAGGGTATGCTATGAATTGTGTGAAGTGATTATTTTACACGTTGTAGAAATTCCGTGTAATAATAAATACCGTTTTCTTTCATCGTGCGTTCCGGTTCTTATATATACAAACTCACTGCGGTTGTATATTGCGTTACAAAGGGCATGAAGTTTATTGACTTTCTTTTGGACATTTCCCAATGGTGACTGAGTCAGTCAGTGTTGATCGCTGATGTCGACAATATTCCAGCTAAACAACCACGGCTTGTATATAATGAAGTCTAGTCCGGTAACCAGCTGTTGATAACTGAAGAGGAATGGGTTTAACCCAACCTCAATCAATAGGTAAATTATAGACCCCTGAAGATCGGGGGTAGAATTGGTCTTCAGCAACCCATGCTTGCCATTAAAGGCGACTATGCTTGTCGTAAGAGGCGACTAACGGGATCGGGTGGTCAGGCTCGCTGACTTAGCTGATACATGTCGTCGTATCCCAATGGCGTGGATCGATGTTCATAATGTAAATCACCGGATTGTCTGGTGTCAGCGTTATGTGACAGTAACGCCTTCAGTAACGTTGTCCGAAGACTTACGGAAGTCGATTAAATCCTTTATTACAAAATACATTTCCTCCTCATATGGAATAGAGCAGGTGAGATTTTTTTATCATCTAACTGGGCAAAACATGAAAACGCCCATGGTTAAAAATGAAACAAATGAAACAAATATGGTTTTTCGATGGTGATGTACAGTACAACATGTTTATAACGAATACGCTAATAACGAACTGACGGATATTACGAATTTTTGGTCACGGACATTTGCTGTATAGATGCTGTAAATATGCTTACAACGAACTCCGGTTATAACGAACTACTATTAGTGGTCCATTTGAATTCGTTATAACCGTAGTTTTCTGTATTTCATACGGGTATCATAGGTATGATTTGGACATTATGGACGACTGTTTTAGCATAGTAAACAGTTTTTAAGTTATGTGTCAAATCCAAATTTAAAGTGTATACTTTACTTTGCCCGGCAGTTTAGATGTGGTGTCATATATTCCACATGTCAGGGCTACGCTGATGGGAGACCGCTTTGGTTAAAGCCATGAACACGGGTATGGTTCTGAGAGACCTTAGGCCATAAGCAAGGGGAATCGGTGACTCAAACCTACTATATGTATATGGCAATGCTAGCACGGTGGAGGACTACAACTGGCACCGTAAAGGCAAATAGGCATTAAGTAGCGTCAAGGAAGAAGGAGTGTGTGAGTGAGGGAGATTGGTGAACAGTTATATCACAACGTGTAGCTTGATGTCTGAAGGAAGGGATGAAGGCGTTAGATGGTTTGTGGAAAACCTTGAACTAGTGGACGGTGCTGATCATCCTATGAGCACGAAGAGGAGGATCCGGACTTTGGAGTTTTGTGTGTTTGTTGTTTAATGCCGCACCCTGCAATATCCCTGCTATGTGACGGCGGTCTGTAAATAATCAAATCTGGGCCAGACAGTCCTGTGATTGATATCTTGAACATCGATCTATACAGAGTGGATACTTGCATCAACCAGGTCAGCAAACCTGATACCCCATCCTGTTGGTCGATTATGGAACTCGAATTGTGGGGCCTTAGAAGACTGGGCCACCCGTGCCCACGTCGCAAACGATCTACTCAGATCGATGGGGTGAGGGCATCCTTTTAAGTGCCCCGCATCTAAGCTGTATAGGTGCCCCTTCAGCTGACGATAATTGGATAATGTTCCATTTACAGAAACAATATGGAGGATTAATAGCAATATATTTTTCTATGCCCCTGTCGTACAGATGTTTTGCACACACATGTTCATCCCCGGGTAAACCTCAAAATAATTCGAAACCTGAAATAATTCAAAAGTATAGCATATTATGAATTTTTCAATTCATGACTATATTGACTATGAAGAAATAACTTTCTATATTGTTCTCGCTGTTTGTTGAAACAAATCGTCCTGTCTTTCGCGAACGGATCGCGGCAACATCGCCTCTCAGTCGCAATGGTGGGCAGTTTCTTTTGACGAGTAGTGTACCATGCCACCTGCCTATCTTTCTCCTCATCTACACCAGCTGTAACCGCAACCTCATCAATTCCTCCATGGCGATGCCCCCTACCTCCTCTTGCTAAATAGACCAATTGTTTCGCATTAGACAGCTAGCCACCTCTATCCTGAACATACACGTCCACCAGGCAAACAAGCTGCTTTATTTACTTCGGTACTGAGCATATTATACCTGGTAATCAGATACGTTAGAATTCCCTCACGTCTCAACGGTGGGTTATAGCACCTGTGCATCTTAATTTGTTAATCGTTCCAGAAAATGCCGCGCCCTTGCTTTGAAAACTATAAGGTTCATTTTTGCATCGTTTGCTTGGAAGCACCGCGATGTTGTTAGTGGTAGACTTACAAGACAAATAGCATTGATGTATAAATCCTGATATGCCAGAAAACAGTTTGACTTGAATTACACAATGTACTTTAAAGTCTTCACTTAAACCCACAGACCGTCAATTCGTACCAAGGGAAATCAGGTTTGTTGACGTTGTTGCAGCCGTGTGCAGTAAACATATAAAAAAATCTCACAATAGTTTCTTTTGAAATATATCATCACAAGTCAAACGTTTTAAACTCCCAGGTATGTCGATACATATCACTGGCAAGGTAGACACATTTGTATGGATAACAACTTTTTTAATACTGTAAAAATCGACGTTTCGGTATAACTAATGTAATTATTTTATACATAGAATAAACAATGCTCTTGACGAACAACGGGCGGTCGGGTAGCCTAGTGGTTAAAGCGTTCGCTCGTCACGCCGAAAACCCGGGTTCGATTCCCGACATGGGTATAATGTGTGAAGCCCATTTCTGGTGTCCCCCGCCGTGATATTGCTGGAATATTGCTAAAAGGCGGCGTAAAACCATACTTACTCACTCACTCACTCACTTGACGAACAACATACAGTCGAACCTCCTTATCTCGAACTTAGCCATCTCAATTGTACCGATACGTCGAACCTGTTCACCCGTCCCGACCAACCCACTATAAATACGACCCGTGAAGATTTCGGGGTAGAATAGGTCTTCAGCAACCCATGCTTGCCGTAAAAGGTGACTATGCTTTTCGTATAAGGCGACTGACGGGATCGGGTGGTCAGGCTCGCTGACTTGGTTGATGCATGTCATCGATCCAAATTGCGTGGATCGATGCTCATGATATCAATCACTGGAGTGTCTGGTCCAGACTCGATTATTTACAGACCACCGTCATAGAGCTGGAATATTGCTGAGTGCGGCGTAAACCAAACCAAACCACTATAAATACATACAAAAACACATAACGCTATCTCGAACCTTGGATCTGGCCCATACATAATGTTGTACCTTTATTTCGAAGTCTACAGTGGTTCTTTACATAATGTCTGCTAAAGAAATCTCATTTCTTTCGTCGATTTTTTATATACTGAGTGTATTCCGTATCGTGATACCGCCTCTTGACGGGCTCACCTGGCAACAATATATGTCCCTGACATATGTGCCCCATCCAGCCCAGTGAATGCCTGATGATTCAAGACTCGTACATCAGTGGTATGTGACGCAATCTCGATCAATATAGAGTCTAATTCCTGCGCTAAATAGGTAATCGTCGCTCATAATAGCCAGTCAATTACACCAAGGTGAAAAAAGAATTCCAAATGTGAGCTTATACGCATTACACTTAAAACAAATTTGAAGTTTAATGCCTGCAGGAACGCGCATGGTGTTCGTAAAGCTGCAATCGAGCCCAGCATCTGCCTTCATGTAGACGACCCCCCTGCTCGACCCTCATGGGCGTGGTACGTCTGGATGAGCAAGATGTAACACAACAGGTGAACCGGAAGAGTTACAGCAATGCGCATGCGTATGATGACCATATGCTGAATCTTCAGAGATAACGAAGGGATATGGTTGTCATTACGCACAGTTGTGTGGGATCTATATGTGTTTATCACCGAGGCTTTGAAGAAAAGAAAACAAAGCTTAAAATGATAGCAACCAGCCTCGGGCTTTTACCCCTGGGGTAGTGGCGTCAGTAGATGGGGGTCGTCGTGGCCGCGGCAACGCTGGTGGTTATCATATGTGAAATGTACTTATTGACCCGGTGTGGGGTTGCATGGGGGGAAGTGGGAGACGGACAGACATCAAGGTAGCAGACAATGAAATAATAATTGCAGAAGTAAGTCAATATTCAGAGAATTGATGGTAATGTCATGGAACAGATGTCGGTATGAAGACAGGAATATCCGAGAGGGCATTACGTGTAAGACGCCACGGTGCTCTCTCTGTGGATACCCCAATGAAGCACAGCACACTGACTTCGAGCCGACCAGTCCTTATTTTATCACCTTAATACCGAGCACCAGGCAAGGAAACAACAAGTACCAACTTTGAACGTCAATTGACATGACGCGGCCGGGGCGGTAGTAGTATTAGAAGTAGTAGTTGTAGTAGTAGTAGTGGTGGTGGTAGTAGCAGCAGTAGTAGTAGCGACAGTAGTAGAAGTTGTCGTAGTAGTAGTAGTAGTAGTTGTTGTAGTTGTATTTGTAGTTGTAGTAGTAGTGGTGGTAGTAGCAGTAGTAGTAGTAATAATGGTGGTAGTGGCAGTAATTGTAATGGTAGTAGTAGCGGTAGTAGTAGTTGTTGTCGTAGTTGTAGCAATGGTTGTGAACGCGGAATGCAAATACACCCGAGCTAGCTTGTAATAAACAGTCAAATACCGCAACGAGAGCATGACCTCGATCATCTTACTATTTCATAGTAACTCACGTATGTCCGATATGTGCACTGAACATGCACATGTTTGTTACGACGTGCATGCAACAGGGAGTTGCCCTTCAAATCTGAGACTTAACCGCCCATGCCTGATTCATTTCTAGAAATCGGAACTACTCGCAGACAGGCGATCAGCCATGCTGACTACAACAGCATATGCATGGGGCGTCTACACACCAGAACGAGGCTGTAAGGTCACGTCACTTGACACTGATCACGTTCCGTCCGATGTCTTCCACTCGTTGCACGTGCACCTAGGTCACGGTGACCTGGTACGGCACGTACAGGACAAGATGTGCTGGTTTAACATTCAACAACGATGAATCGGTAAAATCAACAGTCCAGGTGTGTGAGTATACAGTGAATGTATTTAATATGTGATCAAAGAGATATTCGACTCAATTGAACTCCTTTGTATTGCAATTAGTAATAGATATGTGGCGTTGTATTCATTTTGTTTGTTCAAAAGGCGTTTTGTCTCTTGTCTTTTTGCGCCTATTGCATATGCATTGGAATAAACGTTATGAACCTGTGTTCACGTCAACAAGTAATCGGTGCATCTCCGAAGCAGCCATCAAGTATAGCAGTTAGTGATAGATATATGTATATTCTGTTCTTGTTTAGTCAATAGGCGTATTGTCTCTCAAAATACATCCTGTTTTGAAACAATGAAACGTACGTCATGAACTGGCGTGAACGTACTTGAAAGACCCGGATGCACGTTCTCGATAATCCACTCATGACCAGTTCGGGTGATTCTGCCTGGGAATTAAGTATTGGTGATGCTTACAACCAAGTGCCAAACAACTATTATCATCCCAAACTGGCTCCCACAGGAGATATCGCTTAGATGAGATCAAGCGATATCTACACTGTAGATATCGCTGCAATGATATTACATCACAATGCTTTGCAGACCATTGTGACGTCACTGGTTACCATTACGTCACAATCAAATGACATCACCAATGACTCTGCTACTGAAGCTGTTAGCAGTCCTTTTTACACTGAAGACATGCTATATACTGTTTACAAATTGAAAAAGCTGGAAGAATGATGTTGGATGATAAATAAAATCTCACCCTTGTGTCTTTTGATATCAAATATATCAACACTCGTTGATAAAAGTTGCAAAAATCCTCGGCAAGCCTCGGAATATTTCCACTTTTATCAACTCGTGTTGGTATATCTGATATCAAAAGACACTCTGGTGAGATTCTCTATATACCGAATTCCACAACATATGCATCAAGGTAAATGTTTCTGGACCCTGTTCAACAAAGCGATCTTAGCATTAGGATGATCGTAGCTCCAATGCTTACGATAGTCGTAGCACTAAGATCGCTTTGTGGAACAGGGCCCTGGTGCCAATCTGGTATGTCATCAACGGACGATATGCACATGCATGCATTACCAGCACAGCATATCACTGTCTTCAACAACGCCATAGACATGTGTTTCATGCTACTTCCTGGTATGTCATCAACGGACGATATGCACATGCATGCATTGCCAGCACAGCATATCACTGTCTTCAACAACGCCATAGACATGTGTTTCATGCTACTTCCTGGTATGTCATCAACGGACGATATGCACATGCATGCATTGCCAGCACAGCATATCACTGTCTTCAACAACGCCATAGACATGTGTTTCATGCTACTTCCTGGTATATCAGCGACGGATGATATCCACATGCGTGGATTATTAACACTGCATATCTACGTCTACGATAATGCAATGATTTAACGTTTTAAAGCAAGCCCTGAAGCATGATGCGAAATTCTACTAACTCAATGTCATAAACATTAAGGTTTCGGGTGCCAGAGCTCCGTTACCCAAAGCTATCGTAGCTCTAAGATGGCCCTTGTTCCCATACTTTAACACAGCTAACAGCCAAGATCTGTTTCTGGAACGGGGCCGTGGTACGTTTTACGGGTGATCTGCACATACATGCATTATTACTGAAACATATCAATGTCTACGATGGCTCTATAGATTACAATGCCAAAATTGGAGAAGGTCGCTTTACCTGGCCACCTGTGTTGAAGGTCAGAGGAGGGCACTTGGGGGGTACACGAGCTAAATATGTTGGCATATGCTCGTAGAATTCCGAGCATTAACCGCAGGTATACGAAAACAAACTGTTTTCTGTATGGCTAGATTTTGTATTGATAGAATTTTTTTCCACAATAAGCACTGGTTTTATTTATACTGCAGCAAGTTGACATTCGCGGCGGTGTCGTGGCCGAAGCTAATAGGGCGGAAATATGCCAGACTTTTGACTTTTTTCTAATTTTTACCTGATCTCATATTTGCCTGACTTTATTGTGGTACAATCTTAACGCCTTATCACCCATGTCCTTAAAACAACACGCATCCTTACAACAGAGATATCAGAGATATCAGAGATATCTATTGGAGCGAACAGACCTTCCAGCATACAGGCTATGATATCACACGGAGAGGTCTATATCCGCCTTGTGATAATATAACGCCAATGATAAATAGAAAATCGACCAAAAAAATTATATATATTTTTCAAAATCCGGTAGGATTTCAGTGTAAAGGATGACTCAGTGAAATTCGGCAGCTAGGAACGTTGAAAGAAGTTTTTCTTGTCAAAACAGCCAGGTGTGCCTGTCTTCCAGAACAGCCAAGTAGGGTTCTTTCGTAAAAAAGTTTCAAAAGAAAAATGAAGGAGCTCGTAACTAAAATGTATTGGTTTTCGAAGAGCGAAATCGCAGTGGGAAGGAGCATTCTGGGTGGTAACCTATTTGGACAATTCAAAGAAACTATAAGAAGGTAGACGCTGCTGGCTCATATAAGTGTGGATGCAACTGGTAATAGGGTGATGTGCTTTTGAAAGGGGGAGAGGTAAAGGAGATGTAAGTACGGGGTGTAATAGACTCAGAGTACAGAGAATGAGAGGAAGGAAGAGACGGATTCCAAAGCGAAAGGACGGCGAGGTGTGATCAAGGAAGAGTGTGATAGACCGGCAGTACACAGGGTTGGATCAAGGGAGAGAGGGATTCGAAAGAGAAAAAAAACGGAGGGGAGGCGTCAAATTAGAGGGACGCGAGGGAGGAACAGGGCAAAGGGGACAGAGGAAAGGGTAACGAGAGAGCGGAAAGGGAGAGACAGGTAAGGCAAGGAAGGGTAATTGGGAGAGAGCGGAGAGGGAGAGACAGGAGAGACAAGGAAGGGCTATGAAGAAGAGAGCGGAGAGGGGGAGACAAGGAATGATAATGAGGGGAGTGTGGAGAGGAGAGACAAAGACTGGTAATGAGGAGAGAGTGAAGAGGGAGAGACAAGAGAGACAAGGAAGGGTAATGAGGGAGAGAGCGGAGAGGGGGAGACAAGGAATGATAATGAGGGGAGTGTGGAGAGGAGAGACAAAGAATGGTAATGAGGAGAGAGTGAAGAGGGAGAGACAAGAGAGACAAGGAAGGGTAATGAAGGAGGGAGCGGAGAGGAGAGACAAGGGAGGGTAATGGGGAGCGGAGGGGGAGGGAAGAGACAAGGGAGGGTAATGAGGGAGAGAGCGGGGAGGAGAGACAAGGGAGGGCAATGAGGGAGAGAGCGGAGAGGAGAGACAAGATGAGGGAGAGAGCGGAGGCTAAAGTCGGTGACGGGCAGGAGGCCAGAGGAGAAAATTGAAAATGAGTGTCTTTAAAAGAGGTGAGGTGAGGTGAAATTTGGTTAACGTCGCGTCCATGATTATTGCACTTATATAGCGACGTGCATGCACTTGTGGGTGTGGCTGCTTGTACTAGTCCGGACTAATGCCGATTTATAGTGCTAGCACACTGAGATACCATAAATATTCATGACCCTGACATTTTTTGTTCGGGATATATAGAATGAGTGAGTGAGTTTGTTCTGAAGCCGCTTAGATATATTCAAGTGTGTCTGTTTGAAGCGAGAGGAAAACCCGATGTGATGAAGGTACCAGACGTTTTCCCGTCCCGAAACCCAACAACACAAGTGCTGACAAACCTAGAAAATCATAAAGTTCTATATGTACAGTGAAGATACCAGGTGATCACATATACACAAATGATAGTATACCACAATACACGAGGTGCGTCTACTCATTAGCATCACGACCAGCAAGTTCAATGCCCAACAGCTCTAGATTCCCCAATATAGTTTCCTGTTGATCTGTACTGGCGATATCCTTCTTTACACACAGCGAGAGCGACCACTAACAGCTGCCTCATAGTCTCTGAGTGGCATGTAGTAGGTCAGATGGAAGATGTAGTGTGCAACAGTTACCTAACTGTCGGAAGGGAAGGATTCACAGATAGTTCCCCAAGGATGGGGGGCACGGGTGGCCCAGTCGTCTAAGGCGCCGCGATTCGCTGTGCAGAGTTGCGTCCCTTGGGCACGCCAGAACCTATGATTGTGGGTTCGAATCCCGGTTCGTCCCAATTATGTTTCTAGGTTTGTCAGCACCATACCCGTGCTCGTGGGTTTCACCGAAGTGGTAAACGTCTAAAACCTGCATCACTTCGGGCTTTCCTCCCACATTAAGCTGACACGCCGTGATATAACTTGAATACTGTTAAAAGCGGCGCTAAACACAATTCACTCACTCCCCCAGGATGAGTGAGCGAGAAATACCCCAGCAATATCACGGCGGGTGACACCAGAAATGGGCTTCTCACATTGTACCCATGTCGGGAATCGAACCCCCTACCAGTATGAGACACGTGAAGATCCGGGGTAGAATAGGTCTTCAGCAACCCATGCTTGCCGTAAAAAGGCGACTATGCTTGTCGTAAAAGGCGACTAACGGGATCGGGTGGTCAGGCTCGCTGACTTGGTTTATACATGTCATCGGTCCCAATTGAGTGATCGATGCTCATGATATTAATCACTGGATTGTCTGGTCCAGACTCGATTATTTTGCAGATCGCCGTCATATATCTGGAATATTGCCGAGTGCGGCGTTAAACAACATACCAACCAACCCACCAGTATGAACGTCAATCGTTACATGTTCTGACATCACAGTAGACCACACTCCTCGTGGAGTTTGGTTGTAAATATATAACAACAACGCAAAAGAAGAATCAGATTCCAGTGAGCATAAAAGGCAAAATTGCGGTAAAAATTATATGAATGGATCACTGAAAATCGGTGATGACACCAGGTGTTCGTGAACGTCCACCCCCTGACACTGATTGCCCAATTAACAATACGATCACAACCATACACCCACATTTCATTCTGGCCTTTACATACTCCACGTACCCACGGCTCTCAAGGAGTAGGACTGTTGAGAGAGTTCCTCCTCACACTGCACGAGTAGATAATCGCATTTCTCCCGGAGAGGACAGATTTTCTGTCTTGAAGGCATCTGGGTGCTTATCTATAGGAATCTGTTGGTTGTAGAATGCATCAGCTTCACTTATCTGACAAAGATGTTTGGTAAACGATTCATATAATAGGAGTAATTTTCTTTTTAGTACCAGATTACGATTGTCGTAAATGCCTGTTTATGGTGCCAGATGTTGAGTTAAATTCTGTTGCTGTAAAAGTTACCGGATTACGGTTCTCGTAACTGTTCGACAATTGCAGTAATCTCAGTTTGCGATTGTCGTAACTGTTTCTTCCAACAGTTTCCGTTTATCATAGTCGTAACTGCTTCAATATTCAATATAATATCCCCGGAGTTGTTTCTTGTAGTGTTTCCAGATTACGACTGTCGTTGCATTTCGTAGTCACAAATTCGATTGTCGCAAGAGCCTAATCACTGTTTATGTCAAATGTCATTTTTTAGGGATCTCGATACAGTTTCGGGGGCACGGGTCGTCTGAGGCGCCGCGATTCGCTGTGCAGAGTTGTGTCCCTTGGGCACGCCAGAAATCTATCATTTTGGGTTCGAATCCCGGTTCGCCCCGATTAATGTTTCTAGGTTTGTCAGCACCATACCCAAGCTCGTGGGTTTCACCGAAGTGGTAAACGTCTGAGACTTGCATCACTTCGGGCTTTCCTCCCACTTTAAGCGATATAACTGGAATAATGTTAAAAGCGGCGTACAGCCTCCCACTCACTCACTCACTCGTTACAGTTTCCGTCCATTGCATTACTCCCCGATTACGACTTAGCGAGAACTGATCCTGGCAGAGCGTCATACGACTCTTGCTCAAACGTTGTTTGATCAAGGTTACATGTAGAGGACATTTCCAAATTTGATGCATCGCTGACAAAATTAATGTCCGATGCAATTCCCCATTCTGACTTGGACCATATATTCTTTAGTTATTCAGGGGAACAATTGACATGCCTTTGCATGTGTGTGACAGGTGACGCCGTTTGGGCAGGTTAGGTTCACCTTTTGGCGACACTTGTTTTTCACTATGTGATAGTGATTCATAAACACGTGTTTAGTCGAAATCGTACCATATACTCTGCTTATAGCATGATTACGGAAATAATTTTGTCGCTTTTATTTCAATGGTTCCGACAGCCTCCGTGGTCTAGTGGTAGAGCGTCCGCCCGGAGAGCGGAAGGTTCGGGGTTCGATCTTCGGCCGCGTCATACCAAAAGACGTTAAAAGATGGTACTAAAGCAAGGCCTGGTCGGCTCGGAGTCAGTATACTGTGTCTGAGTGGGGTATTCATGTAAAACTGCGGCATGGTATCTCAGTGGGCTAGCACTGTAAATCGACATCAGTCCGGATTAGTACAAGCAGCCACACAAACACACACACGTACATGCACGTCGCTATATAAGTGCAATAATCTTGGACGCGACGTTAAACCCACTTTCACCTCACCTTCAATGGTTCCAGATTGCGATTGTTGAAATAGAAGAGTTACTAAATTTGTTTTTGTATAAATATTACCCCAATATCAGTTTTGTAACTAGTTTTATTTTTGCAACAGTAGTGGGATGTGATCGCCGTACATTGTTCGCTCCCACATACCAGATTACGGTAGTTGTAAAAGCTTCCATCATCTCATCTATGTTTGGATACAGCGAGGTGACAGCTTCGAGAGCGACGGAAACGCATCAGCTGGTACCAGACACGTAGCAGCTATCCGTGTGTCTGTCCGAGAATGTTCGGAACTTCCACCCTTGTACCAACTGTCAGTGAGATCGGGAAGCAAAGAAATATAACCTGTCAGGCCCACACTTCACAAGTAACGAAATAAATGGGGAGGAACGCAAAAATAAACCACATTCTCAGAACGATAGATCTGTCTCACTTTGACTGTTTTGGCGTACGAGAAGTGTCGAGAATAGACAGTGAATGCCCGCGAAGGTCATGGATAAAAATCTAAGAAGGGCAATAAAATAAACTGTTCGGTAAGGGGAAGGCAATGTTTCCAATGATGAACATGTCTGTTGGTGTAGATGGTTCTGTATGCTCCTTGGGGAACACGGAAGGGTCTGGGCGGTGATGATGTAACGAATTGTTGTTTTGTTGAAGGTTTCCGATCCGCGTGCCAGACACAGTATGGTTTCAATTTCAAACCGACTTTCAAATTTGTAAATAAACCCTTAACCATGATAGGTGTAAGAGAGCGGTAATTAGATGTAGGCTAACACATAAAAACGGAAATTGTTATTTTTTGGAGAATGGTAAACACTTGTCTGCAAGTTATATTTCCGTTTTGAACCCGTGTATAGTTTTCAAAACATGTGGGGTGATATCCCCGTGAGTCTTAGACCCGAAAAAGGAGTTGAGTGAATGTGACTTCCTGAAATGTATCTTCCTCCAAAGTAAATATTTTGTAAATTCTGACAGGACTTAAGATTGAATCACAGACTGTACAGAAAGGCGTCAACAAGCACCTACTACATAACCTGTTCTTGTTGTCATATGGTTTTGAGACTACAAGAGTTTCCGGATATGCCAAAACAACCCATTGTTTTATTATAGTTGGCAGTTGGTACTCCCGTGCAACTTGTAGCAGAACACAAAGAACCATCTGAAGAATTTTCAGCATGTCTTTTAATCTTTTAGTCATGTTGCTTCTGCCGTCAAACGCAGGTCTGTCATAAAGCTAGTTATTTAGACTGTAGGTACATGTGAGTTGTCACTGAACGGCTGAGCTATAGGACTAGTCGACTATGCTGCTTGACATGGCATGGCTGGTGGATCAGTTATTGTTCTACATGAAATTTGTCTGTTTTACATGGCGTGACTGCTTGAGTAGTGACTGTGCCATGCTGCTGTACTTGGCGGCAATGCGTAACCACTGATTCAGTCATTGTTTTATGCTGTTGTACCTGTTGACAAGGCGTGACTGTCTTTCAAGCCTCATCGTTTCAGTGGTTTGGCAATAACTCGTTTTCATTGTGGCGTCTTGTGATGTATGTGGGCCAATATGCTGAAGTTTCAGTTTCTCTGGGCGCTACGTGTGTACACTGCCAACTGGATATATGCATAGGAGTGATGCCAGAGGTGTACATCAACGTTCATGCTCGTTCTCTGTGTCAAAGAGACTTGTTCTGATGGAAGTGGTGTCTCCTCAGAATCTATGAGGAAGGTTTTGCCGTCTCCGGAATGCATTAAACAAAGGCTGCTGTCATCCCCGGTAGTCGTCAGTGTGTGTGTGTGTGTGTGTGTGTGTGCGTGTGCGTGCGTGTGTGGGTTTGTGCGGGTGCGGATGTGTGTGTGTTTGTGTGCGTGTGTGTGTTGTGTGTGTGTGCGTGTGTCTGTGTGTGTGCGCGTGTGCTGGTGTGTGCGGGTGCGGATGTGTGTGTGTGTTTGTGTGTGTGTGCGTGTGTGTGTTTGTGTGTGGGTGGGGGGGGGGGGGATGTAGGGGGATGGGTGTGTGCGGGGTGATGGGGGGTATTGTTTTGTCCGAAATAAATTGAGGAAGATATTTTCTATTCCAAAATAAAATGAGGAGAGTATTGTCTTCTTCCAAACGGAATAAGGGAGGTAGATTGTTGTCGTATCCGACATGCAATGGGGAAGAGTGCTGTTTTCTCTGAAATGGATTTAGGAATATTATTGTCGGCTCCGAAATGCATCGACGGGGGCGACAAAACTATCCTACGTACAACGACAATGCTATTGCCGTGACAAAAATGCAATGTCTTCTCCGAAATGCAATGAGGAAGAGTACTGCCATGCAATGGAGGAAGAGTATCGTTGCCTCCGAGAGGCAATGACAAAGGGCATTGTCTTCTCTGAAATGCAACAAGAAAGATTTTTTTGTGAAATAGCGCGAAGAAGATTACATTTTTGCAAAATACACTGTCCCAGCACAAACTACGACACTGCGCAGAAAGGAAATCGCTTATGGAAGTGAGCGAAAGAATGAGTGAGTATATGACTGAATGTTGGGTAGTGTAAGTGATGGGGTGGGTGGATGGGTGGGTGGGTGGTTGAGTGAGTGAATGAGGGGTTTCGTGAGAGTTTATGTTTGGTGATGAGAAAGTGCGTTCCTTGGTAGTAGAACGGGCGACGAATTGAGCGAGGGAATGAGTATGCGATCGGGCGTGTGCCTGAAAACTGGTTTAAGTTGCTTGCTCGTGAGTTGTATCACTCCACTAACAGATTACATTACCAGGAATGGGCATCACGAACATAACTCGACGTAATCAGGAAACAAACGATTTCAACCCAACCATATAAAAGCTGCCTTTCCCAACACCACCCGCATCAAGCAAAATGCCGGTGTTCTTACACATGTGTGAAAACCGATCTTCAAAGAAACATCACCATGTTGTTTGGTCAAAAACCCGTTTGAATTTAATCAGCTGCTTGTACACTTAATACCAGCAATAAATGTATGTTTCAATATTGACAGATGAAGAAATTATACATACACCTGTCTCTGAAGATCTTGCATATCACCCCTACAATCCCCACACAACCGTATTAAACCAACAACGCTATTTTATAAACTCCCAGCACCTACACGTTGCAGAAGAAGAACTGTTATCAATGCGCGAATAATCAGTATGTGGACTGTCTGCCTCTGCAACAGTTCTGTATTGAACATGCTGGAAAACGTTTGAATAAAAACGTATGTATTTTATGTCATCTAAAGATGAGGAGGAAACCACGGTTTTAACAGATTGCTTTACGCCGTGTTCAGGATTACGGACCGTGCTATACTAACATCTAGTCTCTGAAATGAATATATTTTACAGAAAAAACAGTTGTTAAACTATACTTATAACAGATAATAAAAAGGAGCCCAGAGACTTTCTTGGTACTGCAGTAATCTAGACTTGCCGCACATTATAGACTTGCATATGCTGTAGTGGATATATTTGTTTCTGGGTCGGTATGACACACTAGGAGCCTGCCTGCAGATTCAATTACACGAAATCACATTTCATTATTTTCTTTAGCATAATATCAGCAATTCTACGCTTTGATTATTTGTCCACCAGAGTGTTTGTTTATCTTGTGAAGTTTACATGTTGGAGGTTTGGAGATTAGAATAACTGTAAGCTATGCAAGCATATTACAGGACCAAAATGAAAACATACGTGCCTTGAATAATATCGTTAATGTTTAGAACACGGTAGAGTGAGTGAGGGGGGTCCACGACAATTATAGCAATATTCCAGCTACATGACGGCAGCCTGTAAATAATCGAATCAGAACCAGAAAATCCAGTGATTGATAGTATGCGCAACGATCCACGCTGAAGTCACCGAACATGACCATCGATCCATTATGTCGCCCAGGTAAGTGTAGGTTGCAGGGGATCATTTCTTACCCTGAATCCACACGTTTTGTTTTAAAACAATTGCTGATCAAGACTGGTCATCCTAGCGTCCTCAGCAATATTCCAGCTATATGACGGCGGTCTGTAAATAATCGAGTCTGGACCAGACTTTCCAGTGATTAACAACATGAGCATCGATCCATGCAAATGGGATACGATGACATGCATCAAACCAAGTCAGCGAGCCTGACCACCCGATCCTGTAAGTCGCCTCTTACGACAAGCATAGTCGCCTTGTACGGCAAGCATGGGTTGCTGAAGACCTATTCTACCCGGATCTTCACGGGTCCAACGAAGAAGTGAGGGAATGGATGGATGAATTGGAATTTCACTAGGATTTTTTTTATTTCGGACAAGGGAACATGTTGTCACATGACGTCTTGAAAATACGAGTTTAAATTATTTTGAATTGATAAATAATCTAATATTCGTTTGTTCTGGCTCTAATAAAACGCTAATTGGGACTCTATAATGTTCTTCTAAGGTGTATACATGAAATGTTTGACTCAATGATAATAATGATTATCATCATAGCAGTTCAGGAGAATATTAATTGTCCTTTGACGTTATCATCATCATCATTATAATAATTCAGGATAATATTAATTTCCATCGATATCATCATCATCATCATAATTCAGGAGAATATTAATTTCCATCGATATCATCATCATCATCATCATCATCATCATAACAATTCAGGAGAATATTAATTTCCATCGATATCATTATCATCATCATAATTCAGGAGAATATTAATTTCCATCGATATCATCATCATCATCATCATCTAACAATTCAGGAGAATATTAATTGTCCATCGATATCCACACACAAGAAGCGGACCAGGTGAAATTCATTTGTCTTTTACCTCCCTGACGAGGTAAAAAAAAATTAAAAATAACATGTCGGTCAACAGCGGCCGATGACTGAATAAACTGCTTTTACTATTTAACGCGCAGTCGCTTATACGCACGTTACAATTACACACGTATGTAAAGACAACATCCCAGTTTCACGCCCGTCGTGACCTTTACTGTGTTTACGCATGCGTCAACCTTTCTCTAAGCTAAATAAACTGAAGAAGGAAATGCAGTATAGAGGAGGCGATGATGACACCCCGTAGACATCTACACACACTCGCAAGGCATGATGGGAATACTATGGCCGAAGTAGGAGATGTACGCGAGGAGTAGATACTTACGGCGTCAGCGAGTGCTCGTTCAATGTGACGTTCTTTTTGATGTGTCAAGGATTTACGTGTGCCACGCCGACCGAGGTCGATACTTGAGTTTAAAAACAAATAGGAGTTCTCCGGGTTATGACAGCGTAAAGATACATTCTGCAGCACTTGCATGAGCTTCTCCTGTTTGAGGCATCCTGAAAACACTGTAAATCTGTCATGGCGGTAAATGCCTCAAGGAGGTCTCCTCTGATTTACGCTGGACGAAAAGAATATATGTCAGCTTGGAAAGTGCATGGAATGGTCATGCATCTCCGGCTTATGTTGGTTGGTTGGTTTGTTGTTTAACGCCGCACTCTGCAGTATTCCAGCTATATGACGGCGGTCTGTAAATAATCGAGTCTGTACCAGACAATCAAGTGATTGATATCATGCGCATCGATCCACGCAACTGGGACCGATGACATGTATCAACCAAGTCAGCGAGCCTGACCACCCGGTCCCGTTAGTCGCGCGCCTTTTACGACAAGCATAGTCGCCTTTTACGGCAAGCATGGGTTGCTGAAGACCTATTCTAACCCGGACTCCGGCTTATGTACCGCCTCCGTGGTGGAGTGCATAGAGCGTCTTCCCGGAGAGCGGACAGTCGGTGGTTCGATCCTCTGGACACGTCATACTAAAAGACGTGAAAAGATGGTACTTGTTGTTACCCTTTAAAGTAGCAGGGACTGACCGAATGTATCTGAATGGGATATCCACGTCAAACTTCGGCAAGGTAGCTCAGTGGACAAGCACCATAACACCGGCATAGATGCGGACTAGTACATGCAGCCACACACATATGCTGATGTAAGAGTATGTGTGTGTTTGCTCGTGTGTGTGCGTTCGTTCATTCGTAAGTGTGTGTGCGAGTTTTTGTGCATGCGTGTGCGTCCATGAGTGTGTGTAGAAAATACTGGAAAAAGTATATTTACTTGACACGCTAACGCTCACTCACCCGAATATTCAAACAGTCGATCTCTTACGCCGTGTGTCTCTAAAGCAATGCATCTTCAGAGGTATGGTGTGAATTTAGGGTGTGTAAGAAACAGATTAGTACACGAGTGTCTGTCAGATTCCATCTTACAAGGAAATCGTGTTGAACACTTTTTAGGTCATCGCCATGGATCACCCAATCAGGGAACTGGAATTCGATCTCACACATACGTTTGATACCAGCTTGGCGATTTATCGAAAAACAATTAAATATGTTTGATGAAAGATGCACTTGCGATGCTGTTGCTGATACGTGTATACCAACAATGAATATGTACATGTATCTTGGTCGAAATAAGAAAGGTACAACACAGAGATGCCTCGAATACTTTCAAGCGTACTTCACAATCCACCAGTAAGTAATCGTGGCGAACAGCTTCACTGCGTGTCCTATCTCTAAGTGTCTAATGAATATATACAGTTACACATCTGTCATATGTAAGCAAACACTCCTTGCTCCGCGTTCATGCTCACGCGCGTGAGAGAACCAGGGAATGAGGGAAAGTATGAATGTGATAGAGAGAGAAACCGAGAGACAGAAAGCAAGACCGAGAGTGACAGATCATGTGAGAGTAAGAAAGAGTGTATGAGAGTGAGAGAGGTAGAGCGTGTGAGTGAGAGATCGAGAGAGTGTACAAGAAACGTAACAGAAATTTCTCTGAAATTTGTTTTGGACCAACAATTTAAACACATCATTATTTAGAACATCCACCACGTTTAGTGAACGATTTATATATTTTGTATTTCTTTCCAACATTTTATTCGAATAGAGAACAGATTATTTTTCTCTCAAAAACAGATCCCAATCCTAACAACGTATGGTCTGTTCCATACCCAGAAGTAACAGCGAGGTGTAAGTACTCGTCGAAAGGCATTACCCCAGCCACACCAATAATTAAAACGTCAATGCCGTCGCAAACACGATGCTTGTAAGGGATCGGTCATTAGATCTTCTTTGGGCGTTGGGGCTGGGATATTATTGATAAAAAAATAATGTGCTGCAGTTTTTTTAAAATAAAATTGCCCGCCTCAAAAATTACATTACAGGCGGCACCCCCTTCCCCACCCCACCCCACCCCCACCCCCTCCCCACCCCCAGAATATCAAATGGTCGGTCCCTTAGCTATGTAATGTGCTCCTTATGGCTACGGTAAGCAGCGCGCTTCTTGTTGCCTTGGCATTTACCGGCAAGCACGTGCAGCCCTCTCAACTATCACACTGACGCTCGTTATCACACAGTCCTATATTTTTTCACTTGAATAAACATATTTAGTTGTGAGGCCGAAAAGGCTAAACGCACGGTATTTTTGAAATAATGCAATATACAATACTGCGGTGTGCTACTGAATCACTGTAAGTAGGTTGTTGAAAGAAAGTGGTAACTTCTTTGCTGCCAAAGATATATTGCATGGAGAAAGAATGCTGATGTTCTAAATCATTCCTGTCACCTATTTCTTATAACCAGTAACTACTGTTGACGTGTTTGTCGCGTGATAGGTGACCATGTGGGTTAAGCGCCATCGTGTCTCTTTACACCTTTCAACCAGAAATTACTTTTAACATCTGTGTCAGGTAATGGGCGACCTAGCGGAGTGCCATCATGGCGATGTTCAGATTCCTTCATCATGGCAGCCATGATCTGGTTTGAATAGTGATTGATGACTAAGGCATAAAACAACATTCATTCTCTTCACAGATCTGTTGCAGTGAATTTCGAAAAGTTGTAGCTGTGTTTGTAGAAAACTAGGTCACTGTTGAACAGCCGTTGTATCGTTGTTTCGTTGTATGCGTTAAGAATTAAAACTATTCAGCTAATGTGTGAGTCAAAAAAGTTTTCTTTGGGTAATATGTCCGTTATTTTATATACGTTTGTTATCCTTTCAGTATTTTGCATAAAATCCGTTTATGCAGTGAGTAAAGGATGGGATGTGTTGTGTTACGAAACGCTTACTTAACCGAGGACAAGAATTATCATAATTATTGCTAGAATAGGTCTTCAGAAACCCATACTTGCCGTAGAAGGCGACTATGCTTGTCGTAAAAGGCGACTAACGGGATCGGGTGGTCAGGCTCGCTGACTTGGTTGATACATGTCATCGATTCCAATGCCATAGATTGTTGCTCATGATATTAATCACTGGATCGTCTGGTCCAGACTTGATTATTTACAGACCGCCATCATATAGCTGGACTATTGCTGAGTGCGGCGTTAAACAACCAACCAACCAACCAACCAACGTCCTAAAATAGTATGCGGAAATCGCTAAGGCCGTACGTGTTAAAAAGTGGCTCCGATTTCAGAGAATAAATGGATGTACACTCATTATGTCATCAACTTCAGAAATAAAAGATTCACACTCAGTATTTCATCAACTTCAGAAAGACAAGACTTAAACAGTATTGTACCGACACCTTTCACTTCTGAGGTCGGTATTGGCCAGACCGACATACTGTTGAGGTCACAGGTGTGATATCTTGTCAGACAACAGATACCCGAGCTTCCAGATGTGTGCGTTCCATCAATTCATTACACCAGTCTTGACATCCCGTAGTTTTAAGAACCTTTGGCAATTCTGTTTGTTCAAATGTTTTGGTGTCAGATATCACGCGGAACAACAGCATATGGACCACTGACTCTGGAGGAGAACACCCACACGTTTCTCTCCTCACAGAGATTTGCGGTAGTTATTGTGTATTTGATGCTTGGAAAATTCAAATGCTAAAATTTCCTTGCGTAAAATACTCAGTAACACATCAAAGTCGTGTGTTTCAGATTATTGGGATTTATAGCTGGGTTGTTCATTACAGAACTGGCAAAATAATATCTTTGGTTCGTTATCACAGCACATTTTTTGCGAAGCTAGTCCGAATTGGAGTGAGTGAGTGAGTCGGATTTAACGCCGCTTTGTCGTATTCCCGTTATGTCAGCTTAATGTGGGATGAAAACCTGGAGGTATGCCGACGGCAAACACAGAAACATAATCCGGCCGAACAGTGTGAATTGGAAGGGAACGCGCAGGTCTTTAGGCCCTCAGACATAAAGGATTAGGAAAAATTAAGAATTACAAAAATATTTGCCACAATGAAAATACCGTCCGGGGATATATATTGTTATTTGGCTGTCGACTGAAATTTCTCCTCACCAGATTGTAAAGCATTGGATCAAAGACGTAAAAGTGTAACCATTTGACATTTGGAAGTTTGGTCTCTTCAAAATGTCAATGTTAAAAAGCTTCGTAAAGGCAGAAGCGGTGGACAAATAGAGTATGCATGTGTTAACTATGTATGTGTCATTAGTTGCTTGTAATAGATCAATAAATGCGTGTCCAGTATGCTGTAAGTTACGTCCCTTTGGCAAGCCCAGAAACCTGTTCAAAGCGGCGTTAAACCCATCTCATTGACCCATATATATTCTCATCGCTCCCGCTCTTCCCCCCGTAGGGTGGTCGGCTAGCCTAGTGGTTAAAGTGTTCGCTCGTCACGCCGAAGACCCGGGTTCGATTCCCGATATGACTACAATGTGACAAGTCATTTCTGGTCACCTCGGCGTGATATTGCTGGAATATTGCTAAAAGCGGCGTAAAACCATACTCACTCATTCTTCCTCCCTTAATGTTCTACAAATCCCCCTTCTCTTCGTTTTCATCCTCTCTACCCCCTCCCCCACCCATCCACCCCACCCACCTTGCACTATCTATGTTCCCGATTGTCATTCCGACTTTAGGTAATAAGCCGCTCCACTGAATGTGAATGTGTTTGCCAATACATGCCTTCCCGTCTATAGTGTCAACAAAGAAGGTAACTGTGCATGAGACTATTCCCGATGGGGGCCAGACTTCACAAGCCCCAAGGTAGCTCGCATTCAGCAATAGTAAGGTTACCGTCTATTTTCAGAACGTTTATTTCGTCAAACGGAGAGTTAATGCCAAATGGAAGCACCTGTTTGAGATGCAGTTATACAGTCCATCAGATGATGAGAAAACAAACCATTGGTTTTCTCGCACATGTTTCATCATTGACAGCACGGTTATCGCTAACACCCGGTGTTTCAAGTTGTTGTTGGTTGTTGGTTTGTTGTTTAACGCCGCACTCAGCAATATTCCAGCTATATGACAGCGGTCTGCAAATAATCGAGACTGGACCAGACAATCCAGTGATTGATATCATGAGCATCGATCCACGCAATTGCGATCGATGACATGCATCAACCAAGTCAGCGAGCCTGACCACCTGATCCCGTTAGTCGCCTTTTACGGCAAGCATGGGTTGCTGAAGACCTATTCTACCCCGGATCTTCACGGGTCTTTACATGTTTTGAGTGGTATTGTTTACGAAAAAAATAAAATAAAGGTGAGATAATATAAAAGCAATACTCCACACCACGGAGTTTATGTTATATTATTATTAATAATAATAATAAGAAGAATGCAATGGCCCTGAGCTGATGAGCCTAACCAGCCTGACTGTATTAGGATCACCAAAACCCTCTTTGCTGCATTTATATTAATCTGTATAGTAATATTAACAATGATAATGATAATAATGCCTGCATGTGATGCTCAATCCGCGTAGCAAAAAGGTGTGAATCAAACTTGCGGAGTAACCTATCTAATTCAGAACGCACACAACAGAGTTTTAAATCATGCGAACACTCACCTTATTCAACAATCGGTTAAGACAAGGAAGCGCGGTTGCGGACAAGTGTGTCAGACAAACGTTCTTAGAGATAAAGTACTCCGGCAGGTTTTAGCTTTACCCTGGGCTCCGGCGATCTCAGAGAATAATACCTAATCTTCACCGAGGATAAGTGACTAGATAGCAGGCAAAGTGGGCGGGGGATGAGAAGTTCGCACGTGCTACAAATCTGTTAAAAGCCAAGCAGAATGCTGCCAGTTTTGGCCAACGAGATCGCGCAACGTCACAAAAGTCTTAGAGCAGTAGCCTGGAATGTTTTTGTGTCGGTACAGAATCCAGCTTAACTGAGAGATTAGGAATGGTGGGAGATCCCCGCTTGTCGTTCTCGCGCCGGAGATAACAAAGCGGGAAGGAGGGTATGCTGGGAAGATCAGATATATGAAATTAGCGGGATGGCTGGATGTGTTTGATGTGGTGTGCTCCAAGTGAGGGTAGGTCAGTTTTGGGGTTAGGCATGTGGTGGGGGAACGCGGGGAAACGTCTGTGTCAGCTAGCGGTGTTAGTGGCATGATCAGTTGAAGTTTCGAAATGATATGATATTTTGGAAGTGAGTGAGTGAGTGTTCACGCCGCTTTTGTGAGTGAGTGAGTGAGTGAGTGTTCACGCCGCTTTTGTGAGTGAGTGAGTGTTTTCACGCCGCTTTCAACAATATTCACGCAGGAGGGCTCAGTGGACTCAAACATGGTCCTTTGGTGTGCGAGTCATCACCCAAAATCCACATGCTAACCCCACACAGTAACATGTATAAATACATCTAATTAAAATTCCACTACTACAATGGTAGAAGATGTTTTTTAAATCTTAAGCAAAAATGGGAGGGGGAGGGTATGGGGGTACACACACTCCACTTCCGTTATGGGCCTCTTTAAATAACATAAAAAAGCGTATAAATAACCGGAAGATGCGGAAAACATTCTTGTATCGCCTGTCACTTTATGTTAGGGTGAGGTGAGGTGACATGGTGAGGTGAGGTGAGGTGAGGTGAAATTGGGTTTAACGTCGCGACCAAGATTGTTGCCCTTACATAGCGACGTGCATGCACCTGTGTGTGGCTGCTTGTACTAGTCCGGACGGATGCCGATTTATAGTGCTAGCTCACTGAGATACCATGCCGCAGTTTAAAATGAATACCCCTCTCATAGTATACTGACTCCGAGCCGACCAGTCCTTGTTTTAGTCCCTTACTGCCGAGCGCCAGACAGGGTAACAACAAGTACCATGTTTTAACGTCTTTTGGTATGACGCGGCCGGGGATCGAACCCCAGGCCTTCCGCTCTCCGGGCGGACGCTCTACCACTAGACCGCGGAGGCGGTCTGAGGTGACATGGGGTTTAACGTCGCTTGCAAGAGTATTGCACTTATATAGCCGCGTGTATGCATTTGTATGAATATGTATGTGGCTGCTTTGCCGATAGTGATAGCCCACTTATATACCATGCCGCAGTTTAACATGAATAACCCACTCAGACACCGTATACTGACTCCGAGCCGATCAGTATTTGTTTAGCCCCTTAATGCCGAGCGCCAGGCAGGGGAACAACAAGTACCATCTGTTAACGTAATTCGATTTGACGCGGCCGGGGATCGAACTCCCAACCTTCCCCTCTCGGGGCAGACGCTCTACCACTACACCACGGAGGCGGGCCAAGTCATGTGGTACAAGAATGGTATATGATGACTGATTGTAACACGGAGTCTGTCCCATTGGGTACAACCATGCATATCGTTGCAGGAGGGAACAATATTAAGGCCAGAGTGTTTCGTTAACATACCTCGCGTAGTCACAAAGCAATCCTAGAGCTGATACGATCATACTCCTATAATTTGATTTGGTTCAAATGATGAGTGAGAGTCATGGAGAGGGAGAATAAAAGAGAGTCAGGAATGTGGACACGGTGAGTGACGGAACATGAGAGTTTCGGAAATAGTGGAGTTGTGCGTTCTTCACCTCATCCCTACAGAGGCAAAAACATTTGTTTTGAACCGCTGGCTGAAAAACATATTCTGTAATGTCTGTCTGAAGCAGGAACTCCATCCTTGACCTCACAGATGTCAGCGCCAGGAGAGATTGCGTATCATCCAAAAAAGAGAACCAAAAAACATTCACCATTGTCTTGCCAGTGGCATGGAAACGTTACTGATCCATTGACTGCTTCTTTGTTTACGAAATAAACCACTAATTCTTTTGTCGTCATAATCAGTTCATGTTTATTTTTCATATATTTTGTCTCCTTGTTGTTTAACTACGCTCCCAACAATTTTCCAGCTATGTGTCGACGGCCTGTATTCCAACCCTCATAATGACATTCAATGTATTTCCTACAGCCACAGATGTCGTCCAACACAGGAACATAAGCAGCCTTTAGTCGTATATTGTGTAAAGACATATAAATCAGTGAACAACACAATTAATTAAGGTTATTGTAAAAGATAAATTCCTATGTGAAAGATATAATGTAATTTAATTTTCTGTATGGACGAAGTACTCGACCATGTTAATTTGACAAGTCTTAAAAAGAACTTTCAGGCCAGTTCAGGATAGTTTGTTTGCTTTTACGTTATCCGTACGTCTATGATCTGTGGTTTGTCGTACCGAAACCGTGCTTTATTCCAGGTTAGTACTACAGACTTTCTCTCGTTAACAGAGGGGGAATTTAGAAGTCTTGGAGTTGAGACTATTGGTGAAAGGGCACTCATGAGACAGAGGTCTTAAGACATACGGGTCTAGCTTGTGCTGAGAACATCAGACCAATCTAGTCGTTGTGTTTGCTAATATATGTCACTTTAATCTCAAATAATGATATATAAAGATTTGACGATGTATCACCATTTACAGAGTCGATGGCAGATAATGTCGACGTCCGGCGTTGGGTATTAATCCAATTTCTTTGTTTTGTTCATTCATCATATAAACACAGCTACGCGCTCTATTAGTGTGTTGGTGTTAACAAAACGAGTACACATAACTCAAGGACCTGGGTTTAGTATTGTGCTCCTTTCTTGAAACAATGTATGAAGAAGTTAAAGTTTGTTAAATCTTTGTAGCACATTTTGGAATAAGGTTATGTTTCATAACTATAATTTCGCTTCTGTGTTAAGGTGGATTGGAGAGGCCAAAACTCCATCGCAACGACCTCCAGATCGACCACAAGGCGATTGCATATCGGATGGAAACATGTTTCATGGCACACATACCCTTCTCGTTGCAAGCAAGGGAGAGGGATCCCAGACATTTGGCGCAGAATTTTTTTTGACATTACCAGAACTTGAAAATAAATTCATCAATGTTTACTTCCCCAATGGAAACTCAAAACCTTCACATTATCATTCTAACATATCTCCTGGCCCATGTCAACGATAACAAGCTTCCGCGTAAGATCAACAGTGAAGACTTTAGTTTAGATTTGTTGTATACAACACGAAAGACCTGTCCAATACGGTACGGTTATACTTAAACACTTCAGCGGGGCACGGATGGCCCAGTCGTCTAAGGCGCCGCGATTCGCTGTCCAGAGTTGCGTCCCTTGGGCACGCCAGAAACCTATGATTGTGGTTTCGAATCCCGGTTCACCCCAATTATGTTTCGAGGTTTGTCAGCACCGTACCCGTGCTCATGGGTTTCACCGAAATGGTAAACGTCTGAGACCTGCATCACTTCTGGCTTTCCTCCAACATTAAGCTGACACGCCGTGATATGACTGGAACACTGTTAAAAGCGGCGTTAATCCCAACTCACTCACTAAACACTTCAGCAAAAAGCAGGACTGGTGGGTGTAACTCCAACAAATGTGATGATAGGGCATGTGAATCACAACATTGTGTGTTTTACTTTCTATATCCTATATGCGTACTAAAGTGTGTTCGTCGTTTATAATGCATTGCTTAATGCATTAAACACTAAATACTAGTGTCATCTACCTGTTGTATGGATTCGACAGTTGCCCTCATTGTGAGCGATTGTAAGGTATATGTTTATATAAATTCTGACAAGGGTGGTTCTGTTCATCTTGGTACTGAGCAGGTAGCTGACACCTTGATGGTAAATATCTGAACCGCCATTAATTTGAAATTCCCTCATATATATATAGGATACTAAACGAGCTCCCGTGAATACCAGTTTTATGACACAAGTGAATAGTTCTGGTATCTGACGAGCGAGAGCGAGTAAAATACCACAACTATTCACGAGTTTCATCAAATTGGTTTTACACGGGAGCGAGTTTAGTATTTTATTTATTACTTGAAATTTATAACGTTTTTAGAATTATACTGTTGAGTATGAATAGGCTGACACCTACACGATCCACGGCATAATCCAATTGAGTTTAACAGAATAATATTTCCAACATGTCAAAAGTTGAAACGTATAAATTTAATACCATACAACTATCCACCTTTAGAATTCAGGCGTCCACACCACAACGTTATCGCAGGGCTTAGGTTATCGCAACTCACTTACGACTGTCGTTGCACTACAATACGATCGCCTTGTGGAACGGGTCCCTGCACCACAAAGTTTACAACACATCACAATACCCGATTACGTAATTTGTGGAATTTTGTTGCAAGATCCATCCTCGAAACAATGCCATGTGACGTCAGCCTAGCAACGGGGTTGCTGGGGTCATTGAGTGTGCATAAGTTCCTCTCAGTGATCTATCATCTCTAACGCAATGTCGTTGAATAAGCCAAGGGATGTTGAGAGCTTTCAATATTTGTTCGTGAAACTTGTTCCGACAGTACATAAGCACGCGTTTGGGTATTACATAATGTGTCATGCAGCTGTATGTTTATTAAACGGGTGATCTCCCCACTAGCAAGTTATACATAATATTTACGATATAGCCATCTGTAATCCGACACTTAAAATGAGTGGGTGTTTAATGTCCATGTGAACAGTTCTATGACGGCGTGTCAGTCATCCTCCCGAGGCAAGTGAGTTAACTGACTATAAAAGTCCAGTTTCCACCTTTGCCGAACTAGGCTGGTATTATGGAGTTACAATTTGGCTGGACTAACTAGTCTATGCATAGTCCAATCAAAATCGCGCACCGAAATCGAAATCCAGTTCGTAAAGTGTCATGCAGATTTCGGTCGACTGCAGCATTTGCAAAGCATGTGCACCGCTTTTCATGTTTTTAATCAAGGTGCTAAACGTGATTTGATGCACTTCGCGATGTAAGACTCGTTTTATCACAATATAGATCTTGATTATCAATCAGATCGTCTTGACTGGGCTCCACCGATTTGTTTAAAGCAAATGCAAGTGATACGAGAGGTTGAATCTAATTGGTCAATAGGAGAGGCATAGAAAGGACGTAACTGGTAATAGCCACTGATGGCGCTACGATCGAGCCCAGTAATTCCAGCCTAGTTCGTCAAGGGTGGAAACTGGACTTTTAAAGTCAGTTAACTCTCTTGCCTCGGGGAGATGCGTGTCAGTTTATTGTGGGAGGGAATCCTGAGATGGTGATGGGCACCAATGTTACCAGGTCAGTGATTCCCACTGGTACGGGTATGGCACTGATAGACCAAGGCCGTTCAGGGAGAATTCAGGATTCGAATCCACGATCATCAGGCTCTAGCATGCCAAAAGGACGCAACTCTGTGCGGCAAGCTGTGGCACCTTAGATGACTGTGTCAGCCGCTCCATACTGCAAGTAACGAATGACTTATTTTGCAAAAATGGATTCAAAGGGTGGAATTGTGAAATACATTTAAGCTCTTCAAGCATAAGAGATAATTTATATGTTCTGCAAGTGAAAATATAGAATAACGTATTTAATTACGCGTACAGTTGCGATCTACTCACTAGAACCATATTTTTCTGGCGAATAATGTAAGTGACTGCACAGCTTGTCTTATAGATTTCGGACCATGGATAGTGATGTGTGTAAGTCAGATGAGTTACCTTCGCTGGACAGTGGGTCACCAGCCATTGTATTCAATGAAAGACGACATGGAACCGTAAAGGTATAGTAGTGTACATCACTGTAGAAGTGTATCTTTTCCTGATACCTTTACTGTGAAATGAACTCATTTATAAAGCAAACCAATTGATTTGTAATATTAAATGTCCCCTTTGTTTGTTTAACACCCCTCTCTAATAACATAGTATACTGAGCATGAAAATGAATAAGATTAACACTACCTTGCAGTTTTATGGGTGTATATAGTGCAATCACATAAATCGTTATGTACATTTTAAATCACGTGTCAGTGTGCATATTGTAGAATACACAAACAGTTGTACAAAGCAGGACCGGACCAACATGGTTAACGTCACAAGGGATGTCCTCCCAGGGGCCTTGCCAGCGTTCCAAGGGACAACATTTAATGCCACCAATCACCTTTCCGTTAAAATCGCTGGAGAATTAGGCATTGATTAAGGAGGACCAAACAGGGAGTTTCTGCGCCTTCTCCTTCCGGAACTGTCCTCAATGTCCATATTCACTGGCCATCGTGACTGCAATCTTCTTGATCTGAACTACCCAGGTAATACACATATCAAATACACATGTCATAATATATTCAAGACGTCATAATATATTCAACTTTCAAATATATCAAACATATATTTCTGATTATTAGCAGGCTTGTGAGGTGAGGTGAAATTGGGTTTAACGTCGCGTCCAAGATTATTGCACTTATATAGCGACGTGCATGTACGTGTGTGTGTTTTTGTGGCTGCTTGTACTAGTCCGGAATGATGCCGATTTATAGTGCTAGCTCACTGATATACCATGCCACAGTTTAACATGAATACCCCACTCATACACAGTATACTGACTCCAAGCCGACCAGTCCTTGTTTTATCCCCTTAATGCCGAGCAAGTACCATCTTTTAACGTCTTTTGGTATGACGCGGTCGGGGATCGAACCCCGAACCTTCCGCTCTCCGGCCGGACGCTCTACCACTAGACCACGGAGGCGGTCAGCAGGCTTGTAATCATATAACAGTATCTAAGGGTTTCATCCATCTTCATAGTAACATCTACACGGCGCAATTCCTTACACTATGACACGTGGTAACTGAAATGCCATTTTCTTAAAAAATAACGTATTCTGTTTATTGAATCACACATGTGCTTATTTGATCTAGACGTGAATTCCTTTTTTTTCTACTTGTATAATGTTCATGTACTTAACAAACAAGAGGAGGTTCAGTTCTTGAACATTTTTAACTTTTCTTTGCAGTTATCTTTTGAGATGGAGCATCAGTTGTCAGTGCTTGGTTGATATTCTTGCTCACTGTAAACATATACGTTATGGTGAAGGAATACACACGTATGCACTTAACATTTCTAACACTACCCTGCTTAGTTATATGTTTAATCTTATCCTTCGAATACCCTACCTCTATTATATCATAGCCATAATTTCCGTTTTGCCTGAACTGACACCATAAAAATGTTTATATTTTGTAACAGACGTCCTAAACATTGTCAGTTAAATTAGTGATCCATAAGTTAGGCATCATCTTGCGAGAACTTTCGGAGGATAACAGGAAGCTTGGTGTTCTACTACACCGAGATCGTCCCATTCAGAAAGTCCGAGGACTAAATCCAATAATACCACGAAGGATAGATTCATGAATACAGGGAAGTTAGGGTATATTTGTTACATTACAATGTAATATTTTAGTATCTATGCTCTAGGGCTGCAACGATACAGGAAGGTCACGCGTGATACGATACGCATCTCGATATTCTGGTCACGATACGATACGTATCTCGGTACGCAATGATAAAAAAAACCAAGACTTACATCATGTCAAGATTGCACCTTTCATGATTTTGGAATAGTCAAAATTGTTTTATAATAACAAGACTACTGAAGTTGTTCAGCTTCAAAGTGGAACTTTCTCTAACTTTCCTTAAAAACAATTCAAAGTTCAAACACCAGAAAATAATTAATGTGCTCCACCAGTGATACAACGTCAAAGAATTTTGAAGCAATGGTCGAAGAAATTGTATCTGAAATTATCGTTTTATCAAGAATAATATATTCCAATAGCGTGTTACCTTAGTTGCAGCTTTTATTATATATATATTTAAAATTTTAAGAACCACAAGTGTAGCATTTTGGAACTGGTGATTGCTGTTGCAGGATATGTTTACGTATGGAACAATTTTGACCAGTCCCCCTAGGGACTTCCCGTGCTACATGTATTTCGATTGCGATATATATATTAACCAAATTGCCACAAATACGGCTTTTAACGAGTCAAAGTATGACATTTTTAATATATGTATCCATTCAATAGCAACTGAAGTTCGTTTCAATGCGTCAAAAGCGGTAATCTCACTGTGGTTTGTATCTCTTCACACACGATTTCATATAACTTAATGAAAACAATACTAAATGAAATTTTGAAAAAAAACTATTAAAATATATTACAAACACAAGTCCAGATATACAATGAACACGTTTTAATAACAAGATAGTATGATAATGGTATGGAATTGCGTGCTTCAGTTCGGATTTGCTGACAGATATTTCCATTGTTACGTGCTTGCGGGGATCAGCTGATAATGTTTTTTGACATGGGGAAAAACATCTGTCGGTGTAAAACCTGAGCTTATTAAAAATGTAAGTACGTTTTTTGGAGCCATGCGTTACCGCGCTATAACCAAGTTAACGGTTTAGTGAAAGGCACAATAGCGAGAAAACGCTGTTCTTGAGATTTGCGTTCCGTATCGTGGCGTATCGATAAATAGGCTTACGTTTATCGTATATCGTATCGTGGGTCAAGTATCGCGATGCATCGGAATATCGGTGTATCGTTGCACCCTTACTATGCTCACAGTATTTGAATATCAATGCTGGCAGCATCTTGTGTATAGTGTAAGTTTTCACTGACTACATAGCCAGGTGAGCTGCTGTGCTGTGACGTCATCTTGTGTATAGTGAAAGTTTTCACTGACTACATAGCCAGGTGAGCTGCTGTGCTGTGACGTCAACTTGTGTATAGTGTAAGTTTTCACTGACTACATAGTCAGGTGAGCTGCTGTGCTGTGACGTCATCTTGTGTATAGTGTAAGTTTTCACAGACTACATAGTCAGGTGAGCTGCTGTGCTGTGACGTCATCTTGTGTATAGTGTAAGTTTTCACTGACTACATAGTCAGGTGAGCTGCTGTGCTTTGACGCTATTTATTTGTAGTTGTCATAATTAGTGGTAGCTGTATGCATGTGAGGGCAATATACTGTTTCTTTTGAACTCTGTAAATAGACTATGCTAGCAAAGGTATGAAAGTGGCAAAGTTATCCGATAATACACATGCACCATATTCTTTATAAAATTTACAACCAAATTGTGTTACGAATATTAATATTCATGATTTAAATGTTTGTCGGTTTTGCTGAGACATTTGCCTGAAATATTTTACTTTTCGATGGTAACAATAGGACACCATCAATACCAAGGGCTCCCAAGTTAAAACTTGTCACATCACATAAGTAACTCTCTACAATTCACAACTCTACATGCTGATGTATTTATCAAGGCTCGCGAAAGAGTTGGGTGTGGAAAAACTACTCTTCAATAAATTCCCAACCTCATTAAAATCAGATCTTAGTACCTGCTGCTACTACACAAAAATCTGAAGTCATCCCATTACAGGTCACGTCATTGCATAAATGCAATAACCATAAGAAGATCCACAATAGACCTGAAACTGTCTAGTAACATCATATATGTGTAAAACTATTGAGTGTGTATAAATTGATAGTTACTATTTCAGAGAAACCTTTATTCAAACGGTCAAGACCTACTGTCACAAGGTGATTTCCAAATCATATCCTGAGTTTCACGGATTAGGTTAAGGTATAAAAAAAAGAAAAAACGGTCACAATATGCATGAATGATGTTGGTAACAAAGTAACAAATTACGACCCAAACATGTATCTGTCCCTTGTACTGATTGACACAAATGTTATCATGTATTTTTGTTTTATTAATGCCTATAGTTATTAGAGTGATGAACGGGGTGTTTTATTTATATATAACAAACTATTTTGACCAATTTTCACTGGTGAATTCATGATCATTGATCTCATTTGTAAAATATGTTGAATTATATATATTGTTCATCAAAGAGAAGGAATAAATTAGATGGCCGTTGTCAGTAGACCGTTTTAATTAGAAAAGAGAAAATATTACTCAGTATTTATAAATGTTGAATTTGAATCATAACATCTACTCGAAAAAGAGTAACATATTATACATAACTTAGAAGAGATCTATGCAGTATTAAAGAATGGGTTATAGAAAACGGTACACGTATAAATACGAAATATGGAATGTATGCCTCAAATTTTAAATACATGTGAATATATGTGAATATGCAGTGATGCCACAAAAGGGTTTGAAATGATAAGCATAAATGGAAAAAACACTTAAAGTGGGGCTGTACATGTACGACAGTTCAAGGTTATACACAGACACCTTTAATCAAGTCTAGTGACAACATGTTACTCGATAACAAAGGTGTGCACTGCACATGTACAGAATATATCCACTTCAATCACCTTTGATAGGCAGATTGGTGACACGTGGCGAGCTCAGCTCAGGGATTAACAGTTCGTTATACACTTAAACAGTATCGTTGACAGAGTACACACGGGGCCACAAGGTGAGTTTGCTATATCCGTTATTTCCTTATGAGCGTGTTCGTGATGTCCATCCACTTTAGACCGCCTCCGTGGTCTAGTGGTAGAGCGTCCGCCCGGAGAGCGAAAGGTCCCGGATTCGAATCCCGGCCGCGTCATACCAAAAGATGTTAAAAGATGGTATTTGTTGTTACTATGTCTGGCGCTTCGCATTTAAGGGCTAAAACAAGGACTGGTCGGCTCAGAGTCAGTATACTGCGTCTGAGTGGGGTGTTCATGTTAAACTGCAGCATGGTATCTCAGTGGCCTAGCACTAAAAATCGGCATCATTCCGGACTCGTACAAGCAGCCACACACACACGCGTGCATGCACGTCGCTATATAAGTGCAATAATCTTGGACGCGACGTTAAACCGAATTTCACCTCACCTCACCATCAACTTTATATGATAAAATAGATGGCAAATGGCCGGGACCAAAAGAACAATTCGATGTATCCGTCAGTACGTGTCCGCATGTAAAACTACTGAGTAATTATAAGTAATCTAAACGCCGCTTTGGGCTACATGCAAAGCCTGTGCCAAAAGGTTTGATTTTAGAGGTTTACAGGAACAGTATTTCTACAATATATATTCTGTACTATGTCCCTTATTCAGTCTTGCTTGACAACGGTCTATACCGAAAGGTCGCTTTTTACAGTATTAAAGAAGTTGTTATCCATAAAATTGTGTCTACCTTGTACCCAGTGTTTGTCATTAGTGAGTTGTCGTTAAACACATGCTTGAATTGTGAGTATGTAGACACTCTAGTTTATATCAAGTTAATGTTATGTATCTAGACACTTCTAAGGATGCACATTTCTTTTTAATTGTATTTTTAGCAACTTTAAAAGTGCTGGTAGTGCTTTAACGGTTATTAATTCCTTTGACATTCGCAAGCATCCACTTCCAGAATAAAAAAAATAATGTTGGTTTAACATGAATGAGCAAATGTTAATTTAGGGAGGCCCAACACGTTGATTAATTAAAGAAACGTCATCAAAACACGGTCACTTCCTGCCCAGGACATCACACCTCATATGCTAAGGTCAGTGAGAAACCTTCTCTCAAAGAAATCACATAGAATCAAGACACTGGCTCTTCTTGGTACTCTCGGTATGTAGTCATAGTTACCACTTATAGTTACTTATTATAACCCTATTCCTTGAGCAAAACAATACATTCGCAGACACGTGAGATATATTTGCCCAGATATGCACGTTTCGTTTTAATTTTCTACAATCCATTTTTAGTATTACCCGTTGGCACGACCAGGCCCGACTTTAAGGCAATCCCAGCCTCTCCGCCAATCAGGGGCCTTGGTGACAAAAGACCCTTTTTGTGTTATGACAAGTAACACGTGCTCACACAAATTACTGATTCACAGAGAGTGCAGGGGTTGTCTGTAATGATTTCATTACAAACTGGCCCGTATTGAATAAAAACAGACTTGTAGCGTTTCCTTTTAATTTTAAAGACTTAAATGTCTCATATGTCAAACTGATCGGGCATTTGGGAAGAAGCGTAATGGGTGTACACGGTTACCTGACACATAACATTACTTGCGTGAGAAACTCACTCACTCGTCATGTTGTAGTTCATTATTTGTCAGCATGTTTTCGTGTGTACGTAATTCGTATTCATCTTCACATCCTGAAGGGCGGGTTATGGTACACACTGACTGAATAGCGTGGATGTCTCGTGCGTCAACCTCATTCTTGTAATCAACAGTGCCTGAAACATGTAACTTGGGCTTCACGCAATGTCACAGCCGGAAACACCGGAAATGAGCGACATACATTTTGCCCTTCTTGCATTTTGCCATTTTGCCCGTGAACCCGGGTCACGGCGTAACGCGCCGATGCTTTAACCACAAGGCTCCCCCATCTCATAATAGATATTATGAAAACAATTGTTTGCCGAATTTTGCATACTTATATTATAACATTTTTCAACTGTATGACCTGCAATATGATCTCAATGCAATACCTCGCACACCATTGACAAAAGTGTTTATGACGTCACAACCCTACCGTATTCGTCAGGTTAAAAATAGAGAAGATTTGGCTTTCCGTTGACATCAGCCCCCCGTTCGCCTAACCCTGAGCTGGTTCCATTCATTGGCGAGTTGGTTCAGTCTGTATCCGCTGAGTGAAACAGAACCTCAAACACTCCCTGTTCTGAAAAGAAGTTGCAGTTTTGACAGTCATTGTTCGCTTACGAACTTGCGCATTAGGGTATAAACGTGAACACCTGTGTCTACACGTAAATCGATTAAAAAGGTGAGCACACCGGTGTTAACTTTCATACCTCCATAAACGCTAAACATCTGTTGAAGTCACTTCTTATGATAACAATAATAACTTCACATCTGTTTTTTTAATCATTAACACAAAAATGGTAGACAGCAATACGAAATCAGTGACATCGTTCAGCGCAATAATGTAACACAAGCCCCGCCCACTCCATTATCCACCAATCAGGAAACAGTATACGTAGCGTGCTAGTGGGCGTGGCCTACCGTTTGTAAGGTTTATGGAAACATTAACGCCAATTACGTGGACCGTACGAATTTGTTTCTTCTAAAATGATGATCAAAGGTGAAAGCAGAAACATATGACATATATAGTGGAAAATCTCTGCTGCTTACATATGAAGCTTGTTGTCAGTGGATATAATGCAATGAGATTCCATGTCCTTTAAGAAGGTGATCCAGTAATCCGCACCACTTTGTCTCAGAGACAGCCACCATCTTTCTATTCTCTATAGGGAACAATGGCGCTTTTAAATTTAGAGTGAGTGAGTTTGATTTTACGCCGCTTTTAACAATATTCCAGCAATATCACGACGGGGGACAGCAGAAATGGGCTTCGCACATTATACCAATGTCGGGAATCGAACCCGGGTCTTCGGCGTGGCGAGCGAACGCTTTAACCACTAGGCTACCTGACCGCCCCTGTTCGTAACAAGGAGGATAAAAAAAACCAAACAAATGCGTTTATCAGGAACATTCTCAGATACGAGTAAAAAGAAAGTATACACTTGAAAAAATGGATTTGACAAGCGTCATCAACACGTTACCGGCTGAAAACAGTCGCCGAAACACTGCAAAGTTAAGTTCCAACACACAACAATGATACCCTATAAAATACGCCACCACCCATTGGCCATTTCTTGTTTGTTTCATTTTAGCCACATGCTAAATATTTACTTTTTCCCGACAGTTTATGTCAAAGCAGAATAAAACCATGGCATAAATCTGCATGTATATAATGTCATCCATCTGTTGTCTGACTACAAACGTATGCAAACAAATGATGATTTTTTATGGCCTTGGCAAGATGACATAACAATGGTTTCTATCCCTTGCCAACTGTACGTTTGCTGATTCTATGATTCTGGATTTTGGACAAAAAGGTACTAATGGCATTACGGGAATTCAAATGCATGTCAATTGTATTGCAGTTTGTTCAAGAAACAGATGCAGCAACTGGAAGCACAATTGTTGACACTGCAGAACGCAGTGCTGACTCGCATACCTTGCGTTGTATGACAGCACCATCATTACCCGCAGATGTTTTTGGAGTAGCGTGGAATTCTACACAGAGAGTGTTAGATGGGGATAATGCGCCGCCCAATCACGTCTGGGTCATGTCATCCCAACAATGTGCCTGCCTGCGAATTGTCAACTTCATTATATTTATTATCATTTGAGTAATAACGGGTGACTCTAAATATATACAGAAATTGACTTAATTTCTTACTGCATACTTGATACAGGGTCCTGCATGAACATGGGTCATTGTCCTCTAAAAAACAGTACTCCATTTTGTGGCAATGTATTGTTGTTTTGTTTGTACATTGTTTAAGACCGCACTCCAGTTACTGACATCATGAGCATTGATCCACGCCATTTGGATACGAGTTCATGCATTAACCAAATCAGCGAGCCTGACTACACGATCCCGTTGGTCGCCTTTTACGACAAGCATGGGTTGCTGAGGACCTATTCTACCCCGGATTTTCACGGGTCAGTGTGTTGTGTAATATGAACATCGACACTGCGTGTTTTAGGCTGTCCCTTGATCTGACGATGATGCTCGTGGCAGCACCGCGTGTACCGGCCTAGGGTAGTCCAAGCACCCCATTGTGGTGCGAGAAAACTTATTTGGTCCGTGTGGTCGGGTTTGGTGACTGCTTGTTTGTCATCCAAAATGTTCTTTAGGAGGAAGAAAATAGTGAGTGAGTATGGGTTAACGCCGCTTTTAGCAATATTCCAGCAATATCACGACGGGGGTCAACAGAAAATGGGCTTCACACATTGTACCCATGTTGGAGCTCACCTTGGCTGCCTCATCGCCCCGCACAGCTGAGGGGACTGATCATTAGCAGACTTGGGGTGTGTCGGGAATTGAACCCGGGTGTTCGGCGTGACGAGCGAACGCTTTAACCACTAGGCTACCCGACCGCCCCAGGAAAAAAAAAAATATTCATAGTAGTTGAAAGTCGTGTTCTATGGTTCTCTCTGAACGGATCAACATCTTAAGTGAGTAACATCTTCCAAATGTTTGTGGAATAATATTTTCGCAGTGTCAAGAGACATTTTTATACTAGCTGTGTTTATTGCGTAATGCAATTCGGTGTTAGGAGTCGGTGCGTAAACGCAAGCAGGTAGTGTATACACCACGCTGGAAGCTCTCCAGTGGCGCGAGGGATGCGGTCTCACATTAGAATAGGGATGTAGTTACTGACGGTCTAAAGTGGTCAGTTGACCTTGACCTTGACATTCTAACCACGTAAGTTGTGGTTGTTGAAGGTGAGAGGGTAGCGCCTTCCTTGTTAGTATAGCCACGGACGTATGTAGCTGTATACACAGCCGCCTGTAGAGGCATTCAGTGTGTGGGTAGTTGCTGAAGGATGTGTGTCGGTGTCACTGCGAAACATGTACATACAGTTGTGTTTCTATGGGATCCCCGAAGGGACATTGTCGTGTTGTCGCCCTTACAAAAACAGGCAAAAAGTGTCAAAATTAACCAAAGCGCGACAATCCCACATCACGACATGTTATGACCTTGAAAAAAGTCTCGGTGTCGCATTGTCGCCTTTTGGTACAAGTACAAAATATTATTCAAAACTTGACAAAGCGTTTTGTTTAATGATATTTGTTTTGTTTTTTAACGCCCCTATATGACGGCTGTCTGTAAATAATCGAGTCTGGACCAGAGTGAGTGAGTGAGTATGGTTTTACGCCGCTTTTAGCAATATTTCAGCAATATCACGGCGGGGGTCACCAGAAATGGGCTTCACACATTGTACCCATGTCGGGAATCGAACTCGGGTCTTCGGCGTGACGAGCGAACGCTTTAACCACTAGGCTACCCGACCGCCCTCCGTCTGGACCAGACAATCCAGTGATTGACATATATTACTTATAGGAAGCCGTGAAACTGAGTGCAATTAGAATAATACACATCTAGTATAGTCTATTTCAGCGCTGAAAGATGAAAATGCACTTGCTGGTCCTCGTGACATGATGGTCGACTTACTTCTTGTTCTGCGCATGCCTAGTTTGGCAGGTTCCGGTCTGTGTGCTTTTAGTGCAGCCGTTACCATGTTTTCAGCATCCTGCTCTCAGATTTATGATGCTCTTTCGTAAATTTGAGTTTCGTTCTCGTTTTCTGTTGCCGATTCCTTGTGTTTTGTAGACATATAGCATATTTTTGTCGCAGTCTGTCAGTTTTCTCAGGAGGCCTGAATAGGGCACAAGCCGTTTGGATATTTTGAGCTGGATAGGATCCCTATCGGGTACATGATGACTCGCTAGTAAAGAGTTATTGTGACCAGTGGACACCGACCTTTGATCCGGCCTTTAATCTGACCAGTGTCCCTCCAAATGAAGACCACAGGACTAACGAATCATGGCTACACCTCTGAACTTTTGAAATATAGATATACGTTCTCCAATTTGTCAGAACTTGGTTTGTGTTGTTTGTTTGTTGTTTATCGTCGCATTCGGCAATATCCCAGCTATATAATTGATTAACCAGATAACCCAGTGATCGTTATTGTGAGCAATGATCCACTCCGTTAGGGAACGAGGACATGCTGTCAACCATGACACCTTGCCTGACCGCCCGATCAATGTGGTCACCTCGTGCGGCCAGCAGAGGTTGTTGGGGAACCATTCTACCACGGAATTCCCAATTTAATAGCGTATATTGAACAGGCTCTATATTGACGTCACAGACTGATGCCGTCATATGAAACACTATCTTGATGTCAGTAAAGGCCGACCGGAAGACTTGCTTGGTTTATGTATACGACAACTGAAGTGGCTAATTACATAAATATGGTTGGAAATAATATGCTTTAAACAAAAGAAATTATTTTTCAAAATTACATTGTTGGCTCACAGTTTTAGTTAAAAATATATATGGTTTTACAACTGTAGCTGAAATAATATATAGTCTCCATACAACATCCCAGACCCCTCCCCCCCCCCCCCCCCCCCCCCCCCCCCCCAAGTCTACTAATGATCAGACCCTCAGCTTTGCGGGGCGATGGGGCAGCCAAGGTGAGCTCCAACATGGGCACAATGTGTGAAGCCCTTTTCCGGTGTCCTCTGCCCTGCTGTTGGTGTAAGCGTAACATCCAACTTACTCAGTCATTCCTAAACGATGTCGTGACTCGTTGGTGTAGGGGTCGAATTTCAAAGATGTGTATTGGTATGTTGGCCCAATGCCAGTGTTGATGGATGTCACCAAAGTCATTACCGTCCTACACCCGCGCCAAATAGATCTTGCCTCCCACATAAAGCTGACACGCCATGATTTAACTGAAATATTGTTCAAAGTGGCGCGGAACCCCAAACCAGTGATGGTGTATTGTAGAAGAACGTTTTCGTTAGCGAAGGTCTTTGGACGTCGCCAGTGTGAACAGCGCCTAGGATCTGCATCACTTCGGGTCTTCCTCCCACATAAAGCTGACATGTCTTGATATACCTTGGAGTCTATACCAAGGACAGTGGAACCCCAAATACTGGCTGTTGCGTATTGAAGATGAATCTTGTCGTTAGAGCAAGAGGTGAGGTGAAATGGGATTTAACTTAACGTCTAAGATTATTGCACTTATATAGCGACGTGCATGCACGTGTGTGTGTTTGTGTGGCTGCTTGTACTAGTCCGGACTGATGCCGATTTATAGTGCTAGCACACTGAGATACCATGCCGCAGTTTAACATGAATACCCCACTCAGACACAGTATACTGACTCCGAGCCGACCAGTCCTTGTTTTAGCCCCTTAATGCCGAGCGTCAGACAGGGTAACAACAAGTACCATCTTTTAACGTCTTTTGGTATGACGCGGCCGGGGATCGAACCCCGGACATTCCGCTCTCCGCGCGGACGCTCTACCACTAGACCACATTGCTGTAGATGAAATCCAACTTACTGAATCTGCTGCGTGCTAACCCATTTAACTGACTCAGTTTTGAGTTGTCGTTGCTAACCCAACCAACTGATCCTTTGCGTTGTGAATGTTCCCGATAGTGCATGAAGCTGTTCTGTAACTCATTGTCGGTCTTAATTATCTGCGTTGGAAACACATTTATTTACAATCAAACGTGGTCTTCCTCACGTCCTTGCTAGTGATATATACATGCTTGCACGTACAAAGATATCATCGATGGGCCAAGGTCACAGTTATTCATCTTAAGAAACATCCTCGTATGACGTAAAGTGACAGACGGGTTTTTCGTGAATGGGTATAAGTTCCATTGCTATGATATCTGTTGTTTGTAGGAAATATATGAGTGAGTGTATATTGCTTGACGCTGCAGTCAGTAAAGTTTTAGCCATTTCCTGGTAAGTGTTGAATACCTCATCCTTATTTAACCCAGGGCTTTCAGACACGGATAGTCAGACACGCTGGCTTGCTTCATTCATGTCATCGTATCCCAATTGCGTAGGTTGATGCTCGAGATGTCAATCTCTGGATTGTCTGGTCCAGACTCGATTATTTACAGACCGCCGATGTATAGGTGGAATATTGCTGAGTTCGGCGTCAAACAAAAAACAAACAAAGGAAAAGCATCGGGTACCGGGGCCTATTCTCCACTGGAATCCCAGCTGCTGAACTAGTGTATTTTGGGGGTACTGGGAATGTGATCTTCTGGGAATTCACAAGGGAACATAAAGTTGAGGTACTATATCCACGATGAGACAACCTTGAAGTACTGGGAACGTATTCCTAACCTAACTGTGAATGCCCCAACATTTTCTCAACAGATTTGAAGGCACTATCCAATGACGATAGACGGAACTGATCAAAGACGCTTGACGGCACTATCCAGAGAAGCTCGACGGCACTATCTAAATATGTTTGACGGCACTATCCAAATATGCTTGACGGCACTATCTAAAGATGTTTGACGGCACTATCCAAATATGCTTAACGGCACTATCTGAAGATGTTTGACGGCGCTATCCAAATATGCTTGACGGCAATACCACAAAATGCTTGAAGGCACTATCCCAAGTTTTATTCTATCCAACACACCTGACGGCACCAGCCAAACATAACTGACGAGAATTCGAAATGCTTGACGACATTACCACCAATGCTTGATGGCAATAACCTAACATGCCTGACACCGCAATATCAATTGTCGAGATACAACGACATGCTTGACGACATTACCACCAATGCTTGATGGCAATAACCTAACATGCCTGACACCGCAATATCAATTGTCGAGATACAACGACTTATTTGACGACAGTACCCAACATGCTTGACGAAACGATTCAAAATATTTGACGAAAATATCCAAAAATGTTTGACGAAGCTATCACAAGATGCTTGACGAGACTGACACATCATATTTAATGGCAGCACGTCAGCATATTTGACAGCACTACACTAACACACATGACGGCACAACCCAAACACGCTTGATTAGGTCCTCAACATCTTTACTCTTGGTAAGACCACCCACCACCAGGAGTGGGTGAGTGAGTTTAACGCCGCTTTTAACAGTACTACAGTTGTATCGCGGCGTGTCAGCTTAATGTGGGAGGAACGCCCGATGTAATGCAGGTCTTAGACGTTTACCACTTCGGTGAAACCAACGAGCACCGGTATGGTGCTGACAAACCTCGAAACATAATCGGGGCGAACCGGGATTCGAACCCACAATCATAGGTTTCTGGCGTGTCCAAGAGACGCAGCTATGCACAGCGAATCGCGGCGCCTTAGACGAGTGGGCCACCCGTGCCCCCCGCGTTCGATTAGGGCAACCGAATTTTCCTCACAATAAGAGTGAGTAGTTTGTTGTTTAACTCCGAACTCAACAATACTCCACTTATATGATAGCGGGCTATAAATATCTGAGTCCAGACAATCCAGTGATTGATATTGGGATTAACTTCCTACCCTGTCAGGATACGATGAGGTGTATGATACATACTTTTAGTCCCTTCCTACGCAAGTACTGGTCGCTTACCCGGAGTCCCGCGGGGGATCCTAACATCAGACTGACGGCCTAAAATATTTGTTTTGCTATTTACGTCTTCAGGAACCCATGCTTGCCGTAAAAGGCGACTATACTTGTCGTAAGAGACGACTAAAGGGATCGGGTGGTCAGACTAACTGACTTAGTGGATGCATGTCATCATATCCCAAATTGTGTGGATTGATTCTCATGTTGTCAATCACTGGATTGTCTGGTCCAGACACGATTATTTGCAGACTGTCGTCATATAACTGGACTATTGCTGAGTGCGGCGTTAAGTAAATGCAAACAACCTTTGCATATGGAACTGATGCATATATACTTGGGATAGATGAAAAAATGTAGTCGAAATAAGAAAACAATTTCAAAGAGATGAATCATTTTAACAATAAACTCGAAAATATATCACCACTCACGCAGTGGATGACCAAATATGGTAATGTAAATAATGTTCGACATATACGCTATTCACACGAACTACACTACTCAAAATTTGCCAAGGACCAAAATAGACATCCGTTGTCAAAGGTGTTGTCCCTAGTAAATGTTGAGTGGTATATATCACATAACGGTGAGGCATGGGCAATTGAAAACGTGACTCCAATCAACAGCAATTCTGGTATCAGCATTGGAGAGAGATTCACTAAATAGTTTTAGTTTGTTGTAAGTATGTTGGCAAAACCAAACCAAACTATCAACACCCGTTTCTTGATTCATAATCATACTGTTATGAAGATCATCAAATGAGTTCAAACATTATGAGAATTGCTCACTCTCTTGTAACGAGACAACTGGAATTTCAGCACCTTTAGAAAAACAAACACTGCTCAAATTTGTTGGGAGATGGGCAAGTAAATGCTTTTTCGGATTCGGTTGTGTCAGCTAATTGTTTTCACGCTGCTAATTAGTTGTTAGTTAGGTAATAACATTCTGTGTGATTGCCTTCCCTATTGTACTTGGCGTCTACAGACGCTCAGATTACAGACGCAGGCTTGTGAGCAAGGGAAACACATTTCTCTCTTTTCCACCTGGCTGAATGGAATCGCAAGCCAGGAATCTATCTGGGAGAAGATGGCTTGACGCATGATTGGCTGGGTCGTGACTCGCGGAGGCAAGGATGTTATATATGAAATATTCTTGGCACACTGAAAAACCAACCATTGACCTGATGATTTGAAATACACAGAACAAAAGGTTTAGGGATCATGAATAGTTTGGCGGATTTTTGTTGATGTAAAGACTGGACACACACGTGTATAAAAAAAATCCCTCAAAATATTATGTAATGTTTAGTATATTTGGAAAGTAGTTCCGTAGCATGAAGGGAGTGAGTGACATGGCTTTTACCCTGTTTTTTTAACAGTAGTTCAGTTATGTCACGTGGTGGCAACTTCATGTGTGAGGAAAACGAATTATGAGAACCGGGTGTAGTGTTACAGTTTGAAATTCGTTGGAAGTTGGATTTGAAACACCGAAATCCTCTGCACGATTCTCTGCGTGTGAATACCTTTTTCAGTATTGTTTCTCAATCTCAAATTACAAAACAAGGCAAGGCGAAATGGATAAGTCATTCGTTATATATTTGAATTAGCAATATTTATCAGGACATTCCGTGAAGATCCGGGTAAAAATTGATCTTCAACAACCCATGCTTGTCGTAAGAGGCGGCTATGCTTGTCATAAGAGGCGACTAACGGGATTGGGTGATCAGGCTAGCTGACTTGGTTGAGGCATGTCATCGTATCCCAATTGCGGAGATCGATGATTATGATGTCAATCACTGGATTGTCTGGTGCGGACTTGATTATTTAAAGTACGCCGTCATAGAGATGGAATAATGCTGAGTGTAGCATTAACAACCAACGCTGACAACTTATATTACTTGTAACGTTTGTATTTGACAATGATGATCAACATTTTAACATCTGAAATATCTTCTTAACGCTATCGGTTCCAAAAAGAACTCCCGAATTGCATCGCCTGAGATAAGTGGAATGTCCCTTTTGATGAAGCGAGCTTTTGACTTTGAAGGATGTAAACACCCAGACCTGCTTTCATTAATTGTCTGAAGGTTCACGTGCGGTATTGACGAGACTGATTTATCGCCAAATAAAACACATTGCCTCGTGAGGAGCTTAGGAAGGCTCGGGGGGATCATAAAGACATACAGAGAGGCATGATTATCTATTGTGCCGCAACACATTGCCTCCCTTAGACATGTCAGGATTCGCTCATTCACTCCAATTTTGATTTTGGATTGTCAGCACCATGTTCTTGATGGTGGGTTTCACCTTACCGGATGACGCCATGGATGACCCGTTAACGCTATGCTCACTGCATTTCCTAGCTTGCCTTCTGCTAATGACGGTGGGTGGATGGACTTATCCGGACTGCTAGTGTTGCAAACCGTATCACACCAGATCTCACCGCATAGAGCTGATGTAACATAAGGACCGTGTTTTAGACTCCTTATTCAATCAGGTCTTTGAACGGCATTTAGAAGTGATACACAATGCAGAGAGTTCAAGGATGTCTACTTCTTTATTATGAGGAACACAACGTATATACTTACTCCTTCACCAGGTAAATAAATGCCATGAAGCACCTTTGCTATTCTATGCTCAACCAAAATAAGAAAAAACACTTCGAAGTAAAGACAAAATCAAACAGGTGAGGTGAGGTGAAATGAGGTTTAACGTCGCGTCCAAGATCATTGCGACGTGCATGCACGTGTGTGTGTATGTGTGTGTGTCTTTGTGTGTATGTGTCTGTGTGTGTGTGTGTGTGTGTGTGTGTGTGTGTGTGTGTGTGTGTGTGTGTGTGTGTGTGTGTGTGTGCGTGTGTGTGTGTGTCTGTGTGTGTGGCTGCTTGTACTAGTCCGGACCGATGCCGATTTATAGTGCTAGCACACTGAGATACCATGACGCAGTTTAACATGAATACCCCACTCAGACACAGTTTACTGACTCTGAGCCGACCAGTCCTTGTTTTGCCCCTTCAATGCCGAGCGCCAGACAGGGTAACAACAAGTACCATCTTTTAACGTCTTTTGGTATGACGCGGCCGAGACCGCGGAGGCGGTCCCCAAAATCAAACAGAAACAATTTGAAAGAGACGTGCAAGAGACGAATTCCAACATGGATTCCTGGCTGTGCGGTCTCAGGTAAAGTTGGACTGAGTCAAGAAATAGGCAGCAAGAAGCGTTTAACAAACAATCACAGAACAAATCCGTGTTTATTGCAAGGTAATCTACTGCCTGGATCGTAAAGGTGGCAAACATACACCATGATCTGGCTATCTTCACTTCCCACGCATAACCTTCAGGGGGAAGCACCAAAGTAAGCAGACTTTGTTGAAGAGAGCACCGTTTTCCATTTATTTAAGTCTTATCAAACACCTTAAAAGCTTCTTCCTGCTTGTTCTTGCATGAGATTAGTTGATGTATAATCACCATGCATTACCGTTGGTTGGTTTGTTGTTTAACGCCGCACTCAGCAATATTCCAGCTATATGACGGCGGTCTGTAAATAATCGAGTCTGGACCAGACAATCCAGTGATTAATACCATGAGCATCGATCCTGGCAATTGGGATCGATGACATGCATCAACCAAGTCAGCGAGCCTGACCACCCGATCCTGTTAGTCGCCTTTTACGACAGGCAAAGTCGCCTTTCCTGGCAAGCATGGGTTGCTGAAGATCTCTTCTACCCTGGATCTTCACGGGTCGCCAGGCAAAGAAAGTGTTCACTTGAAAAAACTGGATATGAACAAACTATTACAAATGTTATCAAAACAGTCGCCGAAACACTGCAAGCTCCAAAACACATCCCGGATCTTCACGGGTACCATGCATTACCGAGGATGAAAGTATGAATTATGCTAACCAAATAACCCCCCGAAAGAATTGTATCTTACTTGACCTGCAGACAAATGCGTGGATCGATGCTCATGTCATCAATCACCGGATTGTCTGGTCCAGACTCGATTATTTACAGACCGCCGTCATATAAGTGGAATATTGCTGAGTGCGGCATTAAACAACAAATAAACTTACAAATAATTACAGAATAAACAACGAGATACGAGGAATTACGGATTAACCGTCACTGTGGATGAATGGTGATAATCCCGAGCCTCTGTCGAGGGACTTACGGATTAATTCAATCAAGAGGGAGAGATAATCCATCACTCGAAGTTTTGAGCAGGTTATTCCATATTTTACTCACTGAAATTTTAAGAGAAAATGAAAATAAAACACAACGTATAAAACGTGACCTACTGATTGGCGTCATGAATAATAGATGACGTCATCTCGTATTTCATCTCAAGATGAAAGCATTGTGACGTCATAAGTCTTTAATTGACGAAACCAGAATCGAGAATCACTCAAAATGCAGACGTGTAAATACCTAACAGCTATTACACACGATCATTCTACCCTTATGGTGAGTGAGTGAGTGAGTTGGGTTTAACGCCGCTTTTAACACTATTCCAGTTATATCACGGCGTGTCAGCTTAATGTGGGAGGAAAGCCCGAAGTGATGCAGGCATCGGACGTTTACCACTTCGGTGAAACCCACGAGCACGGGTATGGTGCTGACAAACCTAGAAACATAATCGGGGCGAACCGGGATTCGAACCCACGATCATAGATTTCTGGCGTGTCCAAGGGACGCAACTCTGCACTGCGAATTGCGGCGCCTTAGACGGCTGGGCCATCCGTGCCCCCTACCCTTATGGGTAGTGTTTCATTAAATCGTAATATCGTTTACCTAGAAATTTATCGGTTAACTATTAATCCCCAAGTCATCGCGAATCATTGGTTTGTCAGCAGCATACCATGTAAATGAGTTTCACCTGGGCGGTAAATGCACCAATTAGGCTGTTCTTCCGCATTTGGCTGACACGCCGTGATATTTGTAAAATACCAGTCAAACTCACTGCCTCCATGGTTGCACTACAAACAGTTTAAAGTAATAAAAGGTAAATAAAGTGACAAAATCCTTTCCTCATCCAATAGTGAGTAAGTGAGTTGGGTTTTAACGCAGCTTTTAAAAGTACTCCAGTTATATCGCGGCGTGTCAGCTTAACGTGGGAGGAAAGCCCGAAGTGATGCAGGCCTCGGACGTTTACCACTTCGGTGAAACCCACGAGCACGGGTATGGTGCTGACAAACCTAGAAACATAAACGGGGCGAACCGGGATTCGAACCCACGATCATAGATTTCTGGCGTGTCCAAGGGACGCAACTCTGCACGGCGAATTGCGGCGCCTTAGACGGCTGGGCCATCCGTGCCCCCTGCCCTTATGGGTAGTGTTTCATTAAATCGTAATATCGTTTACCTAGAAATTTATCGGTTAACTATTAATCCCCAAGTCATCGCGAATCATTGGTTTGTCAGCAGCATACCATGTAAATGAGTTTCACCTGGGCGGTAAATGCACCAATTAGGCTGTTCTTCCGCGTTTGGCTGACACGCCGTGATATTTGTAAAATACCAGTCAAACTCACTGCCTACATGGTTGCACTACAAACAGTTTAAAGTAATAAAAGGTAAATAAAGTGACAAAATCCTTTCCTCATCCAATAGTGAGTAAGTGAGTTGGGTTTTAACGCAGCTTTTAAAAGTACTCCAGTTATATCGCGGCGTGTCAGCTTAATGTGGGAGGAAAGCCCGAAGTGATGCAGGTCTCAGACGTTTACCAGTTCGGTGAAACCCACGAGCACGGGTATGGTGCTGACAAACCTAGAAAGATAATCGGGGAGAACCGGGATTCGATTAGAACCCACAATCATAGGTTTCTGGCGTGCCCAAGGGACGCAACTCTGCACAGCGAATCGCGGCGCCTTAGACGACTGGGCCATAGTAACGATACAAGGTGTTAGCGAAAAATTGATCGTATTCTGCCCCTACGGTGGCACCCGTCATAAACACATGCAAAGGCAAGTCAAATGTTCACCTGAAAAAAAACCTTGGGAACATATGGTACAAGATAGGGAATTCTTGTCATCATTCAGACATCATTTTTGTCACTGATGCGTCAAATTTGGAAATGTCCCCCACATGTCTACCATAAATCTTTTTTGAAAACTTTACTGGGGCCTTGAATGTTGTAACCTTGATCAAACAACTTCTGAGCAAGAGTCATATGATGCTCGTTGAAATCTTGGTTAAAAGAGCATGCTCGTTTGTATCTAAAAAAGTTGCGAAATGTAAACACCAAAGGCTGGAGCTGCTGGAATATTGCTCGACATGAAGGGAAAGTTGACTATTGGAAAGTTGAAGTCATTCCTCTTGTCATACAGACTTGTGAAGAGTGTTTTGTCACTCTGAATCTTTATGCACAGATCGAAATATGAAACAGATAAAGCAGTCTCACTGGTCTCCTTTATTTCGAGTTCAGGTGGATAAATCTCTGAAAGGGAAGTGGCTGTTTGATTGTTATTGAACGATATCAGATCATCGATATTCCTGAAGCTTATTATAGTTAAACGCCAAATTACCTTGTTTTCACTTCGTCAATCCGAACAGAAATTCTAATTCATATGCATAAAGAAACAGATCCGCAAATAGGGGAGCACAATTGGTGCCTATAGGGATGCCCACTGCCTAAATGTCTTACCCCCAAATTTGACGTAGATGTTATCAATGCGGAAGTCCAGCATTTCACAGTTTTCTCAGTGAACTTCAGATGGCATTTGCTTTCATTTTTCACAAATTGTCCTGAACCTCTGAATATAGATACGTGACTGTATCTGTGTTCACCACGTGTTGCAGAAAAATAGAAAATGGATCAAGGAATGAAGTGGTTCCTTAATTATGTCATGTGGGATAGTGGTGTTCAAAGTTGAAAAATCAAGTGTATTGACAGAATGGAACTTGGATATTTTATGAGATAACCAAAAGTCAAGCAAACCCTTGAGTTTTTGAGAACCCACATGGCATTAATACCACATGTCTCAAAATACTTTCTGTGAATATAAAGAAGGTCCTTCCTTGGCTGTATTAAGAAAACCAGGCAAATCAGTGATCAATTGTGTTAGCATATCAATTGCGAAAAGACATGGTTGGAAGGTGCAGTTGTACGGGTCGTGTTCATGTTGGTTAGCCATCAATGTATATCAGAAGATTTGTTTGTTGTCTAACGCCGCACTCTCCAACTATAGGAGGGGCGGCTATAAATGATCGAGTCCAGACTGGACAATCCAATGACCAATATTGTGAGCAGCGATACACGCCGAGGTTAATAATGACACGCAACTAAATCATATAAGTCACAGAACCTGACCACCGATCGTTTTAGTCGTCTCTGACGACCAGTACTAGTATAACCAACTGAGACCAATTATGCGGGGTCATAACCGGACTTTCTGCTATCAGTACAAAACCAGCTGTGTTTGCGACGTGTTACACGATTTCTATGACATCAGTTCTGAATGACCACTGGAACAATACAGTTTGTTTGTCTGTAGTTTAACGCCGCACTCAATATTCCACCTACAGGAAATCGGTGTGTAAATTATCGGTGTGTAAATTATCCAGTCTGACTAAACAATCCAGTGATTGACATCATGACTATCGATCAACGCAGTTGGGATACGATGACATGCATCAACCAAGTCAACAAGCCTGATCACCCGATTTCGTTTGTCGCCTCTTATGACAAGAAAATGCACAGTTGCCTCTCACGGCAGGCATGGGTGACTAAAAGACCTATTCTCTACCCGGATGTTCAAGGGTCTGGCAAATACGAGCGAAGTATTGGTCATTACTAACAGAAGATATGCATACACTTGAAAATCAGATTTGACCAAAATATTTTGATACATGTTCTTGCCTATGTAGATGTTAACGGTATTTTTGTCTTAACTACATACAGTCAAAAGCTAAAACTAGCCAAGGACATGCTCGTTTTCCTTCTTCAACGCAATAGGTAACATTCATTTCATGTTATGTTGTTTGTATGTTTGTTGTTTTACGCCGCACTCAGAAATATTCCACCTATTTGACGGCGGTCTGTAAATGATCGAGTCTGGACCAGACAATCCAGTGATTGACATTATGAACATCGATACACGCTATTGGGATACGATGACATGCATCAACCAAGTCAGCTGGCCTGACCCCCGATCCCGTTAGTCGCCTCTTACCACAATAACATTCAAGGCCTCAATAAAACTTTCAAAAACCTTTTTGTAAGACATGTGGAGGACATTTCCAACTTTGACCGCATCAACTACAAAAATGATGTCCGATGAAAATCCCTATTTTGACTTGTACCATATGTTCCCGTACAGGTGAACAATTACCTTGCCTTTGCATGTGTTTGTGACGGGTGCCACCGGTGGGTCAGGCAATGCTCACCTTTTCGCAAACACCTCATATCATCATTACTTGATGGCGATTCATAAACATAGTCGGAATGAGAATTCTTGTGATTGTGGAAGATTTATTCGCTTTCATTGTGATGGGCACGTTCGTTGTTATGTTATCTGAAGTTGTTTCGACTATATTTTACATGCGCTTGAAACAATCAGTAATGGAAGTGGGTGATGTGGCAACAGACATCCGGCGTAATTCATGTATATGTTTTCAGAAACAAAAACATGTGTCTCAGCGTGATGCATCCATGTAAGAATAGTTTTTAGATAATTACAAGTTGTAATGTAAGGCACACAGACATGTTTGTTTTTCAACTTTAAACAGCACAGCTCGTTTCTTCACAAAGCATGACATCATCACAAATTAGCATGACATCACGAATTAGCATGACAGCTTCAATATATTACATGACAGTACCTTTACAGAGCATGACATCACGAATTAGAACGACAGCTTCAATACATAGCATGATAGTTTCTTTTCAAATCTTGACATCACGAATTATCATGAAAACTTCAATAAATAAAATGATAGTTCCTTTACAAAGCATGTTATCACGAATTAGCATGACAGCTTCAATATATAGCATGACAGTTCCTTTACAAAGAATGACATCACGAATTAGCATGACAGCTTCAATATATAGCATGACAGTTCCTTTACAAAGCATAACATCACGAATTAGCATGACAGCTTCAATATATTACATGATAGTACCTTTACAGAGCATGACATCACGAATTAGCATGACAGCTTCAATATATAGCATGATAGTTTCTTTTCAAATCTTGACATCACGAATTTTCATGAAAACTTCAATAAATAAAATGATAGTTCCGTTACAAAGCATGACATCACGAATTATCATGACAACTTCAATATATAGCATGACAGTTCCTTTACAAAGCATGACATCACGAATTAGCATGACAGCTTCAATATAGAGCATGATAGATTTTTCCAAAGTATGACATCATCACGACTTATCATCATACAAATCATGAGAGCATGACGTATCACATACTTACAAGTAGTATTCTAATGTACACACAGGAGTTGGGGCTAATAAAGGACACACACAATACAATAACGTTCTCGTGTTCTACAATATTTGGATGAGTTCATGCTCACGTTCTTTGACCAACGACATCAAATATTTCCTCCATCCATTGTCTGACTTAACGCCATCAAATACGCGAGCAAATGTTATATTTGTGTCGAAATATTGTGGCTCATAGTAGCAGTGGTGGATCTGAACAGCCGGCCACATAGGTTCAGTAGTGTTAAGCTTCCTCGCTGAGCCAATCACCTTCCGCGTGTGACCATCCAGGACATGAATTGTCGCCCTTTGCATGTCTACCAGGAAGCCGAGTTCGATCTGAAAGCGGCCGCCATGTTTGACTTTCTTGGGAAGAGTGTATCTATCCAGATGTTTTGAGCTGCTGAGGATGTCGATGATGACCTCCTCACGCATGTTGCTGTACCAGACGTTGACGCCGAACATGTTTTGTTGGTACAAAACGCCAGGGTCTCTCAGTTTGTCGATGACGTCCTGTTCGCCGATGTAGACGTCAAAGATGTCGTAGAGACGAGCTTTGTCAATTTTCGCTGTGCGAACGATCTGCACGTCAGCTTTCACCCCAAAGTAGCCGATGTCGGTTTTGAAGAAGCATCTGTTGCCGACGGCGCCCGTAACATTCGACAGTTCCCTGTCATGACGGTTGATCGGGTCCTTGGTTGTCTGGTTGTGAAGAGCGCCCTCTTCTGTGAAAGTGACATCCTTATGGCCTGTCTCTCGGTCAAATGCGATAGACGGACCTGGAACAAGATGTACAGAATTGTGTCAGTACCTATCGTGATGTGTCTCCGGGGGCGTAGGGGAACTCAAATGGTTACAGTGTTCGCACGTCGCGAGTAAGCCAATTCCTGCCAACACGAAGTCAACTTTGTCGATATTTTGGATAAAACGATATGTTGTACTTGTTCCAGTGTGACATCATTGTAACGGACCCGTGAAGATCCGGGTTAGAATTCAGTGTGAGTGAGTGAGTATGGTTTTGCGCCGCTTTTAGCAATATTCCAGTAATATCACGGCGGTGGACACCAGAAATGGGCTTCACACATTGTACCCATGTCGGGAATCGAACCCAGGTCTTCGGCGGGACGGGCGAACGCTTTAACTAGGCTGCCCGACCACCCCTTGAATTCAGAAACTCATGCATGTCGGATGGTCAGGCTCGCTGACTAGGTTGATGCATGTCTTCGTATCCCATTTCCGTGGATCGATGCTCATGATATCAATCATTGGATTGTTTGGTCCGGGCTCGAGAATTTACAGACCGCCGTAACATGGCTGGAATATTACTGAGTGCGGCGTTAAACAACAAACAGTTTGGGATTTTTTAGCCAGCATATGATATCTAGAGTGGAATGGCGCCACACAAATGGAATATTAATGACATCATATTGTTACGTGTGTATTTAATGACATTGCCCGTCCGATTTCGACAGGCCGCTTGTCAAGGACCCCGAACAGTTCAATATATGAGGGCACAGGTGGCCCAGTCGTCTAAGGCGCCGCAATTCGCTGTACAGCGTTGCGTCCGTTGGGAAGGCCAGACACCTGTGATTGTTGAATCGAACCCCGATTCGCCCCAATTATGTTTCTAGGTTTGTCAGCACCATACCCGTGCTCGTGGGTTTCACTGAAGTAGTAAACGTCTGAGACCTGCATCACTCCGTGCTTTCTTCCTATATCAAGCTGACAAGCAGCGTTATACCAAAATCACTCACTCGTTATATGTTTTTTCAGGATCTCTATGATGTTATTCTATAGATGACATAGTATCGATACATGAAGAAAAGTTGAGATATTATTTCACGTTTTAAGGTTTCAGTTTGTGATGGACTTTAGTTTCACAAAGCTTTGAATATTATTTCAATCATATATCACGGCGTGACAGCTGGAAAGGAACGTGAAGTAGAAAGTGATGCAGGGTGAGTGAGTGAGTTAATATTTAACGTCAAATGAGATAAGATTTAAAACTAGTTGAGGAACATTTAAAAGCAGAAAGAATGAGGGAACAACACAATATAAACATGGGATGAGATCGTCAGTAACTAAAGGGAGATCACAATACTAGGGACCATGGGGACTTACAGTACCTTTGCTTCCTTCATGGACACCGGAAGACGTGATGCAGGTCTCAGACTTTGACAACCACGATGAAACCAACAAACAGAGCCATGGAGGTGACAAACCAAGAAACTGGGATTCGAACCCATGACCATATTCTGGAACACCCGAGGAACTCAGTTCTGTACAACGGATTACAGCGCCTCAGACTGCTTGACCACCCGTGCCCACTTTACGATTTGAAGGCAGAGAATAAAATGGGGATATGCTTTAGATTAATATGCCCAAATTGTAAATATACTTACATCTCAGAACGTTCCTTTGTGTAGCGTCTTCCGATTGCAAGGCCTTGCCGCGTTCCTCTGAAATAGTTATATTATAAGTGACAAACGTAGGAAGTTGTATATCTTCAAAAGGCATTTAAAAGTGATACCAATAGGGAAGAGAATTTATGGATGTCAACGTCTTTCTTATGAGGAACACAACGTTTCGGAGTATATGCTTCATCAGGTGAATGAAGGAGTAAGCGTATACTCCGAAACGTTGTGTTCCTCAATGTAATGAAGTTGACACCCATAAATTCTCTTCCTTTCAATATCTCTGTTTTCGAAAATCTTTTTCTCATTGTTCATAATATAAATGACGGTTACATATCAATACATTGTGATCCATCATATAACCGATGCATTATATAACTCAACTTGAACATTTACAAAACATATATAAACCTCGTAGTTCTCCATATTTTTTTCTGTAGACCTCGGCGTCACGTGATAGTGACGTCATCAGATCTTTGTTGGCCTCCAGAATGTCGATGTGGAGCTGGTCAAGCTTGTCTTGTCGGTCTTGTTCCTGTGTGGAGAGAGAGGGAGGAGGGAGTGGATTAAAATATAACGTCGCATTTAACGTCGAGACGAAATCAATACACTCAGTAGCAGAGATAAATTATACATAATATTTTCATGCAAAAATCCTTGCCAGTGCAAAGTCCACACATTGCAAAATCTGCTTGAAGGTAACCCCTACACTAACACGAGAGAATGTATCTCGGCAGCTCATCGCCCTCACTTGTAATCAGTGCTCACCACTAAACCGACTGTGGTCAATACGATATCGTTGTAAAATGAACTTATCACGACTGGACTAGAGAGAGACGGATCTCCAGGTTTCCAGATAGTGCGACTAGTGTGATAAGGGACGTAACTCTGTATCGCCACTCGATCGCTTGCTTCGCCACAACACCGTGTGCTCTACCACGCATATGTACTATGTAAATATATGCTATTATGGGTTCCCGGTCTAAACATTTGATTCTGACATGTGTTGAATTTGGATGCGCCTATTTCAAATATTCTGACAGAAAAGCTTATTTTCCTATATTTTTTTATTGTTCCCTTATTCGTATATACATATAAATGATATGAACTATTTCATTTTCATCATCATCATCATCATCATCATCATCATCATAGTCGTCGTCTTCGTCGTCGTCGTCATATTATTATTATATTATTATTGTTATTATTATTACATGTACATGTATATCTGTGCATCAAACATGATAACTAATGATCATTATCATTCTTTCAACAACCACCACTACTACTAGAGTAGTTTGGTTTCGTTTGGTTTGTCGTTTAACGCCGCACTCAGCAATATTCAAGCTATATGATGGCGGTCTGTGAATAATTGAGTCTGGACAAGACAATCCAGTGATTGATATCATGAGCATCGATCCACGCAATTGGGATTGATCATACCTTAATAAGAAGGCCATGCTTGTCGTAAGAGGTGACGAAGGGGATAGGGTGGTCAGGCTCGCTGACATCGTTGATGCATGTCATCGTATCCCAATTGCGTGGAACGATGCTTATAATGTCAATCACTGGATTGTCTGGCCCAGACTTGATTATTTACAGACAGCCATCATATAGCTGGAATATTGCTGAGTGCGGCGTTAAACCGTTAAACAAACAAACAAACAAACAAACCTTAATAAGATCCATGAATATCCTACACCGACAGGTGCCGTCTAGGGTGTGCTTCTCGTGTTTGTCAACCTCTCCCTTGTCCGCTTTGTCTTCCTCCAGCTTCGTCATGCTCTCTGCATTCAAACAAAACAACGCGTAGACACGATCTCATATACCACCGCTTTACCATAGAATCAGAGCGAGACAGAACCATTCATCATCCACTGAAATCAACCATCACGAGTGTCAGAGAGTCACGAGTGAGAGAGTTAAATTTAACGTCGCATCGACATTATTTGAACCATATAGTGACGAGAACAAGTTTTTTATATATGCAAGCACGTCCTAAATACCAACTTATATAATAACGAAACTTTGTCAACACAAAATTATTTACAACTGTCAAAAAACACGGGCTATAATCCACCAGCAACCAAAGCGGGTCACCTCGATGGGGATCATGGGGACATACGATGTCTCAGCCTTAGAAGTCCCCATCGTGATAAAAAGACGAATTAGGGTATTTTTTTGGTTTACTGTTAAAAGCCACATTCGTAGATATTCTATCCATAATCCATAAGACAAACCAGTGATCGATATTATGAACAACTTCGTTGTATGATGAAAAAGAGCACCATCAGGAAAATTTCACTCGAAACCTTTATCGAAAAGACAGCTAATAATATATCTTACAAGCTACAACAAAGTTTGTTTTGTTTGTTGTTTAAGGTCGCACTCAGCAATATACCAGCTCTATAACTGCGGTCTGTAAATGATCGAGTCTGGATCAGCCTATCCAGTGATTGACATCATAATCATCGATCAACGCAATTGGGATACACCGACATGCATCAACCAAGTCAGCGATCCTGACCACCCGATCCCCTAAGTCGCCTCTTACAAGCATGGGTTGCCGAAGACCAAGTCTGACCCGGATCTTTCCTGGGGGCGTGACGATAAATCGGATGAAAATGTACTATGGTGCACTGAATACAGCAACACGGTAACTTGAATTCTTACCGCTAATGTCGGACAGCTTCTCATTGTAAGCTTTTGTGGTCCCTGTCAGTGTGGTGATTGCCTCCCTCGTCAGTACCTCCATGTCCTCCATGGCAACGAAACCTTTCAGTAACATAAATAACACAGGCAAGAGTGAGTGGGTAAATAATAATAATAATAATAATAATGATAATAATAATATAATCCCAAGTACCAAGTTGTCCGACTCCCCATTGTTCTCGGTGCCTTAGATTTGGTACCTCCCAATCTGTTGACTGACATTGGGAGAGTACCCGGGTTTGCTATCAGGAATACAGCCCTTCTGACAATTTGGGTAATGCAGAAGGCTGCAGTGTTGGGGAGTCTCCACATTCTCCGAAAAGTTCTGGGTGGGTTTGACAAGGCTGCGCTTCCTGGGAGAAGTCCCATTAGCTGTCTGGGCTGCGTGTAGAGGGGGCAAGGGCCCTGAGCTGATGATGAGCCTAATCAGCCTGACTGTGCCAGGATCACCCAGACCCTATTTGCTGCATTTTGTATTTTAATCTGAAACTACTACTACTACTACTACTAATAATAAAAATAATAATAACACTGGCAGTGAGACTTTAATGTGTCGTCACATAACCATCTCATCCTAAAGGTACATGTTCATTGCTGTGTGAATAAAGGTATATTTCGAAAGTAAGAATAAACGATTCAAATTAACAAAGACACTGAGACTGACAACGTGATCAATTAGACCGCTTCAAACACATAATTCCCACCATATGAAAGTACGAATATTATGATATACATGTAAAGATGACAATAAGTGTATTCTTAAGAAATAAAAGGACAAATAGTTTTGTTTGATGAATATCTGGCAATACGGCCGCTTTATGAAAGGTTTGTCATTAGCCTATTGTTTCGGAGTGAGAGAGTACCACTTCATAACCAACCTTCTCCGTGGTCTAGCGTGGTCGGCGCAGGGTCAGTATACAGTGTCTGAGTGGGGTACTCATGTTAAACTGCAGCTTGTTATCTCAGTGGACTAGCACTATAAACTCGACATCTGTCCCGAATGGCACAGGAAGACACAGACACGCACGCACGCACGCACGCACGAACGTCGCTATATAGGGACAATAATCATGAGCGCGACGTAAACCCCATTTCACCTGAGTGTTAGATCCCTCGTATAGGGATTATACAGATCAAGTGTGTGTTATCACAACTACCGTGATCTCTCCATGTCTACCGGTAATGGATAGTGGGGGCGTGAAAAAGCTTAGTCCCAGATAACATGTTTATGTTTCAGGTCTTTTTCTGAACACATCTGTAACAAATATGCAAGCTGTATGACAGACACATGTTTTTAAACTAATCTAGGCCAGACTAACCTACGGTCGATATTTTGAGCAAAGTACAACATGACAGGCTCGCCGTAAAATCTGACTATGCTTGCTGTAAAAGGCGACTATGCTTGCTGTAAAAGGCGACTAACCGGATCGGGTGGTCAGGCTCGCTGACTTGGATGATGCATGTCATCGATCCCAATTGCGTGGATCGATGCTCATGATATCAATCACTGGATTGTCTGGTCTAAACTTGATTATTTACAGACCGCCGTCATATAGCTGGAATATTGGTGAGTGCCGCGTAAAACAACAAACCAACCAACCGAAGGGTCCCCGAGATTGACCATCAGCAACGTCCAACATCATCGGGGTATGTGACTCTTACATCAGTTAGTGACTCTTACGAGGAGCTTGGGTTGCTGGCCCATGGGACCAATTGCAACCCAGATTCTCCATGGGGGATGAGTGGTCTAGTAGATAGAGTGTCTGTCGTGAGAGCGGAAAATCTGTTATTCTGTCGCGGGTTTGATTCCAGGCAGCGCCATTCCAAAAGGAGCCGAAAATGGCAAATTGTTACTATGCCTGACGCTCGGCCTTAAGGGGACAAAACAAGGTCAGGTCGGCCAGGTGCAGTATTCTGCGTCTCACTGGGGTACTCATGTTAAAACTGCGGCACGGTTTCTCAGTGGGCGAGCAATGTACCACCGGCATAAGGCCGATCCATCCATCCCCACCCCAAGCACAGAGGTAGCTATGTCAATGCAATAATCTGTGAATGGATTCTATGAAAGCTCATGAATACATATGGTGACTGAGTGTTCGTCACTTGAGAAGAAGAAGAAGAAGAAGAAGACACACATTAAAGCATTGTGTAGATCGATGCTCATTATGTTAATTACTGGTTTGTCTGGTTTAGTCAAGTATTTACAGAGCGCCGTCATAAAGCTGGAATATTGCAGAGTGCGGTTGGTTGGTTTGTTTGTTGTTTTACGCCGCACTCACCAATATTCCAGCTATCTGACAGCGGTCTGTAAATAATCGAGTCTGGACCAGACAATCCAGTGATTAATATCATGAATATCGATCCACGCAATTGGGATCGATGACATGCATCAACCAAGTCAGCGAGCCTGACCACCCGATTCCGTTAGTCGCCTTTTACGACAAGCATAGTCGCCTTTTACGGCATGCATGGGTTGCAGAAGACCTATTCTAGCCCGGAATCTTCTCGGGACGCAGAGTGCGGCTTTTAAAAACTAGAGTGCGGCTTTTAACAACAAATAAACATAAATACAAGGACCATCTCAGTTCACAACAATCGTTTTCTATTTTCATAGTACAGTAAAGTACGGTTATAACGAACTCAAAGGGACTACTAATTTTAGTTCGTTATAACCGTAGTTCGTTATAAGCATATATACAGCATAATTACAGCAAATAGTCGGGACCAAAAAAGTAAGTTCGTTATATACGTCAGTTCGTTATAACCGTGTTCGTTATAACCGAAGTTTACTGTATTATTCGTAATAAGATAAATCCTTTGTGTGCACTCCAATGTCCCAGCTATATGACGGCGGTCTGTAAATAATCGAGTCTGGACCACAAAAGCCAGTGATTGACATCATGATCATCGATCCACGCAGTTGGGTTACGATGACATGCATCACCCAAGTCAGCGAGCCCGAATACCCAATCCCGACAGTTGCCTCTTACGACAAGCACGGGTTGTTAAGTTTTGCTTTGGTTTTCTTTGTTGTTTAAAGCCGCACTCAGCAATATGCAAGCTATATGACGGTCGTCTGTATTAATCGAGCCTGGTCCAGACAATCCAGTGATTGATATCATGAACATCGATTTACGCAATTGGGATACGATGACATGAATCAACCAATTCAGCGAGCCTGACCACCCGATCCCGTTAGTCGCCTCTTATAACCAGCATAGTCACCTTTCTACGGCAAGTATACGTTATTAATGACCTGTTTTCTACCCGGATCTTTACGGGTGGAAAACACTATTGTACGATTCCCTTACGCATGTGTTCATGAATCCCAATCAAATAGTGTTGACACCAGGTGTTCGCGAAAATGTCATCGTACCCTGCTCCATATGTGGCACCCGTCACAACTTGTAATGCAACTTCTAACCCATAACTTATAACTTCAACCGAAGAAAATTTAACTACCTTTCCAATAGCGAAATGGTTGTTTGCACAGAAAAATCAATATCAGGACCGATTGCTCGTATAGAAAACGAAATAACGAAACATGTCACCTTAACCCAGAATCAATTCACTCTACCAGGTAAAATAAAGTACACATACCTTCCGATCCAATTAACCAAAACAGCAGCAAATACGAGTTCGTGTCTGACACAGAGCGCGACAGTCGACACCAATCGCCCTCAGCACAATAACGGTCACTAGGTGATATCGAAGGAGGAGTGCTTTAAACACAGATCTGCCTAACGGTGACACGCCGCTGACATACGATACAAACCGTCTCGGCTCTCTGACCCCAGATAAAACATAGGTTAACGGCCCTTTTACCTGAAGACGACACTGGGCGGAATGTAATTCCACAGGTGGTTAACGATACAAATGACAGTTCAAACTGTCGTCTTCAAAGGGGGGGGGGGGGGGGGGTGTTGTCGATAAGCGCGTTTAAGAGGTCGACGCGTATAGTGTATGGAATATTGATTCAAAATTTGCAGATCAATATGTATGTATAATTTATGATATTCACACATATGACTGCGGGCGTGATTTAATACCTCCCAAATATTAGCGGCGCGAATATCTTCAATGCTTCACTGTCAATGCTCTTTGGGCATTATGCCGTTATGTGTACTTGAAGGGTGAGGTGAAATGGGGTCGAACATCGCGTTCAAGATTATTGCACGTAAATAGCGACGCTCATGCAAATATATTTCTCCCGTTTGTACCAGACTAATGCCAGTTTTATTGTGCCAGCCCAATGAGATACCATGCCGCAGTGTAACATGGATAGCCAACTTGACACAGTATACTGACTCCGAGCCGAACTGTTCTTGTTTTATCCCCTTAATGCCGAGCGCCAGGCAGGGCTACAACAAGTACCAACTGTCAACGTTGACCGGGATCGACCATCAAAAAATGAGAGAAAAGGTAGGCTTTTTGTTCTCAAGACAGACGCTCTATCAACTAGAACACTCATCATCCCCTAAAGGAATCTGGGATGCAATAGGAATCCATGGCTAGCAACCTAAGCTTGTCTTAAGTTTTTTTGTTTTTTTGTTTAGTCCAGCTCTATGACGGCGGTCTGTAAATAATCGAGTCTGGACCAGACTGGACGAGTCTAGTCGCCTCTTACGACAAGCATAGTCGCCTTTTACGGCAAGCATGGGTTGCTGAAGAGTCTACTAAATGGATCACACATCTCGGTGACTTAATAGATTGCATGACATCGTAACGCGATGATGTTGGACGTTGCTCATATCGTGGTAAATAATGAGTACAGTTTTATTTAGGTTTAACTCGGTACGCACAACGCAGCCGATCCGCTACTCAGGTCTCTGCCCGCGCCTGCTTCTGCCACCGCCCTGGCGCTGCGCCTCACCCATGACGCTCAGTCTTCTCCCTGTAGGCGAGAAAGTAAGACTCCCACCCTCCCTCCCTCCCTCCCTCCCAGGGTTTGTTAGTTTTAATTATGATTTCATGTTTCACATTTAAGTTAGGGAGGTGTTTTTACATTGTTTTAACACGTAAATATTTTATCTTAATAATAGGGATCAGTGTGGTCCCGGCGAGGTTTTGGTATGGGGGACTACAATGGCATTATGAGGGAGGACAATTCCTTGAAGTCCATATTTGGTAAAAAATATCTAAACGTGTGACATGATTCAGGCAAATGCTTCAATGCTCCAACTGTAAATGGATATTATCAACCCCTGCTGCAGTATCATGAGCTTGCCCAAGAGCGACGTGTAGCTCATGCAATGAAAATACTCCATTGCTATCTTCACCGTTATTAAAATCAAATTCAACTTTTCCTCTTGTTCCTGACATCTCTGAAACGTTAGGACATAATTTGATGATGAATAATTGTTGGCAAGAGTTTCGCCAAGTTTATTTGCAATGTCAGTTTTATCAGTTATTAATTTGTCACCGTCTTTAAGATGGTGAACAGACGATTTGGAACCTTAGTCTTTTAGTTTTTGGACTATGTTCCACACCGTGGACATGGGTGTGCATGAATTAGTTTTGGAGATATAGTTCCTCTAATATTTGGCGCTTATTTCGTTTATAAGCACGTCGTGACTTGGCACTTGTAATTTTAACATTATTGAAGCAGCTGTACATTGGGTAAGTCTTATATGTTAGAACAAGGCTATAGACCACCTATAACCAAAGTTAGGCCACCTTTCTAGGTACATGTAGAAGTGTGTTTGTCCGGACCATATCTCTGAAACGTATAAGTATTCTTTCTTGAAACTGTGCACACACAAAGACCATAGTGCCTTTAAATATTCAAGGATTTTTCGAATTTTCTTTTTTCCTTTTCCATGGGTTGACTTGACTGTGCCCATATTTATGTGTACCTGACAGAGAGATACAAAGTTCCAAATCCCAATTCCATGGTGTTGCTTTGATAGCTCAATAACTTTTTTGTATGCTGACAGACAGATTAGATAGCAGTTCTCTCAACAAGTTGGACTTATAAGTAACTGTGATAATTGTTCCTTCGGATTTCTGGGGGCAGGAGGTGTTGTCATCTTCTGATGACATGTAAGATGATGACTTGTCATTCAAGGAAGGCGAACCGACGAGCACACAACATCTATTACGCATGGCAGTGTGTCGTACGTCCAGCTGATTATCATCACGAACACGCTCCCATAGAAAGTTTTAGGCGAGGGGTTAGACACTGCATACAAGACAAAATGTGCAGACCTTTACTAAGAGAGTAAATTCCCAAATATACCATGTGTTACATTGTGTATTCACAGCTTTAGGTGATGGGAGCCGCGCCAATTTACACTTTACGTGATCTGGGCTATCAGTTATCGGACTGAATGGGTTCGATCGCTGACTTAATGTCCTGGCGATTAAGTGCCTCACTCACCCCCAAAATTACTAATATATGTACTTTGCTCAGAAAGTGTTTTAACTTGTTTGATACGCATTACTTAGAAGTTGACGGGTGAGGATCTGTACAGTATTAAAGAAGTTTTTATCCTTAAAATTGTGTCTACCTCAGAAAGTGTTGTCCAAAGTATAACATTTGTTACATTAACCACTATCTGTAACGCATTATAGAACGATTACTGACACTATGTCACGTTTTCGAGCTTATCTAGATCATTGGACGTCTTTCGAGTGATTTTGTTTTGGTTGTTTGATGAAGACGCAGAACAAGGTCACACTTGTCGTCAGTTTCCTGCACATGATTCTGATTATCAAGTGATTAAGACGTCGATTCAGGTGGTCAGAGACAACTCCTCTTTGACAGATGTCTTCATTCACTTTATGTCACTACCAATGTACCATCGTAGTTTCCAATCCCGATTATGTTTCGAGGTTTGCTTGGAGGTTCACACAGTTTAACCAGCGCTTTTAAATCGTTCACATGTCAATGAACCCATCAAAACTGACGTTTAATTCTTATGCTAACAACTTTTGTATGCTTGTAGAAAGACCCTGTTGCAATGGTTTCTGTATGAATACGCTGTGATATTGCTCTTCGTACAAATACTGTGACATTGCTTATCGTGTCCTTTGTGTTTGTGACGGGTGCCAACAGTGCGGCGGAAATACGCTCACGTTTTCGCGAATACCGAGTATCATTACTATTTGATAGTTATTCATAAACATGATATGGTCGGAAAGGTACAATCGAATGCTTTCGGCAGAGATTTCTTATGAATATGGAATGAATGCTGTCCCTTTTATTTCTTAAGTGTCAACACAAGTGATATATGCTTCTGAGCTTTTGATGAAACTTGGGGAAGCAGAAACATCGATTGACCCAGTTCAAGTGAACATAAAACGCCAACGCCAACGCCAACGCGTTGTAAACAAATTGCAGTTAGGACGAGTGTTTTGGTAGCTCTCTTTATCACACACTGTCTGATCGACTGTTATTGTTGCTTGTCATCCTTGTACATGATTAGTTACGGCATTATTTCAGCCATATAGCGACGAGACCAAGTTAATTTATTCACAACTGCGTAATGTATTCAAAGTAGTATTGACAACAACATAAATATGACAGATATATGAGCATATTATATTCAAAAACAATTCATAAGACATATTTGAGCATAACAATATCATTTTATACAGTTTTAAAAAACGGACTATAGGCCACCAGTAACCAAAGCTAGGCCACCTCGCTAGGGATCATGGGGACGTACAGTACCTCTGCTTCTTGCATGATACCCCAGCAGGATTTACGTCATCACGTTAGCTACTGGTGGTTGTGCACAATGCTAGCCAATATTTAAAAAAAAATACTCATCAATGAGTTGGCTTAAAAACAATGGTTGATGATAGTTACATCGATTATGATAGGATTACGTGTCACACAGGGGGTCAATAATTTGATGGTACATTAACCTCCTGGACAGAGCCTTCAATAATGTCAGTTAATAGTAGCATCACATCAAATTTAAAAACAAGCATTTAATTATTCACATACATATTTAAAATTTATTTTACAGACCAATTTCTTTCAAGTAGTTTATAATGAGATGCTCGCTGACACGCGAAAAGACATCTTTCAGATTTACACTTTGATAATGTGAATCCCTTGCGATTGCAATGTCCCCAAGGTTATGAGTCCGTGTTAACAGCCGAGATAACATGTTTGGTGTCGACCTGTCTGACGTGATGTTGGATAATAAGGCAAACAATTATAAGGCGTATGCTATTTACTCATATAGTTATAATGGTTACAAGAAAAAATAGGTTATTGAAGGAGTTATGATTTACAATCAGCTTCAATGACGTAGGCGATGTTGTAAACATGTTTTCTTTTTTGTTCCTCGAATCCACGATTTTGAGGTCTTAAATGTAGAAATAGAACCACAAATATCTGCAGTTCACTTTTCCTGGATATTAAATAAGGTTGGAAAGGTCATAACACACACATAATACACATCAAATGTGACAAGATAGACACAATTTTATGGATAACAACTTCTTTAATACTGTAAAAAGCGACGTTTTGGTATAGATCCTTAAACCGTTGTCAAGCAAGACTGCTAAGTCTTAAAAGTTGTTATCCATAAAATTGTGTCTATCTTGTCATCCGCCAACTTCTAAGTAGTGCCTATCAAACAAGACATCAAATGTGCTATTGGCTGAAAAATCGAAAGTGCCAATGTGGCTGGGGCAGTGACGGCCAGGTTTCGGACTATTTCCGAATTCTGTGAGCCGTTTTCACGAGCGCCGTTAGCTGGGATAATTCATGCAAAGTTTCAACTGTCAAGGCCTTGTAGTTCCAGTGGACATATCGAAGAAAACCCGCCACGTATATCCCCCCATTGATGTGTGACTCACTCGCCCTTATTCACAACTCGTTATCATTACGAAAAAGAAGGTTACCCACTAGATATATTTACAAAATTCATTGTGCTGTAACAGATAGGTGGTAATCATTCAAATAATACCTTTTGGCTAAGATCTAAGATGAACTATGTTGGTGAAAAGATTTTTTATTTTTTGGTGTTTCCTGTTTCCTTTAGCATTTGTGATGGAACACTGAAAAACTGCTAATTTGGTATTCTTTCACAGGGAATAAGCTGCAACTATAACTATAAAACAGAAATAAAATGTATTTTATAAGGATTGGAAAGAAAAAGAGGTAAGCTATTATAAATATCTTTTGATGAAATGAGGCATTTTCTTTCGTATGAATACTTCAAAGAAACCTTTCAAATTATAACACACTTTCTAAAATACACGAGTATACTGAACTCTGTTAAACAATACTCACTAAAACATTTTCCAAAAGAAATGCCCTATTCGATCTTTTTAACGCATTTCACTTACTTAAAACACCAAAGGAAGTCAACATAACTTCTCAACCCCAATACAAACCAACTGTGCCAGCAATCAACACTTCGATACATTGGACAGTCTACAAGAAATTAAGATTGAAGATAAAGTTGTCAACAACATTTCATTTAATCAGCTTTGAGATTGACAACTAAACTGCTTCTCAATGCAAATCAAACTCACTCCAAGCATACACACATTTGAATCTGGAAAACACAAAGCAAGCTTGAATGCATAATGAAATTGACGACAATCGCAACATGACATCTTAGGGACAAGTTCACCAACCAAAAATGGTTATAGTTCATTGCATTCCACTGTCGCCTTGGAATGTTGTTTTGACAAATAGTTCTGAAAATGCAACATTCAATGAATAGTAATGATCAGGAATGATACACATACGATGTCAGTTTTGCTATGGACTCCTCCCTGTCTTAATGTCATGACTGATCACCCTTTCAGCACGGTATATCCGAACAGCTATCACAATGAGACATTCATAGTTTTCAAATAAATACAGTATGCATACATGGAGTTAACTGGTACAATATAGAGCTTGGCATGTACATTTTAAAACATTAATCTTGGTTTGTATATTTGTGCCCTAAGCCCTGAGGACACATACTTTTCTGTTTTAAGGAAGTGAAATTGGGTTTAACGTCGCATTCAAGATTACTGCATTTAATGAGCGACGTGCTTGCTCGAGCGTGAGGTTGCTTGTACTAGTCCGGAGAAACGCCAATTTTATATATTTTATAGCTCACTGAGATAACATGCCGCAGTTTAACATGAATACCCGACTCAGACACAGTATACTGACTCTGAGCCGACCTGTGTTTGTTTTAGCCACAGTATATTCGTATGATAAGCAATGTCACAGATTATTCCAAAGTATACTCGTCCGTTAAGCAGCAACACTGAGTATTCATACTGTAAGCAATGTCACAAGGTAAATGTTCAATAATCAATGCCATATAGTATTCATACAATCGACAATGTCACATCGTATTCATACGATAAGCAATGTCCCATTATATTCATACCATAAACGATGTCACAGAGTATAGATGCGATATGCAATGTCCCATTATATTCATACGGAAAGTATTGTCACAGAGTATACATACGATAAGCAATGTCCCATTATATTCATACGGTAAGCGATGTCACAGAGTATACATACGATAAGCAATGTCCCATTATATTCATACGGGAAGTATTGTCACAGAGTATACATACCATAAGCAATGTCCCATTATATTCATACAGGAAGTATTGTCACAGAGTATACATACGATATGCAATGTCCCATTATATTCATACCATAAACGATGTCACAGAGTATTGATGCGATATGCAATGTCCCATTATATTCATACGGAAAGTATTGTCACAGAGTATACATACGGTAAGCGATGTCACAGAGTATACATACGATATGCAATGTCACACTAAGTTAAGTTTCTATCTGTGATATACTGGTGCTTTTACCATCTTTCGTCGACCGGTTTTATGGTCCCCATTTATGTATTATGACTGTAAAACTTGAATTGGTCACGATATGGCTGAAATGTTGCCGATGTGACTGTAAACTCACTCACTCAGAGGATTATGGTTGGCAACAATAAAGACTTCAGTACAACATTTCTCCCCATAGGGTTTAGAATTCTTTAAGACTTTTGGGTGGTTTCTCTGTGCGTCTTTTCAAATTGTTCTTGATGATTAAGTTGCATCGAACCATCTGAGTCCAAATCAAATTCAATTCCCTCAAGTTTTTAAAGCATGGTACTTGTGTCCAATCTAAGTTTCATTCCCTACAAAGCTTTATCGGGGTGTTTTTATCCATATCAATCTGCTTTACCTGCATAAAATTTTAGCCCAGAAAATCTATCAAAGAAGTTTAGTAAGATTAACTGAGAAGAGGGCTTTTCCTCATGGCATCGTTGTATCATCTGCGAAATGTGCCAGTATATCTTCAATATTTCCTATTGTAATGTTTATTACATCTTCCTATCAATAGGGCACGAATATCAGCACATTATTAGTCATGGTGTCTTCATATATGGTGTCATAACCTAATATGACACTGAATACGGCAACTAAAGACATCATAACGAATTTATTATGCCGAAAGGTTTACACTATTTGGTGTCATTGTGGCACATGTCATGTCAAGATGAAAACATGACACCTACAACCGGTATAAACGATAGGATCTGTACATGTGTTTCAGATACAACGCTTTAACTTAAACATAAACGTTATCAATGGAATAATATTGCACTAAATGTGTACGTTTAAAGTATTATGGCTAAAATGGATAGAAATATAACATATCCGCATGTTAGCAGAAATCTGCGGTCAACTGTAACTTGATAGCAGTCCGCTTTCCCCTAACGACGGGCTGCTGTCTATTCTAATCGTATGTGACGTCATTGGTGTCACGTTTCTTGTTTGTGACGTCATCCTATAATAATGTTCTATGACGTAGGAATTTGTGACCTCCGTTGTAAGCTTTTCTTTCATAACTACTATGAATAAAGTCACGAACGTGTTTTCTTTAAAAATTAAATTCTTTGCGCATCACAATTGATTTTATTAAAACATAAAAACAGTGTCGAATTGTACCAGAATTTCCACGTGAAACATGTGAGGTGGGTGTTGGTAAATCCAAAATGGCTGCCACTGACGGTATATGATCTCATGTGGGGTTAGTAGTTCTGCCTTCGATTGGTAGATCTCACTTTGAGCCATAATAAAGTATAAATATGTATGTCAACAGCGCAAATATTGAAATTTCTGATTCCAAACTTACTTGGAATACAATATAGAAAATATTTATAAAAAAGTAAAAAGCGATTGCATTTCTCACGGCTTCTTACGCTTTTCAAAATTCATAATACAATACTCTCTCCTTTTTATAGAACATTTATTTAAAGCATTTTAGTTTTTAATGTCTACTGCAGGTATGGAAGCCTGCCTTTTCAAAATATTCCTAAAAAAACATTCCGTATTATAACATACGGAGAGTAAAATCTCAGGTACCCAACTTCAATTAATGAACAGCAAATTGTCAAAACGGAGCGTAGGATAATAACTGCATCATATGCGTCAGTCTCTACCTTCAAGCCACCGACTGCACATGAAAACAAACAGGGCCCGGAAACAATTCATACCAGGTAGTAGTAGTCTTTTAAATTATTATCTTTGCTATATTTGTTATCTTATCCTGCCATAATCCCCTTTATCAAAGTTTACTATTGCTGTAATATATGTGTAGATATACATATAGTACAGTAAACTACGGTTATAACGAACTCAAAGGGACCACAAATTTTTGTTCGTTATAACCGTAGTTCGTTATAAGCATATATACAGCATATATACAGCAAGTGGCCGGGACCGGAAAAACAGTTCGTTATATCCGCCAGTTCGTTATAAGCGTGTTCGTTATAAACGTAGTTTACTGTATACCTATATTTACTTTTAAAATTCCATTCCCGTCGTCACTTAGTTATAATGTTCAGGGGGCACGGGTGGCCCAGTCGTCTAAGGCGCCAATATTCGCTGTGCAGAGTTGCGTCCCTTGGGCACGCCAGAAACCTATGATTGTGGGTTCGAATCCCGGTTCGCCCCAATTATGTTTCGAGGTTTGTCAGCACCATACCCGTGCTCGTGGGTTTCACCGAAGTGGTAAACGTCTGAGACCTGCATCACTTCGGGCTTTCCTCCCACATTAAGCTGACACACCGTGATATAACTGGAATAATGTTAAAAGCGGCGTTAAACCAAACTCACTCACTCACTATAATGTTCAATTGTCTACATGTTTTTACCTGTGATTGTAATGGTAAGAGTTTATTTTATTTTGTACATATTTTAATGTCATATATGTTCCTGCTAATTAACTGTGCAATATGAACTCCTCTTGGGATAAGAAAGTCTTATCTTATCTTAGAGGTTGATATTCTGCTAATTGATAGGACCTGCCTCTCTGTGAAACCAATGGTATTGAAGCTATGTGAATGGATAGCATCGTCATATGTCCTACCTCACTATTGTGATGCGACCAGGGTGACTCACTGCTGACGAAAGGGAACAGGAGAACACATAGGCTTCTATCAGAGAAACATTAGTTGATTTGTGGGTTACCCATCCGTTGTGGTTCAGATCAATGATATTCATACGATTTGAAGGACAATTCACACCAGGTAAGTAGGGTTAACTCTCGTATCTAGGAGCGTTGTACTTCATGTTAGTCACATATGGATGGATACTGCATGGCGTGTTCATCGTTCCTATAGTCATTGTCTTCTAAAGAGTCTGTGTATGCATACACGCATGCATGGTAGCCTCGTCTGCCCGCTAGAGTGTGTTTTGTTCTTCCTCCACTTGCTGACGAGGAGTGGGGTTTAAGAATGTCCTGCCTGAATATAATTATTGCTTCTGGTGCTATTCCATCCTCCACATTTTTGTTACAAAATCCAACAATAGAAGGTATCCTGGTTATTTTTACTTTGAATTGTGTCCATAATGCAAATATAATACCCGGTACAAGGCATGGTAGTACGTTTTAATTGTTTAACGCCCATCATTTCGTGGCCCTTAATAACACTATGGTTCATATTATTTATAAGCAATTCTACCAGGACATTAAATAATGCTTGATTCTGATTGCTTGAAACAATATCTTTTGTATCTGAATCCTCTTTGATTTAAAAACTGAAGTAAAGACGGGCGTATGAATACATTTATACATAGCTGACCATTACCAATACGAACCGAACATGTTGAACAGCGGATGATGTTGGGAACGATTTTGATGTCCTAGGCCTTACCCTGTCATTTGTTAATGGTAAGATGACCACACTAAACGAAGGTATATCTTTTGCATAACGTTGATATAACCGTTGATAACTTTTAAGGTCATGTGAGGTATTTTCTCATGAATAAAAAAATATTTAAAGTAAAATACACATTAGCAATAGGGTGGTTTGAAAAGCTTTATTCATAACAAACCTTTCTGTGACCGATATTTATCGCCATCTCCGTGAACCGCCAACGTTAGGATTTGGCTGTAGGGGATTTGAAATTCCAGCAGAAAAATACTTCTCCCTTCAAAAGGTCACGAAAGCTCACAAACAATTATTTCGCCATCAGTGCAGAGGCACTGCATAGGGATTAGGTCACAAACATGATGAAAGCCATTTTCGAACAAGCACAACTAAGTGAAACGTAGAGGGACCACTGTATCAGGGCACAACTAAGTGAAACGTAGAGGGACCACTGTATCAGGGCACAACTAAGTGAAACGTACAGGGACTACTGTATCAGGGCACAGCTAAGTGAAACGTAGAGGGACCACTGTATCAGGGCACAACTAAGTGAAACGTAGAGGAACCACTTTATCAGGGCACAGCTAAGTGAAACGTAGAGGGATCACTGTATCAGGGCACAACTAAGTGAAACGTAGAGGGACCACTGTATCAGGGCACAACGAAGTGAAACGTAGAGGGACCACTGTATCAGGGCACAACTAAGTGAAACGTAGAGAGACCATTGTATCAGGGCAAAACTAAGTGAAACGTACAGGGACCACTTTATCAGGGCATAGCTAAGTGAAACGTAGAGGGACCACTGTATAAGGACACATGTCTTTTTCATGCTATGCATTGTAGATACATATGAAAATAACTTGCAAATGATTAAGTCCGGATGATTGTGTAGATAAATAGAGAATACTACACTCATTCTCGTTAGATACCATTTTTACGAAACAAGTGGACTTTCTATGGTATCTGACCGAGCGAAAGCGAAAGCGAAAGTTTCTTAATGAACAACACCCCCCGAAACAGCGCCACGGAATACCCTTCGAAGGGGACACTGATGGCACAACCGGACCATCCCAAATAAGTCTAAATATCTGTCCAGATAGTTTAAACAGACTTCATTTCACCACGCTTATCCTTTTACGTTAAATTGAAAGTTGCGAAAGTGGTCGGATGCGTCACGCTAATGGGGACCCTCGCTCTATTGATCGGTAGTCGTACATTGTAAATGGATATAGCTCAATTATATAATGTCTGTAGAAGCTCTATGCATAACTTATATATAATGTAAACCGAATTTGATGCGTGTGACTATGTTATTTGGTTTAATAAAATGTTTGTAAATATCTCTCCTTCTCATTAATTTCTTCAGTTCTGCCTTGTAGTTGCAAAATGAATGACGTCTCGCGATTTTTTATGAATGAAAAAAGTAGTCCCGGCGTGACAGAGGTCACGGTTATCCAATCAAAACGAATAAAACAAGGTCAACCTTGTACGTCACACGTGTGACGTACGGATTTAGTATCTTACCACCTGTATCTTCACCACGTGGGTAATAAATGTTAACTCTGTTTTCAAGAACAAATACAAATAAATGTTTTTAAAATGACATAAATGCATTCATACAATAATCATAGGACGTACAGTAGTCTTGTACAACCTTCCGGGACTCATGAAAGTGGCAAAATGCGTCATGTCACTCGATTTGATAGACATGATATCTGAAAGGAAAAGACAAAGGATCTTTTATAATGTATGTCCTGAAGTAGTTCCTGCTTAAAGTGTTCTTTAACTGGTTAAATATATCTAGGTTACATGTTTAGGCATATACATTATTTCATTACCAAATACATGATAAACTTTCTTTATTCTCTGGAAAAACTAAACACATACAAATATATTTTGTCTAAGATGTACAAAATATAGCAAACTTCTAAAGACGATAATATATAAATGCAGCTCTTGGGATAGAGTAGATCATGACAAGTCCACATCCCCAGTTCATATCCAATACATGACTTTTTAAATTAACAATCGACACTTATATAAGCGATCAAATGAAAACGTAGTGGGACACACAGGTATTTATCGGTAACCTAATAAATCGGAACTAACAACCAATCATCCCTACTTGAGTTGTCAGTATAGACATGCGTAATGTATAGATAGTCAAAACTGAGTCATGATTTATAATTTTGCCCAAACGGATCACCTGTTGATTTCCGCGACAAAGTTGGTTAGTTGGTTGGTTTGTTGTTCAACGCCACACTTAGCAATATTCCAGCTATATGACGGCGGTCTGTAAATAATCGAGTCTGGACCAGACAATCCAGTAATTAATATCATGAGCATCGATCCACTCATTTGGTTTTGGTTTGGTTTGATGTTTAACGCCGCACTCAGCAATATTCCAGCTATATGACGGCGGTCTGTAAATAATCGAGTCTGGACCAGACAATCCAGTGATTGACATCATGAGCATCGATCCACGCAATTTGGATCGATGACATGCACCAACCAAGTCAGCGAGCCTGACCACCCGATCCCGTTAGTCGCCTTTTACGACAAGCATAGTCACCTTTAACGGCAAGCATGGGTTGCTGAAGACCTATTCTACCCCAGATCTTCACGGGTCCCACGCAATTGGGATACGATGACATGCATCAACAAAGTCAGCCAGCCTGACCACCCGATCCCGTTAGTCGCCTTTTACGACAAGCATAGTCACCTTTAACGGCAAGCATGGGTTGCTGAAGACCTATCCTACCCCAGAATCTTCACGGGTCCGCAACAAAGTAAACAAATACCAAACTTTATTACAAAATGGCTTAGCAATGGCCAAAAGAAGTTGTAGCTTTTATTAGGTACAAGGCGAAAAGGTTAAATTATGGTCAAAATACAAAATACCTTAAAACAAATTAACATGAAAACGGAACATATATGTTTTCAATATGGCTGCCATATAAGGTGAGATCAAGGTCAAAGTTAAAAATATCGTGAAAAACATGCATTCTATGTATAATATACACGTCTTCAATTTGACCACTGGCGTTGGCAATTTCCAGACATGGTGTGGTGAACAAACCATTCCAACCAGCACGTTTCAGGCCTCTGACCTTGGCGACCTAATTGCAATTCCAGTTTTGATGCATTGAACAAACTTCAGATCAAATGTCAGTCAAACCCATCAAGGCATTTCAGAGTCGTCAAAATTATAATAAGTTTATGGACGCCGACGAAGCCAACGCGCAACATGGCGAGACATTATCTCAAACGGCAAGGGGAGCTATAATAGTGTCTCGACATTGTAGTTCACCTGGATAAAAGTTAACAGCTACAGTTGCCAGATTGGAAACTTCAAACAAATGGTGAGTCATCTCTCATAAAGCAATGAAACTGAAACTTCACATTCATGTTCCCATCAATGATGACATGTACTTGTTCAAGAGTTCGGAAAACAAATTGTTCATGACCATTACCAAATCGTGTTGAGTTGACATTATTAGTACCTTGACACTTCGACCCTACTGAAACTATAGCTTCTTGTGGGTATTAAGCGTCCATTCTGTTACAAAATGTACTGACATTTTGTCCATGTGTAGTTAGTAGCGTAACTCAACATGTTTTGGCTGTAGTTTTTTCACTTTCAGCTGCACTTTGCCCATATCGCTGCATTCCCTCAACATGCAATTACTTGCACTGTTTGTACCAGGATCCTAGTTCTTTCCAAATACGCTTTAAGCACTGGATTGGTTGGTTTGTTGTTTTACGCCGCACTCACCAATATCCCAGCTATATGACGGCGGTCTGTAAATAATCGAGTCTGGACCAGACAATACAGTGATTAATATCATTAGCATCGATCCACGCAATTTGGATCGATGACATGCACCAACCAAGTCAGCGAGCCTGACCACCCGATCCCGTTAGTCGCCTTTTAAGACAAGCATAGTCGCCTTTTACGGCAAGCATGGGCTGCTGAAGACCTATTCTACCCCAGATCTTCATTGGTCTTAAGCACTGGAACATCATCGCTTCAGAAACTGGACAAGTAGAATTTATTCAAGAGGTTCGAATTTGATTTTTCAATATGGCCAACATTGAACATTGACCATTACTCAGTTCTGCTCACGTACTGTTATGCACTTACATTCTCCCAATAGGCATTTTTGGCCGGTTATCATCTTTGTTATTAGCAGATTAATGGGGCCGAAGTTTTGGCATGTATGTTTCTCTTATGCTGGCATAATATGTTGTTTATGTAATTAGGATTTGAGTGTTTATTTTTGTGTGAAGCAGTTGAAAAACTAGATGGAATTAATCTCTTTAGAACATTACAAGGGTCGATGTTAACACTTTGTGTGAAGTGAATTTACCTGTTCTGTATTGCAACAATTTGATACAGTGAAAATTAATCCTTGAAGATTTTGAAACATTGTGGAAATTTACATGGTTCATATTTGTTAATATTTTACACAATATGTATGCAGAAAATATTGAAAATCAATGCTGACAACAGATCTTGGAAAATGGTTTTCCTTGTTGACATTCTTAGCTGTTAAACGAGTGAGTGAGTATGGTTGTACGCCGCTTTTAGCAATATTCCAGCAATATCACGGCGGAGGACACCAGAAATGGGCTTCACACTTTGTACCCATGTCGGGAATCGAACCCGGGTCTTCGGCGTGACGAGCGAACGCTTTAACCACTAGGCTACCGACCGCCCCCTTAGCTGTTGACCACCTACCAGGTGAGATTCAGTGCCATGGCCATATTTCTTATCAAGTTGCATCTTGAAGTTTACATTTAACATTTGTTTCAGATGTCCAGTTTTCCACTTCAGAGATGTTGCAGTCTCTTGGTTGTGCTTATGGTCGCAGTCTTGTTTTTTTCATGGAATGGCTTTGTCAAGTAAGAACGATTAAACTCGTGGGGATTCAGGTGGGGATTAGAAATAGGTCCCCCCGCAACCTATCCTGCACAAAGACAATCAGGCATACAGGCAATCAGCCAAGACCCAGCCTGGCTGTCTGTAGTCAACAAGATAATTGTTGAAAGTCAGGAACAGCAATAAAACGATGAGTTGATTTTATTTAAAAAGAGGTGACTAAATGAATCGGATGGTCTGATTCAGTTACCTGGTTCATCTCTGATGCGTTGTTCCATGATCATGATGTCAGTCACTGGATTGTCTGGTTGTCGATATGTATTGACATACCATCGCATTTAACTGAATATAGCTGTGTAAGGGGTGGAACACAAAAGACACAAACAAACAAAATAGGGGCATAGGACTCACCATAGGGGCGCGGTAACTTACCGGAACGTTGCTGAAATCAGATACATCACCACTGCCTCGCTACATATATGATCATCACAGGGGTGGAACCACTTTGACTAACAAAGTGATGTTCCAGCTGTCATTCATACATGGAAGTGCATGATGTTCACATTTATTGAATACAATTTCAGGGGGGCGTAATCAGTACATCCTTTGGCATAATTACTTAATTAAAATGTGAACATTTCCAAAAGCTCTTGAGACGTTTCGATAGTTCCGATGTGTCTGAGATGTACATACGCATACCCGACAGCCATCATACAACTCAGAAGCCAGTGCCGGAGCTTGGTATCTTTCTCCCTGACTAAATATATCGTCAATCGAACTTGTCCGTTGCGCGTAAAAGGCAAAATAGCGGTAAAATTTTATTGAAGGATCCATGAAAATTAGTGATAATACCGGATGTTCGCGAAAACAACTGTTTTATTAACAGTGATGGTGACAATTGTGTCATTGTGAGTTTCTGAAATGCTTGTCCTCATAGAAGAAGCTGTGTCACGTCGTGTCCTGGGCCTGGTATACAGAAAATATATCTCTAAGAGTACAATCTACTTTATTGTTTCAAACTAAAATGAGCGCCTCGAGGTATGCATTATGAAACATCTGTCGACACAAGGAAGGGCAAAACTAGATTATAACAGATGAGGACTTGGACTAGTAATACTATGTTGCCAGACAAAAACATACCACTATACATTAACAGTACTTGCGTAAGAGGCGACAAACGGGATCGAGTGGTCAGGCTTGCAATATTTCAGCTATATGATGGCGGTATGTAAATAATCGAGTCTGGACCAGACAATCCTGTGATCGACAACATGAGCATCTACAAGCATAGTCGCCTTTTACGGCAAGCATGGGTTGCTGAAGACCTATTCCACGCCGTATCTTCAAGGGCCATATGTCAAATGAACCTCAATCCGAAATTTTAACCAACGTTTCCTAGTTGCCTAGAAGCCATAGCAGAGCAGAAATGTCTTTGCCTAAGATCGATACCTTCGCATGTAGAATGAATGTTGTTTAATTATCTAATCTGATCACGACGGACTTAACCGGGATCGGGTTGTCAGGCTCGCTGACTTGGTTGATGCCTGTCACCGTATCCCAATTGCGTGGATCGATGCTCATGATGTCAATCACTTGATTGTCCGGTCCAGACATGATCATTAACAGACTGCCGCCATAAAGCTGAAATATTGCTGAGTGCGGCGTTCAGGAAAAAACAACCTTTTTTAAAAACGTTTAACTATGTTGTGTTGCATATACCTAAATATAACTAAAAGGTGAAACAATGTTAAACTATGCATATTATCTTGCAGGTTTCAAATGTCACCACAGCCTTACCCTTCAATCGCTAGAAGCCAAAAGCAAAGCCATGTAATGGAAACACAAATCGTTCCAGAAAGCTATGTGCTCAGTGATGCCGAAATCGATGATGTAAATAGTCATGCATCTTCAACAACCTCTAAGATGTCAATTATCAACCCTAAATTTGTGTATAAACTTAATGGAACAATCCGTGTTAAAATCGAACTTTTTGACCACAAGAATAGAACAAAAACCCGAGGTGGCGATATGCTTATTGTATGGATGCGAGACAAAAGCAAGGGAGCTGCTTCAGCCGGAACTGTTATTGACCATGACAACGGGACATATACTGGTGTTCTGCGGATCTTGTGGACCGGAAAAGCTGTCATCCGTGCAGCAATGTTGGCTCCAAGAGAAAAAATGGCTTTTGTAAACAGGGAATTTAGACATGGATATGGTGGTAAGATTCTGATATGCTTATTTAATACACCTGGATTAACAGAGACGAGTTCGGGGCACATGGAAAGCAAATTTGTGAACAAAATTGATGTTTGTAATTTAACAGACAAGCATTATGGTGTTCCGCTGTATTGTGACAAACCCAAGAAGAAAGGAGTTCAATGCAGCCACTGGACAGGGGTCAACTCACTAGGATATCTAGCAGTGAGTGCAAGGCCAAACAGCAAATGGTACTTGTCGTAAGTATAAATTATTATTTAATGCAACAAAATCCTTTCCACATTCTTAAGAAATTTCTACCCAAAGCAGAGTCGACTTTATGATGAGCATGTGTGTATGAATCACGACCATACAGTGATGATACCAGGTATTCACGAAGAGGTGAGCTTGTCCTGCTCCACCGGTGGCACCCGTCACAAACACACGCAAAGGCAAGCCACATTTTTATCTGTAAACATAAAACTCATATGGTACAAATCATAGTAGGGAATTGCATCGGGCGTCATTTAGACAGTGATGCTTCAAATGGGGAAATGTCCTCCACATATCTACCATAAAACTTTGAGAAAGCTTTACTGAGACCTCGAACTCAACTTAAACAACTTCAGAGCAAGAGTTGTAAGACGCTCTTTGAAATCTTGGTAGAAAGAGCATGCTTAATTGTACCTCAAAAGCAGTACCTCCAAGGGCTAGAGCTGCAGGAATATTGCTCGCCATGAAGTGAAAGTAGACCCATTGCTACTGTAAATATTTAAGTAGATTAACTCATGAGTATAGATGGATTTGCTGTTTATTCGTTTATTGACGCTTCACTCAGCAATATTACAGAAAGAAGACAGCGATCTCTAATTAATTGAGTCATAAAATAATTATTTTTACAAGCCCCGAACAATGCGGCCGTGTACAATCAAATATTATCAACCAAGTTTACAACAAGCCTGACTAATTGACCAGCATGACCTACCATAATAGTCTTACTGTTAGACACTAGTATATATTGCAAGAAACAAATCATAATTAATAATTTCAGATCAGCCGGCCCAGCGGTTCTTCCAGACATTGTCACAGTCAAGATTCCTACTGGTATGTCAGCATGTTCTTTAGCTGGTTTGCTAAACTGATATATAGTCTCTGAAATTATATTCTGAGGTTAGTCATTTGATATAAGATGAAAGTCCACAGCATCTCTTGATTTTAGAGAGAGCAAACAAATCCACAAGGCTGTTATTCCTTTGAAGTCTACTACGTATGTAAATAATTCTATCACCCAGTGTGTTTGACAGAATATGTTTTACCCATAACCCCTCAGCCAGTCCCACTCTCTCTCCTGAACCTCTTCACTCTCCCTATTCGTGTCTGTTTACTTCCCCCAGCTGTAGGATGTTATAGGGTAGTAAGTACGGCAACCTTAAGCAGGCCAGGAAAACACAAGATACGATGTATAGTTGTTTGTGTATGAGTGAGTGAGTGAGTTTGGTTTTACGCCGCTTTTAGCAATATTCAAGCAAAATCACGGCGGAGGACACCAGAAATGGGCTTCACACATTGTACCCATGTCGGGATTCGAACCAGGGTCTTCGGCGTGACGAGCGAACGCTTTAACCACTAGGCTACCCGACCGCCCCTGTTTGTATATGAACTAACTTATAAATCAAAATGCATGTCTAATTGTATCTTAATGTTTCAGTGCAAAACACAACACTGCCGGCAACGGTTCCATGTAGCAGGTCAAGCGTTCGGAATTCTTGGGTGTCGAAACCTGTAGGTTTCTTTTACAACTCTACGTGGCGCCCCTTGTTGTGTTTCAACGACGTAACTGTGGAAGACTATGACCTCTGTCTAGCCAACAGAACTCTTCGAATGTTTGGTGATTCGACTGTCAGACAGTGGTTTTCTTTCTTCTACAAACATCTGAATCTTACTTGGAGAGTAGGGCCATGGCAAATAACAAAGAACCTTCAACCAACAGGCAACTGGTATTCCTATTCCGAAGCATACAAAAAAGATTTCAACTATACCATCTTTTGGGCCCCCCATGGTCTACCAATGACTTTTAACAATGCCAATAGGACTGCCCTCCGACCATCCTTTGTTCATCTCGATGAGATACCTTCTGGTTCTAGAGACATTGTGCTCATTCATCTATATGCTCATTTTCTCTTCTATCCAGTACACATGTTTAGATCTCAAATACAACGCATTAGACCAGCAGTACAGCGATTATTGGAACGGGCGCCAGATATAAAAATCGCTATAAAAGGACCCCACTATTTTGTATTAAACAGCATTATTTATACATTTGGTAGAATGTGGGGCCCCGTATATGACAAAATTATCAGAGAAGAGTTTGTAGGCCTTTATGACCGTGTCATTTACCTCGATTTTTGGGAAATGCTTCTTTCTGTAGAGAGTCCTGATGTTCATCCAGGTGAAAAATTGATAAATACCATGATTCGCACTTTGTTCGGATACGTCTGTAAAAAATGAGCATGTCAGTTTGCATCTTTATGAATACCGACTCAATAAAATACAGTGTTATATGTGTCTCTTCTTACTCCTTTACTTTCAAAACCACACTTTATATATAAACAAACAGAGCGCGTCGGGGTAACCTTGGGTCAGAGCATTCACTGCTCACGCTGAAGACTTCAGTTCGATCGCAATGCGTGAAGCCCATTTCTGATGTCCTCTGCGTAATATTGCAGAATATTGCATGAAGAGGCATACAAATAAACTTTCCCACTCACTATAATAACGTGCAATGAGAAAGTAATCATGTCATGGTTCAGTGAAATATCAATACAGTCGGGAATGGAACGGCAACAGGAAGCAAAATGTCGTCAGTTTCTTGCTTGCCACTCAAATGTCCGTTCACTACAACCACATCAGTGCGGTTGTCATGTGTAATACCACCCTACACCATGGCACTACGGCCCCCATACCGATCATGACCAAGAATGGTTGCCCTGGCATACCGCTCGCCGCTACGTAGCCAACAACATTTTCTGCCATCTGTGAATCGGAGGCAAAACATTGTATGCGTCTGTAAACTTTAAGGAACATTTTCGTATCAAACGTAACTCGTTTACTTAATCCTGCAGCTCCATACTTTTTTAGGTATTGTCTAAGGTCAAAAACAGTACCTGTATTACCATGATGTTTTTGGCAGTAAATTTCAATCACAAGTCACCAATATCTTCTTTATTTGTTGTGAAATGTTTGTTCTATCCGATGACATTGGTATCGCCCAGCTCCTGTGGTCAGTCATCCCATGCCATGATTTTAGCCATTTGTCATGGTTCAGAAATAGGGTTGTGCTTAACTTTTTTACTTTGTGGATATGTGCATTCCTACACACGCACAGAATAATATTTAGTAAATATGTCTATGCAGCTTCAGGGGTTGTGCTAGGTGGTGAGATAAATAATGAATTGATATTTTAAGGGACATATAGTTACATGTATTCATATTATCGACTTTCTTTTCAACGCAAAACTCGTGAGTAGGTCGTTTAACGAAAACAATGTATCTTTGCATGTACAAAAGTCTAACTGTCCCGCCGAAGTTGGTTGTATCTAAAACTGAGACACTGCAGCACTGACATCTGTCACAGTAACATTAACTTTCACGAGGACATAATTATCTCGCTTTTATGTACAATTTCACGTACAAGTCATGTACGTCACATTCTTACCTACGTGATTGGATTATTTGTACGTGAAATTGTACAGAAAAGCGAGATAATTATGTCCTCGTGAAAGTTAATGTTGTGTCTGAAACACCTATGTCCTGGACGGGACGCTTGCGCATGTAAGTGTTTGTTACATTTTTCAACAAAATCCAGGAATAACGCATATGATATATAATGACAGCAGGCCTAGTACTGACAGACTGACACACAACTATAGGTACTTTGACAGATGTCAGTGCTGCAGTGTCTCAGTTTTAGATACAACCAACTTCGGCGGGACAGTTAGACTTTTGTACATGCAAAGATACATTGTTTTCGTTAAACGACCTACTCACGAGTTTTGCGTTGAAAAGAAAGAAAGTAGATAATGTGAATATATGTAACTATATGTCCCTTAAAATATCAATTCATTATTTATCTCACCACCCTGCACAACCCTTGAAGCTGCATAGACATATCTACTAAATATTCTTCTGTGCGTGTGTAGGAATGCACATATACACAAAGTAAAAAGTTAAGTACAACCCTATTTCTGAACCATGACAAATGGCAAAAATCATGGGATGACTGACCACAGGCGTTGGGCGATACCAATGTCATCGGATAGAACAAACATTTCACAACAAATAAAGAAGATATTGGTGCGTTGTGATTGAAATTTACTGCCAAAAACATCATGGTTAGTAACACAGGTACTGTTTTTGACCTAAGACAATATCTAAAAAAGTATGGAGCTGCAGGATTAAGTAGACGAGTAACTTTTGATATCAATATGTTCCTTAAAGTCCCTACTTGACATGACACGTGAAACAGATCAATAGCGGTTATATCCGCCACGTGCCCGGATGACGCATTCCACCCTACATCTCATGCCTCCAGTCAGACGTTTTATCTGTTTAAGGGTCAACAACAACCACTCCTGATGCAATGCTGCTTCCAATTGGCGTAAATCTTGTACAGGAGGACCTCGTTCCAGTATGAGCCGCCCCGGAATATCCCAATTCCGTTCAAGGGGGTTCAAATCTGGGCTCATTGCTGGCCAGGGAAGAGTCGTTATGACATTGGCCCTCATGTAATCCACGACTGGATGCGAACGATGAGGCATGGTATTGTCATCCATGTACTGAGGTGGAGTAGGAAGAGGGTGGTTGTCAAAATGATGAAAGACGACTGGCCTTAAAACGCCCCGGATGTTCTGAGCCCCTGATTAGTTTCCCCTTATGGTGACCAAATCCAACCTGCAGTCATGAGAGATACACCCCCAAACCATTACCGAGCCCCACGGTATGCAACAGTTGGTTTAATCTTCTTGGGGTGTAGGACGTGTTCCAATTCCACTTAACTCTAGTTCTTTCATCAGTGACGTGGAGCAGAAAGCGACTTTCGTCTGACCAATGAATGGATCAGTCTCCAAGTTCTCAGATTCCAGTTTTGTCGCGCAATACACCATGCTAAACGAGCAGCTTTGTGGTGATCACTCAACAAGGGTCGTTCTATGACTCGTCTAGCTCTCAGTCCTACTGCTTTCAGCCGTTTCATGAAGGGTCTGGGGCTGAAACGACGATTGGGCAACCACAGCTGTTTCAACTTGTTAAAAAGGGTTCTCGGCGTATGTGACGAAGAAGGTTCCTGCTTCGCGATGTGTCGTCACAGGAGGTCTTCCGGATCTAGGACGGTCCTTACATTACCGATCTGAGCATGTTTCTCGACTAAACGGCTTACGGCAGTGTAATGATACCCCAATTTCCGAACAATGGCATTACAAGACATTCCTGCGTTATGCGTTATTATTTGCTATCTTGTGGCGTTTGATAATCGCCTTCGTGCCATGGTCACAAAATTTCATGAAATAACTTTTTAAAGCCGAGCTTAAGAAAGCAATTTTAACGTTTGGATATACTGCTTTTAGAGATACTCGAGGGTAGCATACTGCACGGGCATGCCATGCATGGCACGTGAGCTTTCGTCACGTATGACTGATTACATCATCTCGAGTGAACATAATTCTTCACGTAATTATATCTTTCATGATTGTTACAAATATTGGGACCAAACAAAAATGAAATATATCAGGGTATGCTTAACCTTTTTCTTTGTGTATATAATATGAAACTGCTATGGATAACGACTTTTTTATTCTTTTCAACGTGTCAGGGCTACTTCTTCTTCACCGACAGAAATAGTCAAGTTTACTTCCTTAGTCAGTGAACTACACTTCACACACTAACATGATAGATTTTACTAACCAGCTAGTAAATATTTGCTAATTAGACTAGTAGATTAGTACAATTTACTTATCGGTTAGTAGAGATCACCATCCGTCTTTCCAAGAATCTCCTTCTCATTATTTACCAAGTGCAATATTATATTTACTAAGCTTGTAGTGAGTTTTACTTCACTGGTAACTAGTGGTGATTGATAACGGGATGCTGTACATGGATACCTATGCCGGTAATATTGTTTGTGTTTTGAGATGCATCTGTGTCAGTGTGGGTGTAGTGTGGCTTCGTTTAAATTTGTTACAAGTAGTTGAGTGACAGTTTTCTTTTCAGTGTTGCTTAGTTTGAGGTGTAATTGAAATGTGTCTGCGTGTGATGTTTCGGTTTGTCATTTATTGTATTTATTGGGTAGTGATGCATGTAGGGTGTTATCTTCTTTGTGAGTTTGTAGGTTTGTAGTCCTTTGTGTAGGTGGGTTAGGTAGGGACTTATTTTGAACTGCTTAAGTGTTTCTGGTCTTGTGTGTTTAGGTGTAAATGTGTTATAAGTTGGTAAATTGTGTTGTGTTGTGTTGTACCCCAACGCAGCAGTTTAGACTGATTTGGTCACGCCTGATGGAGTGGGGGTAGAGCTTTAAAGTATTAGTAGATTGTTTAGGTATCAGTTCTTGTCCCCAGCGCTATTTTTAGGGCTTTACATTAGATTGAATTTAATATATTTATGTTTCTGACTGAGTGTTGAGAACTGGAGCAGCGTTGTCGAGTTTGGCGTGTGTAAGTGTTTTAGCAGTTATGTTTAGCAGTGTGATAAGCCATTGGTCTCTTAGTGTTTTGAATAACCATTTGGAATACCAATTTTGATTTAGTACGGGTTGAATTTGTGTGTGAGCTTGTGATATGTATGTAGATGTTGTCCAAAGTGAAATTCATAAGCGCTTTAGTCTGCAGATACATTTTGGGAGACTAAGGGAATATGTCAACAATCACTAAGTTAAAAAGTGACGGCGACAGGATGCTTCCTTGTGGGGTGCCATTGTGTAAAGGGGCTTTGTTACAGAGTGTATTGCTTGAGTTCATATGGTCTCACGTTTCGTGGTTTGGAGTACAGCTGCTTTGGACCTCATTAATAATGTTGTGTTTGAAAATTTGGAACTTGAGCCTGTTATTAATTATTCTACCATGAATTGGGAAATTACTCAATTCTGATTGGTCAATCAGAGGCTATTAAATCACAATATACCCCCTCTGATTGAAACAGCTGGTTTGACGGCCGCATCACCGCGGAAGCTAACTACTAAAATAGTATTTCAGTCTTGTCGTTAGGCATTTTTATATCATTATATCTACAATTATAGGTTACAAAATGCAAAGTTGCAGTTAATGCAATATTCAAAGGATGTGTGGCAATACATTTCGAGCAGAAAACACGACATAAATCTACAAAGAGAATGTATTTTAAGTTTTTGGGGCAACAGAGAGCTTGGGATTTGACGGTTTTTTCTATATAGGACTTTGACCTTATATCTTTTGCGTCACAATGGCTGATATGACGTCATAACGGTGACGCACGGTGGAGGACGACAGTTTTGCAAATCTTGCTGGGTTTTCATTGGGTGTGCCCACCTCATGTTAGTTTCCAAGTTGCTGTGCTAATATGCTTTCAATGCCTGTCATATATTCGGGTGAAGTATTACCGTGTAAACAAACTGCCTGAGCACCATATTTTGTTTACAGGCTGTTGTCGGTAAATCTGTAATTCACATCAACAACCCACTCAAAACTCTGGACTCAACCCATGCCGCTTCACTCAATATTTTTACATGCACTAAAGAGTTTGTATTTTATTTAGTCATGGTAGAATGGAGATAAACATACTGTGTTTTCAATGTAGAGCTAAGTTACCTGTAGATTTAACCGTGCTAAGTTAAACGTTTGATACGTTCGGTTCCATATTCAATTTAGCACGGTTAACCTACAGGTAACCCAGCTCTACATTGAAAAACACAGTATGTTTATCTCCTAATTGTTTCCCTATTTTTTACAGATGATGTGTGAGGTGGGGCGGTAGGAATCAGGCTTGAGTTATTTTTGTTGTTGGGATGAGTGAGTGAGGGAGCTGGGTTTAACGCCGCTTTTAACATTATTCCAGTTAACTTGATGTGGGAGGAAAGTGATAAAGGTCTCAGACGTTTACCACTTCGGTGAAACCCACGAGCACGGGTATGGTGCTGACAAACCTAGAAACATAATCGGGGCGAACCGGAATTCGAACCCACAATAATAGGTTTCTGGCTTGCCCAAGGGACGCAACTCTGCACACGGAATCGCGGCGCCTAAGACGACTGGGCCACCCGTGCCCCCAGCTGTTGGGATGCAGCTTGAGGCCATGTTGTGTATTATGTTTGTGCAGTTTGTCTTAAATGTGTCATTGTTTATGGTGTGTTTGTTTGTTGTGTCGACTTTGTTTCATAGTTTGGTGAACAGCTGTTTGTCTACTTTCTTAAAGATGGGGATATTAAATATATATATATATGTTTTTGTTTGTATACGTCAACGCATATTCATACAACTTATATTCTAGCAATGTTGCCATGGATTAATGTTGATATTTTATAGTGTTCGCAAGTGGATAAACGTGACTACCATACAGTGGACGCGAACATTTTTACCTCTACAGACGACCAATACATTCGCACGATGCTAATGTATGAGAAGCATACAAGCTGAACATCGTTGGTTGTTTGTATTTGTTGTCAAACGCCGCACTCAGCAATATCACAGCTATTTGACGGCTGTCTGTAAATAATCAGTCTAGACCAGACAATCAAGTGATTACCATCATGAGCATCGATCCGCGCTGAACATGGTATCGGACGTTGGAGCATGTAAGCATGTAAGTATGTGTAGCAGTTGCCGCAGCATTGCAGGTAGAGTTCAACAAGTGTGGCAGATGTCTCTACTGTTACGTGTCTGCTCCAGATAGATCGGACAATGGGCGGTGTGGTAGCCTGGTTGTGAAAGTGTTTGCGTAACGCGTCGAAGAACCGGATGCGATGTGTGGTGTCCCCCGCCGTGATTGTGCCGGATTAATGCTTAATGCGGCGTTAAACAATACGCATTCACTGTCTCACTCTGTTCAGGAAAAACATATTTCTCCAAACGACCTGCCACATGCGTTTTGCGTTTATTGTACAGTCGTGAATTTGGATATGGATCTGCAGACCTATCACGTAATATTACCGTATCCTAATGGATCATTTAATGGCACATATCTCAGCGAATGTAATAAATGCTGTTCATTAGACTGATTTTAATAAGCCATTGAAGCCCAGTGTCTGACTGACTGACTGTTGTTGTTTAACGCCACACTCAACAATATACCAGCTATATGACAGCGGTCTGTAAATAATCGAGTCTGGACCAGACAAGCCAGTGATTGACATCATGAGCATCGATCCACGCAATTGGGATACGATGACATGCATCAAACCAAGTCAAGGAGCCTGACCACCCGATCCCGTTAGTCGCCTTTCACGGCAAGCATGGGCTTCTGAAAACCTATCCTTCCCCGGATCTTCAGGGGTCCAGCTATCACGTAGTATTACTTTATCCTTACGGATCAATTAGAGGGACATTCATCAGCGAATGCAATAAATGCGGTTCGCTAGACTGATTTTAAAAATACCATTGAAGCCCAGTGTGCGCGTGTTTTGATGTATTCTAATCTTGCCACTGCATTTATTCAATCTTCCATTTCCGTACTGAGTAGGCCACAGGCCTATAGTACATCAGAGCAGGGGCCCGTTCCACAAAGCCATCTTAGCGCTAAAGCGATCGTAAGGCCCATACTTTAACACAGGCTTACGACAGTCGTAGCACTAAGATCGCTTTGTGGAACAGGCCCCAGACCTCTAAGTGTAGCGGAGTTATGCCCCCTTTCCCTAGTACATGGCCTTTCCTCACTATCGTCCTTTGACGTCATTAAGGAAAACGATTTTCACTGTTCATTGCAAGCAATTTTTAGTATACGTATTGGTATTGTCAGAAATCATAATATATGATGAAATCGTACTACATGAAACAGGAGGTTCTAGCGAAATGGAAAGCCTTATCTGACCTGTAAATTAGTTCTTAGATTTCCATAAATAATGCTAAAGTATAAAGAATCAGTGATTGAGTCGAGTTGACAATTGTGTATTGTCTGGAGGCATGACAATGAGTCGGAGAATATGATAGATCGTATACATTTACTTTGGTGCTGAGTATATTCCAGTGCTGACTGTATAGCCTTGGCTTCAGCGGTGAATATGGAGCTATCATCTGGTATTCCATGAATTTTTTATCCAACAACTCTGGCATTAGCAGTTTGGGCCAATCAGTAAAGATAGAGCTGGTAAGAATCACATTGGGATCTTAATTGGATATATTCCTGTAGGAAAACTAATTGCTTTGTTAGGTCTACCTCCTCTTTGACGTGTTGCCAAGGAGGTGTAGACAACAGACAATATGGCGCGATAATATTTAGATCCATATAAGCTGCCATGATATGTGGCTTAATTGTGACCCCAAGAGGTAGAACAAGTTTGGGTTAGTTTGAATTCTTCATAATGAGAGAAAAAACAAAAATATATGCTGGAGTAGACTGATTTGAGTCTAATTTGGTAATATGTTATAATGGGAGTTTAAGAAGGTATTGTTTGAGGGAAGGTTCATCCGCCTCCATGCATTTACATGAGTTTGGCTTGAGACGTCGTTTCGCCAATTCTATATCACAATTTTTCAACGACAGACAATTTCAAGTTCAAGTGGGTTCAACCCTGTCTGACCATTATAATCAGGATCAGGGTATCCCGCAAGGCAGTAGTTTGTCTATCACACTATTATGTATCAAAACGTTTTAAGTGAGTCAGTTGATTGATCATTTGTTTGTGGATCATTATAATATATCTTGTCGGGGTAAAAGCATGCATACGATTGAGAGAAACCTGCGATTGTGTGTTAATAAAATAGCTAAATGTTGGGCTTGTCAAGGACCCAGAACAGGGACATCAGAAAACCCTTCTCCAAGTTTCTGTCACAGTCTTGGAGCTTTCCGAACTTTACTGGTAAATCGCCAATGATAATGCTGGGCTTAGGCAGCTGACCATATAAATTCTGATGATTGTCGAAGAGCTCATGAAGGTGGAATATATAAAGCGTAGGGTTGTGTATTGCCCCAAATTTCGTATTGCCATACATTGCCATATATTCCTCTGTACTGCAATATATTGTGAAAGCAAATTTGTTGAGTTCTGTCTACTGTTTAATATTCTTTAACCTCCACATTGAATCACATTATCCATTGTACAATCATAACATGTTTAGTTTATTTCAAAATGAAAAAAAGGGAAATCCAAAACATTCTTTGTTTTCTTTTTGATTATTTAATAACTCATTGACACTCAGAGTAAGTAAACTCAAAAGAGTCAAAACAAAAATGCCTCTGCCTGAGGCTAATACTGAAAGAACATTCAGTGAAAACTCACAACTGTATTTGTGGCTGACTGGCTGTGCTGTTTGACTCAGTTTTGCAAAAATTTAAAATGGCAAATGTAGAAATTTAAAGACAACCAACAAGTTGGGTGTTATGTGTGTTGTCTGTGTGACTTACATGATCACAAATCCACAATTTCTTCCTATAAGCTAAACGCATCCTTGATATCACTGAGTCTAGAGTAGTGATAAAGGTTAAAAATAGACACAACACAATTAGCTGAACAAAAGCTGCGACGATGCATGACAAACAGGTAAGAGAAGGAGACTCTGGTGTTTTGTCTGGAGTCACAGTCTCCTGGCTTCTGTTCACCGAGGTTGAAAACATTGTTCCCCCCTAACCCTGAAATAATGTCGCCAAACGTCGGACTTTGCGTGTTTGTTGGTGACAACTTCAAAATCTTCATGTTTCCTGTCCGCTATTTCTAAACAAATCAAGGTAACAACGTAAGCTTGTAACTAATGGTGTATCAAGAAACACCAAATGATTGTCAAAATACCGGTATCGCAATACGTAATTGTTTCAGTTTCCTATTTCGGTTAAGCTGTATACTGCTGGTAATACTGTGCTGCCTTAAAGAGCACAATGTAAATGCAATATGCAACTAAAGTCGGACAGCAACAGCTTGGCGAACAGTGTGTCGTTAAACAGCACTATCAATTACGTTCAGCCTGACCAGGACAGTAGACCATCCAGTCGCTTTATCACCGGGGGGAGAAATTAAATGGTAAAAACTGTACTGTCGTCAGTCAAAAATATCATCATCGTCAAGATACATCTCTTGGAGACATAGTGCTGACAGTTTAAGGTTTTGGACTAATAAATTAATATCATTAAAAGATCTTTCTAAGTCCTCTGCAATTTCAGTGGATCAAACTGGACGACTGAGTTACGATGGCTCAACCTGTGACCTCTCACATTAACATGAGGAAGAGAGATTCCTTACACTGTCCTGTGAAGAAGGAGTGACCTCCATCTCCAAAGGATCAAAAGAATTGTACACAGGTACCTCCAAAGGAGAGAGGGTCCTGACTATTTTATGTCTATTGATTCTTTTTCTTTCTTTCTTTGACAAATGTACACAATGTCTGGTTCCACAGTGGCTGGTTCAAGCTGACTCGCAGTCTGATTAACAATTTGATTCTGAGTTTGTGTCTTAGTATCTGAAGTTGATGTCACACTGGGCTCGGTGATGGTGCTGGTAGTAACGGGCTGATCTGACTTGACCAATGTCCTCTCAGTAAGGCACATGGTAGATGCAGTTGAAACAGGACGAGAACCTACAGTAGAGTACGCTATGGTTGACGAAGGCTGGGATTGGCTGTCTACCAACTCTTTGGCATCAGCGAAAGAAAGTTTGATTTCAGATTATTATTGTGGTTTGACTGAGACAAACGGGGCAGAACTTGAAGAGGCCACATGTTTTTCACGACAGTTCGCACAACGGCAGTCCCTATCACAATGTATGCCATCATGGTTGCCACCACAACGATGACATGCCATGGAGTTTTTATAGATTGAGGAAGAGTTGAACAAAAGTAAACAATGTGTTCGTTTTGCTGATATCACTGTCTTTTTGTGTTGTAAAGCGTTTAACTGATGTGACACATTGACTCTTCTAGTTCAGTTGCAATACTCTGTTCAGACATGTCATACAAGCGATGAGCTCTGTCTCACACAATGCCTTGACAAGAGTTCAGTGTTCAGTGAGTGAGTGAGTGAGTGAGTGAGTATGGTTTTACGCCGCTTTTAGCAATATTCCGGCAATATCACGGCGGGGGAAACCGGAAATGGGCTTCACACATTGTACCCATGTCGGGAATCGAACCCGGGTCGTCGGCGTGACGAGCGAACGCTTTAACCACTAGGCTACCCGACCGCCCCTCAGTGTTCAGTGAACAGACTAAGTAACCTCAACCTGTGTACGTGATATTGTTTATATTCACGCAAGCTGCAGTCTATTCTAAGTCTATCTTTGAAGGACAAAATAGATTTTCTACATTCTCATATGGTCATTGGTTTACCTCTTGTAACAAAATTATTCTAATATCTACGAGACTGACAGCAACTTCATGCGATAGACATGTAATGTCTACATTTATATTCATATGGTGCATGAACACAGTGGTCTCAATTCCGTATGCATAATCTGCATTATTCACACATTGTAGTGATGTACATGTCAGACCAGTATTCCAGTATACATTTTACCGTATTATCAGTGTACAGCCTGGGGTAAGTAATATATCTTATACAAGTATATTATCCTGCTAGTCCTAGTTTGTTCAGAGCGGCCCTTACACATTATAACTGAGCATCATGAGGTATGATGTAGTTGCTTTGTATATATGCCTTGAAAGAATGGCAGTGTGTAGCACATGTTGTGATGTATTGTTCGTGAATAGCATTAATCTATCCAATGTATTGTCAAATGCGTCTTTGTGTACGACCTCCAGGTATTTATTTATGTATTTCCTTTGTGCGAGAAGTGCGACACGCAAGTGGGTATAAATAAATTACATGCAATAAAACCAAGTATCGGTTACAGCCACTTGGGGTGTAAGTCCAGATTTGAAGAGGTCATATTAACATGTCTTATTGGTCATTTTCATTTTACTCATGAATATTTATTAAAAGGTTAGGATCCTCCATTCTGCATCTCTTGTGATGAAAGAATCACGGTCAAGCATGTCCTGCTTGACTGTGTTGACTTTTCCATCACGGGGGATAATTATTTCAGTGTCAAAACAGTTAAGGACCCATTTATCAATATTTTTTCACGTTTTATCATTAACATTTTAAAGGTTATAGAACTAATTCACAAATTGTGATGTAAAAAGTCATGTATGTTATCAATCGGTAGTGTATGATTAGCTATGCCCTCGACGGGGGTTGAAGTAGCGTAAAACTATTGTCCCCCTGATAGGGTATGTAAGACCACCTCTTTCAGTGTATTTTTATACCTACCTCTCTTTTAACTGGAGAATATTTGTTTACTTTTAATTTTAATCTCTGGCTAAACTTGCAACAATCGCCAGTAACTTGGGAAAGTGTAAATCATGTTGGGTAACCATGCAGGTAGCATAGGTACCGTATGTACCCTTGGTCCCTAGTATATTGATTTTGCTGGCGATCTATAGCCCCATTTTTATACCATGTCCTACCCCAATAATCAGATATTGTTAATGTTCTACAACTAGTTTTAGCTGTGATATATTGCTAGTGATTATACTGTCTTTCGTCGACAGTTTTTATAAATATTGTATAGCTTGTTCAAGTCACACTGTGGCTGAAATATTGCCGACGTGATCTTAAATTGAACTCACTCACTCACTTTGTGCAAGGCGTTGTCTGTCTTGGTCCAGGCATTCGCGTACAGTCCATGGTAAATATGCATTCGCATAATGTTCATGTAATATTTGCATATACTTGTATCTTGTCCGTATCATAGTTGTATACGAGTGATGCGTTTTTCATGTGTTGTCATTTTCCTTGCAAAGAGATACCCAAGTGTCTGTGGAATGTATATGTTATAGAAACCTAAGATCAGCCTGGCTATGTTTCCAGGTTTGTCAGTACCATACCTGCGATCATTGATTTCACAACTTATCTCATCAAAAGTGCTAAACATCTTGGCCTTTCCTCCCTTGTGAAAATATTTCCCATGGTATAACTGGAATACTGTTCAAAACTGGTTGAGAGTATAGCTCTATCTAACTATATATAGAGACGCATGCCTGTTGCGTCGTTCCGCGGTCCATCTGTACCACTACGCCTCAAAGTTCTTCAACCGAATCCTGACCGCTGGATATATTCCGAAGCAACGGTAAGAAACTCTAATCGTTCAAAATATACAAAGGAAAAATTCACCGCTGATTCATTTAGAGATGTGACTCTTACCTGTGATCTCTAAGGTATATGCAGAAGAATGACAGATTTTGGTAACTGCAAAATCCTTCCCGGATCCACACCAGTGCGGATTTTTGAAAGGCCTTCATATCTTCAAGCTTCCTTTATACTAAAAGAAACAACTCAAGCAACAATGAGGTGGTTTTCATAGACGCAGCAAAGCAATTATTACTGTTTGACACTCTGGGTTTCTGAAAGCACGGAACGGCATTGTGGATATTGAGCAACACTTACTTTGAAATACCTGTGGATTGGGAACTAGAACCTAGTCTGGATGATTCAACCTTGAGGTGTGTGCGACAAGGAAGTATGTTCTCTGCTAAACTGTATGTAGTCTAAATCAGTTATCTCCACATCCCAGGACCAACACATGTTGACGATATCTCACTGCCCTATAAAATCCTATCTCCAATCGGACCCGTGAAGATCCGGGGTAGAATAGGTCTTCAGCAACCCATGCTTGCCGTAAAAGGTGACTATGCTTGTCGTAAAAGGCGACTAATGGGTTCGGGGGGTCAGGCTCACTGACTTGGTTGATGACTGTTATCGATCCCAATTGCGTCAATCGATGTTCAGGTGTTTATCACTGGATTGTCTGGTCCAGACTTGATTATTTACAAACCGCCGTCATATAGCTGGAATATTGCTGAGTGCGGCGTAAAACAACAAACCAACCGTCTCCATTCGAAGGTAACAACATGTGAGAATTACAACTCAAAGTAGTCGTTCACCTTTTCCCCATCCAAGAGATATGTAGACATTCCAAAAATCTAAAGACGTCTCATGTCATAACCAATTGTGTGCAAAGGAGCTGTCCATGGTGGAAAAACACAAACCACGTCGTTGTTGACCTGGATTCTTTCTTGAATTCTTGAGAGAAAACAATAAATACTTGTCAAAAATATAATACTCAATGATGATTAGGAGATAAATATTTCGTTTTGTAAGATTTGCGTGATGTTATGCTGAATGGATATACGGAAATTTCGTTTGAACACGACGCCGTAAGGCGGAGTGTTCAAATGAAATGAAAAATTTCCGTACATCCATTCAGCATAACATCACGCAAATCTTACACAACGAAATATTTATCGACATTGTAACATGAACGTTAATTAAATCGATATTTAGGAGGAACTAATTTACTGAGCGCATGACACAGGAAAACTGTCGTCAGCAATACGTCTCCTCGTGCTCACCTTCGAAAGGGTGCATGATATGGGGTGCCGCGAAACCGATTAACGGTTTCGATGTACTCCAATAATGATGGTTCATTTTACGAAAGGGGTGGACACATGTTCAAGCCCATTTCTCAGAAAATAAACAAACAACAGGAAATATCACAAATTCAATTCTTATCACAGTTCCTCATCTTACTTGTAATTTGTAGTTATGCGTATCTATAAAATACAAATAATCAAAATTAGAAAAGCCGTACATACTGTTTGGCCCCTATACAAGAAAGTGTCAACTCGCTGAGGTAGTGACAAGAGAGGTCAAACATGTGCGAGATTTTAGATATGCAGCGTAGCTGGGATGGAAAAAGTTGTTTACTGTCACAGTGGAATTACATATGTGAAAGAGACCATGGGAATTAGCAGAAGAATTAACCTGGAAGTTATTCACGGGAGCAGTGGACAGTGGCAGGATATTTTTATCTTGGACAGGTACCAATTTACGTTCGTTAGCGAGCTGCTGCTGTCCCTGAAGAATGTTCGAATAATGTCGTTTTGGAGCCTAGCTCGAGTCAATGGAATACGACTTCAACGATTCATCGGTTTTGTGGCCGGTAAGTTTGCAAATCTCACGATTTTCAATGCCTGCGTTTGACAGCAAAGTAACAGCAGTTGCCCGAAGACAAAGGTTTGTCTACACTTTGAGACCAGCGTTGGTAGAAATTTCTTTCATCATGTTGCCAATGACATTTACACCAACTGGCCTCGTGGTGTACCATTCGGTGTCGTCGACGTGGACTCGTCTCTTGGGAGCCTAGTAAAAACCACCATTGTTGGGATTGAGGAGAGACATGTATTTTTTTAATGAAAGTACAGGACAGAATTGGTCCGATGTTGCATAAATGCGTTTGTTGGGCCCGTTTGAGTCTTTGAGGTCCCCCCTGTGATTTTTTGTGACTTCGGAGTGTGTCATTTCAAAGAACTCAAACCCCTGTTCATCGGTGGATACACGAAAGGAAGATTCAGTTAATTCCCTTTGGTTTTCTTTACCACGACGAGCGAAACCGAGTGTAAGGTCGAACCACACTTTACGAAGCAAGCCGGAAGGAGTTTTCGTCTCCAAACTTTCACGATGTTTTTTAGATCCTTCTCGGGGATAGCAGCATGATGTGTTGTCTGGTCAAGGCCATCGCGCTTGAGTTTTTTTTATCATGGACAGAAAAACATTGTTTGCAGTGTGAAATTCCCGGTCTTGGATAATGTTGATGCTGCGCTCAAATGGCGGTCCCCTGATGTGCCTGTGTATGGCAGCACGGAACCCAACAAAACTCGATTTTGAGTAAAGATCTCCCTCAGCATTTCTGACTTCGGCATAAAAGAACCTCAGTCTCTCATTCAGTTGAGAAGCAGGAAGCTCTTCGAACTTGGGTTCAAAACCTCGGAAACCAAGCCATTCTGGAAGTGAAAAAGATTGCCTTGTTCAGGTACAAATGTGACAGTGAGTGGGAGTAATTTGTTATTAGTCCTATTACGGCGTCGTGTTTAAATGAAATTTCCGTATATCCATTTAGCATAACATATCTCAAATCTTACAAAACGAAATATTTAATTTATGTTAAGATTGTGGTTAATCTCGTTATATTATTGCCAATTTTTGCGATGACACATTGGTCACGCTTTACATTGCTATCATGGCAATGGTGTATGGGAGGTAACTCTCGCTGATGTTGATCGAATCGGCGTAGGAATTTTAGGTATTTGTATTTGCATTGCTTTATGTTTCAATGGCTTACGTCGAAATATTTTAACTCCCCAGGAGGTATTACGCCCAGTAGATTTGGAGAGGTTCCCATCCACGATGTCCTGTACTGCATTTGCATCATGGGACGCGAAGCGGTCACTGGACGCTTGAACTTTTGGCTCTACGGAAACGCTGGCTGTATTTCCTAGTTCAGGGGCCATCTCAGAACGGTTTTCAGCTTCAACAGCTGTTGTGAGTAATAATAATAACAAAAGTAGGTGGGTGTATGAAAGTCATAACTATTATAGAGTTGCAATAAATGTTTTTACTCTGTTAAAAAATAATTTTCTTTTCTTTTCCCTTTGGCCAAGCCCCAGAAAATTACATCATTTATGATTATGATTGGGTAATTAATGAAAAAAGGTAAATTTCATTTACCTTCAAATTCTTGAATTATCTCAGAAAATGTCTCGTCGTCCCAATCACTCAATATTTCATCGAAATCTCCGATGTGGAAGTCAGGGTAAATTTCCATCTGTTCCTCCATGTTGATGATTTCAAAAATAGTTCCATTAATTAATGTATACATACACGGTGATGAGACCCCAAAAATTCAGCGATGTTATGCTCATTCGACAACAGTTTTTTTAACCAATCAGATCAGAGAACATACCTACTTTTATGTTACAATGCTTAATAATCTTAATACACAGACGAGCGCAATTCCGACATTCGTTTATGGGGCTCTTTGGCCCTTTAGTCGAACATGCCCACAGGTGAACAAAATTCAACTGAAATATCACATAGCTTCTGCCTCAAGATGTCCTATGACCTGCCAAAAACAAGATCTGACATCAGTCATACACCTGTTTCTGAGAATCCACATGAAACAGATTCCACCTGTCTCAAATTCCTTCAGTGAATATAAAGAAAAGAAACACAATCCTTTCCATATTCATGGGAAATCTCGATTCCGATTCTCGATTGTATGATTCCGGCTATATCATGAGCATGACTTTGTGAATCACTATCACATATTGACGACACAAGGTGTTCGCGAATAGGATTTTGATTTAAACATATTTTATTGCGGAAAACCAAATGGATTAGGCACAAGTGACACACTTACGAGGCCTTCTCCGCGAAAAGGAGAATGTATCCTGCCCCACCTTGTGGAGAATGTTTTGTCACTCTGAATATTTATGCATATATCTAAATATGAAAGTGGTCTGCATAATTACTAGTTTTGGTGGATAAGTCAGTGGAAAGGAATTGGCTTTTTGATGGTTATTCAACGCTAACAGATCATCGATATTACATGAAGCTAAATGTAAACGTCTTGGCTGAATTACCTATTTTCATTTTGCCAATCCGAGCAGAAATTCCGATTCATATGCTGAAAGAACAGTCCAGCAAGAAGAGAAGCCCAGGTGATGCCTATGGGGATTCCTACTGCTGACCTGAGCATGAATGTCTTACGTCCAAATGTCACATAGATTTTATCATTGAGGAAGTCCAGCATTTTTCGTATTGTTTTCTCAGTACACCTCGGAGCGCATTTGCTTTCATTTTTGACAAATTGACCTGAACCTGTATATGTACCTGATATATAACTATATCTAAGGTCAACATGATTTTGTAACAAAAGGTCCATGGAATGACGTGATTTTATTGAAAAATCAAATGTTTTGACAGAATTGAAAATGGTTCTTTTCTGAGATTGCAAATGTCAAGCAAATCCTTTATTTTTTCTGGAATCTAAATGGTATTTATTCCACTTGTCTCAAATACTTTCTGTGAATATAAATTTATTTGGTAAAATGATTATATAACTGTGATTGTTCGTGACAAAGGGGGTTGAAGTAGCGTAAATTGTCCCCCTGGGAGGGTACATAAGTCCTATTTCATTCAAAGTATTTTTCATTTGCCATGTTTTTAATCGTACAATTCTTGTTGTTTTTAACTGATTTGGCTTAAACTTGCTGACAATCACCAGTAGCCAGAGTGATGGTGTAAATCCTGCTTGGTTACCATGTAGGTAGCAGAAGTATCGTAAGTACCCATGGTACCTAGTATGGTGACCTACCTTTGGTTATTGGTGATCTATAGCCAAATATCAATTATGTATATTTGACATTGTATACATTGTATACTTGTCTGCTTTATCCTTGCATTTATCTATTTTTAGTATCCCTTATTTCTTGTTGTGTATTCCGATACGTGGTGAAACACAGAGGTTAACCCAAATATCGGTTCGCACAGGAGGAAATGTTCAAATGGTCGTATGATCAGTCAATTACATTCGAACGCACAGTTCTACTTTCCATGAGAAAAAGGCCCTACAATTGTTCAAACACGTAACAGGCCCAAAATTATTTAAGTGCACACACGAATATTCCAATTAAGTATTAGAAAAAGGTCAGGTCGAAAAAGGAATCGAATCACCCCTTGATGCTCTTATATAGGCACAGCCTGCCTCCTAGAAACTGTCTCATCCCGAAACGTCTCGATCGATCAAACCTATCATGTTCATATATACAACAAGCATGAATTACTCCAATCGCATAAAGTATAGTATTATGTCATTCGAAAGCTCCACTCACTAATAGTTCAGTATTTACTGCCACTGAAAACAACTGGGGGCACGGGTGACCAAGTCTAAGGCGCCGCGATTCGCTGTGCAGAGTTGCGTTCTTTGGGCACGCCAGAAACCAATGATTGTGGCTTCGATTCCCGGTTCGCCCCGATGTTTCTAGGTTTGTCAGCACCATACCCGTGTTCGTGGGTTTCACCGAAGTGGTAAACGTCTCAGACCTGCATCACTTCGGGCTTTCCTCCCACATCAAGCTGACACGCCACGATATAACTGTAATACTGTTAAAAGCGGCGTTAAACCCAACTCACTCACTGAAAACAACTACAAACATAGTTACTCTAAAATTCTTACATAACAATTATAACATTTAACAGATTCGGAATATTAAGCTTAATGTCTTTCCTCTTCTACAAGCATTACATATTGTATGTACGTTTCCAGTAATAACTTAGGATGACGATTACATCAAAGAACATCGACAAAGGCTGGGCTTGGGTCATCCTGGCGGGTAGCTTCTTCTGCTTGTTTTTGAATGGCATCATGTGCTATTCAGTGGGCGTCATCACCGAAGCATTGCTGGAAGTATTTGATTGCAACCTGGCTGTTACTGCTGCCGTTGGATCGGCTGTCATCGGCATCGAAAGCCTCTCAGGTTGGTATTGGTATACATTTGTACTAAAGGTCAATTTGAGCAGTAAAACGTAGCCATTTAATCTGATGTTTAAGATTTACATGAAATACAGTATTAGCAGACATTCATAAACATTACACCTTGTGAGCCTTCATCCAAAACAGACCCGTGAAGACTCCGGGGTAGAATAGGTCTTCAGCAACCCATGCTTGTCTCTCCCGTGAAGGTCCGGGGTAGAATAGGTCTTCAGCAACCCATGCTTGCCGTAAAAGGCGACTATGCTTGTCGTAAAAGGCGAGTAACGGGATCGGGTGGTCAGGCTCGCTGACTTGGTTGATGCATGTCATCGATCCCAATTGCGTGGATCGATGCTCATGATATCAAACACTGGATTGTCTGGTCCAGACTCGATTATTTACAGACCGCCGTCATATAGCTGGAATATTGCTGAGTGCGGCGTTAAACAACAAACCAACCAACCAATCATCCAAAACAAAGCATGTCAGGTGAAGACTGATTACATCGATAACAAATAAAACCACTCACAATTTTGCAATGCGTTTTGACATTGATAATTCTGGAATAAACATAAGCTTGCCTCAGCTATAGAGCGAATATCCATTCGATATATGAATGTATGCATTTGACGAAGTCATGTGTTTCAGGGCCGTTTATCGGAATTGCCATCAACATTTTAGGCTGTCGTACGTGTACACTATTTGGAGGTTTCGTTGCAATGTTTGGACTGGTTGGGGCATCACTTTCAAGTAACCTGCCATCAACAATGGGGACTCTTGGTATTGTTACAGGCATGTTGTTGTGTGTTTAATGATGTCAAAATGATATACCCTGCATATGCAGGCATATGATCTACCACATGTCGTCATTAGATTCAATAGATTAGAATATGCAGCACAATGTACACTATAATTTATCTCTATCCTAGATATAGCGAGTAGGTTAGTTTGCATTGACATTGTTTAGAACAGTCTACAGCTACAACACAACGTGTAAGCGACATAAGGGAGGTTTACACCTAAGACCCGTGAAGATCCGAGGAAGAATAGGGTTCAGCAACCCATGTTGCCGTAACAGGCGACTATGCTTGTCGTAAGAGGCGACTAACGGGATCGGGTGGTCAGACTCGCTGACTTGGTTGATGCATGTCATCGATCCCAATTGTGTAGATCGGTGCTCATGATGTCAATCACTCGATTGTCTGGTCCAGACTCGATTATTTACAGACCGCTGTCATATATAGCTGAAATATTGCTGAGTGCGTCGTTTAACAACAAACAAACAAACCCTATGGCGAAACCCATGATCACGGAAATGAGACAAGCGAACTTTCAAACATAAAAATAAAGATACTTGGTGTCTTAAACCAATCTGAAATGCACTGTACATGTCTCAGTATAATTTATCAAAACAAATATCCAATGTGAAAAGACAACCTGTGGTATAGCTGTGCTTCACATCATGATGACAAGTTGCGTTTAAATCGAATTTTCTTTCAAACATTAAACAAAGTATATGTAGATGCTAACTAGGTGGTGTGGCTGCGCTACAGACGTATCAGTAGACATGAAATTAGATTAGAATATTAGTTCGTGAAACTTAATTATCTGATTTGTATACATGTACCACGCATCATGTTGGTGCTTGTTGTGATCTGGAGTTTCCTTACACTATTAATTTTCTTAGGTATAGGATACGGCTTTGGCTTTCTACCAGCGAATGTGATGGTCGGTTTGTATTTTGAGAAACTGCGCCCAATAGCAGCTGGAATAACGATGGCAGGAGCAGGTCTCGGAATGTTTGTTGGTCCGCCTCTCGTTCGCTACCTCATTGACAAGTACAGCCTTCAGGGAGCCTTCCTCGTCATCGCAGGGATTGCCCTTCATTTCTGTGTATGTGGTTGTCTGATGAGACCTCTTAAAAAGGACAACAGACCTTCAGGGGAAGCATGTATATCTTTCAGGAAAAGGTTATTGGATAAAATGAAGATCCGGATTGGTGGCAGATGCTCCTCCAGCGTGTGGAAGAACTATGGCTTTTTGATGTACATCTTCAGCATATACGGATGGAATTGTGCAGAGTCAGCAGTTTTGTTGCATCTTCCAAACTATTGTATACAACAGGGTTCATCAAAACAAGAAGCAGCTTTCTTGTTCACGATTATGGGCGTAAGTAACGTGTTATCCAGACTTTTTACTGGGTTCGCGGCCAATGACGAACGTGTAAGTAGCTTGATTCTCCACATGGGTCTTTTGGGCGTGGCTGCACTGTTCACATCACTCTTCCCTCTGTACTCTCACACATACGGTGGACAGGTCTTGTATGTTGCTGCTTTGGGGATGTATATAGGAGGACCAAACACTCTTTTTACACCAATCGTGTTTCAGCTGGTGGATCAAGAGGATCTGGCATTAGCATTTGGAATGGTGTATTTCTCAGTTGGAATTGGATACATGTCTGGCCCTCCTATTGCAGGTAAAGATAAATACACTCCTAGAACATAACGAAGCACCAGCCCATCCCCTCTCTTCAGTGAGGGATGAATTATAATGAATTACGCTGCACCATAAACGTTCATGTAACGCAAACTTTGTGATGTGATGACAAAAATACAACTTCAATATTAGCTTCAGTTAAATCAAGTATCTTTCAACCAGATAACCCTTTGTCTTTCTATTTAGGAGCTATAGTTGATGGCGGAGCAACGTATACAGAAAGTTATCTTTTTGCAGGTATGTAAACACATACGGCACAAGTACACGTTATGTGTTAATGTCGTCCCTTTTTCCTCTCCCTATGTCCAAATTTACTTTGCAGTAAGTAACACTCCATTTTCTCATGCAAACCCCTATCATTTTCCTTGAAGCTATTAATATACCAATATCTACTTTCATTGGAATGGCGTGAAACCCATTTCTGGTGTTCCCTCGCTATGATGTTGCTGACATATTGCAAAACTCGTAAAACCCAACTCACTCACTGTGATCAAAATGAAAAATAAATGTTACATCTGGACCACATTTTGCCATGTCAACTGCAAATCTCTATCATTCACTTATCTCTAATTTCGACAATGGTCCAACGATTGTTAACCAACACCGTAATTGTTGCAAATGCAGGCATCCATCTCTGTCGTTGTTTTACTTGTAGCATCTATGTTCCTGCTGTCTAGTGTAATCATGATGGTCATACCACTGGTCCACAACAGGGATGTACACACTGTCTCGACGTTAAACAAGAAGATGTCTGCAACAAAGTTGTCAGAGGAGACTGGGGAGGAAACATGTGTGATGTATGGGTTGACAAATTCCAGCTGATATTTTTAAGTGATTGAGTGACTATGGTTGTACGCGGCTTTTAGCAATATTCCAGCAATATCACGGCGGGGGACACCAGAAATGGGCTTCACACATTGTACCCATGTGGGGAATCGAACCCGAGACTTCGGCGTGACGAGGGAACGCTTTAACCACTAGACTACCTCACCTCCCCTATATATGTCAATGACTGATATGACTATAATGTGAGTGAGGTGAAAGTCTAAGCGGCAATATTTCAGCCATATTGTGACGAGATAAATATATACATTCACAATAAATATAGTTATACTGTATAAGACATGTCACCAAAGGACAGTACTATATTATCACAGATTTACGTTAAAAACAATTTGACATCATATTGACAGAATAAACTAAAAGTGATGGTGTATTATTATTCCTTATTCCTATACTGTCAAATTTATTTTAACTAAAATCTGAAATAATAATCAATAGTTTCATACCCTTGAAGATTCCGGGGTAGAATAGGTTGAAACTTCAGTAACCTATGCTTGCCGTAAAAAGTGACTGTTTAAACAACTGACGAACCAGTCATACCAGGAAACACTCTGGTACCTTCTTTGTGTGACTAGCAATACGATAAGTTGATGTGAATTGAGATGTTTGTCATGAATAATATCGATTGACCCTTTACAAAGGTGGTTATGCCAGTATTACTATGTCAAGCTATCCGAATTATCACCAGACATCAGAGCCTTGAAATTGAGAATCTGGCAAGAGTCGCACGCTCTTCCTATTTCTTTTACGGCCGGAGGACGGTCAAGGTTCTGGTCGAGACTTTAAACTTGAATCATCCATGTTCTGACCATCTACGTGGTCGTTCGTCACAACACTTACTTTTGCAGATTCGAGCGTTAAATGCGCCGATTATCCCATTGTCTTGTCCTCGACCTCTTATCAGGTCTCAGGCCTTGACGAAGAAGGGCTTCTGGGCAATCTCGCGAGATTCTCTTCGTTGCGAGAGTTTCCGACTTTTAATGGCCTGTTAATAAATGCTATGAAGAAGAGTTAGTGAGTGAATGACATTATAGAGTCACATCTAGGAAGAAGATATAAATAGCTTCGTATGACCTTCTTGCTGTTATGGAGTATTCCAAGGATGTTCTACACATAATTATTTCTCCATTATGAGATGAAATTAATCTAATTGAATATTGAAATATGAAATGTGAGCATGCTTTTTCCAGCTTTTATGAACGAAAGCAAACTAATTGTTTTCATGTTTATATCTACGAACAATACTATTTTTTCACAGGCCAGGCTGGTAATGGCAATGGCTGGCATGAAGTGATCCCCATTGCTCTGAATTACTTTCTTCTTGGGTTTACCACTATACAATTGGACACCATAATATTAAATTACTAACCTGTCCCATTTTAATTCATGTTTGCAGGAGTCTCTGCTAATTTAGGTGTATTAAAGATGTATCAAATATTCTCTCAAACATATCCATTTTTTAATTCCACGTACACAAATACCATATTATCTCTAGAAGATAATATTGCTGAATGGATAACAGCTTCTCCGGTTCTAAAGGCACATTGAAGACCAGTGTAGGTCCGTCCCATCGCCATGGTCAATAACAGTTCCGGCTGATGCAACTCTTTTGCCTTTGTCTCGCATCCAAACCATCATCATATGGCCGGCTCGGAAGTAATATGTAGCGAGAGTCCGCGTATAAAACGCTAATACATATTGAAGTCAATCCCGATAAATATTTACATTTACAATAATATTTTCTCTGACTACTTATTTAATGACGTCGTGTTGGCCATTCAAGATATTCCCGTGAAGTCCCGGGGTACAATAACTCTTCAGCGACCTATGCTTCACCTTAAAGGCGACTATTCTTGTCATTATTTCCCAATGCTTAGATCGATGCTCATGATGTCAATCACTGGATTATCTGGTCCAGACTCGTTTATTTACAGACCGCCGTCATATCGCCGGAATAGTGCTGAGTGCGGGGTTAAGCATCACACAAACAAACAAGATATACACACAAGTATTTTGTGCAAGATGAGGATCCTCCGTCCTGTATCCCTTGTGATGAAAGATGAAAGAATCTTGACTGTGTCGATTTTTTCTTCACAAGGGATACCTATTTCAAAGTTTCATCTATAAAGGATCTTTTGAATATAAGGTCTCATTTAGTTGTTTTTGTTGTTGAAATAAATCGAATTTTGATTTTAATTATTATATTGTGCGTAAAATGCAGGATATTTTATAATTGGCAGAATTAATGTGATAACTTAGATTGTTAGTGGCTGTATCCTCGAAGGCGGTTGAAGTAGTGTAAAATGATTGTCCACCGGATAGGGTATGTAAGACCACGTCATTCAAAGTAGATTTATTCTCACAACGTCCTTTAATCGTAGAATAATGTGTTAATAATAACCCAAATCAGAAGGGATGATGTAAATCCTGCTGGGGTCCATGCAGGTAGCAAAGGTCCAGTATTGGTTGGTTGGTTGGTTGGTTGGTTTGTTGTTTTACGCCGCACTAAGCAATATTCCAGCTATATGACGACGGTCTGTAAATAATCGAGTCTGGACCAGACAATCCAGTGATTCACATGGTCCCCAGTATGGTGATCTACCTTCAGTGGCTGGCGATCTATAGCCCTTTTTTATCATGTATTGTTATGTATAGTGCTATCCTTTAATGATTCCATAGTCTGGTCAAAACTCGATCATTTACAGACCGCCGTCATGTAGCTCACACGGTGCTGGGTGCGGCGTTAACCCGCAAACAAACAAAAAACCTATGTGGAAGTGACCATTTCCTTACAGTACTATGAACTGTTAACCCAACAGGTGAGCCTCATTCAACAATTTTCTAATTGTAATCAAGTAAATTGGCCATTACGCTTTGATTTGAAACAATAAAACATGATACTTACAGAAATATCCACGACCCTGTTCAGGTATTCACAACTCTGAAAAGTATATCTGTAAATCCGCACATTCGTAAACTATGGTTTACCGATGATTGCAAACAGGTTAGAAAGTATACGCGAACGGCAGAAACGTATTTCCGCTGACACCCTACAGTTAAATATTGTCAAAGTATGTATCCAAAATCAATTCATATACACCTGTGTGAAAGGTGTGGCATTTGATTCAAAGAAATAAAGGTCAGGGTTATAATTATTTTTCCAGCATTCAACATCTCAAAGATGGTCATGACATGTTAAAAGATAAATCTGACGTCGCAAATTGTATAGGTCAAACTGTAGCTAAACACTCTTCATTAAACAACTACGATCCTAAATACAAAAAAAGTCAATTTTAATTTTGATAATGGTGAAGATTACAATGAAGTATGTTTTATTGAAGATCATGCCTTCAAACTTTAGAAGCCAAAACTTATTAGAAATTCTGTTTCTTCCAAGTTTCGTCACCTTCTGTTGACTCCAGGTATCACAACAACAAATGTTCATGTTCATGTGTAGTCGGATCATCGTAGTCAGCTGCAAGCATAGTCACCTTTTACGGCAAGCATAGTCGCCTTTCACGGCAAGCATAGTCGCCTTTTACGGCAAGCATGGGTTGCAGAAGACCAATTCTACCCGAATCTTCAAAGGCCCCTTACAAAGATGCATTCCATGATTCACTCGTGGCACCTGTACTTGAAACAATGTCTCCATGGTGGTAACATCTATATCCATTCAAGCAAGCGTCCACCTGGTCATGAAGATCCTTTGTCTAGGAAAAGTAAGACTGTTAGTGAGATAGCATCCTATAAACGTTTAGGAGTAAGAAGACGTCCAAAAGCATGAACAGATCAGAAATGTTTTTAAGAAAACTGGTCCTCTGTGTAATTGCTTGAGAAGTTTAGAATAACGCGTGACCAGGAAAATGCTAGAAACAAGGTAGTTATCTTACTTGTTTGCATATAATCGATCATATCTCTAACATATCGGATTATTGTACACGACAGCGGGAAATACTCTTGGACAACTTCATCTTGATGCCTTAAGACCAACATGGGGGTATAAACCATAGTAATTTATGTGTAGACAGGTCTGCAGCCTCTTGGGAACGTAAGAGAAATCAAGAAACTATCTTTATATTGCAAAAAATAAATGATGAACAATACTGCGTCAAAATATCTGTGTAATCTTGTCCCTCGTCAGATAGACATATATCATCATTACATATCATCATTACATGTATAGTATGCATTTACAAGGAATACTTTGAAAGACATCGCTGTGCAGTAAATCCTTTCTTCCAGATACTTCCCGCCTTTTGAATCTGTTCCCAGATTATGCTAAGCATTCTAGTAGGTTGGTTTGTTGTTAAGCCGCACTCAGTATTATTCCAGCAATAATATGACAGCGGCCTGTAAACAATCGCGTCTGGATCAGACAATCCAGTAATTGATATCACGAGCATCGATCCACGCAATTGGGGGTTCTACACATGCTTTAGACTAAAATCTAGTCTCTGAAATGAACATATCGTACATAAAAACAGTTCTTCAGTTATCTTAATAAAAATATAATAAAAAGGAGCCCAGTGACTCTCTTCATTTACTTGCCAAACACTATAGACGTGCATGGGCTGTATTTGATATAAATTTTTTATCAGGGTCTGTAAGACAGACTACACATGCTTGGAAAATTGCATATGCTTTAACTAACATTACGGTACTCGTTATTGTCAATTGTCATATGATACACGAATCATATATCTTATCAACATCATACTCCACTAACCTAAGGGATACCTGTGGCATCCGAAAACGGCTCGAGTAATTTCTTTTTGCACCTATACATTCGAACCTCGCTGTGTCGAACTCGTGGAGACCTTGACAAATGTTCAACTGATCAGGAGTTAAAGACAACCAGAAAAGTGAAGTTTAAAAAACCAAACATCATGTTTTGAGATATTGTTACCAAGTCCGGATCCATCACTCGACTTCAAGACATACGGCTCCTGGTAGGGAAGGGGGGACCATTCAGCCGTATAATGTGTCTCAATGTCGCCGTCTGGATCAGACCCGTGAAGGTTTTGGGGTAGAATAGGTCTTCAGCAACCCAAGCTTGCCGTTAAAGGCGACTATGCTTGTCGTTAAAGGCGACTAACGGGATCGGGTGGTCAGGCTCGCTGACTTGGTTTATGCATGTCATCGTATCCCAAATGCGTGGATTGATGCTCATGATATCAATCACTGGATTGTCTGTTCCAGACACGATTATTTACGATTATTTGTTCACTTGGCCTTTTTGTAAAGAAATATAGTACGTTTTTCAAGATCTGCTCCGGAAACGAGGACTACCGCCATTTTCAGTCTAGATCAAAGTCGTTGCCATGGAAACTCGAAAAATATATATTTTTTAAATCCCAAACTATCAAAAGGCACTAGTTCACCACTAGACCCATCAATGTGCAAAAAATATGGTGAAGAAATATGGTACGGTTTTCAAGATCTGCTCCGGAAACAAGGACGGACAGCACCCATTCCTATATTCCTCGAAAAATAAAAAAATTTAAAACTATCAAAAGGCACCAGTCCACCACTTGATCTATATAAGTGTTAGGTTTGGTGAAGAAATAAGGTACGGTTTTCAAGATCTGCTCCGGAAACGAGGACTACCGCCATTTTCAGTCTAAATCAAACTCGCTGCCATGAAACCTCGAAAAACTTCTTTTTTTTTAAATCCCAAACTATCAAAAGGCACCAGTCCACCACTAGATCTCTCTATGTGTTAAGTTTGGTGAAGAAATATGGTACGGTTTTCAAGATCTGCTCCGGAAACGAGGACTACCGCCATTTTCAGTCTAAATCAAAGTCGTTGCCATGGAAACTCGAAAAAAATTTTTTTTTTAAATCCCAAACTATCAAAAGGCACTAGTTCACCACTAGAACTATCTATGTGCCAAGTTTGGTGAAGAAATATGGTACGGTTTTAAAGATCTGCTCCGTAAATGAAATGTGACGGACGGACGGACGGACGGTGGTCAAGCTCGCTGGCCAGTTGCTGGCAGTTGTAGCTCGATGCTCATTATGTCAATCACTGGATTGTCTGGTCCCTTAACGATTATTGACAGACCGCCGTCTTATAGCTGGGATATTGCTGAGTGCGGCGTTAAACAACAAACAAACGTCAAACAATTTGCCTCTGTTCTCAGTCTCTCATCATCACTGAATGTTCTTACCAAACAGGTATCAATATGGCTTTATATTCAGCACTAATATCTAACTTCTGTTCGCAATCACTTTGCCAAACAGGTAATATGGCTTCGTCTTTATCACCAGCATCTAGCTTCTGTTCTCAATCACTTCGCCAAACAGGTAATATGGCTTCGTCTTTATCACTAGCATCTAGCTTCTGTCCTCAATCACTGTCACTGGATGGTGTTTCCAAGCAGGTATCAGTATGTCCTTCATCTACGAACTACCACAAGACCCATCCTGTTCTGGCAACCATCTAGACCCCTCATTCACCTCTTCCTCCATATTCACGGAAATGTCTTGGTTCATATTTGAAATCAGTTTCTGGTCCACACTTTGAGCAATTGGAATGAGCATGATCAGCATGCTAGATAGCAGGAACATGGATGCTGGAAGTGAGAAAAAGTAGTCAGAAATCTTGTGATCATTCAGTCAAAAGAGGAAATCAATTTTATAAGATGTTCACGATTTTAAAACAAATGTTTGATTTTTTTTAATGTCATAAAAATGGAAATAAATTGAAAGTTATTCTACTGAGTTCGAATTCATAGGAGAAAAACATACGAGACACTAGGAACTATCAATGGGGCTTAAAGGGTCAATATCATGAAGACAGCTATAGTTGTTGGTTGGTTCGTTGTTTAACGCCGCACTCAGAAATATTCCAGCTATATGACGGCGGTCTGTAAATAATCGAGTCTGGACCAGATAATCCAATTATTAATATCATGAGCATCGATCCACGCAATTGGGATACGATGACATGCATCAACCAAGTCAGCGAGCCTGACCACCCGATCCCGTTAGTCGCCTTTTACGACAAGCATAGTCGCCTTTTACGGCAAGCATGGGTTGCTGAAGACCTATTCTACCCCGGAATCTTCACGGGTCCAACAGCTATAGAAATGTACTGTGGCCAATATACTGATACAGAAATGTACCCCAGCTGGGGCAAATGGACGAGTCCGCTCAACGTTGCGCGAACTGGTAGGTGGAAGACTTAATCACACCAACAACATTCTATTCCAAGTAAACCAAAAACGGTTCGCGGAACGTTGCGTGGATTCGCCCAGCGTTGACCTTAGCCTGTACGTACATGCAAACAAATAGCTTTGTGTATACGTCGCTCCGCTGTCAACTATGGCACCTGGATAAAAAGAAAATGTTATGCCTCAGATGTTGAAGTTGCTTTGTCGCCTAGTTTCGGATTTTACGTGCGCTTGTAAGAGTCTAACTGCATACAGAGTACTTCAGATAGTCTCATTGTATCTATTAAAATACGTCTTTCCGTTCGTCCATCCGCTTCCCAAAGTAGGCAAATTTTCTCAAAAACTATTTAAGTTAGAAAAAAGAAAATTTATACACTGATGTTACTGGTTTAATCTTAGATGAGTTCGGAAATTGGTGTCTTAAATTATTTTTACAGAGTTACGGCCCTTGCTCCATTCATTTCAACTTTGTACACACTGCGCGCAATGGTGACAAGTTTTCTCAGAAATTACTAAAATTACATGAATAAAAGTTTGCGTGCTTATCTAAGAGATACTTGTCAAGACTGAGTTTGGAAATTGGTCCCGTAAAATATTTCATTCCAGAGTTACAGCCCTTACTCCATGCTTTTCGACTTTCTAAATAGTGTCTGCAATGACGACTTGTGAAAACTGAGATGGAAAAATAATGCCATAAATTACTTTTTGTTTCCAGAGAAGGAGCCTTTTGTGTGCATCAATTTCACATTCAATCAATTTGTCTGATGCCTGTCTCTTCTTAATGCTTTACAGGACTCATTTAAAGGTTTATATTCACTGCTATATGACGAAACAGTTCTAATGTGCCCCATTGCCCCTTGTGGGATAGAGACAACACTATTTTCTTCTTGAAGTGATGTCAGAAACCAATGTTTAGACGTTTGTGTTGAGCTTGGTACAATTTCACTCTCCGAGAGACAATACTTATTTCTGTTCTATGTTTACAGTCCACAAACATGAGCTAAAAGTGGCACAGTTGTCATTCAACCTTTATTTCACAGCTACAAAGCATATCCTCATGCACAGAGGTATACTTTCGGAACAAAAGTTGTTCACGACATTGTTACCTTGCAAGAAATGCCTCGACTATAAAGAAGACAGGATCGTGTGTGTTATTTTTGTTACCCGAATGAAACTTTGTAAATCGTCAAAGGGCTGACATTGCACCTTTTGCTGCCACTATCTAGAGGCCCCATTACCCACCACAACTCATATGTGATAGATTAAGAGTGTTTTTTAGGGGTATGCTGGTGGCAATAATATTTCAACACGATACATCACAAAATAGCCATTACCTGCAACAGGAGGACCAGTCATGTATCCGATTCCAGCAGTGCAGTATGCCATCCCATATCCTAAAGCTAGATCCTCTTTATCCAACAACATAAACAGTATTGGCGTGAAGAGAGTATTTACTCCCCCTATGTACATACCCGTCGCAGCAGCAAACACAACCTGCCCACTGTACGCGTGAGAGTACAGAGGGAAGAGTGATGTGAAGAAGGACGCCACACCCATTTGTCCCATGTGGAGAATCAAGCTACTCACACGTTCGTCATTGGCCGCGAACCCAGTAAAAAGTCTGGATAACACGTTAGTTACGCCCATAATCGTGAACAAGAAAGCTGCTTCTTGTTTTGATGAACCCTGTTGTATACAATAGTTTGGAAGATGCAACAAAACTGCTGACTCTGCACAATTCCATCCAAAGATGCTGAGGACGTATAACAAGAAGCCGTAGTTCTTCCATATCCTTGAAGAACATCTGCCACCCATCCGTTCCTTCGTTTTTGTCCACTTTTTTGTCAAAAGAAGCGTGCATGACTGAGATTCTAAACGTGGACTGCTTGTTGATTTTGATTTATTGTGATTTTCTTTCAAGGGTCTCATTAGACATCCGAATACGGAGAAATGAAGGGCAATCCCTGCGATGACAAGTAAAGCTCCCTGAAGGCTGTACATGTCGATGAGGTAGCGAATGAGAGGCGGACCAACAAACATTCCGAGACCTGCCCCGGCCATCGTTATTCCAGCTGCTATTGGGCGCAGTTTCTTAAAATACAAACCGACCATCACGTTCCCTGGTAGAAAGCCAAAACCATATCCTATACCTAAAGAAAAGATATTGATTCAAAGTTTACTATTGAACAGGAATATACGAAATCAACCTAGGGTCCTTCAACAAACTATGCATTTTTTGTAGCTTGAATTTCTTATCATGTCTGATGATCAAGTCCCTATTTATTGTTTTACCAAATGTTTCTGTTGTTTTTTTTCATGTGAACAATTTACTTTGTATGTTATGGGTGCCATCGGTTGGGCAAGAGCCATGCACCTTTTCGCGAACACCTTGTTACTCGTATCGTAACAACTTGATAGTGATTCATGAACACATGCTAGGATATTGTCGACACTTATATGGGAATCAACAAAGATGAAGGCGTCAGACATATAGATGACACTTTTCCTTATACACTGACACTTTTCCTTATACAATGAAAACCTTTAAATTCGATGAAAAAGAGCATTGGACAATGGGATGAATCCTATAGTTATAAAGTAACCAGTAACTATAATACTAATCCTTCGCCATAACTGAAACATAAAGTAGAAAATGTATAAATAACTCCTCTTGCTAGCTATTTGTCCCATTATACAAAGTAAATGACAAAAGTACATACCACCCACAATGCCAAAGGTACCCATCATTGATGATAGATTCTTTGAAAATGATGCACCTACGAGTCCAAACATCGCAATGACACCTCCAAATACTGTACAACTGCGACATCCGAATATATTAATGCCTATGCCAATGAACGGTCCTGAAACAAATAAAAAATGTTTTAAATATACAAACACATAGGTGCTTACAAAACCCTATGATGTGAAAGAAAAAATATAGAATTCAGACAGGTAGACCTGAAATCGTAGCACGCTGGTCTTATCGTCGATTTGACTCCCAGAGTCGCCCAAGTTATGTAATATGTAACATATTTATGCTCCCAATATTTTTTACGAAAGACGTCTGCGACCTGCACCGTACCGTTTTTGGCTTATGGTTGGTAGTAATACTGGTCAAAGAAGAATTAACTTGGCCATGCAACCGCTTGTGATTGATGGGTGATTTCAAGTTCGCTACTGTGTTGGTGAGTGAGTGAGTGAGTGAGTTTGGTTTAAGACCGTAGCGAATAGTGGGACATTAGACGACTGAGTCGCCAGTGCCCCTTACAGAACTGGTATTATTTGTACGCGTTCAGTGCCAACAGTACGGCTTTGTTTTGAAGTATTGGGGAAGTATTCTTCTAATCTTAAATACTGTATGTATTTGGGGAATGTTATGAACAGCTGCGTATATAATAGGATGAGAGCTACATTAATGTCACAGATCTGAAAATAGTATTTGCATGATTGAACTCGCCTAACAAATTTTCGATTCCGATAATAGATGTTCCAACGGCAGCAGTAACAGCAAGATCTCCTTCAAATTCTTCCAGCAATGCTTCGGTGATGACTCCCACAGAATAGCACATGAAGCCATTCAGAAACATACAAAAGAATCCACATGTCAGGATGACCCACGCCCAGCCTCCGTCGATGTTCTTCGATGTACTCTCCATACCAAGTTATTGCTGAAAATATGAACACGATTTGTTAATTTGCTGTGTAAAGCCACCCTCACCAATAGTGCAGTTGTGTGTCTTTAGATAATTGACTCTTGGCCACAATCCAGAGATTGCATCGATCCACACACATGGTATACGATGGCACGCAATCAACAAGACCAACGACCTATTTAGACGCCTCATTGATAAACACGAAGTGTGACAGGTTTTAGAATAGCAATATGTCAAAAGACACATCCCAAATAGTACACTATATACGTCAAGGATATCACATAATAACCTGAAGATATGCCAAGAGGCAAATGCTTGCCATTCTAGGTAAGTACTGTGCATTTATGCGGCCTGTCCTCCATCCTAGAAAAACATAACATGTTCCAGGATTACTCAAAGATAGAAAAACTCACAAGGTTGTGTGGCTCCTCCTTTCAAATACAGATCCATTAGGCTATATCCAAACATTAAGAAACACTAGGAAGGAGGCAATCCCAAATACACTATACGTATCAATGTCCCCAACCAATGGGGTGAAACTTTATGGCCTGCAGGGAATGACATGCTGGAGATATGTCAATACGATACACGCACGTGCCATGCTGGAGATATGTCAATACGATACACGCATGTGCCATGCTGGAGATATGTCAATACGATACACACACGTGCCATGCTGGAGATATGTCAATACGATACACGCATGTGCCATGCTGGAGATATGTCAATACGATACACACACGTGCCATGCTGGAGATATGTCAATACGATACACGCATGTGCCATGCTGGAGATATGTCAATACGATACACACACGTGCCATACTGGAGATATGTCAATACGATACACACACGTGCCATGCTGGAGATGTGTCAATACGATACACACACGTGCCATGCTGGAGATGTGTCAATACGATACACACACGTGCAATGCTAGGGCTACGTCAATATTGGTCATCAATTGCGATGTCTGCCTCGATAACTATAAACACAAGATACTCAAATATCTAGGAAAATACATTTCTAAAGTTTGATGGCTTCAAATACTCTTCACAACACAAAGCTACGATCCTATGGTATAATCACAAAGGAATTAGTTAATTGCCCTAACCTTATCCCTTGTGTAATTATGTGCAATTATATGTAGAAGCAACAGAAGTTTTCATATAAGAGATTTAATGTCAACGCCCGAGCACAACCAATCGCCATCATCTGACGAAATAGATTCACCGGGCGCAAAAGGCAAAATAGCTGAGGCAATTACATGAGTGAGTGAGTATGGTTTTACGCCGCTTTTAGCAATATTCCAGCAATATCACGGCGGGGGACACCAGAAATGGGCTTCACACATTTTACCCATGTCAGGAATCGAACCCGGGTCTTTGGCGTGACGAGTGAACGCTTTAACCACTAGGCTACCCGACCGCCCCGGCAATTACATGAAGTGATCACTGAACGTCAGTGAAGACACCGGGTTTTCGCGATAAGCGTAAGCACGTCTTTCCCTATCGGCACCAATGTCTACCACATATGAACTGGGTGCTTCAGCGCGTTATCTGCACGTTGGAATGTGGCAAAGAAAACGACAGCGTTTTATTTGTAATCCTGATCAAATCTCCAGAGTTGGTGAGCGGGTGCTACTCACAATCAGAAGCATAGTCTGTATCTCCAGGTAGAATATGCCACGGGTCGTCAAGTATGAAATCAGGTTAATTTGCAGTTCAGAGATTAAAGTCTCCGTATATAATGAATTTGCACATATCCTCAGATATGTATGGAATCCGAAGAAGTGTACTGTGTAAAATATCTATTCCAATATCTTCTGTGAGTTCCTATGTCAGAGAAACGTATGGGTGTACATATACATGTATGTAGTGTATGTTCCAAGTACAAATATTGTTCATATAAGTAATTTCAATTGGTTTATCACACTCACTGGAAGAAGTGTTATTTTCAGTGGAGCCACGGTTACACTTATTTAAATCCACTGTTTGAAGATAGGACGCTGACCAACATATCGGATGGTCTGTATTTCCATCTTAGTTCACAGAGAATGGGACAATAAGGTTGCACTTGTATCCAATCCCATTGTCTTTTTCAACAATACAACATGTTTAAACTAAACATACACTTTGCCTTCTAAGCTTACAAACCGATCAGTAACCAAGAATATATGGGTAAGAATTGATCCCTGGCTTGGTTGATACGTCATCGTGTCCCAAATATGTAGATGGTTCCCGATTTAGCATGAAGACGGTGAGCCGTATCAATTTGAATGGAATCAGCAGAACCCATCAGTGTTTCTCTTACAAAATCTCTCACTCTCTGCTCGATGTCATCCCACGTTCTTATATATACTGATGGAAATAAATAAGGGAACGGTTAGTTTTAGCGACAGTAAAGTGATAGGCTATCTCTTTTTTTTTGGTTTCTGTTTTTAGTTAATATAACATATTCATTGACTGTTGAATGTGTTGCAACTTATACTTGAACCTGACAATCTTAGGCTAGATATAGTTCATGGTTGTACACCCCGGATAGAATTACACGGGGAATATATTGGACCTGCACGCTCAGTCAGGGGTAACCACTAATCAGTCAGGTGTAACCACTAATCCCTTCTGTACAAAGGGAACTTCTGGCAAAGTGAGGGTAAACCTCCCGGCGTACCATCAACTCATCAAAGACCCCAATCAGCAATAATCCCGTTGTTTATATTACTGGCTTCATCCTTTGTTTATGTCACTGACTTCGCCGATGATTTGCATCACTACCCTTGTGTGTACATAACAGGCGTCTCTACTCCAGTATAACAATATCTACTCTACATTGCCTCCCACTTGTATATATACTTGCCAACCACATTCACTGCTCCTCTATTTCTGAGAGATGGACAGCTACTCGAACGTATATAAACAGAGCTGCCAAGGATAAAAATGAAATCATATCAATATAAGAAAATATAAATCATATCAATACAAAAACAGAAATTTTGTGAACACCAAACTCCCAATAGATAGGTGTACCCTTCTCACACACAGGTGTCCCAAAGAAGGACAGGTCAGCCGAAATTGCCCAGGCAGAAGGCGACCTCTGAAACACTTAATGCAACAACAACTCAATGCTTGATAGCGGTGTTAGAACCTACACCGAAACGTCGCTCTTAATTGTAATAAAGAAGTTGTTCATCCATAAATTCATATCCTTATTGAGTACACCAACTTCTAAATGCCCATCAAAGAAAATATAATCATGTACAGCATCGAGTGTACACATATTCAGACAGATTTTAGTTTTCCACGGAAATAGTTTCAAGACCTATTCTCTCAACTCTCTGGTTATGGTCACGAAATATACTGAGTGAGTGAGTTAATATTTAAAGTCTAAATATATTGACACATACGTAAAGGCAGTCGTCCCATCCAGTGACATTCACGACGAAACACATACCATTTCTATATTAGTATATCAAGGTACACGTGTTTGTCAATAAAAAACACTGCAATTTCATCTTTAACATCTGTCCGAAATGAAAAGTCAAAAGAAACCGTCAAGAAATGTTACACGAATGGCCATGCTCACCACAAAACGCAGCCCATTCATACAGGATGTCCTTTTCCATGATTTCTAAACAGCAGGCGAGGCGAAACTGTATTCACAATCCAAATACGTCAAACCCAACATTGATATCTTCCTTTTTTCAGCGACTTATGGAACGAGTTGTTTAGGGTTACAGTACCCTGTTTAGAGGCAATATATCAGTCACTGAACCACTTTAACGACCTTAGACACGAGAGAGAAAATAAGAAGGACTGGAAGATTCGTGTGGTGCGCTGAAGGGAACCAGACCGGAGAGTGTGGCCAGCCGAGCAAACAGTTTTAACCGTTCAGAGTGAGTGATTGAGTGAGATGGGTTTAACGCCGCTTTTAACAGTATTCCAGTTATATCACGGCGTGTCAGCTTAATGTGGGAGGAAAGCCTGAAGTGATGCAGGTCTTAGACGTTTACAACTTCGGTGAAACCCACGAGCACGGGTATGGTGCTGACAAACCTAGAAACACAATGAGGGCGAACCGGGATTCGAACCCACAATCACAGGTTTCTGGCGTGCCCAAGGGACGCAACTCTGCACAGCGAATTGCGGCGCCTTAGACGACTGGGCCACCCGTGCCCCGTTAACCGTTCGGACAATAGACATGGTTGAAGTTGTTTCGTATGATCAGATATGTATTTAAATACACATTTGCGAACACGTAAAACCTGATATATTCTTCCTCATATACACTTCTTCAAAACAGACTGGAGAATCATCCCTGTACTCGAGATAATTCATTTTTCAAATTGTTTCGTTCGGGATTGTTCGCTGTCGGTTCGGTTCAGTATTTTACAGGAATCGTAAAATATATCCTATATGCTCTGCATGCAGTTTAGTGATCTTTTTTCATTCGTCACACGGTCTTCGTCATTGTGAGTGAGTGAGTGAGTATGGTTTTACGCCGCTTTTAGCAATATTCCAGGAATGTCACGGCGGGGGACACCAGAATTAGGCTTCACACATGTTACCCATGTCGGGATTCGAACCCGGGTCTTTGGCGTTACGAGCGAACGCTTTAATCACCAGGCTACCCGACCGCCCCTGTAATACACTAATTTTAGTTCGTTATATCCATAGTTAGTTATAAGCATATAAACAGTAAATGGACAACAAAAAGTTCGTTATATCCGCCTTCGTTATAAGAGTGCTCGTTATAAACGTAGTTTACAGTAATTATAATTTACGAATAAAAGAACCCAACAGTGGTTTGAATGATGTTAGCACAGGATGGTGAAAACCATTCACGAACGTTTATTGCAAACACACATCTGGTAAAGAACACCTAATTACGTTGACATGACACTTCTTATCACACCTCCATGTCAAAATGATGGGATCTGATTGGTTCACGTGCTCTTGATAAAATACGATGAATTCTGCCTGGGAAGGAAATATATTTCTGGGCAGAAGAATAAAGCCCTTATACCCCACCACGACGAAAACAGACCTAACGTGGATTTCTAAGCTGGAGAATAAATCCCTTATACCTAGTTTCTAAGCAAAATGCCGCACGCTTATTCAAAGTCAAAGAACGTCGCGTGACATAGCTCAAGTTAACCACAGCTCAATCGAACAGCTATTTCCTGTCAGTTTTGAATTTAAAAATATATAAATTAAATGGCAGATAATAGAAGGTTGATAAGATACAATCGTTGTAACATTACCACGAAGCGTACATATGGTTTCATGCGTCCCCCATTATGTTTATACCACCTAATGCGGAACGCCTCATTATACTGCTACCACTTACAATATGCTTTTATTCGTAAGAATTGTCTTAAGACTTTGGTTGGCTCTTGACATTCGGTTGTTCACTTTAGTTTCAGTTTTTTCGTGGTGTCGGTAGACAATGTGGTTGGCCATCTTGATTTCAAAATTGTGTTAAGGTGAAGGAGATCTGATTGGTTCTGATTCACATATATAATGTACATGGTATTGTTTGTTGAGTTGATGAAGAAGCAACAGTGTCCAACCATCAAAGAACTGTTTTTGTCATATTGCTAATTTGGGTGACTCGTTTTATCACTGATATGATCGGATCCAGAGTCACTTTCTCAGTCATATCTACAAATACATATAATATATTATGTCCTTTATAATGGGTTTCACCGCCGTCATATAGCTGGAATTTTGCTGAGTGTAGCGTTAAACAGCAAACAAACAAACAACAAATCATAATGGGTTTCGAGAGACATTTTATCTTGTCTTCGATCACTGTCTGATCGACTGTCCTGTCACTCAATTTATCAAGTATAATACAAAACAAAATAAAAAGAGTTAATTTGTCTCTATTTTTTTATTATTATTATTATTATTTTTCTTTCTTTCTTTTTTTCTTTTTTTTTATATATTTTCTTTAAAAATTATTTATTTTAAACAATCAATTTGTAAGGATTGAGCTCCACACTTAGTTTATAAATCTGGCAAATATTTGCCCGTTTTCACCATGTGTAAACTTGGATGGACACCTGTAGCGAACTTAAACTTGCTGACCTGCTGTCTGCTGTAGAGGTAACCTATACCTAACAAGTATGCTACAAGACGTGCTACTCCATGTATAAGTCTGTAATGTCATATACTGAATTAAATAAAAATATTTTTTTTAAAAAAGAAAAGTATAATACAAAATAATTGGTGTCCCCGGGAGATAGCTTGTACATTTATGGACTCTGACATCCGTTGCTGTCGATACCGTTTTCGTTTAAGTGTCATTCCTCTCATCACATGAAAGATACGAGCACACACGGGCTGCAAGCCGACTTCTTACCTTTTATTTCTTGTCCAGTTATGTTCAGTTTGGACCTGACTCCTGTCTCCATAGGTACGTCTGTGCCTTTGTACTGGTGTGATGTGGATGAGAGTTGTCAGGCACCTGAGCGCTACTCGGTTGAAACAGTATTTACCAGAAATGTTGATACGGGTCAAATCAGGTTGAGTTGACGGGATATTCTGTTCAGAGTCATGGTTACAATGGTGTTCTTCTTCACTGTCGGACTGCGGGGTACAGTTACGTTTCTATTAGGGCGTCGCTCTGCATCGTTATACCCTCTCACGAAGTGGCCCTAGTTTTGAGGATAAATACGCCTGGCAAACAAGCCTACCTGATGTCTTTTGACTGGGGAATTCAATAGGGTCACATACTGATTTCTAGAGCAATCTCACGCGACGTTCTACCTTTCGGAAACATTATTCACATTGTTGTGATAGCGGGTATGTTTAAACATTTGAGAGATGCCTCCATCATGTTTTATTTAGACACCAGGACATCTGCAACAAGCATGCTGTTGTCCCGGGCGTCGAAACAACTTTGAACTGGAAGGAATGCATTTACCATGATGTCACATCAGGTTAAGTATTCCTGATAGTATCTGTACACATATAGAGGTTGCCACACAGTGTAACACCTAACGATGTCCCCATGTACTGGTTTAATGCGTCCTCTTTGTAGTATCTGATAAGCGAACAGAGTCTTTCCACAAACGGTTTGCCCTACTAACATATCATAAGAAGGAATGTTAATCTTGAATAGTACAGTAGTATCATGTATCTGTTCGAAGAGACGGGTGGGGAGGGGCCTTATACATCTGTCTTCTGTCTCTGCCTAGTATCCCATATGTTAACAAGTTTCCAACATGCTGGACAAAGATGTTGGTTGGTTGTTTTGTTGATTAACGCCGCACACAGCAATATTCCAGCTATATGACGGCGGTCTGTAAACTATCGAGTCTGGACCAGGCAATCAAGTGATTAATATCATGAGCATCGATCCACGCAATTGGAATCGATGACATGCGTCAACCAAGTCAGCGAGTCTGATCACCCGATCCCGTTAGTCGCCTCTTACGACAAGCATAGTCGCCTTTTAAGGCAAGCATGGGTTGCTGAAGACCTATTCTACCCCGGAATCTTCCCGGGTCAGATGTCAAAGGAATGGTGACCTGAGTAACTGGGTCTCAGTAAGTCTTTGCTATTTAAGTTGGTGCTGGTTTTCTGGTCTCTGATGACCTAATCTGTGCTGGAAGTGGAACGGTTTTATTGTGTCTGACCATGGCGTCTAATTTCGAAAATAAATTTCTACACACAGAAACATGGTACTTCCTGCTCCGTGCTGTCTTACACGTGCTGTTGTCACGTCTCATTGGATCTTTCAATCTCAACCATGATTCCCTCAACGACCGATTGCATCAATGATCTTTAAATAATTGAGTGAGTGAGTGAGTTGGGTTGAACGCCGCTTTTAACAGTATTCCAGTTATATCGCGGCGTGTCAGCTTAATGTGGGAGGAAAGCCCGAAGTGATGTAGGTCTCAGACGTTTACCACTTCGGTGAAACCCACGAGCACGGGTATGGTGCTGAAAAACCTAGAAACATAATCGGGGCGAACCGGGATTCGAACCCACAATCATAGGTTTCTGGTGTGCCCAAGGGATGCAACTCTGCACATGTGTCCATTCATAAGGCTGAGTAGATAGTGATGTATTGAACTGTTACTTAAAGGACTTGTTCAATAAGTCGGTGAAGGGGGAAGATTTGTAATCATTATTATACATAGCTTACCGCATAACACAGTGGGCTTTTGACGTATGGACTGTGAACATAGTTTCGTATCGTCACAGCTGTTTCGAAATCATGGAATATGGGATATCCACTATAAATGATTGGCCTTTCACGGAAAATGCGACCGCCTCCGTGGTCCGTGGTAGAGTGTCCGCCCGGAGAGCGGAAGGTCCGGGGCTCGACCCCCGGCCGCGTCATACCAAAAGACGCTAGAAGATGGTACAATGTACTTGTTGTTACCCTGTCTTACCCTGTTCAGAGGCTAAAACAAGGACTGGTCGGCTCGGAGTCAGTATACTGTGTCTGAGTGGGGTATTCATGATAAACTGCGGCATGGTATCTCAATGGGCTAGCCCTAAAAATCGGCATCAGTCCGGACTAGTACAAGCAGCCACACACACACGTCCTGGCACGTCGCTGTATGAGTGCAATAATCTTGGACGCGACGTTAAACCCATTTTCAGCTCACCTCACCTCACCTCACCTCACCTCACCTCACCTCACCTCACCTCACCTCACCTCATGGAAATTGCCTCTTGGATTAAATCAGTACTGGTGGGCATGTTCATTCGAATAGCAATTCCTGAAATCTATGAAATCTGTGTTCGCTTGATGCTACACCTGACGTTTTTGTTTCACAGTTCCAGACACAAGACTATTTTTCACGGAACACCGTATGTTTTTACCGAATTGGGCTGAGTTGCTCAACATGCTCCTTATCCGACTCGAAATGTATTGACATAAAGTCCGGCTTTTGTTGGCGAAGGTTAGGTCTGTTTGCATTCGTCAGTGGGTTTCATAGGGTGGCAGTCCTGGTCGTTTAACAAAGCGGACGAGTTATCCGCCAGAGTGTCATTCACGTTTACATACTTCATCTTATTATTCGTTAAGAATTTGTTTACGACTCATTGCGGTGTTTATCTTGAAGATCTCTGACCTCTGCAAATGTTAACTTGGTCCCCGTGCACACTGTGACCGATTTCTAGCTAGATAACTACTCCTGCTTGCTGGGTACAACAAGTACCATCCTGTAACGTATTTTGGTATAAAGCGGCCAGGGAATCGAACCACAGATCTTCAGCTATCAGAACAGACACTCATTCAACTACACCACTCAGGGAGGCGTTTCTGATCAGAAAAGGATCGAAAAAATATTTATTGTCCTCGAAAATGCTTGAAAAGATAATTCTGCTTCAGACTGTTTTAAACAACCGAAATCGTCTAACACAAATATTAGGTTGTTACAAGGTGTTTTTAAATAGATTTATTTGATTATATCGATTATATTAGATAGAAATGTGGCTGAACAAACACCTTGTCTCCATACAAAGTCCAAGACCTTCTTTTCACACACACACACACACACACACACACGCACGCACAGACGCGCGCACCGACACACACACACACACACACACACACAGACAGACACACACACACACACGCACGCACGCACGCACGCACGCACACACACACACACCACACACGCACGCACGCACGCACGCACGCACGCACGCACGCACGCACGCACGCACGCACGCACACACACACACACCACACACACATGGTAGGATTGTGTAATCACTGCGAATGTCGTCTATGTTAGTCCTAATGACATTCTGTAAGTCAATCTGTTAGCGGTAACGCCTAGAATCGTTGGCCACTTGTCAAATATAATAAGATACGGGGATGTATAACAAGGACTGTATTCCTGTTTTACGACTTCAAGCGTATTCCTGATGGCAGTTTTGAATAGTCTTAAACTATGATGTCACTACCTTGTAACTTTTTTGCGTGACGCCATGGAACTGAATGAAGTCATCAGTAGGGTGTCGCAATACGTTAGAAATTGAGGAAAATGCGGACATTTACAGGTTTTTATCATTTTGTTGAACAATAAACTCACTAACCGATATGATATAACATTATGATATGTGTTTTAGGCCAGCGTTCATTCATATATGGTTAAACTATTTTAAAATGTTAAATACTGTTGATTATAATTAACAAATGTTATATCTGGGATTACACTTTCTTCGTAAAGTACAAATTTTAGTACTCTAAGTTCCATCCGCGATTCGAACCCACACTCTCAGAGTATTAATTATAATGTTGTGCAAACCTAGAAAGATGGCTGGTGATTTCTCTGATAGGCCTCAATAGTAAATTCCTTTATGTGTAACTATGGTTTGTTTTAACTAAATGTCCCTGGAGCAATATATATAGAGGTCATCACGCGAGTGTGTTTGGGGATGGTAAATATCCTGCATTAGGAATAAACAGTGTATCAAGCGAGCCTTGGCGAACTAAATACATAGTGTTTATTCCTTATACAGGATATCTACCATCCCTAAACACACAAAAGTGATAACCTCTTTATCACATAATGTCATTCTTTAATTCTGTGCTTCAAAATCGCTTTTCCTCTCTCTCAAACATTACCGAAACATTGCGAGTTTTCCTGGAATGCGCGCATTAATATTTATTACGTCACAGGGTAAGTGATGTGTCAGTCGGACAGTGACAGTAGTCAATATAGTTCCAACTGAAATCTGTTTCTTATACAGTGGCGAAGCAACATATACGCAAAACAACAATTGTTTGTAATTGCCTTTCGCGGCAATCCATCGTTCTGCCCGCTAGAGTAACTGCCCTTTGTCAAAGGGAAGCTATTCTAACCCTAGTCTATCAAACGTCACGGCCAAGGTCAGACGTTGTTGACAGTCGGTCTGTCACTAAGAAGTGTAGTCAGATGTACACACAGCGAGAAAACGAAACAAGGTAACAATTCAAACATATTTCAGCCAAATCCAACTATTTTAATTTGTGGAGAAGGTTTCAAGCCGCAGAGGTCTACGAGCACAGATATGACTACTGATCCCTCTTGGCTAGGTCTCGTGCCCTCGCAAAATTGTTTCGAAATTTATTTCTCCAAAGTTGCCAAAACTTAGCTACGTCACAGTTAGACACTGATTTTCAGTATATAAGACCGTTCTTTTGATAATGATAGCAATTATCCCTGTAGTTTATCCAGATTCCTGATGGTTTATTCTGACTCGATCGCCGAATGATGAGGGCGACGCCATGTTTGTTTATACACAGTGAAAGTAGTCCCTACTTGACCTTTGATATTTGCATCTCTATCCGCATATGACCGGAACGGATATCGTTTTTATCCGTTGGCTTTATCCTGCCGAGAAAACTACCCATTATATGATAAAACATGATATCCAGAACAGTACCTATCTCTCCTCAGTACAGGGATAAGGAATGTCTAATAGAATGGAACGTCTTTTTTTCAATTGGAAAGTTAGAGACACCTAAAGTTTACGACACCTATCTCAGGAAACGTTAAATACTCTGAATTCAAAAAATCATTTCGTAATAGCTATGAAATAGCAATATTAATTACACTTTAATGCAAGACTGTGATCACGATGGAAGATTTCTCTATGTACCTCTTTAGCACAGTATGAGTGAGTGAGTGAGTTAATGTGTGTGTTAAACGCCGATTTGAACAGTATCCCAGTTATAACACGGCGTATCAGCTTAATGTGGAAGGAACGCCGGAATTTATGCGGGTCTCGGATGTTTACTACTTTGGTGATCACCCGCTGACAAACCTAGAAACATAATCGAGAAAAATTAACCTCCGCATAAGAAATTGCCTATTCCCGCATTACCTATGAATCATATTGAGAATGTATTTCAAAGCAATGGCCCTGTCATCAGCTGCATTGTCCCACCTGTCTGGTGTAACGCAATGAAGGTCGACTTGACCTGTCAGCTGCATTGTCCCACCTGTCTGGTGTAACGCAATGAAGGTCGACGTGACCTGTCAGCTGCATTGTCTCACCTGTCTGGTGTAATGCAATGAAGGTCGACTTGACCTGTCAGCTGCATTGTCCCACCTGTCTGGATAATGCAATGAAGGTCGACGTGACCTGTCAGCTGCATTTTCTCCGCATTCTACGGCTTGGGGAAAGATGCGACTCAATAGGATAGTATGGCTGACTGGGTTCAAAACGGAATTACATAAAGACGATGTGCAGAGTTTGTTATACGTGCCAGAAATCGTTTGTGGGTTCGAATCCCAGATGCGTCTTTGGTGGTCAGCACCATACTCAAGGCCTTCGCAAAACTGGTAGTCGTTCAAAAAATTGCATCACTTTCAAACCGGCACAGTCACTCACTTTTTGACCGCTTTCATACCGTTGAGAAAGTGGAATAAGTCTAATCACAGATCTTCCTTATAATTCTAACTCACTGAATACATAAAATTTACAACGACATTGACATAATTATTGTCCGTTTCCGGCCATAGCATACGCATGTGTTTATGAACCACTATCAAATCATTATACTAGGTGTTTGCGATAAGGTGAGCGAATAATACCCCATGGGGGGCACCCGTCACAAACGCATGCAAAGACAAGTCCGTTGGTCACATGGACAAAGCATAAGGGAACTATACTAAATCGCAAAAGAAACGTCACCCAAGTACCATTACATGAAAAGTTGTCATTTAAATATCTGGGTAATTTTTGTCAAAGTTTCTAAAATTTAACATTACCTTGTCCGGAAAAATGAAATTTGATGATAAACAAACAAAGCAGATGACAATAAAACCGATCACGGCCATGGTAACCCTATGCACGTGAGTTCCGTGCAAATTGAAATGCACATGCGTTCCCCCATTTCTTGCCCTATAAAAATCAACCCAGTTCGGATAACATTCATTTGTTTAAGAATTGCTACCACATGCCAAGATAGACTAGAAATCAGTGACGCCAAGCCCTTGGACGATTGCAAGCTCGACAAACAGCCCGGAAAGCAGCCAATGCATTCCACGTAAGGACCATATACAGGCTCCAGCAACGGCCCCAGACCACCAACACTCCTGATGACAAACCACGTAGTGGAAGACCAAGGGTCACCACCCGACGTCAGGATCGTCAGTTTGTGCGACAGCATCTTCAAGATCGCTTTGTTACTACAGCTGAAACTGCTTGACAGACCATGGGGACACACCAGCGACACATTAGTGCAGACACCGTGCGTCGACAATTGACGTACACACACCTCCACTGTCACAGGCCACACCGAGGACCCATTCTGACACCACGTGATCGCCGGGACCGTCTTCAGTGGGCAACACAGAACCAGCATTGGCGCCACCAGCAGTGGAGAAGAGTCCTCTTCTCAGACGAGAGCAGTTACTGTATCTCAACAGCAGATGGCAGAGAGAGAGTCTGGCAACTCCGTGGGGAACGTTATTCGGATGCTTGTGTTATTGAGAGAGACTCGTGGGGTGGTCCGAGCATCATGGTGTGGGATGGAATTAGTTTTGCACAGAGGTTCGGCCCTGTGGCCTTTCAGAACATCGGTCCAGGGAGAGGCAATGATGTCACAGCAGCTCCGTATATTGATCAAGTCTTGAGACCACACGCCATACCTCATTTGGCACGTCGCCGCAACCAAGAGTTTCAGCATGATAACGCCCTTGCCCACACTGCGAGAGCAATAAGAGACTTCCTCCAGCAGAATGGCATCAGAACCATGCAGTGTCCTGCCCTTAGTCCTGATTTAAATCCCACTGAGCACCCTTGGGACGAGATTTAAAGATGGCTGAATGACGTCTGACCAAGGCCAACAGCTGCAGCTGAACTGTGCCTATGCCCTTCATCAACCGCTTCATTAACTCCATGTATCGACGTTGCACGGCAGTCACCAATGCACATGGCGGACACACGAGATACTGACTTGTGATGCCATTTTCCCAGAGACTAATGTTGTGTTCCACTTTAAGAACGTTTGACACTTTAAGTTCAGCCTTGATGATCAGTTTTGCCAAGCATATCTTTTTGATATGTCTCAAAGTATGTTTACAGTGTTTGGACAAATGAGGTTTCTCATATATCTATCAATGGTGACGTTTCTTTTGCGGTACAGTATATTTCGGTGTATTCAATATATCAGTCACTGTTTTGTACTTTGACCTCCACTGAACTTGAATCACAATCCTATAACGATAACAGCTTTGTCGCAGTCCTAACTAAATAATTCAAAACACATTCCAGCTATGACGGAGAAAGATGAAAGCAGTAATATCGCTCTTTACTCACAGTTTCATTTAAGAAGAGTTTGAGCAAATATGCCCCCTCTAGAGCGTCACAAAAGTAACTTGCACTGAAATGCACCGCATCGTGCACATTGTGCTACACAAAAATTATTCAATAGCATTCATGGTCCGCGAATCCCTTTGAAGGATTCATAGTTGCACTCTCTGCCACACAGATTAACTACTACACACAAATATGAAAATATAATCATTGCAGATATGAATGTATCCGGTGTCAGTTTGTTCCCTCCTCAATGGGCTAACACCAGTAAGCAGTGAGCGACTGGTGTGGGGTTTTCAAGGTAATGAAAGAAGTATGACAGCTTAAGCAGATTGCTTTGCAGTAGGAATAGCACTGGCTATAATGAAAGTCATGCATGCATGCATGTACCAGCAGTGGTGCACCTCTCATATACATTACACAGTGACTGGAGTGTAAACGTTATCTTCTTCAAGGAACTACCTGGTAATGTTCCAAACAGCCAAAGGAACGTCAGCGTTCGGAAAGGAAACTAAGGCTTACAATGACAATCAGGCTATTTCAGAAAGGAAATGTGTTCACAGTGGATGTGGATGGGGATGTCTCGAGTGACTAACTACCAGTTATTTAAATGACTTTCTGAATTGAAACAACTCAGGATATATACCTGTATCCTTTTTGTCAAGATGAATTAATGTTAAGATTAATACGAACTGACTAAGGCGACTATGCTTGTCGTAAGAGGCGACTGACGGGATTGGGTGGCTCGCTGACTTGGTTGATGAATGTCACCGTATCCCAATTGTAATGATCGATGTTCATGAAGTCAAGCACTGGATTGTCTGGTCCAGACTCGGTTATTTACAGACCGCCGTCATATAGCTGGAATGCGGCGTAAAACAACAAACAAACTGACTCTACCATAACTGTACTATTTTTTGTATTGTATATCTTGGGAGACTGTGTTGGCTATAAGTGTTTAAAATCAACCCTGAATGCACTGACTGTATGCCGTAATAGACTGTAACAATCTGTCTGGCAGTATACTTCATGGAAACACTACATGGGTAGAGTGTTGTCAATCTCATGGTTGATTGATGTCTCTTCTGTAAACCAATCAAATGTATGAAATTGCTTTCCACATGACGGATCACCCCACCATAGTATATTGTGTCAAATCTACATAACTGTCGTTGGAATATATACATCTGTAATTACAATACCTCGTCATTAATGCCAATCCAAGTGGAACTTTTGTCATGTAATCTATTGTTTAATATTTGCCTCCTTTGATATTAACGTTCGACCCGGAAACGCGAGAAGTTGGATGAATAGGAATGCATGACACTTTTATTTGCATGGTAACTTCTTTTATTCTTTGTACGGCGTTTCAGAGACACTTCTTGCTCCGTCATCAGGTTGCTATCCATAAACATGTGTCATGTATTAATGTATTTATGTTTGCCTATAATCGATTACATCTCTAATATATGGGATTATTGTACATGACAGCAGAAAATATTATTTGACAACTTCATCTTAATGCTTTGTGAACGACCTGGAGGTATAAACTATAGCAAATAATATAAAGAAACTGGTCGATATTCTCTCAAGAACATATCACGAAATCAAGAAAATGTGTTTATGCTGCAAAAATTAAATGATCAACAATAGTGAGCCAAAATATTTGTGTAATCTTATTACACGTCATTTAGACATAAAACATCATTAATATGAAGAAATAATATGCAATTATAAGGAATATTTTGCAAGACATAGCTGTGTAGTAAGGCCTTTCTTCCAGGCACTACCCGCTCTTGGAATCTGTTCCTAGCTGGTGTTCAGTATACTATTATGTTCGCTCGTGTTACACATGCAATGAAAACTGTGTATGCCTTTACTGAAATTGAGGTACTCGATATTGTCAAATTGTTCATGCTCGTTTAAGAATTGGGTGCAGTGATCTTAACAGTCGTATAGTTGAAAGACATACATGTATTTCAAATCTTGAAGCATTTCAGTCGGTTTTTATGTCACTTACCCTTAACTGGTGAAATTTATCCTGACATTCGAAGCTCTATATACTAGTCTGTTACACAAAGGGTTTTGATCTGAAAACTGTATTGTATGGTAACATGAGATGAGGTGAGGTGACCATCTTTTAACGTCGTTTGGTATGACGCGGCCGGAGATCGAACCCCGGACCTTCCGCTCTCCTGGCGGACGCTCTACCACTAGACCACGGAGGCGGTCTATGGTAACATGAACTTAACAAGAGATGTTAACTACACCATAATGGTAGGTCTGTATACTTGTGTCTCAATACATAAGTAGCATATGCATATGACTCTATTTGTTTGTTTATTTGTTGTTTAACGCCGCACTCAGCATTATTCCAACTATATGACGGCTGACTGTAAATAATCGATTCTGAACCAGACAATCCAGTGATTGATATCGAAAGCATCGATCCACGCAATTGGGATACGATGATATGTATCAATCAAGTCAACGAGCCTGACCACTGGATCCCGTTTGTCGCCTCTTACGACTAGAATGGGTGGCTGAAGACCTATTCCACCCCGGATCGTCGCGGCTGAGCAAACAGACGTGACCCGACTGAAACAATGAGCTAACGTAATGCCAAAACCATTACTGGCTGTACGTGGGGATCTTGAAAGATGTTGGTTAAATGTCGCCTCCCACGACAAGTATGGGTTGCTGAAGGCCAATTCTAACCCGGATCTTCACGGAACTTAAGTCTTGGTAACATGAGTGGTCTTCTCACTATATAATGTGTATTGTTACTACTTGACAATAAGGCTTTGGTGTCTCCAATAATGTGTGTATATAGAAAGAGAGTAATTGCTAGTTTATAAACAGATGTTAAAATATGTCTAGATTTGGCATTTAACTTATTTCACGTGATGATTCTGAATAATCAGCGCCATTGTTGATGACATTGGAGATGAGCAGGCACACGCTGTAGCCATAGAAACGGACTCCAATACCAGTGTGTAAGACGACAGCAACCCTATATTCTACGATCTCAACCGCAGTGAAACATCACTACATCTATATAAACATCCAAATGAGGTATTGGGGGTTGCGTTGACACATTCACATACCATTATTTCCCACACCATGAAACTGGACAAGAAAGTCTCCTTACCGTGTATCGGTGGTAGTCAACCTGTTCATTCCGCCATGGTGTATGCAATACCACTGCACACACGTAGCATAGCGTTGTGTGGGTAAACCGCACGCTCTAGGCCAAGGGAGAATATCTGCATAGAAGAGTGCTTTACAAACACATGTGGTGATCGATGAAATCTGCAGAAGATCCGTGTTCGTGTACAGTTTATACTTTCATATACCCCAAGGCAATGCAGTGTAGCTGGGGGGCAATCTTGCTTGTTTTAGGCAAGCGTCGAATGTGTGTACTGGGTGACAAAATGCTTTACATAGGATACAGGCGTTGGGCGGTGCAAACGACGACCTAGAAGTGAACGACCTATTTTGAAAAGGAAATATTAGTGCATGCCAACATGAAACTGGAAGCGAGAAGGAATGTCACTACAGTTGATGCGATGTACAATTGAATGCATCTCACCTGTAGAAACTTTCACGAGCAATATTTTGGATGGTAAATCAATATTCGTGTTGTTTTTAATATTCATGCCGTATTAATCCTTACACACAGACGATATATGAGAAACCCTATTTGTCCAAAAACAGTAAACATACTTTGAGACATATTTGTTATGTTGGGAAAGCCTAGTGAGAGGGAAAAGGTGCTGACCTTACAGCGTAAGCGTGATGATGGGGAGATCGAGATCGTAAGCTTCGGTTAGTTTCGTCTGTTCAGTCTGCTGTCTCGTCTCAATCTGTCAATTGTCACCTGTTAGATTTGGCGGGTAAGTTGATCTTGTGCCTCGATCACACCCGGAAACATACGAGTAACATCGGGTGGCCAGTCCGATGTAACCCAATGTACGAGTGTGGAAGCACCAATCACTACAGTTACGTGTGGTGTGAACGGCAGGGGGTTCCCGCTAATACCACAAATAACAATTACAAGAATCACACAACAATCTCTGAAGTTTAAAGCTAGATTTAATAATTAAAACAAAGATAAGTATATAACAATTCTCAGTTACTAGGCAAGGCACTCATACACATCTATTTAGGCAAAGCAATATGGCAAATATAGTCACCTCAGATTTCTTGACATCACATTCCCAATGAATTCCATTTCACATTGTTCCAAACTTATACATCACAGTTCACAGGATAACTGGGTAACAACAGTTTCCTCCAGCGTCGACATGACCTTCTAATTTTGTCCCTGGTCATAACGCTGGGCTGAACTGCCCTCGTCCAGTTAAACCATATTTCTCCCTCTCCAATTCTTTTTCCTTCCCCCTTTCTGTTCGATGACTTGCCCTCATATAGTAAACAAATGTCCAAGTAAGCTATCTACTTCAGCCGAAACAAAAGGTTGATCGGCCCACACCAATCAGTTACCAAGCCAACTCAAACTCTAATCACCCCACAAACACGCTTCTCCCCGTCAGGCAGCTTACTTAACTCAATCAAGCATGACGCCGTCCAACCAAACTGGACCCCTTGTGAACCACACAAATATACAACGTCACTCATTACAATATTATAATGATGAAACTCCGCAAAAATGATCATCAAGTTTGAAATTAAAGTGACAAAAGTGAAACACAACACTAGTCTCTGAGCAAAGTCAGTATCTCGTGTGTCCGCCATGTGCATTGATGACTGCCGTGCAACGTCGATACATGAAATTGATGAGGCGGTTGATGAAGGCCATAGGCACTTGAGCCCACACTCAAGCCTTGGTCGGACGTCATTCAGCCGTCTTTAAATCTCGTCTCACAGTTGCACAATGGGATTTAAATCGGGACTGAGTGCATGCCACTGCATGGTTCTGATGCCATTCTGCTGGAGGAAGTCTCTTGTTGCTCTCGCAGTGTGGGCACGGGCGTTGTCTTGCTGAAACCCGTGGTTGCGACGACATGTCAAGTGAGGTATGGCGTGTGGTCTCAAGACTTGATCAATGTACGGAGCCGTGCAACGTCGATACAGTAAACTACGGTTATAACGAACACGCTTATAGCGAACTGACGGATATAACGAACTTACTTTTTTTGTCCCTAAAATTTGCTGTAGTTATGCTGTATATATGCTTATAACGAACTACGGTTATAACGAACTAAAATTAGTGGTTCCTTTGAGTTCGTTATAACCGTAGTTTACTGTACATGAAATGGATCAGGCGGTTGAAGAAGGCCATAGGCACTTGAGCCCACACTCTGAGGAACGCCTGACGCAGTTCCGCTGCAGTTGTCGGCCTTGGTCGGACGTCATTCAGCCGTCTACGAATCTCGTCCCACAGGTGCCTAAGGGGATTTAAATCAGGACTGAGGGCAGAACACTGCATGGTTTGATTCCATTGTGTCTGTTTCTTTCGCAGTGTGGGCACGGGCGTTATCATGCTGAAACTCGTGGTTGCGGCGATGTGCCAAATGAGGTATGGTGTGAGGTCTCAAGACTTGATCAATGTTTCGAGCTGCTGTGACACCATTGCCTCTCTGGAAGACCACAGGGCCAACCCTCTGTGCAAGACCGATGCAACCCCACACCATGATGCTCGGACCACCCCACGAGTCTCTCTCAATAACACAAGCATCCGAATAACCTTTCCCGCGGCGTCGCCAGAGTCTCTTTCTGCCATCTGCTGTTGAGATACAGTAACAGCTCTCGTCTGAGAAGAGGACTCTTCTCCACTGATGGTGGCGCCAATGCTGGTGCTCTGTTTCCCACTGAAGAAGGTCCCGGCGTTGACGTGGTGTCAGAATGGGTCCTCGGTGTGGCCTGTGACGGTGGAGGTGTGTGCACGTCAATTGTCGACGCACGGTGTCCCACTAATGTGTCGCCGGTGTGTCCCCATAGTCTGTCGAGCTGTTTCTGCAGCAGTAACAAAGCAATCTTGAAAATGCTGTCGCACAATCTGACGATCCTGACGTCGGGTGGTGACCCTTGGTCTTCCACTACGTGGTCGGTCATCTGGAGTGTTGGTGGTCTGGTGCCTGTATATGGTCCTTTCGTGGACTTGAAATGCATTGGTTACTTGTCCAGCTTGCAATCGCCAAATGGCGTGGTGTCACTGATTTCTTGTCAATCTTGGCATGTGGTTGTAATTTAATAACGAATGAATGTTATCCGATCCGGGATGAGTTTTATAGGGCAAGAAATGGGGGAACGCATGTGCATTACAATTTGCACGGGACCCACGTGCATCGGGTTACCATGGCCGTTGCCGTGATGCGTTTGGGCGATCGGGTTTTATCGTCATCTGTTTTGTTTGTTTATCATCAAATTTCATTTTTCCGGACAAGGTAATGTTAAATTTTAGAAACTTTGACAAAATTACCCAAATATTTAAATGACAACTTTTCATGCAATGTTACTTGGGGTAACGTTTCTTTTGCGGTTCAGTATATATGCCTATGTCTTCATTACTGTCCTGCAAAGGTACGCTAATACATCATCTAGCTTTATACATACAGCATATGTTTGTGTTACAAAATGAATTGTTACCATAACTTTGTCGCTTATAAAATGTGTCCTGTCACTCAGTTGTAAATGGGCTAGTGGCCTTGAGTACACCACATAAGTGAATCATGAGAGAAAGTTCTTTGCATATATAGTTGAGTATTTTGACATCGTAGATGAGTGATCTTCAAAAGCTGGTCTTGATGTAATGTCAGGTGGAGGACCAGTCCAGAGTCACATGAGCATCACAGAATATTCCATATGTTTCTATAACGCTTGACACCCATCCTTGCGATTCCGGAAGTTTACAGATAATTCGAGCATCGAACAATGTAGCCCGAAGTGATGCAGGGCCCACTTGCACAAAGTGATCTTAGCGCTAAGATGATCGTAACTCCCATACTTTAACATAGGCTTACAATAGTCTTAGCGCTAAGATCGCTTTGTGCAAGTTGGCCCAGGTCTCAGACATTTACCACTTCGGTGAAACCCACGAGCACGGGTATGGTGCTGACAAACCTAGAAACATAATCAGGGCGAACCGGGGTTCGAACTAACAACCAACGGTTTCTGGTGTGTCCAAGGGATGCAACTCTGCACATGTGATGTATTGTCTTCAACAGGGAACTGTTACTTAAAGGACTTGTTCAATAAGTCGATGAAGGGGGAAGATTTGTTATACATAGATTACTGTATATCACAGCGGGCTTTTGACATATGGACTGTGAACATAGTTTCGCATCGTCACGTCTGTTTCGAAATCATGAAATATGGGATATCTAATATAAATGATAGGTCTTTCATGGAAAATGCCTCTTGGATTAAATCAGTACTGGTGAGCATGTTCATTCGTATAGCAATTCATGAAATCTATCTAAATCTGTGTTCGTTTGATGCTACACCTGACGTTTTCGTTTCACAGTTCCAGAGACAAGACTATTTTTCACGGAACACCGTATGCTTTTACCGAATTGGGCTGAGTTGCTCAAGATTCTCCTTATCCAACTCGAAATGTATTGACATAAAGTCCGGCTTTTGCTGGCGAAGGTTAGGTCTGTTTGCATTCGTCAGTGGGTTTCATAGGGTGGCAGTCCTGGTCGTTTAACAAAGCGGACGGGTTATCCGCCAGAGTGTCATTCACGTTTATATACTTCATCTTATTATTCGTTAAGAATTTGTTTACGACTCATTGCGGTGTTTATCTTGAAGATCTCTGACCTCTGCAAATGTTAACTTGGTCCCCGTGCACACTGTGACCGATTTCTAGCTAGATAACTACTCCTGCTTGCTGGGTACAACAAGTACCATCCTGTAACGTATTTTGGTATAAAGCGGCCAGGGAATCGAACCACAGATCTTCAGCTATCAGAACAGACGCTCATTCAACTACACCACTCAGGGAGGCGTTTCTGATCAGAAGAGGATCGAAAAAATATTTATTGTCCACGAAAATGCTTGAAAAGATAATTCTGCTTCAGACTGTTTTAAACAACCGAAATCGTCTGACACAAATATTAGGTTGTTACAAGGTGTTTTTAAATAGATTTATTTGATTATATCGATTATATTAGATAGAAATGTGGCTGAACAAACACCTTGTCTCCATACAAAGTCCAAGACCTTCTTTTCACACACACACACACACACACACGCGCGCGCACAGACACACACACACACACACACACGCGCACAGACACACACACACACACACACACACACCGCACGCACGCACGCACACACACACACACACACACACACCACACACATGGTAGGATTGTGTAATCACTGCGAATGTCGTCCTAATGACATTCTGTAAGTCAATCTGTTAGCGGTAACGCCTAGAATCGTTGGCCCCTTGTCAAATAGAATAAGATACGGGGATGTATAACAAGGACTGTATTCCTGTTTTACGACTTCAAGCGTATTCCTGATGGCAGTTTTGAATAGTCTTAAACTATGACGTCACTACCTTGTAACTTTTTTGCGTGACGCCATGGAACTGAATGAAGTCATCAGTAGGGTGTCGCAATACGTTAGAAATTGAGGAAAATGCGGACATTTACAGGTTTTTATCATTTTGTTGAACAATAAACTCACTAACCGATATGATATAACATTATGACATGTGTTTTAGGCCAGCTTTCATTCATATATGGTTAAACTATTTTAAAATGTTAAATACTGTTGATTATAATTAACAAATGTTATATCTGGGATTACACTTTCTTCGTAAAGTACAAATTTTAGTACTCTAAGGGGGTTGAGTTCCATCCGCGATTCGAACCCACACTCTCAGAGTATTAATTATAATGTTGTGCAAACCTAGAAAGATGGCTGGTGATTTCTCTGATAGGCCTCAATAGTAAATTCCTTTATGTGTAACTATGGTTTGTTTTAACTAAACGTCCCTGGAGCAATATATATAGAGGTCATCATGCGAGTGTGTTTGGGGATGGTAAATATCCTTCATTAGGAATAAACATTGTATCAAGCGAGCCTTGGCGAACTAAATACATAGTGTTTATTCCTTATACATGATATCTACCATCCCTAAACACACAAGCGTGATAACCTCTTTATCACATAATGTCATTCTTTAATTCTGTGCTTCAAAATCGCTTTCCCTCTCTCTCAAACATTACCGAAACATTGCGAGTTTTCTTGGAATGCGCGCATTAATATTTATTACGTCACAGGGTAAGTGATGTGTCAGTCGGACAGTGACAGTAGTCAATATAGTTCCAACTGAAATCTGTTTCTTATACAGTGGCGAAGCAACATATACGCAAAACAACAATTGTTTGTAATTGCCTTTCGCGGCAATCCATCGTTCTGCCCGCTAGAGTAACTGCCCTTTGTCAAAGGGAAGCTATTCTAACCCTAGTCTATCAAACGTCACGGCCAAGGTCAGACGTTGTTGACAGTCGGTCTATCACTAAGAAGTGTAGTCAGATGTACACACAGCGAGAAAACGAAACAAGGTAACAATTCAAACATATTTCAGCCAAATCCAACTATTTTAATTTGTGGAGAAGGTTTCAAGCCGCAGAGGTCTACGAGCACAGATATGACTACTGATCCCTCTTGGCTAGGTCTCGTGCCCTCGCAAAATTGTTTCGAAATTTATTTCTCCAAAGTTGCCAAAACTTAGCTACGTCACAGTTAGACACTGATTTTCAGTATATAAGACCGTTCTTTTGATAATGATAGCAATTATCCCTGTAGTTTATCCAGATTCCTGATGGTTTATTCTGACTCGATCGCCGAATGATGAGGGCGACGCCATGTTTGTTTATACACAGTGAAAGTAGTCCCTACTTGACCTTAGATATTTGCATCTCTATCCGCATATGACCCGAACGGATATCGTTTTTATCCGTTGGCTTTATCCTGCCGAGAAAACTACCCATTATATGATAAAACATGATATCCAGAACAGTACCTATCTCTCCTCAGTACAGGGATAAGGAATGTCTAATAGAATGGAACGACTTTTTTTCAATTGGAAAGTTAGAGACACCTAAAGTTTACGACACCTATCTCAGGAAACGTTAAATACTTTGAATTCAAAAAATCATTTCGTAATAGCTATGAAATAGCAATATTAATTACACTTTAATGCAAGACTGTGATCACGATGGAAGATTTCTCTATGTACCTCTTTAGCACAGTATGAGTGAGTGAGTGAGTTAATGTGTGTGTTAAACGCCGATTTGAACAGTATCCCAGTTATAACACGGCGTATCAGCTTAATGTGGAAGGAACGCCGGAATTTATGCGGGTCTCGGATGTTTACTACTTTGGTGATCACCCGCTGACAAACCTAGAAACATAATCGAGAAAAATTAACCTCCGCATAAGAAATTGCCTATTCCCGGATTACCTATGAATCATATTGAGAATGTATTTCAAAGCAATGGCCCTGTCATCAGCTGCATTGTCCCACCTGTCTGGTGTAACGCAATGAAGGTCGACTTGACCTGTCAGCTGCATTGTCCCACCTGTCTGGTGTAACGCAATGAAGGTCGACGTGACCTGTCAGCTGCATTGTCTCACCTGTCTGGTGTAATGCAATGAAGGTCGACTTGACCTGTCAGCTGCATTGTCCCACCTGTCTGGATAATGCAATGAAGGTCGACGTGACCTGTGAGCTGCATTTTCTCCGCATTCTACGGCTTGGGGAAAGATGCGACTCAATAGGATAGTATGGCTGACTGGGTTCAAAACGGAATTACATAGAGACGATGTGCAGAGTTTGTTATACGTGCCAGAAATCGTTTGTGGGTTCGAATCACAGATGCGTCTTGGGTGGTCAGCACCATACTCAAGGCCTTCGCAAAACTGGTAGTCGTTAAAAAAATTGCATCACTTTCAAACCGGCACAGTCACTCACTTTTTGACCGCTTTCATACCGTTGAGAAAGTGGAATAAGTCTAATCACAGATCTTCCTTATAATTCTAACTCACTGAATACATAAAATTTACAACGACATTGACATAATTATTGTTCGTTTCCGGCCATAGCATACGCATGTGTTTATGAACCACTATCAAATCATTATACCAGGTGTTTGCGATAAGGTGAGCGAATAATACCACATGGAGGGCACCCGTCACAAACACATGCAAAGACAAGTCCGTTGGTCACATGGACAAAGCATAAGGGAACGCCAACTATACTAAATCGCAAAAGAAACGTCACCCAAGTACCATTACATGAAAAGATGTCATTTAAATATCTGGGTAATTTTTGTCAAAGTTTCTAAAATTTAACATTACCTTGTCCGGAAAAATGAAATTTGATGATAAACAAACAATGCAGATGACAATAAAACCGATCACGGCCATGGTAACCCGATGCACGTGAGTTCCGTGCAAATTGAAATGCACATGCGTTCCCCCATTTCTTGCCCTATAAAAATCAACCCAGTTCGGATAACATTCATTTGTTTAAGAATTGCTACCACATGCCAAGATAGACTAGAAATCAGCAACACCAAGCCCTTGGACGATTGCAAGCTGGACAAACCGCCTGGAAAACAGCCAATGCATTCCACGTAAGGACCATATACAGGCTCCAGCAACGGTAAGAGACCACTAACACTCCAGATGACCGACCAGGTAGTGAAAGACCAAGGGTCACCACCCGACGTCAGGATCGTCAGATTGTGCGATCGCTTTGTTACTACTGCGAAAACTGCTCGACAGACCATGGGGACACACCAGCACATTAGTGCGGACACCGTGCGTCGACAATTGACGAACACACACCTCCACTGACACAGGCCACACCGAGGGCCCATTCTGACACCACGTCACCGCCGGGACTGTCTTCAGTTGGCAACACAGAACCAGCATTGGCGCCACTATCAGTGGAGAAGAGTCCTCTTCTCAGACGAGAGCAGTTACTGTATCTCAACAGCAGATGGCAGAGAAAGAGTCTGGCAACGCCGTGGGGAACGTTATTCGGATGCTTGTGTTATTGAGAGAGACTCGTGGGGTGGTCCGAGCATCATGGTGTGGGATGGAATTAGTTTTGCACAGAGGTTCGGCCCTGTGGCCTTTCAGAACATCGGTCCAGGGAGAGGCAATGGTGTCACAGCAGCTCCGTATATTGATCAAGTCTTGAGACCACACGCCATACCTCATTTGGCACGTCGCCGCAACCAAGAGTTTCAGCATGATAACGCCCTTGCCCACACTGCGAGAGCAATAAGAGACTTCCTCCAGCAGAATGGCATCAGAACCATGCAGTGTCCTGCCCTTAGTCCTGATTTAAATCCCACTGAGCACCCTTGGGACGAGATTTAAAGATGGCTGAATGACGTCTGACCAAGGCCGACAGCTGCAGCTGAACTGTGCCTATGCCCTTCATCAACCGCTTCATTAACTCCATGTATCGACGTTGCACGGCAGTCACCAATGCACATGGCGGACACACGAGATACTGACTTGTGATGCCATTTTCCCAGAGACTAATGTTGTGTTCCACTTTAAGAACGTTTGACACTTTAAGTTCAGCCTTGATGATCAGTTTTGCCAAGCATATCTTTTTGATATGTCTCAAAGTATGTTTACAGTGTTTGGACAAATGAGGTTTCTCATATATCTATCAATGGTGACGTTTCTTTTGCGGTACAGTATATTTCGGTGTATTCAATACATCAGTCACTGTTTTGTACTTTGACCTCCACTGAACTTGAATCACAATCCTATAACGATAACAGCTTTGTCGCAGTCCTAACTAAATAATTCAAAACACATTCCAGCTATGACGGAGAAAGATGAAAGCAGTAATATCGCTCTTTACTCACAGTTTCATTTAAGAAGAGTTTGAGCAAATATGCCCCCTCTAGAGCGTCACAAAAGTAACTTGCACTGAAATGCACCGCATCGTGCACATTGTGCTACACAAAAATTATTCAATAGCATTCATGGTCCGCGAATCCCTTTGAAGGATTCATAGTTGCACTCTCTGCCACACAGATTAACTACTACACACAAATATGAAAATATAATCATTGCAGATATGAATGTATCCGGTGTCAGTTTGTTCCCTCCTCAATGGGCTAACACCAGTAAGCAGCGAGCGACTGGTGTGGGGTTTTCAAGGTAATGAAAGAAGTATGACAGCTTAAGCAGATTGCTTTGCAGTAGGAATAGCACTGGCTATAATGAAAGTCATGCATGCATGCAGGTATCAGCAGTGACTGGAGTGTAATCGTTATCTTCTTCAAGGAACTACCTGGTAATGTTCCAAACAGCATAAGGAACGTCAGCTTTCGGAAAGGAAACTAAGGCTTACAATGACAATCAGGCTATTTCAGAAAGGAAATGTGTTCACAGTGGATGTGGATGGGGATGTCTCGAGTGACTAACTACCAGTTATTTAAATGACTTTCTGAATTGAAACAACTCAGGATATATACCTGTATCCTTTTTGTCAAGATGAATTAATGTTAAGATTAATACGAACTGACTAAGGCGACTATGCTTGTCGTAAGAGGCGACTGACGGGATTGGGTGGCTCGCTGACTTGGTTGATGAATGTCACCGTATCCCAATTGTAATGATCGATGTTCATGAAGTCAAGCACTGGATTGTCTGGTCCAGACTCGGTTATTTACAGACCGCCGTCATATAGCTGGAATGCGGCGTAAAACAACAAACAAACTGACTCTACCATAACTGTACTATTTTTTGTATTGTATATCTTGGGAGACTGTGTTGGCTATAAGTGTTTAAAATCAACCCTGAATGCACTGACTGTATGCCGTAATAGACTGTAACAATCTGTCTGGCAGTATACTTCATGGAAACACTACATGGGTAGAGTGTTGTCAATCTCATGGTTGATTGATGTCTCTTCTGTAAACCAATCAAATGTATGAAATTGCTTTCCACATGACGGATCACCCCACCATAGTATATTGTGTCAAATCTACATAACTGTCGTTGGAATATATACATCTGTAATTACAATACCTCGTCATTAATGCCAATCCAAGTGGAACTTTTGTCATGTAATCTATTGTTTAATATTTGCCTCCTTTGATATTAACGTTCGACCCGGAAACGCGAGAAGTTGGATGAATAGGAATGCATGACACTTTTATTTGCATGGTAACTTCTTTTATTCTTTGTACGGCGTTTCAAAGACACTTCTTGCTCCGTCATCAGGTTGCTATCCATAAACATGTGTCATGTATTAATGTATTTATGTTTGCCTATAATCGATTACATCTCTAATATATGGGATTATTGTACATGACAGCAGAAAATATTATTTGACAACTTCATCTTAATGCTTTGTGAACGACCTGGAGGTATAAACTATAGCAAATAATATAAAGAAACTGGTCGATATTCTCTCAAGAACATATCACGAAATCAAGAAAATGTGTTTATGCTGCAAAAATTAAATGATCAACAATAGTGAGCCAAAATATTTGTGTAATCTTATTACACGTCATTTAGACATAAAACATCATTAATATGAAGAAATAATATGCAATTATAAGGAATATTTTGCAAGACATAGCTGTGTAGTAAGGCCTTTCTTCCAGGCACTACCCGCTCTTGGAATCTGTTCCTAGCTGGTGTTCAGTATACTATTATGTTCGCTTGTGTTACACATGCAATGAAAACTGTGTCTGCCTTTACTGAAATTGAGGTACTCGATATTGTCAAATTGTTCATGCTCGTTTAAGAATTGGGTGCAGTGATCTTAACAGTCGTATAGTTGAAAGACATACATTTTTTTCAAATCTTGAAGCATTTCAGTGCGGTTTTTATGTCACTTACCCTTTACTGGTGAAATTTATCCTGACATTCGAAGCTCGATATACTAGTCTGTTACACAAAGGGTTTTGATCTGAAAACTGTATTGTATGGTAACATGAGGTGAGGTGAGGTGAAATGGGGTTTAACGTCGCGTCCAAGATTATTGCACTTATATAGCGACGTGCATGCACGTGTATGTGTTTGTGTGGCTGCTTGTACTAGTCCGGACTGATGCCGATTTATAGTGCTAGCTCACTGAGACACCATGCCGCAGTTTAACATGAATATCCCACTCAGACACAGTACACTGACTCCGAGCCGACCAGTCCTTGTTTTAGCCTCATAATGCCGAGCGCCAGACAGGGTAACAACAAGTACCATCTTTTAACGTCGTTTGGTATGACGCGGCCGGAGATCGAACCCCGGACCTTCCGCTCTCCTGGCGGACGCTCTACCACTAGACCACGGAGGCGGTCTATGGTAACATGAACTTAACAAGAGATGTTAACTACACCATAATGGTAGGTCTGTATACTTGTGTCTCAATACATAAGTAGCATATGCATATGACTCTATTTTTGTTTGTTTATTTGTTGTTTAACGCCGCACTCAGCATTATTCCAACTATATGACGGCTGTTTGTAAATAATCGATTCTGAACCAGACAATCCAGTGATTGATATCAAAAGCATCGATCCACGCAATTGGGATACGATGATATGCATCAATCAAGTCAACGAGCCTGACCACTGGATCCCGTTTGTCGCCTCTTACGACTAGAATGGGTGGCTGAAGACCTATTCCACCCCGGATCGTCGCGGCTGAGCAAACAGACGTGACCCGACTGAAACAATGAGCTAACGTAATTACAAAACCATTACTGGCTGTACGTGGGGATCTTGGAAGATGTTGGTTAAATGTCGCCTCCCACGACAAGTGTGGGTCGCTGAAGGCCAATTCTAACCCAGATCTTCACGGAACTTAAGTCTTGGTAACATGAGTGGTCTTCTCACTATATAATGTGTATTGTTACTACTTGACATTAAGGCTTTGGCGTCTCCACTAATGTACATATATATAGAAAGAGAGTAATTGTTAGTTTATAAACAGATGTTAAAATATGTCTAGATTTGGCATTTAACTTATTTCACGTGATGATTCTGAATAATCAGCGCCATTGTTGATGACATTGGAGATGAGCAGGCACACGCTGTAACCATACACACGGACTCCAATACCAGTGTGTAAGACGACAGCAACCCTATATTCTACGATCTCAACCGCAGTGAAACTGCAGTTAAATAAACATTACTACATCAATATAAACATCCAAATGAGGTATTGGGGGTTGCGTTGACACATTCACATACCATTATTTCCCACACCGTGAAACTAGACAAGAAAGTCTCCTTACCGTGTATCGGTGGTAGTCAACCTGTTCATTCCGCCATGGTGTATGCAATACCACTGCACACGCGTAGCATAGCGTTGTGTTGGTAAACCGCACACTCTAGGCCAAGGGAGAATATCTGCATAGAAGAGTGCTTTACAAACATATGCGGTGATCGATGAAATCTGCAGAAGATCCGTGTTCGTGTACAATTTATACTTTCATATACCACAAGGCAATGGTTAGATGACCTTGAACAGTTGTTATGTGACATCGAACGATTAAGAAGAAGATTTGATTTCAGATAGTACAAAGCTTCCGGCTGTATTTCCCGTGCAACACCATGTCTTTCTCTCAATTTAGTGTTCGTTCTTTTCAAGGTCGGGCAGTCAAGCGTGCATCAACAAGTTTAACCCCATCACATGACAAACCATACATTGACATTATTAATTCAGGTACATCAAGTGTGTTCGAGCTTGCAAGTAACTGTTGAACGTGGGTAAAGTTTGTGCAGAATCGTCATACAACACTCGTCATACAATGCAGTGAACAGTGTGACGGTTTCTTCTACACATTTATCCTTGTTTAAGAAGTAAAGTTTACTCAGCATCCTCGTGTAGTGCAAGAAAGCATGGCTTGCCCTGAACTATAAATAAATAATAAAATAGACAGGTTTTCAGCGCTCTTTCGAGGCGGATGCTCAAAAGGGTCCTTGGAAATGGGCTGTCAGAAACATATGGTTTGAGCTTTGATATGTAAGTATTTTCAATGTTTCTGATATCGTACGCAAGTGAGTTCCACAGAACGGGTGCGACATTCTGGAATGCTATGGCGCCGTAGGTCATGGCTGACCTGGGACCATGGAGCTGGAGGTGGTCAGCTGGCCGAAGACTGGGTCGCCACTGGTTTAACACGAGGTGAGGTGAAAATGGAGTTTAACGTGGCATGCACGTGTGTGTATGTGGCTGCTTGTACAAGTCCGGACTAATGCCGATTTTACAGTGCCGGACCACTGAGGTATCATGTCGCAGTTTGAAATTAATACCCCACTCAGACACAGTATCGTAGCTCCGAGCCAACCATTTCTTAGTTTAAACCATTAATGCCGAGAGCAAGACAGGGTAACAACAAGTACCATCTTTTAACGTCTTGTGGTATGACGCGAACCACGTACCTTCCGTTCTCCGGGCGTACGCTCTACCACTAGGCCACGGAGGCGGTCTTTCAACAGAATAACTTGTACCTGCTTCCATACTTGGCTTAACGCCAACTCACGGGAATTGGTCACCACTCGCCGCTTTCCGTAACCTGAAAGACTCGTCCCCCTATCGATGAATGTTATAATTAGTCACCACTCGCCGCTTTCCGTAACTTGCAACAAGACTCGTCCCCCTATCGATGAATGTTATGTGCGAAAATACGACAAACCACTCAGGATGCGCGTGTGATTTCAAGTTCTTCGTCAAAGAATCCCTCAGAAACAATTTTTTATTTTACCTATGTCTTGCATCTAAAAATATACCTAAGACACAGTTAAATCTGTTCAATTATACTGTATAATTCCGCATGTCCCGATGTGCTTTAAATTGCATCTGAAATATATATAACATATGGGAATATATGTGAACCATCACGCAATTATCGTTTGCGCTAAGGCGGAACCCGGTCGCAAAAATGGTCATGAGCTATTCGGCTTGTCCCGGAATAACACGAGTTGGTCACGAAAGACACGCGGGCTGCTCCCCGTGACGTCATGACAATCTGAAGGTGCATTCAAATGTCACCTGTTTGTCTGGCCGACATGGCCCAACACTCTTCTGATGTTGATGTTCCACGTTACAGGTAAGGTAGCCCCTTGTATATCCATACTAGATGTACACATAACTGTTTGTGTATCAGTTAAATCTATTATATTACTTAATTACTAATCAACTATTGTAACGTCAAGTAAGTAATCAATCGGCTCATACTGGCTTATAATAATATATAATCGCTCGTCACGACAACCCCCCCCCCCCCCCCCCCCCCCCACACACACACACACACCCACAACCCCACACCCCACCCCACACCCACACACCCCATTTCGGGTGTCGATCGTAGAGATATTTTATTAATCGCCTGCAACCTTATGTTAAGAGAAAAACTTTTTAAACATTAATCCTCACTGAGAAAAAAGAAAGTTTAGGGATTAAAAAGTGACAAATTATTATCCGTTAAGTGTGTGATTATCGATAATCCCATGTAGCAATAAGTGTGATTCAAATTTATATTTTGTATAATAATTTGCTTCCAACTAATCACGTGACGTCGAGAAGTGACCGTTGTGCCGAGCTGGCACTGTGCCATGTAACCATAGCCGAGTTCCTGTGTCGTTAGTGTTTTAAGTTGAGGCATTTTCTGACGTAAAAGTTTGCTACCACCACTAATGCTCGCAGGCTGTAGGAACCGCATTCCATGAAATGGAGCTCTTGCGAGTTGGTTTCACTGCAGTTTACCGTAACTGACGTGAATCGACGGCTCCAGGTGTTACGTTGAGTCGCCGTGGGATGTAAATGGCGGAAGAAGAGCTCGATTTGTTTGACTAAACACTGAACAACAGGTGTACATTTGATTATAAAACTTTTCAAGGATTGTTCATGCCAGTGCATAGCATCTTCCCGAGGCAAGGGAGTTAACTGACTATAAAAGTCTAGTTTCCACCCTTACCGAACTAGGCTGGTATTACGGAGTTAGAGTTTGGATGGACTAATGAGTCTATGCATAGTCCAATCAAAATCGCTCAACGAAATCGAAATCCGGTTCGTAAACTGTCATGCAGATTTCGGTCGATTGCAGGATTTGCAAAGCCTGTGCACCGCCAACTCGTTGTCAACAGATATTTTCAAACTCTTTTCGTGTTTTTAATCAAGGTGCTCACGTGATTTGATGCATTTCGCGATGAAAGACCCGTTTTATCACAATATAGAGCTTGATTATCGAGCAGATCGTCCTGACTTGGGACCGCCATTTTGTTTGAAGCAAATGCATGTGATACGAGAGGTGGAATCCCATTGGTCCATAGGAGAGGCTTAGAAGGGACATAACTGGTAATAGCCACTAGTGGCGCTTCGATCGAGCCCAGGAATTCAGTTAACTCTCTTGCCTCGGGAAGATGGTGCATAGAGACATAAGAGGGATACAGCTCCTTGGGCTCCAACGCCCGTCTAGGACGACAATATAACTATTGTGGCACGGACACAGGGGTTTAAATCACAGGCCCCTGAAGCAGGATAGGGATATTATTGACTCGGACCCATATATATATAAATAGGCAAGGTACGTCACTCACCATCTTAGCCGAAGTTGAAATCGGCTGTACCGTATACATTAATGGAAATGTACGCATGTTATGTTCACAATACCTCTCCACCTCCCTCCACATACATGCCACGAACCTTCATTTGTGCAATGTGTTACCCACATCGGGTGATTTTATCGAAATATTGGCCCAATCGCGGCTGTCGGTTACGGAAGTAAACAAAAGATATCCGCGCTCAATGGCGTGGAGCGCTCTGATTGGTCCGAGCTCCAACCATAACGAACGCACGTGGGGATATTTGCATGGCGTATACACTCCTCAAAAAAAGAAACGCACAGGTAGATTTTTAGTAAATGTATTGTACCTAATAAAGTCGATATATTTAATTCAACATCATAGATACAAATACGACATTTTGGAGCTCGATAGTCATATGTTGTCGTTGTACAAAGGCATTGAAAACTGTTCATTGTCATGACACATGAGGCAATAAGGTTGCGCTATCTCGTGTGACCGCCCCGGGCAGCAATCACGGCTCTGCATCTCCTCGGCACTGACTGGATAAGCGTACGAATTCTGTATTGCGGAATTCTGCGCGATTCTGCTTGTAACGCGTTGGTCAGTTGTGGGAGTGTCTGTGGCGTGTTCTGACGTTGACGTACACGACGATCAAGTTCATTCCTGAGGTGTTCAGTTGGGTTGAGATCTGGAGATCTCGACGGCCAGGGCAAATCGTTGATGTTGGCATTATGAAGGTAGTCTACCGTGACATGAGCTGTGTGCGGTGGAGCGTTGCCCTGTTGAAACAGCTCCCTCTGGCGGTCAATGTTTGGAAAAAGGTGAGGTTGAAGAATTTGATTCACGTAGCGATTTGCTGTCAAATTTCCCTGAACCACAACCAAGTGAAACCTCAAATCCGGTTCTCGGATGGTCTGTAGTGGAATTGAACTGTGTGTATCGGTCCCAAAGGTGGCAAATTGTGTTGTGTTGGACGTTGAAGTGGCGTCCAACAGAAGACTGCGATTCCCCTCCTTGGATACGTCCTACGGCGATGTTCCGATCGGCAGCGCCGAGTTCCGGCATTTTCAAACTTGAAAAAATGTTGACAATTGAATGACAAATTATTGGCATATGCTTGCCTTTTTGTAGCCACTACCACGAGTTACGAATGCAATAACTTGCACGCGCATTTTGCTTGATTGTTTTCCTCCATGACATTTTGGAAGAAGTCTGAAAAAATGCCGTTTAAGACATTGCAAATCGACAATGACTGCGTTTTGACGCACCGTTTGTCGAATATCAGGCCACCATCATTTTCCAATGAGATATATCCAATTTATATACCGGATTTCTTTTGTAGTCAGGTTCAATGAACTGCATACTACTTGTGCGTTTCTTTTTTTTGAAGAGTGTATACAGATAATTTCTTTTTCAGAACATGAAATCTTTCAAAGTCGCGTGTCATTGTGAATTGTATGCATTGATGGCGATTCTGTTCTATATTCTGTATTCTGAAGCATGCGACATAATTCTCTTTTATGACGCTGCAATGTTCCAAATAGATGTAAGTTCCGTCCGAGTCGAGTTGTCTCAAAATCCAAAACACCATGAAACAACATATCTTACAACACATATGACGATGCATATAATCAGCCGATTATCGAACACATGCCGATATAGAAATTTAATTGGGTGATGGACCAGACAATATCAGTGACACTATAACGCATTTACCGATTCACCACTTTTTTCAAATCCATGGTGCTGATAAACCGACAATAATTGTCAGGGAATAAATCAGATTCTTGCACACCAAAGGGACCCAAATCTGCAATCTTCGAGGCTCTCTAGAATATTAGCCCAACCTTGCAACCCCTTAAGGTCACAAACTGTCAAGGCATAAAACTGCAAACATTTGAAGGAAAATGGCAAAACACACATGGCAACCAATGTCGTTTTATTTGATTCAATTCAGAGACAAACTTGTTAACACACACTTGTGTTGAAGACAAAATACCATCATGAATCACAATTTGGAAGAACCTATGAAACATGAAATCTTGGAAATATCGATGGATGTTAGCTACCACTGTCGAAATACATAAAAACAAAACATAATTCCTCACATCCTGAAAATATGGCTGTTCCTAATTTCGATATGTGTACAATATGACGCATCCAATTATAAAAGTACACAAGAACAATGAACCAAATGAGATATTCAGTTATAAATGATGAGGACGAAAAGGTTCTGGAAAACAACATACTAAAAACCCTTGTGTTTTATGAAAAATACAAAGTGTCAGCGATTTGTCTTCAGATCCATATCTACAGAAAACGATGTCCTTTCATATTTCAGAAAGCAGTCATGAGTTTCGCGGTGCGATTCGGAAGGATTGACAATAGGTGAATTGACTGGATATCTTGAATAATACGTTGACTATAGCTATGTAAAAACAATATGTTCATTGTGTTGTTTCCTTTCAGCTGCAGTGGCTTCATTTCCATCCATTTTGTCATGTTAATGCCAGTAATACTATGTAGTGTGTCTCTAACCCCATCCGTGTCTCTGCAACCGTCGAGGAGTTCATGCAGATAGAAGATCACAAAAAGGTGGGATATTCCAGAATAAGGGAGTTGGTAACATGCTTATATATATGCTTATAACGAACTACGATTATAACGAACAAAAATTAGTTGTCGCTTTTGAGTTCGTTATAACCGCAGTTTAGTGTAGTTTTAACGCCGCTTTGAACAGTATCCCAGTAATATCACAATATTATTAGATACTAAAGAACACCGATTGTTTTGTAAGGGACGACCTATCTAAACCTTGAGCCAGGATTGCATAAGGAGCAGCGTTACTTCTTTGTGACCGGATTAGTTACCTGCGTTTAACGCTGCTTTTATTTGTTTCTTTGTTGTTGTTTTTGTTGCTGTTTAACGTCATACTCAGCAATATTCGAGCTAAATGACGGCGGCCTGTAAATAATCGAGCCTGGACCAGGCAATCCAGTGACTGACATCATGAGTATCGATCTACGCATATGGGATACGATGACATGCATCAAGTCATAGAGCCTGACCACCCGCCTCTTACGTCGTTTTGAACATTATTCCCGTTATATCACGGCTTGTCAGCTTAATGTGGGAGGGAAGCCCGAAGTGATGCAGGTCTCAGACCTTTATCACTTCGGTGAATCCAGACACGGGTATGGTGCTGCCAAACCTGAAAATCAAATCAGGGCAAAACGGAATACGAACCAACGATCATAGGTTACTAGCGTGGCCAAGGGACGCAACTCTGTACAGCGAATTGCGGCGCCTTAGACGACTGGGCCAGCCGTGCCCCCGGGCGATTTCAGAAGCCTGAATATTTTTTCCTAAAAGATCCTGCTCGGTGGAACTTTTTGCACAGGTCCAGTTATATCATGAATGTATCATAGGTATGAATAACATTTTACACATGGCCTAACATAAGTTATATATAGTTAATTTTACACATGTCTTAATATAATTTATATATTGTGAATTCTGGGCCAGGTGGTCTATATTCATGAATACACTTTTTCTTATGTTACTAAGAATGATAATGACAACAACACAGTTTTATTGACATACTACTCATCACAGTGTGGATAATATCAATAGGTTGATTAACACATTTATTTACCAGTTGAATCTGATATTAAAATGGCTTCTAAAAAATTGAGCAAACTCACTCCAAACAAGCAATTGAGAGACTTGTCGTCCGTGCCAGAGTAATGATAACACATACTGCATACAAATATACACCCGTCCGGTATATGACATACAAAATATAATATATATAAATGTAATATTGTAATAAAAAAAATACCCAACTCTAAATGAACGATCATTAACACATTATTATAACATTACAACACCCGTCCGGTATATGACATACAAAATATAATATATATAAATGTAATATTGTAATAAAAAATACCAAATTCTAAATGAAGGATCATTAACACATTATTATAACTTTACAACACACGTCCGGTCACCACGTTCTGTCCCACATTCGTGAACTGTTGGTCTTCCCCCAATATTACATGATCTAACGCGGACGTGGCCATTCCGTATCCATGGAGATCGGTACCCATATTTCTTTTGGCGGGCTCGTACAGAAATGTTGGACAACTCGTACCTAATCAACTGGATGACTCGTACACAAATGTTGGACAACTCGTACCCACTCGTTCCTAATCAACTGGATGACTCGTACACAAATGTTGGACAACTCGTACCCACTCGTACCTAATCAACGGGATGACTCGTACACAAATGTGGGACAATTCGTACCCACTCGTACCTAATCAACGGGATGACTCGTACACAAATGTGGGACAATTCGTACCCACTCGTACCTAATCAACTGGATGACTCGTACACAAATGTGGGACAATTCGTACCCACTCGTACCTAATCAACGGGATGACTCGTACACAAATGTTGGACCACTTGTACCTACCTAATCAACTGGATGACTCGTACACAAATGTGAGACAATTCGTACCCACTCGTACCTAATCAACGGGATGACTCGTACACAAATGTGGGACAATTCGTACCCACTCGAACCTAATCAACTGGATGACTCGTACACAAATGTGGGACAATTCGTACCTACTCGTACCTAATCCACGGGATGACTCGTACACAAATGTGGGACAATTCGTACCTACTCGTACCTAATCAACTGGATGACTCGTACACAAATGTGGGACAATTCGTACCCACTCGTACCTAATCAACTGGATGACTCGTACACAAATGTGGGACAATTCGTACCCACTCGTACCTAATCAACGGGATGACTCGTACACAAATGTGGGACACCTCGAACCCACTCGCACCTAATCAACGGGATGGCTCGTACACAAATGTTGGACAACTCGTATCCACTCGGACCTAATCAACTGGATGACTCGTACCCCCAAAAAGCGAATTTGTACCTTATGAAATTTCACGATTTTAAACATTATTTGCTTATATTCCTACCTGTAGCAATGACTGTAGGTGATATTGGACACTTAGGGTGCGCGGTATTACCGGTGTATCGGTAAATTGAGGTTCTTATATTTCCTGGATACGTATCACAATATATTTTTGTCATGGTCAGTAGATCGGGTGATTTGTAATAGCGTTTTTTATCAGGTGTTTCATGTTATACACTTGTCAAATACCTTCTCTGCCCCGGAGCGAGCGTCCAGGCCCCAAGATGGCTGCATATTTATTAAATATGAAAACATTTGGTTGTACCAGCATCCTTTTTGGTTCTATTTGTGAACTTCCATCCATACATTGATGTTTCAGATTTTCCGGAATTCAAAATTTAGAATTACACGATATATCTTGATGCGTATCGCAATACGGCCTTGTGCATTGCAAAATATTGTTATGCACTCTAAACCTTCAATACCCATCCCTATTAGATACCTAATGTGTTGTGGTGACCCGGGTGTTATGAAACAATCGCTTAAAATCCGGAAAAGCTGTTAAATCATTCCAATTATTAGTAATTCCAATCGCTTCTGGAAAATATCAGCTCTATGGCAACACATCGTCTTAACGAATTCAATTATGACAGTGTTTGTTTTGTGTTTCATATAATTGCACATGAGAAGTCCCAATCACCGACTGGGCAAAATTCTTGTTACACCGGATGACTTCCAAGTGAGTGAGTGAGTGAGTTGGGTTTAACGCCGCTTTTAACAGTAGTCCAGTTATATCGTAGCGTGTCAGCTTAATGTTGGAGAAAAGCCCTAAGTGATGCAGGTCTCCGACGTTTACCACTTTGGTGAAACCCACGAGCACGGGTATGGTGCTGACAAACCTAAAAACATAATCGGGGCGAACCGGGATTCGAACCCACAATCATAGGTTCCTGGCGTGTCCAGGGGACGCAACTCTGCACAGCGAATCGCGGCGCCTTAGACGACTGGGCCTACCGTGCCCACCCCCCAGTAGCTTTAGAGATTGTGACAGCTAGTGTTGCTATTTCCCTTGCAGATACCTGAATGTCCTGAATACGCAGGATAGAATACCAAGCAGTTGTATCTTTCGTGACCTGACGTGCAAACATAATCAGAATGTGCACCGTGACAAGATTTCCAATCAGGCCCCGGTGCAACCTTCGTCATGGCTGACTTTTCACATTGAAGGGAGGTGGTTGACTGCCACAAAACGACCTTCACATTACCACAGCTGTTTTTTTTCGCGAACATGGTCCATGAATAAACACATTCTATTGTTATGGTCGGAGTTGTTTATCGGGTTTCGTCTTTCATATTTGCATGTGTTCGTGACAGGTGCAACAGGTGGGGTAGGATAAGCTCACCTTCTTACAAACACTTGTATCATCGTTATTGGATAGCGATTCATAAACACACGCTCGTGATACAGTCGGAATCGCACAATCCGACTCCAAATTCTGGTCCACACCCAAACCATATATATCACATACATATATCGCAACTAAGAAACCCTCTGTACATGGTATTATTTACACACAGGTATCACACACTGCAACTAACAACATGATACAGTAGGCGAAATACGAAAGAATATACAACTATTATACTGTTTGATTTTTGCACAATATAGTTCACAATGTGTATGTATTAAGAGAATAAAATAGCATTGAAAGTGTGCTAAATGAGTATTTTTTTTGTAGTTGTTTGGTTTGTTATTTAATGCCGCACTCAGTAATATTCCAGCTGTAAATAATCAAGTCTGGACCAGACCATCCATTGATTAATAACATAAGCATCGATCCGCGCAATTGGGATCGATGACATGCGTCAACCAAATCAACGAGCCTGACCACCCGATCCCGTTATTCGCCTCTTACGACAAGCATAGTCGCCTTTTACGGCAAGCATTGGTTGCTGAAGACCTATTCTACCCCGGATCTTCACAGGCCGCTAAATGAGTATTAACCATACAATATATGATATATTGTAACAAGCAGATTCTGCCAATGTTTACGGAAACCGACCAGCATTATGCACATTGTAAGACAGCAAGCATTAATAATGGAGACCCAGCAGCTGCTAGTTCACTATGGTGGAACGGCTACAGTTGATATTTTTTCAGCATGACAACACTCTATTACCCACATGGAAACTAATAAAAGCATCTGTTATTATACATTTCCATAAAAGTTGACTTTTATAATATCGCTTAACGAACGTGCTTACTGATCGCTAGAATCATTCCAAAAAGCTATTCTACCCGTGGATAGGTGGACCAGGTGCAAAACTAGGTAATTCACGAAAACTAAGTTTAAAAGTGTGCAAAATTTCAAAATCTGGTTACAGAATATACGAAAATTAACCGCAGAAGTTTGTATTTTGGGGCTGCAGAATACAGCGGGGACTGACTATTTCAAATGGCTTCTCTGCCTCTGCAACATATATGACCAAGGCCCTGTGACCATCTGGAGGCACATACAGTGTTCTTATACTGCTCATCTAGTATCGATAGTGTCCTATGTACATATTTCCAAATGATAGATGGAAGTCCAGGAAATGTTAAAATAAATGATTGGTGCTTAATTGCTTTCCAGGTGTATCCAAAGTCTGCAATAAATCACACATAGTGTTGGTTCACTGTCAATATGTTTAAAAGAGAAAATTGTAGGGACATGAAATGAAACAAATATCACAATTTCACACAATGCCGCTCTCGAAAACATGTATATGTGTTGTAAAAACCTTTTGCTCTGAAACTCATTTAATAAAACCAATAAATAGTGATTTTTAACACAAGATAATGCGTTTCCGTCACGGATTAAATTAATATGCCAGCTGTTTCATGTATTGCATGAACGATAATATTAGCATCCTGAAAAGCTGGTTATAATCACGCAATGCAGGGAGCGTGACTGCACATTATTTAGTATTACCAGCAAATATACATTACACAAGCATATACAACGTCTGCAAGTTAATTCTACTCCCCTTTCGTACAGTGCAACCCTTTTATCCAGACAGTACTATCCCAACTGAACTTGACCATAGTTTTGAATGTCCGGCTCAATGAATCATAGTTATGGAGAATATTTCGTTATTTCATAATGTAAATACATGCACCTAAAATTAATGTTCCGCTAGGTGGGTATCCAGATTAGCAGAGTGAGGATTCACAGGGGTTAGAAATATCCATAAACTACGTGGTTCAAATAAATGTAAACAATGTCTCAACATTATTTTGATCACATTATTTTGATCACACTCCGTCATAAGACGAATTGTTAGTTTGATTACTTACTGATCCTACGACCCAAAAAATCACATATATGTGGTCGAAGTCCGTCCATAAGCCGAAAAATAAAATTTAATAATTACATGTGTTTGTTATTTTCATTACTTGGATTACAGAACCCCAGACCCAAAAATCACATGTGAGAGAGATACGGGTCAGCTCCAAACCCAAGCAATATACACGTCCGTATACTGCCAATCGATACCACATCCTTATCATGCTACCGATATTTAGCTACAAGTATTCTTTGCACATTATTACGCTATTACCATTGTACCTTCAGTTACTCGTCCTTAATTTCTTTCTTTCATACCTTCCAACAAAGTAGTTTTCAAATTATTCTGGCTTCAAATATTCTAATAAAACAGTCATGACGTTTCAGTTAAGTGAGTGAGTGAGTTGGGTTTAACGCCGCTTTTAACAGTATTGCAGTTATATCGTGGCGTGTCAGCTTAATGTTGGAGAAAAAGCCCTAAGTGATGCAGGTTTCAGACGTTTACCACTTCGGTGAAACTCACGAGCACGGGTATGGTGCTGACAAACCTAGAAACATTATTTGGGCGAACCGGGATTCGAACCCACACTCATAGGTTTCTGGCGTGCCAAAGGGACGCAACTCTGCACAGCGAATCGCGGCGCCTTAGACGACTGGGCCACCCGTGCCCCCTTCAGTTAAGTATAACCCTGATTCAATCACCCTCACCCTACATCACAATCAACTTGACTTATGTAGGAGACAAGCAGCAGCGTTTCCATCAGCCTGGGATGTATTCTAAATATACCAGATCAAGCTGCTGCACCTGTATGTTTCAATTTGTTTCCATAACAACTCGCTGATGAATAAGCAAACTTATATCCAGCCAAGAGAGCCACCAAAAGTATTAATTAATCAACTAAACATTTATGAAAACAATAACACTGGCTGTAGAATACCGAGTCATTATAAGGTACACAAAATAGATGTCGGTGTAAAAAGATTTAGGAAATCCGGGGCATAAATCTCTGTCAAGTGTTTTTTGTTGTTGTCTACAATGCTGTTTATAAATTGAAGACCATGAAAGATTTTGAGTGACACCAAGAATCTGAATGGATGTAGAAACCAGAAGAACAACCTCTTCCCGTATCCCTCCTTCCGTCCCTCCGTCCATCTCTCCTTCCATCCCTCCATCCACGTGTCTCTCAGTGATCACGGGCGGGGTCCTCGGAGGGCTGTGGGTTGTACTCCTGCACAACGGCTCTAGGAGCAAACTTGCCCTGGAGTGCAAGCTGTTTGGGGAAAATAAAACCAGCGTAAGCAACAGAACAGAATAAATACAACTCAAAGGAAGCATTGTGTTTGATCGGTGTTTTGTTTGTTTGTTTATTTTTTAACGCCGCTCTCAGCAATATTCCAGCTATATGACGGCGGTCTTTAAGTAATCGAGTCTGGACCAGACAATCCAGTGATTGACAACATGAGCATCGATCCACGCAATTGGGAGGATCGATGACAGGCATCGACTAAGTCAGCGAGCCTGACCACCCGATCCCGTTAGTCGCCTCTTACGACAAGCATAGTCGCCTTTTACGGCAAGCATGGGTTGCTGAAGACCTATTCTACCCCGGATCTTCACGGGCCGTGTGATCTGTGAATGCAAGGAACAGAACAGAACAGAACAAAACAACTGGGGAAAACATTCATGCAATAAAAATAATAAAAGTAAAGTAACTGCATTAAAGAAACACGAAGATTGTAAGATGAAGACGGGATTAGGACACGAATGGTGGCTTTCATATCAGAGATATCATGCATGGCACATTCCCAAACAACAGATAAGCAGCGGTTAAAAAGTTACTGTAAATTAATGCGAAAAATGCGAATGTCCGTTGCTCGTGATGAATTCTGATCAGGGCATATTGGAGTATTTTGTCAAGTTAGGTTCAGTAAAGATGGGTGTAAAGTAAAATAATGACATGCATAAGACATGCTCATAATAAACAATGTAATTGAGTGCTAGATTTAGACAGAGCTTCTCACCACGTTCCAAGTCAAATGCACCTTCCCGAGTCAAGGGCAGATTTCGGTCGACTGAAGGATTTGCAAACCTTTGTTCAGCCAACTGGGCGTCGACAGATATTTTACAAATGTTTTCATGTGTTTAATCCTGGTGCTCAAGTGATTTGATGCACTTGGCGAGGAAAGACCCGTTTTATTAGATTAAATATTTTGAACATCGATCAGGTCATCTTGACTGTGCGCCGCCATTTTGTGTGAAGCACATGCAATTGAGAGGTGGAATCTGATTGGTCAATAGGAGGGACATAACTCGTAATAGCCACTGGTGGCGTTACGATCGAGCCACGAAATTCCAGCCTATTTCGGCAAGGGTGGAAACTGGACTTTTAAAGTACTTAACGCCATTGCCTCAGGAAGACTGTTCACTCAAATTGATCCAGCAGTTACAACAGTTGCCAAATGTGTATGGCAACATATTTGTTTATGGTAACCTTGTCAAATAGTCATATAATTACAAATCACAGGTCATCCACATAGTGAAACTTTCCGCTACAGCACAGATAACACATTTACGTTCAAAGGAATGAGGTAACTCGTGTTACAACTGGAACCTGTACAATCTCAATAGAATATGCGTCATTTGGAATTCCATGCTTTTGATTTCATCAAAGCTAAATCAAATGTCAAGCAGTTGATAGCAAATGATGACAGCAACGATTATTATTTAATCAAACTGCTACTATATCTGATGTCTTGATGTTATCGTTTGCTAAATAAGTTTTGATAGTTCAAAGGTAGGACTGGCAAAGCCATTATAGTGAATAGTGAAAAGGTTTATGACTGACTTGCTATTTCAAAGATGAATTAACGGTTGTTTAGATTGGTTCAAGATTGCAGACAAATGGAAAAGCAGCAACTTCCATCTTACATTCTCACTGTACCAATTACATGAAAGCTGAAATGAAACTGACAAACAAAACAAAAAAACTGTCAGAAGAGTATTTGCGTCATGACAGAGGAAACGGTCAGTCACTGTGAGTTCAACTCCATGCGTGGTTGTAGGCAGCTTGGCGCAGTGGTGAGCTGTGACTGGTAAGGCGATAGAGAGCTCACCAAACAGGTCATTGTAATGAGGAGCTTGTATCCTCAATTCAAAGGGAGACAACTCCCACACAGGACAGACACACAGTGATCTATTGTCTATTTATTGATGGAATGGTTGATGAAAGCAACTGACAAGTCAGAAAGTGGTTGATATTGTGATGATGCTTATATCAATTGTGTAACAAGTCTTGGTGTTTTCGTTGAGCCCATGAACACAGAACCATACAGAAACATTTCAGGTTACATCACATTGTTTGAGGCTTCGGTTCATGTTATTTAACGCCACACTCAGCAATATTACAGCCATATGACGGCGGCCTGTTAATAATCCAGTCTGGTCCAGGCAACCCAGTTATTGACATCAGGAGCATCGACCCCCGCAATTCGAATTGATGACATTCATCAACCAAGTCAGCGAACCTGACCACCTGATCCCGTTAGTCGCCTCTTACGTTAGTCGCCTCTTACGACAAGCATAGTTGCCTTTAACGCTCAAAGTTTTAAACTGGCGTGGTTACATATTGCTCCCAATATACTACTCAACCCTCGACAGGGATACTGAGACACACATTTGAGATTTTGCCACAAATGTTGATGAGGGGAGGTGGGATGGGGGGAGGTGGGGTTTGGGGGGGTGGGGGTGTGGGGGGTCCAGTCAACCAGTGTGGGCGTGTATGAAAGTCACAACTAAGATCATGGATATGTACTTTTTACATACGGTCTGTCGGCATGAAATATCAGACACAAATACATCGATTCTGGTGATGAACAGATCAACGTTTCTATATACATCACAGGAATTCATTCACTTTTGTATTCATAGTAAACATAACAGTCGTGAGCATGACAGACTTTGCTTACATCAAGACATTTCTTTAATAATAACTGACCAATTTGTGATTTAATTACATGTAATTATAGTTCCAAAAATAAAAGAATTTTGCACTGAAAAAATTAAAAATGTTTATTTTTTTTCTGCGCACAACTCATTTTAAAATGCATAATTATGATCAAATTAGCCTGAATCCTGGAAAAATTACTCGACTTGTCATACTTTTACAAAACACAGAGGACAACAACTTGTATACTTATGTTCATTGTCACTAGAAAGAAAGAGGAGATAATCCAGTCCATGGGAACATTGAACAATTTTTGCGGGACTTCCCCAAGCAATTACTTGCATTCAGTTCTAACACTGACACTCAAAATATTCCTATCAAGAGTTGAGTGGTATATATATATATATATATATATATATACTACTCACAAGAAGTTAAAAAACACCCATATTTTTCATATGACTATAATCAATTTGTCATGGCTGGTGGGAATTGCAACACAGACTATCAGTTGTGGGTGCTCTTTAACTTGTTTTGAGTAAGTATATCATTGACATACTTTTGTACATCACATAGCACTGGCATTCTTCTGTATCACTGACATACATTTGTGACCATGCAATTTCATGTTGGGTTTCAGGGGCATAGTTCACAGGAGGTCTTGATGAGGCAAACCAGTGAGTGATGTCACGAACATCACTCAATGTCACAGTCACACAATAACAGTATAATCAGATGATAAAGCAAATTTCATCTTCACGATCTCAAAACAAGCATTATGCCAAATTCTGAGACCAGTTATATAAAATGAAATTCAAAAAGGCATAATTCATGTAAAAATATTACGGAATGTATTAACATGTATGAATGACTAATTGATAGGTTTTTTTCCTACATCATCTACTTATTCTTCTCTATGACTAATAGTATATATTCTGGCTATCATATATAAATAAATTATTTAGTTACGCTCAACAGATTCATAGTTTGCACATAGGTTTTTTTCAATTCAAACCTATATGAACTGAAAAATGCACAGTCAATCCTTAAATATTCTGGCAATTATAGATAAATAAATATGATAAATAGCAAATATACATTTATAATATACATGAATCATAAGCTGTACAATTTCTTATTTTATTTGGTTAAAGCTGGAAACTGCTGTGACATTGCTGTGTGCATCATCAATTGCTAAAGACCATATATATTTGTGTAACAAATGAATATCCAATACCAATTTATTGAAAAGAATTACTTGAACAAACACATTCATTCAAGCATGTATGGACGGAAAGTAAATTATTCATTTATCACATTGAGAGATGTCCTTCATGGGCCAACTTTTGATGAGTCAGCTAAAAATGACTCTTGAAAAGCGTATCCACTTATATCCAAAACATTTTTTACCTGATAGGTTTTAGAATCAATTGGGAGTGACTCAATATTGCTTAATGCCGCAACAGCAGGGACTTCAGCCTCCACTTCGAAGCTCAAGTTTTGTAAGAAACAAATTCAGGTTGCGTGGGACCCTTTCATTATCAAGAGAATCCTTTCATCGCGAGAACCTTTCATCTAAAGAACCCTTTCTTCTAGAGAACCCTTTCATTATCATCAAGAAAATCCTTTCTTTTGGAGAACCATTTCATCTAAAGAACCCTTTCTTCTAGGGAAACCTTTTTATCTAGAGAACCTTTTCATCTGGAGAACCTTTCATCTAGAGAACCCTTTCATGTAGAGAACCTTTTCATCTGGAGAACCTTTTCATCAAGGGAACCTTTCATCTTGAGAACCCTTTCATGTAGAGAACCCTTTCATCCAGAGAACCTTTTCATCTGGAGAACCTTTTCATCTGGAGAACCTTTTATCTAGAGAACCCTTTCATCTAGAGAACCCTTTCATCTGAGAACCTTTCATCTGGAGAACCCTTTCATCCAGAGAACCTTTCATCTGGAGAACCTTTTCATCTAGAGAACCCTTTCATCTAGAGAACCGTTTCATCTTGAGAACCTTTCATCTGGAGAACCCTTTCATCCAGAGAACCTTTCATCTGGAGAACCTTTTCATCTAGAGATCCCTTTCATCTAGAGAACCGTTTCATCTGAGAACCGTTTCATCTGGGGAAGCCTTTATTCTGGAGAACCCTTTCATCTAGAGAACCCTTTCATCTAGAGAACCGTTTCATCTGAGGATCTTTTCATCTGGAGAACCCTTTCATCTAGAGAACCCCTTCATCTGGAGAACCTTTTCATCTAGAGAACCTTTCATCTGGAGAACCCTCTCAACCAGAGAACCTTTCATCTGGAGAACCTTTAATCTAGTGAACCCTTTCATCTAGAGAACCCTTTCATCTAGACAACCTTTCATCTGAGAACCTTTTCATCTGGAGAACCCTTTCATCTGGAGAACCTTTCATCTGGAGAACCTTTCATCTGGAGATCCTTTTCATCTGGAGAACCTTTACATCTGGAGAACCTTTCATCTGGATAACCTTTCGTCTGGAGAACCCTTTCATGTAGAGAACCTTTTCATCTGGAGAAGCTTTCATCAAGAGAACCTTTCATCTAGAGAACCCTTTAATCTAAAGAACCTTCCATCTGAGGAACCTTTCATCTGGAGAACCCTCTTATCTGGAGAACCTTTCATCTGGGGGACCTTTCATCTGGAGAACCTTTAATCTAGTGAACCTTTTAATCTGGAGAACCTTTCATTTAGAGAACCCTTTAATCTAGAGAACCTTTCATCTGGAGAACCTTTCATCTGAGGAACCTTTCATCGGGGGGACCTTTCATCTGGAGAACCTTTAATCTAGTGAACCCTTTCATCTGGAGAACCTTTCATTTAGAGAACCCTTTCATCTAGAGAACCTTTCATCTTAAGAACCTTTCATCTAGAGAACCTTTCATCTCAAGAACCTTTCATCTGGAGAACCTTTCATTTGGATAACCTTTAATCTAGTGAACCCTTTCGTCTTGTGAACCTTTCCATCTACCAAAGATTCCCACAACACCTATGCAGCATTCACTAAATAAATCACTGAGGCTAAGTCATCAACAACATGTTCAATTCCAGATTGTTTATAGGCATTCATTGTTTCTTTTCTTAGCCCTGCAGTGCTAGTTCTTAAAATGTACCCATGGTTTGACAGGGTATAAATGGGCATTGAATATATATATTATATATATAACAAAAACAAACTATTTAGGCCATCTTGGGAAGGGTTGGTCACATGACGGCCACCAAATGATTATCTTTTTGGTCCTATCCATCAATCATTTCACAGTACTGTGAAACTATAGTAGCATCATGAATCATCTGATACTTTCACCTCTAGCATCTGAACAAAAGCTAGATAATAACTGAACAGATGAAAAATTATATTTACAAAACTTGTTTGTTGTTTACGACCACAATATTCCAGCTATATGACGGTGGTCTGTTAATAATTGAGGCAGGACCGGAGACAACTAATGATTGACATCATGAGCATCGATCAACACAACTGGGATACGATAACATGCATCAACCTTGTCACCGTGTCTGACCCCCCGATCCATTCAATCACCTCTAAGGACAAGCATGGGTTGCAATGAATCACAGAATTGTCTGGTCCAGATTATTTTCAGACTGCTGTCATATAACTGCAATATTAATGAGACTGACATTATGTAACAAACAAACAAATTGTGTGTTAACACAAGCAGATTAATACAAGAAGGAAAGTGCTTTCCCATTCAAATGATTGTTTGTTTGGCATCAATTAACTTGAATATTCACAATATATTATGGAGTACCTGAGGTAAATTAGCAAAAACATTTGGCATCTAAAACGGATTTTGTAAAAAATACAATTGTGACCTGTAGTGTATCAATATGGCCTACAAAAAGCAATTTCACTCAGACATCCTGTATCATGATATGTATGGTATTGTGATAAACTTAGTATTTTGATAAACATAGGCTTGTTATGAATGTAGAATAGTGATGAACATAAGGAAGAGAAGAGAATTTATGGATAACAAAAGGTGGAAACAAATTATGTGTTGGCTTCCCTTGTTAAGTTTCCTCCATCAAATTAGTCTTCTTGTTCCTACACGTACATATATATGCTCTCTGCCTTGTAGTATTCATTCACCTGATGAAGGGGTAAGCATATACTCCGAAACGTTGACATCCATAAATTCTCTTCCTTATGTGTATCACTTTTAAATGCCTTTCAAAGAAGTGATAAACATATTTTGATTAACTTATTTAGATAAACATAGTATTGTGATAGACATAGTATCATAATTAACGCTGATTGTGACTTCTGTGTTTTATCATCCCGACAATGTTTTGAGCTGTTGAGTATTTGCTCACAAAGTATGTTCATATGCATATTCAAAATGTTTCTATTCCATGGGGTCCAGCTTATTGGCTATTGTTAGGTTTCTGGTTTACCCAAAGGACACAACTTTGGACAAAGACTTCTCTTTAGACGACTAAGTCAACCGTGCCCCCAACATTACAGTGAATGACAAATGTTGAACCACCAGACACACAATCAAGAAAGTCAATTTAACAGGATTGATTGTTCTTTTAATAAGTAGGACTGTGCACTAGCAAAAAACTGGTTTTGCAATATATTTCGATACAGGTGTCTGTATCGTGATATATTGTGAGCTTAGTGTTTGACACTGTTTGTACACACAGATCCTATTTTCTACATACCAAAGTAGATATTAATGTGAGTGAAAACTTTCGTGTTTCAGTCATTTTGTCAGATTCGAGGGAAAGACATCATGTATGAATGCATCTCTGTGTAGACATTAGGTTAAGCGATACAAAGGATAACGAAACTTTTTTACCCAATATACTGGAACACTGATTATTGCAATATGCATTACTTGAAACATAGTGCAGTGTACTGATAACAGTGTGCAGTCCTACAGAGTACAAGGTTATCTGACTTGTACTCCGTGCAGTCCTACAGAGTACAAGGTTATCTGACTTGTACTCCGTGCAGTCCTGAAGAGTACAAGGTTATCTGACTTGTACTCTGTTCAGTCCTACAGAGTCCTACAGAGTACAAGGTTCTCTGACTTGCACTCCGTGCAGTCCTACAGAGTACAAGGTTATCTGACTTGTACTCCGTGCAGTCCTACAGAGTACAAGGTTATCTAACTTGTAAACTGTACAGTCCTAAAGAGAATAAGGTTATCTGACTTGTACACCATGCAGTCCTACAGAATACAAGGTTACCTGACTTGTACTCCGTGCAGTCCTACAGAGTACAAGGTTATCTGACTTGTACTCCGTGCAGTCCTACAGAGTACAAGGTTATCTGACTTGTACTCCATGCAGTCCTACAGAGTACAAGGTTATCTGACTTGTACTCCGTGCAGTCCTACAGAGTACAAGGTTATCTGACTTGTACACCATGCAGTCCTACAGAGTTCAAGGGTATCTGACTTGTACACCATGCAGTCCTACAGAGTACAAGGTTATCTGACTTGTACTCCATGCAGTCCTACAGAGTACAAGGTTATCTGACTTGTACTCCGTGCAGTCCTACAGAGTACAAGGTTATCTAACTTGTACTCCGTGCAGTCCTACAGAGTACAAGGTTATCTGACTTGTACTCCGTGCAGTCCAACAGAGTACAAGGTTATCTGACTTGTAAACCGTGCAGTCCTACAGTGTACAAGGTTATCTGACTTGTACACCATGCAGTCCTACAGAGTACAAGGTTATCTGACTTGTACTCTGTGCAGTCCTACAAAGTCCTACAGAGTACAAGCTTATCTGACTTGCAATGACGTCATCTCTGAAGTAACTATGTTAAATCTACATGTAATTTACATTAAGTTCAGTCACATATTTCTCTCTTTTTTTGTGTTAATATTTCGAGCTGAAGTTGCCATAAATGCATAGTTAACCTCAATGCAAAGTGTAATGTGAAAAATAGACAAGGGGAAACCGTGATGCTTACAGACATGCTGACTTCATTCGAAACATATACTTATATGAATATAGCCAATGTTTTGTTCAAAAACAAAGATTTGTAAAGGACTGACAGGCACATGAATTACTGGTCCAAGCTTAATTTTACCGGTTAAAGACTGGTATATACCGGTTAAAGGGAACACTGCTTATGCAAACATATAAAATATTGTAATACAGCCAGACCACGTCGATCTTTCACCAACTTACCAAAAATAATATTAACCCTTATGATAGACTCTTACATAATCAAACCATAATGTCAACAAACAATAAACTTAATATATAATATACGAAACTAGTGAGGTGAAATTAATGTCGCATTCAGGATTATTGCACTTATATAGCAACATGTGTGTGTGTGTGTGGCTTCTAGGACTAGTCCGGACTTATACCAGTTTTATAGTGCTAGCCCACTGAGATACCATGACGCAGTTTAACATGGATACCCCAATGAGACACCATATACTGACTCAGAGCCGATCAGTCCTTGTATTATCCCCTTACTGCATGAAAGGTTACAAGCACCGTCTCTTAATGTGTTTTGGTATGATGCAGACAGGGATCAAACCACCAACCATCCACTCTCCAGACAAACGCTCAATCCACTGGACCACGGAGGGGGTCTATGGATCTAGTATTAGTCGTTGCTCCTAGCATTGAGAGAGTTAGTATGACAATGTTACACATATTAGTAATGTATTAATGCAGTTTGGAGTAGGAGATGTGCTGGAATCGGGGTGCTTGGGACTCCACGCTGTGACTGGGAGGCGTTTCGGGGGAGCGGTACGCCACGGGGTACTCTCGCACTTCTTGATGATGCAAGTGACTCTGAAACGCCACCTAGTGGTTAGAGAGGAAGGAAAGGGAGATAATTAGCAAGAAGCCATGAGCAGGATGATGTATTAGTGCAAACTGAACAAAACCTATTTTAAATATCTCTACACGATTGGTAGACTTTGTGCATCTAGTTTTGATCAGGGGGAGAGAAACCATGATTAGTGGGTCAACAAGTGTACTCTGCCCACAGGAGTGAGTGAGTTGGATTTAATGCCGCCTTCAACAGTATTCCAGTTATATGACGGCATGTCACCTTGATGTCTCAGACATGACATCACTGGTGAAACCCACGAGAAAGCGTAGGGTGTTGTCAATCTTGACACGTAATCAGGGCGATTCAGGATACAGACTCACAATCAGACGTTTCTGGCTTATGTTGCATAACATAACCTGTGAGATTTGAAACATACAAATTTGGGCTACACAAGAACAGATTGTATCTCCCCTAAACAGCTCTGGTCAAACCATTGCTTGCTGACTTTGGATGTCTGTGAAAGCTTTGGGTCAGTTTTATGCAACAGAAATACCTCTGCCCATAAGCTAGTGAGATGGAAGAAAATTAGAAAATTAGTATGCACATGACAAATAGATATTACACCAATAGACATAAACAAAACTACAAGAATTAGTTCCTTAAACTACAAACTACTGGTTGAGGATTAATATCCAATACAATGGCAAATCTGCAGAGACACCAACCCTCATTGAAGCTTTGGAGGAATCAGTGGGTAAAAAAGCAGAACAATTTCATGTGAAAGAGTGAGTGAGTTGGTTTTAACGCCGCTTTTAACAGTATTCCAGTTATATCACGGCGTGTCAGCTTAATGTGGGAGGAAAGCCCGATGTGATGCAGGTCTCAGACGTTTACCACTTTGGTGAAACCCACGAGCATGGGTATGGTGCTGACAAACCTAGAAACACACCCACAATCATGTTTCTGGGGTGCCCAAGGGTGAACCTCTGCACAGCGAATCGCGGCGCCTTAGACGACTTGGCCACCCGTGCCTCCTCATGTGAAAGAGAATAATGTTATCGGAACCATTTGTCCCCTGTCCTGCAAAGACCGATTGAGTTTGTTTTAACATAACAACCAATCAGAGACCTCATATCATGGAGTAATGAATACCTTAACACAATGTGAAATGAAAGCATTGCTTTCATTGGTTGACAAGGTCTTGCTACAGAATGATTCATGTCACCTGTGCATTAACAATTTGCTCTCTATGATATGTTCGCCTTGTAAGTAATTTGTAAGAAAATGATAAAAATTACAAAAAGTGGAGGAAAAGCGTAAAAGCGTAATGTTAGGCTCAAAATCATAATAGTTTTCATTTCTGAATCCAACACACATGGAGTTCAAAAGTTGGATTAGATGTTTCACTGAATAATTTGAGAATGTGACCTCTCACATGCTTGTATAACTGGTTTACATTTCCATAGTCATTTGAACAGGTAAACTAATATTCAGCACAATGCTGTGCTGTTAAGGTAAGTTTTAGTGTCAGCCTTGATATCAGCATTGAATCTGCTTTAACATCAAGCTTGTCAGTCACCCATCTTGCAGATGTAGCGGTCATAGAAGACTGGAGTCCTGTGTCCAGGTCAGGATGCCATCTGAGGGATGACTCCACACCCTCCTACACAGACTAGACCAGCAATGTAAGTGACCTACCATGAGACAAGGGACCTTGTGGGTGAAAAATCTTATTTTGACTTTTCATTATATTTTAAAACTACAGTAACACGAAAATACAATTCACAAGCTTCAATTCAAATTCATTACAGAGATACATGACATCACACATGGCTATCTTCACTGAAGTAAGTTGACGTCAAACGTGTTTATGACGTTGGAGCACAATTGTATCCTAGCACCCATAAGGTCCCTTAAGGGAGTACATTTCAAGCAATGATATATAACAAAACTCAGTGAGTGAGTGAGTTGGGTTTACGCTGCTTTTAACAGTATTCCAGTTATATCGCGGCGTGTCAGCTTAATGTGGGAGGAAAGCCCGAAGTGATGCAGGTCCCAGACGTTTACCACTTCGGTGAAACCCACGAGCACGGGTATGGTGCTGACAAACCTAGAAATATAATCGTGGCGAACTGGGATTTGAACCCACAATCATAGGTTTCTGGCGTGCCCAAGGGATGTAACTCTGCACAGCGAATCGCGGCGCCTTAGACGACTGGGCCACCCGTGCCCCCCGACAAAACTCAGACACCTTACTTCACTTCATGTGTCCCAAACAAGGGCAATATTCTGGGGTCATGCATCTTCCTGAGTTAAGGGAGTTAACTGACTATAAAAGTTCAGTTTCAATCCTCGCCTAGGCTGTAATTATGGAGTTATATTTGGGCTGGACTAACGAGTCCAGTCAAAATCACGTAACCAATCAACATCTTGTTTTGTAAGCTGCCATGCAGATTTCAGTTGATTGCAGGATCTGCACAGCATGTGTACCAACAACTTAGCGTTAACAAGTATTTTTCATGTCCTTAATCAAGGTGCTCACGTGATTTGATGCACTTCGCGAAGAAAGACCTGTTTCATTACAATATAGATCTTGATTATCGATCAGAATGCCTTCACAAGGTGACGTCATTTTATTTGAAGCAAATGGAATTGACATGTGAAACAGATCTCAGACACATATTACAGCCATCAGACAATGTGATTCTAACTAAATGTACCCACCCCACCCACCTGCCCCAAACCATTCCGCCAAACTCCCAGAAACATATTACAGCCATCAGACAATCTGATTCTAACTGTTGCCCTTATTATAATATTACGAATCTACTGAAATAAATTGTGTGAGTTGATAGGAGCATGCCCTGAAAGAAGATGGGCACAGAGTTGCCGATGAAGCATACATTTTACATACTGGCCTGTATATTTAATTATAGTTAATTACCAATCACTTCTGTGACATAAACTCAAATAAAGGTAACCCAACACTAGAAAACAAGTCTATTGGCTCCATGAGCGTTGAAGAATAATGTGTCCCAATTGGGACACAATAATATTGGTATTTATTATATACTTCAGTTTGAGAAAATATATATTTTCATTGCAGTGAAAATAACACAAGGACGGAACTATTGTCATACAAGAGTTACCTCCCTGCATTTTATTCTCTCAAAAATCTTTTGTTACAAACTGTAAATGTTTCATTTAACTCGTCATTCGAGACTGTTCGTTTTTGCAAAGCGCCATTGTTGTTACTTTGACCTACGTGTATTCTTTGAATCCAACATCTCGCAGATGTCAAGAATATTTTTTGTACAAGTTCATTTTGTATATTGTCATATTCAAATGTATGACAAAGAACTTCTGTGACCCAAAATATTTTCTGTTTGTTCTGCCTATAAAAAGTATATAATAAATTGGATATTGCATGTGTCTGTGAAATATCTTTTTTTCCCTGTCACGAGATGCGAGGAACATGATAATTCACTTGGCCAAGAAATATCCTAAATATAATTCACATTGAACAATGAAATATTATTCTGTGCAACATTTAAAAGTTGTAATTTATAATTCAAAATTTTAGAACTCTACCGATTTTTAGTAGTTGCATTCTTCATGACATCATCTCGGAAAAACAGGGACGCCACCGATGACATCACTGAACACATTAAGTATATTTGAAGAACTAGTGCTTTTATTAATACATTTTGTTATATGATAGATATGGAGGATATTTCATAATCTCCTTCAAACAGAATGCATTTATTACATACAGTAGTATTTGGGGAAACATATCTTAATTCTTGTCTTCATGTCAGGTAATTCATGTCGGGTAATTTCTTTGTTAATTCTCGTACACCACAGTAAGCAATATTCCAGCAGTATGATGACAGGCTTTAAATAATCAGTACTGGACAGATAAACCAGTGGTTGATATCATGAGCATCAGAGTCGGTATGATGACAAGCAATCAACCATGTCACTGATGAAACAATCCAATTTAGTCACCTCCTAATACAAGCAATTGAATGCTGGGTCACAACCCCTCAATAATTATAGTGCTGATATTGTGATAAGTCTGTGTTATAGAGTTGTGGTTACAGTCATCTTAGCGCTAAGATTCTTTGTCTGGGTCTCCATTGAGGGCATGTCAAGGCAAACCTATCAGATAGACTTTCAGAACATGTGTTATGTTTGAGAGATCATGAAACATCCTTGTGTTTCAAGCCGAATTTACTCACGCGTATTTGTGCAGGTTTCAACTTGTGTAACGTTTCTTTGTCCATACCGAACACAATAGCATTCAGAGCACCTGCAACAGGAGCAATAGAAGACATGAACATGACAATCCGCGGTAAAAAATGTTATCCTGTAAATCTTGAAATTTATGCATGCATGAATTAAATGCGAAAAATGCGAGTGGTCTTTGCTCGCATCAATAAAGTTCGCATTTAGGTCTCCAAAATGACATTCAACAATAAGACGGCCTCACTGCACACTTTGGATAGAGGAAATACCAACTTGAATATTAACACAACCACGGTTTATTGAGCAGCAGTTGTAACAAGTATATAACAATGTCATTCAAAGAATAGGAATTACACAATGGGCATCCGGTGAGTTATCACTGCTGGGGTCAAGAGTGCTACCCATTCGTGTCAACGTTGTTGACACCTTCTCTGCATGCCAATCTGTGAACTTTTAGTTCAATTATTTTATTGCCTTTGAACTTTCTTAATGCCAGGCAAGGGGGCACGGGTGGCCCAGTCGTCTAAGGCGCCGCGATTCACTGTGGAGAGTTGCGTCCCTTGGGCACGCCAGAAACATATGATTGTGGGTTCGAATCCTGGTTCGCCCCGATTATGTTTCTAGGTTTGTCAGCACCATACCCATGCTCGTGGGTTTCACCAAAGTGGTAAACGTCTGAGACCTGCATCACTTTGGGCTTTCCTCCCACATTAAGCTGACACGCCGTGATATAACTGGAATACTGTTAAAAGTGGTGTTAAACCCAACTCACTCACTAATGCCAGTCAACAGAGTAAACATATAAACTGTGTGTTGTTTTTAGGAAAACACTGTATATTGTTTTTACGGAAGTGCTCTACTCAGCGCTATTTGATGTTTGATTGGGTTCAGATAAGGATATGTATCATTCCACTGGGGATGGGGTTGGGGGAGTCGCATTGATAATGAAAAGCATTTTTGGCTAGGAGTCAGCAGTCGTCTTAATATGGAGATGCATTTAATTTCCAAATTTGCAGTATTGTGGATAACGCTTTCTTTGTAAAGTACAGATTCTCGTGCTTTGTGTGCTGGCAATTAGGTGCCTCAACTTTCTAAATGACATTTTGTTTTCATAGCTTTTGGACATGGGAGCCATGCCAATTTACACTTGTCAGAGGGGTACACAAAGTACGTGATCAAGACTACCAGTTGTCAGACTTTCATTTTGTGGAAGCCTCGGTGGCTGAGTGGGTTAGATTGCTGACTTTGTGTGCTGGCGATTAGGTGCCTCACTCTGTCAGTGTGGGTTCAAGTAACGGACAGGACTCAACCCCCAGAAGTAAAAGAATCTATACTTTACAAAGATAATGTCATCTCAAAAATAACATTTGTTACATTTGACAATATTCTACCGGTAAATGGCATTGTGTGTTCAATGAGTTGAGGTGAAAAGAGGTCTAATGTCATGTTCAAGATAGTTTCGCTTACATAGCGACATGCATCCATGTGTGTATGTGGATACCATGACACGGGTTAATATGGATACCCTACTCCGCCACAGTAGACTGGCCCAGAGCTGACCAGCTATAGTTTTATCCCATCCAAGGCTAGGTAACAAGTACCATCTTTTAACATCTTTTCTTGTGATGCAGCCAGTGGATTGAAACACTGACATTCTGATCTCCAGGCAGACACTCTATCCACTAGACCACACAGGTAATAGCAGGGGAAAACATGTCCAAAACCATTTCATTCACATAATGCCAGTTAGCAGTTACAGAAAAGGAATTTAACACTTAGGATCCAGTCCACAATGTCTCAATGAGCTTATAATGTTTTATAAAACTGTTTCAGTAACTGGTGACCCTTTTGAGTGAGTGAGTGAGTGAGTGAGTATGGTTTTACTCAGCTTTTAGCAATGTTTCAGCAATATCACGGCGGGGGGACATCAGAAATGGGCTTCACACATTGTACCCATGTCGGGAATCGAACCCGTGACAAGCGAACACTTAAACCACTAGGCTACCCGACAGCCCCGACACTTTTGAATGAAAAGGTGAAAATAACTTTATAGGTAACATAATAACTAACATCTGCATGTATGAAGCTTGTTAAGCTACTATTAAAGGGGACCTCACTCATTCCCCAAGTCACAACCCGTCAATGTACGTGGGATAATAAACTAAACTGTACGAAGGGGGTGACTGGCTTAATAAACACAGTGATCATAACAATAAACAAAGATGATTTTCGAAGAGTGAGTAGGGTTCAACGACACTATAACAGCTATATTCAAGTTATATCACAGCCTGTAAAGTAAGGTGGGAGGAAAGACCGACGTGATGCAGGTCTTAGACCTTTAAGACTTCGGTGAAACTCATGGGTATGACAAACCTAGAAACAGAATACGGCAAACCGAGATTTGAACCAACAATCATAAGTTTCTGTCGTGTCCTAAGGACGCAGCTCTGCACAGGGAATGGCGGCGCCATAGACGACTGGGCCACCTGTGGCCCCAATGTTGGAAGAAGAAAAGAATAGGATGGAATACATACCATGTAGTGGAGCTGATATAGACGCCAGCAGGACCAGAGCAAACACATGGTTATGGGGGGATATTGCATTCTGAATCCTGAAACACAAGTTCCAGACACATCAGCACATGGTCATGGCACCGTGCTTTATGTGGCTTGACATGAGAGACTTCACTTTGGGGTATTGATGGACCAAGAGAGTTTGTAAGTATGTTTTTTTGGTAGTAGATTTGTCAATTGCACATTCATGTCATAATGTTTTTGAATTCAATAAACTAGTAATCATTAGCTAATTATGAAGGCCTGGGTTTGAGATTCACATGGTATTGTGTGACACTTTACTGTGATGATTACCTGTGACGAGGGTGTGACACTGATGCTTACCTGTAGATGAGGGTGTGACACTGATGCTTACCTGTAGATGAGGGTGTGACACTGATGCTTACCTGTTGAAGAGGGTGTGACACTGATGCTTACCTGTAGATGAGGGTGTGACACTGATGCTTACCTGTTGACAAGGGTGTGACACTGATGCTTACCTGTTGACGAGGGTGTGACACTGATGCTTGCCTGTTTGACTAGGGTGTGACACTGATGCTTACCTGTAGATGAGGGTGTAACACTGATGCTTACCTGTTGACGAGGGTGTGAAACTGATGCTTACCTGTAGATGAGGATGTGACACTGATGCTTACCTGTTGACGAGGGTGTGACACTGATGCTTACCTGTAGACGAGGGTGTGAAACTGATGCTTACCTGTAGATGAGGCTGTGACACTGATGCTTACCTGTAGATGAGGGTGTAACACTGATGCTTACCTGTTGACGAGGGTGTGACACTGATGCTTACCTGTAGATGAGGGTGTGACACTGATGCTTACCTGTAGATGAGGGTGTGACACTGATGCTTACCTGTTGACAAGGGTGTGACACTGATGCTTACCTGTTGACGAGGGTGTGACACTGATGCTTACCTGTTGATGAGGGGGAAGATGGACACGGCCAGGTACACAAAGGGGTAGAACCTCAGTGGTTTGATATCCTCCTTCAGCATTTGCTGAAACACACAGAACAGCTGTCATCATACAACGGCTGGAACAGACCACACTGGGTACCCCTGACCCCATCTTCCCGAAGCAAGAGAGTTAACTGACTGTAAATGTCCAGTTTCCATTGCATTCCACCGCCGTCATATAGCTGAAATATTGCTGAGTGCGGCGTTAAACAAGTCAAACAAACAAGAACAAATCAAGGTTAGTGCACTTATATCGCAAATCAGTTTGTACTGAAACTTATGCTGAGTTTATAGTGCTAGCGCAGTGAGATACCATGCCGAGTCCGAGCTGATCAGTCCTTGTTTCAGCCCCTTAATGCCGACCACCAGGCAGGGTAACAACAAGTACCATCTTTTAACATCTTTTGGTATGACATGGCCAAACTACTGACCTTCCGCTCTTTGGACAGATGTTCTATTCACTAGACCAAGGAGACAGCTTATGACAAGGACCCCTCAAATTTCGCACTTGAAATTGAAAATTAAATAACAAAATGATTTTTAAAAGGCATTCTCCGTGATCATTTGTTTTTTTCTTCAGTTTGTGTTCCTGTTCCTGAGAGGTTGTTCTTACATGTTCTCGCTCTGTGTCAGGATCGTATGTTCCTTCCCAGGTGTTGGCCTGTAATGAAAACAAGTGTTGACAATACTGTGATGGATAGTTACATTATCTTCACACATTACAGCAAAATATAGATCTACATGCGTCAAGTTTTAATTATACTCATATTGATGAGTGAGTGAGTGAGCATTGGGTGAGTGAGTGAGTGAGTGAGTGAGTTTACTTTAAAGCTATTTTGATGCTTATTATCCAAACAGTTAAACTGACGAAAACATTTACCTACAATACACAACAGTCATGCACTGATTGAACAGTATGTGAGTCAAATCATGCCATGTTAGCTTGATGTGCGAGAAAAGGCCAAAGTGATGCAGATCTCAGACAAACCTAGAAAGTTAGCAGGGCCTAAATGGGTTTCAAACCCTTGATCACAGGTTTCCGATATGCCAAAGGGACACAACTCTGCTTAGGGAATTCAGTATCTGCGCGCCAAGATGATCGTAACTCCCATAACGATAATCAAAGCGCTAAGATGGGCCCAGAAGGGCAGTTTCATTATCTTTTCAACTGTTGATAATGCATATGATTATCAAGAAAATGGTTTGGATGACAGTAAACATGGTCACTCTACTAGAAAATGAACTGATCTGAAACCCTAAGGTAAGAGTGTGCAAATATTCTTTTACACCAGTCAACAATATTCCCACTATCTTGGTGGCCTGTACATAACCAAGCCAGTGTTTGATGGTATGCACGCTACAAGACCCCTGAAGATCTTCAGCAAACAATGATGTTGTAAGAGGCGACTGTGCTTGTCGTACGAGGCGATTAACGGAATTGGGTGGTCCAGACTAATTTACAGACCGCCATCATATAGCTAGTATGTTGCTTAGTGTGGCGTAAAACAACAACCAAACCAAGCATGCTACAATGACCCACAATCAATCGGGTCGCACATTGTGACCACCCAATACTCATTGCAGATGTCTCTTTTTCCTATCTTGACAAATTTCCACAGGCGTCATTGATTGAGTGAGTATTGTTACATGCCGCTTTCAGCAATATTCCAGCAATATGACAGCGGGAGACACCAGAAATGGGCTTCACACATTGTACCCATGTCGGGAATCGAATGCAGGTCTTCGATAGACAAGCGAACTCTTTAACCATGAGGCTACCCGACCGGCCATCAGGTGTCATTGATCAAGCTTCATAAAATTACTTGCAGTAATATGACGGCAGCCTGTAAATAATGGAGTCTGAACCAGACAATCCAGTGATTGATATTAATGATCCAAGTCATTGAGGAACATTGAGACAAAATTAACCAAGTCAATGAACCTGCATGACAACTTGATCCATTAAGCAACCAATTGTGACCCGAAATCTCCATGGGGTTAACAGACCAAACAGCTCTTTTTGTTTTGCAGGTTTGATGTATCGTGACACACTCAGCAATATTAGAGCTATATGATAGCAGACTAAAAATTATCAAGTCTCGATCAAACACAATCCAATGATCAATATTAAGTGCAACAATCAATGTTGTCGGTGTACAACATTGTCACTGAGCCTGACCACCCAATCCATTTGGTCACCTCTTACTACTAGCAAAGGCTTCTGGAAGTGTCCGATATAACTGCCTGCCCACTGGCCTGTGAATGGCAACTTTTCTGTCAGGCTGCATGAAATTTTCCTCCACCTGCCGAATGTCTGGCCGATAATTTTAAAACTTCTTATGTATTCAGTTTTATTATAACTCCTTGAAGATTCTCAAGTAACTGCTTGCATTATTTCTACTGAATCAAGATGCAATTTGTCTCTTATATTTTCTGACTTTTCAAGAATTATGTCAGAATGCGGGCAGGTAACTTTGAAGATGGGCAGGCAACATTTATGGGTCACCTGCCATTCCATGGGTTTTAAAATGTGTTCAAAGACTGGCTACTGGGGACCTATTCCGACCCGGGAACCCCGCAGGATTGGCACTATTGAAGAGTGAGTGAGTGAGTGAGTGAGTGAGTGAGTGAGTGAGTGAGTGAGTGAGTTGGGTTTAACACTGCTTTTAACAGTATTCCAGTTATATCATGGCGTGTCAGCTTAATGTGGGAGGAAAGCCTGAAGTGATGCAGGTCTCAGACGTTTACCACTTCGGTAAAACCCATGATCACGGGTTCGGTGCTGACAAACCTAGAAACATAATCGGGGGGAACCGGGATTCGAACCCACAATCCTAGGTTTCTGGCGTGTCCAAGGGACGCAACTCTGCACAGTGAATCATGCACTTTAGACAACTGGGCCACCCGTGCCCCCGTTAACTATTGAAGAACTGGCAGTAGCAGTACTGACCTTTCTGTGAAGCATGACGGAGATGTAGATATAGGCCACAAACAGCAAGGCAATGATGATGAACAGAGGCCCGTACCAGCTGAAACACATCATCAACAATATCATAGGAATCTTGTCTGTGTAGGTTTTCTTTGTTTGTTTGTTGTTTAACGCCACACTCAGCAAATTTCCAGCTGTATGATGACGGTCTGTAAATAATCGAGCCTGGACCAGACAATCCGGTGATTGACATGAGCGTCACTCCACCGAATTGGGATACCATGACAAGCATCAACCAAGTCAGCGAGTCTAACCACTTGACATTTTCACTATGGGTTAGAAAAGAAAGTAGTATATCTGATTCTTGTATCTCAATAAAAAAAACCCATAAACATGCGGTTCTAGTATATCCTTTTAAATAAATAAGTCAACAATAATAACTTCAAAGATCAGTTATTTCATAATAAATACAACAAAAGTTGACAATATCGATGATGTCGTTTAGCATAATAACGCAAAACAAATCGACACTACAATCAGCCAATCAAGAGACAGATGCCAGTGGACATGAACTAATGTTTTTTCAGTTTTACAGAAACATAAATGCAAAATGATATTGCTTGCAATTTATTTTAATATTCTACACCTTCTTATTTCTAGTGCTGGGGATTCCTGAACACCAAAGCCCCATATTAGAAAATGTCTTTTATTGCAACTCATGCAGCAGTGCAGTGTGCACATCCACATGCACTGGTTGCAGAACAAACCCAGCGTGAGAAGGTAAGGGACACAACTCTTCCTGACATAATTGAGCTCGATGGCTTCATGCTTAAAACCTATCTGGGTCATTGAGCAGTGGTTAGGACGGTACTTGTTTCACCTAACAACCTCATTATAAGAGGGTTTTACTTTTTACAGGTAAGACTTGTTAGACTTCATTCCAGAGTGAGGTTTTACTTTTTCCTTGTTGGACCTCATTCCAGAGTGAGGTTTTACTTTTTCCTTGTTGGACCTCATCTCAGAGTGAGGTTTTACTTTTTCCCTGTTGGACCTCATCTTAGAGTGAGGTTTTACTTTTTCCTTGTTAGTCCTCATCTCAGAGTGAGGTTTTACTTTTTCCTTGTTGGACCTCATCTCAGAGTGAGGTTTTACTTTTTCCTTGTTAGACCTCATCTCAGAGTGAGGTTTTACTTTTTCCTTGTTGGACCTCATCTCAGAGTGAGGTTTTACTTTTTCCTTGTTAGACCTCATCTCAGAGTGAGGTTTTACTTTTTCCTTGTTGGACCTCATCTCAGAGTGAGGTTTTACTTTTTCCTTGTTAGACCCCACCCCAGAATGCAACTCAGAGTGAGGTTTTACTTTTTCCTTGTTAGACCCCACCCCAGAATGCAACTCAGAGTGAGGTTTTACTTTTTCCTTGTTGGACCTCATCTCAGAGTGAGGTTTTACTTTTTCCTTGTTGAACCTCATCCCAGAGTGAGGTTTATAAACCTCCTACCTGTTTGTGTAACCACAGGGTTTTTCGAAATGGTTGAATTCCTCCATAGAACGCACTAGTTTAGATGTAATCCCTGCAGTCTGGTTTACAATGGTTGTAAACTCTCCTGTGAGAGTTACTAATACTTCTATTAAAATAAATTTGTACTTGGTGTTTCAAACGTCTAATGTTCCAAAATCGAAGACAAGAAATGCAAGTTTTCATTATGGATAATAGGAATCAAACCTGCAACCTCGCATATCGTGTTTAGTTTTGTAACTCACTGTTTTCCCACCGGGGTAGGTGCTGAAAAGTTGTTCAATTTGACATCATATGAATTCAGTTGGTCCATGCTGCATGTGTTTTTTCTCTCAAATGCTTTGATCGGATTCCTTTTACACCGCAACCCATTGTACTGTTTCACTTTTAGGTACCTCAAGGTTTTATATTATCCATGTGAGGAGTTGATTTATATGTTGGACAAACTACTTTTCCTCAGGATTGCTTGAGGTTGTAAACCCTGACAGAAGCAAACACACCGAGGCCCACAGCCACAGATAAGCAGGGTACTTGAGAAAAATACCCCCCCCCCCCCCCCCACCACCAAATATTCAAAACCCAGTTACTTTCAATTAACTTTCGTACAAAAACGCATGCATGAAATGAAAAACTCAAATGTATAAAAACAGCACGCGTAAATACCCAATGAACGGAGCTAATTTCCGTAACACAATTACGAGCTAATTTACTTTCCAAGTCAAGCCTATATATTTAGAACAGTTATATACACCTAAAACATTATTTCATTATTTTTTTAAATCTTAAAATGTTCACTAATTTTAGGAAAAACCCAATAGAATGATGAATAGGTGAGTGAAAAAGTATTGGTTAACCAATGAAAAATGTAATAACCCAATTAAAATAGACACCCTAGAGTAAAAACTCATTTGCTCAAAAAGTTATCCGGAGCTCTGGAGGCCCCTAGGTACTTTCCCTCCAGTCAGGGTTTACAATCTCAAGTAATCCCAAGGGAAAGTGGTTTCTCCTTGTCACTCTTACAGAAATGTTCAGCAACCTAGCCTCTTGGTATTACAGCCTTTCGAGGAATCAATTTCTATAACTTTGTGTTGGAATTCAATTAGAGTATTTCAGACCTGAGTTCACATATTGTCCAATGTTTGGCCAAAATGGTTTAAGAGCAGATCAAAAGCAGGAGATTTCTGTTGGAATTGGGTAGAAGCCGTGCACATATGTTTAAGGAAGGTAGCTTAATTATGTTAAAATTCAGTTGGAATTTTTAAATCCGTGTCTGTTTCTACTATAAACGAGCATACCCAAACTGAAACAAAACATTTTAGAGTTGTAACAGTGCTGGTTTGCTGCATATGATAGAGGCCTGTAAAAAAAATAAAGTCTGGACCAGGCAATCCAGTGAACAATATTATGAACAACATCCCATGTTGTTGGTGCACAATGACATGCAATCAAAAACATAAACAAGCCACCCCACGATTCATGAAACTGCCGCATACAACGAGCACGGTGTACTCAGACCAAATTCTAACCCGGAATCCCCACAGGGTGACTGATGCTGTGAGCACTGTTTAGTGTTACTATGGCAACAGATATAACTTACATGCCTAGCCTCCATTTCCAGTCTTCGATAATCCAGCTGAAAGGTGAATAAGTGACAAGGTGTTAAATGGAATTGACAGTATTTCAGCCTGGTCATGGTTTTACTATGAGAAGATTGTATTTAATATACAAGAGTTGTGATGTATTTCGATGGAACATTAATGACACGCCATTTTGGAATCAGTTTGCGTGTATTAGATATTCACAGAGAGTTGTCTACCCACAACAGCAGCCTGCAGCTGACACAGTTGTCTACCCACAACAGCAGCCTGCAGCTGACACAGTTGTCTACCCACAACAGCAGCCTGCAGCTGACACAGTTGTCTACCCACAACAGCGGCCTGTAGCTGACACAGTTGTCTACCCACAACAGCGGCCTGTAGCTGACACAGTTGTCTACCCACAACAGCGGCCTGTAGCTGACACAGTTGTCTACCCACAACAGCGGGGCTGTAGCTGACATAGTTGTCTACCCACAACAGCGGCCTGTAGCTGACACAGTTGTCTACTCACAACAGCGACCTGTAGCTGACACAGTTGTCTACCCACAACAGCGGCCTGTAGCTGACACAGTTGTCTACCCACAACAGCGGCCTGTAGCTGACACAGTTGTCTACACACAACAGCGGGCCTGAAACTGACACTGTTGTCTACTCACCACCAGGCTCCAGCAGGCCCGTAGCGGTCGTTGATGAAAGGCAGGCAGGACACCACAAATGAAAACACCCAGCACAAAATATGGTAGGCCCTGAAATATAAAAAAAAACAAAAAAACACTTACACTAGTACACAAGTAAATCATGAAGATGAGGCAACAATCCAATGTAATTTATACCACTACTGCATGTGCATTTTTATGGGTACCCACTAAAAAAGGTGTTTGCCAATATTTCACTGCTGCACGTGAACAGGTTGTGTTTTGTTTCCTTAAGCATCCATTTGGTGGTCTGTGGTAATGTATACTGACTCTGAGCTGACCAGTCCTTGTTTTAGCCCCTTAATGCCGAGCGCAAGGCAGGGTAACAACAAGTACAATCTTTTAACATCTTTGGGTGTGAAGCAGCTGGGGATCAAACCCTGAACCTTCCGCTCTCTGGGCGGACGCTCTACCACTAGACCACAGAATCAGTGCCATCTCAGCAGGGTGCAGTGACTATGAAAAGATCATCTTCTGCAGTGATCAGTGGAAGTTATTATGATTTGATACCTCTGACTGACCAATCAGAATAGAGTATTTCCCAGATTCATGGTGGACCACCCAATCCAATTAAGCCACCTTTTAAGACGAGCAATAGAGTGCAGGGGTCCTATTCTATCTAGTTTGAGGACAAGTGTCTAACCCTGCAGCTGCTCAGTATGTCTAACCCTGCTCAGTCTGTCTAACCCTGCTCAGTCTGTCTAACCCTGCTCAGACTGTCTAACCCTGCTCAGGCTGTCTAACCCTGTCCAGTCTGTCTAACCCTGCTCAGTCTGTCTCAACCCTGCTCAGTCTGTCTAACCCTGCTCAGTCTGTCTAACCCTGCTCAGACTGTCTAAACTTGCTCAATCTGTCCAACCCTGCCCAGTTTGTCTAACCTTGCTCAGTCTGTCTAACCTTCTCGGTCAGTCTTACCCTGCTCAGTCTGTCTAACCCTGCTCAGACTGTCTAACCCTGCTCAGACTGTCTAACCTTCTCGGTCAGTCTAACCCTGCAGACTGCTCAGTCTGTCTGACCCTGCCCAGTCTGTCTAACCCTGCTCAGTCTGTCTAACCCTGCTCAGACTGTCTAACCCTGCTGTCTAACCCTGCCCAGTCTGACACCTGGTATAACAGCGCACACAACGATGCCAAGCACGTACCACTCAAACCTGGCTGTGGTGGTGGTCCTGATGACGTTCATGTAGAGGTTGAAGGTGATGCAGCCCACCCACAGCAGCACCGTCCAGTCTGGGGGGAGAGAGGGAGTGTGTGAGTGAGGTAAAAGTCACGTCATCAATATGTCAGCCATTGTGACCAGACAAACTAAAGCATTCACTTATTCCACAACCCTCTCATCAAAAGACAATAAAACAAGAAAATAGCCACCATGGGGCACATTAGAATTTTGTTTGTTCATACAGTAGTGAATATAAACTATAAAAAAGTCCTATAAAGCCTTAAGAAGAGGGGGGCACTTGGGCCGCTTTATGTCATCAGGAAAAATGATTAAATGTGAAATTAATGCAAACAAAAAGCCTATTCTCCGAAAAGAATAACACTGTCTTGATAAATATCTCTTAGATAAGCTAACAGCAGTCGTTTCTGAGAATTCTCGTCCCCATTGCACAGTATGCACTAAGCATGCTAAGCAGAATAACATGGATCAAGGGGAATAAATCATTGATAGGACCAATCTTGGAACTGTTTAGACAAGTATCTCTTTGATAAGCATGCACACTTTCATTCATGTAACTTCAGTAGTTTCTGAGAAAAATTGTACCCATTTCATACAGTATGCAATAATTTGAAAAGCACAGAGCAAGGGACATAACTCTGTACAAAATGCATTAACGCTGCATTCACATGATTCAGAATATTCCAACTGTAATAAGAGACTGTTAATAATCAAGTCTGGACCAGCTTAACCAGTGATTGATCTTATCAGACTAACACTTAGTCTGTCTCTTTATAATTTTGATAGAAACAAAAAACTCCATTTAAATTGACAAGGAGCTCCAGTGAGATAGGAGAATCTAAACTTGCAGAAGTACAGAAAAGGCTGGGTTGGTGAGAAAATGCTATGGTACAGGTGCTTTGAGACAGGCTGTTCTATCATGTGCATGGTCCCATGCTGTGTTGTGCAAGGACACACAATCAACCAAATCACAGAGATAGACCTACCATTCCCTCAAGTCGCCTCTTGCAACGAGCAAGGGCTGCCTAGGACTGATCCAGAACCTCGGAAACAGGCGTGAAATATAAGAGAAAGATGTGCTGGACCTCCATAGGGGTCATCTTATAAAGCCAGACCCCATGGGGACCTGGGTTAGACTGTGTCCCCAGCACTCCATCTCTAGTTGGAAGAGGCAACTTATTTGGGAACATGAGGGCACTCTGGGCTAGACTGTGTCCCCAGCACTCCATCTCTAGTTGGAAGAGGCAACTTATTTGGGAACATGAGGAGACTCTGGGCTAGACTGTGTCCCCAACACTCATCTCTAGTTGGAAGAGGCAACTTATTTGGGAACATGGGGAGACTCTGGGCTAGACTGTGTCCCCAACACTCATCTCTAGTTGGAAGAGGCAACTTATTTGGGAACATGAGGGGACTCTGGGCTAGACTTGGTCCCCAGCAACCTGTGCTGGTCGTGAGAGGTGACAATGGAGCGGATGGTCACACTCTGTGACTTGGTTGATTGTGTTTCATCATACCCCAACGATGTGGATCGCTGCTCACAATATCAATCACTGTATTGTCAGATTCAGTCATATACAGGCCAACAAAGACTCAATACAATATATACACAGTGAGTATGGTACCATATATACATAGTAAGTATGGTACAATATGCACATAGTGAGTATGGTACCATATACACATAGTGACTATGGTACAATATGCACATAGTGAGTATGGTACCATATATACATAGTGAGTATGGTACCATATATACATAGTGAGTATGGTACAATATGCACATAGTGAGTATGGTACCATATATACATAGTGAGTATGGTACCATATATACATAGTGAGTATGGTACAATATGCACATAGTGAGTATGGTACCATATATACATAGTGAGTATGGTACCATATATACATAGTGAGTATGGTACCATATATACATAGTGAGTATGGTACAATATGCACATAGTAAGTATGGTACCATATATACATAGTGAGTATGGTACCATATATACATAGTGAGTATGGTACAATATGCACATAGTGAGTATGGTACCATATATACATAGTGAGTATGGTACCATATATACATAGTGAGTATGGTACAATATGCACATAGTAAGTATGGTACCATATATACATAGTGACTATGGTACAATATGCACATAGTGAGTATGGTACCATATATACATAGTGAGTATGGTACAATATGCACATAGTGAGTATGGTACTATATATACACAGTGAGTATGGTACAATATGCACATAGTGAGTATGGTACAATATACACCCTGTGAGTACATATCAGTATGATTAGAATAGAGGTTGCAACAATGTTCTCACAGCAGCCGAACTAAACATACCAAAAAATGTCAGCCACCATCCCAAGAAGTTGCACAGTGTACTGTCAGGGATCATGTCACTCTGAAAATAGAAAAGACAGTTCACATGGTTAAGCTCAAACTTCAAACATATTCTGTTTCTCCTATGAGAAACAACTGACATTGACAAAAACAGCAAAGAGCTGAAAATTACCATGGTTACTGGTGTTTCAGAAGACTGAAATTTCTTTACAGAGACTGAGAAAGCAGCAACAGTTGTGTTAGAAATGGTTAATTATTCATTGCACTGGATGTTAGCTGAGCTGTAGGAATGGTCTTACACGGAATACATCTACACTGAACAGACTTGACACACAATCATCACTGGGATGGGACGAGGTCATGTTTGGTGAAATATATTCTGCATTTTGTCAGGACAAGGTGAACACAAGTTTGGGAGGGGCAGTGGTGGCAGGGGCAGTGGTGACAGGGGCTGATGTGGCAGGGGCAGTGGTGGCAAGGGCAGTGGTGGAAAGGGCTGATGTGGCAGGGGCAGTGGTGGCAGGGGCTGATGTTGCAGGGGCAGTGGTGGCAGGGGCAGTGATGGTAGGGGTAGTGGTGGTAGGGGCAGTGTTGGCAGGGGCAGTGGTGGCAGGGGCTGATGTGGCAGGGGCAGTGGTGGCAGGGGCTGGTGTGGCAGGGGCAGTGGTGGCAGGGGCTGATGTGGTAGGGGCAGTGGTGGCATGGGGCTGATGTGGCAGGGGCAGTGGTGGCAGGGGCAGTGGTGGCAGGGGCTGATGTGGCAGGGGCAGTGGTGGCAGGGGCAGTGGTGGCAGGGGCTGTGGTGGCAGGGGCTGACGTGGCAGGGGCAGTGGTGGCAGGGGCTGATGTGGTAGGGGCAGTGGTGGCAGGGGCTGATGTGGTAGGGGCAGTGGTGGCAGGGGTAGTGGTGGCAGGGGCTGATGTGGCAGGGGCAGTGGTGGCAGGGGCTGATGTGGTAGGGGCAGTGGTGGCAGGGGCAGTGGTGGCAGGGGCTGATGTGGCAGGGGCAGTGGTGGCAGGGGCAGTGGTGGCAGGGGCTGTGGTGGCAGGGGCTGATGTGGTAGGGGCAGTGGTGGCAGGGGCTGTGGTTGCAGGGGCAGTGGTGGCAGGGGCAGTGGTGGCAGGGGCTGATGTGGCAGGGGCTGATGTGGTTGGGGCAGTGGTGGCAGGGGCTGTGGTTGCAGGGGCAGTGGTGGCAGGGGCTGATGTGGTAGGGGCAGTGGTGGCAGGGGCTGATGTGGTAGGGGCAGTGGTGGCAGGGGCTGTGGTTGCAGGGGCAGTGGTGGCAGGGGCTGATGTGGCAGGGGCTGATGTGGTTGGGGCAGTGGTGGCAGGGGCTGTGGTTGCAGGGGCAGTGGTGGCAGGGGCAGTGGTGGCAGGGGCTGATGTGGCAGGGGCTGATGTGGTTGGGGCAGTGGTGACTGGGGCAGTGGTGGCAGGGGCAGTGGTGGCAGGGGCAGTGGTTGCAGGGGCAGTGGTGGCAGGGGCTGATGTGGCAGGGGCTGATGTGGTTGGGGCAGTGGTGGCAGGGGCAGTGGTGGCAGGGGCAGTGGTGGCAGGGGCTGTGGTTGCAGGGCCAGTGGTGATAGGGGTAGTGGTGGCAGGGGCTGTGGTGACTGGGGCAGTGGTGACTGGGGCAGTGGTGGCAGGGGCTGTGGTGACTGGGGCAGTGGTGATAGGGGTAGTGGTGGCAGGGGCAGTGGTGACTGGGGCAGTGGTGACTGGGGCAGTGGTGGCAGGGGCTGTGGTTGCAGGGGCAGTGGTGGCAGGGGCAGTGGTGGCAGGGGCTGATGTGGCAGGGGCTGATGTGGTTGGGGCAGTGGTGGCAGGGGCAGTGGTGGCAGGGGCAGTGGTGGCAGGGGCTGTGGTTGCAGGGCCAGTGGTGATAGGGGTAGTGGTGGCAGGGGCTGTGGTGGCAGGGGCTGATGTGGTAAGTGCAGTGGTGACAGGGGCAGTGGTGGCAGGGGCTGATGTGGCAGGGGCAGTGGTGGCAGGGGCAGTGGTGGCAGGCGCTGATGTGGCAGGGGCTGATGTGGCACGGGCTGATGTGGCAGGGGCAGTGGTGGCAGGGGCTGATGTGTAGGAGTGAGTGGGAAACTTTTGGTTCAAAGTTACGTTTTTATATCAGATCTTTTACTCCGATGCAATAACTTTTGGCATGAAAATCAGACATCCTCTCAAAGGAGGTTGGTTACGTCAGGTGAATATTGAGCAAACTTTGCCTTCCCAAGCTAAATGAAGGATGTCTGGGTATTCTTGGGCCAATTAGCAAACAGTTTGACAAGCACAGGTATGGTGCTGACAAACCTAGAAACATAATGGGGGTGAACCAGGATGGGAATGTCATTGACCATAGCTTCCAGAGTTGCATCCTTCTGCTTCCAGGCATCCATGTATTGGGTGTGTGTGTGGATGATTGGGGCACGGGGGTTGGTGGATGATTGGGGCACAGCGGGTGGATGATTGGGGCACGGGGGTTGGTGGATGATTGGGGCACGGGGGTTGGTGGATGATTGGGGCACGGGGGTTGGTGGATGATTGGGGCACAGCGGGTGGATGCGTCGAGGTGTGGGGCACAGGATGGGAGGCTAGATCCAGGTTTGGGGTGGGTGGAGTGATGTTTGGGGGACATGGGGGTAGATGGTTCAAGGCTTGGGGCACCTGGAGGTGGGTGGAGTGAAATTTGGGGGACATGGGGGTAGATGGTTCAAGGCTTAGGGCACCTGGAGGATGGGTGGATTGAAGTTTGGGGGACATGGGGGTAGATGGTTCAAGGCTTGGGGGACCTGGAGGTGGGTGGAGTGAAGTTTGGGGGACATGGGGGTAGATGGTTCAAGGCTTGGGGCACCTGGAGGTGGGTGGAGTGAGGTTTGGGGGACATGGGGGTAGATGGTTCAAGGCTTGGGGCACCTGGATGTGGGTGGAGTGAGGTTTGGGGGACATGGGGGTAGATGGTTCAAGGCTTGGGGCACCTGGATGTGGGTGGAGTGAAGTTTGTCGGACATGGGGGTAGATGGTTCAAGGCTTGGGGCACCTGAAGGTGGGTGGAGTGAAGTTTGGGGGACATGGGGGTAGATGGTTCAAGGCTTGGGGCACCTGAAGGTGGGTGGAGTGAAGTTTGGAGGACATGGGGGTAGATGGTTCAAGGCTTGGGGCACCTGGATGTGGGTGGAGTGAAGTTTGTCGGACATGGGGGTAGATGGTTCAAGGCTTGGGGCACCTGAAGGTGGGTGGAGTGAAGTTTGGGGGACATGGGGGTAGATGGTTCAAGGCTTGGGGCACCTGGATGTGGGTGGAGTGAAGTTTGTCGGACATGGGGGTAGATGGTTCAAGGCTTGGGGCACCTGAAGGTGGGTGGAGTGAAGTTTGGGGGACATGGGGGTAGATGGTTCAAGGCTTGGGGCACCTGAAGGTGGGTGGAGTGAAGTTTGGGGGACATGGGGGTAGATGGTTCAAGGCTTGGGGCACACAATGAACAGCTACAAACCTCTGTGTGTTCCTGAAAGCATCAGAGAGGATGAAGAAGAGACAGATTAGTTAGAGTAGTTAGACATGCATCTAGACTGACATTCCTCAACAAACAGAATTTCTAATCGGTAAAGTCCTAAAGAGATGTTGTCTGACAAGTCACAAACTATGCAAGCATCAAAATCCAAACCTGATACTGTAAATCTTGAAATTAATACATCTCAAAGTTAATACGACTGCTGACCAACCCCTAGCCAAAAATGCGACTCAATATTATTGACTCCCCCCATCGCTTATTAGCACATAGTAGAGCATTTCCATAAAAACAATAAAACAGTGCTTTCCTTAATACAACACACAGTTTATATGTTTACTCTGTTGACTGGCATTAAAGAAGTTCAAGGGAAAAAAATAATTGAAGCAACAGTTAACTGACTGGTATGCAGAGAATGTGACTACATCTATTAGCCTGGCACGAATGTCACACTCTGATATCATTAACTCGGTAAGTTCCAGTGCATGGAGGAGACGCAGCTTACCATGAGATAGGAGATGCTGTCCAACAGCGCACTGATGCTCAAGTACAGGATCAACCTCTGCAACAGAGGAAGACATCTTGGTTTATAAGGGCGGTAACTTAAGGGTCCAAAACACCCACTTTGTGAACCAGGGTATTTTTCCTTGCCTTTGAAAACTGGGAGTCCAAGACTCACTGCAGATGTTTATATTTTCATGAAAACAAATAAGAGAGTTATGTATGAGTTTTTGGTCAAGACAATATCAAAATAACAAATATTTTCAAGCAAAAGCATGTTTATTTCATTGAGTTTCCAAACAAAAACAATTAACATTCTTTTGATTGACATCACAAGCAGGAAATAAACATAATATGTTTTCAGATTTGTTGGTTTAAGCTTAAACCTGAAATATTCTGATCACAGTACCTGTGTAAACACGATGTATTTCTTAAAGAGCCAGATGACGAAGATCATGAAGACACTGCAAGAAAACAAGGTAACCATTAACACAGCTACAGGAACAAGCAGTACACAGGGTGAAACATCGCAACTTTCAATTTGGCAACTTATTACTTTTAGGTTGGTTTAAGGAATATTGTTTTGTTCTTAACAATGTTGGTGGTCGATACCAAATAGTGGTCTTCAAATGCACATGTCAGTGGTCTGAACAGACGGTTTTCGACCGACACAAGATGATTGTTTAGCAAAATCCATAAATCACAAAAGATGTGGCCTAACACAGTGCATATAGTTCAGACATACAATAAAGTTTGTGGTATGAAACAAGGTCAGGTTTTCTCTATTTTATGGAATCAGTGCGATAATTGAATACCATCAAGTGAGCTAGATGACTTTGTAAAACCTGTCCATATTGATCTTGCTGGCTGAGACGTGATAAGGCGGACCATCCTAAATCCTGTGACAATACAAGAGTTTGTGGTCAAAGACTGACCAGTTGTGATAATTGGTGGACTGTCCAGCAGGAAAGCCATTCATGTCAACACTTAGCACTCTGCTTCTATCATAGCATCTGGCTTCAGAGTGAAGAAGCTTGTATAAACACGATATAGGGACTGACCAGTTAATACTCAGGGGAAGGGATAAGGGGAAATTGGACTTTAGTTGACGGAAATAAACAAATGTCCCCACCGTCCTTCTCCCTATCCCCAAGAACAACAAAATAATTTGTCCTCAAAATTTACCCAAAATAACATGCTGAGTTAAATGTTAACACATATAATACTGACAGAATGACAGATATCGACCTGGGTGTATCCCCGATACTTGCCTCCAGTTTATGACAGGAGCAAACATGGTAAAGGACTTACCATCCAATGAAGGAGAACGAGGCCGCCACTTTCCTCACCAGAACCACAGTATCCTGCACAGAAATCAAATATACATGAGTGATTGAGTGAGTGAGTGAGTGAGTGAGGGAGTGTGAGAGGGGGTAAACAAGAAAAATATCAAAATGTAAGTACAAAACATACCACATAAATTAAAGCAAAACAGATCCACACGACTGGCAACAAACATGGTAACGTATTCACAATTTATTTTCAGACCAATATCTCTATGTTTCAGGAACTGATTATAGCAATCACAGGTAAGTGAGACATAGTAACCAAAGGTACGATAGCTGTAGTAATCAAAGGTAAGATAACTGTAGTAATCACAGGTAAGATAACTGTAGTAATCACAGGTAAGATAGCTGTAGTAATCACAGGTAAGATAACTGTAGCAAACACAGGTAACATAGCTGTAGTAATCACAGGTAACATAACTGTAGTAATTTCCAGTAACTGTTGTTATTGTAATGGTATGTTAACAGCAGTAATTACTTGTATGCTTACTCTTTTCTTTAATTACCATGTTTACCAATACCAATGTCCTTGCTTCTGACAAAGCTGACTGCCACACTGCAGAGTTTAATCAATAGTACTTGACTGAACAACTTGTATAAATCCCTTGGGACATGTAACTTTTTTATGCACCTAATTTTACTTGTAGTGACGACGGGGCCACCACCAGTGATGGTAGCAGCAGCTGACACAGCAATAATCACTAACTGAAGTGTTGCGAGACTCCACACAAAGTTTCAACTTTTATACCCAATAACCAAGTTTGAAATAAGTAGGGTCCCCCGGGGTCTTCTCCTAGAGTATCTAAGGACCCAATAAATTCTTAACTGTTAACACTGGGGTTATGTCAAGGCCCCTTTGACTTTCATGCTTAACTCTGAACACTGACAAAAGTATTCAAAATTTTAAAAAATAGTAACATTCAAATATCTTTTACCCATGATGGGTCCAATCTAATGGGCATTATTAAGCAGTCAGAAGAACGAGGAGTTTACAAACAAAAAATTCTGTTAAAAATTCTATTTCACGTTTCCTCTAATATTCATTTCCTCAAGTGGGTATAATAACCTCACAGCGTGATATACTGATCAGTAAACAAGATCTGTACTAAACATGCTAGAGGTATGCACTGGAAATTACACGCAGATTGTTACACTGTTTGACTGTCAATTTTTTCAGATTTGTACGCAAGCAACTCCAAGTTATTGGGGAACAGTGATTTATTGTGCATTTTATACAACAATGCAGCTTATCTGCAGATCGGTACATAATGGTCAGGACGACATCCATTACCACCTAACTAGCTGTCTACTCAGTGAGGTGTGGCCAGTTATTTCCTTGCTAACAAGTGCACAACTGCCTGGGCTGTGAGATACGCAAACAAATCAATGCTAATTATTCCCCGATTGATTGCATGTCGTGCATGGATGCACATGTTGGAAATCGATTTTAATCATACGCTTTATCACTGTTTGTTTTTTGCGTGCTTGTGATCAAAAGCACATTTAGAACATGTTTCTGGGTTGTTTCTGCACTTGAGTTCAACATGCTTGGCTGTGTTTCAGTTGTATACTGAACAACAAACAGATAGAATTATCAGGGCTTGATTAAAGGAACTTGCACCAGTCGCATGTTGACATGAAAACCAAGTTGCACTAGACTAAACCAGGTTGCACCAGACTAAACCAAGTTGCACCAGACTAAACCAGGTTGCACCAGACTAAACCAAGCTGCACCAGACTAAACCAGGTTGCACCAGACTAAACCAAGTTGCACCAGACTAAACCAGGCTGCACCCTGGTCCCTTAAACTAAACAAAGTTGAAACGTAGATGCATAAACTTGTTTAGATACATACAATCTCAGATCTCTGACGACTCATGATTTTCCATAAATTGTAAATGTATTGCTGTAAAACATAATTGGAGTGAGTGAGTATGGTTTGACGCCACTTTTAACAATATTCCAGCAATATTGGCAGGGGACACCAGAAAAGGCTTCACACATTGTACCCATGTCGGAAATCGAACCCGGGTCTTCGGCGTGACGAGCGAACGCTTTTACCACCAGGCTACCCAACTGCCTCAAAACGTAATTGGAAAATTTTCACATAATCTTGACTATGTTGACGTACCCCCAGTTTGATGACATCAAGCCAAAGAAAGCATGACACGTTACACAACACAAGGATTAGTGATGTATTTTGGTAAAGTAAGTTTTGAGGTATTGTTGTGTGGAAATATAAAGGTAAGCCTTGTTAGTCATACACAAATTTGAATCTTTTTTTGTGCATGTAGGCATAAATATTAGGTCGAACTTTTCAATGATCTGTTGCGATGGTGCGAGTTTTACGTTGCTAAACTTGATGAAGAATAAATACACTACAAAAACATATGCCCAAAAATATTCATGATCCCTAACTTATTTTGTTCAGTATATCATGGCATGTTGGATTAGTGTGGGAGGAAGGCCCAAGGTGACCAACCAAGGGTGAACATCAGATACAAAGCAGCTCCTGGTACGACTACGGGACACGACTCGGCCGAGACAATCGTGAGTGAGAGAGTCAGTCAGTGAATATGGTCTTACATCGCTTTTAGCAATATTCCATCAATATGATGGCGGGAGACACCAGAAATGGGCTTCACACACTGTACCCATGTCAGGAATCGAACCCGGGTCTTTGGTGTGACGAGCGAACGCTTTAACCACTAGGCTACCCGACCAGTAATGCTTTCACAATCAATAATCTTTCCAAGTTTACATTCTTTGCTCTTAAAATGAGGAGCAAGCAGTTGTCCATTATATAAACTATTAATTCTACCACCATATGTATATGGTCTCAGATACACTTGTACTGATTAGTATCAATATTACTACATGCACTTGAGGCGCAACATGTTTGAATGCTTGAATACATATTGTAAAATGGGGCTGTGGCCTGATTTACTGAAATAAACCACTACTACTCACTAGGCTACCCGACCGCCCCAGTAGGGTATCGAACCTGGGTCTTCTGTGTGACGACCGAATGCTTTAACTGCTACCTGGTAGGCTACCCCACCGCCCCTAGAGAATTGTGATGCTCACGGCACAGGATAACCACACATCTTCTTCAACTGATGTTGACCACATAATTAAGGCAAATATAATAGATAAAATTATATGAATTCCGAATCTGCAATTTTTTATTAATAATATACATTAAGAGTGTATCATTGTTTATTTTTCATGTTTGTCCAGTTCTTTGCTCAAAAGTACATTTATCGCTGGCTCCTCACAATAAACAAATATCACAAGGTATGCTTGTTCAAAATACAGTATTCCAAAATGGGCCCATCTTCCCCGAGGCAAGCGTGTCCACTAGCCTGTATCAAAGCCTAGTTTGTACCCTTGCCTCATCAAGGCCAGTTTCTTGGCTCGACCCTGGCGCCACCTCGCATAGATCACGAGTTGTGCCCCTTGTAAATGAAACTGTGTTGCCCAATCAGATCACTGTAAGGCAGGCAGCGGTAAATCACTTTCATACTAAGGTGTACCAATCATGGATTTGGATTTTGTGAAACATTCTCTGTTTGTACTATCGATATGTGTGATAGTCCAAACATATTTAGTACAGGAAAGTGGGCTTGATTTGGCAAAGGTGGAAACAAGACTTTGATAAAAAGGCTTGTGGATGCTCTTTCCTCGGGAAGATGAAGTGGGCCATTCGGAGTCCAAGAACTGCCTCCATGGCCTAATGGACGGAGTGTCTGTCTGGAGAATGCAAGGTAAGTAGTTCATCTCATTAAATGATGGAACTTGTTGTTTCCCTGCCTCGTGTTCGGCATTAACACTAAGGGGCTAAAACAAGGACTGGTTGGCTTGGAGTCAGTATACTGTGTCTGAGTGGGATATTCATGTTATACTGCGGCATGGTATCTCAGTGGGCTGAAACAAGGACTGGTCAGCTCGGAGTCAGTATGCTGTGTCTGAGTGGGATATTCATGTTATACTGCGGCATGGTATCTCAGTGGGCTAAAACAAGGACTGGTCAGCTTGGAGTCAGTATGCAGTGTCTGAGTGGGATATTCATGTTATACTGCGGCATGGTATCTCAGTGGGCTAAAACAAGGACTGGTCGGCTTGGAGTCAGTATGCAGTGTCTGAGTGGGGCATCCATGTTAAATTACAGCACGGCATCTCAGAGGGCTAGCACTGTAAACCAGGTATTAGACCGGGCTTATTCTAACCGTTCTGTAACAATCTCTCCATGTCCAGGGATTTAACCAGGATTCTTACTAAGTACACTTGGCAGGCAATTTGGGAAAAAATCGGTAATTTGCTCCAATTGGTCAAAGGAGTTGACTGACGAAAAAAGTCCAGTTTCAACCCTTGCAGAACTAGGCTGGAATCATGGTGTTATATTTTGGCTGGACTAATGAGTCTATGTACAGTCCAATCAAAATTGCTTAACCAAATCGACATCCCCAAAGTAAAATGCAGTACAGATTTCAGTCGATTGCAGGATTTGCAAAACATGCATACCATAAACTTAGCATCAACATATAGTCTTCAAATCTTTTCAGCTTTTTAATGAAGGTGCTCATGTGATTTGATGCACTTTTCGAAGTACGGCCCATTTTATTGTAAATTAGACCTTGATTATCAATCACAACGTCTTGACTGAGCGCCGCCATTTTGTGTGCAGCAAATGCAAGTGATATGAGAGGTGGAATCTGATTGTTCAATAGGAGGGACATAGAAGGGTTGGTTGGTTGGTTTGTTGTGTAATGCCGCACTCAGCTATATTCCAGCTACATGACAGCGGTCTGTAAATAATCGAGTCAGCGAGCCTTAACCATGTTAACATCCAATCCTGTTAGTCGCCTCTTACGACAAGCATAGTCGCCTTTTACGGCAAGCATGGGTTGCTGAAGACCTATTCTATCCCAGATCTTCACGGGTCTCACATAGAAGGGACATAACTCTTATAGCCACAGGTGGTGGTACGATCAAGCCCAGAAATTCCAGCCTGGTTCGGCAAGGGGTGGAAACTGGACCTTTACAGTCAGTTAACTCCCTTGCCTCAGGAAGATGAAACTGTTCAGTGACACAAAAATCACCTATACATAGCCATCAGGTTAGTTATTAGTTTACTGAATTGGGAAATTTCTAATTCCAATTTGGGAGTATTTATTGTCAATTTCTGCAGATTAGGTGGCTAATAGCAGCCTCTGAGCAAGTCTAGATAATCTCTGCATTGGCAGTCTAACACAAGGGATCTCTCTCAACTACTGCCCTACCAAACTTCAACAGCTTAATGTTTGAGATGCCTTTACTTGTTTGTCATTGTACGATGTCAGTGAATAATGAACAAACGGATTACCACATTCGATGTAATAAGCACCCCGCTCTAATAAGCACCCATGGCGATATTTGCTTATATATTGGCTAGTGAACAATCCCAATTAGCACCCCTACCAATTGATCAATGTACACAAGACTTATTTATTTGTGAATAATACGCACTCGTGTGTTATATTGCAATTATGGGCAATTAAATTCTGGAAAATATATCTGTCGTGTATGATAAGCACATACTTTTTTTTTGTATTATTTCAGGCTGTCAGTAAAAACTACGAAATTTACAATCTTTCAACTCATTTTTTTCTCACCAAAATTATATTCTAATAAAAGCCCCCTATTTCTAATTTTGAGAGCACCCCAGGTGCTTATTACACCGAATACGGTATGTCTCGCTTGTGACGTGTGTCATTGTTGTGAGCTTAGGAGACAGGTGACACACTTGGGGGAACACATGAACAGAAGATAACTTAAAGTTAACTGAAACACCATTAAAAGCCTAAGAAGGCATGACACATTACAAGTAACAATTGGTGATGGAGTATGATAATAAACTGTAGAGGTACTGAGCGTGCTCAAAGATCTATTTAGTAAGGGTAGTCAGGTACAAGTAAGAGACACAAATAACAGGTTGCACTTTTCAATAATAGATTGCACGTGAGTATGTTATATATGGCTACATTGTGCCCTGCATAACAGTTTCTTAGTCTGTATGTACTTTGGGGACAATCAAACTATATCCGGTGTTTGGTAGTCAGGCGATCAGGGACCATAATCTTATAATTAATTTACTACCATGATTGTGGACCTATTATGATTGATACTAACTAACTGTATACTACCCAGGGAGCCGAGAATGAAAATCGAGAGAAAACTGATCCATTGATCAGAGTAATAATGTTTTTAGTGCTGAAAGCATTCACCTATTATTATTATTATTATTATTATTATTATTATTATTATTATTTGCAGATTAAAATATAAAATGCAGCAAAGAGGGTTTGGGTGATCCTGGCACAGTCAGGCTGGTTAGGCTCATCATCAGCTCAGGGCCATTGCCCTCTCTACACGCCGCCCAGACAGCGAATGGGACTTCTCTCAGGAAGCGCTGCCTAGTCAAACCCAACCAGAACTTTTCGGAGAATGTGAAGACTCCCTAACACTGCAGCCTTCTGCATTACCCAGATTGTCAGAAGGGATGTATTCCTGGTAGCAAACCCGGGTACTCTCCCGATGTCAGTCAACAGATTGGGAGGTACCAAATCTAAGGCACCGAGAACAAGGGGGAGTTGAACAACTTGGTACCTTGGTTGGTTGGTTGGTTTGATGTTTTACGCCGCACTCAGCAATATTCCAGCTGTATGACGGCGGTCTGTAAATAATCGAGTCTGGACAAGACAATCCAGTGATTAATATCATGAGCATCGATCCACGCAATTGGGATCGATGACATGCATCAACCAAGTCAGCGAGCCTGACCATCCGATCCCGTTAGTCGCCTTTTACGACAAGCATAGTCGCCTTTTATGGCAAGCATGGGTTGCTGAAGACCTATTCTACCCCGGATCTTCACGGGTCTGGTACTTGGGATGCCAACATGACATTTCGAAAGCGAGGTCTGCATATTTGCCATGTTTTTTCCTTAATCTTGTCAAGTACATTTCTGTCAAAAAGGACAGAAAATTCAATGATATAAATGATTTCATTGGATTTAACACCACCAGAGGGGTATGGATCCCCCACCCCACCCCCAGTGTTGATAAAGACTCAACACATGGCAAAGACCCCACAAATTGCAAGAATAATTGAAGTTACCAGGTAAAATATTCAGATGTTCAAGACAAATGACGGGGGGGGGTTGGCACATGTATACAAATTCAAAGAGATGTGTTTATTCCGATGCCAATGGCCGGTGGAACGGACAAGCCTCAGATGGAATACTGTTTTCATTGACTAACCAATATTATTACTATCCCCACCGTGAACTGCCAGAAGTCTGGAACACGTGGAACCGTTACGTCCCGTATGTCTGAGCTATGAATAATGAAACATGGTAAATGTTGAGATCTGAATGGATAAACAGGAATCTTGGGATAGAACACTGCATATCTTCAGTTTCTCGCCCATGTTTTAACAGGAAATTGTCTTCGGGGACTCTCTCAAAACCTGTAGATGAATACAATTTCAATTATTTATAATTCCATCCCCAATCCAACACACTGGGACTTTACAAAATAACTCTTTCGGAGCTGGTTGATGCATCAGAAAGTAACATGTTTTGATGTAGGAGGGCCATGATATGGAAGGTCACAATACGATATGTATCTCAATACACTGGTCATGATATTTGACACACCAGAACAACAGAGAGGCCATGAACTTAAATATATATTGCATTTCAGATATACTTGCAGGGTTACAAACTAACAGTTTTCGGCCACTAGTCCTTATAATGATAACATATAGCAAAACACTTAAAAATGGCAAATTTCTACTAGTCCTTATGATACGTTTACCATTGGGCAGTTTGGCAAGGATAATAGGACTCGTGCCAATTATCTAAGGCTGACTTGCAAACAAGAAAACTGCGATATCACTATCCCCCACCATGGGGCACAAGAGAATTCTGTTTGTTCCTGAATATAGTAGTGAATATAAACTATAAGATAAGTCTTATAAAGCCTCAAGAAGAGATGGGCACTTATGTCATCAGAAAAAATTATTAAATGCGAAGTTAAAAAACATAATAGCGATAGGAACTAACACTAGTCCTTGTAATGATAACATATCAAAACCCCCCAAAAAGGGCAAATTTCTACTAAAGTACTGTCGGAAATGCTAGAAAAATGCTTTTTGTCTGCTAAAAAAGAATATCATTTTTCACAGACTATTGTTATTGAAATATCGAGTAACTACCGATCAAGCTACCTGTGGTTTGAAGTATTTCAGTCACAAGGAGTCCTATCGACAAGTTTACAGGAGACAAATTTGAACGAAAACAGGAAGTCCAAAGATGGCAGTCTGAAACGGACTATAGGAATATGCGCATGTGACTCCGTTATAATGATAATAATGTATTCTTCATAAAACATCTAATCCACACACACAAATCATTTGGAGAAAATTCTAGATGTGCATCTTCTAAAATGACAAAATGACACTGCGTTTGTTTTGTCAACACTGCTCCCATGATGCATGTTACATTACACTTGTATTGCCATAGCCATGGTACACGATATGGAGTCTGTACTGGGAAATGTGTACAAGTTCTTTACACTTTAGAGAGGTAGAGGGAAACCATTTATTAATTTAGATTGGGTGAATTACCGAACTGCCCAAGCTAAGGAGTTTTCAAGCCTATCATGGTCTATGTTATGATAAATAAAACACAACAGGTAGAGGCATGATAGGAGTGGTCTCAAAAACAAAACCGGGACGTAAAAGGATATTGGACAGCTTTGATACAGGGTGATCAGGCGTATAGTGTACAAGCTTTATGAGCAGAAGGTAACCCTGACTTGAAGTAAAAATTTGGTAGGAATTTAAGATTGCACTAACTTTTGCTCTCCAAGAGATGGGATTTTGATACACTGGCGTGGCGATGACCAAGCAGTTTTCAGGGGACGATATTCAATCCTGTCAATGAGGTCACATTATCTCCGGACCATTCAAAACTATCACTGTCAGGGCATCCAGATAATTAACTTCGATAAATAATTTCACCGACTATATGTCGCTATCGGCAGATTGACAAAAAGCCCCCACAGACCATCAGGTAAAGGTAATCGTGGCATTGTTTTCCACGCCGGAACCCATGATATGGCGCTTATTGGGTTTGTGCTATTTTACGAGGCGAAAAAGAAAACTGGTGATTTTCATAAGGAAATTATAGGAGGTGATGTGTTCATAGACTGGTTGGAACATCAGCTATTATATACAACGTCAGTGTCATTGTCATGGATAACTCCTGTTAATATAACGTCCGGGAATCAGATATTGTCGCACCAACCACGGAGGCGACCATACAGGAATATATGACAGTGTCGACTTCAGACCATCTGCAAAGAAAGTTCAACTCATGGCGAAAATTTGGCGAAATAAGAATCCAGTAAAGTACAAGACATATGTGCTGGCGGCACAACACGGTTACGTTGTCTTACGTAGGCCAGTCAGACATTGTGAGCTCAACCCTGTTGTGCCTATCTTGTAAAGGGTTCATGGCAAGACATAACATTCAAAAGTACAGATTAATATACGTCATCAGAGGAGGTAAGTGCTACCTCAAGAAACCATCTGTAGAACAACAAATACCTCTTGATTCCAAAACCGCAACCTTCCAAAACTCATCCCGTTTCATAGCTCTTAACTATTCCATCATGTTTCCAAGCAAATATAATGCAGATTATATCCTAAATTGCTACCCCATCAACACACATGTCAATAACAGCAATATTTTGAGACCACCCCCAACTCACATAATTCCGGTGACATTTACACCTGAGAGAATATACGGGATGCTGTGAGGTCAGGACCTCACGAAATAGGCTACTGTAAACAGCTTTATTTCTGTGCCGTTAAAATATTGCGAATACCACACCAAAGACAATACTGCGACGAGATATTTTTTCGTTTTGCGAGTTGCCGTGTTGAGATGACCTCTCGATTACCAAACAATAGACAGCTTCTCTCCAAAGCTAGTTAATCTGAGTTGGCCGGAAAGTTGACCGGAAGGGATTGCGACCAATTATCAAATACGATAATTGACTAAACTCAGTGTCATGACTGTGAGTTTGAATGCAAACAAAATTGTGGACAAAATTGCAAAGGACACTGACGCAATCAAGAGAGGTTGGAAGAAGGCAGGATTACTGTGAGGTAACTTATTGAGTAACGTGTGGTTCTGGTTGATGATTTCAACATTTGATGACGTGTTGCAATGAATAAAGTATGTATGTATTATTTATACTTATTTTTGCTTTTTTAATTTTTGCGATTGAGTCTCGTTTGCAAAACTCACAATAATAAAACGGTTGCAAAAAATTCCCTGTTTACAGTATTTAATACATGCATGACAATACACGAATATTTTCTAAATTTGTCATCATTTTACCATGTGTTTACCTGTAAAACTACATTCTAAGGGTTATCACAATGCAAGTTAGGATAGGCTAGATAAGGTCAATTTGTGTTATTTTGATATATGCTCTATTTAAAGCCCTATGACTCGTATTTATCAAATGAAATCAGAAAAGCATTTTTCTAGCATTTCCGACAGTACTTTAGGCCTCAGGATACGTTGACTGTTGGGCAGTTTGGCAAGGACTACAGGACAAGTGCCTATTTCTAACGTTGAATAACAGAACCCTTCTCTGTGATAAATAACTCAATCTTGGTAAGTATCTCTCGATAGGTAACTTCAGTAGTTTCTGAGAAAACGTGTCCCCCCATTGCACACAGTATGCACTGATTAAAAGAACATTGGTCACAGGGCAAACTTTTGTAAAAAGATTTACAGAAATATTTTCGAACTCAATATTGACAAGTATCTCTAAGATAAGCTAGCAAACATTCATTCAAGTAATTTCAGTAGTTTCTGAGAAAACCTGTCCCCATTTCAAGCAGTATGCACAAAGTTGAAAGGGTAAAAACTCCGTCAAAAAAAATACTTACAAAATATATTTTTTATAGGATCCAAGATAATGACAAGTAACATCAGTGTGTAAAATTTCAATTCTTTGACTAAAATAGTTCTTGAGTATGTTGAGAAGATTTGTCCCCTTTGAGAACTGGACGGACGGACCGACAAACTCGACTCCTATATACTCCAACGCACTTCGTGGTGGTGGATAATAATGGCAACAGGCTTGTTAATGTTAATGTCACGGTTAGTCAATGCCTTGTAGGAGTGTTAACATGGTTGAGGATACCATGGCTACATCGCTGTCAGACATGAATTTTTCTCCACGTGAAATGGTGTTGGCGCCTTAAGATAGTAACAAGGAATGAACATTTGGAGGCCACATGTCTTTCAGGGAAATAAACAATCATTTTAGGCCTGAATAATGCTATAGGGCTTGTTGTCATCACAGGTACCACAGAAACATACCTCAGGTAGCTTAATGCATGGACCATATGTGGTCTCTGCTTAAGGTATACACAAATGCACCCTCGGTTGGTAAAGTGTACAGCATTAGAGTCAGGATGAGACTGTTTTCACAATACACAAACTCAGTTTCAATTTGGCTTTCAAGTAAATTCTGTTGCATGTAAACTAAACTATGTTTCTTTACTATCTGTCTCAACAACCCTAACAGCATGAATTAGGAAATAAACATACTGTGTTTTCAATGTAGAGCTAGGTTACCCATGGTTACCTGTAGATTTAACTGCACTAAATTTAACATTTGAAACCTCACGCTGCGCGTTCAGTTCCAAATTCAATTTAGCGCGGTTAAATCTGCGGGTAACCTAGCTCTACATTGAAAACACAGTATGTTTATCTCCATTCTACCATGACTAAATAAAACGTGAACTGTTTGGTGCTTGCAAATAATATTTAATATTTTGAGTGAAGTGGCATGGGATGAGTCCAATGTTTTGAGTGGGTTATCGATCTGAATTACGATTCCCCGACAACAGCCTAAAAACAAAATAAGGCGCTGTATATTCCCAGTTTGTTAACACTGTAATACTTTACTTGAACATGTGACAGGCATTTACAGCATTTAATCACGGCAACTTGGAAAGCTAACATGAGGTGGGCACCCCTAAAGAAAACTAAGCAAGCTTTGCAAAGCTTTTGTTCTACACCGAACGTCACCATTATGACATCATACCACTCATTGTGACGCAAAAGATATGACATCACAGTCGTATATAGAAAAGCGTCAAATTCCAAACTCTCTTAGTCTGTCTGTTGTCCCCAAAACTTGAAATACACTCTCTTTGTTGATTTCTATTGTTTTTTTCTGCACAAAATGTATTGCCACACATCCTTTGAATTTTGTAGTAATGGTAACTTTGCAATTTGTAACCTGTAATTGTAGGTATAATTATTTCAATATGCCTACCGACAATGATTAAAAAAAGTTCTTTTCTATGAATAGATCTAATAGCTTCCGCGGTGATTTGTGTCAAACCAGCTGTTTTAAACAGAGGGGGTTTATTGTGATTTAATAGCCTCTGATTGACCAATCAGAATCGAGTAATTTCCCAATTCATGGTAGAATGAACTTTAACGCTAACATGAACAGTTCAGACCCATGAGGAACGTAGAAAATATATACCTATTTATTAATTTGAACAAAATTCATTTATATAGGCCTAATATATGAATAAATAAGCAGGTTGATAAGAAATACCTCATCAATTTCTGTATTTGTAAATATGTACGCATTCTGTGTAACCTCCGTAAATAGAACCAACGCATAAGTCCGTATCATTGCGAAATGTAGGTATGTAGATTGTAGTTATTATACGTTGTAACTTGATCATCGCCGACTGAATACATGTTCAACATGTTAACGAGAATAAGACAAGATCTATAAAAGGAAGAAATATCTCAATACACTCGTGATACTTACACAATGATCTGGGTCATCAGGGAACATCGGGCAACGACTTAAACTTAGTCTGGACGTATTCATCTCTGAAGCCAGTAACTCCCTAGACGCCATGTTTAGATCTCCCGGAATATTTGACACTTCCGGGTATACACTCAAAGGGAGGCAACTCTGAAATGAAATCAATATTCATAATGCCTGCGTCAGATTTCTTTTGAGAGGATCGAGTCCCATAGGACTCCATTCAAAATGGACAGTCCTCCGCTATTAGTACTAACGTATTCAAATGCGTATATATTCTTTTCGAAAGCAAAGCAACTTGAACTAATGCGACGATGAGCCAGCATGCTACTCCTCACTGCTCTGTCGAAGCACGTCTCCCAGTAACTCAAAGTACGGGCTAATATAATCATCCATGAGACTCAGAGCGTAGTTCTACTATCACTCAGCCCATGGCCAATGAAACATGCCTACGCATTTGAATCGAGTGGTACACATTCAAGGTAGTGCTATATCTTCAGAGGCTAGTGCCGTCGTGGTAATTAGTTCCAAAAGGGAAATATATGTGACTTCCTTAGTCATTAGTGCATTAACAAAGAAACACTTCGTTTTGATATTAGACTCGTGTCTAGACACTCCACTCTCAACCAACTCGCCCGACTTACGAGATGTCCAACTTGCAATCGATCAATTTATCTCTCCCTGCATTACGTGATCTGTGATATTCTTGTCCACCATCGCTATGATAAATTGCTTTCAGGATATCGCCGAAAGCCTGCGAATTAATCCAGTAATTATCCCACTAAGTCCATTAATTGGCACCGCGACTGAGGAAATCGCAATTCATTTCCAAAATGTCAAAATTAATCACGGACAGAGGCAGATGATTATTTCCTTCAGTCGAATCATTTTTCGCGATTGGCTTGTTCTGGGGGAGGAACATGCCTTTCAAATCCACAGCATTCCGATTTTGATGGCACTGGAATCGATAAGACGGCCACGTGAATAAGGGGACAACCAAATTCAATATTATTTACGGGACGACAACATTGCTATGAATTTTCAAAGCTGTTTAACTCCTTACATCAGCTGTGATATTTGGAAAATAAACACTACCGGCGATGTCGATGAGCTGCCACGGCATCGCCAGTTCGCACACAATGCCTATATACACAACGTATATATACTCTTCTCAACACGACACCAACAGGATCTGACGAGGGAGTAAAACGGGAGCCGATCAAGCATTAGGTGATGGCCTGCCATCCTTTGATCTACGTAATATGACCGTAATTGCTCTCTGCTGAATTATTCAAAATAATTGTCCCTACCAGTTCCCGGGAAATAAACGCTTTATGTCACCCTAGAGTGGCCATGCTCATCTACTTGTACATGGCCGTGAGGCTGCTGTGGGCGACGGGTCTCGCCTCTTCCAGGTCGCTGCGATCCAGACTCTGCAAACACACAGATTTCTGCGGGCGGGTGATATATGTTTGCATGATAAATATTATTGGAATTATGGATAGAGCATATAGACAATTTTCCACAATTTGTCCACAGACGGACATGATATTAACTGTCGGGGTAGTTAATGTAGTGACTGATCTCTGATACTCGGGCTGTAATAACAAGAAGGCAAGACAATATTGCTATATGTAAGGCCACAGTGTTCTGCTTTTTGTTTTTCGGAATCTCACCATTTCTTACAAAGGATGTTTGTGGACATTTTCTTACCACAGGGATGTCCTTAAAATTATATTTAGATACGCATGCTAGGACCTTGCCAAAACATACTTGACAAATAATGCATGGTTCCAAAATAGACTTTCTCCTGCGAAGAAAGATAGATCTGTCTCTTTAAAATCAGTAATAAATTCCGCCAATCTGCGGGGTAATAACATTTGTCACGGAATATGCAAATGTGCTAGTCTATACAAGTGTAAATTGTCTCTTTAAAAATCGAAAACCTAAAAAGTTGTTGACGAGCTATCTTATCGCCTTCCTTTTCCGCTCTTATGTCCCTCTTATCCAGTATCCTACCATTCGCTTATCCAATTCCTACCAATCACCTTACTTCACACCCTCTTATCACTTTCCCTGTATATAATAGCCCTTTCTTATCCAGTTTAAACCTTTTCCCCATTTCTACCCAACTCTTATCCGGCCCTTAGACCGCTTGTACCTCTAATCCCATACACACACCCTGTTATTCCCCTGTTGTTCTCTTACCCCTCTCTTATCTAGATCTTATGGCCTTCCGTATCCCACTCTCGCCGCTCCCTTACCCAGCTCCTCCCTTACGATAGTCTACCAACATCCCGCCCATACCCCACTCTCATCGCTCCCTTATCCCGCTCCTCCCCTAGGATAGTCTACCAATATCCCGCCCACACCCCACTCTCATCGCTCCCTTATCCCGCTCCTCCCCTAGGATAGTCTACCAATATCCCGCCCACACCCCACTCTCATCGCTTCCTTATCCTGCTCCTCCCATAGGATAGTCTACCAATATCCCGCCCATACCCCACTCTCATCGCTTCCTTATCCCGCTCCTTCCCTAGGATAGTCTACCAATATCCCGCCCATACCCCACTCTCATCGCTCCCTTATCCCGCTCCTCCCTCACGATAGCCTACCAATATCCCGCCCATACCCCACTCTCATCGCTCCCTTATCCCGCTCCTCCCTCACGATAGTCTACCAATATCCCGCCCATACCCCACTCTCATCGCTCCCTTATCCCGCTCCTCCCTCACGATAGCCTACCAATATCCCGCCCATACCCCACTCTCATCGCTCCCTTATCCCGCTCCTCCCTCACGATAGTCTACCAATATCCCGCCCATACCCTACTCTCATCGCTTCCTTATCCCGCTCTTTCCTTACCAATATCACGCTCATACCCCATTCTTACCCCCTCTTTAATGTCGCTCTTATACCCATCGCTAAAGCCTATCACCCTTGTATTCCATGCCTTACTATTGACCACCTCCACAAAGCAGCCTGTAGGTCGTCGGCTGTGTCCGGACATGTTGAGCCTGATCATAACAGTAAATAGATCGAACTCAACTGTATGAATGAACCCACACAACAACACAAACACACACGCATACACGGTACCCGTTGCCTTCTCCACACACTGCTTATCGATATACTCGGCGACAACACTGTTGTGGTTGGCGACAAACGGATCGCCGCCATATTGAATATCCACCTTGGACAGGGACATGTGAAAAATTACGTTTGTTTTGTGGGACAGTTAGTGGATAATCGCACACTTTTGACGAGGTATGTGGTCAAGATAGATTAGTCCATTCCTGGCCTAGTTTCAAAATGGTCACACTCTTTCTCTTTCTGCCTAACGGTAGATAAAATATCTATCTAACTTTAAATAAAACCACAAACGCAAGACCCCTCGAAACTGCAGATAGAGCGACAGCTATTAACAGTCAACTCTATCCCCATTGTCAAGTACATGGGTTCTTGAATATGTCCATAAATAAACAAAAACTGGAGTTTTAGTACTTATATGCGCATATGGACAACAAAAAGTCACGTCGATACAATGGTAGGTCATAAGGGCAGCGTATATTAATTGGGTGTTGAATATATAATATGAACAGCCTTCTTTAATATCGTTTTATTAGTGACAGAGGTATTATGTACTCTCATATTCCAATCCCCTGGGTACACTCCAATCGAACAATGCGGACAGTAATATCAATAAATTGAAAGTACCCAAACAGCGCCGCAATGTTAATATGTGCGTGTTCGTTTAGATTATCTGCGTGTACGGTCCTCGGCTAACAGACATATATTTGAGTATCTAGGCAGATATACATGATAGCAGGCATGTCATGAGAAGCACTGATGTGGCATATGGCATTTGTCACCAAAAGTAGCATTTAATTTCCGTTAACATTACAATTATTGATTATATGACTGAACCGATCAAAAAAAAATCATTTTCTAAATGATGGCGTTGTTTCACGTCAAGCGTGATACGCCATGACATATTATCAACAAAACTACCTGTCTTAAACACGGTCACCGATCATACAGAAAGTAAAAACTGGTCAAGTTCAACCAATATTGACATTGCAAGCACTTCACGTTCTCGGACACAGCGCAAGACGCGGTATCCATGAGACAGGGATTGTGTTTTAGACCTGTTTGCTAGTGCTCCAATGAGCGCATTACGCTTGAGTAGCGTTGAAAGCCTTAGATCAATAAAAATCAATTGATATGCCTGAGTGTATTGATCAGTTCGACGGCATGGGACGGAGTTATATACGATGAGGGGCCAAAGGGGTGGGTGAACCTACAGATAATTAGGTTGTGATATTCCCGGCTTTGTGTGAACGCGTTGAGCTATTCCGAGATGGCTAAAAGGTGTCACTGATCCCCTGTCATTACTGTGGCGTTTTTTTAAGCAATGAGTGTAGGTTTTGAATGCTTGTAGCCATCTTCCCGAGGCAAGGAATGTAACTGAATATTTATGTCCAGTTTCACCTTTTATGGTCAGTTAACTCCCTTGCTTCGGGAAGATTGTTTCTAAAACGAGTTTCGATCCTTCCCCTATTTGACTCCTTGGAAATAACGGAGCTAAATAGGCCCTCGGGATCCTTAATAATGCTGGGTAGTGAGAACTCGTTAGACTCTGTCATCCCGCCCCGACAGCTTACGATCGCTGCTCATAATGTCAATCACTGGTTTGCAGGATTAAGATTCGATCGAGATATCGCTGACAACATCAAGGGCATGTGTCATCGTGCCCCGTATACCGTTGCTCATTGTGCTCATGCTGTCGACCACTGGTTTTTTCTCAGGGCTCGTATATATCTCTGGACACAAACCCAACCACCACCCCATGAAAAATCAAAATTGGGCACGAATAACATGACAAAAATACATGCAATACACATGCAAGTTTTGTTTGTTTGTTTGTTTGTTGTTTAACACCGCATTCAGCAATATTCCAGCAATATGACGGCGGTCTGTAAATAATCGAGTCGTGACCAGAAAATCCAGTGATTGACATCATGAGCATCGACCCACGTAATTGGGATACGATGACATGCATCAGCCAAGTCAGCGAGTCTGACCACCCGATCCCGTTAGTGGCCTCTCATAACAAGCATATTCGTCTTTTACGACAAGCATGGGTTGCTGAAGGCCTATTCTACCCCGGATCTTCACGGGTCACAAATGTAAGTTAAATATTTGACCACCTGCAGGCTACAGGCTGGAGTGTAGGACGTACCACCACTGTGTTCGACGCCATACTGTGCCTGTACACAAACAACTCATGCAACTAATCAATGGTCTGTTATAAGCAGGTTAGGTACGTCTATTTGTAATCTATGGAACACAAAAAGGGACATGGTCGCGTTGGTAAAATAAACAAAAATACTACAAAAACAGTTCCAATGCGACAACACAACAAGACATTGGTCGCATTATCGCATTTCCACACTTTGTTTAGTTAAAATATTCTCATTTTTTCTGTGTTTTGGCCTGTTCCTACAAACAAACATAAACACAAACAAACAAACACACAGACAAACAATAGTCGCGACTTAACCAAGCCGCTGGGGACCACCCCTTTCGTTTGTTCACACAAGCTCTATCTAACAACAACTTCTCACGTAAAAACAGAAATGTTCTCAGTCACACACTGGCCATTAATTCCCTTGTCTAGACCAAGGCTTGAAGTAGACCCAAGGGGGGTTGGAGGAAGTCATTAGGACGTGAATGTCACGGTGTTACACCTAGACGATTTACCTTGACCTCTGCTGTATGAGTATTGTCTTCTGGTACATGAACAAACCCAGCAATGATTATAACAGTAGACTCCAATTAGAACCCCGAAATGAATCCATCTATATCCCAAATGAACAGCCATAGCCAGACCATTTTCGTTAACCAGCCTGCTTAAATATAGGGCGCCGGGTGATTGAATACCGCGACTTAGTCCTTTAGTCATCACCATGTATTATGAACTCACTAGAATCGTTTTGATAAATATTCCTGTGAACTACACAGTGCCTTGATTCCTTGGTTCCTTCAGATGAAGGCAGAGCCGTACCTCAAGGCCATCAGTATGGCACCATCAGTATCACGTGGCCACGATACGCGAAAGGAATCCCCTTTCTGCACACGTCACCAGAACGCATATAGCAAATTAAACAATTGACTTGATATTTTAGTGCTCTCAGTAGTTACACAAATATTACATTCAAGCACACGATGTCAACTTAAAATAGTGTTGAGGTGAGGTGAAATGGGGTTTAACGTCGTATCCAAGATTATTGCACTTATATGGCGACATGCATGCACGTGTGTGTGTTTTTGTGTGTGTGGCTGCTTGTACTAGTCCGGACTGATGCCGATTTATAGTGCTAGCACACTGAGATACCTTGCCGCAGATTAACATGAATACCCCACTCAGACACATTAATCTGACTCCGAGCCAACTAGTCCTTGTTTAAGCCCCTTTATGCCGAGCGCCAGATAGGGTAACAACAAGTACCATCTTTTCGTCTTTTCGTATGACGCGGCCGGGGATCGAACTCCGGATCTTCAGCTCTTCGGGCGGACGCTCTACCTCTAGACCACGGAGGCGGTCACTTAAAATATGTAACTTGATCGTTTAACAACACAGTACAATGATTTCTACAGTAGTTGCATGTCAATGAACTATTTTTTATCATGTTTATTACTATACACCATTGTAATGTGTTGATTACTTGTGTTTCACCTCATATATCTATGCGATTATGACAATTTGTTTATAATGGATAGGTTCAGGAAATAGCGGACAAATGAAACACTTGACGAGTCGATAATTGTATCACCTAAACTCTAAACTAAATTGCTGTGTGATGCAATCGTGTTAGTTGAAATCCGCAGTTAAATGAGACACAATCTGTTCAAAATCCAATTTCCGGATATCTAATACTCAATAACACCTTCAAATATGAAAATATGATATATTTGTCGCTCACCTGTATAACCGCATATTACAAATTTAATGGAACGTGTGCTGCAATCGTATTTGATGAAATGCGTTGTGAAATGAGACGCCGCCGGTTCCAAATGCAATTTCCGGAATCAAATAATCAATAACACCCGCAAATCTGAAAATACGCAATGTTAATCTCCTGAACCATAGACATTGCCCACCCGTTAAGACCCTCGACGTGAAGCTAAACGCAGGACTATTAAATTACCTTCACGCTCTCGCTATACATGTTGAGGTATGGGCCATATTGTTATATACCCGACACAGGAGTTTATCAAATTGTTGTAACTAGGGTACTATCATATTATTATGGTCACTTATCACACTCGTGATGCCACAGCGGTGTCAGTGAGGTCATCACAATGAAGAAAAGTGTTCACTTTCCATGGCGTCCGATCGCGATCTTCAAACCCGACTCTGACCACAGGCGGATTTCCCGACTGACCAAAAGCTTGATAACCCCACTGTTCAGGGATGTTTCTGATTACAGCCGACCGGCAGTTAAATATTATGGACATCGTCAGCAGCTGAAGACAAAAGCCATGGAGAACAGAATAGTAAGCAACGTATTGCAGAAGAACAGTGACTTCCTGTCCCGCCATCTTGTCCTGTCGCCCACAGTTCTGGAGAAGCTTCAAGAGAATGGCCTGATTAGCGAATACGTCAAGCGGCAGCTGGCGGTGAGTGTGAAAATAATCACATATAGTAACCCCGAGAGTGATTCTGTAAAATATCATTTTTTTCAAACTCCTTTAACTCGATATATTGTCAAGACGATATACCGTATGGGACGATATGAGTGAGTGAATATGGTTTTACGACGCTTTTATCAATATGCCAGGAATATCACGACGGGAGACACCAGAAATGGGCTTCACACTTTGTGCCAACGTGGGCAAACGAACCCGTACCGTCTAAAATGATGTACGAATTCAGATGAGATATCATTCCAGGCAATATATCATTTAAGATGAAATAGATGACATACCATTTAAGGCGATATATATATATATATAATTTAAAACGACCTACCATTGAAGGCAATACACTCATTAAGTCAATATATTGTTTAGTACGATATTCCGCTATAGACAATATGTCACTTAAGACGATATACCATTTGAGACGAAATACTGTTCAAGACAATATACCATTTAATATGATGTACCATTTATTAGACCCGTGAAGATCCGGTTAGAATTGGTCTTCAGCAATACATGTTTGTCGTAAAGGCGACTATGCTTGTCGTAAGAGGCGACTAACGGGATCGGGTGGTCAGGCTTGCTGACTTGGTTCATGCATGTCTTCGTATCCCAATTGCGTGGATCGATGCTCATGATATCAATCACTGAATTATCTGGTACAGACCCGGTTATTTGTAGGTATCTGTCATCAAGCTGGAATATTGCTTACAGCGGAGTTAATTAACAAACATACAAAAAAACAAACCCTTGATATGAGATATCATTTAAGATGAAATGCCATTTAAGACGCATATCATTTCAGGCAATATATCATTTAGGATGGCATCTAATTAAGACGATATACCATTTTAGATGACATACCGCTTAACACGATATATCACTTTAGACGATATACTGTTTAAGACGATTACCTTGGCATATTTGTGTTGCTGTTGCGCCAGAGCGACCGTTGTCCAGTGCTTGTGCAATGGTACATTTTCTTTGACATCTTGAAAGTAAAATTTGGCATTATGTATGTAATTTCAGTTCAAGGACACAGATGAACAAGTTCCCTGCCTCATCGAGAGTTTTAGCGACCGCGGTTTATTGACATTCAGAAAGTTTCTGGCAGTTCTTCGAGAAACGGGTCATGGCTGGCTGGTGGACGTTCTGTTGAGGTCGCAGGCACTCAGTTATGAAGAAATCGCATCAACCGATGGGCAAGCTGGACAAGTAGACTTCAGACAGGGGTCAGGTCTTGTAGGCGAAAGGTCAAGGTTACATGGAATGACCCCTGAACATGCCCGGATGAGACTGACGTCAGCACATCTGAGAGGACGGGGTGGGGATGTTGGGGGAGGTTATGGGGATGTAGGGTTGGGTTTGAGAGGGGTTGAAAGGGGAGGACTTGGTGATGAGGGATACCACGGGACAGGTTTTGGATCAGGGGGTTACGAGAGGAGCGGCCTTGTCGGTGGGGGTTTCGAGAGGAGTGGTTCTGGAAGAGAGAGGGGTGGATTTGTACTTGGTGGAGGCAGGTTAGCAATTGGGGATCGAACCAGCGGCTGTGGATATGATAGATCGCAGTTTTCGCTTTTGCAAAATAAAACGCCACCTGCGAATCTTGGAAGTGTTCTTAGTGACAGTAGGCGGGTCGTTGGGAGTGGGAGATTTAGGGGCCAGGTAGCCCCTGGGGCTCTATTCTCCGACGGCATGAGGGACCCACCACGAGGACCGCCCTTAGATATGGCTGGAGTATCGACTGGCGACATTCCCGGTGCCTTATTGAACCTGCACGACCACTTCAGAAACCAGAGCGACACCAACGAGCAGAACCTGACCATCCTGAAGCGAGAGGAGATAGCCATTAAGGAACTCCTCGACCAGAACAACAGGGAACAGGTCAAGGTCAGACGGAACCAAGGAGCACTGACGGACATCGGACGTCGCCTGGAGGAGATCAACGTCAGGACCAATGAGGTATATGATCCCAATGTCCACAATCAGATCTCGCGGTATCGCCTGACCCAGCTCAATCAGATACCTTGGTCCAATAGTAGATAACCTGGAGGAGATCAACTCCTGGACAAATGAGGTACATGACCTCAATGTCCACAGTCAGATCTCGAGGTATCGTCTGACCCAGCTGAACCAGATACCTTGGTCTAATAGTAGATAACCTGGAGGAGATCAACTCCTGGACCAGCGAGGAACAAGACCCCAAAGTCCACAGTCAGATCACAATATTCCCCCCACCAGATACCCTGGTTCAATGAAAGGTATCCTGGTGGTGACAAGTGCCATGTCTTACCAGTAAAGCAGAACATGCTTACCCTCTTCACGAACACCTGGCGTCATCACTGATGTCCAGTGATCCATACATATTTTTTCACCGCCTCCTACGTCCAATGTAATCAGCTTCAGAGGATAATCGAGACTGGCGTTTTATATTTACATTCTATCAGGAATAGACAGAATTATTGCAGCTGGATTTGTCGAGGACAAGACGTATACTATCCTCTTGCATCTTCTGTGTAGTGTTAGACACGCTGGATTATCTGTGACAGCAGCATCATTCCTGATGTGGACTTATCTCAATGTGTAATGGCCAGACACTGCTTCTGTATATCAGTCTCGAGGATTTATGTGAAGGATTATAAAGAAACTGTTCTCTAATGTGACAATGAATTAATCTTACATTTATACTGGCATGTAACAGCTATTACATATATTAAGAATGTTATCCTCAAATTGTTCTAAAAATATGTTTTTGAATTGATAAAGGCCAAAATATGATAAGAGTCCTTTTGGAACTTACATCTGTACCGCTGAATATATTCTGGTCCTAAGTGCCTTCAGCTGTGTCATGTGAACTGCCCATTTATCTCAGACGTTCTCCTTCCTTGAAATATTTATACCGTTACTTTTTACAGTGATACATGTACAGTAAACTACGGATATAACGAACACGCTTATAAGGAACTGACGGATATAACGAACTTACTTTTTTGGTCCGGACTATTTGCTGCAGTTATGCTGTATATATGCTTATAACGAACTACGGTTATAACGAACTAAATTTAGTAGTCCCCTTGAGTTTGTTATAACCGCACTTTACTGTATGTTGAAACGTTTGGGACCGTGATGGACGCAGGCTGTTAAGACATGTTAATGCTACGTGGAGTATGTACCACTGAATATATTCTGGTTCTAAGTGCCTTCAGGTGTATCTTCCGAACTTCCCATTCATCCTACCTTGAAATCTGTATACAGTTACATTTTACTTTTTTTTTTCTTGTACCACTAAGCCCCGACTGTTTAATATTCTGGTGGAGCGTCTGGGCATTTTATTAAACAATTGAAATTGTATCATAACACACTGGAAAAGTATAATTGTGTCTCAGATATTGTATTTCATATTCAGAAAAGATGGAAGAAAGATTGGTCGGCTTCCTCTTTCAGAGCATATTCTTTCAGGCCCGTCTCTCGTCCCACAACCTTCCATCCCACACAGATATTAAATAGTCGGTACTTTTTAAAAAGTAGTTATTGTCTTCGTCTTTTTGATTATACCGATTGTGATATACTCCAAAAATACTCAACAAATGGCTGTGATTTAACTCGACCACGACACCGGTTACCAAGCCAAAGTACGTATAGAGCTCATAATATGTGGAGCCCGATTATTCATTCATGATATTCATTGCTTATTCATTTAGTTTATAGACATCAATAGATGTATTATTGATTTACAAAATATACTCCTTTATATTTTGAATTGTGTCGCTTCTTCGTTTGCAATCAAATCTAAGGATCATGCTGGATAACCAAGATTTACAATTCTAATTTACTTGCCTTTGCGTGTGTTTGTGTGGGTGCCTCCGGTGGGGCAGGATACGCTCCCATGTTCGCGAACACCTGGTATCATCACTATTTGATAACGATTCATAAACACATGCTCATTGTATAAAGTCGGAATCATACAGTCGACCTGCTTTTAGCAGAGATGTCTTATGAATATGGAAATGATTGCGTCCTTTTGATTTATTTGGAGGATACTTGATTCTGATTAGCAGGGATGGGGTGTAAAATCCCCATGACAACTTTCTGATTAACACAGCTGTTATGACTAACGCAGCATTGCCTATGAATATTTTAAATCTATATCACAGAAACAGACCTCGTATGTTATTCTGACATTCGGCAATTCGTGAAAGTGGTTCAACGCCTCTTTGAACAGAATGTTAGTCACGACGTGTCAGGGGAATGTGGAAAGAAAGTCTAAGGTGTTGCAGGGATTAGATATTTACCGCTGAAACCCAAGACAGCGGGTATGGTGCAGGCAAACCTACAGGACAAAGCGGGATTCGAACCCAATATAATGGCTTTCCGTCACGCTTTGGGGGCGCAGCTCTGCACGGCGATATTAGCCTTACACAACTCAGCAGTCATGACTCTTATATCAGTCTTGTTCGATATAAAACTGTATGCCTAATATATATTTAAGGCGAGACATATTGACATTCCACGCAAGTTGGATTTAAATTGCTCAAACACTGACTGTCCTGCTACCTCGAAGTTTATGAGGAATGTCACTATAACGGTTGACGTCTACTCAAAATACAGTCGAATCTCGTTGTGTCGAATTCCCGGATGTCTCGAGCTCATTTACGGGTCCCTGCGAATTCCTTCTCTATTTATCATCACTCATACTCGGATCTATCGAAATGGATGTGTCGAATTCCTGGTTGTCTCCAAGACTCCCAAATTAAGCTCAAAACTCCCCAGAGAACTCAAAACAGATGGAAGAAAACACGTCCTCACATCCGTCAAACTTACCAGTCATGCCAATATCCAGTTGAACCCAATTAACAAGCACACCTTCAAAGGAGTAGGCCACCACACTGGCAGCACGTTACTCGAGTGATTTCGCGTGACTGCCTGGCGGTATGCAAAGGGCTCGGGGGGAAATAAACTAACATGGAGGGTCCACAAACCGATGTCACCTGGCGGACAGTTGGACAACGAATTTATCTTATTGCCAACCTAATTGTATCGTTGGTCTGAAATGGTAATAATACAACAGTTTTGCATTTTTCCACTTCGTTCATATCTTTTCTCATTTATCGAAAAATAGCCGACAGAAATAAAATGAGAGTTATCCCCCCTAGATAAAATTCATTTGGAAAATTTCGTAAACATCCGGAGAATAGAGTTATGCATAATGAATTTGAGATAAAACAAAAATGGCGGTTGTTATGTTGCAAATGTAGTGACAACTGTTTGGCAATTTGAACGGTTGCCATAAGAAATGTACCTTACCTGCTAGCGGGGTACATTGAAAAAAATAGAATGGGGCTCAGACAATCAGGATCCAACATTCATACATATGGTAAGATAACGACACAGTGGCTCAGTTTCACACGAGACACTAATTAGAAGGTACAGAGCTAAACCGATAATGAACGTTAAGCCATGGATTATAAATCTTCTCTCGCCGTAAATAAGCTTTATCAGGCCTTCATGATATATTTTCTATAAGGATAAGTGCCATCACGTACTCAGTATCATTCCTCCATTTCTTCCCTAAGTAGTGTCGTTATTTCAGAAGTCTGCAAGCCCATGGTACACCAAGGCCGTAGTTAACTTTTTTTGACGGTGTGTGTGTGTGTGTGTGTGTGGGGGGGGGGGGGGGGGGGGGGTATTTGTACAAGTATCACTGTCCAATGTGTTTAGAAAATGTTTACTTGTAGAATGTTCGTATGTCATACAATCATCATTCTCCTTGGGAGAAGGATTCGCCACGATGGTATATCGAGCTGATAATATATCTCTCATACTTATAAGAGGATGTAAACGAAGAATCAGATTCCGAAATCAAAATTTTCATTGAAGATTATTCATTTTTTATTCAAGTTAACATTCGCTACGGCACTGTACACACTTGGGGAATGGTTTTATTTCATATAACAGTTCTTTATAACATTCAGAGATGTACATATACATATCTCTGTGTCTGCATACAAACACATGGTCACATCACGGACCTATGTAAGGCCGTGGTTCCATGTCAACGTTGAAGAAAGAGTGATCCTGACATGTTTATATAGCTCCAATAGTCAGTACGGCCACGAGGGGCACAATAAAGTCTTTCTTCACGAGTTGCAGTAGTAATAACTAGATCTTTACTGTTGGTGCCTGCCATTCCTTGTTACAAGCATTGGGTTCTCCGGCTATCAACGAAATAGCCACCCACAGAGTCATTAAGCTTCGGCAAGTCAATACCTCCGCGCCACGCCCCCTCGAGTCGCACGAGAGTCAATGAATAGCGAGGCTTGCTCGCTGCTTTTAACAGAATTGCCTTCAAGAGGCCATCCGAAAGAATAGTTCAATAATTCAAATGGTAAGCAACATTTCGGAAATGCTAGAAAACGGCTTTTTTCCTGTCAAAAAGGATACAATTTTTCACAGACCGTTGTTATTGAAATATCGAGTAACTACCGATCGAACACATGGTTTGAAGTATTTCGAACGAAAACAGGAAGTTCACATTTATTCTCAGTACAATGATGGCAATCTGAAACGAACTATAGAAATATGCGTACGTGAGTCCGTTATAGTGAGTGAGTGAGTGTGTTGGGTTTAACCGCGCTTTTAACATTATTCCAGTTATATCACGGCGTGTCAGCTTAATGTGGGAGGAAAGCCCGAAGTGATGCAGGTCTCGGACGTTTACAACTTCGGTGAAACCCACGAGCACGGGTATGGTGCGGCGCCTCAGACAACTGGGCCATCCGTGCCCCCGACTCCGTTATAATGATAATAATGTAGTCTTCATAAAACATCTAATTCACACACAAAAATCATTTTGAGGAAGTTCTAGATGTGCATCTTCTAAAATGACAAAATGTCGCTGCGTTTGTTTTGCTAACATTGCTCCCATGATGCATGTTACATTACACTTGCATCGCCATAACCATGGTACACGATATGGAGTCTGTATTGTGAAATGTATACAAGTTCTTTACACTTTAGAGAGATAGCGGGAAACTTTATTAAATTAGATAGGGTGAATTACCGAACTGCCAAAGCTATTGGATTTTTAATTCATACCATCAAGTCTACTGAATGATAAATAAAACAAAACAGGTATGGGAGTGGTCTCAAAAACAAAACCTGGACGTAAAAGGATATTAGACAGCTTTGATACAGGGTGATTAGACGTATAGTGTACAAGCCTTATGAGCAGAAGTTAAACCTGACTTGTAGGAGAATTTGAGAGGAAATAAAGATACAATTAATGTTAACTGCACTTACTATTGCTCTCCAAGAGTTGGGATTTCGATACACTAGCGTGGCGATGACCAAGCAGTTTTCAGGGGACAATATTCCATCCTGTCTATGAGGTCACATTGTCTCCGAACCATTCATAACTATCACAGTCAGGGCGTCCAGATAATTTACCTTGATGAATCATTTCATCTGCTATCGGCAGATGGACAAAGAACACCCACAGACCATCAGGTAAAGGTAATCGTGTCATTGTTTTGCACTCTGCAACCCATGGTATGGGGCTTATTGATGGATGTGTGCTGGTTTTCGAGGCGAAAGGGAAAACTGGTGATTTTCATAAGGAAATTATAGGAGGTGATGTGTTCATAAATTGGTTGGAACATCAGCTACTGTCCATTTTAGACAACGTCAGTGTCATTGTCATGGATAACGCGAGTTAATATAACGTCCGGGAATCAGATATTGTCGCCGAAACCATGAGTAGTCTGAATGCGACCATACAGGATATATGACATTGTCGACTTCAGACCATATGAGACGAAAGTTCAACTCATGGAGAAAATTCGGCTGAATAAGAACCCTGTAAAGTACAGGACACACGTGCTGGCGGCACAACATGGTCACGTTGTCTTTCGTACGCCGTTCAGACATTGTGAGCTCAGCCCTGTTGTGTCTATCTTGGCTAAATGTAAAGGGTTCGTGGCAAGACATAACACAACATTCAAAAGTACATATTCATATACGTCATCAGCGGAGATAAATGCTACCTCAAGAAACCATCTGTAGAACAACAAATGCATGCATGACACAGGAATATTTTCCAAGTTGATCATAATTTTACCTGTAAAAGTACATTTCAAGGGTAATCACTGTGTCAGTTAGGGCAGGCTAGATTAGGGCAATTTGCGTTATTTTGATATATGCTCTTTTTATAGTCCTGTGGCTCGTATTTATCAAATGAAGCCAAAAAAGCGTTTTGTTAGCATTTCCGACAGTACTTTATGCACAGTACAGTAAACTACGGTTATAACGAACTCAAAGAGACCACTAATTTTAGTTCGTTATAAGTGTAGCTCGTTACAAGCATATATACAGCACATGGACGGGATCAAAACACATTTCGTTATATGCGTCGTTATAGGCGTGTTCGTTTTATAGAGTAGTTTACTGTACATCACATACCATGTGCCACAAGCAAGATGTGTGGTATTGTTACAGCTGAATGTGCTTGTGCACTACCAGACAACTATTACATATTTGTGCGTAACAATTAACAGCGCAGTTACACAGGGATGAGTAATAGTTGGAAAGATGTAACCAGACTTTAAAAACTAGTTGTTTTTGTCTTACATATGTTTTCTGATATGCGTATATGTATACGAAACATAAATAATTATGAAAATGTATGTTTAAAACATTTCGAACTGTAAATTTAACACTAAACAAGTCCTGTCCTAGACTGGTTTACCTGCTCTAGAGCGCTTGCGCTCCTCCCTTGCAGCCGCTAGGAGGCGAAGGGCAGGGTGCCAGTCTAGCTTTATCCGACCTATTTCCCCATACAGCTTTCGCTGCGGTGAACCGCTGACCCATTTCCATGAAGCGGGTCTGTCTGTCGAGAGGGACGGAGACAGGCCTAAAACATATCGTTATGCGGGTAACGTTGAGGCATTTCCGTGAAGCGGGGTCTGCCTGTGGTGAGGGTCGGGGACATGCCTGTCGCATATCGTAATGCGGGAAAAGTCGACCCTGTTTCCATGTAGCGAGATATTAGCTCTTTTGGGCAGTGTGAATAATTGTGAATAATTGGGCAGTGTCAGGCAACAGGATCAAACATATTACCATAAGGGAGGTAACTCTCATACAGAAGTACGGTTCATGGTTGAAAATAACAAACGCTCTAACAACGTTGCGTGTTTCAATTTTGTCTAAGCTATTACTATGAAATGATTAATGTTGAAAATTAATAACTTTATAACTGTAGATACATCAATGTCAACTGTAGTATGTATACCACTATGTTTCAGGAAGTCATTGTTGTGAAAACAAATCACTAGTTTTGTTTTCATAATATGTTTGTTTTCTACTTTTATATTACATAAATATTTAAAATGAAATGTGCCACATTGCCAGTTGGCACGGACACACACACACACAGACCCACAACCAACCACACGTACACACGTACACGTACACGCACACGCACACGCACACGCACACACACACACACACACACACACAAATCACGCTTACACACGACGTCAAACCCCATTTCAGCTCATCTCACTTCACTATCTACCAGAACAGTTTCACGGGTAAGCAAGCCCCCCATCGATTGGCACAGCAGCGTAACAAGTCCCCATACGTTCTTCCCGCGACCTTTAACTGTGTACAGACTGTCGGCGACTAATCCAATACTGCACATCGCTCCAGCTGGCTTATACAATTACCGCCGGCCAGCCCGAATATAACTCAATCACGAAACTGATATGGAAACATTGAGTGTAGTTGGAGATATTATGGCGCCAGCCTTGTGTTTGGCCACTGATGATTTAGGGTTGAGGTCACCATGTTGTTATCTGGGAGTCAGCACGACTCGGCTGAAGGATGGCGACCTGTGTATTCCAATCAAGGGCGACTTTACACCTTTACAGCAGCCTGTACGCCGTTTAGCCCCGTGAAGATCCGGGTCAGAATTGGTTTTCAGCAACCAATGCTTGTTGTAAGTGGCGACAAACGGGATCTGGCATCTTCCCGAGGCAAGTGCGTTAACTGGATATAAAAGTTTCCACTGGAATTTTGTAGTCAGTTAATGCCCTTGCCTCGGGAAGATGGGATCGGGTGATAAGGCTCGCTGACTTGGTTGATGCATGTTGTATCCCAATTGCGAAGACCGGTAGATGATGTCAATCATCGAACTGTCTGGTCCAGACTCGATTATTTACGAACTGCCGGCATGTAGCTTAAATATTGCTGCGTGCGGCGTTAAACCCAAAACAAAGAAAGAAACAACAATTGTTTATCACAGAATGAAGCAATCCTGGTTTCTCACGTAGTCACCAATATCAGCCTACAACTGATTAATCCTGTGGCGAGAAAGGGAGTGCTGACTGATACCAAAGTAGCAATAGGTTTATGACAATCTGTAAAGTCTGGACTGTGTGTGACAACTGCTTTGTGTCATAATCAGCAAAAACTTTATCACAGCAGCGTCTACTAAAGCCTGGGGTGTTTGAGTACTGCTTTAAGCAATTATCAGCAATATATAGACTCAATCACAGCAGTCTGCAAACTACATTCAGACATGGAGCATGGGCTGTTCGAATAGCCGATGCTTATCTGTAACATGGCAGGTTAATTACTGCTGTCTGCGCACTTATACAGTATGTAGCAAACACCTTTCTGACCTATAGTTAGAGCTACGATCAACCCCAGTCTGAGTTGATTCAAGAAACACGAAGACAGCCATTGGTTTAACACACTGATGCAATTCTTACATCGATGATCCTTGAGTTTTGGAGAATTTGAAATAAACAAAATATAGTTCAAAGAGATGAGAACAAAGTCAAAGATATCTTAAAAGAAAACACAAACACAATAGCTATGATTCACATCTCGCTGACATTGGCACCTTAATGTTCTCGTTGTTTGTTTGTTGTTTAACGCCGCACTCAGCAATATTCCAGCTACATGATGGCGGTCTGTAAAATAGTCGATCTGACCAGACAACCAAGTGATTGACATCATGAGCATCGATCCACGCATTTGGGATCACATGCTTCAACCAAGTCACTGAGCCTAACCACCCAATCCCGTTAGTTGCCTCTTACGACCATCTTGTGTAAGTGAGTTAACTGGCTATGATAGTCCAGTTTCCGCTTTTAAAGTCAGTTAACTCCCTTGCCTCGGGAAGATGCTTCCGACAAGCACGTGTCGCTGAAGACGAATTCTAACCCGGATCTTTACGAGTCCACTTTTAGTAAAAACACATACAAGTCAGCTGGCTGGTCTGCATAAGTATTATGAAGCGTAACGTTTGCTTCACAATTGACCGGATCAGCACTTTGAATCAGCATATTGAGTCCAACTGCTGGGACAAGGTGGAGATAATTGTATTCCACCCATCATTCATCATTGTAACACGTGAACTTTGAATGAAAGTGGAGGTATGTACGGGGTTTGGGCTTAAAATGGATAGTGCCATGATACGATAAACCAATCCGATAAACTTGGTATCACGATCCGATGAATGTGCCAATGAGATCATCTATTCAAATTTAGGAAGCTCTGTACATAGATGTGGGTGTTACTTCCAAACAAAATTGCAATTTTTTTTATAAATGTTTAGATGGTAGTTTTCTGATGTGTTAGTGCTTACAAAAACAGCCCTGACTGCAGATCATTTGGCACTATGTCATACATCGGGCGGTTCACTCAGGATTTATATTCCTACGCGTTTTCTAAAGCTACGATAGTTAATTTCAATTTATCTTTAACTTCGATTATTTGAAGAACGACATTATAAGATAAAGAGATTGTTACTCTCGTGTGCTTTCGTATCGTAAATAACAATATATTAGGAATATCAAAAATACGAATTACGCTAGAATAATACAATGTATTCATAATGTTTGATATTTATTTCTATTTCCGAGCCGGTATATTTTAATTCTTGGTACAGACATGGTATGATGTCATTATGATATTCATAGTAAATATTGATTATTTTACATTCACCTTTCGAGTGACACAAATAACAACATGATCAGATATAGACAATTTCTACTAGTGTACAATTATATATTTACATTATTCTATATATAGAAAATCAGATACAATAAAGCCTAAAACAATATTAACAAAAGCAAATTTATCTAAATTGTTTTAGAAATATAGACTTTCTGGTTGGGAGTGTATGCATAACTGACCAGAAAGAGTAGAAGTAGTCAGTTTTGCACAGAGAGAGATATACACATTGTACTATCATAGTACATGAAGATGTCTTTCTTGATTTGCACACAAAAAGGTAAAACTCCTACATCTGTCAATTATTTGTTGGTTGGTTGGCTTGTTGGTTGGTTGGTTTGTTGTTTAACGCCGCACTCAGCAATATTCCAGCTATATAATGGCGGTCTGTAAAATAATCGAGTCTGGACCCGACAATCCAGTGATTGATATCATTAGCATCGATCAACGCAATTGAGATCGATGACATGCATCAACCAAGCGAGCCTGACCACCCGATCCCGTTAGTCGCCTTTTACGACAAGCATGGTCGCCTTTTACGGTAAGCATTGGTTGCTGAAGACCTATTCCACCCCGGATCTTCACGGGTCGAATTATTTGTTTATCTAGTAAAAAACATAGCATTAACAGCTAAGCTGAATGTAGGTGTACACATCTCAACCTATTGTGTCGTCGTAAACAAACCCATTACCCGCATAATATCCCGTACATGTGCTCAGCTACACATTTAATTTCATCAAGCCATTGCATCATATGCAGGCAGGTGGTCAAAATAGATTCTCTAATGCCACACGGTTGCCAGGGAAACAGACCTGCCTTACATTAATGAAGTCAATAATGCTATAGTGGTCGAAGACAATCACATTTGGAACCTTTTGGCCAAGCTCTAATTGGATTAATAATTATTTTCCTACCAATCAGGGCAAATGATTAACCTCGTCAAAAGTTCAGTAAAGTATGGTTATAACGACCTCAAAGGGACCACTATTTGTTAGTTCCTTATAACCGTAGTTCGTGATAAGCATTTCGACTGTCAGATATCTTGGATCAAGTCACATCATGTTACTCGCTAAATAACAATGTATGCATGTGAGCCAACACATTGCCAGACAACGCCGTGCGTGTATTGCCTGATCATGAGTAGTGTTCGGTTCGGTGAATATGGACATAAAGACGATGTGGTATAAAAACTTTGCATTTGCCTCACCAGAAATGTTCAACTTTTAAACGTTACGTGAAACTCTGTAATGTTTGAATGAAACTTATCAGACATGTCCTCGTCTCGAAACTAGCCCTTCTTATACGATTGAGCGAGTGACCAAAACTAATTTTCTTTACCATTTGGTTTTACTTTTTTTTAATAATTGGTTTATTTTTTCTGAAGCATTTACAGGGTTTTGAATAACAATGTATCCAAAGAAATATAGCATGACAGCTTGACCAAAGCTTAATAAAGTGATCTATGTTACAATTAATGACGGAAGTATACTTTGTTTACTTATAAAATTCAGTGAGGTCCTTATAAATTTGAAAGTTGGTAGGTATTTATTATTTCTAAAGTAGTAAATGATTCGTTTTGACAAATTAATTAGCAGGTTTAAAAGATTCATGTGAACTAGCTTATGACCCAAAAAATTAATTTCCATAAACATAAATATTTGCATATTCTCAGACAATACAACTACTACTTATTTTCATTCAATTTAATTTTAATACCGAGTTAATCGCGTGTTATGCACACCAGACCGTCACTCTGGAGCCATTTACAACTCCGCAACAGGAAATAAAAGTTTGTCTTACACTGTAGAGTTAAGACAGTTGGACTGTTCGTTATCTACTGCTTCCGCCAACAATGGCTTTAAGAAATGAACTTATATGTTTCCAAAAGGACATAACCACAAAAAGTGGATGTGTTCTACACACGAAATATTGTAATATTTACAATGCAATTATATATCAGGTCATTGAATTTTAAAATCTTTTCCTCCCGCCTTCATGTATTTTTTTACATAGAAATCCTTAACAAGACTATTAAAATTACGGGGACTTGTAACAAACTGAACGTATTAAGATGCTCCCAACAACTGTTATCGAGATAACGCCTGCATAAGAAGATGTAGTAAGAATCTGTTCCCTTGGATTGAGCTTTGTAGGCCCTTAATTGCCTCCCGAGAAAACTTTCTTTGAAGATGTTCACTGACATTTATATTGGATTTCTGACTTTGATGCCCCCTGCTAACTTCAACCCTCTTTTGTCAGCATCCGTTTCAGCTCAGTTCATTAAAGGACTCTTGAGATGTTGCAAAGAGAAAAAGAGGAGGGATGACGTTGGCTCCAGGAATCAATACACACATATGTTGTAACTTCGGCCTGGTCAAAACTATTTAGCATTAAATCACGCATGGTATGAATTGTGAGTTTGATAAACATGCCAGTGGGATAACAGTGTGTCAACTTTATGTGGGAGGAAAGCTTGGCCTGGGAGACACGAAAGACATTTAGCGTGCCGTCCATAGATTCAATGGAGGATGAATCACTTAATTCGGTAACTTTTGAGATGTCACCGACCCCAAAAAGTTAATTGTAAAAACCCTCATCTTCACAGCGAACCTTCTGAAAGTGAACACAATTTGCAAAGGATTCATAATCATATTGGTGTTCATATTCAGAGTAAAATGTAACTAGGTGTAAGAAATGAATCGCAAAAGTGATTTTAGAGTTAGTGAGAATGGTTTTACGTCGCTTTTAGCAATATTCCAGCAATATCACGGCGGGGGACACCAGAAATGGGCATCACACATTGTACCCATGTCGGGAATCGAACCCGGGTCTTCGGCGTGAGTGATTTTAGATGTATATGTCACATAAATAATCAACAGATGGTAATCGATTGTACAGAATTTGCAAATTATTCTCATTGTACCAGGTTCCATATGACACACATGGAACAGTAAATTGTTTTAAGGTGAAGGTAATCTTTTCTCTTTTTATATTGTATGACCACCAAAACTGACTGGCAACGTCGTCCCATGGAAACAGTCAGATCTCGAACTGAGGCCTAGGGAATGTTGCCTGCAGTGCCTGTGCCAACTGTCGGAGGTTCTGCGGTTGTTGGTGAGCTGCTTGCAGTCTTTGATCCAGTGTATTCCATAAATGTTCGACTGGATTGAAATCTAGAGACCTGGATGTTGTGACAAATGCTGTTGTCAATCTTGCCGTGTAAAGGTCGGGCGTTGTTGCAGCCGACGATGCGATCCGTCAAAATGACACCTCGAACTCGTCGTCAAGCGCGAATACTTTTAGTGCGTAAACGGTTACTCACTGTCTGGGCTGATATCCAATGCAATCCAGGTATTGCCGTAGTTGTAGAGGTGGCCGTGGTGGTTCTTTCACGTAAGTGACGTAGCCATTTTAATCTTTCCTGAGCTCTTGTAGCGACTAGTGGTCGACCGGATCTGGGAATGTCACGTGTGTCTAACGTTGTGATAGTCTCAGTCTTTCATGGTGCTTAGTGCTACGTGGAAACATATGGCTACAGTTAAAGATGATTCTTCTGTTTGAAGTCGGCTGATGGCGTTGTTGCGTTGGGCTTCCGTCAGTCGTGGCATGTTTTCGCTGTTCACTTGCTGTAAGATTGTGATGGCATGCAAATGAAAACCCAACATTTTTATAGCTCAATAAGTGATGTTGCGCGAGCTTATCATGTTGGTGTGTTTCGGTGCCAAGCTCTCGCGTAGTTGTGTTTTAGCGATCTTTTCACTAAATTATTGCCTTACCTCATTCTTTCCACACAAATAAATCCCAATCCATGCAGAAATGACCAATTCATTTTCAGCATTAATTTTTGTATGGATGTCGGCAACATTCTGTGAGATATTTACGATTTTACTACTTTTGCGTTTCTTTTTTGCAGAGTATACTTTCAGAGGTGGAAAATATGTATTGATTTGAACTGTAAATCCTGTTTATGATTGTTTAATCTTTTACTCTTTTATAAACTGCAACGAATGTGACTTGGAAAAGACAAAATTGCAAAGTTTAAATATGACTCATTAGTTTAAGTATTTTGGGTTCCATCCTGGTAATGGTGTTTGATAAGGACTTAATTTCAATTATGTCCTGCGGTGTCAGCTCAATGTGTGTTTAATGTGTGTTATATGGTTATATACACACCAGTCAGAAAATATCACTACATAATAAAATATTGAATGAGTATGGTTTTACGTCGCTTTAAGCAATATTCATGCACAACCACGGCAGGGGACACCAGAAATGGGCTTCACACATTGTACCCATGTGGGGATACAATATTGACGACCCGAACGTATGAAGGTGTTGTATGCCAGTCTGCACAGCCGTGTTTTAGACTGGTCATTAGGAGCGAATGGGTAACTCGAAAACGTTCAGAACATTGTACCATGATACAGGTATCATGTCGTGGAGCTATGCATCAATACAACATGATACAATTATGTTGTATTGATGCACAATCTCATTAAAATCAGATCTTAGTTCTCGCTACCGCTAAACAAAGATCTGTGGACATCCCATTACGGGATCGGACCGACCTTGCGCGAACTCGTGCTTTACGGCACTAATTTCAAATTGGCGACTAGGCTTCGAAACATATTTTGACAAATTCTCGATTACAAGTTTGAAACCTGAACAAAAGAACATTCTGGAATTGCTAATAGATGGTCTAGATTGCATGGATTCAGTCGTTAAACCCGTAACTATCGTTCGGAGTTAAAGTTTTCGAGGTTGCATGATTAGAAATCACATTCCGACTGTCACTTTCATAATCTGGTAAGCAATGCTCTGATTGGTCGGATGAAAGGTCGTCGTATGTGAAAGTGTATGGAAATTAATTGCAAAATGCTATTTTTTGCAAGAATATACGAGTTGTTTGTTTGTTTGTGGTTTAACTCCGCACTCAGCAATATTCCATCTATATGACGCCGGTTTGTCCAGACAATCCATTGATTGACATCATGAGTTGTTTGTTTGTTTGCTGTTTAACGCTGCATTCAGCAATAATCCACCAAAATGACGGCGGTCTGGACCAGACAATCCAGTGATTGATATCATGAACATCGATCCACGCAAGTGAGATACGATGACATGCATCAACCAAGTCAGCGAGCCTGAACACCCGATCCCGTTACTCGCCTCTTACGTCAAGCACAGTCGCCTTTCACGGCAAGCATGGGTTACTAAAGGCCTATTCTACCCCGGATCTTGATTGACAGCATGAGCTATGATCCGTTATACTGTGTCGGAAAGGGACATCGGATTTCAAATGTTTATCCCAGTACAACTACATAATAATCAAATAACGGCTGAGGACCGGGACATCGAATTGTGCGGATAACTGAAGCAAATACGACCGTTTGACTAAAACCTCTAGCAATTGTGGGTGATGCGTTATCAAGTACCGACAGTCGGAGGTGGTATTTCCGCTACACATTCCTTGGCCCAGGACATCCGAAGTATAACGAGAGAGACGTCCGTGAAACTTGCCCACGCAGTTGACCAACCCCGGAATGTTCCTTCTTGGAAACGTAGAACCGTCAACAACGATGCCGGCATCCCTGTCCTGAAGATAGATCTTATGATTAATCTCACGTCGGCAATGAAGGCGAGGTGAAATGTGATTTAATGTTGCGTCCAAGATTATTGCACTCCTAAAGCAACATGTTTTTGTTTTTGTTTTTGTGTGTGTGCGTGCGTGCGTGCGTGCGTGCGTGCTTGTACTAGAACGCACTGATGCCGATTTTATAGAGTCAGCCTACGGAGATACCTTGCCGCAGTATAACATGAATACCCCACTCACACAGTATACCGACTCCGAGCCGACTAGTCCTTGTTTTAGCCCACTGAGATACCTTGCCGCAGTATAACATGAATACCCCACTCAGACAAAGTAAACTAACACCGAACCAAGTACCATCTTTAACGTCTTTTGGTAACACGCGGCCAGGATTTTTGAAAGATGTGGGAGTGAGGGGTCGTGTGTTTTGAATTTTTGAATTCTGAAATTTACTTGGTTTGGTAAGGGGAAATTGGGATTAATGCTGTCTTCACTACTATTTCACTCATATAGCGACCTGCATGCACGTCTATGTAGCTGCTTGAACTAGTCTGGACTATGATAGTTGCATGTGCTAGCCCACTGAGATACCATACCACAGCAACAAGTACCACCTTCAAACCTTAATGCTGTCTTCACTACTATTTCACTCATATAGCGACCTGCATGCACGTCTATGTAGCTGCTTGAACTAGTCTGGACTATGATAGTTGCATGTGCTAGCCCACTGAGATACCATACCACAGCAACAAGTACCACCTTCAAACCTACTTCGCTATGCTCGCTGACTTGGTCGATGCATGTCATTGTGGGCACAGCAACGAGTACCACCTTCAAACATCCTTCGCTATGCTCGCTGACTTGGTCGATGCATGTCATTGTGGGCACAGCAACGAGTACCGCCTTCAAACATCCTTCACTATGCTCGCTGACTTGGTCGATGCATGTCATTGTGGGCACAGCAACAAGTACCACCTTCAAACATCCTTCGCTATGCTCGCTGACTTGGTCGATGCATGTCATTGTGGGCACAGCAACAAGTACCGCCTTCAAACATCCTTCGCTATGCTCGCTGACTTGGTCGATGCATGTCATTGTGGGCACAGCAACAAGTACCACCTTCAAACATCCTTCGCTATGCTCGCTGACTTGGTCGATGCATGTCATTGTGGGCACAGCAACAAGTACCATCTTCAAACATTTATTGCTATGCTCGCTGACTTGGTCGATGCATGTCATTGTGGGCACAGCAACAAGTACCGCCTTCAAACATACATCGCTATGCTCGCTGACTTGGTCGATGCATGTCATTGTGGGCACAGCAACAAGTACCACCTTCAAACATCCTTCGCTATGCTCGCTGACTTGGTCGATGCATGTCATTGTGGGCACAGCAACAAGTACCATCTTCAAACATTTATTGCTATGCTCGCTGACTTGGTCGATGCATGTCATTGTGGGCACAGCAACAAGTACCGCCTTCAAACATACATCGCTATGCTCGCTGACTTGGTCGATGCATGTCATTGTGGGCACAGCAACAAGTACCACCTTCAAACATCCTTCGCTATGCTCGCTGACTTGGTCGATGCATGTCATTGTGGGCACAGCAACAAGTACCATCTTCAAACATACATCCATATGCTCGCTGACTTGGTCAATGCATGTCATTGTGGGCACAGCAACAAGTACCGCCTTCAAACATACATCGCTATGCTCGCTGACTTGGTCGTTGCATGTCATTGTGGACAGAGCAACAAGTACCGCCTTCAAACATACATCGCTATGCTCGCTGACTTGGTCGATGCATGTCATTGTGGGCACAGCAACAAGTACCACCTTCAAACATCTATCGCTATGCTCGCTGACTTGGTCGATGCATGTCATTGTGGGCACAGCAACAAGTACCATCAAACATCCTTCGATATGCTCGCTGACTTGGTCGATGCATGTCATTGTGGGCACAGCAACAAGTACCACCTTCAAACATCCTTCACTATGCTCGCTGACTTGGTCGATGCATGTCATTGTGGGCACAGCAACAAGTACCACCTTCAAACATCCTTCACTATGCTCGCTGACTTGGTCGATGCATGTCATTGTGGGCACAGCAACAAGTACCACCTTCAAACATTTACTGCTATGCTCGCTGACTTGGTCGATGCATGTCATTGTGGGCACAGCAACAAGTACCACCTTCAAACTTTTATTGCTATGCTCGCTGACTTGGTCGATGCATGTCATTGTATCCCAATTGCTTGGATTGATGCTCATGATGTCAGTCACTGGATTGTCTGGTCGAGACTTGATTATTTACAGACTGCCACACAATTGGGATAGGATGACATGCATCAACCAAGTCAGTGGTTCTGACCACCCGATCCAGTTTGTCGTTTCTTACAAGTATCAGTTGCCTCTTACGGCATGGGTTGCTGAAGACCTATTCTACCCTAGATCTTCATTGGTCGACAGTGACCAGAGAAGGATAGAAGCACCCACATATTTGTCTTCAATGTCAGAGCAGGGGATGTATATTAACACACTCACAACATACAATGCGAAACAACCTGTAAACAGAGATGACTTTTATTTCAGAGTGTGCACCTTAGAGTGAGAAAATCAACAAAACAAAATTGAATAGATAAACAACCAATTACTCAGTATTAGAGAATGGCTGAGTGTTCATTACAAGCTCTGACACCAGTCAGGCGTGGAAGATACAGTGAAACCTCGTTATTTCGGACTGCAAATATTTCTGTTTAACCATCCATGTAACAATTTTCTGGATTAACAAATTACTGGTACAAGTAATTAACATTTGTATTTTTACCTTCATTCCAAACAGTAATTGTCCACAATACAAGGTGTCCTGATAGACAGGGTCCAGACAAACAAATTTTCACTGTGGTCAAAATGAGGGTCACATTCAACATACATCCATATTCATCATATACATTCAACGTCTGCAATCAAGATTGTCTGTTCAGTCGTTTGAAGAACAAAAAAATGTTTTTAGATCTTAATACAATAAATATGATGTAATTTGATTATTTCAACACCGTACAATTACACACCTGAAGAGGGACACATTATTGAAAACACTGAAAACGCAAAATAAATATATCACAAAATGGAAGACAGTGTTACCCTCAAACATAAGGTCAAACATGTATGTCTGTGGAATTAATATATCCTCAAATGAAAACATTTAATATTTGTTCATAGTAAGGGGAGATAATTCAAATTGGTCAGTAATATAAACACAACTTCAATATACAATTATTTACATGAATAGGAATAAAACAGTTTGTGTTTGGCACAAATACTCCTTTTTTGTCAAAAATATCCCCAAATTCTGATTTATTCATTAAATAAAAACAAGTTGATCTTAAATATGTTCAATCTCATAAAAATTTAGCGAGAACTAAGATCTGATTTTAATGAGATTGAAATATGCACATTGTGGTAACTTTGATCAATGTTTATACTCCAAGCTCCTCACAGCGATAGCCCATTCTGGGTGCTCTCTGAACTTTTCCGGAGAGGAACGGAGGTGTTTAATGCTGGGATAGAGCCTGTTTAACACATTTGAAGGGAGGTAACTCTGCTTCATCACGTCTAATAAACAGATGACGGTTTGACTAGTTGTCCTGTTGGCCAGTAGGCTCACGTTTACTTGTCACACATTTGTGTTGTTTACTCAAACACACAATAGGGACTTCCATTAGCACCACAAACATAGCACTGTAACATGCTTACATAATTATATACACAACAGTCAGCAAGATACACAAGTACATGACATAAAATATTGATGACACATTAATGTATGAAGGTGTTGTGTGCCAGTATTTATAGCTGTGTTTAAGCCTGTTTTGTTGTTTAACGCCGCTCTCAGCAATATTCCAGCTATGTGATGGCGGTCTGTAAATTATCAAGTCTTTACCAGACAATCTAGTGATAGACATCATAAGCATCGACTCATGCAATTGGGATCGATGACATGCATCAACCAAGTAAACGAGCCTGACCACCCGATCCCGTTAGTCGCCTCTTATGACAAGCATAATCACCTTTTACGACAAGCATGGGATGCTGAAGACCTATTCTACCCCCATTCTTCAGGGCATGGTCATCAGGGGTGAATCGGTAACTAAACGTTCAGAACATTGTACCATTATACAATTCTCATGTAGAGCTATGCATCAATATAACATGATTCAATCATATTTAAGCCTGATATGTGTAAGTTATGAAAATTAATTGCAAAATACTAATTTTTGCCAGTATGTACAATTTATTCTCTGTTGTTTAACGCAGCACTCAACACTATTAAAGCTATATGACTGCGATCTGAAAATAATCCAACCAGGACCATGCAACCAAGTGACTGACATCATGAGCATCAATCGACGCAATTGGGATACGATCCCATGCGTCCGATGCCATAAGTCGCCACTTATGACAAGCATGGGTTGCTGAAGACCTATTCTAACCCCGATCTTCATGGGCAGTATATAAATACATTTTAGTGGTCTGAAGCTAGTTTTTAAACTATAAGCTCAAATGAACTAAACATTGTTTGGTTAGGGGCAAGTGTTGTGTTTTCATGTACAGTTCCATTTATCATATTGCAACCTTACTATCATGATAGGGTGGTCGGGTAGCCCAGTGGTTAAAGCATTCGCTCATCACAACTCATATTTGGGATCAAACCTGTGATAAGTGGACACCTTAACCTCTGGTCTACCATTACTCATTGTGTGCTGGATACCGACTTTTGATTTATCAAAATTCACAGCTAAACAATAACATTTGTAAATAAAGGCCATTGTTATGCATTTTTGATTATACATAGATACATTAGTAAACACATTAAACAAAATAATCACCTGTCTGATGTTTAAAATATAAACTAGCCTTTTTAAGGGACATTTACCATTTAACAACATATCTTTGTAAAACTATGAAAATATAAACATCTTTGAAAAAAATAACATACATAACCTACGCAAAGTTGCTTAACCAGTAAACCATGGGCCTTAAGACACACAGAGTAGACATTGTGGCCAACCAATCCTCGTGTTAATTCATCAGCAAGACAAACATAGTGTGTGTTCAAGTTAAGGGCATTCCTCAGGTCCTTTGGGCCTCCTCTTTGGTATCAGAATGTAGGGACCCCGAAATAGTTTACTTTTAACCCCTGGACTTTCATACTTCATGTAAACACTATCAGTGAATTGCATGAGAGGCCATGTTCAATCTCATTAAAATCAGATCTTAGTTTTTGCTACTGCTAAACAAAGATCTGAGGACATCCCATTACGGGTCACGTCAGAACGACCTTTTGCGAATTTTGACAGACCAATGAAATGACTGACAAGAAATCGACATTAGCCAATCAGAAGGCAGCTTTCTCCAGCTTTACGACACTAGTTTCAAACTGGCGACTACACTTCGAAACATATTTTGATGTACTCTCAATTGAAAAAATTAAAACTGATAAGAAGAACACTCTGGAATGGCTTATAGATGGCCTAGATTGTATGGATATAATCATAAAACTCGTAACTGTCGTTCGGAATACCCCGTGTTAAATATTTCGTGGTTGCATGATTAAAAAACACATTCCGACTGTCACTTTCATGATCTGGTAAGCGACGCTTTGATTGGTTGGATGAAAGGTCGTTCTGACATGACCCTTAATGGGATGTCCTCAGATCTTTGTCAAGCGATAGCGAGAACAAAGATATGATTTTAATGAGATTGGGCCATGTTCGGTTCAGCAGAACCTGACAAAACATGATTATGGGTTAAAAAACATAACAGCAGAGCCAACACAACAATATTCAATGTGGATTTCAGTTACAATTACGGAAACATGGCGATATGTGGAGACAAATACAAATACTGGAGAACATAGCAAATATAGGATTTACATCTCTTCTCAATTTGAACACAAATACCAGGCAGCAGACTTGTTATAATTTATATCAACTCAAAACAGAAAAGATCTGAAGTTGTGCCAAGTGAACAAATTAATCAGTAAATCAGTGTTGAGGCTTCTATATTCGTCGTAAGAGTGAGTGACGGATTCAGATAAGCACATATGATATCTGCATCTTGAAAGTGAATATAATTGGGGAGTTCCGAATGGAAAAAAATATAGCTGCTCCATTTATATTGTTGTGCATCTTTTACAAAAGCTGTTGTTTCTGAGCACCACTGCATCCCCACCCAAACTGGAGAACTCTCAAGGTTCTATTTGTGTTGGTTTTCTTTTGCTATCAGAATTTCCAAAAGGTGGCCGAAAAAGAAGCAGAAGAGAATTACAAAGGTTACATCTGATTGTTCAAGGACCCCCACGTCATTTGTTTGGGTGGTCAAATTTTGTCATGAACTATGATGGAGTTGTCCTCCGTCCTTCACACAGACGTGTATTGAATCTGAGAAAAAGATCTGATCAAATTGAGATGGATACCTCTTTTAGCATAATTCAAGAAATATCACAGGGGTTTGGGCGACCCAAAGAACACACTTCACAATGTTTGCCCATGTTTGGAAAGGAACTTGGTTCGTCGATGAGACGAGGCTTGAAACATCTTTTATCGATGATGAGACATTCAGTTATTTTTAGAACCACAACGATTGGGCCATCTGTGCCACAAGCAGTATGTGACACCATTCTCAATTATTAGTAAGGCCAAAAAAAATAAAAGAATTGGTCTCGGGCAATGACTTTTGGAAACAGTACTGTCGGGCGGTGTTTTTCTGTTGTTGTTTGTTTAAACTAGTATGTAACCAAATAAACAGTTGTGTACCATTAACCTGGTAAAGAGCCTCCCTACATAAACAAGCATACAAACTTCTATTGCCGCCATGACAATAACACGAGATGCACAGTAAAGCAGTGTGCATGTAAAGGGAAGTAACTGCGAGCTATATTGGATCACATTTTTCTTAAGTATTAGGATTTAATTTTTTTTTTAAAAATGGAAATAAAAAAGATACGTGTGGCAGACTTTATGATGATGCAGGCTGTGCCTGAGAACCAAGTTGCTGTTGTACAAAACGATCTTAGCGCTAAGGTGATCATAACTCCCATACCCTAACATAGATTTACGACAGTCGTAGCGCGAAGGTTGTTTTGAACAACGGCACCAAAGACTATTATTTTCGTTAGCCTGACAATACATGAACATAACAACGTGATAACGAAATCAGTTAACCTAGTGAGTGGGTTTGAAAGATTTGAACAAAATAAGTCTTATATGCTTCCAGCTTTGTGAAAAGTGTGAGCTAGGGTCTGGTGCTAGTGTACAAAGAAATCTGTTCAGAGCATACATGAGTGCATATCCAAAACTATGACAGGACAGCTAACTGTGGCACTCCGATGACAAATTAAACCCTGACCCCACCCAAGCCAAAAAGGGTGAAGCAAAATCATATTTCTAAGTGAAATTTATTGAATATAATTTCCCTGATGTCATATTGATAAAGCTGACTTAGATAGCAACCATGTAACCCTGGCATTGACACTGGAATGTGCAAACGGGAAACAGGAAAAGTGTTCAATGTCTCAGTTTCCATTGTTAAGATATCACATAGCTTTCATATAGACACAATCACCAACTGCAATACGGACAAGAGACTCTTGTACACGACAAGGGCAGACTTCAAGGTCAAGGTCAGTCTCTCACGAAAGTATCAAGGTCAATGTCAGTCTCTCATGAAAGTATCAAGGTCAGTCTCTCACTAAAGTATCAAGGTCAAGGTCAGTCTCTCATGAAAGTATCAAGGTAAAGGTCGGTCTGTCACTAAAGTATCAAGGTCGTCTCTAGTCTGGTTCGAGCTGCCACATCTTCTGTGTAGAATGACTCCGTAGATCGACCTGCAGATCATCCCCAGACCAAAGAATCCTATGACGCCTGAGTAAATGGCAAACTGAAAACAGAGACAGTTTGTTGACATATATATACATTTGTACAAAACGGTAATAAATAACATGCAAGTGATTCCATGACATTTGCAGGACTGCATGGCATTACCAGAATACCAGTTTGCTGCAATATACTTTTCAAATGATGCGTATTGCAATATTTTTTTGTGGCCTGGTAGATTGGGTACAAATTATATAACAAGTTTCATTATTTATCTGTATCATTTAACATAAAATCTACACAGAAATGTATTCACAAAGGATGTTTCCCTTCAAAATTGATCGACAAAAGGGCTGTTACACGGAAGTGATTTCTCTCTCACGTTGTCATCTCCCATTTCTATGACTACAAAATTGCTGCAACTGTTTGTTTGTTTGTTGTTTAACGCCGCACTCAGCAATATTCCAGCTATATGACGGCGGTCTGTAAAATAATCGAGTCTGGACAAGACAATCCAGTGATAGACATTATGAGCATCGATCCATGCAATTGGGATCGATGCCATGTATCAACCAAGTCAGCGAGCCTGACCACCCGATCCCGTTAGTCGCCTTTTACGACAAGCATAGTCGCCTTTTAAGGCACGCATGGGTTGCTGCAGACGAATTATAACTTGGAATCTTCACGGGTCTTGCAGCAACTGACCACACCGTCTTTGAGATCGTAATATTTACTTTAGTATTTAAAAAATAAGATCTGCATGTACGATCAGTTTCAGTCACTGTCAATCACAACAACTCCGATATATCATGATACATATCTCAATATAGATACCTGTAACGCAATATATTGCAATATAATGTTTTTGCCAATACACGGTCCTTGGCATTTGATTGGTTAACCAAGCAATTTGTTTTGCATTTAAGGTCGCATAAACTGAAAAAATAAGGCCACGTCTCTAGAAGACTAATGTACCCTGACTGGCACATAACAGAATGGGCATGTCTTTGCATGAATAATGTCACTGAACTTGTATTCTACCATCACCCACACTGCTGCTTTTCGATGTTGTTGATGTGTTTAACCAATCAATGAAACCACAACCAACAGTGAGCACTCAGATTACACTGCGAGGACTTATGCGTACGATAAAACACATCTGGATGAGGGTTTTAAATTTCATAAAAACCTGAGGGTAAGTGTTTTATTTCACTTATAAACCGACAAAAAGAAACTTAAAACAACATATATCAACATTTTTATGTTTCAAAAATACTTTCCATGAACCTCAGGAAACGGGCGTAAAATATCTGTTGCTGGCTTACAGTACTTGATGGTAAAAGCCATTCAAAAAGCATTGTGGTTTATCCGCGCTTCTGTAGCCTAGTGGTGCACTCCCTAGGCTACAGATACGAAGGTTGCATGTTCCTTCCACGGGAATGTAAAGAAAACATTTGTCACTTGATTTTACATTTCGTTTCATTGTGTTAAAATGCAAAACTAATTTCTAGCAAGTAACGTTCATATGTTACAATATAAACGGGAGTTGAATAATAAAATCCCTGGCATATAATATAAAATTTCCGGGATATTAGACCACTGACGTGTACAATTGTGAAGAAAGGGGTAGTGTGTTGTCAATGACAAGTAGTATAATGGATATGTGCGTGTCCTGCCTCGGCTAACAAGGAGTGAGTGAGTGAGTGAGTGAGTGAGAGGGTGGGTGGGTGGGTGAGTGAGTGAGTGAGTGAGTGAGTGAGTGAGTGAGTGAGTGAGTGAGTGAGTGAGTGAGTGAGTGAGTTTGGTTTTAGGACGCTTTTAGCAATATTCCAGCAATATCATGCAGGGGACACCAGAAATGGGCTTCCCTCATTGTAACCATGTGTGGAATCGAACCCAGGTCTTTGTTGTTATGAGTGAATGCTTTATGAGACTCCCCCCCCCCAAAGTTGTAGTTTTGAGCTCAATAGCCCATAATAGTACGTGCTGATCTGTGCCTAAGGGAACGTAGTCAATTTCATCGTCATGACCTCCACATGCACAACATGAGCACCCTCTCTACCTGTAAGAAACCAAGTATGTATATCTGAGAATCAGTGAGGGAAGATGATCACCTGGGATAAGGCCGAGAAGGTGGTATCTCTGTTGATGGCTGCTGCACAGGTGAAGATGAGTATGACGACGCCAGACACCATCATGTTGATGCCAAACACAAACGCAAACCGTTTACCCGTGACAAAAGAAGCCACTCGATACCTGCATGTACAAGACAGAAATTCATGGTAAAAACTCAAATATCAAAAGTATTATTATTATTTCTAGAAACACGCTGGTAAGTGAGAATTAGGTGAGTATTGTTTTACAAAAGAAACGGGCTACACACATTGTGCACGTGAGGAATAGAACCCGGGCTTTCAGCGTGACAAGCGAATGCTTTTACCACACGGCTACCCCACCGCCCCTGTTGAAAAGTGAGATAGGATTTCGGTGAAAAGGTTATCCCTCAGCTTTTTCCTCTTATAACATAGTTAACTGAATCCTATTCCCACATTCACAACAAAGTAAAATTAAGTAGACCTACAACTTTAAAACTAGTGTGACAGGGCTCGATTTGTCTATATAATACATGCACCAGTGCAACATATTGACAAATGCAACCTAATATCTCAATCTCATTAAAATCAGATCTTAGTTCTCTCTATCGCTAAACTTAGGTCTGAGGACATCCCATTACGGGTCACGTCAGAACGACCTTTCATCCAACCAATCAAAGCGACGCTTACCAGAAATGAAAAGTGACAGTCGGAATGTGGTTTTATTCATCATGCAACCTCGAAAACGTTAACACGGGGTATTCCGAACGACAGTTACGGCCAGTACAACTGTTTCTGTCAAAATTATCGTCTATCACTCGTTTACGCGGGATAAAAATTAGAACGGAGGAGTAGGTGGGAAGTATTGCCATACAATTGAGATGATATGCAAGACATTCCGGAACGTTCGTTAGTTCAGATGAAGGTTCGGGAAAGGTTGTATGGGGATGTCATCAGATCTTTGATTAAATGAAATTTCATTCGGTTGAACAGAGTGAATTAGACTGTAATTGATTTCTCTTGAAGGTAAAGCCAGGTATAAAGGGAGGTTATTCAAGGTAGAGGGCGCAAACGTGAGGGGTATATACAGGAATTGTGAAGCCAGGGTAGTTTAATCTCTCCTGTGGTGTCGCCGTTACAGTGCAGTCTGTTTACTTTATGTTTGTTCTGTGCGTTATGAACATTTTCTGTTGTCAGGTCTTGGTAGTCTTGCTGCAAGACAAATGTCAACACAGTGACGAGGATGGTTCTGAACCACGAAGCATGGATGGTACCTGGTACATGCATGTATCTTACAGTAAGATGTTACAGTGTCGGTGACTGGCGTGGTTCTGAGATCATATGGATCAAGGCTAGTGACGCTACTGGTGTTTGTAAAAGGAAATTTCATTGCAGAGTAAATGCCTTGGTGTGTGCCACAGGGGAAACCACCATTGTGTGTTTGTTGTTTATATCTGGCTTGACGAGGTTTTGGAAGAGAAAGAGAATAACACAAACACAAACTAACAATCTGTATAGGAGGTTTGCCATTGATGACAACACCACGAAAACACTGTAAGTACAAACTGTATTAAAAATCATGTCACAGTCATCAGTGAGTGAATGAGTATGGTTTTACACCACTTTTAGCAATATTCCAGCAATATCACGGCGGGGGACACCAGAAATGGGCTTCACACATTGTACCCATGTCGGGAATCGAACCCGGGTCTTCGGCGTGACGAGTGAACACTTTAACCACTAGGCTACCGACCGCCCCCACAAACAGTCATCAGAGATCTGACATTAAATTTATTTAGACTGGTTCATGCATCTATGTTTCGACATGGTTTTGCCTGGGTCCCAAAAGGTTTTCTTGTTTACATGCACGTGGTGCAAGTTAACTCAAGTTCCTCAAATCAAGCCCTGTGTGAGATTTCAGTTTGTAACCATGGCAACCTACATAGCTATCGTGATGGTCATCTGGTAGAGGACCCTGCAGGCGATGTACAGCGAGTGCCTCATCCAGATGTTGTCAAGGACAGCCATCAGCACCAGCAGCAGGCTCTGGACCAGTGATGTGCCTCCCAGGAAGAAAGTTTCAAAATTGGACCAATTTACTGTCAGGAAGCTTGTCAGAAGGACAAATAATATTGCTGAAATAATAAAAACAAAAAATTAACCAAATTTCATGTAACCACAGAAACCATATGAGTTTCAAAACAGGGCATTCATTTGATAAATGGTTTTATAGTTGATGGAATTGATTGATTGGAATCAAAATAATTAATTACGCTAAGAGAGGTGAGGAGAGGTGAAATCCAAGAGTATTGCACTTACATATATGGCCATGTGCATGCATGTGTGTGTGGTAGCTTGTACTAGTCCGAAATGATGCCGATTTATAGTGCTAGCTCACTGAGATAACGTGCCACAGTTTAACATGAATTCCCCACTCAGACACAGTATACTGACTCCGAGCTGACCAGTCCTTGTTTTAGCCCCTTAATGCCGAGCACTAGGCAGGGTAACAGCAAGTACCATCTTTGAATGTCTTTTGGTATGACGTGACTGGGGATCGAACCCCCAACCTTCTGCTCTGTGGGCGGGTGCTCTTCCTCTAGACCACCGAAGGTATAAAGACTTTTTCTTAACTTATTCTTTTTCAGTCACGGCTGTATTTCCAGGCCAACAAAATAAATGTCTGCAGTCAATTTTATCGTACATTCAACAAATATTTGATAATTATGCACACAATTCTACACTTTTTATCTTAGTTTTCGTAGATTTCCTTGTTTTGCACCTGTTTGACTTTGCAGCTTAGGGCAGCCATTTTTCTGATAAACTTATCTGGGGCTAGAATAGCTTTTTGTAACACACAGCAGTGTGTATAGGGATATATATGTCAGTGCCTTGTATAAATAATTTTTTTGTTTCATCGACGTTTGATGTCAAACAAATGTATTTGTATTTGTTATGAATAAGCATCCCTCCCCCTTGTCAAGTTTTCAAGCACCTGGGTCACTTATTACAGTGAATATGGTACTTCACTTGAATTCCAGTATGAGATATTACTCGCAATAATTACTGTGAATGTACATATTTCAGTAATAAAACAAAAGTTTGACAATCAATTGTTAACTTCACTTGAATTCTAGCATGACATATTACTCACAATAATTACTCCGAATGTACATATTTTCAGTAATAAAACAAAAGTTTGACAATCAGTTGTTATTTTTGTTGAAACATCTCTGATATGCCAAAGGGACATAACTCCACACAGAAAACTGCATTGCCTCTAACAACTTGGCCTCCCATGCCCCCACTTACTCACCTGTATGTCCATAACAGGAAGAATCTTGTATTCAAACCCATGATCTTACCAATGAGGAGATACACCGATTCCACAGTCGCATCTGTAGAGTTCCGTACTTGGTGCTCCTCTGCCAGAAGGTGAACTGATGCTCCCACTTGAAAGTCTACAATTGTTGCAAGTATCCAAAACACGGACCACAGTATCACAGAAACGTCCGTATAGGTTTCTCTAAACGAATTCACACTTAACATAAACTTCTCCTTTAAATTCTCCTTTTCCTCCAGCTGTTGGGACTCCTCGATTCTAGTCCTGTCCAGACTGGACATGTCCGAACACTCGGACATCATATCGCTGTAGGAAAAACCCAGAGAGCTTGTGTCTATGTCATAGAATGTTGGTCCTGCAGTGCAGGGGAGTCCAGACGAGTCCAGACTGCTCCCGGGGAGGTCGTAAGTTTTTGGGGCAGAGTTACCTGCCCTTTTTGCATGAGTTGTCTCCCCTTGTAAGTGACCATTTTGAATTGAACAGTTGCCATGGCTACCCCCTGGCGCCAGATTTTGAGTCTGGAACATGCCATGACTGGGACTCTGTAGTTCTCGTTCGATCACCTGCTGGAAAGTTGACAGGGATGCCGACGGAAGCAACACAGAAAACACAAACGCCGAACACATAAATCCAAGTGTCAGAGAATTCAACATGAAGTATTCTGTGTAGAACACCTGCACCAACACCTGTCCTATAGCATACGCAAGCAGTCTTCCCAGAAGCAAAGCTATTCGAGAGAATCCTGCAACCTTGTGGAACTTTTCGGGCTCAGCTACAGCAAAAGCATAGCCGAAGTAAGCAATATCGGTTGTCGAACTGAAGGCTGCTGTGAATATGGATAGTTGTATGACTAGTAGGCTGCGGCCCCATGTGAGGAGAGCTGTGTAGGCTATGAGGGCCAAGATGCCGAGTGATATCGTAGGCTTGTAGAACACCAGGTCTGTGATGAGCAGCACAAGGACCAGCACACAGGGGAAAGAGTAGGCATACACAGGATAGGCCTGGAACAAACATACATATCCATTATACACAGGATAGGCCTGGAACAAACATACACATCCATTATACACAGGATAGGCCTGGAACAAACATATATATCCATTATACACAGGATAGGCCTGGCACAAACATACATATCCATTATACACAGGATAGGCCTGGCACAAACATACATATCCATTATACACAGGATAGGCCTAGAACAAACATACATATCCATTGTCCACTGGATAGGCCTGGAACAAACATATATATCCATTATACACAGGATAGGCCTAGAACAAACATACATATCCATTATACACAGGATAGGCCTGGAACAAACATATATATCCATTATACACAGGATAGGCCTGGAACAAACATATATATCCATTATACACAGAATAGGCCTGGAACAAACATATATATCCATTATACACAGGATTGGCCTAGAACAAACATACATATCCATTATACACAGGATAGGCCTGGAACAAACATATATATCCATTATACACAGGATAGGCCTGGAACAAACATATATATCCATTATACACAGGATAGGCCTGGAACAAACATATATATCCATTATACATAGAATAGGCCTGGAACAAACATATATATCCATTATACACAGAATAGGCCTGGAACAAACATATATATCCATTATACACAGAATAGGCCTGGAACAAACATACATATCCATTATACACAGGATAGGCCTGGAACAAACATATATATCCATTATACACAGGATAGGCCTGGAACAAACATACATATCCATTATACACAGGATAGCCTTTGAACAAACATATATATCCATTATACACAGGATAGGCCTGGAACAAACATATAAATCCATTATATACAAGATAGGCCTGGAATAAACATACACATCTATTATACACAGGGTAGGCCTGGAATAATCATACATATCCATTATCCACAGGAAGGATACTCCAGCTGGTCTGGGTGAGATAATGAACACTCACCTCAAACTCCAGCTGGTCCGGTGAGATAATGAACACTCACCTCAAACTCCTGCTGGTCCGGTGAGATAAAGAACACTCACCTCAAACTCCAGCTGGTCCGGTGAGATAAAGAACACTCACCTCAAACTCCAGCTGGTCCGGTGAGATAAAGAATACTCACCTCAAACTCCTGCTGGTCCGGTGAGATAAAGAACACTCACCTCAAACTCCAGCTGGTCCGGTGAGATAAAGAACACTCACCTCAAACTCCAGCTGGTCCGGTGAGATAAAGAATACTCACCTCAAACTCCAGCTGGTCCGGTGAGATAAAGAACACTCACCTCAAACTCCAGCTGGTCCGGTGAGATAAAGAATACTCACCTTAAACTCCAGCTGGTTGGGTGAGATAAAGAATACTCACCTCAAACTCCAGCTGGTACGGTGAGATAAAGAATACTCACCTCAAACTCCAGCTGGTCCGGTGAGATAAAGAATACTCACCTCAAACTCCAGCTGGTCCGGTGAGATAAAGAATACTCACCTCAAACTCCAGCTGGTCTGGGTGAAATAATGAACACACCACAAACTCCAGCTGGTTGGGTGAGATAATGAACACTCACCTCAAACTCCAGCTGGTCTGGGTGAGATAATGAACACTCACCTCAAACTCCAGCTGTTTTGGGTGAGATAATGAACACTCACCTTAAACTCCAGCTGGTCTGGGTGAGATAATGAACACTCACCTTAAACTCCAGCTGGTCTGGGTGAGATAATGAACACTCACCTCAAACTCCAGCTGGTGTGGGTGAGATAGATAATACTCACCTCAAACTTCAGCTGGTCCAGGCCGAGAAAAGGAATACTCACCTCAAACTCCAGGAGGTCCAGGGTGAGATAACACTCATCTCAAACTGCAGCTGGTCTGGGTGAGATAATGAACACTCACCACAAACGCCAGCTGGTCGGGTGAGATAATGAACACTCACCTTAAACTCCAGCTGGTCTGGGTGAGATAATGAACACTCACCTCAAACTCCAGCTGGTGTGGGTGAGATAGATAATACTCACTTCAAACTCCAGCTGGTGTGGGTGAGATAGATAATACTCACCTCAAACTCCAGCTGGTGTGGGTGAGATAGATAATACTCACCTCAAACTCCAGGAGGTCCAGGGTGAGATAAAGAATACTCACCTCAAACTGCAGCTGGTCTGGTGAGATAAAGAACACTCACCTCAAACTCCAGCTGATCCTGGGTGAGATTGAACGTTGCTGAAGTCAGGTAGGAGTCTCGGAACATTCCAAGGAAGTGTAGCTCCTTCAGGAAACCAACTCCGCACAGGGACACTACAGCCACCTTCCAGGTAACCATGGTGAAGTAGCGTGTCACATCTGTAACATAACACTGCGGTGAGTCAGCAAATGAGAGCTTGCAGCACATGTATCAGATTAAAGATCAAAAGTGTGAGTGGGTGGGTATTACAATATGAAAATGTTGAGGTCAAAGGTCAAAAGAGTATTACTGCCATATCAGGTAAAGGGATCAATCATCATGCTGTAAGATTATATGTGTAGCGTGTTGACCTTGACCTTGACCATATTCAACCCATGTTTGTTGCAAATGTTTGTAAAATTCCCAAAGAGTTTATAAATTTCCCTATTTATGCTACTTTAGTAACAACTAATGTTATAGCTTTGTAGTGACTTGTATTCAACTGATGACAGGATCAAGGAAGACAAGACTTTAATTTTTTTTTCATAACTCTATTGACTGCAATGTTGAGTATTATAAAATACCTCTAAAATTGTGAAAATATGTTTTTCGGAACATCCTAAATTTCAACAAAATAACATTTATTTTTCCCCACTTCGCCTGCCAACAGCACTTAGTTTGGACTCCTAAATGAATACCTGTAGTATCATGAACGAATTATCGTGACACAAATTGAGTGAGTGAGTTGAGTTTAACGCCACTTTGTACAGTAGTCTAGTTATATCACAGTGTGTCAACTTAATGTGGGAGGAAAGTTTCGTGAGATGCATGTCTCAGACGTTTACCACAACGAACATGAATAGGGTGCTGACAAGCAAAGCAACATAATTGGGGAGAACCGGGATTCAACCCACGATACAAATTGCATCATGAAATCAGTACAAGGACAATATTACAACATAGGGAAATGAGATAATCATATTTTTTACATTAAATCATTAAATCAACAAACAATTCAATCAACTAAAAGTTGAATTCACCAAATTGAAAGATGTGTATGCAATATCTTAACAACCTAACATAAACAATTTCAAAATGGTCTCGAAATTTGGAAAAAGAATTGTTATTTTGTTCAAATTTAGGATTTTTTCGAAATCGCCATTTTCTTAAATTCAGAGGTCTTTGACATTTTATGTTATTGACACTGCATTCAACATCGTACAACAAAGCATTAACCATGTTCCTCTCTATTATAGGTCCTGATATCGTGAAATTCAAGTCAACCTGACCAAGCCATCACATTGGTTATACCGTATTTGACGTAATAAGCGACCCACTCTAATAAGCGCCCACAGTGATATTTGCTAATATATTGGCTAGTGAACAATCCCAATAAGCACCCCTTCCGATTGATCAATGTGCACAAGACCTATTTATTTTTGTATAATACGCACTCGTGTGTTATATGCACCCTTTAAAAATTCTGGTAAAAAAATTCTGGAGAAATATAGCTGTATGCACAGACCTTTTTTTTGTATCATTTCAGGCTGTCAGTATAAACCACGAAATTTACGATCTTTCAAGGTGTTTTTTTTCACCAAAATTTTATTCGAATAAGAGGCCCTTATTTCTAATTTGGAGAGCGTCCTGGATGCTTATTACGACGAATACGGTAACTTTTTTAACAAGAAATTGATGATCCCTTGATAAATCCCTGCTTGTATTATTGGTCATGGAATTCACGATTGGAATTTGAACTGAATAAAAGGGGAAGACAAGTGAGAGACATTGGTAGGGCGTGGATGGAAAGATAATATTACTGGTATTCAACTACATGGTTTGTTTTGTTTGTTGTTTAATGCCACACTCACTAATATTCCAGCTTATGACAGCGGTCTGTAAATAATCGTGTCTAGACCAGACAATCCAGTGATTGACATCATGAGCATCGATCCACACAATTGGGATACGATGACATGCATCAACCAAGTCAGTGAGCCTTACCACCAGATCCCATTAGTCGCCTCTTACGACAAGCATCGGTTGCTGAAGACCTATTCTAATTCTACTGTCGGCTAGCCACAATGGCTAGACTGGACCCTCGTGGAATGGTTCATGCCATAAAAGTCCAGCAACCGAACACTAATTTGTGTTTATGGTCTGGTGAACACTAGTACAACGGACAAGCGTAGGTTGTTGGGGACCTTGTCAATTCAGGACATACTATCCTAACTAACTGATTCCACTGAAGATACAAACGTGACTCATCATTAACTGGGTTGACAAACCTCCAACTCTGGCCACAATTCAAGTTGAATGTCTGTTGATGTCGCTTACTGCTTGTGCACAAGAACACCCGGAAGCAAAATGAAACGAATGGCAGAGTGACCTCCCCTGACCATAGGCGCAAATCAGCACTAGTCGAAATAGTTCAGTACCAAACCGACGCAGCAATACGGTCGAAACGGGTCAATACCTGAACAGTTGGTCTTGTCAAAGCGGAGGAAGTATATCTAAAGTTGTGCGGTATATGTTTTACATTTGATGAATAAAGATAACATGTTGTTGTTTTGAAATCTATTCGATAACAAATCTATGAGGCCTAGATTATCTGTGGTGCCTTTTCATAGTTGGGGATTTTTGAAAAATGTATTTTTCAAGTTTCCCTGGCAATGACTTTGACTGACTGAAAATCACCAAACTTGGCACATAAGTAGGTCTAGTGGTAAACTGCTGGTGCCTTTTCATTGTTTGGGATTTAAAAAAAAAAATATTTTTCGAGTTTCCGTGGCAACGACTTTGACTTAGACTGACAATTACCAAACTTGGCACAGATCTTGAAAACCGTGCAATATTTCTTCACCAAACATGGCACATAAGTAGGTCTAGTGGTAAACTGGCGCCTTTTCATAGTTGGGAATTTTTGAAAAATGTATTTTTCGAGTTTCCCTATCAACGACTTTGACTTAGACTGAAAATCACCAAACTTGGCACATATCTTGAAAACCGTGCAATGTTTCTTCTCCAAACTTGGCAGATAAATAGGTCTAGTGGTAAACCGCTGCCTTTTCATAGCTTGGGATTTTTGAAAACATTACACTTTGCCTTAACTGGTGCCTTTTAATAGGTTGGGAGTTTTTACGAATGTTTCCTGAGCAAGAGCATAACTCGGAAACCGTTTACATATTCTACAAAAAAACACCTACGCAGGGTTGTCTGAGAACCGTTACCATAATTACCTAATTGAGATGTATAACACGTGACAAAGGAACTTGGACAAGGTATATGGTGAATTATTGTGAAAACACTATTTACATGTGGCACCCGAACCAGCCTACTTCCTCACAATGTAAACTGGCACGGCTCCCATGGCCGAAAGCTATGAACACACAATGCCATTTAGAAAGTGGTCAAATGTAACAAATGTTATATTTGGGATAACACTTTCTTAGTTTAGTACAGATTCTCGTACTTTTGGGGTTGGGTGGCATTGGAGCCGTGCCAATTTACACTTGTCAGAGGGGAACTCAAAGTATGTGATCTAGACTACCAGTCGTCGGACTTTCATATTTGTGGAAGCCTCCTTGGCTGAGTGGGTTAGACCGCTGACTGTGTGTGTTGGCGATTAGGTGCATCACTCTGACAGTGTGGGTACGAATCCCGGACGGGACCCCACCCCTAAAAGTACGAGAATCTGTATTTTACTGAGAAAGTGTTATCCCAAATATAACATTTGTTACATCTCTTTGGTGTAGTTGAAGGCAGTTCATGTACAGTGGTTGCACCACAATACACGCTGATGATGGCATGAAACAAATGAAAAAGTGAATGTGTTACGTCACTGCTTGCGAAAACTGTCAATATATATCATTGCGATCTGTAAATACCCGAGTATTGACCAGGTATTATCAAAGTAACGCCACAGGGGCACGGTGACACGCATTGACCCAGTTCATTCACCGTGCTCACTTCTAGTTATGATCTCACGTACGTGTCGATGCTTAACACATGAACATGCAAGATCAAACATCGATCTTACATGTTAGTGACAAATGTAAGCAGTCAAAACAAAATATAGCAGAACAATGTTTAAAACTGGCTTTACCAGCTTGAGATTGAAAAGTGGAATCTTTCTTTCTTTCGGTGCATTCAAATGCGGCTTGCTTTTAGCCAACGTTTGTGTCATGCCTATATTAAAACACATAATGGCTGTAGGGAAAGATATGTGGGCTTATAAATAAGTTCGTGGAAATGCTTGCGATCGTATGTTATGTTATTGTGCACATACACGGTTACGGGCGAGTCAACTATAATATTTCTATAGCCAAGAAGTAAATATAAAACGTCAAAGCCAGATTATTCCTGAAATAGTGCTTATGTTAACAGTAAAAGAACAATGTCATGGTCATTTTGTGAAAACTAAAAGTCATTTTAGGCATATCGATCACTTAAATGTTTAAAAGTTATAGATACAGAGTTGAGAGCAACAGAACATCGGTAAAAGAAAACCAACGACACTTGTCGACCCACAAATGGATACGGGGCACAGGTGGCCCAGTCGTCTAAGGCGCCGCGAGTTGCGTCCCCTGGACACGCCAGAAACCTAGGATTGTGGGTTCGAATCTCGGTTCACCCCGATTATGTTTCTAGGTTTGTCAGCACCATACCCGTGCTCGTGGGTTTCACCGAAGTGGTAAACGTCTGAGACCTGCATCACTTCGGGCTTTCCTCCCACATTGAGCTGACACGCCTTGATATGACTGGAATAATGTTAAAAGCGGCGTTAAACCCAACTCACTCACTCACAAATGGGTACGTTGATACATAGATGAAAACTTTGGGACTGGATAACATGAAGAACGCACCGTTTGAAGGGAAATCCAGACATAACATCTCTTCGACCGTCACTCTTGAAGCATAATCCTTTCATGTTATATGAATAGCGCCCTATCATCAGCGAGAAGTATTCCGCTATTTGTAGTGATGACCAAATATAACTATGATCACTTGCAAAATTTGCATTAAATTTTTTAACAGTAGGGGTATACACTCATATAGGCATAAGGCAGTTGACAGTTTGAAGCACATCGGATATGTTTCGACAGTTCGATTTTATCTCAAACGATTATTTTTTTTTTTTTTACATAAATATGGTAGTCTTTATCAGTATAATCACATACATTAGCACCTTTCTCAATCTCACTTTTTGTTATTCCCAGGTGAACGCAGTCACATTAAACATGGGATCTGAACAACATCATCAACAAATGAACACAGGATTGAGCAGGACTAGGTATGTCTCATTCCCCTGTTTACTGGTATGGGCCGACATCGGACGTTTTGTTCAATGTCATTAATTTTGATGTGTGATTTGCTGCAACAATATATCTTCAATATTGCTGGATGTGGCTTAAACACCCCTTCTTCTTGACTGAATGTGCTACGGTTGAAGCAGGGCATGCTTACCCTCTTTGCGAACACCTGGTGTCAAACTTGATTGACTATGTAATTTTCATAACAGTGTTTCCTCTTACATACACCCAATGGATCATGTCACGTCAGATAATCAAGATAGATTATTTTCTGGCGTTGACGTTTTGATTTCATTGTTTCGGTGCATACACTTGGAATGAATAATGCAGCAGAATTGTGTGTGTATATTGTTTTGCGTTGCAAGTATGGAGATTGCGTGTATGACACTGAGTGTTAACTTAACTGGATATTACTTGCCATAATTAGAAATTATTTAACATTCAAACTACCATAAGGTGTGTCTTTCATTTTTGGCATATCCTTGAAATTAAAGGAAATGAATTTATTTTCCTGACAATCATTTCTAATTTATAACCATTTCTTTGAGGTTTACTATTCATTTGATATCCTATTTTGCTAATAAACTGTTAATATTTTAGTGTCCAGATTAATCCATATTGCGCTGCTCATCTGTTCAATGGTGTACCTTCGGACAGGACTAGGTATGTCTTATTCCCCTTTTTATTGGTATGGGCCGACATCGGACGTTTTGTTCAAAGAGTAATTAGCTTTGACGTGTGATTTGCTGCAACAATATAGCTGCAACATTGCTGGATGTGGCTTAAACACCCCTTCTTCTTGACTGAATGTGCTACGGTTGAAGCAGGGCATGCTTACCCTCTTCGCGAACACCTGGTGTCAAACTTGATTGACTATGTAATTTTCATAACAGTGTTTCCTCTTACATACACCCAATGGATCATGTCACGTCAGATAATCAAGATAGATTATTTTCTGGCGTTGACGTTTTGATTTCATTGTTTGGGTGCATACACTTGGAACAAATAATTCAGCAGAATTGTGTGTGTATATTGTTTTGCGTTGCAAGTATGGAGATTGCGTGTTAACACTGAGTGTTAACTTCACAGGATATTACTTGCCGTAATTAGAAATTATTTAACACTTAAACTACCATAAGATGTGTCTTTCAGCTTTGGCATATCCCTGAAATTAAAAAAAATGAATTACTGATAATCATTTCTAATTTATAACCATTTCTTTCAGGTTTACTATTCATTTGATATCCGATTTTACAAATAAACTGTTTATATTACCAAATGTTAGCGTGCAGGTGGATCCACAACAGTGCGCTGCTCCATGGCCGAACAACTTTCCAGTATATAACTGGACTAGGTATGTCTTATTCCCCTTTTTATTGGTAAGGGCCGACATCGGACGTTTTGTTCAATGAGTCATAAGCTTTGAAGTGTGATTTGCTGCAACAATATAGCTGCAACATTGCTGGATGTGGCTTAAACACCACTTCTTGACTGAATGTGCTACGGTTGAAGCAGGGCATGCTTACCCTCTTCGCGAACACCTGGTGTCAAACTTGATTGACTATGTAATTTTCATAACAGTGTTTCCTCTTACATACACCCAATGGATCATGTCACGTCAGATAATCAAGATAGATTATTTTCTGGCGTTGACGTTTTGATTTCATTGTTTCGGTGCATACACTTGGAATGAATAATTCAGCAGAATTGTGTGTGTATATTGTTTTGCGTTGCAAGTAAGGAGATTGCGTGTATGACACTGAGTGTTAACTTAACTGGATATTACTTGCCATAATTAGAAATTATTTTACATTCAAACTACCATAAGGTGTGTCTTTCATTTTTGGCATATCCTTGAAATTAAAGGAAATGAATTTATTTTCCTGAAAATCATTTCTAAGTTATAACCATTTCTTTGAGGTTTACTATTCATTTGATATCCTATTTTGCTAATAAACTGTTAATATTTTAGTGTCCAGATGAATCCATATTGCGCTGCTCATCTGTTCAATGGTGTACCTTCGAACAGGACTAGGTATGTCTTATTCCCCTTTTTATTGGTATGGGCCGACATCGGACGTTTTGTTCAATGAGGCATTAGCTTTGACGTGTGATTTGCTGCAACAATATAGCTGCAACATTGCTGGATGAGGCTTATATCGTGACTAGTGAGTGAGTGAGTTGGGTTTAACGCCGCTTTAAACAGTATTCCAGTCATATCACGGCGTGTCAGCTTAATGTGGGAGGAAAGCCCAAAGTGATGCAGGTCTCAGACCAATTCGGTGAAACCCACAAGCACGGGTAGGGTGCTGACAAACCTAGAAACATAATCGGGGCGAACCGGGATTCGAACCCTCAATCATTGGTTTCTTAAAAAACCCAGAAGTACTATCGATCATTAATGCGTTTAGAATCATACATTGGGTGTGTTTGTGTTGTTTTGCGTCGCAAGTATGGAGATTGTGAATAAACATTGCTATACCTAACCCTTAAATTCTTTCTAGGGAATACATACAGACAGTGCAGTCTGTTGGAAATGGAGAGTGGATACTGGATGTCAAACCCATCCTTCTTTAGCGGGCTATTGCAGTCAAATGAAGTACGAAGGTAGAGTAGTATTAGGTCATTTTATCATTTTTGATAATATTGATTACACTGCACTGTTGTGGATCATATCCAGCTATGAATTGGTGGAGTAATATGGTTGATTGTGATCAGACATACACCGAACTTTTTGGGGGGCTTCCAATTGTCTGCCAACAAGTTTGTTTGAACGACAGTGCATGAGTATGTGTAGGCAGTTGGGAGCTACAGTAACCCATTTTGCCACCACATTAAGATGACATGCAAACACGTGACAAAACACATACCCTACCACGACCGTTAAGTTATCCAGAGGTTAAACCTTTGTACTTTGTGGGGTCTTACTGTCCCCACTTGAGAGTCGCACAGACAGAGATCCTGTTCAGATTGGAACCAGAGTGAGATTGGGGTCTTAGCAGTGTTTGAGGTCATTCATGCAGGGGACACGGGTGTCCCAGTCGTCTAAGGCGCCGCGATTCGCTGTGCAGAAATGCGTACCTTGGGCACGCCAGAAACCTATGATTGTGGGTTCGAATCCCGGTTCGCCCCGATCATGTTTCTAGGTTTGTCAGCGCTACACCCGTGCTTGTGGGTTTCACCGAAGTGGTAAGCGTCTGAGACCTGCATCACTTCGGGCTTTCCTCACACATTAAGCTGACACACCGTGATATAACTGGAATACTGCTCAAGCGGCGTTAAACCCAACTCACTCGCTCATTCATGCACCCTATCATCTCGATACTACTCGAAATAACAAAGTTGAAGTGTATCAATTACACATAAAACACCGATTGCAGTCTCTACAATATGAGTGAGTGCGTTTTGTTATTATTTTCAGCTGTTAAGAATAACATCATTTCACATCATCTATCAATGATCAAGTTAATGATGTTTACGACTTAGTTAATAACGAAATAAACTGAACAAAACATTTATCTCAAATTGTGATAGGGGTACAGTCGTATTTCATAATTTTGACATACTAGTAAACGTATCATGAGCGATCAACTTGGTGAGTGTTTGTGTTCGGTATAACGCCAAACAGTATTTCAGTAACAGCGCGGTGTGTCAACGTGGTTGGAGAGAAAAGCAGCATCTCTTCGGCGTTTTTCACTTTGGTTAAATCCACGAGCATGGCATGGGTGATGACAGACCTAGAAACATAAACAGTGCGAACTGAGATTCCATCCCACGATCATAAAGACTCGATCTAAGCATAGGATAAAACACGTCAGAGGGTTGTTATGATATTTAAAACCCGCATCCCGAGGAATTAAATCCTGAGGGAAAGGGTTTTAAATATCATAACAACCCGAGGGGAAGTGTTTTATCTTACTTATAAACCGAAAAAAGAAACTTAAAACAATATTTATCAACATTTTTATGTTTCGAACATACTTCCCATGAACCTTAGGAAACGGACCTAAAATATCTGTTGCTGGCGTACGGATCTTGAAAAGGACATTCTAAAAAGCAGAGCGGCTTATCAACGCCTCTGTAGCCTCGTAGTACACTCCCTGGGCTACATAAAGGAAGGTTGCGAGTTCGATCCTCGGAAACATAAAGATAACAATTGTCAAATGATTTTACATTTCATTACGCGTTACAATCTGAACGGAAGTTATATTAATGAAATACCCAGGACATTATATAAAATCCCTGGGATATTATAACACATTATATAGCAAATATGACTTGAATATCCTATAAAATCCCAGGGACATTAAAACGTCCCTGTTTATGAGATTTAACCCGACTGGAGAACAATAGGATGACGTCACCGGAGGTTTATATTGACATTTACACTGTGTATTCTACGTCAACGCCAGAGAATACAGAGTCTCGATCATCTTCCGGTACAGATTCCATCGTGAATCGCTCGAAGGTTTTCTTTGATTTTTACTGATATTGTAATGAGGGCATTCCGAATGCTTTGGTGGCTGTATGACTAAACAAAAGCAAACGCATTTCCGTATTTATGTGGTTGTCATTAAGTAACTACTTGATCATCTTCCGACATTAAGCTGTATCATGGCAGCTTGTAAATAATAAACAAGTTCATCGTCGACTAAATCAGCGAGATCTATGATTGTTATTAATTAGACCACTCTTACATTAGACGTTGCTTACTGGGGATCTATTCTGATACTGTACAAGACATTTTAAAAGGTGCGACTTTTCTATATTATTAAGTAGCGCTATCTGAAATAGATGGTAAAATACTTAAATACTCGGCATTACAGATTATATGACCAAGTTAAATTGTCATATATGTTTTTGTAATTCCGGGTAACTAGTAATTTTGGGTCGTATCATGCTACAGGTAATTACAATTTACCCAGATTGTCAGAAGGGTTGTATGTCAAATGTTTTTAAAAATGATAGACACTCACAGTCTGATAACTTTGAGAGCAATCCTGATATATTCCAAAACACGAGTTTCACAGCATTATGATACTACAAGTAGGTTCAGACGACGCCCCCTGTATATCCGGGCCCTGGCCACACCCCTATCTCTCCCTGCCTGCGTTACCTGTGTCGGCCCGACGTGGGTTGTTTCCCTGTTCACGCGACTCGGGTCGGTTCACCTCTGTGTTTGCACGTGAAGCGTACGTATCACGTACAGGAGCAGACGACAGTTTACCACCTTTATATAATAATGTTTGCTTTTGTCTTTCTCTTTGCATTGTTTTATTTCTTGTGTCTGGTTCATCGTCAGGTCGTTTGCTATACCATAGCCTCTGGACTTAAGACAACTTCTCAAGTTCAGAGTCTTTATTTTATCGTCCCAATGAACCATTTGTGCTATAAATGGGCGTGGGTTATCGGACGACAAACGTCCTATCCTGCGTCTCCTCTCGGAATCGCTCAGTGTTAACAGTTCTGGCAGAGTTCAGAGCATCCAAAGTTTTATTTTTGCAAACAGAATAAGATTCGTTTGCGCTCTAAGGGATACCATAGATAATAATGTTGTTCCTTCTGCTACGTCTCTCAAGATGCTCTATGCGTGAATCAATAGCATCAAAACCATTATGGATCTCATCAATATTATCATTGACAGCATCAATATCTAACCTCTGGATGTTATTTTCTTCTTTGGTCTCCTTTAGTTGTGACGTCATCACGTAACAAGTGAACGTCGTTCCTCATTGAACTGATCTCGTTTGTTAGTTTATTCTCCGAATCTTTTATTTGCTGAATGATTGCTGATTTCATGTCTTCTAGATCTTTATGTAATGGCCCAGGGTTAAACTCTATGTCTCCTGACAGATATATAAGAATACCTGCATATGGATGACACATCCAACTGTCTCGAGAGTAGTCTGTTTTTTTCAAATGTAAACAAATGGGTGTGATTGTACTCACGTATACATATGAAAGTTTATTCTGGTGTCAAACATACTCAGATAAGAACACACGTAGCTTGCGTTGTTTGGTCATACCTGCAATGGTCATACCACTGTGCAAAGTAGTATCCGATATGCCATGTCTGTTCCTGGCGTCCATTGCGATGTTGATCGATACGGTTGCATGTTTTCAGTCCGTTCTTGCTGAAGACATCCGATCCGGGCTCTCCATATATTAATCGGAACACCCATGCTCACTGAATAGGATTTTGTCACTTATAGACCTTCCTTTCAAATCTTTTTCTTTGATGTTTGTGGGAGCTATGATAACAACAACCTCTTTCAACAGGAGGTAACTCTCTTTCTATATTTACAGCTGCATCCAAGGATGGTGACGCAGTTGCTGGTGACTGGACCAAGAACAATGTCTTCACGACTGCCAACTGACAGTTCCACACTCACAGCATAGAATTTTCCATCACAAGGAATCAATATTGCAAAGTTTCATCATTTGATTCTTGCTTTTTGAAAACGAAATGAAGCTGTGAAACATGCGTTTTGTTATTAATAAAGGATCTTTTAATATAAGTAGAATATACTGGATAACTAACATTGTTAGCGGCTGTACCTCGAAGGTTGCAGTAGTGTAAAAGGATTGTCCCCCGGAGATGGTACTATGTCCACGTCATTCACAGTATATTTATTACTGATTTGTTGATCAAGTTTTCTCTCTCGATAAATAAGTTTCCAATATTGATTCAGTATACACAGACGAAGACCCGGGGTAGAACAGGTCTTCAGCAACCCATACTGACTTGGTTGAAGCATGCCATCGATCGCAATTGCGTGGTTCGATGCTCATTTTGTCAATTTTTGGATTGTCTAGTAAAGACTCGATTATTTACAGATCGCCGTCATACAGCTGGAATATTGCTGAGTTCGGCATTATACAACAAACAAACAAACAAACAATACCTTATAAAACAGCATGAAACCGACCATTTAATATTCTTTGAGGGGATTTTTGTTTGAGACAGTTTAGTCAGTCAGTCACATCCCTCAAACCCGCCCCAAGTAATATCAAATGATTGGTTCTTTTTGCCTTTACACACATGTGAATGAGATATTCAATCGAATTATCAAACAAAACAAAATTATAATAATCAGCTTGTTTTGGAAGTCATCTGCATCGCATCTATTTTACGAACAATCAACTTATCTCTCGAACAATTACCGTTATGTCAAAATACATAACATATTTGATATTTTCCACACGTCTCACCCGCGAAAACAAATCTAGTGTTTAATTTGAACTTCATTCCATCAGATGAATAATTCTCCGGTACAACGAACAACGTAAGAAGAGCCTGGCGGCAGGAAACGGTTGTGTATACTGGAGCATGATATAACGGTAAACTGGATACCAATTAATAGTAATGTCTCTGACCAAGTAAAGGTAATTTGAGAGTTTGTAATTTGTCTGCTTGATCGATCTCTTCACGTTCATGCCAGCCATAGGCACAATGCAGCGGAGATAAACATTTCACAACATCCTGACGACGGATTTACTTGACAGGATTATAAACATAATCACAATACATTTTATCTGGTGTGTGTTATGTGAGTTGAATATTCAAAGAAATATATATGGCCTCAGATAGTGAGTGTTCTTTGTGTTATAATTCCGTTCTTCTATCTGTTCGTATGTCCGTCTGTAATATTTTTTGTCCGGACCATATCTCCGAAACTAATAGGTATTCTTACATGACACTTTACACACACACTAAGACCCGGTTGACAAACGGTGCCTGCTTGTTATTAAGGGATTTTTTAAAAATATATTTGTTTTCCGTTTCCACGGAAACAAGTTTGACATTGACTCTGTTCATTGTGTTGTGTTTGTCGTGACCATATATCCGAAACTACTTGGGTCTTCATTCATAAAACTTTGCACACACTGGGTGTCAACTGGTGCCTTTTGCTATTTAGGGACTGATTCGATTTTATTTGTCCATTTTCATGGCAACAAGTTTGACTTTGACTCAATTCACAGAATGTATTTTCCAGAGCATATCTTCACATCTACTGGTTTTCTTCGGTACTCACACACAATGACCAACTTGTAAATTGTGGATAACTATTCACCAGTTTGGGTAATCACAATAACAGAAGGGAAATGTTTAGTGTAAACATGTATATCTATATTTCTGTTAAGCTGCAATACATGAGATTTCATACGTTTAATGTGAAAACGATCTTCAGTAACTTTTAATAACTACAACTGGTAATGCAACTGTTACAGATTACAGCATAAACATACGCATTAGCATGTACTAACTCATATCTTTGCCAAAAAGGACCTGACATACAAAGTTCCGAATCCCAATCCCATGGTATTGTTTTTAATAGTTCGATAACTACTTTTGGATACGGACAGACAGATTAGATAGGAGTACACTCACCTAGTTGGACAGATCATACTTGCAGGACTGGCGGTAACAATCAGATGATTTGTTTTTTAGAATTTGTGTTGCATAAAAAAGCAAGTGTTTGTTTGCTGCCTGACGCAAACAAACGAATATATCGTCAGTATTCACTGAAATAAGAGAACAGGTCACTATTTTGAAAGAAAGAGCGAATGAGTGAAGACATTCATATACAATATATAATTCACTTCCGCTTCACGTTGGAGGACAAGCCGACGTTCTGCAGGCCTTAGACATTCATCACTTGGGCAAATTTCACTAACAGTCGTATGGTGTCGACAAACCAAGAAACAGGTTAAATTTAAGATTCGAACCCTCAAGGACGCTATAGTGGTGCCTTGAACGTCTGGGCCGCCCGATCACATTGCAACATATGAAAATTTAATGGCATACCTACAGACAAAAGCCTAATTATGAAACTGAGGAGGGCCTGTTAATAAGCAAATATATTTCTTGTTTTTTTAAAAGGTGAAAAGCAAGCACTATCATCTAATATAAGTATAAAGTATATAATGTCTCCACTAGCGCTTCAATTTCCATCTTCGAACAAACTAACACAGATTAAATGGGATAAAAATTTACTCATCGCGTGCAAGAGTATTGCTCTTATATAGCGACGTGCATACACGTGTCTGTGGCAGCTTGGAGTAGTCCGGACTAAAGCCGAGTTCATAGTGCTAGCTCACTGAGATACCATGCTGCAGTTGAACATGAAAACCCTAGTCAGGCACAGTATGCTGACTCCGAGCAAACCAGTCCTTTTTTTAGCACCTTAATGTCACGCGTTAGGCAGGTAAACAACAAGTACAATCTCATAGCGTCTTTTGGTATGACACGTCTGGGAATCGAACCCTGGGCCTTCCGCTTTTCGGGCGGACGGTCTAACACCTGACCACGGAGGCGGTCTCAATTGGTTGTCGATATTGCTGAAATATGACGTTAAATTTTAACTCACTCACTCACTCAATTGGTTGTTATTGTATAAATCATCAACTACTCGATTATTTTAATAGCTGGTATCAGAGCAATCGCGTATCTTATTATAGTTAAAATGATAAAAAAATTCTAAAAGGTGAAATGTAAGAAGAGCGACATCAGCATGCATGGAGTTTTCAAGCAGTTGTCAATAGAATGATGCCTTCTGCAATGAAAATAAAACTTTAGATGCGTTGCATCAGCACAGGGGCAAACTCTTTTTTCATCAGATTATTCAAAATATTTCCCCAAAATATTCATCAACACTGATATGATAAAATATATATGAACAATTTCCTTTCCTGTGTTACATATTAGACCATGTTTTCGACCAATATGCGATTACCCACACATACTTTACTTGATAAACAATGTCTTTCGAACAGTAAATGTGTGCATTAGCCTATACGGACCGAAACGATGTCAAGCCGCATTCCGCTTGTGATGAACCAACACGATGACACTCTCCCACTCATTATTATCGTAAACTTTCAAACGAATTAAGCCAGGATAAGAATTTATGAATAAACAACTTCTTTATTACAACTAAGACGTTTCGGTGTGGGTGCTAACACCGTTATCAAGCAAGTGAAATACTGAGTTACTTACTTACTTACGTTTGGAGATTTAACGTGCGCTTTCCGACTGGAGCGTATTTCGCACACGGGCCCGGTCGGGCCATTTAGCGTGGTTTTGAAGGGAAAATAAAGGTGTTGCAACCAGAGGGGGGTTTTAGTGGTTGCTTATATAAGTTTTGGAGATTTTGAAATTTGGAATGCATGCCTAGGGGTGTGGTAGTGTACTAAGGGAGTGTGTTGGTGTGTGTTTGTTTGTTTATGTGGTGTTGTTGAGTGTTTTTAGATGCGGATCATTAGATTGGTTTTAGTTAAGTATACGCCTAGTGCTTTAAATTTTTCTATATTGTTATGTGGATTTAGGATTGATTCTAGGGTTATGGCTTTATCTACTTTTAGATTTGTTTGGAGTGTTGCTCGGTGGGTTTGGTAGTGCGTGCAGTGTAAGAGTGCATGTTCTATTGTTTCCAGGTGTGGGCAGTGTGGGCATTTTCCGGTTGCGTGTTTTTTGATTTTTAGGAGTTGACTGTTTAGTTTAGTGTGACCTGTTTGGAGTTTGGTGATTATTCTATCAATTTTCTTGGATGGATGGAGGATTTTAGGTTTGGTTAGAGGTTTTTTGAGGATTTTGATTATCTGTGTGTTTGTTTTTAGGTATGTCTTATGCCATTTTTGGGTGATTTTACGTTTGTTAATGCTTTTGATCTCTGCTTTAGATATTGGTAGATTAAGGCTTATTTCAGGAATTTTGAGGGATTTTTTGGCGGCTTGATCGGCGTTTTCGTTTCCATATATTCCTACGTGGGCTGGGATCCAGATAAATGCTATTTGTTTGCCTGCCTCTGTTAAGTTATTTGCGCTTTTGAGTATTTGGTTAATGAGTTTAGGGCGGTTTTTGGTGTTTTTATTTTGGAGGGCCTGTAGTCCACTTAGTGAGTCTGTGAGTATTAGGATTTTTTTATGTTTTTTAGCATGTTGGTTATGGAGGGCGGATGCTATGCCCATTAACTCTGCAGTGAAGATGGATTGGTTGTTTGGGAGTCGATAAGATTGAGTGTTCCTATTTGGTTGTGCTATGTGGACTCCGAAACCAGTGCGATTTGTGATCGGATCGGAAGATCCGTCTGTGTAGATGTGGCACCAATTTGGCCAGTTTTCGTGTATGTAAGCTAGTGTGGTGGATTTAGCTATGTTTGGATCGGTTTGTTTGTTTATTGAGTTTGCCAGAGATGTGTCTATTTGGGGGATTTTTAGTTTTGGGGTAAATATATTTGATGGTTTGCAGTTTTGTTGGAGGTTATCTATTTGGTTTTCGTTTAGGTAGTTGAAAATTCGTTGAGATATTGGAGTAAGTAAAGGGTGCTTCCTAGTTAGAGCCTGGTTACGAGGGCGGATATTTTCGTTTATGAGGTTTTGGATGAGAGGGTTTGATTGGGACGAGGCCCAGAAATTAAGGGTTAAGTGTTGCCTACGTAGGTTTAGTGGCATTTCTCCTGTTAAGGCCTGAAGTGAAGTGAGAGAGGTGCCATGTTGGGAACGTGTGACTATTTTAAGAGCTTGGTATTGGATTGAGTCTAGTTTTTTGGTTAGGTTATTGCTAAGCGTATCATAGATCGCACATCCGTAATCTAATTTAGACCTAATTAGTGATGTGTAGAGAGAGAGTAGAGTATCTTTGGAGGCCCCCCAGTTGGAGCCGGTGAGGCATCTTAGTGCGTTTAGATCTTTGCTGCATTTAGTTGTTAAGTTTTTAACGTGGGCCTCCCATGTTAGGTGTTGATCGAAGATTAGCCCTAGGAATTTGGTTTGTTTTTGGAACTTAATTGGTTTATTGTTTAATTTAAGATTTGGGGTGGTGTGTTTCATTTTTCGGTGTTTGAAGACTATTCCTGTAGTTTTTTCGGAGTTTAGGGAGAAGCCCCACTTGTCTGCCCATTGCTGTATTTTATTTAGGGATTTTTGGAGTAGATTTTGGGAAGTTGACATACTTTTTGTGCGGATCCAGAGGGCTCCGTCATCTGCGAATTTGGATGTTTTAATTTTAGGGGATAGGCCCTCGAAGAGGTCATTGATCATTATGTTAAAGAGTGTTGGGCTAAGAATGCTGCCCTGGGGAGTGCCGTTTTCTAGGGGACACTGGTCCGATAGAACCTGGTCTATACCCACTGTGATTTTTCGGTTATTTAGGAAGTCCTGGATGTAGTTAACGATTTGTCCTTTTAGTCCTATTTTTTTAAGTTTTTGAATTAGCCCGTTGTGCCAAACCATGTCGAATGCTTTTGAGAAGTCCAAGAAGATGCCTGTAGTATATTGTTTGTTGAGTTGTCCTGTTTTGATATCCTGTTCTAACCGGGCGAGATTGTCTAGAGTTGAGCGGCCAGGAGTGAACCCGCTTTGGTCTGTATTTATGGTGTTGTTTAGAGTTAGGTAGTGTTGTAATCTATTTTTGGTCATAGATTCCATTACTTTACATAAGTTTGAGGTCAGAGATATTGGCCTGTAAGAGTTAGCTTGGTTTGTAGGTTTGTCGGGTTTAGGGATAGGGATAACTAGAGCCTGTTTCCAAGAGGTTGGTACCTGGCCGTTTAGGTAGATTAGATTATAGAGTTTGAGTAGTGACTGGAGTAGCTTGGGAGGGAGTTTTTTGATTATTTGGTAGGATGTTAGGTCTAGTCCTGGGGCTGTTCCCTTTTTCCTGTTTTGGAGTACATAGTTTAGTTCTTCTATTGTGAAGGGTTGGTTTATTTCTAGGTTATCGTTTAATTCTTTGGTAGGTTTGGATTCTGTTTTGAGTTTTGTTTGGAATTTATCACTGAAGTTTTTGTTACTGCTGATGGTCGAAAAGTGTTTAGCTAGGTTATTTGCTTTTTCGCTGGGGTTGGTTGAGTTATTTATATTAGGAGTTTTTTTGTGTCTTTTTAGGCCTCTAATGGCATGAATTTTGCGCCAGACCGTCCTGGCATCTGTGCGGTTATTTAATCCCTCGCAAAATTTTTTCCAGTCCCTGGTTTTGGCTATTTTGACTAGGTTTTGGACCTCATGGTTTAGTTTGTGGGCTATAGGTATGTAGTTATGGTCGCGTTTGGCTTTATTGAAGGCTTTTTTACGTTTTTGTCTGGTTTGTTCTATTTCCTCGTTCCACCAGGGTACTGAGGGTTTGCCTGATTTGTTTGCTTTTCTAAAGGGTATTGAATTTTTAGCTGAGGTGATTATGTATTCTGTTAGGTTTTTGCAGAAGGTTTCTGGGTCATTATGTTCTATCTCGTTTAGATTGGCTTGTTTGCAGATATTTTGGAATTTATCCCAGTTAGCCTGGTTATAGTTAAATTTGGGTTCTGAGTTTTCGGGTTTGTCGGGGACGTTGGTATTTCCTATGGTTATGTTTATTGGGAAGTGGTCACTTCCTAGTGGGGCGTCGTGAACTTCCCATTGAGTGCTTTGGGCTAAGTCTGAGGTGCATATACTTAGGTCGATAGCCGACATGTCTCTATTGCTTTTATCATATCTGGTTGGTTGGTTATTGTTAAGTAATACGAAATCGTTGGCCTCTATCCATTCAGAGATTATTTTACCGTGATTGTCTATTTTTTCCCCCGTGCCCCAGGAGGGGTGGTGGGCATTAAAGTCTCCTAGGAAAATTGTTGACTTTTTGCCTATTTGTTGAAGTATGTTTAGATCCTCTGCTTGGATTTTTTGTTGATGCCAGTGGTAGATATTTATGATGTTTATTTTTTTGTTGTTTAGGGTGATTTGAATACCGTTGGTTTCTAGGTTTGGGGTGTTTATTTTGATCTCTTCATAGTTTAAGTCTTCTCTAATTAGTATGGCTAAGCCTCCTGATGCTCTAGTTGTTTTGGTTTTAGGACGATCTGTTCTGACTATGTTATAGTTGGCTAAGTTAAATTTTGATTTATTTGAGAATTTAGTTTCTTGGATGCATGCTACATGCGGTCCTTTGTTTAGTTTAAATTTTGCTTTTAGTTCGTGGCTGTGCGAGTTAAGCCCGCCAGCATTCCACTGAAAAATATTTAGTCCTGCCATTATTTGGGTTTTTAGTGTTTGGAGATTGGTTGTTTTATGGGATTATTTTATATATCTGAGATAATTAGTTGGTAACCTGTATTGAAGTCTTTATAGTTTTGGGTGGTGAGTTTGAGTTTGAATGCTACTTTATGCAGGGCTTTAGTGCTAGCATCTGGATTTATTTGTTTTAGCATGTAAGCTAGAAGGAGAGTAACACTATTTAGCGTGTTTTTGGGGAGAGTTTGGGGTTTACGTTGTAGTTTTTTGGTGCTGAGCGTGTTATTTCGTTTACGTCATCATCGGTTTCTACTTCGTAATAGTCTGAGTTATCGTTGTTTAGTTCCTCACTCTCCATGGGGGTTGGTAGCGTCTCTGGTTGTGTTTGCGTGTGCGTGCTGGGCGTGTCTGTGTCTTGGCTGCTGGTTGGATTTTCGGGTTTTGCCTGCTCGGGTGTGGTTGTTGTTGCCCTGGTGGCTGTAGGCTGAGTGGTGGAAGGTTGGGTGATGGCAGGTATAATGCGGTTTGTTTTGCGTGCAGGTGTGGATGTTGTGAGAGGGTTGGGGGTGGTGAAGGTTTGGGGGTGGTGTGGGTAGTGGGTGTGGGTGGTGATTGCTGGGTGTACTTCCTGGAGGATACCATCCCATGCGGAGTTTAGATGTCGGGGAATGTTTGGTTGCGGTGTGGGTATGAGTGGTTGTTTCGTGTGCTGTGTTAGTTTTCTTGTTTGGTGTTTGGCCGTATCTATATTAATGTGTCTGTTGGCCTGTTGTGTGAGAGTGTGCCTGTGTGGGCATTTGTTAGAGAGTGAGGAGTGGTTTGTTGTTTTACAGTGTATGCACCATGGTGCGCAAATCCCTGGGCATTCTGTTTGGGCGCATTTCCTGCATTTGGTTTTTTTAAAATTACATCCGTTTGCTGTATGGTTGTATTGAAGGCAGTTAGAGCATTGTTTTACCTGTTTAATATAAGGTTTTACTTCTAGTTTTGTTGATGCGCCGAAAGAGATGAATTTTGGGGCTTCAGGATATTTAGCAGTTTTTTGAAAGTTGACGATAACGATAGGGGTGTTTGAGGTCTTTCCATTCCTATTTGAAGTTATCCTCCTAGTGCTAGTGATTTTGGGTTGAGGGGAGGTGTCTGTGTTATCGTTTGCTTCGTTAGCGTACATTATTAAGTCACCTTCTGTTTCTCTAGGGTTAACCCTAATTACACCTCTGGTGTAGAGTTGCCAGTTTGGAGTTTGATGTGTGACTGTAAATTGGAAGATTTGCGTTATCTTTTTGGCTGCGTTTAGGGATTGTAGGTCGGGGAAGATTATCTGGAATCCTTTATTTACTTCTTTGATTTTATCGAAATTGATTTTTTGTTTTTTGAACCAAATGCCTACTTTATTAACTGTGAGAGCTTTATTTAGGGTGTTTATGGGGCCGGCGGCGCAAAAGTACAGAGCGAAGGTGACTATGGATGCTGGGAAGGTGGGTGATGCGGGTGTAGTGTTGGAAGTGTCCAGCTTCCGTTTCTTAGGGTTCGTAATGGGTGCAGGCGATTCGGCAGGTTTGGGAGGTGAAGCTGCTGGAGTTTCTGTGCCGTAATCGTGAGGTATGAGGGTGTTGGGTGTCCGGTTGGAAGTGTTGTGTGCTTCGGCCGGTGTAGGGGTGTCGGGTTGGTGGATGTCTGCCTGGATGATAACACGTGCGTCGGACATGTTGTTGTAGATGAGGTTGGGTGGAAGTGAGTGAGATTTGGTGAGTTTAGAGGTGTTGAGTGTGGATGTTTGGAGGAGGGTGCTTTGGCAGGTGAGAGGAGGTTTGGTGAGCTGTGTTGAGATGTATTAACGGATGGGTTTAGGAGTGTGGTTTTTTTTTATTAGGTTTGTTTGTTTGGCTAAGGGTTTTTTAAGTTTTTAATTGTTTGAGCTTGGCTTGGGTGTGAGTAGTGTTTTGAACTAGTGTGTGTGGGTGTGTTGTGATAGTTACCGAGGGTTTGCTCTTGGGCTGGCTAACAGTGGGTACTGTGCTGGCTTGGCTGGGTGCGGGTGGCTTGGTGGCTGGCTTGGTTGCTGGAGCGCTTGGATGGCGGAGAGGTGTTTCTAGCTTGGAGTACAAACGATGGTGAAGTTTCCTTGGCTGGCTATCAGGCAATGCTCTGTGCTGGCTTGTGAAGTGTTGCTCGCTTGGGGTACAAACTGCAACTAATTGTCTGGCCAAGACTCGATTTTTTACAGACCGCTGTATTATAGCTGGAATATTTCTGGTTTCGGCGTTAAACAACAAACAAACAAACGATTTGAGAGTGATTTTAAGAGTATGTGAATAAGGCTGAAAGGATAACGTGATAATTACCGATGTTGGAGTTCTCCTGGGCTGGCTATCAGGCAATGCTCTGTGCTGGCTTGGGAGGTGTTGCTCGCTTGGAGTACAAACTGCAACTGTATGGTGTATGGTTGACAAGTATATATACAGGTAGGAGGTAATGTTTGTACAGTAGGGTAGATATCAGATGTAGTTACACTGGAGTGGAGAAGCCTGTTATGTACACACAAAGTTGTGTCAACGGGCTTGTGTTGACGGGGAATTAGCTCTTGGGGGAATAAAGGACAAAATCGACATCACTGTCCCGGAACGCTTTATGCACAACATGTAAACAATAAACAAAAATTGCACAATGAGTGGAATACCTGCTCTGACAACACAAACACAGCAATGAGCGGACCTTCCAGCTCAGGCGTACATGAGGTGAGCGGAGCTCCAGCTCACCTCAGGGCGTTTCCTACGAGCGGCACATCCTACTCTAGGTCGTCCCTATGCCAGCACTCGGAATACCAAGCCTGACTAACACCGTAGTAACTGTGTAATGGTAGCACATATATAGTAATGAACAACAATGGACAGACAAAGAGACAACGACGTTGCCTTGGACATTGGACATATGGGCGTGATTAACCAACACAGTTCATGGGATGAATAATTAGGGCAATAAATGCCATACTATAAAAAGCAGTAGTAATGACTATCATCGGTGAAGTCAGTGACATAAACAAAGAATGAATCCAGTAATATAAACAACAGGATTATGGCTGATTGGGGTCTTTGATGAGTTGATGGTACACAGGGGGTATGTAATAGCCTTGGTCACGGTTGATTGAGGGTTGGAGTCTTTGATGTTGATGGCTTCTTGTAGTTTTCTGATTTTGAAATCTTGGAGGTTGGTGGTGAGGGCTTTGACTTTTTTACCAACCTGGTGAAGATACAGGTGGTAAGATACTAAATCCGTACGTCACACGTGTGTCGTACAAGGTTGACCTTGTTTTATTCGTTTTGATTGGATAACCTCTGTCACACCGGGACTACTTTTTTCATTCATAAAAAATCGCGAGACGTCATTCATTTTGCAACTTCAAGGCAGAACTGAAGCAATCTCATGTGACCGAGGGATATTAAACTAAACAAGAAAGTCACACGTATCAAATTCAGTTTGCATCCTATATAAGTTATGCATTGAGCTTCCACAGACATTATATGTAATCGAGCTATATCCATTTACAATGTACGAGTACAGTTCAATAGATCGAGGGTCCCAATGAGCGTGATGCACCCGACTACTTTCGCAACTTACAATTTGAATTAACGTAAAAGGATAAGCGAGGTGAAATGAAATCAGTTTAAACTATCTGGACAGATATCTAGACTTACTTGGGATGGTCCGGTTGTGCCATCAGTGTCCTCTTTGAAGCGTATAATTTCGTGGCATTGTTTCGGGAGTTATTTGTTCACGACTGCACAACCACATCACTCAAAGTGAACATTTCTAACAAATCATTCGAAAACCCCGTAGAAGTGTGCCTGACTTCTGATTATGTGGCCCTAAATATCCCAAAGGTGAACAATAACATTCCCTATCTCTAGCGTACAACGCTGAGATCACGTTGAAATGGTCTGCGAGTGACGAGCGACCGTTTGAACCAATAGCCTACCCCACCGCCAATTGAGATCTGTTTGTCCCTTCATGTTACTGTCGTATGGCACAAGACCACACAGTGATCTGTGGCGCCAAAGTCTTGCTATCATGCCGGCTGTTTCCCCACACCTGTTTCTGGCATTATGGTCCACTTCACCAGAACAGAGGACATGCTTCACTATCTCCACGTTCCCTCCACGACAGGCAAGATGAAGAATGTTGTCACCATCACGACTCGCCAGTGACAGATCAGCTCCTGCAGACACAAGTATCCAAAATGCTTGTTTATGTCCCTTCTCAGCCGCGCACATAACTGGTGTCATCCCGTCACGTCTTTTGCAGTTGACGTACATCATATGTCCTGAGAGGATATGCCTCAGAATTTCTACATTTCCGCCTAGGCAGGCAGCATGAAGAATGGTGTTACCTTCATCACTTATTGATGAAAGATCAACTCCTATTTTGACAAGGACCATATATATCTCTTTATGTCCCTTCTCTGCTGTGAACATAGCGGGTGTCATTCCGCCATGTCCTCTGCTGTTGGCGTCCACCACCTTCTGTGAGAGGACATACTTCACTATGTCCACGTGTCCTCCACAACAGGCCAGATGTAGGATGTTGTTGCGGTGTTCACTTACCAGTGACAGATCAACTCCTTTCTTCACAAGTAATTCCAAGATATCTCTATGTCCTTCAAATACTGCCCACACAACAGGTGTCCTCCCGTACCGTCCTCTATTGTTAATAGATTGCATGTCCTGTGAGAGGACATACTGCAATATCTCAGTATGTCCTTCATAGCACGCCAGGTTCAGGATGTTGTCCCCTAAGTTATCGACTAGTGTCACATCAGCCCCTTTACTTACAAGTAACTTTTAAATTATCATTTCCAGTTGTCCCTTGCAAACTGCCTGCATCACGGGAGTCCTCCCATCACATCCTCTGACATTGATGTCCACGCTTAAATGAGAGAGGACCAGCTTAACTATCTCCGTCTCTGATCCCTTACAGGCCAAACAGAAGATAGTGCCATCCAGTGTTAGATCGGCGCCTCTGTTCACAAGAAGGTTAAACTTTGCTGTGTGTCCATGCCGTGCTGCCCACGAAACCGGTGTTCTACCTTTTCGTCCTCTACTATTAATGTCTATTGGCTGTGAGAGGACATATTTCATCATCTCATAATGTCCCCCATCACATGCCAGATGAAGGATGTTGTCACTTCTGTTGTCTACTAAGGATACATCTGCCCCTTTACTCACAAGTAACTCCACCATCTCCCTTCATCCACTTCGGTGAAACCCACGAGCACGGGTATGGTGCTGACAAACCTAGAAACATAATCGGGGCGAACCGGGATTCAAACCCACAATCATAGGTTTCTGGCGTGCCCAAGGGACGCAACTCTGCACAGCGAATCGCAGGTGATGCAAGTCTTAACATACCTTCTTGGTTAAACCCAGAACACGGATATGGTGCTGATAAACCTAGATGAATAATCAGGGCGAACCAGGGTTCGAACAACGATCAAAGGCTTCCGAACTAAGGTACTCAACCGGCACAGCCTATGTCGGCTGTTAGATGACGAGGCCACCCCTCTGATGCAGGATTCCTCTGTGCGAATACTCACAGGTCTTGCAGGGGCTGTTGACATACCTGCATTGTGACCGATCCATCACTTAACTTGGCCGCTAGTTCGCTCTGATATTGACATCTCACGTTTCTGCAGCTTTTTTGGCTTTTTTGTACTTCACCAAATACCACAAATTATAGTTGTGGAGTACGAAGCTGCCGATTCGAACGCCAACTCCCCCAAACAAGAATGGCTAACGTGCAAGGGTTCTGTTCCACAAATCATACAGTTTCATATTGATTCATAAACACGTACACTCATGACACAGACGGAAACGTACACTAGACTCCGCCTTGGTAAATGTTCAATCTTGTGATTTTGGAAATGTATTTGTCGCTTTGTTCATCATATGTTTTACCTTGGAATCTGATTCGGGAGAAAATTGAGACTGGTTGCTCGCTGGCGACGATATTGTGAATTAACATAGCCAAACCACATACACTGGTCCCTTCAAGAGCTAGTACAATATATTTCTATGTGCACATGTACTTACCAACATCTACTGATGCGGGATTTTGTGCCGTCGTCCTACTAATTCCGAACGCTTGGTGAAACGAGCCTCTCACCTTCTGCACAATTGCTCCCATGTCACAGCCCTTAGACTTTAACCATTGAGAGATATTTCTATGGCGTTCTCTATCGCCCTCATGACTGTCGCTAAAGCAGGTTCTCGCGTCAATCAGATAACACCTATACGTCCACAAATGCGCACGTATCAGACTGATAGCTTGATGATCGTAAAGGTAAGGGATTAAAAATAAAACTACGTTGTCCACGTCATGGGATTTTTTTCTGTGACTATTATCATGAAATAATTGAAAGATAGCATTGTAGTATATACGTATTCGTATTGGATGGCATTTGTGTAAAGAAAACAATTTTCCTAAATTTAATAACTTATCATATGTGACCTGCATGCAGTCGTATCCCATAGCGTTGATCGTTGTTCCTGCTATTAACCAATGTTGGGTCGTGTCTTTATTCTTTTCAAGTCGGCGTATATAGTTTGAATATAGGCTTAAATCAACATTCAATCGCTCACTCACAGGGGCGGTGGGGTAGCCTATTGGTTGAAACGTTCACTCGTCGCGCGAGACCACGGTTCGATTCCCATGGGAACAATGTGTGAAGCCCATTTCTGGTGTCCACCGCCGTGATATTGCTAGAATATTGTGAAAAGCGCCGTGAAACAATACTCACAACGTCGACACACATCAGATTTCTGTAAGTGTAACGGAAACATACGGCTGTAACCTTTTGTGTAAACCGTAAAATGAAAGTATTCACTTGAAACAAAACAGGGACGATAACTAGTCTTCTGGGTCGGATTCCAGCCTCACGAAGATGATTCCTGACAGTCTGGTCCGATATCCTCCTCAAACCAGGGATGCGTCCTGCAGTCTCCGTAGCTGTGGCATTGCGATGACGTAGGTGGAACAGTCGAATGTAGCGATCCTGTGCAGTGGTGGTAACTCTTGGTCGGCCGGTTCTCGGACGGTCTGCAGTGGAATTGAACTGTGTGTATCGGTCCCAAAGGCGGCAAATGGTGCTTTGGTGGACGTTGAAGATTTCCCTGTTTGGAAACGTCCTATGGCGATGTTCCGATCGGCAACACGGAGTCTGGCATTTTTAACTTGAAAAATGTTGACAATTGAATTACAAATTATTGGCTTATGCTTGCCTTTTTATAGCCACTACCACGAATGCCATAACTTGCTTTACTGTTTTCCTCCATGACATTTTCGAACAAGTGTGAAAACATGCCGTTTGAGACATTGCAAATCGACAATGGCTGCGTTTTAAAGCCTCGTTTGTCGAATATCAGGCCACCAACATTTTCCAATAACATATATCCAATTTATATACCGGATTTTCTGTGTAGTCAGGTTCCACGAAGAACATGATACTGTGCGTTTCTTTTTTTGAAGAGTGTAGATTAAGCCTTGGTCACCGTAAATGTATCAGTTGTTTGTTTGTTGTTTAACGCCACTCTCTTCAATATTTTAGCTATATGACGGCGGTCTGTACATAATCGAGCTTGGACCACATAATCCAGTAATTAGTCTCATGAGCGTTAAACCAGGTCAGCGAGCCTGACCTGCGATCCCGTTACTCGCCTCTTACGATAAGCATGGGTTGCTAAAGACCAATTCTAACCCATATCTTCACGGGTGGGAATGTATCAATAACATATCCACATCATTCTGGGGAGGGTTTGTAGATAATTCCGTTGTCTTTCCCAAGTCAAAGGGTATGTCAATGGTTTATACCAAATCGTTAAATAGGGCTTTATTCACAATACATTTTTATACATGGTGCTCTTTCAGGGAGCCATTTCAAAATGCAACAAATCATGAGTGGAACAGGTCAAAGGTCGAATGATTGAATAAGATACGCAATTCTGAGTTGACCTCTAGTTTTCAGAGAATGCACACCGACTGTGCATGTCACGCATATCGAACAATATGTTTTTGTAAACTCCAACATGAGCAAGTAAATAAACAACATTAGTGTTTACCAAGAAACTGTTCATTACGCAATTTGATTTTATTTGTTTGTTTTTAACGCCGCACTCAGCAATATTCCAGCTATATATGTCTCCAAATAATCGAGTCAGGACCAGACCATCCAGTGATTGACATCATGAGCATCGATCCACGCAGTTGGGATACGATGACATGCGCCAACCAAGTCAGCGAGCCTGATCACCCGATCCCGTTGTTTGCTGAAACCTATTCTACCCTGGGTCGTCACGGACCATTTGATCTTGTATGGCCATCATCCACTGTCAAAATGAATAGAATGAAACATATAGTTAACTGAGTCAGCCACCACGACTGAACGTCAAACGACAGATTGATGGTTTTGTCAGTGGCAATATTCGATGTTTTACATGGAACACGTGTGACAAACGTACTTAGCAACTGTTCAGATGTCGAGGGCTGTTCTCTGGACATACTAAACTTCCTAAAATCTGTTGAGAGAAAGAAAATTGTCCTAACCCTTCTTTCAAAGAAAAAAAAGACATTGCATGTTTTGAAGCAGCCATCGGAAAATTACTTTGTCTCTGCCGAAATGCCAAACCGTCGGTGTCGGAGAAGAGGAATTCAGTTATGCTGGGACTTTGTATGGCTGTAAAACAAAATATTTATTTTTATTTAAACTATGAGCCTAATTATTTATATTAAAAGAAATCATCTTGCAGCAAATGTATTTTTACATTTTGCATTTTTTTTTCAATAGGAGACTATTGGGGATAAAATCCCAGAATCATTATTAATTTGATATTAAGGATGGGGTTGGGGGTAGCAGAATATCACATTCCACAGAAGCCTACCAGACTCCTACATTGCTTAAACGCCATTGTTTTGATAACCATACAGTAAAATAATTTCCAGAACTATTCTGAAGGTGAGAAGTGAGAAAAGGCCTGTGCGATGCATGTGAAATGTGCTCATTTGTCAATGACAAGCTACTAACTAATACTTGCCTACGTTGACGGGCCTAATAAACAAACATAGCCCTGATCAAAATGAGAGTAATTTGTTTTCTATCTCTCCGTTTCTTTAAACGAAAAGCTACCAAATAACACGCATGCACAATGTATAGAATAACATGAAACATTTTGCATAGAATACATATTTCAACGGTAAGTAAATATTTAGTTGTTGATTTCATAAGGTACATTTCGCCGTGGCAGAAGACAACATTCAACGGTCTCCGGGTCGAATCCTTCTGGTGTAACATTTGTAATGATATAGATCTATAATCAATGGGGAAAAGAAGCCAGGGAGACTATTAAGATCCTGCATTGCCAACTTGTTTTTAATTGATAATTAAGTCAGTTTAATTCGAGGTCGAAGACAATGAAGCTTTGCATGAAATATAATAGAATATAATACTTAACTTTATCAACAAACTAGATAATATGAATATCTATGACCTCCTTTCAAGTGATGGTTTGCAGAATGAGACAACGTACCGGTGTAGCAGGCTATAACTAATTATCTGCCCTCCCCATGAGCCGGCAAGCATCTTGACCAGACCACAAAACCCGGTCTGTATGTTGATGGAGAAGGGCTCCTGATTGCCACTTAAATCTCACACAGCGGCTCGCTGTTTCATTCAAAACGTCGCATGCTGTATCAGATAAGCAGCAAATAAGACACAACACATCTGAGTCAGGGGGCTGGTATGCGCTGGTATGCGGCTGGCTGCATTTACAACCGTGACAAGCACGAAGGAAAATCCACGGTTTGCCGCACGAGGAGGCTGCACGTGGAATTCGAGTTGAAACTGACATCACGTTCTCAATCTGCACGAGGCCAGGTACTGGACGTGAAACAGAAACGTGTTACACGTGCGATCCGAGCTCCCACTAACATCAAGTGCTGCACGAGCGACTTTTGCTGCAACTGACATCACTTGCTGTCTCAAGGTATTGTTACGATATACGTTAACACCTATTATGCTATCAGTAACATTATGGAGGTTGTGAGGTGAAATGGTTTTCACGTCGCGTTCAAGGTTATGGCACTTTTATGCACGTGTGTTTGTGACTGCTTGTACTAGTTCCGACTAATGCCGATTTTAGTGTTTGTTATATATCCGGGAGGGTTTGTTTATTGTTTAACGCCGCACATAACAATATTCCAGCTATATGACGGTGTCAATCACTGGATTGTCTGGTCCAGACCGCCGTCATATAGCTGGATTATTGTTATGTGCGGCGTTAACCAACAAACGAACAAACAAACACTGACCACGGAAATGGTCGTAACATTATTGAGCATACCATGGGCCCGAAAACGACCCGGGTCTCTAAACGTTTGTTCTTCTTTGTAAGAAACAATTCTTCCCACAGATCCAATGTTCCGAAATTCAAGAATAATATGGTTGGAAAGAAAACGCATTGTATATTCCCTCGGTTAAGAAATTTACCATTTATAATCAAATACAATATTATCATTATTGAAAGGCAGCTACAACTAAATTACTGTCGGAGACGTAAGCAAGAGGCTTTTCTGGCTTCATTTAATATATACGAATCACAGGGCTATGAAAATATATAAAAATAACGCCTATATAATCGCCTATGCGAACTGACAATCTGATTAGCCGTAAAAGGTACTTTTACAGGTAAAATGATGATAAATTATTCCTGTTGTCATGCATGTGTAGCGGCCATAAAATTTCCGAGTCCCGTGATGGGATTCGAACCACGGACCTTCTGACCAAAGAGGTTAACCCCGTCAGCAGGCTGACAAGGTAAGGATGTCATCTGTGGGATGACTCCACGCCCTGCTGCACGTGTATGAAACTGCTAGTAACGTGAGGTAGTTGCCTGACACCTGTCGTAGTGATGACCTCACACCGGACGTGCATTCCCACCTGAATGTGCATATGTCACCTGAGGTGGGGATGGTCTCAAAATGTTGCTGTTGTACTGTATCAACTAGGATATGTACTGCATTATATTTTCTTGGAAAAATGATGGAATAGTTAAAAGCTGTGAAACGTGATGACTATTGGAAGGTTGGGGCTGTCGAATCAAGAAGTATTTACAGATGAATTATTTAGCCAGCATCTGACTTAGCTGATGACGTATCTGAATCTGTACTATCACAAAACGTTTGCCATACCTCTGATGTGATCCCAGCAAAGGCTGCGTTGATCAAACCTTTGACATGTGTGAATTTTAATGTTGTGCTATGTCATTCCACGAACATTTTACAGTTAGCCCAGATAAACTCACAATGTCTGACTGGCGCACGTAAGACAATGTGACCATGTTGTGCCGCCAGATATCTGTTTTGTACTTGACTGGTTTCTTATTTCGGCGCCTTCAGACCACTCATGGTTGGTGCGACAGTATCTGGCCTATGTCTATAAACACATCACCATTCATTTTGTATGATAATCACCAGTTTTCCCTTTCGCCTTAAAAAGTAGCTCACATCCATCATTAAGCCCCACCCACAGGTTCCGGCATGCAAAGCAATGACACGATTACACGATGGTGCCGTGGACGCTTTCCGTCCATCTGACGGTAACCATATGTAGTCAGTGGAATGATTCTTATACACCCAGGATTCATCAAGATAAATGATCTGGAAGCCCCGACTCCGATAGTCTTGAATTTTGCGGAGATAATGTGACCACAGAGACAGGATGGAATATTTTCTGAAAACTGCTCGGCCAAAGCCATCTGCAGTGTATCGAAATCCCATCTCGTGGAGGGCAATAATTAATATTGCCCGGGGACCATTCATTGTGTCATTAATTTGCTCCCGAATTCTGCTGCAGATCACGGGTAACTCATTAAGGTTGTACGCTGTACGCCCACACACCCCTGTATCGAAGCTGTCTCATATCCTTTTAAGTCCCGGTTTTGTTTTTGAGACGACCCCTTCGTTGGTTTCTTTATCATACCGTTGACGTGTTGGTATGAAAACCCCACAGCTTCGGCAGTTCGGTAATACGCCCTATCTAAACTGATGAATGTTTTCCCTCTGACTTTCTGATGTTTAAATAAATTGTATACATTTCTTACAACAGACTCCATGTTGTGTACAATGGCTAAGGACGTGTAGTGCAACATGCATCATGGGAGCAGTGATGAAACAAATGCAGCGTCATGTTGTTATTTTATAGGATGCACATCTAGAATCTTCTCCAAATGATTTGTTTTGTGTGTGTGAATTAGATGTTTTACGAAGACTCTATTCTCCTTCTTATTATTATTCTTTTTATTATTATCATAACGGAATTACATGTGCATATTTCAACAGTTTCAGATTTCCCTCACTGAACTTCGAATAACCTGAACTTGCTGTTTTCGTTCAAATTCTCCTCCTGGAAATTTGTGGATAGGACTCCTGGTAACTGAGAGACCTCAAACCACAGGTAGGTAGATTGGTCGTTACTTGATATTTCAAAAGCAACAGTCTTGGGAAAATTCTATCATTTTTAAAAGGGCAATTTTGTTTCCTAGCATTTCCGACAGTACTTTACCACGACATTCAGCTTATATAGAAAATCAACAACCTTGGCAGTGCTATATCAACTGCCATCAACTCGAACAGTTTTGGTTTCGTTAAATATCTCAGAATATATTCATCACACAAAATTATACATTGATACAATTCCTAAAATAATCTAAAAAGCTAACATTAGCAGAAAAGTACACAAGATTGAATTAATTATAATAATTTTTTCACGCTGAAAAACGCCTAGATATCGACTCATCCGGTATCGCCCCAGATGAAACCAAAAGTAATGATTAGAATGTCGTGTATAAATACTTTAACGATTATGGCCCGGAAGTCCTTTTATGAGTTTAATTTCTTTCAAAATATTATTGATTATCGCTACAAACTTGCTCGGGTGAAATCACATTTGTACTGTCCAGCATACCCGTGAAGATCCGGGTTAGAATTGGTCTTCAGCAACTCAGGTTCGCGGACTTGGTTGAAACACGTCATCGTATCCCAATTGCGTAGATCGATGTTCACTGTATCAATCAATCGATTGTCTGGTCCAGACTCGATTATTTACAGACCGCCATCAAACAAACAGACAAAAATACTTGACGGGGGTTAAGGATGGGGGTCTGGCAGTAAAATGTCTAAAACTGCCTATATGTTTCTTATTCCGCCATTTTCATTGTCTCGTCAACAACAAATACTTAACAACAATCACTTCAACTCCATTAATCAACACCTCAACTTTTACACCAGTCATATCGTCCGTTACCCATTTTTGCCGTACACGGCGACTATGCTTGTCGCAAGAGGCGACTATCGGGATCGGGTCGTCAGGCTCGCTGATATGGTTGATGCATGTCATCGATCCCAATTGCGTAGATCGATGATTATGATGTTAATCACTGGATTGTCTGGTCCAGATTATTAACGGACCGCCGTCATATAGCTGGAATGTTGCTGAGTGCGGCGTTAAACAACAAACAAACCAACAAGCATCAGTCATATGCTCAACAACAGATACTCACAAACAATCATACACTCCAGTACACCTGCACCAATACTATGACAACAATCAAATGTTCAACGACAAATACCAAACAACGACCCCATGCACTCCAGTAATCAACACCACTACCATAACACGAATCAAATGATCAACAACATATACTCACAAGCAATCACATACACTCCAGAACGCCTACACCAATACTATGGCAACAATCATATGTTCAACGACAAATATTGAATTACATTCCAACAACTACAACTGTTCAATAACAACAAAATCACATACTCAACAACAATTAAATTCAAAACAACAACAATCAAATGCAAAATACATCTACCACAACAATACCAACTCAAATCAAACAAACAACACTGTAATTAAACTTATCATAACAGAACAAGAAGCTCTTCTGAGATCTGCGTCACTTTGGGCTTTCCACCCAGAATGAGCAGACATGCCGTGACATAAATGGATTACCAATAAACCTGGCCTTGAACCCAATTCCCTCACTCACTCACAAACTCACAGATTCATATGAAATAACCTGTGTCTCTACCCTTTCCAGACCATACCACACTGTGACGTCGTCAAAGACAAGAGGATGGATATGGAACAACACATTTCCAGGAGAATTGGCGTCATCGGAACAGGCACCTTCGGCAGAGCTCTTGCCAAACGATTGGTCCACTCTGGGTATGACGTCATCATCGGCAGCAGAAAACCAGCGTGCCGGATATTGTCGGAATATGACGAATGCCTTTGTGACGTTCAGCTCACCACAATCACAGAATGTGTGACTCTGTGTGAGGTGGTCTTCGTGGCTCTTCACTCAGAACATTTCGCAGACACACTGACACCTCTCACAGACATATTCACCGACAAAATAACCATCGACGTGTCAAACAGAGACAGTCCTTCAAGCAAGACATCCAACGCGGAGCTCCTTCAGTCTTTGTTGCCAACAGCAACTGTCGTCAAGGCCTTCAACACCACCTCTGCCTACGTCATGGACAACGACATCGCCGGCGGAAGTAGAAAGATTTTCATTGCCAGCAATGCCGTCATTGCACGAGACAGAGTGAGTAACCTTGCACGTGACATGGGCTTTGGGCCAGTTGACCTCGGCGGGTTGACGTCATCGCGGAGAATGGAGGCGTACGTCACACGCCTGTTCCCTGAATGGAAAATGCCAGTGCTTGTTACCTGTGTCATATTCGGTATTTGGTGTCTGTACACAATATATGATTATTATATTGTGTACACGTACAGTTATGATCAATTATTTTTGACAGTTCTCAACATGCCCATCTGTACGACGGCCATTACACTAATGGCCTTGATCTACATGCCCGGATGTTTCGCTGCCTTCATGCAAATGACGTACGGGACAAAACACAAACCGTTCCCGAAATGGATGGATGCCTGGTTGAAGTCAAGAAAACAGCTTGGAGTTCTATGTTTCATCTTGATAATGGCCCATGTTCTTATGTCAATCATGCTAATTTCACCGGCAAATTACGGCTCGTGGTTTCATTCAACCGCCGTCACAATACCAGCGAATCTTACACACGACCTTCACCTTCCTATGAAGACAGTGATGATATGGAAGGGCGAGGCCGCTAGTCTTGCCGGTATCGTGGCGTTCATCCTGCTCTGTCTCCTAGCAACCACCACGCTGCCATCAGTCAGTGATTCTTTGAACTGGCGGGAGTGGCGGTTCGTCCAATCATCACTGGGGTTTACAATGCTGTGTATGTCAGCAGGTCACGTGTTGATCATGGGTATTCCTGGTTGGATGGACGCGGGATTTCCAAAAGTGTTGACATTTTTCAGCTTCCTGAGTTTAATACTTCCGGTCTCTGTTGTTCTTATGAAACTGATACTCCTCCTACCATGTGTTGATAAATATGTGTCCAAAATACGGAAAGGATGGGAACGAAATACGCGAAGACTCCATACCAACACAGGATCGACAGATGAACGACATTGTGAGGAAGGCATGTGACGTAAGAAACACATCGTCACTACTTGCCCCTTTCCGTAATCAGACAGAAGTGAGTGAGTGAGTGAGTTTGGTTTAACGCCGCTTTTAACTGTATTCCGGTTATATCACGGCGTGTCAGCTTAATGTGGGAGGAAAGTCCGAAGTGATGCAGGTCTTAGACGTTTACCACTTCGGTGAAACCCACGAGCACGGGTATGGTGCTGACAAACATAGAAACATAATCGGGGCGAATGGGGATTCGAACCCACAATCATAGGTTTCTGGCTTGCCCAAGGGACGCAACTCTGCACAGCGAATCGCGGGGCCTTAGACGACTGGGCCACCCGTGCCCCCTCAGACAGAAGGTTGCACGATAAAAGTAGGTACGTCAAAGAATAACACATACCTTAATTGCTGGAAATGGACGCTCAACAAAGGACTTGTTAACATTTCACGTATTTTCGAAATAGTCCAACCATACCACAGAGAACAGTATGATCTTTACACAATGTACCCTTATGGAATCGAACCCGGAACTTCGTTGTGATGAGCCATCGCTTCTACCAGTAGGCCTCTTGGCGTCTGGGTCTAACCAATGGTTAGTGTGGTTGTTATCGTGTTAGAGTAGCTACTGGCAATTCTATACGTTATTGGTGCTTTTTTATATTCTAGGGTCAGTCTGATGGTGGTGGTGAAATGGGTTTAACGTCGCGTCCAAGATTATTGCACGTATATACCGACGTGCATGGACGTGTGTGTTTGTGTGTGTGACTGCTTGTACTAGTCCCGACTAATGCCTATTTATAATGCTAGCCCAATGAGACACCATGCTACAGTTTAACATGGATTCCCCACTCAAACACAGTATAACCGACCAGTACTTTTTTAGCACCTTGATGCCGAGCGCCAGACAGGGTAACGACAAGCATCATCTTTTGACGTCTTTTGGTATGACGCGACCGGGGATCTAACTCCGGACCTTTCACTCTCCGGGCGGACGGTCTTCCACTAGACCACGGAGGCGGTAGGTTCCGCCTGAGAGCTTATGACTGTTGGGAAGTGATTGGAACTGTGATGACAAATTAAGTCCCGATCACGTTCTTTGCCATAAACATGCATGTGGTTTCGACGTGTCATCATGTAGGGACTAAAACCAGTGTTGTACTAGTCGTCTGAAATGGATGTTTGCGGCGTGGGACGCTGATGAGGCTTTCAACCCCCCGTTTGCCTCTTTCAGATAACATGATTCATAGGCCGCTAGACGCTAGTATTAAAGACTAGTAAACTACTATATGTTTTGATGTTTTGCTAGGATAATTAGATGTTTAGACTGATTCAGTAAGTTTCAACCAGATCTATATATGCCACAGTATGTAGTCAATTATTGTCTTGATCAGTTGGTTGAAATATAATATTCCATGACTTCAGTGTTGCTACTATTGCTCCCCCCCCCCCCCCCCCCCCCCCCCCCCCCCCTTGCGAAAGAGAAACCAGCGATTAATACGACCAAGGAGCGCTGAGATCACATCGCACAGACAGCAATGTTTCTCGCTTGAAACAGTGAACACATAACATTGCTGACGCATGTCACTAGCGGGCTAAAAATAGAAACACGTTAGAACTACGCCGCATCTTTGCCCGTGTATTCCCGTGTGGTGGAGGAATGGCCCGTGATGTATTGATAACTGATACGGGTAGGGGCGAACCGCACACATGAACATGTTGCCTTTCTTATGTAACACCACAAAGCACTGAGCATATTATGTTCACTTATCGTGATCCACATGAAACAGCTCTGTGGGGTGTCCGGGTTAGAATTAGCCTACTTAAAGTATGCTGGTCGTTGCAGTGTGTCTCATTGCCTCCTAACATCATAATACCAATCACTGGTGTGTGTGTGTGTGTTCGTGTGTGTGTGTGTGTGTTCGTTTGCGTCTGTGTGTTCGTGGCTGTGTGTGTGTGTGTGTGTGTTCGTGTGCGTCTGTGTGTGTGTGTGTTCGTGTGTGTGTGTGTGTTCGTGTGTGTGTGTTTGTGTTCGTGTGTGTGTTCGTGTGTGTGTGTTCGTGGCTGTGTGTGTGTGTTCGTGTTCGTGTGTGTGTGTGTGTGTGTTCGTGTGTGTGTGTTCGTGGCTGTGTGTGTGTTCCAGACAACTATTTACAGGCCACCTTCGAACCCGGGTCTTCGGTCTGACGACCGGACGACCAATATCAAAGAATTCGGTCAACTAGGGCATTTGTTTGTAAGCTGGTATGTTAGCAATTGAGCTTGTTTAACGTGTACGTGTTCAGAGCCAATATGTAATACGTGTAGAATGTATATTGAGTTCAGTGTTTGTGTCGATTTAAGGAGGTGGAGACAAAGTGACAGAGAGGGATGACATCCTAGGGATTTCCGAAACAGATACAGATAATTATAGAAAAGCAAATAGGTATCGAGTGATGGCAGTGGGTGGATAACAGGTGAGGCGAATTAGGAGATAAATATTTCGTTTTGTAAGATTTGCGTAATGTTATGCTGAATGGATGTGCGGACATTTTTCATTTGAACACGACGCCGTAAGGCGGACATTGTAACATGAACGTTAATTAAATCGATATTTAGGAGGAACTAATTTACTGAGCGCATGACACAACAAAACAGTCGTTAGTAATACGTCTCCTCGTGCTCACCTTCGAAAGGATGCATGATATGGGGTGCCGCGAAACCGATCAACGGTTTCGAGGTACTCCAATAATGATGGTTCCTTTTACGAAAGGGGTGGCCACATGTTCAAGCCCATTTCTCAGAAAATAAACAAACAACAGGAAATATCACAAATTCAATTCTTTATCACAGTTCCTCATCTTACTTGTAATTTGTTGTTACGCGAATCTATAAAATACAAATAATCAAAATTAGAAAAGCCGTCCATTCTGTTTGGCCCCTATACAAGAAAGTGTCAACTCGCTGAGGTAGTGACAAGAGTGGTCGAACATGTGCAAGATTTTAGATATGCAGCTTAGCTGGGATGGAAAAAGTTGTTTACTGTCACAGTGGAATTACATATGTGAAAGAGACCATGGGAATTAGCAGAAGAATTAACCTGGAAGTTATTCACGGGAGCAGTGGACAGTGGCAGGATATTTGTATCTTGGACAGGTACCAAATTACGTTCGTTAGCGAGCTGCTGCTGTCCCTGAAGAATGTTCGAATAATGTCGTTTTTGAGCCGAGCTCGAGTCAATGAAATACGACTTCAATGATTCATCGGTTATGTGGCCGGTAATGTTGCAAATCTCTCGATTTTCAATGCCTGTGTTTGACAGCAAAGTAACAGCAGTTGCCCGAAGACAATGGTTTGTATACATTTTGAGACCAGCGTTGGTAGAAATTTCTTTCATCATGTTGCCAATGACATTAACACCAACTAGCCTCGTGGTGTACCATTCGGTGTCGTCGTCTCTTGGGAGCCAGGTAAAAAGCACCATTGTTGGGATTGAGGAGAGACATGTATTTTTTAATGAAAGTACAGGACAGAATTGGTCCGATGTTGCATAAATGCGTTTGTTGGGCCCATTTGAGTCTTTGAGGTCCCCCCTGTGATTTGTTGTGACTTCGGAGTGTGTCATTTCAATGAACTCAAACCCCTGTTCATCGGTGGATACACGAAAGGAAGATTCAGTTAATTCCCTTTGGTTTTCTTTACCACGACGAGCGAAACCGAGTGTAAGGTCGAACCACACTTTACGAAGCAAGCCGGAAGGAGTTTCCGTGTCCAAACTTTCACGATTTTTTTTAAATCATTCTCGGGGATAGCAGCATGATGTGTTGTCTGGTCAAGGCCATCGCGCTTGAGTTTTTTTATCATGAACAGAAAAACATTGTTTGCAGTGTGAAATTCTCGGTCTTGGATAATGTTTATGCTGCGCTCAAATGGCGGTCCCCTGATGTGCCTGTGTATGGCAGCACGCAACCCAACAAAACTCGATTTTGAGTAAAGATCTCCCTCAGCATTTCTGACTTCGGCATAAAAGAACCTCAGTCTCTCATTCAGTTGAGAAGCAGGAAGCTCTTCGAACTTGGGTTCAAACCTCGGAAACCAAGCCATTCTGGAAGTGAAAAAGATTGCCTTGTTCAGGGTACAAATGTGACGGTAAGTGGGAGTAATTTGTTATTAGTCCTATTACGGCGTCGTGTTTAAATGAAATTTCTGAAAATCCATTTATCATAACATATCTCAAATCTTACTAAACGAAATATTTAATTTACGTTAAGATTTTGGTCAATCTCGTTATATTATTGCCAATTTTTGCGATGACACATTGGTCACGCTATCATGGCAATGGTGAAAGTATTAACTATAAGGTAACTCTCGCTGATGTTGATCGAATCTGCGTAGGAATTTTAGGTATGTGTTTATGTATTCTTTTATGTTTCAATGGCTTACGTCGAAATATTTTAACTCCCCAGGAGGTATTACGCCCAGTAGATTTGGAGAGGTTCCCATCCACGATGTCCTGTACTGCATTTGCATCAAGGGACGCCAAGCGGTCACTGAGCGCTTGAACTTTTGGCTCTATGGAAAGGCTGGCTGTATTTCCTAGTTCATGGGCCATCTCAGAACGGTTTTCAGCTTCAACAGCTGTTGTGAGTAATAATAATATCAAAATTAGGTGGGTGTATGAAAGTCGTAACTATTATAGAGTTGCAATAAATGTTTTTACTCTGTTAAAAGATTATTTTCTTTTCTTTTCCCTTTGGCCAAGCCGAAGAAAATTACATCATTTATGATTATGATTGGGTAATTAATGAAAAAAGGTAAATTTCATTTACCTTCAAATTCTTGAATTATCACAGAAAATGTCTCGTCGTCCCAATCACTCAATATTTCATCGAAATCTCCGATGTGGAAGTCGGGGTAAATTTCCATCTGTTCCTCCATGTTGATGATTTCAAAAATAGTTCCTTTAATTAATGTATACATACACTGTGATGAGACCCCAAAAATCCAGCGATGTTATGCTCATTCGACAACACTTTTTAACCAATCAGATCAGAGAACATACCTACTTTTATGTTACAAATGGGGTTTAATGTCCCAAGATTATTACATTATTCTATAGCGACATGCATGCGTGTGTGTGTGTGTATGTGTGTGGCTGTTAGTAAGAGTGCGGGCTGATGCCGATTTATAGTGCTGGCTCACGTAGATACCATGCCGCAGCTTAACATGAATACCCCACTGAGACACAGTATACTGACTCCGAGCCGACCAGTCCTTGTTTTAGCCCCTTAATGCCGAGCGCCAGACAGGGTGACAACAAGTACCATCTTTTAACGTCTTTTGGTATGACGCGGCCGGGGAACGAACCCCGGACCTTCTGCTCTCCGGGCGGACGCTCTACCACTAGACCACGGAGGCGGTCTGATGGATAAGACAAAGGAAGGACAAGGCAACAGGTCATGTTGGTGGTGCAAACAATCAAGGACGAAGAGAGGAGCGTAAAGGTTTGAGATGACTTGATCAATATGGGTCATGCCCCCTCAATTAGTAAAACATTTTTTTTTCAGAATAATTTATTCATTCGACGACAAAATCTAACAGAGTAAATTCACAAATTCATATAAGCTGTGACAATTTAGTTTTCAGCTTAGACATTGTTTCTGCACGTTTTAGCTCATTATGTACCGTTTATCAATGAACAATTTATTTAACCACATATACATGACAGTGATCAGATAGTTTTATTACTATTTCTAAACGTATGTAACATGTTAATAACTCACAGACGTATCTACAGGTACAAGTGTATGTGACACAGGTGATGAAGCAAGTATGCACATGATGCTTTGAGCGAGTCAGTGAGTTGGTTTTTACGCCATTTTCAGCACTATTCCAGCAATATCAGGGCGGGGTTCACAAGACATCGTGCCCATGTGTGGAATCGAACCCGGGCTTCGGTGTGACGAGCGAATACTGTACATACTGGGCTACCCACCATCCCACATACTGCTATGATACTTGTGTTGTGCTGTGTGGGTGTGAATCACTTGTAAGAACTCTTTTTAATCACCAAGTTAGTGGATCTATTTTTTACACCCCCCCCCCCCCCCCACAAAAAAACCCCAAAAAACCCAACAAAACAGCAGTGTCAGTGGTCAAAACAAGGCATAATCGTAACAAAACATGTTTTCGAATTGTGTTTATCACAAGTATTTTGTGATTGAAGCGGACGTAGAAGTTACCTGTTCACACCTTGTCTGTTGAACACTCAAATGTTGAAATATCATGAAACAACGCCTTTGTCTGTCTTATTTTTTACTATTATGTATAACAACGAGATTAAAATCCCTTTGATGGTAGATTTATCGTGAGAGGATACTTATATATACATCTACTTAATAAGGCAAGCATTGTGTCTATTTCTGACTGCCAACAGCAAAGTAGGTCAAATGCAAGTTTCTAAAAAAGGTATCTTTACTAGCGTTTATTTGTTGACCATTGCGTACGAAAAGGTATGAAAAACAATTTGAATACCCATTCAAATCGTATCACTACATTACTATTACTATATACGGCACAATTACCATAAAATTAATGGACAGGCGAAAATGGCCACTGTTACGGAATCATTCCAACAAATCCAACAACAGAATGATTTACTGTAGTAAGTGCAATTGCTAAACGACAAATAAAAATAAATATGTAATCCAGGTCTTAAATTACAACTGGACGCTGCTCTCGACAATCACAAACTTGTGACATGTGACTACAGACGGTGAGCTGGTCAACTCGCGACCCGCCACACGGACAGCGGCAGGCTACAGGCTAAGCTGGTGTTCAAACTTAAACATAAACACAGTTAATGATCTGTGTGGAACAGTCCATATTGATAGGTAGAAGGCAGGGGATTAGTGGTCCAGTCATGCATATCCTATGTTGTTATAACAAATGGCCTGTATGTAGATCCACTCCAGGGTGGGTGTAAGTATTGGGTCGCCTGTCTCGTTGTCAGGTGTTGAGGAGGAGAGCTCTGTACATCGCCGCTCCCAGAGTGTCAGTGTATGGAGCTGTGACGCAAACTGTAAACTTGTTAATGTGACATATCCACAACAGTCTAATACAATGATAGTGAAAGAGGCGGGCGGACGTAGAAGTAAATTGTTCATGTGTTGTTTGTTGAGTACGACCATTTAACAAGCTTAGCTAAAGGTGACAAGCTAGACACAATCTTGTCATCCGTCAACTTGTAAGTAATGCCTATCAAACAATTTAGCTAAAGGTGCTATTTTGCTAAATGACTGGTTTCTGATGTGTATCTAGGATCATTTTGCATCCACACATGAGTATTGTTACAATTATTAAAATATAGCACCTGATCAGTTTATGATACATTTCACACATTTCTCGGAAATGTCACAATAAGCATTTGAGTAAAAAGTTGCTTCAAATCATGAATAAATTGGAATATTTTTCTTCCTCTCCGTAAAATAACCATTTCAAATACACACATGAATAGGGTCTGAATGAGATTATTGCAGCTGTAGCTCAAATAGGTCACATGTGACGTCAGGGAAGCAATGTGATGAAACTGTACGAAGCGGACATACAATATCTCACACAACATGTTGGTACTTCTGTTCAAGCATGTAACTTATATGAATATTCTGTGTCTTATTATAATGTGTCCTGTTGTTTTGAAAAAAAAATGAATCCCCATAAAAGCGGTTTTTTTTCAATTTATCTGCACTAATAATTTCCAATGTACATTCCTGCAGCGACATACAATCCGAACACAACACTTTCTATAACAGAAATAGTTTAAACATTTTGGCTTGATTGTGTGCATTTACATTGCTTCCACCTCCAACAATGTGGTTTGCAGACGTGTAGTGTCATTCTTCGAATAAGCTATTCTTATTATATAATGGAGAACTTTCCCCTGTTTTCATTGGCCGAGAAGTGATCACATGACAGTCAATAGAAATGCATATCCAATAAATTACGATATTGACTTGAGTTGCTAAAAATAGCAGGAAAAACCCAGGAATAGGGTATCCCTCGATTTTCTTGTAAGCGACCAGGCTTAACCAGTGGGATAAATTATTTCATTGAGAACGACGTGTATTCAAAGACTTGACACTGACAGAAACATTCTCCATTTCATGTTGTTTTCCCTCGTAGGTTTCACCTTATTCATATTACTGGGCAACATTGCAGGGGATTTTGTAATAGTTTGTTTTCCGTTCGATCGCTCCATCTGTGTTCTACTGTTTATATCGTGTGCAAGAGATAATTTACAGGACTAAGCACATTAATTCATGTATCAATCAGTAATGACTCATGTCTTCGTATCCCCCGTTTCTGGTATTCCCTAGGCATAGGGTTAGTCTTTTATCATTGCGTTCACTTGGTTCGTCACACCGAATGACCTGGTTCAGTTCCCCATATGGCCATGTTCCATGGCCGTGAAACCAAGTCGAAGGTAGATTTCCTGGCGATGTCACTTTCAGTAACGATTCAACCATGTGTGTAGAGATGTGTTCCACGATGTGTGTAGAGATGTGTTCCCAAGATGTGTGTAGATATGTTCCACGACGTGTGGAGACATGTGTTCCACGATGTGTGTAGAGATGTGTACCCACGATGTGTGTAGAGATGTGTTTCACGACGTGTGGAGACATGTGTTCCACGGTGTGTGTAGACATTTGTTCCACGGTGTGTGTAGACATGTGTTCCACGATGTGTGTAGAGATGTGTTCCCACGATGTGTGTAGAGATGTGTTTCACGACGTGTGGAGACATGTGTTCCACGGTGTGTATACACATTTGTTCCACGATGTGTGTAGACATGTGTTCCATGATGTGTGTGGACATGTGTTCCACGGTGTGTGTAGAGATGTGTTTCACGACGTGTGGAGACATGTGTTCCACGGTGTGTGTAGACATTTGTTCCACGGTGTGTGTAGACATGTGTTCCACGATGTGTGTAGAGATGTGTTCCCACGATGTGTGTAGACATGTGTTCCACGATGTGTGTGGACATGTGTTCCACGGTGTGTGTAGACATGTGTTCCCACGATGTGTGTAGACATGTGTTCCACGATGTGTGTGGACATGTGTTCCACGGTGTGTGTAGACATGTGTTCCACGATGTGTGTAGACATGTGTTCCACGGTGTGTGTAGACATTTGTTCCACGGTGTGTGTAGACATGTGTTCCACGATGTGTGTAGACATGTGTTCCACGGTGTGTGTAGACATGTGTTCCACGATGTGTGTGGACATGTGTTCCACGGTGTGTGTAGACATGTGTTCCCACGACGTGTGGAGACATGTGTTCCACGGTGTGTGTAGACATGTGTTCCACGACGTGTGGAGACATGTGTTCCACGGTGTGTGTAGACATTTGTTCCACGGTGTGTGTAGACATGTGTTCCACGATGTGTGTGGACATGTGTTCCACGGTGTGTGTAGACATGTGTTCCACGATGTGTGTAGACATGTGTTCCACGGTGTGTGTAGACATGTGTTCCACGATGTGTGTAGACATGTGTTCCACGGTGTGTGTAGACATTTGTTCCACGGTGTGTGTAGACATGTGTTCCACGATGTGTGTGGACATGTGTTCCACTGTGTGTGTAGACATGTGTTCCACGATGTGTGTAGACATGTGTTCCACGGTGTGTGTAGACATGTGTTCCACGATGTGTGTAGACATGTGTTCCACGGTGTGTATAGACATGTGTTCCACGATGTGTGTAGACATGTGTTCCACGATGTGTGTAGAGATCGAGAGTCACCCACTTCCTCTTCCACGCTGACCTATTCTGCTGCAGTCTCCTCTTCTCCACTCAAAGTTGATACTGGAAGCCAAACGGCTATTAACTGGATCTCTGACGAGCAGACCATGTTGTATGAAGATCATACTGACAACACCAATACATCATCAGCAGCAGCTTCACAAACTGACCTGTTCAAAGAACCTCTGCCAGAATCTTTTTCTGAACTATGTCAAAAAAAAAAGAAATAAAACAACAAAAGAAGAAAGAAGCCAAGGCCCTCAAACATATTGCGTAGAGGACCTTCTCCCACCCACGATCTCCAATTGAACCCCAAAGAGATGCTCTCCCAATTTAACCCAATGGAATTGGAGAGGATTTCGGTAAAATTTAATGATCTTCAATTCAAGATTTTGAACCATTGGCATTTTGTTTACAAGAACTTTTCCTTAAAATTACTGATAAATTTGATTTAAGACGATTCTTACCATTGCTTTTCCCCTCCAGCTGGCACAGCAACTGAGGGATCTTCTGTTATGGTGAGGCAGGGCGTCATTGACACTCATGTTCCTCTCAATACCCATCTGCAGGCTGTTGCAGTTGTGTATTAAATATTGTTTTTACTTTGTGTTCTCTATATGTGCCCCAATCGTACTCTCTCCGACAATCTGATCTTCAGGCACTGGATGACCAACCCCATCAGCCCTGTGTTATCATGAGAGATTTTTTATGGCCATAACCCACTTTGGGGAAGTAGTGTCGCCAATAACAAAGGAAAATTACTTGATGACTTTTTCTTAAATAACGGTGTATGCATTGATGCTTCCCCAACGTATCAACATCCTGCAACTGGAACTTACTCGTGTGGATTTGTCAGTTGTGGATTCTAATTTACTTAATGAATTTGAATGGTCAGTCCACGATGACCTCTGTGGAAGTGACCATTTTCCTACCATTTTACAACTTCTGACACAATCTGATATTCCTCCATCATCAAGGTGGAATTTTAGTAGGGCACACTGGGCTTTACTAAAGTCTAACCACCTTAAACCTAATGTTTATATTGATGTTCCCGATCCTAAAACATATTCTCCACTAAAATTAATGAGACAGTTGATGAATGTATTCCGAGGTCCTCCTAAAATCCTCACGTACACAAACCATGGTTCAGCAATGATTGCATACTTGCTAGGAATGCAAGGACAAATTTAAAAGCTGAACTAAATTTCCGTCACCATACTATGGTCCACAATTTGAATAAATTTAAAATGTTAACCCCTTAAACACGGCGTACATTTAAACAAAATTAACATCAGTCTGGGGACAATTATGTCTCCCAGATAAATTAACGTACGCCGATGTCTAAGGTATGAAACATGATTCAGAAAATTGAAGGTAAGGGTTCTTAAAAATGGGAATGAATTATTAACTGATACTTCTGATATTGCTAATACACTTGTTGAAACGCTTCCTCCTCGAACTATGTCCTTAAATTCCAAAGAAGAGAAACCAACAATTTTAATTCAGATAATGGGGAAGATTACAATACAATATTTCTCATTCATGAGCTCAATACTGCCCAGGGGCAAGTTCATGATACTGCAACAGGGTCTTATAATATATGTCTTAATCTTAAAACATTTACCGCAATCATGTTTAGAAACCCTTTGATGAAATTTGGACGTCAGGAGAATTTTCTTCTTCATGGCGGGAAGCTATAATTGTTCCTATACAAAACCCGGACGTGATGAGCACACTGATCCTTCCAATTATCGACCTATTTTAATGACCAGCTGTGATAGCAAAACCATGGAACACATGGTCAATAATAGATTAAAATTGTACTTAAAATCGCAGTAACATTGACCATTTAGTTCTAGTGGAGACATTCGTTAAGAATGCCATTATGCAAACAACTTGCAGTGTCTATCTTTTTCGATATAAAAAAAACATGTCCTGTATTGATTTTTTCACAAGGGATACCTATTCCCAAGTTTCGTCTATATAGGATGTTTTTTTAAATAAGTTCTCATTTACTTATTGTTTCTTTAACGAAATTGAATTGTTCCATAAATGTTGATTAATATGATGTGTATAAAAAACAGGGTTTGTTGTAATTAGCAGAATAAATGTGATAACTGAGATTTAAGTGGCTGTATCCTCGAAGGGGGTTGAAGTAGTGTAAAATAATTTTCCCCTGGAGAGGGTATGTTAGTAGATGTATCCTTACGACGACCTTCAGTTCTTAGAATATGTTGTTTTAATGTTAGACGAAATGTGTAAATAATCGACAACACCTGAAGGGATTAGGTAAATCCTGCTGGGGTCCATGCACGTAGCAAAAGTACTGTAGGTTCCAATGGTCCCAAGTACGTGATCTTCAGTGGCTGGCGATCTATAGCCCGTTTTTATGATTCCTTAGTAGTTTTAAATATTTTTTTCTGTGATAAGTCTAGTTATTTTGGCAGGTTTTCATATAAGTATCAATGTATTTATTATGTTTAACCCTTGATAGTCACGACATGGCTAAACTATTACCGGTGCGACTTAAAATATTAACTCACTCACTACAGTAACTACATCGTTTTTTAGTCTCGTTTCAAATACTAGTATTAAAAGCAGCACACAAAATGATCGATTGCCATTTTCTTCAACATTTGTTACATTTTTCTGTTCCACAGACACAGCATGAACACATCAGCTTGACTGAACACAGTTTCAGCACACCTGCTAGGCGGGGATGCTGTCACGCCATGTGTTTGGAATGGGACAGGTATTTGTGAATGCTGTGGTATCCCCACGAGTTTGTCAGCAAGCATGTTATGGTTACAAGATCAGTTTCTAATTTATGTGTTTACAAACAGACATGTTTTCGAACTCAGATCAAGTACGTAAACACAAACCCGCGGAAATAAATTTGTTTGGAATTTTACATTATCATAAAATGTTCCTGAATTCACACCAGCATATATTTGCTTTGTGAAGTGAGTATGTCGATGAAAATGTAGTTTTAATCATCAACGCATCTTCAGATCATTATCTTCTCAGATGTAAATTAGAACATGCAGAGTAGATTACCTGTATCATGTCGATTTTGACTTAGGGCATGTATATACAATCTATTTTCTGTTAATTTGATTGGCTTAGAAGGAAAAAACAATTTCTGTTCATAAGTTCACGAATCCAATAATGTTGCCCGACCCGTGAAGAATCTGGGGTAGAACAGGTCTTCAGCAACCCATACTTGCCGTAAAAGGTGACTATACTTGTCGTAAGAAGCGACTAACGGGATCGGGTGGTCAGGCTCACTGACTTGGTTGATACATGTCATCGATCCCAAGTGTGTGGATCGATGCTCATGATGTCAATCACTGGATTGTCTGGTCCAGACTCGATTATTTTACAGACCGCCGTCATATAGCTGGAATATTGCTGAGTGCGGCGTTTAACAACAAACAAACAAGCAAAACAATAATGTTGCCCTGCCTACAGTCGAGCTACTTTTGTTGTCAAGCTTCCTCGCTCATTCTCTTCCTCACATGGCAAGCCACAAGATTCGTGACAATTAAGAAAACAAATTACATGTAGGTTATATTGTTCTCCTCTAGTTGACGGTTAAAGCTGGCTCGAACTGACCAACTGCTGACAGCTCCTCGTCCTGTGGGTGCCCCTCGCGCCCCACCCTCCAGGCAGTTCCATTTCCTCTGTCGATCCACGGGGCCTGCTGGTAACTGATGGATGCGATGTGAATGTCTTTCTCATTATGCTAGGTTTACTTTCTCTTGTGGGGATATGTTTCTGTTTCTGTAAATAGAGTGATCTGCACATCACCGTGTTGACGTTTGCGTTGGGGAATCCCCGCATATTAAAATGCCATAATGATAATAATGAGTCAATTTATGATGCGCCAGATTCCATTCACCAAGGTGGGATGGCGCTACATACGTTGTCGTAGGTTATTCCACAGCTTCAGCGAGGGGAGTTGGATGCACATGCATGCTTATAATAATGATGCACCGATCATTTATTTGTGAGAGGCAACAAAACGGATCGGGCGGTGACTTGGGTGATGGTATATCATCGAATCTCATTTACTCGGATGGGTGTTTATAATAACAACCACTGGATCTGATCCAGACTCGAAAGCCAGTTAATATCGTTTTCTCATGACATGTTTCAATCCTGACTGGGTAAGAAGGGAGGAGTTTACAATTAGTTTGCATGTTCAAAATCAATGTAAGTAAACGTTGATACAATACGGTAAAATACGGTTATAATGAACTCAAAGGGACTACTAATTTTAGTTCGTTATAACCGTAATTCGTTATAAGCATATATACAGCATAACAACAGCAAACAGTCGGGACTAAAAAGTTAGTTCGTTATATCCGTCGGCTAGTTTACTGTATATTGTACTACGCGGCCGATTCTGACCATGCAGTGTGGAATAATCCCGTTTTACCCAAGAAGTGTTAGATAGCTTTACATGCTGGATATCCTGAAAGAATGTTGTGAAATAACTGTTTGTTGTTTTGTTGTTTCTTGTTTAACGCTGCATTCGGAAATATTCCAGATTTGTGACGCCCGACTGTATACAATCGAGTCTGGACCAGACAATCTAATGATTGGCATCATGAGTAACAAAGAAAACAAACTGTACATACAATATTGCGCTGAATACACCCCAGTGTTACTATGAAACCTGTTCAGGGACAGTGCTGCTCAACAAGTATTCACCATACTCGTTAAGCATCGGAACATAAGAGAAGGGCCCATCTTTCTCCACCGCAACATATTGGTTGCGTTTTGAATATCAAGCAACGCCAGCTAGCATAGCACGAAGCTATTGGTCATTAATTAGGACATACGTTTATACTCTGTCATGGCAATTTGGAAATAAAAAACTCGGTCTTCAACAAATATCCAGGGTCTCACAGCAGAAGAAACCAGAAATTGTCTTCGCACATTATACTCATGGGGAATCGAACCCCGCACCCACGCACGCACACACACAAACACGGAAAATATGGTTCCCGTGCTATGATATTTTCATTATAAGGGTTTTCAGAAGCAGATACTGGTCGAGTACAGCTGGTCACCGAGGTAGCAAATGGCACCGTCAACCGGCCATTTCGTTTAGTCTTTCATAAGGACATTGTCCAATATCATTACCAAGTTTGAAATGTCTCTTTAGACCATTCTGAATGACAGTCAATGTCCACGAAAATTAACTAATTTGAACCCGGTATACCTCTCCTGGGGATGGTGAATCGGGTAGACGATGTCAATGAACTGGTGAATTCTCTTACGCACAATCATGCTCTATTCCTCCGGTAACTTGACATGGAAAGACACCTGATTACGTCGGACATGACTCCTATAAACACTCAACCTGTCTGTCTGCAGTCAGTGATTTCGGCTTACATTCTGGCATAGTACATTCCGCAACACGTTAGCCGTTCTCATTCAAACAAGGGGCGTTGTCCGGCTGTCACCTGAGCTCTACGATGCAGGACATGGTGACTGTGACGACGCCGACGACGGCCCCGACGACGGCCCCGATGATGCCGATGAGTAAGGTGGGGCTAATGACATCCTTGTTCTCCTTGAAGGCGTTGTCGAGGCCCTTCTGGAAAGGAAACGTAGCATGGAATATTTTTTGTTGATAATGTGTTTTTTTTATAATATCCAACGCTAAATGAAATGAGTAACATATTTGTTTACCGCCAAACCCATCGTTCGTGTTCACCAGGCCACCACCCAATGGTTTGTTCAAATCGTGTGTCGGCTGCACGGATGGCCCAGTCGTCTTAGGTACCGCACTTCCCTGTGTAAAGTTGCGTCCTTTGAGAACGCTAGAAACGTATGAATGTGGGTTGGAATCCCGGTTCGACCCGATTATATTACTAGGTTTGTCAGCGACATACTCGTGATGGTGGGTTTCCTCGAAGTGGTAAACCTCTGAGAGTTTGGGCAAATCCCTCAGATCAAGCTGACACGCCCTGATATAACTGGAATACAGTTAAAGGCGGCGTTAAACTCAACTCACTCAGATTTTGTCGTTACTCTATTATTTTTGGTTCCACGTGGTATATCAGCGTTATTGCTGACCTCGTCGTAAATCAGAGTTTACACTCTTTCCCAATGCAACAATAAAAGAAGCAAAAATGAGTTATGCAATGATGCATAAGCCTTCAGCAGTATATTCTTAAAGACTATTACGTCATATACATACACACAATGAACTTCTGATTGATCGAATTTATTCATCATGGAGCCATAGCCCCAGGAAATACTTAATTAAAGAACGTGAACAACCTATCACACATTTTGGCGTACGTAATATATCGGTACAAATATTCGGATTGCAGTTGATTTACAGCACGTTTGCTCCCGACAGGGCTCTGTTCCACAAAGCTATTGTACAAGACGATCGTAACACCCATTCTTCAACATAGACGTGGCATTTAGATCGCTCAGATATTAACCACAAGGCTCACGCGACTGACAAGTATTTGGATTGCAAGGTGTTTGATTGACGTGTGTCTCGCGGTGACTGTCACCTGACACAGAAGCGGTGTGTTTACACGACCTGTCAATCACTCACACACTATCGATGTCTATTTTACTACAAATCAAGTGCTTGATTCCCCGAACAGTATATATATATATATATATATATATATATATATATATATATATACATCAGATGCAATTTAAAGCACATCTGGACATGCACAACTATACAGTATGATTGAACACATTCACTGTGTCTTTGGTATAGCTTTAGATGCAAGACATATGTAAAATCAAAAACATATTTCTGAGGGATTCTTTGACGACGAACTTGAAATCATACGCGCATTCTTATTGGTTTGGCGTATTTTCGCAAATAACATTCATCGATAAGGGGACGAGTCTTCTTGCAGGTTACGGAAAGGGGCGAGTGGTGACGAATGTCCTCTCTCTTAATTGCCCGGCGTCGTCACCGTTCGGCAAACTCCGGCGGTCTCCATTGTCTTTACGTTCCTTGTTAATTAGTGACCCGTAAATTTTATTCTCTTGCGGTTTAATGGCACCCTTTTATCATGTATTGATTTGATATATGTTTGCTACCTTACTCATTAATGGTGCCGTTGGGTAGCTTATGTTAAGCGCTTTATTTTGGTACTTACATCTTTATTGATTTAGTAGTAAGTTGGCAATTCGGGTTTTCCCTATATCAGATGACACACTTTTCCTATGGCATCCCCGGGCTGACGAGGGCAGGTTGTTCTCTACGAGGTCCGCGCACTACTACTTTTTGTACTGAGTGGCCATTCGACACTCAGGTTTCGTTCGTAAGTAATAATGGGGGCAATTCAATGCTGATACTGACTTTCTCTGGTTGTATTGAGCTAAACGTATTGGCTACGTATTTTCATACTCCGTTTTTCGAAAAATCCGTGGACAACTAACTTTCGCGCGATTATCGAGTTTCGGTTAAATACCTATTTACGATAGGGAGTCAAGTTACTCTTTTGTTCAAGTACCTTTTAAATGATTGTGAGTCTAGATATTCCGTAGGTCAAGTACCCTTTTTTCGGAAGATCAGGACTTCAATGCCTCCAATGTGACTGAGTTTTGAGTGAGTGAGTGAGTTGGGTTAAACGCCGTTTTTGACAGTATTCCAGTTATATGGCAGCGTGTAAGCTTAATGTGGGAGGAAAGCCCGAAGTGATGCAAATCTCAGACGTTTACCACTTCGGTGAAATCCAAGAGCACGGGTATGGTGACAAACTAAGAAACATAATCGGAGCGAACCGGGATTCGAACCCACAATCATAGGTTTCTGGCGTGCCGAAGGGACGGAACTCTGCACAGCGAATCGCGGCGCATCAGGCGACTGGGTCACCCGTGCCCCAGACTGAGTTTTGAGTCTATTAGACTAGTTTCATATTCAGGCATTTCCGTCTATATCATTGTACAAAAGACTTATTTTAGCGATAGGCCCTCTGTGTTTATTTCTCCATTTTTAACCCATTCAAGTTTATTCACTTATTAGAGTGTTCAGTTTTTTTAACTCTCAAGCATTCATTGGTCACAACCGACTTGTCAATATCTTGTCAAAGTGTTCATTTAGCTACATTCTTTGTATTACTGTTATACAGTTGCTAAGCTACTCAACTTGTATATTTGTTCTGGTTTGATATTTTTATTGTCATTTATACTAACAACTAGCTGACGAACACGTGAACGTATCACCATGTTTTCATTATTAAATTATTTTTGTTTAATGACACCATGGTCCCTGAAGCACAGCTCCTCCAGGACCACGAATTTTAGTTACTTATAAGCATTTCGACTGAATTTCCTTAACTTCTTTCAGTGGCATTTAGAAGCTGGTGTGATGAAGTAAGACACCGAAACACCGCACTGATTGTAATAAAGAAGTTGTTCATCAATAGAACTCGTCTTACTAAATTTCCTTACTTGCATTTTAAAGACAGAATATATCCACTTCTATGTTTTTAGCATAATCACTGGTTTGCTATTGTTTATTGAGGTCACCGTATCAGTACTTCACGCAGTTGGTCATTTGCCTTCAATTGTTTACTACCATTTTAAAGATGGGCATTATGGTGTTATTCCATTGTTAAGATCAGTTCTACATTCGTATGTGTGAACTTCTACAATGTATTGCTCTGAGGTATTCTTATCAGTTGTTTTGCTGATCGGTACCATTATATATTAATCTACATTTTTAATTGGACATAATAGAGATTAATGTTGACATGAGGACACAGCAGGAAACTATACATGGAACTACGGTTAAAACAAACTCAAAGGTTAATGTTTGTTCGTAATAAGCATATATTCAACATATAGTCGGGACAAAAAAACAATTCGTTATATCTGTCAGTTCGTTATATAAGCGTGTTCGTTATAAACTAAGTTCACTGTACATAATATTCGTCGTGGCTACAGCGCATTTATAAAGCGAATATCTACGGGTCATTGAGCGGGTCATGCTGGAAAACGATTTGCATTTTTCCCATAAAGAGTGATTATCACGCTCGGCCTCATTCACTAATATGTTAAATATACTTGGGCTTACATATATCTTGAACGACATCAAGTCATATCTTGGCGTTCAGTATAAAGTAATACCTTGCGAGAAAAGTGTCAAAATAACAGCACTTGTCGCTATGGGGATCGGACACCTACACGTCTGTGTCACATGAAACGTTAACACTTGACAGTTGGCGAGATAAGTCTGTATGCATATGCTGCTTCACCATGGTTACCAGAGTATCGTGATATTATATAATATATCTGCATGGAGAGAAAAATAAGATAAGAATAGAATGTGTTGTGACATATACACAGACACAGATTGAGGTGTTCTGCCGTTACCCATAAAACTAAAACAAGTATAACGACAGTGTCATGCTTTCCAGTAGTATCAGTTTATGACAATTTGTGACATTTCCGGCTGGTACATGCTAACCAACATTTGTTTGATAGTTTCAAGTAGCACGTTTCTGTGAACTCATCAATATTCCAGCTATGCGACGGTGGTCTCTAAATAACTGGAGGCTGAACGAGACAATCCAGTGATTGACATCATGCGCATCGATCTTCGCAATACGATGACATGAACCAACCATACCAACGAGCCTGAACACCCGATCCCGTTAGTTAGTTGATAGTTGATCTATAATTTTCATATCCATGCATGTTCCAAACCATTTGCGTTCGGTTTTCGTTGTTTCTTTTTCTTCGTTAGGGGGCACGGGTGGCCCAGTCGTCTGAGGCGCCAATATTCGCGGTGCAGAGTTTGCGTCCCTTGGGCACGCCAGAAACCTATGATTGTGGGTTCGAATCCCGGTTCGCCCCGATTATGTTTCTAGGTTTGTCAGCACCATACCCGTGCTCGTGAGTTTCACCGAACTGGTAAACGTCTGAGACCTGCATCAATTCAGGCTTTCCTCCCACATTAAGATGACACGCCGCGATATAACTGAAACAATGTTAAAATCGGCGTTAAACCCAACTCACTCACTAACTCTTTTTCTTCATTACATTTGTTCGTTGTTGTTGTTTAACGTCGCACTCAGCAATACCCCAGCAGTATGGCGGCAGTCTGTTAATATTCTAATCTGTATCAAAGCATCAAGTGATTGACATCAAGCTCATCGATCTACGCAATTCGGATATCATGACATGCATCATATAAGTATGTGAACCTGACAACCCGATTACGTTAGTAAGCTCTTACGACAAGCATGGGTTACTGATGATCAATTCTAACCCAAATCTTCACGGAGTGCTCTTACGTGAGTGAGTACATTGCGTAGCGTTCAAGAGAAGCCATGTTTTATTGACAGTTTTTGTCATTTCCCTAGATCGTGAGTGGAGTTGTGCCACGCCCAACAAAACGAGGACATCGCGTGTACGGTCGACTCATTATCTGTCACCATATGTCACGGCGGGGTTGATTGACGGGCGGGTTTATCAGGCAGATTAAGTCTAGAAATATGAAAGATATGGGTGATCTTTAACTTCTTTTGACAGATTTTCGTTTTACGCCACTTTTAACAATGTTCATATGACGGTTGGGAAACCAGGCAACAATTTCAAATACTGTCAATAATCTGAATTTAACCGGACCTTAGGCGAGGAACCAATGTTTTATTTATTTTTCAACTGATTATATGTTTGTTTGTTGTTTAACGCTGCACTCAGCAATATTCCAGCTAAATGACAGCGGTGCGTAAATAATCGAATCTTGACCTGACATTTCCATGATTGACATCATGAGCATCGATCTACGCAGTTGGGATACGATGACATGCATCAACCAAGTCAGCGAGCCTGCTCACCCGATCCCGTCAGTCGCCTCTCACGATAAGCATGGGTTGCTGAAGACCTATTCTAACCCGGATCTTTAAGGTTCTCAAAGGCGCATAGGGGCGGTGGCCTGATGATAAAAGCTTCGCTCGTCACACTTAAGGCCCATTTCCTACATAGGCACAATGTATAAAGGCCATTTTCTAGTGTTCCCCGTAGTGATATTGCTGGGTTATTGATAACAACGGCGTATAACCAACACACTCACTCACTTACTAATTCACAACGAGGCGTTTAACCTTACTCACTTATATGTAAGGTTGATATGTGAAGGAACACCGGATGTTATAGAAATGGTCTGCGTTTTGCACATCCGTTGATATTCTCCAACCCGGGACTCAGTGACTGCAACCACTGACAACATTAGGACGAAGGTCGATGAAGGACAACTGTCACATTGACAACGCATGTACGGATAACGATTTCATATACGTTAAAAGCAGCTCAAACATGCAGTCATGTCAGACTGCCCAAGTCCAGGCTTTATTCTACATGTATACTGGCTAACTGCTTTGGGCTTTTTGATCGTAATATGCCCAGGAATTAATAGCATTGTCTTCACTGATTGCCCTTCTCTATGTGCAGCCCGCTATCAACGGTCAATAGTACAACGCTTTCATGGCTTCGATTCCACTTGTCTTGGATGAAAAATGATAGTAATACCATTTGCGTCGTGAATACGGATGCGACTTGTTTCAGTTGTTGTCATTGAGCACAATTTTTGCTTTAAGCTGATTGGCTGCTTCGTTTCAGTTGTTCCATTTTTTGCGACTACCTATAAAAACCTGACGTCATATGAACGCATTGTAGCAAAACATTAAGATGACGTCATCCAATGTACATGACCATCCGAGCCCCACTTGAGATAAGGAATCTCTCTCTCTATCTCTCTCTCTCTCTCTCTCTCTCTCTCTCTCTCTCACCACATGCTGCTAAACGCCACAACTAGTCCTTGTAGGATTTCTGCTGGTGAAACATTCATAATTCGTTTTCATTAACCAATAACATGCTAGTTTTTGATATACACAGAACACGCAGGCTTGCGTTGTCCTCGAGGCGGCTGTTAGCTACAAGCTGTAAGCTATATTTAGTAGGCAGTGAACGTATTTACCCTGTCGGGATTATTATGTACAGTCTGTTGCCATGCATATAGCTGACATACCGAGTGTGGCGTTAAACAACAAACAAAACACTGCATGTATTTACGAATTCGATACTGTCACACGAAGTACGAGGTGTCAGTCAACAACTTTGACCTCAAATGCTATCTGTGTCACTCAGTACTGACATGGAACGAAAACAGTCGCTCTAGGCATTTGATATTCTGGCAAATTATAAATATTAATATTATTTTATAATAACCATCTGTAAACAACGTCTTAAATTACCTTAAACAAAGATAAAAACAAATGCTAAAAAAATAAACTGTTTTAAAACGTTTCCACATGCTTTTAGAACACATGGTAATACACATCAGGGACCAAGAAAACATACCTCGGATGTTTCATATAATTGATTACGTATCAAAATCAAGGACTGATCCAAGTCTACATAAACCCCACACCCGTCCGATCTTGTTTCTAAATTGTCTGTCATTATCTAAGAAATCACTGAAAAGAAAGTTATGCATGGCACAAGAATTAAGTTCAGAAAGTTCCGACTTACCCATCCACCTTGTTTTACAAGCCATTCCACGAGGTGCATGACGACGAATCCTCCAACCGTGTCGACTACGTCGTTGACGAAATCAGGGTGTCCTTGTTGAACGCACTCCTCGGCGAATGAACTGCTTATCGCGAACATTGACACAATTTTACCCCAAGTTATGGAATCACGGAACAGAATGTCCAACACGTCGTTCAGAGTTGCTTTCACAATGCTTGTACTGCTCATAGTTCTTCCAATCTTCCTTGAAACGTCCGTATAAACTCGAGGGTACATTTTCTCCAGCACCTGTCCCGCGTTGATATAGCTTTCAGACAGCACTGAATTATAACCCACAAACGTTAATTTCTTTGTCATATCTTTTTCTGACAGTCGGTGATATGTGTAATCCTTGCATATGTGCTTAGCCTGTTCCATCACAGACACGAACGTTGACTGTGGCAGCCGTAGTTCCGAGCTTGTCTCCATTCCAAACGATTCCATAACAAATGACAAAACTTTTTTCACGTAGTTTGTCAAGCAGACGACAATCCACGCAGTTACGTCTGCGCCTGCGCGTGTACTGTCGTCTGCTTTGACAGCTGTCATCACATTCGTCCTCTGTTGCCGGCTGGCGGAAAATCGAGCACGATCGTCGACTGCCATGATAGACACGTCCTGCTTGTATAATCATCTTACGTGTACTTATTCAATCTTACTCGCATAATTCGCATTCAACAATATGATCTATACTGCGTGAACGATAAGATTAGCAGGTCGTAAGTCTAAATACTCCATATCAGCCGCGTACCGTAGGTTGTATTTTCGACCCGAAATATTGAGGTTATCGATAAAGCTACGGACAGTACATTTCACAGATATGGCGTGCCCTGGGATGTGAGTAAACACGTCTGTATTGTTCGATCGTGAGTTACGCATAACGTGCCATGATGTCGCTTCACACAATATTGATCAGAAGCAAAAGCTCATACATAGAAATGAAAATAAAGATATTGATTAGTAATTGAGACATATAAATACTTGTGTATATGTGTAACAGGAACTATGTACAATCAAAACTATCACTCATCTCAGAATATTCGGGAGTATGTCTAATGCTTGATCCTCTCCGGGATTATAACACATTGACTAAAACGTTCAGGGTTCATATAGCGTCACTGCCATAGTGATATTTTTGTTGATAATCCCGGAAATAACATATTATGACAATGTGCTTGCTCTATGTTTGTTTGTTTATTTGGTTTTAGGTGTCGCCGCACTCAGCGATATTCCAGCTATATGATTGCGGTCTGTAAATAATCAACTCTGGACCAGACAATCCAGTGTTTCATATCGAGCATAGATCTACTCAGTTGGGATATGATGAAAAGCACCAACACGCATGGTTTGCTGAAGATCATGCCCAACGCTCTCTCAGTAAACCTGTATGTTGTGGCAACGTATTTCGATGTTTGATGATTTCCAGATGATTCAATCTTAACTGTATTTTATTAAACTGCACTTTGATGGTGGCTTAAATGAAACAAACAAGAATGGTTATTTGATGGTGATGTATTTGATACGGGTATCAAAGTTGTGTTTTGAATTGAACCTTAAGTCCTCAGCGTTTCGGGGTCCTTTTTCAGCCGAGTATCTTTGTGATAAAGTTTGAAATATTCCGGTCAAATCTAATTGTCAAGGGAATACTTCCTTTTGCCCGACATTTTAATATTATAATATTTAAAATTTGATCATAAGTCGTTAGATTGTACCACTTGGTGAGCATTAAACTAGGCTCCTACAACCAGTAGGCAGGGTGGTGACATCATATGGCAAGCAAAGATACTATAATTTTTCATGATCCCATGTTGGGAACAGTTCAATTCTTTTTCTCAGTACGTTTTGATTCCCGTGAAAATTCGGGGTAGAATATGTCTTCAGCAACCCATGCTTGCCTTAAAAGACGACAATTCTTGTCGTAAGAGGCGATCAGGGATGGTCAGGCTTGCTGACCTGGTTGCTGTGTGTCATCGTGTCATCCCAATTGCGTGGATCGATGCTCATGCTATCAATCACTGGATTGTCTGGTTCAGAGTCGATTATTTACAGACCGCCGTCATATATCTGGAATATTTCTAAGTGTGACGTTAAACATTTAATATGCAAACAATCATTACGTTTTGAGACACATCCTGCTATTTACAAATTATCGTTTGACGCTACTGTGTATAAAACTAAAATGGACAAAACCCCTACCGTATTCATAAGAAATCTGCCAAAAACAGAGTCGATTGTACAATTCCTATTATATCACGAACATGCGTTAGCGAATAACTATGATGATACCTGTAGTTCGCGAAATAGTTTTGCCTCTCCTTCACCATCGGTGGCACCCGTCACAAACACATGCAAAGGCAAGTCAATTGTTCACCTGGAAAAAACATTGCATCGGACATCATTTCTGTCACTGATGCGTCAAAATGTCCTCCTCATGTCTACCACAAACTCTTTTGACGGCCTCCGTTGTCTAGTGGTAGGGCGTCCGCCCCGAGAGCGGAAGGTCCGGGGTTTGATCCCCGATCGCGTCATACCAAAAGACGTTAAAAGATGGTACTTGTTGTTACCCTGTCTGGCGCTCGGCATTAATGCGCTAAAACAAGGACTGGTCGGCTCCGAGTCAGTATACTTTGTCTGAGTGGGGTATTCATGTTAAACTGGGGCATAGTATCTCAGTGTGCTAGCACTATAAATCGGCATCAGTCCTGACTAGTACAAGCAGCCACACACACACACACACACGTGCATGCACGACGCTATATAAGTGTAATAATCTTGGACGCGACGTTAAACCCCATTTCACCTCACCACACCTCACCTCACAAACTCTTTGAAAGCTTTACTGAAGTCTTGCTTGTTGTAATCTTGATCAAACAACTTCTGAGCAAGAGTTGTATGATGCTCTTTAAATCTTGGTAGAAACATAATCATTTGTACCATAAACATTATTGTGATATGTTGACATCAAAGGCTGAAGCTGCAGAAGATGTGTGCCAAGACCTGTTATATTATCGACTAGTCCCGTGTCTAAACTGACAGTGACACTCAACAGCAAACTACAAATTTACCTTTGTATCTTTTGGACACATCTTTGTAACCACCTTTCAATGACCGGCCAACTGATACTGACACTTGTAATCGCAATAGGTTCATTGACAACTTTGGAAATCTCTGCCGTCACGTTTATCGTGTTGGTCATATTGACGTCCTGTACCTGAATGTCATTGTGAGTGACTCACTGAGGTAGTTCTTAACAGAGCTGAAGGCCATTCTACCCCGGATCTTCACGGGTCAAACCACAGTAGCATAGTTAAATGGGTCTCCTTTGCCATAACAATATCATGAAAGTGCGACGATGTATTTATGGTTGATGACCTGTCACATCAATGCTTGACAAAATATGACATATACGCTGATGCTTCTTCTTGAACACGAATTAAGGGACTGGATATCTGTATGTCCAGATAATTGTATGTCCAGATAATTGCATGGCCCACATTTGCTTGGGGCACGGGTGGCCACGTCGTCATAGGCGTCGCTGCAATTGCAATCGAAACTCACTTCACCCCGATTATGTTTCAAGGTGTGTCAGCACCATACCCTTGTTCGTAGATTTCACCAAAGCGGTAAACGTCTGAGACCTGCATCACTGTCCTGCCACATGAAGCTGACACGCCGTGATATAACTGCAATACTATCCAATGCGGCGTTTTAAACTGAACTGACTCACTTGAGAAGGACTGGATCATATGTTTCCGGGCACTACAGTTTGTAAGCCGCTTTTCAATAATGACGTTCGCCACAAAGACAATGTTTTTCATGAAGGAGCAAAGTTGTTTTTGTCCACAGGATGCGACTTGAACCATGCATAGTCAGGTCGAAGATGGCCCATGACAATTGTGGCAAGACCGAAAGGGTCATCGCTTTTAGAAAAATAAATAAATAGAGGCATCAAGGCCATGGACACGTTGTTCAGACTGACAGGACATATGTTGGGCGTATCGGAAAAGGCTCGTGCGTTTTTCATGCCATTCCAACAAATCCACATAAGCCTCTTAACTGCGCATGACTAAATATACGGTCCTATTTTTCAAGAAAAGCCCAACTGTTACGCTCCTACCACGAGATCCATGCAGCCAGCAGAGTACCTCTGCCACAGGCCAGCGCCAAGTGACGGTTCGTCACATCTTACACAGTTCACTCAAGATATTGCATATGTCTTACGAGTCTACATATTAAGATAAACACATTTTATAGAATGGATAACTTTCATAGAGAAAATATCTTATTAGTGAAAACTATTTTCCATTTGCGTAGTTATCCTTTGTTTACATTGGTTGTACGGCTCTTCGTGCTATCATCGAAGCCTTACGGAGGGCTAGCGATATGGTCACCTTGATGTATAACTATAATATGACATGACCACGAATATAATGTTCTATTCATTACCGAAGAAGATATTTGCATACAGAGACGAATTTAGTGGTTACCTATAAGGATAGCAAGTCGCGACAGCGGTGGAACCACAATTTGTCGAATGACGTCAACAATCTTCATCTTCGTTTCCAGTGTGACGTCATTCCTACCTCACGTCACAATAAGATTCGAATGACATCAACAATGCCGTCCGGATGACGGAAACAATACACTGTTGTCTCGTGACGTGTCTCTTTATATGTAAAGAAATTCACAAAATAATTACACGACACGGATTGTTGTCCTACATGTTCCAACTTTATCTTCAAGGAGAAGCGAATACAGTTACATGTTATATTATCACGTCACTATGTCATGACATCACAATGCAAGTGTACACAAATACTGTGACTCGGCGTTGCAATCACGTCACATTGGCATCAGATACTTTTGTCCATAGATGAATTGTATAATCCCGTGCATTTTTTGTAAAGCGCACCAAAATGCATTGCATATAAATAGACGTATTTGTTTGCGAACAAGAGAAAAGTCCGGTCGCGTGATGAGGAAGTTTTCGGTTTTGACATGGATGAAACCATACTGGATGAATTCATGAATGATGGCAAGTATTTAATGATGATTGACACATCTATCAAGTAACTAAACGCTCGTTTCATGAATACTATCTTGATCTGTTAATCTGTAAACATTCTTTATAAATATACCTGCAGATATAAGAAACAATATTAGATTTTCAAAGTATACGTAATGATTGATATGTTCCGAATTCGACCAGGCGATTGAAGCGAGTGAAGCGGGCATAAATCTTTGTCAATCGTTGTCAATGTTGAAAACATTGAGAGGCTAATGTCTAAGGCAACTGAGCGAAGTACTACCTCGGGTGTGAAATCTTTCAGAGTCTTCTGTGTCGTTGTAATTAAATATATGCAAACAGAAATAAACATGTAGTTGCTGTTCTTACCCGAATAGCAAACAGTCTTTACTCATGCCGTAATTTCTGTAATAAATCTCGTTTCGCTGAATGTTTCCCCATTAAAATGAAACAGACATGCTGAAAAATTATTTCAAATGGGTGCTTATATAGGCAATTAAGAAAAACGTTGAGAATGTTTGTTTGTTGTTCAACGCCGCACTCAGCAGTATTCTAGCTTTGTGACGACGGTTAGTAAATAATCGAGTCTCGACAAGACCATTGATCTACAGCACGAGCATCGACCTACACAATTGGGAAACGATGACAAGCATCAACCAAGTACGAAAGCCTCACAACCCAATCCCCCGAGTCGCCTCTTACAAGCCATCTCCGATCGAAGCCTACCTATAGTGTCTAACCTTGCCACATCAAGGCCACTTTTCTTGGCTTGACCCTGGCGCCACCTCGCGTTGATCACGAGTTGTGCCCCTTTTAATGATAACGCGATATCCAATCAGATCGCTGTTCTTATCTTCGGGTAGCCTAGTGGTTAAAGCGTTCGCTCGTGATGCCGAGGACCCGGGTTCGATTCCCGACACGGGTACAATGAGTGAAGCCCATTTCTGGTGTCCCCCGCAGTGATATCTGGAATATCGCTGAAAGCGGCGTAAGACCATACACACTCACTCTTATCTTGTAAAGCTTCACAAAGATGGCGACTTTCATAGGCGACGATCTTGTCGATCAGATAACGAAAACATTCGCGATGTCATCCCTGACACAAAAACATAGGCAATCGTTGGCGGATTTAAAAGATGGAAAGACAAATTCGTGTCAACACTAATGATAGTAATAATAATAATAATAATAATAATAATAATAATAATAATAATACTGATAATAATAATAATGTGTACTTATATTGCGCTCTATTCTATACACCAGATACACTATATCATCCCGGGATAGACCTTGTCGAGATCATGGCAAATGTCGCCTGTGAAAATACATTCATATACTGCGTCTAATATCAGTTTTAGTACAACGTCGGGGACACGGGTGACCCAGTCGTCCAAGGCGCCGCGATTCGCCAGAAACCGATGAGTGTGGGTTCGAATCCTGGTTCGTCTCGATTATGTTTCTAGGTTTGTCAGCACCATACCCGTGCTCGTGGGTTTCACCGAAGCGGTAAACGTCCGAGACCTGCATTACTTCGGGCTTTCCTCTCACAGTAAGCTGACACGCCGTGACATAACTGGAATACTGTTAAAAGCGGCATTAAACCCAACTCACTCACTCACGAAATAGCACATCATAACGCTTTATGAGCAGGATTACAAGAACCTATAGCTTGTTTCAGAAACAAATGACAAAATCACTTTGCCTCACGTGTTACACTGAAATCCTTATTCAAAGTTCCCATTCGACGAATACAAATTGAATTATACCTATTTGAAGGTAAGCAATTAGTTGAAGGAAGAGATGTGTTTTTACAGATTGTACAAATATTTGAATGGTTTGTCGCTCACCAGACATGTTGAATTGCGCTGTAAACCTACCGTCACATTGACAGACGTATGATGATGATACGAAGTTACACACAGCAAAACCGTTACTACATGAACATGTGAGAGGATAGTAACCGCGCCTAAGTTTGTTTGTTGTAAATAGATGGGTATATATGTTACAGGAAATTTGTATGATGACAAATATCACAAATCTCTTATTTCGGGAGTTTGTGTAATGTTTGACTTTCTCATGGTAATCAACATATTCACTGAAAAGTTCAGAAATTATACATCGTCCCTGAAATAATTCCGAATATGACATTTCATGCTTATGTGCTTCTTATCTTTGTTTTGTTTTTTCTTTAACATTGCATTAGCACTAGTCTCCCAAAATGACGTGGTTTGTAAATAAACAATTCTGGACCAGATAATCAAGTTATTGACATCATGAACATCGTCCTTCACAATTGGGATACGATGTCATGCATCAACAAAGTAAACGATACTGACCACCCTATGCTGTTAGTCGCATGTTACGACAAGCATGGGTTGCTGAAGATAATTTCTAACAGGGAACTTCACAGGTACAATTCATGCGGATATGATTCTGTGATGAGTCTATGATTCTTGACCATTTATTGACTTTGAAGTCGTGGGTAAGGGACACTTCAGTTCGAGGTGCGAAGCAAACATCCTACAAAAACCTTCCCAAAGTTTTGTGTTTCCCATCACGACACATCTACTATATTCATTTTGGAATTTCACTTCTTGTTCTGCGCAGTTGCTTGTAAGTATTCATATTTTCTACTCGTAGCCCCAGGCATAATCTTTATGTTATAGTTAAAACACGACTCTGATTTTTTGGTTGAAAATGGAAACCGCGATCGAGATTTTACATATTAAACAAAAACCAAGAAGATGTGTTTCAACTAACCATTATAAACTTACATTTACAAAAAATAATATATGATGCATTTTAAATCACTGTATACAAAACTTAGCACGTCCAATTCAGATGTTAAACAATCAAACAGGTATCACAATTCAAATGTACGAACCACAAGGTTTTCTATGAGATAACAAGATACCTACAACACGTAGGCAAACATGGTAGTAGGTGTATAAGCCGAGCGATAGGGATAGCAATATATTGGCTCGACGTTCTGGTGGAAATGTTGTGCAATTCGATATGTAAACTAAGTCACGATGTTGATGACACCTCATCTCCCGCGTTATCTCCCAAGGGACGCAACTCTGCACAGCGAATCGCGGCGCCTCAGACAACTGGGCCACCCGTGCCCCCCGGAACAGGAAAGAGTCCAGACATATGTATATCCGAGGGTAACATGGACAATAGTCCTGAATTATCACACCCTCTCTCGTCAGGTATGAGAGAATTGGCTTTAACGCTTCTGTCAACATTATTTCTTTCAATATCAAGATCTGTCACCTTAATGTTGGATGAAAACCCAAACGCGGAGCCAAGACGATTACCTGTTTGGTGAAACCCACGTGAAAGTGTATGGTTCCAATAAACAAAGAACACAATAAGGGCGAATCTGTAATTCGAACCAACTGTCATAGGTCAGTCAGAGCTCCCGATACGATGCGTATATAATCCTGCCGGAATGTTAATGAAATAATACATTGTCCCATAAAATCCAAAAATGCTTGAAAATATAATTATGCGTCAGACTGCTGAGATTGTCTGCTACAAAAATTACATCTTTGCAATGTACGTTTTACCCCCAAAATACTTAGGATTATACATGTGGTATTTTGTTTTAAATATCTGGTTTCGCAGCTGAAGATTAAAAAAATATATGTAGTCTCAATACAACTGAAGTAACATGAAAAAGCATTTCATGAACAGTCGTTTTTAAATAATGATCTGAAAGTCTCCAAGAGACTAGAACCTTGGGAATAACTATATCTATAATACTCAAAGAAAATTAACAAATACTGAATGTGAATGATGCACGTAACAAGGGAGTAAACTAACTTTCTGGATCCCTGATAAGTTGGGGCACGTCAGAGGTCCAGGTCCAAACACAAGGGTGTTCGCGAACCAAAAACAAATTAATGCCCAGCTATGGCTTGTGTCACTTGTCAGAAAATCTATCAACGAAAGTGAAAGGCATCAAATGAACATTAAGCTACTCTAATCACGGCCCAATTCTACTAATCTGTATATACCAAAACATATAGAAAAGTCACACCATCACAATGTAACTCCATACCTCTGGGAATATATCAGATGCAAAGGTTTTAATGTTCATGCATGTAAGTATGGCGTGTCCGACAATCGCCAACCCTGAAGACGTCATCACACTTGTTGTTACAATAATGTGTAGATTTAATCAACATACTTAATAACTGAATTCAATATTTCTTTGCGTGAATGTGTTTATTCCTACGTACAGTCAAAATTATATTAAAGTCAAATCCCATGAAATAAATATGGCAATTTTTTTAAACATTATACTGACCACACAATTGTAGACAACAAATAACGACACCCTTTGGGGCAATAACACAACTTAAACTCCTCCCTACCTTTTCTCAGCCAATCAGGAAACCAATAGTCCGCTTGTGGGCGTGACTATTTGTTTCGGATAATGCAATTATGAATAAAACAAATACTTGGTTAGCCAATCAAATAACCTGAATTCAACTGAAGTTTACTTATTGTAACAGCTAACATTACTCGTAGTTCTATCTTAGATCCGCATCGTGGTATACGCAAGTGTGTTGAACAGCGACTGTACTGGGAGAACTGCCAACCATGACTGGGATATTTGTCTCAGTTTTGGTTTCTGTGATATTTGCGTCTTCGGTGGGTGCAATACCGAACGAGGGTAAGAATGCTTTTTCTCTTTGACATCGTATATCGCAAGAACCCCTTATATTCGTATTCTGGGATCAATATGGTGTCGGTTCAGGTCGTCTATCAGTCGGAGTTGATTCCCTTTGTCCTGCCAGAATCCTGTGATTGTGGGTTTACATCTCAGTCATTCTTGATATAGTTCGTGGTTCTTGGTTCCAGCACCATTCCAGTGTTCGTGGCTTTGCCCATATAGGTAAATATTTTCGCTTTCCCCCCAAATACTGTTTATAGTGGATTTAAGTTCAATGTATTAGCTCAGAGAGGATGTTACGATTTGTTTTATTTTTGGCCCCAGATGTTATTATATTTGGCCACTTTCTATGTAATTGACGGCCTTGAATACAATTCCGGTAATGAAGAATTCATTTCCATCTGTAATCTGAACACTTTTATATTGTTGGTGTATTCGAATCCGGTGGTGACACTTGCCTGAACGTAAAAGGTGTATTTGCACCCACACCCATCATATCAATCGTGATAAAGTGTAACCTCTGTCTTTATCTCATGAATTTTTTCTCCAGTGCATCTTACTACACCCATGCCAATTGTGCCAATGTTGAGAAAGCGAAACCGTTTTCTGTATCTATGAAAGTGTTCTCGAATGCATGGTCCCACATCCTGTCAAATATGACAACGTTGAGAAAGCGTAACCGTTGTCCGTATCGTATGAAAATGTTCTTGATTGCATCTACATCTATGCCAATTGCGACAATGTTGAGAAAGCGAAACCGTTTTCTGTATCTATGAAAGTGTTCTCGAATGCATGGTCCCACATCCTGTCAAATATGACAACGTTGAGAAAGCGTAACCGTTGTCCGTATCGTATGAAAATGTTCTTGATTGCATCTACATCTATGCCAATTGCGACAATGTTGAGAAAGCGAAACCGTTTTCTGTATCTATAACAGTGTTCTCGAATGCATGGTCCCACATCCTGTCAAATATGACAACGTTGAGAAAGCGTAACCGTTGTCCGTATCGTATGAAAATGTTCTTGAATGCATCTACATCTATGCCAACTGCGATAATGTTGAGAAAGCGAAACCGTTTTCTGTATCTATGAAAGTGTTCTCGAATGCATGGTCCCACATCCTGTCAAATATGACAACGTTGAGAAAGCGTAACCCTTGCCCGTATCGTATGAAAATGTTCTTGAATGCATCTACATCTATGCCAATTGTGATAATGTTTTTTTTTATCAGGCTTGACTGTGTTGACATTTCCAGCAGATGGACTCGGTGACCTCAAAATGGAATGTTAGAAGCTAAACTAAAACTCTGCCTGCTGCGTATGTACCTCGGGCAAACTGAAAATTATTTCTCTCGGGACATAAATTTGATATTAAATTGAAGCCCGAGTAATATCTTTTAAAATCGCACTTCCTTAAATCAAACAAAAGTGTTGTTGGAGATATATACTAAACTGCTTCAAGAAGTACAACTGTGTTCATGCTTACCCTTTTCCCGAACACCTGCTGTCCTCACTGATTTCCATATACAGTAGCATACAAAATGGTCTGTAAATCGTAAAATCTGTATTGCAAAAAATGTGTTCCATCTTATATTACATCAAACCGTTAAGGGGGCACGGGTGGCCCAGTCGTCTAAGGGGCCGCGTTTCGCTGTGCAGAGTTGCGTCCCTTGGGCACGCCAGAAACCTATGATTGTGTTCGAGTCCTGGTTCGCCCGGATTATGTTTCTAGGCTTGTCAGCACCATGCCCATGCTCGTGGGTGAAGTGTTAAACGTCTGAGACCTGCATCACTTCGGGCTTTCCTCCCACATAAAGCTGGCACACCGTGATATAACTGGAATAATGTTAAAAGCGGCGTTAAACCCAACTCAATCACTCACTCACTCAAACCGTTTCCCGGTGTTACATGTGTTGAGTGGTTAATAAGAAATTCATCATTACTTTTGCAACTACCATTTTGTTGATCCACTGTGTCATTAATATAATGCTGTATTTACGTGAACAGCATTGCTGAACTTCGAAACATATTGTACCAACTGCTAGTATACAAGCATGCTTGAAAAAAACAAAAACCTATTGAAATGCAGTTTGGGCCAGTGGCCTTACATTACTGAAATAAATTATGTCTATGTCTGTAAATAAGAGTGAACGACAAGTCCAATCCAACGGTCGATTTATTCCATGATGTGGTCGAGATACATTCAGAAGGAAAGGATTGACTGCAAAATTAAATGAAACAAACATGTATATAGCAGTCAATTAATGCCAAAATCATTCTAAACAACACAAATTTGCTTTTCGATAACTTATCTATCGAAAATATTCCATTTTACCAAAAATGCAATTCTAAACGTTAGATATCATAATATCAACAATGTTCACGAAATTGTTTACACAAATAAAGTTTACAAACCGTTTTATAGGCTCCGCATTTCGATAAACAACAACAGACACGAGCGTGCCTCTCATTCAGCCAGGTAACAAAATACTAGAGTTATCGTTCTTGTCGCGCTCTTCTCGTGCGCTCATACAACAAGTCTATAAATAAATACGAACTTTAAACATAAACCTTACAATGTCTACATTACCAAAAGTTATGTAAGCCAACTGTCCGAAGTGTATGTTAAAAAAATATGGAGATAAGGATAGTGCAAGGTGGGATACCTTAGAACTGTCAAAAACACTTTCAATAACCAGAAATCCTGAACAAACACGGTGACATTTGGCACAAGTCAAATAGGGAATTGCATTGGTCACTGAAGCGTCAAATATCCTCCACGTGTCTACCATAAAACTGTTTTGAAAGCTTTACTAAGGCTTTGAATGTTGTAACCCTGATAAATAACTTTGGGCAAATGAAGCGGTTTCATTGGTCAACAACCGGTCAACATGCGGAGTCAATCTGATGTATGTGACCTTATAATTGTATTGAGGTCTATGTCAAATAGCTAAATTGTAACTGCCAGAATTTATATAAACGTATATTGTTACCGTTACAATGTGGCTGCACCATTGCTGGTTTAACTAATAACTTGCTAAGTATTGTGATAAAAAATAAGGAAAAGTGTAAAAAAAAGGAAAAGTTATGTGAGATATCGTCCGCCCAAACGTTTCCTCACCCATCAAAAATTGGATAACGCTTGAACATTCATTCCCACTCGTAGGCTTGACACCCAGTCTTCTCAGTCGAGGGGCCCATAGCACCGCTCTCACCACTCGTTTAAGTGTCAGCGCGTCCGACTGGATTAGTTGGTTGGTTTGTTGTTTTACGCCGCACTGAGCAATATTCCAGCTAGATGACGGCGGTCTGTAAATAATCGAGTCTGGACTAGACAATCCAGTGAGCCTAACCACCCGATCCCGTTAGTCGCCTGTTACGACAAGCATAGTCGCCTTTCACGGCAAGCATGGGTTGCTGAAGACCTATTCTACCCCGGATCTTCACGAGTCCGCCCTTGCCACAGCAGGTTTTACAGTGTGTCCAGCCGAACGTTCCCTCACCATCCGATATATAGTCGTTACCAAACTTATTCTTGCTTTAAACACCTGACACATGCCATTGTTCCTTGGTATTACAGACCTTGAAAGGTATTTTAAAGACATGAGGAAAGATGTAATGGACAAGTTGGATGGATTGGAGAAATCAAACAAAAACCTTCTCAACAAACGTAAGATTTGTTTCTTATTATTTCATATATATGTACATGATGCCTTGAATTGTGATTTGTAATTTGATATCTCTGATTGATTTATCAGATTCATGATAGATTGCATTGTATATATTCACTATTTATATTTTTCAGGTCAGATTCAGAGAGCATAGAATTGGTCCTTAGTAACTTATGGTTGTCGTAAGTGAGTGAGTTAGTTGCCGGTTTGAACAGCATTCCAGTTATATCACGGCGTGTCAGCGTATTATTGGAGGAAGTGTTGCCGGACTCAGACGTTCCCCATTTCGTTGAAACACACGTGCACGGGTATTGTGTTGACAAGCTTAGAAACATAATCGGGGCAAACCAGGATTCGAACTAAAATCATTGGTTTCTGGCGTGCCCAAAGGACGCCATGGCCTCTGTTCAGCCAATTGCGGCGCCTCAGTCGACCGGGACTCCCGTATCCCCGTTTGTCCTAAGATGCAACTAAATTATCATATTCCGTGACTTGGATGTTATTCATGCTAATGGACACTTGTTTGCCTGGTCCAGACTCGATTACTCTGAGAACCCTGACGTTAAACAATGTTCACTCACTCACCGCAATCGATTCAGACATTGTGAAGTAGGATCAAATGCATCATATCCTTCTGTGTGGCATGTACATGGTAATGCATATATCAGTTTCTTGTTGCTCTTGTGCATGTGAATGTGCACCAACTATATGTTACAGTGCAGGACGTTGAAGACGCCGTTTCCCATGAAGCTGAGAAACAAGGCAACCAAGGTAGTGACTTAATCTTAATTTTCACCTGTTGTATACTAGCCACATAAAGAAACTGTGCACGGAGAAAATATAGATATAAGGGCACACCGTCCATATATGAAATATAGGTTTGAACACAGCAATTATTGGAGACATTCAAACGCTCATGCACGTGCCATGCGATATGACGTCATTGATGGGGGCCTATGGACGTGCAATGTGTTATTGCACGTGCATCCTGTGCAGCTGTACACAGCATATGCAACTCAAAATTCGCTGTCACTTTGGAAAGCATGATCATTCAAAAATTCAAAACTTCTCAGGCGCAGACACAAGCATATCACAAGCAAATCATGCCAAGATTGACAGCTGCACAGCGTCATGAAGCCATTGGAATGATCCGAGCGGAAATGAGGCAGCAACAGGTGGCAACACATTTCCAATGCCATCGTAACACGATATCGGCATTGGTGAGGCGTTATCAGAACACAAATGACGTTGCCGACCGTCCGACCACGTTCAGGACGTCCCCGAGTAACGACGCCAAGACAGGACAGATGGATTCGAGTTACACATCTCCGACACAGGTTCCAAACGGCAGTAACGACGTCCCAGACAATTCCTGGACTTCGCCATATCCATCCCAACACTGTCAGGAATCGTTTACATCAGTACGGGATTCGACCACGACGCCTTGCCATACGTCCCATCTTGACACACCGTCATCGAGTCAACCGTCTAAGATGGTGTCGAAATCATGTTCTCCAACCTCGAATATGGTGGAGAAATGTTGTCTTTACAGATGAATCGAGGTTCAACATTTCCCACAGTGATGGGCACCAACGTGTCTACCGGCGTTTGGGAGAACGTTATGCACGCAACTGTATTGTGGAGAGGAATCGTTTTGGAGGTGGCTCTGTGATGATTTGGGGTGGGATAACAGCACGGCACCGAACCCCTTTGGTGGTTGTTCAGGGCAATCTCACCAGTGTTGGCTACAGAGATCAGATTCTGAGGCCTCTGGTCATTCCCTTCCTGCAACGTCATGGCCCGGGATTGACATTTCAACAGGACAACGCTCGTCCTCAAACGGCTAGGGCCGCAATGGATTTCCTTCACCATAACAATATCATGTTACTGCCATGGCCTGCAAATTCTCCAGATCTCTCCCCAATAGAGCATGTGTGGGATGAAATGGAGCGCCGTCTGCGTCGTCTTCCACATCCTCCAGATAACGTCCGTGACTTGGCACAGGATTTGAGGAGGATATGGCAGGCCATTCCCCAGACCTTCCATGCCCATTTGGTGATTCACGCACAGGGTGGTCATACCCGTTTTTGACTTTGTGACTTTGTCGTTTGACCCCCTGCTCCATTTTGATCTTCTGACGTCATCGTAACAGATGTTATTCAGGTCCCGTTGACATTTTCTTATGGTCCGATCATTCAGCTGCCACAGCGTCTGCATCATTTTGTTCTTGCTGTGTTGTATTTCAATCCAGAATATATTTTCTCCGTGCACAGTTTCTTTATGTGGCTAGTATATATACCAAGTGATGGGACGAATGTAGTTTTAATTTGATCATATGATCACATATTATTCAGTTTATTTTATTCCATACAGAGGTATCCTTCCCGTCTAACCAAGCTTCTCTCAACAAAGGGAAACCTGGAAAAACCAAGAGTAATTATTGTATTAGTAGTAACCTGCAACGTGTGGTTGGTGTTTAACTTTGACATAGTTACAATTAATTGTTATTGTGATGCAAATTGCAGTGAATGTGCACGATATTTGTACAGCCAGGGATGTGAATGGTGTTAACAATAGCAGACTTATGCATGAAATCCTGCAACAAATGTAAGCCCGTTCTCTTCGCACAACGAAAATGCATACTGGAATATCAGTCTCTATGTCGCTGTTTAAACTACTCTAGCCTATCAAGACGGACATAAGTAAAGCCGTCAGAGAAATAGTTGTAGAAAGTGATATTGTTATATAACAAGGTATTTCGTCATCGTCCAAGCATGTTGTAATTCGTTATTTGAAATAAACACTGCTTCTACAATCATCTGCCTTTTGCTGTATGCAAAGTCCGTTGCCGATATGCAAATGTGCAAAGTGCATTTCATATAGGGAACATTGTCACTGCTTATGTTTGTATAAAGGCTGTAATTATAGCTTTTGCAATTCCGGAAAAAAAGAAGAAAATATTTTATATTTATTGATACAATGAACACAAGGTCAATTAAGAAAACGTACAACCTTGATAATGGTGTGAGAGTCTACATGGAAACATCGCTGTATATAATAAACCAGAAGTTGCTATCCATAGAGTTGTACGTTTTCTTTCTTATTCATCAACTTCTAGAATGCCAATCAAACAGTTACAAGGTCAGTTATTACGATGCTGTGCTATAGCAAGTCGTGAAATAATTGCAAATGTCATATGTCGGGTCCACACTATGTATGATCATATCCCATATCAACGCCATGTGTCAGATTTGGTGATGAAATAGACTGAGATAGATTTTTATTACTATCAATGAAAAGAAGTGATAATAAATTGCATTAAGAGAGGCTGAGATACAACACATGTTTATGGGTCATTAACAGTAGTAGCTGTCGTAGTAGTAGTAGATTCAGGAATATGACATGTGCATGTGAGAAATGTAGTTTTAAGAAGATTGTCAGATTATTTAGTATTCATTGTATTTTTGTCCTCACAGACCAATTTGTCAAGTCCCAAATGTCAGCTGAAATGGGCAGAGGGTTGTTCAGAATGATGACCTCTCGAAAAGGCAACGGCAAGTATTTTAATAGTATCCTGCAAACGTTTGAATTTCTTCCATTCCTTCTTCAAACTGTGTGTAAAACACAAATGTATGAACCCATTTTGTGATCCAGGTGCAAATTACAAAGATATTCACTTAAACAGGCCACTATAAACCACACTCACTCACTAAATCACACATGTATGAGTCTTTGTTTTTGTCTGTATAATTTACAGGAGGCGGAGACTCCGAAACCCCTCATCACGAAAACGCAACATCCCTCCAATCATTACTAACACGGAAAAGTAGGTTGCATGTTTGCTATGATATTGACGTAAATACACTGATTCCATATCTCTTGACGTCTGGTCTCTAAAGGGTACTGACCTATTTGGAACGGGTGGTCAAACACGTTAACCTGTCTCATTGTGCATCATCGTGTCCTTGTTTATGTGGGTTGTTGATAAAAGTTTCATTCACCTGCGATCCTGTGTGCCTGTGTTGTTACACGTTGCAAGAGAGCACTGTTTTCAAAGCGTTGTTGCCGTCATGGTAGAATGGAGATAAACCTACTGTGTTTTGAAATTTGATGTAGTCCCACTGTTGAGTGGATACCTCTTTATTTTTATTTTGAACCGAGTTCTCCTAACTCAACTGGTTTCACGAATGTTAGGTTATATTCAAAAAACGTAGGCAAAGTACTTTGTCGATATGCAAATATGCAAAGTGGAACTGCTTATGTTTGCATAAAGGCTGTAATTATAGCTTTTGCTTTTCCGGAAGAGCTTCTGACTGTTACTGGCATGTCGTCAAGGGGAAGGATGTATTGGGACAAACAAATTAACTGAAGTAATTGCAAATGTCACATGTCGGGTCCACACTATATACGATCATATCCCATATCAACGTCATGTGTCAGATTTGGTGATGAATTAGACTGAAATAGATTTTTATTACTATCAATGAAAAGTAGTGATCATAAGTTGCATTAAGAGAGGCTGAGAGACAACACATGTTTTTTATCGAGATTTATTGACTTACTTATCTAAAAACGTTATGGGTCATTAACAGTTGTAGCTGTTGTAGTAGTAGCAGATTCAGGAATATGACATTTGCATGTGAGAAATGTAGTTTTAAAAAGATTATCAGATTATTTAGTATTCGTTGTATTTTGTCCTCACAGACCAATTCGTCAATTCCCCAACGTCAGGTAGAAACAGCAGAGTGTTTTTCAGAATGATGACCTCTCGAAAAGGCAGCGGCAAGTATTTTAATAGTACTATCCTAAACGTTTAAATTTCTTCCATTCATTCTTCAAACTGGTGTGTAAAACACAAATGTATGAACCCATTTTGTGATCCAGGTGCAAATTACAAAGATATTTAGAGCCGTGTCATGCGCTGTGCATGACAGGAAGAAATGGAATCGTGCGCTCAAAATTCCCCCAGTTAATTCTACAAACTGGTCTCATTTCCAAATTGGTAATACTATTGTTAAAAGGCCGCTATAAACCACACTCGCTCACTAAATCACACATGTATGAGTCTATGTTATTGTCTGTGAATTTTACAGGAGGCAGAGAGTCCGAAACTCCTCATCACGAAAACGCACCATCCCTCCAACCATCACCAACAAGGAAAAGTAGGTTACATGTTTGCTATGATATTGACGTAAATACACGGATTCCATATCTCTTGATGTCTGGTCTTTAAAGGGTACTGACCTATTTGGAACGAGTGGTCAAACACGTTAACCTGTCTCATTGTGCATCATCTTGTCCTGTTAATGTGGGTCGTTGAGAAAAGTTTCATTCACCAGTCAACACATGATTATTTATATATTGTTTGTTTGTTGTTTTCTGCAATATTTCAATTCAAGACGGTGGTCTGTTAATAGTCAAGACTCGACCAGACAATCTAGTTATTTATCATGAACATCAATCCACGAAATTGGGATTCGATTCATTTTGTCGCTTCTTAGCAACTTATACCTAAACAAATGTTTACTGTAGACACCAAAGACTGTAGGTGCTGGAATAGCACTGTACATAAGAGATGTTGACTTGTGGACATTGAAGGCATCCCTCTTCTCACAGTCTTGTGGAGAATAATAGTCACTTTGAACCTGTGTGAATAGATCCAAATATGAAACAGCCAGGGCGGTTTCGTTGCTTTTAATTACTCCTTGTTCGGGCTGGTAAAACAGTGGAATTGGCAAATTGACCATTATAGAACGATATCCCTGAAGTATAAGGTAAACTTCGTGGCCAAATTACCGTGTTTTGGTTTTGTCAATCCGAGGAGGAAGTCCGATTCATATGGGAAATACACTGATGATCAAGTGTGGATGGATAGCTGCTGCTCATGGGGATGCCTACCTCTTGGCTTTATGTCCAGCATTTTTAGTAAAATTGAGATGACATTTGATTTACAAATTGTCTTAAATCGTAAAGAATAGAGGTGTTTCTATCAATATATATATATATATATATATATATATATATATATATATATATATATATATATATATATATATATATGACGTTGGTTGTGTGTGATAGTGGTGTACAAACTGATAAAATCAAATGTTCTGAGAGAATTGAAATTGGTTCTGTTCTGTTCAAATTTCACATGGTATTGATTCGTAGTTGCCATGGTTTTAGATTTAGGAATACGGTGTGAGCATGCCATCAATGTAGTTTTAATTTGATCATATGATTACTTATTATTCAGTGTAATTTATTCCATACAAAAATAGCCTTCCCGTCTAACCTAGCTTTTGTCATGAAAAGGAAATCTGGGAAAGCCAACAGTAAGCAATGTATTTGTAGTAACCTTATGTATGAAATCCTGCAACCAATATAAGCCCGTTCTCTTCGCACAACGAATATGCATATTGGAATATCAGTCTCTAAGTGACTGTTTCAACTTCTCCAGCCAATCAAGACGGACATAAGTAAAGCCTTCAGAGAAATAGTTGTAGAAAGTGATATTGTTATATAACAAGGTATTTCGTCATCGTCCAAGCATGTTGTAATTCCTTATTTGAAATAAACAGTGCCTCTACAATCATCTGCCTTTCGATACAATTCTATGTTACCTTGTCCATACATAAAAAGTAGCTCTCTGACCAGTCAGTGCAATTCCATTTCAAGATGTACATACATATATATAAATACAACTATAATGCAATGAAATACGTACTGATAGGCTGATTAGTATCTACAATTCTCTGTTATGTGTCCATATATACATGAAATAATTGCAAGTGTCACATGTCGGGTCCACACTATATACGATCATATCACATATCAACGCCATGTGTCAGATCTGGTGATGAAATAGATTGAAATAGATTTTAATTAATATCAATGAAAAGTAGTGATCATAAGTTGCATTAAGAGAGGGTGAATGACAACACATGTTCTTTATGGAGATTTATTGACTTACTTATCTAAAAACGTTATGCTCGTCACGATATGGCTGAAATATTGCCGATGTGACGTAAAGCATTACCTCACTCACTAAAAACGTTATGGGTCATTAACAGTAGTAGCTGTTGTAGTAGTAGCAGATTCAGGAATATGACATTTGCATGTGAGAAATGTAGTTTTAATAAGATTATCAGATTATTTAGTATTCGTTGTATTTTGTCCTTACAGACCAATTCGTCAATTCCCCAACGTCAGGTAGAAACAGCAGAGTGTTTTTCAGAATGATGACCTCTCGAAAAGGCAGCGGCAAGTATTTAAATAGTACTATCCTAAACGTTTAAATTTCTTCCATTCATTCTTCAAACTGGTGTGTAAAACACAAATGTATGAACCCATTTTGTGATCCAGGTGCAAATTACAAAGATATTCAGAGCCGTGTTATGCGCTGTGCATGACATGAAGAAAAGGAGTCGTGCGCTCAAAATTCCCCCAGTTAATTCTTCAAACTGGTCTCATTTCCAAATTGGTCATACTTTTGTTAAAAGGCCGCTATAAACCACACTCGCTCACTAAATCACACATGTATGAGTCTTTGTTATTGTCTGTGTATTTTACAGGTGGCAGAGAGTCCGAAACTCCTCACGAAATCGCATCATCCCGCCAACCATTACAGAATTGGAAAAGTAGGTTACATGTTTGCTATGATATTGACGTAAATACACTGATTCCATATCTCTTGATGTCTGGTCTCTAAAGGGTACTGACCTGTTTGGAACGGGTGGTCAAACACGTTAACCTGTCTCATTGTGCATCATCTTGTCCTGTTAATGTGGGTCGTTGAGAAAAGTTTCATTCACCAGTCAACACATGATTATTTATATATTGTTTGTTTGTTGTTTTCTGCAATATTTCAATTCAAGACGGTGGTCTGTTAATAGTCAAGACTCGACCAGACAATCCAGTTATTTATCATGAACATCAATCCACGAAATTGGGATTCGATTCATTTTGCCGCTTCTTAGCGACTTATACCTAAACAATTGTTTACTGTAGACACCAAAGATTGTAGGTGCTGGAAAAGCACTGTACATAAGAGATGTTGACTTGTGGACATTGAAGGCATCCCTCTTCTCACAGTCTTGTGGAGAATTATAGTCACTTTGAACCTGTGTGCATAGATCCAAATATGAAACAGCGAGGGCGGTTTCGTTGCTTTTAATTACTCCTTGTTCGGGCTGGTAAAACAGTGGAATTGGCAAATTGACCATTATAGAACGATATCCCTGAAGCATAAGGTAAACTTCGTGGCCAAATTACCGTGTTTTGGTTTTGTCAATCCGAGGAGGAAGTCCGATTCATATGGGAAATACACTGATGATCAAGTGTGGATGGATAGCTGCTGCTCATGGGGATGCCTACCTCTTGGCTTTATGTCCAGCATTCTTAGTAAGATTGAGATGACATTTGATTTACAAATTGTCATAAATCGTAAAGAATAGAGGTGTTTCTATCAATATATATATATATATATATATATATATATATATATATATATATATACAGTTCAGTGATGAATGCTCCATGACAAAGAAATGACGTTGGTTGTGTGTGATAGTGGTGTACAAACTAATAAAATCAAATGTTCTGAGAGAATTGAAATTGGTTCTGTTCTGTTCAAATTTCACATGGTATTGATTCGTAGTTGCCATGGTTTTAGATTTAGGAATACGGTGTGAACATGCCATCAATGTAGTTTTAATTTGATCATATGATTACTTATTATTCAGTGTAATTTATTCCATGAATAACTATCCTTCCCGTCTAACCTAGCTTTTGTCATGAAAAGGAAATCTGGGAAAGCCAACAGTAAGCATTGTATTTGTAGTAACCTTATGCATGAAATCCTGCAACCAATGTAAGCCCGTTCTCCTCGCACAACGAATATGCATATTGGAATATCAGTCTCAAAGTGACTGTTTCAACTTCTCCAGCCAATCAAGACGGACATAAGTAAAGCCGTCAGAGAAATAGTTGTAGAAAGTGATATTGTTATATAACAAGGTATTACGTCATCGTCCAAGCATGTTGTTATTCCTTATTTGAAATAAACAGTGCCTCTACAATCATCTGCCTTTCGATACAATTCTATGTTACCTTGTCCATACATAAAAAGTAGCTCTCTGACCAGTCAGTGCAATTCCATTTCAAGATGTACATACATATATATAAATACAACTATAATGCAATGAAATACGTACTGATAGGCTGATTAGTATCTACAATTCTCTGTTATGTGTCCATATATACATGAAATAATTGCAAGTGTCACATGTCGGGTCCACACTATATACGATCATATCACATATCAACGCCATGTGTCAGATCTGGTGATGAAATAGATTGAAATAGATTCTAATTAATATCAATGAAAAGTAGTGATCATAAGTTGCATTAAGAGAGGGTGAGTGACAACACATGTTCATTATGAAGATTTATTGACTTACTTATCTAAAAACGTTATGGGTCATTAACAGTTGTAGCTGTTGTAGTAGTAGCAGATTCAGGAATATGACATTTGCATGTGAGAAATGTAGTTTTAATAAGATTTTCAGATTATTTAGTATTCGTTGTATTTTGTCCTCACAGATCAATTCGTCAATTCCCCAACGTCAGGTAGAAACAGCAGAGTGTTTTTCAGAATGATGGCCTCTCGAAAAGGCAGCGGCAAGTATTTTAATAGTACTTTCCTAAACGTTTAAATATCTTCCATTCATTTTCAACTGGTGTGTAAAACACAAATGTATGAACCCATTTTGTGATCCAGGTGCAAATTACAAAGATATTCAGAGCCGTGTTATGCGCTGTGCATGACATGAAGAAAAGGAATCCTGCGCTCAAAATTCCCCCAGTTAATTCTACAAACTGGTCTCATTTCCAAATTGGTCATACTATTGTTAAAAGGCCGCTATAAACCACACTCACTCACTAAATCACACATGTATGAGTCTATGTTATTGTCTGTGTGATTTACAGGAGGCGGAGAGTCCGAAACTCCTCATCACGAAAACGCACCATCCCGCCAACCATTACAGAATTGGAAAAGTAGGTTACATGTTTGCTATGATATTGACGTAAATACACGGATTCCATATCTCTTGATGTCTGGTCTTTAAAGGGTACTGACCTATTTGGAACGGGTGGTCAAACACGTTAACCTGTCTCATTGTGCATAATCGTGTCCTGTTAATGTGGGTTGTTGATAAAAAATTCAGTTACAAGTCAACACATGATTATTTATATATTGTTTGTTTGTTGTTTTCTGCAATATTCCAATTCAAGACGGTGGTCTGTAAATAGTCAAGAATCGAACAGACAATCCAGTGATGGATCAAGAATATCTATCAACGCACTTGGGATTCGATAACATACAAGCACACATATTACCGGGCCTGAACACCCGATCCATGTTGTCACTTCTCAGCGACTTATACCTAAACAAATGTTTACTGTAGACACCAAAGACTGTAGGTGCCGGAAAAGTACTGGACATAAGAGATGTTGACTTATGGACAGTTGAAGGCATCCCTCATCTCACAGTCTTGTGGAGAATTATAGTCACTTTGAACCTGTATGCATAGACCCAAATATGAAACCGACAGGGCGGTTTCATTGCTTTTAACTGCACCCTGTTCAGGCTAGTAAAACAGTGGAATTGGCAAATTGACCATTATTAAACGATATCCCGGAGGCAAAACAATAAACAAATTAACTGAAATAATTGCAAGTGTCACATGTCGGGTCCACACTTTATACGATCATATCCCATACCAACGCCATGTGTCAGATTTGGTGATGATACAGACTGAGATAGATTTTTATTACTATCAATGAAAACTAGTGATCATAAGTTGTATTAAGAGTGGGTGAGAGACAACGCACCTTTCTTTTGAAATTTTATTGACCTACTCATCTGAAACGTTATGGGTCATCAACAGTAGTAGCTGTCTTTCTAGATTCAGGCATATGACATGTGCATGTGAGAAATGTAGTTTTAAAAAGATTGTCAGATTATTTAGTATTCATTTTATTTTGTCCTCACAGACCAATTCGTCAAGTCCCCAACGTCAGGTAATTGGCAGAGGGTTGTTCAGAATGATGACCTCTCGAAAAGGCAACGGCAAGTATTTTAATAGTATTATCCTGCAAACGTTTGAATTTCTTCCATTCATTCTTCAAACTGGTGTGTAAAACACAAATGTATGAACACATTTTGTGATCCAGGTGCAAATTACAAAGATATTCAGAGCCGTGTTATGCGCTGTGCATGACAGGAAGAAAAGGAATGTGTGCCGGAAATTTCCTCCGTTTATTCTTCAAACTGGTCTCAAATCCAAATTCGTCATACTATTACTGACTAACCTATAAACTTTATCGGGGCGAACCAGGTTTCCAAATCAGTCATAGGTTTCTGGCGTGCCCAAAGGACGCAACTGCACAGAAATTTTCGGCGCCTTAGACGACTGGGCTACCCGTGTCTCCGATGCTGGATGGAACTTTTTACCTGTTGAAATACAAATGCAACACATTACACATTAATGTAAACAGAAACCACGCTGCCTTGGCTTTGTGTCACCCATACATGGCTGTGCTACGTTGGGAAATACCTGGAAAGTGTGTTTTGTAGACACATTGACGCCATAAAGACGAGTCAGTATTCGAGATCAATGTCAGTCACATGATTTCGAGGCCTACATTGACATGTATTGTTTGACTACGTGGTGCGGATTTACCAATGGAATTGCAAGATTCTTAATGAAGGTGTAACAACAAATTATATTGTCTTCCCTTTTTTAGCCACTTACAAACTTTAAATTCTGCAGCCCAGTCAGCCTCCCTCCGGTATAGCCGCTATTCGTGACTCTCGCGAAATTGGTATTCCCGAATCGGAGGCGAGGCAGTGACCTATTTTCTACCCTGGCCTACTTCCGTGTTGAGAATAGTATGGCGGTAACCACAAATCATGCCGGAAATCGCCCTCGGTTTGTGACACTGTAAACAACTCGATGACCACGTATTACAATCTAAACTTAAACATTTGAGAAGAATTTCCTTATTTGAAATCTACATGTATAATTGGTCAAATAAAGTGAAAGGGCAGTATCCCACTTTGAACTTGATAGTTCTTGTGATAGGGACCGCAGACCAGTGTTTTCTTTAAAAAGAACATTTTACCTATTTCCTTTCAGGTCTAGTAACCATAATAGCACACAAATGTATATGATTTAGACAAGAGAGTCTCCGAACCGAAACCACCAAAGTGAGCGATTTTCGGATTTTCAGGAACAACAGCTTCTAAGACATTAAAGTTTTCAATGAGAAAACTGTTCCAGCCCAATAGCGGATATGTGAGCATTTTCCAGAACGTTCTCCTGGAAAATACTTATCATTACGGAAACTATTTGCATGTGTGTTAATTCGTACGTCTTCATGATACATAAAACTGATATAATATCATGTAAAAATGTTATTGTCATGTATGATTACTTTATTAATTTCCATTTCTTGATACAAGAAACCACTCTGTGTATTTCTTTATTTGAAATTATGATACTGGCATGAACAGATTCGTCATTTTATATACATTCATGTAACATTTTACATTGAAAGTATTCCATCTTGGTAAGCAAATATCAGTTTGCAAAAAAAGTAAACATCAAGCCCCCTTCCATCCAAAAGAAACCAATACAGCATCTTCGTACGAGAAATTCTAAAAATACTAAAACAACAAGGTGCAAAGAATTTCTTGCTTTAAAACTTGATTTCCATTATGTCAAGAGAGTTTTAAACTATACTGATAAATTAGAACGTGTGAGGCGATTACACTATGAGAGTTAATATTGTCTTACACCTGCGCTGTGGGAAATATGGAAATTGAGATCATCATACCTGTGGCCCTGTGGTAAAGGTAAATGTTCTTTTTGGTCCAAAGATGTACTTATAGATAAACGTGAACCACTAAAACCTCTCAAAAGAATACAGAAAAACCTATAATTCTGAACCTGACAAATGCATTCTGAAGTCACTGAAATGCATTGACCTCCCCGAGCGACTTCTTGCTTCACTCATGTCTTTAATGATTTGCTGGTCAACTCAACTTGAGATGTATTCCCAGGAGCAGATGGTGGTTGGTCTTTTGCTGTTCTGTTTGTCACTAAATCCTTCAAGCTTTTTGCTTAGCAAAGAGGAAGGGTATCATTCTGGACCCACTCGGGACAGTGCTCTAATTCCTCTTACTTAAATCTGTCACATGGCTGACATTGGTACATTTTTTCTCAAAGGAGAACCCACTCTGAACAAACGTTTTCTCCTTGTCGAGTCCCAGACGCACTCCAGAATGCTCACATCAAAGACATACTTCGGGCAAATACACATGTAGGCTTAGGAAAATGTGGAATTCAGAGCTGAACGCTCGCAATACAGTCAAAGCAACAAATACATATGTTGTGCCCGTCCTTACGTATTTTTTGCAGGGTATAGACAATCTTACACGCAGATTCGTGTCAAACAACATATCCCATCACACTCGCTATTCCCTCAATAGGTGTCATTAACGTAGTGTGGACATTTGCACACATTTATATGTCTGATGATGTTCTTGTGAGGCATGTTAAGACTCATGATGAAAACAAAGGCATTCCACAGTTTGCTAAAACTCGCGATCATGATCACAATGTCCATGTTGATTTTGCTGATGGTTCTGTACTGCTGGCCGGTACAGAAATGAGTGTCAAAGCGAAGTACCATATCAAATCAACATTTAAAAATGCTACTGCTTTGTGTGATTACTTGATGTGTGTCAGTGGACAAATGATTAAAGTGTTCTCCGTTCCATTAGGTAACCATGGAATGTCAGCAAGTTCTCTGGCAGGTGGTCCTGTTCCTCGTCCTGAAGGTCCGCCCTGACATGAGTGAGAGCCAGGACAACACCTAAAGATATAGAACCTGCATTCCTCATAGGCTGAAAGGGAAGATGTTAAAGCTTGGTCTGATTCGTCTCTCAATCCAAGGATTTTAGTTGGTAACTGCGATAGGAATACCTTGTTTCAGTTGAAGATATTAAATAACTTGCAATCTCATTGAATTTTCGTTTCATTCATTTTGTTTGGAAAGGTTCTTCTGCAAAAGTACCTAAAGTACAGACGCTCACTTTTATTTGATGAAGAAACATTTGAATAACTACCTAAACAGATATTATTGTTTATAACTTTCACATGTGATGGACTGGTGTTAATTATTTTAGATAGACATGGATGCCGACTGTTAGGTGATAGTAGAATCACCTCTCAAATAACAGAAACTATTCCGAAACAAATGAAAAAAATAGCAAAGTTTCATTTTTTCATTGAGTGACTGGAGTTTAACCCCGCTTTGAACAGTCTCCCAGTCATATCATGGCGTGTCAACTTCATGTAAGAGGGAGGTCCAAAGTGATGCAGGTCTAAGCCACCTACCACTTTTGTGGAACCCTCGAGAAAGGACTATGGTGCTGACAAACCTAGAAACATAATCGAGGCAGCGCGGATTCGAAACAACGATCGTAGATTAATAGCGTGCCCAAGGGGCGCAACTCTGCACAACGCATTGCGGCGCCTTAGATGCCTCGGGTTCCTGTGCCGTCCAATTGTATTTCGCTGCAGCCGTCACAGAATATCAAGATGTAATTGCATGACAACAGTTCAAATATGATGATATTTCAAGCTGGTTAGACATTACTGACTGGGGCGGCCGGGTAGCCTAGTGGTTAAAGATCCGGGTTCGATTCCCGACATGAGTACAATGTGTGAAGCCCATTTCTGGTGTCCCCCGCCGTGATATTGCTGGAATATTGCTTAAAGCGGCGTAAAACCATACTCACTCACTCACATTATTGACTGATTATTTCTAACAATCAAAATATAAAGATAAGCTAAAAAACATTTTTGGCAAACTATCTACACAATGGACATTAAAGGCAGGTTCTCACTTCAAGCAACTGAGCAGTTGTTCTATTCATGTTGCTTGATACGTTCATGTTGATAACAGGTGGATATAGCCCCAGTGAACATTACATTTATTATAATATATATTATTCTGAAATGAAAGAAACATATCTTGTCATATCGGTAGTGTTATCAATGTGATAAAACAGTTGGGCTACATTTAGACTATCCGGATAAACTAATCCAATAAATTTACTGGCATAATCCGATAAATATGCGATTGAGATTAGATGATAAAGATATTATTACCCTCAAGTGTTTCCGTATAAAAAGAGCCAACACGCAAGGTTATGATGGATGTTGCTTGTGGAAGGAGAAGAACCTGACTGACACGGTATCGCCTCATGTATATATTACCAGTTGTGTAAGCTGATGGGGCCAGTGTTCAAGTTGGGAGGAGGCGGTTGGCCTGGGGTCTGCAGAATACATGGCCCTGCAATAGACATGTAACGTATGGCACCTGAGGGGCAAAATAAAGTATACCGATATTTTGTTTAATGTGATTTAAAATTGAAAGAAGTGTTGTTAAAATATAATTATGTTTGTTTAAGCATCACTCATTCCTGTAACAGGTTGTAGAAATATATCTGTGGCATCGCTACCTTCACTTTGAAAACATAGTTAGTGTTTTACCTATTCTGTTAATAGTGCATGATAATTAAATCTAACTTCATTCGTAGCCAATATATGTTTTTAAATGAAAGAGATGAAGTTTCTCTGTTTGTTTGTTTGTTTTTTGTTTAACGCCGTATTCAGCAACATTCCAGCTGTAAGCGAGACTGGACGAGACTATCCAGTGATTGACATCATGAGCATCGATCCACGCAATTGCTATACGATGACACGTTTCAACCAAGTCAGCGAGTCTGACCACCCGATCCCGTTAGTCGCCATTTACGACAAGCAGTATCGCCTTTCACGGCAAGCATGGGTTGCTGAACACCTATTCTACCCCAGATCTTAACGGGTAAAAGATGAAGACATATGATTACAGAATTATGATGTAGATGTATTCTTTATATGAATACATATAATATTCATAAAGTATGTATAACCCTTTCAGACCCACTTGTGGCACCCGTCACAAACACATGCTAAGGCAAGTCAACCGTTCACCTGAAAAGAAAACACACACAGGGAACATACGGTACAAGTCTTAAGCGGGAATTGCATCGGACATAACTTTTTTCATTGATGCATCGAATTTGGAAATGCCCACTACATGTCTTCAAAACACAAATTCTGAAAGCTTTACTGAGGCCTTGCTGTCACGTTGACCAAAGACCTATCTCTTTTGTACCAGCTGTATCCAACAAACTATTTTTTTACTAAGCATCATCAAACAATCTAGTCATTTTCACTATTGACGCCCGCATGTTCTGAACATAGTATTCATTTTACCCTAATTGTCGTTGCGGACGGGCGTTGTGTTCTGGAACATTCGACTGTGGGAACATTAAAGATTAAGAGAACAATATAAATAAAAGCGACAAAACCCTTTCCATATTCATATGAAATTTCCCTTTAGAACATAGTAGATTGTACGAGTCCGACTATATCATGAGCATGTGCTTGTGAATCATCGTCAAACAGTGATGATACCAGGTGTTCCCGAAAAGCTGATCACATCCTGACCCACCGGTGGCATGCGTCACAAACACAAGCAAAGGCAAAACCTAAGCTTGGATAATGGCTCCTCAGTTACATTTACTAGATATCACTAGTAACTAAGATCAATAATCTTGGAAAACAGATTGCTCACGTCAACTGTCCTCTGGACATTGGATACATTAAAATAAGTGAAATTGAATTTAAAGAAGAATTTGTTTAGCGCATTTTCCAATTAACAACTTCTCAAACCTTCTTCTTTGACCATGATTGATCTAGTCAAATGCCCTCTTTGTTAGATTTTCTGCTTTTCGGATTTCTTGTGGCAGATTGTTCCAACGAAACTTCCATTCCAAACTTTGCTCCGATCTCAGTGTGAAATCAGGGATACTGAAACTAGAGTCATGTCATTTCATCCAAAGTGTATGACTTGTGACACTTGTCAAAAAAGATGCCATTTCCCATCAACCAAAGTAAAACAAATCCAATCTACATAATGTTACCCTAATCACGGCCGACGTATTCATACAATGGGGGATAAGGCATCAGGTTGTTGAACCTTGATAACTCTGATAATACAGCCTTACACAAAATATTAAGCTTCAGTAATCAGGCCTGGAAAAATGGCACATGACGCCAAAATATGGTTTTCCAACTTCACTCGAGACATCAAAAAGCATGATATAGTATATTTATTATATACATTTTGTCAACAGCATTCTCAGTCACTTCAGTGACAGACAACGTGCACACAAATTAGTTCCTCCCCAAAACTTAAAAAGCAAAAAAAAAACCACAATAAAAATTATGTTTTTATTATTTCCAAAATTTAATGTTCATTCTCCATATTTGGAAGAACGTGAAACCTTAAAACATATATTAAAGCTGTTTTGTGGCGCAATGGGAAGGCGACAATCATGGCAAAGGTTAGTGATCCACTTCGTCGCGTGTTTGTGGTACTAAAGTCAAACAAGAACACAACAGACATCATGGTGTTAGTTGTTTTGTAATGTGAAAGTTCTATGCCATCAACTAGTCTATACCACAAGGTGAAAGGTTGATTCTGCCGGTTTAACACTGGCAGACGAACCAAGGTCGACGTCACAGTGTGACGTTCGTTCTTCCTGTCGGTGGTAGACACGAACGTTTCCTTCTGCTCTGTTTCTTTTCATTCTTTCGAGTTTTATCTCGTTACTTCGATTACTTTTTCGTATTTTAAAATCTTTTCTCTTTTTAAAAAAAAGTTTATTTCATAAAAAAACGCGAAATTTCGACATTTTTCGGGTTGCTTTGATTAATTCCTGGTTAATTCTACTATTTTTCTCGTTATTTCAAGTTTGTTAGAATAAACTTGAAATAACGAGACAAAAAAATCGAATTAACGAGAAAAAATCGAAGGAACGAAGAAATAGTTTAATTAACGAGAAAATAAGTGAGGCAACGAAAACTCTTTTTGAAATTACGAGTTTCGAGATAAGCTTCAAATAATGAGAATATAAGAGAAAATAATCAAATAAGAAGACAATAAATCTCGAAGCAAAAAGAAAATAATTTAAATAAGGAGAAAAACATCGAAATTTCTAGTTTCTTCAATAACCTTGAAATAACGAGAAAATAATTCAAATTAACAGAACAACGTCTAACTAACGAAAAAAATAGCTGGAATGACGAAAATATAATCGAAGTAAGGAGTAAAAAATGGTAGCGTAAATATATTTTTCGAAATCGAAATTTCTCTTTACTTCAGTTATTTTCGCGAAATTTCGAGATCTTTCTCATTACTTCGATTATTTTTTCGTATTTTGTATTATTTTCGAGAAAATTTGACTTTGTTCTCGAAGTTTCGATTAATTTCTCATTTCCATTATTAAATCGATTACAATTGTATCTAAAAAGTTCGAAATTACGAGAAAATAATTGAAATGACAAGAAAAAATCGAAATTTCGATCTTTTTTAGATCATCTTGAATTGACGAGACAAAAATGGAAACAAAACGAAACATATAATCGAACTAATGAGAAAAACAGGCAGCATTATTATTTTTTTGGCTAAATTGAAAATTCTGATTATTGCAATTATTTTCGCAATTTCAATACCTTTCTCGTTTGTTCGATTTTTGTCTCGTAACTACGAGTGTTTACTTGTTATTTCGAGTTTTGTCTCGTTACTTCAATTAATTTTTCGTATTTAGTAATTTTTTCACGTTATTTCACAAACTAGAAATTTTGATTTTCTTTCCTGTGCTTCGAATATTTTCCCATTATTTCCCTTATTTTCTCGAAATTACGAGGATCGGCCAGTTCTGAAAACAACTTTTACAATACACGACTTCTCCAGGTTAACTTCTAGGCCCCATTTGTTACAATACCATTGTAACGCATCAAGTTTTCTTTGTAGGCCTATTACAGTGTCATCAATCAATGTTACGTCATTTGCAAATAATAGCAGTATGATATCGTTTAGTCTAGCTCTGACAAAAAGACCTCTCAATCCACATCTCTTCATATCATCTACAAGCTCATTAATTAAAAAATATAAATAAAACAGGACTCAACATATATCCCTGGCGTACTCCACATGATGTTGTGAATATTCCAGTTTTCGAACTTCCGATTCTAACATAAGCTGAGACCTTGTCATACATATCTTTTTTGTTCGTTTGTTCGTTGTTTAACGCCGCACTTGGCAATATTCCAGCTTTATGACGGCGGTCTGTAAATAATCAAGTCTGGACCAGACAATCCAGTGATTGATATCATGAGCATCGATCCACGCAATTGAGATCGATGACATGCAACCAAGTCAGCGAGCCTGACCACCCGATCCCGTTAGTCGCCTTTTACGACAAGCATAGTCACCCTTTACGGCATGCATGGGTTGCTGAAGACCTATTCTACCCCGGGATCTGCACGGGTCTCACAGGAGAGGTAAGCAGTCTTATCTCTTTTACGTCCATCCACCATATAAGGGATAAGCCCCTCTCTTATCTTTATGACTCTCTCCGTATAATCGTCCGCTACATTTAACAACTCGTTTCCTTTAAGTTCCTCTCAGGCAAGTTCAGTGACGATTACCTTGTACTTGTAGGAGAGGCACTTCACAAATATGGGCTTTTGTCTTCCATGACTACTCAGACGATGAGCTCGCTCGATATCGATATTGTCAACATTGTCCATACCAAGGTTATCGTGCAGAAAATCCCTCACCAGTTTCCCAGTCTTCGCCCTCTTTTCGCCATTTACGCCCTCTATGCCAGGAATAATAAGATTGTTTCTCCTACTCTGGGCCTCTTCTTTATCAACAAGATTTTCTAGTTTAGACATTCTTTCTTAAAGTTCAACGTTTTCCGACCACAACTTCGAAAATTCATCTTTAATTCCATTTGACTGTATCAATCTTTCTATTACGTTTACCAATGCCCGATCTATAGGTTTCAAAACAACAGTGGTGTCAACCTCGTGTTGGTCAGAATCACTGTTGTTTGAGTTAACATTACCCGTGAACACAAGAGTAGACTGTCTAGTTGCCTTACTCTGAGCACTCCTACCCCCACTGTCCCGACTCTGTGGGCCTGGGTTCAACTTCACGTCAGAACATATTTGTAAGAGTCGAAATATGTACCTGATGTTAATACAGGCAAAAACATTGTTTATTTGGCCAACAACAAACTCAGGAAACTGATGTATATGAAAGTGAAAGGATATATTACTACGTTATGTCACTGGCGTGCTGTCAACTTGGACTTCTGAGGGAGCTAAACCACCACTGATGTTTCTCCAGACCTTCACGAATCTGACAGGTCGTGGATGGGAACAGTTGAACGTGAAGGACTGTCCTTGACTAACTACTAATGGTCGCAGACAAAGATATCCACACCTGGGCTATAACTTGTGCTAGTCTCAAAATGGCTGAAATATTTCCGATGTGATTTGAAATCGTAACTCACTCACGCACTCACACATCACTAACTCCCATAACATGTATATGATAGATACTCTTACTATTCATATTCGCATACAATTTTACCACCAGCTGCAGGTCCCTACTCTAGGATGTACTTTTTGCAACTGGCTTTTAAATCCCATAATACAAAAGACACCATGACAGACAATTGTGAAACCAAATAACACCAAAATATGCATTTTATTCATTATTCCTGTTTTGAGTTTTTGCACATGAATTAATACATTGCACATTATAAACACAAACCACCAAACACCTCAAGCCGAACTGCAGATTATGTCCACACGCTGGGGCCCACCTCCTGGAAGATAGAAGTGTTGAGAACACTTATTTCTAAATTGGTCAATTACACAATGAAACGATGAGTACATCATGAGGTTATTTTGCGTGTGCTGTCACAGTATGGTAGTTAAAAACATTTCATTAAGGTTAATCATCCACATATCAATACGTTGCAAGTGATTCTGAGGCATTTGATTGGATAACCAAGTATTTCTGTTTGCGTTTATGTTTCCATAAACCGAAAAAATTTTTAGACCTCGCCTGATAAGGACTATTGTGTCCTGATTGGCTGATAACAAAATGGGCGGGTCTTGTATTGCATTTTTGCCTTGAACGATGTCACTGATTTGCTGCTGTTATCTGCAATTATTCTTGTGAATAATTAAATAAACAGTCTGTGAAGCTATTATTGTTGACGTATGTATTTAAAATACTTCAGTAATGTGTTTCTGCGTTTATTGATGCATTTTTAACTGTTTTTATTATTGTACCAAGTCAAATCTTGAGAGTTTTGCACTGGGAACCGGAGTCTCCTTAAATGTGTCTTCAAACCATATTTCCTCATCAATTGGTACAAATACGGTGGTATATGTACCGACATTACCAAGATAACGTTGTATTTTTTTACCATAGAGTAGCTGTTGTTTATAATTATAGCAATACATTCATCTTCCCAACATGTTATATTGTGGAAACAGAACGGTGTTTTATTGTTCACTCAGGGTATTAATTAGTTCTTATTTCTAAAGCATCTCCTTACCACTGTAACACAGACTGTTAGAGTGAATGAGTGAGGCGGTTTAACTTTTAGGAGAATTTAGTTCTACAAAGGTGTGTTGTTTTAAAATCCAAAGGTGGCGCTGAACGAATATGTTTAATGACACCTAAGTTGTGTGGTAGTGACAGACAAAGTATTATATCACGACCAGCGGATCTAGGAACGGGAACGGCCTGCAACTCTGCTTTGGGACAGAACCCGCTTCAGTTTACTGGACCATCAATAGAAGACGGTGAGAGGTAAAGAGGCGTCGGTATGAAACAACACAGCTACTGAGGTGGGTTTGACAACATTATTGAACATATATAGGAACTGTTACTAAACCATGTACATAGTTCATTTTGCCGCCACGCGTATCTTCTAGTTAAGACGTCACGTTGCAATAACTGAGACGTTATTTGATTTGTATTTGACGTTCATCAGCTGATGAAGACACTGGCTCACGTAAGCAAATTTACCATAAAGCGCTTATATATATATATATATATATATATATATATATATATATATATATATATATATATATATATATATATATATATATTCACTCATTTATTTTTTGTTTTTCTGTAACTGAGAGTTAGAACTTGCATGTAAATACTTACTTTCGTTTTTTTCATTTAAACGGCGGATAGTAGGGATCTGAAATACAAATAAAATAACGCATCATATATAACGCATCATATATTGAATCAGAATACTTGCGGTGCTTACGATTCAATATTACCCATATGGTTAGTATGATCGTATGTTATAGCTTTCCGATATTTGCACAGGTGCATTTCAGCGCTTCTCAATGCTGATCGGGCATGTACATGTAACATGGCAGTGCTTCATTGTTGAGGAACATCCATTGTTCACGAAGTCACAAATTGCCTTCATTCAAGTTTCTCACCAGGGTTGACACTTCATATTTGTTTTGTTCATTTTCTTTCTTAAAATGTCAATAGGTAGTATACAGCATAACCCACTCGGAGCTACGGTTGGTTGGTTGGTTTGTTGTTTAACGCCGCACTCAACAATATTCCAGCTATATGACGGCGGTCTGTAAAAAATGGAGTCTAGACCAGACAATCCAGTGATTAAAATCATGAGCATCGATCCACATGCATCAGCGAGCCTCACCACCCGATCCCGTTTGTCGCACTGGCGACAAGTATAGCCACCTTTTACGGCAAGCATGGGTTGTTGAAGACCTATTCTACCCCGGATCTTCACGGGTCCGGAGCTACGGGATTATCTGTACCCCGGGAATTAATATGAGTGAGTGAGTTAATATTTAACGTCAAATCGGCAGTATTTCAGCCATATTGTGACGAGAAGTTATACATTAATAATAATACTAAATATAAAGCTGTCAACGATGGACAGTACAATAACTAGAATATCACAGATTTGATTTTAAAACTAGTTGAGAATATTAAAAGTTAGTAAGTTTTAGAGACCAAAACAATATAAAAATAGGCTAGAGATGGTCAGTCACAGAAGGGTGATCACCATACTAGGGACCATACTTACAGTATCATGAAGCCACGATATGACGTAGACCTGTACATATTAGAGTACATGAAGAATTGGTATCATGAGAAATGATCCACGACTTCGGGTACGTAGACTTAAGGAACAATGTCACCGAGGCTGACCACCCGATCCACTACATCTCTTGGGGGCACGGGTGGCCCAGTCGTCTAAGGCGCCGCAATTCGCTGTGCAGAGTTGCGTCCCTTAGGCACGCCTGAAACCTATGATTGTGGGTTCGAAGCCCGGTTTGTCAGCACCATACCCGTGCTCGTGGGTTTCACCGAAGTGGTAAACGTCTGAGACCTGCATCACTTCGGGCATTCCCCCCACATTAAGCTGACACGCCGTGATATGACTGGAATAATGTTAAAAGCGGCGTTAAACCAGACTCACTCACTCACTCATTACGTCTCTTCGTACGACCAGCATTGTTTGCTGGTGACCAGTTCAACTGAGAAACCCCACGGGGCACACGTCAGATCAACCACAAGCACAGACATCAATATATCATGTGCAGCCACTATCATAGATATGCGTCAACATATCTACAGTCAACAACATGCACATGCGACCCTATAATCAACCATATATGGCATGTATACCGTACATTAACAAAGAAAATGCACCACGATACTTTTACCAGTCGTAGTAACCTCAACCTACATATAACCTTTCCAGACGTAATATCAACGAGTATAATTCATAAATCATAAAAAATAAATGATGCCACCGTCTCCGTGGTCGAGTTGGTAAAACGTTTGCCCGGAGTGTAGAAAGTCGGTAGTTCGATCCCCCGGCTACGTTTAAAAGTGTTACTTGTTGTTACCCTGCCTGACACTCGGCAAAATAGGACCGGTCGGCTCGGCGGCAGTATACTGTCTATATAAGTGCAATAATCTAAAGCGACGTTAAAACCATTTCACTTCACCTTACCACCAACGATGTAATATTATCTGGAGCTACTGCGCACCCGTTTGATGACAAGACTTTGTAAACGTCTTGGTGAAATCACGCATGTACACATGCATCCACCAGGTTTCATGATATGATGTTCTGCATGTATGTATATTCGCCTAAAGTATTACAATTGTCCAGATGTTACAACCAGAAGTTAGTGAATGTTTTGTTGAGGTCTCACTGAGTACTATTCAAGTCTTGTCATGGCTTCCGGTTCCTGATCGTGTCTAGGCCTGATCTATGATTACTTAAATGCGAGGAATTGTTACTCGTTTCACGAACATCTTGTGTCATAGTTTTTAGTCAATTCCATCTCTGAAGTAGTAACTCTGATTCCTTCGGGGCGGCGGGTAGCCTAGTGGTTAAAGCGTTCGCTTGTCCAACCGAAGACCCGGGTTCGATTCCCGACATGGGTACAATGTGTAAAGCCAATTTCTGGTGTCCCCGGCCGTGATATTGCTGGAATATTGACAAAAAACATACTCACTCACTGATTCCTTCCCCGTTACAGGCTTGCCGTAAAAGGCGACTATGCTTGTCGTGAAAGGCGGCTAACGGGATCGGGTGGTCAGGCTCGCTGACTTGGTTGATGCACGGTCATCGATCCCAATTGTGTGGATCGATGCTCATGATATCAATGACTAGATTGTCTTGTCCAGACTCGATTATTTACAGACCGCCGTCATATAGCTTGAATATTGCTGAGCGCGGCGTTAAACAACAAACCAACCAACCAACCACGTTACAGATGCATGGAGATGAGTGAGTGAGTATATTCCTTCAGGAATAGTATGAACATAATCACAGCGGGAGACACCGTAAATTGGCTTCACACAATATTAATGTACCCAGGTGGGGCTCCACTAGATGCACGATAACTCACATTATCACACCTCCATGTCAGAATGATGACATCTGATTGGTCCACGTGATCTTGATAAAATACTGAGTAATCCGTCTTGGAGCGAAATTTTCTCAGCGGGGGAAATACATCCCTTACACCCCGCCACGAGCAATACAGGCTGTACGTGGATTTATGAGAGGCAGAATAAATCCCTCAAACCTCGCTTCAAAGCAAAAAGCCGCACGCTTTATCCGAGTTATTGGAAGTCACGTGGCAAGGACAAGCTAACCTCAGCTCAATCGAACAGCTGTTTTCTATCAATTTTGAATTTGTGTTAACTCTTTTACAATGTCACATTCAAACATGTCAGTAAGACAAAAATCATTGTAGCAGGATCAGTCGGGGTACATGGAGTTTTATGTGCCCTCGTTAGGTATAAAACACATAAAAATTCCGAATGAAAACACATAAAATACGTACCTCGAGTGATCCTGCTACAACTTATAGGTGAGGTGAAATTGGGTTTATTGCACTTATATAGCGACGTACATGCACGTGTGTGTGTGTGGCTGCTTGTACTAGTCCGGGCAGATACCGATTTATAGTGCTAGCTCACTGAGATACCATAACGCAGTTTAACATGAATATCCCACTCAGACACAGTATACTGACTCCGAGCCGACCAGTCTTTGTTTTAGCCCCTTAATGCCGAGCGCCAGACAGGGTAAACCCAAGTACCATCTTTTAACGTCTTTTGGTATGACGCGGCCGAGGATCGAACCCTGGACCTTCCGCTCCTCGGGCGGACGCTACCACTAGACCACGGAGGCGGTCGCTACTTATCATACACAAGTGGTTGTGGTTATATGTGGCGGATAGAAGATGAAGGTGGGGTTCCTGTCTGGTAGAAACCATTTGGTTATCCAACTTACCATAGTGAGAATTGACATATGGCGCACTTGGATAATATTGCCCAAATCCGGGGTTGATTGGCGGGTATGGCCTGGGTTCATAAGGCATCATGAATGAGCCACGCCACGGCCTGTTGCTGAATCCAGACATCCTTATTCTGGGATTTGGCCTGGTGCTTTGAGGTACTGATGTGACTGTCCGCCATCTTCTCTGGGCACATCGCTGCGTGCCTCCAGGGCACACACAGCGACAATACCTGTTGACATATCCTTCTCCACAGCTTGGCTTTCGCCTACAATTGCCTTGAAACAAATAGAAAATTGCGTCTTATGAAATTTGAAATTGTTATGATGTCGAGATCCAAGAGTATATAACAGGAAATCTGCATTGTAAGAAGAGTTCACCTTTACTTAATTTATATAACATACATGTAAGAGTAGAGCCACACTTTTCAAGCTGTATCCTCAACGAATGCTGCTGAAAGAAAATCGTAACGATGGACACATAAAGCGAGACGCGTCTTTATATATTAATAACTATCAGGAATGTCTAAAAGGGCTCCTTGTTTACCCCAAAGAACAACTTATCAGTTTGTTGTTGTCTCATTGATCGATTCTTCAAATCACTTGTGGCATCGTGAAAAGTTATCCCTATGTGTGCATTCATTGTATACTATAAAAAAAGCACTACCAGCGTGACTGAAAGAAATAATTAACACCCTTACGCTTGCAGGTTTCCTACAAAAAACCCTTTTGTTGCTAAACATGACATTGAAATAATAAATACATGAAACATATTTTTGTAATTGTACTTCCTTCCTTATGGAAGCGCTTTTTTTCGAAAGAATTGCCCCGAAAATAATGATAATATACCTACTGTACTTGCTAGAGATGAAATACTTAATGCCTTCTGCTTGCATCACTGCTGCCCCCCCCCCCCCCCAAAAAAAAACATGACAACAATCATGCAATACTTACTGTCACACTTGTACATGGAGTTCACAACCTTAGCATCTTTAAATGACACCTTCGAGCTGGTTCCAATGATGTCTTGGAATGACGGGTTTCTCGTTATCATTGTGGTGGAGACATCATCTTTCGAAAATGCCTGAATTGACAGAAACGTGGTAAACAGTCTGGCCCTTTAATATATTATCACACAATATCAGTTGACGCAGTAGGACACAGTACCATCTGATGATGCAGTAGGACACAGTGCCATCTGATGATGCAGTAGTACACAGTGCCATCTGATGATGCAGTAGGGCATAGTACCATCTGGTGATGCAGTAGGACACAGTACCATCTGATGATGCAGTAGGACACAGTACCATCTGATGATGCAGTAGGACACAGTAACATCTGATGATGCAGTAGGGCATAGTACCATCTGATGATGCAGTAGGACACAGTACCATCTGGTGATGCAGTAGTACACAGTATCATCTGATGATGCAGTAGTACACAGTACCATCTGATGATGCAGTAGGGCATAGTACCATCTGGTGATGCAGTAGGACACAGTAACATCTGATGATGCAGTAGGACACAGTACCATCTGATGATGCAGTAGGACACAGTACCATCTGGTGATGCAGTAGGACACAGAACCATCTGATGATGCAGTAGGGCATAGTACCATCTGGTGATGCAGTAGGACACAGTAACATCTGATGATGCAGTAGTACACAGTATCATCTGATGATGCAGTAGTACACAGTACCATCTGATGATGCAGTAGGGCATAGTACCATCTGGTGATGCAGTAGGACACAGTAACATCTGATGATGCAGTAGGACACAGTACCATCTGATGATGCAGTAGGACACAGTAACATCTGATGATGCAGTAGGGCATAGTAACATCTGATGATGCAGTAGTACACAGTACCATCTGATGATGCAGTAGGACACAGTAACATCTGATGATGCAGTAGGACACAGTACCATCTGATGATGCAGTAGGACACAGTAACATCTGATGATGCAGTAGGACACAGTACCATCTGGTGATGCAGTAGTACACAGAACCATCTGATGATGCAGTAGGGCATAGTACCATCTGGTGATGCAGTAGGACACAGTAACATCTGATGATGCAGTAGTACACAGTATTATCTGATGATGCAGTAGTACACAGTACCATCTGGTGATGTAGTAGGGCATAGTACCATCCGATGATGCAGTAGGACACAGTATCATCTGGTGATGCAGTAGGACACAGTAACATCTGATGATGCAGTAGTACACAGTACCATCTGAAGATGCAGTAGGACACAGTACCATCTGATGATGCAGTAGGACACAGTAACATCTGATGATGCAGTAGTACACAGTACCATCTGATGATGCAGTAGGGCATAGTACCATCTGATGATGCAGTAGGACACAGTACCATCTGATGATGCAGTAGGACACAGTACCATCTGATGATGCAGTAGGACACAGTATCATCTGGTGATGCAGTAGTACACAGAACCATTTGATGATGCAGTAGGACACAGTACCATCTTGTGATGCAGTAGTACACAGTACCCTCTGATGATGCAGTAGGACACAGTACCATCTGATGATGCAGTAGGACACAGTACCATCTGATGATGCACTAGGACACAGTACCATCTGATGATGCAGTAGGACACAGTAACATCTGGTGATGCAGTAGGACACAGTACCATCTGGTGATGCAGTAGGACACAGTACCATCTGGTGATGCAGTAGTACACAGTATCATCTGATGATGCAGTAGTACACAGTACCATCTGATGATGCAGTAGGACACAGTACCATCTGATGATGCAGTAGGACACAGTACCATCTGAAGATGCAGTAGTACACAGTATCATCAGGTGATGCAGTAGTACACAGTAACATCTGGTGATGCAGTAGGGCATAGTACCATCTGATGATGCAGTAGGGCATAGTACCATCTGATGATGCAGTAGGACACAGTAACATCTGATGATGCAGTAGTACACAGTACCATCTGAAGATGCAGTAGTACACAGTAACATCTGATGATGCAGTAGTACACAGTAACATCTGATGATGCAGTAGGGCATAGTACCATCTGAAGATGCAGTAGGACACAGTACCATCTGATGATGCAGTAGTACACAGTACCATCTGGTGATGCAGTAGGACACAGTACCATCTGATGATGCAGTAGTACACAGTAACATCTGATGATGCAGCAGTACACAGTACCATCTGGTGATGCAGTAGGACACAGTAACATCTGATGATGCAGTAGTACACAGAACCATCTGATGATGCAGTAGTACACAGTACCATCTGGTGACGCAGTAGTACACAGTACCATCTGGTGATGCAGTAGTACACAGTACCATCTGGTGATGCAGTAGTACAGAGTACCATCTGGTGATGCAGTAGTACAGAGTACCATCTGGTGATGCAGTAGGACACAGTACCCTCTGATGATGCAGTATGACACAGTACCATCTGGTGATGCAGTAGGGCATAGTACCAACACCATCATGACGGCTAGTAAAAACTAAGTAAAGACCAACAACGCCAGTGAACCGATCATTATGACGGATAATTTGTCCTGGAAAGTACTTGAAACATAACGCATATTCACTGGATGTCCTCTGCTGTATCCTGGATTCCACAACATCAATCCTCTTGACAGAGACAAATCGTGAATCTGACAGGTAAATAATCATCTTTCTCTGACAAAACATCGAACCAGTGGAGCAGACTTGAGGTCATATGACAACATGTATTCTCGATCTTCAGTAGCGGGTTTATGCTGCCTATGTATTTATAAATAAAGAATGCCATTACAGTTTGTATCCAGAACTTCAGAATGAAACGCGGCACAGGAAGCGAATTTACCACGCAAAACAAGAAATAATGAAAACGGGGTTGACCGATGTGTTTGGCCGATCAGGAAGTAAATTAGTCATACGGCGGTAGTGTTGCCACAGACAAAGTGGGAACTGAACTGCTGGGCAAGGACAAATCAAGTGATATGTTTGATCATAGTTGTGTTTTAAACTACAAATTTGCAGTGTTTCGGTGACTGTATTAGCCTCCTGGTAATCCAGGATTAGCTGAACCAACATACAAAACGAGTTTGAGACCAGTTGGCGGTGCACAGAATTTAGCCAAACATATTTGGTTTGTTACAGGTCGAGAGAGTACGCATGTTATGCACGTGCATGTAATGACGATGACATTGACTGCGTTCCTGTGGACACACGTGTTGCTCATAAGACTATTAAGAGGTCGGTGTGACAAACCGATACCAGAATTCTCTTATAGAAGTTAATAATAAAAAAACAAAACATGTCAGTGCTAGGTAGGCATGGCCAAATCATACATTCTCAGGGTCGAGAATTGGCTTATAATGTCATAAATTACGTTAACTCTCAAGGGTCAAAACCTGCGGTGCCGATCGGGTGCCCACATCAACACATACCATTATGTGCCTGTCACCCTCCACTATACCCCGTTGTTCGCCGAGACAGGACAGGCACATATCCATCGTACAACTTGTCGCGGACCACCCGCTACCCCTTTCTTGACAATGGTACGCGCCAGTGGGATTAATTGTCCACAATTCAATTTATCTTGGCTTTCCAGTAGTAACGTTTTGATAACGTTTCTGATGATTTGCTCAAATCCAATTTTCAAGTGTATGATTTCTATTGCCCGGCAGATTACGATCAGAGGTTACCAGAGACGATCAAGGTCACTCACAGTTCTCCCGTAATGCATGATGGAGTTGTAGTCATAGTCAACCCCAAACAGGTTGATGCGACTGCTGTCAAACTTCCGGTAGTTCTTCATGCGCCCGACGCCCACGTTTTCCGTCGCAACGATGATGTAATCATCCCTGTCTGGACGCTGGTGCTCGTGGATGAGGCCGATCACATGACCTAGCTCGTGGGTCATCACGTGCTTCTGAAAACATAACGAAGCACCAGTATTATCGCATCTGTTTCATTGACAAGAGACCTTTCGTTTTCAGGCGGTGGTATAGCCTTGGGTTTAAAGCGTTCAATTCTACCGCCGAAGACACGGATTCGATTATCAACATGGGCGCAATGTGTGAAGACCATTTCTGGTGTCCCCCGCAGTGATATTACTGAAGTCTTGCTAATAGCGGCGTAAAAACATACTTACTCACTCATTTCGACTTCACTCGGCTTATTCCGCTGGCTACATTGAATAAAACTATCAATTCATGTTTGACAGGCGTTTAAATGGGAGTGTTTTTGTCCGTTTTATCTTCTTCTTTAATCTGTGATGCATAAACATATTTAATGTAAAAAGAGTCAATATATGTTTATTGCCCCCGTTCTTTTCCACTTAGAATACCCATATCCATATCCGAGTTCGATTAACGGAGGTCCCGAGATTGTAAACTGATACACCACAAAATGTATGATTCTAGCTAAAATCTAGTCTCCTAGTGATTTGAGGTGAAATAAGGTTTAATGTCGCGTTCACGATTATTCATGCATGTGTTTGTGTGTGTGTGTGTGCGTGCGTGCGTGCGTGCGTGCGTGCGTGCGTGCGTACGTGTGGTGTGGTGTGGTGTGGTGTGGTGTGGTGTGGTGTGGTGTGTATGTGTGTGTGAGTGATTGTGTGTGTGTGTGTGTGTGTGTGTGTGTGAGTGAGTGCGTGTAAGTGAGTGTATGTGTGTGCGTGCGTGTGTAGGGGTGCGTGCGTGTGTTGTGGTGTGTGTGTATGAGTGTGTGTGTGAGAGTGTGTGTGTGTGCGTGCGTGTTTGCGTGCGTGCGTGCGCGTGTGTGTGTGAGAGAGAGAGAGACTGCTTGTATTAGTCTGGACTGATGTCGGTTTCCATGTTGCAGTTTAACCTGCAAATTAATCTTTAATGCCGATCGCCAGGCATATTAAAAGAGAGTAGCATCCTTTAACGTTAGGTATGACGTGGCCTTCGGCTCTCAAGGCAGGTGCACTACCCACTAGACCACGGCGGCGGTCCTAGTCTTTAACCCTAGTGTATAATACACACCCATGTGAGCACTTATTCGACTTGGCCTTGTCATCCGTGTGGCAGACGTGTCTCAGTCGTCCTGGGCCCAGGTTCTTATGCATTGTTGCGTCCCCAAGAAATGTATTATCTCATGTGTGAAGTAAATATGGTGCTTTATGATATAAACAATGCCATGCTTCAAGAAACCCATGCTATCTCTTACCACGCGACAGCCTGCTTCCAGGTTCAGATTCTGCTGACCTCCAATTCGACCAACAAAAGAGTTGCATCTGCAGGAGAAACACAATTTTAATTACAATCAATACACAATGCATTTTACGAAAGTGGTCAAATGTAACAAATGTTAGATTTGGAGTACACTGTCTTAGTAAAGTACAAATTCTTCTTCTGCGGAAGCCTCTGTGGCTTGGTAGGAAAGATTGCTGATTGTTTGACGCTTAGGTTTCTCACTCTGAGAGTGTGGGTTTGACCCACAGTGGGAATGGTTTAATGGTTTATACTGCAAGCGCCGCAGTAGCCAAGAAATGGCCAAACAACACCACTGACACAACATGTGTTAGTGCCATGGACACTGTTTCATGTAAAGATTTCTAAACAAGGTCGAAGTAGAAAGTAGAAATAATAACAACAATGATAATTATTATCCCAGACTGGCTTCCACGGGAGATATCGCTTGGGTGAGATCAAGCGATATCTATATTGTAGATATCGCTGCAATGAAATTGCATCACTATGCTTTGCCGACCATTGTGACGTCACTGTTACCATGACGTCACAATAAAATGACATCACTAATGGCCCTGCTACTGAAACTGTTAGCAGTACTTTTTACACTTAATACTGCTTATTACTGTCAACAAATTGAAAATGCTGGAAGAATGATGTTGGATGATAAATAAAATCTCACCCGAGTGTCTTTTGATAGCAAATATATCAACACTCGGCAAGCCTAGGAGTTTTTTCACTATTATTAATTCGTGTTGATATATTTGATATCAAGAGACACTCGGGTGGGATTCTCTATTTATCACGACAATGATCACAACTATGGCAATGATGATGATGATGATGATGATGATGATGATGATGATGATGACTTACCCCTTGCCGTTCTGGATATGGAGAACATCTTTGTCAGTAGGACGGGCACGTATAAACTGGACGCATGTGTCTTCCATCCATGCCTGGAGGGAAGCATCCAAGAGGCGCCTCTCTGCTTGGCCTGTAACAAGAATGAAAATATTGCGTTGTCTAAACGAATGAGTTTAAAGTTGCATGGAAAATCATTTCGTTTCCACCCTGACATTTCAGTTTATGTGGGAAGAATGAACAGTGTAACGCCGACTGGCTAAAACTAATAATAATAAGCTAAACACATATCTCCAAGTGTCTGCATATGTATGTAACGTGGATCCAACTAATTTACCTGATTGGACAATGTAATATACTCTAAGAGCTGTTTCCCTTAGTCTGCAGGCACCTCACCTTTTATGGTAGTAGTCAATTCTGATATATTGAACGATACCTGTGGTCGTTTGTATTAAGGCGGTATAGTGTATGTGTATGGGCAGGAAGTTCATGATCAACACGATAACATTGAATGGCCAAGCCCGAAGTGATCGCTGGGCATGTTAGCATCATATCATAACAGTGCCTCGATTTCTTATTTACCAGTTGTCCTACATGCTCGTCCGTTTAGACAAATAACTGCTGCTGCTTTCCTATGTAATGACTAAGAGTCACATGTAATTGATCAAATTACCTGGCTGTGAATGAAATATCCTAACCGTTCCACATTTTGTCGCAAGGTGAGATTTCAGAAGTGCAAAGAGTTGACGCCATATTGTAATCAAATTGTGTCGAAGTCGGTTTCAAATGCAATACTTCTATTTCTGTCGATTAAACATAATACAACTACTGAATACATTAACATGACTTCCATGAGCCCAGTGGTTAAAGCGTTCACTCATCACGCCGAAGACTCGGGGTCGATTCCCGACATGGGTACAATGTGTGAAGCCATTTCTGGTGTCCTCCGCCGTGATATTGCTGGAATATTGCTAAAAGCGGTGTAACATCAAACTCACTCACTCACTCTAAATAATGACAGCAATTCATTTTTGCATTTGCGTTATCTGCTCATGAATACGCTGTGCTCTGTAGAATTCAGTTCAATTTGATTTTCCTTTCATTGAAGCTGATAAGAGCGCTATAAATGATTGTTTGCTGAAATAGGATTTTCCGTGTCTCTAATTAAACAGGTAACATTCTGCGACTGTACAAAATTACTAATTATGTAGGTAGATATTATCAAATACACAATACTAATTCTTCACAGAAAATGCAATATAAATGTATATTATTGTAACACGACAGGTTCGTATTTCCAACATTCTGCAATGGATATTGGATAAGTCTAATTAATTTTAGATTTACAATTAGTGATGTAGATTTTTCTCTCGATTTTCGTATGATGATCTATCTAATCTATATGATAATCTATGAGTATCTATGTTTTTACTATTATTTGATACTTCATCTGTGGTGTTAGCAGTGACGTTACTAAGTGCAATCAGTGGGTTACCACTCCAAAACCGGCATTATTATGTAGAAATATGTAAATATATATATACTCTTAAAAAATGTAGACAGTCCAAAAATTAATTTTCAGGATTTTTCGATGCATATTAATGCATATCAGTAAATGCTAACGTTGAAAGATATTATGGTAGCCGCGATTCTGTCTTTCTTGGCAGCAGTTTAAGAGAAGTACTTACTGAATGAACCATCGACGGTGAAAGGGATCACTCCGTTCGGCCAGTAGGTGAACTGGGATCTCAGGGCTTTCCTCTTCACTCGTCTACCACGTCCATTGTGTTCACGGGGAACTATCCTGCAGACAGGGGCAGATATATAAGATATTTCTTTCTAACTAACTTCGTTTCGGATCAGAAGTAAATAAAACGATTTTTTTTATAAGCACCTATGTTGTTAATATAGTAAATTCAAAACAAACTTACTGGAGTCGCCCGTCTTTCAGGCCCGTAAAGAAATAATCAAAAAGAAAACACGTGTGAAATACCTGTTAAGATTGCGGAGTGGTTCCGGAGCCAGTTTCTGTATATGTATTGTAAAACTGGTGCCTTTTACCCACTGACAATATTTTTGAATGGATTATTTAAAAATAGATTTGGCAATTTGTATATACTAGCCACATAAAGAAACTGTGCACGGAGAAAGTATAGATATAAGGGCACACCGTACATATATGAAATATAGGTTTGAACACAGCAATTATTGGAGACATTCAAACGCTCATGCACGTGCCATGCGATATGACGTCATTGATGGGGGCCTATGGACCTGCAATGTGTTACTGCACGTGCATCCTGTGCAGCTGTACACAGCATGTGCAACTCAAAATTCGCTGTCACTTTGGAAAGCATGATCTGTGGTCATTCAAAAATTCAAAACTTCTCGGGCGCAGACACAAGCATATCACAAGCAAATCATGCCAAGATTGACAGCTGCACAGCGTCATGAAGCCATTGGAATGATCCGAGCGGGAATGAGGCAACAACAGGTGGCAACACATTTCCAATGCCATCGTAACACGATATCGGCATTGGTGATGCGTTATCAGAACACAAATGACGTTGCCGACCGTCCGACCACGTTCAGGACGTCCCCGAGTAACGACGCCAAGACAGGACAGATGGATTCGAGTTACACATCTCCGACACAGGTTCCAAACGGCAGTAACGACGTCCCAGACAATTCCTGGACTGCGCCGTATCCATCCCAACACTGTCAGGAATCGTTTACGTCAGTACGGGATTCGACCACGACGCCCTGCCATACGTCCCATCCTGACACACCGTCATCGAGTCAACCGTCTAAGATGGTGTCGAAATCATGTTCGCCAACCTCGAATATGGTGGAGAAATGTTGTCTTTAAAGATGAATCGAGGTTCAACATTTCCCACAGTGACGGGCGCCCGTTATTGACTTTGTGACTTTGTCGTTTGACCCCCTACTCCATTTTGATCTTCTGACGTCATCGTAACAGATGTTGTTCAGGTCCCGTTGACATTTTCTTATGGTCCGATCATTCAGCTACTACAGCGTCTGCATCATTTTGTTCTTGCTGTGTTGTATTTCAATCCAGAATATATTTTCTCCGTGCACAGTTTCTTTATGTGGCTAGTATATATATTTACTCGACCACACACCCTATGTTTTTGAAGGACCGTGCATCAAGTGTAAGCTGTACCTGACAAAATGAACCCACGCGTGTACTTATATGTTTCTCTCTCTCTGTAATTACGTCTTCCACATGACGTTTTCCACAGGACAAAAACGTTTAACATTATCATCTTAATTATGACAGCTTTGCATAACGAAACGGCCGGTCTTCTAGAATAAATTCTTTTTTTTTTCAAAATATTCCCGGCCTCAAAGAATATCTCATTGGATGTCCTAAGAATCAAGGGCCCTTCGTTCACATACAATCAGGATGTGCACACACACCGCTACGGAAACCCTTACCTTCGGTTCTCGTAGTAGTGCATGTATTGGGCATACGTCAGTCTCATATCAAGTTCCATGAGGATGTCACCGGTGTCGGAGGCGTAATGTAGCTGGTGTGGAGCTGAGGAGGAGACAGTGTACAGTTACCATAGCAACCCAAACTCAATTCAGTAGGAGTTAAAAATAGTAAAAAAATTGCATTTAATATGCACACATATTTTGAGACAGTACCATTTCATTATTTTGAACAGGATTGCAGTTTGCTTGAAATGGATTTGATTGATGCAGCGGAAATCTCTGTGTGCTGTAATATGTCAATACAATTCATCTCTTTACGGTGACTATACGATGAGCCACAATATCCGTTGTGGGGTCCCTCCCATACTTATCAATTATTCTATTGTACATGTAGGAATAAAGCGTCAGTAGGCAATTCTCTATTTGGTAAATATGTGATAATAGAGCGCCAATGTCAAAAAGGACACACACAGTACGATTGTTTTGGTTTTTTTGTTGTTTAACGCCCCACTTGATACGTTATTCCAGCTTCATGACGCCTCTTACGACAAGCATAGTCGCTTTTACGGCAAGCATGTGTTACTGAAGACTTATTCTACGCCGGATCTTCACGGGCCCACACAGTACGAAGAACAGGGGAAACTATGAATGGTATTTAATAAAATATTTCATCATGTGCCTCATTTAGAAAGGGAAACGACTGGTGATTGTTTATTCATTACAATATTCCCAAGCTCGATGTCAATAAAACATTTTTAAATAAAATTTTCTTTATTATTAACATTTCTGTGTTTTACGTTCTTTTGATCTGCAAACAAAGAAATACTATTAAAAAAACGTCTCCAATGCTGTACCCACGTACTTCTGCTGTTGCTCTTGATGATCTGGTCCACCGACAATTCTGGCCTGGGACTGTTGAAGATCTTGGGAGACTCTGAAACTACAGGGTTGTGAGGGTAAACATTCTGATACTGGGCGTCCGTCATGCCTGGACGTATCTCCCCCAGACGTACACCCGCGGGCATGTTCTGCAAGAGTGCATTGGTCTCGATGATCTTATCCTGGGCCTGGCCTCCCGGTACAGGGGCAGAGAGGCTGATACCTCCTGACCCACGCGTCATCATCACGTTACCGTCTCTTTGGACGTAGTAGGCGGGTTCTGTGGAAGCCGGAATGACAACTGAGATTGAACTGTTTGATTTGTTGAATTTCACACCTTGTGGAGATATTTCAAGTGTGCCGACTGCAGTTGGAACTGTCAGTGTATCGTGGTTTTGTAACTGAAAATGGAAGATCGTATTGAGCGTTGCATAAGGAAGAAATCTTTAGGTGGAGATATTAGATGTAATCCTACACATTTACGCAAAGTTGTAGACGATAAGAATGTATGGAGGAGTGAGTGAGTGAGTATGGTTTTACGCCGTTGTTAGCAATATTCCAGCAATATCACGGCAGGGGACATCAGAAATAAGCTTCACACATTGTATCCATGTTGGGAATCGAACCCGGGTCTTTGGCGTGGCGAGCGAACGCTTTAACCACTAGGCTACTCGCCCGCTCCTCACGATGTATGGAGATTAAAATATATAAGACCACGGGGAAGTGGCTACTTCGCATGAACTTTCGCATGTACAATACAGAAATACAGAGATAATTCATTTAATAAAGTGACCACTACATTTCTCTTACTTCTTTTGATGTACATGTTCATGTAATCGAATATATCAAACAAAGTTGTAAGGGACAGTCCATTTAATCTTCAGAAGAGTGTGAGTTGGATTTAACGCCGCTTTTAACATTATTTCAGTTATATCACGGCGTGTCAGCTTAATGAGGGAGGAAAGACCGAAGTGGTTCAGGTCTCAGACGTTTACCACTTCGGTGAAACCCACGAGCACGGGTATGGTGCTGACAAACCTAAACATAATCGAGGCGAACAGGGAGTCGAACCCACAATCATAGTTTGCTGGCGTGCCCAAGGGACGCAACTCTGCACAGCGAATCGCGTCGCCTTAGACGACTGGGCCACCAGTGCCCCCCTCAGGCGGTTAAGATAGTGATATTGATCATACACGCTATTATCGTTTAGGCATCATTGCGTTTAGATGATGTACACAAAAGATTAAAATGATGATCTTTCTCACCATCGCAGACACCAAGGCTCCCAGGCAACACAGCTGGAGCACCAAACGAGAACATCGTGTAAAAACCATACCGGCGCACCTGGGGCAGACAAAGTAATAACTGTCACAACAATGATCGAAATGTAATATTACTTCTTATCCATGAATACATTATTTGAGACATTTATAGAATATGCTGGTGTTGGGGGTAATCGTCTTTTACCCTAAGGCAACTCCAAAACGATCACACTGGCACCTTGAGGATTACTTTCATGAAGGAGATGGTCAACCCCAGCTTACCTATGTAATCCTTCGTGTCCTTCGTTTCCGTTTATGATGTCTCATAGTGCTTGTGTTCATAAGTTTATCCAGTGAGATCATGACAACTGATTTTAAACTCTGAATGCCTCCAAAAGGACGCTGGCGTTACAGCGAAAAAATCCCGTGAAGATCCTGGTCAGCGCCCTGTGCTTATCGTAAGAGGCGACTAACAGGAACGGGTGGTCAGACTCGTTGACTTTGTTGATGCATGTCATTGTTTCCCATTTGCGTTGATCCATAGTGTCAATCGCTGGCTTGTCTGGTCAAGATTCCATCTCCCTGTGAAGATCCGGGCTAGAATAGGTCTTCAGCAACCCATGCTTGCCGTAAAAGGCGACTATGCTTGTCGTAAGATGCGACTAACGGGATCGGTCGGTCAGGTTTGCTGACTTGGTTGATGCATGTCATCGATCCCAATTGTGTGGATCGATGCTCGTAATATATGCAGCCGGTACATGAAATGTTTACTTCCCTTTAACATTGACAAGGCGAAATAATGACAGATTGACAATTATGCTATCCATATCGCTTCTTGCAGTTGTTATGATCTAGAAAATGTTTCGCTTTAAACCACATATTTGCCACTTCACTTGTCAATGGAGACTGTATGGTTACTTGACCAGCGTATTCAACAGTCCCAGAGATTTCAAGAATTTGTTTCGTTGAAGCTGATTTTGTGTATTATCATATCCAAATGTATGATAAAGAAGTTGTTTTACCTCAAATATTTTTTGTTCCTTTTGTTGATATTATATTTCTCTCATCAGGCGTTGAGGGAAAGGAGATATGTTCACGAATGGCGTTGTGAGACATGGAATATCATCTGGGTATCGTGGCACAGACAACGGTCTTAAGCCCATGCCTATGTTACAGAGCTACACAGTGAGGTTCATTTTATTTACAGCTATACCTGGTATGTCATATAATTATCCTCCGTCAAAAAAAACAACTGATCTGCTATACTTGACCGTAGGCTCTGTCACAGATAGACAAAGAATCCACCTTATATACAAATATTGACAGCTATAATTAGAAACATGGGTTATACGACGACCGTCCAGCTCAACGGCTGTCAAACATATGTCCATTGTCTGCAGTTACGTTTTACTGTCAGCAGTAATCACAATAATCGTCATTTATAGCATATTATTTATATTAATACAGGGTTAGTTTTTAAGCTTTAAGACTTAACATCGATAGATGATGTAATTGTTGGGGTAATACGGACCTGTTGGCTGTCCTAGTTTGGTAGTCACGTATAATAAGCCTTTCACATTAATCATTCCTTGTCATTTACTTTGTGTCCGCGAGACGTAAAGGCGTATTTGAACCAAATGTGTCTACATTTTCTCTGTATGGTAATATTGGTACCCAGAATGTAATGGTTATTACAACGTTAAAACATATGGGTTTTTATCAAGTTTTATTGATACAACTGAAATGAATAATCTAATTACATTACTAGAGTGGTTAAGATAACTAGATTTTATCTACAAAGGGGTCTTAACGGCAAGATATTTGTGAGCATCATTCTTTAACATTGTCAGTAAGCAAGTTAAAGTTACCATCGTGTTGCACAAATAACGACCATTACCATCTTACAAAGCAGACACAATTTATGGATAACAACTTCTATATTTTTCTTCAAATCTTTGTTACACTACCGTGATCCCACGGACAGACAATCGTACTGAATATAAATCATACAAGAGAATTTATTTCACTCATTCTTGACAACTCGACCCTTTCTGTAACCTTCACGTAGAGACGTTCCTGAAACGATTTGGTTTACACACATACGTCTGACTAGTTCGCGTTAGGGATGATAGAGATAAAACGTCAGTATGCTGGTAATAACAACATGGACCAAGGATCCAAACATTAAAATGAATATGAAAATACCCAAAGAAGATCGACATTCGTTTCTTGTTTGTCTTAATCATCGGTATTTGAGGTTGTTTCAAAGTAAATGTGTTAATCAACAAATAAGGTATAACTGTAAGACAATAGAACCTGCTTACCTAAACGCCACAGATCTTCAGAGACCTTGCTACTCTCTCCAAAAAGGCCTACTGTTCGAACCCACAGTGACTAATAACCCTGAACGTTCAACATCCAGGAAACTAGGACGCGATAACGGGAGAAGTAAAAGAGGCGTCTTATTTATGTAATGATGGATTGACTGACGTCTTATGCTAGGTGACAGGCAGATTGACATAGGCAATAAATATCAGCCGCTTCTAAACACTAGTTATTACAGAGAAAGGATCTGATTGATCTGCTGCAATGGATAGCACTGGCTGGGTTAGATACTTTGATCGCTACCATGACGTCGTGCATTAGTTATAAAGCGTCCTCAGAAAATACTCTTGGTATTCAACTTGTCCGTAGGGGTGTTGCTAATAATGATGATGTCTTTTGTAGACACTGTCATGTCACTGAGGATGAACGCCATGTTGTATACAAGTGTCCTCTTTATGCAAGTCGGCGGGATATGTTTAACTCTAAGACAGTTATTTTATTTTTGTTTAGAAAAACTCAATTATCCAACAATAATAAGTTTTGCAAAATGCTTAATGTACGTGTTCTCAACACAAGAATTAGGTAACTCTTTGATAATGTATATCATGAAATGTATTTTGTCATTTGGCCTTTATATAAATAAATCTGTCTGTCTGAATATGTCGATACATGTGAACATAATGAGTCAATGCTAGAGAATAACCAGTCTCGATCATGCGCCGAAACAGATTGGATAGTGTACTTCTGACATTCTGGATACATTTGATCTTGAAATATTTAAGCTTCTACACAACGGCTTGTGCTCGGCCACTGCTACCTTCATGTTTTACAAGTACAACCAGTCGTGTTTTAACAATTACGTCATGTATCTCTAGACTGCGTAAACATCACAACAACTCATACCATCGGCGTTCTTTTATCTGCATTTGTACACAGTAGACTTAAATCAGACTTATCATATTGTTTTCGTTCAGTTAATGCTCTTTCCTGTCACTGCATAAACCTGTCCGTCACTTCATTGTTTGAAAGTGTCTCGATGGTTCACAGGCAACGTCGTATGGCAGTAGTATTGCTGTTCGGCGTGAGGCAACAAACAAACACTAACTCTTCTACGCAACTTATGTTATTGGTGGGAGCTATAAGTAACGGGGGGCACGGGGGGCACTGGTGGCCCAGTCGTCTAAGGCGCCGCGATTCGCTGTGCAGAGTTGCGTCCCTTCGGACGCGCCAGAAACCTATGATTGTGGGTTCGAATCCCGATTCGCACCGATTATGTTTCTAGGTTTGTCAGCACCATACCCGTGCTCGTGGGTTTCACCGAAGTGGTAAACGTCTGAAACCTGCATCACTTCGGGCTTTCCTCCCACATTATGCTGACGCGCCACGATATAACTGCAATACTGTTAAAAGCGGCGTTAACCCCAACTGACTCGCTCACTATAAGTAAGGCAGACATGCTTACCACGCGACCACCTGGTGTTATCACTGACTTTCAGTGATCCAATCATATAATTGTCACCGCTGTTTTGCCTTTTGTGCCATCTTCCCGAGACAAGGGAGTTAATTGACTATAAAAGTCCAGTTTCAAAACTTATCGAACTAGGCTGGAATTCCTGACTTGCATTTTGGCTGGACTAACGAGTCCAATCTAAATCGTGTAACGAACTACACATCCGGTTCATAAACAACATGGATTTCAACTGCAAATTTCAGTCGACTGCAGGATTTGCAAAGCACGTGTACCGCCAACTGGGCGTCGACAGATATTGTGCAAATATTTTCATGTTTTAATCAAGGTGCACAAGTGATTTGATGCACTTCAAGGGGTATGAATGACTGCGTACATGCTTTTAGCAGTATTTGACCATTAAAACATAGGTTTTTGGTGTGCACAAAGGGCGTATCTCTGCACAGCGAATTGTAGCGGATAAGATGCCCGGGCCACCAATGCCCCATCGTTTGACAGATGAATATTCTGCAGAATGTCCCAGCTGAGAGATTTTTCTTCGAAAAGAAGGTCCCGTAAGATCAATACGATGACGTCACTACAGATTTATGATGAAATCTCAACGTTTCATTGTGTGAATAGCCCATGGGCATACCGCCCTCGGCAATTCGCTCTTCGTCGCGTTCACATGTCGACATGCCCGATGACGCGTGTTTTACCACGTTGCTTAACCTCACCTCAGTGATGCCGATTTCACGCATGGCTTTCCCGAGTTTGAATAACGCACGGGTGTAATGCGGTACGTTATAGACTCAATTATGAAATGTGATTGGTGGTAGATCTTCTTTATGCCATTCACGATAAACTCGTGCCATTTTACACAATATAACCTTTCTTGAGGCTGTTATTAATACATTGACAATGGTGGTGTACTCACCTCACAAATATTCAGTTGACAAGTGCAATAACTTTGGAATTTGTCTTTTCCTTGCTGAAAACAGTAATTTAAACTTATGTCTTGACTGAGCTTTTCATTGACAGATGTAACAAATGTTGTACACAGTATGTGTGTCCATGACAACATTCATCATTCATCAGAGATATTTAGAAGTATATACCTGCAACATTATGTGACCATTGTAATATTCAAGCTGCGACTTTTAATTCGTATTGTCATAGCATCCGATGTTGGATAACCATTGTCTAAAAATGAACATTTAGTTCCAAAGGCTAATTACCTTGTAGCCATGGTATGTATCTGCACTGAATCATTTAATTGCCGTTATTTATAAGATGCTAATCTATGTGCAGCTATGTCACTGATTAATTACTGTTGTTTGTATTTATGACTTAATCCATGTCATGTTACCATCACCCTATAATCCTTGGTCCTGAGAGAGAGAGAGAGAGAGAGAGTGAGAGAGAGAGAGAGAGAGAGAGAGAGAGAGAGAGAAAGAGAGAGAGAGAGAGAGAGAGGGAGGGGGGGAGGCTTAACTCTCAGCCTAACTAGGGTTGGACTAGGTGCTCCGGGGCACCAACAAATCAACCACTACCAATGTGTGCAGACATGTCACATAGCGCTTCTTGTGTGTATATATCTACCTGTATAAAATAAACTTGTATATACCGCTAGCCATTGACCATGTTGTCACTTGAGTATGCAAATAACAGTAATCAACATCACACCAGCGCGTTGTTAATTTGGTGGAGCTATCGGGAATGACAGACTTTTTACTCTGTCTTTGCAGCAAGGCATATGGTACACAATACTGTTGGAATTGGCAGTCTCTTGGTAAAAGATATAGTAGCATCCAATCACCAAGGAGGAAGAAACGGCAAGTATCAAGACAACAAGAACCTCGTAAGATGTAGAAGTTCTCCGGTCCCAAGACTCTCCAGATCGAATATCTTAGCAACACCGCTAAGACTTCACATTCAAGATTTCGTTCCCACATAAGACCAAAGGAGTATACATGTGTATATATCCCACAGAGGTCCGACCACAGTCAGCATCATGCAGACCCTGCACCAATACAGAAACCGCCTCACGGGCACCTACAATATGAACACAGTGTAAGATATCTCATTGCTATTTACTAACTTGTGTGAACGTCCATAGACTCATCCCAGGATATATCTTATGTGACTATTGATAAGTGCACCCATGGAAGGTTGGATCAAAGCCAGGATATTATTGCCTTATTGTGTCTTCCTAAAATTCAATTGTGTATGTGCGAAATATACTGAGTTCTCAGTACTGAGCTAGATCGTTAACGTTATTTGTGTAGGGAATCGTTAAGATGACTCCATGCCATGCAAGACATCCAGAACGAAGACAATCATGGCCGTAGGGTTACTGACTCACACCTGAAAGCTAGACTCGTAATTCAGAAATCTAAACGACAAAACTTGTCATTCGTTACAATGAATTAATGGAAACAGTTTGGTACCAAATTTAATGTATTGTCGAGGACTAAGAATTCAGATGAGTGATATTCTTGAGTCCAGCCACCCAAATACATAAGTAATGAAAGAAGACTAAAAGTCGCCGGTAAACTCAAACGATGTTTTCTTGTTCAGACCAAAACAATAACTGACAACACAACTGTATAACTATGATGACGTCATCACAACACTCACACAACCTTTCCAAACTAGGTTAACATTGCGTTCTATTTATAGAAATACTCCCTTAGATCATTTCTCCTTCTCAGATACAATCATACATACTAAGAAATTAGACATTGATAAAACAGAGGATAATAAAGAACTATTTACAGGTAAGCATTAAACTGGTGAATATGAAAAGTACAAATACAACACTATTTACAATTAAGTGCATTTATACATTGTCAAACATGACAATAAAGGCATTTTCACTTGAAATACAGTCAGTGTAAACATGCTTGTCACTCTGACACTTTGGGGGCTGGCGAATCCGATTGGAATGTCTCTGGCAAACGTCTGTTGAATTTTGTTTCACAACACTTGCTTGGAACACATCATCAAGTCCCAACACAATGTCACTTGCACCTCTTGGGATGTTGATGCTGCCTGTCGAGTTGTCAATGTCAGGTGAATCTGAAGATTGACATTAAGTGTCCACATTCACAACACAGTCTCTAGCACTATCACTACCACTACTACTTGTAGTCAAGTGGTCCAGTCCCTCGAAATGTCTTTTCAGCTTTCGGTGATTGATGACGCGTGAGTGTCCATTTCCTTCACAGGGGTGAATACGGTAAGTATTTTCACCGATTTGGCTATCAACACGGAAAGGCCCTTCCCATCTTTCCCAGATGAGTTTCCGAGACGTTCCGCGCACTTGCTGAAGATGACATAGCCACACTGTTTCGCCTTCCTTGAATGGAGTGAACTTGGTTTGTTGTTTCTTTTCACATCTCTGCTCTTGCTCTTTCAAAATCTTGTCTCTCTCAGTCTTCTGCAAATCCACTAATTCACTCAGTTTAGCTGATGAATCAGTCACCGGTTTCCGATTCCCACCTACACCAGTGTCTGTTTTGTCACTAGGAGATTGGCCAAACACAATCTTGAATGTGGTCTCTTCTATTGCCTTATTTGTTGATGTGCGAGTGGCTGACAATGCTGACGGTAACTTCTCATCCCAATCCTTTTGGACATGATCTTCTATTATAAGAGCTAGTCTTTCAGCTTAAGTTCTTTTCATTCTTTCAACCTGTCAATTGCACTGTTGGTTGTATGGAGAGGTTCTTGTCTTGTTCTTTTAATTCCAAGCTTGCTGCACAAATCTTGGAGTAGTTGAGCTTCACAGTTCCGGCCTTGGTTAGAGTGTAGTCGCTCTGGCAGTCCATAGCGGCACATAATTTCGTTGTACATAATTATTCCACCCTTACATCAGCATATTGTACACTGTGCCAGGAACACTGTGTTGAAATGTGAACAAAGCATCCTTCAGATTTTATACTATGTAGCATTTTCTGCCTATTTTGAGAGATCCATTCTTCTAATTGGTGCACACATTGGCTAACATGTTTTTGAATATTCATGGGAAGAGTATCGTAACACAAAAACAAAAAACGAAAATACATGACAGTGATCCGGTAAATTCATCAGAAATCGAGTAGTAAGCAGTACGTCGGATGACGTCATCCAAACCGCTTTATTATGTAATAATGCGCCACTGCAATCATGAAAATAGACAAAATGATAGGCTCAATGCTAAAAAGGTGCGATTCTAGGGTGTGTAAGAAACAGATTACTGCACCCGTTCCTGTCAGATTACATTTATCTTACAGTCCGTTGTTTTTTTTTCAAAACGTGTCTGACTCGCTTCCCCTCCTTAGATACGTTGTGAAACAACTCGTTTTAAGATCAATGGTTTCTGACAGACACTCGTGTATAAATCTCTGTATATCGTTGTGGCTTATTGAGTTGTGGTTGCCTATCTATATATACCGCCATCGGTGACAGAAATTATATAACCTGTTTGTGTCGTATTTATGATATGAACTGTATAAATGGGTGTGACGAGTTCTCTGTGAAAAACGGCCATTTGGTTTCTTTGCACGTCGTCAGGCGTGAATTGTCAAAAGTCTGTGTCGCATTTATGATGGGAATTGTATAAATGGACGCGAGGTGCTCTCTGTGAAGAAGTGGCCATTTTGTCTCTCACACGTGTTTTTCGTGACAATCAAATATCTGTGTGAGACATTGTTCTATGTGAATAAACCTATATAAACCTATATCATACTTTGAAGTTTACACTGTTTCTTTCAAGCTGATTGGCTGAATGGGTAGTCACCTGATCTGATATTTGGAGTTCACACGCCTGTAAACGGACAAAAAGAATTCACACGATGTGATCTTGGTGTAACCTCGTTCTATCATTACCCAACGGTTTTCAAATTGATGCAGTAATATTCCAACTATATTGGGACCTGTAAATGATCGAGTCTGGGGCAGGAAAAGCAGTGGCTGCTAGCATTAGTGACGAACCGGGCTGTTGGCTGGCTGCGTGTCAATATTCCACGCCGGTGTAGGACTTTGCTCAACTTGCACAACCTTTGCGGTACAACCCACCATGCTCCTCCTGCGACGATTTCAAAGAACATAATACGACTCTTGCTGAAAACGTTGTTTGATCAAGGTTACAACATTCATAGTCTTAAGGCATTCAAAAGGTTTTATGGAAGACATGTTACGGACATTTTCACATTTGGCGCATCAGTGACAAAGATGATGATCAGTGCATTAACCTATCTGGACTTGTACCAGATCTAGATGTTCCAGTGTCGTTGTTATCACAGGTAAATAATTGACTTTCCTTTCCATGTGTTTTGGACGCGTTCTACCGGTGGGGCAGAATACGCTGACCTTTTCACGTGGTCGTTTTATATTTGCACTTTTCCATAACTCGTGTAAAATATGGAATACATATAAACGTGTCAATTAAAAAGCCAAACATTTGCGAATAAGGTACCCCAGAACGCTCTTCTTTTAACTTCATTCTAAACCTGTGAACACGAATGTTCCATTCATCAGTTACACCTGTCATTTACATTCCAGGGGCACTTTGATGTTAGTTGTATTACTTTCTGCCTTTTTGGACGGACTGTGTCAGGTGAGGATTGATGTGGAGATGAATGAAAGTCATCGTGACATCAGATATATATTTATTATGTGCGGTGAATGGAAAAGTGACAGTGACAGATGTTCCAACAGAATCAGTGATGGATTTTTCAGAATAGGCATAGACTCATTTATCACCTGTAACCTGCAGACTGGAACCGTCTTCACTCGGGTACACTCGGCTCCAATCGGCTCCAATCGGCTTCTGTCACGAACTACATTCTATGACTCGAGCAACAATTGAATTGGGGTATTGCATGAATTCACTGTAAACCGCGTAACAGAAATTCCACCATCTGTTTAACAGGAATTCTACCATGAGTTAGAAAAATCATCGATTTTGATTGGTTAGTCCAATCAAAATAAACCTCCTCTGATTGAAACAGTGGATTTGACTGCCGCATAAACGCGTAAGCTAATATTTATAGAATAGTACTTCTTCTACAGTCATTGTCGGTAGGCACATATATATATGATTATATGTACATTATAGGCTACAAAATGCAAAGTTGCGGTTACTACACTATACAAAGGATGTGTAGCAATACGTTTCGTGCAGAAAACACAATAGAAATCTATAAATAGAATGTTTATTAAATTTGGAGGATGAGAGAGAGCTTTGCTATTTGGCGCTTTTCTATATACGACAGTGACGTCATATTTTTTTGCGTCACAATGAGAGATATGGCATCATAATAGAGATGAGCGGCGTAGAACAAAACCTTCAGCAAGGCTTGCTTAGTTTTCTTTAGGGTTGTCCACCTCATGTTAGCTCACGATGTTTTAAGTGTCTGTCATAGGTTCCATTGAAGAATCATGGTGCAAATGTAATACTTTAACACATAGAGCTTGCTTGAGCAAATATTTTGTTTAAGGCTATTGTCGGTGATTCCGTCAATTCTGCTCAACAACCCACTCAAAACACTGGACAAAACCCATGCCACTTTCATCAGTATAGTTTCTAACACCAAAGACTTCGGGTTGTATTTAGTCATGGTGGTACGAAACATAATGTGTTCCCAATGTAGAGCTAAGCTACCTCTAGATTTAACCGCGCTGAATTTAACGTTTGAAACCTCACGCTGCGCGTTCGTTTCCAATTTAAATTTAAATCTGAAGGTAACCTAGCTCTACATTGAAAAAACAGTATGATTATCGTCCTGAGTCGGGATAGACTCTAATTTGAAGACACAAGCAAACGGAAACAATTTGAACAGTTACAAATGGTTTACGATTGCCGTTCATGTGGGTTTATAAAGTCACGTGCACGACAATAGGTCCAACATGGATTCCTGCCAGTGCTGGCCGAGGCGCTATCGGACTATTCCCCTCTTAAACTCCGCTGCCTTCCTTTTCAGAGTGGCAACGAAAGCAGCCTCATCCCCTAAAGTTGGCATACGTCCGCATAGAGGGTTTGTGGGGTCAGCCCGTTTAGTTGGAGATATTTCATAAGAGCGCGGGAGTTAACATCGCCCATTTTCCTCAATAGAGAATACCTAGCAACTTTGATCCCTGCAGGAATATGCTGCATGCTTGTGTATTTGGTTCAGATACACTCTGTAAGCAAGTAACGTATTCTACTTAATACGTGCAACCTGTTACGGCAGCACTACACTATTGCGGGGTAAAACAACATTCAACATTCTATGTGACACAGCCCATGAACTGCATGTGTGATTAATCTTCCTAATCTAATTACAATTTTGTTCTGACCTTGTGTCGCATTACTTTATGACAAATACGACATATGTCAAGATATATTACCAAACACCAGACATTCAGCCAAATGAGGAACCAGTTCATGTAACATATCCTGCAACAAACAATTTCATTAACTGTATTTCCCAAAACGACCGTGATGTGTCAATAAACGTGTCAATGTATGTTGTTGTTTGTTGGTTGTTATACGTTTCATAATCTTCAAGCTGTGACGGCGGACTGTAAATAATCGAGTCTAAACCAGACAATCTGCTTCAGGACCAATGCTGTCGGGGCACGATGACACGCAATTACCACGTCACCCAGGTCTGATCATCAGATCCGTTAAGTCGCAATTACTAGCATTACATGGCCGACATGAGCGTATACATCGATGTAAATCACAGTGTGTTTGTATTTAGCTTATCCGTCATGGCAGAGTAGTAGTAGTTGTTGTGGCTGTCCCGGTTGTTGATTATTGATTGTGCAGTAGATGATGCAGTAGATGATGCAGTAGATGATGTAGTAGTGGTGTGGTAGTGGTAGTTTGTTTTATTTGTTGTTTAACGCCACACTCTGCAATATTCCACCTATATGACGGCTGGTAGTTGTAGTAGTAGAAATTGCTGTGGTTGTCATAGTTGTTTATTGTGTAGTAGATGTTGTAGTAGAGGTGGTGGTATGAGTAGTGGTAGTAATAATGGTAGAGGTGCTGTAGTGGTAGTTGTGGTTGTTGATTATTGGTTTATTGAGTAGGAGATGTTGTAGTAGTGGTGGTAGTAGTAGTAATGGTAGAGGTGTTGGTAGTGGTAGTTGTGGTTGTCATGGGTGTTGATCCTCGGTTTATTGAGTAGTAGAGGTTGTAGTCGTGGTGGTTGTAGCAGTTATGGTATTGTCGTTGGTAGAGGTAGTTGTGATTGTCATGGTTGTTGATAATTATTTTATTGGTTCGTAGTTGTAGTAGTACTTGTATGTTTTACTCTGTTCATGGTAGTGTGTTTGACCGGATCCTATCTCTGAAACTGATAGATATTCATTCATGAAACTTTGCCAACACAAATACCAGGTTGTCAGTTGGTGCTTTCTTCTATTTAGGGATGTTTAGAATTTAGATTTGTTCCGTTTCGACGGCATCAATTTTGACATTGACTCTGTTCAAGACTGAGTAACTGACAAAGAAATACAAAGTTTGAATCCCGACGTCATGGTACTGTTTTGATAGATCTATAAATACTCTTGTAGCCTTTTAGTACAGACCGAAATATTAGATACAAGTTCTCTCACCAAGTTGGACAAGACAAGCTGTAACAGTCAGATGATTTGTTCTTTCGAAATGTAGGGGCCGGAGCGATTTGTCGTCTTCTGATGAATATGTTTACAAATTACTCTAGCGGAAAAAAACCATTACTCATATAAAATGGTACAAATAACCACATCATATTGGGTAATTCGCCTGATCAATACTAAACCCAAACCTGGTAACAGGACACAAAGCGACACTGGCTGTTTCGAAATCCCAGTTACTGTTGCGATGTGATACTGATTTCTTTTGTGTGTACAAAATGAAATAAATGTATACAAAGTTTTAAAATGGATGGATCAATTATTTAAAACAGTATAACATCATACACGGATTTCATTCCCTTTTCGTATATTGTTTTCGATATTAAAACGTATTATGAAACCAAAGATGACGAAATTGCATGAGATAATCACTCAAAACATAATGTTTTGTTTTGTTTGGATAACATGAACTTTTTCCAGGTCCATCCGAGATAAACGCAACGGGATACGACGGTACGTTGATGATTTCATAAGATATCAGTTGAATATAGTGGAATGCACTGCCGGCTGTAATTTGTTTTGTTTTGGGGGTTTGGGTGAAGAGGAGACGGGGGATGTGCCACACCGGTAGAACAGGACATGTTAACCCTTTCTGTGAATACCTAGTGATCCATTCGTATAACTTTCATCAATATTATTCCTGGACAATGTAGACATAAACGTTCTAGCATAGGATCTAGTCGCGTCCAAAATTATTGCACTTATATAGCGACGTGCATGTACGTGTGTGTGTTTGTGTGGGTGCTTGTACTAGTCCGGACTGATGCCGATTCATAGTACTAGTTCACTGAGATACCTTGCCGCAGTTTAACATGATTACCCCACTCAGACACAGTATACTGACTTTGAGCCGACCAGTCCTTGTTTTAGCCCCTTAATGCCGAGCGCCAGACAGGGCAACAACAAGTACCATCTTTTAACTTCTTTTGGTATGACGCGCCGGGGATCGAACCCCGGACCTTCCGCTCTCCGGGCGGACGCTCTACCACTAGACCACGGAGGCGGTCTTTTCGGGAATAGCCTTTTTGCCATGTTGTCAGGTTTTTGTGAGTTAATACACTTCACCTTGTTACACCTCTGAAATCTCCTTCCGTATTATGTTATTCAAGTTGGTATCAATTGTTTGTTTATTGTTTAACGCCGAACACCAATATTCCAGCTATATGATAGACAGATTGGATAGAAGTTATCTCATCAAGTTAGACTTACTGTAACAGTCAGACGATTTATTCTTTTGAAATGTAGGGGCCGGGGGATTTGTTGTCTTCTTTTGTTGTTTGTTTGTTGTTTTACGCCGCACTCAGCAATATTCCAGCTACATGAACGCAGTATGTGGATAATCGAATCTGAACAAGTCAATCCAGTGACTGGCATCACGAGCGTCGATCTACGCCATTGGGATACGATGCCAGCCTGACCATCCAATCCCGTCAGTCGCCTCTTACGACAAGCATGGGTTGCTGAAGATCCAAACCAACCCGGATCCTCTCCAGTATGGTCTTAATTGTGTACAGTGTGATCTTGTAACACGAGGGCGGTCGGGTAGCCTAGTGGTTAAAGCGTTCGGTCGTCACGCCGAAGACCCGGGTTCGATTCCCGACATGGGTACAATGTGTGAAGCCCATTTCTGGTGTCCCCCGCCGTGATATTGCTGGAATATTGCTAAACGCGGCGTAAAACTATACTCACTCACTGTAACACGAAATGAGTAAGTGATACATACTTCCTTCTGTACTGGAACTGTTAAATGCCCCCTGCTGGACGACACGCTTTAACTTCGTGTAAGCTACAAGAGGCATTTGCATAATGTGATATTGCCGTTTGTAGAAGAAAGCGTATAACAGCCATGTTTACAGTTGTGCAAATTGCAAAAATGTGCTTGAGTTGTGTTTTGAAACCCGACCTCCCTCCCTTTACCTATACACTAGTCATTTTTACAAGTTATCATGTCCGTGTCAGTCATAACAATGACCTTATTACCCCAGCTGCTGATAACTTGAAATGAAAAAGGTCTTAATAAACTTTCACAAACATAAAAAACAACATAAAGCAGAATGATGGACTGTCAACATTCAGAGAAACTACCATGATGGCATGAACTGTTGATCAGCAATATATTTATATTCTTCAGAGATCGCAGGGAACCTTCAGGAGAAAGCAATGGTAGAAGGCCCCAAATGGTCATGGGGATTTTCGCAGTTCCTATTGTCTGGAATTGTGAAATTGATAACAATAATATACAATACAGTAAATTATGGTTATAACAAACTTAAAGGGGCCACTAATTTTAGTTCATTATAACCGTAGTTCGTTATAAGCATATACAGCATATGATCGGGACAAAAACATAATTTCGTAATACTCGTCAGTTTGTTATATTCGTGTTCGTTATAACCGTAGTTTACTGTATATGAGCAATGCGTTTGGGTCCTTTTACTGGTGAACTTTTGCGCGACATTCCCACACGTGCACCAAATGTTGCTGATGTCAGAAGGGCAATTCCTGAAATTAACAAAAACATTATACATCCGAGATTCACTTGAATTAATTAAGTTTGTAAAATGCGGAAATAAATTTATTTCTTAACAAAGGAGAGATTGTTAATTCTTACCGAGTCTTCAGCATTTTACCGTTAACAAAACATTTATGCTTTCAAGTGGATGACTTTCAGTGGTTGTGATACCCTCTGCGATCTACATGATCTGTCGAAATACCCTCGTGAGAACCTGAGTAAGAATAGGTCCCCTATTGTCGTACTAGGTGACTTATCTGAACTGGGTGGTCAGGCTCTGTGTCTCGTTGCCCGTTTATCTTTTTGTAACCCTGATGGAGTGGGACTGTTAATTCTTTCCGACAAAATCGGCCATTTACAGGCCGCTTGGTATACCTGGAATATTGCCGACTGGCCGAGACCATGCACAATCACAAACAAACAAACATGAGAATGCTGGGACAAGGTGCTTGTTGAAAACTTCCAAGATCCTACAGGTGTAAGTCAAAACTGTCAATGACCTACACATGTGGACCGTCTTTGAGTTCTAGTGGTAGAGTGTCTGCATGGAGAGGAAAGGTCGTGGTTTCGATCCCCGGCCGCGTCATACCAAAAGACGTAAAAATGGTACTTGTTGTTACCCTGCCTGGCGCTCGGCATTAAGGGCCTTATTCAAAGCCTTTTCGGCACGGAGTCAGCATACTGTGTCTGAATGGAGTGTTCAGGTTTAACTGCGACATGGTAACTCGATGGGCTAGCACTATAAAATCGGCATTAGTCCTGACTAGTACAAGCGGTCACACACATGCACACACAAACACACACACACACGTGCATGCATGTTGCCATACAAGTGCAATAATCATGAACGCCACGTTAAACACATTTCAGCTCACCTCACCTACACGTGCACGTCACTATATTGTCATTGTCCTAAGCTTGCACGGCACTATATTATCAATGTCCTAAGCTTGCACGGCACTATATTATCAACGACCTAAACGTACACGTCACGATATTGTCATTGTCCAAAGCGTGCACGTCACTATATTGTCATTGTCCTAAGCTTGCACGGCACTATATTGTCATTGTCCTAAACGTACACGTCACTATATTGTCATTGTCCAAAGCGTGCACGTCACTATGTTGTCATTGTCCTGCACGTGCACGTCACTATGTTGTCATTGTCCTGCACGTGCACGTCACTATATTGTCATTGTCCAAAGCGTGCACGTCACTATATTGTCATTGTGCTGAACTTGCACGTCATTGTTATCTGTAATTTGTGTCTACTTTGTCATCCGTCAACTTCTAAGTAAGGCCTATCAAACAATGTATGTATGTTCATGAACTATCATTGTCCTACACATGCATTTGAAAATACTGTCAACGACCTATGCATGCACGATAAGGAACTGTCAATGTTAACATTCAACTTACCTGCAAATACAAAGGTGAGTTCATATCTCCCGGTCTCTGAATAGATGAAACCTGCCACAAAAAATATGAACTTGTTACAATGCTCTAACATGAACTATTTATAGAGTGAATACTCATAAACACGAACTGTTTGATTATCGTTTAGTGCGCTCTCAGAAATGTACCAGGTAAAGAACAACAAAATACAACGAAATTGACCCTGAAGCTAAAGGTGTGTGTGGACCAGACAAACCAGTGATTGATGCTATAATCATCGATCCAAGCCGTCGTGGTACAAAAGACACACAATTAATCAATGGAGGCCAAGTCTAACCAGGAATCCCCACATGTTCATGAACACGAATTTCGTTAACTTGTTTTCGTGTCTTTGGACATGTTTCAGACGTGTTAGAATTTGTGATTAACGGTTCTTTGTTCCATACTTAAATAAGGTTGATTTAATACAGTTGTTTCATATCTAATATCTTTCGGGTTTTTATTTAACACAAGAAAACAACATACTTGCAAGCGGAGGGCCTATGCAAAATGCAATGCCACTACAAAAGTTTTCGATGCCAACGGCAACAGACAGATGATCTAAGCCTACAAGGTCTATCGTCAACGGGCTTATAAGCGTGTTAGGACCGCCACTGTACATCCCATAGGCGGCGCTAAAGATCATCTGCAGAGGAAAAGAGTTTGAGAATAGCGGGAAACATAATGTGAGGACTCCTGATAATGTGAGAAGTCCCATGTGGAGTGTCACATGATCAACTGAAGGATCGCTGACAGCACACCCTGTCAGGAGTCTTGATGCCAGACTTGTCATCCCCGTGGCTGTTAAGAGACTAGTAGCCTCGTTCTGAGTGCTTCCTCTATTTAAGGCGTAATTTGGTAAATGGAAAAAGCACGTCCCTTCTCCTAGAAACCAGAAGAAAAAACTCAGGCAGTAGAAAATAAATCCATATTTGTTGTGAATGTTGACATTCCTTATACTTCCAAAACAGCTGAATACACTGCGGCGTGTGTTTACACCTATACTGGATCGTCCTATGTTCATCCCGGGTTCCTCTGTGTCACATAATGAGTAGGCCGAATGTTGCTTGCCCTGATCAGAGCTACAGCTCCGTGTGTCCGGATCTGTTGAATCTACATCTGAGCCATGGAACTCATGGTGGTCTTGGCAGACAGTTGAGTCTTCATTGTTACATACCACAAGCTCTCTGTCGAGTGATGACCCAGTCTTGAATGGAGATTCATTGGTTTGGCCATTTTTTATATTGGTAAAGAGTTCTTCGGCACATTCAGTATCCCTAACAGGGTGTGTGTTCTCGACGGAATCATTGAATCTTTTAAGTGCAATAACACAATGTTCTGTTTTCGTACTTGGTCTCGTGGTTGAGATAGGCCTCAGAAAACTTGCAGCAACACATACGTTTGACAGGATAGCGCCCATGATTAGCAGACAACCACGTAATCGGTATTCGTCCAGGAGAATTTGACACAGCGGACCCGTAGCAAACATACCGACCGCAATCCCTGACGCAGTCACACCATAAGCTAGACCTCGTCTCTTTATGAAATAGCACCCTGGGACGACAAAGGAGGTGTTATATGCTAAACCAGTGCCGAAACCTGTTAAAACACAAAACAAAAGATCATAGCCCTGGTCTGTCTTAGGTTAAGCACTCAATAAGTTAGTTTTTAACATGTGTTAAACATATATATTTTTGTGATTGGTTGTTTAAAGTGTATTTCTGTTCTATCGTGGCGTGATAGTTCAATGTGGGAAAGGTGTCAAAAGAAGAGGTTTTTCTACTTCAATGAAGCCCACTAAAATAAATACTTATGCAAGAAAACACTGGACAAAGATTGCCTCAGAATTTACCGAAAGAATAGTTCAAAGGATGTCCTGAAAAATGTTCGGCTCCACGATTTAAAAAAAATATGTATGTTTTTAATGTAATGACTCTACGAAAATAACGCATGAACGTTACAAGTAATAAAGCCATTAATGCAAGCACAAAAGGACACAAATTACACTTAGCATACTGGTTCCAGCATAACAGACGCAGCAGTGTTTGAGGAGTGTGTATAGTAACACACCTTCGTGTGGAAATATAGTTACCGAACCGATGGTAAATAACATTACCTGCAATAACACTGTACGTAATGATGAGTCCAGTGACGTCATTAACAAAAGAGGCTGCAGTCAGTCCAATCAGCATCAATACCCCTCCACCAAAACAGGACACTCTCTACCCTAAAATCCTTGTGATTACGCCAGCCACGGGACCTATAAACATTAATGGAGAATTATTTGTCTATAATTACATATCTATAAGACACCTGGTGTTTGAGCTATTGATGCAACATACATATCCACATATGACACCCTTTGTTTCAATTGAATGATGCCACAGGCATAGCCATGTATCTTGAAGTCACACGGTGTTTGGCTGAATGATGTCAGGGACATACCCACATACCTATAAGACCAATTCTGGTAATTACACAATGATCATTCGTATGCGGAATTTCAGTGAGGTGTGAACACTTATACCTCCTGAAAAATGTTTCTACGTGAATATGTTTGTTTCTGACAATTCTTTATGCCTTTTCCGTTTTAGCATGTGTGACCCAGTAACCTGAGGCGTCGCAATTCGCTGTAGAGATCCCTAGTCAGAAACCTTTGATCGTGGGTTCATATTCACCTTGATTATGTTTCTAGGTTTGTCAGCACCACACCCCCGGGATAGCAGGGTTCACGCATGCATTAAACGTCTAAACCCTGCGCTCTCCATTTCGGTCTTACATCCAACATCAAGCTAACAAGCTATGATGCGATTTAGAATGTTGGGGGGATTTTTTGCATTTGTCTTAGTAACCATTTTTTTATGTTTATTGGGAAAAGATGGACCTGCACTTGCCAGTGAAGGCCATGATCGCGAGCATGCTCGAACCAACCCATGATGTCTTCAAGAGGTCATTGTCTACTTCCTCTAGAATAGCCATGTTGAGTACACCAGGCGAGTACACCATCATCCCGCACAGAACCGTGGTGCAGAAGATGGCAAACAGAACAAGCCAGGCGAAGCCCCCGTCTATTGTTTGCTGGTTAGCCATCTAGCAGGCTGCTGGATAATACAGAAGTAAAAAGTTATGACAACAACACTACCAACAGCAAACACAAAATAAGTCAATAACCAAAACGACATATCTATTCCACCGTATCGATTTCATTGAGCCTGATCATGCGGTACACAATTATTACAGTGGCCAAAGGTTCACATAACAATGAGAAATATGCAACGTGATCTGTCATTAACTTTGTAATACAACTGGGTACAATTCGATGCCGGATAAACGTACTAGGCACATTGTCCAATACCACCTGTGCGAGGAGCCATTGAACTGTTCTTATCCAGTGATTATGTGTGAGGCAGCACCGATGTCCAATTCCACCTGTGCAAGGAGCCATTGAACTGTTCTTATCCAGTGATTCTGTGTGAGGCAGGACCGATGTCCAAGAAATTTAAGAAGAATAGACACCATCTTCCGCCACCGTTGCTGGACCTGATTTGCGACCATTCCTCTGTGCACTGGACAATGTGCCACCACATAGAAATACGAATAGAATAATATCAGAAGACTGGATAATTATCTAGTGTTAAATTACGTTATAGTGTTGCTGCAAATATGATTTGATCATCTAATCCACCATTATACGTTTGGTCACGGTTGGTCCATCAGTGCAGACGTAACAATTCACAAAGCCTTTTGCCTACTATCTACAACTACTTTACAGCGAGTCATATGCCGCATGAATATATCACTGCTTTCATGTTTTTGTCCTGAGAAAAAACACCCCCAAGCCACACCATATTTGATCATACAGTACACCCAGTGGAATGGTCAGATGATTGAGACTGGTTATTCCACACCTGTCGTCAGAGTCGACTGAAGAACGTGGTGAGGCACGGCTGGGTGGGTTGGCCTACTTGGGGTCATGGTGCCGATGGCGTAGACATCGTTGTCCGTGCTTTCAGTCAATAAGCTGCCTGAACGAGTTTCGATTACTTACAGACCACTGTTCTATATTACTTACTGCAGCGTTTGACACTTCATCGCTCGCTTCTGTGTTTAAGACGTTGAACCTTTCAGGCTCAGAAAGAATCCTAATCAGCACCTTGTGCAAATGTTGGCACTCCGTTTGCCTAGAACTAAGGCTTAAGAACTAACTTAGTCACGCCAATACCACACGTGACACTTTGTCACAAATTCATCTAACCAGCCAAACTCCTCCCAGACATTACAGACAGAAGGCATTTCTGCTTCCATGGAAATAAATAAATAATTCTCCAATGATTCCTGGCGAGACAGTGTTAATCACACACAGACTAGAAACACAAGTAATGACAGTGCATGCGGTAGGATCCCCTTTCATGCAACTGGACAAGGTAGACGACATATAAAAAGAACTTTAGCAGCAACATATCACAGCATCAGTCAACACTATCAAGCTAGATCACTGATCTTTCTAACAGAGAACACCTTATGAATAAATATTTCGAAAACGACTATGGACCTACTTTTAGAAACACAGCGCCCCATGCAGAAGCAATAAATGCACAACGCAACACCACAAAAAGCTGAAGGGGGACACGCAGAATATAAAATCTCTGGCTCAATCTTAATCTTCAATGGAGCGTGTCTTTCGTGTTCGGACCAGTCTGATCATTCTCTCCAACATTTGATGAAACGAATTTTATCTTTGACTAGTGTTGCAAACGCCATGTACGTGCAACATATGCCAAACTATGGAGCAGAGACTCCATTACAACACATCTGAGACCTTCACCATGCAAGTAAATATTGTCTCCGCAGACTATGAGACAATCTGGCCTCCTGCCATAACATGTAGAGACTTCATACCATGGAACAGATGTTATGCTGACACAGGTAACAACGAAACAGGTGGCAGTATTTTCAACATCGTTATTGACCTAAATTGTTAACTGTGCAATGGAACTAACTGCCATCATGAATACTTGTACATTGTTATTCCTGATGGCTCTTAACATTCTTACCTGGAATGTAGGTGGGTTGCTTTGCAGCACTGAAAACATCTGTGCATCAAATCCTAATGGTATAGATGTATTAGCTACACGTGAAAATAATATGAACTACGTAAGAGGATCTGGTGGAATTTCTATTCCAGCCAACAAGCACTGAAAAAGTAAAATGCACAAGCTTAATATCAAAAGTCAACTGGTTGTTCCGGTAGCTGTAAAATCTCCCTGTTTTGGCAAGATAGACACAATTTTTATGGATAACAACTTCTTTAATACTGTAAAAAGCGACGTTTCGGTATAGATCCTTATACCGTTGTCAAGCAAGACTGAATGAGGGACATAGTGCATAGTGCAGAATATATATAGCAAGTGGAGCCCCTGCTTTGACACGACTTGTGTATTGCTGAGCCGCCTTCCTTCCTCTATTGTACTTCACTCTGTTTATGATGATGCCCCAAATAGACTGAAACATGCTTACGGCCACTTTAGTGACATTGGCGATGTTATTATTCTAGATAATCTTAATTCAGATAGTAGCAAAGATATTCTTTGAATTGAATTGAATTTCTTTAAGAAGCTTTTCACTCAGAGGTTTCTGTTTAGTGCAGTGTCCATGTTACGTACCCGTGGACCAGGTTTTCATTTCTTTTGTTTGTTTGCTGTTTAACGCCGCACTCAGCAATATTCCAGCTATATGAGGGGCGGTCGGGTAGCCTAGTGGTTAAAGCGTTCGCTCGTCACGCCGAAGACCCGGGTTCGATTCCCGACATGGGTACAATGTGTGAAGCCCATTTCTGGTGTCCCCCGCCGTGATATTGCTGGAATATTGCTAAAAGCGGCGTAAAACCATACTCACTCACTCCCTCCAGCTATATGACGGCGGTCTGTAAAATAATCGAGTTTGGACCAGACAATCCAGTGATTCACATCAGGAGCATCGATTCACTCAGTTGAGATCGATGACATGCATTAACCAAGTCAGCGAGCCTGACCACCCGATCCCGTTAGTCGCCTTTTACGACAAGCATAGTCACCTTTTACGGCAAGCATGGGTTGCTGAAGACCTATTCTACCCCGGTCGGACCAGGTCTTAAGCGTATAGGATTATCGATTACTTACATCAGTCACTACGTACTGCTACTATGTCACCTAAAAACCTCAGTAGTTAGATGTGATGTGTTAGATGGTTCTACTTATGATGTCACAGATCACATGTCTTGCTATGTGTCACTCTTCCGTACGGAATGTAGTCCTGGTGGAGATGTGAAGAAAACATTATACACCTAATGGGAAAAAGCAGATAATGTGCACAAAATCCAATACCAGAACTGGACTTATGTTCACAGATATTAACTTTCCACCAGGTGATATATCACCCGAGAACGTGGATATGTATAACTCTGCTATTACTGGGGCTTGTTAGTACCTTCGGAACGTACCATTCCAGCCCCTGCCTACAATTCCCATTTAAAACCTTACTGGAAGGAAAATGACTTACATTATAGTCACTGTGAAATTAGAACTGCCAGAAAACTTCTACTACAAATGCTGAATATAAAACTGCTAAAAGCGTGTGAAGGCGTTTACATAGGATCACCAAGAGGACATATATATAAAAGAGGAAGAAAATGAGTTTGCACAGTCCTGTGAAGCAGATATTAATATTTTTCATAAAACGGTGAGGAAGCAAAAACCTCAAAATCGATCGGTGACTTAACACAGGTACCGTGATCAAACATAATTATCTACTTCTGGCATATGCAAGCTATGAGGAGACAACTACGCTGATTTATCGCAGCCTTACTACTCCAGCAAGATCTGATAGTTTTAATGATCATTTCAAAAGTCATATTTGTGACATGCTTAAGGGGATCAATGCCAATCAGGATGATGATCAAACTGACGTAGAGTATGATCTTTACAAGTATAAATCATACAGCAATAGAATAAAGAATAAATGTCCAGGTCCAGATAACGTGTGCAATGAAAAGTTGTTGATTGCAGGCAGTAATCTTCTCCTGGAACTTAACAGTTTATTTGACTTAATTCTCAAAACGGAATATCTCCCAAACAGCTATAGACTTCATAAGGGTACAAAAAGGATAATTCAGATCCTACAAACTTAAGGGGAATTACTCTAATCTCATGTCTGGGAAAACTATTTGAAATAGTAGTTTTACAACGTGTGAAAGAATGGTGTAAGATAAATTGTCCATCGTTTCAAGACCCTCTACAATTCGGATTTCGAAAAGAGCATGGTGCCTGCCTATTCATTACATGAATGTGTTAATTATTATTTATCCGGAAATCACCTGTGTATGCAGCCTTCCTGGAGAATGAAAAGGTTTGATAGCTTTAATCGTATTCGGCATGCTAGCACCTTCTCCAGCAAAGTTACAGAAGTAGTAGTGCATATGTTACCTACTGTGGTGAAATATCACATACCTTTTCTGCTGAGCAGGGTGTTGGGCAAGGACGGGTACTTTCGTCGTGTCTCTTTCTTGACAGACAATGGCATATAATGTTTTGTCACTGATTCGTCAGATGTGGGAATGTTCCTTAGGGTGTCGGGCAAGGACGGGTACTTTCGTCGTGTCTCTTTCTTGACAGACAATGGCATATAATGTTTCGTCACTGATTCGTCAGATGTGGGAATGTTCCTTATTGTGAACCTTTTTGAAATCTATATTGAGGCCTGAATGATGTTATCCAGATCAAGAGTCACCTGGCGCTCTTTGAAAGGTAAGTAGAAAGAGCTTTCTGGATTGTACCTCATCAGTTGTAAAATGTAGACACCATGTAGGCTGATTATGTTGCTACAACATTTGATATCAATTTTCTATGAACTGATCATCCAGACAGGTCAGACACAATATTCAGAGCAGCGATAATTTACGCACATAAGTGATGCTGCCGTGCAGCTGGTTTTCTATCAAATACGTGCTCTGCATAAGACGCCCATAGACCCTTGAATATCGGGCGTAAAATTGAAAATTTTATTATAAATTGTATATTTATATACTTATCCTATCTCACACTATGCATTTCTCTTTCTTCTTTCGATTCTGAGTGGAAACGTATCTGAAATAAAAGTTTCCATCTTCTAAAGTTAATTAACCCTGTCATACCTCACATCGCCACGGTCACCTCCCAGATCTGGGTCATGCGCCCTATGCATGCTGGTTGACCTTCTTGCACTGATCACGTGTCTATCCCAGTCAACTCATTCTCTTTCAGGAGCATATAGACTAAGGAATTGCGATGTGGGGATGGACGGGTGGGCATATAACGTGTGAGATAGGATAAGTATATAAATATACAATTTATAATAAAATTTTCAAATTTTTAAACTTATCCTATCTCACACTATGCATTTTATCCCACGGTTGGATGGTGGGGCGCAACTCCCTTGTCTATAGATCACAACCGTAGGATATTTACGAGGAAGCTGGAACTTAACAGTGGTACAATACTTAATACAGTAACACAGTGTCGTAAGACAAAAAAAACAAACAAAAAAACCCCAAAAAAACAACAACTCGTAGACAGGATAAGGAGAACACTCTCAAAGAATGTTGAGATCCTGATACGCGAACAATTGAAACACAATAAGTCGGGTACAATATGTGTAACATGTTCAAACGTAATCAAGCGTAATCGCAAGTCTAAAACGAACGAGTACGACTTATATTCGAGAGAGTATACATCCAGTCGTCGAATCTACAAGACGGGGTATTCCTATCTCCAGAGGACGATAGGTTGGACCCGCTCGGCATCTCTTTTATCGCTTCGTCAAACCCACAATCATGTCAGTGATTGAATCGATGGGTAAAAAACGAGAAGAGGAAACGATCAACAATATCCTCAAAAGGATCATCGATCCGTTACTCAACACACATACCTAAAGTAGAGGTGTTTGAAATAAGGGATCGGGACACCGAAATCGGCCACGTCTAATGACGACTTCAAGTGGAAGACCAAAGTCTCTACAGACGAGTGATTATACCCTCCAACCGGATACTCAGTCTGGGAAGCCCGAATGAATACAATAAACACCAATAATCATGACAAATGTATATTATGAATAGAGATGGATGTAATGTAATGAAAAACTGGTTATACATCTCCCTATCTGCGCAGCTGTGTCTTGGAGATCTGTTGTGCGAGTACCAAGGGTCCAAACTGGTGAAGGCCTTGAACGTCCGTCACTGAGATGTCTCGGAGGTAATGGGATGCGAGCACGGTATCGGATGTCCAAAAACATCCCTCCATAATTGCAGTCTCGGAGGTTCGGAGGTTCGAGGTTCGAGGTTCGGAGGCCCGAGGTTCGGGGGACCAAGTTCGGAGTTTCGGAGTTCGAGGTTCGGAAGTACGAGGAACCTTCGGTGGTTGTATGTTCGGTGAATCATCTCGGTGTGAGAGTGAGATGTCCGTTGGTCCATGTCTGAATGCCGATCCCCCGATGATTGCACTGAATAAAGTGCACTGACTGTCGATGCTAGTCGATCCCGGGACGAATGTCTATCGTCTTGTGAATCCTCTCGGGAATGGGAGGTTCGTGAGCCTTGATCCGATGAGTTGTCATACGACTCCTGGTCTTGAGAGGATCGATCCTGCAAAGATCGTCGTATGGGAGATTTCGAACGAAGGACCGAACTTATAGGGTTGACCGCGGTACCAGTACTATGTGTACTCTCCGAAGGTAAAACAGGAGCGAGCTCCATGTTAGTCGTAGAACACGACGAGTCCAAAGTACGAACCTCGGTCGGGTTCGATACGTTGGCTGACGTAAGCCCGTCATCCACAACGAGAGGACTCATCGAATGTCCGAGTCTCGAGATGTGGACGGTAGGTTCGGCTTTGAAGGTGGATTCGTGGATACCTTAGACATGTCATCTGTGAGAAAAGAGTCAGAGACTCCCTCATCGTCTAACGAGATCACGGGACCAGTTTGATCCCTAGTATTCTGGCCCGCCTGTGAGGGTGATCGGGCCGATCTCGCTTTCTTGACCGGTGTTTTCTTGGCTTTCGTGGATTTTTCTGCAGTCTTAGAGAGACGATCTGACACCCGACTCCGACATTTATGCAGGTACAGTTTGAAGGATTCATCTGGTAGATCGGAGCAGTGCTCGCAACGCTCTAAAAAACTGCATATTCCACGACAATCCGAACATTGGGCATGAGGGTCAGACGGAGAGAAAACACGTCGGCACAAAGTGCAGACAGGTCTCCGTGTGGACTGCTCGTCCATTATGAAGAATAACTATCCTAAACAGGAATATAAGTAAATTTGCAGGCAATTAGACGACAAAAATATGAAGATCGCTTGCAAGCGAAAAAGAAAAAAACCAAAATGGATTCCTGTAATAACAACACGTCACCACTGCGTGGCGATTTGAAAGAGAATGAGTTGACTGGGATAAACACGTGATCAGTGCAAGAAGGTCAACCAGCATGCATAGCGCGCATGACCCAGATCTGGGAGGTGACCGTGGCGATGTGAGATATGACAGGGTTAATTAACTTTAGAAGATGGAAACTTTTATTTCAGATACGTTTCCACTCAGAATCGAAATAAGAAAGAGAAATGCATAGTGTGAGATAAGATAAGTTTTAAAATGAGGTCTTCAGCAACCCATTCTTGAGTGGACCGATGCTCATGATGTGAATCACTGGATTGTCTGGGCCAAACTCGATTATTTTACAGACCGCCGTCATATAGCTGGAATATTGCTGAGTGCGGCGTTAAACAACAAACAAGCACCATCAAGCACGTTGCAAGTGACCGGTTGTGCAGAACATGCTTACCCTTTTCGCGAACACTTGCTGTGCTTGCGGCGTAAAACAACAAACCAACCAAACATACACCTTAGGTAATTAATGGATGTCACTCGTATCACAAAGTCATTTGTATTACCAACTCTCTGTATAAGTACTACAGCGTGTGGACCAATGTAACAGGCAAAATACACCTCAAAAGTAATTATTATCATTAACTCGCTGTATAAATACCACACTGAAATGCGAATTATCCAATTCCAACAGTGCGGACCAGTAAAGTACCGCTTATAAATCGATCATAACACTCACCGACATGCAACTAGCACATTGTAATCTGATTCATCCAAGTCCTAATGTGGATCTGCGACACAGGACAGCATGTAAAACAGCTGTGACCCAACTCGCGTCACTGTGACAACACCATGTGGACGTGCTCAGAATAATACAATGAGGCTGAAACTACTCATGGATGTATAGCCAGCAGCAGCATTTGCTCTACATACTCTCTGGTTAAGGTCATGAAGAACAGAACCTTCTGGACACCCATTGTTGAACTGTATCAATCATTAACTACTACATCAGGTATGCAGCTCTGCTCTTTTAACATGTGCAGCATATACAAGTAATCAAACCATGGAATAATTTTGTTTGGAATACTGCAGAGACTATTTTCGCGATCTCGATCTTTTGAAACAAAGTGCACATGCAAATATCAGAATGTGTATTTTGTAACTTGTATTACTTATTCCAAAACAAACCACTAAAATGCGACATTTCACTTTTCCGTCATCTCGCATATTTTGCATATCTAGGTAATTTCCGGATATTGAGATCCCGAGAACGTACCTTACCTTAGTCTATAGTTTTGTGAGATATGCTTTCGTGAAACATGCTGATATTATTAGGGTTGTTAGTGTGCCAAAAGCCTTGAACGGATATGAAAACATACGACACAGCGTATCCTAAACATTTCCTTATGATTTAATAACATACACATTTTAGGACACGTTGTAACCGTAAATCTGAAAAAAGAGCTACAAGGCTTGCAATTGCTAGCTCATTTGACGTTTTTCTGGAATGTCTTATTAGTTCAGAAATGTTATGGAGCTTGATTTTTTTGTTAACGTCGCACTCAGCAATATCCCCTCTCTTTGACTACGTTGTGTTAATAATCAGGTCTTGGCCAGACAATCCAGTGATTGATATTAAGAGCATCGCTCCACGCCACCCATGTCCCAAACTTCATAACACAATGTAGTAAGTCCCATCATATGACCAGCATAGGTTGTCGGGGACCTATTGTGACTCGGACTTTCTACGACCTGTATCTCTTTGGGTTTACACCCAACATCAAGCACAGCAAGTGTTCGCGAAAAGGGTAAGCATGTCCTGCACAACCGGTATCACAGGTCACTTGCAACGTGCTTGATGTTGCTTGTTTGTTGTTTAACGTCGCACTCAGCAATATTCCAGTTTCATGACGGCGGTCTGTAAAATAATTGAGTCTGGACCAGACGATCCAGTGATTCACATCATGAGCATCGATCCACGCGATGGGGATACGATGACATGCATCAACCAAGTCAGCAACTCTGACCACCCGACCCCGTCAGTCGCCTCTTACGACAAGCATAATCGTATTTTACGGTCAGCATGGGTTGCTGAAGACCTATTGTAAACCTATAGAAAGTGTGTTCTGTGTTGTGATTGGCTTATTTGGGTCACATGACCAAACGTCAAAGGGTGAAAATATGATTTGCATTCCCTGAAGCAAGCGACCGAATCACTGAGTAGGAAATAGAGACTACTACACGAGTGTCTGTCAGATACCATTGATCTTACAACGAGTTGTTTCATAACATATATAACGTGCGAAAGCGAGTTAGATACGCTTTGTAACAACGAGTTGTAAGATCAATGGTATCAGACGGGCACGAGTGCAGTAATCTGTTTCTTAAACACCCCAAAATCGCACCTTTTTAGCATCGAACCGATGAATTTGTCTAATCTCATGATTGCAGTAGCGTTTAATACATGACACCACTGTCATAAGTGACGTCATCCTATGTGTGGCTTACTGCTCATAAATAATGTGACCCTACACAAAAAGGTTTCCGTCATATCTGGATTATCAAGGCGATGATGAAAATGCAAACTTGACAAAAACAAAGAACATGCTGGGTGCCAAGTTGAAAGTTTACACCTCAAAGAAATTACCAAATATTTACAACAATGTTTACTTCCATATGACATCACTACCGGTGACCGACTTTTACAAAATGGCGTGTTCACTGACAACAGTACACGGGATTTCCAGAGGATGATTTTCGTTGATTTTGCTTTGTTTACATTTCATCAAGAACAGTTTTCCGAGCACAGTTTTCGTTTCCATACCTAATTTATTTGGCATGATTTCATCTAGATAATTTGCATTGGGGACAAAGACCATTTGCATTGTTTCGAAAATGTATGAGGAATTCAGGGATGCATGTATAGCAGCTGAGTTTGAAATGTACCTGATCGAATAGGCGTCTCATAACTGGCATTTTGTAAACACAATCCAATTTGGCGAAACGTACACTTCAGCGTCCGTGTATGCGTATTTTTCAAAACATTCTTAACGATTCTTGGCTTATCAGCGACGTTTCAGAATTATCAGTAGTGATTTGATACCTGTGATCGCGTATATGCTATTTTTCTACTTTGAATATTCGAGTAATTATTTATGAAACGCCGTGAATTGTGATTTGGCGAGATGTACAATGTACCTAATTTTCAGAAGTCACTTTCTGTAATTTTGAATTGCCTAAAATGACAGTGAATGATAAACAGAAGGGGGAAATCAAAACTGTGAAGTGTATTAACTTGCGTGATGTATTTTGAATTTTATTCGATTTCGAAGTGAGGGTTGAAGAGGAGGGACATATGTGTCGCTGTGGCATCCAGGGGGTTTACACTCTGAAAAAACGATTATGTTGACATAACAACAGATAATGTAACTGACAATAATAACAAACAAACACGCAGACGATTTCGAGTTTGTTTATTTGTATTATTAATTATACGGTCATGTTGTTCAATACAGACGTAGGTGAACATTTGACTGAAGCACGACAACTTATGAATGACTTACACTCAGGAAAGTAGTCCGTCATCGTCTGACCCCTGGCCCCGATTTCTCGAAACAAACTTAAGTTCAAAAACTGACTTAAGTCTGAGTTTTTACTCAAATTTGAGAAAACTAAGCAAAATGCATTTCTCGAACCAAACTGAGTTCGATTTTGAACTCAAACTGAGTTTACAACTTGAGTTAGGTAGGAAGGTGACTTAAGTTTTTTTTGTCGGTCATAAAATGGCGTTGTTGAATAGGCGTAGACGTCGTAGGCAGAAACAAAAATCAACATTGTCAAGGAGATTAGTCGATAGACAGTTCCTCTCGATTTAATGGAACGCGAAGAGTAATTTATGAGGTTCCGTTTCCGTGCGGAGAGCATTTTATTTATTGTTTCCCTTGTTTGTGAGAAACTTGAACGGTGCTCCAACCGAAGCAGCCCATAACCTGTTTTAACGCAGGTACTTGTCGCCCTGCGTTTCCTGGCCACTGGATCTGTTTATTCTTTGATCGCCGATTCATATTCGATTATTTCAATTTCGTCGGTGTTTCGGTCAGTCAGAGATGTATGCACTTATCTCATCGAACATCTCCGGCATTTTGTATGTATGCCAACTGGACAAGATGCAGACGAGATCAAGAAAATGTTCTTCCAAATTGAAGGTGAGTGTGTTTGAATTTGATTCATCTTCAACTCGCCACACTATCAGTGGTGTTATTAATTACGAGGTCACATAAGGGGGAGCTACTCTAATTCTTGTCATTCTATATAAAAAACCTTTCCCTTTCTAAAACGAACAGATATCATCATGACATAAATCCTGATATTCTGACGAAAACTTCCAATAATCATTACGTTTAACATATTTAAAGATATACACTTTAATTTTTCCAATACCTTTTGTAAAATGCATAAAAGCGTTCAAGCGTTTAAAAATCAAATCTTAAAGAAATATTTTACAAAATATAATGAAAGATAATTACCATAACAGCCAAGTCAAAATTCTTGACATAATGTTAGTTAAAATTGACAATATATTTTTGATAATAACATAATAAGTTATCATTAATTAAGCTGAAAAATGATACATATAATTTAATTTTTCAGGATTCCCCAAGGTTCTTGGCTGCTTAGATGGAACCTCCATTCGCATTCTAGCACCCTCAAGGAATGAAGTCGATTATTTGAATCGAAAAGGATTTCACTCACTCAATGTTCAGGTAATAATATTATGTTAATGAGACTTAACAATTGTCATTGCCTGAAGCTAAAATCACTTTATGTTCATGTACTTTTTTTGTTTCATGAAATGTATGAAAATAGAATCGACATTTTGAAATTCACAAATCACTGCCTACACAGTGACAGCCAAAATATGAATCATACCATTTCAATTATTCTTGTGTAATAATTTACATCAATCTGTTTACTGACCAGTGACCTGCTGTGTTTTTTGCTTGTAAATGTATTGAACTGACCCATTCATTCTATCACTTATCAGATGATATGCGATGCCAATTACAAGTTCAGCAATTGTGTTGTGAAGTGGCCAGGGAGTGTCCATGACAGCCGCATCTTCCGGGATAGTAAAATCAGCGTTGCTTTTGAAAATGGTATGAGTTCATAAATCATCTTTAATCTAACATGATTTGAACTGTAAATTATACAAAATGACAAAACTTTTAAGGACACAGTTCATTTACAGAACCAATAATATTCATTGCTGAGGGAAAGAGGTAAACAGCCTCTTGATATGATTATTTAAAAAAAATGTATTAGGATGTTCCAAGACAATTGGTTATTGCATCACTGTTAAATCATTAAAAAAATCATTTTCTGCATGTCATGATCAAATATCACGAGAATGAATCACACAGATTTTGATCTGTTTCATTACCAAAATCACAATCACCATAGCAACAACAGAACGTTCGACGTTGACGCCTCACAACCGAGTAAGTACGAGATGTGAAAGAGTGCGCATGTTTTTTTCTAAATAAAACAATAGGTTTACAGTATCGATAAATACTATGTGTGTGTCTATTTCCGGGATTTTATCGAGTACTAGTATTTGCATTTTGGAAATTTTCATTCCAGCCCCTCAAGCTAACGCTTTCTGGTCTCGAGATGAATTTCCAAAATGCAAATACTCGATAAAATCCCGGAAATAGACACACACATAGTATTTATCTTCTAATTACACACCGGATCTTCACGGTCCGGTATCATTTAGATACATTCGTACGATAGTAGCATATAACTTTTGGAAATGAAAGCATACAAAAACTGTTTCGAATAATTGATGAAACAGAATTGTATTCAGAAAGTTATTTGTCGATTTCGGTTAATATTCAAGGCCTCCATTTCCATTCAGTAGCTTCACCACTATATATACCAAGGACCCAAAATAGCCAATCACAACACAGAACACACTTTCTATAGGTTTACAATTAGAAGATAAATACTATGGAAATTCATCTCGAGACCCGAAAGCGTTAGCTTGAGGGGCTCGAATGAAAATTTCCAAGATGCAAATACTCGATAAAATCCCGGAAATAGACACACACATAGTATTTATCGATATTGTAAACCTATTCTTTTATTTAGAAAAAAACATGCACACTCTTTAACGCCTCGTACTTACTCGGTTGTGAGGTGTCAACATCGAACGTTCTATCGCTGCTATGGTGATTGTGATTTTGGTAACAACGTACACCGGTAATGAGACGCAAATACCATCACGTATATTTCAGCTGCGATACCTGCAGCCTTGAATTCCTCATATATTTTAGAATCAAATGCCAAATGGTCTTTGTCACCAATACAAATTGTCTAGAAGTAATGAAGCAAAATAAATGAGGTGTGATAACGAACGCTGAAAAAACTGCACTTGTTGGAAATGTAAACAAAGCCATTCGTCTATTCGTTGAGTACATTGGCTCGAGATCTGCATTTTCAGAATATACACGGGAAGAGAATCGTAGGAAGAATTAGGGAATTAAACATATATACATTGCAATAATTTGATATTTTCAACAGAACTTGTCGAAGTTCCCGTCCTGTGTGACGCCATAACTGACGCAAAATCACGCACAAGGATAACGGTATTTATCAGAATTTCTGACTTTTTTCGTTGGTTTCAATGAAAATACAACAACAAAAATGTCAAACTTCAACATATTTGTTGTACAGATTTGGTAATTTCTCTGAGGTGAAGGTCCTTGAATGAAAGTACAAACGATCATTGTTAACTGCTTTTTACTGTTTCATGATGTAGATCTTGCATATCTTTTGTACATTTTTTTCACACAATTAATTTCACTTTGGAAATTAATCAATGTTCAATATGATATCATACGTAGATATAGGCCACTACATATATGAACGTTTGATAATCTCCTGTTTGTTTGAACAATGTTCACATATGAAGTTGATAAGTGTATAGTGTCGTATACGATATTTCTTTAATTTGAACAAGTGTACATGTGACAGGTACATTTACATTTCATCTTGTTTGTATTTCTAGGGAGTGTAATAGTCAATATTATAAGTTCATATAAATAGTGTCCATGAATAGCCGTTTCATTTTATTTTATAACTAAAACTGACGATATAACTTAACCAAAATCGATATTATTTTTCGTTAAGTTATATGCACACATTTCTTGAAGAATTGGCTTGGTCTTGGATTTTTTTTTATGCCGTTTGATATACAGAACAGTGATATCTCAGGATTCGCCAGGAGCGCGTTAGTCGCTATGGTGATTGTGATTTTGGTAATTATTTCAATAATCCCAATAATTCCCATGAATAGAGAAAATCAAAATATTTGTTATGAATTTTGTATTTCAATTTGCGTCCATTGTTAATTAGTATGCAAAAAATGCTGAGTAATAATGTATTCCTACACAGTGATTCGGTCGCTTGCTTCAGGGAATTCAAATCATATTTTCACCCTCTGACATTTGGTCATATGCCCCAAATTAGCCAATCACAACACAGAACACACTTTCTATAGGTTTACAATAAATAATAATGCGCGCATTCCAGGAAAACTCGCAATGTTTCGGTAATGTTTGTGAGAGAGCGAAAGCGATTTTCAAGCACAGAATTAAAGAATGACATTATATGATAAAGAGGTTATCACGCTTGTGTTTTGGGGGATGGTAAATATCCTGTATTAGGAATAAACACTATGTATTTAGCTCGCCAAGGCTCGCTATATACAATGTTTATTCCTAATGCAGGATATTTACCATCCCCAAACACACTTGCGTGATAACCTCTATGTACGATATACAGCAGTCTATTAACGAACTTTTCGCAACTGTATCAAACTCAGTTGACACTGACACCGCATCAAAGCCCGCGGTAGGCTGGACACAGTTATTTGCGCACCGACTCCTACCGACAGGGTTGGATGGTGGTTCAAAGCAAAACGTACAGTCTGCTGTCTACTAAATGCTGGGCGGCGCCTTTCATCTTGCTTCCAATCATGTGAAAGAAGTAAACTAGGACAATATGCTCTGGAAATAAACAACGTTCGCGTGAGTTTTGTTGTGTATTTGTACCCAGTGTATCCGCAATTCAATGGAATGTTTCATATGTACAAAAATGTATACAAGCGAGGTATTTGCCCATAGCAAATGTTTATTTGCTTAATTGCCAATCTCACTAAAATCAGATGTTTGTTCTCACTGTCGCTAAACAAAGATCTGAGGACATCCCCTTAAGGGTCACCACAGAACGACCTTTCATCCAACCAATCAGGGCGTCGCTTACCAGATCATGAAAGTGACAGTCGGAATGCGTTAACTTTTCTAATTATGCAACTACGAAATATTTAACAGGGGGTATTCCGAATGACAGTTACGGGTTTTATGATTATATCCATACAATCTAGGCCATCTATGAGCCATTCCAGAGTGTTCTTCTTATCAGTTGTAATTTTTTTAATCGAGAATACGTCAAAATATGTTACGAAGCGTCGTCGCCAGTTTGAAACTAGTGTCGTAAAACTCGAGAAAGCTGTCATCTGATTGGCTAATGTCGATTTCTTGTCAGTCATTTCATTGGTCAGTCAAAATTCGCGAAAGGTCGTTCTGACATGACCCGTAATAGGATGTCCTCAAATCTTTGTTTAGCGGTAGCGAAAACTAAGATCTGTTTATAATGAGATTGCTTAATTGCGTCAGTGCGGTTTATCAACACACACATAACGCTTATTCACGCTTTGTCTTCCCAGTTAGCTCAAAACTGAAATTCGGGAGGATTATGGAGATTCGGGCTGTTGACAGTTACAGTGTTTTAAGAACACACAATGCCATTTATAAAGTGCTAAGCCTCGGTGTCTGAGTGGGTTAGATCGCTGACTTTGTGTGCTGGCGACTCACTCTGTCAGTGTGGGTTCGAATCCCGGAGGGGACTTAACCCCACAAAATACGAGACTTTACTTTATCAAGAAAGTGTTTTCCCAAATATAACAGTTGTTACGTGTTATAGAAGCACAGGGGTCATGCCAAAAGCGCTCACAGGAGCCAGTGAGTGAGCCCAATTAAGGATTAACGAGTATCCGTCAAAAGCTGTGAAAACTAGCATGTGAATTAACCGTGTTCGCTGAAATTTGATAAATTAAGGTACGTGTATATAGTGACCATTTAACAAGTACTCAATAAGATACTGTATAAAGTTTTAGTACGGGTGACTGCTCTATCATAATTGTGACATCGGAAGCATACATTTAGCGAATGAACATCGTTACATTTGTAGTCACTTGGAATGACTCATGTAAACAAATTACAACGAAATTTTCACAATCCACAATCACTTTATTAATTGCTAACATTTGCCAACCAGGGACAATCGTACCATTTCCTCACACAATTTGGGGGTTCCCGTATCATCTAGATTCACTTCTGTCGACAAGTCACAGTAGCTACACTGGACCCTAGTGGAATGGTTCCCACATATAAAGTCCAGCAACCGAACACTAATTAAGACGGCCGGCCAAGTGTTAATGGCCCGGTTAACACAGGTCAGGGGGCGCTGATTAACTCAAGATTCATATCTCATTGTTTTCTTTTATCTCACTATTCACTGGATCTATTTGTCAGATACAATTGAAACCCGGTCCCGTGTTTCGCGCTTGGCATACGCGTGGGTCATGGTTGCTCATGCCGTGTACAACCCGTTGACCACCGGTTTCACATGCGTGTTACATGCGTGTTACATGCGTTCTTATCGCGTGTAAGGGGAATGAACTTCTAGGCAGTAGTGTAGTTGGACTATTGTTTTGTTTCGGCGTTAATCTTGTCGCGGATTAATAGCCATGGCAAATAAAACCGAAAACAATGCTAACTGTGTCTTACCACACGAAGCGTTGTAAAATATAAACTCGCATCTGGGCAAATAACTCTTGTAGGCATACTGTATCCAATTCTACACTCCGTTAATGCTCCCACTTACAATTTCGTTTGTGAGCGGTATTTTGTCCATCTGTACACTGAGGAATCGAAAATAAGCAAGCAATCGTGTACCAGGTCACAGACACATTCCCTGAATAGCTAACGGTCTGCTCAGTCAGTGAGGGGGCGCATTGGTGTTGAGTAGAATTTCAGTTATATCACGGCAAATCAGCTCGATGTGTGAGGAAATCCCGCCATTATGTAGGGTTGAGACGTTTACTACTTTGGTGAAACCCATGGACATGGCGTTGTTGTGTTGACAAACCCTGAAACATGATCTGGGCAAATCGAAATGCGGAGCCAAGCTCATTGGTGTCTGTTACGATTAAGGCCCGCAACTCGGCACAGAAAATTGTGTTGATGAAAACTGTCATGTGTCTCCCCGACCATCACTGGCTTCGGTGATTATACATTCGGAACATATATTGTTTAACTTCCTTTTCGATAAGATATGAATGAAACACCACATAAAACACGAAATGATAATAGCATTGAGCAATTATATTCAAACTGAATCAAATAGCAATACCAATGTCAATATGTGCACATGTTTACACGAATAGATGGTAATGAACTTTGGGTGACTTACATGATGCTTGAGGCAAGATAAGTAGCAGACTGTCAGTGGTCAGATTGCTGAAGATCTATTCTACCCCGGATTTTCACGGGTAAGATTATGTAATGAATTTAATTAGACTGTCCAACACATTGTTAGTGGATGCCTAGCTTTGGCACAAACACAGTATCTTAAACGACATGATGGTGTAGCTCGATCATTTTATTAGCGTCTTCGCCATGCTTGTGGTTTTGACACAGAGGTCCACCAATGGTACGACCCGGAATATGTAGAGGGCGTCATGGAAAATGATAAATACAAAATTCTTTGGAATAGGCCCATTTAAAGCCTCAGTCGTATACAGGCCAAGAAACCTGATCTTTTCCTTTTTGATAAATCAAATGAAATCATTTATATCATTGAATTCTCTGTCCCCTTTGACAGTAATGTGATTGACAAGATTGAGGAAAAACATGGCAAATATGCGGACCTCGCTTTCGAAATGTCACGCTTGCATCCTCAGTACCAAGTTGTCCGACTGCCCATTGTTCTCGGTGCCTTACGCTTGGTACCTCCCAATCTGTTGACTGACATCGGGAGAGTACCCGGGTTTGCTACCAGGAATACATCCCTTCTGGCAATCTGGGTAATGCAGAAGGCTCCAGTGTTGGGGAGTCTTCACATTTTCCGAAAAGTCCTGGGTGGGTTTGACGAGGCAGCGCTTCCTGGGAGAAGTCCCATTCGCTGTCTGGGCTACGCGTAGAGGGGGCAAGGGCCCTGAGTTGATGATGAGCCTAATCAGCCTGACTGTACCAGGATCACCCAAACACTCTTAGCTGTATTTTTTATTTTAATCTGTAAATAATAATGATGATAATAATAATGAAAATAATAATAATAATAGTTGCAAGCAACGCTGCGGGCTCCTTATCGGAAATTGTAACAGCGGATCCTGCTCTCCATTCATAGAAGTCCTTTTACAAAATCGCACTTTGGTTTTACAGAGTACTAAAAACCATTGAAACTGTTTTCTTAATTACCCTAATCTATTACCGTTAAGGCATTTTCTGCTGTTGTTATATAAGTGCATTCCGATATGCGGAAGGATATGTGCACTACTGTGTACGACTATAATATCTGGATTATCAATAGGATATTTCACCGGTCCGTTTTGCCCAAGAAAAAAATGTCCATTTTGGCTCTGGGCCTGTTTAGGATGGATGATACCAGCATGCAGGGGCGTTGGTGACTTGGTGTTGTAATTTGCAGGAAATGGATGTTGACATTTGACACGTGCTAAGGGATGAGATGGGATATTATCTGACAGTAACAACACATGTCGGTCACTCCTTGTTATTTTCTTGTTGAAGCAATTCAACCAATCAGCAAAGAAAACCCCAGTCTTCCAAGCTTTTGTGATCAAAGTGTAAAAGAGGATTAGCTGTAAACGCAATAGAGATCATTGCACTTAAGAAAGAAAATGGTTTCTAAACGATAATGATATTGGTAAATAATACTTCCTAAAGTTGGCATTATATCAGGGATGTCTCAGAAAAAAATGGAATTTTCAATAATGAACAGGTTCGCAAAAAAAGGTAATTTGATAGTGCGGAAATCCGTTCCAAGAAACCACATAGTGTCACTTTGATACCAATGATTCAAGGTCATGGTCATTCATAATTGGCACCCTATGAAGCGTCAAAAGTGTGGACTGTGGACCTTCTAAAACAGGGCATTTTTCCTGTTGACTTACAAGTCACTACCGGTATCAGGAAGGATATGTGCATTACTGTGTACCCTTATAATTTGGAAATTTTAGTATAAATTGTATATTTATATACTAATCCTAACACAAACACAGTATCCGACCTCCAAAAGCACCCTTCCATAATGGTTGAAAGTGTGCAGTTACTGTAGAGGGCCTTGGTGGAAGAAACCGCACAAGTCTCGTGAGGATTGGACGTTGTAGGTGAAGGTAGAAGTTGACGTTTGCAGAATGATGTAGCGGAGCCAGGAGGATAGCGTAGTCCGAGACATTTTCGATGTAGACGCGGTTGACAATGGGATGAAAAGTCTCTTCCTCGAACGTCTTTGGAAGGGCGACGCATCGAGATATATTCGAAGCGCCTGAACCGGGCACAAAGAGAGGTCTTCATGGTCGCTCGATCCCAAAATACCCGAGAGCGGGGAATGGTAAATAGTCGGTCCGGTTGTCCGGGAAGTTGGTTCTTTGCCACAGCATCCCAACGAAGCCCCAGGAACGCTTTGCCACTTCCGGAACTTTCAAACTGGACCCTAGTGACATGCAAAGCATGAACTTCACTAACCCGTGCGGGAGTGGCCAAAGCCAACAAAAAAACGGTCTTCAGCATAACTGTCTCGAAATCCTTCTCCGTCAGTGGTTCGTAATCACCGGAAACCAGGTGTTAAAGAATAACGTTTAGGTCCCACGAAGGAGGCCGAAAACGAGCAACTTGGTCGGCTAATTTTTAGGAACGGATGAGCGATTGTAGTTCCGTAACCATTGAAACCTTAGCACCGGAAGTGGTGGCGATGACGGCGTTAAAAGCCGCGAGGTAGGTTGCCAACGTGGATGCATGAGGTTTCCGAGATGAACGAGGGTGATGTAAGTATTCGGCAATCTGTTGAGGCGAAGCTGAGGTAGGAGTGGAAATATCACGAGCGCGGTCATAGAGGCGGTCGGGTAGCCTAGTGGTTAAAGCGTTCGCTCGTCACGCCGAAGACCCAGGTTCGATTCCCGACATGGGTACAATGTGTGAAGCCCATTTCTGGTGTCCCCCGCCGTGATATTGCTGGAATATTGCTAAAAGCGGCGTAAAACCATACTCATTCACATGTGGTCATAAAGGCGCCTGGTGGAAACACGATGGGCAGCAGAGATGGTCTTTGCTACCCCCTGGGAGTAACCTTTTGCTGCTAGGGAGTTCTGCAGATGCCAAACGTGAAGATGGAGCGTTGTCTGAGATTGCCACCGAGAGTGCGGTTGAATGAGGAGGTCGTCGCGGAGCGGAAGAGGATGAAATCGTTCGTCGGTGAGCTTCAGCAATGTGGGGAAACAGATGCGCGTTGGCCAATAGTGTGCGACCAAAATAAGAGACAGGTGATAGGTGCCTGCTACCTTCTGTAGGACCCTGGGAAGGAGCCCTGTCGGGGGAAAAGCGTAGGCATTGAGACCTCCCCACGAGATCGCCAACGCGTCATGCTCCCACCCCGAGGGTTGGGGATGGGAGATATGAATCAGGATAGTTGAGCGTTGAATCGGGTGGCGAAGAGGTCTACTTCCGGGCCCGATAAAGTTGACAAATCCAGTGGATGAAGAGACCACTCTGTTGGTGATGGTCTGTCCAGTCGGGACAGGGAGTCTGCTATGACGATGTCCCCGGAATGTGCCAAGCGCAGACGTGTATGTTGGGGGAGTCGATGAGACGAAAGAACTCGAGAGCAGGTGAGAGTAGGGACATCAACTTCATGGATCCCGTCCTGTTGATGGACCACACCACCGCCGTGTTGTCGGACTGGATCATGAGGGATGAGGACCGTGGGAGGTCCGACCAATGCGAAATCACCAGAATTGTTGCCTTCAACTCGAGATTGTTGATGTGAAGGCAACGTTCTACGTCGGACCACCGCCCTGCTACTTGCCGATCTTGAAAATGTGCTCCCCCATCGATGAACAGATGGAGGGACGGGACGAATGGCTTCAAGGAGACCCCGTCGCAAACGTTCGACACGACCAGCCACCATTGAAGATGAGGGTGGAGATTTAGTAGGAAAATCGGAGTGTGACAATCGTTGATCCTGATAAAGGGCGCGAGAAAACATTGGAGAGGTCGCAAATGAAGTCGACCCCGTACAGTGAGCGCCTGCGCCGAAGTTAGGAGGCCCAGGAGTTGTTGCCATTGACGCAGTTGAAGCGGCTGTTTGAGTGCTGACGGTACGAGGCGTTGAATCTTCACCCATCGGTCGTGGGGAACGAACATCCGAACTTGCCGAGTGTCAAACAGGGCTCCTATGAATTGGGGTCGTTTAGTGGGAATGAGTTCCAACTTTTGCTGGTAACGTACCTACCGTTTCGATCAATGTTGGTAGCTGCCTGGACGGATACGTTTTCCGATGGGGATGGAGTGTCGTAGGTGGTGGTGAGATCATCGGTAATCGATACCCTTGTTGAAGCAGCTGCGTCACATAGGGGTCTGCGAGCATTTCCAATTGTCTGCAAAAATCTGGAGTCTTCCGCCTACGGGCGTTGCTATAACAGGAACGGCTGGGGGCGGAAGTTCCCAGTCGTGCCTATTTGCTGGGGCTTTTGGGTCCGGTAAAGGTGACCGATCGAGCCAAGGAGGGCTTCGAGCCCCGTTGACCTCTTCGACCTCTGCAGCTCCCTCGAAAGGGATTAGGCCCAGACGAAATAAGCTGACGTAAATCGCGCTGGGCAGGAACAAATTTGGGATATTGGCGATCCTTTTTCTGTTGAACCCCCAATTGTCTTTTCTGGAGACGTAGAAGGTCCACCGTGACCCGAAGGCTAGAATCTCTCTGCACGTCCTGTGCGACCTGTTGTATCGCGTCAGCAAACAAGGAGCGGGAAGACCAGGTTTGCTGATACAGTTTGGCATTAAATTGGTCATCCCAGGAAGAATGTTGTAGCACTTCACGCAACAAAGAGCCGTCATGGAGCTGGCGTGGTGAGTGAGGAGGTCCAAAATCTGCGTAAGCTTGTCTTGTGTAAGGCTGATAAATCCCCGAGTAAAGGCATCTTCTTGGGAATGAGTGGAGAGAAAGACGGAGAGTGCGTCCATGGCTGACAAAATAGTAAACACGATTGGGAGGGTACGCCGGACTGTGGTATCCATGCGTTAGGTTCCGATCTTCAACCACGTAAGACGAGCTTTTGGACGTAACCATGGAGATGCAAGGGGGCTTGGGGGGCTATTTTTAGTTTCAGAAGCTGGAAACACGATTCAAACATGTTCCCACATAGGATCGAAGAAGAAGGGAGAAATGCAAAGTGTGAGATAGGATAAGTTTAAAGATATAGCCTTTATTAACTATGTTATATGTCACTTGTCCGATTTTGAGTAAGAAAAACAGTCCATTTTGGAGCAGGTCCAGTTTGGCATTATTAAGGGTGGTAATTCTATTCGTCCCGTTGGCAACTGGGACCTTGATTACCCGCCATTACAACAGTATCAACATCTGTAGCCGAGTATTATACTGTTTTCCTATCCTCTATTTTACCTATTATCAGTGCCGGCTGAAGGAATAAGTGTTACAGTGCCTTTAACACAATCTACAGGGAACTTAATTACCGCGTCTCGCTATACGCTACCGTGGCTCGCGCTCCAATATGCATTCGACTGACCCATCCTTAGTCAAGCTGACACGCTGTGCGGTCAATAAACATGCATTCGCAATTCTTTTTTTGCTTAACTCTAGTGACAGTGTATATTGTGAATTCGTGCCAATGCAGATATGTGCTTTCACGTGCACCACTAACTAACAAATAATACGACGTTGGTATAGATACAACTGAAAACAACACGTCCCATTTTAATTCTGGAAACCCAAAAGTCCAGAAACTCTACGGTCTTTTCCCAGTCTCGGTCAAAGGTATTTACAAAAATAAGCATGCTGTTTTCATGGGAACATACTAAGGAAGAAAAAATGGAAAAAAAGAAGTTCAAAAACTCAATATTTACACCATCTCGCCCATGAGCCTGCCCATGGGCGACGTTTGGCCCATGGGCCTGCCCATGGGCGAAGATTGGCCCATGAGCCTGCCCATGGGCGAGAATATTTTCCTTTACTCAAAACCATGGGCGAGAATATTTTCCAATATACAAAACGTATGTGTTTGTTTCGCAAATATATTTTAATGCATTCCTTCACGTATCATGACACAAAATTTATCTCATTTAAACTTAATTAAACGATTTTATAGCGATATTGAAATATTTCGCCCATGGGCGAGAAAAAGGTTTGGCCCATGGGCGAGAATATTTTCCTTTACTCAAAACTCATTTTTTTGTTTCGCAAATATTTAACTTGTATTCCATCAAGTATCATACACAAAATTTAACTCATTTTAACTTAATTCAACGATTTTATAGCGATATTGAAATAGTTCGCCCATGGGCGAGAAAAAGGCTCGGCCCATGGGCGAGAATATTTTCCATTACACAAAACTTATGTGTTTGTTTCGCAAATATATTTAAATGCATTCCTTCACGTATCATGACATAAAATTTCACTCATTTTAACTTAATTCAACGATTTTATAGCGATATTGAAATAGTTGGCCCATGGGCGAGAAAAAGGTTTGGCCCATGGGCGAGAATATTTTCCTGTGCTCAACAGTTTTAGTTTCGCAAATACATTAAGGGATTATAAGCAGGACACATGATTCTATTCATTTTAATTTAATTCAACTAATTTTTGGCGTTATTAAAATATTTCGCCCATGTTTTCGTCAGTCCCTTTAAAGAATTAACTAATTGTTTACAAAGTATATTGTATCATGTGAAACACACTTTTTATTTATCTTTACATTACTATTTTAAAAGGGCATTTGGTTGGATGTTTCCTTTGCAGAGGTTTTACAAATTTCACCTTTTTAACATATTGCAACGATCTTTAATGATTCCGGCCTTATCTCTCAAAACGTTTTGACAGTTTATCATACAAATTCATGCGCGTGTACACCAAGTCATTGGCGTTATTTTTCAACGAATTAAAGTTTAGTTTGTTTCTTTTTCACTTCCCATTTTATGTCTCGTTAGTACATCACACTGGGAAATTAAGTGACAATAGATATGCAATATACAGGTACACGTGCGCGTATTTAATGGGGAAAAAAACGATTCGTCTTTCATTGCATAACGTCTAGCTGAATATCTCACATTCTAACGAAATCTCGAAATAATTATTTCATTATATGCGGTGCGATTGAGTGAATATTATGACACTAAAGCAACTTTTAAATGCATTGTCACTTTTGGTATGAAAATGGTAACAGTTCAGAAAAAAACAACAGCCTTATGATAATTCTCATATTCTCATTAGTACGATGTATCTAATTACAGTGTCGGCATTATTTACAGGTGATTCTACAATACCTGCTCTGGTGTCTAGCCGGGAGAGCCACATTTCAGAAATGGCTATTGCCGGTAGAGCCACATTTTCAGCTGAGTGCATTTCACCTATTCTAGCGGGTAAGTAATTAATCCGATTACCGATACCTTTATATGAGTGTCCCACATTTTAATTATACTCCTAATTTAATACTCCCAGACTGAGGGAGGCGACCAGTTCCTACACCGTGTTAGTGACGACATCTTCATCTTCACTACAGACAAGAACATTGAACATTTGTGTTCTGCAGACATTGTATTTTGTGATGGTACATTTTATGCCTGTCCCAAGTTGTTAGATCATATTTATTGTTTAGATGCTGAGGTGTTTGGCCACGTTTCCATTAGTTTACTGTTTGTTGTCCAATCGAACAAAAGAGTGTTATGTCAACATGTTTCAGTACCTATGCGATTTTGCTAGTAGATGAGGTCTAGAGTTTGACCCACTTACAATTCAGTTGGACTTTGAACGTGCAGCTCACAATGCTGTGACTGATGTATTTCCTGGGACATTAGTTAGAGGGCGTTTCTTTCACTTCACCCAATGTATCTGGAGGAGGGTGCAGAAAGAAGGTCTGGTGATGGACTATAAGGAAGATGAGGAGGTGAAGAAGCTGGTAAGAAGAGCTGCTGCCCTCCCTCTAGTACCTCGTGACAAAGTGGATGATGTGTGGCTTGATGCCATTGCTGACTCTCCTGCTGGCCCTAAAGTGACTGCCTTCATGGACTATGTGACAACCAGTTGGGTTCAAGGAGGGGCCTTCATGCCAGAGATTTGGAACCATTTCGAAAACCAAGGCCCGTGTTCTCGGGCGGGATGTAGGTTATGTTTTGACTGAAGCACTCCGCACGCGGCTCTCGGGTGAACCCCCTACCAACTGCTTATTTAACCCGCTTTTGCCTACCGCTGTCTCGCGATCGCTATACCTTAACTGTGCACGTGGATCACGTTCCAATATGCACTCGACAGACCCAGCCGCATGGGACTCAGGCACGCTGACACTTTGAGGCCAATAAGCAAGCATGCGCCATTCTTTGTTTGTTTAACTCTATTGACAACGTGTATTGTGAATTCGCGGCAATGCAGATATGAGCTTCCACATAACCAAAACTACTATCTCGATATATTATACAAAAATGCACTGTTTTCTATGCAGAACCGTTTGTAGCAGGACGTGGAGTCATCCCACAGATGACATCCTTACCTTGTCAGCTTGCTGACGGGGTTAACCTCTTTGGTCATGTGGACAAGGCGTCCGACCTCGGTTCAAAAGGTCTGTGGTTCGAATCCCATGACGGGACTCGGACATTTTATGGCCGCTACATTGGCGCCCAACGTGGGGCTGAGCATGTTCATATTAAATTTGAGCAAAATAAGCCTCAATACCCTACTATGCGGCCCGGGACGTGCCTTCTGTTGACGGGGGAGTATGTAGCAGGACGTGGAGTTATCCCACAGATGACATCCTTACCTTGTCAGCTTGCTGACGGGGTTAACCTCTTTGGTCATGTGGACAAGGCGTCCGACCTCGGTTCAGAAGGTCCCTGGTTCGAATCCCATGACGGGACTCGGAAATTTTATGGCCGCTACACGTCGAAGATACCAGCCTAAACTAAATCTATTTCTATGGTCCGTTTCTGCTTGCGTTGTCCATCAGCTGTATAAACACTGTATCTGATTGACCCTGATAACAGATTTCTGTAGTCCATAGCCGAAAACTAGGCACAACGCTTACGTGCTAATGTATCATATAAATAAACCTTTACCACTGGTCTACCGACAATGATGTAGCGTATACCGAAGAGAACGGAATCATATGCACGAGTATTGCTGTCGATTGAAACGGGACTTACTTGTAAATTTTACCGCTGCTTCTTTCAGTGTCTTTAATTTATGTTTGAAGTGTCGTACAGCACCATTGTCACCCCCACAAAATGACATTTTCAAAACACGTGAGATAAGGGTTTGATGTATGTAGGATTTGTGATTTCAATATCGAATTGCACATGTAAATACTAAAGAGTGCCTAGTCTGCCAGTTATTGAATGATCTGGTTAGGAGCAGTATGTTGAAAGATGTTGTGACACATAAACTATGTATCCTTTCTCTCTTGTCTCTTTATCCTATCCCGTTGTCTTATTTGCGAAGTGACTACAATTGGGCTTTGTAATAGACATCCCACATCTACATACACACACGCAATTTGGTCAAAATGGGACCGGTTTTAGCCGAGTTACGGGTGTTTAGGGTTCTGCTATATGGCAAGTTTATGGACGGGTGCCAAAGAGTACCATGCCAAAGAGTACCATTTTTAAAAGGCTGTAACTTCTGTGCCTGTTGCGCTACAGTCAAACGCTGGATTCGTCAGGACATGGGCTATTAGGAAAACTTATGAAGTATGTTTTCTCCGAACTTGGTAGTATGGTACTTGGACACAAAGTATGGAAAGTGTGGAAGCTTTTGAGCTGGTAGTTTGAGCAGAGCAGATTTTTGGAGACAAGTACTGAGAAAAATGGTAAAAAACAGAGCCAAAACCTTAAATCCATTATGGCGGCCAACCGAAGCAATTTCGCTACATTGGATGTGAAAAGAAATTGTTGGGCATCTGATTCCGTACCTGTACAAGAAATTTGGAAGTCATTGGAGCTTTAGTGACGGAGATATGAGCTGTTGAAATTGCAATTTTAAAAATTGTTTTGAATCTCTGTTAATACCAAAACGAGTATATACAATATTTACATATTCTTCGAGACAAAGGTGTGGGAGGCTCGGAGTATTGGCAGGTCTCAATATGCAGTGATAGATTACCGCATCTAAAAGAGTCTAAGATCCTTCTGTGATCCTTCAACGTACCATTCTTGACATAAAAGTCGACATCAGGAAAACATTTATAAGTTCTATAAGTACGTAATTTGTTCCCGTTTGGTTTATTTCTGTCATCCAATGGAGCGGCAAACCATTTATCGTTATCATCAGCAGTGAGAACATTTCTAACATGAGCAAGCATTGTTTAATAGTCAAACCCGATCTCAATAAGAAGTCCACAATGAAATGAGTTAAAACCTCACGAAATCTATTATCCCCGGACTGTAATATCTCAGAAGACCATTTGTGAACAACATAGGGGATACGTGAAGTAGGCATATTATATAGTCTAAAACATAATCGACAACATTCAGTAAACTGTGTGGTCACATTCAGCATAAGTCATCATGTTAAAAAGACAACACTTAATATAGAAACGTAGCAAGTTTTGATTACGGGATGAATGTACATTTAATCATAAAATCTTTACACAAAATCATATAATCACAACTGCCAGCTGATTCAATCTGCACTGAAGGCTACAAAAACTGCTTGTAGATTCTACTGCTAAACTGATTCTGATTCGGCGTAGAAGAACCTAGACTGTACTGTGAGCCGGGCCGGATGGGTCCAGCAGTACAGCAGGCTTGGGAAAATTAGACCCAGTAACATATTGTCATCCATAAGATATTTACACATGTAGTTTTTAATTTAGTCATTTAATTTGTCAGATTTGTTAGTTGTAAGCAATTTTCTAGTAATAATGTATGGAGTTTGATCATTTGAAAGACTGCCCTGGCCTTGCACCTTAAGGTCGCAGCACGTGCATTTCGGGTTACGTTAGTGGGAAGAATGTCATACATTCGTGTGTAGTATCAGAGACAATACCTATAGTGAGTGAGTTTGGTTTTACGCCGCTTTTAGCAATATTCCAGCAATATAGTCTCTAGCTGCATTTATGTAAGTACCTGTCAGAAGAGTTCTGCCAGCGGTTGTTCCGTGAGCCGCAGTTTCGTGTCCACTTTTCCACATGTGGTTTGTAAACTTGTTTTTTGTTGGTCACTTTTGAGCTGTTAATAAATGCACGTGGGAGGGAATCCACATCAGACTGTCAATGACTTTAACCACGAGTCCTTCTAGCATGGGTACAAGCCCAGGTGATATGTGCACTGGTACCTATTAGCTGGTTTAAAAAGTGAGTGAGTAAGTTGGGTTTAACGCCGCTGTTAACATTATTCCAGTTATATCGCGGCGTGTCAGCTTAATGTGGGATGAAAGCCCGAGGCGATGCAGTTCCCAGACGTTTACCACTTCGGTGAAACCAACAAGCACTGGTATGGGGCTAACAAACCTAGAAACATAATCGGGGCGAACCGGGATTCAAACCCACAATCATAGGTTTCTGGCGTGTCCAAGGGACACAACTCTGCACAGTGAATCGCGGCGTCTTAGACGACTCGGCCACCCGTGACCCCGCGACGAAATGAATAAAACGCAGTTGACGGTGGTGAAATCATAATAAGGCACTAGACGCTACTAAAGGTGGAAAAAAGACTTAGGGAATGACATTCCCCAACTGAGGCAGGACACGCCAGTGTATTGTCGGATTTTGAAGACGCCGCAAACGTCGTCCCCATTCTACCCCAGCCTTGTTCGATTGGTGACAGATCAGGGTGCCTTGCAGGCCAGGGTAACACATATACGTTTAGAGGGAAACGTGACACATCAGTAAAGAGAACCCTTCTCAAATGACGTGTCATTGCCCGCAAGTGTTGTCTGCACCTTTGGAGACGCCGACCTTGACGTTCGGTCGTCAGGATTTAAGTGACTATGGTTTGTGATTGGATAGCTGGCCTTTTATAAACTCTTGGAATAATATCTCCCGAAAACACACGCAATACCAGTGACAATTGGTTGAGTGCGTTTCTTTGGTCAGAAATCTTCCCCTGTTTTAAATCCCAAAATTCATATTAAGGTTTGTAGGCGCAAATATAACACTACGCAGTACATTTTGCATTTGAGTATATATAAACGGTACGAAAAACGTGCATGAACGGAACGAGACACACATTTGTAAATGGGGAGACCGTCACACACACACACACACACACACACACACACACACACACACACACACACACACACACACACACACACACACACACACACACATCCCAGCTATATGACGGCGGTCTGTAAATAATCGACAATCCAGTGATTGACATCATGGACATCGATACACGCAATTGGGATCAATAACATGCATCAACCAAGTCAGCGAGCCTGACCAGCCAATCCCGTTAGTCGCCTCTTACGACAAAAACAGTTGACACACATATAAACGGGCAAACAGACACACATATATATATATTCAGGCAGACAGACACACACATATGTACACAGACATACACATATAAACACTGACATACACATATGTACACAGATACACACACATATGTACACAGATACACACACATATGCACACACACACACATATGCACACAGACACACACACATATGCACACAGACACACACATATGTACACAGACTCACACACATATGCACACAGACATACACATATGAAAACAGACACACATATGCACACAGACATACACATATGTACACAGACACACACATATGTAAACACACATACATATGTACATAGACACACATTTGTACACTGACATACACATATGTACACAGACATACACATATACACAGAGACATAAACGTATGTACAATGACATACACATATGTACACAGACATACACATATGTAAACACACACAGATGTACATAGACACACAGATTTGTACACCGACATACAGATATGTACACTGACATACACATATGCAGTTATGCACACAGATACACACATATGTACACACACACACACACACATGTACACAGACATACACATATGTACACAGACACACACATATGTACATAGACACACACATTTGTACACTGACATACACATATGTACACAGACACACATATGTACACAGACATACACATATGTACACAGACACACACATATGTACACAAACACACATATGTACACAGACATACACATATGTACATAAGAAACACAAAGCAACAACTTTGGGCAACATCAGGGTAACATGATACCGTATTGTGATCTTCTCCTGGCGGTGTAGGGTCACGGGTGGCCCAGTTGTCTAAGGCGCCGCGATTCGCTGTGCAGAGTTGCGTCCCTTGGGTACGCCAGAAACCTATGATTGTGGGTTCGAATCCCGGTTCGCCCCGATTATGGCTCTATATTTGTCAGCACCATACCGGTGCTCGTGGGTTTCACCGAAGTTGTAAACGTCTGTGACCTTCATCACTTCGGGTTTTCCTCCCACATTAAGCTGACACGCCGCGATATTACTGAAATATTGTTAAAAGCGGCGCTTAAATCTAATGGACAATGGAAAATAACCTGCCATTTCACCATCATTTGTGTAAAGAACATCGTAATTAACTGACCGACTTTTAATTAAAAAAACCCGGAAAACGAACAAATTCTTCGTGTTTAATTCATCTTCAGCGAAGTTAAACACGAGTTAGTATCTTGAAAGAAGAAGAGAGCGGTTTTGCATTCCACATATTTGCAGCAAGTTAATCACCAGAGGCAAAATTTCGTTTGCTGTTTAACGCCACACATAGAACTATTCCAGCTATATGACGTCGGTCTGCAAATAATCTGGTCTGAACCAGACAACTCAGTGATTGACATCGATCTTTAACCAAGTCAGCGAGATTGACCATCCGATGCCGTTAATTGCCTCTTACGACAAGCATCGGGTTAATGAACAGATTCTAATCCGGATGTTCACTGCCTGCATATTTGTTGATACATCCTGTTTTGATTTTTAAAAAGTCAGTTTCGCAAAAATGCATAAATCAAATACTCTCAACATTAGCATTGAAGAAGATATAATGTTATGGGGATAGGCCCTTATCACTGTACATTTGGTGTCAATGGTCAACATGAGAAGGACATGTTGTTGAATATTGGAATATATCTTGAAGTAGGCACTTTCACACCCACGGGACTAGTTCCCTGTATCATATGTAATATCTTCGTTTTCCTTTAGCTGGCACGGGGGACCAAGTCGTCTGAGGCGTCGCGATTCGCTGTGAAGAGTTGCGTCCCTTGGGCACGCCAGAAACCTATGATTGTGGGTTCGAATCCCGGTTCGCCCCAATTATGTTTCTAGGTTTGTCAGCACCATACCCGTGCTCGTGAGTTTCACCGAAGTGGTAAACGTCTAAGACCTGCATCACTTCGGGCTTTCCTCCCACATTAAGCTGACACGCCGCGATATAACTGGTATACTGTTAAAAGCGCCGTTAAACCCAACTCACTCGCTCATTCGTTTTCCTTTACCCTCAAATACCACGCCCCATTTTCAGACCGCCCCATTAAGAAAGTACCCTCGTTTAGATAATTGTATGGTGGACAATAGAAGTTCCACCATGAAGGCACAAACACATCAAGATGGGAAGGCATGCTTTGCCACCCAGTAACGGAACCAATGTGAGGAGTAAGAGCTCCAAATGAACTGTTGCATGCCTGGATCCCAACCTCTCTTACGTACATGTAATTGTAGACATCTGCGTTCCTTTCCCGAAATTAAAAATGTTGGCCTCAAAAAGTCCGAAATTCTACTTTCCTTCGTTGCCTTTGACAAGGGACAATTACTCTTGCGGGCGGACGGTTGTGTTGCCGCAAAAGACGGATACTGACAAATATATATTTGTTATTTAAAAAAGGGGGCACGGGTGGCCCAGTCGTCTAAAGCGCCGCGATTCGCGTTGCAGAGTTGCGTCCCTTGGGCACGCCAGAAACCTATGATTGCTGGTTCGACTCCCGGTTTGCCCCGATTATGTTTCTAGTTTTGTCAGCCCCATACCCGTGCTCGTGGGTTTCACTGAAGTGATAAACGTCTAAGACCTGCATCACTTCGGGCTTTCCTCCCACATTAAGCTGATACGCCGCGATATAACTGGAATACTGTTAAAAGCGGCGTTATACCCAACTCACTCACTCACTGTTATTTCAAAAAGTTTCCTTTAAATTTATTAACCTTTCAGTTGGAACTGCATTGCCTGTTCTCACTGGTTGACTTGCTAAAGGGTGAACTATTTGTGAACTGTTTGTGATGGAAATATCAAGCGAAGATTTTATTTAAGAACGAGATTGTAAATATCCTCTATTAGGAATTTACCTTGTATTTAGCGAACCTAGTGTTTATTCCTATTCAATGTTTATTTCTAATACCGCATATGTACAATAAGATTTTATACTTCTATCTTCGATAGCGATTTTTATTACAAACAGTTCTAAAGGGTTCCTGGAATGTGCGCACTAATTTATGACGATAAAGAGCTCAACGTTTTGTCGGCCAAACAGTGACAATAGGTAATTTAGTTGCAAGGTAGCTTTAAATACATATGTACTAAGACACACTTTAGATACACGTGTTTCCATTAATGCATGTCATAAGCTCTATGTATAGAACACACAGCGAAGGCCGGATCACATTTTCCGCTCATGTTCCTTTAAGATCAATAGATATGTCAATAACCGTTCAAGTTTATTAAATATCATGCTTCGTGTGCCTAGAAACAAAATAATAGGTCTCCGTGTTTTCCTGTAACTTGATAATGCTTTGCACAACCGGTTCCGCAAATGTTTCCTGAGCGTGCAAATATCAATAGGAAATCCCCTCGTATTGATTTGGACTAACTAATTTCATCAGAGGTGACAGACATACTACCGAAGGTTCAGAAAACTCTACCGACTGACAAGTGTTGTCGGATCGGCTACGAGTTAACTGTATTGGGGTAGCGCTCATTGTGAGCCTGGGTTATTACCAGCTGGAGTCTCTGAAGAAATAGATATCGATCCATCTGCGGTATTTGTTTACAGAAGATGCTCCTAATTCGATTTGTCGTTCGCCATCTGTCACTGGTACATCTGCCGACCGTCAATACGTAACTCAGAGGGACGGATATCGTGTAGCACATTGTTGCATGAAATGGAGGGAGGAATGGATCTCGTGTAGCTGACTGTTGTATGAGAGGATGTTGTTCCACGAGGCACATTGCTGCTTGATTTAGAGGTTCTTATGCAGCACATTGCTGCTTGATTTAGAGGGATCTTATGTAGGACATTGTTGCTTGTTTTAGATGGATCTTATGTCGGACATTGTTGCTTGATTTACATGGATCTCCTATGTAGGACATTGTTGCTTGATTTAGATGGATCTTATGTAGGACATTGTTGCTTGATTTAGATGGATCTTATGTAGCACATTGCTGTTTGATTTTGATGGATCTTATGTCGGACATTGTTGTTTGGTTTAGAGGGATCTTATGTAGGACAGTGTTGCTTGATTTAGATAGGTCTTATGTAGGACAGTGTTGCTTTATTTAGAGGGATCTTATGTAGCACATTGTTGCTTGATTTAGAGGGATCTTATGTAGGACAGTGTTGCTTGATTTAGATGGATCTTATGTAGGACAGTGTTGCTTGACTCAGATGGGTCTTATGTAGGACAGTGTTGCTTGATTTAAATGGATCTTATGTAGGAAATTGTTGCTTGATATGGAGGGATATTATGTAACACATTGTTGCTTGAGACGGGGGGATCATGTAGCACATTGTTGCCTTAGACGGAGGGATCTCACGTGACACGTTTTTGCTTGAGATGAAGGGGTCTCATGTAGCACATTGTTGCTTGAGATGGATTGATCTCATGTAGAACAGTATTGCTTTAGACGGAGGGATCTCACGTGACACGTTGCTGCTTGACATGGAAGAATCTCGTGTTGTACATAATTGTTTTAGATGAAGGGACCTCGTGTAACAGATTGTTGCATGGAGCAATGTATTGCGAATAGTATATGACTGTATGAAGTAGAGCATGAAGTCGCCATTGGCAAACAGCTGTGTAATGTATAGCAAGAGATCCCCTGAAGCATACGACTGTGTTTCTGTAGAGCAACATATTCCTTGCAGCAGACAGGTGCGTGCCATAGAGCAAAAAATATTCTCTTTACCAGACAATTGCATGGCCAAGGGATGTATAAAATGACGTGAGGGGACATAGCCTTGTGTCGCCTGCCACATACGAATGTATACGGTTATCAGGGGAAAGCGATATTTCCGGAGAAGAGCACATCCAAAGTGTTTTTCGCCTAATATCAGCGATTACAGAGGCAGGCTCCAGTCTCTCTTAACTGCGATATCTTCCTTGAGTATTAGATTAGAATTAGGATCATGGTGATGGGTCTGGGCTTTTTTTTCTTTTATCAATGACGCAGTTTCTTCCAGACCATATTCCGATATAATCAATGCATTAGCCGTCGTCTACACCTTGTCATTTCCTCTAACAGTATTTGTCGTCTGCAATTTTGAGCAGGGTGACAACAGAACTCTACGAGTTCATAGCACGGTCTCACTTCTGCTTACAAATTTACCAACGATTGTGACAGTTTCCAAACTTACTTAGGTGTCGTCTGCTTCACATCTTTAACTGAAACACGCCGTTGATGGGTTAATGAATAGTGCTTCACGTATTGATGAAGAGGACGAAGGAGTCTCGCATCCCTAGCTTGGGGGAGCTTTGCAGGGTCTGAGGCCACTAAGCCGATGTTTGGCAAATAATGATTCACCCCTCCATGCTTGGTACTTCCCAGTTCATTTAGGAAGTACTCCCAACCCACTTTAGAAATCATCGACAAGCGGGCTGGTCGAACGGTGCTCGTAAACGTATTAACGGTCATAGGCGATTTTCGATTTTTGTCGATCGCCTAATGTTCGCTATGTATTGCCTGTAACAAGCGATAAGCGCACCAGACGACAGTCGTTCTCGTGGCGCGTGCAGCGGCAGACGACAGTTGGAGCGCGCAGTTCTGCTCATATATGGACTATAGGTACCTATTGATGGAAGCCTGCTCGCCGGAAAAGATTATCCCAGTCTTTCGGGATGTGATGGCGCCATAAGAAGCAAACATGAAGGAGTGTTACTATTGTGCTGGTGGAGCTGTTGCTTCTTTCCATGGTGTACGGTAGGCTCATTTATATGTTCGATTTGCTACTTCGTAAGAGCTATGTTTGTTTCAACTGCTATCGATTATCTCAGCGAAACGCCACAATGATCGGCTGTGCAAGCAGCGGTTGTGACAGAGGCAGCACGGACGCGACAATTGTTCGTCTCCCTCACTCTTCCTGCGCCTCGTAAGCTTTTCTCACACGATCACCCGCTGGGTAGCACCATTTTTTGTACCGACTAAAAGGATACAGAAACACGTAATTCTTTTTAGCGTTGCGTGATCTCTCAGCTGATCAACGTCAGAGATTTAGCATGTCACCGCTGAGGAAAACACCTTTGTTTACACATTTGATTGTATTTGTAAGGAACTACGAGTATTCATATTTCTTTCTTCATCGAGAGTTGAATAAAATTTCGGAGGAATCGTGTCAAGACTCGGAGAAAATATAACCAACTGTTATGAGAACATGACCTTATATGGTAAAATCTTAATCTGCTCACATATCTAATGCTAAGGCTAGGACAATATGGCATCGGTTGTGACCATTACTAATTACAAACAGTATGATAGTTAATAGAACTACTTTAATCGACTACTTTGATCAACTACGGTACTATGTTATATTGTATTTCACAAAATGTCGATCAGATGGGATTTGCCTACAAGTTTCTATTTGGTGCTTGTAAATATGGTTTCATCAATTAATTCACATTGACTGGATAATATTTCTTTTTTAGAAGCACATACCAATGCTTTAGGTAAGGGCGTACTATAGTGTACACTTGATGCTTTCATTATTAAAAAATGATTGTGGTTTGTGTCACCTGAGAGGTATTGAAAGCAATATCAGAGCAGAACACCATTACAAGTCTTATACCCATGTTGGAAATTAAACCCGGGAATTTGGCAAGACGTGGATCATGTTAACCTCTGGTATAACCGTCATCTAAATAACCGAATATACATATACGGAGCCTGGACGATACAAAGAAACGCATTCCTTATCATCTCTTCTTCAAAGTTCCATGAGTTCGGCGTCACAAAAGACGTTAAGAGTTCGTAATGGTTGTTACCCTTTCTGGCGGTCGGCCTCAACGGGAAGCAACAAGGACTGGATTGCTCGGAGTATACTGTGTCGGAGGGGGTATCCATGTTAAACTACAGCATGGCATCTCAGTTGGGTGTTGTAATTTCGTAATACAAATGAGACATTTCGTAACCCACATCGAAAGTAATGCCGTAACCCTGCCTAATCAATAAAGTAACAAGTTTATTTTTGTGAGTTGATGTGCAACATGAATTAAAACTCCAAAAGGTTTTATAACTTCTAGGACTGACTTGATATAATGCAACAATCTAATCATGTCTCGATGATACTTTAATCCACGTATATGATCCACTGGCAGACATAGTTGATTGTAAAGTTATTCGCATCGGATTGGTAATTTTCACACATTGCATGCAACTAAAACATGTTTAAAGTTTCATTGTGTGTTAATGAAAGTTTATATTTGAATGTTATAGTGAATGAATGGTTGATTTTATGAATTTGAAAATCACATCAGCGTCTGCTTTGTCCTGTCATCCCTACATGCTGAATGGACTGGTCGACTACCCACATTCTCTTGACATTGTGATTATCTTGCCTTTATAAGGAATTGTGAAATATGAAATAGATTTGCCAAGCTAATACTATAAAATCCATACACACACACACACACACACACACACACACACACACACGCACACACTCACCTATCAAGTCAATCTGATATACTAGTACTCATGTCATGCTGCTTAATCAATGTGTATATTTGTGTCATACAAATATCTCTCCCCCCCCCCCCCCCCCCCCACACACACCATTTCACCACCTCGCCGAATTTAGCAGCTTGACCTTCCTTCACCGATATAAACTACGTTCAAGCGCCAGTGTCTCCCGATCAGAATTGACGTTGTTGAAATACAATACCAAGTAAAAGTTCACGGAGATCGTTATTTTCAATATTTTAGTAGTTGTAATTCGAGCCTCTCCTGGATTTCAAACAGGTCTGCGACATTAATGTTTCATGTATGCCGGCTACGTCATAAGAGACATTCACGTGAGACCATTTTGCCATATGTCGCTTCAATGATCGTTATATATAATTATATATACCTGTGTATCGTGATGCTGGACCAGGCGTACAAACACACACATTCGTATGTTGTCTTACCTGCTGTCCGTTATAACATTACGTTAGAGACATAGGGCTAAAACTTTAACTGATGTCAGATGTATGGGAACTTTAACTGATGTCAGATGTATGGGAACTAAATGTGTGTTATGAATATCATATTTGTAAAAAAAAGGTTTGGGTTTGTTTTGCCGCAAGGCGAGTGCTTCAAGAGCCGTATCGAATAATATTATCACTACGATTGAATACTGAAAAATAATGTGCACTCCATTCTGAGTCAAGAGATGATAAAAACATGTAATGTACCCGTGATCGTTGGTTTCTGCAAACTGTGAATACTTAAGAAAAGCATGACATTCCTCCACAAGTTGACGCACAATGATATAAAGCAATATTACACGTCAAGGCAAGATTATCCCACGAAACACTGGGTGTAAAGGCAAAATAGCGGTGAATTCAATGTGTCGTCACAGAAAACACATCCACTTTCTCCCTCACCTACCTACCCAGTATTTTTTATGATGAATAAAAAATGATCAAAACTAGTGGGTAGGAAGGTGAGTGAGAAAGTGAATGTGTTTTCTGCGATGTTAGATTGATATGCTGTTAAAAGTCAAATTAATTTGAACCTACTATAATAAGTCGTTTCATGAAAGTAAGCACTTGTGCATGTTTCACATTAAGATGTGACAGAGTTTCTTTGTCCTACATTACAATTGTATAACAAACTTGTCTATTGTTCCTTAATAATGATAACGTTTGATGTAAATATAATACGCCAACACTGGAGAAAAATCAGTCGCGATTACCTTCCGAAACAGAAGGGAAAATAGCAGTGAAATTAAATCATATGACTGGATGAATAAACATCATGATCAGTGATGACACCAGGTGTTCGCGACAAGGGTAAACGTGTCCTACCCTACCGGTACCACGTGCCACTCACACTATTTGCTTAAATAGTGTTTGTTTCTTGCCTGACGTTGCACGACCTTACTCCTGCCACACGACATGATAAGACAATCAAGTGATGGACCAGACAATCCAGTGACACGATAGCGCATTTACTGATTTACCAACATTTCAAAATATACATTTTTTCCGATAATGAAAGAGAAACATATCTGTTTACACACAACACATTTTCGTCATCCATGATGTCGAGTGAATGATGTAATCGGTCCACATTTTAGGGAACAGATTATGTTTTTTTTCCCCCAAACCTCATCCCTCCCCCTTGATCAACAAATGATCTGCTCTTTGTCGGAACCCAACAGGAGCCTTAACCCTACCCAAATGACGAATAGTATTTACAGTAGAGAAAAATATGTGTTTATCACTGTCCAAATGTATTTTATATCCAGTATGGCCCTGTTTCATTTATAAATACACCTACCCTACTCCATCATTAGTGAAGACGTTTGAAATTATATCCAGTTTCTTGTTCCTCGTTCAAGCAAACAAATCGAATATAGCACGCAATTTAAAAGTAATTCTTATTCAAGAGCTCCTTTCGTGCAGGCTTGAAATTACAATATCGGAAACTGTATTTTTAAAATATTTTTTTCTTCTTGTTTATGGGTTCGTGTTTTTATGTTTTGGAAGGTTTCAATAAACCCATAAAGGTCTAATGACACAGACTGGTTCCAACTGCTTGTTATTGGACGCTTCAACGGCTGGAATATTCATAAGTCTCACGTTTTCACGCGCGTGGTCACGTGGACATAAAACATCACGCCAGTTACAGCTTATGTAACCTTTGAATAAACGCCACCAGTACAAGGAGTAATTTGACAGTGGAGACTGGCACGAGCATGTTGCTTTAGCGACGAGGGTCTTTCAAACATTTAAGTGTCAGGAGACCAGACAGGGACATACATTGAAATATGTGTCTTCTATAAGATATATATCAGATGTTGCGACAAGGACACAGATTGATTTATGTGTTTTACATACATTGTAAGATGTTTAGACAAGTTCACACTTTTGATATACGGGATTTAGTATTAGATACATACATTGTAAGATGTTAATACAAGTTCACACTTTTGATATACGGGATTTAGTATTAGATACGTACATTGTAAGATGCTGCCAGAGGTACATGCATTGATGTATGTGTCTTCCATACAGTATAGGGTGTTGAGTATGTGTTTTACATACTGTAAAGTTTTGAGAGAAGGACCCGCATAAATATTTTTGTTTTAGATCCATTATAAGGTGTTGAACAAGGTCAAACATTGATATATGTGTTTAGACATGGACACACATTGATATACTGGTATGTGGTTTAGATACACTTTGAGGTGTTGAGACACACATTCATGTATGCGTTTTATATAATATGCCACTGTAAGAAGTTTACAAAAGCCATCACATTTGATAGACGTGTATGGGTCTTTCACACATTGTCAGATGTTGAGATAAACAAACACATATTATTTGGACCTTACGTACAAAGAAGCATGTTAAGACATGGACGTACACTTACATGTGTGTCCATTCGCTGTAAGACAAGGACGCTCAATGCTATATGTGTCCATACGCTCTAAGACAAGGACGCTCAATGCTATATGTGTCCATACGCTGTAAGACAAGGACGCTCAATGCCTTATGTGTCCATACGCTGTAAGACAAGGACGCTCAATGCTATGTGTGTCCATACGCTGTAAGACAAGGATGCTCAATACTATATGTGTCCATACGCTGTAAGACAGGGACGCTCAATGTCTTATGTGTCCATACGCTGTAAGGCAAAGACGCCCAATGCTATGTGTGTCCATACGCTGTAAGACCAGGATGCTCAATGCCTTATGTGTCCATACGCTGTAAGACAAGGACACTCAATGCCTTATGTGTCCATACGCTGTAAGACAAGGACGCTCAATGCCTTATGTGTCCATACGCTGTAAGACAAGGACGCCCAATGCTATGTGTGTCCATACGCTGTAAGACAAGGACGCTCAATGCTATGTGTGTCCATACGCTGTAAGACAAGGACGCTCAATGCCTTATGTGTCCATACGCTGTAAGACAAGGACGCACAATATAATGCTATGTGTGTCCATACGCTGTAAGACAAGGACGCTCAATGCTATATGTGTCCATACGCTGTAAGACAAGGACGCTCAATGCTATATGTGTCCATACGCTGTAAGACAAGGACGCTCAATGCCTTATGTGTCCATACGCTGTAAGACAAGGACGCTCAATGCCTTATGTGTCCATACGCTGTAAGACAAGGACGCTCAATGCCCTATGTGTCCATACGCTTTAAGACAAGGACGCCCAATGCTATGTGTGTCCATACGCTGTAAGACAAGGACGCTCAATGCCTTATGTGTCCATACGCTGTAAGACAAGGACGCTCAATGCCTTATGTGTCCATACGCTGTAAGACAAGGACGCACAATATAATGCTATGTGTGTCCATACGCTGTAAGACAAGGACGCTCAATGCTATATGTGTCCATACGCTGTAAGACAAGGACGCTCAATGCTATATGTGTCCATACGCTGTAAGACAAGGACGCTCAATGCCTTATGTGTCCATACGCTGTAAGACAAGGACGCTCAATGCCTTATGTGTCCATACGCTGTAAGACAAGGACGCTCAATGCTATATGTGTCCATACGCTGTAAGACAAGGACGCACAATATAATGCTATGTGTGTCCATACGCTGTAAGACAAGGACGCTCCATGCTATATGTTTCCATACGCTGTAAGACAAGGACGCTCAATGCCTTATGTGTCCATACGCTGTAAGACAAGGACGCTCAATGCCTTATGTGTCCATACGCTGTAAGACAAGGACGCTCAATGCCTTATGTGTCCATACGCTGTAAGACAAGGACGCTCAATGCTATGTGTGTCCATACGCTGTAAGACAAGGATGCTCAATGCCTTATGTGTCCATACGCTGTAAGACAAGGACGCTCAATGCCTTATGTGTCCATACGCTGTAAGACAAAGACGCACAATATAATGCTATGTGTGTCCATACGCTGTAAGACAAGGACCCACAATGCTATATGTGTGTGCATACGCTGTAAGACAGGGACGCACAATGATATCTGTTGAGCAGAATAAGAGGCAGCAGTAGCACTAGCTCGTGTATCAGCTGTTTCAGGTTAGGAGTTGAAGGTGAATGGTGTGTTATGTGAGTGAGTGAGTTAGTGAGTGGGCGGGTGGGTTTGTGAGTGAGTGAGTGAGTGAGTTAAAGTGTTAAGTAGCTTCAGCGATATTTTAGCCATGTGAGTAGAAACGGTAATGCATTTAGATTTTCTAAAAGCTGTCCCCAAAGGACAATGGATATACAATCACCAGTTACATACAAGGGATTTGTATTTGAGACTAGTCTGAAACTGCTATGAGATCAGATTATTTAACTACGACACAATGTACAACTAGAGACTACCAGCAACCAATAGCAGCCACCTTACTAGAGATCATGACGCATTTTTGTGAAATATGAACGCAAGCGAATGAATAATTTCAGAAAATCACAAATATTGTCACACATGTTGCAGGTCGAAGGAGGTGTCTACAGTGTTGGTACCATGTGCCTTCGTGGAGAAATGTATAATGAGTTTCGCAATATGACATCTCGATCTTGTTGATGGCGTTTCAACCGTACAGTACACCGTATGGTCAGATATACTATATTACATGTATTAATGTCTGTCTGGTAGTGTCAGATTTAACAAAGCTCCTCTAATTTGACATCTTCGCGGCTAAATTGAATTGTCTAAGCCCCGTACATATTCATCACCAAGATGAACACACTATTGATCGATGATAAAACATAATATCGATGTGCAACTTGTCCTCATCTTTGTTAACGGCGATTTTCTATTGCGATCATTTCGTTGTCTTTGCCGTGCATAAATATCGTAAACATTGTCTTTCTTCCCTGATCGTCGAGCCGTAATGTTTCTGAAAATGAAACACGCTGTGTTTCTGGTATCATTGACGCACCTCAACAAAGATTCGTGTATGTAGGCTTATAAATATTTCGCTTCCCTTATATGTGGGTTTTCATGTGACATAGATACGAATATACTTACCCCGACAATTTGACATGCACATTCCCGTTATTCAATGCTTCCAGAACAAACGAATGAATGTGAAAGTAGATGTGATGTGATCAATTTTATTTCACTGTCTCCGATGGCGTTGATTTGACATTGCTTGATGACGAACGACAGTTTGAGACGTTAAACAGTCCGACATAATATGCATGACGTTAAACAGTTCGACATAACATGCACGACGTTAAAACGCCCGACATAGCAATCTTGACCATTAAACGATCCCACATAAAATGCGTGACGTTAAACAAGCCTACATACCATGCGTGACGTTAAACAATCCTACCTAACATGCATGACGTTAGGCAGTCCCACATAACATGCATTACGTTAAACATTTCGAATTGGCATGTACAACCTTATACAGCTCGAAAAGGCATATTGACACTGGCAATCCAAAATGATGTGTATGGCGTTACACAGTTAACTAAATCATGCTTGGCGTGTAAAAATCCAACAAAGCATGCATGATGTTAAAAGAATCCGAAATTATACACGTAATAGAAACAAGATGATGTACAAGAATTAGATATGGCATGCAGTAACGTGTACCAGGGAATGATAAGTGGTCCCTTAGCATGATATGAATTAAACAATCCGAATACTCACATGCATCAGAGCATGATTTGTGTAATACGATCATATGGTTGCCTAAAAATCCCATATGTTTTGTTGATTTGCGCTGGATTTCCATGAACGCTTGTAAAACACATCAGACAGGAAACATTATCACTTTTGCTTCATTGTTTACATATATCGCAGATAACACGCTATTATTGGGACATCTATGCATCGAACATTGCACAGATGAGTAAGTAGGATTAGTTTAATGTTAGAAATGAGGAAGTTTTCAAATTTGACGACGCATCAGTCCGATGTGATTCTCTATTTTGACCTGTACCACATATTCTCATGTTTGTGAACACTTGACTTGCCTTTGCACGTGTTTTGTTACGGATGCCAGAATACGTTCACCTGCACATAAATACCTGGTATCAGGACTAACTGATAATGATTAATAAACACATGTTTATGACATAGTCGGAATCGTGCAGTGGAATGTGCTTTTAGCAACACATTCTGAAGATTATGGAAAGGGTTCAGTCACTTGTATTCATACACCATGAAACGTTTGAGTACCCACTGAATTTTTCTTCGATGGGATCGTGCGCAAGATTCGTTAAAAAGTAATATAACTGTTTTTAAACATAAAGTAGTTTTCTTTTGCATTTGTGCAAAGCTACAATCCGACACTCTCGTAGTCACTTGTTAGGAGTGTCGTAAGCATGCTTATGCTTTGTTGTGGATGGCTATATACGACGATCTATTTGAGTCTAGATGGCAGGAACGTTATTGGAAACCTATGATAATACTGAGTTACATAATGTATGCGTTGCAAATCTTGTTTAACAACCATTTTTATAATTTAGAATTAATTTATCATAACAGTCGAAAAGTGTATACCCTATAATAGTCACTTAGAATTATATTATAAAACGCGACAATTTCCATAATCGTAAGACATATCTACTAAAGAGTAGAGTCCATAGTACGATTCCGACCATACCATAAGCGTGACATTGTAATAATATGGTGCTGCTTGTAAGATGCTGACCAAGTGTTCTTCATGGACGTTGTCCCCCCCCCCCCCCCCCCCCCTTTCTATAACTGGTTCTATGCTGACCAGGGTTAAATTCACTGAGCAAGGAAACCATTTTACACTTCCACTAAATCGATTGCGGTGCTTTGTACATGGATGTGATTCCCAGGATAGGAACTGCTCAATATCACGAACGTGTATTTGCGCTCGTATCATGACATCTTCTATTCAATAACATCGATATGTGGGTAATAATTAGGGCGTAATTAGGGTAATTTTGCTTGGCGATGATCAATTCCAGCTTAAACACGCCATGAGATGTTGAATACGTAACCTTATGACGTTCTATGGGGTCTTGAAAATGTCAATGACAACAAACCCTTCATTAATAATAAAACTAATTAGATTCTACCAATCCCAAGGTACTCATTATGTTACGTTGATCAGCGTGGAGGTCAATAGTTTAAATATGTATTTGTTAGGTCCTTGAATATCTTCATTGTATTTCAATTCAGTATAACAGTTGACGTTCATTCCAAGCACTGCTTAATCCAAAAACGAAGCATTTTTGGCATATTTTGGACACGAGGTTGTTTTCCACAGATTCTTAAATCGATGGAAGTTATAACACTGGTGTCTTGTGTACAACGGGAATTCTATAGTGACGTATTTAGGACACGTGTTCCTACAGGTCGTTCAGCCTTTAAGTTTCGCTCTTTCGATCCTTTACATAGAACATAATGGACCATCATATCACACTTTCTTATCTTGTTCTGGAACTGCAGCACGTGACGGGAGTTTGATCATAGTTTGTTTCAACAGCCAGTGATTCTTCGAGTGTGGAATCTGAATAAAAACATATCATATTAAACTACTTCCAACCTCAACCACAATGGTTACAACTAATGCTATTTATTCAAAAGCGCTTTGGCTACAACAGATGCTAATACTACAGCCTTAAAAGTAGACACACATGAAAATACCACAGCCTTAAACGTAGACACACATGCGAATACCACAGCCTTAAGCGTAGACACAAATGTGAATACTACAGCCTTAAAAGAAGACACCAATGCTAATACCACAGCCTTAAACGTAGACACACATGCGAATACTACAGCCTTAAACGTAGACACACATGCGAATACTACAGCCTTAAAAGAAGACACCAATGCTAATACCACAGCCTTAAACGTAGACACACATGCGAATACTACAGCCTTAAACGTAGACACACATGCGAATACTACAGCCTTAAACGTAGACACACATGCGAATACTACAGCCTTAAAAGAAGACACCAATGCTAATACTACAGCCTTAAACGTAAACACACATGAAAATACAACAGCCTTAAACGTAGACACACATGCGGATAATACAGCCTTAAGCGTAGACACACATGAAAATACCACAGACTTAAACGTAGACATCAATGCTAATACTATAGCCTTAAGCGTAGACACACATGCTAATACTACAGCCTTAAACGTAGACACACATGCGAATACTTCAGCCTTAAAATTTAAACACATATAAAAATACCACAGACTTAAACGTATACGCAGACATCAATGCTAATACTATAGCCTTAAGCGTAGACAGACATATTATAACATCACGGATTCCTCTTAACGTGCGTGGATGTAAGGAGTGAGTGAGTGCGTTGGTTGTAGGGCCGCTTTGAACACTATTCTAGTTTGTCACGACTTGTCAGCTTGATGTGAATTAATATTTACATAAGTAGCCTTATCACATTTGTACCTTTTGCACAATAATATGCATTGGAAATGGTAATAGTTTTCGCGATAAGCAAGTAAAATCACAAAATAGGTGAATCTACAAACCAGTGGACATATCGACGCTATGCATGCCTCAATAAATTCAGTATGTGTCAAATAATCTGCTCGATTATTGTTTATTGTGATAAAAGCATATTTTTTGCAGGCCATGAGACATACATGCGTTGCAAGAACATATTACAAAACATGACTATAAACTACCAAAAACAATTTCAGGGTCACACGATGGTCAGATCAATGTAATCCGTGGGCTCTCGCAAATGCAATTGGCGTCGCATTTTCATCAACTTTGAGTAATGTAAAACACAAGTGCAGATTCAGTCTGTTGCAATATGGTTCAGGCAGAATATAATATGCATTAGGAAACGAAGTGCATGGCTTACAAGTTCACTGAAAGAATGAGATATACTTGCAAACACTTTCAGACTTCCAGTCTTCGACATAAATGAGTTCCAATCAAAAATACCATATTGCTAAATCTTGGAAATGTCAGTTCACGTTCTTCCAAACTCGGAAATGTTTTTCTCCTTCCAGTGAAGATTGAAACACTCTTTCCGAGGTCCCCTGACTCTGGTCCAAGTTATTTGAAAGGTTTAGTGATGCATATACCCTGTTTTGTCTAGCCATTGTGTACCAGTCCTCATGCCACTACTTTTGCATATCATACACATATTTCGAAAGTATTGTAAAAAAGTGATCAAAACATAATTTAACCAGTCCTGTCGGGGTCATTCTAAAAATATTTCTATTCCCAATTTTTTGGAAAAAAATAATTTGAAGGCAAACGACTCCATCAGCGGATGAGAATATCAAGGCTATACATCGTGAAGTCACACAAGGTGTGATATTAATACAGGACAATGCACCTTTGCACAAGTATGTTGTTACTTTGGCAGATATTTGAGTGGCTTTGAACAAATTCAACATCCTCCTTTTTAATACTAGATTTGTCACCGTCAGATTTTCTCGTCTTATCAAACGTACAGAAAGAACCCTATGGCAAACATGATGTAAATGTCATTGTCGCCGTAGGTGACGTTTTACACCAACAGGAGGAATCCTTTTACACGACTAAGATCCAGGCACTTCAGGATATCTGGTATAATTGATTGGACCTCGGAGGGGATATGTTAACAAATAATTAGCAACTAAATCCATCATGCTGTCAATCTCAGTTAGGCTCAGAACCTTTCATCCACCCTTCATACTACTCAAATGTGGACTGCAAACCATTTCTCATCTTACACGCTGATGCTTCGTCAGCCATTGAAAATGTCCCTCGTGAACCACTTAATGACATGTAACGAAGACTCACAGGAACTGATATAAATGTATAGGTAACACATACAGCCATTCAAAGTGCGCCCTAAACGGATTAACTTCACGAGAGCAAGACGTAATTGGAAAACAATGAAATCAAGTCTCCACATATGTATTAAAGTAAAGGTCAAACGACCATGAAAATGGAAATCTTTAAATGGCAAATCGCTAATGGAAATCAACCAGCTTATTTCTGAGTCACACATTGCCATTCCTGTGATTATCAGCAGGTTTAGCGTTGTTGAGATTACTTAACCCCTCATTTACTCCAACATCGGCAGTTAGGAAGGGTAATTTGTAAATATTTCTGTAATTTCTAGACAATCGGTCGGAGCAGCGTTGTGAGACTCCTGCTGTGCACGTGGTGTATGTTCCTGATGCTCATAGAGGAAAAGGACTACGACCAGTGGAGTAACGTTTTTCGTCATGCATGTGCGTGCAAGGGTGACCCAGTCTTGCAAGGTGCAGCAATTCGTTGTGCATAGTACATCACGCTGCCGCGCCGTGATTTACCACGTGTGTTCACTCTCGCAGTGTTTGAAATAAGAAGAATACAGAGGCTGCCATCAGGACCGCAGATTTTTAAACCTGCAGGTCCCAATTAAACTCTTCAGGACCTAATTTAAAAATAAAATAGAAGCTTATTGTCACAAATAAATCGACGCGTAAATTTACTGCAGTCAATAAGGACCAATACAAACTTTAAACTACGGACCCGACTCAAAATCTACTTGCAGGCGTTTATTTGGAACACTGCACTCTCGTATAAGATGGTGTTCATTACAGAAGATTGATGGATTTGGCTGTGATTTATATCAGTTTAGTGGTTGTCCTGGGTATATAAATGGGTAAATATTAGTGATCGTATATTGTTTTTCCAGAATACACAATACCGACTCACGCATTTTGAGTGAGTGAATGAGTGAGTTTGGTTTAACGCCGCTTTTAAGAGTATTCCAGTTATATCGCGGCGTGTCAGCTTAATGTGGGAGGAAAGCCCGAAGTGATGCAGGTCTCAGACGGTTACCACTTCTGTGAAACCCACGATCACTGGTGTAGCGCTGACAAACCTATAAACATAATCGGGGCGAACCTGGATTCGAACCAACAATCATAGGTTTCTGGCGCGCCCTAGGGACGCAACACTTCACAGCGAATCGCGGCGCCCGTGGCCCCCCTTTCATTTTGAGCACGGATTAAGGCCAAATTACCTACAAATATGTCTTAGAACGAGGACACGTTGCTGTCATTTCATTGATGACCTCGTCTTGTAGTACCATGTGTCTGTAGTCATGGTAACCTTTTATGTTTACTCGATTGGTCAGTGGAAATCATTCATAAACGCTGATTGATAAGAACTGATATTTTCTCATGGTTTGGCAGCTGTGTTTGCACGACGGGAATGTCAAGTCATTGATTGATAGGCCAGACGTAATGACAGATGGGAGGGTGGGGATGGGAAGGGGGGGGGGGGGATGTCAGGTTATTGAATAGCTCCGCTCTCTCTCTCTCTCTCTCTCTCTCTCTCTCTCTCTCTCTCTCTCTCTCTCTCTCTCCTTCCCTGTCTGTTCTACTGTTCCTGGCCTTTGCCTTCCTCTCTCTCCCTGCATGCCCGGGGCGGTCGGGTAGCATAATGGTTAAAGCGTTCGCTCGTCAAGCTTTCGGGTTCAAATCACGACATGGGTACAATGTGTGAAGCAGATTTCTTGTGTCCCCCGCCGTGATATTGCTGGAATATTGCTAAAAGCGGCGTAAAACCAAACTCACTCCCTCACTCTCTCATACCCCCCCTCCCACTCACTCGCCCTGCCTCTCTCTCTCTCTCTCTCTCTCTCTCTCTCTCTCTCTCTCTCTCTCTCTCTTCATTCCATCCTTCTCTGCCTCCCTCTTCACTTTCACACTCTGCATCCTGTTCTCTTCCTGCCTCCCACCTTTCTCTTCCTGCTTCCCTCTCCTCTCTCTCTCTGCCTCACTCACTCTCCCTCGTCTCTTTCCCTCTCTCCCCCTACTTATCTCCTCGCTCGCTCTGTCTCTCACTCACTCTTCCTCTCTCCCTCTCGATATCAACCTCCCTCCCTTCCATTTTCTGCCTCCCTTCTCTCTCTCTCTCTCTCTCTCTCTCTCTCTCTCTCTCTCTGTCACCGCGGCGTTAAACGTAACTCGCTCAAGCTACCTGTTTTCCCTTACCCTCTCTCTCTCATCCGTCTTGAGTGAAAACCCGTGACTGTGACATATCGTTATGATTGTGATGGACATCCTCACACTGTGCCGAGCCCGGTCATGGAATACAGATATCTATCAGAACATTTGCTGTCTCTTGCAATGCCGAACCCAAAACAGACAATTTTTCCTGAAACATTAACAGTTGTAATGGTAATCACAATACACATTTAACACTAATTAATCATCACTTTGAATACTTTTATTCATTATGTCCGTGTTTAACCTCTACTGGTAAACACATTATGTATCAATGAAGCTATTCTGTTATGAAATATAATCGACTACCACCAGAATAGGTTTAAGAGTCGAAAAAATGTACACATTATTAGGAAAAAAGAAAAATGTTTTATTATTCCTTCACTCCTACCTTACGTCATATTTCGCCGTTTGATAGTGTTACCAAAACGTGACAGTAATTACTATTAGCTATTGCTGTTTTTTCGTTGATAAAAGGTTTTGGAAGCTTTCTTGTTTTGAATTTTGCAACCGCGGTTAAAATCTTTTGCGCACGAGTAGCATCATGCTTTAATGTACCTCAACATTCGTAAAATGTAGACACCAGAGACTAGAGATGCTAAAATATTTCTCGATATAAAAGGGAAAGTAATCTAAACAATGTCTCAATTACCTAAGTGAGTGAATGAGTGAGGTTTTACGCCGCTTTTAGCAATATTCCAGTAATATCACGACGGGGGACACCAGAAATGGGCTTCACACATTGTACCCATGTTGGGAATGGAACCCGGGTCTTCGGCGTGACGAGCTAACGCTTTAACCACTAGGCTACCCGACCGCCCCTCTCAATTACCTTAAACAGGCAAACAAACAAAATGCTACAAATACAATTACCCGTTTCCAGTGGGTTTTATGGATTAGAAACACACTAGGGTTGAAGGAAAACATGTTTCAGGTATTTTCATAATATTTTTTGTTTAACTCTCTTTGTAAACACGGGTTGCTTCATGTCTACAGTATGACATGATTTGAAATTGAGAAGCTGGTAGTTTACATTTTCTATTTGAGCTCTCTTTCCGTCTTATGTAAACAGCAACGAGGTCATAGGGTTTATAATCAAAGATGAAGAAGCTGATATTTTACATTTGCCACGTATGCTCACTTTCCGTCTTACGTAAACACCAACAAGGTCATAGGGTTTATAAATAATTAAAGATGAAGAAGCTTTATATTTGTCACGTATGCTCACTTTCCACGTTATGTAAAGCCCCCCAAGGCCAATGTTGTATTATTAAAGATGGAGAAGCTGATATTTTATATTTGGAAAGGATTATCACTGTCTATGTTACTGATAGGTAGACAAGGTGATATCGTCCATAATGAAACGTGCATCGTATACTCGGGACTTGTCTTAAGCGTACATATTGTGTAAGTATGTAAAAGGTGATCAGATTTCTAATTCAATATGATATTATATAGAAGCTGACATTTTATCCATGAGACATGCGTTCATCTTCGCCGGCTACAAGGCGATACGATTCATTATTCAAAAGTAACTTCAGCCCTTGCAAAGAACACACAAGAATATTTTAAAATATACGGCTAGGTGTTTTATCCTTTGCACGTATATTTGTCTTGGATATTATGTGACGACAGAAAAGGCGACTCGATTCATAAGAAAATAGAACCAGATAATTCATTTTGGGCACATATATGTATGTATCTTCCATGTTAAATAAATAGGTAATTCTGTTTGCACGTTAATCCACTACCACCATGATCGTCACTTGTTGATAAATGATGTTGAGCACTGACAATGGCCTGGATATGAATGTGTGTATACATGTGGATATATCGAGCGGTGTGGAGATCAATACCATGAGATCAGCAACAGGTGTGCCCCACATGTATTGATACCACACAAAGGTAAATCGACGTTTTCGAATTCTATTCATAACGTGAGAATGTATTTCCTGTGTGTAACATGTTTATGGCGTTCTGTTTGTGAAATACGTGCAACATTAAAACGATTTGTGTTGGTCATAGGAACATTATGTTTAGACGGAGCACACTTCAAAACATGGATCCCAAATACATGCATTTTATATGAATGTACGGACATGTATTGTAAATTAACTAACACGTTATGTGAATGTTATTATTACAGGCCATGTGAATTTACGTGTATGCCATATGATTGTACAGATATCTTACCTGAATTAACGGACATTAGTGTGAATGTACAACCATGTCATCTGAGTAAACATACATTTTATGTGAATTCCATACATTATATGTCAGTTTGCATACGTTTTATGTGTTTGCATACATTATATGTCAGTGCGCATTCATTCTTATGTCAGTGTGCACTCATTCTTATGTCAGTGCGCACACATAGTATGTGAGTGTGCATTCATTCGTAAGTAAGTGTGTATTCATTCTTATGTGAGTGTGCATTCATTCGTAAGTGAGTGTGTATTCATTCTTATGAGAGAGCGCACACATTGTATGTGAGTGTGCATTCATTCTTAAGTGAGTGTGTATTCATTCCTATGCGAGTGTCACATTATTCTTTTGTGAGTGTGCACACATGGTATGTGAGTGGGCATTTTTTCGTAAGTGATATGTCAGTGTGCATTCATTCTTATGTCAGTGCGCATTCATTCTTATGTCAGTGCGCATTCATTCTTATGTCAGTGTGCATTCATTCTTATGTCCGTGCGCACACATGGTATGTGAGTGTGCATTCATTCGTAAGTGAGTGTGCACACACGGTATGTCAGTGTGCATTCATTCTTATGTGAGTGTGCACACATGGTATGTGAGTGTGCATTCATTCTTATGTGAGCATATATTGTATATGAGTTTGCACACATTGTATGTACTGGCATAATTCTCTGGAATGATATTATACATCGCCGTCATATTTATAAATGGCTTATAGTTCAACAGAAAACAGGTTGCTGAAGTCAGCAGTGCATCCACGTAACCGGATCTATATCAGTAACATTACAATCAATCCTACCAGCCAGTGGAACCGCACTTGAATAACGACATGATCTAAATTACATTGTGTCTAGCCAATAGTGCGTTGCCTTGACACTATCATGATTCGAGAGGGGTTCTTAAACTTATCGCGTCCATTCTGTCTGAATTTTTTCCGTTTTCAATGACATCCATGCGAATATGATGATCCCGACGGCATTGTTTGACAGTTATAATTTTCAATTTGTATTCGGTGAATGGTGTTACTAAATACACCGGCGGAATGAATTCTCACTCACTCACTCACTCACTCACTCACTCACTCACTCCCAAACCACCAAGAGAGAGAGAGAAAGAGAGAGAGATACTCTCACTGGCTCTTGGCGAATAAAGTGAATAAGATACACGATATTTAATCGAGATGCATTTGCTAACAAAGGCAAAGATGCATAACTGGCTTCTACTCATGCAATACCCTATTGATTGTTTTCAAGTTTATTGAGTTTTTGCAACATGTGAAATAACATTGACGAATCAGTGATTGTGTTCATGGGGATGGATATTATAAACTTAGTAATATTCAGGAGAGGTATATTTCCAGGGTTTTATTCCTTCTGCTGACAAAATCAATGTCTAATTATCATGGGTTTGTTCAATCATGGATCTTTTCAACTGAATCTTCTCAGCTGTATCATCAAGCAAAGACATCTCATAATTATTTAAAAAAATACATTTGTATTATCTCTTTGATTTTCTTTGACAATAATTATTTGAAATTGTGTGTGTGTGTTTGTTTGAAGTATCTCTGATGCCAATCATCATCATCTTTTACAAAAATGTAAAGAGCAGTGTGGTACAGGATTTACATGAAATGAACGATGACAGTTTATCTGAATATGCAAAATACGAAGAACTTCAATCAAGAATGTGGAAAAACGGTAATTACGACAAGGGTTGGTTGATCAGTGCTGAGCCTCACATAGAAGGGATTGTACAATAGTGAAATATGTTTAGTGGACATTACATGATGTCACAGAGGAAAATCAACAAAAAGTTGAGAAAATTGAGAAAATTGTTTTGCTGTGACAAATGAATGAAAAAAAACCCAGAACTTGTGACATTTGAACAAATGGCGATTTTCAGGATTGCGCAGTGATCAAGAATTTGCAACGATTTGTGACTATAGATGAAATCTGGCTTCACCACTTCCAGCCGGTGTCCAAACAACAATCTGCAAGTTCGTGATCATTGCACATACCACAAGTTTGTCCCTTCTCAAAAGGCCTGTTTATTTTTCTCGCCTGTGAAAGGGAAACCATTGTTCAGTTGACCCATGTGTTTAAGGAAATAATAACTCTATGACACCGTGTAATGTCCACACCAAACGATTTCACTATTATACAATTCCAATGTGCGTGTGAAGTGCAGAACTTATAACCTGCTACTTAAAACCTAGGACTTTGAGACAGAGCAACATGTTCAAACATAGAAGACTGTCTAAACAGCCAAACATTTCTACACGTTTCCAAACATCTTCATGCTTGACAATAACATCTTTCCAATCTTTGGAAATAATGTCGTTAGAAAACCATACATTTCCAAGTGTAGGAAGAGTGGATATATTTGCAATGACCTCTCTGCCCAGTATGGCTAGTCACATAGTTATGACTAAATAGTAGTGGAACACTGAACATGATACACACCGCATAAATATGTTCTTCATTTAGACCTTAGTGTAAGCACTATCTGTCTCATCCGTATTCACAGCTGTACTTAAAATTGTACTAACAAATTAATGAGTGTGTGATTGGTCCAGAATACAATTTGGGTTCATGCTTAAAGTAGTGTTTCTTCCTTCTTGATAAACCAAGATACAGTCACATCATTTCTTTCCAATATGACTTTTCGTATGAGCATGTCGTTACTTATGACAAATGAGTTTGTTAACTGTATTCCGGATGTACACACTGGTATACTGATAAATCCCAAAACTAAGTGGTCCCGTGACAGGTGAACGAGTGAGTATTGGGTAACACTGATTTCAACAGCATCTCTGGTATCTCATGGCGTGTCCGCTGTTTTGGGAGGAAAGCCCGAAGTGATGCAGGTCCCAGAGGTGTATAGCCTGTGTGAAACTACGAGCATAAGTATGGCATATGCTGACAGGCATTGAAGTATAATCAGCGCGGATTGGAGATCCGATTCTACAATGTCAGGTTTTTGTTGGTCAGCCGTGTCGTCGTTTATATCAGTCATGGGGTCTGGCGTATTTGACAGTTTACTTGTACATATGTATGATGCATTTTTCTTCTGTTTTAAGCGTTAAGCGGAAACCGAATATATATACCACTCTTCATACTATGATAAGCATAAAACACGCTTTGAAAGTGATATGATGAAATTATTTAATCTGACGTTTGCAATCGAGTTTATGTTATGTCTATTTTTATCATATATTCCACAATATATTAATGATGCCACGAACTGTTTTGGTTAATATTTGAAATGCTACATTTCATGAAATGCCGATAGTTACATGGAAATTAATGTCCAATAGGCGGCGATTCAGAAGGGAGGCTGACCAGCTGTTTCGCAAAACCGTTAAATAATGATGAGAAGAACTACTACTACTACTACTACTACTACTACTACTACTACTACTACTACTACTTCTACTACCACAGATAGTAATGCAGAAGGCTGCAGTGTTGGGGAGTCTTCACATTCTCCGAAGAGTTCTGCGTGGGTTTGACTTGGCAGCGCTTCCTGGGAGAAGTCTCATTCGCTGTCTGGGCTGCGTGTAGAGGGGGCAAGGGCCCTGAGCTGATGATGAGCCAAAACAGTCTAACTGTGCCAGGACCACCCAAACCCTTTTTGCTGCATTTTGAAAATTTTAATCTGTACATGATAATACTAATAATCATAATTGCGTAAAACAGACTTCATGATCATGAATGTCAAACATTTGACACCAGAGCATCAGAGTGTCTGGATGTCTTAAATGATGCCATGTTACGGATTGAGCGAAAACACATTCCTTCTCAGTGTACCAAGGAACTGATGGGCAATCCTGTTTGGTTGCAAACGCTTAGATTGCTTGTATGTTACACTGGCTGTAGAATTTCAATATCCTTGGTATCCGGAATAAGTAACTACATTCGATTTTATTGTGTTTCTGACCTGGAAGTCATGTTGGCTCTCATTACGTTGGAAATTATACAAATCAATACTTGAATCTGATCGTATTTCCGAACAAGTAAACAGAAGAAACCTGCAATTAAGGCTCTTTGCTATGTAAGTCGCATTGGTCTAATCCAACAGTGCAATAATAACCTTCTGTCTGATGGAAAACCTCAAACGTATATGTGTTTTAAGAAGCTTACATTGAGAGAATGTAAAACGAGTTGTTTGAAATCAACACTTTTTCATGGAATACTACAAATGATGAATATGTTAGTAATACAATATTCATATTGTCTTGTCGAATTACATTTTAATTTCTGTTAAGAGAAGAGATAGTATTGGCTATTACCAAATCAGATAAATCAAACATTTGGCAAACAAACGTGAATATCATTTATCTGTGTGCATTTAGAGAGGAAACGCCATATTTGTCCAAAAACATATTGTTCATATTTTCGGCCGAGTAAACACGTGATGCACAACCGTTGTCTTTTTTAATAATGGCTGCGATATCAACGCTTTCAGGTACAATCAGCTATTTAAAAAAATATGAATATATTTTATCATTCATTGTAAAAACAACAATCTCCTCGTCTGTCCGTCTTGGTCTCGCAAAACGCTGAAATTCTGCCATCTAAATGATCTCGGTTGATGTTTTGTGGATACGACCAGTATTGAAGCATGCATAGAGATACGACCAGTATTGGAGCATTTTCTAGGATACAACCAGTTAGGACCAGCCTTGAAGCATTCCAAAAGATGCAATCAGTATTGAAGCATGCACTAGGATACGACCGGTCTTGATACCTGGATTAGGTTACGACCAGTATTGAAGCATGGACTACTATGCGACCAGCATTGAAGCATGTATTAGAATACGACCAGTGTTCAAGCATGCGCTAAGTTAGGACCAGCCTTGAAGCATTCCAAAAGATGCGACCAGTATTGAAGCATGCACTAGGATACGACCGGTCGTGAAGCATGCACTAAGATACGACCATTCTTGGAAAGAAGCATGCACTTGGATAAGACAAGTTACAAGCATGCGTTACGATACGAGCAATTCAAAGCATAACTAGAATGCATCCTTTCAACCTTGAATGAAGACGCATTTGAAAAAAACATGTTTTGAGACTTTGATGGAACTGTGATTAGATACGCCCAAACATTCTCTTGAAGGGAGTGCCCGGCTGATTGGCAGGAACCACCAATTGATGAGGACCTCACATGCATTCACCACACTACAATGACACTTAAAATGCATTTGCCAATTATCCAAATCAAGTCTCTGAAAATACAACCAGCTACTGTTGAAGGCAATTTTCCAACCAATATTTCCTACTTTGAACTAATCAGGCAGGGTAGTGAGGGATCGGAGACGCTGTCCCATATGTTGTGTTCACCTGATTAACTACATCCAAACATACATATATTTGATGTTTAACATGGTAACATTTGACAAGACTCATCGCCATGTTGTCCCCTCATTGGTACCTGCCGGCGACTACCAATCCATCTTCTCCAGTTAAGATGAATCTATGGAACCCTGTCGTTACGATGACAAATCAATCTGTTGACCCACATTAGGACTTAGAAAATTGCCCTTGTAAATTATTCAGTCTGTCACTTTACTATGTGCGTCAACATTTACTGAAAGGGATGAACATCTTTAAGAGCCTTTATTTGCCGTGATGGTTGTATCTCAGATGCTTAAGATGAAGCTACACGAACACATACAAAGAGACGTGTATTTGCTCGGCTGAGGCTCCTAATCATATACACATTTCCATCTCAAAACATACACAACCGAGTCAGTTCACGGCGAAGGGTAAGGAATAATTATTCCGATAATGATACACTGAAAAGCGATCCTTCATGAATAAGAAGATGCTTATTTGGCACTTGGCCAACACGATAAGGCGGTTATATGAGTGATGTCGTGATGACGCACTTATTTCGTGGATAAAATCCTGCTTGAATCTCTGTTCAAATAAAATGTGAATTAACATTTCCCGCAGCTTGAATTAACCCCTCTTCAAATATTGTATCACGGATGTGTCCTCTTTTACACCGAATAATAAGGGCACAAGTGACAAGTCTAAGATGACGCATTTCGCTGTGCAGCGTTGCCTCCCGTCGTTGTAGCAGAGTCCTATGATCTAGGTTTCTTAGATGGGCTCTGATTATGATCACCCTAACTGGAACACGTACAAGACCGGCATCCCTTCGGCATTCGCCCTCCATTCGGCAAACATGCCGTGATATAACCGAAATATACTGTTCATAGCTGCGCAAAAAGGGACAGAGTTGCGTACGTTGGACACCCGAGACACCTATAATCGTGGGTTCGAATACCGGTTCGCCCCGACTATAGTTCTAAATCTGTGTGCTAGTAGGCTTCACTAAAGTGGTAAACGTCTAAGTCCTGCATCAATTCGGGCTTTCCTCCCACATTAAGCTGACTTGGTCAAGGCGGTGTTAAACTCAACTCCCTCCTCACTCTTCTACAAAGGCAAGTCAGTCATGACCATTTCAACAGGCATTTCCTACACAACGATACTAATTGGACGCTGAAGGCGCGTTTACGATTCTGACACTGTTTGCCTCTAACCCCCAGCATCCTGAGATGGACAATAGGTAAACAGCCTCTGTACCATTGTCCTACCACACACAATGATTCCATCTTTGCCTACAGCTCACATAAACAATAGCACCAACATAGAAGAGATCTGTCTCTTATGCATTGTCGCTGCTACCAAAGCCGGAGGGTGTGTAGGGCTCGCCCAGCACGGCATGTATCGATCTCACACTACCAGTGCTGTACTTGTCAGTATACAATTACACTAGAATCAACTATCTAGCCTCTGCCATCTAAGGCATAGTATGGATTTTGACATGCATCGTCAGCGTTAATGATAGTTTGTCCGGGTCTTGCTACATGGTCTTTGGTCAAGTTTCAAACATGAGTCAAATCTGTGGCAGTGCGGCTGGCAATTATTGAAGGAAATTAATTTTTCCTTCCTCTGAGTTTCATTTTTCGTAAAATGATGCACTGCGGGGATTGGTTTGTTTGAAAGGAATTTGCCTGTAATTAGTGAGTGGTCGATGAAGGCAGGGTCTGTAATGTCATCCCCTTGGTGAATCAATGAGTGTCGTTCCTTGGGTTTCCCGGATATTTCACAGGCTTCTTGGGCGTTTCCGAGGTTTCGTCAGTCGTAATTTAATGCCCTTGCGAGAGTCATGCATGAGGTCATAATCCGTTTTTATGGGTTCGCTGTAGAGATAAAAAGAGAGAAGTGTTGGCCCAGTGGTTCGGGCAGTGAATCGTCACAGCAAAGAACCAGGTTCGATTATTCACATGATGAAAACTATTTATGACTCACTACTCACGCACTAGAAAGATAATACAGCAAACGTGACTGTATCTTGTCTACATTTGTGAGGTGAGGTGAGGTGAGGTGATGTGAGGTGAAATGGGGTTTAACGTCGCGTTCAAGATTATTGCACTAACATAGCGACGTGCATGCACTTGTGCGTGCGCGTGTTTGTGGCTGCTTGTACTGGTCCTGACTGATGTCAATTTATAGTGCTAACCCACATGCCGCAGTTTAACATGAATACCCCACTTAGACACAGTATACTGACTCCGAGCCGACCAGTCCTTCTTTTAGCCCCTTAATACCGAGCTCCAGAGAGGGTAACAACAAGTACCATATTTTAACGTCTTTTGGTATGACGCGGCCGGGGATCGAACCCCGGACCTTCCGCTATCCAGGCAGACGCTATACCACTAGACCACGGCGGCGGTCCCCGTTTACATTTGTGGTGGCACGTGATCAAATGGTACAGCGCACAGGTTACAAAGCAGGTGAAGTTAAGCAACGCTTACCTCGGAGAGTAGTTGGATGGGTGACCGAGTTCTGTACTTAGACTCCTAAACGTTTCCAGGGCTGCCCCACAATAAAGCACATGTTACATGTGGTGCCTCCTTGGGAAAAATACTTTGTTCGAAATGTGCCTCTTTTCACCCAGCAGTGAATGGGTATTCGGTCGGATGAGATGAGGTCAACTGTTAACCTTCTAGCGCCTCATAGGGCAGTTTGGGTTGTAGGAGCAGACAATGAAATTCACGTGCACACTGATCCATTGACCGGGTAATAATTTAACACTTTGAGCACGGTTTTGGTGATGCATTGAGCACGTTATAAATATGGAAATATTTTTTATCAGTGTTGTCTATCCTATTGTACGCGAACTCTTGCGACACATTACGAATGGAAATAAAATGTGAAAATGTGAATTTCATTTTAGAAAAAAATTAAACCCGGTGTCATCTTATCTGACAAAGCGGGACGTTGTTCAATATATATCATTAATTTGTCTGGTTGAACGAGGTGATAAACAACAAACAAGGAAAACATATATTGCTCGTAATATCAATCACTGCGTGTCATCATACCCCGACGACGTGGAGCTCATTATGTCAATCACGGGTTTATCCATATTCAGTTACTTACAGGCCGACGAAACTGAGTAGGAATATTGGCCACTATTGCGTTAAACAACAAACAAATAAACAAACAAGACTATTTCAATACGCAGCTGGCGCAGAAACCATCAAACCGAAAATATACGCAAAGTGGTCAGCAGTGCGGTCCAGTGGGAGATGTGTTCACCAGGTTTGATTACCTCTTCTGTCCGATGCAATTCCCTATATTGACTTGTACCACATGTTCCCGTGCTTTTTCAGGTGAACAATTGACTTGCCTTTGCATGTGTTTGTGACGGGTGCTACCGGTGGGGAAGGATACGCACACCTTTTCGCGAACACCCGGTATCATCACTACTTATTTGTTTCTCATAAACACATGCTCTTGATATAGTGGGAATCGTATACCGTACTCTGCTTTTCGCAGAGATTTCTTATTAATATGGAACGGGTTTTGTCGCTTTTATGTAATATCATTACATTACTTCATCCTCATCTCTCTGCGTGTACGTTAAAATTAATCTTTCACGCAACGAATGGACATGTTTGTGAACAGATTCCATCAATTTCAAGCTTGCATGGATATTTTTATTTCCTTTAAACAATGTTAATCAATTCCAAGATTCCAAGCTGTCTGTTAATTCTCTTTTTCAAATAGTCCTTGAGCAGCGAAGACATTAAAGGACAATAAATGAAACTTGAAACTTTGGTGCCATCTGTGTCAGCATATTTGTTCCACTCTCAGAAGACGGTAATTTGGAGGTCGACAATCAACATGTCCATTTCATCAGCGTTAATTATCTCTCTTGGTAGGCAATTCCTGGGCTCGGCTTGGCACTCAACTAACCTAATATAACGATCTTTCCTCGCAATCTCTATCCGTCTTCTCTATTCAGAAGTTCATATCAAATTAACCACAGGGGTCTCTTCAGTTCAGCAGGAGGACAAGCTGTAGCTCCACCAAGGGTGAACTGGCAATAACGTGGGTATGGCGTATGTACCCAGTAAGACCGGTATAATCTCTCCATGGCATCAGGGTACCTCGTGCAGCACAAACACACAGAGTGTCCGGAATCAATGGTCAAGTGTCCAGTCCTCTGATCATTTATGGATTTTCTGACCAGTAACAAATTGACTAGCAAGGAGAATGTTAATTAAATAGCAGTGCCTCATCCCGATGGGTTTCTGATCCAATACGGGATGTAACGGTTCGATCCCCTGGGTGTAGGGGCCATCGTTTATCGCCAGGTCTGAGATCCGTAGGGTTATAGGGTAATGTTCGGTATGGGACTTTTGCTTCGTATTCATTCTCTGGCGTCTTGTGAAGCCGCGAGCATCTGCATCATTGATTCTGTTGGATCCTGTGGCTGCTCAATACGGTTGGTTTTTCTACTAGACATCCAGTAGCCGGTGATCTGTAACTCTTAGACAGCGAGGATGGTACTCACGATGTGGTGTTCCGCGTCACACCCTCCGTGCAATTTCAATTTCAGACATGACAGCTTCCTGGCATATTGCTACGGTGTTTCAACGCGCTTTTTAGTTAAGTTGGGCTGATATATACAACCGCATGCAAATGAATATAACCTCGTGGAAGATGTATGCAACTTCAGGAGAGAAATGTACAACCGTCTGCCTGCTATATACATGCACGTTTCTGATATCAACAAACACGTATCTGCTGTATAAACGCAGGTGCCTGCTATATACATGCACGTTTCTGATATTAAAAAAAACTCGTATCTGCTGTATAAACGCACATGCCTGCTATATACATGCACGTTTCTGATATTAACAAACACGTATCTGCTGTATAAACGCACATGTCTGCCATATGCATGCACGTTTCTGATATTAAAAAAAACTCGTATCTGCTGTATAAACGCACGTGCCTGAACAGACATGCATGTTTCGACAACATCGTGTCGAACGGGTACACTCAATCCACAGAAATGTCAGAAGCAAAAACCATTGCCATAAAAAACAACAACATAATTGCCGACAAAAAATGAAAATTCTATCTGCATATATGGCACTTATTCCTTGCTTATTCAGCCTGACAAAGTGTGGAAGCTTTTATCTTTATGTAGTTTGTACCACCGCTTTTTCACGGAAAGCCATGTTAACACGTCCGTTTGAGCCTGCGCTGCTTTGCTTTCAAGACGGGTGTCTGGCTTCTTCATCACCCCGCGGAATAATACAGAAATCAATCATAGCGTTAACTAAGGGGGCAACGAGTCGTATTCTGCTGCGGAAGATGTGAAGATGCTGCTTTTAAGTGGAAGGATGCTAAATGAGGTGACAATATAATTGCTAAAGACACATAACGATGCTCCAGTTTGTACATGGGTAGCAATGTGAGCAAGGGTATTATCATCATGTCATCGTGTTTCCTTCGTAAAGCAGAGTGCCTGCCACTGTAAACGTCACTCGTTAAAAAACGGATAGTGATCTGGACCATTTTCCATACATGTGAACTAGACATAGAGATTGACGTTAGATTTGAGGGGAGGGTTGTTCGGGGTGGAGGATTTGTGGAGTGGAGATTGACAGGGGTGTGTTTGGGTTAGGAGCAACAGAATGACTGTTGGATTGTGAATTGTATCTAAAATGCATCCCGTCTCAAGCGAAAAAAAACCGCTTTAGATTCAACGGCATTATACCTCTCTAAATCGCGATTAACTCATCCCTTAGCTTGCTATGGTTACACATTATAGTGTTGTTAATGGAAATATTGTGATTGTGAGATATGTTGCAAAAGAGAGTAACATTAGGTATTGATTGGTGAGGATGAGTGGAGAGGGCCGGAGAGGTGCAGCGGGTGTGTGGGCGGGTTGTGATGGGGTGTGAGTCATTGGAGAGAGCTGAGGTGGCTAAGAGGGGTGTGTGGGCGGGTTGTGATGGGGTGTGAGTCATTGGAGAGAGCTGAGGTGGCTAAGAGGGGTGTGTGGGCGGGCTGTGATGGGGGTGAGGTCAGTGGAGAGGTCTAAGGTGGTGGAGGAGATGGGTGTGTGGGCGGGTTGTGATGGGGTGTTAGTCATTGGAGAGAGCTGAGGTGGCTGAGAGGGGTGTGTGGGCGGGCTGTGATGGGGGTGAGGTCAGTGGAGAGGTCTAAGGTGGTGGAGGAGATGGGTGTGTGGGTGGGTTGTGATGGGGTATGAGTCATTGGAGAGAGCTGAGGTGGCTGAGAGGGGTGTGTTGGTGGGTTGTGATGGGGTGTGAGTCATTGGAGAGAGCTGAGGTGGCTAAGAGGGGTGTGTGGGCGGGTTGTGATGGGGTATGAGTCATTGGAGAGAGCTGAGGTGGCTGAGAGGGGTGTGTTGGTGGGTTGTGATGGGGTGTGAGTCATTGGAGAGAGCTGAGGTGGCTAAGAGGGGTGTGTGGGCGGGCTGTGATGGGGGTGAGGTCAGTGGAGAGGTCTAAGGTGGTGGAGGAGATGGGTGTGTGGGTGGGTTGTGATGGAGGTGGGGTCAGTGGAAATGGCTGAGGTGGGGGAGATGGGTGTGTGGGCGGGTTGTGATGGGGGTGAGATCAGTGGAGAGGTCTGAGGTGGTGGCTGAGAGGGGTATGTTGGTGGGTTGTGATGGGGTGTGAGTCATTGGAGAGAGCTGAGGTGGCTGAGAGGGGTGTGTGGGCGGGCTGTGATGGGGGTGAGATCAGTGGAGAGGTCTAAGGTGGTGGAGGAGATGGGTGTGTGGGTGGGTTGTGATGGAGGTGGGGTCAGTGGAAATGGCTGAGGTGGGGGAGAGGGGTGTGTGGGCGGGTTGTGATGGGGGTGAGATCAGTGGAGAGGTCTGAGGTGGTGGAGGAGATGGGTGTGTGGGTGGGTTGTGATGGAGGTGGGGTCAGTGGAAACGGCTGAGGTGGAGGAGATGGGTGTGTGGGCGGGTTGTGATGGGGGTGAGATCAGTGGAGAGGTGTGAGGTGGCTGAGAGGGGTTTGTTGTCGGGTTGTGATGGGGGTGGGATCAGTGTAGAACAGGCTGAGGTTGCGGAGATGGGTGTGTGGGCTGGTAGAGATGGGGTGCCTCTAACAGTAGGGGGTTGGGGTGGAGGAGAGGGTGTGTGGGCTGGTAGAGATGGTGGTGCTGCTAACAGTAGTGGGTTGGGGTGGAGGAGAGGGTGTGTGAGTGAATGACATGGGGATGGGGTGGAGGAGAGGGGTTGATGTGGATGAGGGTGAGGTAAGTGGGGTTGGTGGGTTTAGGGGTACGTTGGGAGACCAGCTGTTGGGTAGCGTACTGATTTAACGCCATCTTCTGTTCGATTGCACACATTGCTACACAGTATTAGTTCTGTCAATTGCAGCTGGGTCAAATTAAACATACCCCACCACCACCACCACTCACCGACCCCCCCCCCCCCCTTCCCCCTCCCCCAACACACACACGCCCACCCCAATCAGTATCTTACTATCCAACCATATTTACACACTTTAGAATAGGTAAGCGTAATATTGGATTCTGTTCTGAACGATACTTTGACATATTAAGGCGACACTTTATTGGCAATGTCGAAAGTCATTATTGAGAAAGCCCCGCCTGTGTGCACCAGTAGCAGCACCAGCCCCGACAACGTCTCCACCACCCTTTCCCCGACGTGTGCGTGTAGCGGATGAAGTTGTTATCGATTTCTGGAGATTAGTGTTGATGCAAAGGAACTATTTGATATCTCAGTCACACTTGATACGAAGTTGATAAATATATTCCCCGTCAGTCCAACGTCTTCATCAGCCGGTCTGGCCAAGCTCGGTGTCAACCCGCGCGGCAGGATCTCATTCACGGGATTTTGTATTCATACGCGCCTAGCTTTATTGTAGTCGGCTGCGTTGAAATGTGCTTGTTATACGTGCAACGGGTGATTTAAGGTGTCAGCTCGGAACAGCCTCGTGTCAGCTATAAGCAACACGGGCGCAGACATGTGCAATCACATAGCCAAGGAGATCCATGGTATTTACATCCTCGTATAATGCAATTTGGCAGATATGTTCATGCTTACTCAGACATATACAACCGGTAGATCTACATTGTCGTGACATATAAGCATAGCTGATAAAAACAGCTTATTTATATAAGCTGTTGTACGGCCAGACAGATATACACAGCAAAGTGGTAGAAATGCTTGTACAAGGGATGGGTAGGTACAACCATGTGGTAGATATGTACAACCGCAGATTCGATATGTATAACCACGTGGGTGATATGTACAACCATGCGATAGATATGTGCAACGAATGATATATATGTACAACCAAGTGTTAGATATGTATAACCACGTGATAGATATGTACAACCAGGTGTTAGATATGCATAACCACATGGTAGATATGTACATGCACGTGATAGATGTGTACAGCCAGGCGATAGATATGTACAACCAGGTGATAGATACGTTCATCTACATGGTAGATATGTACAACCACGTGCTATATATGTACAATAACAGGGTAGATATGTACAACTACGGGGTAGATATGAACAACCATGTGAGAGATATGTACAACCATGTGATAGATATGTACAACCAGGTGATAGCTATGTACAACCAGATGATAGACATGTACAACCACGTGAGAGATATGAACAACCACGGGATAGATATGTACAACCAAGTGATAGATATGTACAGTTATGTACAGCGTAAAACGTAGTTGAGATATGTAAAACCACGTGATATAGTTATGCACAACCTCATGATAGATATGTACAACCTAGTGGTAGATATGTACAACCTTGTGGTAGATATGTACAACCTCGTGATAGATGTGTACAACCTTGTGGCAGATATGTACAACCACGAGGTACACATGAACAATCACATGATAGATATGTACAACCTCATGATAGATATGTACAACCCTGTGGTAGATATGTACAACCTTTATGGTAGATATGTACAACCTTGTGGCAGATATGTACAACGTAAAACGTAGTTGAGATATCTAAAACCACGTGATATAGATATGTACAACCACGTGGTAGACTTGTAAAACCACGTGTTGTGCATATACAACCAGGTGGGTGGTGTATACATGTGCTCCACACTGTATGTACATAGGTATAAATTGAGAAAGAGTTTAACATGAGTATTGTGTCGTCGTTCAGGCTGCCCTATCGGTAAGGCATTACAACGTCGCGTAAAGATGCACGTTATATTTGCTGCTGAGTAGATGATGATTAGAATGCTGTCAAGCAATGTCTGCCTATCCGCCTCCCGTTCATGACTGTGCTGAGTTGCTGCTAGGTCGACGTGATGTGCGACAGTAATCAACTCTGTGCAGCTCAGTCCTACAGGGTGTAAAATCAATGGCAAGATACACATTGATGAATAGATGTGTGTTAGTGTGTGGCAGAGTGATAGGTGAGTGAGAGCAAACATTGTTTGTTAAACCTTGATCTACTCTGTGAGATAAATAAATGAATATCACACAAGAATACATTAACGTACATAATGCGCGAGACATTCCAGCCAAAGCCCTAGCATCCAAACAATACTCAAACATGATCTAAACATAATCCAAACGTGGCACAAACAATGAATTAACCATGATCCAAACAAGATCCAAACATGGCCCAATCAATGATCCAAACAACATACAAACATAGTCAGACCAAGAACCAACTCTGATTCAAGCAAGATTCAAACATGATCGAACCAAGATCCAAACCTGATTAGTGAATGATCCAGCTGTGATCACTCCCCATTTTAATATGTAAAGAACATCCTAAACACCCCACCCACTTACCTACTCACACCCCACCCTACACTCCACACCCACAAAAATGGTACCGGCTATGATAGCATAATGATTTGGTTTTTGACGTAACATAATAATGGTTTAAACTCGTGTTTAAGATTTTTGGGGTTTGACGCCTCACTCACACATTGAAAGTACAATGTATGGTCTATCACGATAGAAGAATTGGGTTTGAAAACAATACATTCACAAATCATTGGAAAATGATGACATCATATGTTGGCGAGAAGAGTGCCCCTCCCTGTTTGTTTTACTATCTAAGAGCTGATCATAACATGTTCTCGCGAGTAATTTTGTGGTTGACTTCACAAGTAGGGCACGTTTAGCTGAACAGCTGCATCACTGAACCGTCGTCGACAATAACGCGCAGTACAAGATTAAACGACAGGTATAGCCTTCATACATATTCATACAGATATTGATATTTTTTTAATAAAACACTCACATTCTCTTATTCTACGACCACAAAGTGGTTTCATGGACACAGCCGTTCGCTATGTAGAGGTTTGACAGCGACGAACCCCCATGTTCGTGGCGTCCACCAATGTCGATGAGGTCCACGACTGCATCTTATCAAGCCTTCCCCCCACACCAAACTCCCACTTTAATTGTACACAAACCACATGCACAACAATACCAGATCAACAGAACGTGGCACAGTTATGTGCCTGTACATTCCTCTCCCGTGATGGCAGCCTGTGTGTTTGGAGCAAAGAAATCAAAACAAAACAAACCTACAGCTTTCCTCCGCGCTTTTTAATGACCTTCGCGCGTGAAGATGAACAAAGCAATCTCATTAAGCCTCTGTGATCCCCGCCGCGCAAATAATCCGCTGCAGCATAATGCATGACAAAGAAGATTAATTTGATACCCTTTGTAAGCATTTGCAAGGAATACACAAAACATACCCATGAAAACGCATCCTCAAATCGATATATTTATACAACCCAACCTTTGATAGGGATGATCAGATATATCGATCTATTGTCATATACAGTTTGTCAGAGGCGACTAACGGGATCGGGTGGTCAGACTCGGTGATTTGGTTGATGCCTGTCATCGTATCCCAATTGCGCGGATCGATGATCATAATGTCAATCACGGGGTTATCTGGTCCAGACTCGATTACTTACAGACCGCCTTCATATAGCTGGATTATTGCTGAGTGCAGCGCAAAACAACAAACAAACAAACAAAATATATACACTTGACATATCATGAGAATCAGTTTTGTGTTTCATGGAAAAATATTCCTGTTAAAAGTGGAGTACTATCAGGGACGACATAGTGACGTTTAGAATGGCCTGCTGCGTCGTAGGTAAATGTGTCACTTGTTTGACAACGTTTATAACGATTGAGTACTATACATATAGGACAACCGTTCGCTTGAGTTTTCTTCATTTTGCCACTGTATCAACATTCTCAACAAAGAGTTCAATACGTTGAACTGAATATTACCATTGTGTTAACAGCTGTTTCTGTGAGTCCCGCAACGTCAGCCGGAGATTCCAACACGACATCAGCCGCCCCACGGCCAGGTACCGTTAGCGTTACAATCGGTGCAGGTTCACTCGGTGGAGATACACATATACGTAATAGCATTAAACCTGATTACATATTCCCTTATACTAGTATACGTTTATATTTTTAGTTAACGGCACAGTGGTCGTACTCGATGATGGTAACATTTCAATACTGACATAACAGTACAGTCGCTGGACTTGGTGATGGTATTGTTATAACATTGACGTAAAGGTACAGTCGTTATACTTGGTGATGGTATTTTTATAACATTGGCATATAGGTACAGTCGTTATACTTGGTGATGGTATTGTTATAACATTGACATATAGGTACAGTCGTTATACTTGGTGATGGAATCGTTATAACATTGACATATAGGTACAGTCGTTATACTTGGTGATGGTATTGTTATAACATTAGCATATAGGTACAGTCGTTATACTTGGTGATGATATTGTTATAACATTAGCATATAGGTACAGTCGTTATAATTGGTGATGGTATTGTTATAACATTAGCATATAGGTACAGTCGTTATCCTTGGTGATGGTATTGTTATAACATGGCATATAGGTACAGTCGTTATACTTGGTGATAGTATTGTTATAACATTAGCATATAGGTACAGTCGTTATACTTGGTGATGGAATTGTTATAACATTGACATATAGGTACAGGCGTTGTACTTGGTGATGGTATTGTTATAACATTAGCATATAGGTACAGTCGGTATACACTGTGATGGTATTGTTATAACATGGCATATGGGTACAGTCGTTATACTTGGTGTTGGAATTGTTATAACATTGACATATAGGTACAGGCGTTATACTTGGTGATGGTATTCTTGTAGCATTGACATAACGGTATATTCGTCATAGTTGGTCATGGTACTGTCATAACAATGTCATAGGTACAGTCGTTATATTTGGTGATGGTATTCTTATAGCATTGACATAACGGTATATTCGTCATATTTGGTGATGGAATTGTTATAACATTGGCATATAGGTACAGTCGTTATACTTGGAGATGGTATTCTTATAGCATTGACATAACGGTATATTCGTCATCCTTGGTGATGGAATTGTTATAACATTGGCATATAGGTACAGTCGTTATACTTGGAGATGGTATTCTTATAGCATTGACATAACGGTATATTCGTCATACTTGGTGATGGAATTGTTATAACATTGGCATATAGGTACAGTCGTTATACTTGGTGATGGTATTCTTATAGCATTGACATAACGGTATATTCGTCATCCTTGGTGATGGAATTGTTATAACATTGGCATATAGGTACAGTCGTTATACTTGGAGATGGTATTCTTATAGCATTGACATAACGGTATATTCGTCATCCTTGGTGATGGAATTGTTATAACATTGGCATATAGGTACAGTTGTTATACTTGGTGATGGTATTCTTATAGCATTGACATAACGGTATATTCGTCATCCTTGGTTATGGTACTGACATAAGAATGCCATATGGGTACAGTCGTTCTACATGGTGATGGTACCGTTAAAGCACTGATGTAACAGTACAGCCGTTCTACTTGGTTACTTGGGATAAAATAATAACACTGATATAACAGTACTGTGACAACGTTACGTTCGAGCTGTCGCCCAAGCAATGTTTTCAGCCTAGTAATTAATAGTGATACGAAGTGTCACTATTTATGTGTGTTAAAGTATACTTGGTTTAAGTAATATTTCAATGATGACATTATTTACTTCTGTGTTCAAACTGTTATGGCATTACTCGGCGAAATTACTACTCCATTACAGGTTATTATTATAACAGTCCCAGCAGCTCAGGATAAGTATCCAATAACTTGTATGACAATCATAATATCTCGTGAACTGTTACAGCCCTGTGAGTAGATTCGGCAATATAAAACACTCGTGAGCAGTAACTGTACCATTACCTAGCCGATCATTATGACACGCTTGTGGGTAATCCCTGTCATATCTGTGGTTAAGGTTTCAACAATGTGTTGTTTCATTACTATCCTATTTCGTGCTGGGGTGTTACAAAATGTTATCGTAGTACTATAAATCCCTAGGAGTGGTGGGAACTCATAACACACTGGAACAAACTCAACATTTCCAATCATGATATGGAAAGTCTAAGCGATGTAAATAAAACCTGTGCACAAATGTCACCTTTCCAAAACGAATCTCACAACATATCCCCTACTATTCAAACTTGTCCACAGTATTCAAATATTTCCACAACTATTCAAACATGTCCACAAGTATTTAAACATTTCCACATCTATTAAAACCTATCCACAACCCTCAAACCTATCCATAACTTTCCAAACATATCCCCACAACTATTCAAACATTTCCACAACTATTCAAACATATCCACAACTATTCAAACATTTCCACAACTATTCAAAAATGTCCACAAGTATTCGAACATTTCCACATATATTCAAACATATCCATAACTTTCCAAACATGTCCCCACAACTATTCAAACATTTCCACAACTATTCAAACATATCCACAACTATTCAAACTTTTCCACAACTATTCAAACATGTCCACAATTATTCAAACATATCCACAACTGTTCAAACATATCCACAACTATTCAAACATATCAAAACTATTCAAACATAATCACAACCATTCAAACATTTCCACAACAATTCAAACATATCCACACCTGTTCAAACATATCCACACCTATTCAAACATATCCACACCTATTCAAACATATCCACACCTATTCAAACATATCCACACCTATTCAAACATTTTCACAACTATTCAAACATATCCACACCTATTCAGACATGTCCACAAGTATTCAAACATTTCCACATCTATTCAAACATATCCATAACTTTCCAAACATGTCCCCTCAACTATTCAAATGTTTCCACAACTATTCAAACATATCCACAACTATTCAAACTTTTCCACAACTATTCAAACATGTCCACAATTATTCAAACATATCCACAATTATTCAAACTTTTCCACAACTATTCAAACATGTCCACAACTATTCAAACATATCCACAACTATTCAAACATATCCGAAACTATTCAAACATATCCACACCTATTCAAACATATCCACACCTATTCAAACATTTTCACAACTATTCAAACATATCCACACCTATTCAGACATGTCAACAACTATTCAAACATGTCCACAAACCTCCAATCATGTCGGGAACTATTAAATCATGTCCTAAACTATTCAAATATACCCGCAACTATTCAAAAATACCACAACTCTCCAAATACATCCACAACTATTTAAACAGAGCCACAAGTTTTCAAATTATTGAAACATATCCAAAAACACCCACACATGTTCGCAGCATTACAAACATGCCCATGCATTGTAGTACGTTTTTAATCTGTTACTTCCATGAGTCGATATTTCTTAAATCTTTAGAACGATGTTTTTCCAGTCATGACTATATCTGTGGTGAAAGAAATTGAATGTGTACTTTTATATATTCATAGCTGTATATGAGTTATAATTCCTAATCGCCTTAACCATCAGTCGAATCAATATGTAAGACTTCAACAGTTGAGGCTCTCCACTCCATTACGGTTTTGGTCTACACGAAGATATCTTCGTGAAACAGGGCTCTGGGTATATCTTCTACTCGATCAGGCGGTTGAGGTGCCATGATACTTTTGTTTTCACTAGAAAGACGTTATTCCCCATTTTTCAGACTTCCGAAATATTATTTTACTTATTATCCATAAAGTGAAAGAGTGAGTTTGACCTGTGTCCCCTTTGAACAATATTTATGTCCCGGGAAGCCCGAAGTGATGGCAAGTGTACACGTTTACCACTGTGGTGCTTCTCACGAGCACGTGTCTGTTCCCGACAGACACATGAACATAATCAGTGTGTATGACTACATGTGATTCAAGGTTGTGGTTATGATTATTTTATGAAATGAATGTAACCACCTTTTTCATCATGTGATAATAGTTATCGCTCATGGTTACAAGGAGATAGGACTGCTCCCGTGGTGTAGCAGATATAGCATCTTCCCGGAAAGCGTAAGGCCGAGGGTTCGATCCCCGGCAGCGTTATAGCGAAGGACGTTCAACAATGGTACTTGTTGTTACCCTGCCTGACACTCGGCATTAAGGGGCTGAAACAGGGATTGGCTGGCTGGGAGTAAACACACACACACACACACACACACACACACACACACACACACACACACACACACACACACACACACACACACACGTGTATGCACGTTCACACATCTAATTTCCCCTGTTGGACAGGATACCCTCACATTTTTTGCGAACACCTGGTATTATCAAAATTTGATAATAAACACATGTTCATGATATAGTCGGAATCGTTCACTCGACATTTTTTGTGCAATTATTTGTATTAGTGTGATAATTGTGAAATAAAGTTGAACTCTGTGGACGTATTTAAAGTCTCCGTCCATGTCTTACAGACGCATCAAACCCCACAGCCAACGCTACCACTCCGGAGACAGGTATATACATCACTTTTCCATTTCATTTTTTGTCATTCATTTTAAGGCAACTTCAGCTTACTGTAAGACTTAAACAAGCATGAAAACGAAGTGCTAGTCTGAATATAAACTGCCGGGCAAACGAAAGTATACGCTAATGTTTGATGGTGGCTAAAAGTAATCGAACAAGAAATGGTTTTTCGATGGTGATGGATTTCATATGGTATCATAGTTGTGTTTTGGTCCGTTTGCAGCGTTTCGGCGACTGTTTCATCCCAGTAACGTTTATATTTATTTTGTTTAAATCAAATTTTCAAGTGTATACTTTCTTTTGACCTGCAGTTCATGTCGGTTTATCCGTAGTCTATACCACACAGCTTCTACGGGTTGTTGCAGTACCATACACTTACATCGAAAACGAGATATCGTAAATGATGAACACATACAGTGGCGCCTTCTTAATCCGGAACTCGTTAATGCAGAAACCCCACCTTCCGGACGGGTAATTTCGGAACGTGTTCATGCATTCAAATGTTCATTATCCGTACACGGGATTCCTTAATCCGATGGTTTTGTTTGGGGACTTCACTGGAGTGATACAATCCGGATCAGAGGGGTTTCACTGTAACCATTTCCTTTCGCAGACGCTAGCGAAGACCTTCACTTTATCTGACACCATTACAAGTATCTTCAATCCCAGTTCATGTCTTGCCTGGTTTATAACTAGGCTATTCATGCAAGGGACTTTACTATAGCTTACTAAAACTTACTGCGCAAAGTATTCTACTCGCTATATACTACAGTGATTTATTAGATGCGTTTGTAACTTGATCGGTGGAGGTTAAATATTATGCCTATAGTGTGTATTAACTACAAACTACGTGTATTCACAGCAAAGACTGACAATACGTCCGGGAATGCATCTGAAGGTAGTTTTGTGACTGGTATCAAAGTTTTTCTTGTGGTGGTTTCTCCTAGCTTTTTGTGTTAAAACAGTTATTTCAGTTTATTTCATGGTTAACGAATGACAATACTCCCGAGGCTGGTAGGTTTTAACTGAATGTGCAGACCAAAATCAGATCAGGCTAAATATGTTTGTTTGTTCGTTGTTTAACGCCGAACTTCGCAATCTTCCAGCTGTATGACAGCGGGTTGTAAGTAATCGAGTCTGGACCAGACAATCCAGTGATTGACATCATGAGCATCGACCTACGCAGTTGGGATACATTGACATGCTTGAGCCAAGTCAGCGAGTCTGACCACCCGATCCCGTTAGTCGCCTCTAACGACAAGCACAGTCGCCTTTTACGTCAAGCTTTTAAGCATGGGTTGCTGAAGACCTATTCTACCCGGACCTTTACGGGTCTCGACTTAGTTTAAGAAGCGCAGTTCCTGACACATTCTCTACGATACATTTATGGGCCCTAACGTAGTTTATGGTTCATTTCAATGGACACCTTTTGTCTGTATCGGGCAAATGTAATATTTTAGAAGACTAGTGTAATAATATGTTGTGCTGTGACTTTAAATCATTTTTATGCTTTTTTGTTTTGTCTGATCGGCTTTTTCATTGCTTGAATAGTCACTGCTCAGAAATGACATCGTATTTACTTGAGGTTTTAAATTATTAATTTATTCATAAAGTAGATTAGTTAATTTTCATATCTACTTATGTATATCATTGTTCTTATTCCAAATGGCCGCTATAAATCTACCACCAACAAACCGGATATCGCGTCAAGAACAACAAATAGTGTGGGCTGGTATCATATTTTTGTAATGGCATCTCCTGCATTTTGATATTAAAGCAGTTATTTTAGTTTAACTCATGATAAACGAACGAGTTACTCTGCATTAAGAAATAGTCCATATTAAACATGCGACCTATAATAATCAAGTCCACTTCGCAGATCAGTGGTTGACATAATGAGCAACCATCAATGCCTGCTGAGCGTGATCAAACACTGTCAGCCACCCGATACACATTAGCCTGTTATGAGTGAGTGAGTTTGGAAACTATATTAGGTATGCCACAGCATGTCTCTAATTTTTTAAGAAAGCCCGAAAAAATGTAGGTATTACACGATTACTGCTTACCTCGAACCTCGACTGTTCCCAACAGGCATGTGGAATGTTGAACCCATTCTGCCGCGGGATCTCTCTAAATGCCGCTCCCCGCTTAACGGGTACAATGTGTAAAGCACATTTCTGGCGTTCTCCGGTGTCCTGGTGCAAACTATTGTGATGCAATTCATTGTAGCTATTTCTCCTAGGAGATATCGCTTGATCTCACACAAGCGATATCTCATGTGGAAGCCAATGTTGGATGATAAATGAATCTTCAATCTTAGGCCATATCTAGACGGCCCATTCATGCAAGAGACATGATTACAACATGTTATTTAAAGTTGCTGTAGATGCTGCTCCAAACCTTGTACTCGCTATAAAATACAAGTGATTTATGTTCTTTGTTCGGTGGAGGTTAAGCTTTCTGCAGTGTGTATTAACAAACTACAGTAAACTACGTTTTAACGAACTGACGGATGAAACGAAATGTGTTTTGATACCGTCCATTTGCTGTATATTTGCCATATATTTGCAGTATATATGCTTATAACGAACTACGGAAAATTAGCGGTCCCTTTGAGTTCGTTATAACCGTAGTTTACTGCACGTGTATTGACAGCAAAGGCCGACAACCCACCCGGGGGTGGTGCTGTTGTGGGGGTTCCCACATTGCCAGTCGCTATTGTTCAGATATAAAAAATAATTCAGCCAGGGTAATCCCCAAATCAATAGGGTATTAGGTTATAGTCTGTTTCTCTCTGTAACCTATACTTCATAGCCAGACAATGATAAATAAAGTAATAGTAAATATTAAGTTATTTTTTTATTCATATCGCATAATTCTGGTGATGTATTTATATTTCATTACAAATTCTAGCAATTATTTTCTAACTATTCAGCTGATAACTTGGAAAAAACCCTCAGATGGTTCTGATCATTTCTAGAACTACAGTAAACTACGTTTATAGCGAACACGCTTATAACGAACTCGCGGATATACCGAACTGTTTTTTGGGTCCCGGCCATTTGCTGTGTATATGCTGTATATATGTTTATAACGAATTACGGTTATAACGAACTAAAATTTGTGGTCCCTTTGAGTTCGTTATAGCCGTAGTTTACTGTACTAATAACGTCATTGACTGTGTTTACTGTTGCTGGGCAACCTGCCAGACAACACTTCCAGTGAAGGCTGGCACCATCAGTAGTCTTAACTCTATATTTAAAGTCGGAATAAATCAAGTGTCTACATCTACGAGAACTTGGAACGCATCTAATGTAACGCGAAACACAGAAGGTAGTTTTGTTTCTGGGATTCTTTGTGGTGGTTTTCTCCTACATTTTTGTATTGGATCAGCTATAAGTGCAACTTGTGCATACTCTCAGAGTGAGGCACCTACTCACCAGCACACAACCTGCCTCACTCCCGAATGGGAGTCAACACAAAGAAAAGTACTAGAATGTGTACTTTGCTTCGAAAGTGCATTCCCAAATATAATATTTGTTGCATTTGACCATTTTCTTAAAGGTTTTGTGTATTTAAAGTTGTCAGTTTATTATGTTTCATGGTTAAGGAATGATACATAATTTTATCGAATGACCTGGCCAAAAACAGATCAGGCTTACTAATATGTTTTTAGAAAGAACACATTCTCTCTTGACACACTTTTTTTCTAATTTAGCAGGTACTTATATATTTTTTGTCTCAATCTGGAAACTCTTCATAACTGTTTGTGTCTTGTTTAACGCCGCAATCAGCAGTACCCCAGCTATGTATGGGTGGCCTGTATATAGTCATATCAATACAGACAATCCAGTGATTGATGTTATGAGCAATAATCAGGGTGGAACGCTATCAACCAGGTCACCGAGCATGACCACCCGGTCGAATGGGTGGCCTTTTACAGCCAAAAAAGGTTGCAAGGAACCAAACACATGAACATAATCAGTGTGTATGACTACATGTGATTCAAGGTTGTGGTTATGATTATTTTATGAAATGAATGTAACCACCTTTTTCATCATGTGATAATAGTTATCGCTCATGGTTACAAGGAGATAGGACTGCTCCCGTGGTGTAGCAGATATAGCATCTTCCCGGAAAGCGTAAGGCCGAGGGTTCGATCCCCGGCAGAGTTATAACGAAGGACGTTCAACAATGGTACTTGTTGTTACCCTGCCTGACACTCGGCATTAAGGGGCTGAAACAGGGATTGGCTGGCTGGGAGTAAGCTCACACACACACACACACACACACACACACACACACACACACACACACACACACACACACACACACACACACACACACACACACACACACACACACACACACACACACGTGTATGCACGTTCACACATCTAATTTTCCCCGGTTGGACAGGATACCCTCACATTTTTTGCGAACACCTGATATTATCAAAATTTGATGATAAACACATGTTCATGATATAGTCGGAATCGTTCACTCGACATTTTTGTGTGCAATTATTTGTATTAGTGTGATAATTGTGAAATAAAGTTGAACTCTGTGGACGTATTTAAAGTCTCCGTCCATGTCTTACAGACGCATCAAACGCCACAGCCAAGGCTACGTCTCCGGAGACAGGTATATACCTCACTTTTCCATTTCATTTTTTGTCATTTATTCATTTTTCACGAAAGTATACGCTAATGTTTGATGGTGGCTAAAAGTAATCGAACAAGAAATGGTTTTTCGATGGTGATGGATTTCATATGGTATCATAGTTGTGTTTTGGTCCGTTTGCAGCGTTTCGGCGACTGTTTCATCCCAGTAACGTTTATATTGATTTTGTTTAAATCAAATTTTCAAGTGCATACTTTCTTTTGACCTGCAGTTCAATATATGTCGGTTTATCCGTAGTCTATACCACACAGCTTCTACAGATTATTGCAGTACCATACACTTACATCGAAAACGTAGATATCGTAAATGATGAACGCATACAGTGGCGCCTCCTTAATCCGGAACTCGTTAATGCAGAAACCCCACCTTCCGGGCGCGTAACGTGTACATGCATACAAATGTTCATTATCCGTAAAAGGTTTTGTGTATTTAAAGTAGTCAGTTTATTATGTTTAATGGCTAACGAATGAAACATAATTTTATTGAATGCCCTGGACACAATCAGATCAGGCTTACTTTAAAAAGTGCATGTTTTTAGAAAGAACACATTCTCTCTTGATACACTTTTTTCTAACTTAGTAGCTGCTTATAGATTTTTTGTCTCAACCGGTCAACTTTTCTTAACTGTTTGTGTCTTGTTTAACGCCGCAATCACCAGTACCCCAGCTATGTTTCGGCGGCCTGTATATAACCATATCAATACAGACAATCCAGTGATTGATGTTATGAGCAACAATCAGGGTGAAACGCTATCAACCAGGTCACTCTGACCACCCGATCCATTTGGCCTCCTTATACGGCCACCATAGGTTGCAAGGGACCAACCCTTACCCAGATCCACCGAACGCCCGCGGTGTAGAGCATGGACAGAAAGACTTCTAAAACAGGCCTATGAATTGTGAGGCAAATTGTCCTGGATATATATAATTGAATGCAGATAAAGTACACCGGAAAATCCAGAATATGCTAATGTTAGTCCTTATGTTTTGTCGGAAATTTAATTCGTTGTTTTTTAAATGTTTTGTTTGTCTTGTTGTTTTACGCGGTCTGTAAATATTCGAGTTTGAACCGGACAAACCAATTATTGACGGTATTGTGATGTAATAGACAATGAAAAGAGTAGATTGAACGTATCGTTTACTATTGTTTCCTCTCATCGCCATTTTATAAAAAACCACACACGAAATAATGTGTGCGTGAGGATACTCTGGCATGTAGGAGAATAACCCGGAGTGATGCTGATTTGAGACGTTTACCACTTTGGTGAAACTCACGAGCACTGGTATGGTGTTGACAAACCAAGGGGCTTCATCAGGGAGGCGCTGGTATTCGAATCGATGATCAGCGGATCCTTGTACGCCTAAAGGTCGCAACTCGTTCTCAAGAAAAGGGGCGGTCGGGTAGCCTAGTGGTTAAAGCGTTCGCTCGTCACGCCGCAGACCCGGGTTCGATTCCCGACATGGGTACAATGTATGAAGCCCATATCTGGTGTCCCCCGCCGTGATATTGCTGGAATATTGCTAAAAGCGGCGTAAAACCATACTCACTCACTCACTCACTCACTCACTCACTCTCAAGAACAACTATCAAAGGCTTTCATATTACATATTCACAATTTGTTTTTCTAATATGTGATATTTACTAGACGGAAAAGTACACGAGGGTAATAATTTCTTTATCACATAATGTCATTTTCTCTTTGACCATATTCACTATATAAACCCCGTTTGAATACAATGCCGGAGCGAACCGCTCCGTTTATTATATAGTGCCAATGGTGTGCATCATTGCACACATAAGGCGTCGTAAATCTCTTTAAACGCTTTGGGTTTGGTTCTTGTTTGACGCCACATACAGCAATATTGCAGCAATATAACGGCGGTCTGGCAATAATAGAGTCTGGAGCAGAATACCAGTGATTGACATCATTGGCATCGAAATACGCAATGGGGATACGACGATATGCATGCACCATGCCAGCCAGCTTCACAACCCAATCCCGTTCCTCATAAACGCTTTTGGAATGTTCTGCAAACGTTGGTAAGCAAATAGACATCGCATCGATGTATAGAACTTATATGGTAGGTCCTCCTAGGCGACCTCGTTTGCATATTTATCGGATCCTGATACCAGGTTTCTCGGAATGGTTTATCGTATCATGACACTATCTATCAAACGGTAATTGACTGTAACGCTGATGAAAACGTTGACAACTACTAAAACATCATTACTGCATCCACAGGTGCGACAGAGACCAACAGTAATAACGTTCAGGCATCCCCTGTCACACAATCAAATGAAGGGGTATCCGGTAGGATATATGTTTTTTCTCTTTTTCGACCATCCAGTTTAGGTATTTAGTCTTATTTGATATTGGCCATGTTTCAATTCCCACTTGTTCGCTCTCAAACCGCAATATCGCAAATAACATCTGGTGGTGGTATTTTTGTTTTCCCTTTCTATTATTTCTTACTTCATAGATTCAATACTTCTACGATTATGACTAATGTCTATTTTTTTTTCATTGTTCTCAAACGTATTATATATAGACAACAAATAAACTTGATAATCCTAATCGTTAACTGGTGAAAGTGTTTATCTATTAAACCTAGCCTCACTGTAACACTTGAACACAGACATTCAAAAGTTTAAAACAAACTAATTTGGAACTTTCAAACTTCTTCTTCTTATTATTATTATTATTATCATTATTATTATTATTATTATCATTTTTATCATTATTCTATATTATATGCTTGATTATTTTTACCCTCGTGTGTATTACTACATTTCCTTTTAATACATTTTGGAATTAAAATTTACTTATCTATTTGACTACTTTAGTTATTAACGGGATGTACGTTTTTTGGTGTTTTTTTTATGGAATGAGGGCTGAACGACATAGGATCTTCGTCTACAGAACCTATTTTGCTCCTAACAGCACTCTCCCTACTCAGACATACCGTCTTTCAACTTAGTTTAAACTAGGTCTATAATCTGTTGGTGTTTCGTGCCACTATTAACGTAACAAGGGGTCTCAGGTGTGCTGGGTCTGTGGAATCACGAGCATTAATCATGAAGTATCAGATTCGACAGAGACATTAAGACGTTCATCATGAGACCTAGACTTAGATGGCAAGTAAAGTGAAAAAAACCCATTGGAATGTTTTTGTGTGAACATTAATTGCCCTATATATATTTAGTCAATTTCCGAGGGGGGAAAATCATAACATCATTATAAGGTATTTAATGTCTAATATCTAATGTCCAAATGAAAGTGCTGAAATCACACGTTTCGTAATCAGCTTAGAAAACAAACATATTTGGGGACGTGACCAAAATTAAGGTAGCCGCGTTGAAGTGCAGCGGTGTAGCGTTGCATGTCTAAGGTTTTCATTGGCTGATGTATGATTCTAAGCAGCTATACACATAGTGTTTCTGCTGTCTCAGTTAATACTCCAAAAATAACAATAATGTATACTGGTTTTGAAAATACCAATTAAAAATCTGGTACTAGCATATTATCAATAAAAACCTGTTGCGGACCATAAACGGTTACTTCTTATTTGTCCAGCATGTCACCAGGGGGAAATACCCATCGTGTTTATTTAAGCTGAAGGGTGGAAGGGGGAAGCGGGTCATATCAAAGACTGTTTTGGTATGGCCGATGATTTTATTCCTTCACAGCTCAAATTTACATAACTCACAGTCCAACAAAAAGTGAAACTGTTTTGTGTTTATCGCTAACTGCTCTCTCTCTCTCTCTCTCTCTCTCTCTCTCTCTCTTCTCTCTCTCTCTCTCTCTCTCTCTCTCTCTCTCTCTCTCTCTCTCTCTCTCTCTCTCTCTCTCTCTCTCATGAGTGAACGTTTGACGTCCAGTCTTTATCCTGAATGGGAATATACTCTATATCAACCTATGCATTTACCACAGTGGAATGCTGTGTCTTATCTGTAATTCCTTTTGTAGGCCAAATCGTAATAAATTATGTATTTGTTCACTCAATCATCGATATACGTTTTAAAAGTTTTCTCTCAAAATAGTTCACCAATTAGTTGCGTCGTTATATTTTGCGAGATATTCACCAATTCATAAATGAGATGCCCCCTTTAATCCCTTATTGTCTTACCACAGTCGGGTGAAAATACACTTATAAATATAGATGGTGGACAAGTAGGAAGACCCCCCAATGAACTACCATTGGGGGCCAATCCGTGAGTTGGTATTGCGCAGCCCAGCAAATAGCGGCAACCATTTTTTTAAGCCCAGTAAGGGAAATCCCCTTAGTGGCGGAATTTTTCGCTTGAGGAACGCTTTCGTCTGTCGTTTTTTTATTGTCTATTTTACGCTTTTCCCGCTTTTCAAATGAAACTGGTCAAGCACGTAAGATTTAATATGCCCTGAAGTATCAATACTGCAACGTTTCTATGTTGACTTTACATCAGAAAAGATATGATCTTATAATCAGACCTAGAGAATATGAACTAGGGAATCGGAGCCGAATAATCGGAGCTGGACAATCAGACCTAGAGAATCTGAACTTGAGAATCGGCAGATTCCGCAGACTTCACCGTATGAACCTACATTACACTAGGCAACACTTGTACCTGCAACATTTACATCATAATGTAACGATACAATAATAATCTGATTGTTATTTAAAAAGCTATACATCTCCTATTTGACAAAAGCATCATAACGGCAGATTTATCTCAATGAATAAAACAACACTGTAGTGTGTGTCTTCTTTGACTGCTGAAATGATTCTGTCATGAAAATACACTGACATGAACCGTGATACCTGCTTTTGTGATTCTACATAGGTTTAGTTGTGCCTGAGGGTTGAAAGCACAATAGTTTCGGGTTATTTTGGTTATGAAGATCACGTTCCCAATGATAAAATAGATGCTGGTTCAGTTAACGTTGTGTCGTTCTGCCACCGGCTCTGTGTATTCCAGCGAGTGCTCTTTCCGACAATGGTTCTGGTAATTCTAACGATGTCTCTTTCTGGCAATGGTTCTGGTAATTCTAATGATGTCTCTTTCTGGCAATGGTTCTGGTAATTCTAACGATGTTCCTTTCTGGTATTGGTTCTGGTTCTGGTAATTCTAACGATGTCTCTTTCTGGCAATGGTTCTGGTTCTGGTAATTCTAACGATGTCTCTTTCTGGCAATGGTTCTGGTTCTGGTTCTCTCTCTCTCTCTCTCTCTCTCTCTCTCTCTCTCTCTCTCTCTCTCTCTCCCCCTCTCTCTCTCTCTGGGAATGGTCTCTTTACTCTGATGGTTCTGAACGATTCTGATTATTCTAACAAGTGGCAATGGCCATATTTAACCAACCAAATACTGTTCCGGTGCTGTAATGACGTTTCATGTTTTCTTTTTATTCTATTTGTCTTTCCGCACTTGATACCAATGGTGATGGTGATTGATATGCACTGGCAACAGCGATTGTAATTTTGAACTTTATATTGCAGCAATCCAGGTAACATGTATCCTTTCGAACGAGAGGTGTTCCGTTGACAGTCAGTGCTGCAGTAAAAGATGCATCCAGTTACATTCGGGAGCAGATTACCGTTGTCTCAAGAGTTCTGTAGACAAAACCTGTAAACATGACTACAACTGCATGGGCAGACTCGAATGTAGCACCAGGAAACAATGCTGTGTCACGTTGTGGCAGTCATGTGTGACGGCCACGCAATGCTGCAACCCCTTGCACAGGTGTCTGGCAATGCCAGGATTTATCTACAAAAAATGTCTTTTCTCGGAAGCCATCTGTATTGCACCTGATTGGGGATTGTTGACTGTTCTTTTCTTGCTGGCGAAAACGACAGTGATGGTACTACTTTTGTGAAGCCGTCTACTCCCTATATATATATATACTCCCTCCGATTGGAAAGAATAACATTTTCAGATATGCTATGCACAGATAATATTTCTTCCAAAGAATGTGCCTTATTACGTATGTATTTCATTTATTGTTGTATATTTGACCATTGGTAAATATGGCGTTTAAATCATCAAGAAAACAATTTTATGGTAATGGGTTCATTTTTTAGAGGTAATGTTTCGTTATTTGTAACAACATTGTTTTTCCTTCAATGCCTAGTGTAGTGATAATCTTCTCGTGGGGTTTTAATAATACCAGTGAGCACCATCGTAAAGATGACTAACTGTCTGGCACATACAGGAGTGTCATGATATTTCATCAATGTATTCTTGTTTGAACTTGCCTCTATGATTTTGCTGAGCCAGTACTTGAAATCGTTCCTAGTAGTCAACAGCTGTGGACACATATATACTGTAATGTAATGGCGAAAACCATGAGATGCTGTTGATACCGGAAGACGAATCAACGAGCCCCGAAGGCCTAGGGCAAACAGAACGTTTATGCAGCAGGATCAGAAAATACAGGACGCTTATTCAGAAGGACCAGGGGCAGATTTCTTGTGATTTCTCCGACTTTAACCAAGTTACGGTTGATGTACACCTTTCCAATACTACTGCAAAATGGTTTTACCTGATCAAATTCACTGTCAGAATGACCATCGAATTTCTTGCTCAGAATAATTTGCAACAAGAATGCCATAACGTCATCACAATGGTAATTCGATTATTATGGATTACTATATGTTAAAGTTATTCTAGCAGTACAACCAAGCAAGCATCTGACACTGTATAACGAATATATACAGCTTTTGGGAACCAGTTTGGCAGCACCATCAGTTGTCGCATTCTATATGATCAATGTATTTGTATTGTGCCTATGGCTCATATCTAGCATTCATCATTCGTATCCAAGTAATACGTTGCTTTTTTTCTAATGTGTGTTGTGCATGTTACGTTGTGTTTTGAAGCTCATATACAACGTGATGTATTGTATTGGCAAGGTTAATCGTAAAAACAACAGACCAGTAACGTCGCAAAAAGGTTCTCCGATTACTGCCTATATTTCACATCGGAGGAAGCTACGCGCCAGGATCAGTAGAACATATCTCCAGTTGTATCTAGGATTGACAATATAAATATATATATATATTCAGCAACATCTAGCAGAGACAGAACATTTATTTATGTAGGAGGACAAGGACAAAAAGAACATTTATTCAATAGGACAAGGGCAGACAGAACATTTATTCAACATGACCTAATGTAGTCAGAACGTGTATTCAACAGTACCTAAGTACCTAGGTCAGACAGAACATATGTTCAGCGGTACCTAGGTCAGACAGAACATTTATTCAGCAGTACCAAGGATAGACAAAACATATAGTCAGCATTACCGAGGTCAGACAGAACATTTATTCAATAGTACCAAGGATAGACAGAACATATAGTCAGCAGTACCGAGGTCAGACAGAACATATATTCAGCACTCGTCACTCGTGAAAATATTAGACTCTCCCCACTTCACTCAATGGGATAAAAGTGGTTTTTGAGAAAACACATTAAATATCCTCTATATATTCAGTAGTACCTAGGTCAGACAGAACATATATTCAGCACTACCATGGATAAACAGAACATAATTATATTCAGCAGAATATTTTTCAACGAGACCTAGGATAGAAACAGCATATACACATGCACAAAAGTTAAGCGCCACCCATCATATTTGTGACCTGTTACTTTTGGCACTTAATAATGACTATTATAACGAGATGTACGATTGTTATAAGCCGTATATGTAAACCTCGTGTGATGCAAAAGTTGTCCCAAAGCAAGTGTATCTTTCGTTCCAAAAGAGTATGAGCAGAAAGGAACTTTACCGAAGACCAGAAATTGAAGGATTAGAAAACTTTGAAAAACATTTTTTATCATGTAACTGTCATGATATCAGCAGACCATATCAGGTGTCACATAGACACCCTAGGGAGTGCAGAGTCTATTGCAAGACAGAAACGTCAGTAACGTGTGTATGATCCACGGACATTGACCACAGCTTCAACCCTACGCCTCATACTCATTACAAGTCGTGGAATGCTTCTCTGAGGCTAACGGATCCATTCTTCATGAAGTGCGGCTTCAAGTCCAGCGAAATTTTGAACTGGGAGATCATGATGTCTGATTTTCCGGCCAAGAATGTCCCAGAGATGCTCAATCGGATTAAGATCCGGACTACAGGCCTGCCAAGGAAGAGTGGCAATAGCTTCTTGACGCAAATAAGCCAAAACTGCCCGAGATCTGTGTGGTCTAGCATTGTCGTCCATGTAAACAGGTCTTGTCTGAAGAGGATGGTTGTCAAAATGAGGGACTACCACTGGACGAAGAACGGCATCTTGGTATAGTTGGCCATTCAGGTTTCCACGAATTGTCACCAACGGAAGTTTGCAGCCGAAGGAAACACGACCCCATAGCATGACATACCCCTCGCCACATGCTAAGGTCTTCTGGATGTTCCTTGGTGCAAAACGAGTGTTACGTTGCCTCCAAACACGTATTCGACCATCAACAGTTCGTAGCAGCATTCGACACTCGTCAAACCAATGGATCCTAGTTGGCCAAGTTCAATCGACGTCTATCCTCTCTTTTAGAGATCGTTCTTGGCCTGCCAGACCTATGCCTGTCATTGACATCATTGGTTTGACCATGTTTGACATCAAACGAGTAATAACACTGTGAATACGACCAATTTGTCTTGCAATGGCCCTGCATGACATGCCAGTATTTTTCATGCCTATCACTTGCCGTCTTTCAGCGTTCGTTAACTTTCTCCTCACCATGGCTGATTTTCACCCCCTATTGGAAGGGGAATCTCACACAGGAGCAAAGTGCAACCGCATGTCTGAAACTTAAATTTCACTATTTATAGGGTAGGGGAACTGCAGCAACACGTAAAGCACGCTTTCCTTGTCGTATCTGGACAAATTTGGGTTCATGAAACCATGGAAGCCTTATTCAGTCATACATCATCATATTTCGTATTTCTGATTCCCACACGTGAAATCGAGAGACTATGAATATGGTAGCGCTTAACGTTTGTGCATGTTTATATATTCAACAAGACCTAAGATTGACGAAACATTTATTCAGCAGGACCTAGGACAGAACATCTATTAGGTACTATGAAGTAATCTTTCATGATACTGTAGAACTGACAGAATGGGCATGCCATTATGTATTTGAATACATATGAATATACTATATAAATAGACAATACTCATTCCAAGGACCAACAACATGTGTCATAACTGAGCTAAACATGAACACTATGTCACTGTAAATACTCAAGATAGTGTATAGACCTTCACCAACACGTTTATTTCCATCTGATGCCATCTCTCTTGGATTTCATCTTGTTTTACCAACGACACTGTTAATTTTCCGCGGTACAAATATGGTGTTGGACCTGTTATTTTTTGCATTGGAACGGGAATATCACGCAGAATGATTTTTTGGATAGAAAATATGACACCTGTCAACAGCCCAACAACTCCCTCTCGGCACCTTTTCACACAGGGGCATTTAACTTTTTACCCCCAAAGGAATTTTTCAATTTTTTTATGATATTGCTCTTGATTTTGCTCTAATTTACTTTCATTGATAACGTGAACCAAGCTGTTTGAAGATATCCAAGTTTTCCTAGCGGCCATATTGGATATGTTATTTTCTTATTTAGGAATTACTAAAAATATGTACAATTTTTAGGTGAGGTGAGGTCAAATTAGGTTTAACGTCGCGTCCAAGATTATCGCACTTATATAGCGACGTGCATGCACGTGTTTATGTGTGTGTGTGGCTGTTTGCACTTGTCCGGACTGATGCCGATTTATAGTGCTAGCTCACTTAGATACCATACCGCAGTTTAACATGAATACCCCACTCAGAAACAGTATTCTGATTTCGAGCCGACCAGTTCTTGTTTTAGCCCCTTAATGCGTAGCGCCAGACAGGGTAACAACAAGTACCATCTTTCAACGTCTTGTATGACGCGGCCGGGTATCAACCATGGACCTTCCGCTCTCCTGGCGGACGCTCTACCACTAGACCATAGAGGCGGTCTGTGCAATAGGTTACCCATGAATACACCATCATAGTCATGTAAGGATGTATCTTTAATTATCTGACAAGAGATATCATACAAGCCTGAGGGGTACTTATTTCCAAAGACTAAATGATTGAAGTTATCCAGATCACCTTCATAATACCTCGAAAGGCACGTTCCCCCTAAATCTGTGAATACATACGGCCGTCATGCGGTGTGGTAGTGACGTTGGTCTATGTTCTAACTAGAAATGAAACGAGACAATTTAGACCTCACGGAATTCTCAATATATGCAATTTGGGCGAACGTATTTGACACTGATACTATTGCAGATGTTCCTGAAGAAATATTGTCGATTAAAGTAAGGTCGCACTGGTCGAAGAGCTCGCGGGTTTCTCCCTCGCTGGGACTATGCCGTGGCCATATTTATTCATGGGTGATAGAGGAATGCAGTGTACATAAACCCTCGAAGTATTGACGATGGACCTAGATTACCCAAAATCAATACGGCGTACTGACAGATTGACAAGAATTAGTTATTATACAAGGACGTCGAGGTATATATCAACTAAAACACACGTCATTGCCATTGATTTTCACTGACGCGTGTTTCTATGCGGTCGATGTTGAACGTTCTCTGGAATCCTAGAACGAAATACGCGCTCATAATTACAGATTGAAATTACGTCATAGAACAGTTGTTAGGGCTGTTCAAATATTTGCCTTTGAAGTTGGTGATAATTAGTTTTGTAGGTGAGCTACAGTGACTGTACTATGTACGCCATGTTGCAAAAGTGTGATCTTTGCAAGGAGGGTGAGCTCGTATATGTGATCTTTATTTTCTCTACACTTATTGATTTCAACATAAAGCACTGGAGGCGAAAATAAAATATTTTGAGAAATGTTTGAGTTTCGTGTTTGTGGATAGTTTGTCACTAGGAATGTTGGTAACGTCTAAAGTGCTTGGTTATAGTGTGCCGGCATTTCTGAATACTCAGACAGAGCGTTCTACGTCGCTGGACAACTGTCTGTAACTTCCCCTGAAAATATTTATTGCTTTTCTTTACTTGGAAGGAGGCGACATTACAAATCAATCAATTCAGTGATACTCAAGCATATTTAGGATCGATCAACCACAGACTACAGTTATCAAATTATGTAACAATACATGCATTCATAAACAGGTCCCGATTAGCACCAACGAAAACATTTGCTCTTGAAAACACTTGCATACGCACACCCTTGCGTTTCGTCATGAACACCTGTACTCGAACACATCTTCATTCAAACACTCCCTCGGACACACCTGGACATGAACACATTGGCATTGAACACATGCACCTTCCTTTAATTCAATTTCAATTTCTTTATTTAACGTACTGAGGAGGCCACAGGCCTATAGTACAATCATCATTACAGGAGCAATTGGTACAATCATATAATTTCCAAACTTGATTTTCTTTGTATAAAAGCATGATATATGTACATAGAAAGATTTCTTATGATTTCCATGTTGCTAGTGGTCAGTAATAGTTTAAACTTAAATGTACAATGGTTTATATGAAAATATTTTGGTAAATATACTTTTCTTAGTTCATCATAATGCGGGCATATTAGTAAAAAGTGATACTCGTCCTCAATTAATCCTAGGTTACATAGTGGACAGAGTCTATTTTCTCTCGGAATATTTTGATATCTACCTTTTTCAATTAAAAGATCGTGTGATGAACATCGGAATCTTGCAAGTGCTATCCTAAATTTTCTAAGACTAACACTGAAAACCTTCCTTCAAACACACCTTTACTCAAATACGCCTGCTACCCTGGTATACCATTTGCGAACATTTTGCATTTGAACAAGACGAGATCTGTACATACACGAGAACACCTTCACTCGAACATTACGAACACACATCGGCAGGATAGGTTCTCGTCATTGATACCATTTTTCAACCCTGGGGTCGGTCATGACAACTACACTATTTGACGCAATCCTTTATTTCGTCACGATTGTAAAGGAATATTGTGTTGACGTTCTTTTACTGTATTCGTAATATGAACATTACCCTGTGCATCGCTCTATGCATGCCATGTATGAGGGAATGTTATGGAAAAGTATTATTTAAAAACAAGTATGTGTGACTTTGTGGTTTAAATATATTATTTACAAGGGAATATAAATTTAAAATCATATGTATACACATATGGGTGATTATATGCATGAATTACTAGTATCTGACATACAAGGGAATATACACTAATAATCTTACATGTACACTTGTGTGTGATTCTAGACATGAAATATATGACATACAAGGGAATATAAACTAATAGTCTTACATGTACACATGTGTGTGATTCTAGACATGAAATATATGACATACAAGGGAATATAAACTAATAACCTTACATGTACACATGTGTGTGATTCTAGGCATGAAATATATGACATACAAGGGAATATAAACTAATAACCTTACATGTACACATGTGTGTGATTCTAGGCATGAAATATATGACATACAAGGGAATATAAACTAATAACCTTACATGTACACTTGTGTGTGATTCTAGGCATTAAATATATGGCATACAAGGGAATATAAACTAATAACCTTACATGTACACTTGTGTGTTATTCTAGGCATGAAATATATGGCATATAAGGGAATATAAACTAATAACCTTACATGTACACTTGTGTGTGATTCTAGGCATGAAATATATGACATACAAGGGAATATAAACTAATAACCTTACATGTACACATGTGTGTGATTCTAGGCATGAAATATATGACATACAAGGGAATATAAACTAATAACCTTACATGTACACATGTGTGTGATTCTAGGCATGAAATATATGGCATACAAGGGAATATAAACTAATAACCTTACATGTACACTTGTGTGTGATTCTAGGCATGAAATATATGGCATACAAGGGAATATAAACTAATAATCTTACATGTACACTTGTGTGTTATTCTAGGCATGAAATATATAGCATACAAGGGAATATAAACTAATAATCTTACATGTACACTTGTGTGTGATTCTAGGCATGAAATATATAGCATATAAGGGAATATAAACTAATAGTCTTACACACACACACACACACACACACACACACACACACACACACACACACACACACACATATATATATATATATATATATATAAATGCAAGTTATAGCGTTATTGTATTATGACTATTGTCGGTAGCCCACTTAGGTCCTGGGTCGTTTATCACCACCAACTCCGCTGCGTGAGGACAAATTATCGACACTCTGATCCAAGTCCCTTGTTGGTGCTTCACATACCAAACTGAATCCATTTAGCCCACAATTCATGGTGTATCACGCTGGGACTTTATATAATCATATTATGTATGTTGACTGCAATGTGTAACTAGCCTTGCTACGAGATGATACAGAGGCAGCATCGGTTTGTTTGATTGCAGTGCTGATGGCGTGTGTATGGATATATACTCAAGTAAATTAAAACTCACTGAAGATTATCGATAACTAAACGCTAATAAGAACTGTTATGATAATACAGTGATACATATCGATCAATAACCTAACTGTACACACACGAAACCACTTTCCAAAACTGACGAGTGCAACTTGAAGTCATTTTCACGTGTATTGGGATTAATGGACGAGGGACGGTTGGGGCCCTGTTTGTCCCGCGGGAAATTGCAAATGTTAAATACACGACAAACTTATCAGATGGCTAACAACACAACCTTATGTTTTTCTTACACTTTCAAGCGGATAACTGAAATAATCTGAACATGAATAATCTGTGCATATCCATGTCTAAAATGTGTAAAGATTATATACTAATATCGATTTAACAGAAGATTTAATAGGAGTAAATCCGTCAACTACATCTCCTGCAAAGCTATTCTTGGGTCAAAGACATTAAATGTTGAAGAACTATGACGGCCTAGAAAAGTTGCTCTTTCCCTTTCAAGCTGTTGCTCATATTTATCATGGAATATAATAACCATACAATTTCATCCCGTTCTAGGCAAAATATAATAACCAGAAATTACATCACATTCTAGGCAGAATTTGAATGTGAAAAACATTAAAGCAAAATTTTAATGACACAAAAGATATACCTAAAAACGTTCAACCAATTACACACCAACACACTACAGCCTTCAAAGAAAAGAAAAAGGCTTTGGGTCACGTTCTTCTAAAATGATTACAATGATACATGATTTGCAGTGCTTGTTGTTTGTGAAGAGGTTGGATGGCGACGTGCGCAAAATGTTCTCGATCTTGGTTCTCCTCCCACGTTCCCAGGTTCTCCCAAATATGGCTGCAACCATTCTTAAATTAAATCCATATTTCATATTCTCGCTGTCATATTCAGAGAAACATAATAACCTATCATATCGTGTTGTGATTGTTCATTTATAACATACAATAATGTGACTATCTTTTCGTTTCAGTTCGCAATATACCAGTCATTGAAACTATTAACCTCAACAGAAATATTTACACATTCGTATCGTCACACATACAAGACCTGTTTACAAAGGATGGATTGATTAAAGTTAGCAAATAGTGCATTTCTTGAGATACATATAATACTTTTATACAAACAAATTTTTCATGAAAGCAAGGATTTTGATTATAGAATAAGTGTCATTTATATTCTGACAGTACACACATGCGTTTGTTGTACCAAAACATTTCGTCATTCAACAATGAAACGTGCCGCCAAGATTCATCTATCATACTTGTATTAGTGTCACATCATATATTATCAGGATACATACATACACACACAAGCGCGCGCACTCACTCACGCACGCACGCACGCACGCAAGCACGCACGCAAGCACGCACGCACGCACGCACATACATACATACATACATGCGTTGTAATCACTGCGCAACTGCGGTGTATCGGAAATCCTTTATGGACATAATTAACGACACATTAGCGCCATTTTATAATGGAGCGATGAAACGAGAAGGATAAAGTAAAAGTCAAATGGTAAACAATCGGGCGTTAAATATCCAACGAATGTGAATTCGTTCTTATTTTACGACAGGTCGCTTATTGCTTAGGGCAAAAGTGGATGAGTTTAGCGTTGTAACATTCTTTAAGCTAACGTCACCGCATTGTTCCCTCTTTTCGTGATATAGCAATGTCGGTTGTCACATCAAATTGAGGGAATTAATCGTATGCAACATTATTGGCTTCCCATTGTATTGGCTTGGTCAGTAATATGAGAGCCTGGCGCAACATAACGGACACTAACTGCCTTCCTCTTTCAATTGGAAATGTTTATTCAACCTAGAGTTTAGAAATATGTATGTTAGAAAGGGTAAATACTTTGAAACAGTCTACCGGACATCACTAAGGGTACTTTAGAGATTGGTGATATACTGACACAAAATAAAGAGCATAGTTAAATTTAAAAAAATACATTTCAGCGAACTGAATGAAAACAAAATAATGGTGTGTGGCTGGCAGTGAGGCCTAAAGGCATGCACCACTGCATACGCTTCCAGTTACTTTCAACTTATCAAGATTCCAATTCCACTATGAGGTTTCAAAGCGTTTCGGTATATGTAACTGACACAATCGTTGTGAAAACGGGATAGCTGTTCGTGGTCGAGTAAGCTACGCAGGACTGAGAATCTCCATTGGACAACACAGCACTGTTGATATAATCTGAACTAACTTCGCGACGTGTCATTGCGTGTTTACCCATCCCAGCTCACACACCGAGATGAGATCTACTTCCACTATGTCAACTGTTAAATATAATTAAACTGCCGGGCAATAGAAAGTGTACACTTGGAAATGTGATTGGACCAAAAGCGTACAATCGTTTTCAAAACGTTACTTGGTTGAAACTAGTCGCCGAAACACTGCAGACGGTCCAGAACGCAAGTATGACACCCCTATCAAATACATCACCATCGAATCAAATTTCCTGTTTGATTCAGTTTAATCTACAATAAAACATGGGCGTATACTGTATTTTGCCCGGACCCTTATGTTAAACGTCTAATGATCAAGGATCAATATATATCACACAGTTTGAATTTGTTGCCAAAGACCTCACCTGCAATAGCCATGATATGAACATTACACCTATCTTTGTTTGTTTGTTTGTTTTTGTTTAACGCCGCACTCAGCAATATCCCAGCTAAATGTAAATAATCCAGGTCGACCAGACAATCCAGTGATTGACATCATGAGCATCGATCCACGCAATGGAGATGACATGCATCAACCAAGTCAGCGAGCCTGACCATCCGATCCCGACAAGCATAGTCGCCTTTTACGGCAAGCATGGGTGCTGAAGACCAATTCTAACCCGGGTCTTCACGGGTCAACACCTATCTATAAATGACTCGAGTGAACTACTACACCCCCGAAGAAACAATTGTTAATATATTCGTCACAGATCTGTTTGTAACTGATTTATCTACACAGATGTAATTCACAAGTGATGCCACAAATATACAATACAAAGCGACGGGCATCCAAACACCGCTCTCATGTGATAGATGCAACCGGCGTTGATAAATAAGTTGTCGACAAAAAGGTTGCTGTGACATGCTCTTTTACATCTGGCTATCTTGGCAGCTACTCCGTTATGATGATATTGGTAATAAGCCGGGACGTGAAAAGGGCCACCTTTGAATCACAACGGGGAAAACACGTTGACGTCAACGTCACGTTGAGGCAGTTTACGCAGTGTCATATATTGGATTTGAAAAGGTTTCCTGTCCAAAACATAGCCATTAAGATAAAGTCAGAGGTAAACTTGGATTATCTGCATTTCAGAATCGTAATCACACACATACGCCGAAATGCCAAACATGGCAAAATCAAGTGAGAAAAGATAAGAATTCGTCAAGCATGAAATTGCACTCTTTGCAAATGTTCTTATTTCGTTGTTACAATGATCACTGTAAGGCAGGCTTTCTATGCTGTATTACCCAATCTACACTCAAAATATGTGTGTAAATGCCAAGAGGATGGTCGCTCTGAAACGCAATTATTGAGCTTCACATATTAAACACACATCCCTCGTGTGTTGATGTAAAAGCGAAATACAAGAGGCGTAATTGGAAGACTGGCGAATTCGTTTCAACAAGATGTATGGAATTTCACTTGTGGGAATAACTATTGATTTTGAATTTTGTTAATGACTAAGTTTGAAATAGTATCCTTCGACTTCGCTAAAGGGTTTAAGTGATATTTATGTATCATGTTATAATGTTTAACCCTTTTGGAAAACTAAAAGTTCAGTCAAGGTTTACAAAGACACGGTCGGAACATCATGACGTATGAGCTGCTATACGGTAAGTTCATCTCCGTAAAGGAAGGCGAGTAAGTTGTACATTTGTAACATATGAAGACCCTAAAATGGACATAATTTGACCCGTGGAGTGAATGAGGAATAACCTCAGAATATAAAAAGTTATTCCCACTGGGAAAAGTCCTAGAATGAATGTAGATTGAAAGCATTATATCCATTGAGTAAACAAAAATTATTCAATTTTCCAATGATTAAAAACCTAGCCACAAAAGCAGACGACATTCTGATTGATGTACTGCCACCAACAATCATTTGACATAAACGTAAGTATATACTGATCATAACAATACGACGACAGATGTGCTCCTGTTTATTTGTTGTTTGATTGACAAACAGAAGTCGATAGTGTTTAGGCAACATGTTGCACATGTGTGTATAAAGATCATGCATACCTATATGCCATCTATTTGAGTGCGGTCTGTAAACAATCCGGACCAGACTTATCTTAATGCATGAAGCTAGACGTACCGTATCAACATTCGTAATAAAGGGCCACACATACCATACGCATTACACTACATACTGGCTTAAGGACACAACCTGTTTCACGCGCTATTTGGTTTTGGAAGCTGACAATAAAGGTGGCAAATACCGGGCCTCGTGGAGATTATGGGCGTTGTGATGAGAGTGAAGATGATGATGGTTGTGAAGATGGTGGCGATGCTGATGGTGATGGTGGTAGTTGTGATGTTGTTGGTGCTGTCGGTGTTGGCGATGGTGGTGGTGGTGGTGATGTTGTTGGTGGTTGTGGCGGTTGAGGTGATGATGATGGTAGTGGTAGGAGTCGAGGTCATCGTGTTAGTGGTGACAGGCGTGTTGATGATGTGGTGGAGGTGATAGTTCTGGTGATAGTGGTGGTGATGATTTGGTAGTTGTGAGAGTCCACGTGACAATCATGGTGATGATATGGTGGTGATATTGTGGTGAGGACAGTCCAGGTGACAATCATGGTGATGATAATTATGGTGGTGATATTGTGGTGAGGACAGTCCAGGTGACAATCATGGTGATGATGTGGTGGTGATATTGTGGTGAGGACATTCCAGGTGACAATCATGGTGATGATGTGGTGGTGATATTGTGGTGACGACAGTCCAGGTGACAATCTTGGTGATGATGTGGTGGTGATATTGTGGTGAGGACAGTCCAGGTGACAATCATGGTGATGATGTGGTGGAGGTGATAGTTCTGGTGATAGTGGTGGTGATATTGTGGTGACGACAGTCCAGGTAACAATCATGGTGATGATATGGTGGTGATATTGTGGTGAGGACAGTCCAGGTGACAATCATGGTGATGATGTGGTGGAGGTGATAGATCTGGTGATAGTGGTGGTGATATTGTGGTGACGACAGTCCAGGTGACAATCATGGTGATGATATGGTGGTGATATTGTGGTGAGCACAGTCCAGGTGATAATCATGGTGATGATATGGTGGTGATATTGTGGTGAGGTCAGTCCAGGTGACAATCACGGTGATGATATGGCGGTGATATTGTGGTGAGCACAGTCCATGTGACAATCATGGTGATGATGTGGTGGTGATATTGAGGTGAGCACAGTCCAGGTGATAATCATGGTGATGATGTGGTGGTGATATTGAGGTGAGCACAGTCCAGGTGATAATCATGCTGATAAAGTGATACTCCCTCATGGGAAATATTATCTTCGTGGTGATGATGATGATGATGATGATGATGGCGATAATACCGGTAGATCACATTTTGACACTTCTTGGGGGTATTGGTGGCGTTGATAGTGCTGCTGACAACGTTTGCTCCGGTGATGGTAGACGTGATGATGGTGTTGAACATGAACGCGAAAGTGGTGATGCTGATGTGAGTATACTGGTGGTGGTGATGTATCCCCAGATTGTCGACGTGGGGATGATTGACGTGATTGTTTTGTTGTTTAACGCCCCACGCCAGCAATGTACCGTCAGACCACAAACAATGAAACTGGTTCTGACAAACCAGTGACTGACATTATGAGCAAGACGACCACGACAATGAGCTTGATGATGTCCAGGTAGTCGCCTCTTACGACCACCAGAGGTGGCGGAGGACCTTCACACGAAGTAGGAGTCCCCGTGATGTTGATAGTCATTGTCGTGGGCGTTATGGTTGGTGTGGAGACTGCGGGTATATGAAGCTGGGGAGATATGAGGGTTTGTCATGACAACGGTTATGTTTACGATGGGACCGATGCTGGTAATTGTTGCAATGTTTATATTTATCATAAATGTAATATCTATGGCCGAGACTGTTCCGATGATATCAATGGCGATAAAGATGTCATAAAACTAATCTTAACTGAGAATATGATTGTGCATTCGTCACCCCTCGCCTCTTCCCGTAACCTGTCGATGAATGTTATGTGCGAAAATACGACAAACCAATCAGAATGAGCTTATGATTTCAAGTTTTTCGTTAAAGAATCCCTTAGAAATAATTTTTGATTTTATATGAGTCTTGCATCTAAAAATATACCCAAGGCACAGTTAAATGTGTCCAATCATACTGATAATTCCCCATGTCAAGATGTGATTTGAATTGTATCTGAAATATATATAATATATGGGGAAATATATGTGAACCATAGCGCGACGAGTTGACAATTATTTTAGGCATGCCCGATTGCGGAGAAGGGCACGAGTAGCTTTTAGACTTGTCCCGGAATAACACGAGTTGGTCTTGAATGTATGATTGTGGCGATTATGATGGTGACAACGGTCATCCTAATGGTAATGCTAACTATGTTGATGGTACGGATGTGCCAATGATAACATTGATTAGACTAATAAAATACTTCATACTGCCATGTGCTAATTGATAAACTGGTTATAATATGATGTGATTGTACCGTTGGTAATGGTGATAAAAACCATGCTCATAGCCACGATAACGGTGTTAATTGTGATCATGATTTTATCAAACTAACGACGATGCTAAGTGCGGTGATTTTGATGGTGTTAATGGTTTAACTAATTATGATGACGACGACGATGATGATGATGATGATGATGGTCATAACGGTGTCATTTTTTTCCATTGCAGCCTATCGCAGAGAACAGTGCCACTGGTCCAACGAGGTATGCTCCGGGAACACGGACTGCTGCAGCAAGAACTGTTACCTGGCACACGAGGGGACTGACTACCGCTGCACGCGGAGTTCCCTAAACCAGACCTGCGTCTTCGACTACCACTGCCGCGATGGGCTCCACTGTGGCAACAACTACAGATGCTGCTCCCCCTACTGGGAGAACTGTGTCTTGACCCGCGACTGCTGTGACAAAGAACATGTGTGCACCTCCACCCCAGGATTTATATACAAGAAGTGCCTTTACCCGGGGTCCGGCGTCCGATCGTCGGCAGAATGGAACATGCTGGCTATACTTCCATTGTTGACTATTTCCATGGTAACAACGTTATGAGGTTTCGTAGCGCATAGATCTACCCGCGCACAGTGATATATTACCAAAAGTAATATCTCTTCGAGAGTTGTTAATTCAGTTTTATAGGACAACTGAATAGAAGGATGAAACTGTCGATGAATGTATGGCCGTTTGGTTCCAATAAAATAACGCCATCACCCAACCCATGAAACGTGCCTATAGCTATGACGTAGTACCACTGAGCGCCTCGAGGACATGCAAACAAGGCTGCGTTGCCGGGAGGCTGAATGATTTGAAGCAGGGATGGTCGTAGGTTAGACTTTGTTTGGCGTTGTGTGCTTGGATGAAGACTGATGCGAAATGTCAGATGCAAAACTCCATGAAGTAACTCGGCAACCAGTGATACCCTTATTTTGCTTTTCACTAGCTTCAGAGCACCAAGGGAGACGAGATTCTGAAGTTAAAGGTCACGATGTCTTTTTAACATGTCTCATTTTGGTAGTATGTTGTGAGTGACGTCACGGTGATGATCCACATTCGTGACAGATAAACTGCCGGGGAAAAGAAAGTATACACTTGAAAATTGAATTTGACCAAGAATTACAAACGTTATCAACACATTATTGCGCTGAAAACAGTCGCCGAAAAACTGCAAACTTGAGGTCCAAAGATAACAATGATACCAGTTACAAACACATCACCATCGAATAACCATTTCTTGTTGGTTTCATTTATAGCTACCGTCAAATGTGGGTGCATACTTTCTTTTACCCGGCAGTTCATACACATATAGACATTTTACTTCGAGTGTCACGAACTCAGTGGGTTATAGACATTATTTGCCTTCAGTCGAATACTTCAATTAAAAGACTGCTCAGGTCTGTGATGTTATTCCCTATATCCAGACAAAATTGTAGATTCAAACATATATTAATTAGAGTAACCATTGGGCGTTCTTCCCAAGCGCTACGTCACCAAAATCGAGGCTCACATTTTCGTGCTTTTTAGCATCACGGTTAGTCCCGCACAACAAACCCCTGGTGTTTAGTACACCGGTGTATTGTTCAGTGAAGGGATTGTGACGTTTTTTGGTCACGTGTTAACTTAGGTCTGGCAGCCCTTGGATATCGGTCGATGACCACCTTTAACATTTTGAGAAGGTTTACCATGTGTAAGATATTGGTGGCTGTTGAAATCCTATTGTCACGTTTTTTAAGTGTATATTGTAAAACGTCCACATATAATGTAAGGTTTTGTTGACACCTTTTTCTCAATTCCTGTTTGTGCATTAATAGAAACTATAACTGTCTTAGTATATATCTGTTAGAGACCTAGATGTGAAGAGGTGAGACAAACAGAATAACATGTAACGAAGGCATTATTGGATACATAAGTAAAATGTTTTTCTACGTGCAGTTTCCCTCATTATCAGTTCTTAACCCTCAACTAAGTATTACGTGGTTTCCTTGAGGGTCTTGTACTACCTTTAGTGTATAATTTCTGTACGAGGGTTCAATAATGAATAATAAATTAAAGACAAAACATTATTGATTACCTCGGTATATAATTTCTGTCCGACGGTTGAGTAATGAATAATTAATTAAAGAAAAATCCTCATGTTTATTTTTTCGATAAGGGCCATTTATTACACTTCGTTCTCAATTTCAATAACAAGGTTTCGGTTTATACTATTAATTATAGACCAAGTACGAAAGAAAACGTCTCTTCTAGGGACATCGAACTGCTCTTAGTATTCGATTTCTGAAGAGCGTTGCAGTAACAAAACGCGATAACATATAGTGCTCATATACAAATGGCGTTGAAGGACCTCTTTGGTTTTCAGATACGTAATTAATTCATCACCAAGATCAAGTTAAAATTATCGTGTTCTACATTTTCCAATTTATAGATGATATAGGTTCAAGAGAGGTGGTTTCGTGTAATATACATATAATGTATTATAATCTGCATTCAGTACAAGGATTTCCTTAGAGGACATATGTTGGAGACTGTTGATTTTCCCTTCAAATGTATTTACGTATCAAGTAATCATGTAGCTATACATTATAAAAGACGATTATTCTCTGTGTATATTCCGCTACTGAAACAAGAGCATTATTATTCATTACATTATTTTGTTTTCATTTTCGTGAAATTTGTAGCTGAGATATTATTAAGTTTTCATCTTGTCTGGTATCGTTATGGCTATTGGCAAAGCTGCACTTACGAATGCATCAGATAGATATCTTGGTTTTTATTCATGATCGGGAAATGTGAAATCATGTCCTCCTCCTAAGAAAATTTACATGTGTCGAGGACTGCATTCAAAAACCGTTACAGTAGGTTATTCCTTATACATTTGTAAAAAATCAATATTATTCATGAATTTGTCATTCCTGCACCACTCGGGTCCCCTCTGATTATTCTACTACCTATAATAATGCCTTGGGCGACACAAGATGGAAGATACTGCGCGGGTTTCTGTGAACGTGGAACGCCAGATCCTAGTACATATAGTTAGCACAACACGACATCCATTTATTCTATTCATAACAGAAATAAGGTGTACACTGTAACTTGAAGACAAAAGCAAACGGAAATAATTTGAATTGTCATGTATGGCGGCTGCCACAAGGTTATGTCACATGACGTCACGTCCACGCAACTAGTTCTAGTGTTGATCCATGCCAGTGCTGGCCGGGGTTGCTCTGGTGTAAAACGAGTGATCCTTGTCCAATATATAGTCTGTCATGTGCATGTCCGTATCATAGAATACCATAACTGACGCCATTGGTTGGCATAGATTTACGTCAATCCGGATGTCCTCTTCCCTCTTGAGAATGTGTTTCCGCTTTCAATGTACTGTAGATTATTCACGAGTAGTTTGGATATAGTTTTTTCTTCACAAAGGCGAGAACTCTTTTTGGTACAAAACCGCGGCAGAATATAAGAACTGTTCGAACGTCGATGTAGTAAAAGATGTTCGCTGATAGTTACTAGGCAGTTATATATCTGCGGATGTCTCTGTTCTAAATATGTTATATACACAAGAAAATATGGTCTGTTATGTAAATTTTCGGTCTTAATAGGGCACGCATATGGAGATTACTTCAAACTGGTCTAAAAGTTGGCCAAAGGACTTACTTGAGCTCAATATGACGAATAAGGTATCTTATGATTTCGGAAAATCCCCAAAAATTAATCCTATTAGCCAATATTGTGCTTTTTCTCGTGCACAACTGAAGAATAAAGCGTTACCAAAATATATTTGTCCTCGCATCCTTCATGTGCCACTGGTCGTGGCCACGTTGGCTGGATAATGCGTATTTAAGTTAGGACAACTTCATAGGTATAAAATGACTGAAGTGTCAATATATTCCTTCTGGGTCTTATACATTTTCAGCAATCTGGATCACCTGACCACCTTGCGAGTAAAGTATGATTTATCTTAGAGAGTCTAAAATGTTTATGCGCCGTGTATGTGTTCAATCCTCTGCCATTGAGGGAGACTATACATAACTTACCAATGATGTTTTACTTAATAAGAATAAGATATATGGATGAACGACTTCTTTATTACAATTACTGATGATTACAATTGTAATAAAGAAGTTGTTCATCCATATATCTTATCTTAAGTTGTTCATACATATATCTTATCCTTACTTATTATTCCAACATCTTATTGCCTCTGAAAGAATATGCTTTACTTGATCAAACATAATGATGTCTATTAAGCTATATCATGCACCTGCATCTCCCAATGTGTCTTCTAAAAGGGACGTTGGTTTGGGTGTATCAAATGCGTTACCATTTGTTATAGATGGGTATTGTTAAACGTCAGGAGCAACGTTCTATAACGTCGGGTGAAACGGCCATATTTACCGTCAATCTATATTTCCTATGGAGTCATTAATGTATACCACCTCACTGAGTCAACATGTTTGTGAAAAGAAGCATTAATAGCATCAAGCATTTGGTTATAGTTACGCTAACACCAACTTCGTAAAAGGTTAATCTCCATGAAAACATCATGATTTACATAATTATGTCAATGATGGAACTACAAATGGAAAGAAAAGAACATACGCGATTAGATATTTCACATACAGCGACATTTCCCTCGTTGATGTTGCACTAATTGATTTGTATACTCTATGTTCTACCATCACACGTGAATGCGTACAATATGCGGCGTTGAAGTGAGGCGTGCCTAGTTTAAAGTCAAGCAATGAAACGAGGACGTGTGTCTCTGAGGAAGTCAAACGAGCCTTACCGCATGACACTGATGCAATGTAGAGAGCAGACAGCTACGAGATTGTGGCTGGTGTTGCACGAGAAGTTTTGCCGGTTATACGATGTAACCTGAGCACTCATTGGTCGGAGCACTTCTCCCTCGCTGGAACCAGGCCGAGGCTTGATAAGTTGGTTAAAAATAGCAGCTCACTGCATTGGTTGTATGTATTCACGGGTGATGGACGGACGCTGTGTTTACACACCCGTGAAGTACTGACGAAGCGAAATTCGAGTTATAGAAGCGTTACGAAGCATTCGGATACATTTGAGCAGTTTATTACTATTTGGAACATTTTGTCTAAAAGTAAAGGATAGACATATTTGTTCGACGTACTTTACTGGCTTCGTAACGACAATACTGATGTACAGTCCAATTTATGACGTCATAACTCGACAAAACGTTGATTACTGCTACTGTGGAAAATGAGTATTGTCTAACAATAGTATAGTCGCGATCTTGACCTTATGACGTATGGTCGCTTGTCTATCCCTGGTATGGTTCTATATCCATCCTTATGATATGAGGTCAGATGTCCACAGTTCGACGTTTCACGTTACACCTGACCATCGTGACGTTTCTTCGCGTACATGCATTGTGACGTGCGGCCACGTCCTTACCATTGTGACGTTTTGTCAACTATGTAGTCTGGTGAATGTTGGTAGCTCAGACTCGTGGGTATTGCATATAATCTACATATACGCTGCCATGACTGTCTATGTGTCTAGGTGTGATGTGTGATCGGTAGTCTATGTCATGATATCTTTAGCCTTAAGGTTAACAATTTTGTGCATACATATCGCCTTCAGAATCGTTCGAACCTCCATATATGTTTATGAACGCTGCGAAATGATCAAAGCATGTTATTATGAGAGACGTATTAAATGTTGATTATTCACTGTTTGTTTTTCTGTGATTGGACAAATATTCTACAATATTTGTATTGTATTGTGAATTCTTATTTTTTTATTATTAAAGCTGACAAAGATCGTCCAGTGATCAAAATCGACGTTATTTGCTGATGTGCAGAGTTACGTCCCTTAGGTGTGCCAGAAACCCGTGATATTGGGTTCGCATACCAGATTCAAGCTGATTATGTTTCTTTGTTTAAACAGTCAGGGCCTTACATGTGTTCGTAGAGCCGACACAGTTACTTCTGTTTATTCCTCGTCCATGTTCGTGACATTCCCTAACAGTTCGAGAAAACTCGTCACTTCTCGTATCTTTCCGTAATACAGTCACGGAAATACACGAGAGGTCACGTGTGAGAACGGGAACAAATTACAAAGAACGATTTTTTTGTCGCAATCAAGGCAAGTTTACTGATATTGAATGAACATTACCATCATAAGGAGATAACTCTATTGGAGTTCAATTTCAATGTTTTAGAGGTGATTTCGAAAAATTATATATAATAATATATAAGCTTTGACGACATAAAAACGGTCTTTTTAATGGGGAAATGAGGAGTGCTGTTTGCACGAGTTTACTGAATGTTCGAATTTGGAAATTAATGATTGGCTTTAATGAGCAGATTCTTCCTTAAATATACTTAGACCATACTTGTCACTTTGTCAAAAGTCTTTAATAACAGATAATGGAGATATTCTGTAAACTGCGTTTAAGCGGACAAGTGTGAGGTAAAACAAATGATTCTTTGTACACAGCATTTTTCATAAAATATAGCTAAAATGTAAATGTACGTGCCCAAATGTTACTGTAGGCGTCAGATGAGTATAAATTTCCAATGTACACTTTTACACAATGTATATGTACATGACTTTTCTCGCTTTTAGTTTTGAATTTGTAACAGTGAAACATGTTATTTGACCATATGATGTTTATTTCTGGCATAACAGTATTATTGTTAAGATACTGCGGGAACAGTCATGCGGTTTTTCGGAACGTTCAGTATGTGAAATCACTGGTAGTCTTTGCCCACCATTGGATTTGAAAAAAAAATATAAATCCTTTCAGAGAAAAAAATATTTCGTATGTAGGATTATAGTTATGAATACTATAGGAATAATTTGCTGTAATTCATGTTAGCGATCACTGTAATAATCAAAACTTATTCTCTCATATCTAATCTGCATTGTACGCAAAATGATATAGTTAGGGTATTTCTGGTGAACATTTATTTAGTATTGCCATTAATCAAACTTTTTTATACTTATGTACTAAATGTTTATTTTTAAAGTGTTCATTTTGTTTGTTTTGGCATGTTGAATTCCCGATTATCCAGTGTGTTATGTCTTATTTGTATTATGATACGCTCCCTAGGCACATCTCCTAGGAATATTCGTTTCGGAGGTGATGCCACCATCCCCATGTCTCTGATCACAAGCTCGCTCGTGTGTGTACTTTGATTGGACGGTTATTTTTAGCGTCGTGTTTTTTCAAATCGGTAGAAATTGTCCAGGGTATTTGTCCTATTAGGATGGAGATTTAATACGCTGGATAATCGAGGATGAACACGTTGCTATGGAAATGTGTAATCTATGCATGGAGTGCTGCGTTGTTTGTATAAAGTACAACGTTGAAGTTATTAATAAATTGTTGTTTAAGAACGAGCGCCTTTATTCCATTTTTACTCAGCTACAAGAAACGCACATAGCATTACACACATGTTTGTATGACACAAACCATTAAACGTTGTTATGAACGGTGAGATGTGCATTCCAAACAGATGAGGCACCCGGTACCCGATGCGCCGTATCATGGAACGGAGTTGACTCTAAACGCATATACTAGGGGCCTGCTTTGTCGTAACGCCCACATGATGTGAGTGGGTGGGTGTGGGGTATTTGAGTGTGTTTGTGTGTGAGCTGGGGGATGGGGGGGTGGGGGTTTAAACGAGTATGTGGGTGTTTTGGTGAGTGAGTGAGTGCGTGAGGACAGCGTAGACCAACAGTACATCATGTATGACCCCCACTGGAATTCCGGGGCAGAGGAGACTCAGATGTCCCTTATCGATGAAGATTGTCCATCATGTGGATGTCGGCACAGACAAGGATCCTCTAGCTTGCATTTATTGTCCCTCTTTGGAATTCGGGGCCAATTAGGTTTTCTTTACTCTATTATGGCCACCGTTCTTGGTACTCCGGGCCGAGCCGGTTTTCATTTGACCATGATGGCCCCCGTTGGTACTCCAGGGTGGATTAGGCTTCTAGTAGGCTGACCTCCAACTTGGAATGCGGGATAAAGTATGTTTGGAGGCCGGTATTAGGCTTTTGCCAAATCTTGAATTCAAGGACAAAGTAGGTCCATAGTAACTCTAGTCTGTTTCAGGGGCCATCAGAAATGTAAATTATGATCAAACTGGCACACTGCCCCCCCCCCCCCCCCCCCCCCCCCCCCCACACACACACACACACACACACAGCCACTCACTCACTCACTCACTCTTAACTATTTAGAGAAAAACTATATATGCACATAAAAAACATTAAAAAATGACTTCCTTAGAATTTAAAATTCCACCTCCACAGAAACTACACACATGTAGTCTCCCACCCAACCTATTCCCGAGCAAACTTACGGGCGTCTGTGTTAGTAGGTGCCAAGCCTGACTCATTGATATTGAACTAGTTCGGGGACTGTCTGGCAGTTGATCGTCACACGTTACAAAATGTAATAATGTGCCAACCAGACTAGACAACAGCAATTTACGTTATGAAGATCGCGATATATTAATACGTTTAACGTTATTTAATAACTAGTCTGTACCAGTTTGCCCACCACCGGGGCGCTAATTGATCCAGAATAAGTCCCCACAAATACCGATAGGGCACTATGTGGGGAAACACATTCTTTATATGACTTGTGATAAATAGACTCGGCGTAAGCCCCACGCTGACGTTTATTGAGCGAGAACGCTGAATCATCTGATGGAGTAGGTTATGACGGGATCCATCCAACTCTCGTCCTTTGTGATGGAACAAGATCATTGACACTAAACCCAATTCACAACTAAGCGTCCCCCTGGGTGCAATATCAATATACAAATATAAGACGCTGGTTTATTGTCGATGTCTTTATGTCCGACCTTATAACCGCTGTGTGAAGGACACAATCGTCGTTATGTTTTAGAATAAAACGCTTGTTGAAGTTATTGGTCTTCATCAGGAATCTGTCTCCCAGTTAGTATTTCCCATGTTCTCCCTTTCACTGTTTCCAACTTTCTCTCTTTTTGTGTTTCTCGCTTCTCTCTTTCTGTATTTCCCACTTCTCTCTTGCTGTATTTCCCGCTTCTCTCTTCCTGTTTCCCGCTCCTCTCTTCCTGTATTTCCCACTTCTCTCTTCCTGTATTTCCCACTTCTCTCTTGCTGTATTTCCCACTTCTCTCTTCCTGTATTTCCCACTTCTCTCTTCCTGTATTTCCCACTTCTCTCTTCCTGTATTTCCCACTTCTCTCTTGCTGTATTTCCCACTTCTCTCTTCCTGTATTTCCCACTTCCCTCTTGCTGTATTTCCCACTTCTCTCTTCCTGTATTTCCCACTTCTCTCTTGCTGTATTTCCCACTTCTCTCTTCCTGTATTTCCCACTTCTCTCTTGCTGTATTTCCCACATCTCTCTTCCTGTGTTTTCCGCTTCTCTCTTTCTGTATCTCCCGCTTCTCTCTTGCTGTATTTCCCACTTCTCTCTTTCTGTGTTTTCCGCTTCTCTCGAGCTCTTTCTGTATTTCCCGCTTCTCTCGAGCTCTTTCTGTATTTCCCGCTTTTCTCTTTCAGTGTTTCCCGCTTCTCTCTTTCTGTATTTCCCGCTTCTCTCTTGCTGTGTTTTCCGCTTCTCTCTTTCTGTATTTTCCGCTTCTCTCTTTCTGTATCTCCCGCTTCTCTCTTTCTGTATTTCCCACTTCTCTCTTCCTGTGTTTCCCGCATCTCTCGAGCTCTTTCTGTATTTCCCGCTTCTCTCGAGCTCTTTCTGTATTTCCCGCTTTTCTCTTTCTGTGTTTCCCGCTTCTCTCTTTCTGTGTTTCCCGCTTCTCTCTTTCTGTATTTCCCGCTTCTCTCTTTCTGTGTTTCCCGCTTCTCTCTTTCTGTATTTCCCGCTTCTCTCTTTCTGTATCTCCCGCTTAACTCTTTCTGTGTTTTCCGCTTCTCTCTTTCTGTATTTCCCGCTTCTCTCTTTCTGTATCTCCCGCTTAACTCTTTCTGTGTTTCCCGCTTCTCTCTTTCTGTATTTTCCGCTTCTCTCTTTCTGTATCTCCCGCTTAACTCTTTCTGTGTTTTCCGCTTCTCTCTTTCTGTATTTCCCGCTTCTCTCTTTCTGTATTTCCCGCTTCTCTCTTTCTGTGTTTTCCGCTTCTCTCTTTCTGTATTTTCCGCATCTCTCTTTCTGTATTTCCCGCTTAACTCTTTCTGTATTTCCCGCATCTCTCTTTCTGTGTTTCCCGCTTAACTCTTTCTGTATTTCCCGCATCTCTCTTTCTGTATTTCCCGCTTAACTCTTTCTGTATTTCCCGCATCTCTCTTTCTGTATCTTTCGCTTCTCCCTATCTGTATTTCAAACTTTCTTTGTTTCTGTATTTCACGCTTCTTACTTCTCTTTTTCACGCTTCTCTCTTCCTCTTTTTCCCGCTTCCCTCGCTGTATTTCTCATGTTTTTCTCTCTTTATTTTACGGTTCTTACTTTCTGTATTTCCCACTTTCTTTCGTTCTGTATTCCCTCTTCTCCCTTCTGTATTTCACGCTTTTCGCTTTCTGTATTTCCCGCTTCTCACGTTCTGTATTTCCCGCTTTTCTCTTTCTGTGTTTCCCGCTTCTCACTTTCTGTATTTCGCACTTTCTTTCTTTCTGTATTCCCGCTTCTCTCTTTCTGTATCTTTCGCTTCTCTCTAACTGTATTTCCCACTTTCTTTCTTTCTGTATTTCCTATTTCTCTCTTTCTGTATTTCCCACTATCCCACTTTCTGTATTTCCCAATTATTTCTTTCTGTATTTGACGCTTTTCTCTATCTGTATTTCCTGCTTCTTCCATTCTGACTACTGTCCTTCCTGGATATAATGCTCCTGTATATAATGCCACCCATGTTATAATGCCTTGTGTTTGTCAAAACGGTTTCCTCTATTTCTGTATATTTACTCTTTCTAGCCTTCTGTCTATGTGTGTGGATATATGTCTACTCTCTCACACATACACACGCACGCACGCTCTCTCTCTCTCTCTCTCTCTCACTCTCTCTCTCTCTCTCTCTCTCTCTCTCTCCCTCTTGACGGTGTAAAGAACTGTCTGTGTTCCAGATGACGGTGCAAAGAACTGGCTGTGTTCCAGTGACAGTGTAAAGAACTGGCTGTGTTCCAGTGACAGTGTAAAGAACTGTCTGTGTTCCAGTGACGGTGCAAAGAACAGTCTGTGTTCCAGTGACGGGGTAAAGAACTGTCTGTGTTCCAGTGACAGTGTAAAGAACTGTCTGTGTTCCAGTGACGGTGTAAAGAACTGTCTGTGTTCCAGTGACGGGGTAAAGAACTGTCTGTGTTCCAGTGACGGTGCAAAGAACTGTTTGTGTTCCAGTGACGGTGCAAAGAACTGTCTGTGTTCCAGTGACGGTGTAAAGAAATGTCTGTGTTCCAGTGACAGTACAAAGAACTGACTGTGTTCCAGTGACGGTGTAAAGAACTGGCTGTGTTCCAGTGACGGTGTAAAAAACTGCCTGTGTTCCAGTGACGGTGCAAAGAACTGTCTGTGCACCAGTGACGGTGTTCAGAACTGGCTGTGTTCCACTGACGCTATAAAGAACTGCCTGTGCTCCAGTGACGCTGTAAAGAACTGTCTGTTCCAGTGACAGTACAAAGAACTGTCTGTGTACCATCGACGGTGCAAAGAACTGTCTGTGTACCATCGACGATGCAAAGAACTGGCTGTTTTCCAGTGACGGTGTAAAGAACTGGCTGTGTTCCAATGATGGTGAACGTGTATAACTGGTAGCGGAGACTGAGATCGATCCCAGCTGTAGCACGTTTTAATGCTTGTCCGATGAACAATGTGTGATACCAATATTGAACCACGCACGTTAACACACTTCCCCTTTCAATATAAAGGCTCAAAGTAAAGTGGAAACACAAACAACCACTTAGACAATTACTTTGAACTAAATGTTTGAAATATCACATAAATTTCACGAAAATGACGTAAAGCATCGACCGCTGAATACACAAGCGTTAGAAATATTCTAAATTGATAGAACAATATCAGGACACGACTATTCCTTTTACCAACTCAGTATCAAAATCATGACAGCTGTAACTAGTACCTAAAGTTATAGTTGAGTGAGTGAGTTGGTGGGTGGGTTGGTGGCTATAAAATGTTTTTAAGTGAGTGAGTGAGTGAGTGAGTGAATCAGTCAGTCAGTCAGTCAGTCAGTGTGTGAGTGTGTGAGTGAGTGAGTGAGGAACATGTTTTTCGTAATGAAACAATGTGTTGTGGCTCAACTATCATTGTTTGGCATCGTTTAGAAAGATGTAAATGTCTTGAAGTGCTGTATTTCAGTCAGTGCTTTTCAGGTCACACGCTAACTCAAAGATGCATTCCAGACTTCACCCGCAGTCGAGATCATTTCCAAGAATGTCAGTCCCCCCTCGTCCACAAATCAATGTTGGTCTTGCAACTATTGTGAATGTCTGCTGAGTATACCACATGGGCTTGCCCCAGTCTCACGCCTGCCTCGTCGAACACGAGCCCAGATACAATGAGCTATGAAGGCCTGTGTGTTAAGCTCGGTTAACGATCGTAGCCATTATTCATAGCAAAGTGTTAAGTGTCCGATATCCCATAAAGACATAATGTCCTATTCAGGAAAGGAAGGAAGCAGGGCCTTGTTGGTGTGTTCCACACAAGAAGGCTGACCAGACACTAAAAGTCAATGGGCCACGAGAAAGTAGTGCTTAACACCAGAATTACCCCGCACGCTCCATATAACCAGATCACAGAGAGTGCACGGTGTGTCCAAATACGTGGAAGGAATTCAATGACACAAAACTGCCATGGACAATGATTTTGGACGTTGAGATGCAGAGTCTCCAAGATGAAAGGAATCATCCGCTAAATGGTAAATCTGTTTGGTTGTTCACTCAGGTTTACAGAAAGAGTTCAGCTGTATGACTGAAGCACGTAAATATTCGAGTCTGGATCAGAGAAACCAGTGATTGATGTTATGAGCAACGACCAACACCGAAAATTAAGAGCTTTTAAGTTAGCCAATGGACCTTGCCTTCATTGTAATTATTTGTTTGTTTGATTTTGACTCCGCATTTTGTAAACTTCCGGTGGCACGTAAATAGTCGAGTCAGGACCAGACAAACATGTGATTAGTATGAGGATCAACTCTCCACGTTGTCGAGAAACGTTGACATGCTTTCAACCAAGTCAACGAAATGACCACCTGATCTATTTAAAGGAATGGTAGCGACAAGTCATCTCGTCTGACCAACATATCCACATAATCGCCTAGTACGACAAGAACAGATTTAGGGGATCCTGGAATCGAACCCGTGATGATGGGTTTCGTGCATGGATAAGGTAAGTATCATTGCTAAGGGGACTGAGCTACACGTGCCCCAATCCCAATATTGTGACACAGATTTGGAATATATTAATAAATGGTCTATTATTCAAACAGAAACAACACAGAATTTCATTTGAACTATTTTGATTACACTTTAAAAGATAAAACTATAATACAACAAGAAGATCGGTCGGTCTGTAGATTGCCAGTAAGCACAATACTAGAGTGAGTGAGTGAGTGAGTGAGTGAGTGAGTGAGTAAGTGAGTGAGTGAGGTTCAATGAACATGATGATTGTAATGAAACAATGTGTTGTGGGTCATTGATTCCAGAAATTGTCTTCCCACGTTGTAGCCACAATGCTGGAGACCATACAGGCTTGCAGTACCTCTCCCACCTGCATGATACTCCCGCTGTGTGTACAGCATCCCCCATCATTGCTCGCGATAGTGGAGACGTTTAACTAGTTTAACTAGTGAATGGTTGCAAGCACAAATATACCCCTGTAAACCTTGCATGGGTGCGTGAAGGAGTGAGGGAGGTTGGTTTTCAGCAGTATCACGACCCATGTCGATGTACCCATTGTACCCATGTTGGGATTCGAACCCTGGTTTTAGGCGTGACGAGCGAACGCTTTAACCGCTAGGTTACGTGTATAGGGGTACAGTTGGACATGACATTACGTAGAAGTCTGTAAACTGAACCTGAACTAAATGGTGGCATGTTATTGATAACAGCAATCTTAGTATTACTCCCCGATACTTCAAAGTAATTCCGTGTTCATATTCATCCTCGATTATAAAGGGTATTATTTTCATTCTATCATAATAAGTACCTTGGAACCATTCGCCATCTCAGCGACGTTCTTAAAGCCAAATCAAATTACTAACAATACCGGGAGAACTTCTGTGCTGAGTGAAAGGTGGTGACGTCACTTCCGAAACGCCCCTGTGGGTCCTGGTATTTATCAAAATAGAATTTATATCCTACTCTGGATAATCGAGGGTGGTTCACATTATGGCTTATTATGGCTTTTTAGAAGGATGCAACTCAAACGTTCTAATTTTCTTGCAGTGTACCATTGTCTAACTGAACTGAAGATGGGCATCATAAGGTTTGTAAGAGTAATTAAATTCAAAATGAAAATGACATTGCACATTACAATTGACCTTTGGAATGTGTGTTAGAACCCAAGGTATGGTGAAATATCTTATTATTGCCATTTCCCAACATTTAAATGTCTTTCTTTCTGACGCTAACACGTCAGGAAACAACTCGCTACACTGGTGTGAGTGGCTTGCTGTGTACACAGTGACCGACATGATCAATGTGTAAGACTAAAAGGGACTAAGTCTTTGAAAGGCACTTAGAAGTGATATACACGAGGAAGAGAATGTATGGATGTCAACTTCTTTATTATGAGGAACACAACGTTTCGGAGTATATGCTTACTTCTTCATCAAGGATAACAAAAGGTGGAAACTTAACAAGGGAAGCCAACAGATGATTGGCGCTGATAGGTGATTAGCATTAGACAATGGAAGCCAACACTTTACAGTTATTAGCGCTGATAGTTATGGACAATTGGAAGCCAGGACGGAAATAAGTGTTCCACCATTTTTTATCGTATTACTTTTGTTGTTCTTACATGTACATATATATGCTCTCTGCCTAATAGCATCCATTCACCTCATGAAGGAGTAAGCATATAATCCGAAACGTTGTGTTCCTCATAATAAAGAAGCTGACATCCATAAATTATCTTCCTTACAAGGGACTATCCATTAAATATTCCCGGGTTACATAATGGTTTTCAGTCAACACATGGAGACAAGTATTTATGGAAGCTTATCGTGCCATATTTAGATAGGATCATCTACGTTGATGAATTTATGAGCCAAAAACAAGTTTAGGCACCTACGAGAGCATATTCCTCCGGACATTCGATTTTGATATTGTCGAAAATCCTGAGAATATTCGTATAATCATTCTGGGGAACTTATTACTTTGAAATGTTACAGATCCCCCAGCTCTCTCTCTCTCTCTCTCTCTCTCTCTCTCTCTCTCTCTCTCTCTCTCTATCTCTATCTCTCTCTCTCTCTCACACACACACACACACACACACACACACACACACAATGTATAAACACATCGCCATCACCACCGCCAGAATTACCATACGGCAGTTCCTAAATCCCATATCCTTGTTGTACATGTTCAGTTATCAACAGATTGATCATTTCTGTCCACGTATGTTTTGTGGTTGAATATAAAGGCAAAATCCATTATTGTCGAAGACCTCCCTCAGTCTGAAGCCGGATGATTGTGGCATCACCACGGCCAAATTTGATCAGATCGGCGGTCACTTGACACTAGTTCCACTCTCTTCTTCCAATCGGAACAAATTGATTCATTAGACCGTCGCGTTAAGAACTAGCGTCACACTAGCCTCCTTCCGTCATGAACTTTAGAGATTTTATTGAAGGCTTTTCGCATGGGGGGCTAAAAATACCCGCTAATTCCTCTCCCAATAAACCCGATCGTTGTCACATCCTCCGCACGTTCCTGTTCGCTATGGCGATGGGATATGCTAGGGGGCATTTCATTATCTTTTGAAATCCCACTTCAACTAAAGTGGTCTTTGCATTGAGATCAAACTACCCTATCGTCTTCATTATATTATTCCAGTACCCTGACGTCAGAAACTGATTAAGTATCGACAATTGTCTCTTGTAAAAACTTGGGAATTCGGCCCTTCACATGGAAACAGACGTGCCGCCATTATCATTGGATGCTGAAATAGCTTAGTCGGCGATAACAAATGGTAGACAATTTATTGCGAAAATTCTCTAGGGATAGTAAAGTAGCAATTTGGGCGTTAGTTTGGAATGAACAAGGTCTAAGTTCGATCCCTGGAATGGGGAGTTCGTGCGTTAGTTATAGTTGAAGTCGGTGATGGAGAAATAGATTCATCGTAAGGCTGCGTCGTTTTTGCTGTTGTTTCTATCGACTTGGGTGACGGGCCGTCACTATGGCAATGCACACAAAGCCCAATCGAACTTTTAGATCTTAATTCCAGCTCCAGCTGTAACCATGTCCGTACGCTGGCTCCCTTCTTAGATGCTTGTTTTCTTACAATTCCGTCGTGCAAGAAAGCGTGGGTCGTGGTTTCGATCCTGGTCCTCCTTGATTACGTGTGTTGGTTGTCAGCACCTTACCCGTGCTCGTGGGTTTCACCAAAGTTGTAAACGTCTAACACCTGCATTACTTCGGGCTTTCATCCCACATCAAGCTGAGAGGCCGTTTTACATGAGCATCCTCCCCAAGAGCGGCGTAAAATACAACTCACTCATCTCGGTAGTGAAACAGAAACGTAAGTACTGAGTGAGTGAGTTGGGTTTAACGCCACTTTTAACAGTATTCCAGTTATATCGCGGCGTGTATGCTTAATGTGGGAGGAAAGCCCGAAGTGATGCAGGTCTCAGACGTTGACCACTTCGGTGAAACCCACGAGCACGGGTATGTTTTTATGTGATAAGATCAATACTTACGTGGGGGCACGGGTGGCCCAGTCGTCTAAAGCGCCGCGATTCGCTGTGCGTCCCTTGGGCACGCTAGAAACCTATGATTGTGGGTTCGAATCCCGGTTCGCCCAGATTATGTTTCTAGGTTTGTCGACAACATACCCGTGCTCGTGGGTTTCAACAAAGTGGTAAACGTCTGAGACCTGCTCGACTTCGGGCTTCCCTCTGATATTAAACTTACACGCTGTGATAGAACTGGTATAATGATAAAATGAGCTTCAAATAAAAGGTTAGCATCAGCGTGTCATTCGGTGACCCAGTATGAACTTGTTACCATATGTTTGGAATATGTTTTTGTGTCCAGCACTTATAAAAATCACTTGGGTCATAGACTCGCCCATGTTCATTTATTAGAAAGGCGCTTCAAAAATCTAAAATCAGCATTTATGACACATTTTATTCTTACTTGTAAATTTAAAGTCCGAAACATCAATTGTTGATATCAAGTTAAGTTCTCATTTCATTGAACATATTTGAAACATTTCATAACGATTTTAAAATGTTCGGATCAGTTCTTAAAGTATGCAGATCCTTTTCACCACTTTACGAGTCTCATGTCAAAACCAGCATGAACAGAGACAATATTCAATATAGGGCTTGTGAGAATGGTTTGAGGCGTGTTTGAGCAATATTCCAGCAGGACCACATCGGGGAGCTCCAGAAAATGGCATCACACATTGCATTCACGTGACGGCTGAGTGAGCTGTTTTTTACGCCCCTTTTCTCAATATTCCAGGACATTCACACCGGGAAAAAAACGAAATTGGCATCCCGCATTGTACCCAAGTGATGAATCGAACCCCTGTGCTTTGACCAATGGGCTACCCCACCGCCCCTGTCGGATTATGACTTCTGACGTTGTTTGATAAGCATTGGTGGGCCTCGCGTGCCATTTTCCACACCAGCGAGTCTTTAAGACAGACAACGCATATACCTCACCTCTTTGTTGTAGCCTGTTTGGATTTACCCTGAAGGCCATGTCTGATCTGCATCACAAGTGACATTTAATAACGAGCGTTGCTATATCACTGGCCGGCAACGTCTATTTGGGGTCGGTACGCCTCCAGGCAGTGTGGTCATGTTATCTCACTTGTCCCTGCAGGCTAAAGCGTCCAACATCATACCCGGTGCCACTGGTTTGTTTTCAAAAGGCATATTTTGGCAAATAGAACATCAATGTCTAGACAGATAGAATATCGGTGTCTGGGCAGATAGACTAAGACTGTCTTGGAATGTAGAATAAGTGTATATGAAGGTAGAATAAGTGTATGTGAAGGTAGAATAAGTGTGTGTGAAGGTAGAATCAGTGTGTGTGAAGGTAGAATACGTGTGTGTGAAGGTAGAATAAGTGTATGTGAAGGTAGAATAAGTGTGTGTGAGGGTAGAATAAGTGTATATGAAGGTAGAATAAGTGTAAGTGAGGGTAGAATAAGTGTGTGTGAAGGTAGAATCAGTGTGTGTGAAGGTAGAATATCTAGTGTGTGTGAAGGTAGAATAAGTGTATGTGAAGGTAGAATAAGTGAAAGAGAAGGTAAAATAAGTGTAAATTAAGGTAGAATAAATGTGTGGATGGTAAAATAAGTGTGTGTGAAGGTAGAATTTGTGTGTGTAAAGGTAGAATAAGTGTATGTGAAGGTAGAATAAGTGTGTGTGAAGGTAGAATCAGTGTGTGTGAAGGTAGAATACGTGTGTGTGAAGGCAGAATAAGTGTGTGTGAAGGTAGAATCAGTGTGTGTGAAGGTAGAATACGTGTGTGTAAAGGTAGAATAAGTGTGTGTGAAGGTAGAATCAGTGTGTGTGAAGGTAGAATACGTGTGTGTGAAGGTAGAATAAGTGTGTGTGAAGGTAGAATCAGTGTGTGTGAAGGTAGAATACGTGTGTGTGAAGGTAGAATAAGTGTATGTGAAGGTAGAATAAGTGAAAGAGAAGGTAAAATAAGTGTAAATTAAGGTAGAATAAATGTGTGGATGGTAAAATAAGTGTGTGTGAAGGTAGAATTAGTGTGTGTAAAGGTAGAATAAGTGTTTGTAAAGGTAGAATAAGTGTTTGTGAAGGTTGAATAAGCGTAAGTGAAGGTAGAATAAGTGTAAGTGAGGGTAGAATAAGTGTGTGTGAAGGTAGAATAAGTGTGTGTGAAGGTAGAATAAGTGTGTGTAAAGGTAGAATAAGTGTGTGTGAAGGTAGAATATGTGTAAGTAAAGGCAGAATAAGTGAAAGAGAAGGTAAAATAAGTGTATATTAAGGTAGAATAAATGTGTGGATGGTAAAATAAGTGTGTGTGAAGGTAGAATTAGTGTGTGTAAAGGTAGAATAAGTGTGTGTGAAGGTAGAATAAGTGTGTGTGAAGGTAGAATAAGTGTGTGTGAAGGTAGAATAAGTGTGTGTGAAGGTAGAATAAGTGTGTGTAAAGGTAGAATAAGTGTGTGTGAAGGTAGAATATGTGTAAGTAAAGGCAGAATAAGTGTATGCGAAGGTAGAATAAGTGAAAGTGAAGGTAGAACAAGTGTAAGAATCAGTGTCTAGAAAGAAGGGGACAGGTGACACAACAATGTATAAAAAAATACAGTACTGTTAGGAATCAAACTCTCTCTATGCATACATTACAGTATCGAAAACACAAAGCAAAGTTAAAACAAATGAAAATTTATTAAAAATACTGTACAAAAATAGTACACTTCTTTAAAAGACTCATCATTTCGACTTAAAGATATAAAATCACTCTTCCAGCCAGGACTAAAATATACATCTAACTTACACAATCTCTGGGCTGGAAGAGCAATGGCTAAAAAGAACTACTAACAAACAAACTAGTGTAGGTTTGTTTTTTTGTTGGTTAATGCCCAACTCTGCAAATATTCCAGTTAAATGACAGCAGTCTGTAAACAATCAAGTCTGGACCAGACACTCCACTGACTGATATTATGAGCATCAATTCAAGCAATTCGGATACGCTGACATGTAACCAAGTAAGTCACAAGACTGACCACCCAGTGCATCAAGTCACCTCTAAGACAAACACAGGTTGCTGAAGATTGCCTCTTAAGACAAACATAGGTTGCTGGGGGATCTTTATTTCAACCCAGAATCCCCACGAATGTAGATCCAAATTCTTGAGTTTCTGTCTAAAAACTTTATTTCAGTTAAACTTCTATCACTGATGATAGTTAAAACAGTTGAAAAGCCTTCATGACAAAATGCATATGAATGTGATGATGCGACCCTGAGCTCATCACTGACTATCCAGGGTATTTTGTCTCTATCATCATCATCATCATCATCATCATCATCATCATAATAATAATGATAATAAGTGGTATGTGGAGAAATAAACAATCAATCATGTTTCATATCCTCGTACTTCAATTATGTGATGTAACTTCAATTATTGAAAGAAACTCTAGATTATCTAGGGTAATATCTAGTTTTGTTGAAATTATACTCTTGGGTAGAACCATTTTATACCACTTATTATTATTATTATGATTAATCTTATTATGAAGATTATTATTATTATTATTATTACAGCACTAAGAGAACAATCATTTCATTTGGGGGGGGTCTGTGGTCTATCTACCAACAAGAAATATGATGACATTTTTTTAAAATCCACAATATATTTAAAAACCTTGCCTTCTTTTATCAATTAAAGTATCTCATAAAGAATGAAAAGAAAAATTATTCTTTTTCTCGTTTGATTTTTTTCTTATCACAATATCACAGTTTGTGTCGCTGGTAGATAACATGAATGGCCCTTGCTGCCGAGGCTTCTGATATTTTCAGTGCAAGCACTACTTTTAAACATCTCAGTTTTATTCACTGATTGGCATAATCATGTCTCTCTTAACATGCTTTATAAGACAATTTAGATATAATTACCTGCTTTCAAATTCCCTTACGGTAAATTATACAAATGAAGGAATCAGGTCTTAGCAATCATACTTTGAGCAATTGGAATAAAAGAATATTTAAATATGTCGTTATTCATTGAGGTGTCTATGAGAGCCATTGACCAATCAGCTTCTGTATTGTCGCTCTGGCTTGAACCAGTTCTGGCAGGTCGGTGTCGGTTGGAGGGTACATGTTGGCACAATGAGCAGTTCCTGAAACACAGAGCATCACAAGCTTCAACCTGCATCTGCATCAACAATGGTGGCACAATGAGACGTTCCTGAAACACAGAGCATCACAAGCTTCAACCTGCATTTGCATCTACATTGATTGGGGTGTGAGTGAAAGAGGTTCTATTCCCAAGACAGTTATAGCAATGTTTGCATGCAGATGTAATCAAGTCAAGTTCAACAACAGCGTGAGACCAAATTAATAACGGGGGGCTGACCCTTGATTTATGTAAAAATCTGTTCCGTAGAGCCTCAGTCACACAGACAAGGCGACCGCGATGCAACCTCCTTGCGACCAAAATATTTGACTATCGCAACAAGGTTTCAGGGGTCTCTGAAAGGTTTGAGAGGTGTCGCAAAAACCCATTCGGTCTCGCAACCAGTCTTTTGAACATGCACAGAGGTTTCCACTGTGTGGCGATTGGTTTTGTCTACTCAAGGATGATGACTCTTTGTAACCTAGTTGCTAATCTATCGGTGATTGATCAGTGAGGAGGTGATTGACTGGCGCTTCATCGTCTGAGTCCAGGTCTTACATACACAAAAATCGACTGTATGTTTTGAAGCACAGACTGAAAATATTCTGTCATTAAATAGTGATAGATAAATGCCGGTAAAACACAGAAGGGACTTCATTCTGATTGGTCGATGAAAATGGACGTTAATCTGATTGGTTAATGAAGACAGGTCAGTATAAATTCTAGATACCCAGATATCAGTAGAAAAGCTTCTTTTATTTACACAGACGTTCACAGGAGTCAAGCAGTTGGTCAAGACAATATGATAGTGTGTTTCAGTGTTACTGTAGGTTTATAACTCATTTCATTACCTACAAGGACAAACAAAACGGGGTTCATAAAAATCATATGTGACCTAGGGCCATATTATATCACGAAAAAAACAACAGTGAATTGTTTCCGTCATCCGGAACGCATTGTTGACGTCACATTAGAAACGATATAAAAGCTAAAGATTGTTGACATCATTTGACAAATTGTGATACCGCTGCTGTTGTCACTTGCTGTCCTTATAGGTAAACACTAAAAAGCGTCTCTGTATGTAGACATCTTCTTTGGTTACAAATAGAACAAGACCGCCTCCGTAGTTTAGTTGTAGAGTATCCACCCCGAGAGCGGAAGGTCCAGGGTCCGAACCCCAGCCGCGTCATACCAAAAGACATTAAAAGATGGAACTTGTTGTTACCCTGTGTGGGGCTCGGCATTAAGGGGCTAAAACAAGGACTGGTCGGCTCGGAGTCAGTATACTGTGTCTGAGTGGGGTATTCATGATAAAATGTGGCATGGTATCTCAGTGTGCTAGCACTATAAATCAGCATCAGTCCGGACTAGTACAAGCAGCCCCATACACGTGCATGCACGTCGCTATATAAGTGCAATAATCTTGGACGCGACGTTAAACCCCATTTCACCTCACCTATAAACTAGAACATTATATAAGTGTTCATGTCATACAATGTTTATGATACTTGTGCCTAAATTCCAGTATTACTTTGACACGAGTGTTGTAAACATAGTATGACATGAACACTCATATAATATCCTCTACGTATTTCCCATATTATTAACCCCTTCTTCCTTTTCAGTGAATAGTATGTACTAGCCTTTTTAGACTTTTCTGTCTAATTCACACCCATCAGAATAATAAATGCAGGGTCCCTTATATACATTGTCTGTATATTTCTGAATTCTTATCCATCAGAGAAAACCATCATAGACAGAATCATAACTACATTTATCTTACATTCTGCAAACGCCTTTTGCCATCAAGTAAAAAATTATAACCTTATAACCATGACATTAATATGCCTAAATTCCTTATTTATTCTTATGCATTGCCGTGTCTATTTCAACTACAGAACAACAGGGACAGAAATGTATTTAGAAGATAAATACTATGGGTGTGTCTATTTCCAGGATTTTATCGAGTATTTGCATCTTGGAAATTCCTCTAGAGACCCGAAAGCGTTAGCTTGAGGGGCTCGAATGAAAATTTCCAAGATGCAAAAACTGGATAAAATCCCGGAAATAGACACACACATAGTATTTATCAATATTGTAAACCTATTGTTTAATTAGTATGTTAATACCATGTTAATTAGTATGCAAAAAATGCTGAGTAATTATGTATACCTACACAGTGATTAGGGAATGCAAATCATATTTTCACCCTTTGACATTTGTTCATGTGACCCAAATTAGCCAATCACAACACAGAATACTCTTTCTATAGGTTTACAATTTGTTTTAATTTGGGGGTAGGAGACATGAGGTTCAAACCACCCCCTGATAAATCATGTGAATATTTTGTATTATTGAAATCGTGGCAATCAGTCTCAATAAGGCCACATTAGTTATCCTGTAATTCAAAAATGGGAATATTCACTGACGTATGCTGCAAGCTTGTGGTCAAATATCGGGATAAAAGCAGCTCTAGATAAATCCCTGCAATTAGTTTACCGTTTATAAAGACTGCAGTGGCATCGGGTCCAAGATCTTCTGTGATTCCAAGAGCGTGCCAAGGGTCGATGGAACCATTCGGGAAGACAACTTTAGTAATTTTGATTCCATAGGCTCCGTAGTTGGTGTTGGTGCGGTTGATGCCATGCTGTATCAGGTCAGCGTTGAACTTGGACCCGAAGATGTCCATACACTGTTGCACTGAGAAGCTGAAATACATGGACATATTTACTTGGGTTGCCATGATTTATTGATGAAATCAATCACATATTTACTCCTGACAATGAGACATGCCCAGCAATGTATCGATTCATGTATTGTGATAAGTTTCAAATTTTCAAAAAGTTTTATTTACTAAGGTTTTCAACAGCCTGTTAATTACTTGGGCTGCCATAACTTGCCTGCCTATCACAGATCAAACCTTATAAGTGAATGCATCATAATAGTTAAAAACAAACGAGTTGAAGGCAACGTGGTGGAGGCAGGGCTAAGGGAGACTACTCTGCAAGTACTGGCCATCCTTGCCACACACAGATCAAACTCCTGGAAGTGTGACAAAGTCTCAACACCAGAGTGAGTGAGTGAGTGAGTGAGTGAGTGAGTTTGGTTTAACGCCGCTTTTAACAGTATTCCAGTTATATCAGGGCGTGTCAGCTTAATGTGGGAGGAAAGCCCGAAGTGATGCAGGTGTCAGACGTTTACCACTTCGGTGAAACCCACGAGCACGGGTATGGTGCTGACAAACCTAGAAACATAATCGGGGCGAACCGGGATTCGAACCCACAATCATAGGTTTCTGGCGTGCCTAAGGGACGCAACTCTGCACAGCGAATCGCGGCGCCTTAGACGACTGGGCCACCCGTGCCCCCCTCAACACCAGAGGTAAGTAAAACCACAATGTACCAACGTGAATAATTTTTTTCTTACTCATAATGTGCCCATAAAGAAAACAAGAGAAAACATGAAAAAGTTGCCGATGAGAAGCATTAGTGAGTGTGTGCATGTGCATGCTTTTTGTTTTTTTTATTCCAGCTCTATGTAAGCTGTATCTGGACCTAACAATCCAGTGATTGACACCATAACCAATTATCCATGCTGTCTGAGCATGCTGACACAACATCCACCAAGTCACAGCACCTGATCACCCAATCCTTCAAAATGCATTTTACGACCAGCATAGGTTGTTAGGGACCAACTACTCGGGATCACCACAGGTTCGAGACATAGTCACCTCTTACAACTAGCAATGGAGCATTGAGGACAAACTCCACCCCGGGGTAAAGACTGACAGGTTGTTACCTCCTACAACTAGCAATGGAGCATTGAGGACATACTCCACCCCGGGGTAAAGACTGACAGGTTGTTACCTCCTACAACTAGCAATGGAGCATTGAGGACATACTCCCTCCCGGGGTAAAGAGTGAGGTTGTTACCTCCTACAACTAGCAATGGAGCATTGAGGACAAACTCCCTCCCGGGGTAAAGAGTGAGGTTGTTACCTCCTACAACTAGCAATGGAGCATTGAGGACATACTCCCTCCCGGGGTAAAGAGTGAGGTTGTTACCTCCTACAACTAGCAATGGAGCATTGAGGACAAACTCCACCCCGGGGTAAAGACTGACAGGTTGTTACCTCCTACAACTAGCAATGGAGCATTGAGGACATACTTAAACCCCGGGGTAAAGACTGACAGGTTGTTACCTCCTACAACTAACAACGGAGCATTGAGGACAAACTCCACCCCGGGGTAAAGAGTGAGGTTGTTACCTCTTACAACTAGCAATGGAGCTTTGAGGACAAACTCCACCCCGGGGTAAAGAGTGAGGTTGTTACCTCTTACAACTAGCAATGGAGCTTTGAGGACAAACTCCACCCCGGGGTAAAGAGTGAGGTTGTTAGGGACCAACTACCTGGGATCCCCACAGGTTCCAGACATAGTCACCTCCTACAACTAGCAATGGAGCTTTGAGGACAAACTCCACCCCTGGGAAAGACTGACAGGTTGTGTAGTAGCTATAAACCCACCTGACAGGGAAGTTGTGGCCAAAGGGCTGATCGTCTAAATCTGAAGACTGGAAGAAGCCAAACTCTGTACAGGTCTGGTAAGTCCACTGGCGACCTGGAACAGAAAATGGACTAAAATGAAAGAATTAAAATTCTATCTATGACTCACCCTCAATATCTCCAGGGCTCACATGTCGGTAAACCTTTCCTAACCTTTGGATCCATCCCCTTGGTTCTCAAGATCTCAAATAACCCGTGCTTGCTTTTCATCAGCATTTTACCGACTAATCAAACATAGAGATAATGAAACAGGGTCCATTAATATTTTGATGGCTCCATGCAGCCCTGCCAGGATTTGGTTCTGCTAAATAATTTTACTGTGTGCAGTGAATCGAGTTTACAAACTTCTGATTGTTTTGTTTTATTTGACATTATGGCAAAGAACTTTTCCATCTTTGCACCCCCAAAAAGGATCATACCATCAAAGAGTGTGAGTCAAAATGATGATGATGATGACTTTTGATCACATAAAAGTGATGGATGACGAGATTCTGAGCTGATAGACGCAAATAAAGACATGGAGAAACTGTCCATGCAGCTGACATTTGAAAGTAAATCAAAACTAGTTGTGAAAACAACATAAAGCAATTAGTGGCTAATGAAGCATGCATGGATAATGTATGATTCCAAGACTATTGCTATGACTTTTAGATTTTATAATAGGAATTTAAAATTCTAAATATTTTTGTCTTCACTTTCTTGATTTCGGCTTGATTTTGCCAGTGGCTACATGGAAAAAATGTATTTGTAGCAATATTGCTACTTTGTAAAAAATAAACATTGAGGCCCGGGATTGTATGTATTTTTGTATATTTGTACATGTATTGTAGGTGTGATGATGACAATAGTGGTGGTGATGATGATGATGATGTCTTTGCCCACCTCCCTCTGAAGCACTGCTGTTCCAGTCAGTCATCTTCAAGCCATCAATCATCTTGGAGTAGACAAAGTCAACACACTTCTGTTCATATGTGGTCATGAGAAGGTTGTTGACCTTGGCGTAGCGCTCGATGGGAGTGATGGAGGAGTCAGTCATCAAGCCACACAGTGTGTCCACCGTGATGTTGGCCCCCGCTCCCCCCTGCAACAATACACTCAATACATCATGTTCCCATGGTGACGTTGGCCCCCGCTCCCCCCTGCAACAATACATTCAATACATCATGTTGTCATGGTGACGTTGGTCCCCACTCCCCCTGCAACAATACACTCAATACATCATGTTGTCATGGTGATGTTGGCCCTACTCACCCCTGCAACAATACATTCAATACATCATGTTGTCATGGTGATGTTGGCCCCCGCTCCCCCCTGCAACAATACATTCAATACATCATGTTGTCATGGTGACGTTGGTCCCCACTCCCCCTGCAACAATACACTCAATACATCATGTTGTCATGGTGATGTTGGCCCTACTCCCCCCTGCAACAATACATTCAATAAATCATGTTGTCATGGTCACGTTGGCCCCCGCTCCCCCCTGCAACTATACACTCAATACATTATGTTCCCACGGTGACGTTGGCCCCCGCTCCCCCCTGCAACAATACACTCAATACATCATGTTGTCATGGTGATGTTGGCCCTACTCCCCCCTGCAACAATACATTCAATACATCATGTTGTCATGGTGACGTTGGCCCCCGCTCCCCCCTGCAACAATACATTCAATACATCATGTTGTCATGGGGACGTTGGTCCCCACTCCCCCTGCAACAATACACTCAATACATCATGTTGTCATGGTGATGTTGGCCCTACTCCCCCCTGCAACAATACATTCAATACATCATGTTGTCATGGTGACGTTGGCCCCCGCTCCCCCCTGCAACAATACATTCAATACATCATGTTGTCATGGTGACGTTGGTCCCCACTCCCCCTGCAACAATACACTCAATACATCATGTTGTCATGGTGATGTTGGCCCTACTCACCCCTGCAACAATACTCAATACATCATGTTGTCATGGTGATGTTGGCCCTATTACCCCTTGCAACAATACACTCAATACATCATGTTGGCATGGTGATGTTGGTTCCCTCTCCCCCCTGCAATAGTACACTCAATGCATCATGTTGTCAAGGTGATCAATTGTTCAATATGTCATGACGATGTTATGTAATAATATTCCCTGAGAGGAGCAACTGAGCTGATGAATCCATCTGAGATCAGGAAACCAACATTTTTAACAGTTTTGCAGAAAAAATACAATGGAAAGAAAGAAAGAATGGCCTATTCGCAACTCAAAACTTATGAATTATCTGTCCATCGCCAAGGCTTGGAACTTACAAAATAGATTCACTTGTAAAATGTGTAATTCCTCATTGCTTGAAGGTAATTATCCTAGTACGTCACACACTGACCTCAAATGCCCTGTTGTCCTTGTTGTACTGCACGACACCTTCAAAGTTGCCGGCCAGGGTCTGGTACAGGTTAGCTACATCATTGGCGTTTCCTACGTCGATGTCATCGCACAGACTGAGACAGAAAACAACTTTTATTAGAGCTGGGTTTTATATAACATTCCTCGCAAGGAAATTTGGAAGAAAAACATTTCGTTCAAAATATATCATTTCCTAAATTTCGATGTATAACAACATTGTACTTTAACACACCCAAAATAGTATGATTGGGGGTAATTATTACCAAACCTAACTCCAGAACACAACAGTTTTTTACCCCTGTCAAGGAGAGTCCACAAAAACAAAAATAGTCACGAGTCTGTATTTTGTTGACAGAGTTACTTCCCTTTGCGCTCTTGTGCAAGAAAATACAGATGACATATTGTTTGGTTGGTTGATTCGTTGTTTAACGCCGCACTCAGCTATATTCCAGCAATATGACGGCCGTCTGTGAATAATCGAGTCTGGACCAGACAATCCAGTGATTAATATCACGAGCTTCGATGACATGCATCAACCAAGTCAGCAAGTCTGACCACCCGGTTCAGTTAATCGCCTCCTTCAACAAGCATAGTCGCCTTTTACGGCAAGCATGGGTTGCTGAGGACCTATTCTACCCTGTCTCTTTACTGGTCAGATGATATATGGAATGGCCATTATTTTGTCCCTTCAAAAGAATTTGTTTTGTGTAAGTGAAGTGAGGAGGAATTGTGGGATTATACCAAATATGATGCTAACTTGGGGGGTAATTTTTTGTGTAAACTTCACCCCTGGCATGTCTAGAATACAACAGCCAGTATCCCCACATACAGGCAGTGACTCAAATCCCTTCCTGTACCACACTCAAGGTTTTTGTGTGATAAATATAAATCATCTGACAATGAACACTTTTGAGCATAATGACTGTTGCAAGTATTGTGAAGTATTGGGCATGTTGGGCCACCAAATCACACATCATGTGGGGGCTGCTAACTACAGCCCTTGTGACAAACCACCAACATCTCCCCAGGTGATGTCTCTAACCACAGGGCAGATGAGGTTTGTAGAGAGCTGGTAGACATGTCCAAGTGGCACACAACACCCCTATCGTCATGTCTCGGTGCAGTAGCCATCTCACATTTAAAATAATCAAGCTTGAAACATTAACGATTATGTGAAACCCAAGCTATATAAAGTTCAAAAATGAAAGAATAAAATTTAAAAAAACGTCATGCCATGAAACACACTGTCATTAATGCAGATTCAAGATAACTTGCCTAGTTTTCCCCCAACACAACAGTTCAAAGGGAAGTAACTCTATCAAAGCAGAGAATCATGAACCCCATTCCTAAAAGTTTATTCTTGAGGTGTCTCCTTGACAGGAGAATAAAGTTATTTTTCTCTTGAGGGAAAGCTGTAGTGTTAGGTGTAACAATGTTCATCCGTGACATATTGACAGTCACCTCTACAAAGCTGTAGTGTTAGGTGTAACAATGTTCATCCGGGACATATCGACAGTCACCTCTACAAAGCTCTAGCGTTAGGTGTAACAATGTTCATCCGTGACATATTGACAGTCACCTCTGAAGCTGTAGTGTTAGGTGTAACAATGTTCATCCGTGACATATTGACAGTCACCTCTACAAAGCCATAGTGTTAGGTGTAACAGTGTTCATCCGTGACATATTGACAGTCACCTCTACAAAGCCATAGTGTTAGGTGTAACAGTGTTCATCCGTGACATATTGACAGTCACCTCTACAAAGCTGTAGTGTTAGGTGTAACAATGTTCATCCGTGACATATTGACAGTCACCTCTACAGAGCTGTAGTGTTAGGTGTAACAATGTTCATCCGTGACATATTGACAGTCACCTCTACAAAGCTCTAGCGTTAGGTGTAACAATGTTCATCCGTGACATATTGACAGTCACCTCTGAAGCTGTAGTGTTAGGTGTAACAATGTTCATCCGTGACATATTGACAGTCACCTCTACAAAGCCATAGTGTTAGGTGTAACAGTGTTCATCCGTGACATATTGACAGTCACCTCTACAAAGCCATAGTGTTAGGTGTAACAGTGTTCATCCGTGACATATTGACAGTCACCTCTACAAAGCTGTAGTGTTAGGTGTAACAATGTTCATCCGTGACATATTGACAGTCACCTCTACAGAGCTGTAGTGTTAGGTGTAACAATGTTCATCCGTGACATATTGACAGTCACCTCTACAAAGCTGTAGTGTTAGGTGTAACAATGTTCATCCGTGACATATTAACAGTCACCTCTACAAAGCTCTAGCGTTAGGTGTAACAATGTTCATCCGTGACATATTGACAGTCACCTCTGAAGCTGTAGTGTTAGGTGTAACAATGTTCATCCGTGACATATTGACAGTCACCTCTACAAAGCCATAGTGTTAGGTGTAACAGTGTTCATCCGTGACATATTGACAGTCACCTCTACAAAGCCGTAGTGTTAGGTGTAACAATGTTCATCCGTGACATCTTGACAGTCACCTCTGAAGCTGTAGTGTTAGGTGTAACAGTGTTCATCCGTGACATACTGACAGTCCCCTCTACAAAGCTGTAGTGTTAGGTGTAACAATGTTCACCCGTGACATGAATTGGAAAATATTTGGTTCCAATATGGGAATATTTACATATTGAAATATACTGAAGACTTGGGGCTGAATAATTCAAGGCAGAAATTGAAATTTCTTTTAATACTTATTGCTTGCTTGTTAGGTTTTTTTTAATGTTAATTCAGCACTATTCCACCAAGTGAATCTTGGACTGTTAATAATGCTGCTGATAAATGGCCCAAAGCACTAGCAGTGACTTACTTGAAGAGTTTCTTGAGCTCGTCCCTGCCCGGCTGTGTCTGCAGCCTCAGCTCCACCTCCACAGTGGCCTCCAGGATGTTCTTGTTACAGTCCGGCCCCGTCGTCGCCAGCGAGTCCCGCACCACGCCCAGGTAGTCTGTCACACAACACACAACTCATATATCATAATGTTTATTTCTGTGGTATGAGATTGATGATATAGTAAAAAACGCTTGGCTAAAATCTCTATATATTATGAAACATTTATTGATAAAAAATTGTTGTTTAAGGCCCTGCAGTTCAAGCTATGTTACAGAGGACAGCGTTAGAAATTGGCACTAGTCCTGTAGTCCTTGCCAAATTGCCCAATACTTAAGGTAGCATAAGGACAAGCATAAATTTGCCATTTTTATTGTATTTGCTATACGTTATCATTATAAGGCCTAGTGGGCTATAACCATGATAACTGTTAGTTTCTAGCGCTGAGAGAACTGCAAACAATCGTCTTGTTACAACAAACCAGTGATAGACTACAATCGACATGAATCAACCAAGTCAGCGAGCCTGTCCACCCTCTTATGACCAGCATGGGTTGCTGAAGACCCAGATCTTCACAGGGTGAAAGGAACGTGTCACAGATACTTACTAACGTGTCACAGATACTTACTAACTTGTCACAGATACTTACTAATGTGTCACAGATACTTACTAATGTGTCACAGATACTTACTAATGTGTCACAGATACTTACTAATGTGTCACAGATACTTACTCACAAAGTTGAGTTGAGCCAACACAGGTGCACTTGTTGCTACAGCACCGGTGATAAGATGCGGGTATTTCATCCTCAGCCAACCTGACAGCGACCCTACGGAGGAAACAACACCAGGATTCTATCTGAGATTCCTTACAGTTAACTAAGTGCCATGGTAGTCAAACTGAGAAATCATTATTATTTTAACGATTGTATGTTCTAACATTCAGAGGTATTTTAATATTACATTCAATTTAATTATGCCTCTTCCAATATCTTAGTTTTTATTGAAAAAAAAAGTCACCTCCATAAACATGATAAAGCCGTAACATTAGTTATGAATATATTGACATGAAATTGAGACAAAAAAATGTTCCACTTTGTGAACTTTAACTGACATTGGCTGCAGACTTGGGGCCGACCATCCACCTCAGAGAAGGTCAGTGAATGAGATAAACTCTGCTTTGAACCAATCTCATCTAAATCAGATCATATTTCTTGCTACCGCTAAACAAAGATCTGTGGACATACCAATTTAGGGTCATGTCAGAATTTTGACCGACCAATGGAACGACTGACAAGAAGGCGACATTAACTTTCTCTTCCTTTACGGCACAGGTTTCAAACTGGCTGGCTATGCTTTGAAATATATGTTGACGTATTATCGATTAAAACTTTGAAAACTAAACATACAAACATTCTGGAATGGCCCAATAGATGCCCTAGATTGTACGGATTCAGTCATACTGCCCATAACTGTTGTTTGGTATACCCTGTCTTAAATCTTTTGAGGTTGCATGATAAGAAATCACATTCTCACTGTCACTTTCCGAATCTGGTAAGCGACACTGATTGGTGGGATGAAAGGTCGTTCTGACGTGAACCCTAATGGAATGTCCTCAGATCTTTGTTTAGCAGCAGCAAGAACCAAGATCTGATTTTAATGAGATTAGCTTTGAACAGTCATTCAGTGATAATACAAAGTGTCAGCTTATTGAGGGGAAGAGTCAATGAGGTCTTGACAAATTTAGGATTCGAACCCACGCCTGTGTGGAGAAACACTTCACCATGCTTACAGCATCCTTAATTTATGTCTCCTGGACTCGCACTTCAGTAAACCTACACTAACCCCAGGATCCATTCTCATGGTTCTTGCGATCTCATTAACATTTTACCAACCAATCAAATGTCGAGGTAAGGAAAAAGGAAATGGGACATGCCCCCACCAGTTTTACTGGACATGAAGACATTCATTCCAGCAAAGACATTTTGGAGGACTTGCTCTTGCATGTCAGTCAGTTTTTCGATGTTGATTCTCGCAAACTCTATTGTAATGAATGGGATTGGTACCAATGTTGTTGATATCGCCAACCCAACATTGAGATTTGTAATTCGCATGTTAGATTGAAGTTCGGGGGTCAATAATGAATTGAAGACATTGGAAATTGCAAGAGATATTATCAGCAATAGAACATAAATATAAATCATTTAAATGCCATCCATTGTTTTTGGTCCTGTTCCACATGGCGATATTAGCACTAAGATGATCGTGACTCCCATACTTTAACATAAATATACTATGATCAAAGCACTAAGATGATCGTGACTCCCATACTTTAACATAAATATACTATGATCAAAGCACTAAGAAGATTGTGACTCCCATACTTTAACATAAATATACTATGATCAAAGCACTAAGATGATCGTGACTCCCATACTTTAACATGAATATACTATGATCAAAGCACTAAGATGATCGTGACTCCCATACTTTAACATAAATATACTATGATCAAAGCACTAAGATGATCGTGACTCCCATACTTTAACATAAATATACTATGATCAAAGCACTAAGAAGATTGTGACTCCCATACTTAAACATAAATATACTATGATCAAAGCACTAAGATGATCGTGACTCCCATACTTTAACATAGATATACTATGATCAAAGCACTAAGAAGATTGTGACTCCCATACTTTAACATGAATATACTATGATCAAAGCACTAAGAAGATTGTGACTCCCATACTTTAACATAAATATACTATGATCAAAGCACTAAGATGATCGTGACTCCCATACTTTAACATAGATATACTATGATCAAAGCACTAAGAAGATTGTGACTCCCATACTTTAACATGAATATACTATGATCAAAGCACTAAGAAGATTGTGACTCTCTTACTTAAGCCATGCAAACATAAATTTACGATGATGGTAGTACTAAGAGCATGACTCCTTTGATTTACATAATTTTACAATGATCATAGCACTAAGAAGATCTTGACCCCCTTACTTAAACATAGATATACTATGATCGAAGCACTAAGAAGTTACTCCCATACTGTAACATAACTTTATGATGATGGTTGCACTGAGATGATTGTGACTCACTTACTTGAACATACATTTACAAACATTGTAGAACTAAGAATGTGACTCCCTTATAACACAGACTCAGAATGATTGTAGCAGTGAAGTTGCTTTGTGGTCTGAGGTTCTGTATCCTGAACTTCTCAAAGTACTGGGAGGTCGGTGAATCAGTGTTTGAAATTAAGGATAAAGTGATGGGGTCTTTGTCATAACCCTAATGTTAAATAAATAAGACTTCGGGGGCCCAAGATTCACCGCAGCAAACTTCATGCCCCCCCCCCCCCCCCCCCCAAGTCCCCTCTCAATTTCAAACTGTGAATCATTTCACAACCGTAGTTAATCCTGTGACCAACCTGGATAAGATCCTCCAAATGAAATCCATTTGTTGTCATCTAGGTTGAACTTGCTCTTGGCAAATTGAATGAAAGCTGCCAAATCAGCCAGAGCCTGCTCACTGCTCAAATACTGCAGACTGTCATCACTGATGTCTCTGTAACCATGGTAACAGCATATTTTCAATAAATATACTTAAATATGTATCTAAGATTTTCTGGGTCACAATATATCCCCAACAACCTATGCTTGCTTTACATGTGACTTAATGGTGGTCCCACACCATTTTAATACTTTATGAACTGTGATGCTGTCATCAGCAAAATCATTGTCAAATAGATTTGATACATCTGGCAGGCCAAGAATGCATGATTCTGATAGGACATAGGAGAGTGAGTGAGTTAATATTTGTCATCACATCAGTAATATTTCAGCCATAACGTGACGTGAAGTTATTTATTATTAATGCACAGTAGAATATACTTTCACACATACGGTGTGGGATGACTCTTGCCGTAGAAGCGATGCTCCAGCTGGAAGCACATGGCGTTGAAGTTCTTGGCGTACTCCACCCACATTCCCTCCACCATCCATATGGGGTCTGCAGTGCCCTCCCCACCGATCATCAGGAACACAGGGCCACCCGGCTTGAAGTACTTCTCATTCACGAAGTATCTCTGATAAAAGACATCAGTTAATAAACACAATACTCCAATGTTCCATGGCAAATCTTGAAAATTCTGCAAACTTGTAAGCTTATTTTCATTTTTCTTCCATGTAACACACACACCTCAAATGATTATTCAGAATGATTGAATTTATACAATGCATAATTCAAATAATGACTTTGTTTCAATAAACCCACGTAACTTTTACATGTTTAAAGCCAGCTTTCCCCCTACATGTTCTGCAGTGTATTTGATGAAATAGGTTGCAGATACAAGCAAAATTCTGCACACCAAAAATTGTTTTGTGCAAAATGGGTACATTCCTGCACCTAAGGCATTTCTGCAAAATATTTTGAGACCGAGGAATGGGGGTTACAGAGAGGATTGTATCATGGCCCATGGCATGATTGGGTCGGATTTAAATATATTTTACATCTAAATCTATTTGATCATTCTACCTGTATTTTTTCAAATTTGACATTGAAGGAGATATTGTGATATCCTTTTCTATTTCACTATTGCATCATATAAAAACATGCTTAAGTTACAACAATGTTTTCAGACACAGTAATTGCAGCTAAGTAAATAAAAGACTGATGATTACTGACGGGAAGAAGGGGAGGTGGTGGTTGGTGGTGTTTGATAGGCATTTCTTGGAAGACACAATTTAGTGACAACAACTTTTGTATTTACTGTAAGGGTGACGTTTCAGCATAGATCCTTATACTGTTGTTACAAGCAGCTGTGTGAACAATGAAACAATCCCCTCCACATCTCTTTGAATTATTTGCTCTTTTAAATGTGTTTTAAACCTCAAACAGTACTGCTGACCACCCCCAACCCCTCCCCTCACCAACACACCCACCCTAATGAGAAAAAAAATGTTGGTTCATTTTATGCACATGAACTCGATGATCGCGAGTATAGCATAATATATTCGGGAAGGACAAAAATCACACCCTCTATGTCTATATATATATATAGAGGGGTGTGAATTTCTTTTCGATACGAATATATTATGCTATACACGCTATCATCGAGTTCCTGTGATTTTATGATGGGCATGGACCCTAAATATAGATTTTCGTATTAAGTGTCCATGTGATGGGTTATTCCTACTACTCGATCGACTGATGAAAGTGAGGCGATCGCGATGTATGAAACACAAAGACAATTGGTTCCTTAGTTAGCTCTCAACATTACCTGCTGCCATGTCTGTGTGTTGGCATCGTTGAAGTGGTCTAATGTCTGCTCCATCCACATATCGGGTGGGAGGGGGTCTGTGGACAGTCGTTTGGACGCCGGGCGACCCACCATTCCACCTCTCGGTCTTCCATTGAGGAATCTAGGTACGTAAGCAGCCGATGCATGAAGACACGCCAAAACTACCACGACAACAAATGCCAGTTTTTGCATGTTGATTGATACCACGTCTACCTTGTTTCGATGATGGCAATCAGCTGGGCCAACCCACTCATGTGATAAGCGGATAAGCGCTCTTAGTGCACGTGACTGTCATATGACAAAATGACAAGCTCCTCACAGCGATAATCCCTGGTTTATCGAAGAGGCAAAGTCACGCGCTGGTTTGGAGCTTGAAAATTGAGTAATCTTTAAGACACAAATACGGTGAGGATGGATTTATATTCGACTGTTTTCACTTGGTTGATATGCAATTTAATATATTCTCCCACAACACCGATATATTATGATATGTTGGAATGTTTTCATTTGAAGCGCATTTTATTTCAAAGATATAATGGGCGTTTATCCGTAATCATGGCATTATTTTTAAATTACTGCTCCCTCGGGTTTATCAAAAACACAACTCTGAATGGCTCACACGGATCACGAATGTTCGGGACACTTCAGTGCCCCATCGGCTCATCAGACACTCGATGAATTAGAATTTGAGCGGGGAATCTGGTCTGCCGCATTAAATGGAGATCTGACAGAAGTAAAGCGACATCTACTGAAGGATATAGACGCGGACAAAACAGACAAATCGGGCTACACTGCTTTGGTACTTGGGTTTGTACAAAATGTAACCCTCAGGACGAATGATGATAGCTCACTCTCAAATTAGTATAAATAAACATTATTCAGCGGGATAGATTCAACTTGTTTGATATGCATGGTGATTAAATATAATAATTATTAAGGGGTAAACTGGAAAACGGGCGGAGCTTCATTTGGTTGTGACAATAATAGAAAACGGAGACAATTTACAAAAAAACAAAACAAATACATGTGCGTTAGTTATGGTCGGTAGAGATGTTCACGTATTGAGTGTTAATCGACCAAAAGCCAAGTTGTGTCATGCTGCTTTCTTTCTTAATGTTACAGCATTATGCCAGCAGGAACGGTCACTTGGACGTAGTTCGGACACTAGTGGACGCTGGTGCCCACGTGGACGTGGCCACAAAGTCTGGACATGCCACGCCCCTTCACCGAGCTGCGTACATGGGTCACACTGACATCGTCAAGTTCCTCTTGAGCCGCGGGGCTGACCCTGTGTCACGTGATTTGGATGAAATGACCCCACTGCACAAGGTAGGCACAACAAATTAGAGCAATTTTAATTTAATTGCGTTTTAACAATTTACAACCTGTAACAAGTCTAGATATCGCCGAAAAGTGTATTTGAATGGAATATTATTGCAAAAGATCAATGGAAATATCAAAATAAATTGCTTCATGATGAGAAAGGCTTGGTTGTGGTATGGTTGTACAGATTGAAGCGTGGCGATAATTATTAAATTAAAAAATAAATATCGTTATTATATCTTGTCTTGATGTATCACATACGGTGGAAACTTTTAAACGTGCCTTTTCGATATTCATGTTTGTTTGTTGTTTTACGCCGCTCTCAGCAATATTCCAGCCGTCAAATTGAGTCTTGTCAACCCAGTGCTTGACATCATGAACATCGATCCAAAATTGGCCCACGATGACATGCAACAACCAAGTCAGGAAGCCTGTTTCATGTAGAAGTATTCAAGCTGAAGGTCTACTGGTTGGCTTAAAATGCTCAATAGACTAGACAGCAGAAAGTAAAAATGTTTTGAACACCCACCGAAAACTATCAATATTTAATGTTTGTTTTTTGTTAACGCCACACTCAACAATATTCCAGCTCTATGGCGGTGGTCTGTATATAATCGAATATGGACCAGAAAATCCAGTGATGGATATCATGAGCATCGATCTACGTAATTGGGGTACGATGACATGCAACAACCAAGTCAGCAAGCCTGACTCCGGATCCCGTTAGTCGCCTCTTACGACAAGAATGGGTTGCTGAAGACCTATTCTATCCGGATCGTCAGGGGGCTGAGTTTAATGAGATTGGGAAGCTAATGATTAGATAGCTCTTGTAGCAAGGCATATACGGTATTTATCATGATGGAATGGAAATCTAGACGTGTTCTACTTTGGATAATCAAGAATGTACCACTCGTGCGGATTCCGGGTTAGAACAGGTCTCCTGCAAACTATGCTGGTTTGGAGTGGCGATCAAATGGATCGGGTGGTCAGGCTCGGAGATTTGGTCGATTGTGTCCTATGATACGCCGAGGGCATAGATCGGATTTTTGAATTGTCTCAATTGTCTGGTCCAGACTCGATTATTCACACGCCCCGTAAAATATAAATGAAATAGAATTGAATGCGGCGTTAAAAAACAAACAAACAAATCCGCTTTAAAGACAAGTAATGCATGCACGTTTCTCCCCAGGCATCAGAACGAGGTCGGCACGAGTGCGTGACGATCCTGCTGGAGGCGGCCTCGGTTGCCAGGACTGCACGTGATTCCAGAGGACGCACGCCGTCAGATTGCGCCAGTGATGAGGCCATAAAACACCTGCTGTCCTGACTCGTCATATTGAAATATTCACACTTTTGCTGTATCTACATTCTGTAGGAAGTCCCAATGACTGTCCACTCCAGAACAGTGTATAGCATGTACAATGGAGACGCCGCCAGGCCATACGAGGACTTTCTCCAACTTTAAGGACACCCCAACTGTTAAACTTTGACCTAGTGCTCTTATTGTGGAAAATATCTGAAAACCTATTCATAGCCCCTTTGCAGTATGTGTATATACTGTGCGAGTCAGCATTGAGTAACGCATGACGAGTGTAATCTGCAGCTTCAGCCTGGCTCGAGTAGCTCTTTGAAATTCTGCTTAATTTCTCGGGGCCCTCAAAGAGAATTTTGTTAGTTAAATATGGTGCTCCGAATAAGGATATGTAATATGTTTATTGGTTTTTCTCATCAAAGGATTACCTAAGTCCTTTAGCTGTGTACCATATTGGGTACACACAAGGTTATACATTTTCTTCAAACTTTAACGATTATGAAAATATTTAGTTGTCAATTTCACGCTATTCTGTCATGTGTCGACGCAGCCGTTGCCGATCATCACATGTCTTTTTAATCAAACAAGCGCAACCCAAATATCTTCCGACAGAATTTGAAACCATTCACTGTTACCTCGACAGCCTCCATGGTCTAATGGATAGAGCGTCTATTGTGAGGGCGGAAGGTCGGTCTTTTTATCACTTGGCCGCGTTGTACCAAAATATGGTAAAAAATGGTACTTCGTATTACCCTGCCTGGCATTCGGCATTAGGGAATTAAACAAAGACTGGTCATCTTGGAGTCAGTTCCATGTGTCTGATGGGGCATCCGTGTTAGGAAGAGGCGTGATGTCTCAGTGGGCAAGTTCTATAAAAAAAGGCAAAAGTCCGGACTAGTACACGCGGCCACACATACAAGTGCATGCACATGCTATATAAGTGGAATGACCTAGAACGTGCCGCTAAACACTATTTCACCTCACCTCTGAATCTCATCATCACATCGTCATATGTACCAAACGTAATATTTGTTTATTTATGTACATATTTCATCAGGGCGTCTCCTGGCCACCAATAATAAAGACACATTAATGCATATTTACCTTTTCTTACCGAAGCGTCATGTTGTATTTTGATATGGGTGCGGCTGTTGTTTTGGGGACTTTGAGGACGACGAGGATCTGACGTCTTCTGAATATAAACGCTGCATTTGGCTTGATTTTGAGGTGGATTCATCCATATTTTCACAATGTGCTTAGAACTTTGAATCAAGAATCGATTTCAGGATTGAATGAATGCGTTGCTAGTAACAGAACATAACATGTTGCACTGGTCAATGGCAGCATGTAGGTCACTAGGCAAGGGTGTTGGGGGAAAGGGGAATTTGGCTGGTTGGTGTTAAGGGTCAGATTATCTGATTATGTGTACATATTAATTGTAGATTGTCCCCTTTCGAAACATGACACGGAAATGTCTACAAACGCACAAATGACAGTTCAATTCTCCGTTGGGGCTTTAAATAAAAGCAAAACCTATTGATCATACACGCAATTGTAGACACTATATACAGTCAAACCCATCTGGTCCCGATGTCATTTCAGGATATCGTCGCCGACTCGTCGATGGAAACATGACACTGCTGTGACCGGAAATACCCTCCGCTTCAGTCTGTAAGACGCAGTTAAGAAGGTACCCTGCGACATCATTGCAATGACCTTGAAAGCATCGTTACCCTGCATTTCACCTCATCACAATGTCACGAACAATAGTTGTAGCTGTGTATGTGTACTGCAGCAACATCAGGCATATGGGTGCGGTGTTAGCAAGACACACATATATATATAATAGTATATAGCCATATTTGTTTTCTTAAAATGAACAACTTTTATTTCATGATACTGCAGATTCAAGTACGTTTGAAAATTCTTTCTTGCCATACAACTGACAATATTCAATTCGATTCAATTCACAATACAGTTTGGCTTCACTCAACATTTTGGTGTACACCGAAGACTTTACGTTTATTTTTAGAAAAATCAATTTTGAAATTATCAGCGCAAATTTGTTTTAATTACAAAAATACTGTTGTGGGGAAGCAAAACTGGACAATAAAGAAACACACTGTTCTGTGAACTTAATTACGTTCCTGTACACACTTAAATTAATATATTATATGTCCGCTTCAATCACTTTCATCACAATGCTAATCATCATATGGCGTATTTTAGATACAATAATTTCATTTCTCCACTTTACATGTAGGCATTTAAATATATATACTTTACAGAGTTGAAGCGAAATATTTAAACACATTTAAGAATTCATTCATTGGAGTATTAACCTTCATAGAGTGAGGACTAATCTGTATGAACGTCGGAGCTTGCACTCACACAAGTGAAAGTGAATTCTTATATTTTTTTATTTCACACACGTGAATAAACATACAGCTGTATTACACATTTTGTAATACCAAAACGCGTGCTTATGTACTCTCGGAACACGTTTCACGAACAAATATTGAAAACTCTCAACATCCCTTGGCTTATTCAACGACATTGCGTGTGGAGATGATAGATCACCGAGAGGAGCTTATGCACACTCGATGACCCCAGCAACCTTGTTGCTAGGCTGACGTCACATGGCATTGTTTCGACGAAGGATCTTGCAACAAAATTCCACAAATTACGTCATCGAGTATTGTGACGTGATTGTAAACTTTGAGGTGCAAGGCCCCGTTCCACAAGGCGATCGTACGGTAGCGCAACGCCACTCGTAGGTCTAAGTTAAAGTATCTGAGTTGCGATAACCTTAACGCTACGACAATTTTGTGGAACGGACGCCTGAATTCTAAAGGTGGACCGTTGTCTGGTATTAAATTCATACGTTTCAACTTTTGACGTGTTTGAAGTATTACTGTGTTAAACTCAATTCGATTATGCCGTGGATCGTGTAGGTGTCAGCATATTCACACTCAACAGTATAATTCTAAAAACGTTATTTTATAAATGGCCAGTAATGAATAAAATACTAAACTCGCTCCCGTGTCAAACCAATTTTATGAAACTCGTGAATAGTTGTGGTATCTGACGAGCGATCGCTCGTCAGATACCAAAACTATTCACTCGTTTCATAAAATTGGTATTACACAGGGGCTCATTTAGTATTCTATATTTATCATCCAAAACTGGATCCCACTGGAGATATCGCTTGGGTGAGATCAAGCGATATCTACATTGTAATTGCAGACCATTGTGACGTCATTGGTTACCATGACGCCACAAAAAATGACATCACTAATAGCTCTGCTACTGAAGCTGTTAGTAGTACTTTTTACATTTAAGACACTGCTTATTACTGTTTACAAAAATTGCAAAAGTTTGAAGAATGATGTTAGATGATAGATAAAATCTTAACAAGCAAGCCTTGGAGTTTTTCCACTTTTATCAACTTTTGTTGATATGTTTGATATCAAAAGACACTCGGGTGAGATTCTCTATTTATCATATAATGGTTTCTCGGCAGGATAAAGCCAACGGATAACAGCGATATCCGTTGGGGTCATATGCGGATAGAGATGCAAATATCAAAGGTCAGGTAGTGACTTCTTTCACTGTTTATAAACAAACATGGCGTCGCCCTCGTCATTCGGCGATCGAGTCAGATTTAACCATCGGGAATCTGGATAAACTACAGAGATAATTGCTTTCATTATCAGTCTGATATACTGAAAATCAGTGTCTTACTGTGACGTAGCTAAGGCATTTTATACGTTTCGGCAATTTGGTAGATATATATTTCGACACAATTTTGCGAGGGCACGAGGCCTAGCCAAGCGGGATCAGTAGCCATATCTGTGCTTGTAGACCTCTGCGGCTTGAATCTTTCTCCACAAATAAAAAAAAGTTGGATTTGGCCGAAACATGTTTGAATTGTTACCCTGTTTCGTTTTGTCGCTGTGTGTACATCTGACTACACTTCTTAACGTTATGACAGGACAGACCGACTGTCAACAACGTCTGACCGTGGCCGTGACGTCTCATAGACTAGGGTTAGAGTAGCTTCCCTTTGATAAAGGGCAGTTACTCTAGCAGACAGACCGATGGATTGCCGCGAAAGGCAATTAAAAACAATTGTTGTTTTGTGTATATGTTGCTTCGCCCGTGTATATGAAAGAGATTTCAGTTGGAACTATATTGGCTACTGTCACTGTCCGACTGACACATCACTTACCCTGTGACGTAATGAATATTAATGCGCGCATTTCAGGAAAACTTGCAATGTTTCGGTAATGTTTATGAGAGAGGGAAAGCGATTTTGAAGCTCAGAATTAAAGAATGACATTATATGATAAAGAGGTTATCACGCTTGTGTGTTTGGGGATGGTAAATATCCTGTATTAGGAACAAACACTATGTATTTAGCTCGCCAAGGCTCGATAAATACAATGTTTATTCCTAATGCAGGATATTTACCATCCCCACAGACACTCGCGGTGTTACAAGACAATATACCCAGGTGAAATATGCGGATATTCATTCGGGGTCATCCGTGGGCAATAAGAAGAAAAAGGAATCAGATATTTAGTGTACACAAGCAGTTTGAAGCTCTTGGCACAAGTAATTTCATTTCGCTTGACCACGTCTATGATAAGAAACATGGGACCTCCAAAATTATGGAAGAAATCTTTGACGAACTTGGAACATTGGAGAAGCGCCCTGTCAAGGTTGAGATATGGACTTGCACCCCTGAAGATAGAGGCGGTAAACGAACAGTCCAGTAGAACAGAGAACATGTCCTTTCTGTCCAGATGTAATAGAAGATGAGGCACACAATGTGCTGTTACATTATATTTATATAATGTATTTAATAATAATGCCAGTGATAACCTCTATGACATATCTGATATTTTGTATTTGACTTGTATATAGGATAAATTGTACTTCGCTATGTAATTGTTTCTAGTACTTTTAGAGATCTGTGATACTTTGTATATTACCTGTACATACATAAAATCTTACCTTGTCATTTTCATGATTAAGCCCGTATGGGGTGGCTCCATACCTTGTTAAAATGTTTTTAAATACTTTTATGATAGTATATGTGTGTGTTTTTATGTAATGTAACAAGGCGAGACTCAAATAAAATACATGTCTGTCTGTTGATCTGGTTGTAATGCATTAATCACACACCACATCACATGAGACGTGTACAGATCTGAGCGTGACGACCTGGTGTCCAATTACTTTGAGTAAACAATATATAAATCAAGGCAGCTCACCATCTTACAATCAAATGCACTTGTTGATCGGTTCGTTGATATTGACTCCCAAGACTTGCTAGGACTACATTGTGGATATGTGAACATCATCAAATACATTGACTAATAAAGACATTGTTACCCGATATGACCAAAGACCTCTTGCAGAGGTCGGGTTTTCTGTTTGATATAAACAGAACAACAAATGGGTATCCCTTAAAATGCTTGAAGACAAGAATAATACTTCAGATTGTTGAAAAAAATGGAATTGTCTGCCACCCAAAAAATTCATTGTTGCAAGGTGTTTTAACATTGTTTTCTATTTAGGCTAATAGACTTTATTTAAGAAATATCGGGTTTTACAGCTACAAAATGTCCTCAATTCATCCCCTCAAATGATCCGTCCCTTAGACACAATGGTATGAGACGACACCAGTGTTGGTGTTACGTACATGTAAATATTTGAATTTCCACTGCTCGCCGTAAAAGGCAACCGAATCGGGCAGCCCGTTTGTCGTGTCTTGCGTCCCAGTGTCGGCGGAGGAATAGCTCTCCTTTGCCCAACACACCACTTCGACCCTTACTTCACCTAGACGAGTGGTAGGATGGGCCCGACCCTATCAATCGGCTGGTCATGCAAAGGCCTGTGCATAAAATTGTGTATGCACATTCATGTTTTATATACATGTATTGTTTGGTCTCGGCCAGTATATAACATATTTGAACTTACAAATTATTTATGTAACATATTGCCTAGAGTCTTATGTCAGAAGGCGGTGGCTCATGGGCAAATGTGGTAATGTTGACCGCTGTATTCTATCAGATCCCTCAAATTACGAATGGTAAACAATATATTTGTTTGGTATTTTGGAAACCAATAATCTAACTACAAATATTCAATGGAATATTCCAAAACGGAAGTACTATAGACCATTTAGTACGACTAGAATCCTTTGTCACAAATGCTATTGTAAACAAACAACATGTAGTATCTGTTTTCTTCAATCTTGAGAAGGTCTACGATACTACCTGGATTTTGGTTTGGTTTGGCTTGTTGTTTAACGCCACACTCAGCAATATTCCAGCTTTATGACGGCGGTCTGTAAATAATCGAGTCTGGACCAGACAATCCAGTGATTAATGTCATGAGCATCGATCCACGCAATTGGGATCGATGACACGCATCAACCAAGTAAGCGAGCCTGACCACCCGATCCCGTTAGTGGCCTTTTACGGCAAGCATGGGTTGCTGAAGACCTATTCTATCCCAGATCGTCACGGGTCGATACTACCTGGAAGCAGGACCGCCTCCGTGGTCTAATGGTAGAGCGTCCGCCCGGAGAGTGTAAAGTTCGGGGTTCGATCCCCGGCCGCGTCATAACAAAAGACGTTAAAAGATGGTACTTGTTGTTATCTTGTCTGGCGCTCGGCATTAAGGGGCTAAAACAAGGACTGGTCGGCTCAGAGTCAGTATATTGTGTCTGAGTGGGGTATTCATGTTAAGCTGCGGCATGGTATCTCAGTGAGCTAGCACTATAAATCGGCATCAGTCCGGACTAGTACATACTAGTAAACTTTCCTTCTGTTCATGGAAGTTCCTGCATTCTGATTAGCTGAATTGGTCACGTGTTATTGCATTCATTTCCCAATGAATGTAAAGAATTAGGCCGCTCCCACCGAGGTGCACTACTTTTATTACCGCGGAATGTCGGGGAATCCCAATATTACAGTCGAGGGAATTCCCTTTCTGCTCACGTGTATCGTCATGCACAGGACATTTAGCAACTTTCATGCATATTCATTGTCCAAACTACCGTTTGAAACCTAAGGCCGAGAATGAATGAAACAGCAAACGTGCAGGCTCGCTCGCTCGCCTGTTTTTGTCCCGCCCGCCTCGGTTCAACTTTCATGTCTTCGGGTTTCATTTGTAACTAGCATTTCTCCATCTGTGTTTTACCATAATCAGGGAAGTAATGTTTGAATCTGGCGGTAACTTACCATGTTATTTGAAACAGCCGCCTTCTCCCGGACATATTTCTTCCGGTTCGTTACAGTCTGACTGTTGCAGTTCTTTTCGCCTCTTGCCTTATTGACAGGTTCAATGAACATTGTTTTGATTCTACTCTCCGTTGAGTTAATGATGGTGTAGGCGTGTCAAGTTATGTGCATCACTTAAACGATCACCTGATTCATGCCACGCCACAGTATGTATTCCTACACCTGGAATGTTTATCAATCTCGTCATTTTTGTCTGTTTTGATATGTACAACTGTTTTTATTAAACTATTGTAGATAAAACATGTTTTACATTGTCGAATTTAATTATAGGCATTGACTGTGTATTTGTTTCGGTTCATTGAGATACGAATCGAAAAACCGATGTGCAAACGCTACGCGGATTCATACAGTTTGCACATCGGCTTTTCGATTCATACCTCAATGAACCGAAAAAAACCCATAGTCAATCCTTAAAGTGGCCCGCTCATATCAAAAATGAGCGGGCCACTGTAACTTGATAATGCCCTCATATTAATTGACGACGGGCCATTATCACGCCCGTTGTTAGGTGACTATGCTTGTCGCAAGAGGCGACTAACGGGATCGGGTGGTCAGGTTCGCTGACTTGGTTGATGCATGTCATCGTATCACAATACGATGCTCATGATATCAATCACTGGATGCTCTGGTCTAGACTCGATTATTTATAGACCGCTGCCATGTAGCTGGAATATTGCTGAGAGAAACAAAACACAAACAAACGTGCGTATGAATACATAGATAGCCTACATATCGATTAACAAAAAATAGCTGCAAATCAATCAACCCCCATATGAACTGTAAAATGTATTTCCTCTATTACACGCTGGGTCTCTAATACAAGCCAGGTATCTAATACACGCCGAGTCAACGCCTCTCGCGAAATCAATAGACGGCGTAACGCCCAAATGAGGAAATACGGTAGTTTAATATCGGACAGACAGACAGATTGTTTATTTGAGTTTCACCTCACATAAATAATTACGTAAATACATATAAAAGGACATAAAAGTGAGCCACCCGTTAAGGGTTACGAGAGACTTAAAATATATCACAGTATGTACAGCATAAATATATTGGTGTAAAAGGGATATGAAAATATACTATCCTTAACTAGCCATATCAAATATTTTTTCTTCGTTGGAGAATTAAAAAGCAGCTTTTGGCTGTAAAATATACATAATATTTAAAAAGTTTATCAGTATTGCATAACTCTTGAAAGATGGGATAGGTAAAACTGACCTTTTCGTATAAACTTTCACGCAAATCATCGTACACAGGGCAATCAAGTAATACATGACATTCATCTTCAATACTTTCCTTACACTGAAAACACACTCTTTCATTCACATTCATATTCATATAGCTGCCTGTTTCCAACTTCAGAAGAGCAGTACCTGATCTAAATTTGGAAAAGGCAGAGCGGTAAGAACGAGGCATATACATACTTGCCTAACTTTCACATCCATACCAATCTTTAAACATTCTATACGTACGTAATTTGTTACCACCCGTTCTTCCGCCAGGCTTGCATAACCGTTCATTCCAATCAGACACATACTTTCCCATGCATATATCTTGCACACGTACAACTACACTTTTCACGCTAACATTCTCAGAAATATTCAGACCCCATTCTTCAGAATGACGTCACATTATCGCGGAAGATATGTTGTCACCCGCCATCTTAGTTCAAGCTCACTCTGGATACATAGGCTTATTACAACCAAGTGACTGTGAAGCAAATGGAACCGGATAGTTGTTGAGGTTAGTTCATTTTTCAAAAGCAGTCTCTGCTAGTTGTTATGCCTCGGTATGAGAACGCGTGCTGTGCGCTCTCACATATATTTGGGTAACCTTAGAACATAAAGTTGAGAATATAAATCACAGAGTTGATGGCGACAGTTCCAGTATTTATTCTTGAGCAGATGTTATGTAGATACATTCAATACAAAATTTCAAGTTATTACAATAATAAAGATGTACATAAGATATTGTATAATATTACAATTTAACATTTAATCAATGAATATTCATGAGAGAATAAGCTCATAGAGTTGATAATTGATTGTTGGGGGAATTAGCATGGTAGTGTTGACAATGGCGGGAAAATGACTGGCTACAGTTGATATCATTTAAATATTACAATTAACTGGATACTGAAAGTAGAAAGGACATAATTAAACTCGAGACTAAGCACAAACACATAAGATTACACAGATATACAGACTACCACCTTTGCATCTATCAAGATTATGAAAATGTATGTATATTAATAATATTGGCTGGGATATGTACACATTCAAACAGCTGGAGGCTTACGATAGGTATTGCCCTTTGCATTTCCTTAAATAGCCTTTTTACAATATTATTAATAATACTCACATTAACGATAAATGTGCGGTAACTCAACAATGTTGAGGTCGGTATAATACATTTCAAATTCAACTATTCACAACAAAGTGTGACATACAATTAATGATAATTGTTAGCAGTATTATAAAAACATATGAACAACATTTTATAATTAATTGCAACAACACTGAATAGAACGTTATAAACACACATATCCCAAATAATTACTTACATTGTACAACGACAACATAAATACATTACCTGTACTCAGTTCAAGTGAGATAACTTTACTGCATATTTAAACAGAGTTGTTTGGTCTAACTTCAAACATTTCTAAACAATAACTACACATGTAAATATTTTGAACAAGGGAAACCAGCTTACCTTAGAAAATAAAGTTGAGAATATAAATCACAGAGTTGATGGCGACAGTTCCAGTATTTATTCTCTAGCAGATGTGATACCAAAGGAGAGAGAGATATTTGGAGATTTTACGAGCGCTTCAGTCTCTGGCTATTTCGCACCAAAGGGAGGATCTGCATGGTTTTATATAGTTGAGAGGCCGAGGAGCTGGAACTGCGCCTTTACTGTTATTGGTCCAAAGTATGTAACGCCAATTTTGATTGGATAAGAATTTCTGACCTGAAGCTTGTAATGACTGACTGATTTCCCGAGTTTTACTAACCTACTGTTTGACATTAACGATAAGAGGATTACTTTCTAAAAACAATGCATTTGGTATAATGTTTGCCTTCCGGTAATCCTTTGCCTAAGGGGAATATAAAGTTTATATAAAACATATGGTAAGTAAAATAATTAAAATGAAATAAAAGTAGAATAATAAATGTACAAGAATTTGAATATACAGGTATATAAGATTAAGTTGGAAATATTTTATTATACTATAAGCTGTAGTTTTAATAAATTGGATTTAAAATAGTGTAAGGAATTTTCAACGAATCGGGACAAATATGTACAATTATCTATGTTTGTACTAACAGCTGCTAAGGGGCGATACAATGAAGGCTGATTGTGTGTAATAGTACTCTGACCGAGGTTGAGGGACGTGGCTCATAATACCAATCACTGGTTTGTCTGGCTAAGAATCTGTTCTTTTCAGACCGGACTATGGTATGGACACAAAATTACGTTAGGTGTTTTTTATTATGGCACTCACTTTTTCATAATTGTGTTACTTATATCTGATACCTGTAGCCTGAGATATTTCCGATTCGACGTTCTACATGTGGATATCACATTTACAGTGTATCCTAACTTTTAGACAATTATACAATATGTGTTATCTTTTTGGATAGACTATTAATTTATGCTTACTGAATACAGTTCTAGTTTTGACTTTGTTATAATGTGGAAAATTGTTATTTTCGCTTCAGCAAGGGTGAAAATGGGACACGAGCATTCCAGGAGATAAAAGCAGGAATGTTGGACCATTGAGGAATACACCAAATAAACCCCTGGCTGTGAATTATGTTGGCTGGAACGTTTCTGTTGAGATTAGAAATTTTTCGGTCACAGCTTAAAAACCAAATATATATTTGTATTTAAGTCTATGAAGAAGCACCTTGCAACTATGTCATTTTCTGTGGCAGTCAATTATGTTTGTTTCACCAGTCTGAAACCTAAACATTTTGTGAAGAATTTTCAGCGACAATATATTTTTTCGATTAAATTCCAGGCCCCAACCCTCCCCAGAATATAAAATGGTCAACCCCTTACCATGTCTGTCCTTCTTATTTTGACAGACAGACAGACAGACAGACAGACAGACAGACACATTTAATCGGTACTTCAGGCCACCGGCCCATAATACAATTTACTGTATATATGCATATGCATGCTGAGTAGATTTAATAATGATTTACCGTTCCACACTGTGTTTCCTTTCGATGTTCATGACTTGAGAGAAATTTTCCTAAGTCTTTTATAGTTTGTTCGTTTTCAGCTGACATAAGTCTTATAAAATTCTCAATAGAGGGAGGGGTAACGAGACGCTTGGGAAAAGAGTTTCTTCTTGCTCTAGAATACTGGTCACAAATCATAAGAACATGGAATTCATCTTCTACATGGTTATGTCCCTTTGAAAAACTCTTTTAAACTCTTCTGCAGCACTATGGTAAAGGTCTGTTAAAGCATCTACACTGTCTTCTACATTTTCTTCAATCTGTTTGTATATACTGTCACAATATGTTAAAAAGAGATCTTGGAAATTCACCATAAATGATTTACTGTTATATGGGCACCATGTATACTTGGTCCATCTTTCTTGTTGAGGTGAATCTTGATGGTTTTCATTACCAATATGACTATTATTAAAAACATTGGGGTTGCTGTTGGATTCCTCAGAGTAATTAAGTGGAAAGTCAATAGCACAGTAAAGAGGGAAGTGATTAGATTCATCTCTCTCATGAACACCAAAGGAGCTAAAATGTGGAAATAAATCTGTACTTGCCAGGAAATAGTCCACCACACTAGCACCATTGTGAGTGATACAAGTAAAGTTCCCATCCATATCATCAAATAGCCGCCCGTTTAGTACATGGACATCATGTGTGCAACATAATTCTGCTAGTTTGACACCAAAACTGTTGTATCGAGTGTTATCCTTTGTTTTACGGGGAATATCGAACCCATCAGTTGGATAGTCATCACTGTTCTCCTGGATGAAGTTGAGATCATCAGCTGGGATATAATCCAGAAATGCATGCATCCTTGCATTGAAATCTCCAGCAAGTAGTAGGTAATGATTGTTATAGATATTTATGATTGTCTCGTTCGGGGTTTGCTTCTCATTGCGTAATCGATGAGCTCATGTGATAAGTATATCGTCTGCTTCAGTGATATCCAATTTTTCCTCGAACTCTCGAACTTTGCGCTCCGTAGTTTCCCATGTTTCGTTCTTATCTTCCTGAAGTCCATGGAACAGAAGGTTATTCCGCCTTGTTCCGAGATTCGAAGTCATCAAGTCGGTCTCTCATCGCACTGATCTGTTGATGGAGTACTTCATTATCATCACGAAGCTGAGCGATTTCGTCTCGTTGTTCGCATACCTCAGCCGCCATTTTGTCGACTTTCATGTCCAGTGTCATTACACGCTCGTTCTCTGTTTCAATATTAGAGAAAGCCCTCACAATGAAATGATCCGAGATCTGCTCGTTAGTATCCTCGTCTTCCAAGGTCATCACCGAATCCCATCCCTTGGGGTGATTGGTGTAGAGTAGGTCGAGGATGTATTCAGTGTCAGCTGCCCCTTCCAGTCTTAGAGTTCTGGTTCTTACGTAGTTGGTGAAACCAGGCAATGTCACTTTACTGTGATTCAGGTCTCCACCGGCTATAATGGTCTGTTCCAAATCTATTTCTCCAGCTTCTTTTCGTGCCATCGTAATGAATGTGTTGTTCCAATCCGTTCGACGTTTTTTCATGTTGTTACCCTTGGGATGTACACTGTAAATACACACCGCCAACCATCTCACGCCTCTGAACATGAAGGTCACCCCTAACGCCTCGGCCATCTTAGTGGCGTCTTTGTATACCTCTTGTGCATCAGTACAGTCTGCATCTGACAGATAGATCGCCACACCCCCTCTTTCGTTCCCTGATACACGCTTATTTCGATCTTGAAAGAAACCTTTGTACCCAGTTATGTTCCTTTGAGTATGTTCATCCGTGTACCACGTCTCGGACACCAGAATGACGCGCGCCCAATTGAAATCACGAAAAAGACGACGCTGTAGGGTCGACTTGTTTTTGCGTAGGGACCGCGCATTCACGACCAATGCATTGGGCACAATAGGCGTAGCTGAAACACATGTATCAAAGAGAACCGTTGGATCCAACAATATATACAAGCGTCAAAAAGTAACTGTGATCAATATAAAGTGGTGTAAATGTTATGTTATTAAAAATAACAACATAATATATGGTCATTAGTCTGATCAATGTTTTATCATTACAAATGCATTAACAAAACCCATACTGGGTAACAGGGGACAGTGGTACGCTCTAAAAGAGGGATGGTGAAGAACTCAATTAACAATGCCAATATTGGCGTGACCACCATTTGCGTTGATAGAGGCGAGGCACCAGACAGCCTCGGAGATGTTCTAATTGTCACTCAGAGATTGGACCATTTGAGCTAGCGTTACCGGCTTGCTCTGGTCCTGATTTAGGCATCGCGCTATCTCATCTTGGACATGTTCTGTGGGAGAGAGGTTTGTTGAAACTGTCGGCCATGGCAGTACAGCTGTGTTATGTTACCTCAAAACGTCAAAATGTAGGTGGGCATTTTCCACTGCACACTGACGTTACTTCCCTGCATTTGAAGGGTAGAACATGATCTCGAGTGTTGTCGTCCAGGTAGCGTACGCTTTTCAAATTGACATGATGAGATGTGTTCTCCTATGAGTTTTGATGCCACCCCATACCATTACACTTCAACCGCAAACTGACGACGTTCAGTAACGCAAGCTTCGCCCAAACGTTCTGCTGGAAGCCTGTAGACCCTTGCACGACCATCAGATGTCCAGATGAAACCTGGACTCATACGTGAACAGTATACACTGTCCCTATCTTGTTTTCTGAACCCCATATGCTGTCTACACCAAACAAGGCGTGCCTGACGGAGACATGCGAGCAAAATTGGTTGCATCACTGGACATAGAGGCTGGGTGTTGTGCTCCCCCTACCGGTTGCATAAGGTTCTGCCACTAAAAGGTCTCAACCCAGGAATTAGCTGAGCCGTTAATGCAGCAGTTTGATATCGATTCCATAGATGCACGAACAGTATATGGTTGTCGTCACACGTGGACGATCAGCCCGTGGCAAGTCATGAGTGTTGTCCTGCTGTAGATAACGTCTCCTAGGAGATGATGTTGTATTTCGATGAACAATAAAATGTCTGGAAAATTCTTTTCTCGCCATTCCTCTCGCCATTGACTTTGATTTTCAGCAAGCCGTGACATTGCATGAGCATTATTTACAGTTAAACGCAAGTGTTTCGGGAGCACCTGATAGTAAACCAATCATTGTGTGCTGTTTTACATAAAAAGGAAAACACGTGTGTGAGTATTAGAAACGCATGCACATGCCTTAAAGTCGAGGAGATGTATTCATGAATATGGAGTGAAAGTTATGTTATAAAATTTCAGAATAAATATATATTTTAGTGAGCTTTATAAAGGAGCACAATCTCTTTTTTCCGTGTGTATATATGCATATGGGTTCATAGAAGAAATATTATACTCATGATTCCAGCAATACTTGAATTCAAATTATTCTTTTTATCGTGTTGGTGTCTTGTCCTCTCAGGAGGAGACATGAAGAGAAGTAAAGATCCAATATCTAGTAGTAAATAATGGTCTCTTTACAATGTATATTCTCATAAGGCACTTGAGTCGCACTGTGTGGTTCAGTGCTACAAAGATATTTCGTGAATAGCGAGTGAGTGACTTTGATTTTACGCCGCTTTTAGCAATATTCCAGCAATATCAAGGCGGGGGACACAAGAAATGGGCTTCACACATTGTACCCATGTCGGGAATCGAACCCGGGTCTTCTGCGTGACGTGATGAGCGACCGCTTTCACCACTAGGCTACCTGAACCCTCTCGGGATTAAATGCTGTTTTATGTGTTTGCATCATCAATTAAGTTGATTTAGACATTTAAGCAAACCTCTTATGTCGAATGAGGTACTAGTCAATGTGCCCTGAGTATTATTTTGAATTTACACGTTTTTGATTGTATTTACCTTGTAAAGCAGACTGTGAATCTTTATCCAGGGCGAGGCCAGCAAATATGTCGGCAACATCTTCCACAGCTTTCTTGTCTGTGTCATTCCCTGGAGGCTTCTTCTTGAGATTGTCATCAGATTTGGGCTCCTCGTTGTCTTTCGTTGACACTGCTGAAGTATGGACGGCATGTGAAGTGTCAAGATTCTCGCTAACCATTTTATTTGAACCAACTTCTTCATGATTTGTCTCCTCAAACTTACAAAAACACATTCAGTCTGACCCCATTATCTCCAACCTAGCAGGGCCGATTTCTCTGCTGGAGGCGACAAAAGGATCGGGTGGTCATGATCGCTAACTTGATTGATGCATGTCATTGTATTTAAATGCGGGGATTGATGCTCATGACAAACAATTGGAACACAATAACCATAATCCTCCAATCAATACAATCAAGGAAGGACTTTATTTATATTCACAGAAAGTGTTTGTGACAAGTGGAATTAATACCATATGGATTCTTAAAAATCCAAAGGTTTTGCTTGACTTTTATCAACTTTGTACCTCACTATCCAACGTGACAAACTTAAGGACAAATTTCATTCCTTGATTCATGGGCTTTTGATACAAAACATCGTGATCAGATACAGCTAAGTACCTATACTCAGAGATCCAGGGCAATTTGTCAAAAATGAAAGCAAATGCCATCTGAAGCTTACTGAGAAAACAATACGGGAAATGCTGGACTTCCCCGTTGATAACATGTACCTTATTACAAAAAAACAGTCACTGTTTAGTCTGCCCACAAACAAGAAAGTGCCCCTCTCAGCTCAAGCATGTTTCTTCACAGCTGGGATATTGTGAGTAGCGTAAAGTGGCTTTTTCAGGAAGTGATGTCCTGTTTTTCCTCGTGTCTATTCACGATGTTTTGTGTGTCAGTTAAGATTACCATTACAATTGAATTACAATATAGGTTGTTTTTTTTGTTTGGTTTGGTTTGTTGTTTAACGCCGCACTCAGCAATATTCCAGCTATATGACGGCGGTCTGTAAAATAATCGAGTCTGGACCAGACAATCCACTGATTAATATCATGAGCATCGATCCATGCAATTGGGATCGATGACATGTATCAACATGTAAACCACCCGATCCCGTTAGTGGCCTTTTCGGACAAGCATAGTCACCTTTTACGGGCCTACAATATAAGTACATAATTAGTTGAATAATTGGTTTAAATTACTCAAAACTGTTAATGTGGCAAATGCCAACTTCGAGACAAAGGTAGACAATTTTATAGTTAGTTCGAGATAACACTGTGTATTTATATCTCGAATTCTAGATAAGCAGAATATATTCTTTATATATATTAATATATTGAGGCGTTTGGGGCCGGAGAATAGGTTCGAGATATCTGTACATTCGAGATGATGGGGTTCGAGATAACGAGGTTCGACTGTACGTACTACCTAATCAATCTCAAACTGAGAGTTAAACTTTGTTTTTATTCGTAGCTGTAATGAGCAAATTGCAAAGATAAAAAATCCTGACTTTACATAGCATGTGTTACAGTAAATATGTTGGAACTAATTGTATCTCAAGTTAATACATTATGTAGTCAATGTGTGTGTGTTTGTTGCTTTGTTGCTTAACGGCACATTCCACACTTGTACAGTTGTATTACGACGACGACCATGTGGTCAATGCTTATATTGCGAATAAAAACTTGATTTGAAATAGAAAATCTAACTGTCAGCTTACGAGCCTCATTATCCTCATTCTGCTTTTCAGTTCTTTCCTTTTCAACAGTTTCCTTCAGGTCAGCGTGGGCCATGTCGTTTTGTTTAGTTTGTTCTTCAAGTCTTTCCAATGGCTGAAAACATAAACCTTGTCGGTAAAACACATAAGCATCCGTTTCGGAATGGCATTCCATATATGACATTTCAGAGACACAACACCAGGAAGTAATGTAGCTTCGAATTAGTGGTATAACTAAAATACAACAACTGTCATAGAGCAATATTCCTATGAAAATAAATTGGGTTAAACACACGGAAGTTATGTATGAAACATATTTCTGAACTGCATTAATATATAAAACTTCAATATCTCAAATTTGAGGGTATGTAAGTCATATCGTGCGATGTAATGGAGAAAATACTTCGTGAAACGTATTTGTTTTTGCCAAAACCCATGTTTGACCAGCTAAAATGAAACCTGAAATCATATATGCCTGTTCCTTCCTGGATAACCATACCGTTTCCCGAACACCTGATACCATCACTATTTGATAGTGATTTATAAACACATGCTCATGATATAGATGGAATCGTACAATCGACAATCGAGATTTCGTGTGGCGATGGAAAGGATTTTGTCGTTTATATTTGAACAGCCTCATATCTACACGAACACAAACACTGAACTCAATAGATAAAGTAAACATATATTACATTATGTCTCTGAACACATTCATGGCTTCAAACACAATGCTTCAACAAAATGTACACATGAACAATCTATTATCAGCCAGAGTGTTCAATATACATGAAATAACTTTGATATCACGAAAGAGGTTCACAGCAATAGACCGCCTGATATGGCCGCTGCCATGTTCAACAGTGAAGCAATCTAGAACGTCAGTAACGAGTAAGTTGAAAACATGATAGTGTTCAAAACAGCAACATATGTCACACCTGACTAAATCGCCATGACGTATCACTATCGGACGGTAAAGCTAGAGTTTGTGATGTGTCCCTACATGCATGATATGCGGTGATAGGAATGCAGTCTAATGACATTCCTTGGGCTGGTAGCTTCTTTATGTATGTTCATCCAAAGTCATCAAGCTACATGCACTACAATCACATACGTGTGTCAAATAAATAATCATTTGTAATAGGAAACTTCGTAAATAACGACAGAACCATGCAACATGTATCTTCGTGATCCACGAATATGTAAAGTGACCATCAGTGAGTTATAATTTATATTTTAGTCATAAAGAGACGGAATGATACTTAAATAGGCTCAGACATCCCACAAACCATAACTCTTTGCTCAAATTATATGATGTTTATTAATTATCCATCAATTATCAATCATTTATTGATTAGGTGAGTGAGTGAGTGAGTTAAGATTTAACGTCACATCGGCAATATCTCAGCCATGCCGTGACAAGATAAAGTTAAACATTGACAACAAATATATTTACTTCGAGGAAACAAAATGATAACAGCTCTCTTTCTGGTCAATATTAAAGTCACAAGTTTACAAACATTTTAGACCACCTGCTTGGCAGGTGCCATAACTGTTGTTCACACCAACACATGTCGTCAATAAAATAGTTGATATGTTTGCTATATTTATATTTCATTTCATTTTTGAGAGTCTATAATACAACACACCTGTACTACAATACAACTTACACGTACCACGATACACATATATGTACAACTGTAAAGAACACATGTACCATAACACAGTACACCTGTCCCACGACATAACGCGTCTGTGCCACTATAAAACACCTTTACCACAATACAACACGTATACTATCATACAACATACCTATATATGATAAATATGTTCCAAGATACAAGACACATCTACTACAACACAACACAATTGTACCATGATACAACACATCTGTTCCACAATACAACACACTTGTACCACGGTACAACACACTTGGATCACAGTACAGCACACCTGTACCACAGTACAACACGTGTACTATCATACAACATACCTATATATGATACAAATGTTCTAAGATACAAGATAAATCTACTAAAACACAACATACCTGTTCCACGGTACAACACACCTCTTGTACAATGCAACATATATGTACATGTATTACAATACAGCACACGTGCACTACAACACAGCACACGTGCACTACACTACTTGGGTGCTGCATGCCATCGTAATCCAAGTGCTTAGATCGATGCTCATGATGTCAGACACTGAATTGTCTGGTCCAGACACGATTATTTACAGATCGACGTCATGTAGCCGACTATTGTGAATACAACAATCAAATAATACCATGTTACAACACACCTGTTCAATTATACAATACACCTGTACCATGTGACAAGATACCTGTATTTCGGTATAAGAGAGTAAACAACGGTACAGCCGACATGAAACGCAGAACAACAGGGCCCAGTTGCACCAAGCGATCTTAACGCTGCGACTGTCGTAGGCCCATGTTAAAGTATGGGAGTAACGTTCACCTTATCCGTAACATAGTTTTATGAAACGGGCCAGGTCAGAAACTTCAAAGGGAAAAGCGAGAGCATATATTGCTGAAGACCAATTCTAATCACCAGCTCACAGCGACCTGTAAGCAATCGATTCTGGGACAGGGAGTGTTACAATGCCGTTCAGGTCATCGGGGCACAATCACACAGGGTCAATTATTGTACCTACCCTCTCACAACAACCTGTAAACAATGGAGTCTGGGACAGGCAATGTTACAATGCCGTTCAGGTATATGGAGCACAATTTACACATGGTCAGATACTGTACCTACCCTCTCACAACAACCTGTAAACAACTGAGTCTAGGAAAGGCAGTGTTACATTACCGTTTAGGTATACGGAGCACAATCAGACATGGTCAGATACTGTACCTACCCTCTCACAACGCCCTGTAAACAATCGAGTCTGAGAAAGGCAGTGTTAGTGCAAGATTAGTGCCAGCAAATGTGAATCGAATCATCCAGAACTCATTTCAAGTTATTTTTCTATATTATATTTCTTTAATAGTCTAGTGGTACCTAATTACTCAGGAAAGGAAAACTGGCACCTACCTTTCAAACCAAAATGTGAACGAGCGAAATAATATGTTCAACTGTAAAACATGTACAAGCATGTACCTCGTTGCAGTGAAACATGCGCGGTGATTATATATCAACCCCATAACCACCGACTGAAAGATGTTTGTCACCCGACGGAATGCGTATTAATTGTCGCTTTGGGTTGTCCCAGTTAGAGCTGTGACGTCATTAATTGTGAATATGAACATTGATACTGAGTTGGAAATCTACACATTGTGTGCTGAAAGTGACTCTTGGGCAATGAGTGAGTGAGTGAGTTATGGTTTATAGTCACATCGGCAATATTTCAGCCATATCGTGACTAAATCAAGTTATAAAGTCATGAAACACAAAAAATGAACCATAAAACCTGTCGACAAAGGACAGTACAATAACTAGAGTATCACAGATTTTAGTTAAAACTAGTTTGAGAGTATATAAAAGAACAATGGAACAATTCAACAACACAATATAAAAATGGGCTATAGATCACCAGCAACCAAAGGTAGGCCACCTTACTGGGGACCGTGGGGACTCTTGGGCAATGTTGGGGTACTAAGCAATATAAGGAGTTGATGATAATGATATAGACTGGGTTTAATATCATGAAAATAAATATGTCGAGTATTGTGATTATTATCATAATGATAAAAGTGGCAATGTTTAACAAGTTAATGATGATGATCACTGCGTAAGTAGGGTTGGCAGGCTGTATTCCCGCCATATATTGACTAGGACACTAGGAACAGACTTCATACTGTGTACCAGTATGGGGAATCGAACCTGGTCTAAAGCATGGCAACCTTAAACTGTAACCACTGGGCTACATAACGGCCCCTGTGATAATAATACAATCGCACAGAATCATAATAGCGGCCATCACGTATACATCCATAAACCAACGCAAGCACTAATTGTGTACAGACTTTTAAAAGACAACAAACAAACGAAACTAACTGGTAACGAATGTTGAGAGCTTGGCTACTGTGGTATGATTCATGTCTGTTTTGAATGTCACATACAGTGTGTTGCAACACCATCACATGTTTACCTAAAATCCTTGATTATAATATATGCATGATTAAAAATTACATATTGGATTACATGTAAATACAAGATTGTGTCTTCTACCTCATGTTCATGCTAAATACAAGATCTATCTTCTACCGACAGTGATGCATACTATGAAACTGATATGAATACGTTTACACAACAAAGATTCAACAGAGTCCATGTTAAGATATCACATGTCCCTCTAATACAAATGTGGCGCGTACACCACTAATCATCACAAGGAGGTCAATCATGCGTTCTATATACCACCTAAATGTACCACGGTACAAGGTGAGGTGAGGTGAAATGGGGTTTAACGTCGCGTCCACGATTAGTGCACTTATATAGCGACGTGAATGCACGTGTATGTGTGTGTGGCTGCTTGTACTAGTCCGGACTGATGCCGATTTATAGTGCTAGCACACTGAGATACCATGCCGCATGAATACCCACTCATACACAGTATACTGACTCCGAACTGACTAGTTTTAGCCCCTTAATGGCGAGCGCCAGACAGAGGAACAACAAGTACCATCTTTTAACGTCTTTTGGTATGACGCGGCCGGGAACGAACCCAGGACCTTCCGCTCTCCAGGCGGACGCTTTCACTAGACCACGGAGGCGGTCCCACTATTTAATAGTGACTCATAACCACATGCTTATGATATAGTCGAAATCGTACAATGGACTCTACTTTTATCAGATGTTTCTTTGATTATGGAAATGGTTTTGTCGCTTGTATTTACATGCTATATGTTATTCAAGGTTTGGATTTTGAGTAAGAGGTGAAATTGGGTTTAACGTCGCGTCCAAGATTATTGCACTTTTATATCGACGCGCATGCACGTGTGCGTGTGTGTGTGTGTGTGTGTGTGTGTGTGGCTGCTTGTACTAGTCCGGACTGATGCCTATTTATAGTGCTAGCTCACTGAGATACCATGCAGCAGTTTAACATGAATACTCCACTCAGACACAGTATACTGACTCCGTGCCAACCAGTCCTTGTTTAAGCCCCTTAATGCCGAGCGCCAGACAGGGTAACAACAAGTACAATCTTTTAACATCTTTTGGTATGACGCGGCCGGGGATCGAACCCCGGACCTTCTGCTCTCCGGGCGGAAGCTCTACCATAAGATCACAGAGGCGGCCTCTTTGAGTAAGTGTTCATGTGAAGCCCGCGAATGATTAAATAATAACCCACAATAGACTCTCAAAACCATATGACGACCTCCCTCATCGTTACAACTGGCTACGACATGACCAGCTTAAGAAACAAATGAAATAAATTTAATCAAGTGAGTCATACCTGGTATAAGATCGCCCTTTGCTATAGTTCCACTTAATTCAGTCAGAAGACCTTGTCAGTCAGGCCTCCTACACCTGTCTATGGAACCAGAATAAAATTCCCGCTTCGTGTTCACGTGAATTAGGGACACACCTATATAGTACAACAGTTAAATACATGTCACGTGGTATAACAGATAAAGCCAGCCTTTGCAGGAAAATCTGTTACAAAGTACGTCAGCATTGCCGACAGTTTGCTTCAGTGTTACGTTTATCCTGACATTTTGTGCGATTGAGATCAATAATTTAATGCGTATGTGTTTTTCTGCATTGGTTGCCAGGAAGGAAAATGGTTACACGTATGCTCTAGCTAGAAAGGTACACGTACTGTAACGGTAGTCAGTTAGATATGGTAATAAGATATTTTAATAGCGCTTTATTGTTTCTTCTCATTAGTGGTGAGTATTTTTTTTAGCTCCCTTGGGGTATGAAGGAGTACCATGCTTTCCGGTGAGAAAGGCCTTTGTTTATCCGCATTCCGTCAAGGTGTTTTACGGATTTCAGGGAATTGGACAACTGTGAGTTCTCTATATTAGAGTGTGAGTGAGTTATTATTTAACGTCATATGGGCAATATTTCAGCCATATCGTGACGAGAAGTTACATTTATGATACATATATGTAGACTAAATAAAAAGCTGTCAACGATGGACAGTAGAATAACTAGAATATCACAGACTTGATTAAAAACTAGTTGAGAATATTAAAAAAGCAGTAAGCATTAATGAACACCACAAAATAAAAATGGGCTAGAAATCGTCAGCCACTGGGGACCATGTGGACTTACAGTACCTTAGCTTCCTGCACGGACCCCGGCAGGATTTATATCATCCCTTCAGTCACTGGCGACAGTGTACCAGTTAAGCCTAAGATTAAAATAACGAATATACTACGTTTAAAAGCGTGGTATGCAGAAAAATACCTCGAATGATATGGGACTTACATACCCTCTAAGGGGGACTATAATTCGAGGGTATAGCCAATAACAATCTAAGTTATTAAATTGCACTACTATTTTTTAAAACAATACAGTTAGTACATCAGAATTTATGAAGAAGTTCTATTTCTTTTAAAAACATAATATTAAACGAGATTTAACATCATTAAAAAGGTCCTTAATTTTTTTAACATTGAAACATTTATCCCTTATGATGGAAAAGTCAACACAGTCAAGCAGGACATGCTTGACCGTGATTCTTTCATCACAAGGGATACAAAACGGAGGATCCTCACCTTTTAACAGTTATTCATGTGTATATCTTGAATGGCCAATACAGCATCGTCGCATAATGACCTCTTCAAATCTAAAATCAAATCTCTTAAAAAATCCTACGTTTTAAAATTCTGGCATGCATAACAATACTTTGAATTATGTGGGACTTACATACCCTCTTAGGGGGACAATAATACTTTAAACCCCCTCGAGGGTACAGCCACCAACAATCTCAGTTATAAATAAGCACTACCAATAGGTAAAATAATACATTTAACACATCAAAATTTATGAAGAAGTTCGATTTCTTTTAAAAAACATAATATTAAACGAGAATTAACATCATTAAAAAGGTCCTTAATTTTTTTAACATTGAAACATTTATCCCTTATGATGGAAAAGTCAATGCAGTCAAGCGGGACATGCTTGACCGTAATTCTTTCATCACAAGGGAAACAAAACGGAGGATGCTCACCTTTCAATAAATATTCACTTGTATATCTGCTGTGGCCAATACGACATCGTCGCATAATGACCTCTTCAAATCTGGACTGACAGCCCAGGTAGGTTTAACCGATATTTGGTTTAATTTCATGTAATTTATTGATACCTACTTGGGCGCCCCACTTCTTTTGCATAAAATCTCGGATGTAAGATGTAATCATGGGTTTAAAAGCAGTGTATGGGATCAGAAGTGGAGTCACATATTTGTTGAGTGCTGCTTTAGCATCAACATCGGCCATTGTGTTACCTTTGATACCAACATGGCTTGGTAACCAACAAAAGACGATGTCATATTGGCCAGTAGCAAGATCATTAAATAAATCTAGAATTTGGATTAAAAGTGGATGTTTAAAGGACATATTTTAATTGCCTGAAGGCATGAAAGAGAATCTGAAAACAGTATGAATTGTTTATGTTTAGATTGGTTACTGATATATTTAAGTGCTGTAAAAATGGCGTTTGCTTCTGTAGTGAATATTGAACTGTTATCAGGTAAACGTGAAGAGATTGTTCTGGATCCAATGGCAGTGGCACTAGCAACTGCGCCACCATCCTTGGATCCATCTGTAAATATAGATTTATAAGTGTCGTAAGTGTTTCTTAGTTGATGGTATTCTTGTTGGTAGATTAATTGGTTAGTATCTGATTTCTTAAGTTTGGTTAATGTCAGGTCTACCTCTGGCTTTCCCATTTGCCAAGGAGGAGAGGAGAAAAGTTTAGTAGGAGCTATATCTTGGAGTTTAATATTAGAAGCTGATATTGCAGATTTTATTCTGATTCCTAGTGGTGGAGTGAGTTTTGATTTCTTATTGTAAAGATCTTCGTAGAGAGGATTGAATATGCATTCAAATGCTGGATTGAACTGATTAGAATATAATTTAGTGATGTATTGTAAAGATAATTTTAAACGTCGTTGTTTAAGAGAAGGCTCATCTGCTTCTATATAGAGACTGTGAATGGGAGACGTTCTAAAGGCTCCAAGGCAAAGCCTCAGGCCTTGATGATGGATGGTATCGAGTTTTTGTAAATTATTTTTGCAGGCTCCACCATAGATGATGGAGCCATAATCAAGTTTTGAACGGATCAGTGACCTGTATAAGTGTAAGAGGGATGTTTGATCCCCTACCCACTTTGAATTAGAAACAACTTTCAATAGATCGAGTGCCTTCAGGCATTTAGCTTTAAGGTATTTAATATGTGGAAGGAAAGTTAAGTGGTTATCAAAAATAAGTCCCAAGAACTTGGCCTCCTTAACAACTTTGATAGGGGTGCCATTCCAAAATAGTTCAGGGTCCTTATGTGGCTTATATTTTCTGCAGAAATGTATACAATTAGTTTTTGATTTGGAAAATTTAAACCCGTTTTCTAGACACCACTTGTAAATTTTATTGAGACATAATTGTAATTGCCTTTCTATTGTGTGCATATTTTTACCACGACAAGATAAGTTAAAATCATCCACAAAAAGTGATCCATCAACTGAATCATTTAAAACTTTTGACAAACTGTTAATTTCTATACTGAATAAAGCGACAGACAAAATACTGCCTTGTGGGACACTCTGATCCTGATTATAATGCTCAGACAGGGTTGTACCCACACAGACATGAAATTGCCTGTCTGTTAAAAACTGGGATATAAAAAGAGGCAGACGGCCTCTTAATCCAAAATCATGAAGATCTTTTAAAATACCATGTTTCCATGTTGTATCGTCAGCTTTTTCTAAATCGAAAAAGATCGATACACCATGTTGTCTATTTACAATGGAATTTTTAATGAACGATTCTAAAAGCACTAAATGATCGATAGTACTTCTGTTTTTCCGGAAACCACATTGTATATTGGTAAGAAGATTATTTGTTTCCAAGTATCACACTAATCGATTATTTACCATGCGTTCCATAGTTTTACAAACACAGCTAGTTAGAGAGATAGGTCGGTAATTTGATGGATCAGAATGATCCCGCCCAGTTTTGGGTATTGGAATATGCAGGCGTCACACTGTCCCGAAATTGACACCAGATTGACACACGATAAATGAAATGTTCAAATTCGGCTCTGATCGTAAAACATCGGGCCATTCGTGAGGGCATCTTTAGCCATCGTATGACCGCCGGTGGAGTATCTCAGGCTCCGGCAGCAACTTCGTGAGCGGTGGCAAAATCTTTGGCATGCCAAAAAATTGCCGAAAGACCCTGCGAAGGTTCATTTTCGTATTGAATTCGTGTGTCCATTTTGCCCTTCGTTAGGCCATCGTGAGGGCATCTGGTCACATCGTGTCATCTTCGTCTTTACGTCGTGTGATCATCGGTGACATTCGGCATTTTTCGCCCACGAAGACAATATGAAGGAAACAAGAAGCTGCCCGATTGTCTTAGGCAGGCAACACGACTACGTGAAGCCCTCGCAATGCCGTCATTTAGCCATCGTATTATAGTACGATGACATCAAGATGGGACCAGGGTGTCGGCGAAAACAGCCGAATTTGAGTAGCTTAAGTGTTTCCCATGTGTCATGGTAGTGTGGACATGTAAAAGGCCAGCCTCAGAGCATCTTCCTCAGTCAGTCCTGAGCAACTCTACACAGCAGAGGCGTGTGTGACTCAAAAAGCTTCAATCACAATTAATCACAATTCAGTTCCTGCAGAATGGCATACTTTGATGATGAGACAACCAGGGAAAAGAAGGCAGCAGCATTGCTTCTTTTGATGCACCTCACAGAATGTGATAAGCAACTCTTACAGGCCAAGCACGTCCACTTACAGGTACAAATTGTCTTATTTCACTTTGTCATTTCGTGCTATTTGCACCCACTCTAGTCGGTAGAGTGGTCTAGTGGTAGAGCTTCCGCCCGGAGAGCGGAAGGTCCGGGGTTCGATCCCCGACCGCGTTATAGCAAAAGACGTTAAAAGATGGTACTTGTTTATACCCTGTCTGGCGCTCGGCATTATGGGGCTAAAACAAGGACTGGTTGGCTCGGAGTCAGTATACTGTGTCTGAGTGGGGTATTCATGTTAAACTGCGGCATGGTATCTCAGTGAGCTGGCACTATAAATCGGCATCAGTCCGGACTAGTACAAGCAGCCACACAAACACACACACGTACATGCAGGTCGCTATATAAGTGCAAAAATCTTGGACGCGACGTTAAACCCAATTTCACCTCACCTCTTGCTATTTGCCTTTCTAGCATTCAACAATGTACTTATCTTCTTTTGCTTTTTATTTTCCAGGGCAGGGGCAAACCGAGGCGAAGGAGGAAACTGAGGTCTATGTGGGTCAGGAAATGGCTTTCTGACAAAAGAAGAGAACGCTATGGACACTATAGCTCTCTACTAAATGAGCTGAAGACAGAAGATGAGAAGGCCTTCTACAACTACACAAGACTTCCCAGAGGCCTCTACAATTAGGTGCTGCAAAGGGTAGAAGGCAGAATAGAGAAGAAGCACACATGGTACAGAAAGTCTCTCCCTCCTGGTCTCAAGCTATCCATCTCTCTATGACACTTGGCCTGCGGTGACAATTATCAAAGCCTGTCCTACAACTTCAGAGTTGCTCCAAACACCATCTCCCTCATTAATCATTAATGAAGTCTGCGATGCCATCAAAGCCGAGTTTGCTGCTGAGGTGATCCAGTGTCCTACTACAACTGAAGAGTGGATCGCCATTGCTGAGCAGTTTGAGAAGAGATGGCGATTTCCACACAGCTGTGGTGCTCTGGATGGCAAACATGTGGCGGTCACCTGTCCTTAGAATACTGGTTCTGTGTACAGAAACTACAAGGGCTTCTTCTCCATTGTCCTGATGGCCCTGGTCGACGCAGACTACAAGTTTCTCTGGATTGATGTCGGCTCTGATGGTTCCAGCAACGATGCCAGTATCTACAATGGGTCGGAACTGAAGGAAGGCCTGGAGAGTTCGAACAACATATTCAATCTCCCTGAAGAGAAGAGAAGTCTCTACCTGGTGATGACGTTCCTGTCCCATGCTACACAGTAGGGGACACTGCTTTTGGGATCAACAAGCGCCTGATGAACCCGTTTTCAATCAGAAACATGGAGCACCATGAGAGAATATTTAACTACAGACTCTCCAGAGCCAGGCGTGTAGTTGAGAATGCCTTTGGTATTCTGGCACACAAGTTCCGAGTTTTGCTGAGGACCAGAGACATGCAGAAAAATCATTACAACTTGTGTGATCCTTCACAATCTCATCAGACTGAGATATCCAGCCACCCACAACAACCTGATGGACTTGGAGGACCAGAACCAGAATGTCATCCCAGGGGCATGGAGAAATGACAAAGTACTTCTGGCCTCTGCTGCTGCGACTGGAATGCTGACGGGACATCTTGTAAGGGACTGATCTGGTCACCAGCCGCTTCCCTCATCCTGAACTGTCTAGACACCTTTAAGTAACTAGAAAGACAAAAACAAACAGCATAAAATTAAAACAAGCTCAAATTTAGCATGCAATAAAATTTGTGACATCAAATAAATGAATTTCAAATTTATGCAATTTTATATACTTACTGGTTAAGAACTGTGGTGATCTCCTCATACGCAGCTTCCAGGCAGGCATCATGCAGACGATCCAGTTCGCTTTCCAGGCACTTGCAGAAAGGAGTGGCCCTGTTGACTTGCTGCTCTCGATTGATGAACTGAACCAGCCTATCCTGGAGATCACAGGATGCTCCAGTTACTCTCATCTCCATGGTAGGAGACTCGGGTCGGTCCTCAGCAGCTGTTTTTGTCCTGGAAGGAGATCACGGTGTAGGGTAGCCAGTGTACTTCTTGTTGGGCTCCCTGGGTTCGTCTGCAAGACTGCCTGCCATGGTACTGTCGTCACTCCCAGCCAGCTCACAAAACGTTTGGAAATTGAAAATGTTCAAAAAAGTTCAGTTTGAATTTAATTTCAATGATATAGTCACACTAGCTGGTGTATCCTTCTTGTGACGTCTGATGTGTGGCTTCAGGAACCCAAAGATCCGGCGGAAGAACTTCTCACGGTCACTGTCATTCTCACTGGCCTCCTCAGCAAGGATGGGGTCTTCCTCGTCACCACTCGACAGACCATCACCGGACCTCTTCTGGGACTTCATCTTGGGTTGGCCCTCCCGCAGCTTCGAGAATCGAGTCATCTGTGTGTAGTACCATTTCTGAATTGAATCATCTGCAATGACAGAAATCAAAATAAATAATTAGTACAATCATTGAAATGTTCATTGACAGCAATGTTTGTCAAGTATCTGAAATAGATTTAAAAAATTGCAAAGTAATTGAAATGTATTTTTTTATATACTTTCTACCCAGCTAACAATTTCACGTTGTGACAACGTTGTGATAACGTTGTGTTTACGTTGCGAATGTTACGTCCACATAACGTTATTCTGTGGACTCCCATTTATGTTGTCACAACGTCATGGCCTAACGTTGTGTTACGTCATATTCACGTCGTGACAACGTTGTGATGACGTTGTATTTTACGGTGCGGGAACGTTGTTATCTTTACGTTGAGAGAACGTTGTATTTGACGTTGTGGTAATGTTGTATTTGACGTTGTGGCAATGTTATAATAATGCGTCCCTACAACGTTATTCTGTGTACTACCATGGGCGTTGTCACAACCACGTGAAATAACTGTGTTACAAGGATGAAATACGTTGTGAACATTCCCCACTAAAATGTTGTAAAAACAACCCAAAAACATGTTCCGGAAATGTTTTAGAATATGCTTTAGTCACGTGAATGTGTATGATTCGAGATACTTTTTACCATTGTTTTAAAACCAGGGCGTCGAATGGCCCAGTTAACAGTTAGATCTTGCCTTGCTGACAATGTTCAAAAAATAAAAACATCACTGAGCTGTTAACTAGATACATAAGACTATAACAAAGGCAGACACCATTACCCTTTAGGCAAGTACTGCAGGAAACAAAAAAAGAACGGCAGACATTGTAAGGGGTTGACCATTTGATATTTTCTGGGGCGGGTCGGGTCCTGGAATTTTATCGAAAAAATATATTGTCACCGAAAATTCTTGACAAACATAATTACGGTTCAGACTGGTGAAAAAAAATGCCTGCCACAAAAATCTAGTTGCAAGTTGTTTATCTTCAGGCTCATAGAGTTAAATAAAATCACATATCTGCTTTAGTAGCTGTGACCGAAAACATGTAATAGAAAAGTTCCAGGTCCCCACCTCCTTGAATATTAAATGGTCGGTCTCTAATCAAGTCCATATAGTATACTTCATCTTAGTATACGTCATGCGACGGCATCATTCAACAAAGAACTCCAAGACACATTTATGTTGATATTTTAATATTTTTAGATAACTGAAAATTATACACTTTGAGAAATTATTGAATGCCAGAATTTTCTTTCTTTGGTGTTCACTTCCACTCCCCTGAAATACAAACAGCTTAATAAATTTCGAACAGGTACTTGAAAGATATTATATGACGAGAAACATTCATTTGGAGATAAGGCTTTATCAATATTCAAACAATAATGTATAATGCAAGTGTCTGATGGAAACACATTTTAACATTCATTCAGAGACATCAAGAATCAGGTTGAATACAAAACGTGGTACGAGCATAGATTTATATAAATAGATCTACATTCTTGGCATTCATTCAAAGCAAAAGAAAATAAACCAATTAACATGGATAGACAATGGAATGTAGGGGGCACGATGGCCCAGTCGTCTAAGGCGCCGCAATTCGCTGTGCAGAGTTGCGTCCCCTGGACACGCCAGAAACCTATGATTGTGGGTTCGAATCCCGGTTCACCCCGATTATGTTTCTAGGTTTGTCAGCACCATACCCGTGCTCGTGGGTTTCACCGAAGTGGTAAACGTCTGAGACCTGCATTACTTCTGGCTTTCCTCCCACATTAAGCTGACACGCCGTGATATAACTGGAATAATGTTAAAAGCGGAGTTAAACCCAACTCACTCACTCACTCACTCACTCACTCACTCAGTGGATGTAACTGTGAACAAATGTACTTACGTTAACATAATTCACAGCCGAAAGTTTATTTGGTGTGTTCCTCAATGATCCAAAATTCTTGATTTTATCTCCTGGAATGGTCGTGTAACATTTCATCCCTAGCTGCAACGAAAACATATTAAATAAAATTAAATAAAGCCAAAACTAGAACTATATTCAATAAGCATACATTTAGATCTATAGTCGATCCAAAAAGATAACATACATTGTATAATTGCCTAAAATTTAGGAAAAACTGTAAATCCAAAGTCCCCATGTATAACGTCCGATCGGAAATATCTCAGGTTGCAGATATAAGTAACAAAATTATGATACCATCATAAAAAAAAACATCTAATGTAATTTGGTTTCCATATACATCTACACCGGTCTGACAAACCGGTCAGGCAAACCAGTGATTGTTATAGTGAGCCACGTCTCATAACCACTGTCGGAGTACAATGGTACACCATCATGTTAGTACAAACATATGGCTTGTTGGGGACCTTTTCTAAACCGGAATCCAAACGGGAACAGATATATACTACTCAAAATTTGATAAGGATCACTAGGTGTTATGTGTGTAAGTTACCACAAACATAACAAAAGACATGACTCGTGTTTAATCATGTTATGAATGAAAATTCATGAACGGCATGAACTTATCAATATCGAATGTTTGAAATCTGCAAACACCAAAAGGCATTTCATTAAATAATGTTAACAGCAAACAAGAGAAAGAATTACACAGTTATGAGGGATAGTCCATCATTACACTTAGTCGATGAAGTGTCAATATCGAGTATGACCTCCCCTTGCATCAATGACGGCCTGACAACGTCGAGATATGCTGTCAATAAGCACCCGGATGTTCCCAATGGGAAGGTTGTTCCACTCTTCCACGAGGGCATGTTCGAGCTCTGCCAAAGTCGTGGGTTGTGCTCTACGGCGTGAAAGGGCAACCTGCAGCATGTTCCAGACATGCTCAATCGGGTTCAAGTCCGGCGAACGCGCTGGCCAATCCATGCGGACAATTGTCTCCTGCTCAAGGTACTGCTCAACCACCCTGGCGCGATGAGGACGGGCGTTATCATCCATCAGGATGAACTCATGGCCAACAGCACCAGCGTAGGGTCTGACGTACACATCGAGGATCTCATCCCGGTACCTCACCCCCGTCATTGTTCCTCTCTCCAGGACATGAAGATCTGTCCTTCCATCTCTGTTGATTCCACCCCAGGCCATGATGGAACCACCACCATAACGGTCATGTTCACTGATGTTGGCATCATGGAAACGTTCACGTTGTCGTCACCACACCCGCTGCCTCCTGTCTGTAAAGTCCAAACAATACCTGGACTCATCGGTGAACAGAACTGGAACCCAATCGTTCCGTGTCCAAGTGACATGATCTTCAGCCCATTCCAATCGCTCCCGCCAGTGTCGAACAGTCAGGGGGATTCGGACACATGCCCTTCTCGAGTAGCGACCTACATTGTGAAGACGATTCCGTATCGTCTGAGTGGACACATTCACCCCCGAGGCGTTCAGGAGGTCGTTACGTAGGGTGGTTGCTGTCCAGAAGGGATGACGTCGTGCCTGAAGAGCCACAAAATGATCTTGGCGTTGGGTTGTCGACCTCTGACGACCACCCCCATGTCGGTGTGCTGCTGTACCAAAAGTTTGCTGTCGGGACCAGGCCCTGCTTACAACGCTCTGGCTGACGTTTAGTGCATTGGCAACGTCACGTTGTGAATAGCCAGCATCAAGCATTCCAATACATCTGCCCAGTTGTTCTGTCGTCAGGCGACGCCTTACACGTTGTGGGGGCATTGCGTAGATAAACGTAGTGTAAACACTCAATTGAGTTTAAAGTTTCAGAATGAATCAGACACCGTTGCCTGATTGGAAATCGTGCAATGGTAGCAAAAGCATGAACTGTGATGTGAAACGCATTTCCCATGGCATGAAATGCACGTGCAAGTGTGTTGGAGACGTTTTTGATTTCACTTGAACACAATATTGCCAGTTATGCAGTTATTTTGTTTTTTTATTAAGAAAAATATCTACGATCCTTATCAAATTTTGAGTAGTATATTAGAAAGGCATTGTAGCTAATTACGACTCATATCTTCATCGCAGCGCTGTTTATATAGCTACTGTACGATTTCGTAGTGAGCACTGGAACTTACTCGTTCAGTTTTCGATCACCATTTTATTCTCTCTCATTGTCAAAATGTTTCAGAGAACCAAGTATCATATGAAATTCATTTGTTACTACATTTAGTGAACATAATACAGATCAATATCGTTAAATATAATTCTGTAGTATGGTAGCCTACGTGGCAACATATGGAGTTCGAAAACCGAACGAATATGGTTGCTATCAATTCCATTGTATTTTTCATTGGTGCACATTGGCTACACCTATCTCATATTAAAAATCAACAAACGATGACCAACTCACTGACAATATATGGTGATATTTAATTTTTGACTATCGACTAGCTTATCATCACCAGCGAGGACAATACCTCAAACACTCTGTTATAGCGCGCGACGAGAGACACGTTTCTCTTTTGCTCGTTTTCATTAGAAGGGCGTCGGACATAAATCTAGTTATCGGAAAATGATAAATTGATTCTTTTTTGGAAATATTGAAAATACACATGATAAGCGCCTTGCTAAAATATACTTTATAAATTATAGACAGCACCAACAACCAGAGGATCCACATTTAGGTTACTTCAGTCAGTGCTAATTAGGCCTTTTCGGAAACAACAAGTATGTTTCTGTCTCTTCCCGAAAATACAATTTTTCATAACATTGAGCGCTTTAGACTAGGGCTATAACTAGCAGCCTACAGAGAGTCGATCTGAAAATACTTCCATTGTTTTGATTTCCTCTCTTCGCTGTATAAGAGAAATCTACTCAACCTTTCCCATGGCCCGAATGAGCCACATTGTTTCACAAACATCAAAGTCAGAAGATTAGTACATGTAAACTTTAAACAGTAATGATTTCACAAATAACAAGGAAGAAATGGCGATAACTGTCAGTGGTCAGTAGGCGATGCATAAGTTAGGCCTATTTACAGACGCTTACGACCGAAACCCAAACATAATATGACGACCACAAAACGCCGCCAGACTGAATTCTGGTCAAACATATACTGCTTGCCCTTGGTAATTACCCTTGGTATCCATAAAATAAAAAAAATCTTGGGCCTCCTTCACCTCTATATATACTTCATGTTCTGTGTATCAAATACTGACGCTCAGTGAAAGTGACCGGCAAACTGCATTCTAAACCCCGCCACTTCTGCATAATACGATACATTTAAATCATTTGGCTATCTTCATGTACAGAAACATATCAACAAGCGGAGACTGCTTTTGAAAAATTAACTTACCTCATACGAATTCACAGATCATCTGTCCAATTCCAGTTGCTGCACAATCACTTAGTTGTAATATTCCGGAGTGAGCTTGAACTAAGATGGCTGGTGACAACAAATCAGGGGAAGCTGACTCATCTGAAAAGATACCAAATGGAAAAAAATAAGTACATGAAGGACAACAATGTATGGGAATATATAACAAAATCAATAACACCTCTTGCCTCCCATCCATACCAAAAATTAGTTATAAATATTTACCTTTATCATCCGAGGATTGGGGCTGTCTGTTACGAGGAGGAGGGGGAGCAGGTGAATGCTGCCGAGAGTCCTGGGACTGCTGAGGAGACCAGGATCCCTCGGGGGAACCGCTCTGGAGTTTTACTTGGACCATCTTTCTTGGATTTCCTCCCCTTCATCTCTCTGGTTGGGAGACTCAGTGGTGTCTTCTTGGACTTCTAAATCATCAGTTTCCTCTGCTTTCCTCTTCTGAGTTCTGTATTTAACAGCCCGCTTCTTCCCCTTGTCTCTCCCTGCCTTGGGTGGCATGTTAAAGTTGAATCAGCAATTAAATCGCCTGCTGCTGTATCATGAGCTTGCCCAAAGGCAGTATATAGCTCATGTAGTGAAAATACTTCATTGTAATCTTCACCATTATCAGATGTAAAATTTACCCTTTTCTTTTCCTGTTGGGAGCTGACATTTTTGAAATTCAGGAACATAATTTGATGAAGACGAATGTTGAGATAAAGTTTTCCCAAGTCTATTGGCAATAGCAGTTTTATCAGTTAGTAAAGTATCGCCATCCTTCAGACGGTTAACTGTAGAATGTGATCCCTTGACTTTGATCTTTTTGATCATGTTCCATACCTTGGACATAGGAGTGCCATGGTTTATGAACACGTGGGTTGATAGAGGACTTAGGAATAGATTCATCAGCAATTTTATTCAGTTGATCTGAGAACAACTGAATCGGGTCAGTAACATTCTGAAAAAACGTAGGTTGTAATTTATCTTAGCATAAAGATTGAAATAAAGGCCAATCAGCCTTCAAAAAATTCCATCGAGGTGAAGGTGGGTCATCAGTGGGATAAATGGGTTTAAGTACGGTGGGGAAATGGTCACTTCCACATAGGTCATCGTGGACGGTCCATGAGGATTCGTTTAACAAAACTGAATCCGTCAGAGACAGATCTAGAGATGATTATGTGCCAGTAGCAGGGTGTAAGTACGTGTTGGAGTCATCATCAAAGATGCATAAATCATTATCGGAAACAAAATCCTCGATCACTTTTCCTTTTTGATTAATGATAGAACTTCCCCATAAAGGATTATGCCCATTTAGATCACCCATTATGATACAGGGCTTTTGGAGTTGGTCCTATAGTTGTTGAAGGTCATTCCACTGAAGACTCGAGGAAGAAGGGAGATATAAGGAGCAAAATGTAAAGGCAATATGCAGTGTAAGTCTAACTGCAACTGCTTGCAGATTCGTGTCAAGCGGAACAGGACTGTAAACAATGCCCCGCCGCACCAAAATAGAAGTTCCTCCAGTAGCTTATTTCCCGGAGGAGAAAAGGAATGATATGAACTATACTGCCTTAAATCAAATTTGTCGGTTGTTTTAAGGTACGTCTCTTGTAAAGAAATTGCTGATGGACAAATGTTAATAATTGCGCCTAAGTCCTCGGCCATTTCATTGAATTAGATTCGAATGATTCATGGTGGTTCTACCGGAGATCGTTCACGTAAAAGTTAAGAGGAGTTACCACTATTGTGGTGTGAAGATGGGGTGACATCCACCTCAAGAGGTTCAAAGAAATTATGAACATCAAAGGATGTGTCAGTGAGAGTGGGGATCTTAGTTGTGATTTTTCTGTTTTGTTTTTTCTTTTGTTTTTTTTCCATTTCAGTTGATGGTTTGTTGGTAGCTGACATAACAGTAGCTGGTATTTCAGGAGTGGGTGTAGATAGGGCCACAACCTGAGTCATAATTAGAGACTCTGGAGATGTTTCATCTGGGCTGACAGAATGAGTTGTTTGACTGCCACATGTTGTAGTCAGAGGCAGCGGGTGTTCAGAATGTGTCCACGTCAAGTCGGTCTGACATTCTATAGATCTACTGGTTGAAGGGCGAGAGACATCAGCAGCAGCAGCAGCAGCAGCATAGGATGGTTTGGATGAAGGTGTCCGGCTGTCATAGAGTTTTTTCGCATCAAAGAAACTGACGTTGTTTTGACATTTCATTGTCAAAATGTCTTTTTCACGTGTCCAAAAAGGACAGGATTTAGATGATGCTACATGTTGACCCTTACAATTTGTACATTTCAGGTCTGCTGTACAGCCTGAACCATCATGATTTTCACCACAACGGTGGCAAACAGTCGGACGATCACATGATTTGGAGCCGTGGCCAAACTTCTGACATTTGTAACATCTGAGCGGATTGGGGACGCACACCTCCACTCCGATGTTAAAATAGCCTGCCTTAATAGATTGGGGAATTGTTGAAAAAGAAAAGGAGAACAAATAAGTATTGGTTGGAACAATATTTTCACCATCTTTTCTAGTGAAACGTTTCACTGATGTGACACTTTGTCCTTTAAATTCTTCCAAAATGTCTTCTTCTGACATTTCTGCCAGGCAACGAGCCCTGTCGCGGATGATCCCCCGACTCGAACTTAACGTTCTGTGTTTGGAAACAATAACTTCTGTGTTTGCAAAGCTAGTACATTTTAAAAGATTAATAGCCTGCTGCCTCCGTGCACACTCCATCAAAAGAGAGCCGCTCCGGAGCCGTGAAACATTCTTCACCTCACCACAAATACCTTCAATGGCTTTAGATATGGCAAAGGGATTGATTTTCAAAGGTAGTTGATTTTGTGATTCCACTACGAGAAACCGAGCCCAAGAATTTGAATTTTGTGAAATAAAAACATCGTCGTCAGATGAGAAAATTTAAGCCTCCAGACGTCTCTTCTTGTCATTGCGGTTTGAACCAGATATATAGTGAGCCATGATGAAATTAATTTATTCAGCAACCCTGCTCCCCACCCACCATGGAGTGCTACAAAGAGCGATGTTTTCCTGCACCGGATCCCCAACATACAAACATCAGGGATACAGAGGTGGTATACTCCAGTAAAAACAACATGAATAGCTGTATTTATCTAACAAATAAAATGCCAGGCTGGTTCGGCCCATGAGAAGAAATTGAAGACATACAGAACTCAGAGGTCGAAAGTACCAGATTGGCCCATGAGCCATCGCCTTCTGGCATGAGACTCTAGGCAAGTTGATAACATAGAATTTCCTTATAACATGTATACCCACCATTCACATAAATCGAAAAATTATAATATGAACGTGTTACATACACAGGGCATGGCGTGACCAGCCGATAGAATCGGGCCAATTCTACCACCCGTCTAGGTGAAGTAAGGGTCAAAGTGGTGTGTTGGGCAGATGGAACACCGGTTCCTGGCTCCAGTGCCCTCAAACACCAGAATCCCGTCCTCCGGGTTGCCTAATTCGGTCGCCTTTTACGACCAGCAATGGGGTGCTGTGGACAAATTCTACCCCGAGTCCACACGGGGCAAGAGCTATTAGCGCTACCCAGCACTCACCACGAGGAGGTTGCTCTTCACGAGTGCCTCTCTGTATATTAGAAATTCTGTTAAATAAACATCATGTATACTCAGTTTCTCCGTTCAGAGTTTTCGAAAACATACGTACTAATATCAATGACTGAACCTGTTTTTCATTTATACCCGAGAGCGTCAGCTAACATGTTTACATTTATGATCCAAACCATAGTGGATTTCGCGGGAGAGGTTTGACGCGTGACTGCACACTTTAACAGGCAAAGCCACTGGCCGGATTAGCTATAGTCTATTTCACAACATCAATGTCTACATACCTGTTGTATTTATGTGTGCCATTTATATCCAGGGAGGTGCTGCTACGACCCGTGACGATGACATGGAGGAAGGGAAAAGGCCAAGAAAAAAGCTGTACTTCTCCGTTTCATCTATTCAATAATACAATGAAGTTGATTCTTTTTTGTGTTGTGTGTGTTATAGACACGAGTTGTGGACCACGTGACTTATGAATGAGTGAGTGAGTTAATATTTAAAGTCACATCGGCAGTATTTCAGCCATATCGTGACTTGAACAAGTTATGCATTTATATTATATATTAAAAGCTGTCATCGAAGGACAGTACAACAACCAGCAATATATCTCAGATTATAATTTTAAAACTAGTTTTAGAACAATAAAATAATCAGATACAATACAGACGATACAATATAGTGAGTGAGTGAGTTCAAGCTTTACGTCACATCGGCAATATTTCAGCCATATCGTGACGAGAACATTTATATTACTGACATTAAAATAAAACACCTGTCATCGACGGACAATAGAACAACTAGCATATCACAGTTTATACGTAAAACTAGTTTAGAAAAATTAAAAGAATAACCTATTATTTAACAATACATTATAAAAAACGGGCTAGAGATCGCCAGCAACCAAAGTTAGTCCACCTAACTGGGGCCCGTGGGGACTTACAATACTTCTGCTACCTGCACGGCTCCCCAGCAGTATTTACACCATCCCTTCAGCTGCTGGCGATGGTACGCAATTAAGCCATAATTAAAACAAAACAAATATACTACGTTTAAAAACAGTGGTATGAATAAACGTACTTTCAGGACGTTGTTTTACATATCCTCGCAGGGGCACAATAATTTTACACTACTTCAACCCCCTTTGAGGATACAGCCACTAACCATCTAAGTTACTCAGTAAACACAACCAATATTATAAAAATCAACCATCTACACAATCAAAATTTATCAATAAGTTCTATTTCTTTTAAAAATCCAACAATTAAATGACAACTGCTATTATTAAAAGATCCTTTAGAGATGATGATTTGAAATAGTGATCCCTTGTGATGGCAAAATCAATACAGTCAAGCAGGACATGTTTGACCGTGATTCTCTCATCACAAGGGATGCAAAATGGAGGATCCTAACCTTTCAGTATATGTTCATGTGTATATCTGCTATGGCCAATACGACATCGTCGCAATATAACCTCTTCAAATCTGGACTGACAACCCAAGTAGGCGTAACCGATGGTTGGCTTAATTTGATGTAATTTATTGATACCAACTTGGGTGTCCCACTTCTTTTGCATAAGATCTCGGATGTAACAACTGATCACGGGTTTACAATCACTGTATGGAATGAGAAGTGGTGTCACAGATTTGTTGAGTGCTGCTTTTGCTGCAGCATCAGCCATTGTGTTGCCTTTTATGCCCACATGACTGGGCAACCAACAAAAGACGATGTCGTATTGGCCAGTTGAAAGATTATTATAAAGTTCTAAAATATCTAAAATAATTGGATGATTAGAAGAGACTTTTTTCAGTGCCTGAAGACAAGACAAGACAAAGAATCAGAAAAGATGATAAATTGTGTATATGCAGACTGTCGTTGAATGTATTTTAAGGCTGTAAGAATAGCATTTGCCTCAGCAGTGAAAATAGAGCTAGTGTCTGGTATTCTAGATGAGATATGTTTTGATCCAACGACAGTGGCACATGCCACCTTGCCACCGTCCTTGGATCCATCAGTAAAGATTGAACGGTGGGTGTCATATTTATTTCTTAATTGTACATATTCCTGTTGATATATAAGTTGATTTGTGTCAGATTTAATAAAACGGGTTAGAGAAACGTCTACTTCTGGCCTCACCAGCTGCCAGGGAGGAGTAGACAAGAGACGATATGGTGAGATAATATCTAGATCTATATTTGCAGCAATAATATGTGATTTCATCCGAATTCCAAGTGGTGGAATCAGCTTTGTTTTTTTTCTGAAACAGCTCTTCATATAGGGGTTGAAAAACGGAGTCATAAGAAGGATTAGAGTGTAATTTAGTGATATATTGAAGAGAAAATTTAACACGGCGTTGTTACAAAGAGAGTTCATCAGCCTCGACATAGAGGCTGTCAACAGGAGAAGTTCTAAAAGCACCAAGGCACAGTCTGAGTCCTTGGTGGTGGATTGAATCTAGCTTTTTTAAATTACTCTTGCAAGCTCCAGCATATACAATGGAGCCATAATCTAATTTAGAGTGAATCAGTGATCTATAAAGGTGAAGGAGGGTTGTCTGATCCCCTCCCCACTTAAAATTCGAGACGACTTTTAACAGATCTAGGGCCTTCAGACATTTAGTCTTTAAATATTTGATATGTGGCGAAAACGTCAAATGGTGGTCAAAAATTAATCCCAAAAAATTTGGCTTCTTTAACAACCTTCATTGGAGTGCCATCTAAAGAGAGTTCTGGATCATTGTGGAGTTTATATTTCCGACAGAAATGTATACAATTTGTTTTGGTCTGTGAAAACTTAAATCCTTTCTTAAGACATCATTTATGAATTTTATTAAGACACAACTGTAACTGTCTTTCAATGGTATGCATATTTTTACCACGACATGAAATATTAAAATCATCCACAAACAATGACCCATCTATTGAGTCATTTAATACTTTAGATAAACTATTTATTTTGATGCTAAACAAAGTGACAGACAAAACACTGCCCTGTGGAACCCCCTGATCCTGATTATAATGATCAGACAGGGTTGATCCAACACGAACTTGAAATTGTCTATCAGTTAAAAACTGTGATACAAATTAAAGCAAACGGCCTCTTAAACCAAAGTCATGTAAATCTTTTAAAATACCATGCTTCCAAGTGGTATCATAAGCTTTTTCAAGATCGAAAAAGATAGATACAGCATGTTGTTTATTTACAAAAGCATTTTTAATGAATGATTCTAAACGAATCAAATGGTCAATTGTACTTCGGTTTTTTACGGAAACCACATTGGATGTTACTAATTAGATTATTGGTTTCTAAAAACCAAACTAATCGATTTTTTACCATGCGCTCCATGGTTTTACAAACACAGCTAGTTAATGAAATTGGTCGATAATTTGATGGGTCTGTATGATCCCAGCCAGGTTTTGGTATGGGTACAACTATAGCATTTCTCCATGAAGGAGGAAAATGTCCTGTTGTCCAAATATCATCAAAAATATTAAGTAGTGTTGTGAGACAAGGTTCAGGCAAGTGTTTTAAGAGCTGATAATGAATATCATCAGCACCAGTTGCAGTATCATGAGCTTGTGCTAAAGCAGTGTGTAGTTCATGTAGTGAAAAAACTTCATTATAGTCTTCGACATTGTCAGAATTAAAATTAAAACGTTTTTCTTCTCTTGTTGTTGTTTATATTTCTGAAACTTTGGATTATAATTTGATGAAGAAGAATGTTTAGCTAAAGTTTCGCCCAATTTATTTGCAATATCTGATTTTTTCAGTCAATAAATTATTGTCATCTTTTAGATGACGAATACTAGTTTTGGAACTTTTGCCTTTGATTTTTTGGATCATGTTCCATACCTTTGACATAGGCGTGCGTGAATATATTTTAGAAACATAGGTCTTCCAAGACTGACGTTTATTGTGTTTAAATGTTCGTCGAGCCTTGGCAGAATTGATTTTCAAATTGTTTAAATTATGTACAGTAGGATGGCGTCGAAAATATTTCTCTGCCTTCTTCCTACGCTTCCTAGCTTGTTTGCATTCGTCAGAAAACCATGGTTTCCGAATATGTGGGTTCACAGAGGACTTAGGAATAGTTTCATCAGCTATGTTCTTCAGTTTGTCAGAGAACGATTGAATTGGATCAGGAACATCCGTGAAAAGGTTTGGCTTCAATTTGTCAGTACATATGGTCTGAAATAATGGCCAATTGGCCTTGGAAAAATTCTATCGTGTTGATGGTGGAGCATCAGTGGGATTACAGTTGTAATTACAGTCGGAAAATGATCACTTCCACAAAGGTCATCATGGACTGACCATTCAAATTCATTATATATGTTAGAATCTGTGATTGACAGATCTAATGCAGAATAGGTACCAGTTGCAGGATGTAAATATGTGTTCGAGCCGTCGTTGAATATGTATAGATTATTATTAGAAATAAAATCTTTAAGGATTTTCCCTTTATTGTTAGTGTTGGAACTTCCCAATAGAGGGTTATGTCCATTAATATCACCCATGATGATACAGGGTTTAGGGAGCTGGTCAAATAAATCCTGAAGATCGGACAGCTGAAGATTCGAGGATGGAGAAATATATAATGAACAAAGTGTGAAGGTTATGTGTAAGGTAAGACGGACAACAACAGCCTGAAGATTGCAGTTAAGAGGAACAGGGCTGTGTATAATGCCCTGCCTCACCAAAATTGAAGCACCCCCAGTGGCTTTATCACCTGGTGGGGGAAAAAGAATGATATGAATTGTTCTGACGCATTTCAAATTTATCAGTATTGTTAAGATAAGTTTCCTGCAAACTAAATGCTGATGGTTTATAATCTTGTGCTAAAAATTGAAATTCATTAAAATTATTCCTAAGTCCTCTGCGATTCCACTGAATTAAGTTAGGAGATTGTCATGGAGGTTCTATTGGGTGAGTGAGTGAGTGAGTTAAGTTTTAAGTCACATCGGCAATATTTCAGCCATATCGTGACTATCAATGGTTAAATATAATACATATATTGAAGCTTATATAAAAATCTGCCAACGAGGGACAGTAAAATAACTAGACTTATCACAGAAATACAATTAAGCTTAGTATTTAATCATAAAATCAATAGCACTATACAAAACATGACAGTATAAAAACGGGCTATAGATCGCCAGCAACTGAAGGTAGATCACCATGCTAGGGTCCATGGGGACTTACAGTACTTTTGCTGCCTGCATGGACCCCAGCCGGATCATCCCTTCCGCTGTTGGCGATTAATGACAAATCTAGCCAGAATAAATGAACATATATACTACGTCTAAAAACGAGCAGAAATAATCATACTTTGAAAGACGTGGTCTTACATACCCTCTCAGGGGGACGATAATTTTACACTACTTCAACCCCCTTCGAGGATATAGCCACTAACAATCTCAGTTACTGAATAATTCTACCAATTATAAAAGTTATTTATTTATTTATGTACAAAATATAACAATCAAAATTTATGTAGTATTTCGATTTCCTTTAAAAAACCAAGAATTAAATGACTACTTACCTGATAAAAAAGATCCTTGATACATGATACTTTGAAATATTGATCCCTTGTGATCCAATAATCAATGCAGTCAAGCAGGACATGCTTGAGCGTGATTCTTTCATCAAATGGGATGCAGAATGGAGGATCCTCACCTTTTAAAATAAATTCATGAGTGTAACGTGAATGGCCAATACGACATCGTCTCAAAATGACCTCTTCAAATCTGGACTGACAACCCAAGTAGGTATAACCGATATTTGCTTTTATTGCATGTAATTTATTTATACCCACTTGGGTGTCCCACTTCTTCTGCATTAGATCTTTGATGTATGACCTAATGACAGGTTTATAATCACTGTATGGTATCAGAAGTGGTGTCACAGATTTGTTGAGTGCTGCTATTGCAGCAGCATCAGCCATTGTATTACGAACAATTCCGACATGGCTGGGTAAGCAACAAAAGACGATGTCGTATTGGCCAGTAGCAAGATTATTATGTAACTCAATGATGTGAAGTATAATTGGATGTTGAGACGAAGTATTTTTAATAGCCTGAAGACAGGAGAGAGAGTCTGAGAAAATTATGAATTACTTATATTTAGTCTGTTTATCAATATATTCTAAAGCAGTTAAAATGGCCTTTGATTCAGCTGTGAAAATGGTCGAGTTATCAGGTAATCGAGTTGATAAAGTTCTGGATCCAATGATAGTGGCGCTGGCAACAGCATTACCATCCTTGGATCCATCAGTAAAAATAGATTTGTAAGTATCATATTCACTTCTTAATTGATTATATTCTTGTTGATATTGTAGTTGATTAGTGTCAGATTTATTAAGTTTAGATAAGGTAGGATCAACATGTGGCTTTACCAACTGCCAAGAAGGAGAAGAAAGCAGGCGAAAAGGAGCTATGTTTTCGAGATCTATATTTGCAGCATTGATAAAAGGTTTAATTCGTATTCTGAGAGGCGGAATGAGAGATGACTTCCTACTGTACAGATCCTCATAGAGAGGATTAAATACACAATTGTATGCAGGGTTAAACTGATTGGAATATAATTTGGTGATGTACTGTAGAGATAGTTTAATACGGCGTTGTTTTAGTGATGGCTCATCGGCCTCAACATATAGACTGTCAATGGGAGAAGTTTTGAAAGATCCAAGGCAAAGCCTCAGACCCTGATGATGTATGGGATCCAGTAATTTAAGGTTGCTTTTACAGGCTCCACCATATATGATGGAGCCATAATCGAGCTTAGAACGGACAAGTGATCTATATAAGTTTAGGAGGGTCGTTTGATCACCTCCCCACTTGGAATGAGAAACGACCTTCAATAAATCTAGTGCCTTCAGACATTTAGCTTTCAAATATTTAATATGTGGTAAAAACGTAAGGTGGTGATAAAAAATTATTCCTAAAAATTTAGCTTCTTTTACAACTTTAATTGGAGTTCCAGATAGATGTAAATCTGGGACCCTATGTGGTTTATATTTTCGACAGAAATGTAGGCAATTTGTTTTATACTTAGAAAACTTGAATCTGTTCTGCTCTGCCTAAACATTGATTTTATTCAGACAAAGCTGCAATTGTCTCTCAATCGTGTGCATATTCTTACCTCGACATGATACATTAAAATCGTCAACAAACAAAGACCCGTCAACAGAGTCATTTAAAACCTATCTGTTAAAAATTGAGATACAAAATTTGGCAAACGGCCTCTCAATCCCATTTCATAAAGATCTTTTAAAATTCCGTGTTTCCAGGTGGTATCGTATGCTTTTTCTAAATCGAAAAATATTGATACCGCATGTTGTTTATTAATGACAGCATTTTTTACAAAAGTTTCCAGTCTAACCAAATGGTCAAGTGTACTTCTATTTTTTCTAAAACCACATTGAATATTTGTTAAAAGATGATTGGTTTCTAAATACCAAATAAGTCGGTTATTTACAATTCGTTCCATGGTCTTACATACACAGCTAGTGAGCGATATCGGCCTATAATTAGAAGGATCAGTATGATCACGACCAGGTTTTGGAATTGGAATAACAACGGCATTTCGCCAAGATGAAGGGAAATTCCCAGTTGTCAAGATATGATCGAAAATAGTCAATAATGTTTCTAAGCATGACTCAGGTAAATGCTTGAGTAACTGATAATGAATATTATCAGCACCCGTGGCAGTGTCGTGAGCTTGCCCAAGGGCGGTATGCAGCTCATGGATGGAGAAAATTTCGTTATAATCCTCACCATTATCAGAATTAAAATTAATTGTCTTTTTTTCTTGTTGGTCTTTAAATTTCTGAATTTGGTTGCATAATTTGATGAGGAAGAATGTTTAGCTAAAGTGTCCCCTAGTTTGTTTGCTATGTCACATTTATCGGTTAAGAGTGTATCACCCTCCTTAAGATGGTGAACACTAGATTTGGATCCTTTACCCTTTATTCTTTGCACCAAATTCCAAACCTTAGATATTGGTTTGCGGGTATTCATTTTCGAGACATAGTTTTGCCATGATAAGCGTTTATTCTGTGTAAATGCTCGACGAGTTTTAGCATTTAACATTTTAAATTTATATAAATTATGGACAGTTGGGTGGCGTCGAAAATATTTCTCTGCCTTTTTCCTCGCTTTTCTAGCCTGTTTACATTCGAGGTTAAACCATGGTTTACGTATATGTGGAATTGTAGAGGATTTAGGTATGCATTCGTCAGCAATTCTATTTAAAACATCAGAAAAATCCTGAATAGGATCGTCAGCATCAGTAAAACATTCAGGTTTTATTTCAGTTAGGCACATTGTTTGAAACAAAGACCAGTTTGCCTTTGTAAAATTCCATCGTGTAGAAGAAGGACGATCGGACGGATTTACAGCTGATAGGATAGTTGGGAAATGGTCACTTCCACAAAGATCATTGTGGACTGACCATTCGAAATCGTTCAGTAAAGTAGAATCAGTTAGAGACACATCCAAAGAAGAGTAAGTGCCAGTTGCAGGATGTGGATAAGTGTGTGTATCATCATTAAAGATACACAGATCATTATTAATTATAAAATCTTCAAGTACTTTACCTTTGGCATTTGTGTTTGTACCACCCCGGAGTGGATTGTGGCCATTCAAATCACCCATGATTATACATGGCTTTGGGAGCTGATCGTAGAAATGTTGAAGTTCAGACTGCTGGAGAGCTGACGACGGCGGAATATAAAGAGAGCACAGTGTAAATGCAACGTGCAAAGTAAGTCGCACTGCAACGGCTTCCAGATTAGTATTAAATACAACAGGACTGTGTATAACATTCTGTCGCACAATGATTGAAGATCCTCCAGAGGCCCTATCACCTGGAGGAGAAAACGAATGCTACGCAAGAAACTGACGTAAGTTAAATTGGTCTGTCTGCTTTAAATATGTCTCTTGTAAGCAGAATACTCATGGATTAAAATCTTGGACTAATAGATGTAATTAATTAAAATTAGTCTTTATTCCTCTACAATTCCACTGCACTAAATTTGTTGAAGACACTATCTTTTAGGGGGATTGACTGGGGACCTACCCCTCACCTTCCTTGAGGGCGACAAGCTATGTGCCCTGTGTTGGCTCATGTCGGACACATCCATGTCCTCAAGAGATCCGAACTTATTAAAAAGTTGTATTTGTTTTTTTCCCCTTTTGAGGCTCTTCCACTCTGATACTTTTTAGAAGATTCCGTTTGAAGTCTAGATTTGTTCTGTGCAAGTTGTTTGACGGGTATTTCTGATTTTGATTTGTCAGATGCTTTTGTTGATGACTGATCCTGAGATGAAGCTACATCTTCATTACAAGATGCCATGGATTTGGTCAGTACCTGTAATGTTTGAGAGCTGGAGTTCTCTTTTGGATGTCACGCCTGGGCTGCTGCAGATAATAAAGTAGGACCAGAGGTTTTGGTCCACATATAATCGGTCTGACAACCTATGGAATGAAAAGTAACATGTTTGGTTTTAGAAACCTGCAGTGAAGTAGTAACAGCAGAAGCAAAAGATGGTCCTGGTTGTTCTTGAGCAAGAACAACCTTCTTTGCTTCGAAAAAGGATATGTTTTTTTCATATTTTACCTTTGAAATGTTGGACTGAAGTTTCCAAGTTGGACATTCCTTGGATGAAGAAGGATGGTTCACACATTGAAGAGGTTTGTTACAGTGGGCACTGTCTTCACATGTTCCAGCACATCTATGACATGCAGCTGGATCATGGCATGACCTTGAGCCATGTCCATACTTTTGACACGTGTAACACCTCAAAGGATTAGGGGATAAAAGTATCCACCCTTAAATTGCAGTAGCCAGCTTTGAGGGATTCTGGACGCAGTGGGAGAACGTGAACAGATAGGTGGTGGTTTTTATAACTTCATTATTTCTTTTTGCTGTAAAACGTTTGACAGCAGTAACTCCTTGGGAGTGTAACTCTGTCACGATTTCCATTTCCGTCATATCAGAAAGGCATCGTCCGATATCACGAACGATGCCTTTACTACTGTTCAGTGTCCTGTGAGGTGATACCTCCACAGGAATAGTAGCTAAAGATTTGGTTGAGAGAAGAATCTTGGACTGTTTTTGTCTTTTGCGTTGGATCAGTAGAGAACCAGATCGCAATTTTTTTTTTGATTTCCTTGACTTCACCAACTAAACCTTCAATACCCTTTGATATAGCAAAAGGATTTAATTTTAGAGGATCCCCATTCGGGGCAGTCATGACCAGAAAACGAGACCAGGCATCAGGATTGATGAAAGGTTGTGGAGAATCTTCATCCCCAGAGGATAACGAATCATCAGACTCGTGTGAGCGTTTTTTGAGTGGGGGTGCCATGATAGCAGTAAATATGATTCACCCTCCAAGTTCCCCACCCACCATGGAGTGTCTACGTGGATGATGCCACACGTATGTGGATCTCCAACAGACGGCACCAAGGATTCCAGGAGGGTATACTCAAGCAGAAGTACTAATCAAAGATTAATAAATCCACCGGATTGGCCCATGGGCCACCGCCTTCTGGCACTGGCATCTAGGCAAATTTTGAATATATCAAGTAGTGCAAAAATCAATATTCATGTATATTCAAACATTTCATAAATTCAACAAATTTAAACAGTAATTCAATTACAGATATATATTTCCAAGCCGAATAGTTAGAGTGAGTGAGCAAAAAATTAAGGTGCTCAGGGCTTGGCATGACCAGCCGATTGATAAGACCGGGCCCATCTTATCACCTGTCTAGGCGAAGTAAGGGTCGAAGCGGTGTATTGGGCAAAGGAACGCTATTCCTGGAACCAGTGCCCTCAACCACCAGACTCCCGTCCTCCGCCGACACAGGGACGCAACCCACGGCAAACGGGCTGCCCACTTTGGTCGCCTTTTGCGACCAGCAATGGGGTGCTGTGGAAATATTCTACCCCGGTTCCACATGGGGGAAGAGCTATTAGCGCTACCCAGCACTCACCACGAGGGGGTTGCTCTTCACGAGTGCCTAAAGTGATAATGAACATACTGTATACTGTATGTAACTTTAAGAAGTATTAAAATTGGTGGGACAAAGAATACATATAAAATATATGATACGATGTTATATCCCATACCGGTGATCAATGCATACAAGGCAAGCGTTGCCACGAATAATCTGGATAATAAAGAAATAGATATTCAGAAAACTATATATATATATCCAGACAATCTAAGGATTGACATCATGAGCATCGATTTATGCAACTGGGATATGATGACATGCATCAACCAAGTCGGCGAGCCTGACCACCCAGTTGGCTTCTTACGACAGGCACAGGTTGCTGAAGACTTATTCTATCCCGGATCTTCACGGGTCGGACGTATAGTGACACCTTGTTAGTCCATACCCTGTTTGTCCGGAAATTCCACTTTTCGGTTTGAATTTAATAAAGAATAATGTTTACCATAGGGATTAGATGGCCAGTTTATATTTTGACGAACGACAACGTGTTTCATGATTAACACCGGTTTTTGCAAATAGGAAAACCAAGTAGATAGCTCCAGACAGTAATTAGAGTGATCTTCGCAGAAGTAACAGATATATGTGACACACATACCTTTTGATGTCGGCATACAAGCAGCACAGAATATGACCATCAGATTTTCCATTTGACTGCGATGTAACGCCCCCATCATTGCAATATGTGGCGATATGGTCTGGCTTCCCTCTACGGTACGACAATGGGGCTGTGTTACAAGACAATACACCCAGGTGAAATATGCGGATATTCATTCGGAGTCATCCTTTGGCAATAAGAAGAAAAAGGAATCAGATATTTAGTATACACAAGCAGTTTGAAGCTCTTGGCACAAGTAATTTCATTTCGCTTGACCACGTCTATGATAAGAAACATGGGACCTCCAAAATTATGGAAGAAGTCTTTGATGAACTTGGAAAATTGGAAAAGTGCTATTGCATAACCCACTTGAAAACAAGGAACAAGTGGCAATAAATGGCGACCATACTGCACCTTTAAGAACTATGATCAGACTGAAACTTGTGTAAGCCATCATCTTACCCGATCACAGAGAAGCGCCCTGTCAAGGTTGAGATATGGACTTGCTCCCCTGAAGATAGAGGCGGTAAACGAACAGTCCAGTAGAACAGAGAACATGTCCCTTCTGTCCAGATGCAATAGAAGATGAGGCACACCATGTGCTGTTACATTACATTTATATGATGTATTTAATAATAATGCCAGTGATAACCTCTACGACATATCTGATATTTTGTATTTGACTTGTATATAGGATAAATTGTACTTCGCTATGTAATTGTTTCTAGTGCTTTTAGAGATCTGTGCTACTTTGTATATCACCTGTACATACATAAAATCTTACCTTGTCATTTTCATGATTAAGCCCGTATGAGGTGGCTCCATACCTTGTATATATGTTTTGAAATACTTTTATGATAGTATATGTGTGTGTTTTTATGTAATGTAACAAGGCGAGACTCAAATAAAATACATGTTTGTCTGTTTATCTGGTTGTAATGCATTAATCACACACTACATCACATTAGACGTATACAGATCTGAGCGTGATGACCTGGTGGCCAATTACTTTGAGTAAACAATATATAAATCAAGGAAGCTCACTATCTTACAAACAAATGCACTTGTTGATCGGTTCGTTGATATTGACTCCCGAGACTTGCTAGGACTTCATTGTTGATATGTGAACATCATCAAATACATTGACTAATAAAGACATTGTTACCCGATATGTCCAAAGAAATCTTGCAGAGGTCGGGTTTTCTGTTTGATATAAACAGAACAACAAATTGGTATTCCTTAAAATGCTTAAAGACAATAATTATACTTCAGACTGTTGAAAAAAATGGAATTGTCTGCCACCCCAAAAAATACATTGTTGCAAGGTGTTTTTACATTGTTTTCTATTTAGGCTCATGGTCTTTATTTAAGAAATATCGGGTTTTGCAGCTACAAAAATGTCCTTACAAAATTTCATCCCCTCAAATGATCCGTCCTTTAGGCACAATGGTATTAGACGACACCAGTGTTGATGTAACGTACATGTAAATATTGAATTTCTTCTCTGTCGGTCTCCCGAGCCTTTTCACAATTGCCCCCGTGGGGACCCAGGGAAGATACGAATGTGTCCTCAGCACCCCACTGCTAGTCGTAAAAGGCAACGGAATTGGGCAACCAGTTTGCCGTGTGTTGCGTCCCAGTGTCGGCGGAGGAATAGCTTTCCTTTGCCCAATACACCACTTCGACCCTTACTTCGCCTAGACGGGTGGTAGGATAGGCCCGATCCTATCAATCGGCTGGTCATGTCAAGGCCTGTGCATAAAATTGTGTATGCACATTCGTGATTTATATGCATGTATTGTTTGGTCTTGGCCAGTATATAACATATTTGAACTCACAAATTATTTATGTAACATATTGCCTAGAGTCTTATGTCAGAGGGCGGTGGCTCATGGGCAAATCTGGTAATGTTGACCGCTGTATTCTATCAGATCCCTCAAATTACGAATGGTAAACAATAGATTTGTTTGGTATTTGGAAACCAATAATCTAACTACAAATATTCAATGGAATATTCGAAAATGGAAGTACTGTAGACCATTCAGTACGACTAGAATCCTTTGTCACAAATGCTATTGTAAACAAACAACATGTAGTATCTGTTTTCCTCAATCTTGAGAAGGTCTACGATACTACCTGGATTTTGGTTTGGTTTGGCTTGTTGTTTAACGCCGCACTCAGCAATATTCCAGCTTTATGACGGCGGTCTGTAAATAATCGAGTCTGGACCAGACAATCCAGTGATTAATATCATGAGCATCGATCTACGCAATTGGGATCGATGACATGCATCAACCAAGTTAGCGAGCCTGACCACCCGATCCCGTTAGTGGCCTTTTACGACAAGCATAGTCGCCTTTTACGGCAAGCATGGGTTGCTTAAGACCTATTCTACCCCAGATCGTCACGGGTCGATACTAACTGGAAGCAGGACCGCCTCCGTGGTCTAGTGGTAGAGCGTCCGCCCGGAGAGCGGAAGGTTCGGGGTTCGATCCCCGGCCGCGTCATACCAAAAGACGTTAAAAGATGGTACTTGTTGTTACCCTGTCTGGCGCTCGGCATTAAGGGGTTAAAACAAGGACTGGTCGACTCGGAGTCAGTATATTGTGTCTGAGTGGGGTATTCATGTTAAACTGCGGCATGGTATCTCAGTGAGCTAGCACTATAAATCGGCATCAGTCCGGACTAGTACATACTAGTAAATTTTCCTTCTGTTCATGGAAATTCCTGCATTCTGATTAGCTGAATTGGTCACGTGTTATTGCATTCATTTCCCAATGAATGTAAAGAATTAAACCACGCCCACCGAGGTGCACTACTTTTATTACTGCGGAATGTCGGGGAATCCCAATATTACAGTCGAGGGAATTCCCTTTCTGCTTACGTGTATCGTCATGCACAGGACATTTAGCGACTTTCATGCATATTCATTGTCCAAACTACCCTTTGAAACCGAAGGCCGAGAATGAATGAAACAGCAAACGTGCAGGCTCGCTCGCCTGTTTTTGTCCCGCCCGCCTTGGTTCAACTTTCATGTCTTCGGGTTTCATTTCTAACTAGCATTTCTCCATCTGTGTTTTACCGTAATCAGGGAAGTAATGTTTGAATCTGGCGGTAACTGACCATGTTATTTGAAACAGCCGCCTTCTCCCTGACATATTTCTTCCGATTCGTTACAGTCTGACTGTTGCAGTTCGTTTCGCCTCTTGCCTTAATTGACAGGTCCAATGAACATTGTTTTGATTCTACTCTCCATTGAGCTAATGATGGTGTAGGCGTGTCAAGTTATGTGCATTACTTAAACGATCACCTGATTCATGCCACGCCACAGTATGTATTCCTACACCTGGAATGTTTATCAGTATCATATCTCAATACGATGCTTCCCATTGCGTAATCGATGAGCTCATGTGATAAGTATAGCGTCTGTTTCAGTGATATCCAATTTTTCCTTCATGAATTCAGAGTCATCGAAAGAGACTTTCTTCTGAGCGAAATACCATGCATAGTGCGTATGGACTTATTTGGTTGCGAAAAGGTGCCTATTTTTGCACGATATTGCTCTAGACATATACCCATCTCGGGATCTCAGTAAACACGGCCGCTCGCCTACATTACCCAGCATGCCCAGCCTTCTTATTTTGTTTCATGTAGTACAAGCCTAAAGGGTCATGGTGTCATAATGTATCTAGTTTACAGCTCAGTTTACAAAACATTTGTAAAGGGTATCTCGAAATATACACATACACGTGACTAAAGCATATTCAAAAACATTTCCGGAACATGTCGCGAAATGTTTTTTGGGATGTTTTTACACCATTTTCGCGAGTAATGGTCATGAGTTAACGTTGTCACAACGTATTTCATCCTTCTTACACAAAGTTATTTCACGTCGTTGTGACAACGTCCATGGTAGTCCACAGAATAATGTTGTAGGGACGTAATATTATAACATTGCCACAAAGTAAAATACAACGTTCCAATAACGTAAAAACACAACGTTATGACGACGTGAATATGACGTAACACAATGCTACCCCATGACGTTGTGACAACGTGGTTTCCCACAATGGGAATCCACGGAATAACGTGATATAGACGTAATATCTCTAACGTTACCACAACGAAAACACAACGTTATCACAACGTTGTCACAACGTGAAATTGTTAGCTGGAACTCCTCCCACTTCCGGAATTACTTTCAATTATCTTGAGAGAAAGCCCTCACAATGAAATGATCCGAGATCTGCTCGTGTGTCTCCTCGTCTTCCAAGGTGTTCACCGAATCCCAACCCCTGGCGTTATTGGTGTAGAGTAGGTCGAGGATGGCGTCTTTCCGAGGTCTGGTTGTTACGTAGTTGGTGAAACCAGGCAATGTCACTTCACTGTGATTCAGGTCTCCACCGACTATAATGGTCTGTTTCAAATCTATGTCTTTAGCTCCTTCTCTGGAGAGTACCCACTGAATGAATTTGTTGTTCCAATTCGTTCGTTCCTCTTTATCGGCCTCACTTGTGTTTACACTGTAAATACACACCGCCAACCATACCACGCCTCTGAACACGAAGATCACCCCTACAGCCTCGCTATGAGGACTGGATTCTGTGTACACATAATTTGCTTCTGAACAGTCTGCAGCTGAGAGATAGATCGCCGCACCCCCTCCTCTTTTCTTCCCTGATACATCTTTCTTTCGATCTTCAAAGAAACCATTATACCTATTTATGCTTTTTTCAACTTCGGTATGTTTATCCTTGTACCACGTCTCGGACACCAGAATGACTCGCGCCGAGTTGAGATCATCATCAAGGCGACGCTGTAGGATCGACTTGTTTTGGCGTAGGGACCGCGCATTTACGACCAATGCGTTGGGTACAGAATCACAAGGAGAGACAGCTGGTGCCGGATCCGGACTGGGCGGTGTAGCTGAAACACATGTATCAAAGTGAACCGTTGGAGTCAACAATATATACTAGCGTCAAAAATTAAAGTAACTGTGATTCATATAAAGTGGTGTAAATGTTGTGTTATTGAAAATAACAACATAATATACAGTATATATGGTCATTAGTCTGATCAATGTTTCATCATAAACAAATTATTCGCAAAACCAATACCAGGTAACAGGGAACAGTGGTACGCTCTAAAAGAGGGATGGTGAAGAACTCAATTAACGATGCCAATATTGGGCGTAACCACCATTTGCATTGATACAGGCGAGGCACCAGACATCCTGTGACAGGTTCTAATTGTCATTCAAAGATTGGACCATCTGAGCTAGCGTTACCGGCTGGCTCTGGTCCTGTGGGAGGCATCGCTCTATCTCATCCCGGACATGTTCTATGGGGAGAGAGGTTTGGTGAAACTGTCGGCCATGGCAGTACAGCAATGTTATGTTACCTCCAAATCTTTCAACACGTGCAACGTGTAGGTGGGCATTATCCACTGCACACTGACGTTACTTCCCTGCATTTGAAGGGTCGTCCAGGTAGCGTACGCTTTTCAAATTGACTATGATGAGATGTGTTCTATGTGTTTTGATGCCACCCCATACCATTACACTTCAACCCCAAAATGACGACGTTCAGTAACGCAAGCTTCGCCCAAACGTTCTGCTGGAAGCCTGGAGACCCCATCAGAGATGTCCAGATGAAACCTGGACTTATACGTGAGCAGTATACTGTCCCTATCTTGTCTCCTGAACCCCAGATGCTGTCTACACCAAGCAAGGCGTGCCTGACGGAGACGTGCGAGCAAAATTGGTCGTATCGCGGGACATTGGGGCCGGGTGTTGTGGTCCCTCTACTGGTTGCATATGTTCTGCCAATAAATGGTCTCAAACCAGGAATTGTCCAAAAAGTTAATGTAGCAGTTTAGTATCGATTCCATAGATGCACGAACATAATATGGTTGTCTTGTTGACGTGACGTCACACGTGGACGACCGGCCCGTGGCAAGTCATGAGTGTTGTCGTGCTGTAGATAACGTCTCCCAAGAGATAATCTTGCACTTCAATAAACATTAAAATGATCGGAAAATTCTTTTTGTGCCATTGCTGTTTGCAGCATAACCACGGCGCTTTGACGTTGATTTTCAGCAAGCCGTGACATTGTATGAGCATTATTTACAGTTAAACACAAGTGTTTCAGGAGCACCTGTTAGTAAAACAATCATTGTGTGCTGTTTACATAAAGGGAAAACACGTGTGTGAGTATTAGAAACGCATGTACATGCCTTAAAGTCGATGAGGTGTATTCATGAATATGGAGTGAAAGTTACGTTATAAAATTTCCGAATAAATATATATTTTTAGTGAGCTTTATAAAGGAGCACAATCTCTTTTTTCCGTGTGTATATATGTATATGGGTTCATAGAAGAAATATTATACTTATGATTCCAGCAATACTTAATTTAAAATTATTCATATTATCGTGTTGGTGTCTTGTTCTCTCAGGAGAGACATGTAGAGAAGTATAGATCCATTATTGAATAGTAAATAATGGTCTCTTTTCAATGTATATTCTCATAAGACTCTTGAGTCTATCACACTGTGTGGATCAGTGCTACAACAATATGTGGTTGATAGCGAGTGAGTGAGTTTGATTTTACGCCGCTTTTAGCAATATTCCAGCAATATCATGGCGGGTGAAACCAGAAATGGGCTTCACACATTGTACCCATGTCGGGAATCGAACCTGGGCCTTCTGCGTGACGTGATGAGCGACCGCTTTAACCACTAGGCTACCCGACCCCTCTCGGGATTAAATGCTGTTTTATATGTATGCATCATCAATTAAGTTGATTGAGACATTTAAGCAAACCTCTTTATGCAATCTCAGAAAAAAACCAAGTTCCATTCTGTCGTTCCAAACATTATTATTTTATCAACTTTGTACCTCACTATCCAACGTGACAAACTTAAGGACAAATTTCATTCCTTGATTCATGGGCTTTTGATACAAAACATGGTGATCAGAAACAGCTAAGTACCTATATTCAGAGGTTCAGGGCAATTTGTCAAAAATGAAAGCAAATGCCATCTGAAGTTTACTGAGAAAACAATACGGGAAATGCTGGACTTCATCGTTGATAACATGTATGTTATTAGGCATAGCAACAGTCACTATTTAATCTGCCCACAAACAACAAAGTGCCCCTCTTAGCTCAAGCATGTTTCTTCACATCTTGGATATTGTGACTAGCGTAAAGTGGCTTTTTCAGGAAGTGATAACATGTTTTTCCTCGTGTCTATTCACGATGTTTTGTTTGTCAGTTAAGATTACCATTACAATTGAATTACAACATAAGTACATAATTTTTTGAACAATTGGTTTAAATTGCTCAAAACTGCTAATGTGGCAAATGCCAACTTCAAGAAAAAGTTCCACAATTCTATAGTTAGTTCGAGATAACACTGTGTATCTATATCTCGAATTCTAGATAAGCAGGTAAATTTATATGTATGAATATATTGAGGCGGTTGGGACCGGAGAATAGGTTCGAGATATCTGTACATTCGAGATGATGTGGTTCGAGATAACGAGGTTGGACTGTACGTACTACCTAATCAATCTCAAACTGAGAGTTAAACTTTGTTTTCATTCATAGCATTAATGTGCAAATTGCAAAGATAAAAATCCCGACTTTACATAGCATGTGTAACAGTAAATATGTTGAAACTAATTGTATCTCAAGTTAATACATTATGTGGTCAATGTGTGTGTGTTTGTTGCTTTGTTGCTTAACGGCACATTCCACACTTGTCCAGTTCTATTACGACGACCATGTCAATGCTTATATACCGTCCATGGTAGCCAGCACCGTGGCACGTGTCACCATAAACTCTGTCAGCATAGGTATATTCCAACTTGCGAATAAAACCTTGATTTGAAATAGAAAATCTAACTGTCAGCTTACGAGCCTCATTATCCTCATTCTGCTTTTCAGTTCTTTCCTTTTCAATAGTTTCCTTCGGTTCAGCGTGGGCCATGTCGTTTTGTTTAATTTGTTCTTCAAGTCTTTCCAATGGCTGAAAACATAAACCTTGTCGATAAAACACATAAACATCCGTTTCGTGTACACACGTCTAGATGGTGCAGTCTGTGACATTTTATACAGTTATCACTAGTCTGGCAAAATCTATTTCTGTGTTAATATAAAAAAAAATATAATATGTGACCTGCTATCGACGGTGTCCTTCTTAAATTCACCACTATTGTGATATAATATAAAGGACATAATATACTCAAAAGCAAAGAGAATTGGTCAAAACAAATTACTGTCTTGGATGGAATTATACCATATGGAAAGAACAATGCCTGAAGATACGGTAGCAAGCAACAGTCCAGATAAAGAGGGCTCCTGTCATATTCAAAATGAATCATGTCACACGAGAGGTTCAGAGGCAGGCCCAGATAGTCAAAAATAGCGACTGTGTCCACCTTGTGCATTGATGGAGGCCTAACACCTTAGCCTAACTGATGCCACTACACGTTAAAGAAAGGCCTCCGAAATGGCATTCCATATATGACATTTCAGAGACAGAACACCAGGAAGTAATCTAGCTTCGAATTAGTGGTATAACTAAAATACAACTGTCATATAGCAATATTCCTATGAAAATAAATTCGGTTAAACATACGAAAGTTATGTATGAAACATATTTCTGAACTGCATTAATATATGAAACTTCAATATCTCAAATTTGAGGGTATGTAAGTCATATCGTGCGATGTAATGGAGAAAATACTTCGTGAAACGTATTTGTTCTTGCCAAAACCCATGTTCGACCAGCTAAAATGAAACCTGAAATTATATATCCCTGTTCCTTCCTGGATAACCTCACCGTTTCCCGAACACCGGATACCATCACTATTTGATAGTGATTCATAAACACATGCTCATGATATAGATGGAATCGTACAATCGACAATCGAGATTTCGTGTGGCGATGGAAAGGATTTTGTCGTTTATATTTGAGTGAGTGAGTGAGTTAATGTTTAAAGTCACATCGGCAGTATTTCAGCCATATCGTGACTTGAACCAGTTAGGCAATTATAGTATATATTAAAAGCTGTCATCGAAGGACAGTACAACAACCAGCAATATATCACAGATTATAATTTTAAAACTAGTTTTAGAGCAATAAAATATTCAGATACAATACAAACGATACAATATAAAAACGGGCTGTAGATCGCCAGCAACCAAAGTTAGGCCACCATACTAGGGACCATGGGGACTTACGGTACTTCTGCTACCTACATGGTACCCCAGCAGGATTTACACCATCCCTCTGTCCACTGGCGATTATCAGACAGATTAGCCAAAGAGTTAAAATCAACAGAAATACTACGATTAAATCACAGAGAAAGGAAATGATACCTTGAATGATACTGGACTTACGTACCTTCCCAGGGGGACAATTGTTTTACGACGTTTATATTTGAACAGCCTCATATCTACACGAACACAAACACTGAACTCAATAGATAAAGTAAACATACATTACATTATGTCTCTGAACACATTCATGGCTTCAAACACAATGCTTCAACAAAATGAACACATGAACAATCTATTATCAGCCAGAGTGTTCAATACACATGAAATAACTTTGATATCACTACAGAGGTTCAAAGCAATAGACCGCCTGATATGGCCGCCGCCATGTTCAACAGTGAAGCAATCTAGAACGTCAGTAACGAGTAACTTGAAAACATGATAATGTTCATAACAGCGACATATGTCACACCTGACTAAATCGCCATGACATATCACTATCGGACGGTAAAGCTAGAGTTTGTGATGTGGCCATACATGCATGATATGCGGTGATAAGAATGCAATCTGATGACATTCCTTGGGCTGGTAGCTTCTTTACATATGTTAGACCAAAGTCATCAAGCTACATGCACTAGAATCACATACATATTTAAAAAAAAATAATCATTTGTAATAGGAAACAACATGACCACACTTCGTAAATAACGACAGAACCATGCAACATGTATCTTCGTGATCCACGAACATATAAAGTGACCATCAGTGAGTTATAATTTATATTTTAGTCATAAAGAGACGGAATGATACTTAAATAGGCTCAGACATCCCACAAGCCATCACTCTTTGCTTAAATTAAATGATGCTTATTAATTATCCATCAGTTATCAATCATTTATTGATTAAGTGAGTGAGTGAGTGAGTGAGTGAGTGAGTGAGTGAGTGAGTTAAGATTTAACGTCACATCGGCAATATCTCAGCCATGTCGTGACGAGATAAAGTTAAACATTGACAACAAATATATTTACTTCGAGGAAACAATATGATAACAGCTCTCTTTCTGGTCAATATCAAAGTCACCAGCTTTCAAACATTTTAGACCACCTGCGTGGCAGGTGCCATAACTGTTGTTCACTCCAACACATGTCGTCAATAAAATAGTTGATATGTTTGCTATATTTATATTTCATTTCGTTTTTGAGCGTCTATGATACAACACACCTGTACTACAATACAACTTACAAGTACCATGATACACATATATGTACAACGGTAAAGAACACATGTACCATAACACAGTACACCTGTCCCACGACATATATGTCACTATAAAACACCTGTACCACAGTATAACACACCTGGACTACAATAGAACACGTATACTATCATACAACATACCTATATATGATAAATATGTTCCAAGATACAAGACACATCTACTACAACACAACACAATTGTACCATGATACAACACATCTGTTCCACAATACAACACACTTGTACCACGGTACTATCATACAACATACCTATATATGATACATATGTTCCAAGATACAAGACACATCTATTAAAACACAACATACCTGTTCCACGGTACGGCACACCTCTTGTACAATGCAACATATATGTACATGTATTACAATACAGCACACGTGCACTACAACACAGCACACGTGCACTACACTACTTGGGTGCTGCATGTCATCGTAATCCAAGTGCTTAGATCGATGCTCATGATGTCAGACACTGAATTGTCTGGTCCAGACACGATTATTTACAGATCGACGTCATGTAGCTGTACTATTGTGAATGCGGCGTTAAACAACAATCAGATAATACCATGTTACAACACACCTGTTCCATTATACAATACACCTGTACCATGTGACAAGATACCTGTATTTCGGTACGAGACAGTAAACAACGGTTCAGCCGGCATGAAACGCAGAACAACAGGGCTCAGTTGCATAGAGCGATCTTAGCGCTGCGACTGTCGTAGGCCCATGTTAAAGTATGGGAGTAACGTTCACCTTAGCGCTAACGCAGTTTTATGAAACGGGGCCTGGTCAGAAACTGCCCAAAGGGAAAGCGAGAGCCTGATGTTGTACTGAATACAAAACAGGTCCGACAAAAACATGTTCGACGAGGGAGGCATTTGTCCACATCGACCCAGATAAATTTATCAAGCGACATAAAGCAGGTGGCTACTCAGCATTTTATGATTGCGATTGCATAATGATCGAGTCTTGACCAGCGATCCAATGACGGACAGCGTGAAAATCGACCAATGCAATTGTGATACGATGACAGGCCTCAACCAGGTCAGCGAGCCTGACTTTTCGATCTAGTTGGTCCCATCTTACGACAAGCATATGTTGCTGAAGACCAATTCTAATCACCAGCTCACAGCGACCTGTAAGCAATCGATTCTGGGACAGGGAGTGTTACAATGCCGTTCAGGTCATCGGGGCACAATCACACAGGGTCAATTATTGTATCTACCCTCTCACAACAACCTGTAAACAATGGAGTCTGGGACAGGCAGTGTTACATTGCCGTTCAGGTATACGGAGCACAGTCAGACATGGTCAGATACTGTACCTACCCTCTCACAACAACCTGTAAACAATCGAGCCTGGGACAGGCAATGTTACAATGCCGTTCAGGTACACGAAGCACAATCAGACATGGTCAGATACTGTACCTACCCTCTCACAACAACCTGTAAACAATCGAGCCTGGGACAGGCAATGTTACAATGCCGTTCAGGTATACGGAGCACAATCAGACATGGTCAGATACTGTACCTACCCTCTCACAACAACCTGTAAACAATGGAGTCTGGGACAGGCAGTGTTACAATGCCGTTCAGGTCATCGGGGCACAATCAGACATGGTCAGATACTGTACCTACCCTCTCACAACAACCTGTAAACAATGGAGTCTGGGACAGGCAGTGTTACAATGCCGTTCAGGTATACGGAGCACAATCAGACGTGGTCAGATACTGTACCTACCCTCTCACAACAACCTGTAAACAATGGAGTCTGAGACAGGCAGTGTTAGTGCAAGATTAGTGCCAGCAAATGTGAATCGAATCATCCAGAACTCATTTCAAGTTATTTTTCTATATTATATTTCTATAATAGTCTAGTGGTACCTAATTACACATGAAAGGAAAACTGGCACCTACCTTTCAAACCAAAATGTGAACGCGCGAAAATAATATGTTCAGCTGTGCATCATGTACAAGCATGATCCTCGTTGCAGTGAAACATGCGCGATGATTATATATCGATCCCATAACCACCCACTGACGGAATGCGTCTTAATTGTCGCTTTGGGTTGACCCAGTTAGAGCTGTGACGTCATTACTTGTGAATATGAACATTGATACTGAGTTGGAAATCTACACATTGCGTGCTGAAAGTGACTCTTGGGCAATGTTGGGGTACTAAGCAATATAAGGAGTTGATGATAATGATATAGACTGGGTTTAATATCATGAAAATAAATATGTCGAGTATTGTGATTATTATTATAATGATAAGAGTGGCAATGTTTAAGAAGTTAATGATGATGATCACTGCGTAAGTAGGGTTGGCAGGCTGTTTAAGCAATATTCTCTCCATATATTGACTAGGACACTAGGAATGGACTTCACACCTTGTACCCATATGGGGAATCGAACCTGGTCTAAAGCATGGCGACTTTACACTGTAACCACTGGGCTACATAACCGCCCCTGTGATAATAATACAATCGCACAGAATCATAATAACGGCCATCACGTATACATCCATAAACCAACGCAAGCACTAATTGTGTACAGACTTGTAAAAGACAACAAACAAACAAACGAAACTAACTGGTAACGAATGTTGAGAGCTTGGCTACTGTGGTATGATTCATGTCTGTTTTGAATGTCACATACAGTGTGTCGCAACACCATCACATGTTTACCTAAAATCCTGGATTATAATATATGCATGATTGAAAATTACATATAGGATTACATGTATATACAAGATTGTGCCAGACTGCTCATGCTAAATACAAGATCTATCTTCTACCGACAGTGATGCATACTATGAAACTGATATGAATACGTTTACACAACAAAGACTCAACACAGTCCATGTTAAGACATCACATGTCCCTCTAATACAAATGTGGAGCGTACACCACTAATCATCACAAGGAGGTCAATCATGCGTTCTATACCACCTAAATGTACCACGGTACAAGGTGAGGTGAGGTGAAATGGGGTTTAACGTCGCGTCCAAGATTAGTGCACTTATATAGCGACGTGAATGCACGTGTGTGTGTGTGTGTGTGTGTGTGTGTGTCTGTGTGTGTGTGTGTGTGTCTGTGTGTCTGTGTGTGTGTCTGTTTGTGTGGCTGCTTGTACTAGTCCGGACTGATGCCGATTTATAGTGCTAGCTCACTGAGATACCATGCCGCAGATTAACATGAATACTCCACTCAGACACAGTATACTGACTCCGAGCCGACCAGTCCTTGTTTTAGCCCCTTAATGCCGAGCGCCAGACAGGGTAACAACAAGTACCATTTTTTAACGTCTTTTGGTATGACGCGGCAGGGGATTGAACCCCGGACCTTCCACTCTCCAGGCGGAAGCTCTACCACAAGATCACAGAGGCGGCCTCTATGAGTAAGTGTTCATGTGAAGCCCGCGAATGATTAAATAAAAACCACTCTCAAAACCATATGACGACCTGTCCTGGCTACGACATGACCAGCTTAAGAAACAAATGAAATAAATTTAATCAAGTGAGTCATACCTGGTATAAGATCGCCCTTTGCTATAGTTCCACTTAATTCAGTCAGAAGACCTTGTCAGTCAGGCCTCCTACACCTGTCTATGGAACCAGAATAAAATTCCCGCTTCGTGTTCACGTGAATAAGGGACACACCTATATAGTACAACAGTTAAATACATGTCACGTGGTATAACAGATAAAGACAGCCTTTGCAGGAAAATCTGTTACAAAGTACGTCAGCATTGCCGACAGTTTGCCTGTGTGTTACGTTTATCCTGACATTTTGTGCGATTGAGATCAATAGTTTAATGCGTATGTGTTTTTCTGCATTGGTTGCCAGGAAGGAAAATGGTTAACATGTATTCTCTAGCTAGAAAGGTACACGTACTGTAACGGTAGTCAGTTAGATATGGTAATAAGATATTTTAATAGCGCTTTATTGTTTCTTCTCATTAGTGGTGAGTATTTTTTTTAGCTCCCTTGGGGTATGAAGGAGTACCATGCTTTCCGGTGAGAAAGGCCTTTGTTTATCCGCATTCCGTCAAGGTGTTTTACGGATTTCAGGGAATTGGACAACAGTGAGATCTCTATATTAGAGTGTGAGTGAGTTATTATTTAACGTCACATGGGCAATATTTCAGCCATATCGTGACGAAAAGTTACATTTATGATACATATATGTAGTCTACATAAAAAGCTGTCAACGATGGACAGTAGAATAACTAGAATATCACAGACTTGATTTAAAACTAGTTGAGAATATTAAAAAAGCAGTAAGCATTAATGAACACCACAATATCAAATTGGGCTAGAAATCGTCAGCCACTGAAGGGAGATCACCATACTGGGGACCATGGGGACTTACAGTACCTTAGCTTCCTGCACGGACCCCGGCAGGATTTATATCATCCCTTCAGTCACTGGCGACAGTGTACCAGTTAAGCCTAAGATTAAAATAACGAATATACTACGTTTAAAAGCCTGGTATGCAGAAAAATACCTCGGATGGTATGGGACTTACATACCCTCTTAGGGGGACAATAATTTTACACTACTTCAACATCCCTCGAGGGTATAGCCACTAACAATCTAAGTTATTAAATTGCACTACCAATTTTTAAAACAATACAGTTAGTACATCAGAATTTATGAACAAGTTCTATTTCTTTTAAAAAACATAATATTAAATGAGAAATAACATCATTAAAAAGGTCCTTAATTGTTTTAACATTGAAATAGTTATCCCTTGTAATGGAAAAATCAATACAGTCAAGCAGGACATGCTTGAACGTGATTCTTTCATCACAAGGGATACAAAACGGAGGATCCTCACCTTTTAACAAATATTCATGTGTATATCTTGAATGGCCAATACGGCATCGTCGCATAATGACCTCTTCAAATCTGGACTGACAGCCCAAGTAGGTGTAACCGATATGTGGTTTAAGTTCATGTAATTTATTGATACCTACTTGGGTGTCCCACTTCTTTTGCATCAGATCACGGATGTAAGATCTAATTGCAGGTTTAAAATCAGTGTAGGGGATCAGAAGTGGTGTCACAGATTTGTTGAGTGCTGCCTTTGCAGCAGCATTAGCCATTGTGTTACCAATGATACCAACATGGCTTGGTAACCAACAAAAGACGATGTCATATTGGCCAGTAGCAAGATAATTAATTAATTCGAGAATCTGGATTAAAAGAGGATGTTTGGGTGACATATTTTTAATAGCCTGAAGGCACGAAAGTGAATCAGAAAAAAATAATGAATTCATTATGCTTAGATTGATAACTGATATAGTTTAGTGCTGTGAAAATGGCATGTGCTTCTGCTGTAAATATGGAACTGTTATCGGGTAATTGTGAAGATATTGTTCTGGATCTAATGACAGTGGCACTAGCGACTGCGCCACCATCCTTGGATCCATCTGTAAATACAGATTTATAAGTGTCGTAAGTGTTTCGTAGTTGATGGTATTCTTGTTGGTAAATTAATTGGTAAGTATCTAAATTTCTTTAGTTTTGTTAATGTGAGGTCTACCTCTGGCTTGACCATTTGCCAAGGAGGAGATGAGAAAAGTTGAGTAGGAGCTATATCTTGGAGTTTAATATCAGAAGCTGATATTGCAGATTTTATTCTGATTCCGAGTGGTGGAGTGAGTGTTGATTTTTTATTGTAAAGATCTTCGTAGAGAGGATTGAATATGCATTCAAAAGCTGGATTGGACTGATTAGAATATAATTTAGTGATTTATTGTAAAGATAATTTTAAACGGCGTTGTTTAAGAGAAGGCTCATCTGCTTCAATATAGAGACTGTGAATGGGAAACGTTCTAAAGGCTCCAAGGCAAAGCCTCAGGCCTTGATGATGGATGGTATCGAGTTTTTGTAAATAACTTTTGCAGGCTCCACCATAGATGATGGAGCCATAATCAAGTTAGTGACCTGTATAAGTGTAAGAGGGTTGTTTGATCCCCTCCCCACTTGGAATTAGAAACAACTTTCAATAGATCGAGTGCCTTTAGACATTTAGCTTTAAGGTATTTAATATGTGGAAGGAAAGTTCAGTGGTTATCAAAAACAAGTCCCAAGAACTTTGATAGGAGTGCCATTCAGAAATAGTTCAGGGTCCTTATGTGGCTTATATTTTCTGCAGAAATGTATACAATTAGTTTTTGACTTGGAATATTTAAACCCGTTTTCTAGACACCACTTGTGAATTTTATTCAGACATAATTGTAATTGCCGTTCTATTGTGTGCATATTTTTACCACGACAAGATATATTAAAATCATCCACAAAAAGTGATCCATCAACTGAATCATTTAAAACTTTTGACAAACTGTTAATTTTATACTGAATAAAGTCACAGACAAAATACTGCCTTGTGTGACACCCTGATCCTGATTATAATGATCAGACAGGGTTGTACCCACTCGGACTTGAAAATTGCCTGTCTGTTAAAAACTGTGATATAAAATGAGGCAGACGGCCTCTTAATCCAAAATCATGAAGATCTTTTAAAATACCATGTTTCCATGTTGTATCGTAAGCTTTTTCTAAGTCGAAAAAGATCGATATAGCATGCTGTCTATTTACAATAGAATTTTTAATGAACGATTCTAAACGCACTAAGTGATCGATAGTACTTCTGTTTTTTCCGGAAACCGCATTGTATATTGGTAAGAAGATTATTTGTTTCCAAGTACCACACTAATCGATTATTTACCATGCGTTCCATAGTTTTACAAACACTGCTAGTGAGAGATATAGGCCGGTAATTTGATGGATCAGAATTATCCCGCCCAGGTATGGGTATGGGGATAACAATGGCTTTATGCCATGAAGTTTGAAATGTCCCTGATGTCCAAATATCATCGAATATAGTCAACATAGTTTGAAGACATGATTCGGGCAAGTGTTTCAGTAGCTGATAATGAATATTATCAGCGCCTGCTGCTGTATCATGAGCTTGCCCTAAGGCAGTATATAGCTCATGTAGTGAAAATACCTCATTGTAATCTTCACCATTATCAGATGTAAAATTTACTTTTTTCTTTTCCTGTTGGAGCTGATATTTTTGAAATTCAGGAACGTAATTTGATGAAGACGAATGTTGAGATAAAGTTTTCCCAAGTCTATTGGCAATATCAGATTTATCCGTTAGCAAAGTATCGCCATCCTTGGTTTACTGTAGAATTTGATCCCTTGCCTTTGATCTTTTTGATCATGTTCCATACCTTGGACATAGGGGTACGAGTTAATTTTTGAGACATAATTCTGCCATGATTGACGTTTATTTTGTTGGAATAGACGTCTCGCCTTAGCATTTGAAATTTTGACGGTGTTCAAGTTATAGACAGTAGGATGTTTACGGAAGTATTTCTCCACCTTCTTACGACATTTCCTAGCGTGTTTGCAAGTGTCATCAAACCACGGTTTACGAACACGTGGGTTGATACAGGACTTAGGTATTGATTCATCAGCAATTTCTTTCAGTTGATCTGAGAACAACTGAATTGGGTCAATAACATTCTGAAAAGACGTAGTTTGCAATTTATCTTTGCATAAAGATTGAAATAAAAGCCAATCAGCCTTCACAAAATTCCATCGAGGTGAAGGTGGATCATCAGTTGGATTAATGGGTTTAAGCATGGTGGGGAAATGGTCACTCCCACATAGGTCATCGTGGACGGACCATGAAGATTCGTTTAACAAAACTGAATCCGTCAGAGACAGATCTAGAGATGAAGATGTGCCAGTAGCAGGGTGTAAGTACGTGTTGGAGTCATCATTAAAGATGCAGAGATCATTATCAGAAACAAAATCCTCGATCACTTTTCCTTTTTGATTATAGATAGAACTTCCCCATAAAGGATTATGCCCATTTAGATCACCCATGATGACACAGGGCTTTGGGAGTTGGTCATATAGTTTTTGAAGGTCATTCCGCTGAAGACTGGAGGAAGGAGGGGGATATAAAGAGCAAAGTGTAAAGGCAATATGCAGTGTAAGTCTAACTGCAGCTGCTTGCAGATTCGTGTCAAGCGGAACAGGACTGTGAACAATGCCCCGCCGCACCAAAATAGAAGCTCCTCCAGTAGCTCTATCTCCCGGAGGAGAAAAGGAATGATACAAACTATACTGCCTTAAATCATATTTGTCGGTTGTTTTAAGGTACGTCTCCTGTGAAGAAATTGCTGATGGACAAATATCTGTTGTTAATAATTGCAGTTCGTTAAAATTGTGCCTAAGTCCTCGGCAATTCCATTGAATTAGATTCGAATGATTCATGGTGGTTCTACCGGAGATCGTTCATGTAAACGTGAAGAGGAGTCACCACTGTTGTGGTGTGAAGATGGGGTGACATCCATCTCAAGAGGTTCAAAGAAATTATGAACATCTATAGATGTGTCATTGAGAGTGGGGATCTTAGTTGTGATTTTTCTGTTTTGTTTTTTCTTTTGTTTTTTCCCCATTTCAGTTGATGGTTTGTTGGTAGCTGACATAACAGTAGCTGGTATTTCAGGAGTGGGTGTAGATAGGGCCACAACCTGAGTCATAATTAGAGACTCTGGAGATGTTTCATCTGGGCTGACAGAATGAGTTGTTTGACTGCCACATGTTGTAGTCAGAGGCAGCGGGTGTTCAGAATGTGTCCACGTCAAGTCGGTCTGACATTCTATAGATCTATTGGTTGAAGGGCGAGAGACAGTAGCAGCAGCAGCAGCAGCATAAGATTGTTTGGATGAAGGTGTCCGGCTGTCATAGAGTTTTTTCGCATCAAAGTAACTGACGTTGTTTTGACATTTGATTGTCAAAATGTCTTGTTCACGTGTCCAAAAAGGACAGGATTTAGATGATGCTACATGTTGACCCTTACAATTTGTACATTTCAGGTCTGCTGTACAGCCTGAACCATCATGATTTTCACCACAACGGTGGCAAACAGTCGGACGATCACATGATTTGGAGCCGTGGCCAAACTTCTGACATTGGTAACATCGGAGCGGATTGGGAACATACACCTTCACTCTGATGTTAAAATAGCCTGCCTTAATAGATTGTGGAATTGTTGAAAAAGAAAAGGAGAACAAATAAGTATTGGTACGCAATTCAGCCATAATTAAAACAAAACAAATATACTACGTTTAAAAACAGAGGTGTGAATAAACGTACTTTCAGGACGTGGTCTTACATATCCTCTCAGGGGCACAATAATTTTACACTACTTCAACCCCCTCTGAGGATACAGCCACTAACCATCTAAGTTACTCAGTAAACACAACCAATATTATAAAAATCAACCATCTACACAATCAAAATTTATCAATAAGTTCTATTTCTTTTAAAAATCCAACAATTAAATGACAACTGATATTATTAAAAAGATCCTTTAGAGATGATGATTTGAAAAAGTTATCCCTTGTGATGGCAAAATCAATACAGTCAAGCAGGACATGTTTGACCGTGATTCTCTCATCACAAGGGATGCAAAATGGAGGATCCTTACCTTTCAGTATATGTTCATGTGTATATCTGCTATGGCCAATACGACATTATCGCAATATGACCTCTTCAAATCTGGACTGACAACCCAAGTAGGTGTAACCGATGGTTGGCTTAATTTGATGTAATTTATTGATACCAACTTGGGTGTTCCACTTCTTTTGCATAAGATCTCGGATGTATCATCCGATCACAGGTTTACAATCACTGTATGGAATGAGAAGTGGTGTCACAGATTTGTTGAGTGCTGCTTTAGCTGCAGCATCAGACATTGTGTTGCCTTTTATGCCCACATGATTGGGCAACCAACAAAAGACGATGTCGTATTGGCCAGTTGAAAGATTATTATAAAGTTCTAAAATATCTAAAATAATTGGATGATTAGAAGAGATTTTTTTCAGTGCCTGGAGACAAGACAAAGAATCAGAAAAGATGATAAATTTTGTATATGCAGACTGTCGTTGAATGTATTTTAAGGCTGTAAGAATAGCATTGGCCTCAGCAGTGAAAATAGAGCTAGTGTCTGGTATTCTAGATGAGATATGTTTTAATCCAACGACAGTGGCAAATGCCACCTTGCCACCGTCCTTGGATCCATCAGTAAAGATTGAACGGTGGGTGTCATATTTATTTCTTAATTGTACATATTCCTGTTGATATATAAGTTTATATGTGTCAGATTTAATAAAACGGGTTAGAGAAACGTCTACTTCTGGCCTCACCAGCTGCCAGGGAGGAGTAGACAAGAGACGATATGGTGAGATAATATCTAGATCTATATTTGCAGCAATAATATGTGATTTCATCCGAATTCCAAGTGGTGGAATCAGCTTTCTTTTTTTCTGAAACAGCTCTTCATATAGGGGTTGAAAAACGGAGTCATAAGCAGGATTAGGATTAGAGTGTAATTTAGTGATACATTGAAGAGACAATTTAACACGGCGTTGTTTCAAAGAGAGTTCATCAGCCTCGACATAGAGGCTGTCAACAGGAGAAGTTCTAAAAGCACCAAGGCGCAGTCTGAGTCCTTGGTGGTGGATTGAATCTTGCTTTTTTAAATTACTCTTGCAAGCTCCAGCATATACAATGGAGCCATAATCTAATTTAGAGCGACTCAATGATCTATAAAGGTGAAGGAGGGATGTCTGATCCCCTCCCCACTTAGAATTCGAGACGACTTTTAACAGATCTAGGGCCTTCAGGCATTTAGTCTTTAAATATTTGATAGGTGGCAAAAACGTCAAATGGTGGTCGAAAATTAATCCCAAAAATTTGGCTTCTGTAACAACCTTAATTGGAGTGCCATCTAAAGAGAGTTCTGGATCATTTTGGAGTTTATATTTCCGACAGAAATGTATACAATTTGTTTTGGTCTGTGCAAACTTAAATCCATTCTCAAGACACCATTTATGAATTTTATTAAGAAGCACCCCAAGTGGCTTTATCACCTGGTGGGGAAAAAGAATGATATGAATTGTACTGACGCATTTCAAATTTATCAGTATTCTTAAGATAAGTTTCCTGCAAACTAAATGCTGATGGTTTATAATCTTGTGCTAATGATTGAACTTCATTAAACTTATTCCTAAGTCCTCTGCAATTCCACTGAATTAAGTTAGCAGATTGGGTCATGGAGGTTCTATTGGGTGAGTGAGTGAGTGAGTTAAGTTTTAAGTCACATCGGCAATATTTCAGCCATATCGTGACTATCAATGGTTAAATATAATACATATATTGAAGCTTATATAAAAACCTGCCAACGAGGGACAGTAAAATAACTAGACTTATCACAGAAATAAATTTAAGACTAGTATTTAATCATAAAATCAATAGCACTATACAAAACATGACAGTATAAAAACGGACTATAGATCGCCAGCAACTGAAGGTAGATCACCATGCTAGGGTCCATGGGGACTTACAGTACTTTTGCTACCTGCATGGACCCCAGCCGGATTTACATCATCCCTTCCGCTGTTGGCGATTAATGACAAATCTAGCCAGAATAAATGAACATATATACTACGTCTAAAAACGAGCAGAAATAATCATACTTTGAAAGACGGGGTCTTACATACCCTCTCAGGGGGACAATAATTTTACACTACTTCAACCCCCTTTTTGAGGATATAGCCACTAACAATCTCAGTTACTGAATAATTCTACCAATTATAAAAGTTAGTTATTTATTTACAAAATATAACAATCAAAATTTATGTAGTAATTCGATTTCTACTTAAATGACTACTTACCTGATAAAAAAGATCCTTGATACATGATACTTTGAAATATTTATCCCTTGTGATGGAAAAATCAATGCAGTCAAGCAGGACATGCTTGAGCGTGATTCTTTCATCAAATGGGATGCAGAATGGAGGATCCTCACCTTTTAAAATAAATTCATGAGTGTAACGTGAATGGCCAATACGACATCGTCTCAAAATGACCTCTTCAAATCTGGACTGACAACCCAAGTAGGTATAACCGATATTTGCTTTTATTGCATGTAATTTATTTATACCCACTTGGGTGTCCCACTTCTTCTGCATTAGATTTTTGATGTAAGATCAAATGACAGGTTTATAATCACTGTATGGTATCAGAAGTGGTGTCACAGATTTGTTGAGTGCTGCTATTGCAGCAGCATCAGCCATTGTATTACGAACAATTCCGACATGGCTGGGTAAGCAACAAAAGACGATGTCGTATTGGCCAGTAGCAAGATTATTATGTAACTCAATGATGTGAAGTAAAATTGGATGTTGACACGAAGTATTTTTAATAGCCTGAAGACTGGAGAGAGGGTCTGAAAAAATTATGAATTCCTTATGTTTAGTCTGTTTATTAATATATTCTAAACAGTTAAAATGGCCTTTGATTCAGCTGTGAAAATGGTCGAGTTATCAGGTAATCGAGTTGATAAAGTTCTGGATCCAATGATAGTGGCGCTGGCAACAGCATTACCATCCTTGGATCCATCAGTAAAAATAGATTTGTAAGTATCATATCCACTTCTTAATTGATTATATTCTTGTTAATAATTGTAGTTGATTAGTGTCAGATTTTTGAAGTTTAGATAAGGTAAGATCCACCTGTGTCTTTACCAACTGCCAAGGAGGAGAAGAAAGCAGGCGAAAAGGAGCTATGTTTTTGAGATCTATATTTGCAGCATTGATAAAAGGTTTAATTCGTATTTCGAGAGGCGGAATAAGAGATGACTTCCTATTGTACAGATCCTCATAAAGAGGATTAAATACACAATTGTATGCAGGGTTAAACTGATTGGAATATAATTTGGTGATGTACTGTAGAGATAGTTTAATACGGCGTTGTTTTAGTGATGGCTCATCGGCCTCAACATCTAGACTGTCAATGGGTTTTGAAAGATCCAAGGCAAAGCCTAAGACCCTGATGATGTATGGGATCCAGTAATTTAAGGTTGCTATATGATGGAGCCATAATCGAGCTTAGAACGGACAAGTGATCTATATAAGTGAAGGAGGGTCGTTTGATCACCTCCCCACTTGGAATTAGAAACAACCTTTAATAAGTCTAGTGCCTTCAGACATTTAGCTTTCAAATATTTAATATGTGGTAAAAACGTAAGGTGGAGATAAAAAATTATTCCTAAAAATTTAGCTTCTTTTACAACTTTAATTGGAGTTCCAGATAGATGTAAATCTGGGTCCCTATGTGGTTTATATTTTCGACAGAAATGTAGGCAATTTGTTTCAGAATTAGAAAACTTGAATCCGTTCTGCTCTGCCCAAACATTGATTTTATTCAGACAAAGCTGCAATTGTCTCTCAATCGTGTGCATATTCTTACCTCGACATGATACATTAAAATCGTCAACAAACAAAGACCCGTCAACAGAGTCATTTAAAACCTTAGCTAAACTATTTATATTTATGCTAAACAATGTTACCGATAATATGCTTCCTTGCATGACACCTTGATCTTGATCGTAAAAATCAGTTAAGGTGGATCCCACATGAACCTGGAAATTTCTATCCATTAAAAATTGAGATACAAAATTTGGCAAACGCCCTCTCAATCCCGTTTCATAAAGATCTTTCAAAATTCCGTGTTTCCAGGTGGTATCGTATGCTTTTTCTAAATCGAAAAATATTGATACCGCATGTTGTTTATTAATGACAGCATTTTTTACAAAAGTTTCCAGTCTAACCAAATGGTCAAGTGTACTTCTATTTTTTCTAAAACCACATTGAATATTTGTTAAAAGATTATTGGTTTCTAAATACCAAAGAAGTCGGTTATTTACAATTCGTTCCATGGTCTTACATACACAGCTAGTGAGAGATATCGGCCTATAATTAGAAGGATCAGTATGATCACGGCAAGGTTTTGGAATTGGATTAACAACGGCATTTCGCCAAGATGAAGGGAAATTCCCAGTTGTCCAGATATGATCGAAAATAGTCAATAATGTTTCTAAGCATGACTCGGGTAAATTCTTGAGTAACTGATAATGAATATTATCAGCACTCGTGGCAGTGTCATGAGCTTGCCCAAGGGCGGTATGCAGCTCATGGATGGAGAAAATTTCATTATAATCCTCAGTATTATCAGAATTAAAATTAATTGTCTTTTTTTCTTGTTGGTCTTTAAATTTCTGAAATTGTGGTGTAGACTTTGATGAGGAAGAATGTTTAGCTAAAGTGTCCCCTAGTTTGTTTGCTATATCACATTTATCGGTTAAGAGTGTATCACCCTCCTTAAGATGGTGAACACTAGATTTGGATCCTTTACCCTTTATTCTTTGCACCATATTCCAAACCTTAGATATTGGTGTGCGGGTATTTATTTTCGAGACATAGTTTTGCCATGATAAGCGTTTATTCTGTGTAAATGCTCAACGAGCTTTAGCATTTAACATTTTAAATTTATTTAAATTATGGACAGTTGGGTGGCGTCGAAAATATTTCTCTGCCTTTTTCCTTGCTTTTCTAGCCTGTTTACATTCGAGGTTAAACCATGGTTTACGTATATGTGGAATTGTAGAGGAGTTAGGTATGCATTCGTCAGCAATTCTATTTAAAACATCAGAAAAATCCTGAATAGGATCGTCAGCATCGGTAAAACATTCGGGTTTTGTTTCAGTTAGGCACATTGTTTGAAACAAAGACCAGTTTGCCTTTGTAAAATTCCATCGTGTAGAAGGAGGAACATCGGACGGATTTACAGCTGATAGGATAGTTGGGAAATGGTCACTTCCACAAAGATCATTGTGGACTGACCATTCGAAATCGTTCAGTAAAGAAGAATCAGTTAGAGACACATCCAAAGAAGAGTAAGTGCCAGTTGCAGGATGTAGATTAGTGTGTGTATCATCATTAAAGATACACAGATCATTATTAATTATAAAATCTTCAAGTACTTTACCTTTGGCATTTGTGTTTGTACCACCCCGGAGTGGATTGTGGCCATTCAAATCACCCATGATTATACATGGCTTTGGGAGCTGATCGTAGAGATGTTGAAGTTCAGACTGCTGGAGAGCTGACGACGGCGGAATATAAAGAGAGCACAGTGTAAATGCAACGGCTTCCAGATTAGTATTAAGTACAACAGGACTGTGTATAACATTCTGTCGCACAATGATTGAAGATACGCATTAAACTGACGTAAGTTAAATTGGTCTGTCTGCTTTAAGCAGAATGCTGATGGATTAAAATCTTGGACTAATAGATGTAATTCATTAAAATTAGTCTTTATTCCTCTATAATTCCACTACACTAAATTTGTTGAAGACACTATCTTTTAGGGGGATTGACTGGGGACCTATCGTCCAATATCACGAACGATGCCTTTACTACTGTTCAGTGTCCTTTGAGGGGATACATCCACAGGAATAGTAGCTAAAGATTTGGTTGAGAGAGGAATCTTGGACTGTTTTTGACTTTTGCATTGGTTCAGTAGAGAACCAGATCGCAATTTTTTTGGATTTCCTTGACTTCACCAACTAAACCTTCAATACCCTTTGATATAGCAAAAGGATTTAATTTTAGAGGATCCCCATTCGGGGCAGTCATGACCAGAAAACGAGACCAAGCATCAGGATTGATGAAAGGTTGTGGAGAATCTTCATCTCCAGAGGATAAGGAATCATCAGAATCGTGTGAGCGTTTTTTGAGTGGGGGTGCCATGGTAGTAGTAAATATGATTCACCCTCCTAGTTCCCAACCCACCATGGAGTGTCTACGTGGACGATGCCACACGTATGTGGATCTCCAACAGACGGCACCAAGGATACCAGGAGGGTATACTCAAGCAGAAGTACTAATCAAAGATTAATAAATCCACCAGATTGGCCCATGAGCCACCGCCTTCTGGCACTGGCATCTAGGCAAATTTTGAATATAACTACTAGTGCAAAAATCAATAATCATGTATATTCAAACATTTCATAAATTCAACAAATTTAAACAGTAATTCAATTACAGATATATATTTCCAAGCCGAATAGTTAGAGTGAGTGAGCAAAAAAGTAAGGTGCTCAGGGCTTGGCATGACCAGCCGATTGATAAAACCGGGCCCATCTTACCACCCGTCTAGGCGAAGTAAGGGTCGAAGTGGTGTATTGGGCAAAGGAACGCTATTCCTGGAACCAGTGCCCTCAACCACCAGACTCCCGCACAGGTTGCTGAAGACTTATTCTATCCCGGATCTTCACGGGTCGGACATATAGTGACACCTTGCATTGTTAGTCCATACCCTGTTTGTCCGGAAATTCCACTTTTCGGTTGGAATTTAATAAAGAATAATGTTTACCATAGGGATTAGATGGCCAGTTTATATTTTGACGAACGACAACGTGTTTCATGATTAACACCGATTTCGCAAATAGGAAAACCAAGTAGATAGCTCCAGACAGTACTTAGAGTGATCTTCGCAGAAGTAACAGATATATGTGACACACATACCTTTTGATGTCGGCATACAAGCAGCACAGAATAGGACCATGAGATTTTCCATTTGACTGCGATGTTACGCCCCCAACATTGCAATATGTGGCGATATGGGCTGGCTTCCCTCTACGGTACGACAATGGGGCTGTGTTACAAGACAATACACCCAGGTGAAATATGCGAATATTCATTCGGAGTCATCCTTTGGCAATAAGAAGAAAAAGGAATCAGATATTTAGTATACACAAGCAGTTTGAAGCTCTTGGCACAAGTAATTTCATTTCGCTTGACCACGTCTATGATAAGAAACATGGGACCTCCAAAATTATGGAAGAAATCTTTGATGAACTTGAAAAATTGGAAAAGTGCTATTGCATAACCCACTTGAAAACAAGGAACAAGTGGCAATATATGGCGACCATACTGCACCTTTAAGAACTATGATCAGACTGAAACTTGTGTAAGCCATCATCTTACCCAATCACAGAGAAGCGCCCTATCAAGGTTGAGATATGGACTTGCTCCCATGAATATACAGGCGGTAAACGAACAGTCCAGTAGAAAAGAGAACATGTCCCTTCTGTCCAGATGCAATAGAAAATGAGGCACACAATGTGCTGTTACATTATATTTATATGATGTATTTAATAATAATGCCAGTGATAACCTCTACGACATATCTGATATTTTGTATTTGACTTGTATATAGGATAAATTGTACTTCGCTATGTAATTGTTTCTAGTGCTTTCAGAGTTCTGTAATACTTTGTATATCACCTGTACATACATAAAATCTTACCTTGTCATTTTCATGATTAAGCCCGTATGAGGTGGCTCCATACCTTGTATATATGTTTTGAAATACTTTTATGATAGTATATGTGTGTGTTTTTATGTAATGTAACAAGGCGAGACTCAAATAAAATACATGTCTGTCTGTTTATCTGGTTGTAATGCATTAATCACACACCACATCACATTAGACGTATACAGATCTGAGCGTGATGACCTGGTGTCCAATTACTTTGAGTAAACAATATATAAATCAAGGAAACGAACCATCTTACAATCAAATGCACTTGTTGATCGGTTCGTTGATATTGACTCCCGAGACTTGCTAGGACTTCATTGTAGATATGTGAACATCATCAAATACATTGACTAATGAAGATATTGTTACCCGATATGTCCAAAGACCTCTTGCAGAGGTCGGGTTTTCTGTTTGATATAAACAGAACAACAAATGGGTATCCCTTAAAATGCTTGAAGACAAGAATTATGCTTCAGATTGTTGAAAAAAATGGAATTGTCTGCCACCCAAAAAGTTCATTGTTGCAAGGTGTTTTAACATTGTTTTCTATTTAGGCTAATAGTCTTTATTTAAGAAATATCGGGTTTTGCAGCTACAAAATGTCCTCAATTCATCCCCTCAAATGATCCGTCCCTTAGACACAATGGTATGAGACGACACCAGTGTTGGTGTAACGTACATGTAAATATTTGAATTTCCACTGCTCGCCGTAAAAGGCAACCGAATCGGGCAGCCCGTTTGCAGTGTGTTGCGTCCCAGTGTCGGCGGAGGAATAGCTTTCCTTTGCCCAATACCCCACTTTGACCCTTACTTCGCCTAGACGGGTGGTAGGATAGGCCCGACCCTATCAATCGGCTGGTCATGCAAAGGCCTGTGCATAACACTGTGTATGCACATTCATGATTTATATACATGTATTGTTTGGTCTTGGCCAGTATATAACATATTTGAACTCACAAATTATTTCTGTAACATATTGCCTAGAGTCTTATGTCAGAAGGCGGTGGCTCATGGGCAAATCTGGTAATGTTGACCTCTGTATTCTATCAGATCCCTCAAATTACGAATGGTAAACAATAGATTTGTTTGGTATTTGGAAACCAATAATCTAACTACAAATATTCAATGGAATATTCGAAAATGGAAGTACTATAGACCATTCAGTACGACTAGAATCCTTTGTCACAAATGCTATTGTAAACAAACAACATGTAGTATCTGTTTTCTTCCATCTTGAGAAGGTCTACGATACTACCTGGATTTTGGTTTGGCTTGTTGTTTAACGCCGCACTCAGCAATATTCCAGCTTTATGACGGCGGTCTGTAAATAATCAAGTCTAGACCAGACAATCCAGTTATTAATAACATGAGCATCGATCCACGCAATTGGGATCAATGACATGCATAAATCAAGTTAGCGAGCTTGACCACCCGATCCCGTTAGTGGCCTTTTACGACAAGCATAGTCGCCTTTTACGGCAATCATGGGTTGCTTAAGACCTATTCTACCCCAGATCGTCACGGGTCGATACTACCTGGAAGCAGGACCGCCTCCGTGGTCTAGTGGTAGAGTGTCCGCCCGGAGAGCGGAAGGTTCGGGGTTCGATCCCCGGCCGCGTCATACCAAAAGACGTTAAAAGATGGTACTTGTTGTTACCCTGTCTGGCGCTCGGCATTAAGGGGCTAAAACAAGGACTGGTCGACTCGGAGTCAGTATATTGTGTCTGAGTGGGGTATTCACGTTAAACTGCGGCAATTGAAATCGATGACATGCATCAACCAAGTCAGCGAGCCTGACATCCCGATCCTCTTATTCGCCTTTTACGACAAGCATGGGTTGCTTAAGATCTATTCTACCCCGGATCTTCACGGGTCTATTGGCACTAGTGATGGCCTGGCTTTTATTGTTTCATTGTTATAAGTTGGGATAGAGTATGGCATAGGTGTTAAGGAGTCTTTTTGTTTGTTTTACACACCATGTTTGTGTTTGTTTTCATTTTTTAAAGTAAAACAATATATCCAATTCACGAGGCAACCAACAGAGAAACAAATTAAATATATTTATTTATTATCTCAATGGCCTATAAGATGCATATAGTGTCTGCTCATTGCCGTGGGCTAGCACAAGAGTATAAGCGAAAAGAAGTAATGAACGTGTGGCGTAATAAACAAATGTCTATTATTTGTTTTCAAGATATCCACATTAGTAGATATGGGATCGAGGACATGCATCAACCAAGTCAGCGAGCCTGACCACCCGCTACTTGCTTTTAACGGCAAGCATGGGTAGCTATGTTGATAGATAATAACATAGAAGCAACTATACATAAATGTAAAATTGATCATATCAATGAAAACTTAATTATAGCAGACTGATTATGGACCAAACCAGGATGATCGAAATTTCTATAAAGCGTTTTTTTACTTATATTGAGGAATTTGAAAATTATTCTATTGTTATGTGTAGAGATTGGAAACTGGTTTTGAATCCAACTATTGCTCTTGAAAATAATAAAAACATTAACAATCCAAGCTCAAGAAATATTTTTAGAAACTCCAGAAAATCTTGATTTAGTTGATATCTGGAGAGAACGAAATGAAGATGTAAGGAAATTTACTTGGTGGAAAAAGAATCCAAGGCAACAGGCTAGACATGATTTTTGTTTTGTTTCAGGTGATATTGCTAATTTGACATTAAATACCTCAATCTTACCTGGCTATAAATCTGACCATTCTGCTGTTACCATGACTTTGTCAGATTCTTCATCCAAAGAAAGGGGTAACGGTTATTGGAAATTCAATAACTCTTTATTGTATAACAAAGATTATGTGGATCTTGTGAAAAAAACAACCTTTGATGAAACAAAAAAGGAATATGCAGATTTGGCACTTGATGAAAATAGTCTCAGAAATAGTAATGACACTGAATTAAAACTCTAATTTTGGACGCCTTCCTTATGAAAATAAGGGGAAAATCCATTTAATTCTCATCTTTTCTAATATATATATATAAGAGAAAACACAAATATTGGAAATTTTTTTTTTTTAGAATCAGAAGAAACGATAAGAAATGACTTTCAATCAGTAAGTGAGAGAAGCTCCTCTGATTTATCAAAGTCTAAGAAAACATGAGAACAATTAAAGGAAGATAAAGAGAGTGGAAGGCAAATAAGAAGTAGCATTCAGTGGTATGAAGTAGGGAAAAAAACGTCTAAGTATTTTTGTCACATGGAAAAAAGAACTTGCACAAATAATTTAATAAATGCTAACGGTGAAGTCATCGCGGAAGGTGACGAAATACTGTCTGAACAGAAAGAATTTTAGAAAAACCTATACTCATCTAGAAGTTCTGATAGGGAACATACTTTTGAAATCAGACAAGTATTAGATGATGTTGATACTCCCTTACCTAGTAACTCACTTGCGGAAAGCCTTGAAAAACCTATAGAAATATTTGAACTTGCAAAAGTTGTTAAATCATTGAAGAATAACAAAAGCCCTGGCCTGGATGGGTTTCCAGTTGATTTTTTTAAAATTCGTTTGGAATGACTTAGGTGTAAACTTTCCGAAATAATCAAATTACTTTAACTATGAATAGAGCAATAATTACATGTAATCCGAAACAAAACAAAGACAGAAGGCTGCTGAAAAACTGGCGACCGATTTCTCTTCTAAATACTACATATAAAACTATAAGCACATGTGTAACAAACAGAATTAAGAAAACATTAGGTACGCTATTACATAGTGACCAAACAGGCTTTATACCTGGTCGATGTATAAATGAAAATTTGAGAACAATGTACGATATCATGTATGAGCTGAAAGAGCAAAATAAGGCAGAATTTTTATTACTTATTGATTTTGAAAAGGCTTTTGAAACAGTTTCCAAAACATTTATTGAATTGGTTATGAAAGAAATTGGTTTTTGACCAAATATAATTAAATGGGTTAACAATTTAACTAAGAATGCATCATCTTGTGTAATACAAAATGGACATATCTCCACTTTTTTTTCAGAACCGGCCGGCAAGGTGACCCGCTTTCACCCTACCTATTTTTGCTTGTAGCTGAGATACTAGGAATAATGATTAGGTATATTAAAGGCATAAAAGGAATAACAATAAATGATATCGAGTATAAATTAGGTCAATATGCAGATGATACACAGTTATTCATAGAAGGATCTGAAGAGTGTCTCAGCGCTGCAGATGATATATTGAATATATATTTTTTAGAACTAAAGCTTTATGGGTAGGTTCAATGGCAGGAAGCAGCATCAAACTCTGTGAAAACATAATACTAGACTGGCAAGAGGGAAAGTCTGTGAAGTCTTTGGAATAATATTTAATCCCACATTGCATGATCTATAGCTAATTAATACAAGAAAAATACTCGAATATATTAATAGATAACTGGGAAGCTGGGTAAAAAAGACATCTGACATTAATAGATAAAATCACAGTTATTAAGACTCTGGCTCTTTCAACATTAGTTCATATATTTTCAGCACTTCCAAACCCAACCGATCATTTTATTGGGAAATTGAATAAACTATTTTATACATTCATTTGGAATAACAAACCAGACAAAATAAAAACATCTACTTAGATAAGGAAATACGGAGAAGGTGGTCTGAGAATGATAGATACCCGCAAATTTATTGATTCATTGAAATTATCATTTTTAAGGACAAGTTTACAAAAACCGAATTTGTCAACATTAAAGAACTTTCAATCAAAATAGATGTTCTTTTTGGGAGCAAATATTGATAAGTTTATTTCTTTGAAAAATCCGTTTTGTAGGGCTATATTGAATATTTGGGGAAATTACTACAGAAAACATAAAGTTGAAGAAATTTTGTCAGTATGGTTCAATCACCAATTTAAAAATAATTTCCTTCTAAAACATTGGTTTAATAAGGGTATTCATAGTTTAAAAGATTTATGTAGCAACAACAGATGTTTAACAAATGAAGACTTACAAAACAAATTTCAAATTAAAGGTACTTTACCTGACTACAACAGAGTAATGCTAAATATCCCTAAATCAAGTATAAAAGCAAAAAATGGCAGATCTTGTATCACAGCTAATTTATACATAAATAACATTTTAAGAGACTTGTTGATAAGAACTAAGGCCTCCAGAATATTTTATGATAAACTCATAGCTGCATAACTTTCCTCTGATGTATGATAAATGGGAAAATGAACTTAATCAAAGAATTTTATGGAATAATGTTTTCTCTAATTGTAGAATGTGTACTAATGATGTTCAACTAATATATTCCCAGTGCGGGTTCAAAATAGAGCTCTAGTTACCAAAAAGGAATGATTGAAAATGAAGTTAATGGATGATGATATATGCTCTTTTTGTGTCTCTGAATCTGAAAATTTATACCATGTGTATGTAGAATGCGTTTTTGTAAATTAATTTTGGTTAGAAATTGAAATGTATCTAAACTCAAAACTTGCATTTGATATTCATGTTACCATTCTGGATAAGTTATTGTGCTACAACAAAAACTACTATCTTTTCCACCATATAATTCCTCTCGCAAAAAATACATTCACCAATCAAGCATTAAGAAAACTCCCTAATGCTTTTCTTTTTTCAATAACAATATTAAAAGATGTATGTAAACAAATGATCACAAAGAAAAATAGTAGTATTAATAGATTCGACAGAAAATGGAAGGAATTATCAGCCTACTTATCATAATTTCTCAGTCAATCAAATGTACATACCCATATCTGGTCATGTAAAACAAATAGTTGAATGTTAATTCATAAAGTGTATTGTAAAAATATATTCGTTTAGCATTTTAGAATCTATTTCTATAACCTGTCATCCCTACAATGGAAATGGCATGTTCGATTTCCAAGGAATTACTTTTCTCCCGGATTTCCAAGAAATGACTTGAGTGAGTCTAAACAGTGCACGATAGGTGAAATTAAAACATCTATCTTTGGACTAAATTTGATGGGTAATTTGTCAACTTCTTTTTGAAAAACTATGGCTTTTGAACACTTATTTTGAACTACTCAAGACTATGGAATTCTTAACCTTAACTTTAGTAATATTTGTTGCCTATATATACCTGTGACCACTTTTCGGAATATTCTAAGATTGCGGACCTTTGTACCTTGTGTTGTTACGCGTTGTTTTATCTCCTAATTCGATCCGTTGTAGCTATAATGAAAAGTAAAGCCTTGTTGTCTCGTGAAGTGACGTCAGAATGACGTCACATTATCGCGGAAGATATGTTGTCACCCGCCATCTTAGTTCAAGTTTATTCTGGATACATAGGCCTATTACAACCAAATTATTGTGCAGCAACTGGAACTGGATCGGTGTTGAGGTAAGTTATTTTTTTAAAAGCAGTCTCTGCTACTTGTTATGCTTCTGTTCATGCATCGTATTATTACGGCAATTACGTTTGTTTCACCAGTCTGAAACCTAAACATTTTGTGAAGAATGTTCAGCCACAATATATTTTTTCGATTAAATTCCAGGCCCCAACCCTCCCCAGAATATCAAATGGTAAACCCCTTACCATGTCTGTCCTTATTTTGTTTCATGCAGGAAAGGCCTAAAGGGCCATGGTGTCATAATGTATCTAGTTAACAGCTCAGTGGGGTTTTTACGTTTTGAACATTGTCAGCAAATCACGACCTGACTGTTAACTGGGCTTTTCAAAACATTAGTAAAGGGTATCTCGAAATATACACATACACGTGACTAAAGCATATTTAAAAAACATTTCCGGAACATGTCGCAAAATGGTTTTGGGATGTTTTACACCATTTTCGCGGGGAATGGACATGAATAAACGTTGTCACAACGTATTTCATCCTACTTACACAAAGTTATTTCACGTCGTTGTGACAACGCGCATGGTAGTCCACAGAATAAGGTCGTAGGGACGCAATATTATAACATTGCCACAAAGTAAAATACAACATTATAACAACGTTAAATACAACGTTCGACGTTATGACGACGTGAATATGTCGTAACACAATGTTACCCTATGACGTTGTGACAACGTGGTTACTCACATTGGGAATCCACGGAATAACGTGATATGGACGTAATATCCCTAACGTTACCACAACGAAAACACAACGTTATCACAACGTTGTCACAACGTGAAATTGTTAGCTGGAACTCCTCCCACTTCCGGAATTACTTTCATATATCTTGAGAGAAAGCCCTCACAATGAAATGATCCGAGATCTGCTCGTGTGTCTCCTCGTCTTCCAAGGTGTTCACCGAATCCCAACCCCTGGCGTGATTGGTGTAGAGTAGGTCGATGATGTGTTCAGTGTCAGCTGCCCCTTCCCGTCTTAGAGTTCTGGTTCTTACGTAGTTGGTGAAACCAGGCAATGTCACTTCACTGTGATTCAGGTCTCCACCGACTATAATGGTCTGTTCCAAATCTATGTCTTTAGCTCCTTCTCTGGCAAGTACCCACTGAATGAATTTGTTGTTCCAATTCGTTCGTTCCTCTTTATCGGCCTCACTTGTGTTTACACTGTAAATACACACCGCCAACCATACCACGTCTCTGAACACGAAGGTCACCCCTATAGCCTCGCTATGAGGACTGGATTCTGTGTACACATAATTTGCTACTGAACAGTCTGCAGCCGAGAGATAGATCGCCGCACCTCCTGCTCTACCTTTCCCTGTTACATCTTTCTTTCGATCTTCAAAGAAACCATTATACCTATTTATGCTTCTTTCAATTTCGGTATGTTTATCCTTGTACCACGTCTCGGACACCAGAATGACTCGCGCCCAGTTGAGATCATCATCAAGACGACGCTGAAGGATCGACTTGTTTTTGCGAAGGGACCGCGCATTCACGACCAATGCATTGGGCACAATAGGCACAGAATCCTGAGGAGAGACAGCTGGTACACGATCCGGACTGGGCGGTGTAGCTGAAACACATATATCAAAGAGAACCGTTGGCGCCAACAATATATACTAGCGTCAAAAAGTAACTGTGATTGATATAAAGTGGTGTAAATGTTATGTTATTGAAAATAACAACATAATATATTGAACAGCATTGAAAACGCACCAGCAATAAATCGTGAAATATTACAAAAACAACTTGAGCAATGACCAATTTTGATTAGAACAGACATAGACGGATTATTAAGAAAGACGACAAAGGAAACATGAATATCACACAGTAATTACAATTACGTCATCAGTGTAAGGAAGACACATAGGGTTTAAATGAAAAGTCAATATCTGGTATGTCCGCCACTGACAGCAACACAGGCCACGCAACTTCTTCTCATTGATCGAATAAGTCTGCGAATAGTGTTCTGGGGCATTCCACTCTTGACGTAGTATATCTTCAAGTTCTCTCAGGTTCTGTACTTGCGGACGACGTGAGAGGCGTTGACCCAGGTAATCCCATAGATGTTCAATTAGCGATAGATCGGGTGACAGGGCTGGCCATGGAAGCAGAGGCACATTATTGTTCGCTAGGTACAGTGTTGAAACACGTGCTGTGTGCGCTCTTTCATCATCTTGCTGGAAGGTGTGCATATCCTGGTGCTGATGAAAGAATGGGATGACGTGAATTGGCAATATGTTAATCCTGTAGTAAAGGGCATTAACTCTTCCACAAACATGAAGCTCTGTTCGATGGTTATGACTGATGCCGCCCCACACATCATGACACTCCCTCCCCCACCATCGATCTGTCTGTACAACGCAGTCATTGTGGTAACGTTCTTTACGTCGACGCCACACTCGCAGTCGACCGTCAGCATTCCGTAAATGAAAACGGGACTCATCAGAGAACAGCACACCATGCCACTGCCACAATCTCCATTGACGATGCCTTTTGGCCCAACGCAGACGTTCATTTCGATGTCGATCAGTGAGTGTGGGTCCAACGTCGAGCACGTAGCCCTTCTGAGCGGAGACGTCGACGTACGGTGTCAGCACTGATCAATTCCGCCGGCCTTGTACGGTTGCTGCAGTCCTGGTAGCCGGAAGTGTACGATCACGAAGATGCCGACGAACAATATGGCGATCCTGACGTGGTGTAGTTACACGACGTTCAACCGGACGTGGTCGATCTCTGGTGGTTCGTGTCTGCTGGTATCTGCTCAGTGGCCTGAGGACTGTTGAATGATGGCATTGAAACCGTTGTGCAACGACTCTACTTGACGTACAAACTTGAAGCATGCCCAATGCACGTTCACGTTCCTCTGCTGTTAAACTTGGTATTTCTTGTGTCAGTACCCTTTACGTCTGCAGCAACACGTGATGTGGCTTTTAAAAGTCTGTCTTTCATAGCCCCATTCTGCATGCTTCCCGTGAAACAAAACACGTTTTCCATCATGTGCACGCAATTTGCTGCGTTTTGGCGATTTCGCTCACAAGAAAATTAGGAATGTGTTTTGACGAGCTGTTCTTCTTCATGCTTCGTCCAGAACGTCGTATATTACTCATTCACTTATATATTTTCATATGACTTAAGCCCGGATAAAAATACATCCATTTTCATGGCGGTGCGTTTTCAATGCTGTTCAGTATATATTGTCATTAGTCTGGTCAATGTTTCATCATAAATTTTTTTTCGCAAAACCCATACCAGGTAACAGGGGACAGTGGTACGCTCTAAAAGAGGGATGGTGAAGAACTCAATTAACAATGCCAATATTGGGCGTAACCACCATTTGCATTGATACAGGCGAGGCACCAGACAGCCTGTGACAGGTTCTAATTGTCATTCAAAGATTTGACCATCTGAGCTAGCGTTACCGGCTGGCTCTGGTCCTGTGGGAGGCATCGCTCTATCTCATGCCGGACATGTTCTATGGGAGAGAGGTTTGTGAAACAGTCGGCCATGGCAGTACAGCAATGTTATGTTACCTCCAAACGTCTGTTTCAACACGTGCAACGTGTAGGTGGGCATTATCCACTGCACACTGACGTTACTTCCCTGCATTTGAAGAGTCGTCCAGGAGGCGTACGCTTTTCAAATTGACAATGATGAAATGTGTTCTCCTATGAGTTTTGATGCCACCCCATACCATTACACTTCAACCCCAAAATGACGACGTTCAGTAACGCAAGCTTCGCCCAAACGTTCTGCTGGAAGCCTGGAGACCCCATCAGAGATGTCCAGATGAAACCTGGACTTATACGTGAGCAGTATACTGTCCCTATCTTGTCTCCTGAACCCCAGATGCTGTCTACACCAAACAAGGCGTGCCTGACGGAGACGTGCGAGCAAAATTGGTCGTATCGCGGGACATTGGGGCCGGGTGTTGTGGTCCCTCTACTGGTTGCATATGTTCTGCCAATAAATGGTCTCAAACCAGGAATTGTCCCAAAAGTTAATGTAGCATTTTAGTATCGATTCCATAGATGCACGAACATAATATGGTTGTCTTGTTGACGTGACGTCACACGTGGACGACCGGTACGTGGAAAGTTATGAGTGTTGTCTTGCTGTAGATAACGTCTCCCAAGAGATGATCTTGCACCTCAATAAACATTAAAATGATTGGAAAATTCTTTTTGTGCCATTGCTGTTTGCAGCATAACCACGGCGAGTTGACGTTGATTTTCAGCAAGCCGTGACATTGTATGAGCATTAGTTACTGTTAAACACAAGTGTTTCAGGAGCACCTGATAGTAAAACAATCATTGTGTGCTGTTTACATAAAAAGGAAAGTGTGAGTATTAGAAACGCATGTACATGCCTTAAAGTCGAGGAGATATATTCATGAATATGGAGTGAAAGTTACGTTATAAAATTTCCGAATAAATATATATTTTTAGTGAGTTTTATAAAGGAGCAGAATCTCTTTTTTCCGTGTGTATATTTGTATATGGGTTCATAGAAGAAATATTATACTTATGATTCCAGCAATACTTAATTTAAAATTATTCGTGTTGGTGTCTTGTTCTCTCAGGAGAGACATGTAGAGAAGTATAGATCCATTATTTAGTAGTAAATAATGGTCTCTTTTCAATGTATATTCTCATAAGACTCTTGAGTCTATCACACTGTGTGGGTCAGTGCTACAACAATATGTGGGTAATAGCGAGTGAGTGAGTTTGATTTTACGCCGCTTTTAGCAATATTCCAGCAATATCATGGCGGGGGAAACACAAATTGTACCCATGTCGGCAATCGAACCTGGGTCTTCTGCGTGACGTGATGAGCGACCGCTTTAACCACTAGGCTATCCGACCCCTCTCGGGATTAAATGCTGTTTTATGTGTATGCATCATCAATTATGTTGATTGAGACATTTAAGCAAACCTCTTATGTCGAATGGGGTACTTGTCAATGTGCCCTGAGTATTATTTTGAATTTACACGTTTTTGATTGTATTTACCTTGTAAAGTAGACAGTGAATCTGTATCCACGGCGAGGCCAGCAAATTTTTCGGCAACATCTTCCACAGCTTTCTGGTCTGTGTCATCCTCTGGGAGCTTCTTCTTGAGATTGTCATCAGATTTCTTTTGCCGTACACCAGTGAGAGTGTTGGGCTCCTCGTTGTCTTTCGTTGACACTGCTGAAGTATGGACGGCATGTGAAGTGTCATGATTCTCGCTAACCATTTTATTTGAACCAACCTCTTCATGATTGGTCTCTTCAAACTTACAACAACACATTCAGTCAAACCCTATTATCTCCAACCTAGCAGGGCTGATTTCTCTGCTGGAGGCGACAAAAGGATCGAGTGGTCATGATCGCTAACTTGATTGATGCATGTCATTCTATCCCAAATGCATGGATTGATGCTCATGACAAACAATTGAAACAAAATAACCATAATCCTTAATACAATCAAGGAAGGACTTTATTTATATTCACAGAAAGTGTTTGTGACAAGTGGACTTAATACCATATAGATTCTCAAAAATTCAAAGGATTTGCTTGACTTTATGCAATCTCAGAAAAGAACCAAGTTCCATTCTGTCGTTCCAAACATTATTATTTTATCAACTTTGTACCTCACTATCCAACGTGACAAACTTAAGGACCAATTTCATTCCTTGATTCATGTGCTTTTGATACAAAACATAGTGATCAGATACAGCTAAGTACCTATATTCAGAGGTTCAGGGCAATTTTTCAAAAAAATGAAAGCAAATGCCATCTGAAATTTACTTAGAAAACAATACGGGAAATGCTGGACTTCCTCGTTGATAACATGTATCTTATTAGGCACAGCAACAGTCACTATTTAGTCTGCCCACAAACAACAAAGTGCCCCTTTCAGTTCAAGCATGATTCTTCTTTGGATATTGTGAGTAGCGTAAAGTGGCTTTTTCAGGAAGTGATGTCATGTTTTTCCTCGTGTCTATTTACGATGTTTTGTTTGTCAGTTAAGATTACCATTACAATTGAATTACAATATAAGTTTTTGTTTTTGTTTGGTTTGGTTTGCTGCACTCAGCAATATTCCAGCTACAGACGGCATTCTGTAAAATAATCGAGTTTGGACCAGACAATTCAGTGATTAATATCATGAGCATCGATCCACGCAATTAGGATGGATGACATGTATCAACCAAGTCAGCGAGCCTGACCACCCGATCCCGTTAGTCGCCTTTTACGACAAGCATAGTCCCCTTTTACGGCAAGAATGGGTTGCTGAAGACCTATTCTGCCCCGGCATCTTCACGGGCCTACAATATAAGTGCATAATTGGTTGAACAATTGGTTTAAATTACTCAAAACTGTTAATGTGGCAAATGCCAACTTTGTGATAAAGGTAGGCAATTCATTTGTAAATTCGAGATAACACTGTGTATTTATATCTCGAATTCTAGATAAACAGGTAAATTTATATATATATATATTAATATATTGAGGCGTTTGGGGCCCGAGAATAGGTTCGAGATATCTGTACATTCGAGATGATGGGGTTCGAGATGATGGGGTTCGAGATAACGAGGTTCGACTGTACGTACTACCTAATCAATATCAAACTGAGAGTTTTCATTCATAGCTGTAATGTGCAAATTGCAAAGATATAAATCCCGACTTTACATAGCATGTGTTACAGTAAATATGTTGGAACTAATTGTATCTCAAGTTAATACATTATGTGGTCAATGTGTGTGTGTTTGTTGCTTTGTTGCTTAACGGCACATTCCACACTTGTCCAGTTGTATTACGACGACCATGTGGTCAGTGCTTATATACCGTCCATGGTAGCCAGCACCGTGGCACGTGTCACCATAAACTCTGTCAGCATAGGTATATTCCAACTTGCGAATAAAAGCTTGATTTGAAATAGAAAATCTAACTGTCAGCTTACGAGCCTCATTATCCTCATTCTGCTTTTCAGTTCTTTCCTTTTCAACAGTTTCCTTCAGGTCAGCGTGGTCCATGTCGTTTTGTTTAATTTGTTCTTCAAGTCTTTCCAATGGCTGAAAACATAAACCTTGTCGGTAAAACACATAAACATCCGTTTCGTGTATACACCCCCAGATGGTGCAGTTTTTGACATTTTATACAGTTATCACTAGTCTGGCAAAATCTATTTCTGTGTTAATATAAAAAAAATATAATATGTTTCTTACTATCGAAGGTGTCCATCTTAAATTTACCACTATTGTGATATAATATATAGGACATAATATACTCAAAAGCAAAAACAAAGAGAATCGGTCAAAACTAATTACTGTCTTGGATGGAATTATACCATATGGAAAGAACAATGCCTGAAGATGCGGTAACAAGCAACAGTCCAGATAAAGAGGGCTCCTGTCATATGCAAAATGAATCATGTCATATGCAAAATGAATCATGTCACACGAGAGGTTCAGAGGCAGGCCCAGATAGTCAATAGCGACTGTGTCAACCTTGTGCATTGATTGAGGCCTAACACCTAAGCCTAACTGAGGCCACTACACGTTAAAGAAAGGCCTCCGGAATGGCATTCCATATATGACATTTCAGAGACACAACACCAGGAAGTAATGTAGCTTCGAATTAGTGGTATAACTAAAATACAGCAACTGTCATATAGCAATATTCCTATGAAAATAAATTGGGTTAAACATACGAAAGTTATGTATGAAACATATTTCTTAATTGCATTAATATATAAAATTTAAACATCTCAAATTTGAGGGTATGTAAGTCATATCGTGCGATGTAATGGAGAAAATACTTCGTGAAACGTATTTCTTTTTGCCAAAACCCATGTTTGACCAGCTAAAATGAAACCTGAAATCATATATTCCTGTTCCTTCCTGGATAACCATACCGTTTCCCGAACACCTGATACCATCACTATTTGATAGTGATTTATAAACACATGCTCATGATATAGATGGAATCGTACAATCGACAATCGAGATTTCGTTTGGCGATGGAAAGGATTTTGTCGTTTATATTTGAACAGCCTCATATCTACACGAACACAAACACTGAACTCAATAGATAAAGTAAACATATATTACATTATGTCTCTGAACACATTCATGGCTTCAAACACAATGCTTCAACAAAATGTACACATGAACAATCTATTATCAGCCAGAGTGTTCAATACACATGAAATAACTTTGATATCACGAAAGAGGTTCAAAGCAATAGACCGCCTGATATGGCCGCCACCATGTTCAACAGTGAAGCAATCTAGAACGTCAGTAACGAGTAAGTTGAAAACATGATAGTGTTCATGACAGCGACATATATATCACTATCGGACGGTAAAGCTAGAGTTTGTGATGTGTCCCTACATGCATGATATGCGGTGATAGGAATGCAGTCTGATGGCATTCCTTGGGCTGGTAGCTTCTTTATATATGTTCAACCAAAGTTACATGCACTACAATCACATACATGTGTCAAAGAAATAATCATTTGTAATAGGAAACAACATGATCACACTTCGTAAATAACGACATAACCATGCAACATGTATCTTCGTGATCCACGAATATATAAAGTGACCATAAGTGAGTTATAATTTATATTTTAGTCATAAAGAGACGGAATGATACTTAAATAGGCTCAGACATCCCACAAGCCATCACTCTTTGCTTAAATTAAATGATGTTTATTAATCATCCATCAATTATCAATCATTTATTGATTAAGTGAGTGAGTGAGTGAGTGAGTGAGTTAAGATTTAACGTCACAGCGGCAATATCTCAGCCATGCCGTAACGACATAAAGTTAAACATTGACAACAAATATATTTACTTCGAGGAAACAATATGATAACAGCTATCTTTCTGGTCAATATCAAAGTCACCAGCTTTCAAACATTTTAGACCACCTGCGTGGCAGGTGCCATAACTGTTGTTCACTCCAACACATGTCGTCAATAAAATAGTTGATATTTTTTCTATATTCATATTTCATTTCGTTTTTGAGAGTCTATAATACAACACACTTGTACTACAATACAACTTACAAGTACCCTGATACACATATATGTACAACGGTAAAGAACACATGTACCATAACACAGTACACCTGTCCCACGACATATATGTCACTATAAAACACCTGTACCGCGGTATAACACACCTGGACCACAATACAACACGTATACTATCATACAACATACCTATATATGATAAATATGTTCCAAGATACAAGACACATCTACTACAACACAACACAATTGTACCACGATACAACACATCTGTTCCACAATACAACACACTTGTACCACGGTACAACACACCTGGATCACAGTACAGCACATCTGTACCACAGTACAACACGTGTACTATCATACAACATACCTATATATGATACATATGTTCCAAGATACAAGACAAATCTACTAAAACACAACGTACCTGTTCCACGGTACAACACACCTTTTGTACAATGCAACATATATGTACATGTATTACAATACAGCACACGTGCACTACAACACAACACACGTGCACTACAACACAACACACGTGCACTACACTACTTGGGTGCTGCATGTCATCTTAATCCAAGTGATTAGATCGATGCTCATGATGTCAGACACTGAATTGTCTGGTCCAGACAAGATTATTTACAGATCGACGTCATGTAGCTGTACTATTGTGAATGCGGCGTTAAACAACAATCAAATAATACCATGTTACAACACACCTGTTCCATTAAACAATACACCTGTACCATGTGTCAAGGTACCTGTATTTCGGTACGAGACAGTAAACATCGGTACAACCGACATGAAACGCAGAACAACAGGGCTCAGTTGCACAAAGCAATCTTAGCGCTGCGACTGTCTTAGGCCCATGTTAAGGTATGGGAATAACGTTCACCTTAGCGCTAACATAGCTTTGTGAAACGGGGCCTGGTCAGAAACTGCCCAAAGGGAAAGCGAGAGCCTGATGTTGTACTGAATACAAAACAGGTCCGACAAAAACATGTTCGATGAGGGATGCATTTGTACACATCGACCCAGATAAATTTATCAAGTGACATAAAGCAGATGGCTACTCAGTATTTTATGACTGCGATTGCACACTGATCGAGTCTGGACCAGCGATCCAATGACGGACAGCGTGAAAATCGACCAATGCAATTGTGATACGATGACAGGCCTCAACCAGGTCAGCGAGCCTGACCATTCGATCTAGTTGGTCCCATCTTACGACAAGCATATGTTGATGAAGACCAATTCTAATCACCAGCTCACAGCGACCTGTAAGCAATCGATTCTGGGACAGGGAGTGTTACAATGCCGTTCAGGTCATCGGGGCACAATCACATAGGGTCAATTATTGTATCTACCCTCTCACAACAACCTGTAAACAATGGAGTCTGGGACAGGCAGTGTTACAATGCCGTTCAGGTATACGGAGCACAATCAGACATGGTCATATACTGTACCTACCCTCTCACAACGCTCTGTAATCAATCGTCTCTGAGAAAGGCAGTGTTAGTGCAAGATTAGTGCCAGAAAATGTGAATCGAATCATCCAGAACTCATTTCAAGTTATTTTTCTATATTATATTTCTATAATAGTCTAGTGGTACCTAATTACACAGGAAAGGAAAACTGGCACCTACCTTTCAAACCAAAATGTGAACGCGCGAAATAATATGTTCAGCTGTACAGCATGTACAAGCATGTACCTCGTTGCAGTGAAACATGAGCGGTGATTATATATCGATCCCATAACCACCCACTGACAGATGTTTGTCACCCGACGGAATGCGTATTAATTGTCGCTTTGGGTTGTCCCAGTTAGAGCTGTGACGTCATTACTTGTGAATATGAACATTGATACTGAGTTGGAAATCTACACATTGCGTGCTGAAAGTGACTCTTGGGCAATGTTGGGGTACTAAGCAATATAAGGAGTTGATGATAATGATAAAGACTTGGTTTAATATCATGAAAATAAATATGTCGTGTATTGTGATTATTATTATAATGATAAAAGTGGCAATGGTTAAGAAGGTTATGATGATGATCACTGCGTACGTAGGGTTGGCAGGCTGTTTAAGCAATATTCCGGCCATATATTGACTAGGACACTAGGAACAGACTTCCAGCTTTGTACCTATATGGGGAATCGAACCTGGCCTAAAGCATGGCGACCTTACACTGTAACCACTGGGCTACATAACGGCCCCTGTGATAATAATACAATCGCACAGAATCATAATAACGACCATCATGAATACATCCATAAAACAACGCAAGCACTAATTGTGTACAGACTTGTAAAAGGCGACAACGGGATCGGGTGGTCAGGCTCGCTGACTTGGTTGATACATGTCATCGTGTCCCAATTGCGTAGATCGATGCTCATCATGTCAATCACTGGATTGTCTTGTCCAGATTAGTTACAGACCGCCGTCATATAGCTGGATTATTGATGAGTGTGGCGTTAAACAACAAACAAACAAACAAACGAAACTAAGTGTGTAACGAATGTTGAGAGCTTGTCTACTGTGGTATGATTCATGTCTGTTTTGAATGTCACATACAGTGTGTCGCAACACCGTCACATGTTTACCTAAAATCCTGGATTATGATATATGCATGATTGAAAATTACATATAGGATTACATGTATATACAAGATTGTGCCAGACTGCTCATGACAAATACAAGATCTATCTTCTACCGACAGTGATTCATACTATGAAACTGATATGAATACGTTTACACAACAAAGACTCACAGTCCATGTTAAGATATCACATGTCCCTCTAATACAAAGTGTGACGCGTACACCACTAATCTTCACAAGGAGGTCAATCATGCGTTCTATATACCACCTAAATGTACCACGGTACAAGGTGAGGTGAGGTGAAATGGGGTTTAACGTCGCGTCCAAGATTAGTGCACTTATATAGCGACGTGAATGCACGTATGTGTGTGTAGCTGCTTGTACTAGTCCGGACTGATGCCGATTTAAAGTGCTAGCAAACTGAGATGCCATGCCGCTGTTTAACATGAATACCCCACTCAGACACAGTAAACTGACTCCGAGCCGACCAGTCTTTGTTTTAGCCCCTTAATGCCGAGCGCCAGACAGAGGAACAACAAGTACCATCATTTAACGTCTTATTGTATGACGCGGCTGGGGATCGAACCCCGGACCTTCCGCTCTCCGGGCGGACACTCTACCATTAGACGGCGGATGCTGTCTACCATGGTACAACACGTGTACTATCATACAACATACCTATATATGATACATATGTTCCAAGATACAAGACACATCTACTACAACACAATATACTTGCTCCACGGTACAACACACCTTTTGTACAATGCAACATATATGTACATGTATTACAATACAGCACACGTGCACTACAACACAGCACACGTGCACTTCACTACTTGTGTGCTGCATGACTATTTTGAAAGCAGCGTTAAACAACAAACAAATAATACCATGTTACAACACACCTGTATCATGTTACCACACACCTGTTCAATTATACAATACACCTGTACCATGTGACAAGATACCTGTATTTCGGTACAAGAGAGTAAACAACGGTACAGCCGACATGAAACGCAGAACAACAGGGCCCAGTTGCACAAAGCGATCTTAGAGCTGCGACTGTCTTAGGCCCATGTTAAAGTATGGGAGTTACGATCACCTTAGCGCTAACATAGTTTTATTAAACGGGCCAGGTTAGTAACTGCTCTAAAGGAAGGCGAGAGCCTGAATACAAAACAGGTCCGACACATGTTGGATAAGGGAGGCATTTTACCACATCGACCTACGTTCCAAGTGTAATTTGTCAAGTGATATAAAGCAGGATGCTACTCTAATATATTCACCTATGTAGACAAGCGGCACACATTAATTTCCTCGCTCTTAATACATGTAATCAACAGGTTAATTGTTTGTTTATTTGTTGTTTAACCCCGCTAAACTCAACCCCATTCATCTTTACAAACACATAAGATATATATGTCTGATTGTACGGTCGTGACATGAAGAGCTGCATCACATTAATAGTCTTTTTTAGTTGGATATACACCATTCGTTAATATGTACATCTGTTGACTTCGGTGTATCAATATAAAAGGCAATTCGACGATTCCGAGAACGAAACATGTTTCCGACGTAAATTGTAAGAATGTGGAAATGTTAATGTTCAGTCAGATATAGTCGCCAGTTAGCATATAAAAAAAAACTTGTGTAGATACTTCCCAGAAATGTGAAAACACATACAATGTGAGTTCTCCATCATCAATTTAAAGTGTTATGGTGTAAACTGATCAACGAGTACACGAACAACAGACATTGAACTTGATTAGTGCTCTGAGGTTTCAATGAACATGCTCTCAGATGTTCTACTTGTAGGAGTAGATACAAATTGTCATGTATGGTGTTATTAAGGGTAACTTATATCATATTGTCTTTGTGACAGTTATTATTGCACCAAAGCTAACATTCCTTCTCAAAATGCTCGGCAAGATACAGGCAGTAGCATAATCGAAATCACTTATGCCTAGACACAATTGGAACAATTTCTTAAACACAAACAATTAATCGTAATACTCGTTAGGTTTTCGATCTGAACGGATTACTAGACATGGTGCAACTACTGGTTTCTGGTTTTCAAAAGTTGTTTGATCGCCATTCCGCGAACACCTCTTATCATCACTATGTGATAGTGATTCACAAACTCGTACTTATGATACATACAGAATATAATGGTGGACTGGCTTTTCTTTAGATGTTGGAACGGGTGTTGTCGCTTTTATTTCCAGAACAATCCGGCATGCTAGGATACAACCTAAAGATTGGTCAGTGCGGCATTGAAAGAAACTCACAATCACTTGTTCTATATAAACGAATAATGCCATCTGACATGGGCTAAAGAGAAGAAACTAGAACCCTCACAAACGCTTATATATACTTAGTCTAGTATATGCAGCCAATCCCTATGCAAGGTGAGGATATCCTGCCCTTCGATGGCACCCGTCATAAACACATGCATAAGTCACTTGTTTACCTGAGCAAACAGTGGAACATACGATACACATCATTTTAGTCAGTGAAACGTCCACCTCATGCCTAATATAACAGATATTGAAAGCATTCGGTGTTGAATGATGTAACCCTCATCAATCACACTTTTGAGCAAGAGTCTTAATTATGACCTTATGGTAGAGCATGCTCGCAGGTGCATCAAAAGTTATGACACTTAAGATTAGTGCTACTGGAATATTGAATATAAATAAAGCGACAAAAACCTTTCCATTTTCAATAGAAATCTGTATTTCACGGTTTCACGGGTCTCTTAATATACACTCAACAACAAAAGTTCCTGTGACACCAATATTATAGTATATTTTTCAAACAAGTAAAGTTTGTTTTTCAATATTGTAGTACATGTATGGAATCAAGTCACAAAACTGCTACAGAAAAGCATGCATTCCATACAAAAGTGTGACTTTTATGCAAGCCCCATGCGTTTCACTACCCAGGAATGGATATATAAAATTGTGCGTTAACGGGATTCTATAAAGAAAAACAACAAAATTACGCAATTTTTCATCATTACGAAATGCCACACCTGTCCGAAAATGAGCGTCTGCGAGCCATTGGAATGCTTAAAGCAGAATCGAGTCAACGTGATGTTGCAAGACAATTTAACGTCCACAGAAACACCATTTGGTGTTTATGGCAACGTTGGTAACAGACGAATGCAGTCAGAGATCAACCTCGGAGTCGCAGGCCACGCGTAGACAAATAATCGACAAGACAACTGGATTCGAACAACACACCTACGAAATCGATTCCAGCCAGCAACAGTGACTGCAAGAAACATCCCTGGCCTTCGACAAATATCTTCACAAACCGTACGTCGTCGCCTCAGATGTGCATGGATTGTCGACAGAAGACCCGCCAGATGTCCCATTTTGAAAGGAAACCATCGTCAAGCACGTCTACAGTGGTGCAGACAGCTTCTACGCTGGACGGCCATGCAGTGGGGACAAGTTCTATTCACTGACGAGTCTCGTTTTCACCTCAGCCACAGCGATGGACGGATTCGAGTGTATCAACGTCGAGGTGAACGTTACGTCAATCATTGTGTCATGGAAGAAGATCGGTTCGGGGACGGCAGCGTTATGGTATGGGGTGGGATTAGAGCGAGACAGAGGACCCGTTTGATAATGGTAGAGGGAAATCTCAATGGACAGCGCTACCGCGACGAGATCATCAGCCCTGTTGTTCTAACGTTTTTGCGTCGTCATGACTGAGGCATTACCTTTCAATATGACAACGCCCGGCCTCATATTGCTCGACTTGTTCAGGATTCCCTTCAACAAAACAACGTGAATGTCATCCCCTGACCGGCTCGCTCCCCTGATCTCTCACCAATCGAGCACATGTGGGATGAGATGGATCGGCGCCTTCGACGTCAACCACGTGTTCCACAGACACTCCATGAACTTAGAAACATGCTCCAGCAGATATGGACAGATATCCCACAGGACTTTGTGAGACGCCTGGTCCTTTCCAGGAGACGAAGTTGTGTTGCTTGCATCGCAACCAGAGGTAGACACACACGCTATTGATTTGTAAACTGACATTTTGGCATGTTCATGGTTTTATTTATGAAATCACGCATTTTCTGAAGTCAGTATGTTAAATTATACCATTTGAACACTTACAGGAGTATTTCATCTGTTGCAAACCGAAATTGTTTCAGATTTGGTAAAAAACATAACTTTGCATTAAACCTTATTCAATGTCACAGGAACTTTTGTTGTTCGGTATATGTATTGGGTGGTCAGCTTCAATGATGTGGTTCGAGTTATTCAACGCCCCACTCAGCAAAATGTGACAGCGGTCTGCAAATAATCGACTCTGGATCACACAACCAAGTAATGAATTATGAGCAACGATGGCTGCAAACAAACAATTCATCGCGCCTGACAACTCGATCCATTACGCCATATCTTACGGCCAGCATAGTTTGTAGAGCCCTAACCCTTCTTTAAATAGGTCACGTTTTGCCTCGACCGTTGTTATATGTGGGTACATTGGAAAGGCGCTGGTGAGTGAGTGAGTGAGTTTGGTTTAACGCCGCTTTTAACAGTATTCCAGTTATATCACGGCGTGTCAGCTTAATGTGGGAGGAAAGCCCGACGTGATGTAGGTCTCAGACGTTTATCACTTCGGTGAAACCCGCGAGCACGGGTATGGTGATGACAGACCTCGAAACTTAATCGGGGCGAACCGGGAATCGAACCCACAATCATAGGTTTCTAGTCTGCCCAAGGGACGCAACTCTGCACAGCGAATCGTGGTGCCTTAGACGTCTGGGCCACCCGTATCCCGGCACTGGTGAAGACTTGGCACTTCCAACAAAAAGGGGCGGTGGCGTATCAAGCGCTCGATCGTTACGCCAGAGACTAGTGTGTGAATCCCAGATGGGAAAATTCCCATTTCTGGTGCCTTTTTTGTTTTTTGTTTGTTGTTTTAAAACCGCACTGTAGATAATCGAGTCTGGACCAGACAAAACGGTGATTGACGTTATGAGCATAGATCTACGAGAAAAAAGTCCATTGGCGCGAAGAAGGCAAATTTTATGTTGAAATTATATGTTGAATGGCCCAGGGTCAAAATAAAGAATTACATCGACAACATTTTTGTAAGGGATGCATCAAATTGGAAATGTCCGCCAAATGATAGAGTCGGAATCTTACAATGATGATATTTGATGTTTATGAAAAGAGTTTTGTCGCTTTTATTATGATGGCAAATACTCATTATAGCACTCAACGAGGATATATTTTCTTAATGTTAATCTGTTGACTATCAATGCTTGATTTGCTTTTGCGAAACCCATTCCCTTTTTTAAGACACTTGGCAAAACAATAAGTCACACAAAGGAAGGCACATCCATCAATACAGAGCCAAGCGACGTTGTTTGAAGAGTTGTTCTTTAAATATCTGAAATTAATACAATATAGCATGGTTTTGTCCAATGAAAGACATCTTTTCCTTTTCAGGAATGCAACTTTACTATAATAAGCCAGATAACTCCGATCCCGAGTGAAATTCATGTCAACAGTACGCTCATTATCATTGTTCCAATTATTACAATGTGTTACCACACACATCTTTAGAAGCTGACAAAACGGATGTGAAAACAAGTAACCTGTCTGTTACCGTTGTAAGTTTTCATCTACAGTTTATCCTGTGGCACTTCATCTCAACCTCTTCATCACATACATGTTCAAATAAAACTAACAAGGAAATGGCATGGTATATGCAATCCCTGGCACGTGTTCCGACAAAGTTCAATTGTCGTCCCTTTCAAAGTATTTTTTCCACACACTTTGTGTGTGTGTGTGTGTGTGTGTGTTCTTTAATAAATTACCTCTGTAGACTAACTGTAAATGACATATAGGGGACACTACTGAACACAAACGAGCAATGGCCATTGTCAGGTAGGGGACTGGCATTGTCACCATGTTCCTGATCAAAATAAAAGATCTGACTGATGATTATGCAGTTGACACGACATAGTTTGGTGAAGTTGAATACGGTATTGATTGATAGAGATAACAATTGACTTATATGGACGTATAAGGAAGTCATGGTTGAGTTAACAGCATTCAAGGCGGTAGTTTGATAGTTCCCAGGTACACAAATCACACAATGAATCAACCTTAATATCGATTTGCAGTGAACTGAACATGTCAGCTTAGGCGTCCCCAACATGATATCCGATATCAGCTTTGCATTGACAAAGGAGCTTGCTTTTGCACGTGTTTGTGGCGGGTGACACCGGTTGGGAAGCTTATGCTCACCTGTACGCGGAAACCTGGTGTCATCACTATTTTATGGTGAGGTGAAATGGGGCTTAAAGTCGCGTCCAAGATTATTGCACTTATATAGCGGCGTGCATGCACGTGTATCTAGCTGCTTGTACTAGTCCGGACTGACGCCGATTTATAGTGCTAGCACACTTGGATACCATGCCGCATGAATACCCCACTCAGACACAGTACACTGACTCCGAGCCGACTAAGTTTAGCCCCTTTATGGCGAGCGCCAGACAGAGGAACAACAAGTACCATCTTTTAACGTCTGTTGGCATGACGCGGCCGGGAACGAACCTAGGACCTTCCCTTCTCCAGGCGGACGCTCTACCACTAGACCACGGAGGCGGTCCCACTATTTAATAGTGACTCATAACCACATGCTTATGATATACATGTAGTCGGAATCGTACAATGGACTCTACTTTTGTCAGATGTTTCTTTGATTATGGAAATGGGTTTGTCGCTTGTTTTTACATGCTATATGTTATCTAAGGTTCATGTGAAGCCCGCGAATGATTGAATAATAACTCACAATAGACTCTCCAAACCATACGACGACCTGTCCTCATCGTTACAACTGGCTTTAGCATGACCAGCTAAAGAAACAAATGAAATAAATTTAATCAAGTGAGTCCTACCTGGTATAAGATTGCCCTTTGCTATAGTTCCACTTAATTCAGTCAGAAGACCTTGTCAGTCAGACCGTCTACACCTGTCTATGGAACCAGAATCAAATTCCCGTTTCGTGTTCACGTGAATGTTACGTGATATGACAGACAAGGCCAGCCTTTGTTGTAACAACGTACGTTAGCATTGCCGACAGGTTGCATGTGTGTTACGTTTATCCTGACATTCTGTGCGATTGCGATCTATAGTTTAATGCGTATATGTTTTTTCTGCATTGGTTGCCAGGAAGGAAAATGATTAACATGTATTCTCTAGCTAGAAAGGTACACGTACTAATATCAATGACTGAATGGATTATACTGTTTTTAACAGTTTTTCATTTATATCAGGGTGTGTGAGCTCAATGTGGTTTGTTAGCTGTTTACCGCCGCAACCAGCATTATTCCAGTGAGTGAGTGAGTGAGTGAGTGAGTGAGTTGGGTTAAACGCCGCTTTTAACATTATTCCAATTATATTACGCCGTGTCACCTTAATGTGAGAGGAAAGCCTGAAGTGATGCAGGTATCAGACGTTTACAACTTCGGAGAAACCCACGAGCACGGGTATGGTGCTGACAAACCTAGAAACTGATCGGGGCGAACCGGGATTCGGACCCACAATCATAGGTTTCTGGCCCAAGGGAGGCAACTCTGCACAGCGAATCGGGGCGCCTTAGACGACCAGGCCACCCGTGTCCCCCATTATTCCAGGCTCAGTGTTTTAAAAAACATGTTTACAGTTTTGGTGAAACCCAAGAGCACGGGTATGGTGTTCACAAAACCAAGAATCATAATCGGTGCGAATCTGGGATTGCAGCTAATGATCATATGAATTGCACATATGCAAGTTTGAGAGAAATAGTTAATGACTCCGTATTTCCTTGTTTCGTGGCAGAAGGGGCAGCAATCATAGGAGCAGGTTTTCTGCACGATAGAATTCCTAACTTCACGTTGATATATATACCATGGGGACCACCTTTTGGAGATTACGACTGTGAATGCGTACATATATGCTAAGTTGAATTACAGTTTCGTTTACTGAAATGTAATGATTTAGTTGTGAATGCTACCCTCGGGACAAATATGGCTGAATGTTAGTGCATAGCACTTCAGATATTTTGAAGCAACAGATTATAGATGTCACACAGACACATAAGTTTAGTTTGAGAAAACAAAATATATATGAATGGTGCTCAGCTTCTGGTCAATAGCTAACACACCAGCTCACACATATTTCAGGCCACCTGTGCAGAACATTTTCGTTAATATGCTAATGGGAACCTCACACTGAGGGACAGAACGAGTTACTTAGGTTTACCCCTGTTTTGAATAGTATTTCAGCTATTTCACATAAGGTCACATTGTGGGAGGAAAGCCCAACCCGATGCAGGCCTTTGATGTTTACAATTTCAGTGATGACTAAGATAGACACCTGAACCGAGATTTAAACCCACGGACATAGGTGTCTGGCACTCCTAAAGGGTGCAACACAGCGAATTGCAGTGCCTTCATAATCCTCAATGAAATCAAGGAAAGACCTTCTTTATATTCACAGAAAGTATTTCAGACAAGTGGAATTAATTAATGCCATGTGGATTCTCATAAGGTCAAAGAGGTTGCTTGACTTTTTGCAATCTCAGAATAGAACCAAGTTCCATTCTAACACAAGTTATATTTGGGATAACACTTTCTCAGTAAAGTACAGATTCTAATACTTTTTTGAGTTGAGTCCCGTCCGGGATTGGAACCCACACTTCCCAGAGTGAGGCACCTAATCGCCAGCACACAAAGTCAGCGACCTAACCCACTCAGCCACCGAGGCTTCCACAAAAATGAAAGTCCGACAACTGGTAGTCTAGATCACGTACTTTGAGTACCCCCCTGACAAGTGTAAATGGGCACAGCTCCCATGTCCGAAAGCCATGTATATCTGTACTTTACTAAGAAAGTGTTATCCCAAATATAACATGGGCTACATTTGACCAAATGACATTGGTAGACGGTGCTGTGTACAGCTGCGTCAAGGGTGCCAGTACAAGTACAGATTGTGATCAGATGTCAATTCCCACAGCGGAAAAGGACTTAGATATGAATTGTCCAAAGGAGTGTTCTGTAAAGGGAAAGATAGGTAGGACGTTTTGTACTTCTTAAGAAAGTTGTTTGGAAGAGTCTGTCTATAAGTGAGTCTAATAATTTTTAACCATCAAATAAGCGCAGTTTGAAACTTACCTTGTCCATTTCAGTGGTCGACTGATACGTCTGTGTCGTCCTTCTTAAAGTTGTTGATAGTGGACGGACGAGCACTGGAAATATATGTACTTACATAAACACTGTTACAGTGAGCTATAAAGCAGAAAATTAATCTTGATTCAAATTAAAATGACGGGACAATGTTTGCCCTAAAGAATAATTCCTGGAGCATAAATGATTCGTTTATAACTTTAGTTTTACTTACGGCATTAGGAGATGTAACACCAGGTTAATGTGGTCGCCAATGGCAGCTTGTGGCCATCGATGCTGGTCACCTGTCGCTGTCTCTTCCTGATGAACGAAGCATGGTCGTTGGTTACGATGCCTGAAGTGGCAAGGAGATTTTCGTCAACATTTGTAGAAACAGACCATTTAAGCACCAGGGTGGAAACACCTATTCTTTGACAAAGATACACAATAATCAACTGCTGAAAGCATCTACCAACACCAACACATATCAATCTTGTCTGAAAATCTTCAAAATTTCACAATTTGGTTGCATCAGTGCCGAACAGTACTTAAGTTAACTGATGTAAAAATATGTCGCTGTATTTTCATAGTGGACAGAACAGATTGATGTTGGAGGACAGCCAGAATTGATGCAGGTCTCAGACATAACGACTTTGGTGAGCAGGGGTATGTTCGAATACGAATTAATAGGTATCTGGGAGGGGGGGGGGGGGGGGGGGGGGGGGGGTGAATGTTGTAGAATGCCGCAGTCAGCAATATTACAGCTAACAATTGACTTTCATGCGAACAGTGGTCGATGGGATGGGAAAATGATACAATCACATGTTGTGCCTGGTCCGTACATTTACTAGACAACAAGAATTAGGTACTGGGTAATCTGTTCTGTCCTGGTCACCTGCAGAACATATATACTCAACAACAAAAGTTCCTGTGACACCAATATTTTAGTGTATTTTTTAAACAAGTAAAGTTTGGTTTTCAATAATGTAATACATGTATGGAATCAAGTCACAAAAACGCAACTTCTACAGAAAAGCAGGCATTCCATGCAAGAGTTCATTTTTATGCAAGCTCAATGCATTTCACTACCCAAGAATGGGTATAAAACATGTGCGTTAACGGGATACCATATGCATTGTTAGCATCGTGCTGACAACAGCCACTCAGAATAACAACACAATTGCGCAATTATTCAACATTACGAAATGCCACACCTGTCCGAAAATGAGCGTCTGCGAGCCGTTGGTATGTTTGAAGCAGAATTAACGTGATGTAGCAAGGCAATTTAACGTCCACAGTTACACCATTTCTTGGTTATGGCAACGTTGGTAACAGGCGAATGCAGTCAGAGACCATCCTCGGAGTGGCAGGCCACGCGTAGCCAATAATCGACAAGACAACTGGATTCGAACAACACACCTACGAAATCGATTCCAGCCAGCAACAGTGACTGCAAGAAGCATCCCTGGCCTTCGACAAATATCTTCACAAACCGTACGTCGTCGCCTCGGATGTGCAGGGATTGTAGCCAGAGGACGAGCCAGTCGTCCCATTTTGAAAGGAAACCAGCGTCAAGCACGTCTGCGCTGGACGGCCATGCAGTGGGAACAAGTTCTATTCACTGACGAGTCTCGTTTTCACCTCAGCAACAGCGATGGACGGATTCGAGTGTACCCACGTCGAGGTGAGCGTTACGTCAATCATTGTGTCATGGTACAAAGTCGGTTCGGCGGCGGCAGCGTTATGGTATGGGGTGGTATTACAGCAAGACAGAGGACCCGTTGGATAGTGGTAGAGGGAAATCTCAATGGAAAGCGCTACCTTAAAGTGATCATCGGCCCTTGTGTTCTTCCGTTTTTGCGTCGTCATGGCCAAAACATTACCTTTCAACACGTAAACGCCTGGCCTCTTATTGCTCGACTTGTTCAGGATTCTCTTCAAGAAAACAACGTGAATGCCTTCCCCTGACCGGCTCGCTCCCCTGATCTCTCACCAATCGAGCACATGTGAGATGAGATGGATCGGCGCCTTTGTCGTCAACAACGTGTCCCATAGACACTCCATGAACTTCGGAACATGCTCCAGCAGATATGGACAGATATCCCACAGGACTTTGTGAGATGCCTGGTCCATTCCATGAGATGAAGATGGGTTGCTTGCATCGCAAACCAGAGGTGGACACACACGCTACTGATTTGTAAACTGACATTTAAGCATGTTCATGTTTTTTCATGAAATCAAGCATTTTCTGAAGTCAGTTTGGCAAATTATACCATTTTAACACATACAGGAGTCTTTTATCTCTTGCAAACCGAAATTGTTTCAGATTTGGTGAAAAACATAATTTTGCATTAACTCTTATTCAATGTCACAGGAACTTTTGTTGTTCGGTATATGTATTGGGTGGTCAGCTTGTTGTTAATTATAGAAGTAGTAGTGAAAGCAGTAGTACCGATTTCCGGGTACATTCTGTGGGAATATTGTTTATATTTGTCTGTTGGTAAACGCCATACTCAGCGATAGTCCAGCTATATGTCGGCGGTCTGTAAAAAGTTGAGTCTGGAACAACATGACAACATTCATGCAAAATGGATATGATGACATGATGTCACTGAGCCTGACCACCCGATCCCGTTAGTCGCCTCTTACAAGCATAGTTGCATTTTCCGGCAAGCATGGGTTGCTGAAGACTTATTCCACCCTGGATGTTCAAGTGTCTCGTGGACAGTGATTTTGGGTTTATTGTCACAGCATATCAGCAGTGTTATAGTGAAGTATCGGCGAGACCGGAGTCTAGTTAAAACGGAAAAATCACCGTTACACTTAACATTGTAATAATAAGGATACTAATCATGGTGTTCCGATTGTAGAATAAGTTGTTCAAGTATATTAATACAATATTTGAGAACATCCTGTTCTATATTTATGTGTCACAATTTCAAGCTTACTGTTGATGTTGAGACTGGCAGATATTGAAATACCATTTACAATGAAAGATAGTGTATGTCAAGGAAGCTTAAATGTTTATTTGCTGTTGTTCCTAATCTTTGTCGGATTCCTACTCTGAATTGAGGATCAACTTCATTGTCCAAAAGTAGTTGATATCATACAATCTAAACTATTATTTTTATCATACATAGTAACAGCATTGCTATTACAAGAAACCATTGCTTCTTTCTAAATAAAACATACGTCCGTCTATTACAATATGTTAATAAAACTAGAAACGCCCGTCTATTGCTACATGTATATGTTAATAAAACAAGAAACGTCCGTCTATTGCTATATGTTAATAAAACAAGAAACGTCCGTCTATAGCTATGTGTTGATAAAACAAGAAACGTCCGTCTATTGCTATATGTTAATAAAACTAGAAACGTCCGTCTATTGCTATGTGTTAATAAAATAAGAAATGTCCGTCTTTTGCTCTGTGTTTAAAAAACAAGAAACGTCCGCCTCTTGTTATGTTTTAATTAAACAAGAAACGTCCGTCTATTGCTATGTGTTAATAAAACAAGAAACGTCCGTCTGTTGCTCTGTGTTCATAAAACAAGAAACGTCCGTCTTTTGCTATGTGTTAATGAAACAAGAAACGTCCGTCTACTGCTATGTGTTAATACAACTAGAAACATCTGTCTTTTGCTATGTGTTAATACAACAAGAAACGTCCGTCTCTTGCTATGTGTTCATAAAACAAGAAACGTGCGTCTATTGTTGTGTGTGAATAAAACAAGAAACGTCCGTCTATTGCTATGTGTTAATGCAACAAGAAACGTCCGTCTATTGCTATGTGTTCATAAAACAAGAAACGTCCGTCTCTTGCTATGTGCTAAGAAAACAAGAAACGTCCGTCTACTGCTATGTGTTAATAAGACAAGAAACGTCCGTCTATTGCTTTGTGTTAATAAAACGAGAAACGTCCGTCTATTGCTAAGTGTTCATAAAACTAGAAACGTCCGTCTAATGCTATGTGTTAATGAAATAAGAAACGTCCGTCTATTGCTGTGTGCTAATAAAACAAGAAACGTCCGTCTATTACTGTGTGCTAATACAACAAGAACGCCCGTCTATTGTTATGTGTTAATAAAACAATTACAGATATATGTGACACACACATTGGATACATTGGATTGGATACAAGCGGCACAGAATAGGACCATGAGATTTTCCATTTGACTGCGATGTTACGCCCTCAACATTGCAATATGTGGCGATATGGTCTGGCTTCCCTCTACGGTACGACAATGGGGCTGTGTTACAAGACAACATATGCAGGTGAAATATGCGAATATTCATTCGGAGTCATCCTTTGGCAATAAGAAGAAAAAGGAATCAGATATTTAGTGTACACATGCAGTTTGAAGCTCTTGTCACAAGTAATTTCATTTCGCTTGACCACGTCTATGATAAGAAACATGGGACCTCCAAAATTATGGAAGAAATCTTTGATGAACTTGGAATATTGGAAAAGTGCTATTGCATAACCCACCTGAAAACAAGAAACAAGTGGCAATAAATGGCGACCATACTGCACCTTTAAGAACTATGATCAGACTGAAACTTCTTTCAGCCATCATCTTACCCGATCACATAGAAGCGCCCTGTCAAGGTTGAGATATGGACTTGCTCCCCTGAAGATAGAGGCGGTAAACGAACAGTCCAGTAGAACAGAGAACATGTCCTTTCTGTCCAGATGCAATAGAAGATGAGGCACACCCTGTGCTTTTACATTATATTTATATTATGTATTTAATAATCATGCCAGAGATAACCTCTACGACATATCTGTGATATTTTGTATTTGACTTGTATATAGGATAAATTGTACTTCGCTATGTAATTGTTTCTAGTACTTTTAGATATCTGTGATACTTTGTATATCACCTGTGCATATATAAAATCTTACCTCGTCATTTTCATGATTAAGCCCGTATGAGGTGGCTCCATACCTTGTAAAATTGTTTTTAAATACTTTTATGATAGTATATGTGTGTGTTTTTATGTAATGTAACAAGGCGAGACTCAAATAAAATACATGTCTGTCTGTTTATCTGGTTGTAATGCATTAATCACACACCACATCACATGAGACGTATACAGATCTGAGCGTGGTGACCTGGTGTCCAATTACTTTGAGTAAACAATATATAAATCAAGGAAGCTCACCATCTTACAATCAAATGCACTTGTTGATCGGTTCGTTGATATTGACTCCCGAGACTTGCTAGGACTTCATTGTAGATATGTGAACATCATCAAATACATTGACTAATAAAGACATTGTTACCCGATATGTCCAAAGACCTCTTGCAGAGGTCGGGTTTTCTGTTTCATATAAACAGAACAACAAATGGGTATCCCTTAAGATGCTTGAAGACAAGAATTTATGCTTCAGATTGTTGAAAAAAATGGAATTGTCTGCCACCCAAAAAATTCATTGTTGCAAGGTGTTTTAACATTGTTTTCTATTTAGGCTAATAGTCTTAAAAAGTTTATTTAAGAAATATCGGGTTTTGCAGCTACAAAATGTCCTCAATTCATCCCCTCAAATGATCCGTCCCTTAGACACAATGGTATGAGACGACACCAGTGTTGGTGTAACGTACATGTAAATATTTGAATTTCCACTGCTCGCCGTAAAAGGCAACCGAATCGGGCAGCCCGTTTGCAGTGTGTTGCGTCCCAGTGTCGGCGGAGGAATAGCTTTCCTTTGCCCAATACACCACCTCGACCCTTACTTCGCCTAGACGGGTGGTAGGATAGGCCCGATCCTATCAATCGGCTGGTCATGTCAAGGCCTGTGCATATATTTGTGTATGCACATTCATGATTTATATACATGTATTGTTTGGTCTTGGCCAGTATATAACATATTTGAACTCACAAATTATTTCTGTAACATATTGCCTAGAGTCTTATGTCAGAAGGCGGTGGCTCATGGGCAAATCTGGTAATGTTGACCGCTGTATTCTATCAGATCCCTCTAATTACGAATGGTAAACAATAGATTTGATTGGTATTTGGAAACCAATAATCTAACTACAAATATTCAATGGAATATTCGAAAATGGAAGTACTATAGACCATTCAGTACGACTAGAATCCTTTGTCACAAATGCTATTGTAAACAAACAACATGTAGTATCTGTTTTCTTCAATCTTGAGAAGGTCTACGATACTACCTGGATTTTGGTTTAGCTTGTTGTTTAACGCCGCATTCAGCAATATTCCAGCTTTATGGCGGCGGTCTGTAAATAATCAAGTCTGGACCAGACAATCCAGTTATTAATATCATGAGCATCGATCCACGCAATTAAGATCAATGACATGCATCAACCAAGTTAGCGAGCTTGACCACCCGATCCCGTTATTGGCCTTTTACAACAAGCATAGTCGCCTTTTACGGCAAGCATGGGTTGCTTAAGACCTATTCTACCCCAGATCGTCACGGGTCGATACTACCTGGAAGCAGGACCGCCTCCGTGGTCTAATGGTAGAGTGTCCGCCCGGAGAGCGGAAGGTTCGGGGTTCGATCCCCGGCCGCGTCATACCAAAAGACGTTAAAAGATGGTACTTGTTGTTACCCTGTCTGGCGCTCGGCATTAATGGGCTAAAACAAGGACTGGTCGGCTCGGAGTCAGTATGTTGTGTCTGAGTGGGGTATTCATGTTAAACTGCGGCAATTGAAATCGATGACATGCATCAACCAAGTCAGCGAGCCTGACATCCCGATCCTCTTAGTCGCCTTTTACGACAAGCATGGGTTGCTTAAGACCTATTTTACCCCGGATCTTCACGGGTCTATTGGCACTAGTGATGGCCTGGCTTTTATTGTTTCATTGTTATAAGTTGGGATAGAGTATGGCATAGGTGTTAAGGAGTCTTTTGGTTTGTTTTACACACCATGTTTGTGTTTGTTTTCATTTTTTAAAGTAAAACAATATATCCAATTCACGAGGCAACCAACAGAGAAACAAATTAAATATATTTATTTATTATCTCAATGGCTGATAAGATGCATATAGTGTCTGCTCATTGCCGTGGGCTAGCACAAGAGTATAAGCGAAAAGAAGTAATGAACGTGTGGCGTAATAAACAAATGTCTATTATTTGTTTACAAGATATCCACATTAGTAGATATGGGATCGAGGACATGCATCAACCAAGTCAGCGAGCCTGGCCACCCGCTACTTGCTTTTAACGGCAAGCATGGGTAGCTATGTTGATAAATAATAACATAGAAGCAACTATACATAAATGTGAGTGAGTGAGTGAGTGAGAATTATCGTCACATCGGCAGTATTTCAGCCATATCGCGACGAAACAGTTATAATAATTACATTTTGATTTAATAAAAAGCTGTCAACGATGGACAGTAAGATAACTAGAATATCACAGGTTCAATAGTAAAACTAGTTGAGAACAGTTAAAACAATACATTTATAATCAACAAGACAATATAAAATTGGGCTATAGATCACCAGCAACCAAAGTTAGGCCACCTTACAAGGGACCGAGGGGACTTACATTACTTTTGCTACCTGCACGGCTCCCCAGTAGGATTTACACCATCCCTTCAGCTGCTGGTAATGGTATTCAATTTTAGCCAACCATTAAAAGAAACAAATATACTACGTTGTAAAACCGAGGAAAGAATAAATGTACTTTGAATGATGTGGTCTTACATATCCTCTCAGGGGGACAATAATTTTACGCTACTTCAACCCCCTTTGAGGATATAGCCACTGACCATCGAAGTTACAAATTATACATTACCAATATAAAATATAGCTATGTACACAATTCAAAATTTATCAAAAAGTTCAATTTCTTTTAAAAAACCTATGATTAAATGAGAATTGATTCTATTAAAAAGATCCTTAATTGATGATGATGTAAAATATTTATCCCTTGTGATGGAAAAATCAACACAGTCAAGCAGGACATGCGTGACCGTGATTCTTTCATCACAAGGGATACAAAACGGAGGATCTTCACCTTTCAATAAATAATCGTTTGTATACCTGCTATGGCCAATACGACATCGTCGTATTATGACCTCCTCAAATCTGGACTGACAGCCCAAGTAGGTGTAGCCGATAGTTGGTTTAAGTTCATGTAATTTATTTATACCTACTTGAGTGTCCCACTTCTTTTGCATTAGATCATGGATGTAAGATCTAATTATGGGTTTAAAATCAGTGTATGGTAGAAGAAGTGGTGTCACAGATTTGGTGAGTGCTGCTTTTGCAGCAGCATCGGCCATTGTATTACCAATGATACCAACATGGCTTGGTAACCAACAAAAGACGATGTCGTACTGGCCAGTAGCAAGATCATTATGTAGTTCAATTATTTCACGTAAAAGTGGATGATGACAAGATATATTATTAATTGCCTGAAGACAGGAAAGTGAATCAGAAAAGATAATGAACCGTTTATGTTTAGATTGGGTATTTATATATTTCAGCGCAGTTAATATTGCCTGTGATTCTGCTGTAAAAATAGAACTATCATTCGGTAATCTAGATGATATGGTTCTGGATCCAATGACAGTGGCGCTGGCAACAGCGTCACCATCCTTGGATCCATCTGTAAATATGGATTTGTAAGTATTATATGTGTTCCTTAATTCATTATATTGTTGTTGATAAATTAGTTGATTTGTGTCAGATTTCTTCAGTTTAGCTAAAGTTAGATCCACCTCTGGATGTACTAACTGCCATGGTGGAGAAGAGAAAAGCTGAGTGGGGGCTATATTACCAAGGTTTATTTTAGCAGCAGAAATATCTGCTTGTAGTCGTATCCCTAGTGGTGGTATAAGAGAAGATTTTGTTTTGTATAGATTACCGTAAAGGGGATTAAAAACACAGTCATATGCTGGATTGGAGTTATTGGAACGTAATTTAGAGACGTATTGTAGAGCTAATTTAATGCGACGGTGTTTAAGAGATGGTTCGTCAGCTTCCACATGCAAACTATGAATAGGAGAAGTTCTGAAGGCTCCAAGGCAAAGTCTCAGGCCCTGATGATGAATGGTGTCAAGTAATTTTAAATTGCTCTTACAGGCCCCACCATATATGATGGAGCCATAATCAAGTTTCGAGCGGATAAGTGTTCGATATAGTTGGAGGAGGGTTTTTTGATCCCCTCCCCACTTACAATTTGAGACAACTTTTAATAAATCTAGGGCCTTCAAGCACCTATTCTTTAAGTATTTTATGTGGGGCAGAAAGGTCAAATGATGATCGAATATTAGACCTAAGAATTTGGCTTCCTTTACAACTTTAATGGGAGTATAATCTAAAATTAATTCTGGATCTTTATGGGGTTTATATTTCCTACAAAAATGTATACAGTTGGTTTTAGATTTTGAAAATTTAAAACCATTTTCGAGACACCATTTCTGGATTTTATTTAAACATAGCTGAAGCTGCCTTTCAATAGTATGCATGTTTTTGCCACGACACGAAATATTAAAATCATCCACAAAGAGCGATCCAGCAATCGAATCATTTAAAACTTTGGACAAACTATTTATCTTAATACTAAACAATGTGACAGACAAGATGCTACCTTGTGGGACACCCTGATCCTGATTATAATGATCAGACAGGGTAGAGCCCACGCGGACCTGAAATTGCCTGTCAGTTAAAAATTCAAATATAAATTGAGGCAAACGGCCTCGTAATCCAAAATCATGTAAATCATTTAAAATACCATGTTTCCATGTAGTGTCATATGCTTTTTCTAGATCGAAAAAGATAGACACTGCATGTTGTTTATTTATTATTGCATTTTTAACAAATGATTCTAAGCGAACCAAATGATCGATGGTACTTCTGTTTTTCCGGAAACCACATTGTATATTAGTAATAAGATTATTGGATTCCAGGTACCAAACGAGACGAGTGTTTATCATGCGTTCCATGGTTTTGCAAACGCAGCTTGTCAATGATATTGGTCGGTAATTGGATGGATCAGTATGATCTCGACCGGGCTTGGGAATCGGGACAACAATAGCATCACGCCACGAAGGAGGGAACTTCCTTGAGGTCCAAATGACATCAAAAATATTCAATAGTGTTTCTAAGGATGAGTCGGGTAAGTGCTTCAGGAGTTGATAATGTATGTTATCAGCTCCTGTAGCAGTATCATGAGCTTGTCCAAGGGCAGTGTGGAGTTCATGAATAGAGAATAGTTCATTATAATCTTCCCCATTATCTGAATTAAAATTAATAGGTTTCTTTTCTTGCTGTTTTTGATAGTTTTGGAATTGAGGTACATAGTTAGATGAGGAAGAGTGTTTTGCCATAGTTTCACCAAGTTTATTAGCAATATCTGATTTATGAGTTAGTAGTAGGTCCCCATCTTTAAGATGGTGAATACTAGATTTAGTGCCCTTACCTTTAATTTTGTGGACCATGTTCGATACCTTGGACATGGGCGTCCGAGAATTTCTTTTTGACACATAATTTCGCCAAGATTGGCGTTTACTTTGTTCAAATGTTCGCCTTGCCTTAGCATTTAATATTTTAAATTTGTTTAAGTTATGGACCATAGGATGGCGACGATACATAAATGTAAAATTGATCATATCAATGAAAACTTTATTATAGCAGACTGATTATGGACCAAAGCAGGATGATCGAAATTTCTATAAAGCATTTTTTATTTATATTGAGGAATTTGAAAATTATTCTATTGTTATGTGTAGAGATTGGAAACTGGTTTTGAATCCAACTATTGCTCTTGAAAATAATAAAAACATTAACAATCCAAGCTCAAGAAATATTTTTAGAAACTCCAGAAAATCTTGATTTAGTTGATATCTGGAGAGAACGAAATGAAGATGTAAGGAAATGTACTTGGTGGAAAAAGAATCCAAGGCAACAGGCTAGACATGATGTTTGTTTTGTTTCAGGTGATATTGCTAATTTGACATTAAATACCTCAATCTTACCTGGCTATAAATCTGACCATTCTGCTGTTACCATGACTTTGTCAGATTCTTCATCCAAAGAAAGGGGTAACGGTTATTGGAAATTCAATAACTCTTTATTGTATAATAAAGATTATGTGGATCTTGTGAAAAAAAAACCTTTGTTGAAACAAAAGAGGAATATGCAGATTTGGCACTTGATGAAAATAGTCTCAGAAATAGTAATGACACTGAATTAAAACTCTAATTTTGGATACCTTCCTTATGAAAATAAGGGGAAAATCCATTTCATCCTCATCTTTTCTAAAATATGTATATATATATATATATATAATAAAATAATAATGTTCACGTTAGTCCATCATCTTCTTTATATCAGTTTCATATACATAGTACTTTCGCTGTCTCATGACAGCTCTTCAGTGTAACTGACATTGACATATAATGACGTCATACTTATGATTACGTCATAAATTACAACTGTGACGTCATAATGTATTTACACACTCCAGCGTGAACTGCCGCAGCAAAGATGTGGTGTATGTTATGAGATGTTCGGGATGCGGCGAAAACTACATCGGTGAAACCGGCATGGAATTAAAAGATAGAGTCACTGTACACAAACAGCAGATTAGAGACCCTAATGTTCGATGCTTAGGTGTCAGCAAACACATTGATGATTGCGGAAACGGGAAATTTACTATTTTTCCGTTTTATAAATTGTATACAAGTAACAAGCAGCTGAGACTGGAAAAAGAACAAATGTTTATCCAATCGATGAAACCAAAATTGAACTCTAGAATGTATTAATAGATTTGTCATTTCAATCGTAATTGTTGCACTGTTACTTTACAAATACTGTATATTTAATTCAAATGTCTCCCTACAATTGTTAAATTACTTGGTGTCGTCGCTGGAGTGTGTAAATACATTATGACGTCACAGTTGTAATTTATGACGTAATCATAAGTATGACGTCATTATATGTCAATGTCAGTTACACTGAAGAGCTGTCATGAGACAGCGAAAGTACTATGTATATGAAACTGATATAAAGAAGATGATGGACTAACGTGGACTTTATTATTTTATTATATATTACATGTACACCGAGTGAACATTTACCTCATTTTTGTATATATATATATATATATATATATATATATATAGGAAAAAACACAAATATTGGAAAAAATTTTTTTTAGAATCAGAAGAAACGATAAGAAATGACTTTCAATCAGTAAGTGAGAGAAGCTCCTCTGATTTATCAAAGTCTAAGAAAAAATGAGAACAATTAAAGGAAGATAAAGAGAGTGGAAGGCAAATAAGAAGTAGCATTCAGTGGTATGAAGAAGGGAAAAAAACGTCTAAGTATTTTTGTCACATGGAAAAAAGAACTTGCACAAATAATTTAATAAATGCTAACGGTGAAGTCATCGCGGAAGGTGACGAAATACTGTCTGAACAGAAAGAATTTTAGAAAAACCTATACTCATCTAGAAGTTCTGATAGGGAACATACTTTTGAAATCAGACAAGTATTAGATGATGTTGATACTCCCTTACTTAGTAACTCACTTGCGGAAAGCCTTGAAAAACCTATAGAAATATTTGAACTTGCAAAAGTTGTTAAATCATTGAAGAATAACAAAAGCCCTGGCCTGGATGGGTTTCCAGTTGATTTTTTTAAAATTCGTTTGGAATGACTTAGGTGTAAACTTTCCGAAATAATCAAATTACTTTAACTATGAACAGAGCAATAATTACATGTAATCCGAAACAAAACAAAGACAGAAGGCTGCTGAAAAACTGGCGACCGATTTCTCTTCTAAATACTACATATAAAACTTTAAGCACATGTGTAACAAACAGAATTAAGAAAACATTAGGTACGCTATTACATAGTGACCAAACAGGCTTTATACCTGGTCGATGTGTAAATGAAAATTTGAGAACAATGTACGATATCATGTATGAGCTGAAAGAGCAAAATAAGGCAGGATTTTTATCACTTATTGATTTTGAAAAGGCTTTTGAAACAGTTTCCAAAACATTTATTGAATTGGTTATGAAAGAAATTGGTTTTTGACCAAATATAATTAAATGGGTTAACAATTTAACTAAGAATGCATCATCTTGTGTAATACAAAATGGACATATCTCCACTTTTTTTTCAGAACCGGCCGGCAAGGTGACCCGCTTTCACCCTACCTATTTTTGCTTGTAGCTGAGATACTAGGAATAATGATTAGGTATATTAAAGGCATAAAAGGAATAACAATAAATGATATCGAGTATAAATTAGGTCAATATGCAGATGATACACAGTTATTCATAGAAGGATCTGAAGAGTGTCTCAGCGCTGCAGTTGATACTTTGAATATCTATTTTTTAGAACTAAAGCTTTATGGGTAGGTTCAATGGCAGGACGCAGCATCAAACTCTGTGAAAACATAATACTAGACTGGCATGAGGGAAAGTCTGTGAAGTCTTGGGAATAATATTTAATCCCACATTACATGATCTATAGGTAATTAATACAAGAAAAAGACTCGAACATATTAATAGATTACTGGGAAGCTGGGTAAAAAAGACTTCTGACATTAATAGATAAAATCACAGTTATTAAGACTCTGGCTCTTTCAACATTAGTTCATATATTTTCAGCACTTCCAAACTCACCCGATCATTTTATTGGGAAATTGAATAAACTATTTTATACATTCATTTGGAATAACAAACCAGACAAAATAAAAACATCTACTTAGATAAGGAAATACGGAGAAGGTGGTCTGAGAATGATAGATACCCGCAAATTTATTGATTCATTGAAATTATCATTTTTAAGGACACGTTTACAAAAACCGAATTTGTCAACATTAAATAACTTTCAATCAAAATAGATATTCATTTTGGGAGCAAATATTGATAAGTTTATTTCTTTCAAAAATCCGTTTTGGAGGGATATATTGAATATTTGGAGAAATTACTACAGAAAACATAAAGTTGAAGAAATTTTGTCAGTATGGTTCAATCACCAATTTAAAATTAATTTCCTTCTAAAACATTGGTTTAATAAGGGTATTCATAGTTTAAAAGATTTATGAAGCAACAACAGATGTTTAACAAATGAAGACTTACAAAACAAATTTCAAATTAATGGTACTTTACCTGTCTACAACAGAGTAATGCTAAATATCCCTAAATCATGTATAAAAGCAATAAATGGCAGATCTTGTATCACAGCTAATTTATACATAAATAACATTTTGAGAGACTTGTTGATAAGAACTAAGGCCCCCAGAATATTTTATGAAAAACTCATAGCTGCATAACTTTCCTCTGATGTATGATGACCGCCTCCGTGGTCTTGTGGTAGAGCGTCCGCCCGGAGAGGGGAAGGTCCAGGGTTCGATCCCGGGCCGCGTCATACAAAAAGACGTTAAAAGATTGTACTTGTTGTTACCCTGTCTGGCGCTAGGCATTAAGGGGCTAAAACAAGGACTGGTCGACTCGGAGTCAGTATACTGTGTCTGAGTGGGGTATTCGTGTTAAACTGCGGCATGGTATCTCAGTGATCTAGCACTATAAATCGGCATCAGTCCGGACTAGTACAAGCAGCCACACACACACACACACGTGCATGCACGTCGCTATATAAGTGCAATAATCTTGGACGCGACGTTAAACCCAATTTCACCTCACCACCTCTGATGTATGATAAATGGGAAAATGAACTTAATCAAAGCATTTTATGGAATAATGTTTTCTCTAATTGTAGAATGTGGACTAATGATGTTCAACTAATATATTCCCAGTGCGGGATCAAAATAGAGCTCTAGTTACCAAAAAGAAATGATTGAAAATGAAGTTTTGTGCTACAACAAAAACTTTTCCACCATATAATTCCTCTCGCAAAAAATACATTCACCAATCAAGCATTAAGAAAACTCCCTAATGCTTTTCTTTTTCAATAACAATATTAAAAGATGTATGTAAACAAATTATCACAAAGAAAAATAGTAGTATTAATAGATTCGACAGAAAATGGAAGGAATTATCAGCCTACTTATCATTATTTCTCAGTCAATCAAATGTACATACCCATATCTGGTCATGTAAAACAAATAGTTGAATGTTAATTCATAAAGTGTGTTGTAAAAATATATTCGTTTAGCATTTTAGAAACTATTTCTATAACCTGTCATCCCTACAATGGAAATGGCATGTTCGATTTCCAAGGAATTATTTTTCTCGCGGATTTCCATGAAATGACTTGAGTGAGTCTAAACAGTGCACGACAGGTGAAATTAAAACATCTATCTTTGGACTAAATTTGATGGGTAATTTGTCAACTTCGTTTTGAAAAACGATGGCTTTTGAACACTTATTTTGAACTACTCAAGACTATGGAATTCTTAACCTTAACTTTAGTAATATTTGTTGCCTATATAGCTACCTGTGACCACTTTTCGGAATATTCTAAGATTGCGGACCTTTGTACCTTGTGTTGTTACGCGTTGTTTTATCTCCTAATTCGATCCGTTGTAGCTATAATGAAAAGTAAAGCTTTGTTATCTCGTGAAGTGACGTCAGAATGACGTCACATTATCGCGGAAGATATGTTGTCACCCGCCATCTTAGTTCAAGTTTATTCTGGATACATAGGCCTATTACAACCAAATCATTGTGCAGCAACTGGAACTGGATCGGTGTTGAGGTAAGTTATTTTTTTAAAAGCAGTCTCTGCTACTTGTTATGTTTCTGTTCATGCATCGTATTATTACGGCAATTACGTTTGTTTCACCAGTCTGAAACCTAAACATTTTGTGAAGAATGTTCAGCCACAATATATTTTTTCGATTAAATTCCAGGCCCCAACCCTCCCCAGAATATTAAATGGTCAACCCCTTACCATGTCTGTCCTTATTTTGTTTCCTGCAGGACAGGCCTAAAGGGCCACGGTGTCATAATGTATCTAGTTAACAGCTCAGTGGGGTTTTTACGTTTTGAACATTGTCAGCAAATCACGACCTGACTATTAACTGGGCTTTTCAAAACATTAGTAAAGGGTATCTCGAAATATACACATACACGTGACCAAAGCATATTGAAAAAACATTTCCGGAACATGTCGCAAAATGGTTTTGGGATGTTTTACACCATTTTCGCGGGGAATGGACATGAGTAAACGTTGTTACAACGTATTTCATCCTACTTACACAAAGTTATTTCACGTCGTTGTGACAACGCCCATGGTAGTCCACAGAATAACATCGTAGGGACGCAATATTATAACATTGCCACAAAGTAAAATACAACATTATAACAACGTTAAATACAACGTTCGACGTTGTGACGACGTGAATATGACGTAACACAATGTTACCCCATGACGTTGTGACAACGTGGTTACTCACATTGGGAATCAACGGAATAACGTGATATGGACGTAATATCCCTAACGTTACCACAACGAAAACACAACGTTATCACAACGTTGTCACAACGTGAAATTGTTAGCTGGAACTCCTCCCACTTCCGGAATTACTTTCATATATCTTGAGAGAAAGCCCTCACAATGAAATGATCCGAGATCTGCTCGTGTGTCTCCTCGTCTTCCAAGGTGTTCACCGAATCCCAACCCCTGGCGTGATTGGTGTAGAGTAGGTCGATGATGTGTTCAGTGTCAGCTGCCCCTTCCCGTCTTAGAGTTCTGGTTCTTACGTAGTTGGTGAAACCAGGCAATGTCACTTCACTGTGATTCAGGTCTCCACCGGCTATAATGGTCTGTTCCAAATCTATGTCTTTAGCTCCTTCTCTGGCAAGTACCCACTGAATGAATTTGTTGTTCCAATTCGTTCGTTCCTCTTTATCGGCCTCACTTGTGTTTACACTGTAAATACACACCGCCAACCATACCACGTCTCTGAACACGAAGGTCACCCCTATAGCCTCGCTATGAGGACTTGATTCTGTGTACACATACTTTGCTTCTGAACAGTCTGCAGCTGAGAGATAGATCGCCGCACCTCCTGCTCTACCTTTCCCTGTTACATTTTTCTTTCGATCTTCAAAGAAACCATTATACCTATTTATGCTTCTTTCAATTTCGGTATGTTTATCCTTGTACCACGTCTCGGACACCAGAATGACGTGCGCCCTGTTGAGATCATCATCAAGACGACGCTGTAGGAACGACTTGTTTTTGTTTAGGGATCGCGCATTCACGACCAATGCATTGGGCACAATAGGCACAGAATCCTGAGGAGAGACAGCTGGTACACGTTCCGGACTGGGCGGTGTAGCTGAAACATATATATCAAAGAGAACCGTTGGCGCCAACAATATGTACTAGCGTCAAAAAGTAACTGTGATTGATATAAAGTGGTGTAAATGTTGTGTTATTGAAAATAACAACATAATATATTGAACAACATTGAAAACGCACCAGCAATAAATCGTGAAATATTACAAAATCAACTTGAGCAATGACCAATTTTGATTACAACAGACATAGACGGATTATTAAGAAAGACGACAAAGGAAACATGAATATCACACATTAATTACAATTACATCATCAGTGTAAGGAAGACACATAGGGTTTAAATGAAAAGTCAATATCTGGTATGTCCGCCATTGGCAGCAACACAGGCCATGCAGCGTCTTCTCATTGATCGAATAAGTCTGCGAATAGTGTTCTGGGGCATTCCACTCTTGACGTAGTATATCTTCAAGTTCTCTCAGGTTCTGTACTTGCGGACGACGTGAGAGGCGTTGACCCAGGTAATCCCATAGATGTTCAATTAGCGATAGATCGGGTGACAGGGCTGGCCATGGAAGCAGAGGCACATTATTGTTCGCTAGGTACTGTGTTGAAACACGTGCTGTGTGCGCTCTTGCATTATCTTGCTGGAAGGTGTGCATATCCTGGTGCTGATGAAAGAATGGGATGACGTGATTTGCCAATATGTTAATCCTGTAGTAAAGGGCATTAACTCTTCCATGACAAACATGAAGCTCTGTTCGATGGTTATGACTGATGCCACCCCACACCATGACACTCCCTCCCCCACCATCGATCTGTCTGTACAACGCAGTCATTGTGGTAACGTTCTCCACGCCGACGCCACACTCGCAGTCGACCGTCAGCATTCCGTAAATGAAAACGGGACTCATCAGAGAACAGCACACCATGCCACTGCCGCAATCTCCATTGACGATGCCTTTTGGCCCAACGCAGACGTTCATTTCGATGTCGATCAGTGAGTGTGGGTCCAACGTCGAGCACGTAGCCCTTCTGAGCGGAGACGTCGACGTACGGTGTCAGCACTGATCAATTCCGCCGGCCTTGTACGGTTGCTGCAGTCCTGGTAGCCGGAAGTGTACGATCACGAAGATGCCGACGAACAATATGGCGATCCTGACGTGGTGTAGTTACACGACGTTGACCCGGACGTGGTCGATCTCTGGTGGTTCTTGTCTGCTGGTATCTGCTCAGTAGCCTGAGGACTGTTGAATGATGGCATTGAAACCGTTGTGCAACGACTCTACTTGACGTACAAACTTGAAGCATGCCCAATGCACGTTCACGTTCCTCTGCTGTTAATCTTGGCATTTCTTGTGTCAGTACCCTTTACGTCTGCAGCAACACGTGATGTGGCTTTTAAAAGTCTGTCTTTCATAGCCCCATTCTGCATGCTTCCCGTGAAACAAAACACGTTTTCCATCATGTGCACGCAATTTGCTGCGTTTTGGCGATTTCGCTCACAAAATAATTAGGAATGTGTTTTGACGAGCTGTTCTTCTTCATGCTTCGTCTATAACGTCGTATATTACTCATTCACTTATATATTTTCATATGACTTAAGCCCGGATAAAAATACATCCATTTTCATGGCGGTGCGTTTTCAATGCTGTTCAGTATATATTGTCATTAGTCTGATCAATGTTTCATCATAAAAAAATTATTCGCAAAACCCACACCAGGTAACAGGGGACAGTGGTACGCTCTAAAAGAGGGATGGTGAAGAACTCAATTAACAATGCCAATATTGGGCGTAACCACCATTTGCATTGATACAGGCGAGGCACCAGACAGCCTGTGACAGGTTCTAATTGTCATTCAAAGATTGGACCATCTGAGCTAGCGTTACCGGCTGGCTCTGGTCCTGTGGGAGGCATCACTCTATCTCATGCCGGACATGTTCTATGGGGAGAGAGGTTTGGTGAAACAGTCGGCCATGGCAGTACAGCAATGTTATGTTACCTCCAAACGTCTGTTTCAACACGTGCAACGTGTAGGTGGGCATTATCCACTGCACACTGACGTTACTTCCCTGCATTGAAAGAGTCGTCCAGGAGGCGTACGCTTTTCAAATTGACAATGATGAAATGTGTTCTCCTATGAGTTTTGATGCCACCCCATACCATTACACTTCAACCCCAAAATGACGACGTTCAGTAACGCAAGCCTCGCCCAAACGTTCTGCTGGACGCCTGGAGACCCTATCAGAGATGTCCAGATGAAACCTTGACTTATACGTGAGCAGTATACTGTCCCTATCTTGTCTCCTGAACCCCAGATGCTGTCTACACCAAGCAAGGCGTGCCTGACGGAGACGTGCGAGCAAAATTGGTCGTTTCGCGGGACATTGGAGCCGGGTGTTGTGGTCCCTCTACTGGTTGCATATGTTCTGCCAATAAATGGTCTCAAACCAGGAATTGTCCCAAAAGTTAATGTAGCATTTTAGTATCGATTCCATAGATGCACGAACATAATATGGTTGTCTTGTTGACGTGACGTCACACGTGGACGACCGGTACGTGGCAAGTCATTAGTGTTGTCTTGCTGGAGATAACGTCTCCCAAGAGATGATCTTGCACCTCAATAAACATTAAAATGATTGGAAAATTCTTTTTGTGCCATTGCTGTTTGCAGCATAACCACGGCGAGTTGAAGTCGTTTTTTAGCAAGCCGTGACATTGTATGAGCATTATTTACAGTTAAACACAAGTGTTTCAGGAGCACCTGATAGTAAAACAATCATTGTGTGCTGTTTACATAAAAAGGAAAACACGTGTGTGAGTATTAGAAACGCATGTACATGCCTTAAAGTCGAGGAGATATATTCATGAATATGGAGTGAAAGTTACGTTATAAAATTTCAGAATAAATATATATTTTTAGTGAGCTTTATAAAGGAGCACAATCTCTTTTTTCCGTGTGTATATGTGTATATGGGTTCATAGAAAAAATATTATACTTATGATTCCAGCAATACTTAATTTAAAATTATTCATATTATCGTGTTGGTGTCTTGTTCTCTCAGGAGAGACATGTAGAGAAGTATAGATCCATTATTTAGTAGTAATTAATGGACTCTTCAATGTTTATTCTCATAAGACTCTTGAGTCTATCACACTGTGTGGGTCAGTGCTACAACAATATGTGGGTAATAGCGAGTGAGTGAGTTTGATTTTACGCCGCTTTTAGCAATATTCCAGCAATATCATGGCGGGGGAAACACAAATTGTACCCATGTCGGGAATCGAACCTGGGTCTTCTGCGTGACGTGATGAGCGACCGCTTTAACCACTAGGCTATCCGACCCCTCTCGGGATTAAATGCTGTTTTATGTGTATGCATCATCAATTAAGTTGATTGAGACATTTAAGCAAACCTCTTATGTCGAATGGGGTACTAGTCAATGTGCCCTGAGTATTATTTTGAATTTACACGTTTTTGATTGTATTTACCTTGTAAAGTAGACTGTGAATCTGTATCCACGGCGAGGCGAGCAAATTTGTCGGCAACATCTTCCACAGCTTTCTGGTCTGTGTCATCCTCTGGAAGCTTCTTCTTGAGATTGTCATCAGATTTCTTTTGCCGTACACCAGTGAGAGTGTTGGGCTCCTCGTTGTCTTTTATTGACACTGCTGAAGTATGGACGGCATGTGAAGTGTCATGATTCTCGCTAACCATTTTATTTGAACCAACCTCTTCATGATTCTCTTCAAACTTACAACAACACATTCAGTCAAACCCTATCATCTCCAACCTAGCAGGGCCGATTTCTCTGCTGGAGGCGACAAAAGGATCGGGTGGTCATGATCGCTAACTTGATTGATGCATGTCATTCTATCCCAAATGCATGGATTGATGATCATGACAAACAATTGAAACAAAATAACCATAATCCTCCAATCAATACAATCAAGGAAGGACTTTATTTACATTCACAGAAAGTGTTTGTGACAAGTGAACTTAATACCATATAGATTCTCAAAAATTCAAAGGATTTGCTTGACTTTATGCAATCTCAGAAAAGAACCAAGTTCCATTCTGTCGTTCCAAACATTATTATTTTATCAACTTTGTACCTCACTATCCAACGTGACAAACTTAAGGACAAATTTCATTCCTTGATTCAAGTGCTTTTGATACAAAACATAGTGATCAGATACAGCTAAGTACCTATACTTAGAGGTTCAGGGCAATTTTTCAAAAAATGAAAGCAAATGCCATCTGAAATTTACTGAGAAAACAATACGGGAAATGCTGGACTTCCTCGTTGATAACATGTATCTTATTAGGCACAGCAACAGTCACTATTTAGTCTGCCCACAAACAACAAAGTGCCCCTCTCAGTTCAAGCATGATTCTTCTTTGGATATTGTGAGTAGCGTAAAGTGGCTTTTTCAGGAAGTGATGTCATGTTTTTCCTCGTGTCTATTCACGATGTTTTGTTTGTCAGTTAAGATTACCATTACAATTGAATTACAATATAAGTTTTTGTTTTTGTTTGGTTTGGTTTGCCGCACTCAGCAATATTCCAGCTATATGACGGCAGTCTGTAAAATAATCGAGTTTGGACCAGACAATCCAGTGATTAATATCATGAGCATCGATCCATGCAATTAGGATGGATGACATGTATCAACCAAGTCAGCAAACCTGACCACCCGATCCCGTTAGTCGCCTTTTACGACAAGCATAGTCACCTTTTACGGCAAGAATGGGTTGCTGAAGACCTATTCTTCCCCGGCATCTTCACGGGCCTACAATATAAGTGCATAATTGGTTGAACAATTGGTTTAAATTACTCAAAACTGTTAATGTGGCAAATGCCAACTTTGAGATAATGGTAATATGTTGGAACTAATTGTATCTCAAGTTAATACATTATGTGGTCAATGTGTGTGTGTTTGTTGCTTTGTTGCTTAACGGCACATTCCACACTTGTCCAGTTGTATTACGACGACCATGTGGTCAACGCTTATATACCGTCCATGGTAGCCAGCACCGTGGCACGTGTCACCATAAACTCTGTCAGCATAGGTATATTCCAACTTGCGAATAAAAGCTTGATTTGAAATAGAAAATCTAACTGTCAGCTTACGAGCCTCATTATCCTCATTCTGCTTTTCAGTTCTTTCCTTTTCAACAGTTTCCTTCAGGTCAGCGTGGGCCATGTCGTTTTGTTTAGTTTGTTCTTCAAGTCTTTCGAATGGCTGAAAACATAAACCTTGTCGGTAAAACACATAAACATCCGTTTCGTGTATACACCCCCAGATGGTGCAGTTTGTGACATTTTATACAGTTATCACTAGTCCGGAAAAATCTATTTCTGTTTTAATATAAAAAAATATATATAATATGTTTCTTACTATCGAAGGTGTCCATCTTAATTTCACCACTATTGTGATATGATATATAGGACAATATATACTCAAAAGCAAAAACAAATTACTGTCTTGGATGGAATTATACCATATGGAAAGAACAATGCCTGAAGATGCGGTAACAAGCAACAGTCCAGATAAAGAGGGCTCCTGTCATATGCAAAATGAATCATGTCACACGAGAGGTTCAGAGGCAGGCCCAGATAGTCAATAGCGACTGTGTCAACCTTGTGCATTGATTGAGGCCTAACACCTAAGCCTAACTGAGGCCACTACACGTTAAAGAAAGGCCTCCGGAATGGCATTCCATATATGACATTTCAGAGACACAACACCAGGAAGTAATGTAGCTTCGAATTAGTGGTATAACTAAAATACAACAACTGTCATATAGCAATATTCCTATGAAAATAAATTGGGTTAAACACACAATATTTATGTATGAAACATATTTCTGAATTGCATTAATATATAAAAATTCAACATCTCAAATTTGAGGGTATGTAAGTCATATCGTGCGATGTAATGGAGAAAATACTTCGTGAAACGTATTTCTTTTTGCCAAAACCCATGTTTGACCAGCTAAAATGAAACCTGAAATCATATATCCCTGTTCCTTCCTGGATAACCTCACCGTTTCCCGAACACCAGATATCATCACTAATGATAGTGATTCATAAACACATGCTCATGATATAGATGGAATCGTACAATCGACAATCGAGATTTCGCGTGGCGATGGAAAGGATTTTGTCGTTTACATTTGAACAGCTTCATATCTACACGAACACAAACACTGAACTCAATAGATAAAGTAAACATATATTCGTTATGTCTCTGAACACATTCATGGCTTCAAACACAATGCTTCAACAAAATGTACACATGAACAATCTATTATCAGCCAGAGTGTTCAATATACATGAAATAACTTTGATATCACGAAAGAGGTTCAAAGCAATAGACCGCCTGATATGGCCGCCACCATGTTCAACAGTAAAGCAATCTAGAACGTCAGTAACAAGTAGGTTGAAAACATGATAGTGTTCACAACAGCGACATATATCGCACCTGACTAAATCGCCATAATATGTCCCTATCGGGCAGTAAAGCTAGAGTTTGTGATGTGTCCCTACATACATGATATGCGGTGATAGGAATGCAGTCTGATGGCATTTCTTGGGCTGGTAGCTTCTTTATATATGTTCAACCAAAGTCATCAAGCTACTTGCACTACAATCACATACATGTGTCAAATAAATAATCACTTGTAATAGGAAACAACATGATCACACTTCGTAAATAACAACAGAACCATGCAACATGTATCTTCGTGATCCACGAATATATAAAGTGACCATCAGTGAGTTATAATTAATATTTTAGTCATAAATTAAAGAGACGGAATGATACTTAAATAGGCTCAGACATCCCACACGCCATCACTCTTTGCTCGAATTATATGATGTTTATTAATTATCCATCAATTATCAATCATTTATTGATTTAGTGAGTGAGTTAAGATTTAACGTCACATCGGCAATATCTCAACCATGCCGTGACGAGATAAAGTTGACAAGAAATATATTTACTTCGAGGAAACAAAATGATAACAGCTCTCTTTCTGGTCAATATCAGTCACCAGCTTACAAACATTTTAGACCACCTGCGTGGCAGGTGCCATAACTGTTGTTCACTCCAAAACATGTCGTCAATGAAATAGTTGATTTTGATTGACAAATCATTAACATGCCTAGAGTCGTATGCCCAGAAGGCGGTGGCTCATGGGCCAATCTGGTGGATTAATTAATTTTCAATTAATTCTTCTGCTTGAGTATATCACCTCAGTATCCTTGGTGCTGACAGTTGGAGGTCGACTGGTATTTAGCATTGTCTTTATGACACTCCGTTGAGGGTGGGGAGCTGGGGTGATGAACCTTAACAACACTAACCATGGCACACGAAAAAAACAACAACGTGCATTAGAGGATTTCACAGATGAGGAGAATGCAACCCTGAAGAATTCGTCTACTTGTTGGTCTCGATTTTTAGTGGTTTCTGCCACTGATGGTACGCCATTGAAGTTAAACCTATTTGCCATTTCTAAAGCACTTAATGGCATAGTTGGAGAATTGCAAGATGTTATTTCTCGTAGAATGCTCGTTGAATGTAAGACTCCTAAGCAATCAACAACCCTACAAGCTGCTACACATTTGATTTCTACTCCTGTTTTGATTGTGCCGCACAAGACTCTAAATTCAAGCAAAGGCATTATCAGAGATAGAGACCGCTGTCTCTCTGACATGTCCGAAATTGAAATAGCCGATGAATTGAAAGAGCAAGGAGTTACAAATGTCAGACGTTTTACCTACATACGAGATGATGCAATCCTGAAATCAAACACTTATCTCATGACTTTTTCTAAACCAACTCCTCTGGAGACCATGTGGCTTCCTCAAAGCCCTGTCCCAAGTTTAAAATTCAGCTTCAGATTGTCAAATTAAAACATGAGAGAAACATAACCTTCCTTGAAGCGAAACGTTTGGTCATGTCTACAGTCTGTACCTCAACAGCGGTGTCATATTCAGCAGCTGTGACAGTGGCGTCAGCACCAAAACCATTACCTGTTGTGACAAACGCCAGCAAGAAAGTTGATTATTCTAGAAATTCGGATCGTGTCCCGAAGGGTCTCCGTGACCCTCTTCAAATGTATAATAGGTTTCAAACCTTGGAGGACATGGATGTCTCTACTCATCCAAATGGGTGCAACAGAAGTAAGTCGCCACGAAATGGGAGACGTAGATCTCCAGTTTATCCACCTGTTACTTGAACATTATGAATCCGCTGATTCAGTTGAATTGCAGAGGTCTCAGGACCAATTTTAATGAAGTACATTTATTAATATAAGATTTTAACCCGTCGGCAATCTGTCTACAAGAGACATATCTCAAACAGACTGACAACTTTGATTTGCGTCGGTTTAGTTCCTACCATTTTTTTTCACAACCAGGTGTTAAAGCTACTGGAGGATCGTCTGTTTTGGTGAAACAGGGTGTGATCCACAGCCCTGTGACACTTCAAACCGATCTCCAAGCTGTCGCAGTATGCCTGACTTTGCACATAACATTTACACTGTGCTCTCTGTATATTTCCCCTTCTTCTGCGCTACAGCGATCAGACCTTCTATTACTATATGACCAGCTCCCTAAGCCCTGTGTGATCATTGGTGATTTAAACGGCCATAACCCATTATGGGGAAGTGTTGCCGTCAATCCTAAAGGACAAGTCCTGGAAGATTTTATTGCCGATAACAACCTGTGCATTTTTAATGATGGATCAAATACATATTTACATCCTGCTACTGGAACGTATTCCGCTTTAGATCTGTCCCTAAAAGATTCCAATCTCTTGAACGAATTTACGTGGTAGGTTCACGGTGACCTGAGTGGAAGCGATCATTTTGCTTCAATCCTGACACCAAATGATCCATCTGATGTTCCAGCCACATCAAGGTGGAACTTTACCAAAACCAACTGGCCTTCCTTTCAGAAACTCTCTACTGCTACGTTGAAGCCTGATGTGTCCACTGATGTAATTGATCCTATTCAGCTGTTTTCTGATATATTAAACGAAATTGCCAACATAACCATTCCAAAGTCCTCTGCAAATCCACACATTCGAAAACCATGGTTTGATAAAGAATGCAAACAGGCTAGGAAGAGTAGGAAAAAGGCTGAGAAATATTTCCGCCGACATCCAACTGTCCATAATTTGAATCATGTTAAAATTACAAGTGCCAAGGCACGCCGTACCTTCAAGCAAAACAAGCGTAAGACTTGGAGGAACTATGTCTCGAAAATTAATTCTCGCACACCAATATCAAAGGTGTGGAACATGATAGCAAAAATTAAAGGCAAAGGGTCAAAATCGACTGTCCACCATCTCAAGGAAGGTGACCATCTTTTAACAGATAAATCGGACATTGCCAATAAATTAGGCGAAACGCTGACCAAACATTCTTCATCGTCAAACTATTAGCCTAAGTTTCAAAAATATCAGAAACAACAGGAAAAGAAGAGGGTTGATTTTACTTCTCAAAATGGAGAAGATTATAATGAGGTATTTTCACTCCATGAGCTAAATACTGCCCTAGGTCAAGCGCACGATACTGCAACAGGAGCTGATAATATTCACTTTCAGCCCTTGAAGCATTTGCCTGATTCATGTTTAGAGACGTTACTTAATATATTTGATCACATTTGGACATCGGGAAATTTTCTTCCTTTGGGGCGTAATGCAATATTTGTTCCCATACCTAAACCTGGTAGGGACCATACTGATGCATCTAATTATAGACCAATATCACTGACCAGCTGTGTATGCAAAACCATGGAGCGAATGGTAAACAATCGACTGGTGTGGTACTTGGAAACCAACAAACTCATAAGTAACATACAATGTGGTTTCCGTCAAAACTTAAGTACCACTGACCATCTGGCACGTTTAGAATCCTTTGTCAAAAATGCAATCGTAAATAACCAGCATGCAGTATCAATCTTTTTTTATTTAGAAAAAGCGTACGAATGAACCCGGTCACTGTGTAGCACGTGGAGACCGTGCTTGCGCTGTTCCTTCCACGGTTTGTCCCCCCTACGTGTCATGTACACATTTCTATACAAAATTACATGATAGTTTCTTAAAGAACTTCATCCGTCATGGGTCTTAAAATAAACAAAATTTAGATTTTGTTGGGTACAGGGTATTCATGGTCAAGTACCGTATTGATTGTTTCATACACTTTTCTGGATTTCGAGTTATTTTGCAATTCATCGTTCTAATTTGGAGTCAAACGGACTGTACTCAAAACTCATGTTTTTGTTTCGCAAATACATATATGTATATCTTTCAAGTATCATGACACAAAACGTGTTTTAACTTAAATGCGATTTTATAGCGATATTGAAATATTTCGCCTATGGGCGAGAAAAAAAATATTTTCCTTTGCTCAACAGTTTTAGTTTCGCAAAAACATTAAGGGATTATAAGCAGGCCACATGATTCAACTCATTTTAACTTAATTCTACTAATTTTTGGGCGTTATTAAAATATTTCGCCCATGTTTTCGCCCTTTAAAGAATTTAAATATCTCACATTCTAACGAAATCTCGAAATAATGATTTCATTATATGCGGTGCGATGTTTACAGGCGATTGAGGAAAACTTGAGTGAATATTATGACACCAAAGCAACTTTTACATGCATTGTCACTTTTGGTATGAAAATGGTAACAGTTCAGAAAAAAAACAACAGCCTTCTTATGATAATTCTCATATTCTCATTAGTACGTTTTCTCTAATTACAGTGTCGGCATTATTTACAGGTGATTCTACAATACCTGCTCTCAGTCAATTACGATCTACCACTCCACGCGTGAACAAACAGTTATGCAGGTGTTTCTGTGGGCAAATACCTAGCCTGTATATGTATATTTTGTGTGGATACATATTTTCGTTGATATGTGGATATATTAAGCCCAAAGATAAAAAAAAGTTTCTAAAAGATGAATTAGTGCCTTGATATATTCAACGTATAATCAACAAAAAAAACAAATTGAAATAGATTTTAATAAAACATTATTGTAATAAATAACTTGCACAAGCGGTGCCCAACATTGTTTGACCGTGTTATGTGTGTTGTAGACTGACGACTAGCAAGTAATTGTTATGCTGTACGCATGGTTCCATATACAAATTCAGACAACCGGTATAAAACTGAGAACTGAGATGCCAAGTATTACCTGCATTCAGACACGGAAGCAATATACTTGTGTATGCCCTCTCCTCTGAAAAATGTCTCACTAAAGTATTTGCATTGTAATAAATATAGTGATAATAAAACTTGGTAAATTTGGTAGGTCTCTGACAGTTATGATTTTCAGTTATTTTACACCTTTGATTGATAAGGATTACGTCACTGTCTCTAATGTATCTGCTTGTTAGAAATTTCAAATGTCCTGATATAGCACTGTTCCTAAAATAAGGCAGTTTCTTTAATCGGGTATAAATAGTTGATTCGTCTTGTCACACAGTCATTTTTACTTGATCGAATGATTTCCACGAAAAATTCCAGCAGAGAGTTCTGTATTTTATTATATACATGTATTGTTGATTGTAGATGATGCTTACATCACTGTATCTCAGAACGCAAAACTGATAACATTCAAACATGTAATTAAAACACAGTTAATTGTTACAGAGAGAGAGAGAGAGAGAGAGAGAGAGAGAGAGAGAGAGAGAGAGAGAGAGAGAATTTTTTATTAAGATGTCACGTGCACTTCTTTACCTGCAAGTTAACAACGACAGTGTTTAACCCTTTGATTAGCATATACTTGCAAGCTGTTAATATTAGAGAGTATCTTCTATCAAGCATAACAAATTATACTTTCAGTTTAGACTGTTGCCATTGTGTAACCTTATTAGTCTTTAAAATCTCAATTTAGAAAATAATGTGAGCAATTATTAACAAGTGATAACTCCAACCTTTACATCTTTAAATTCTTTTCCGAGGAAATTATTGATCTGATAATATGAAGACCGTTACTTTTCAGGGAAAGTGACTTTACATCTCAGACAAACACGTCTTGAGTCTGCGTCCTCCTGCAAAACATTTGTAACCCACATATACAAAGTGTTTTAGCTACAACACTTTGTATATGTGGGTTATTCATCAAGAGCTTAAGTTTATCTACATCATGTACGGTCGCATTGGCTAGATTTGCTTTTCGAGCAGTAAGATTCTGAAATCAGAATAAAAGGGGCATTTTAAAAGAAAGTGCATTTCGTCCTCGTCACATGAATGGTGACAGAATTTACAGACTCTATTTTGCAGCGGTACAGATGGCCTACATATTCTACCGGTCTCTATTTCTAGAGGGAGAGTTCCACAGTGAAACTTAGCTAGGATACTTCTGTGTGATCATGGCATTATCTTGTTTACATAGGTTTCTGTTGTCAGGTATGTCTTGAAAATCCTATACGTCCGTAACTTGTTTCCATTACTCTGTACACTATCATCATGGAGACTTGTAAGCCACTTTTCTTTGTCAAGTTCTAACAGCTTTGATTTGACACAGTTGAATTCAAATTCGTTCATGTTGTGTATATCCTGAATATTCAAGTTCAGTCTTTGAAGCAGAGTAATCACTGTGTTTGCCCATCCTTTCCTGTAACGAAGAGACCAAGCTAGGACAACTCTGGGCGTTCTGCTGGCTTTCCGGTTATGGCGACGAACAGGCGAGACGTGTAACACATCGCTCTCCCAAATCCACTCACATCAACAAGTTATGGCCAACGATGGCATCTAATTTAAGGAGTGGGCGAAAGCTGTCTTTCTCCAAAAACAAAAAAAAAGTAAATCAAATGAAACGCAGGACAAATATATCATGGACAAAAACGAAAAACAAATGACTTCGGAAATAACTGAAAAAAACAACGAGACGGCCATGCCGTTCAAAGTGACTTGATCCAACAGGCTGTTACGGAGATGAAAAATCATATGACGAAAACAATCGAAGCCAATACAAGTCTTTTGACTGACATGATCAAAATGGAAAACAAAAAACTACAAACAAGAATGGAGGGTCTTTTTGAAAGTTTGAACTTCAACGCCAACAACATCGAAAAGAACAAGAAAAAAAATCAAGAAGTGGTAACCGAATATGACCAGAAACTAAGTGCTTTCGAAGAAAATAATCTTCTCCTAGAAATTCAACAACGCAAGCCAAACCTCTTATTCTATTGGATACCGGATCACAAGGAACCTGAGACAGCAGTTAGGGAAGTACTATCCTTATTTAGCGACGACAACGATTCCGAAGACGAAGCTGTGAGTTGCATAGCATTTTCGGCGGTGCATCGCCTCCAACGGAAGACGACAACTTTTCTCTATTCTGAAAAACAACCTAAGCTGATTATTGCAAAGTTTGCTTCCCTAAAAGACAGGAACAAAACTCTGGAACGCAGCTACAAGAATTGGAAACCGCTGAAAGAGAATAAAGTCAGTATCCGGACAGATCTACCGGTTACGATGAAAAAGCACAGAGGTCTGCTTGCAGAAAAAGCCTTCAAGTTAAGAAAAGACCGTAAGGTGCATACTAGAATCGATGTAGTAGGTGCCCAAGTTATTCTCAAGATTCGTGAGGATTCTGACTCTCCCTGGAGACCTCTGGGTCTCAACGTAGAATATACATAGTAAGTGGTTTGTGATTGACAAGCTATACCCTACGTCCTTATTGGACTTGAAAGCTGAAGGCATGGAACTATATTAGGCTAATAAAGGACTAGCCGCTGATCTGATCAAGGTTTGACTAACGTTTATTATTGAACGTTGAAAATGTTTGAGTTCTATATTCATTGAGTGTGGATTTTTTTTATATGGATACAGCCAATGGGGTAATTATTTTAGTTATATCCAAACAGATCTAACGGTATTATTTATAAAAAACTTATATCAGTATTAATGTGATGACAATCCGCAAAATGTCAAGATAGATTACTGCATAGATCATCTCTTATTTCTTTGACAAAATACATGTGTATTTTGCTTCAGTTTTAATAACCATGGCGTTTAGATCTAGATCTGGGTCTAAGAAAAGATACTCATCAATATTTAGTTAGATTTATTTTGCTAGCCAAACCTGGTTTGCATTTAACAATTAGCATTAATATATATGCTAATATATCTTTTTTGTAGTGATGTATTGTATTTTGTTTATCATTATCTGGATCTAATATATGTAGTGATGACAATCAGTAAAATATCAAGATAGATTACTGCATAACCATCTTTTATTTCATTGACAAAATACATGTATATTTTACGTATTTTGCTTTGATTTTGATAACCATGGCGTTTGGATCTAGGTCTAGGTCTGGGGCTAATACGAAAAGATACTCATCAATCTTTAGTTAGATTTATTTTGCTAGTCAAACCGGGTTTGCATTTAACAATTAGCATTAATATATATGCTTATCTCACTTTTTAAATTTTTTTTTTAGTGATGTATTGTATTTTGTTTATCATTATCTAGATCTAATATACGTAGGACGGCAATCCGCAAAATATCATGTGTCACACAATACTTGTGTTTTGCGTATTTTGCTTTGAATTTGATAACCATGGCTTTAAGATCTAGGTCAAATATGAAAAGATTTCGTCAATCTTTAGTAAGATTTATTTTGCTGGTCAAACCTAGTTTGCATTGAACAATTAGCATTAATATATATGCTAATCTCACTTTTTTGTAGTGAGGTATTGTATTTTGTTTACCATTATCTAGATCTAATATACGTAGTGACGGCAATCCGCAAAATATCATGTGTCACACAATACTTGTGTGTTTTGCGTATTTTGCTTTGAATTTGATAACCACGGCGTTAAGATCTAGGTCAAATATGAAAAGATCTTGTCAATCTTCAGTAAGATTTATTTTGCTAGTCAAACTTAGTTTGCATTTAACAAATAGCATTAATATATATGCTAATCTCTTCTTTTTGTAGTGAGGTATTGTATTTTGATCATCATTATCTAGATCTAATATACGTAATGATACCTGCAGATTCTAGCATATCAAGCTTTAGTTAGATCATATAATTTAACGATTTATTATACAATAGGTTAGCTGACGTAGATCTCACTTAATAATTAGCATGATTAGCAGGAAGATATATGCTAATTCATAATAACTTTATTTGCCAAAGCCTCAGTAAATTTGATTTGGCCTTTCCCTTATGATTTAAATACCAAGATACTCAATGGGGGATTTTAGGTATCAGATCCAATAGGAGGACAAGACTGATGAAAGGAGGTACATGTGTTTGTTTTTATGTTTTTCTTAATTTATGTTTTTTTTAAAAAAACTAAAAAACGGTTTCAGTGGCTTAGAGTGGTTATGAGTATATTGACAATCATACTTTTAAAATTTGACAATGACTAGTAAAATTAGAATAATATCTGCTAACTGTAGAGGGCTATCAAATAAAAATAAACGCAAAGAAGTATTGAATATTAATCAAAAAATAAATTTGACATAATATGCCTTCAAGATATTCATATCTCTGAGGAGAACGAAAGAATTGTGAGAAATGAATTGGTCCTGCAAAGTATTATTGCTCCTTTAAGATCTAATGCTAAAGGGGTAGCCATTCTTTTTAACAATAACTGTGAAATCGATATACATTCATATAAAAAGGATAAAAATGGAAATTTCATAATTGTTTCACTAAATATTGATGGAATTGATATGGTAATAGCTAATATTTATGGCCCTAATAATGATGATCCAAATTTTTATAAACAATTATTTACAGATATGCTAGAATTTGAAAATGACTTTTGGGTTATATGTGGTGATTGGAATTTGATAATGGAGCCAAACATAGATCTTGAAAATTATTATAACAAAAAAATATTATAACATATCAACAACCCTAAAGCGCGAAATTTCATTATAGAAAATATGGAGAGATATAATCTTCATGATATCTGGAGAGAACTGAACCCTACTTTTAATAAATATACCTGGTGGAAAAGGAACCCGCGACAACAAGGTAGACTAGACTTCTTTTTAATATCAGAAAATGTAAGTAATATTACACTAGATGCAAATATATCAGCAGGCTACAAATCGGATCATTCAGCCATCTCTTTAACCTTATCCACATCTGTAAACAAAGAAAAAGGGAAGGGTTACTGGAAATTCAATTCCTCTTTGTTATATAATAAGGAATTTTGTGATATGGTTAAAAAACACTTGAAGTTAAACTTGAATATGCCTGTATTGATCAGGATAATGTTCCAGTGGAGCTTTTAAAATTAAAATCCCCAGGAACAATTGTATTCGAAACCTTTTTGATGAAAGTTAGAGGGAATTCAATTTCAATATCAACTTATTTGAAGAGAAAAAAAAGAATATAATACAATCACTTGAAAAAGATATAAACGAGGTAGTACATCAAATAAGAAAGGATTTTCAACATGTAAATGATAATAAATTCGCCCAACTTTCCAAGCTTAAATTAGAATTAGAACAATTAAAAGAGGAAGAAGTAAGAGCTCAAGAAATTAGAAGCAGACTAAGATGGTATGATGAAGAAGAGAAACCAACCAGTTATTTTTGCCATTTAGAGAAAAGAAATTTTACAAATAAGCTGATACATAAACTAGTAGATGATTCAGGTAATATGACTACAGATGGAAACCAGATACTAGAGCAACAAAAACATTTCTATCAAAAATTATATACTAATCCAAATTGTGAAAACGATAACCTAGATAGTTTTTTAAAAGATGTTAAAACTCCCAAACTTAATTTGAATTTAAGAGGTAGTATAGGACAAGAAATCATTCAAGAAGAAATTAATAGAGTTGTCATGGATATGAAAAATAGGTCTAGGTCTTGGTGGATTCAGCATATCATTTTTTTTTTTTATTTGAAGGAATAAGGCCCTTGGATCTTCAGATACATTAATGAATCTTTTAGTAATAGGAAATTAACAATAACAGTAAATAGAGGTATCATCACCTTTATTCCCAAAGGTAAAAAGGATAGAACTTTACTTAAAAACTGGCGACCTATAACCCTCCTTAATGTATTATACAAAATAATGAGTACATGTATTGCAAATAGAATAAAGAAAACTCTCCCTTCCCTAATTGATGAAAATCAAACTGGCTTTATACCAGGAAGATGCATAGCAGAAAATATAAGATTATTATATGATATCATATTTCATCTAAAAGAACAAAATAGAACAGGGCTTCTTCTTCTTATAGATTTTGAGAAAGCCTTTGATACAATTTCCAAATGATTCATAATAGACGTACTTAAAAAAATTGGTTTTGGATCCTATATTGTTGATTGTGTTAAATATGCTTATAAACAATAGTTCGTCCCGTGTCATACAAAATGGCCACCTTTCGTCGTTCTTTGAAAATGAAAGAGGATGTAGACAAGGTGATCCCATTTCCCCATATCTTTTTATTCTAGTAGCTGAAATCCGAAGCATACTTATTAGAGAGAATACAAACATTAGAGGTATAGAGATGCATGGATAAGAACATAAACTTGGTCAATATGCAGACAACACTGAATTATTCTTAGATGGTACTCCAGAATGTCTTAATGCTGTAATTAAAACACTTAATGAGTTTTACCAAATGTCAGGGCTAACAATTAATATAGATAAAACAAAGGTTTTATGGATAGGCGCCCTCGCTGGGAGTAGATTAAAAATATGTGATCAGCTCAACTTGGAGTGGCACACTGGAGACTTTGAAGTTCTAGGTATTATTCTTAACCCGCAATTAAATGATTTATGGGTAATTAATACTCGTAAAAGATTAGAAAATATCACTAAACTTTTAGCAAACTGGAGAAAAAGGAATTTAACATTAATTGGGAAAATTACAGTTATTAAAGCACTTGCTTTGCCACAGCTAGTTCACATATTCACGGCATTCCCAAATCCGCCCGATGCTTTTATTAAGAAATTAGATAAAATATTTTTTGATTTTCTTTGGAATGGAAAAACAGGTAAAATAAAAAGAGAAAATATTAAGAGAGAATATAAAAATGGGGGACTAAGAATGCCTGATATTTAAACTTTTGTGAAATCTCTAAAAATCTCCTTTTTAAGTAAATGTATGAAACATCAGAAATGTCAACAATATGACATTCCAGTAAAAGATTTACTAAGATTAGGTTCAATGCTTTTATTTATACAAAAGCTTCTAACCCTAATTGGAACGATGTTATTAAAGTTTTGGTGTGAATATTTTGGAAAATATGATTTAGGCATTTCTCTTATTGAAAATATTATGAATCAACCATTATGGTTAAACCACTACTTAAATATCCCAAAGTTTTTCATGAAAGATTGGTATAATAAGGGTATTTGGTCCCTAAAACATTTTTGTCAGGGAAATAGATTTATTCCATTTGAAATTCTAAAATAAAGATACAATATTAAAGGGACCTTTTTGCATTATGCTCAACTTATTTCAAATTTTCCCAAGCATGGAAAACAGCAATTAAAAAACAATTTGATGTAGATTTATACTTTGACATGTATATTCTTCCTTGTTATCAGGACTTATTGATTTGTAATAAAGGTTCAAGACTCTTTTATGATAAACTTATTTTTTTCTGACTCACAACCTAAAATATGTAAGAAATGGGAAATTGAATTTGGTGAATGCTTAGAATTGACTAATTTTTTTGTCTCTTTTAGAAAAGACATTAGAGATGTAAAATCGATAGATTTTCAATTTATATTTCTGCATAGAATGATATGTACAAAAAAAAGAACTTTATAAAATGAAACTTGTCGATGATGATTTATGTGAGTTTTGCAAGATAGAGAAAGTGAGTGAGTGAGTGAGTTAATGTTTATAGTCACATCGGCAATATTTCAGCCATATCGTGACTAAATCAAGTTGGACATGAATCATATATAAATAAAGACAGTTAAATCTGTCGACGAAGGACAGTAAAAACACTAGACTATCATAGATGTAGATTAAAAACTAGCAGATCATCATAAAATTGGAACAATTCAAAACAGTACACAATAAAAAAGGGCTATAGATCACCAATAACCAAAGGTAGGTCACCACACTAGGTACCATGGGGACTTACGATACTTCTGCTACCTACATGGTAACCCAGCAGGATTTACACCATCACTCTGGCTACTGGTGATTGTCAGTGAGTTTTAGCCACATCAGTAAAAAAAACCAAGAATTCTACGATTAAAAGCATGGAAAATGAAAAAAATACTTTGAATGAAATGGGACTGACATACCTCCTTAGAGGGACAATTATTTTACGTTACTTCAACCCCCTTTGAAGGTACAGCCACTAACAATCTCAGTGATTACTTCATTCTACCAAATTAAAAGCACATACTTATTACAATACCTATCAAAATTTATCAATCAATTCTATGTCTTTTCAAAAACCAAGAATTAAATAAAAATTAATCTGATTAAAAAGATCCTTGATGGATGAAACTTTGAAATACTTATCCCTTGTGATGGAAAAATCAATAGTCAAGCAGGACATGCTTGACCGTGATTCTTTCATCACAAGGGATACAGAACGGAGGATCTTCACCTTTTAATAAATATTCATTTGTATATCTTGAACGGCCAATTCGACATCGTCGTAAAATGACCCCTTCAAATCTGGACTGACAACCCAAGTAGGTGTAACCGATATTTGGCTTAATTTGATGTAATTTATTGATACCTACTTGGGTGTCCCACTTCTTTTGCATAAAATCTCTGATGTAACATCTGATCACAGGTTTGTAATCACTGTATTGGATTTGAAGTGGTGTCACGAGTGCTGCTTTAGCTGCAGCATCAGCCATTGTGTTGCCTTTTATGCCCACATGACTGGGCAACCAACAAAAGACGATGTCGTATTGGCCAGTTGAAAGATCATTATAAAGTTCTAAAATGTTTAAAATAATTGGATGATTAGAAGAGACGTTTTTCAGTGCCTGAAGACAAGATAGAGAATCAGAAAAGATTATAAATTGTTTATATGCAGACTGTTTCTGAATGTATAACAAGGCTGTAAGGACAGCATTGGCCTCAGCAGTGAAAATAGAGCTATTGTCTGGTATTCTAGATGATAAATGTTTTGATCCAACGACAGCGGCACTTGCTACTCTGCCACCGTCCTTGGATCCATCAGTAAAGATTGAACGGTGTGTATCGTATTTAGATCTTAACTGTAAATATTCCTGTTGATATACTAGTTGATTAGTGTCAGATTTGGTAAAACGACTGGGGGAAAGGTCTACTTACGGCCTCACCAACTGCCAGGGAGGAGAAAAGATAAAGAAAAAAAACTTGATGCACGTATTTTATGACAGTGAATATGTGTTCGAATTCTGGCAAAACTTGGAGTCTTTCTTGAATTCTGTTGGAAAAAATCATATACTTTTTACAAGATTTAATGTATGTTTTTGTGAAATAAGTGCAAAACCTGCAAATAATCATATTATTATGTTAGCTAAGAGACACAATTTTAGTTCTAGTTTAAAGAAAAGGAAACCCTCATTGGACGTTTTTAAACAAGTATTAAAAGATGCTATTTATTTGGAATATCTGTCAGCAAAAACTAATAATAAGCTTGGCACTTATAACAAAAAGTGGATATTGTATTATGGTTTACATGATGCCTTGAATCTTACATAGATTGCTGACTGTGTGTTATTATGGATTGTTTCCAATCTCTCTGACTCTATTGCCAAAGAAAGACTGCAATGTTTTTCCAAGATAAGGATTACAATACTATAATATAGTACTGTTTATTCTTCTATTATTAGATTATCTTTCTACTATTGCTCATAAATATGGTGTTAACTACTTTCATGCCAGAACATTTTGTTCCTACAGGATCCTACAGGATCAAGGCCCATCCTCCAAATAAGCGGTGTCAAAATGTTAATAATACTATATATGTATATATCACTGTGTATGTAACCACTGAAACTGGAATAAAAATGATTTGAAAAAAAACAAACTCTGGGCGTTCTATTTGGGTCAAGACGATTGATCCTTTTCCAAAGTCTGATTACTTCAATCTGTTGTAGGGTGAGGCATGGGTACCATCCCTGTTCGCCTCTCACAGCTAGGTTAGGGGTTTTCGCGCCAACTCCATGGAATAATCTGCAAGCACGGTGGTGAACATTATTTATGCATCTAAACTCCCTTGTTCCCCACACTCCAGATCCATTCGTTAGGATCGGTACGACTAAATTGTTGTAGTGTGTATTATAAACCTCAAACGCCATGCCACCAGTTTGTTTGAATTTACTGTTTATAACTGATAGAGCTCTGTTAGCTGACTTAGCTAGTTCTTTCGTAGCGAAATTCATGTCCAAGTTTTCTTCGAACCACAGACCAAGATACTTTGCCTTTGTATAGTGCACATCCTGTCCCGAGATTGTGAAACTTAAGTCAGATTTGTCTTTCACTTTGCATCTAAAATGGACAACATTAGTCTTGTTGATGTTTACTTGTAGTCTCCATCTGGAACACAAGGCGCTGACTGTGTCCAACATACGCTGTAAACTTCTTTCATCTGGAGCAATAAGTAAAATAAGTGTAACATATAATTTCCTGAATATTCCTTTTCAAACAAAAAGCCTACATGTATACTGGAATCGGTGTCCACTGTTAAAAGGGTATTAGTGCAGTCAGCCATGGTAAATGGAGAGACAATAATAAGATGATTAATTATTGTCTGTTGGTTCACTCCCAATTGTCAGACGACCTAATCATCGGACAGACCAGTCAAGTGTGACCAGTGTACCTGCCTAGTCTTACCTCCTAAATGCTGAGCTGCCCAATACTGTCATGCTGTGGGGAGAATAAGCTACTCCAACTCGTTGAGTGATACAGATTAACCAGATTATGATTGCGTTTGTAAGTTGCGTTTGATCTGTGTCGGGTTGCAGTTGTTTTATCAGGTAAGACCAGGGGTTGTTTTTTCAATGAAACCTTTCAACCGTTGAGCTTGTTTTGCATTCATTTCATTAAATACATTGTACAGTTAGAATAATAACACGTTATATAGATTAAACATCTCCCTAACCTGAGTATAATGTCACATGTACTCTAAGTACCGTACTATATTACTTTGAGGAGACATTGAGTAGGCATTGTATGCTGTCGGAATGACTTTACACAAATCTCTGCGTCAATTGACCCGTGAAGATCCGGGGTAGAACAGATCTTCAACAACCCATTCTTGGCGTAAAGGGGCGACAGTGCTTGTCGGGATCGGGATCGGGTGGTCAGGTTCGCTTACCTGGTTGATGCATGTCACCGTATCCAAATTGCGTGGATCGATGCACATGATGTCAATCACTGGATTGTCTGGTCCAGACACAATTATTTACAGACCGCCGTCATATAGCTGAAATATTGTTAAGTGCGGCGTTAAACAACAAACAAACAAACAAAACTTTGAGGAATTCACAACAATCACTATGACGAGGTATGCATATCTTGCAGTCAACCTGAATCCAGTTACTGGAATGTCACACTCGAGCTTGGTTAAAACAAGAATTGCAGTTAGATCCGCTATATGTTGTAGATCTCCTGTAGTCAAGAGATGCAATAGCGAGGCAGCAATGTCAATTTATGAGGGACAGTGAGTGAGTGAGTGAGTTAAATTTGACATCGCATCGGCAGTATTTCAGCCATATAGCGATGGGAACTAGGTATTAAATCTAAAAGATCTGTCGACAAAGGACAGTCAAATAGTAAGGTATATCACAGTTTTTAATAAAACAAACAAAATCATAATTTCTTTAAAAAAAACATATAGCAATACTAGATTAAGTCCTACCAATTAAAACAAGGCCATAGACCACTAATAACCAAAGTTATACCACCTGACTGGAGATCATGGGGACTTACAGTACCTATGCTTCCTGCATGACTCCCCAGCAGGATTTATGCCATCACTTTGGCTACCAGTGGCTGTACTGTATGCTAGCCAATATTAAAAAAGACATTACCATTTGAGTTCTAAAACACAAGTCAATATTACTGACCTTGATCGAGAATGGATTTACGTGGCACTACTATGAGGACAATATTTTTACGCTACTTCAACCACCCGAATGGCACCATCATCGATAATCTCAGTTGATGTTAATGTTGAACTTATTTAAAATGCATTTCATCTATTCAACATTTATCTATTAGTTCTATTTCTCTTAAAAATTCAAGAATTAAATGAGTACTTACATTATTAAAAAGATCCTTTAAAGAAGATGAATGATAATATTTATCCCTTGTGAGAGAGAAATCGACACAATCAAGAAAAACATGCTTGACGGTGATTCTCTCATCACAAGGGATACAGAATGGATGATATTCAGCGTTTAACAAGTATTCGTGCGTATAACGAGAATGGCCAATACAACATCATCGCATAATGACCTCTTCAAATCTGGACTGACAACCCAAGTGAGTGTAACCGATGGTTTGTTTTATTGCATGTAACTTGGATGTCCCACTTCTTTTGCATTAGATCTCGGATGTAACATCTAATCACAGGTTTAATATCGCTGTATGGGATAAGAAGTGGTGTCACAGATTTGTTGAGAGCTGCTTTTGCAGCAGCATCAGCCATTGTGTTACCCACTATGCCCACATGGCTGGGCAACCAACAGAAGACAATGTCGTACTGGCCAGTGGCGAGATTATTGTAAAAAATACTTTGAATAAAATGGGACTGACATACCTTCTCAGGGGAACAATTATTTTACGTTACTTCAACCCCGTTTGAGGGTACAGCCACTAACAATCTCAGTGATTACTTCATTCTACCAAATTAAGAGCACATACTTATTACAATACATATCAAAATTTATCAAATACTTATCCCTTGTGATGGAAAAATCAATACAGTCAAGCAGGACATGCTTGACCGTGATTCTTTCATCGCAAGGGATACAGAACGGAGGATCTTCACCTTTTAATAAATATTCATTTGTATATCTTGAATGGCCAATTCGACATCGTCGTAAAATGACCTCTTCAAATCTGGACTGACAACCCAAGTAGGTGTAACCGATATTTGGCTTAATTTGATGTAACTTATTGATACCTACTTGGGTGTCCCATTTCTTTTGCATAAGATCTCTGATGTAACATCTGATCACAGGTTTGTAATCACTGTATTGAATTTGAAGTGGTGTCACAGATTTTTTGAGAGCTGCTTTTGCATCAGCATCAGCCATTGTGTTACCCACTATGCCCACATGGCTGGGCAACCAACAGAAGACAATGTCGTACTGGCCAGTGGCAAGATTATTGTACAGTTCAAATGTATCCAAGATGAATGGATGACCCAAAGACATGTTTTTAATCGCCTGAAGACAGGGCAGTGAATCAGAAAATATAATAAACCGTTTATGTACGGACTGCTGTTGAATGTATTCCAAGGCTGTGAGTTTTGCCTTAGACTCGGCTGTGAATATAGAGCTGTTGTCTGGTAATCGGGAAGAGATAGTTTTAGATCCAATGACAGTAGCACTAGACACATTGCCCCCATCCTTGGATCCATCTGTGAAAATAGAACGGTGAGGATCATATTTGCTCCGTAACTGTATAAAATCCTGTTGATATTGTAAGTCATTAGTTTCTGATTTTTTGTTAATAGCAAGCGTTAGATCCACTGTCGGTAGAACCAATTGCAATGGAGGAGTTGATAAAAGTCTGTATGGAGATACAGTATCCAGTTCTATATTGGCAGCGGTAATATGGGATTTCATCCGAATCCCAAGAGGTGGAATATGTTTTGGTTTCTTCTGACACAGTTCTTCATATTGTGGATGAAAAACTGTATCATAAGCAGGATTTGATAGATTTGAACGTAGTTTTGTAATATACTGAAGAGACAATTTAATACGGCGTTGGTGAAGAGAAGGCTCATCAGCTTCGACATAAAGGCTCTCAATAGGAAATATCCTAAAGGCGCCAAGACATAGTCTCAGGGTGATGGTGGACTGTATCTAATTTTTCGAGATTACTATTACAGGCTCCACCATATACAATCGAGCCATAATCTAATTTGGAGCGAATAAGAGATATGTATAAGTGGAGGAGGGTTCTCTGATCCCCTCCCCACTTAGAATTTGATACGTCTTTCAATAAATCTAAAGCCTTCAGGCATTTATTCTTCAGATCCTTCATATGCGGCAAATAGGTCAAATGAAGGTCAAAAACAAGTCCCAAAAATTTGGCCTCCTCAATAACCTTGATCAGAGTATAGTGAAGAAACAATTCAGGATCTTTATGAGGTTTATAACTTCGAGAAAAATGAAAACAATTTGCCTTGGATTTTGAAAATTTGAAACCATTTTATTCACACCAATTCTGAATTTTATTTAAGCAGAGCTGCAATTGTCTTTCAATGGTGTGCATATTTCTGCCACGACACGAAATGTTAAAATCATCTACAAATAATGACCCATCAATCGAGTCATTTAATACAGTTGCTAAACTGTTAATCTTAATACTTAACAAAGTGACAGACAATATACTGCCCTGTGGGACACCCTGATCCTGATTATAATGATCAGACAGGGTACAGCCCACGCAGACTTGAAAATGCCTGTCAGTTAAAAACTGAGATACAAATTGAGGCAAACGGCCTCTCAAACCAAAATCAAGTAAATCTTTTAAAATACCATGTTTCCATGTGGTATCATATGCCTTTTCCAAGTCAAAAAAGATTGATACCGCGTGCTGTTTATTAACAATTGCACTTTTTATAAACGAATCCAAACGTACTAAAGGTCGATGGTACTTATGTTTTTTCGCAAACCACATTGAATGTTAGTAATTAAATTGTTGGTTTCCAAGTACCAAACTAATCTATTGTTTACCATACGTTCCATGGTTTTACAGACACAGCTAGGTAATGATATCGGTCGATAATTTGAAGAATCTGAATGATCCCGGCCAGGCTTTGGTATAGGTATGACAATGGCATTATGCCAAGAAGATGGAAAATTCCCCGAAGTCCATATTTCATCAAAGATACAAAGCAGAACTTCTAAACATGATTCAGGCAAGGGTTTTAGAAATTGATAATGGATGTTATCAGCACCAGTTGCATCATCCCGGGCCTGTCCAAGTGCAGTATTTAGCTCATGAATTGAAAATATTTCATTATAATCCATTGTCGGAACTAAAATTAATATTTTTCTTCTCTTGTTGTTGTTTGTATTTTTGAAATTTAGGTACGTAATTAGATGATGAAGAGTGTTGGGCCAAAGTTTCGCCCAGTTTATTTGCAATGTCAGTTTTGTCAGTAAGCAATTGACCACCATCTTCAAGATGATAAACAGCAGATTTTGAACCTTAACCTTTGATTTTTTTTATCATGTTCCATACCTTTGAAATCGGAGTTCGGGAATTGATTTTGGATACATACCTTCTCCACGATTGGCGTTTTGTTTGCTTAATTGAATGGCGTTTCTTGGCGTTTGTTATTTTCACATTATTGAGATTATGTACTGTAGGATGTTGACAGAAAGATTTTTCCGCCTTCTTCCTAATCTTCCTAGCCTTTTTACAATCTGTATCAAACCATCGTTTTCGAATATGTGGAAGGACAGAGGACTTAGGAATAGTGCCATCAGCAATTTCAAATAGTTTGTCCGAAAACACCTGAATCGGATCCAGGACATTTTTCATAATATCAGGTGTCAATATTTCCTCACATAATGATTGAAATAAAGGCCAATTTGCCTTTGAAAAATTCCATCTCGTTGATGGCGGCTCATCAGCTGGGTTGTTGGCAGTAAGAATAGAAGGGAAATGGTCACTTCCACAAAGATCATCGTAAACTGTCCAAAACAGAATAAGTCCCGCTAGCAGGATGTAAGTAAGTTTTTGAGCCGTCATTAAAAATACATAGATTATTGTCAGTGATAAAATCTTCAATGACTTTTCCCTTTGAATTTGTGTTGGCACTTCCCCGTAGAGGATTATGGCCATTCAGGTCTCCCATGATTATACAAGGTTTCGGGAGTTGGTCATATAATGACTGTAGTTCAGACCGCCTAAGAGCTGAAGAGGGTGGAATATATAAGGAGCACAAAGTAACTACTACGTGCAGTGTGGGTTAACTGCAACAGCTTGTAGGTTGGCATTCAGAGGAAGAGGGTTGTGGATCACATCCTGCCTCACTCAAAAAGAACATCCCCCAGTAGCTTTAACAGCGGGAGGAGAAAATGAATGATGCAAATGTATTTTCGCAAGTCAAACTTATCTGTTGGCTTGAGATATGTCTCTTGCAGACAGAATGCTGATGGCTGTTCCCATGAAAACAGCATGTTTAATTTTGTAAATACCTTTGACCGAGACTGGGCAAAGACCGTAGAGTCTCTGGAGTTTTGGGTTTCCAGAATTAAAATGGGACGTGTTAGAAAAAAGGTTTGGCCCATGGGCGAGAATATTTTCCTTTGCTCAACAGTTTTAGTTTCGCAAATACATTGAGGTATTATAAGCATGACACATGATTCAACTCATTTTAACTTAATTCAACTATGTTTTGGCGTAATTAAAATATTTCGCCCATGTTTTCGTCAGTCCCTTTAAAGAATTAACTAATTGTGTACAAAGTTTATTGTATAATGTAAAACATACTTTGTATTATATCATTACATTACTGTTTAAAAAGGGCCTCTGGTTGGATGTTTCCTTGGCAGAAGTTTTACAAATTTCACCTTTTTAACATATTGCAACGATCTATAATGAACCCAGCTTTATCTCTCAAAACGTTTTGACAGTTTATCATACGAATTCATGCGCGTGTACACCATGTATTTTCCAACGAATTAAAGTTTAGTTTGTTTCTTTTTCATTTCCCATTTTACGTCTCGTTGATACATCACACTGGGAAATTAAGTGACACTAGATATGCAATATACAGGTACACGTGCGCGTATTTTAATGGGGAAAAAACCCGATTCGTCTTTCATTGCATAACGTCTAGCTGAATATCTCACATTCTAACGAAATCTCGAAATAATTACTGAAGTATGTGCGGTGCGTTGTTTACAGGCGATTGAGGAAAACTTGAGTGAATATTATGACACTAAAGCAACTTTTGAATGCATTGTCACTTTTGGTATGAAAATTGTAACAGTTCAGAAAAAAACAGCCTTCTTATGATAATTCTCATATTCACATTAGTACGTTTTCTCTAATTACAGTGTCGGCATTATTTACAGGTGATTCTACAATACCTGCTCTCAGTCAATTACGATCTACCACACCACGCGTGAATAAACAGTTATGCAGGTGTTTCTGTGGGCAAATACCTAACTTGTATATGTATATTTTTTTGTGGATACATGTATGACATATTTTCGTTGATATGTGGATATATTAAGCACAAAGACAAAAAAAGTTTCTGAAAGATGAATTAGTGCCTTGATATATTCAACGAGAGGTGTATCATCGTTTAGTGGGTCATTCATTAAAAAGTATGTTCGGAGGAGATATCAAAGGAGCCGCCCAATATATACAGCGTCGTTCGGTGAACTACCACCCCACCCTGTCCGTAAGAGTTATATAATCGGCACACAAATATATTTGATGCGGTGTCAGTGTGCAAGAAGTTTGAAATACGTCCGCCACTGGCCACAGAAATCCTCAAAGTATAGTAACAATCAACAAGGTCAATGCCGTACTAATTACCTAGTGACGCACGTAACAACGACTGTCAATATGTCTGCTACAGCTACCATACCATCATCCCTGTCACAACTGGCATATCAACGGCTTTTTCAAAATATTAATTGTAGAAACGTTGTTAAGAGTATGTCGTATACAGTCCTCATATTTGATAAATAAAAGTAAATACGTCAACTGGGAATTCAACTGGATGTTACCTTCCTTATATAAGCTAACAGCCCTGTTTGTGAAAATATGTACTAGACAAAAGATTTAAAGACTAATAAAATCAATTGTAAGACCGCATAGGCCACAAAACCGAAATAAATATGTCTTGATATGATCTCTTGTGTATTAGATGATGGTAATGACCTGAAATGTTTTAACGTTAGATTAGGAAGGAGAATCATTAAAGTGTTTTATAATACTTGGGAACATGAGCCATAAGATGTAGCAACATAAACATGCATGGAATGGAATAGGGAAAATGGTGAAAACAAATTGAAAAGAATTTTAATACAAAATTATTGAATTATATAACTTGCCTGACACAAGGGGTGCCCAAACTGGTTGACAGTTATTCGTGTGTTGTAGACTGTCGAATGGGAGTCATGTACGTGCGTAGGGTACAAATATCTATTGCATGTTTTAGTACTTATACACTTTCTCTTTTTTTGTTGATATGATTTCTATTTTCGTACATGATGTGATTTCATTTTTATCTTTGGCTGCTCTGTTTATCAATGTTCGAGTACTTGTCTGTCCCTCATAAATTGACATTGCTGCCTCGCTGTTGCATCTCTTGACTACGTATACAGGAGATCTACAACTTATAGCGGATCTAACTGCAATTCTTGTTTTAACCAAGCCCGGGTTTGACATTCCAGTAACTGGATTCAGGTTGATTGCAAGATATGCATACCTCGTCATAGTGATTGTTGTGAATCCCTCAAAGTTTTGTTTGTTTGTTAGTTGTTTAACGCCGCACTCAGCAATATTTCAGCTATATGACGGCGGTCTGTAAATAATTGTGTCTGGACCAGTGCATCGATCCACGCAATTTGGATACGGTGACATGCAGACAGACAGACAGACAATTGTTTATTTACGTCTCACTTCTGTACAACATACTACATACGTATATACATAGAACATAGATAAAAGTACAGAACCACTCAATATGATTTATGAGAGACGAGGTCACATAAAAATAAATACAAGTAGAATTTATAAGTGGTAAAATATATCACGAAGGTAAATCTAAGCATTATATAAAACATTCTTGCGTTTTTCAAGTAAAAGTTTGCAGGTTTTGTCCGTTAGAAAAAAACAAATCATCATTGGACATAATAAAAGAGCTCTTATCAACATCAGATAAAAACTTGAAAGGTATCACAGAGATTCGCACATGTAGTTAAAAGGCTATCAGTAAAGTTTTTATATAAAGGACAATGAAATAAAACATGGCTTTCATCCTCCACGCATTCATGACAGTTAAAAACCACCCGTTCATTCAATGGTATATTATTGTAGCGACCTGTCTCAACACGGAGCGGGGCCACATCACAGAGGAATAGAGCTAGAGGACGGCGGTGAGACCATGTCTACTTTCCTCCTGTCTGACTGACTTACTCCATTACCGTAAGAACTTCTGCTTTATCTTCTCTCCAACCGTACTTCTTAAAAAGTGTATATAAAAAGTGTTTCCAATAGGGATTAAATGGTTTATCTGTAAACATCGTAGTTTCTTGTTGACACGGAGATTCCAGTTACGTGTGTCTAATGACGCCGCTGAGTCTGCCAACTTGAACACTTAAATACAAGTCTGTCAGGATTCACGTCGCACGATCGCTTGTAATACCTTGCTACACTTCTACATAGCCGTACAACCGGTGGCTCCAAAACCATGTCCCCTGATACAGCGCTGTTTGGGGTTGACTTCCTCACTCCCATAAAATACTTCATGGCCCTGTTATGTACGGTGCTGATAGCTGGAATGCGATGAGCTCCCCATATCGCAGCTCCATAGTCTATTGTTGCCCACACCATGGAGTCATATAGCTTGGTAAATGTTTTGTACTCCATCCCTCCTAGATTCTTGCTCTTTGATATGAGAAGTCCCAGAGCACGACTTGCAGCACTTGCCACTGCATTCCCCATCCGATGTTCTGTTAGTAACAAACCGAGGTAACAGTGACTCTCCACTATTTCAAAATTAATGCCGCTACACTGGAATAAACTATCCATTCTTGTCACTGCCTGGCTCCGGAAATGCACAATCTTCGAGTTGTTGGGATTAATTGTTTGTCGTACACCACTGCCCAAGCCCGTTAATAAGTATATTTAAGTCCTGTTCACTCTCAGCCAGAAGAATGATGTCGTCAGCGTAAGCCAGAACACAAATACATTCATCGTCAACAGTTACACCAACTTCTAAGGCATTCAGCGTAGTTATGAGGTCATTGATGTACAGGTTGAATAACAGTGGAGAAAGTAGGCTCCCCTGGCGTAGACCACTCTTGACGTTAAACCAAGACGTAAACGACCCGTTTATCCGCATACAAGCCTGAACATTCCGATACAGTGAGACAATAGCATTAAACATATTCCCCTGGATCACTCAATTTACTAGATAGAATACCTCGATCAATACAGTCGTAAGCTTTCTTGAAGTCCACGAAAGCAACAAAAGTCTGTTTCCCCATACTCTTACGAGTATTACTTTTTCTATTATGGATGTCGTCCCCAGTATGGTGGTCTACCTTCAGTTGCTGGCGATCTGTAGCCTGTTTTTATAGTGTAATATTAAGTATAGTGCTATTGATTTTATGATAAGATACTAGTTTTAAATTAATTTCTGTGATAAGTCTAGTTATTTTACTGTCCCTCGTTGGCAGGTGTTTTATATAAGTTTCAATCTATGTATTATATTTAACTATTGATAGTCACGATATGACTGAAATATTGCCGATGTGACTTAAAGTTGTAACTCACTCACTCACTATTATGGATGTCACAGTGGAAATGTGCTCTGTAGTTGATCGTCCTCTTTTAAAACTGTTTTGTTCATCACATAAAATATCAACCCCTTCCGCATGTTCTGTCAATCTATTGCTTAAAACTCCACAATACAATTTATAAGATGAGTTGGCAAGCGTTATGCCTCTATATGAGAGTGGATTACGTGGGTCATATGTTGCAGACTTCGGTATGGGGTTAATGATTCCTTTTGACCAGTCAGTTGGAACTTAACCAGTAAGAAAACACAAGTTAGAAGTTCTGTATAAAAACTTAAGAATTTCTTCATATTTCAAAACATCCACATGTATACCATCATATACCATCCCGGAGCTTTACCTTTCTTTGCTTGCATCATGACATGGTGTATCTCCTGTAGCGTTATTTCTTCATTAAGATGGGGGTTAATGTCAGTGACGTCACTGTGGTGCACAACTTCCTCCTCGGTGCTGTTAGAGTTAGTGTTGAGAAGAGTGCAGTACGCTTGTGTCCTTGTGTTTAACACAGCCTATCTGTCTCTTACAACCCTTCCATCCTCTGTAACTACTTCAATAGGAATCTGTTTTCTTCTTTCATTCCCAACCTCAACTCTTCCAATCTTGTCTTCTTCTCTTGTCCCCGAATCACACATGTCCTCTATCTCTCTAATAGTCTTGTTTCTGTATTCACGTTTAGCACGTTAATGGCTTTATCAAACACTGAACGTTTCAGCACGTATATAGCTTTCAGACCAACACGTCTTGGACCACGGGATTTACACCAATTGCGTTCCGCTCTACACATATCGTACCATAGCTCAGCCAGAGTCTCTGTACATTTCACTTATAACAGTTTCTTGAAATAGGTTAAAAGCATTATCTATGTCACACTGTTTTTGATTAGATGATTCTAGCACTGATATGATACTGTCTATCCGATCATGAACCTCTCCAGATTTTAGGAAATTGTCGGGTATATTGGTAGAATCACACTTGAGTGTAAAACCTGATCCATTATCATCTTTCGCTACAGGGGTATTATATACATAGGAGTCCAAGTTCATAGTCCACACTAACACAGAGTGGTCAAGCTTACTCACTGCCTCAGCGTCTAACACACCAACTAGCCCCGCTTCCTCAACCAAAACACTAGGTCGCAAAACACGGAAATCAGTAATGCTCTCTAAACATTCATAGTTACATATACAAAAATCAACAACAGAGTTACCTCTCGGGGCTACAAGCGTAAAATCATTCACTCCTTTCCGTCCTTTCACAATACACATATAAGCACTACAAAGAAAATCACAAATCAAACGCCCATGGTTATTTAGTGTGTTATAAATACAGTCTCTTTCAGGCAGCAAGTCGACACCTTCCACGTGGTCGCGTAGACCCGCACACCTGCTGTTGAAGTCTCCGTACAGTAAAGTATCTAAAAACTCCGACGCATCAACATGTCGAGTGGAGTGCATCAACCAGGTCAGCGAACCTGACCACCCGATCCCGGTAGTCGCCTCTTACGACAAGCGCTGTCGCCCTTTTACGCCAAGAATGGGTTGTTGAAGATCTGTTCTACCCCGGATCTTCACGGGTCCATTGACGCAGGGATTTGTGTAAAGTCATTCCGACAGCATACAATGCCTACTCAATGTCTCCTCAAAGTAATATAGTACGGTACTTAGAGTACATGTGAGATTATACTCAGGTTAGGGAGATGTTTAATCTATATAACGTGTTATTATTCTACCTAACAATGTATTTAATGAAATGAATGCAAAACAAGCTCAACGGTTGAAAGGCTTCATTGAAAAAACTACCCCTGGTCTTACCTGATAAAACAACTGCAACCCGACACAGATCAAACGTAACTTACAAACGCAATCATAATCTGGTTAATCTGTATCACTCAACGAGTTGGAGCCGCTTACTCTGCCCACAGCATGACAGTATTGCACAGCTCAGTATTTAGGAGGTAAGTCCAGGCAGGTACACTGGTCACACTTGACTGGTCTGTCCGATGATTAGGTCGTCTGACAATTGGGAGTGAACCATAGCAAGTACAGCGGGATATCTGCGAAACTATTTGCTCCTTTTATGGGACCGATTAGTTTAATGACCACGGGCCTCGACACAAGCGTGGTGATGGAAGACAAGTTATACATGTACATCCCCTATGGTGACTGTTTTTCGCTATTCGTATTCTAAATTCATTCATAATACCACAACATTTTAGTACTCCTTGAAACTTTACAATCACTTCAATATGTACAATAGATTGAACGAGAACAAATGATATATTGCAGATTATTAAGTCAATGTCTCTATTATCAGCCGCTGCGTTTGTATCGTTTGCATTGTACTAAGAAATATTTTGTCTGTCCTTATGCAGATTTAGCCCCAGAATGTGCTCATTCGAATTAGGAACGAAAATAATTGCTTATCATGAGTATATATATATATATATATGATACAGTTAAAAGTTACTTGTTCACTGTAGATGTATTCACTTTAAAGTCGTATACGACTTTCGCGAGCGAGTTGAATGATCCAGGTTAATTGGAACAAAGTCTAGAAAGGGTTATACAGTTTTGTATTTGGTAATGTGTAGGTTTGTTAAATATGATTTTTTAAATTCCTTTTATTCAATATGTAAAACACAATTATGCGCTGAAAATAGAGCTGACTTGATGGAATATATGACGTTAGCCAACTGAGATTGTCTGGTGGACACGGTTTAACCTTACTGTGCCCTCACCCTGGTTGTTGTTGTCGTTGTTATAAGGGATTGGCAGCTACAGCTCATTGCATTTTTGGTTACAGTCTGTCTCACTGAAGTGGACATGTGCAGGTGAACTCTGTTCAATTAGTATATGAAATGAGCAAAAATGTGAACTGCAGACAATAATAACCTGAGAGTAAATCCACGTGCGTCTGCCTTTCCCCTCGTTCACCTTCGAAATCCTTGATCATGACAGATTTCTGAAATTCAGTGACAATGTTCCTGAACAGTTGAATCTGATGGACGTATTGTGTCCTAACCACCCCAACATCTACAAGTTTGTAAGCTTCTTGACATCATTAAGAAGAAATTAACAGTCCCATGCTGAGACTTTTTCTCGTCGTTGTTATAAGGGATTGACAGCTACAGCTCATTGCATTTTTGGTTACAGTCTGTCTCACTGAAGTGGACATGTGCAGGTGAACTCTGTTCAATTAGTATATGAAATGAGCAAAAATGTGAACTGCAGACAATAATAACCTGAGAGTAAATCCACGTGCGTCTGCCTTTCCCCTCGTTCACCTTCGAAATCCTTGATCATGACAGATTTCTGAAATTCAGTGACAATGTTCCTGAACAGTTGAATCTGATGAACGTATTGTGTCCTAACCACACCAACATCTACAAGTTTGTAAGCTTCTTGACATCATTAAGAAGAAACTAACAGTCCCATGCTGAGACCTTTCTCAAAATTCAGGCCGGTGGCAGGCTGCCATCAAAGAGAAGAAAATATCGCAACCTCGACACAAACGTGCTCAGTCAAACAATGAACTTACGACCGGCAGAAAACAACTCCAGTTGATTATGCCGATGCTGTATCTCAACCGTGTTGGCCTGAAAATTTAAACATGCTGCCTGAACCCATCATCATATAATTATTTTTAATAGAAACCGTATCTTAGTTTGTTCTTGCAATGTATCATATCGTATATTTCATCTGTATATGTGTGATGTGTATATGTATAAATGACTACACTTTTACCGCATATTCTGCAACAGACAATAATTAATCACCTTGTTATTGTCTCTCCATTTACCATGGCTGACTGCACTAATACCCTTTTAACAGTGGACATCGATTTCAGTATACATGTAGGCTTTTTGTTCAAAAAGGAATATGCAGGAAATTATATGTAACAATTAACTGTGTACTAATTACATGTTTGAATGTTATCAGTTTTGCGTTCTGAGATACAGTGATGTAAGCATCTTCTACAATTAACAATACATGTATATAATAAAATACAGAACTCTCTGTCGGAATTTTTCGTGGAAATCATTCGATCAAGTAAAAATGACTGTGTGACAAGACGAATCAACTATTTATACCGGATAAAAGAAACAGCTATATTATAGGAACAGTGCTTTAACAGGACATTTGAAATTTCTAACAAGCAGATACATTAGAGACAGTGACTAGACTACATGTACGTAATCCGTATCAATCAAAGATGTAAAAAAACTGAAAATCATATCTGTCGGAGACATACCAAATTAACCAAGTTTTATTATTGCTATATTTATTACAATGCAAATACTTTTGTGAGGAGAGGGCATACACACAAGTATATTGCTTCCGTGTGTGAATGCAGGTTGTGCTTGGCATATGAGTTCTCAGTTTTATACCGGTTCTATATCTGAAATTGTATAAGGAACCATGCGTACAGCATGACAATTACTTGCTAGTCGTCAGTCTACAACACATACAGCACGGTCAAACAATTTTGGGCACCGCTTGTGCAAGTTATTTAGTACAATAATGTTTTATTCAAAACTATTTCAATTTGTGTTTTTTACCATTTCCCTATTCCATTCCATGCATGTTTATGTTGCTACATCTTATTGCTCATGTTCCCAAGTATTATAAAACACTTTAATGTTTCTCCTTCCTAATTTAAAGTTAAAACATTTCAGGTCATTACCATCATCTAATACACAAAAGATGATACCAAGACATATTTAATTCGGTTTTATGTCTATGCGCTCTAATTGATTTTATTAGTGTGTTTAAATCTTTTGTCTTGTACATATTTTTACAAACAGGGCTTATATAAGGAAGGTAACATCCAGTTGAATTCCCATTTGACGTAATTATTTTTGTATAGCAAATATGAGGACTGTATACGACATACGTTAGTCTCTTAACGACGTTTCTACAATTAATATTGTGAAAAAGCCGTCGATATGCCAGTTGTGACAGGCCTAGGGATGATGGTATGGTAGCTGTAGCAGACATATTGACAGTCGTTGTTACATGCGTCACTAGGTAATTAGTACGGCATTGACCTTGTTGATTGTTACTATACTTTGAGGATTTCTGTGGCCAGTGGCGGACGTATTTCAAACTCCTTCCACACTGACACCGCATCAAATATATTTGTGTGCCGATTACATAACTCTTACGGATAGGGTGGGGTGGTAGTTCACCGAACGACACTGTATATATTGGGCGGCTCCTTTGATATCTCCTCCGAACATACTTTTTAATGAATGACCCACTAAACGATGATACACCTCTCGTTGAATATATCAAGGCACTAATTCATCTTTCAGAAACTTTTTTTGTCTTTGTGCTTAATATATCCACATATCAACGAAAATTTGTAATACATGTATCCACAAAAAAATATACATATACAAGCTAGGCATTTGCCCACAGAAACACCTGCATAACTGTTTATTCACGCATGGAGTGGTAGATCGTAATTGACTGAGAGCAGGTATAGTAGAATCACCTGTAAATAATGCCGATACTGTAATTAGATACAACGTACTAATGAGAATATGAGAATTATCATAAGAAGGCTGTTGTTTTTCCTGAACTGTTACCATTTTTATAATAAAAGTGACAATGCATTTAAAAGTTGCTTTGGTGTCATAATATGCATTCAAGTTTTCCTCAATCGCCTGTAAACATCGCACCGCATAAAATTGAATAACTATTTCGAGATTTCGTTAAAATGTGAGATATTCAGCTAGACGTTATGCAATGAAAGACGAATCGGGTTTTTCCCCATTAAATACGCGCACGTGTACCTGTATATTGCATACCTAGTGTCACTTAATTTCCCAGTGTGATGTATCAACAAGACATAAAATGGGAAATGAAAAAGAAACAAATCAACTTTAATTCGTTGGAAAACAACGCCAATGAATTGGTGTACACGTGCATAAATTCGTATGATAAACTGTCAAAACGTTTTGAGAGATAAGGCCGGGTTCATTAAAGATCGTTGCAATATGTCAAAAAGGTGAAATTTGTAAACCGTCTGCAAAGGAAACATCCAACCAAAGGCCCTTTTTAAATAGTAATGTAATGATATAATACAAAGTATGTTTCACATGATACAATATACTTTGTACACAATTAGTTAATTCTTTAAAGGGACTGACGAAAACATGGGCGAAATATTTTAATAACGCCAAAAATTAGTTGAATTAAGTTAAAATATGTTGAATCATGTGTCATGCTTATAATCCCTTAATGTATTTACGAAACTAAAACTGGAAAATATTCTCGCCCATGGGCCAAACCGTTTTCTCGCCCATGGGCGAAATATTTCAATATCGCTATAAAATCGTCGAATTAAGTTAAAATGAGTTAAATTTTGTGTCATGATACTTGAAAGAAATACATTTATGTATTTGCGAAACAAAAACATGAGTTTTAAGTAAAGGACCATATTCTCGCCCATGGGCTTACCCATTTTGCCAATCTTCGGGCAGGCCCATGGGCGACATAGCGTAAATATTGAATTTTTGAACAATTATTTTTCATGTTTTTTTCCTTGGTATGTTCTCATGAAAACAGCATGTTTAGTTTTGTATATACCTTTGACCGAGACTGGTCAAAGACCGTAGAGTTTCTGGACTTTTGGGTTTCCAGAATTAAAATGGGACGTGATACAAGTAAATGCAAACAATCCATATACGAGGTGAGCATATCCTGCCCTTCGATGGCACCCGTCACAAACACATGCAAAGGTAAGTCACTTGTTTACCTGAGCAACAGTGGAACATACGAAACACATGTTTTTAGTCAGTGATGCGTAAATTTGGAAACGTCCACCTCATGCCTTATATAACAGATATTGAAAGCATACGGTGTTGAATGATGTAACCCTGATCAATCTCACTTTTGAGCATCAGTCTTAATTATGACCTTATGGAAGAGCATGCTCGCAGGTGCCTCAAAAGTTATGACACTTAAGATTAGTGCTACTGGAATATTGAATATAAATAAAGAGACAAAACTCTTTCAATTTTCAATAGAAATATCTGCATAAAGCAGGGTCGATTGTACGATTCCGATTATGTCACGGTTTCACGGGTCTCTTAATATATACTCAACAACAAAAGTTCCTGTGACACCAATATTTTAGTGTATTTCTCAAAAAAGTAAAGTTTGGTTTTCAATATTGTAGTACATGTATGGAATCAAGTCACAAAAACGCCACTGCTACAGAAAAACATGCACTCCATACAAAAATTGACTTTTATGCAAGCCCCATGCGTTTCTCTACCCAAGAATGGGTATAATAACATGTGCGTTAACGGGATTCCATATGCATTGTTTAGCATCGTGCTGACAACAAACACTCAGAAAAACAACAAAATTGCGCAATTATTCAACATTACGAAATGCCACGCCTGTCCAAAAATGAGCGTCTGTGAGCCATTGGAATGCTTGAAGCAGGATCGAGTCAACGTGATGTTGCAAGGCAATTTAACGTCCACAGAAACACCTTTTGTTGTTTATGGCAACGTTGGTAAAAGGCGAATGCAGTCAGAGACCAACCTCGGAGTGCCAGGCCACGAGTAGACAAATAATCGACAAGACAACTGGATTCGAACAACACACCTACGAAATCGATTCCAGCCAGCAACAGTGACTGCAAGAAGCATCCCTGGCCTTCGACAAATATCTTCAAACACCGTACGTCGTCGCCTCAGATGTGCATGGATTGTCACTAGAAGACCCGCCAGACGTCCCATTTTGACAGGAAACCACCGTTAAGCACGTCTTCAGTGGTGCAGACAGCGTCTACGCTGGACGGCCATGCAGTGAGGACAAGTTCTATTCACTGACGAGTCTCGTTTTCACCTCAGCAACAGCGATGGAAGGATTCAGGTGTGCCAACGTCGAGGTGAACGTTACGTCTATTATTGTGTCATGGAAGAAGATCGGTTCGGGGGCGGCAGCGTTATGGTATGGGGTGGGATTACAGCAAGACAGAGGACCCGTTTGATAGTGGTAGAGGGAAATCTCAATGGACAGCGCTACCGCGACGAGATCATCGGCCCTGTTGTTCTACCGTTTTTGCGTCGTCATGGCCCAGGCATTACCTTTCAATATGACAACGCCCGGCCTCATATTGCTCGACTTGTTCAGGATTCTCTTCAACAAAACAACGTGAATGCCATTCACAGGCCGGCTCTCTCCCCTGATCTCTCACCAATCGAGCACATGTGGGATGAGGCCGATCGGCGCCTTCGACGTCAACCACGTGTTCCACAGACACTCCATGAACTTCGAAACATGCTCCAGCAGATATGGACAGATATCTCACAGGACTTTGTGAGACGCCTGGTCCATTCCATGAGACGAAGATGGGTTGCTTGCATCGAAACCAGAGGTGGACACACACGCTATTGATGTGTAAATTGACATTTTGGCATGTTCATGTGTTGTTGTTTTATGAAATCACGCATTTTCTGAAGTCTGTATGGCAAAGTAAACCATTTGAACACATGCAGGGGTCTTTCATCTATTGCAAACCGAAATTTGTTCCGATTTGGTTAAAAACATAACTTTGCATAAACTCTTATTCAATGTCACAGGAACTTGTTGTTCAGTATATATATATATATATATATATATATATATATATATATATATATATATATATATATATATATATGTATATGTATTAGGAGGTCAGCTTCAATGATGTGGTTCGAGTTATTTAACGCCCCACTCAGCAAAATTCCATTAATGTGACAGCGGTCTGCACAACCCCGTAATGAATTATGAGCAACAATGGCTGCAAACAAACAATTCATCGCGCCTGACAACTCGATCCATTACGCCATATCTTACGGCCAGCGTAGTTTGTAGAGCCCTAACCCTTCTTTTGATAGGTCACGTTTTGCCTCGACCGTTGTTATATGTGGGTACAATGGAAAGAGTTGGGTTTAACGCCGCTTTTAACAGTATTACAGTTATATCACGGCGTGTCACCTTAATGTGAGACAACGGCGTAAAACCATACTCACTCACTCACTTAATGTGAGAGAAAAGCCCGAAGTGATGCAGGTCTCAGACGTTTACCACTTCGGTGAAACCCAGGAGCACGGGTATGGTGCTGATAGGGAACCGTGAATCGAACTCACAATCATAGGTTTCTAGCGTGTCCAAGAAACGCAACTCTGCACAGCGAATCGTGGCGCCGTAGACGTCTGGGCCACCCGTGCCCCCTAGGACTGGTGAAGTCTTGGCACTTCCAACAAAAATGGGCGGTGGCCAATCAAGTGTTCGCTCGTTACGCCAGAGACACGGGTGTGATTCCCAGATGGGAAAATCCCCATTTCTTGATTTTTTGTTTGTTGTTTTAACGCTGCACTCAACAATATTCCAGCTATATGATGGCGGACTGTAAATAGTCGAGTCTAGACCAGACAATACGGTGATTGACGTTATTAGCATAGATCTACGAGAAAAAAATCCATTGGCGCGTAGAAGGCAAATTATATGTGGAAATTATATGTGGAATGGCACAGGGTCAAAATAAAGAATTGCATCGACATCATTTTTGTAAGGGATGCATCAAATTGGAAATGTCCGCCAAATGATAGAGTCAGAATCTTACTATGGTGAGTTTTGATGTTTATTAAAAGGGTTTTGTCGCTTTTATTATGATAGCAAATACTCATTACATATAACACTCAACGAGGATATATTTTCTTAATTTTAATCTGTTGACTATCAATGCTTGATTTGCTTTTGCGAAACCCATTCTCTTTCTTTAAGACATTTGACAAAACTACGAGTCACACAAAGGAAGGTACAGCCATTAATAAAGAGCCAATGAATTTCCTTTTCAGGAATGCAACTATACTATGAAAGGTCAGATAACTCCCATCACGAGTGAAATTCATGTCAACAGTACGCTCATTATTATTGTTCCAATTATTAGATTGTGTTACCGTCTCACACATCTTTAGAAGCTGACAAAACGCATGTGAAAACAAGTAACCTGTCTATTCCGTTGTAAGTTTTCATCTACAGTTTATCCTGTGGCACTTCATCTCAACATCTTCATCACATACATGTTCAAATCAAACTAATAAGGAAATGGCATGGTATATGCAATCCCTTGCACGTGTTCCGACAAAGTTCAATTATCGTCCCTTTCAAAGTCATTTTTCAACACACTTTGTGTGTGTGTGTGTGTGTGTGTGTGTGCGTGCGTGCGTGCGTGCGTGTGTGTGTAGCAAAATACAGCTGTTTGTGTTAAGTTTATACATCTGAATGGTATTATTATTTAAGGTTTCTTCAGGGAATTATTGTTGTGTGTTTGGGGGCAGATCTGCCTCCATTGTTTGTTTTCATCAAATTTGCCAAAGTGAAAACCAAAAGCAATCTCAAAATCATATTACACAACCAGGACAGAATACTAAAGGCAGTCACCATGTTCCTGATCAAAATAAAAAAAGCCGGAACACTTCCTTGATCTGATAGACGATTATGCAGTTGACATGACATATTTTGGTGAAGTTGAATACGGTACTGATTGATAGAGATAGCAATGGATTTATATGGACGTACAAGGAAGTCATGATTGAGTTAACAGCATTCAAGGCGGTAGTTTGATAGTTCCCAGTTACACAAATTACACAATGAATCGACCTTAATATCGATTTGCAGTGAACTGAACATGTTAGCTGTGGCGCCTCCCAACATGATAGCCGATAGCCTTTGTGACAGATATTTAACTTTCAATCTGTTCTCGTCACTATATGGCTGAGATACTGCCGATGTGACGTTAAATTTTAACTCACTCACTCACTCACTCCTCCCACATTAAGCTGACACGCCGCGATATAACTGGCATACTGTAAAAAGCGGCGTTGAACCCAACTCACTCACTCACTATTTTATGGTGAGGTGAATTGGGTCTTAAAGTCTCATACAAGATTATTGCACTTATATAGCGACGTGCATGCACGTGTGTGTGGCTGCTTGTACTAGTCCGGACTGATGCCGATTTATAGTGCTAGCCCACTGAGATACCTTGCCGCATGAATACCCCACTCAGACACAATATATTGACACCGAGCCGACTAGTTTTAGCCCCTTAATGGCGAGCGTCAGACAGAGGAACATCAAGTACCATCTTTTAACGTCATTTGGTATGACGCGGCCGGGGATCGAACTTAGGACCTTCCGTTCTTCAGGCGGACGCTCTACCACTAGACCACGGAGGCGGTCCCACTATTTAATAGTGACTCATAACCACATGCTTATGATATAGTCGGAATCGAACAATACTTTTATCAGATGTTTCTTTGATTATGGAAATGGTTTTGTCGCTTGTGTTTACATGCTATATGTTTTTTCAGGTTTGGATCGTTGAGTAAGTGTTTATGTATGTGAAGCCCGCGAATGATTAAATAATAACCCACAATCGACTCTCCAAACCATATCACGACATGTCCTCATCGTTACAACTGGCTACAGCATGACCAGCTAAAGAAACAAATGAAATAAATGTAATCAAGCGAGTCCTACCTGGTATAAGATTGCCCTTTGCTAAAGTTCCACTTAATTCAGTCAGAAGACCTTGTCAGTCAGATCATTTACACCTGTCTATGGAACCAGAATAAAATTCCCGCTTCGTGTTCACGTGAATTAGGGACACACCTTTATAGTACAACAGTTAACTACATGTCACGTGGTATAACAGATAAAGCCAGCCTTTGCAGGAAAATTTGTTACAAAGTACGTTAGCATTGCCGACAGGTTGCATGTGTGTTACGTTTATCCTGACATTTTGTGCGATTGAGATCAATAGTTTAATGCGTATGTGTTTTTTCTGCATTGGTTGCCAGGAAGGAAAATGGTGAACATGTATTCTCTAGCTAGAAAGGTACACGTACTAATATCAATGACAGAACTATAGTTTTCGAGTAAAAGAGTGAGGGGATTGGCTTAAAGCTGTTTTTAACAGTTTTTCATTTATACCACGGTGTGTGAGCTCAGCGTTGTTTGTTAGCTGTTAACCGCCGCAACCAGCATTATTCCAGTGAGTGAGTGAGTGAATGAATGCGTGAGTTGGGTTTAACGCCGCTTTTAACAGTATTCCAGTTACTAGTATATATCGGCGTGTCACCTTAATGTGAGAGGAAAGCCCGAAGTGATGCAGGTCTCAGACGTTTACCACTTTGGTGAAACCCACGAGCACGGGTATGGTTTTGACAAACCTGGAAACTGATCGGGGCGAGCCGGGATTCGAACCCACAATCATAGATTTCTGGCCCAAGGAAGGCAACTCTGTACAGCGAATCGCGGCGCCTTAGACGACCGGGCCACCCGTGTCCCCATTATTCCAGGCTCAGTGTTTTAAAAAAGGCCGAAGTAGTTCAGGTGTTAAATGTTTACAGTTTTTGTGAAACACACGAGCACGGGTATGTTGTTCACAAAACCAAGAATCATAATCGGTGCGAATCTGGTATTGCCAATGATCATATATATTGTGCATATGCAAGTTTGAGAGAAATAGTTAATGACTCCGTATTTCCTTGTTTCGTGGCAGAAGGGGCAGCAATCACGAGAGCAGGTTTTCTGCACGATAGAATTCCCAATTTCACGTTGATATATATACCATGGGGAGCACCTTTTGGAGATTACGGCTGTGAATGCGTAAATATATGCTAAGTTGAATTACAGTTTCGTTTACTGAAATGTAATGATTTAGTTGTGAATGCTACCCTCGGGACAAATATGGCTCAATGTTAGTGCAGAGCACATCAGATATTTAGAAACAACAGATAATAGATGTCACACTGACACATAAGAGAAATCAAAATATATATGAATGGTGCTCAGCTTCTGGTCAATAGCTGAAACACCAGCTCATACATATTTCAGGCCACCTGTGCAGAACCTTTTCGTTAATATGCTAATGGGAACCTCACACTGTTATAACATAAGGCTGTGAGGGACAGAACGAGTTACTTCGGTTTACCCCTGTTTTGAATAGTATTTCAGCTATTTCACATAAGGTCACATTGTGGGAGGAAAGCCCAACCCGATGCAGGTCTTTGATGTTTACAATTTCAGTGATGACTAAGATAGACACCTGAACCGAGATTTAAACCCACGGACATAGGTGTCTGGCACTCCTAAAGGGTGCAACTCTGCACAGCGAATTGCAGTGCCTTCATAATCCTCAATGAAATCAAGGAAAGACCTTCTTTATATTCACAGAAAGTATTTCAGACAAGTGGAATTAATTAATGCCATGTGGATTCTCATAAGGTCAAAGAGGTTGCTTGACTTTTTGCAATCTCAGAATAAAACCAAGTTCCATTCTAACACAAGTTATATTTGGGATAACACTTTCTCAGTAAAGCACAGATTCTAGTACTTTTTTGAGTTGAGTCCCGTCCGGGATTGGAACCCACACTTCCCAGAGTGAGGCACCTAATCGCCAGCACACAAAGTCAGCGACCTAACCCACTCAGCCACCGAGGCTTCCACAAAAATGAAAGTCCGACAACTGGTAGTCTAGATCACGTACTTTGAGTACCCCTCTGACAAGTGTAAATTTGCACAGCTCCCATGGCCGAAAGCCATGAATATCTGTACTTTACTAAGAAAGTGTTATCACAAATATAACATGGGATACATTTGACCAAATGACATTGTGTATTCAAAGTTCCATTCTGCCAAAACATTTGATTTTTCAACTTTGTACACCACTGTTATCACACATGACAGATACCATGACACCATAGATTAGCGTGGAGAAGGTTGCCGTTGACGGATGTGGTAGACAGGCGTGGTAGACGGTGCTGTGTACAGCTGCGTCAAGGGTGCCAGTACAAGTACAGATTGTGATCAGATGTCAATTCCCACAGAGGAAAAGGACTTAGATCTGAATTGACCAGAGGAGTGTTCTGTAAAGGGAAAGATAGGTAGGACGTTTTGTACTTCTTAAGAAAGTTGTTTGGAAGAGTCTGTCTATAAGTGAGTCTAATAATTTTTAACCATCAAATAAGCGCAGTTTGAAACTTACCTTGTCCATTTCAGTGGTAGACTGATACTGCCAACTTCCTACCCCAACACCACACATGATTAGGGATATTCTCCTTTAACTCATTGTATCATGAATGGTAACTGAAACATTTTGTTGATGTGACGTTTTAACCAAATGCAGTTGGATGCGTTGTCAGACATACACCGGACATACCATACTACCTGTATTAAAATCTTTCTCAACAATCACCTGACGAAAGACGTTCACCGAATACAATTACCCGAGAAAATGTTTGTGAATACAACCAAGTCATCGTTCAACAAGAAAGTGTTAGCGGGTGTTTCAGGTAGAAATGTGAGCCATGATACATGAAACATCCCTCAACACCTTTAGAGCTGCCGAGTCATCAGGAGGTACACATGGACACCAGCAGTGGACGATCGTGTCTGAAGCAGGACGTTGTACCAAGTTTTGGTCATACAGATCCTGATAACACCAACATGTTAAGTTGGCATCTGTGGATCATGCTGGCTATGTGTTGATTGATGAAATGCTTGGGTAGTTTAGTGACCAGACACATGGGTATGGAGTGAATCAGAGGCTGTCAATACCTGCACATTAAGTGGTGTAATTGGCAGGTGTTGGAAGAGGAAACGCTAATTTGTTAATTTCAGAATTATTCAATCACTTTTTTAAACAAACACGACGATCAGTTCACGTCTGTGTTGTCCTTCTTAAAGTTGTTGATAGTGGACGGACGAGCACTGGAAATATATGTCCTTACATAAACACTGTTACAGTGAGCTATAGAGCAGAAAATTAATCTTGATTCAAATTAAAATGACGGGACAATGTTTGCTGTAAAGAATAATTCCTGGAGCAGAAATGATTCGTTTATAACTTTAGTTTTTTTACTTACGGCATTATGAGATGTAACACCAGGTTAATGTGGTCGCCAATGGCAGCTTGTGGCCATCGATGCTGATCACCTGTCGCTGTCTCTTCCTGATGAACGCAGCATGGTCGTTGGTTACGATGCCCGAAGTGGCAAGGAGATTTTCGTCAACATTTGTAGAAACAGACCATTTAAGCACCAGGGTGGAAACACCTATTCTTTGACAAAGATACACACTAATCAACTTCTGAAGCATCTACCAACACCAATTTCCGACACATATAAATCTTGTCCGAAAATCTTCAAAAATTCACAATTTGGTTGCATCAGTGCCGAACAGAACAGCTTGATGTTGGAGGAGAGCCAGAATTGATGCAGGTCTCAGACGTAACGACTTTGGTGAGCAGGGGTATGCTGCTGATGAACCTAGAAACAGTCATGTCGAACCAGAATTCGAATACGAATTTATGGGTATCTGGGACGTCTGAGGGAGGTGGAGTTACCATTGCATGTGGGAAGGTGAGGGGGTGAATGTTGTAGAAAGCCGCAGTCAGTCATATTACAGCTAACAATTGACTTTCATGCGAACAGTGGTCGATGGGTTGGGAAAATGATACAATCACACATTGTACCTGGACCATACATTTACTAGACAACAAGAATCAGGTACTGGGTAATCTGTTCTGTCCTGGGTCACCTGCAGAACATATATACTCAACAACAAAAGTTCCTGTGACACCAATATTTTAGTGTATTTTTCAAACAAGTAAAGTTTGGTTTTCAGTATTGTAATACATGTATGGAATCAAGTCACAAAAACGCAACTTCTACAGAAAAGCAGGCATTCCATGCAAGAGTTGATTTTTATGCAAGCTCAATGCATTTCACTACCCAAGAATGGGTATAAAACATGTGCGTTAACGGGATACCATATGCATTGTTAGCATTGTGCTGACAACAGTCACTCAGAAAAACAACAAAATTGCGCAATTATTCAACATTACGAAATGCCGCGACTGCCCGAAAATGAGCTTCTGCGAGCCGTTGGTATGTTTGAAGCAGAATCAACGTGATATAGCAAGGCAATTTAACGTCCACAGTTACACCATTTCTTGGTTATGGCAACGTTGGTAACAGACGAATGCAGTCAAAGACCATCCTCGGAGTGGCAGGCCACGCGTAGCCAATAACCGACAAGACAACTGGATTCGAAGAACACACCTACGAAATCGATTCCAGCCAGCAACAGTGACTGCAAGAAGCATCCCTGGCCTTCGACGAATATCTTCATAAACCGTACGTCGTCGCCTCGGATGTGCAGGGATTGTCGCCAGAGGACGAGCCAGTCGTCCCATTTTGAAAGGAAACCATCGTCAAGCACGTCTACGCTGGACGGCCATGCAGTGGGAACAAGTTCTATTCACTGACGAGTCTCGTTTTCACCTCAGCAACAGCGATGGACGGATTCGAGTGTACCCACCTCGAGGTGAACGTTAGGTCAATCATTGTGTCATGGTACAAAGTCGGTTCGGCGGCGGCAGCGTTATGGTATGGGGTGGTTTTACAGCAAGACAGAGGACCCGTTTGATAGTGGTAGAGGGAAATCTCAATGGACAGCGCTACCGTAAAGTGATCATCGGCCCTGTTGTTCTTCCGTTTTTGCGTCGTCATGGCCAAAACATTACCTTTCAACATGGCAACGCCCGGCCTCATATTGCTCGACTTGTTCAGGATTCTCTTCAACAAAACAACGTGAATGTCTTCCCCTGACCGGCTCGCTCCCCTGATCTCTCACCAATCGAGCACATGTGGGATGAGATGGATCGGCGCCTTTGTTGTCAACAACGTGTCCCATAGACACTCCATGAACTTCGAAACATGCTCCAGCAGATATGGACAGATATCCCACAGGACTTTGTGAGACGCCTGGTCCATTCCATGAGATGAAGATGGGTAGCTTGCATTGCAAACCAGAGGTGGACACATACGCTACTGATTTGTAAACTGACATTTAAGCATGTTCATGTTTTTTCATGAAATCAAGCATTTTCTGAAGTCAGTTTGGCAAATTATACCATTTGAACACATACAGAAGTCTTTTATCTGTTGCAAACCGATATTGTTTCAGATTTGGTGAAAAACATAATTTTGCATTAACTCTTATTCAATGTCACAGGAACTTTTGTTGTTAATTATAGAAGTAGTAGTGAAAGCAGTAGTACCGATTTCCGGGTACATTTTGTGGGAATATTGTTAATGTTTGTCTGTTGGTAAACGCCATACTCAGCGATAGTCCAGCTATATGTCGGCGGTCTGTAAAAAGTCGAGTCTGGAACAACATGACAACATTCACGCAAAAGGGATATGATGACATGATGTCAATGAGCCTGACCACCCGATCCGGTAAGTCGCCTCTTACAAGCATAGTTGCATTTTCCGGCAAGCATGGGTTGCTGAAGACTTATTCTACCCTGGATGTTCAAGTGTCTCGTGGACAGTGATTTTGGGTTTATTGTCACATATAAGCAGTGTTATTATGAAGTATCGGCGAGACCGGGGTCTAGTTAAAACGGAAAAGTCACCGTTACACTTAACATTGTGATAATAAGGATACTAATCATGGTTTTCCGATTGTAGAACAAGTTGTTCAAGTATATTAATACAATATTTGAGAACACCCTGTTCTATATTTATATGTCACAATTTCAAGCTTACTGTTGATGTTGAGACTGGCAGATATTGAAATACCATTTACAATGAAAGATAGTGTATGTCAAGGAAGCTGAAAGGTTTATTTGCTGCTGTTCCTGTTCTCAGTCGTATTCCTACTCTGAATTGAGGATCAACTTCATTGTCAAAAAGTAGTTGATATCATACAATCTAAACTATTATTTTTATCATATATAGTAACAGCATTGCTATTTCAAGAAACCATTGCTTCTTTCTAAATAAAACATACGTCCGTCTATAACAATATGTTAATAAAACTAGAAACGTCCGTCTATTGCTACATGTATATGTTAATAAAACAAGAAACGTCCGTCTTTTGCTATGTGTTAATGAAACAAGAAACGTCCGTCTACTGCTATGTGTTAATAAAACTAGAAACATCCGTCTATTGCTATGTGTTAATACAACAAGAAACGTCCGTCTGTTGCTATGTGTTCACAAAAACAAGAAACGTCCGTCTATTGTTATGTGTTAATAAAACAAGAAACGTCCGTCTATTGCTGTGTTAATAAAACGAGAAACGTCCGTCTATTGCTATGTGTTAATAAAACTAGAAACGTCCATCTATTGCTATGTGTTAATAAGACAAGAAACGTACGTCTATTGCTATGTGTTAATAAAACGAGAAACGTCCGTCTATTGCTATATGTTAATAAAACTAGAAACGTCCATCTATTGCTATGTGTTAATAAAACTAGAAACGTCCATCTATTGCTATGTGTTAATCAAACGAGAAACGTCCGTCTATTGCTATGTGTTAATCAAACGAGAAACGTCCGTCTATTGCTATGTGTTAATAAAACGAGAAACTTCCGTCTATTGCTATATGTTAATAAAACTAGAAACGTCCGTCTATTGCTATATGTTAATAAAACTAGAAACGTCCGTCTATTGCTATGTGTTAATAAAACGAGAAACGTCCGTCTATTGCTATGTTTTAATTAAACAAGAAACGTCCGTCTATTGCTATGTGTTAATAAAACAAGAAACGTCCGTCTGTTGCTTTGTATTAATAAAACAAGAAACGTCCGTCTATTGCTATGTGTTAATACAACAAGAAACGTCCGTCTATTGCTATGTGTTAATAAAACAAGAAATGTCCGTCTATTGCTATGTGTTAATAAAACAAGAAACGTCCGTCTCTTGCTATGTGTTCATAAAACAAGAAACGTCCGTCTCTTGCTATGTGCTGATAAAACAAGAAACGTCCGTCTATTGCTATGTGCTAATAAAATAAGAAACGACCGTCTTTTGCTATGTGTTAATAAAACAAGAAACGTCCGTCTACTGCTATGTTTTAATAAAACAAGAAACGTCCGTCTCTTGCTATGTGTTAATACAACAAGAAACGCCCATCTCTTGCTATGTGTTCATAAAACAAGAAACGTCCGTCTCTTGCTATGTGCTGATAAAACAAGAAACGTCCGTCTATTGTTATGTGTTAATAAGACAAGAAACGTCCGTCTGTTGCTTTGTGTTAATAAAACTAGAAACTTCCGTCTATTGATTTGTGTTAATAAAACGAGAAACGTCCGTCTAATGCTATGTGTTAATAAAACTAGAAACGTCCGTCTACTGCTATGTGTTAATAAAATAAGAAACGTCCGTCTATTGCTGTGTGCTAATAAAACAAGAAACGTCCGTCTATTACTGTGTGCTAATACAACAAGAACGTCAGTCTATTGTTATGTGTTAATAAAACAATTACAGATATATGTGATACACACACATTGGATACATTGGATTGGATACAAGCGGCACAGAATAGGACCATGAGATTTTCCATTTGACTGCGATGTTACGCCCTCAACATTGCAATATGTGGCGATATGGTCTGGCTTCCCTCTACGGTACGACAATGGGGCTGTGTTACAAGACAACATATGCAGGTGAAATATGCGAATATTCATTCGGAGTCATCCTTTGGCAATAAGAAGATAAAGGAATCAGATATTTCGTGTACACATGCAGTTTGAAGCTCTTGTCACAAGTAATTTCATTTCGCTTGACCACGTCAATGATAAGAAACATGGGACCTCCAAAATTATGGAAGAAATCTTTGATGAACTTGGAATATTGGAAAAGTGCTATTCCATAACCCACCTGAAAACAAGGAACAAGTGGCAATAAATGGCGACCATACTGCACCTTTAAGATCTATGATCAGACTGAAACTTGTGTAAGCCATCATCTTACCCGATCACAGAGAAGCGCCCTGTCAAGGTTGAGATATGGACTTGCTCCCCTGAAGATAGAGGCGGTAAACGAACAGTCCAGTAGAACAGAGAACATGTCCCTTCTGTCCAGATGCAATAGAAGATGAGGCACACCATGTGCTGTTATATTATATTTATATGATGTATTTAATAATAATGCCAGTGATAACATCTACGACATATCTGATATTTTGTATTTGACTTGTATATAGGATAAATTGTACTTCGCTATGTAATTGTTTCTAGTACTTTTAGAGATCTGTAATACTTTGTATATCACCTGTACATACATAAAATCTTACCTCGTCATTTTCATGATTAAGCCCGTATGGGGTGGCTCGATACCTTGTAAAAATGTTTTTAAATACTTTTATGATAGTATATGTGTGTGTTTTTATGTAATGTAACAAGGCGAGACTCAAATAAAATACATGTCTGTCTGTTTATCTGGTTGTAATGCATTAATCACACACCACATCACATGAGACGTGTACAGATCTGAGCGTGATGACCTGGTGGCCAATTACTTTGAGTAAACAATATATAAATCAAGGAAGCTCACCATCTTACAATCAAATGCACTTGTTGATCGGTTCGTTGATATTGACTCCCGAGACTTGCTAGGACTTCATTGTGGATATGTGAACATCATCAAATACATTGACTAATAAAGACATTGTTACCCGATATGTCCAAAGACCTCTTGCAGAGGTCGGGTTTTCTGTTTGATATAAACAGAACAACAAATGGGTATCCCTTAAAATGCTTGAAGACAAGAATTATACTTCAGATTGTTGAAAAAAATGGAATTGTCTGCCACCCAAAAAATTCATTGTTGCAAGGTGTTTTAACATTGTTTTCTATTTAGGCTAATAGACTTTATTTAAGAAATATCGGGTTTTACAGCTACAAAATGTCCTCAATTCATCCCCTCAAATGATCCGTCCCTTAGGCACAATGGTATGAGACGACACCAGTGTTGGTGTTACGTACATGTAAATATTTGAATTTCCACTGCTCGCCGTAAAAGGCAACCGAATCGGGCAGCCCGTTTGTCGTGTCTTGCGTCCCAGTGTCGGCGGAGGAATAGCTCTCCTTTGCCCAACACACCACTTCGACCCTTACTTCACCTAGACGGGTGGTAGGATGGGCCCGACCCTATCAATCGGCTGGTCATGCAAAGGCCTGTGCATAAAATTGTGTATGCACATTCATGTTTTATATACATGTATTGTTTGGTCTTGGCCAGTATATAACATATTTGAACTTACAAATTATTTATGTAACATATTGCCTAGAGTCTTATGTCAGAAGGCGGTGGCTCATGGGCAAATGTGGTAATGTTGACCGCTGTATTCTATCAGATCCCTCAAATTACGAATGGTAAACAATAGATTTGTTTGGTATTTGGAAACCAATAATCTAACTACAAATATTCAATGAAATATTCGAAAATGGAAGTACTATAGACCATTCAGTACGACTAGAATCCTTTGTCAAAAATGCTATTGTAAACAAACAACATGTAGTATCTGTTTTCTTCAATCTTGAGAAGGTTTACGATACTACCTGGATTTTGGTTTGGTTTGGCTTGTTGTTTAACGCCACACTCAGCAATATTCCAGCTTTATGACGGCGGTCTGTAAATAATCGAGTCTGGACCAGACAATCCAGTTATTAATATCATGAGCATCGATCCACGCAATTGGGATCGATGACACGCATCAACCAAGTAAGCGAGCCTGACCACCCGATCCCGTCAGTGGCCTTTTACGGCAAGCATGGGTTGCTGAAGACCTATTCTACCCCAGATCGTCACCTGGAAGTAGGACCGCCTCCGTGGTCTAGTGGTAGAGCGTCCGCCCGGAGAGTGTAAAGTTCGGGGTTCGATCCCCGGCCGCGTCATACTAAAAGACGTTAAAAGATGGTACTTGTTGTTACCCTGTCTGGCGCTCGGCATTAAGGGGCTAAAACAAGGACTGGTCGGCTCAGAGTCAGTATATTGTGTCTGAGTGGGGTATTCATGTTAAGCTGCGGCATGGTATCTCAGTGAGCTAGCACTATAAATCGGCATAAGTCCGGATTAGTACATACTAGTAAACTTTCCTTCTGTTCATGGAAATTCCTGCATTCTGATAAGCTGAATTGGTCACGTGTTATTGCATTCATTTCCCAATGAATGTAAAGAATTAGGCCGCGCCCACCGAGGTGCACTACTTTATTACTGCGGAATGTCGGGGAATCCCAATATTACAGCCGAGGGAATTCCCTTTCTGCTCACGTGTATCGTCATGCAAAGGACATTTAGCGACTTTCATGTATATTCATTGTCCAAACTACCGTTTGAAACCGAAGGCCGAGAATGAATGAAACAGAAAACGTGCAGGCTCGTTCGCCTGTTTTTGTCCCGCCCGCCTCGGTTCAACTTTCATGTCTTCGGGTTTCATTTCTAACTAGCATTTCTCCATCTGTGTTTTACCGTAATCAGGGAAGTAATGTTTGAATCTGGCGGTAACTTACCATGTTATTTGAGTTAATGATGGTGTAGGCGTGTAAAGTTATGTGCATTACTTAAACGATCACCTAATTCATGTCACATTATCGCGGAAGATATGTTGTCACCCGCCATCTTAGTTCAAGCTCACTCTGGATACATAGGCTTATTACAACCAAGTGACTGTGAAGCAAATGGAACCGGATAGTTGTTGAGGTTAGTTCATTTTTCAAAAGCAGTCTCTGCTAGTTGTTATGCCTCGGTATGAGAACGCGTGCTGTGCGCTCTCACATATATTTGGGTAGCCTTAGAACATAAAGTTGAGAATATAAATCACAGAGTTGATGGCGACAGTTCCAGTATTTATTCTTGAGCAGATGTTAGGTAGATACATTCAAAACAAAATTTCAAGTTATTACAATAATAAAGATGTACATAAGATATTGTATAATATTACAATTTAACATTTAATCAATGAATATCCATGAGAGCATAAGCTTATAGAGTTGATAATTGATTGTTGGGGGAATTAGCATGGTAGTGTTGACAATGGCGGGAAGATGACTGGCTACAGTTGATATCATTTACATATTACAAATAACTGGATACTGCAAATAGAAAGGACATAATTAAACTCGAGACTAAGCACAAACACATAAGATTACACAGATATACAGACTACCACCTTTGCATCTATCAAGATTATGAAAATGTATGTATATTAATAATATGGGCTGGGATAGGTACACATTCAAACAGCTGGAGGCTTACGATAGGTATTGCCCTTTGCATTTCCTTAAACTAGCCTTTTTACAATATTATACCTTCAGCTTGCAAATTGGTAACATACAACACAGAAAATATGGCTGTGGGTGAAAATGGCACAGTTTATTAAATGCGAGTTGGTGGCAACACCCAAGGAGGGATGGGTCCCGAACTGCCTGAGCACCATGGTGATGGGCATATCAGACTGAGGAAAGCTAACTTAAGAGGGTAACCATGCATAAGCAGCTACCTTTTAAACCATTAACCTAGGAGCCCATTACATAACGTAGGGATTGGTCTTATCAGGGTAACCATCAATAAGCCCCAACCCTAACTAGCACATTAAACCAGGGGTTCAAACTGCAAGGGTAACCATAGCAATGAACTCCCCATACTGAATAATACATGCCAAAGAGGGTAACCATACTGGGCCTTATTTGTAATCTAACTAACCTAAAGTCCCTCCCTCCGAGTATGCCGCCTTTACATAACTGTACCGAAATACATATGTATATAACATACAGAAATAAAATCCTGGATACATTACCACTAGTGAAGAAAACGCGGTCACACATATCTGAATTCACAGTGCTCCTACTTGTCCATATTGTATATTGCAACAGTCCGCACACAGCTTGAGTTCAAGATTCAGTCACTGGTGCGGTGTAGTTGCCTAGTTGACACCGAATGAATATACACATGATTTCACACAATCTGTCTAGAACACACCAAGTAGTACAGTTCATTTGTGCCAACTGAGATGTCAAAAGATGGTCAGCTGTGGAGCACTGCAACATAAAAGCAAAAACCGGCGAGCAAGTATAATTGATACTAGAAATAGCATGTGCAATGATGAAAACATCACCTTAACATGTCTAACATTAATAATAAATGAAGAAAGTATGTATTAAAATATTACATCATAATAGTAAATGAGCCAAAGGGAGGGCTGGGTGGGAATTTGAAACGTGTTGCTTGGTCGGCTGTTGGTTCGGAAAGGCCGAAACTATCAAAACTGGCATGCTCGCAGAATTGCGATTGCGCCACTTACACAATTACCTCCCTTTGACCGCAGACTTGATACTGAATGATGGAACAGCAAATGTTTGCTGCAAAGCTATATATGAATTTTATTTTATACATGTATAATAAAATAATTATTAATAATACTCACATTAACGATAAATGTGCGGTAACTCAGCAATGTTGAGGTCGGTATAATACATTTAAAATACAACTATTCACAACAAAGTGTGACATACAATTAATGATAATTGTTAGCAGTATTAAAATAATATGAACAACATTTTATAATTAATTGCAACCACACTGAATAGAACGTTATAAACACAAACATTCCAAATAATTACTTACATTGTACAACGACAACATAAATACATTACCTGTACTCAGTTCAAGTGAGATAACTTTACTGCATATTTGTTTGGTCTAACTTCAAACATTTCTAAACAATAACTACACATGTAAATATTTTGAACAAGGGAAACCAGCTTACCTTAGAACATAAAGTTGAGAATATAAATCACAGAGTTGAACTGCGCCTTTACTGTTATTGGTCCAAAGTATGTAACGCCAATGTTGATTGGATAAGAATTTCTGACCTGAGGCTTGTAATGACTGACTGATTTCCCGAGTTTTACTAACCTACTGTTTGACATTAACGATAAGAGGATTACTTTCTAAAAACAATGCATTTGGTATAATGTTTGCCTTCAGGTAATCCTTTGCCTAAGGGGAATATTAAGTTTATATAAAACATATGGTAAGTAAAATAATTAAACTGAAATAAAAGTAGAATAATAAAGGTAGCTAATTTTAAATGTACAAGAATTTGAATATACAGGTATGTAAGATTGAATTGGGAATATTTTATTATACTATAAGCTGTAGTTTTAATAAATTGGATTTAAAATATTGTAAGGAATTTTCAACGAATCGGGACAAATATGTACAATTATTTATGCTTGTACTAGCAGCTGCTAAGGGGCGATAAAATGAAAGCTGATTGTGTTTAATTGTACCCTGACCGAGGTTGTGGGACGTGGCTCATAATACCAATCACTGGTTTGTCTGGCTAAGAATCCATTCTTTTCAGACCGGAGTATGGTATGGACACAAAATTACGTTAGGTGTTTTTTATTATGGCACTCACTTTTTCATAATTGTGTTACTTATATCTGATATCTGTAGCCTGAGATATTTCCGATTCGACGTTCTACATATGGATATTACATTTACAGTGTATCCTAACTTTTAGACAATTATACAATATGTGTTATCTTTTTGGATAGACTATTAATTTATGCTTACTGAATATAGTTCTAGTTTTGACTTTGTTATAATGTGGAAAATTGTTATTTTCGCTTCAGCAGGGGTGAAAATGGGACACGAGCATCCCAGGAGATAAAAGCAGGAATGTTGGACCATTGAGGAATACACTAAATAACCCCCTGGCTGTGAATTATGTTGGCTGGAACGTTTCTGTTGAGATGAGAAATTTTTCGGTCACAGCTTCAAAACCAAATATATATTTGTATTTAAGTCTATGAAGAAGCACCTTGCAACTATGTCATTTTTTGTGGCAGGCAATAACGTTTGTTTCACCAGTCTGAAACCTAAACATTTTGTGTAGAATTTTCAGCGACAATATATTTTTTCGATTAAATTCCAGGCCCCAACCCTCCCCAGAATATAAATTGGGCAACCCCTTACCATGTCTGTCCTTCTTATTTTGACAGACAGACAGACAAATGTATTCGGTACTTCAGGCCACCGGCCCTATAATACAATGGAAATATACTGTATATATGTATATCTGCATGCTGAGTAGATTTAATAATGATTTACCGTTCCACACTGTGTTTCCTTTCGATGTTCATGACGTGAGAGAGAAATTTTCCTAAGCCTTTTATAGTTTGTTCGTTTTCAGCTGACATAAGTATCATAAAATTCTCAATAGAGGGAGGGGTAACGAGACGCTTGGGAAAAGAGTTTCTTCTTGCTCTAGAATACTGGTCACAAATCATAAGAACATGGAATTCATCTTCTACATAGTTATGTCCCTTTGAAAAACTCTTTTAAACTCTTCTGCAGCACTATGGTAAAGGTTTGTTAAAGAATCTACACTGTCTTCTACATTTTCTTCAATCTGTTTGTATATACTGTCACGATATGTTAAAAAGAGATCTTGGAAATTCACCATAAATGATTTACTGTTATATGGGCACCATGTATACTTGGTCCATCTTTCTTGCTGAGGTGAATCTTGATGGTTTTCATTACCGATATGACTATTATTAAAAACATTGGGGTTGCTGTTGGACTCCTCAGAGTAATTAAGTGGAAAGTCAATAGTACAGTAAAGAGGGAAGTGATTACATTCATCTCTCTCATGAACACCAAAGGAGCTTAATTGTGGAAATATATCTGTACTTGCCAGAAAATAGTCCACCACACTGGCACCATTGTGAATGATACAAGTAAAGTTCCCATCCATATCATCAAATAGCCGCCCGTTTAGTACATGGACATCATGTTTGCAACATAATTCTGCTAGTTTGACACCAAAACTGTTGTATCGAGTGTTATCCTTTGTTTTACGGGGAATATCGAACCCATCAGTTGGATAGTCATCACTGTTCTCCTGGATGAAGTTGAGATCATCAGCTGGGATATAATCCAGAAATGTATGCATCCTTGCATTGAAATCTCCAGCAAGTAGTAGGTAATGATTGTTAAAGATATTTATGATTGTCTCAATATATCCCTCAAGACGACTTATGGGATCAATGTTAGCCTCATTATAAACAGGGGATTTTTCAGGCGAGATATAAACAAATATTAAAACTGAATCTTTTTGTAATCCAAAATAACTTGTTTGAAAGTGCAACACAACACAGTCGATAAATGAATGACATATTCGACGAATAAGATTGTTCTTGATGAAATTATCTTTCACCAATACGTTACACCACCACTGTAACGGCCACGTTGTTTATGTTTAGGTCGACAAAAGTTAAATGATTGAAAATCGGACAATAGATCGCCAAAGACATCTTCCTGCTTAACAAACGACTCACAGAAACTAATAATGTCGTATCTACTGCAGAACTGTTTACAATCACTAAATGAAGAGCTCACGTGTTTGTACAATCCATCAATATTCCAACTGAGAATACTACAACTTGTGCCTTGACCTTCTCATTTCCATGTTGTCGATCGCGGACCTCTGTCTGGTGTGCTCTCCCTTCCATTTCTGGGTCCAGATTCCGACGTAACGAAAGGGGCGTGTATGTGCTGTTGGTTAGACCTTCGGTTTTAATCCGGCTTTTAGAGCTTCAGAATATAATGGAGCTAAGGAGCGTCGGGCCTCGCGTACACGCTGTGTTAGGTCCTCTGTAACTCTGTACTGTGGGTTTTGTTGATCTTTGAATTTCCTTTTAACCGCTTATAGATTGTTGTTCCTCGTATTTGCAATAATACGGGGGGAGAGGGCGGGAGTGGGGGGGAGTATATCGTCTGCTTCAGTGATATCCAATTTTTCCTTCATGAATTCTCGAACTTTGCGCTCCGAAGTTTCCCAAGTTTCGTTCTTATCTTCCTGAAGTCCATGGAACAGAAGGTTAGTCCTCCTTGATCGAGATTCGAAGTCATCAAGTCGGTCTCTCATCGCACTGCACTGTTGATGGAGTACTTTATTATGATCACGAAGCTGAGCGATTTCGTCTCGTTGTTCGCATACCTCAGCCGCCATTTTGTCGACTTTCATGTCCATTGTCGTTACACGCTCGTTCACTGTTTTAATATCAGTTTTTAGGCCAAACAGAGCTTGCATAATATCATCGTTTGTATATTTTGTCTTTGAAATGCCGACAGCACCTTATCTTTCTGCGAGAGCGTTATTGTCGGGTGTCCGGACCGGGATTAGCTTCCACGTCACCACATACAGTCTGTAGTGTTAACAACATCAAAACAAGCCTCAGAGTCATCGAAAGAGACTTTCTTTTGAGCGAAATACCATGCATAGTGCGTATGGACTTATTTGGTTGCGAAAAGGTGCCTATTTTCGCACGATATTGCTCTAGACATATACCCATCTCGGGATCTCAGTAAACACGTTCGCTCGCCTACATTACCTAGCATGCCCAGCCTTCTTATTTTGTTTCCTGTAGTACAAGCCTCAAGGGTCATGGTGTCATAATGTATCTAGTTTACAGCTCAGTTTACAAAACATTTGTAAAGGGTATCTCGAAATATACACATACACGTGACTAAAGCATATTTAAAAAACATTTCCGGAACATGTCACGAAATGTTTTTTGGGATGTTTTTACACCATTTTCGCGGGTAATGGTCATGAGTTAACGTTGTCACAACGTATTTCATCCTTCTTACACAAAGTTATTTCAAGTCGTTGTGACAATGTCCATGGTAGTCCACAGAATAATGTCGTAGGGACGTAATATTATAACATTGCCACAACGTAAAATACAACATTATTACAACGTAAAATACAACGTTCCAATAACGTAAAAACAGAACGTTATGATGACGTGAATATGACGTAACACAATGTTACCCCATGACGTTGTGACAACGTGGTTTCCCACAATGGGAATCCACGGAATAACGTGATATGGACGTAATATACCTAACGTTACCACAACGAAAACACAACGTTATCTTAACGTTGTCACAACGTGAAATTGTTAGCTGGAACTCCTCCCACTTCCGGAATTACTTTCATATATCTTGAAAGAAAGCCCTCACAATGAAATGATCCGAGATCTGCTCGTGTGTCTCCTTGTCTTCCACGGTGTTCACCGAATCCCAACCCCTGGCGTTATTGGTGTAGAGTAGGTCGAGGATGGCGTTTCTCCGAGTTCTGGTTGTTACGTAGTTGGTGAAACCAGGCAATGTCACTTTACTGTGATTCAGGTCTCCACCGGCTATAATGGTCTGGCTCAAATCTATTCTTCCAGCACTCTCTTGTGCCAACGTAATGAAATTGTTGTTCCAATTCGTTTGATCTTTATTCGTGGGGTGTGCACTATAAATACAAACCGCCAACCATCTCACGCCTCTGAACATGAAGGTCACCCCTAACGCCTCGGCCATCTTACTGGCGACGCTGTGTACCACTTGTGCATCAGTACAACCTGCATCTGACAGATAGATCGCCACACCTCCTGATTTTACCTTCTCTGCTACATCGTTATTTCGATCTTGAAAGAAACCGTTGTACCCAGTTATGCTCCTTTCAGTATCTTCTGTCATGTACCACGTCTCGGACACCAGAATGACGTGCGCCCCGTTGAGATCACCATCAAGACGACGCTGTAGGATCGACTTCTTTTCCAGTGAGCGTAGGGACCGCGCATTCACGACCAAAGTATTGGGCACAATAGGCACAGCATCCCGAGGAGAGACAGATGGTGCCGGATCCGGACTGGGCGGCGTAGCTGAAACACATGTATCAAAGAGTGAGTGAGTGAGTGAGTGAGTTGGGTTTTACACCCTTTTAGCATTATTCCAGCAATATCACGGCAGGGGACACCAGAAATACCCATTGTAAACTGTAATACAATACAATACAAATACCCATCACACATTGTACCCATGTCGGGAACCCGGGTCTTCTGCGTGACGAGCCAACGCTTTAACCACTAGGCTACCCGACCGCCCCGTATCAAAGAGAACTGTTGGAGCCAACAATATATACAAGCGTCATAAAGTAACTGTGATCAATATAAAGTGGTGTAAATGTTATGTTATTAAAAATAACAACATAATATATGGTCATTAGTCTGATCAATGTTTTATCATTACAAATGCATTAACAAAACCCATACTGGGTAACAGGGGACAGTGGTACGCTCTAAAAGAGGAATGGTGAAGAACTCCATTAACAATGCCAATATTGGGCGTGACCACCATTTGCGTTGATAGAGGCGAGGCACCAGACAGCCTCGGAGATGTTCTAATTGTCACTCAGAGATTGGACCTCTTGAGCTAGCGTTACCGGCTGGCTCTGGTCCTGATGTAGGTATCGCTCTATCTCATCTTGGACATGTTCTATGGGAGAGGTGTGTTGAAACTGTCGGCCATGGCAGTACAGCAGTGTTATGTTACCTCAAAACGTCAAAATGTAGGTGGGCATTTTCCACTGCACACTGACGTTACTTCCCTGCATTTGAAGGGTAGAACATGATCTCGAGTGTTGTCGTCCAGGTAGCGTACGCTTTTCAAATTGACATGATGAGATGTGTTCTCCTATGAGTTTTGATGCCACCCCATACCATTACACTTCAACCGCAAACTGACGACGTTCAGTAACGCAAGCTTCGCCCAAACGTTCTGCTAGAAGCCTGTAGACCCTTGCACGACCATCAGATGTCCAGATGAAACCTGGACTCATATGTGAACAGTATACACTGTCTCTATCTTGTTTTCTGAACCCCAGATGCTGTCTACACCAAACAAGGCGTGCCTGACGGAGACATGCGAGCAAAATTGGTTGCATCGCTGGACATAGAGGCTGGGTGTTGTGCTCCCCCTACCGGTTGCATAAGGTTCTGCCACTAAATGGTCTCAACCCAGGAATTAGCTGAGCCGTTAATGCAGCAGTTTGATATCGATTCCATAGATGCACGAACAGTATATGGTTGTCGTCACACGTGGACTATCAGCCCGTGGCAAGTCATGAGTGTTGTCCTGCTGTAGATAACGTCTCCTAGGAGATGATGTTGTATTTCGATGAACAATAAAATGTCTGGAAAATTCTTTTCTCGCCATTCCTCTCGCCATTGACTTTGATTTTCAGCAAGCCGTGACATTGCATGAGCATTATTTACAGTTAAACGCAAGTGTTTCGGGAGCACCTGATAGTAAACCAATCATTGTGTGCTGTTTTACATAAAAAGGAAAACACGTGTGTGAGTATTAGAAACGCATGCACATGCCTTAAAGTCGAGGAGATGTATTCATGAATATGGAGTGAAAGTTATGTTATAAAATTTCAGAATAAATATATATTTTAGTGAGCTTTATAAAGGAGCACAATCTCTTTTTTCCGTGTGTATATATGCATATGGCCCATGGATTCATAGAAGAAATATTATACTCATGATTCCAGCAATACTTGAATTCAAATTATTCTTTTTATCGTGTTGGTGTCTTGTCCTCTCAGGAGGAGACATGAAGAGAAGTAAAGATCCAATATTTAGTAGTAAATAATGGTCTCTTTACAATGTATATTCTCAAAAGGCACTTGAGTCACACTGTGTGGTTCAGTGCTACAAAGATATTTCGTGAATAGCGAGTGAGTGAGTTTGATTTTACGCCGCTTTTAGCAATATTCCAGCAATATCAAGGCGGGGGACACCAGAAATGGGCTTCACACATTGTACCCATGTCGGGAATCGAACCCGGGTCTTCGGCGTGACGTGATGAACGACCGCTTTAACCACTAGGCTACCCGACCCCTCTCGGGATTAAATGCTGTTTTATGTGTATGCATCATCAATTAAGTTAATTGAGACATTTAAGCAAACCTCTTATGTCGAATGAGGTACTAGTCAATGTGCCCTGAGTATTATTTTGAATTTACACGTTTTTGATTGTATTTACCTTGTAAAGCAGACTGTGAATCTTTATCCAGGGCGAGGCCAGCAAATATGTCGCTAACATCTTCCACAGCTTTCCTGTCTGTGTCATTCCCTGGAGGCTTCTTCTTGAGATTGTCATCAGATTTGGGCTCCTCGTTGTCTTTCGTTGACACTGCTGAAGTATGGACGGCATGTGAAGTGTCAAGATTCTCGCTAACCATTTTATTTGAACCAACTTCTTCATGATTTGTCTCTTCAAACTTACAAAAACACATTCAGTCGGACCCCATTATCTCCAACCTAGCAGGGCCGATTTCTCTGCTGGAGGCGACAAAAGGATCGGGTGGTCATGATCGCTAACTTGATTGATGCATGTCTTTGTATTTAAATGCGGGGATTGATGCTCATGACAAACAATTGGAACACAATAACCATAATCCTCCAATCAATACACTCAAGGAAGGACTTTATTTATATTCACAGAAAGTGTTTGTGACAAGAGGAATTAATACCATATGGATTCTTAAAAATCCAAAGGTTTTGCTTGACTTTATGCAATCTCAGAAAAGAACCAAGTTCCATTCTGTCGTTCCAAACATTATTATTTTATCAACTTTGTACCTCACTATCCAACGTGACAAACTTAAGGACAAATTTCATTCCTTGATTCATGGGCTTTTGATACAAAACATGGTGATCAGATACAGCTAAGTACCTATACTCAGAGATCCAGGGCAATTTGTCAAAAATGAAAGCAAATGCCATCTGAAGCTTACTGAGAAAACAATACGGGAAATGCTGGACTTCCCCGTTGATAACATGTATCTTATTACAAAAAACTGTCACTGTTTAGTCTGCCCACAAACAACAAAGTGCCCCTCTCAGCTCAAGCATGTTTCTTCACAGCTTGGATATTGTGGGTAGCGTAAAGTGGCTTTTCAGGAAGTGATGTCATGTTTTTCCTCGTGTCTATTCACGATGTTTTGTGTGTCAGTTAAGATAACCATTACAATTGAATTACAATATATAATACAATATTTATATGGCTTGGTTTGGTTTGTTGTTTAACGCCACACTCAGCAATATTCCAGCTATATGACGGCGGTCTGTAAAATAATCGAGTCTGGACCAGACAATCCACTGATTAATATCATGAGCATCGATCCACGCAATTGGGATCGATGACATGTAACAACCAAGTCAGCGAGCCTGACCACCCGATGCCGTTAGTCGCCTTTTCGGACAAGCATAGTCACCTTTTACGGGCCTACAATATAAGTACATAATTAGTTGAATAATTGGTTTAAATTACTCAAAACTGTCAATGTGGCAAATGCCAACTACGAGATAAAGGTAGACAATTCTATAGTTAGTTCGAGATAACACTGTGTATTTATATCTCGAATTCTAGATAAGCAGGTAAATTTATATATATTAATATATTGAGGCGTTTGGGGCCGGAGAATAGGTTCGAGATATCTGTACATTCGAGATGATGGGGTTCGAGATAACGAGGTTCGACTGTACGTACTACCTAATCAATCTCAAACTCAGAGTTAAACTTTGTTTTTATTCGTAGCTGTAATGAGCAAATTGCAAAGACAAAAATTCCTGACTTTACATAGCATGTGTTACAGTAAATATGTTGGAACTAATTGTATCTCAAGTTAATACATTATGTGGTCAATGTGTGTGTGTTTGTTGCTTTGTTGCTTAACGGCACATTCCACACTTGTCCAGTTGTATTACGACGACCATGTGGTCAATGCTTATATTGCGAATAAAAACTTGATTTGAAATAGAAAATCTAACTGTCAGCTTACGAGCCTCATTATCCTCATTCTGCTTTTCAGTTCTTTCCTTTTCAATAGGTCCCTTCGGTTCAGCGTGGGCCATGTCGTTTTGTTTAGTTTGTTCTTCAAGTCTTTCCAATGGCTGAAAACATAAACCTTGTCGGTAAAACACATAAGCATCCGTTTCGTGTACCCCCCCCCCCCCCCCCTAGTCTTTCGTGTACCCCTCCTTATCACTAGTCTGGCAAAATCTATTTCTGTGTTAATATAAAAATATAATATGTGTCCTACTATCGAATGTGTCCATCTTAACTTCACCACTATTGTGATATAATATATAGGACATAATATACTCAAAAGCAAAAACAAAGAGAATCGGTCAAAACAAATTACTGTCTTGGATGGAATTATACCATATGGAAAGAACAATGCCTGAAGATACGGTAGCAAGCAACGGTCCAGATAAAGAGGGCTCCTGTTATATGCAAAATGAATCATGTCACACGAGAGGTTCAGAGGCAGGTCCAGACAGTCATTGGCGACTGTGTCCACCTTGTGCATTGATGGTAGGCCTTACACCTTTGCCTAACTGAGGCCACTACACGTTAAAGAAAGGCCTCCGGAATGGCATTCCATATATGACATTTCAGAGACACAACACCAGGAAGTAATGTAGCTTCGAATTAGTGGTATAACTAAAATACAACAACTGTCATATAGCAATATTCCTATGGAAATACATTGGGTTAAACACACGGAAGTTATGTATGAAACATATTTCTGAACTGCATTAATATATAAAACTTCAAAATCTCAAATTTGAGGATATGTAAGTCATATCGTGCGATGTAATGGAGAAAATACTTCGTGAAACGTATTTGTTTTTGTCAAAACCCATGTTTGACCAGCGAAAATCAAACCTGAAATCATATATGCCTGTTCCTTCCTGGATAACCTCACCGTTTCCCGAACACCGGATACCATCACTATTTGATAGTGATTTATAAACACATGCTCATGATATAGATGGAATCGTAGAATCGACAATCGAGATTTCGTGTGGCGATGGAAAGGATTTTGTCGTTTATATTTGAACAGCCTCATATCTACACGAACACAAACACTGAACTCAATAGATAAAGTAAACATATATTACATTATGTCTCTGAACACATTCATGGCTTCAAACACAATGCTTCAACAAAATGTACACATGAACAATCTATTATCAGCCAGAGTGTTCAATATACATGAAATAACTTTGATATCACGAAAGAGGTTCACAGCAATAGACCGCCTGATATGGCCGCCGCCATGTTCAACAGTGAAGCAATCTAGAACGTCAGTAACGAGTAAGTTGAAAACATGATAGTGTTCAAAACAGCGACATATGCCACACCTGACTAAATCGCCATGACGTATCACTATCGGACGGTAAAGCTAGAGTTTGTGATGTGTCCCTACATGCATGATATGCGGTGATAGGAATGCAGTCTGATGGCATTCCTTGGGCTGGTAACTTCTTTATGTATCCAAAGTCACCAAGCTACATGCACTACAATCAGATTCATGTGTCAAATAAATAAGTATTTGAAATAGGAAACAACATGATCACACTTCGTAAATAACGACAGAACCATGCAACATGTATCTTCGTGATCCACGAATATATAAAGTGACTATCAGTGAGTTATAATTTATATTTTAGTCATAAGAGACAGAATGATACTTAAATAGGTTCAGACATCCCACAAACCACCACTCTTTGCTCAAATTAAATGAACTTTATTAATTATCCATCAATTATCAATCATTTATTGATTAAGTGAGTGAGTGAGTAAGTTAAGATTTAACGTCACATCGGCAATATCTCAGCCATGCCGTGACGAGATAAAGTTAAACATTGACAACAAATATATTTACTTCGAGGAAACAAAATGATAACAGCTCTCTTTCTGGTCAATATCAAAGTCACAAGCTTACAAACATTTTAGACCACCTTCGTGGCAGGTGCCATAACTGTTGTTCACTCCAACACTTGTCGTCAATAAAATAGTTGATATGTTTGCTATATTTATATTTCATTTCATTTTTAAGAGTCTATAATACAACACACCTGTACTACAATACAACTTACACGTACCACGATACACATATATGTACAACGGTAAAGAACACATGTACCATAACACAGTACACCTGTCCCACGACATATATGTCACTATAAAAACACCTGTACCGCGGTATAACACACCTGGACCACAATACAACACGTATACTATCATACAACATACCTCTATATGATAAATATGTTCCAAGATACAAGACACATCTACTACAACACAACACAATTGTACCATGATACAACACATTTGTTCCACAATACAACACACTTGTACCACGGTACAACACACCTGGACCACAGTACAGCACACCTGTACCACAGTACAACACGTGTACTATCATACAACATACCTATATATGATACAAATGTTCTAAGATACAAGACAAATCTACTAAACACAACATACCTATACCACGGTACGGCACACCCTCTTGTACAATGCAACATATATGTTCATGTATTACAATACAGCACACGTGCACTACAACACAACACACGTGCACTACACTACTTGGGTGCTGCATGTCATCGTAATCCATGTGCTTAGATCGATGCTCATGATGTCAGACACTGAATTGTCTGGTCCAGACAAGATTATTTACAGATCGACGTCATGTAGCCGACTATTGTGAATGCAACATTAAACAACAATCAAATAATACCATGTTACAACACACCTGTTCAATTATGCAATACACCTGTACCATGTGACAAGATACCTGTATTTCGGTATAAGAGAGTAAACAAAATCGGTACAACCGACATGCAACGCAGAACAACAGGGCTCAGTTGCACAAAGCGATCTTAGCGCTGCGACTGTCGTAGGCCCATGTTAAAGTATGGAGTAACGTTCACCTTAGTGCTAACATAGAAACGGGGCCTGGTCAGAAACTGCCCAAAGGGAAAGCGAGAGCCTTATGTTGTACTGAATACAAAACAGGTCAGACAAAAACATGTTCTATGAGGGAGGCATTTGTCCACATCGACCCAGATAAATTTATCAAGTGACATAAAGCAGGTGGCTACTCAGTATTTTATGACTGCAATTGCATAATGATCGAGTCTGGACCAGCGATCAATGACGGGCAGCGTGAATATCGACCAATGCAATTGTGATACGATGACAGGCCTCAACCAGGTCAGCGAGCCTGACCATTCGATCTAGTTGGTTCCATCTTACGACAAGCATATGTTGCTGAAGACCAATTCTAATCACCAGCTCAATGCGACCTGTAAGCAATCGATTCTGGGACAGGGAGTGTTACAATGCCGTTCAGGTCATCGGGGCACAATCACACAGGGGCAATTATTGTACCTACCCTCTCACAACAACCTGTAAACAATCGAGTTGGGGACAGGCAATGTTACATTGCCGTTCAGGTATACGGAGGCACAATCAGACATGGTCAGATACTGTACCTACCCTCTCACAACAACCTGTAAACAATGGAGTCTGGGACAGACAGTGTTAGTGCAAGATTAGTGCCAGCAAATGTGAATCGAACTATCCAGAACTCATTTCAAGTTATTTTTCTATATTATATTTCTATAATAGTCTAGTGGTACCTAATTACACAGGAAAGGAAAACTGGCACCTACCTTTCAAACCAAAATGTGAACGCGCAAAATAATATCTTCAGCTGTATAGCATGTACCTCGTTGAAGTGAAACATGCGCGGTGATTATATATCGATCCCATAACCACACACTGAAAGATGTTTGTCACCCGACGGAATGCGTATTAATTGTCGCTTTGGGTTGTCCCAGTTAAAGCTGTGAGGTCATTACTTGTGAATATGAACATTGATACTGAGTTGGAAATCTACACATTGCGTGCTGAAAGTGACTCTTGGGCAATGTTGGGGTACTAAGGCAATATAAGGAGTTGATGATAATGATAAAGACTGGGTTTAATATCATGAAAATAAATATGTCGAGTATTGTGATTATTATTATTATAATGATAAAAGTGGCAATGTTTAAGAAGTTAATGATGATGATCACTGCGTAAGTAGGGTTGGCAGGCTGTTTAAGCAATATTCCCGCCATATATTGACTAGGACACTAGGAACAGACTTCATACTGTGTACCAGTATGGGGAATCGAACCTGGTCTAAAGCATGGCGACCTTACACTGTAACCACTGGGCTACATAACGGCCCCTGTGATAATAATACAATCGCACAGAATCATAATAGCGGCCATCATGTATACATCCATAAAACAAAGCAAGCACTAATTGTGTACAGACTTGTAAAAGGCGACCATAGGGATCGGGTGGTCAGGCTCGCTGACTTGGTTGATACATGTCATCGTGTCCCAATTGCGTAGATCGATGCTCATCATGTCAATCACTGGATTGTCTTGTCCAGATTAGTTACAGACCGCCATCATATAGCTGGATTATTGCTGAGTGTGGCGTTAAACAACAAACAAACAAACAAACGAAACTAAGTGTGTAACGAATGTTGAGAGCTTGGCTACTGTGGTATGATTCATGTCTGTTTGAATGTGACATACAGTGTGTCGCAACACCATCACATGTTTACCTAAAATCCTGGATTATAATATATGCATGATTAAAAATTACATATTGGATTACATGTATATACAAGATTGTGCCAGACTGCTCATGATAAATACAAGATCTATCTTCTACCGTCAGTGATGCATACTATGAAACTGATATGAATACGTTTACACAACAAAGACTCAACACAGTCCATGTTAAGACATCACATGTCCCTCTAATACAAATGTGGCGCGTACACCACTAATCATCACAAGGTCAATCCTGCGTTCTATATACCACCTAAATGTACCACGGTACAGGTGAGGTGAGGTGAAATGGGGTTTAACGTCGCGTCCAAGATTATTGCTCTTATATAGCGACGTGAATGCACGTGTATGTGTGTGTAGCTGCTTGTGCTAGTCCCCCTAGTTATAGTGCTACCACACTGAGATACCATGCCGCATGAATACCCACTCATACACAGTATACTGACTCCGAACTGACTAGTTTTAGCCCCTTAATGGCGAGCGCCAGACAGAGGAACAACAAGTACCATCTTTTAACGTCTTTTGGTATGACGCGGCCGGAACGAACCCAGGTCTTCCGCTCTCCAGGCGGACGCTTTCACTACACCACGGAGGCGGTCCCACTATTTAATAGTGACTCATAACCACATGCTTATGATATAGTCGGAATCGTACAGTGGACTCTACTTTTATCAGAAGTTTCTTTGATTATGGAAATGGTTTTGTCGCTTGTATTTACATGCTGTATGTTTTCAAGGTTTGGATTTTGAGTAAGAGGTGAAATTGGGTTTAACGTCGCGTCCACTTTAAAGTGATGCGCATGCACGTGTGTGTGTGTGTGTGTGTGTGTGTGTGTGTGTGTGTGTTTGTGTGGCTGCTTGTACTAGTCAGGACTGATGCCGATTTATAGTGCTAGCTCACTGAGATACCATGCCGCAGTTTAACATGAATACTTCACTCAGACACAGTATACTGACTCCGAGCCGACCAGTCCTTGTTTTAGCCCCTTAATGCCGAGCGCCAGACAGGGTAACAACAAGTACCATCTTTTAACGTCTTATGGTATGACGCGGCCGGGGATCGAACCCCAAACCTTCCGCTCTCCGGGCGGAAGCTCTACCACAAGATCACAGAGGCGGCCTCTTTGAGTAAGTGTTCATGTGAAGCCCGCGAATGATTAAATAATAACCCACAATAGACTCTCCAAACCATATGACGACCTGTCCTCATCGTTACAACTGGCTACAGCATGACCAGCTAAAGAAACAAATGAAATAAATTTACTCAAGTGAGTCCTACCTGGTATAAGATTGCCCTTTGCTTTAGTTCCACTTAATTCAATCAGAAGACCTTGTCAGTCAGATCGTTTACACCTGTCTATTGAATTAGAGACAGTTAACTACATGTCACGTGGTATAACAGACACGGCCAGCCTTTGAAGGAACACCTGTTACAAAGTACGCCAGCATTGCCGACAGGCTGCTTGTGTGTTATGTTTCCCTGTCATTTTGTGCGATTGCGATCAATAGTTGAATGCGTAAACTACATTTCATAAGTAACTTCCCCTATTTTCGCGAAAATTTCGCGAAATTTTCTCGCCACTATCGCGCCACTTTCACGCCACTTTCACGCCACTATCGCGACACTTTCGAGACAGAATAGTCACGCTATCTTGTGACAGTTGTGCTAAATGTACGGTGCAATATATTGTATTACTTTTTTCCTTGACTGATTTTGAGTTACGTTTTCCATGGCATGCTACTCTGCATTATTTAAGATCATAGTGTAAAGCTTCTTTTCTTTTTACCAATACCGATATCTATACTTTATTTAGACTTCAAATGTAAGGTGATCTTGTGGTCATGACGCCAATCACAAATACTCGTACACACATTAGCTGAGGTGATTTTCACGGCAACAAATAAGATAAGAACAGAAATAAGAACAGAATCAAACACTATCATGTGTCGGCCAAAATGACCGTCAGGAAACCTCATAACCAACTAATGTTTTGTGCATGTCTAGTATCCCATAATGTTTCGTGATAAGTTTTATTCTGAATATAATGTGAAATAGTCTGGACAAAATCGTTTGGTTATTAAAGATTTCCTATGGTAAACGAAGTCCTTCACAAATATTACGTCGTTAGGTATTTGTATTACACAGTGACTTGTTCTTGATGTGTGGACGACTATTAACATTGTAAAAGAATACGCTTTTTATTGGAAACAAAATAAACAAAACCATTTCCATAATTTACTTCTTTTCCATTCCATTCCGACTATATCATAAGCATGTGTTAATGAATCATACTCATGAATCAGGTTAGAGCGTATCCACCACAAAACACATGCAAATGCAAGTCAGGTATTGGCAAGTCAAAGACATACATGTACAGTTACCACATTGAAATAACACAACATTATACGAAGCTTCTGAAATAAACTTAGGGAAGAGCTGGTTTCGTGTTTTAGAGGAGGACACTAGAATATACATGTATGTATTTACATAGACTTATCAGGCTGATTATAACTAGATTTGATTGGGAAATTTAAATCAATTTTTTTTTCAAGTACATATCTTAGAATTGATGAGAGAATGTAAATCTTCGATGAACTGCTATTTGAGCGTCTTCAGGATTTATAACATGGTGCCCCGATTTTGATTTCAGTGGGGGGGGGGGGGGGGGGGGGGGGGGGGGGCACGGGTGACCTAGTCGTCTTAGGCGTTGCGATTCGCTGTGCATAGTTGCGTCCCTTGGGCACGCCAGAAACCTATGATTGTGGGTTCGAAACCCGGTTCGCCCCAATTAAGTTTCTAGGTTTGTCAGCACCATACCCGTGCTCGTGAGGTTCATCGAAATAGTAAACGTCTGAGACCTGCATCACTTTGGGCTTTCCTCCCACATTAAGCTGACACGCCGTGATATAACTTGAATACTGTTAAATGGGCAATTACCTAAAGCAATTCCCCGAGAGTTGTTGCCTTTGTTATTGTTTTTCCCCGTGAGTACCCGGATGATATAGCAGAGATCTAGACTAGTTCGCGGCCTGTTGTAACTTTTATTGACAGTATAAGGGCGTATGGTCACATTTATCAACAAAATGAAATACAGTTTTGGAAATAATAAGGAAATGTAGGTATCTTTGTGGGTAGCATCATTAATGGTGACGGTGTTTTGATAAGTCACTTGCTTGGTAATTGTGTGATTTTCGTTTACACTATTTTGACTTGCAAGGCAAAGAAAATATTTCACCTGCCCATTGCTTATTTTATGGTGTTTATTTTTTACAGTCAAAATGTGCAAACGTTTCACTTAGGAAATTTATTAAACGCCTAAATATTCAGTTATTTCACAAATTGACTGAAAAATATGCCCATCTGTATTATTATGATGACGAAATCCAAACATTTTTATGTTTAATATCATCACCAAGTGACTGAAAATGTAAGGATATTAAAAGTACATTTCTATATTGTTTGGATTCTAATCCAAGCATAATTAATCTATTGTGATGTTTTTAACCCCTTTTGACAGTCTTAGTCATTTTTAGTCAATCTGTTAAATAAATGAACAGAATTTTCAGTCAATCGCCTGAAATATTTAGACATTCTATAAATTGCCTGAGTGAATCATATTTTACACATTGACTGTAACATATACACGCATACAAAGGAAAAGACTTGTGAAAAACAACGTCTATCACGCATCGAAGAACTTCTCAACCAAGACGTAGAGGAACAAGAATGATTCTGTTCAATGCTACAGCAAATGAATGAAAACAAAATGCAAATATCATAATTACAACCTACCAAAGTTATATGTATATTTTTAGTCAGCTGCCTTGTTCGAGGAATGCAACCGTAAATATTCACATAAAGGAACAATATTCCACACATCTGCAGCTGTACAAAGAAACTTATTGGATGTCACTTGTCTCTGTAACAATCAAATATTTCAAAATATATTTATCGTTTCGGGATATTATAATCCGTGTTTGGTTTCTCAACTGATCACTTAGTTTGTTTCAGTTGTTTCACATAGGTGTCAAGTCTCAAAGGTCAGCTGAGAAAGCCCACGTGACAACTGTTTTCATAATGTCCACAGTTCTTTAAAAAAATCCATTGAGTTAGATAACAATGAGCAATCAATCAACGTTATATCGGCTTTGAACAAAGTATGTTGTTTTCACATCGGCACTTCACGCCCAGATATTGGGGTATTCCGTCTTCTTTAGTAAACATACACATGTAAACGCTTACTTTTGACAAATCCACTGTGCAAAATAACAGTGATTATTCAATCAACGTAATTTCTGCTGATCCTTTGATGGCGAGGAATGATGGTGATCACTCCTCTTGCTGGGCTGAAACGTGCATATTATATGACATACATTTCACCTCACTTCAAACCTGGATTCGGTTTAAACCTGGATTTGAATTGAATAAATACCCCAGACACACGAAATGCCTAATGGGAACCTTTATCAGGTAATCTGAGTGGTGCCTCCAGTAATTATACCTGTAATAAATTAACTGAGCATCAATTGAATGACGACAAATAAAAAAGTTTAGGGTTATACCAGAAAACATGGATGACAACAAGGGAGTAGTTTACCCACGCAATCCGAAATCCGAAAATGCTTTCACTCCAGGGATACTTTTCTTATTATAAACTATAACCACCAGGGGTATTTCCAAATAACGACATCCGATGAGCTTCTGTCGTTCTTTTTGTCTGTTTGTTTAGGCTGAAGAAATTTATTAACATGCGCCCTTTGTCCAAATCTTCATAGATCACGGGTAACCAATCAGTGTTGAAAAATGCGTAAAACAAATATTGCCTCCAAGTTGTTTTAGCTGTCCTTGCAGACGGTAGCCCAGTCTCTTGTCACGCTCAGTTGCGTTTGTGAGCAAAATCGACTCACGGCAACTAGTGTGACCAAGCGGTCAATGTCAGACTGCCGAGAAGAAGCTAGAGATTGTAGAAACCCAACTCACTCACTGATTTCAGTGATTAGTGATAAGTAGTGCCCCTTCTAACTATTCACTTATTATACCTCTTGTCAGTGTTAGAAACATTTTAATGTTCTAAAACAGATAATTAAATAGTTGGTTCACATACGCATCGACCCGTTGGACGCTGACATTTCGCAATTTAATAAATAAATTCCTGAAGTGGTCTAACGGGTTCATTTTGTGACACGTGTAGGTAGCAAAAGTGTCAGTTTAATGCTTTGCCTTAAATATATGCAATATTTATTATTAAAGCAATACACAGACTTCTTTCTTTAGATATGCATGTATGTGTTTAAAAGAACATCCTTGAAAGGGGCCCGGGGGAAATATTATCTGGGATGGTAGGAGGCAAGACGATTGTGTTGTATTATTTTCCACTTACATGGAATTAACATTTCACGAACACCCGATACCATCACTATTTGATAGTGATTTATAAACACATGTTCACGATACAGTCGGAATGCTTTTAGCAGAGATTTTCTTTTGAATATGGAAAGGATTGTGTCGCTTTTACTATGAAACTGTAGCATATTAAATATTTCACTAACATTGTTGGCGGGTGTTAGTGCAGTCAGTATAGACGCTTGAATTTCGAAATATACCATTTGAAGTTTGAATCCATCTGTCGACATATCCGATAACACACTGGCGAGTAATCAGAACCTCTCTTACTTTCTTAAACATATGTTCGAGCTCAAATTAATGAATTGAATTGTTTACAAATATCAAACAATGCTTGGAACCCATGTGGCCAATATCTTCTCTATCCAGGGAATATTTACCAGAAACAGTGTCAAAAGAAAACCAAATCACTCTATTGCGAAAAGCGTTTGTATGTGTTTTTCTGCATTGGTTGCAAAGAAGGAAAATGGTTAACATGTATTCTCTAGCTAGAAAGGTACACGTATTAATATCAATGACTGAACTACAGTTTTCGAGTAAAAGAGTGAGGGGATTGGCTGCAAGCTGTTTTTAACAGTTTTTCATTTATACCACGGTGTGTGAGCTCAATGTGGTTTGTTAGCTGTTAACCGCCGCAACCGGCATTATTCCAGTGAGTGAATGAGTGAATGAGTGCGTGAGTTGTGTTTAACGCCACTTTTAACATTATTCCAGTTATATCACGGGCGTGTCACCTTAATGTGAGAGGAAAGCCCGAAGTGATGCAGGTCTCAGACGTTTACCACTTCGGTGAAACCCACGAGCACGGGTATGGTGCTGACAAACCTAGAAACTGATCGGGGCGAACCGGGATTCGAACCCACAATCATGGGTTTCTGGCCCAAGGGAGGCAACTCTGCACAGCGAATCGGGGCGCCTTAGACGACCGGACCACCCGTGTCCCCCATTATTCCAGGCTTAGTGTTTTAAAAAAGGCCGAAGAAGTTCAGGTGTTACATGTTTACAGTTTTAGTGAAACCCACGAGCACAGGTATGTTGTTCACAAAACCAAGAATCATAATCGGTGCGAATCTGGGATTGCAGCCAATGATCATATGAATTGTACATATGCAAGTTTGAGAGAAATAATTAATGACTCCGTGTTTCCTTGTTTCATGGCAGAAGGGGCAGCAATCATGGGAGCAGGTATTTCAGCTCACACATATTTCAGGCCAACTGTGCAGAACCTTTTCGTCAATATGATAATGGGAACCTCACACTGGTATTATAGCAAAACATATGGCTGTCAGGGACAGAGCGAGTTACTTAGGTTTACCCCTGTTTAGAATAGTATTTCAGCTATTTAACATAAGGTCAGATTGTGGGAGGAAAGCCCAACCCGATGCAGGTCTTTGATGTTTTCAATTTCAGTGATGACTAAGATAGACACCTCAACCGAGATTTAAACCCACGTGCATAGGTGTCTGGAACTCCTAAGGGGTGCACCTCTGCACAGCGATCTGCAGTGCCTTAATAATCCTCAATAAATTCAAGGAAAGACTTTCTTTATATTCACAGAAAGTATTTCAGACAAGTGGAATTAATTAATGCCATGTGGATTCTCAAAAGGTCAAAGAGGTTGCTTGACTTTTTGCAATCTCAGAATAGAACCAAGTTCCATTCTAACACATAACACTTTCTCAGTAAAGTACAAATTCTATACTTTTTTGAGTTGAGTCCCGTCCGGGATTGGAACCCACACTTGCCAGAGTGAGGAACCTAATCGCCAGCACACAAAGTCAGCGATCTAACCCACTCAGCCACCGAGGCTTCCACAGAAAATGAAAGTCCGACAACTGGTAGTCTAGATCAAGTTCTTTGAGTACCCCTCTGACAAGTGTAAATTGGCACGGCTCCCATGGCCGAAAGCCGTGAATATCTGTACTTTACTAAGAAAGTGTTATCCCAAATATAACGTGCTACATTTGACCACTTTCTAAATGGCATTGTGTATTCAAAGTTCCATTCTGCCAAAACATTTGATTTTTCAACTTTGTACACCACTATTATCACACATGACAGATACCATGACACCATAGATTAGCGTGGAGAAGGTTGCCGTTGACGGATGTGGTAGAGAGGCGTGGTAGACGGTGCTGTGTACAGCTGCGTCAAGGGTGCCAGTACAAGTACAGATTGTGATCAGATGTCAATTCCCACAGAGGAAAAGGACTTAGATCTGAATTGTCCAAAGGAGTGTTCTGTAAAGGGAAAGATAGGTAGGACGTTTTATACTTCTGAAGAAAGTTGTTTGGGAGAGTCTGTCTATAAGTGAATCTAATAATTTTTAACCATCAAATAAGCGCAGTTTGAAACTTACCTTGTCCATATCAGTGGTAGACTGATACTGCCAACTTCCTACCCAAGCACGACACATGATTAGGAATATTCTCCTTTAACTCATTGTATCATGAATGGTAACTGAAACATTTTGTTGATGTGACGTTTTAACCAAATGCAGTTCGATGCATTGTCAGACATACCTGTGACATACCATACTACCTGTATTAAAATCTTTCTCAACAATCACCTGACGAAAGACGTTCACCGAATACAATTACCCGAGAAAATGTTTGTGAATAAAACCGAGTCATCGTTCAACAAGAAAGTGTTAGCGGGTGTTTCAGGTAGAAATATGAGGCGTGAAACATGAAACATCCCTCAACACCTCAGAGCTGCCGAGTCATCAGGAGGTACACATGGACACCAGCAGTGGACGATCGTGTCTGAAGCAGGAAGTTGTACCAAGTTTTGGACACACAGATCCTGATAACACCAACATGTTAAGTTGGCATCTTTGGATCATGCTGGCTATGTGTTGATTGATGAAATGCTTGGGTAGTTTAGTGACCAGACATATGGGTATGGAGGGAATCAGAGGCTGTCCATACCTGCACATTAAGTGGTGTAATTGGCAGGTGTTGGAAGAGGAAACAATAATTTTGTTAATTTCAGAATTATTCAGTCACTTGTATAAACAAACATGACGATCAGTTCACGTCTGTGTTGTCCTTCTTAAAGTTGTTGATAGTGGACGGACGAGCACTGGAAATATATGTCCTTACATAAACACTGTTACAGTGAGCTATAGAGCAGAAAATTAATCTTGATTCAAATTAAAATGACGGGACAATGTTTGCCGTAAAGAATAATTCCTGGAGCAGAAATGATTCGTTTATAACTTTAGTTTTTTTACTTACGGCATTATGAGATGTAACACCAGGTTAATGTGGTCGCCAATGGCAGCTTGTGGCCATCGATGCTGATCACCTGTCGCTGTCTCTTCCTGATGAACGCAGCATGGTCGTTGGTTACGATGCCCGAAGTGGCAAGGAGATTTTCGTCAACATTTGTAGAAACAGACTATTTAAGCACCAGGGTGGAAACACCTATTCTTTGACAAAGATACACACTAATCAACTTCTGAAAGCATCTACCAACACCAATTTCCGACACATATAAATCTTGTCCGAAAATCTTCAAAATTTCAAAATTTGGTTGCATCAGTGCCGAACAGAACAGCTTGATGTTGGAGGAGAGCCAGAATTGATGCAGGTCTCAGACGTAACGACTTTGGTGAGCAGGGGTATGCTCCTGATGAACCTAGAAACAGTCATGTCGAACCAGAATTCGAATACGAATTTATGGGTATCTGGGACGTCTGAGGGAGGTGGAGTTACCATTGCATGTGGGAAGGTGAGGGGGTGAATGTTGTAGAAAGCCGCAGTCAGTCATATTACAGCTAACAATTGACTTTCATGCGAACAGTGGTCGATGGGTTGGGAAAATGATACAATCACACATTGTGCCTGGACCATACATTTACTAGACAACAAGAATCAGGTACTGGGTAATCTGTTCTGTCCTGGGTCACCTGCAGAACATATATACTCAACAACAAAAGTTCCTGTGACACCAATATTTTAGTGTATTTTTCAAACAAGTAAAGTTTGGTTTTCAGTATTGTAATACATGTATGGAATCAAGTCACAAAAACGCAACTTCTACAGAAAAGCAGGCATTCCATGCAAGAGTTGATTTTTATGCAAGCTCAATGCATTTCACTACCCAAGAATGGGTATAAAACATGTGCGTTAACGGGATACCATATGCATTGTTAGCATTGTGCTGACAACAGTCACTCAGAAAAACAACAAAATTGCGCAATTATTCAACATTACGAAATGCCACGCCTGTCCGAAAATGAGCTTCTGCGAGCCGTTGGTATGTTTGAAGCAGAATCAACGTGATATAGCAAGGCAATTTAACGTCCACAGTTACACCATTTCTTGGTTATGGCAACGTTGGTAACAGACGAATGCAGTCAAAGACCATCCTCGTAGTGGCAGGCCACGCGTAGCCAATAATCGACAAGACAACTGGATTCGAACAACACACCTACGAAATCGATTCCAGCCAGCAACAGTGACTGCAAGAAGCATCCCTGGCCTTCGACGAATATCTTCACAAACCGTACGTCGTCGCCTCGGATGTGCAGGGATTGTAGCCAGAGGACGAGCCAGTCGTCCCATTTTGAAAGGAAACCAGCGTCAAGCACGTCTACGCTGAACGGCCATGCAGTGGGAACAAGTTCTATTCATTGACGAGTCTCGTTTTCACCTCAGCAACAGCGATGGACGGATTCGAGTGTACCCAAGTCGAGGTGAACGTTACGTCAATCATTGTGTCATGGTACAAAGTCGGTTCGGCGGCGGCAGCGTTATGGTATGGGGTGGTATTACAGCAAGACAGAGGACCCGTTTGATAGTGGTAGAGGGAAATCTCAATGGACAGCGCTACCGTAAAGTGATCATCGGCCCTTTTGTTCTTCCGTTTTTGCGTCGTCATGGCCTAAACATTACCTTTCAAGATGGCAACGCCCGGCCTCATATTGCTCGACTTGTTCAGGATTCTCTTCAAGAAAACAACGTGAATGTCTTCCCCTGACCGGCTCGCTCCCCTGATCTCTCACCAATCGAGCACATGTGGGATGAGATGGATCGGCGCCTTTGTCGTCAACAACGTGTCCCATAGACACTCCATGAACTTCGAAACATGCTCCAGCAGATATGGACAGATATCCCACAGGACTTTGTGAGACGCCTGGTCCATTCCATGAGATGAAGATGGGTTGCTTGCATCGCAAACCAGAGGTGGACACACACGCTACTGATTTGTAAACTGACATTTAAGCATGTTCATGTTTTTTCATGAAGCATTTTCTGAAGTCAGTTTGGCAAATTATACCATTTGAACACATACAGAAGTCTTTTATCTGTTGCAAACCGAAATTGTTTCAGATTTGGTGAAAAACATAATTTTGCATTAACTCTTATTCAATGTCACAGGAACTTTTGTTGTTAATTATAGAAGTAGTAGTGAAAGCTGTAGTACCGATTTCCGGGTACATTCTGTGGGAATATTGTTTATGTTTGTCTGTTGGTAAACGCCATACTCAGCGATAGTCCAGCTATATGTCGGCGTTCTGTAAAAAGTCGAGTCTGGAACAACATGACAACATTCACGCAAAAGGAATATGATGACATGATGTCACTGAGCCTGACCACCCGATCCCGTTAGTCGCCTCTTACAAGCATAGTTGCATTTTCCGGCAAGCATGGGTTGCTGAAGACTTATTCTACCCTGGATGTTCAAGTGTCTCGTGGACAGTGATTTGGGGTTTATTGTCACATATAAGCAGTGTTATAGTGAAGTATCGGCGAGACCGGGGTCTAGTTAAAACGAAAAAGTCACCGTTACACTTAACATTGTAATAATAAGGATACTAATCATGGTGTTCCGATTGTAGAACGAGTTGTTCAAGTATATTAATACAATATTTGAGAACACCCAGTTCTATATTTATATGTCACAATTTCAAGCTTACTGTTGATGTTGAGACTTGCAGATATTGAAATACCATTTACAATGAAAGATAGTGTATGTCAAGGAAGCTTAGAGGTTTATTTGCAGTTGTTCCTGTTCTTTGTCGGATTCCTACTCTGAATTGACGACCAACTTCATTGTCAAAAAGTAGTTGATATTATACAATCTAAACTATTATTTTTATCAGACATAGTAACAGCATTGCTATTACAAGAAACCCATTGCTTCTTTCTAAATAAAACATACGTCCGTCTATTACAATATGTTAATAAAACAAGAAACGCCCGTCTATTGCTACATGTATATGTTAATAAAACAAGAAACGTCCGTCTATTGCTATATGTTAATAAAACTAGAAACGTCCGTCTATTGCTATGTGTTAATAAAACAAGAAACGTCCGTCTATTGCTATACGTTAATAAAACTAGAAACGTCCGTCTATTGCTATGTGCTAATAAAATAAGAAACGTCCGTCTTTTGCTATGTGTTAAGAAAACAAGAAACGTCCGTCTAATGCTATGTGTTAATAAGACAAGAAACGTCCGTCTATTTCTTTATGTTAATAAAACTAGAAACTTCCGTCTATTGATTTGTGTTAATAAAACGAGAAACGTCCGTCTATTGCTGTGCGCTAATAAAACAAGAAACGTCCGTGTATTACTGTGTGCTAATACAACAAGAACGTCCGTCTATTGTTATGTGTTAATAAAACAATTACAGATATATGTGATACACACACATTGGATACATTGGATTGGATACAAGCGGCACAGAATAGGACCATGAGATTTTCCATTTGACTGCGATGTTACGCCCTCAACATTACAATATGTGGCGATATGGTCTGGCTTCCCTCTACGGTACGACAATGGGGCTGTGTTACAAGACAACATATGCAGGTGAAATATGCGAATATTCATTCGGAGTCATCCTTTGGCAATAAGAAGAAAAAGGAATCATATATTTAGTATACACATGCAGTCTGAAGCTCTTGGCACAAGTAATTTCATTTCGCTTGACCACGTCTATGATAAGAAACATGGGACCTCCAAAATTATGGATGAAATCTTTGATGAACTTGGAATATTGGAAAAGTGCTATTGCATAACCCACCTGAAAACAAGAAACAAGTGGCAATAAATGGCGATCATACTGCACCTTTAAGAACTATGATCAGACTGAAACTTCTTTAAGCCATCATCTTACCCGATCACAGAGAAGCGCCTTGTCAAGGTTGAGATATGGACTTGCTCCCCTGAAGATAGAGGCAGAGATAACCTCTACGACATATCTGTGATATTTTGTATTTGACTTGTATATAGGATAGATTGTACTTCGCTATGTAATTGTTTCTAGTACTTTTAGAGATCTGTGATACTTTGTATATCACCTGTACATACATAAAATCTTACCTCGTCATTTTCATGATTAAGCCCGTATGGGGTGGCTCCATACCTTGTAAAAATGTTTTTAAATACTTTTATAATAGTATATGTGTGTGTTTTTATGTAATGTAACAAGGCGAGACTCAAATAAAATACATGTCTGTCTGTTTATCTGGTTGTAATGCATTAATCACACACCACATCACATGAGACGTGTACAGATCTGAGCGTGATGACCTGGTGTCCAATTACTTTGAGTAAACAATATATAAATCAAGGAAGCTCACCATCTTACAATCAAATGCACTTGTTGATCGGTTCGTTGATATTGACACCCGAGACTTGCTAGGACTTCATTGTGGATATGTGAACATCATCACATATATTGACTAATAAAGACATTGTTACCCGATATGTCCAAAGACCTGTTTGATATAAACAGAACAACAAATGGGTATCCCTTAAAATGCTTGAAGACAAGAATTATACTTCAGATTGTTGAAAAAAATGGAATTGTCTGCCACCCAAAAAATTCATTGTTGCAAGGTGTTTTAACATTGTTTTCTAGATCTATTTAGGCTAATAGTCTTTATTTAAGAAATATCGGGTTTTGCAGCTACAAAATGTCCTCAATTCATTCCCTCAAATGATCCGTCCCTCAGACACAATGGTATGAGACGACACCAGTGTTGATGTAACGTACATGTAAATATTTGAATTTCCACTGCTCGCCGTAAAAGGCAACCGAATCGGGCAGCCCAGTTGTCGTGTCCTGCGTCCCAGTGTCGGCGGAGGAATAGCTTTCCTTTGCCCAACACACCACTTCGACCCTTACTTCACCTAGACGGGTGCTAGGATGGGCCCGACCCTATCAATCGGCTGGTCATGCAAAGGCCTGTGCATAAAATTGTGTATGCACATTCATGATTTATATACATGTATTGTTTGGTCTTGGCCAGTATATAACATATTTGAACTCACAAATTATTTCTGTAACATATTGCCTAGAGTCTTATGTCAGAAGGCGGTGGCTCATGGGCAAATCTGGTAATGTTGACCGCTGTATTCTATCAGATCCCTCAAATTACGAATGGTAAACAATAGATTTGTTTGGTATTTGGAAACCAATAATCTAACTACAAATATTCAATGGAATATTCGAAAATGGAAGTACTATAGACCATTCAGTACGACTAGAATCCTTTGTCACAAATGCTATTGTAAACAAACAACATGTAGTATCTGTTTTCTTCAATCTTGAGAAGGTCTACGATACTACCTGGATTTTGGTTTGGTTTGGCTTGTTGTTTAACGCCGCACTTATTAATATTCCAGCTTTATGACGGCGGTCTGTAAATAATCGAGTCTGGACCAGACAATCCAGTGATTAATATCATGAGCATCGATCCACGCAATTGGGATCGATGACATGCATCAACCAAGTTAGCGAGCCTGACCACCCGATCCCGTTAGTGGCCTTTTACGACAATCATAGTCGCCTTTTACGGCAAGCATGGGCTGCTTAAGACCTATTCTACCCCAGATCGTCACGGGTCGATACTACCTGGAAGCAGGACCGCCTCCGTGGTCTAGTGGTAGAGCGTCCGCCCGGAGAGCGGAAGGTTCGGGGTTCGATCCACGGCCGCGTCATACCAAAAGACGTTAAAAGATGGTACTTGTTGTTACCCTGTCTGGCGCTCGGCATTGAGGGGCTAAAACAAGGACTGGTCGGCTCGGAGTCAGTATGTTGTGTCTGAGTGGGGTATTCATGTTAATACTGCGGCATGGTATCTCAGTGAGCTAGCACTATAAATCGGCATCAGTCCGGACTAGTACATACTAGTACATTTTCCTTCTGTTCATGGAAATTCCTGCATTCTGATTAGCTGAACTGGTCACGTGTTATTGCATTCATTTCCCAATGAATGTAAAGAATTAAGCCACGCCCACCTACTTTTATTACTGTGGAATGTCGGGGAATCCCAATATTACAGTCGAGGGAATTCCCTTTATGCTCACGTTTATCGTCATGCACAGGAGATTTAGCGACTTTCATGCATATTCATTGTCCAAACTATCCTTTGAAACCGAAGGCCGAGAATGAATGAAACAGCAAACGTGCAGGCTCGCTTGCCTGCTTTTAATTTGTCCCGCCCGCCTCGGTTCAACTTTCATGTCTTCGGGTTTCATTTCTAACTAGCATTTCTCCATCTGTGTCTTACCGTAATCAGGGAAGTAATGTTTGAATCTGGCGGTAACTGACCATGTTATTTGAAACAGCCGCCTTCTCCCGGACATATTTCTTCCGGTTCGTTACAGTCTGACTGTTGCAGTTCGTTTCGCCTCTTGCCTTACTTGACAGGTCCAATGAACATTGTTTTGATTCTACTCTCCGTTGAGCTAATGATGGTGTAGGCGTGTCAAGTTATGTGCATTACTTAAACGATCACCTGATTCATGCCACGCCACAGTATGTATTCCTACACCTCGAATGTTTATCAATCTCGTCATTTTTGTCTGTTTTGATATGTACAACTGTTTTTGATTAAACTATTGTAGATAAGACATGTTTTACGTTGTCGAATTTAATTATAGGCATTGACTGTGTACTTGTTTCGGTTCATTGAGATACGAATCGAAAAACCGATGTGCAAACGCTACGCGGATTCATACAGTTTGCACATCGGCTTTTCGATTCATACCTCAATGAACCGAAAAAAAAACACAGTCAATCCTTAAAGTGGCCCGCTCATATCAAAAATGAGCGGGCCACTGTAACTTGATAATTCCCTCATATTAATTGACGACGGGCCATTATCACGCTCGTTGTTAGGTGACTATGCTTGTCGCAAGAGGCGACTAACGGGATCGGGTGGTCAGGTTCGCTGACTTGGTTGATGCATGTCATCGTATCTCAATAAGATGCTCATGATATCAATCACTGGATTCTCTGGTCTAGACTCGATTATTTATAGACCGCCGTCATATAGCTGGAATATTGCTGAGAGAAACAAAACACAAACTAACGTGCGTATGAATACATAGATAGCCTACATATCGATTAACCAAAAATGGCTGCCAATCAATCAACCCCCATATGAACTGTAAAATGTATTTCCTCTATTACACGCTGGGTCTCTAATACAAGCCATGTATCTAATACAAGCCAGGTATCTAATACACTCCGAGTCAATGGCTCTCGCGAAATTAATAGACGGCGTAGCGCCCAAATGAGGAAATACGGTAGTCTGATATCGGACAGACAGACAGATTGTTTATTTGAGTCTCACCTCACAGAAATAATTACATAAATACATATAAAAGGACATAAAAGTGCGCCACCCGTTAAGGGTTACGAGAGACTTAAAATGTATCACAGTACGTACAGCATAAATATATTGGTGTAAAAGGGATATGAAAATATTCTATCCGTAACTAGCCATATAAAATATTTTTTCTTCGTTGGAGAATTAAAAAGCAGGTTTTGGCTGTAAAATATACATAATATTTAAAACGTTGATTAGTATACGTATTGCATAACTCTAGAAAGTTGGGATAGCTAAAACTGACCTTTTCGTATAAACTTTCAAGCAAATCATCGTACACAGGGCAATCAAGTAATACATGACTTTCATCTTCAATACTTTCCTTACACTGAAAACACATTCTTTCATTCACATTCATATTCATATATCTGCCTGTTTCCAACTTCGGAAGAGCAGTACCTGATCTAAATTTGGAGAAGGCAGAGCGGTAAGAACGAGGCATATACATACTTACATAACTTTCACATCCATACCCATCTTTAAACATTCTATACGTACGTAATTTGTTACCACCCGTTCTTCCGCCAGGCTTGCATAACCGTTCATTGTAATCAGACACATACTTTCCCATGCATATATCTGGCACACGTACAACTACACTTTACACGCTAACATTCTCAGAAATATTCAGACCCCATTCTTCAGAATGACGTCACATTATCGCGGAACATATGTTGTCACCCGCCATCTTAGTTCAAGCTCACTCTGGATACATAGGCTTATTACAACCAAGTGACTGTGCAGCAAATGGAACCGGATAGTTGTTGAGGTTAGTTCATTTTTCAAAAGCAGTCTCTGCTAGTTGTTATGCCTCTGTATGAGAAAGCCTGCTGTGCGCTCTCACATATATTTGGGTAACCTTAGAACATAAAGTTGAGAATATAAATCACAGAGTTGATGGCGACAGTTCCAGTATTTATTCTTGAGCAGATGTTATGTAGATACATTCAATACAAAATTTCAAGTTATTACAATAATAAAGATGTACATAAGATATTGTATAATATTACAATTTAACATTTTATCAATGAATATTCATGAGAGAATAAGCTCATAGAGTTGATAATTGATTGTTGGGGGAATTAGCATGGTAGTGTTGACAATGGCGGGAAGATGACTGGCTACAGTTGATATCATTTACACATTACAAATAACTGGATACTGAAAGTAGAAAGGACATAATTAAACTCCAGGCTAAGCACAAACACATAATATTAAACGGATATAGAGACTACCACCTTTGCATCTATCAAGATTATGAACATTTATGTATATTAATAATATGGATATGGGATATGTACACATTCAAACAGCTTGAGGCTTACGATAGGTATTGCCCTTTGCATTTCCTTAAACTAGCCTTTTTACAATATTTTTAATAATACTCACATTATCGATAAATGTGCGGTAACTCAACAATGTTGAGGTCGGTATAATACATTTAAAATACAACTATTCACAACAAAATGTGACATACAATAAATGATAATTGTTGGCAGTATTATAAAAATATGAACAACATTTTATAATTAATTGCAACAACACTGAATAGAACGTTATAAACACACACATCCCAAATAATTACTTACATTGTACAACGACAACATAAATACATTACCTGTACTCAGTTCAAGTGAGATAACTTTACTGCATATTTGTTTGGTCTAACTTCAAACATTTCTAAACAATAACTACACATGTAAATATTTTGAACAAGGGAAACCAGCTTACCTTAGAACATAAAGTTGAGAATATAAATCACAGAGTTGATGGCGACAGTTCCAGTATTTATTCTTGAGTAGATGTGATACCAAAGGGGCATCTGCATGGTTTTACATAGTTGAGAGGCCGAGGAGCTGGAACTGCGCCTTTACTGTTATTGGTCTAAAGTATGTAACGCCAATTTTAATTGGATAAGAATTTCTGACCTGAGGCTTGTAATGACTGACTGATTTCCCGAGTTTTACTAACCTACTGTTTGACATTAACGATAAGAGGATTACTTTCTAAAAACAATGCATTTGGTATAATGTTTGCCTTGCGGTAATCCTTTGCCTAAGGGGAATATTAAGTTTATATAAAACATATGGTAAGTAAAATAATTAAAATGAAATAAAAGCAGAATAATAAAGGTAGCTAATTTTAAATGTACAATAATTTTGATATACAGGTATATAAGATTAAGTTGGGAATATTTTATTATACTATAAGCTGTAGTTTTGATAAATTGGATTTAAAATAGTGTAAGGAATTTTCAACGAATCGGGAAAAAAATGTACAATTATCTATGTTTGTACTAACAGCTGCTAAGGGGCGATAAAATGAAGGCTGATTGTGTGTAATTGTACTCTGACCGAGGTTGTTGGACGTGGCTCATAATACCAATCACTGGTTTGTCTGGCCAAGAATCCATTCTTTTCAGACCGGAGTATGGTATGGACACAAAATTACGTTAGGTGTTTTTTATCATGGTACTCAATTTTTCATAATTTTGTTACTTATATCTGATATCTGTAGCCTGAGATATTTCCGATTGAACGTTCTACATGTGGATATTACATTTACAGTGTAACCTAACCTTTAGACAATTATACAATATGTGTTATCTTTTTGGATAGACTATTAATTTATGCTTACTGAATATAGTTCTAGCTTTGACTTTGTTATAATGTGGAAAATTGTTATTTTCGCTGCAGCAATGGTGAAAATGGGACACGAGCATTCCAGGAGATAAAAGCAGGAATGTTGGATCATTGAGGAATACACCAAATAAACCCCTGGCTGTGAATTATGTTGGCTGGAACGTTTCTGTTGAGAGGAGAAATTTTTCGGTCACAGCTTCAAAACCAAATATATATTGTATTTAAGTCTATGAAGAAGCACCTTGCAACTATGTCATTTTTTGTGGCAGGCAATTACGTTTGTTTCACCAGTCTGAAACCTAAACATTTTGTGAACAATTTCAGCGACAGGCCCCAAGCCTCCCCAGAATATAAAATGGTCAACCCCTTACCATGTCTGTCCTTCTTATTTTGACAGACAGACAGACAGACAGACAAATTTATTCGGTACTTCAGGCCACCGGCCCATAATACAATGGAAATATACTGTATATATGATAATGATTTACCGTTCCACACTGTGTTTCCTTTCGATGTTCATGACGTGAGAGAGAAATTTTCCTAAGCCTTTAATAGTTTGTTCGTTTTCAGCTGACAGAAGTTTTATAAAATTCTCAATAGAGGGAGGGGTAACGAGACGCTTGGGAAAAGAGTTTCTTCTTGCTCTAGAATACTGGTCACAAATCATAAGAACATGGAATTCATCTTCTACATGGTTATGTCCCTTTGAAAAACAGAAAGTTCAGACACGTTCATTATATGGAATGTTGTTGTGACGCCCCAGTTCAGGGTTGCTTCCCATTGCGTAATCGATGAGCTGTTTTGATAAGTATATTGTCTGCTTCAGTGATATCCAATTTTTCCTTCATGAATTCTCGAACTTTGCGCTCCGAAGTTTCCAAAGTTTCGTTCTTATCTTCCTGAAGTCCATGGAACAGAAGGTTAGTCCTCCTTGATCGAGATTCGAAGTCATCAAGTCGGTCTCTCATCGCACTGATCTGTTGATGGAGTACTTTATTATGATCACGAAGCTGAGCGATTTCGTCTCGTTGTTCGCATACCTCAGCCGCCTTTTCGCCGACTTTCATGTGCATTGTCGTTACACGCTCGTTCACTGTTTTAATATCAGGTTTTAGGTCTAACAGAGCTTGCATGATATCATCGTTTGTATATTTTGTCTTTGAAATGCCGACAGCACCTGTATCTTTCTGCGAGAGAGTTGATTGTCGGGTGTCCGGACCGGTATCAGCTTCCACGTCACCACATACAGTCAGTAGTGTTAACAACATCAAAACAAGCCTCAGAGTCATCGAAAGATACTTTCTTCTGAGCGAAATACCATGCATAGTGCGTATGGACTTATTTGGTTGCGAAAAGGTGCCTATTTTCGCACAATATTGCTCTAGACATATACCCATCTCGGGATCTCAGTAAACACGGCCGCTCGCCTACATTACCCAGCATGCCCAGCCTTCTTATTTTGTTTCCTGTAGTACAAGCCGCAAGGGTCATGGTATCATAATGTATCTAGTTTACAGCTCAGTTTACAAAACATTTGTAAAAGGTATCTCGAAATATACACATACACGTGACTAAAGCATATTCAAAAACATTTCCGGAACATGTCGCGAAATGTTTTTTGGGATGTTTTTACACCATTTTCGCGGGTAATGTTAACGTTGTCACAACGTATTTCATCCTTCTTACACAAAGTTATTTCACATCGTTGAGACAATGTCCATGGTAGTCCACAGAATAATGTCGTAGGGACGTAATATTATAGCATTACCACAACTTAAAATACAACATTATTACAACGTAAAATACAACGTTCCAATAACGAAAAAAATACAACGTTATGACGACGTGAGTATGACGTAACACAATGTTACCCCATGACGTTGTGACAACGTGGTTTCCCACAATGGGAATCCACGGAATAACGTGATATGGACGTAATATCCCTAACGTTACCACAACGAAAACACAACGTTGTCACAACGTGAAATTGTTAGCTGGAACTCCTCCCACTTCCGGAATTACTTTCATATATCTTGAGAGAAAGCCCACACAATTAAATGATCCAAAATAGGCCTGTGTGTCTCCTCGTCTTCCAAGGTGTTCACCGAATCCCAACCCCTGGCGTTATTGGTGTAGAGTAGGTCGAGCATGGCGTTTCCCCGAGTTCTGGTTGTTACGTAGTTGGTGAAACCAGGCAATGTCACTTCACTGTGATTCAGGTCTCCACCGACTATAATGGTCTGTTCCAAATCTATGTCTTTAGCTCCTTCGCTGGCAAGTACCCACTGAATGAATTTGTTGTTCCAATTCGTTCGGACCTCTTTATTGGCCCCCGTTGCGTTTACACTGTAAATACACATCGCCAACCATACCACGCCTCTGAACACGAAGGTCACCCCTATAGCCTCGCTATGAGGACTGGATTCTTTGTACACATACGTTGCTTCTGAACAGTCTGCAGCTGAGAGATAGATTGCCGCACCTCCTGATTTACTCTTCCCTGTTACATCTTTCTTTCGATCTTCAAAGAAACCATTATACCTATTTATGCTTCTTTCAATTTCGGTATGTTTATCCTTGTACCACGTCTCGGACACCAGAATGACGTGCGCCCTGTTGAGATCATCATCAAGACGACGCTGTAGGAACGACTTGTTTTTGTTTAGGGATCGCGCATTCACGACCAATGCATTGGGCACAATAGGCACAGAATCCTGAGGAGGGACAGCTGGTACGCGATCCGGACTGGGCGGTGTAGCTGAAACACATATATCAAAGAGAACCGTTGGAGCCAACAATATGTACTAGCGTCAAAAAGTAACTGTGATTCATATAAAGTGGTGTAAATGTTATGTTATTGAAAATAACAACATAATATACTGTACAGCATTGAAAACGCACCAGCAATAAATCTTGAAATATTACAAAAACAACTTGAGCAATGACCGATTTTGATTAAAACAGACATAGACGGATTATTAGGAAAGACGACAAAGGATACAGGAATACCACACAGTAATTACAATTACGTCATCAGTGTAAGGAAGACACATAGGGTTAAAATGAAAAGTCAATATCTGGTATGTCCGCCATTGACAGCAACACACACCATGCAACGTCTTCTCATTGATCGAATAAGACTGCGAATAGTGATCTGGGGCATTCCACTCTTGACGTAGTGTTTCTTCAAGTTCTCTCAGGTTCTGTACTTGCGGACGACGTGAGAGGCGTTGACCCAGGTAATCCCATAGATGTTCAATTAGCGATAGCTCGGGTGACAGGGCTGGCCATGGAAGCAGAGGCACATTATTGTTCGTTAGGTACGCTCTTGCTGGAAGGTGTGCATATCCTGGTGCTGATGAAAGAATGGGATGACGTGATTTGGCAATATGTTAATCCTATAGTAAAGGGCATTAACTCCTCCACAAACATGAAGCTCTGTTCGATGGTTATGACTGATGCCGCCCCACACCATGACACTCCTCCTCCCCCCCCCCCCCCCCCCCCCCCCATCGATCTGTCTGTACAACGCAGTCATTGTGGTAACGTTCTCCACGTCGACGCCACACTCGCAGTCGACCGTCAGCATTCCGTAAATGAAAACGGGACTCATCAGAGAACAGCACACCATGCCACTGCCGCAATCTCCATTGACGATGACTTTTGGCCCAACGCAGACGTTCATTTCGATGTCGATCAGTGAGTGTGGGTCCAACATATGGACGTCGAGCACGTAGCCCTTCTGAGCGGAGACGTCGACGTACGGTGTCAGCACTGATCAATTCCGCCGGCCTTGTACGGTTGCTGCAGTCCTGGTAGCCGGAAGTGTACGATCACGAAGATGCCGACGAACAATATGGCGATCCTGACGTGGTGTAGTTACACGACGTTGACCCGGACGTGGTCGATCTCTGGTGGTTCTTGTCTGCTGGTATCTGCTCAGTAGCCTGAGGACTGTTGAATGATGGCATTGAAACCGTTGTGCAACGACTCTACTTGACGTACAAACTTGAAGCATGCCCAATGCACGTTCACGTTCCTCTGCTGTTAATCTTGGCATTTCTTGTGTCAGTACCCTTTACGTCTGCAGCAACACGTGATGTAGCTTTTAAAAGTCTGTCTTTCATAGCCCCATTCTGCATGCTTCCCGTGAAACAAAACACGTTTTCCATCATGTGCACGCAATTTGCTGCGTTTTGGCGATTTCGCTCACAAAACAATTAGGAATGTCTTTTGACAACCTGTTCTTCTTCATGCTTCGTCCAGAACGTCGTATATTACTCATTCACTTATATATTTTCATATGACTTAAGCCCGGATAAAAATACATCCATTTTCATGGCGATGCGTTTTCAATGCTGTTCAGTATATATGGTCATTAGTCTGATCAATGTTTCATCATAAAAAAAATATTCGCAAAACCCATACCAGGTAACAGGGGACAGTGGTACGCTCTAAAAGAGGAATGGTGAAGAACTCAATTAACAATGCCAATATTGGGCGTAACCACCATTTGCATTGATACAGGCAAGGCACCAGACAGCCTGTGACAGGTTCTAATTGTCATTCAAAGATTGGACCATCTGAGCTAGCGTTACCGGCTGGCTCTGGTCCTGTGGGAGGCATCGCTCTATCTCATCCCGGACATGTTCTATGGGAGAGAGGTTTGGTGAAACTGTCGGCCATGGCAGTACAGCAATGTTATGTTACCTCCAAACGTCTGTTTCAACACGTGCAACGTGTAGGTGGGCATTATCCACTGCACACTGACGTTACTTCCCTGCATTTGAAGGGTCGTCCAGGTAGCGTACGCTTTTGAAATTGACAATGATGAGATGTGTTCTACTATGAGTTTTGATGCCACCCCATACCATTACACTTCAACCCCAAAATGACGACGTTCAGTAATGCAAGCTTCGCCCAAACTTTCTGCTGGAAGCCTGGAGACCCCATCAGAGATGTCCAGATGAAACCTGGACTTATACGTGAGCAGTATACTGTCCCTATCTTGTCTCCTGAACCCCAGATGCTGTCTACACCAAGCAAGGCGTGCCTGACGGAGACGTGCGAGCAAAATTGGTCGTATCACGGGACATTGGGGCCGGGTGTTGTGGTCCCTCTACTGGTTGCATATGTTCTGCCAATAAATGCTCTCAAACCAGGAATTGTCCAAAAAGTTAATGTAGCAGTTTAGTATCGATTCCATAGATGCACGAACATAATATGGTTGTCTTGTTGACGTGACGTCACACGTGGACGACCGGTACGTGGCAAGTCATGAGTGTTGTCTTGCTGTAGATAACGTCTCCCAAGAGATCTTGCACTTCAATAAACATTAAAATGATTGGAAAATTCTTTTTGTGCCATTGCTGTTTGCAGCATAACCATGGCGCGTTGACGTTGATTTTCAGCAAGCCGTGACATTGTATGAGCATTATTTACAGTTAAACACAAGTGTTTCATGAGCACCTGATAGTAAAACAATCATTGTGTGCTGTTTACATAAAAAGGAAAACACGTGTGTGAGTATTAGAAACGCATGTACATGCCTTAAAGTCGAGGAGATGTATTCATGAATATGGAGGGAAGTTACGATATAAAATTTCAGAATAAATATATATTTTTAGTGAGCTTTATAAACGAGCTCAATCTCTTTTTTCTGTGTGTATATGTGTATATGGGTTCATAGAAGAAATATTATACTTATGATTCCAGCAATACTTGATTTAAAATTATTCATATTATCGTGTTGGTGTCTTGTTCTCTCAGGAGAGACATGTAGAGATGTATAGATCCATTATTTAGTAGTAAATAATAGTCTCTTTTCAATGTATATTCTCTTAAGACTCTTGAGTCTATCACGCTGTGTGGATCAGTGCTACAACAATATGTGGGGAATAGCGAGTGAGTGAGTTTGATTTTACGCTGCTTTTAGCAATATTCCAGCAATATCATGGCGGGGGAAACCAGAAATGGGCTTCACACATTGTAGCCATGTCGGGAATCGAACCTGGGTCTTCTGCGTGACGTGATGAGCGACCGCTTTAACCACTAGGCTACCCGACCCCTCTCGGGATTAAATGCTGTTTTATGTGTATGCATCATCAATTAAGTTGATTGAGACATTTAAGCAAACCTCTTATGTCGAATGAGGTACTAGTAAATGTGCCCTGAGTATTATTTTGAATTTACACGTTTTTGATTGTATTTACCTTGTAAAGTAGACTGTGAATCTGTATCCACGGCGAGGCCAGCAAATTTGTCGGTAATATCTTCCACAGCTTTCTGGTCTGTGTCATCCTCTGGAAGCTTCTTCTTGAGATTGTCATCAGATTTCTTTTGCCGTACACCAGTGACAGCGTTTGGCTCCTCGTTGTCTTTTGTTGACACTGCTGAAGTATGGACGGCATGTGAAGTGTCAACATTCTCGCTAACCATTTTATTTGAACCAACTTCTTCATGATTTGTCTCTTCAAACTTACAAAAACACATTCAGTCGGACCCCATTATCTCCAACCTAGCAGGGCCGATTTCTCTGCTGGAGGCGACAAAAGGATCGGGTGGTCATCATCGCTAACTTGATTGATGCATGTCATTGTATTTAAATGCGGGGATTGATGCTCATGACAAACAATTGAAACAAAATAACCATAATCCTCCAATCAATACAATCAAGGAAGGACTTTATTTATATTCACAGAAAGTGTTTGTGACCAGTGGAATTAATACCATATGGATTCTTAAAAATCCAAAGGTTTTGCTTGACTTTATGCAATCTCAGAAAAGAACCAAGTTCCATTCTGTCGTTCCAAACATTATTATTTTATCTTTGTACCTCACTATCCAACGTGACAAACTTAAGGACAAATTTCATTCCTTGATTCATGGGCTTTTGATACCAAACATGGTGATCAGAAACAGCTAAGTACCTATACTCAGAGGTTCAGAGCAATTTGTCAAAAATGAAAGCAAATGCCATCTGAAGTTTACTGAGAAAACAATACGGGAAATGCTGGACTTCCTCGTTGATAACATGTATGTTATTAGGCATAGCAACAGTCACTATTTAATCTGCCCACAAACAACAAAGTGCCTCTCTTAGCTCAAGCATGTTTCTTCCCATCTTGGATATTGTGAGTAGCGTAAAGTGGCTTTTTCAGGAAGTGATGTCATGTTTTTCCTCGTGTCTATTCACGATGTTTTGTTTGTCAGTTAAGATTACCATTACAATTGAATTACAATATAAGTACATAATGTTTTGAACAATTGGTTTAAATTGCTCAAAACTGTTAATGTGGCAAATGCCAACTTCAAGATAAAGGTACACAATTCTACATTTAGTTCGAGGTAACACTGTGTATTTATATCTCGAATTCTAGATAAGCAGGTAAATTTATATGTATGAATATATTGAGGCGGTTGGGACCGGAGAATAGGTTCGAGATATCTGTACATTCGAAATGATGTGGTTCGAGATAACGAGGTTCGACTGTACGTACTACCTAACCAATCTCAAACTGAGAGTTAAACTTTGTTTTTATTCGTAGCTGTAATGTGCAAATTGCAAAGATAAAAATCCCGACTTTACATAGCATGTGTAACAGTAAATATGTTGAAACTAATTATATCTCAAGTCAATACATCATGTGGTCAATGTGTGTGTGTTTGTTGCTTTGTTGCTTAACGGCACATTCCACACTGGTCCAGTTGTATTACGACGACCATGTGGTCAATGCTTATAAAACGTCTATGGTAGCCAGCACCGTGGCACGTGTCACCATAAACTCTGTCAGCATAGGTATATTCCAACTTGCGAATAAAAGCTTGATTTGAAATATCAAATCTAACTGTCAGCTTACGAGCCTCATTATCCTCATTCTGCTTTCCAGTTCTTTCCTTTTCAAAAGTTTCCTTCAGGTCAGCGTGGTCCATGTCGTTTTGTTTAGTTTGTTCTTCAAGTCTTTCCAATGGCTGAAAACATAAACCTTGTCGGTAAAACACATAAACATCCGTTTCGTGTATACACCCTCAGATGGTGCAGTTTGTGACATTTTATACAGTTATCACTAGTCTGGCAAAATCTATTTCTGTGTTAATATAAAAAAAAAAAAAAAAAAAAAAAAAAATATAATATGTTTCTTACTATCGCCGGTGTCCATCTTAAATTCACCACTAGTGTGATATAATATAAGGGGGGGGGGCGCGGTCGTGTAGCTCAGTGGTTAAAGCGTTCGCTCGTCACGCCGAAGACCCGGGTTCGAATCCCGACACGGGTACAATGTGTGAAGCCCATTTCTGGTGTCCCCCGCCGTGATATTGCTGGAATATTGCTAAAAGCAGCGTAAAACCAAACTCACTCACTATAATATATAGGACATGATATACTCAAAAGCAAAAACAAAGAGAATTTGTCAAAACAAATTACTGTCTTGGATGGAATTATACCATATGGAAAGAACAATGCCTGAAGATACGGTAGCAAGCAACAGTCAAGATGAAGAGGGCTCCTGTCATATGGAAAATGAATCATGTCACACGAGAGGTTCAGAGGCGGGCCCAGATAGTCAATAGCGACTGTGTCCACCTTGTGCATTGATGGAGGCCTAATACCTTAGCCTCACTGATGCCACTACACGTTAAAGAAAGACCTCTGGAATGGGATTCCATATATGACATTTCAGAGACACAACACCAGGAAGTAATGTAGCTTCGAATTAGTGGTATAACTAAAATACAACAACTGTCATATAGCAATATTCCTATGAAAAAACGGTGGGTTAAACACACGAGAGTTATGTATGAAACATATTTCTGAATTGCATTAATATATAAGACTTTAACATCTCAAATTCTAGGGTATGTAAGTCATATCGTGCGATGTAATGGAGAAAAATACTTCGTGAAACGTACTTGTTTTTGCCAAAACCCATGTTTGACCAGCTAAAATGAAACCTGAAATCATATATCCCTGTTCATTCCTGGATAACCCCAGCGTTTCCCGAACACCTGACATCATCACTATTTGATAGTGATTCATAAACACATGCTCATGATATAGATGGAATCGTACAATCGACAATCGAGATTTCGTGTGGCGATGGAAAGGATTTTGTCGTTTATTTTTGAACGGCCTCATATCTACACGAACACAAACACTGAACTCAATAGATAAAGTAAACATATATTACATTATGTCTCTGAACAAATTCATGGCTTCAAACACAATGCTTCAACAAAATGAACACATGAACAATCTATTATCAGCCAGAGTGTTCAATACACATGAATAACTTTGATATCACGAAAGAGGTTCACAGCAATAGACCGCCTGATATGGCCGCCGCCATGTTCAATAGTGAAGCAATCTAGAACGTCAGTAACGAGAAAGTTGAAAACATGATAGTGTTCATAACAGCGACATATGTCACACCTGACTAAATCGCCATGACATATCACTATCGGACGGTAAAGCTAGAGTTTGTGATGTGTCCCTACATACATGATATGCGGTGATAGGAATGCAGTCTGATGGCATTCCTTGGGCTGGTAGCTTCTTTATATATGTTCAACCAAAGTTACATGCACTACAATCACATACATGTGTCAAAAAAAATAATCATTTGTAATAGGAAACAACATGATCACACTTCGTAAATAACGACAGAACCATGCAACAGGTATCTTCGTGATCCACGAATATATAAAGTGACCATCAGTGAGTTATAATTAATATTTAAGTCATAAAGAGACGGAATAATACTTAAATAGGCTCAGACATCCCACAAGCCATCACTCTTTGCTTAAATTAAATGATGTTTATTAATTATCCATCAATTATCAATCATTTATTGAGTGAGTGAGTGAGTGAGTGAGTGAGTGAGTGAGTGAGTGAGTTAAGATTTAACGTCACATCGGCAATATCTCAGCCATGCCGTGACGAGATAAAGCTAAATATTGACAACAAATATATTTACTTCGAGGAAACAATATGATAACAGCTCTCTTTCTGGTCAATATCAAAGTCCCCAGCTTTCAAACATTTTAGACCACCTGCGTGGCAGGTGCCATAACTGTTGTTCACTCCAACATATGTCGTCAATAAAATAGTTGATATGTTTGCTATATTTATATTCTATTTCGTTTTTGAGAATCTATAATACAACACACCTGTACTACAATACAACTTACAAGTACCATGATACACATATATGTACAACGGTAAAGAACACATGTACCATAACACAGTACACCTGTCCCACGACATATATGTCACTATAAAACACCTGTACCGCGGTATAACACATCTGGACCACAATACAACACGTATACTATCATACAACATACCTATATATGATAAATATGTTCCAAGATACAAGACACATCTACTACAACACAACACAATTGTACCATGATACAACACATCTGTTCCACAAAACAACACACTTGTACCACGGTACAACACACCTGGATCACAGTACAGCACATCTGTACCACAGTACAACACGTGTACTATCATACCACATACCTATATATGATACATATGTTCCAAGATACAAGACACATCTACTGAAACACAACATACCTGTTCCGCGGTACGGCACACCTCTTGTACAATGCAACATATATGTACATGTATTACAATACAGCACACGTGCACTACAACACAACACACATGCACTACACTACTTGGGTGCTGCATGTCATTGTAACCCAAGTGCTTAGATCGATGCTCACGATGTCAGACACTGAATTGTCTGGTCCAGACAAGATTGATTACAGATCGACGTCATGTAGCCGACTATTGTGAATGCAGCGTTAAACAACAAACAAATAATACCATGTTACAACACACCTGTATCATGTTACCACACACCTGTTCCATAATACAATACACCTGTACCGTGTGACAAGATACCTGTATTTCGGTACAAGAGAGTAAACATCGGTACAACCGACATGAAACGCAGAACAACAGGGCCCAGTTGCACAAAGCGATCTTAGAGCTGCGACTGTCGCAGGCCTATGTTAAAGTATGGGAGTTACGATCACCTTAGCGCTAACATAGTTTTATGAAACGTGGCCTGGTCAGAAACTGCCCAAAGGGAAAACGAGAGCCTGAATACAAAACAGGTCCGACACATGTTGGATAAGGGAAGCATTTGTCTACATCGACCTATGTTCCTAGATAAATTTGTCAAGTGATATAAAGCAGGTGGCTACTCCAATATATTCACCTATGTAGACAAGCGGCACACATTGTCATGTATGGTGTTATTAAGGGTAACTTATGTCATGTTGTCTTTGTGACAGTTATAATTGCACCAAAGCTAACATTCCTTCTCAAAATGCTCGGCAAGATACAGGCAGTAGCATAATCGAAATCACTTATGCCTAGACACAATTAATTTCTTAAACACAAACAAATAACCGTTATACTCGATTAAGTTTTCGATCTGAACGGATTACTAGATATGGTGCAAAAACTGGTTTCTGGTTTTCAAAAGTTGTTTGATCGCAATTCCGCGAACACCTCGTATCATCACTATTCGATATCTAGTGATTCATAAACTTGTTCTTATGATACATACGGAATATAATTGTGGACTGATTTTTCTTTAGATTTTGGAACGGGTTTTGTCACTTTTATTTCCAGATCAATCCGACATGCTAGGATACAACTTAAAGAGTGGTCAACGCGGCATTGGAATAAACTCTCAACCACTTGTTCTAAATATTGCGCTCATTTAAACGAATAATGTCATCTGACATTGGCTAAAGAGAAGAAACTAGAACCTTCACAAACACTTATGTATACTAAACACGTCTCATTTTAATTCTGGAAACAAAAAGTCCAGAAACTCTACAGTCTTTGCCCAGACTCGGTCAAAGGTATTTACAAAATTAAACATGCTGTTTTCATGGGAACATACCAAGGAAGAAAACATTAAAAAAAAAATGTTCAAAAACTCAATATTTACACTATGTCGCCCATGGGCGAGAATAAACTGACGAGCAAAAGAAACCATACCAACATTGATTTGGTGTTGACAACATTATCAAATATATCACAAAAATATACTGTTGCGAGTTGGAAAGAAAATTTATCTGACAATGGTCTGGTTCTAATTACACAAAGGTGGCGTTTACATGAACCTCAATATCAGGTAAGGAATGACACAGGGAGTAAATGACAATTTGCCAAATAAACGAATCATCTGAAAGAAAACAGAAAACCTTTTTTTTAAATAAATGCATTACTGTCAGTATCTTGTATGGCCTCCATTGCTCTGAATACAGGCTTGGACACGTCGCCGCACGGAGTTTACAAGATCCCTGATGACGTCATTGGGGTTGGCTCGTCATTCTTCCAACAGTGCCTGAATCAACGTTTAACGACTTGGCGGAGGGGGGTTTCTTTCCCTTATTTGTCTGTCCAGATAGTCCCAGAAGTTCTCAATGGGTGTTAAGTCAGACGATCTTACTGGCCAAAGCAAAAGGTTTACATTATTTGCAGTTAGGAAGTCTCTGGTGATCCTGGTGGTGTGGGGGCGAGCGTCGTCCTGTTGGAAGATTACTCTGGGATTCCTCTGGAGAAAGGGAAGCACCACAGGACGCAATACATGGTCGATGTAGACTTGAGCATTTAAATTACGGTCAAAGACAACCAGGTCTGTTGTACGGTCCCTGTAAATCCATGATGAATCCACCACCGAATGGCACGGGCTCCTGAACACAACATTGTCATCCCGCGAAAGGGCCGGTAGGCCCGAATACTGTGTTGTCGAAGACGCCTGGCAACTGTCCTTCTGCTGACCACATGATGTAAGGCTGCGGCTGCCGATGACGTCACAGTGACGAAACGATTGCGTAGATGTAAGATGCGGAGGTACCGATCTTCATTGGTGGTTGTGACCCTGGGTCTTCCACTTCTTGGCCTGCCATCTGTACGACCTGGTTGTATGAGTCGTGTCTGCAGCCTCGTTATCGTTTTTCTGGTGCAGTTGAAGGTGCGAGCAACATGGGCATGGCGTGCTCCCAACTGCAACATCCCAATTGCTCTCTCTCGCTCTTTTTTCGGTCAGTCTCGGCATGTCAGCTGCAGTGGTCGGTACGATTGTGGTGTAAAACATACAGATTGGCGAGTTTTATACCGTTCCGAGCCATTTTGTCGTGATGCACGTGCATCCAATTTTGAATTAAAAAAGCTTGATAAAGTCCATATTCGGGAAGAAGCAGGATTTTTAAAACTCAGTAATGACGGAGCTGCGTTCATGCGATTTTGCTTATGTGGTATTTTTTAAATACAAAATACTTTGGTTTAGTTTCTTTAGCCCGTCAGTTTATGTTCCTTTACTTAAAACTCATGTTTTTGTTTCGCTAATACATATATGTATATCTTTCAAGTATCATGACACAAAATTTAACTCATTTCAACTTAATTCACCTGTAAATAATGCCGACTCTGTATTTAGATACATCGTACTAATAAGAATATGAGAATTATCATAAGAAGGCTGTTGTTACAATTTTCATACCAAAAGTTACAATGCATTTAAAAGTTGCTTTAGTGTCATAATATTCACTCAAGATTTCCTCAATCGCCTGTGAACATCGCACCGCATATAATGAAATAATTATTTCGAGATTTCGTTAGAATGTGAGATATTCAGCTAGACGTTATGCATTGAAAGACGAATCGGGTTTTTTCCCCATTAAAATACGCGCACGTGTACCTGTATATTTCATATCTAGTGTCACTTAATTTCCCAGTGTGATGTATTAACGAGACATAAAATGGGAAATGAAGGCCCATGGGCGACTTAGTGTAAATATTGAGTTTTTGAACAATTTTTTTTCATTTTTTCTTCCTTGGTATGTTCCCATGAAAACAGCATGTTTAATTTTGTACGATACACATCATTTTAGTTAGTGATGCGTGAAATTTGGAAACGTCCACCTCATGCCTAATATAAAAGATATTGAAAGCATACGATGTTGAATGATGTAACCCTGATCAATCACACTTTTGAGCAAGAGTCTTAATTATGACCTTTTGGAAGAGCATGCTCGCAGGTGCCTCAAAAGTTAAGACACTTAAGATTAGTGCTACTGGAATATTGAATATTAACAAAGCGACAAAAACCTTTCCATTTCCAATAGACAGCAGAGCCGATTGTACGATTCCGACTATTTCACGGTTTTACAGGTCTCTTAATATATGTATTGGGTGGTCAACGTCAATGATGTGGTTCGAGTTATTTAACGCCCCACTCAGCAATATTCCATTAATATGACAGCGATCTGCAAATAATTGAGTCGGGATCACACAACCCAGTAAGGAATTATGAGCAACGATGGCTGCAAACAAACAATTCAACGCGCCTGACAACTCGATCGATCACGCCATATCTTACGGCCAGCATAGTTTGTAGAGCCCTTACCCTTCTTTAAATAGGTCACAGACGTTTATCACTTCCGTGAAACCCGCGAGCACGGGTATGGTGCTGACAAACCTAGAAACATAATCCGGGCGAACCGGGAATCGAACCCACAATCATAGGTTTCTAGCCTGCCCAAGGGACGCAACTCTGCACAGCGAATCGTGGTGCCTTAGACGTCTGGGCCACCCGTGTCCCGGCACTGGTTTGGCACTTCCAACAAAAATGGGCGGTGGCGTATCAAGCGCTCGATCGTTACGCCAGAGACCAGTGTGTGATTCCCAGATGGGAGAATTCCCACTTCTGGTGTCTTTTTTGTTTGTTGTTTTAATGCTGCACTGTAAATAATCGTGTCTGGACCAGACATAACGGTGATTGACGTTATGAGCATAGATCTACGAGAAAAAAGTCCATTGGCGCGTAGAAGGCAAATTATATGTGGAATGGCCCAGGGTCAAAATAAAGAATTGCATCGACATCATTTTTGTAAGGGATGCATCAAATTGGAAATGTCCGCCAAATGATAGAGTCGGAATCTTACAATGGTGATTTTTGATGTTTATGAAAAGAGTTTTGTCGCTTTTATTATCATGGCAAATACTCATTATAGCACTCAACGAGGATATATTTTCTTAATTTTAATCTGTTGACTATCAGTGCTTGATTTGCTTTTGCGAAACCCATTCTTCCCTTTTTTAAGACACATGACACTTAAGTCACACAAAGGAAGGTACATCCATCAATACAGAGCCAAGCGAGTTGTTTGAAAAGTTGTTCTTTAAATATCTGAAATTAATACAATATAGCATGGTTTTGTCCAAGGAAAGACATCTTTTCCTTTTCAGGAATGCAACTGTACTATGATAAGTCAGATAACTTTCATCCCGAGTGAAATTCAACAGTACACTCATTATTATTGTTCAAATTATTACAATGTGTTACCGTCTTTAGAAGCTGACAAAACGCATGAGAAAACAAGTAACGTGTCTATTACCGTTGTAAGTTTTCAGCTACAGTTTATCGTGTGGCAGTTCATCTCAACATCTTCATCACATACATGTTCAAATCAAACTAATTACGAAATGGCATGGTAAATGCAATCCCTGGCACGTGTTCCGACAAAGTTCAATTATCGTCAGTAATATTTCCACACACTTTGTATGTGTTTGTGCGTGTGTGCGTACGTGCGCGCGTGGGTGCATGTGTGTGTAGCAAAATACAGCTGTTTGTGTTAAGTTTATACACCTGAATGGTTGCCTTTATTTAAGTTTTCTTCAGTGAATTATTGTTGTGTGTTTGGGGGCAGATCTGCCTTCATTGTTTGTTTTCATCAAATTTGCCAAAGTGAAAAATAAAAGCAATCTCAAAATCACATTAAACAACCAGGACAGAATACTAAAGGCAGTCAACTATTGCACATCATATCGTTCTTTACATGATCTTTAATAAATTACTTCTGTAGACTGTAAATGACATATTTGGGGACATTACTGATCACAAACGAGCGATGGCCATTGTCAGGTAGGGGACAAGCGTTGTCACCATATTCCTGATCAAAATAAAAGATCTGATTAGCGATTATGCAGTTGACACGACATAGTTTGGTAAAGTTGAATACGGTATTGATTGATAAAGATAACAATGGACTTATATCGACGTACAAGGAAGTCATGATTAAGTTAACAGCATTCAAGGAGGTAGTTCCCAGGTACACAAATTACACAATGAATCGACCTTAATATCGATTTGCAGTGAACGGAACACGTTAGCTGTTGCGCCTCCCAACATGATATTCGATATCAGCTTTGCATTGACAAAAGAGCTTGCTTTTGCATGTGTTTGTGGCGGGTGGCACCGGTGGGGAAGCTTATGCTCACCTGTACGCGGAAACCTGGTGTCATCACTTTTTTATGGTGAGGTGAAATAGGGCTTAAAGTCGCGTACAAGTTTATTGCACTTATATAGCGGCGTGCATGCACGTGTATCTAGCTGCTTGTACTAGTCTGGACTGATGCCGATTTATAGTGCTAGCCCACTAGGATACCATGCCGCATGAATACCCCACTCAGACACAATATATTGACTCCCAGCCGACTAGTTTTAGCCCCTTAATGGCGAGCGCCAGACAGAGGAACAAAAAGTGCCATCTTTTAACGTCTTTTGGCCTGACGCGGCCGGGAACGAACCCAGGACCTTCCGATCTCAAGTCGGACGCTTTCACTAGACCACGGAGGCGGTCCCACTATTTAATAGTGACTTATAACCATATGCTTATGATATAGTCGGAATCGTACAGTGGACTCTACTGTTATCAGATGTTTCTTTGATTATGGAAATGGTTTTGTCGCTTGTTTTTACATGTTATATGTTTTTCAAGGTTTTGATCTTTGAGTAAGTGTTCATGTGAAGCTCGCGAATGATTAAACAATAACCCACAATCGACTCTCAAAACCATATCACGACCTGTCCTCATCGTTACAACTGGCTACAGCATAGGCCAGCTAAAGAAACACATGAAATAAATTTAATCAAGAGAGTCCTACCTGGTATAAGATTGCCCTTTGTCAAGTTCCACTTAATTCAGTCAGAAGACCTCGTCAGTCAGACCGTCTACACCTGTCTATGGAACCAGAATAAAATTCCTGCCTAGTGTTCAGGTGAATGTCACGTGATTTGACAAACAATGCCAGCTTTTGGTTTGTTGTTGTTGCCGACAGGTTGCTAGACATTCTGTGCGATTGCGATCAATTATTTAATGCGCATGTTCTTCTGCATTCTCTGCCAGGAAGGAAAATGATTAGCATGTATTCTCTAGCTATAAAGGTACACGTCCTAATATCAATGTCTGAACTATAGTTTTCAAGTAAAAGAGTGAGATGATTGGCTTGATACTGTTTTTAACAGTTTTTCATTTATACCACGGTGTGTGAGCTCAATGTGGTTTCTTATCTGTTAAACGCCGCAGCCAGCATTATTCCAGTGAGAGAGTGAGTGAATGAATGCGTGAGTTGGGTTTAACGCCGCTTTTACCACTTCGGTGAAACCCACGAGCACGGGTATGGTGCTGACAAACCTAGAAACTGATCGGGGCGAACCGGGATTCGAACCCTCAATCATAGGTTTCTGGCCCAAGGGAGGCAACTCTGTACAGCGAATCGCGGCGCCTTAGACGACCGGGCCACCCGTGTCCCCCATTATTCCAGGCTCAGTGTTTGAAAAAAGGCCGAAGTAGTTCAGGTGTTACATGTTTACAGTTTTTGTAAAACCCAAGAGCACGGTATGTTGTTCACAAAACCAAGAATCATAATCGGTGCGAATCTGGGATTGCAGCCAATGATCATATGAATTGTACATATGCAAGTTTGAGAGAAATAGTTAATGACTCCGTATTTCCTTGTTTCATGGCAGAAGGGGCAGCAATCATGGAAGCAGGTTTTTTGCACAATAGAATTCCCAATTTCACGTTGATATATATATACCATGGGGAGCACCTTTTGGTGATTACGGCTGTGAATGCGTACATATATGCAAAGTTAAATTACAGTTTCGTTTACTGAAATGTAATGATTAAGTTGTGAATGCTACCTTCGGGACAAATATGGCTCAATGTTAGTGCAGAGCACTTCAGATATTTAGAAGCAACAGATAATAGATGTCACACTGACACATAAGTTTAGTTAGAGAAAACAAAATATATATGAATGGTGCTCAGCTTCTGGTCAATAGCTAACACACCAGCTCACACATATTTCAGGCCACCTGTGCAGAACCTTTTCGTTAATATGATAATGGGAACCGCACACTGGTATAACATAAGGCTGTGAGTGAGTGAGTGAGTAAGTGAGTGAGTGAGTGAGTGAGTGAGTGAGTGAGTTTAGTTTAACGCCGCTTTTAACAGTTTTCCAGTTATATCGCGGCGTGTCAGCTTAATGTGGGAGGAAAGCCCGAAGTGATGCAGGTCTCAGACGTTTACCACTTCGGTGAAAATGTTTGCCCTAAAGAATAATTCCTGGAGTATAAATGATTCGTTTATAACTTTAGTTTTTCTTACGTCATTAGGAGATGTAACACCAGGTAAATGTGGTCGCCAATGGCAGCTTGTGACCATCGATGCTGGTCACCTGTCGCTGTCTTTTCCTGATGAACGCAGCATGGTAGTTGGTTACGATGCCGGAAGCGGCAAGGAGATTTTCGTCAACATTTGTAGAAACAGACCATTTAAACACCAGGGTGGAAACACCTATTCTTTGACAAAGATACACACTAATCAACTTCTGAAAGCATCTACCAACACCAATTTCCGAAACATATCAATCTTGTCTGAAAATCTTCAAAATTTCACAATTTGGTTGCAACAGTGCCGAACAGTACTTAAGCTAACTGATGTAAAAATATGTCGCGGTATTTTCATAGTGGACAGAACAGTTTGATGTTGGAGGAGAGCCAGAATTAATGCAGGTCTCAGACGTAACGCCTTTGGTGAGCAGGGGTAGTGCTGCTGATAAACCTAGAAACAGTCATGTCGAACAAAGATTCGAATACGAATTCATAGGTATCTGGGACGTCTGAGGGAGGTGGAGTTGCACGTGGGAAGGTGAGGGGGTGAATGTTGTAGAATGCCGCAGTCAGTCATATTACAGCTAACAATTGACTTTCAAGCGAACAGTGGTCGATGGGATGGGAAATTGATACAACCACACATTGTGCCTGGTCCATACATTTACTAGACTACAAGAATCAGGTATTGGGTAATCTGTTCTGTCCTGGGTCACCTGGAGAACATATATACTCAACAACAAAAGTTCCTGTGACACCAATATTTTAGTGTTTTTTTTCAAACAAGTAAGTTTGGTTTTCAATATTGTAATACATGTATGGAATCAAGTCACAGAAAGCTACAGAAAAGCAGGCATTTCATGCAAGAGTTCATTTTTATGCAAGCTCCATGCATTTCACAACCCAAGAATGGGTATAAAACATGTGCGTTAACGGGATTCCATATGCATTGTTTAACATCTTGCTGAAAACAACCACTCAGAAAAACAACAAAATTGCGCAATTATTCAACATTACGCCTGTCCGAAAATGAGCGTCTGCGAGCCGTTGGTATGTTTGAAGCAGAATCAACGTGATATAGCAAGGCAATTTAACGTCCACAGTTACACCATTTCTTGGTTATGGCAACGTTGGTAACAGACAAATGCAGTCAGAGACCATCCTCGGAGTGGCAAGCCACGCGTAGCCAATAATCGACAAGACAACTGGATTCGAACAACACACCTACGAAATCGATTCCAGCCAGCAACAGTGACTGCAAGAAGCATCCCTGGCCTTCGACGAATATCTTCACAAACCGTACGTCATCGCCTCAGATGTGCAGGAAACTGTAGCCAGAGGACGAGCCAGTCGTCCCAATTTGACAGGAAACAACCGTCACGCACGTCTATAGTGGTGCAGACAGCGTCTACGCTGGCCGGCCATGCAGTGGGGACAAGTTCTATTCACTGACGAGTCTCGTTTTCACCTCAGCAACAGCGATGGACGGATTCGAGTGTACCCACGTCGAGGTGAACGTTACGTCAATCATTGTGTCATGGTACAAAGTCGGTTCGGCGGCGGCAGCGTTATGGTATGAGGTGGTATTACAGCAAGACAGAGGACCCGTTTGATAGTGGTAGAGGGAAATCTCAAGGGACAGCGCTACCGTAACGTGATCATCGGCCCTGTTGTTCTTCCGTTTTTGCATCGTCATGGCCCAGGCATTACCTTTCAACATGTAAACGTCCGGCCTCATATTGCTCGACTTTTTCAGGATTCTCTTCAACAAAACAACGTGAATGTCATCCCCTGGCCGGCTCGCTCCCCTGATCTCTCACCAATCGAGCACATGTGGGATGAGATGGATCGGCGCCTACGTGTTCCATAGACACTCCATGAACTTCGAAACATCCTCCAGCAGATATGGACAGATATCCCACAGGACTTTGTGCGACGCCTGGTCCATTCCATGAGACGAAGATGGGTTGCCTGTCAGTTTGTCAAATTAAACAATTTCAACACATACAGGAGTCTTTTATCTGTTGCAAACTGAAATTGTTTCAGATTTGGTAAAAACATAACTTTGCATTAACTCTTATTCAATGTCACAGAGACTTTTGTTGTTCATTATAAAAGTAGTAGTGAAAGCAGTAGTACGGATTTCCGGGTACATTCTGTGAGAAAATTGTTTATGTTTGTCTGTTGGTAAACGCCATACTCAGCGATAGTCCAGCTATATGTCGGCGGTCTGTAAAAAGTCGAGTCTGGAACAACATGACAACATTCACGCAAAAGGGACATGATGTCACTGAGCCTGACCACCCGATCCGGTAAGTCGCCTCTTACAAGCATAGTTGCATTTTCCGGCAAGCATGGGTTGCTGAAGACTTATTCTACCCTTGATGTTCAAGTGTCTCGTGGACAGTGATTTTTGGTTTATTGTCACATATAAGCAGTGTTCTAGTGAAGTATCGGCGGGACCGGGGTCTAGTTAAAATGGAACAGTCAACGTTACACTTAACATTGTAATAATAAGGATAGTAATCATGGTGTTCCGATTGTAGAACGAGTTAGGGTGTATCGTTCAAGTATATTAACACAATATTTGAGAACACCCTGTTCTATATTTATGTGTCGCAATTTCAAGCTTACTGTTGATGTTGAGACTGGCTGATATTGAAATACCATTTACAATGAAAGATAGTGTATGTCAAGGAAGCTTGAAGGTTTGTTTGCTGTTGTTCATATTCTTTGTCGGATTCCTACTCTGAATTGAGGATCAACTTCATTGTCAAAAAGTAGTTGATATCATACAATCTAAAGTATTATTTCTATCATACAGAGTAACAGCATTGCTATTACAAAAAGAAACCATTGCTTCTTTCTAAGTAAAAGATACGTCTGTCTATTACAATATGTTAATAAAACTAGAAACGTCCGTCTATTGCTACATGTATATGTTTATAAAACAAGAAACGTCCGTCTATTGCAATATGTTAATTAAACAAGAAACGTCCGTCTATTGCTATGTGTTAATAAAACAAGAAACGTCCGTCTATTGCTATGTGTTTATAAAACGAGAAACGTCCGTCTCTTGCTATGTGTTAATAAAACAAGAAACGTCCGTCTATTGCTATGTGTTAATAAAACAAGAAACGTCCGTCTGTTGTTATGTGTTAATAAAACAAGAAACGTCCGTATGTTGTTATGTGTTAATAAAACAAGAAACGTCCGTATGTTGTTATGTGTTAATAAAACAAGAAACGTCCGTCTAGTGCTATGTGTGAATAAAACAAGAAACGTCCGTCTGTTGCTATGTGTTAATAACAGAAGAAACGTCCGTCTGTTGCTATGTGTTAATAACAGAATAAACGTTCGTCTGTTGCCATGTGTTGATAAAACAAGAAACGTCCGTCTACTGCTATGTGTGAATAAAACAAGAAACGTCTGTCTATTGCTGTGTGTGAATAAAACAAGAAACGTCTGTCTATTGCTGTGTGTGAATAAAACAAGAAACGTCCGACCTTCTGAACGACTTGGCGAACAATATTCCTAGAACACAAAAGTCCAGCCAATGAGAGGTCAATATTTGGAACCTCCCCTCTCTTCGCTCGTCATGCCAAAAACACGGGTTCGATTCCCGACATGGGCGTAAAAGCGGCTTAAAACCATACTCACTCAATCACTCATTGGACAGAAGGACTGTGCGACAAAACGCAACAGTGAAACAGTGCGCCTAAACGCACTCAAACGAATATTAAATCGACATGAAAATGTTGAGTTTCACGTGCACGGTGAACTTCACATGTCATGCGACTTTGGTTTACAATTCAGTTGTGCTGTAGTTGTCAGGTGGGAACATGTGCTGGTGTTTTCGTTCCAATTCGGGAATTTAGAATAGAAACGTTGTTATAAAACAACCCATTAATATAGTTCACATCTAAAAGTTTCCTGATCCACAACGAGTTGATAAAACTGTTAAATATAGAAAATGTAATTGACGAGATAAATTAAGAAGTTTGAACTTGTTTTAATAGTGTCAATAGTATTTTTTTGTCTTTTAAGGGTTTATCGACCCGTGAAAATTCAGCAAACAAGTTTGGTTTACTACAGTCACCCCGCAGTTTACCCCGCCGTTTACCCCGCAGACCCCATTGTCGGACCTCGGTCAAACCAGCACACCAGGCAACCACCCCCATCCCCAAATTGTTGCTTCTAAAGGTTGATGCCCGTGAAGATCCAGAGTAGAATGAGTCTTCAGCAACCCATGATTGCCGTATAAGGCGACTATACTTGTGAGAAACTAACGGGATCGGGTGGTCAGGCTCGCTGACTTGGTTGATGCATGTCATCTATCCCAATTTCGTGGATCGATGCTTATATCAATCACTGGATTGTCTGGTCCAGGCTCGATTATTTACAGATCGCCGTCATACACCTGGAATATTGCTCAGTGCGGCGTTAAACAACAAACAAAACGGATTTAACAAATTCTCACTGTAGTCCTCTGTGCCTCGTCTAAAATACGCAGCAGCTCATTGAAGAGCTGTTGTTGCTGTTCTCGAGCAATCCTCTGGTGTTCTTCTCGTCTTGTTGATGCCGCTGTTGCCGTTGTCGTAACATGTTGACGGTTCTCTACCTGTGTCTCTGAACCAGGCTTCTGTTGTTGACTACCCGATTCTTAGAGAAAAAATACTATCATAGTTCTTAAGTGGGTATCTTTTAAAGACACGCTCGTGATTGGCATAAGCATTGACCTACGAAATTGGGTTAGGAAGACACCAATCAAGTCACCTAACCTGACCCCCCGGACCAATAAGTCGCCTCTTACGACTAACATATGTTGCTTTTGACCATTCTATCCCGCAATCAGAGGTCCGGGGTAGAATAGGTCTTCAGCAACCCAAGCTTGCTGTAAAAGGCGACTAACGGGATCGGGTGGTCAGACTCGCTGATTTGGTTGATGCTGTCATCGATCCCAAATGCCTGGATCGATGCTCATGATGTTAATCACTGGCTTGTCTGGTCCAGTTATTTAAAGACCGCCGTCATATTATTATGATTATTGCCGAGTGCGGCGTTAAACAACAAACCAACCAGAATCAGATGTTTTGTGTAGAACATTGTGTTATGCACAGGTGTGTTGAATTCGAGGTTTAACAGAAATGCTATGGTGACGCTAAACCTTAAAATAACCTCTTTTTACAATGTCAGACCCATGCTCGTGGGTTTCACCGAAGTGGTAAACGTCTGAGACCTGCATCACTTCAGGCTTTCCTCCCACATTAAGCTGACACGCCGTGATATAACTGGAATAGTGTTAAAAGCGGCGTTAAACCCAACTCCTCACCAATTGGAACCGTTTGTGTCGCTAAAGTCACTGCCGTCGCTGTTGCCGTAGATGTCAACGGGAAACCCTAAGAAGGAATGTAAGAGTTGACATTATCTATGTGTGAACACAGTGCACGTGTTCGCTATACATTGTGCAGCTTGCCTGGACAAATGTTTTCAAATAAGCATGCCTATTACCGACCCTAAAACATACCTTGTTTCTTCAGTGAGATTTATATAGAAAACAACGCTTAGTCACCAATGTGAGTTATTAACTGAATGTCAAACCCTTCATTTTGCCCAAGCTCATTTCCTATGTACATGTACACTGGAATACGAATTCATGTGTACATCTCTTGTTTTCATTAATATGAAGCTCTGGGAACTGATTACAATTCATCTAGTAGTTATATAAATAGTCGAAGAGAATATCTCGCGGTTGAGAGACTTGATTACGTCATTGTGCAGAAACAAGACGCACTATCAACACTGTATGTACGACCTGTGTCAACATCAAGGTGTCTCGCCACCACAAGACTATTGGTATTAAAGCTAAATTCCTTCTTGTATCGGGAGCCGTGCAGGTAGCAGAAGTATTGTAAGTCCCCACGGGCCCCAGTTAGGTGGCCTAACTTTGGTTGCTGGCGATCTCTAGCCCGTTTTTTATACTGTATTGTTGAATAATAGGTTATTCTTTTAATTGTTCTAAACTAGTTTTACTTATAAACTGTGATATGCTAGTTGTTCTACTGTCCTTCGATGACAGCTTTAATATATAATATAAATGTCTAACTTGTTCAACCTAGTTCACATCGCTATATGGCTGAAATATTGCCGATGCGATGTAAAATTTAACTCGCTCACTCCTTCTTGTATCTGACTTGCATTTGCCTTCAGTCGCCTGTTTTCCTTCAGTCGCCTGTTTTCCTCCTTCAGCTGCCGGTTCTCCTCATGGACTCGCCGGTTTTCCTTCATGCACCTCGACAAGTTGCCACACAACAAATGTCAGCCTTTTGCAGTTTTAATGCTTAACTTACATATTCAAGGTGTACATTTACAAGCGTTCTGAATCAAAACCTCTGATCGGCAGCAGGGTGTTAGCCCAATACGCTGACTGATGTTCGATTCCACACGTTGATATATTTTGCCCGCCGTGCGAAAATCGGCTTGAAACCCTTCTCACCCACACAATATTGAAAAAAACCACAACCGTTTCATACACACGACACAGAGGAGTAGGCAAGTACATAGAACTGGTCGGCGTGTATAGAACTGGTAGGTGTGTACCAGTAAAAAGGGTTGAAGCAGACATGGTAATCCAAAACTTTTGTTTGCACATATTCACTGGCGCCGCTCCCCGATGACGTGGCACTGCTGTCCGTCTCGTTGCTGCCGGTGTGATCGTCATCGGGGTGGTAAAGGGCGTCGAGGAGGTCGTTTTATAGTGCAACTTTTAGGAGCACCCATTTGATTTCATGGGGATGGGGATAAGGGGTTGCATGTTGCTGGCTTGATCCCCAGTTAGGTGGTCGACCTTTGGTTGCCAGTGGTCTAGGAATTTTATGAAAATAAACTTGTTCTCATCACGATATGGCAATGTTGACGATGCGATGTAAAATCATAACTCACTCACTACTGCTGGGTTGTCTGAGGTCCCTGGGGTACCTTTGGTACGACCTGTGGGGCCAATCAAAGATTGGAAGAAAGTAAACATGCTTGCTGGAAAAATTCGCTGGAAACAATTTTTAGAATGAAAATCACAGATCTTAAACGTGATGCGACTGTGGAAGTATTGTTTTACACTGCACCTTTTAGGATTTGGTTTATTTGTTTAACACCGCTCTCAGCAATAATTCATATGACGGCGGTCCGTAAATAATCGTGTCTGGACCACACGATCCAATGACTGACACCATGAGCATCGATCCACGCAATTGGGATCGATGACATGCATCAACCAAGTCAGCGAGCCTGGCCACCCGATTCTGTCAGTTTCTCAAGCATAGTCGCCTTATATGGCAATCATGGGTTGCTGAAGACTCATTCTATTCCGGATCTTCACGGGCATTAACCTTTAGGAGCAACAATTTGGGGATGGGGGTGGTTGCCTGGTGTGCTGGGTTGACTGAAGTCCGACGTTGGGGTCTGCGGGGTAAATCCAAGTGACTGTAGGAAACCAAACTTGCTGAATATTCGCTTGGTAAAATGTCCAGAATGGAAATCGCATTTCAATGGTAACGAGATGCGCGATGCGACTTTTGAAGTATCCATGTTTTAATAAAAGTGCAACCTTTAGGAGCAACCATTTGATTTCAAGCATTTTGATTTCAAGGGGATGGGGGTCGCCTGGGGTGCCTGCTGCTTGGTTGCCTGGGGTCCCTGGGGTCCGGCCTGAATGGCCTGCGACGCCAGTCAAGGAAAAAAAGAGTAAAAATGCTTGTTAGAAATGCTTGCTCGAAGTAATCGCTGGAAATAATGTTGAGAATGGAAATCGCAGAGATCGTAAAACGAGATGCGCGATGCGACTGTGGAAGTATCCATGTTTAATAGTGCAACGTTTAGGAGCAACCATTTGATTTCAAGGAGATGGGGTGGGTTGGAGATAGGGGGTTGCCTTGGGTTCATGCTGCTGGGTTGTCTGAGGTCCCTGTGGTCCCCTGGGTACGGCCTGTGGGGGCAATCAAAGACTGGAAGAAAGTAATCATGCTTGTTGGAAATAATGTTGAGAATGGAAATCGCAGAGATCGTAAAACGAGATGCGACTGTGGAAGTATCCATGTCTTATAGTGCAACGTTCAGGAGCAACCATTTGATTTCATGGGGATAGGGGGTTGCCTGGGGTGCATGCTGTTTGGTTGCCTGGGGTCCCTGGGGTGCATGCTGTTTGGTTGCCTGGGGTCCCTGGGGTGCATGCTGTTTGGTTGCCTGGGGTCCTTGGGGTGCATGCTGCTGGGGTGTCTGAGGTCCCTGAGGCGCCTTGGGTACGGCCTGTGGGGCCAATCAAAGACTGGAAGAAAGTAAACATGCTTGCTGGAAATAATGTTGAGAATGGAAATCGCAGAGATCGTAAAACGAGATGCGCGAGTGGACGTTTCCATGTTTTATAGCGCAACCTTTAGAAGCAGCCATTTGATTTCATGGGGATGGGTTGGGGATAGGGGTTGCCTGGGTTGCATGCTGCTGGGGTCCCTTGGGTCCGGCCTGAATGGCCTGCGAGGCCATTCAAGGAAGAAAGTAAACATGCTTTCTGGAAATACTGTTGAGAATGGAAATCGCAGAGATCAAAAACGAGATTCGCGATGCGACTGTGGAAGTATCCTTCTTTTATAGTGTAACCATTTGATTTCAAGGGGAAGGGGTGGGGTGGGTTGGGGGTCGCCTCGGGTGCATGCTGCTTGGTTGCCTCGGGTGGCCTCGGGTGCATGCTGCTTGGTTGCCTGGGGTCGCCTCGGGTGCATGCTGCTTGGTTGCCTGGGGTCCCTGGGGTGCATGCTGCTTGGTTGCCTGGGGTCCCTGGGGTGCATGCTGCTTGGTTGCCTGGGGTCCCTGGGGTGCATGCTGCTGGTTTGTCTAAGGTCCCTGGGGTCCCTTGGGTACGGCCTGTGGGGGCTATCAAAGACTGGAAGAAAGTAAACATGCTTGCTGGAAGAAATGTTGAGAATGGAAATCGCAGAGATCGTAAAACGAGATGAGCGATGTGACTGTGGAAGTATACTTGTTTTATAGTGCAACCCCATGGTCCCCAGCGCGGTGATCAACCTTCATTTGGTGGCGATCTATAGCCTGTTTTTATAATGTGTTGTTAAATGATTAGTTAGTTATCTATTTTTACTAGTTCTCAAACTAGTTTTACGAATGTCTGTCATGTTCTACTTATTATACTGCTCTTTGTCAGCAGAATTTTAAACAGTTTAATATATATTGTTCATATCAAATTTTGTTTCGTCACGATATGGCTGAAATATTGCCGATGTGACGTTAAACTTTAACTCACTCACTCACATTATAGTGCAACCTTTAGGAGCAACCATTTGATTTCAAGGGGATGGGGGTCGCCTGGGGTGCATGCTGCTTGGTTGCCTGGGGTCCCTTGGGTCCGGCCTGCGAGGCCAATCAAGGAAAAAAGTAATCATGCTTGTTAGAAATAATTGCTGGAAATAATTTTGAGAATGGAAATCGCAGAGATCGTAAAACGAGATGCGCGATGCGACTGTGGAGATATCCATGTTTAATAGTGCAACGTTTAGGAGCAACCATTTGATTTCAAGGGGACTGTGAGTCTTATTTTGGTTTGAGCTTAGTTCACTTTACACAGACGTGACTTGTCGATAATACAATCGGGAATGTACGCACTAACATAAACAAACACCACCAGCGGACAGCAGGGAACATTGTTCATAATTATTATTCGGGTGTGGCGCCATTATTGCCAGATCTAACTAAAATTAAGGTAGGAGTAGTTGACCTGAAAACACATTAAATTATTTAGAATTCTCTTTGGGGTTAAAGCAGGATATGTTCCCGATACAGATTTTAAAATATGGTACTTTTTGTTTCTCTGCCTGGTGCTATTCATTAAAGGGATACACTGATCGGCTTGGGGACGGTATACTGTGTCTGAATGGGACATCCATGTTAACGTCGGCATGGTATCTCGTTGGGCTAGCGCTAAAAAGGGTTATGATCACAGCAGTGAAGTTGGCCTTCACACCAAGTGGGTTACATGCTCCATGTTGCAAGGTCAACGAGGCAACCAAACATGAGGTGAGACCTGTGTGATATGATATAATGTACCACACACTATGTATAATATGTACACCAAGCAACTACCATGATTTATACAATTGTATATCGGACATCACAAAATCCGTATTTTGAATTTATCAGATTCGGTTTAGAATTGGTCTTTAGCAACCCTTACTCGTAGAAAGCGATTATGCTGCTTGTAAGAGGCGACGTACGGGGTCGAGAGGTCAGGATCGTATCCTTATTGCTTTGGTAGATGCTCATGTCAATCACTGGATTGACACGACCGCGGTCAGACATGTGGACTATTGCTTATGCACGCAACTGGGATACAATGACATGCATCAACTAAGCGAACCTGACCACCCGATCCCGTTAGTCGTTAGAGTGACTGTAGGAAACCAAACATGTTTGTTGAGAATGGAAATCGCAAAGATCGCGTGTCTGCGTGCTCGCATGTGTACGTGAAAAACATTGGAAGAAAAGTTGCCCACTTCATCGTATGTAGGCCAGCGTGGAACAAACCTGTAAGTGATCTACGGAAGTGCCGACAGAATAAGAAGTCGGAAAGACATCATAGTAAGAAGTGACGTCAAGTTCCCAACAGTGACTTCGTCCATAGAAACGGAAGTGACATCATATACCGAAACTGGAGTCATCGAAATGCCAATATATTTTCTGTGGAGTATCACGAACAGTACATGTGTCCTTATGTTTGTATGTGTTTTTATTTACATTACTGTCAGCTGTCTTGGAGTATAGTCCCGCGGGACAAAAAGGATCAACCTAAAGCCGACAAATGGGAACGGGTGTTGGGGGTCAGTGACATCACGTTTGATACATGTCATCGATCCCAATTTGAATGATGCTCATGATGTCAATCACTGGATCGTTTAGTCAAGACAGCAATATTCAACTGTGTGACGGCAGAGTGCAGCGTTAAATAACAAACCGACAGACATCTTTCACAATAGTGAGTTAACATTTATCGCCACATCCACACTCTACAATACGAACGTGATATGAATTGTATGTGATTATATATATTCCTGGTAGGTGGGACTGTATCTCCTGGTTGGAGGTAAACTCACTCACTCATAACAATTACAAATGTGCTTACATCACGTCCGAGTTCGTTCACTTGACGCATTCATCCTTGACCAGTTAATATTTTCAATAAAAGCAGTGACAAATTAAACGCGACATTTTATGAAATCTCGCAATTGTTGGGCTTTGTTAAAATAGTTCAGTTATAATTACAGCGCGACAATGACGTCACTTTTTTATGAAATGTCGCGCTTTTACAAAATAAAGTTTTCGAATGTGCTCTTTTGTATCGAATGTTTGATTTGAATGGCTGAAAGTGAACTGGCTCTTAATCCTTTGAATTCAAATTAACTGGACCAAATTTGGCCTTTGTTATATTTGATATGTATAAGTATATTCCGTAGTATTTGCATAAGGGTACGTGGTAATTAGGTGAACCATCATTTGATTGGTTGCATTTTGAAATGGTTTTAAACCCTGAAAGACTATTAAACTGGCCTTCGTGTTTAAAAGTTTTATATCTGAAGGAGTACAATTTTTGCTTTCTTATTATTCCTATATTCTACTTTTTTTACTGTCCATCGATGAGGTTTTTTATTTAATCTAAATATATAACTTCTGGTCACGATATGGCTGAAATATTGTCGATGTGACGTTAAATATTAACTCACTATTTTTTGCTTTTCAATATGATCTATGACTGTTATTTCTTTCCTGTGTGTGTCAGTGTCTAATCCCTTGTGAGCATTTTCCAAAGCTCTTTCTTCCGACGACCGATCAATCAATTCACTTATTTTGTCGAGTATATCTGTCACGTATTGAAATAACCATAAACACAAATTAAATTTTTAAAGATTTGTTCCCTCCCTTAAGTTAGTTTTAAACCCCAAAAACAATACTTAAATACGAACTAATTCCATTTAACTAAACTACATGTAGCTTAACTTATCCAATTGATAACTTATATTATTCTCATTGTGGCATTTCATGGGGTTGAAATACAGTAAAATTATTGTCCCCTGATAGTGACATAAATCCGCATATTTAATACATTTCATATTTTGAACGAGTCTTAATTTATGGCTAGTATTGTCTACACCTATCAGTGACTTGAGTTATGACTTAAATCCTGTAAGTCCCCATGGTACCCAATAAGAAGGTCTGGCCATGGTGTATTTTAAAAATATCAAATGTAAAGTTGATGTATATTTGTTGGTTGGAGCTTTTAGAGTTGACTGTTAGATTTTAGATTCCAATCTGATAGCATGCTAATGTTGTACTGTCCTTTGTGACAGATATTTATCTTTCAATTTGTTCTCGTCACTATATGTCTGAGATACTGCCGATGTGACGTAAAACTTTAACTCACCTAACTTATCCTAGTAGTTCTATCACGAATGACCTAATAGCAATACAGATATCTACTACTCATACTCTTCAAGGAAAACTGTCATGTTAGCAAGAGGTGTGGAATTTTTATATTTTGCTGTCGTTCCCACAATCGCCACACCCATATCATTTGCAATATCCTTACTCACTTATTTCATATCTGGTAGCAAAAACTGTTAATGTACTAAATTCCACCTCACCCTGTGGTTCCTATCCATCACTTACATCCTGCTTGAAGGTTGGCACGGAAACACCTCTTATAGCCCCTAAAAAGGCTCTTTAATAGTTTTCTTTGATAATAACCAAGTGATTGGTTTATTGATACATGCTAGGAACTACCATAGACCAAAATGCAGTGTCATGACAAACATTATGTACATAAATGACCCAAGCAGTGACATCCAATGTTGTCCTCAATTATCACCAATCGCTTGGTTACAAGTATGTAATTTCGGCGATTATATGACAGGCTTTGGATGTAGCTAGTAACAAGTTTCATCATGAATTGTCTTCAGTAGAGGATACATTCTTGGAAAGCAAGCTGGAAAGTTCTTAACAGCTTGACATGTAGAAATGGTTTGTTCGGTGACTATATTGATGAATGTACACATTCATTTTCCAGTGGTTCCTTTAAGAAAAGGGATAATCTTTATGATTTTTTTAACCTCAGGCCATCCATTTATTAAACCTGAAATTAGTCTGGGTGATCCAGCCATGGTCACTCCTGCATCATATGATAGTCTTCAGACTGTTCTGGATAAGACATGTTCAGACAGTGACTCCGGCAACAGTAGACAGTGGCTAGTTCTCGGATGCGATGGTTCTCCCTACAATTTATTCAGCAGAATGCTTACTAAATGGTACAAATGTCGAGTTTGTCAAAAAGGGCTTGCAGGGTTTGAGTAAGCACTGTGGTATTGAGCACCCCAATGATGATGATATTGTAGATGCCAGTCACCAATTTTACAAGCATATATATTTGTTGTACCTGGAGCAGGATACATTGAGATAAATGGTGTGAGGTCAATTTTCAAATTTCTATGGTGGCCATATCTACAACATGTTGCAAAGTTACTTGGCTTCCCTTCACCAACTGCTGTCAATATGGATAAGTCAGCCACCAACCACCACAAGTCTTGGGGAATGCTCCTTACTTTTCTATATGGTTCCACAGACAAACTTTTATATAGTTTCCTACTGTCAAAGGCACCTGAGCATCATCTGTGCACTATCTCTGCATTTCATTCTTGGCTGAAGCAACATAAATATCCCGATGTCGAATTCCTGTCCGGCATTTTGTTGGAACTCATTCCATTCATATATCGTTTCGCTGTAAGGAGAAACAACCGGGATTCATTTTCAAGGCTTTTTTTATGCAATGAATAAAGATATCAAAATATCCTATCAAGAACTCATTCTACATGATGAAATGATGAGACTACAAGCCCCACCAGAAATTGTAACTTATCTGAATGCCTGTGAGGTAATTTCTCCCTCCGGTCATCACAGTAAAGGTGAAGGTGGTGACTTTGTATTGGAGAATAACAGAAAATGTGGATGCCTCCATGTGTACCCACAGATGATGCATGGCTAAGGAACTGCAGAAATCTTCCCAAATTGGAACAGGTAAGATATGGGCAAGCACGTGTCTTGCGTACGAAGGATTATTAGTAATTTGAAATGGTGTAAATAGCATATAACAAAGACACATGAATTATTTATCCATAAAATGGTGAGAATGAAGTGAATTATGACATGCCGTTATGTACATAGCTGCGTAGAGGTAATTTTTTAATTTTTTTAGCAATGTCTTGTACAATTATGTACTTTTAATAGTTCTGCAATGCACATGTGCAGGATTAGCTCCGTTGGTAGCGTCGCTGACTACGGGTGAAGGGAATTCAAGTTCGAATCCGATCTTGTGGAATTTTTTTATAATGTATATATACACAAGTACATGTATTATGCAAGATAAGAAATTTCCTTTTCTTCATAGTAATACTTAAAATGAAAGATTTTTTTCCTAGGAAAAACATAAAAATCATGATTGTATTTTTCTTTTTTCTTTTATTTTGTTCTGCTCTTGCCACAGACAGGTGATGTTTTTTAAATCTCCACCTGTCCTTACGTAAATGCCGATGCATTCACAATGCACCCAATAATTGCACAGGGATTTTTTAAAGTCACACAAAATCCACTTTGCGTTATTGTCATCAGGGCACCCATACACAATGTCACAAATGCGACAAAAAGTTTGCTTTCGCCTGGGTTTTTTTTTAACTTCTCTTGCTTGATCTTTTTTGCGAGGTCGTGTCCGTTGCAGTTTCAAGGTATTCTTGGTGAGTTAGTGACAGAAGTAGATGGCTGTGGGTTTGAAGTAGAAGACACAGTTTGGGAATTCAGAGTGAGTGAGTGAGAAGTTTGTGCGGCAGCATGAGATGGTGTTGGAATCGGTGAAATCGGTGAATCGGGAGTTTGAGAAAGATGGGTGGGTTTGGTTAAATTAATAGTTTCATTGTTATTGGGAAAACTTTGGTTAAGCTGGAAAAAAATGGAAAACATTACTAAATGCATATTTGCGGTTCATTAAACCTACACAGTATATGTTTTCAAAGATCAACAATTTATAGTATATGACAACATATCAAATACCTTTTCAACCCCTTAATACCCACGTGTGGCCACCTTGTATCAGATCCTTTGATTTCCAAGTAGGCTTCAGCCCTAGATTTAAGTAAATCAACTACCTAATAAACATACTCTAAACTTAATAATTTTGCATAACAGATGAAAAACAACATACTGATGGCAGTTGGTGCTGAGTTATCAGTACCATTTCAAAAAGTCACTGACAATTCCCTGTCGGTGGAGATCGTGGCTTTGACAAAGCAATCATTTACAGGCAAGGCCTTAAGGGCCCACCCCACCTAACGGGCCTGGACGAAAAGCACCTGTTAGATCCAGATGTACAGCAGTGGCTCGACATTGCAACAAACAGGAGAAAATATAGGTATTTATATATACGCCATTACATGTATTATATATACATTGAGTGAGAAATTATATATATATATATATATACTACTCAAAATTTGATACGGATCACTAGGTGATATGTGTGTAAGTTACCACAAACATAACAAAAGACATGACTCTGACTCAAACGTGTTTAATCATGTTATGAATGAAAATTCATGAACTTATCAATATGGAATGTTTGAAATCTGCAAACACCAAAAGGCATTTCATTAAAAAATGTTAATAGCAAACAAGAGAAAGAATTACACAGTTATGAGGGATAGTCCATCATTACACTTAGTCGATGAAGTGTCAATATCGAGTATGACCTCCCCTTGCATCAATGACGGCCTGACAACGTCGAGATATGCTGTCAATAAGCACCCGGATGTTCCCAATGGGAAGGTTGTTCCACTCTTCCACGAGGACATGTCCGAGCTCTGCCAAAGTCGTGGGTTGTGCTCTACGGCGTGAAAGGGCAACCTGCAGCATGTTCCAGACATGCTCAATCGGGTTCAAGTCCGGCGAACGCGCTGGCCAATTGTCTCCTGCTCAAGGTACTGCTCAACCACCCTGGCGCGATGAGGACGGGCGTTATCATCCATCAGGATGAACTCAGGGCCAACAGCACCAGCGTAGGGTCTGACGTACACATCGAGGGTCTCATCCCGGTACCTCACCCCCGTCATTGTTCCTCTCTCCAGTACATGAAGATCTGTCCTTCCATCTCTGTTGATTCCACCCCAGACCATGATGGAACCACCACCATCATGGAAACGTTCACGTTGTCGTCACCACACCCGCTGCCTCCTGTCTGTAAAGTCCAAACAATACCTGGACTCATCGGTGAACAGAACTGGAACCCAATCGTTCCGTGTCCAAGTGACATGATCTTCAGCCCATTCCAATTGCTCCAGCCGGTGTCGAACAGTCAGGGGGATTCGGACACATGCCCTTCTCGAGTAGCAACCTGCATTGTGAAGACGATTCCGTATCGTCTGAGTGGACACATTCACCCCCGAGGCGTTCAGGAGGTCGTTACGTAGGCTGGTTGCTGTCCAGAAGGGATGACGTCGTGCCTGAAGAGCCACAAAATGATCTTGGCGTTGGGTTGTCGACCTCTGACGACCACCCCCATGTCGGTGTGCTGCTGTACCAAAAGTTGGCTGTCGGGACCAGGCCCTGCTTCCAACGCTGTGGCTGACGTTTAGTGCATTGGCAACGTCACGTTGTGAATAGCCAGCATCAAGCATTCCAATACATCTGCCCAGTTGTTCTGTCGTCAGGCGACGCCTTACACGTTGAGGGGGCATTACGTAGATAAATGTAGTGTAAACACTCAATTGAGTTTAAAGTTTCAGAATGAATCAGACACCGTTGCCTGATTGGAAATCGTGCAATGGTAGCAAGAGCATGAACTGTGATGTGAAACGCATTTCCCATGGCATGAAATGCACGTGCAAGTGTGTTGGAGACGTTTTTGATTTCACTTGAACACAATATTGCCAGTTATGCAGTTATTTTGTTTTTTTATTAAGAAAAATATCTACGATCCTTATCAAATTTTGAGTAGTATATATAAATTTCTCACTCAATGTCAGTATGTCTCACTCTGACGCACACACACAAACACATTACTTTTTAGCTTTTATCAGGAAAATATCATTTCCAAAACTATTTCAGAGAAATTATGATTGAGGAGAACCTTCTAGAAAATGTTGGAAGACCCCGACTGAATAAACCGATCCTTACTCCAGAAGAACGCAAAGAGTCAGAAAAGCCCACCAAAATAACTACTGCACAATTGGTGGAAATCATCCAGACAGAACTTGAAAGCATTCCGGTTTTTTTGTAAGGGACACTGACGTATTAAAATGTGGCAATATTCAGTAAATAAATTTTTGCCGGGACTGCAGGTGGCGTGGCAGTGTAGGAAGCATGGCGGACGGAGAGAGGGGTTGACAAAGTACATTTCAGGTAATTTTGAATTCAATGTTGTCTTTTTGACTGATTTATCGCACAGAATGTGTCCAAATGGAGGAGGGGTACTCTGGTTCACAAAAACCTGCGCAACAAACGTGGTAATGTAATAAGAATCGATGAATGAAATAAGTTTTCGTAATGAACATTGACATGTATTTTATACCCACCATCTTGCACCTAGTAGTTTGTTGCTTAACGCCGCACTCAGCAATATTCCAGCAATATGACGGCGGTCTGTAAATAAACCAGTCTGGACCAGACAATCCAGTGATTGACATGAGCATCGATCCACGCAATTGGGATAGGTGACATGCATCAACCAAGTCAGTGAGCCTGACCACCCGATCCCGTTAGTCGCCTTTAACGACAAGCATGGGTGGCTGAAGACCTATTCTATCTCATATCTTAACGGGTCCGGTAACAAGTACCATCTTTTAACGTCTTTTGGTATGACGTGGTCGGGGATCGAACTCCGGACCTTCCGGCTCTACGGGCGGACGCTCTACTACAAGACCATGGAGGCGGTCATGTCAAACATGAACACCCACACCCAACAACGCGTACAGAAGAGAACATTCAGGGTATGAAACTCCCCAAAAAATCAGCAAGACCACAGGACTGGCTAGCTGAAATACTTGCTAGCCCTGACCAAAACCTGCCTGCCCACTATAATCATATGTTTCTCAGGATAATCTCATTAAAAATATGATTGCTTGTAGCATAAGCGCATCGCTAAATGTTAGGTTGTCTAAAAGCTAACAGGGTTTCTTTTTGGTTACATTTTATCACTCATCTTTACATGTGAATTTATTCTTATCATGGGGAAATATTTAGAATATTTTCACAGATGAAATATAAGCCGACCGTCGGGCAGCGTGAGTTGAAATAAAGCCGTGTCGGACGGTCGGGCAGGCAGGTCTTTCGAACGCCGAGAACAAATAAACACACAAAAACAAACAAGGACACCACACGTAAATGGCACTCCAGACAACGACTCACCATGAGGACGAACTCCACGTGCACAGTCTAACCAATACACGTCAATTTAACAGCGCAGGCTTAACATGTCTACGGATGTAATACAATATATATGATGTTTAACTATAGAATTATATAAAACAATTCACAAATTTACAATTTACTGCTATTTCTATATCGTAAATATTAGCGAGTTGGAACTAACCTTTCCTCCCGTGGTGTGCAGTTCAAACTGGCACACGGTCAGAACAATGCGCACAGTCACAAGGCTAATTCTAATTAGCCAATCAGCAGGGATAGAAAATAATCACCTGATAAAAACATTTCAGCTACTCCAGAATGAACCGAACCGGTTTTAGTGTGAACAAACCAGAATGAGTGTCACTGGGCATAACAACGGCTTATTTCAAGGAGTTGAAATATCACACAATCTATACAAAAATGGACCTGCAGGTAAATTAATTGACATTACAACCAAACCACAAAATAACACTAAAAGACTGCCACTAATACAACATGTTTTTGATACCGTTTTTACAACGTTTGTATAATTCTATTTCATTTAAACAAACAATGTAAAACTCCATTACCTCCTAACGACAAATACTTTCATAAATTATGTACGCCGTAATGCCTCTAGTGTTAAACGATATAATCTGAACATCCAACACTATCGAAATGTAATCGTGGGGTTTGACCCAACGATGTCTGACCATTATTCCTCTGTAAACGGTACTCCTCTCCTGAAAATAAAAGGAAAAAATCTGTGCGAAGCCAATCCCATAATATGAACATATCTAAATGATGGAGCCCGATTCATCCGCATGTAAATGGCCCAAAATCTACTTCACAAATCTCTCAACAAAATATATGGGGCTTCTCCCTTGACCCGAGAGGGATGGGTGTGTGTGTGTGTGATGCCTAAATGCAGGATCCTATGCTGAACGGTTTTTTGCAGGCGGTTGCTTTTGGATGAAGCTGTAAAATTGTTCCCCAAACGTTTATGTGCTTTGCATATGTATTCGCGAATTATAGACACATCGTCGTTCTGTTTGACTTATTTGGTTCTCATTTAATGTAATTATTTTAGATATCTGGCAGAATTTGGTTTTACATCTATGTCAAGTTTCTTTTTTTGAAGAGTATATATGCATCTAATTTGTAGAATGCCTTCACACAGGCTTCGAAAGAATAAGTATATCAGTATATCCATCCGAAAGTGTATTTCACTTCTGTCCATCGACCTTCAAACCTGGAGACGATGGACGCACCTCCCACACCTTCCACGCCCTTCCTTTCCAGGAACCGTTTCTTGTAAGAAGCGGTTTGTTGAGGAGACAATCTGGCTCACATTGTTGATGCATGTCATTGTATCCAAATGGCGTAGATTGATGTTCATAGAGTCAATGACATGACTGTCTGGTCAACACAAATATTTACAGATCGCCATCATATAAGTGGAATATTGCTGAGAGCGGCTGTTACGAAGTAAATTGTATTAAAAAGGTATTTTGTAATACTTGCATCAAATTGTAATAATTTTAACGTAAATTGTTATAACAACGAAAATTGTAATAAAATTTGACGTAAATTGTAATACCCAAATTGTAATAAAAATTCACGTAAATTGTAATAATCTCAACCTGCGGTAAAATGTAATAACGTTTTACGTAAATTGTAATAACCTTATAAGTTTAGCGTCAAAGGCGTTAAATGACTAGAACCTATCCTTGTCAGGGTTGGTACAGGGTTTATCGTACAATCGTCATTAAAGTATGGGTGTGGGGGAGGATTGAGGTCCTTATCGTGCATTGTTGTATAATTATATGTATATATAAACGCATTGGAATTTCATTTCTATAGTTGTCCAGAAGAGGATTAGTTACTAGAATGAACTTAGTTTTCTTATTTACCTAATGGAATCATATTTCAATTGGTGAATTAGGTAGTAATATACAAAATGGAATAATTATAACGTAACAAACTTACACAAATATATTGATGTGTAAATGTGGAAAGTCTGACTTTTACTGACTGAAGCAAATATATTTATTTTGCAACTGTATATTTGTACATATTTTATGCGGAGAGGGGTTGCAAGAACTTGTCCCCAATACAATTCTCATTTTGTTCTGTGAATAAAATATGTTTAAACTAAACTAGCAAATGGATGACATGTCTTTCTGCAATAGTCTGTGTGCAAGCTGATTTATACATGTTCATATGCATGATATCAATTTATTATTATTCAAGTTTCAATTTTTTTAACGTTGCTCGGAGGATGTAAAGCAAATGTCCTGGGCGATGTACATGTAGGTATGTGAACCCGCAAGGACTGCCTTTATCAATCAATTTACGTGCAGCTTGTGTCATGTCTGTATTGTTAGAATGATACTCTAGCAACTGTACACATCGATTTATGACTGGAAGATCCATCCTCGTGTTAAAACTGATGGATTACATTAGGTACGTCTATTCGACAAATAGGTTAATTGATTTATCATCCAATAGTAGCTTAGCTAGGAGTCCACTGCAATAACATTGAGTTACGAGTTACCGAAGAGAGCTCTGTGCAACCAGACCCTGGAGCACATGACCGTTTCCTTGAAACAAACAAGACAATTCAATCGTATTTATACATTATATTTTGACGAAGAATTCAAATACAACAAATGAGGACAGACCTCCTGTGCAATGTCAAAGGAAAAAACAGTCGTCAGCATGGGAAATGAGAATACTTAACACATAACATTATATACAATGTTTTTATTAATATCAAAAGAGGGGCGTGGATATTCTTTACCTACATTGCATACACTATTAGATATTGTGTATTCTCGACCTCTGTGAACTTCTCACAGATAAAGAAATAATAATAAATAAATGCAAACCTTGTTAACTTATGCAATATTTGTAGCAATGTATGATTAATATATGGATGATTAAAACAACATAAAATATTTCCTTTCATATGAATTAATTAAATAAATGAATAAATGTAACTGTCTGGATTCTTTTCATATGTCATGAAGAACTAACAACAACTTACTGACAACTTTTGCTGGGGTAATAACTCCTTGCCCCAACAACAAAAACAGAATCCATCATGATAACGGCACGAAATCATAATTCAAAGCATACACAAATAATATCCGGTATTTTCGGGCATGTCTTGTTGAGTTTCAAATAGCATCAGAATGTATGATAAATTTGTTGCAATCAATTATTGCTGAAATATATCTGTTTTGATCAAAATTGAAAGGATTGAAAATATATAATGAAAAGGGTTTTGTCACTAACATCAACATTCTCTTTGACCTTATACGGAAAAGTATTCTAAGATCGTTAAACTCAGCAATCGTTGGTGGATTGTGCCAAGCAGCTTTGATACCAAATTTGGTACCTCACGTATAATGCATTACATAATTTTCGAAACAGAAAATTACGTTTTTCCTAAGTTATCACTAATTTGTGACATATATACGGACACAAATTACCTCAGAGGATAATCTTCTTTGGAGGTTTAAGAGGATTAAAATATTTCCAGCTATCATCAAGCACTGTAATAAAATATTTAACTTATAGCATACATGTACCTTTTTAACATTCCAATGAAAAGAATAGTGACTAACTAAGAAACCAAATTATATTTATCTCCGATACTATGCCCAAATCACTATACGCACACATGCACACATACATACATACAGACATAAACACCCACACGTGTGTATGTATTTGTGTGTGTGTGTGTGTGATGTCATTGGTATCAGATCTATGACTGCACTTCTACATATAGTATTTCTCGAATTGTACATGTGAAACGCAAGCTCAACCGACAAAGATCATTTCTAGTAAATTGGCGTCTTGGAGACTACGGTAGTAATGTTATTACAATTTACGTAAGAATTATTACATTTTACCGCAAGTAGAGATTATTACAATTTACGTCAATTTTTATTACAATTTGCGTATTACAAGTTACGTCAACTGTTATTAAAATTTACGTTGTTATTACAATTTATGTCAAAATTATTACAATTTGATGCAAGTATTAAAATTTACTTTTTTATTACAATTTACGTCGTAACAGCGGCGTTAAATAACAAAACAAAACAAAATATTAAAAAACGCAAACGATGATGAATATCTTACACAGATCAAATACCCTTCCACCTCCCACCTTCCCCGTTGTAGACTCTTTAATAACCAAACAACTGTAGTACTCATTGTGTAATTAATATCAGGTGCGGTTGGGTTGCTGTACACAATGTCGTCCAGATCTACCCTCCTGCTGGGGTCCTTGCAGGTACCAAAGGTACTGTAAGTCCCCATGGCCCCCAGTATGGTGATCTTCCTTCAGTGGTTGGCGATCAAAAGCCCGTTTGTATCATAAATTGTGTATCACTAATCTTTTATAGTTCCATGCTAATCTTATATTCATATCTGTAATAGTCTAGTTTGTTTTACTGTCCTTTGTTGACAGGTTTTATACAGTCAAATTGTCTATATTATTGATGTATAAATTGATCTCGTCACTATATGGCAGACATATTGGCGATGTGACGTTAAATCTAAACTCACTCACTCCAGATCTACCCAGATAAACTATTAATTTTCACAAAACTCCAGATACACATAGACATCATATGCATGCGTTTAAAAGCTGGCAATATTAATAATTGACATATTTTATTTGAATTTGTCAGTGAGTTATTGCTGTAGCCCTTGGTCTATTGCAGGGCTCACAAACACAGACGTGTGAAATTGAGGGATTTATACCTGGACTTGCACTGGTACAGTGTATTATTGCAAGTGGTCTCCAATATATGAATCTAGGACATGTCTTCAGGTTCTAGAGTCACGCCAAATGTTGAAATGGCTTGAGGAGACTAAGTGTACCAAGAGATCCAGATCCTAGACATGGAACATTTCTTTGATATGATTTGCAATGTTTGATATTGCGTTATTGTATCTAATAAACGAAAACGGACAGTACAAACATATGCCTATCGAACGGATTTGCTTTATAACAAACTGGAAGGAACAAGTTTTTTCTAAAGCTGTTATCCTCTCATTGGACCAATTCATATTAATCGATATATTTAGTGTTCGATGAGGTCAACAATTTTGACACAGTACTGATCAAAATATAGATGGCATAGTCGTTGCGACAGAGAAGCGATTGACGAATTCACAGTTGATAACACTGATCTTGGTAGTTGAATGTGGTGCTGATTGATGGAAAAGAATTAAGTATGTAGATGGACAAGGAAGTCATACGACTCTTCCTCAGATGTGGTTTGACCACGTTTACTTTATTCAAGGCTTTAGAAAAGCTTTTAAAACTTTTAATGGTAGATATGTGGGCGCTATTTCCAAATCAGACGGATCATTGACACAAATTATGTCCGACGCAATTCTATATTTGGACTTGTACCATGTTTTAAGGTGACTAAAAGACTTAGTCTATAACTATATTTTATCAAGGTGAGTTTATAGGGACGACTTGCATTTAATAAATGCATTATATTCAATTAGTTTCCTCCTGGTTAACAGTGTCCTTGCTTTGGAGTATTTCCCACGGTTTCCATTTCCTCTTAGGTTTGTTGTTATTCCACAACAAAGTAACATTAGCAGCGAGTGGTTTGAAATATAACGTCACATCGGCAATATTTCGGCCTTACCCTGACGTCGCAATTTTAGCAGCTGAGCTGAACATATCATTTATACTGATTTTCTTTATCATTATTTTTATCAATGTTAAGTGTCAAGGAAGAGTGTATATCTGAGATTAACGGGTTAAAGGTCCACCCAGGGAATCTATCATGTAGAGTATTCTATCATAAGATGAAATAACACAATCCACAACACTAATTTCTTTACAAGTGACTTTGCCACAGTATATGTCCCCATGTAATCTGCAACCCGTGAAGATTCCGAGGTAGAATAGGTCTTCAGCAACCCATGCTTACCGTAAAGGGTGACTCTGCTTGTCGTTATAGGCGATTAACGGCATCGGGTGGTCAGGCTCGCTGATTTGGTTGATGCATGTCATCTATCCCAATTGCGTGGATCGATGATCATGATATTAATCACTGGATTGTCTGGTCCATACTCGGTTATTTATAGACCGCCTTCATATAGCTGGAATATTGCTGAGTGCGGCTTTAAACAACAAACCAACCAACCATTTAATCTGCCATTTAAAATGTTAAGATTATTTTCTTTTTATCAAATATTTATAAGCATATTCCCATGATCATTTACAAGAACTGAATCACTAGCGGTTCTTGAAGTGGGTATGCCCAGGTCACAGAGAAACTGTCTCTCCTGTCCAGATTCCATCAGTTCACCAATGAGGTGTATATTGGGGCTAACTTCTTCAAGATCGACAAAATCAGGATTAGTTCTGGTTCCAGCATTAAAGTCTCCCAACAGTATAACTCTATAGTTCAATTTAAATTATGTTACATTACAGCTCTGCACCGCCTGAGCATGGTCTGCATGAGTCGTCGAATCTGGCGTTGTGGAATCCTTCTCCACTCATCCTGCAATGCATGGTTCAGCTGTTGAAGTGTCTGTGGTTGAAGCTGTCGGCGTCGTACACGTCTGTCTAGCAGATCCCACAAATGTTCAATGGGGTTGAGATCAGGCGATATGGAGCGCAGTGGCAGCACAGTAACATTGTTGTGGGCAAGATAATCCATGGTAACACGTGCAGTATGCGGTCTTGAGTTGACTTGCTGGAAAATCTCTCTTCTGACGTCCCCATGGACCCTGGCGTGGTGATCTACCTTCAGTTGTTGGTGATCTATAGCCTGTTTTTATGTTGTGTTGTAAAATGTTAATATCTTTTTACATGCTCTTTGACTAGTTTTATGTACATCTGTGATATTCTAGTTATTATACTGCCCTTCGTCGGCAGAATTGTATGCAGTTTAAAATATATTGTTCATGTCAACTTTTGTTTCGTCACGATATGGCTGAAATATTGCCGATGTGACGTTAAACTTAAACTCACTCACTCACTCACTCTTCTGACGTCAATGGCGGGACTAAGGTGACGTTGAAGGATTTAATCACGGGAGCGTACAGCAGTTAAATTTCCCTGCACGTGCACCAGATCTGTCCTACCATTGACGGATATGCCTGCCCACATCATGACACTTCCACCGCCGTATCGGTCGACTACATCAATACGGGTTCATTTCTACGTCTGTAGACACGCATCCTACCATCATGGCGATACAGCATAAACCGCGACTCATCACTGAACCATATCCTTCTCCAGTGCACTAGGGTCCATGGTCCATTTCTGCTCCATTGCAGCACGGGATAGGTCCCATGCTGTCTTAGACGATTTCTGATGGTTTGCGCTGAGACTCTACGAAGACCAGGAACATTGTCAGCTGTGTATGCTGCACTGATTGTCCGGTTGTGAAGATGCAACACCCGTATGAAGTATGGTTTCAAGATGCTGTACCAAATGTTGTGTTCGGGTGCAATAAATTAGTGTAAATTCAATATTCACTGTTAGTAATGACATATATATTGAGTTCAAGCCTTCGATTTTAGTGATTTTCAACATCACTTTTATTCTATTGGTTGATATCTGATTACACAAAAGACATTTCTCGCCGCGAATAGCTGCAAAATCGCTGATGCGGCGTTAAGCAATATTCACTCACTCACTGAAAGGGGATTAAAGTACTGTAGAATTATTGTCCCCCTAAGAGTGTATGTAAGACCACGTCATTCAAAGTAAGTTTATTCCTACTACCGTTTTAGACGTAGTATACTTGTTTGTTTTAATTTTGGCACAACTTGATGATAATCTCCAGCAGCTAAGGTAGCGGAGGTATTGTAAGTCCCCACGGTTCCTAGTATGGTGGCCTACCTTTAGTTGCTGGCGATCCCAAGCCCCGTTTTTATAATGTACTGTTATTTATCGTGATATCTTTTTATTGTTCCATACTAGTTTGGGGCGGTCGGGTAGCCTAGTGGTTAAACCGTTCGCTCAACACGCCGATGACCCGGATTCGATTCCCGACATTGGTACAATATGTGAAGCCCATTTCTGGTATCCCCCGCCGTGATATTGCTGGAATATTGCTAAAAGCGGCGTAAAACCATACTCACTCACTCCTAGTATTAAAATATGCATCTGTGATAATCTAGTTCTTTTACTGCGTTTTGACGACAGGTTTTATAATCAAATTTGTAATATTATTACTGTCTAACTTGATTTAGTCACGATATGGCTGAAATATTGCCGATGTTACTATAAATATTCACTCACTCAATATCAATATCGTCTAAAAGAATCAGCAAACATTCCGGAATGCACTTCTTATAATCACAGCGACACCGGACTTCACAAAACGTCCGTGTCAGATTGCTGTGTTTTAAATAGTCAATCTTATCGTGTGTCAATCCAGGCAGGTAACTCGTCACTATATGGCTGAGATACTGCCGATGTGACGTAAAACTTTAACTCACTCACCCAGGCAGGTAAAAGAGAACGTTCATCAAGTGTCTGCGTTCAGTTACGTGTTTGCGGCGACCAGGATGTGAGGTGAAATGGGGTTTAAGGTCGCATCCAAGATTATTGCACTTATATAGCGACGTGCATGCACGCGTGTGTGTGGCTGCTTGTACAAGTCCGGACTGATGCCGATTTATAGTGCTAGCCCACTGAGATACCACGCCGCAGTTTAACATGAATACCCCACTCAGACACAGTATACTGACTCCGAGCCGACCAGTTCTTGTTTTAGCCCCTTAATGCCGATCGGCGGACAGGATAACAACAAGTACCATCTATTAACGTCTTTTGGTTTGACGCGGCCGGGGATCGAACCCCGGACCTTCCGCTCTCCGGGCGGACCCTCTATCACTAGACCACGGAGGCGGTCGCGGCGACCAGGAAGTAGACTATCGTGGGTAGAGCTGTCAACAGCTATACGATTTAGAGAAACAGGATCTTGTGATGACAAGTATGGCAGTAAGGTGTGTACGTGCTGTTATTTGTGTCATTGTTACGACCTGGTTACGGCCTTTAGTCCCAGTATAGTTAACAGCGTATCTAACATGTGCAAAAAAGAATGTGTTTGACACTGGGTTCGCAGAGTGTTTACAATAAACTGATATTTAATCTCTGGGACTGTGCGTGTGTGCGTGTGTGTGTGTTTGCGTGTGTGCGTGTGTGCGTGCGTGTGTGCGCGCGCATGACGTCCAACTGCGTTAACAAATCAGTTGTCATCCATGTTAATGTATACTTTTCAAAAAAAGAAACGCAAAGCCAGATATTTGTGTGTTAGGAAAATACATTTATACGAGGAACCGTACAAGGTATTGAGCCAAAATGTTTAGGAGAGAACACTTGGTGATTGTAGTCATCTCAGTTTCGGTACATAGGAAAACTCCAAGGTAAAGGTCAGCATCCATCAATAACGCGTATGTACCCCGTTGGAATCGATAGCGGCCTGACATCTCCTGCCCATTGAAGAGACGAGTATGCGAATTACATCCTGGGGAATGGTAGCCACTCGGCCTGCAACGCAAAAGCCAACTGCTGCAACTTCTGTGGTTGTAGTTGACGTCGATGTAGCCGTCTATCCAATTCATCCCCCAGGTGTTCTATCCGGTTCAAATCCAGGGATCAGGAGAGCCAGGGGAGAACATCAACGTTGTTGTGTAGACAGGCTCTTATGATCCGTGCTGTATGCGGACGAGCGTTGTCCTGTCGTAAGATTGCCCTGGATATGGACCAAACCATGGCCCTTTTGTTAATGAACAGGATGCGTATTTTTCCGAATCGTACGTGTTTCCCGACTAATGGTTTGAATGTCTTTGTTGTGATCAGTTTGATCCGGGAAATTTGTCACTGACAGTATAACACATTAAACCTCTTCATCTTGCACCACTAATTTTGCTTTTATGGCCAAAAGTTGGTTGGTTGGTTGGTTTGTTGTTTAACGCCGACCTCAGCAATATCCCAGCTATATGACGGCGGTCTGGACCAGACAATCACGTTTGTCGCCTTTTGCGTTTCTTTTTTGGTATATCATTGTTTATTATATTTTTACAAGAGTATATTATCATATCCAACTACTAAAGAACTGACCGCACCGATGGGGATTCCCGTTAGATTACACACACACTATATGTTTGTCGTAAGAGGCGTTTGAATGAATTTGGTGGTTGAATGCAGGCTCGCTGAATTTGTTGATGCATGTCATCGTGTGCAAAACGCTAATGATGCTCATGGCGTCAGTCACTTGGATATTTATTACAAACACGATTATTTTCAGGCCGCCGTCATCTTGTTGGAATATTGTTGACAAATAAACCAAACCATAAACAGAGGCAATCACAGTGTAAACATTTTAAGAACAACCCGCACACAGCCCGTTCACACCCTCAGAGGAACATGACCTCGCACCCCCTATCTGAAACCGACGCAACCGGACTTTGCCTCGAGATATGCTGACTCGACAAAACAATGAACCAGCGCCTGTGGATAACGTATATTAGGTGCTATTAATACACACAGAACGTCGTGTTATGGAATACCGATCATGGTTTTAAATGACGAAGACGAAACAACAGCATGAATGATTTATACATTGAAAGGATTATATTGACTGAAAACTGATAACAGAGTTGATCAAACACCGCGCATACCGTCCAATGTGGATCTGAGTTAGCCCAGATACGGGGATTCCCATTCTGTGACGTCACAATACAGTTCTCGCTCAGCGGGGCTTCCTTAGCAAGTACAATACCGGTTTTTATATAAATGAAAGTACGTAGACGGCGTAAACAGAACCTGTTCATTAGCTGAAGGTGATCCATGTATGATGGTGCAAGGTAAATCATTATTTATTTTAATTGTTTTAAAAATGATTATCTACACTAATGTTTATTTTGATTATTTGAGTTTGAAAGGCTGTCAAATACACACTCATAAATATTACGTTAAGAGTTTATAATTTTATCAAACTAGGGACATGACCTGATATGACTATTCGTCTGGATTATTGTATTAATGGGTACATGTTCGTGATTAGTGTTGTTCGCTGTCCTGATATCACAGCCCAGGATATACAGTCAGTTAATTTACGTCTCCATTCCACCATCTGAAGGTCCATGCAGGTAGCAAAAGTACTGTAAGTCCCCATGGACCCCTAGCATGGTGATCTCTCTTCACTAGCTTGCGATCTATAGCTCATTTTTATCTTGTATTGTTACGTATGGTATTATATTTTTATGGTTATGTGCTAGTTTTAAATAAAATCTGTGACAAATCTAGTTATTTTACTGTCCTTCGACGACAGGTTTTTATACAATTTAAATATATATTTTTTTTAATATAATACATTTTCTCGTCACGATATGGCTGAAATAATGCCGATGTGACGTTAAATATTAACTCACTCACTTACTCACTCCACCATCTGAAACTATGTATCTGAATGAACTGTGTGATGAGTGATTGTATGGGGTATGATGAATCGCGCAGAACAAAATGTATTGATTAATATCCGGTATCCGAGAGTAGTGTTTTTAGAAGCACCCTGGCATTGCTTGTTCTTCTCGGCCACAAGGGTACAGAGAGGGTATCCCTAAACAGAAAAAAAACATCAAAGGGATCGCCGTCGCAATGACAGCCAAGCATAACTGCAGAGTATTCCGGGGTCTTTTTGCTAGCGGCTGAAATTTTTTTCGCTCTCCTTGTTTCAAGACATACAATGCAAGGAGGGTCCGAATGTATCTTCAAAAACATTTTACATGATATCCAACATGTCAAGCGAAATATATTGCCTATAACATATAAGCTCATTTTTATACACCGTACCCCCTCCCTCACCGCTCATAACCCATCTAGAGGCGGCGTGGGTGCCTTGTGTTGAACACGCCGAAGACTCGGACTCGATTTCAAACAAGGGTACAATGTGTGAAGCCCATTTCAGGTGTCCCCCGCCGTGATATTGCTGGAGTATTGTTACAAGCGGCGTAATACAATACTCAATCGCCGACTCATAACCTATCTAGCATGCGTGTACGTAATACCTAATTACACATCAATACTTTTCTTTATGACGTCCTTTAGTCAGTTATGTACAGCTGTTGTGGTAGTTTGTCGACATCGAGAAGAAAGGATATTATTAAAAATGACCATTTACTGTCAGGCTGGAGTGGGAATTGCAACGCACTGCGTCGCTAGTCATAAGTAGGTCATTGCGTGCAATGATCAATCCTAGTTTTGATTTACAACCGGTTTCCGAGAACTGTTCACTTTTGAGAAGTATGTACTTCCATGTCGCTATGATCCGCTGAGAGTTCAAACGTTCATCATTTCCTCATTATACACGATAGTAGGACGTTTACGCGTGTTCATTCCCCTCGTATAGTCTTAAACCTTAGTTTAGTTCGGAGAGGCATTTTTTTTGTTCTTTTGATAAAAGACTTTCTTGTTTTAAGGCTGACTTAATAATATTAAATTACTCTTTGCTATGTATTCATTTGTAACATTGCTGTATGAGGTTTATAACTGTTCCATTGTGTAGATTAGCATTGCTATATATATTACGGGGCCTACCAGAGGTTAAAGCGTTTGCGCGTCACGCTGTAGAAAAGAGTTCGACTCCATACATTGATTTGTTTGATTTTACGCCGCTTTTAGTAATATTCCAGCAATATCATGGAGGGAGACACAAGAAATGGGCTTAAAACATATTACCCATGTCGGGAATCGAACCCGGGTCTTCGACGTGACGAGCGAACGCTTGAACCACTAGGCTACCCGACCGCCCCTCATTGTGTGAAGCCCGTTGATCCCCGGACTGATAAGATTGGAATAATGCTAATAGTGTAAAACCTGCACTCGTGTACAGTGAAACCCCATTAATCCAGACGATACGATTAACCAGTCTGGGTTAAAACATTTCCGTATAAACAAATAATGAATTCTTGTGATTTCACTTTAATCACGTATTGACGTCCTCAACATTAACTGTCCGGAAGTTAGGGTATCTTGATTAACAGGGTCCAGACTAACAATGTGTGTGTGTCTGGATTGTGTTTCGCTATTTATCCGGAATTAGTTTAATATGTACAGAATTCCATTGATGAAGTTGCACGTAAATAATGATGATGGTCATAGTTGGACGAGGCGACCAAATTGATCAAATGGTCAAACTCGGAGATCGTGTTGACTGCCTGCCATCGTAACCTGGACCAGACAATCCAGTGATTGATATCATGAGCATCGATCCACGCAATTGGGATCGATGACATGAATCGACCATGCCAGCGAGTCTGACCAACCGATCCCGTTAGTCGGCTCTTAAGACAAGCATAGTCGCCTCTTACGGCAAGCATGGGTTGCTGAAGACCGATTCTACCCCGGATCGTCATGGTTTCTGCCACGTCATACCAAAAGACGTTAAAAGATGGTACTTGTTGTTACCCTGTCTGGCGCTCGGCATTAAGGGGCTAAAACAAGGACTTTCAGTGGCTGGTGATCACTAGCTCATTTTTTTATCTTGTATTGTTACATATGATGTTATATTTTGATGGCTATCTACTAGTTTTAAACATAATCTGTGATAAATCTAGTTATTTTACTGTCCATCGTTGACAGGTTTTTATTCATTCTACATATATGTATTATTAATGTACTTCTCGTCACGATATGGCTGAAATACTGCCGATGTGACGTGAAATATTAACTCACTCACTCACTCACTAAAACAAGGACTGGTCGGCTCGGGGTCAGTATACTGTGTCTGAGTGGGGTATACATGTTAAACTGCGGCATGGTATCTCAGTGGGTTAGCACTATAAATCGGCATCATTCCGGACTAGTACAAGCAGCCACACACACACGTGCATTCACGTCGCTATACAAGTGCAATAATATTGGACGCGACGTTTAACCCCATTTTCCCTCACTTCGCTTAAGGGACTGAAGATATCGCGTTAATTAGATAAAAATTGTAATTAAAGGAAGAAGAATATCATATGATCCAAAAAACATTCCCTCTGCTTCCCTGTCGCCATTATCATTTAATAGTACATAATTATAACAATGAATACAATTTTAATCATGATAGACGATGTTTAAGGTAAGGTCGCCTTGTGACGTTACATTACTGTACCTACGGTGTTGTGATTGGTTCAACGATATTTAAGGTTAGGTTGGCCTTTGACGTCACATAACTGTCGATACGGTGTTGTGATTGGTTCAGATGATCGGCGCCATGACAACCCTCCTGAGAGTAGGAAGTGCGCGCAGGTCGACGATGTGTCATACACTGCTGGTGTCAAGTCAATACAACACTGACTATATTCGGTTTATATTTGCCTCTATGTGTTTGCTATCAGATCAGGAGTGTATCAAATTTCTGTCTATGTGGTCTGAAACGGAGCGATTTGTGTGATTAAAGGATATGATGTTTGTTTGTTTGATTGTGGTTTAACGCCGCACTCAGCAATATTCCAGCTATGTGACGGCGGTCTGTAAATAATCGAGTCTGGACCAGACAAGCCAGTGTATTGACATCATGAACATCGAGCCTGACCACCCGATCCCGTTAGTCTCCTCTCACGACAAGCAGTCGCCTTTTAACGGGAAGCATGGGTTGCTGAAGACCTATTCTACCCCGGATCTTCAAGGATCAGAATCTGATGTAAAAGCAAAGAATATTTTCAAATTATTAATTTTTATTCACTTAATTTAATCATAAAAGTTAGAGATTGTGTCCGAGGGAGGTTTCTTTATGTCTCTTCGTCATTTTGGACAGCCATATAAAGGTTACATCTGAAAACATTGTTCACACAAATGTTATTTGACGCAACCAGATCACAGCTGCAATATAGCTGACGGCAATAACAACATTTGAAAAAATGTTTTGTTGTGGCGTTGGATGCTAGTTCATTGTTATTTACCAACGATTATTACATCTATACTATTATTAACTTTCTCATTGTGTAGTTAGCGATACGCGACAATGTTGTGCAACGTTCATAACCAACTCCACTACAGCGCCCTTGATGAGACATTTCAACTCGTCAAATCACATGTCGTCACAAGGAGCTGTGTACACACCAGCGATATCGCTGTGTTATCAAGCGGTGTATATCGCTGTATAACTCAAGTGGTCGTGATATCATAAGTACAGCGAGATGATATATCACGTGCAAATATCAGCTATGGTTTTATCACTACTCGTGGGCATTGTCTCGTGACCATCGCGTGCAGTTAATCAGCACACAGTCAACGGAGTCAGTTTGCGACACTTTCTCGAGTGTAGGGCCAGGCGGAAGAAACAGGAGCCAGGGCAACCACATTGTGGAAGTAGGCCCCTTGTCATGGTGTATTGATATACTTCAGCCTGGGGGATGCAGGAGTGTGACTTGTATGTATTACCTGGTGTATTTGTAGGTACATAATGTAACAGCGTAAAGGTTGAATAGTTTATTCTGACAGAAACTCTTTTACATTCCGCTAAACTTCGGCATGAGTAACGGAAAAGCGAGAAACGGATACATTTACCACGGGTCTGTGTTATCAAGCGAATGTTTTAGGATTGTAAATATACTATAGCTAAACATAGACATTGTGTTTTTCTATTTTAAAAAAAATAAATTTTTATTCAATTATAGACATTGTATTTAGTTGAGCCTTATCATTGCTCACAATATCAATCACTAGTTCGCCTTGCCTAGATTCGATTATTTACATATCGCCGTTTTATAGCTGGAATATTTTCGAGTGCGGCCTTAAACAACAATCGAACAACAAACTTCCAAATCTGGAGTTCTGGTTGTAAAATTAGCTATGCCTATGAGTGCGCTACTCATGTATATTTAATTATATTTTAATTGAATTTTAATTATATATTAATACTCTCCTACCTTTAGGGGGTGTGCGGATTTCTAAATGAGCGATGGACTTTAATTTTATAAATATTCTCAATGACATGTGGGGCGGTCGGGTAGCCTAGCGGTTAAAGCGTTCGCACCCCACGCCGAAGACCCGGGTTCGATTCCCGACATGGGTACAATGTGTGAAGCCCATTTCTGGTGTTCCCCGCCGTGATATTGCTGGAAGATTGCTAAAAGCGGCGTAAAACCATACTCACTCACTCACTCACAATGACATGTGAACAGTTGTGTCACGTACGAATTATTTACCTTTCTGTCAAAGGTATTTTAAAATTCAACTATCAATACATACGCCTCGAACACTTCCGGGTAAGACTAAATGTCCTCAGCAGCCTATGCCTGTCGCAAGCGTTGACAAACTTGATCAGATGGTCAGACTCGGTGACTTGGTTGACACATGCCATCGTATACCAATTGCTTGGATCGATGCTCATTGATGGTTCGGTCCATACTAGATTCTTTACAGGTCACTGGAATGTTGCTAAGGGGCGTTAAACAACAAACAAACAACATGTTGACTACATTTATTAACTGTGAGGAAATTAATGTGTCTTACTTCTCTACATACGTGCAGATATGATGTGTAGCCACCTGCATTATCACGATCTCTGGTTGTCGATGTGGACAAATGTCGCCCTTATCGGACATGTTGTATATTCAGTACGTCCTCACAATCTCGCCTTGCCTTTGCCACAGTTAATGCGTAACGTGTCTGTTGTACCGTGGTTCATTTTGTCTCTTGTACCGTAGTACATGTGTGTGGCATTGTGGTACAGGTGTTTTATCGTGGCATAGGTGTATGTTCCGTTGTGCAGGTGTATTGTACCCTGGTATAGGTGAGTTGTACTGTTGTGTTAATGTAGTACATATGTCTTGTATCGTTGTTCATATGACATTGTATTATCTCGTGGTGCATATGTGTTGCCGTCGTACAGTTGTATTAGCGTGGTACAGCTGTGTTTGATTGTAATACAGGTGTCTTGTAGCATGTCCATGTATGTTTTTATTGTTGTAGAAGCGTGTTGAGTTTTGTCGTATTTGAGCGTATTGTCGAACAGGTTGTTTCTTGTATCGTGGTACGTACGTGTTATACAGAAGTGCATGTGTTTTGTACCGTGGTACAGGTGTATCATCGTGGTTGGTACAGGTGCGTCGTACAAAGGTCCGTGTATAGTTTGTCGTACATGTGTTTTATTGTGGTACAGCTGTGTCGTACCAAGGTCCATGTGTAGTTTGTCGTACATGTGTTTTATTGTGGTACAGGTGTGTCGTACGAAGGTCCGTGTATAGTTTGTCGTACATGTGTTTTATTGTGGTACAGGTGTGTCGTACCAAGGTCCGTGTGTAGTTTGTCGTACATGTGTTTTATTGTTGTACAGGTGTGTTGTACCAAGGTCCGTGTGTTGTTTGTCGTGCATGTGTTTTATTATTGTACAGGTGTGTTGTACCATGCTACGTGTGTAGATTGTCGTACATGTGTTTTATTGTGGTACATCTATGTGAATGTATTTCGGTTCCAGTGCGTTGTACCGTGACGCAGGTGTGTAGTGCCGGGACACTTCATGTAGGTGTGTTAAATTGTATCACATGTGGGTTGTACTGGTAACCTGTGGTTTTGTTATGGTTCGCCGGCATTGTGCCAGAGTGTTCAGATCTTGTTATGGGGTAACTGTTTCTTGTTTCGAGAGATGAATTTGTCCAGTTGTACATATGTTTTGTACCATAATACAGATATACTGACCTACGTGTTAAACTGTTCTCAGCTCAGGCGTGTTGCATCTCGTTTCCTGCAGCCCCAATCAAGTGTATCATTACATTATACCCATTGGATCGATATACTACAGACCGACGACCCTTGACAATCAAGAGTGAGTTTAGTGCAATACGAGTCTTATTCTATAAACGTTCTGAACAGAGCATTGTTGAATCAACAAATCTTTTTAGAATCTAATTATTTGTGTTTATGCGGTACCCACAAAGGAAGTGATATGAACGAATCTGGTTTTTTAGCCGCTTTTAGCAATATTCCGGTAATATCACAGCGGCGGCCTTACACATTGTACCCATGTGGGAAATCCAACCCTTGACTTTGGCGTGTTGAGCGATAGCTTTACCCACCAGACTACCCCACCCAAGAAGTGATGTAGGAACTAAATAAAATGGCATTTGTTCCGCTAATCATGTTTTATTCCCTTATATTTTTCCAGAGCCAAACCTCACCGATGTTAAACGTCCAATCATGGCAAACAACTCAAACCAACCTGGCGGGCTCGACTCGGATAGTACTTCCGTGTTTCTCGGAAGCAGCGCCACCTATAGTGGAGAGTACAACGCCATCTATACACGAATAGACCACTGGTCAAGCAGTAGCCCCGAGCAATGTGACGAGTGTTGTTTGAAGTGCTGTTGTGGAGCTTGCTATTTTCTTGGTTACCTGTTTTGTCTGCGACAGATGACACGTGCAAAACGTGCTCAGATCATATGGACATACTGTTTTGTGTTGGCAGTGGTTGGGGCGATGGTGTGTGCTCTAAGCGTGTTCGGTCCTTTCGAACAGGACGTGACTCCAACTGATATGCGTATTGTTAACAGGAAGATATCAACTCTTTTCTGTGACAGCCTCACTCTGGACTCGACCGCTGAGTTTTCGGCGTATCTGTTTAACACACAGCCAGACGTTGACACAGATCAGATACAGAAATACCAACAGAGAGACTCAGTATATATTCTAAATGGAGATTACAACTACTGGAATTTTTACCTTTTGGAAGGATCTGTCATGAATGTAATGTCGTGCGCAGATACCAATGTAAATCTCTATATTATGAAAGGTGAAGACAACTTTAACACGTGGAAAAGAGACAACTTTTGTTCGGACTGTTTTATTCAGGACAGGATTGTGACTAAAAGCTGTCAAGGCTCTATGGACCATTATACGTTGAACGCATCAACGTCCGACGACTACTACTTCGTCTACAAAAACAGCATCTACGACGCTTGGATGACGGCACAATTCATATTAAAGAGGACACTGTATAATACGAATGGATATACAGACAGGTGCTTGAACAGTATAAACTGTGACTTTGACCTTGACCTGGATTCAAACCAGGTCATCGTGTACCATATATCGGATGACAGTTTTCCGGATGATTTATCGATAACAACAACATGCAACGCAAGGTCATGGGTTTACGTCCTAGCCTTCTGTGCATGTCCGCTGTTCTTGAGTTGTCTTTTAACTGCTTTCGTGTATACATGTTGCAAGGATCCACGAAGCAACGGCCTCCGACAAATAAGACCTCCTCGTCGCGTGTTGTCTCGTTTCCCGAACGAGAGGACATCCTTATTGGCAGGGAGACCCAGGGCTGAGGTGCCTCAGCCACCGAAATACGAAGAGGTTGATTCTAGCGCTCCGCCCCCTTATGAACAAATCAATAATTGATGATGACAAACCTTTCAGAGGAATGTGATTTGGGTTTAACGGGTTTATATCACGACATATCAGCTTCAACTCTGAGTCGGTACTGAGGCTGACCACCCGTGAAACACATGAGCACGAGTATGGCGATGAAAAACCGTGAAACATAATTATTCTACAGTAGAAAATGTATTTCATACTTAAGTGGTCCCAGTTCCTTTATTGACATACTGGCAAGGTTCTTAATTACAAGCATATCTTCAAGGGGAATACAGGGCAATATTTCTATAATGGGAACAGGTATAAGATTAGAGCTGCTACACTTCGATTTCGAATCCCAGTTTCGTCCTGCTGACGATCCTGGAGATCAAGATTCCGGGGTAGAAAAGGTCTTCAGCAACCCATGCTTGCCATAAAAGGTGACTATGCTTGTCGTAAAAGGCGACTAAAGGGATCGGGTGGTCAGGCTCGCTGACTTGGTTGATGCATGTCATCGATCCCAATTGGGTGGATCGATGCTCATGAAATTAATCACTGGATTGTCTGGTCCAGACACGATTTTTTACAGACCACCGTCATATAGCTGGAGTATTGCTGAGTGCTACGTTAAACAACAAACCAACCAACCAACCTTGAGATCAAAGTAGGAATTGTCAATGACCTTTTTAACCGTTGGCATTCCTCTTGACATTGAGCAGTCACACAGGGATATAACTGAAATAATGTGTCCTGTAAGCTGATCACAGCCGCCACAATTCAACAGTATTGGAGCATTTAAGAAGAGTTCCTACGGACATATTGAATGTTTAATCTCGAAATTGTTCTTGGTGTGATGGTATTTATGGCAAGATGCATTGAGTGAATTTGTATCCATGTAAAATCTACCTCAATAAACGGAGCAATAGTTTCTGTGTTACTGCTGTGATAATTAATGTCAAGGTCGCCGACAGCAGGTGCTGTCGAAATGGCAATATGATATAAAGATTATATTTTCAGTATAACGTCTCACAAATCATATCCACTAATACACTGGATCAGTCTGTACTAAGCCCCAGTCTCCGGAAGAACCTCAACGTACTGAAATAAATAAATGAATAAGATGAATACGAATGCGCGAAAAGCTATTTCATGGAACTTCATGCATTGGGACCAGTCGGAGGACGCGTGGTCCATTCCATAGAAGGCACACGCGTTCTACGTTTGACGCACCAGTGACAAAATCGATGTCCGTACAATTCCTAATTTTATCTTGTCCCAGTGTATTTTTCAGGTGAATGATGAAACCTGCCTTTGCAGGTGTTTGTTACGTTTGCCTTTTCGTCAACACATGGCAGCACCATTATTTCATTGCAATTCATAAACACATGCTTAAGAAATAACAGGAATCGTATTTCTCGTGATTATGGACAGGATTTTGTCCCTAACATGTGTCCTGCAAGTTTATACCTGGTAGACATTGTATTTGGAATTGAAACCTCTGATTGACCAATCTTTTAAGACATGGTAAAGTATTGTTAATTAGTGTGGTATTGCAGTATTTCCTGGACCCTCATCATATTCACACAGCTGATGGACTACTGTCGTCCAGATGTATTCCTCCTCAGGACAAGCGAAACAATGTGTACTTATCTAGATCGTGTTTAGTTGTGCTTTAATCTTGTAACTCCGTTCGTTAGTGATGAATGTCTGTGTATTTATCTTTACTTAAGAAATAATTGACGAATGGGAGTAGCATATCGTACAATAAAACACAGCAGGGAGAATAAACCACGAGTGGATTATTACGTATACGGGATATCAACATTTTGTACTGCTTTATTAAGGATGTCAATAAATTGTACAAGCTTTAAAATCATTTACCCGTATTTAAATAATGATGACTCCCCGAATTGTCATATCTCTCCCATTATTTGGGTGCGATCGTTATTCCTTTGCGTTCATCTGTGCTATCCGCTACATCTATGGGGAACAATTCAATAGAAACTCCCTCTTAAAAATAACGTCGTACTATTTACGATATCATCAAGTTGCGGGCGCATATTCGATTTTCCAGAAATGACGTCATGATAGAACACTATTTTATCATAGCGCTTCGTTTTTTGCGATTTATCGCGTAGCTATGTTATATTTCTGCAAACATATAATGAATATGGTCATTTAATAAATGTGCAGTTAATAATTTAATGTCAAGCAGGAAAAAGAAGTTCGTCACAGAAGCTGGAGATGGAACGGTGAATACACTTAGCACCGTTATAACAAGCTTGTGGAGCAGGGAAAAACACTAGGGACTGGTATGTCATACACAAGGTGAACCTTATGCAGTAGTGAGAAGACAAGGGACTGGTATGTCATACACAGGGTGAACCTTATAGAGCAGTGAGAAGACAAGGGACTGGTATGTCATACACAAGGTGAACATTATGCAGTAGTGAGAAGACAAAGGACTTGTATGTCATACACATGGTGAACCTTATGGAGCAGTGCGAAGACAAGGGACTTGTATGTCATACACACAGTGAACCTTATGGAGCAGTGAGAAGACAAGGGACTGGTATGTCATACACAAGGTGCACCTTATGCAGTAGTGAGAAGACAAGGGACTGGTATGTCATACACAGGGTGAACCTTGTGCAGCAGGGAGAGGACAAGGTACTGGTATGTCATACACAGGGTGAACCTTGTGCAGCAGGGAGAGGACAAGGTACTGGTATGTCATACACAAGGTGAACCTTGTGCAGCAGTGAGAAGACAAGGGAGTGGTATGTCATACACAAGGTTAACCTTATAGAGCAGTGCGAAGACATGGGACTGGTATGTCATACACAAGGTGAGCCTTATGGAGCAGTGAGAAGACAAGGGACTGGTATGTCATACACAAGGTGAACCTTATGGAGCAGTGAGAAGACAAGGGACTGGTATGTCATACACAAGGTGAACATTATGCAGCAGTGAGAAGACAAGGGACTGGTATGTCATACACAGGGTGAACATGATGCAGCAGTGAGAAGACAAGGGACTGGTATGTCATACACAAGGTGAACCTTATGCAGCAGTGACAAGACAAGGGACTGGTATGTCATACACAAGGTGAACATTATGCAGCAGTGAGAAGACAAGGGACTGATATGTCATACACAAGGTGAACCTTATGAAGCAGTGAGAAGACAAGGGACTGATATGTCATACAAGGTGAACCTTATGCAGCAAGGAGAAGACAAGGGAGTGGTATGTCATACACAAGGTGAACCTTGTGCAGCAGTGAGAAGACAAGGGACTTGTATGTCATATACAGGGTGAACCTTATGGAGCAGTGCGAAGACAAGGGACTGGTATGTCATACACACGGTGAACATTATAGAGCAATGAGAAGACAAGGGACTGGTATGTCTTACACAAGGTGAACCTTGTGCAGCAGTGAGAAGACAAGGGACTGGTATGTCATACACAAGGTGAACCTTATAAAGCAGTGAGAAGACAATGGACTGGTATGTCATACACAAGGTGAACCTTATGGAGCAGTGCGAAGACAAGGGACTGGTATGTCATACACAAGGTGAAACGTATGGAGCAGTGAGAAGACAAGGGACTGGTATGTCATACACAAGGTGAACATTATGCAGCAGTGAGAAGACAAGGGACTGGTATGTCATACACAGGGTGAACATGATGCAGCAGTGAGAAGACAAGGGACTGGTATGTCATACACAAGGTGAACCTTATGCAGCAGTGAGAAGACAAGGGACTGGTATGTCATACTCAAGGTGAACCTTATGGAGCAGTGCAAAGACAAGGGACTGGTATGTCATACACAAGGTGAACCTTATGGAGCAGTGAGAAGACAAGGGACTGGTATGTCATACACACGGTGAACATTATAGAGCAGTGAGAAGACAAGGGACTGGTATGTCATACTCAAGGTGAACCTTATGGAGCAGTGCGAAGACAAGGGACTGGTATGTCATACACAAGGTGAACCTTATGGAGCAGTGAGAAGACAAGGGACTGGTATGTCATACACAAGGTGAACCTTATGGAGCAGTGAGAAGACAAGGGACTGGTATGTCATACACAAGGTGAACATTATGCAGCAGTGAGAAGACAAGGGACTGGTATGTCATACACAAGGTGAACATTATGCAGCAGTGAGAAGACAAGGGACTGGTATGTCATACACAGGGTGAACCTTATGCAGCAGTGAGAAGACAAGGGACTGGTATGTCATGCACAAGGTGAACCTTATGCAGCAGTGAGAAGACAAGGGACTGGTATGTCATACACAAGTTGAACCTTATGGAGGAGTGAGAAGACAAGGGATTGGTATGTCATACACAAGGTGAACATTATGCAGTAGTGAGAAGACAAGGGACTTGTATGTCATACACAGGGTGAACCTTATGGAGCAGTGCGAAGACAAGGGACTGGTATGTCATACACACGGTGAACATTATAGAGCAGTGAGAAGACAAGGGACTGGTATGTCATACACAAGGTGAACCTTATGGAGCAGTGCGAAGACAAGGGACTGGTATGTCATACACACAGTGAACCTTATGGAGCAGTGAGTAGACAAGGGACTGGTATGTCATACACAAGGTGAACCTTATGGAGCAGTGAGAAGACAAGGGACTGGTATGTCATACAAGGTGAACCTTATGAAGCAGGGAGAAGACAAGGGACTGGTATGTCATACACAAGGTGAACCTTGTGCAGCAGGGAGAAGACAAGGGACTGGTATGTCATACACAAGGTGCACCTTATGCAGTAGTGAGAAGACAAGGGACTGGTATGTCATACACATGGTGAACCTTGTGCAGCAGGGAGAGGACAAGGGACTGATATGTCATACACAAGGTGAACCTGATGGAGTAGTGAGAAGACAAGGGACTGGTATGTCATACACAAGGTGAACATTATAGAGCAGTGAGAAGACAATGGAATGGTATGTCATACACAAGGTGAACCTTATGGAGCAGTGCGAAGACAAAGGGACTGGTATGTCATACACAAAGTGAACCTTATGCAGCAGTGAGAAGACAAGGGACTGGTATGTCATACACAAGGTGAACCTTATGGAGCAGTGAGAAGACAAGGGACTGGTATGTCATACACAAGGTGAACATTATGCAACAGTGAGAAGACAAGGGACTGGTATGTCATACACAGGGTGAACATGATGCAGCAGTGAGAAGACAAGGGACTGGTATGTCATACACAAGGTGAACCTTATGCAGCAGTGAGAAGACAAGGGACTGGTATGTCATACACAAGGTGAACATTATGCAGCAGTGAGAAGACAAGAGACTGATATGTCATACACAAGGTGAACCTTATGAAGCAGTGAGAAGACAAGGGACTGATATGTCATACAAGGTGAACCTTATGCAGCAGGGAGAAGACAAGGGACTGGTATGTCATACACAAGGTGAACTTTGTGCAGCAGTGAGAAGAGAAGGGACTGGTATGTCATACACAAGGTGAACCTTATGAAGCAGTGAGAAGACAAGGGACTGGTATGTCATACAAGGTGAACCTTATGCAGCAGGGAGAAGACAAGGGACTGGTATGTCATAGACAAGGTGAACCTTATGCAGCAGGGAGAAGACAAGGGACTGGTATGTCATACACAAGGTGCACCTTATGCAGTAGTGAGAAGACAAAGGACTGGTATGTCATACACATGGTGAACCTTGTGCAGCAGGGAGAGGACAAGGGACTGATATGTCATACACAAGGTGAACCTTATGCAGTAATGAGAAGACAAGGGACTGGTATGTCATACACAAGGTGAACCTTATAGAGCAGTGAGAAGATAATGGACTGGTATGTCATACACAAGGTGAACCTTGTGCAGCAGGGAGAAGACAAGGGACTGGTATGTCATACACATGGTGAACCTTATGGAGCAGTGAGAAGACAATGGACTGGTATGTCATACACAGGGTGAACCTTATGCAGTAGTGAGAAGACAAGGGACTGGTATGTCATACACAAGGTGAACCTTGTGGAGCAGGGAGAAGACAAGGGACTGGTATGTCATATACAGGGAGGACATTGTGGTGAGTGAAAAGACAAGGAAGAAAAACATCTCTCTTTGGGAAGCAAAGGCATGTCAGATAAATAGAACATGAAACTGGTCTTCAATAGACCCTGATTTACAATATATACACATGATATTTGAATAGTCAATGTCTTTTTTCTTCCTAATATCTTGTATTTTTAAACATTCTAAAGAGATTCTAAACTTACAAATCACTTGTTAAAAGGATTTCTCCTTTAATGTTAAATATTTCTCAGGTTCAAATATGATGCCAATATACAGCAGGGATCATTGTCCGCTTGGTTTGGTTCGTTGTTTAACACCGCACTCAGCAATATTCAAGCTATATGACGGCGGTCTGTAACTAATTGAGTCTGGGGCAGAAAAGCCAGTGATTGACATCATGAGTATCGATCCACGCAACTGGGACACGATGGCATGTGTCAACCAAATCAGCGAGCCTGACCACCCTGACCAGTCGTCTCTTACGATAAGCGTAGTCGCCTTTTGCCTAGGGCAAGCATGGGTTGCTGAAACCAATTCTACCCCGCTTGGAGTGACCAGCCTGATCATCAGACCTCCACCCTATCGAACACATGTGGAACGACCTGCAGAACGTCCTCTCGCGACCACCTGTCCTTTCGGCAACTCTTCATGAACTCGGCAATGGTCTTACTAAAGAGCGGAACAATCTTCCCTTGACAACCATCCAGACACTATTGGAATCATGAGACGACAGTCCAAGGTTGTGATCGCATCACGAGAGATTGACGGTAGAATGACAACTCCTTGCTTCAAACTTGAAAAAAGGAGATTGATCGACACGTTTCTCCAATAAAAGCACTGACCATTCATTATACAGGCCTATTGTAGACTGGTAGCTACAATACATAACAAAATGAAGTAAGAACTGTTACAAATTGTGACCAGCTCACAAGCTACATGCTTTGATTAAAACATATATTTTTGTCGGATTTTATGATACACATCTCAACATGAAATTTACATGTACCATTTTACAAACACTGACCGTTTTTATAACACTGCTACTTATGATCTCCTGGTGTAATGTACCCTTTACACCATACACAAATGAACCTGCAGCTTCAGCTGACCCCATGTACTTTGCCGAAATAAAAATTTAACAGACAAAAGAAACACACATAAAAGAACCATGGCTGACAATCTCCTAACGCAGCTGAGAAATCGAATAATATACGGCAGTGAAGAGACAAAGATTAGCATTGTGGAGCAATGAGAAGACTGGGAACTTGTATGCCATATGCGAGGAGACCTTTTAGGAGCAGTCAATACAGGACTTTGTATGTAGATCGGTATTTGCCAGGTTTTGAGTGAAATATACTGTCATATTCATGGTTTTTTGTGTCTTCAATAATCCCAAAGGAGCCATGCAAATAACCCTTTCAATCGCGTCCTTATGCTCAAATTACACACGTTTACATTATTCAAAAGAAACGTAAAAAAAATATGCTAAAAAACACCGTTTGCAGTATACGAAGTATCTGGAATCGAACGAAATATTTTATTTGCTGAAAAAGGAAATGACAAACCTACAACTGAAATTACCATTAAGTGCGATGTGACCTTTTGTTTTTCTATAACAAATGTGACTAGTTGATTTTCACATTGTTTGTTTGTTGTTTAACGCCGCACTTCGCAGTATTCCAGCTATATGACAGCTGTTTATCTGGACCAGACAATCCAGTGATTGACTTCATGAGCATCGATCCATGCAATTGGGATATGTTGACATGCATAGACCAAGTCAGCGAGCCTGACCACCCGATCCCGTTAGTCGCCTCTTACGACAAGCATAGTCGCCTATTCGCATAAGACCTATTCTACCCCCGATCTTCACGGGTCGATTCTCACATTGAAACGCGATGATTAACAAAGAAATCAGTAAATAACCACAAAAGATCAATGAACACTCAACAAATTATTTAGAAATAGACAGAAGGTTTACAATCATGAGTGAGTGAGTTAGGTTTAACGCCGATTTTAACAGTATTCCAGTTAAATCGCGGCGTGTCGGCTTAATCTGGGGGGCGGTCGGGTAGCCTAGTGGTTAAAGCGTTCACTCGTCACGCCGAAAGACCCGGGTTCGATTCCCGACATGGGTACAATGTGTGATGCCCATTTCTGGTGTCCCCCGCCGTGATATTGCTGGAATATTGCTAAAAGCGGCGTAAAACCATACTCACTCACTCACTTAATGTGGGAGGAAAGCCCGAAGTGATGCAGGTCTCAGACGTTTACCACCTCGATGAAATCCACGAGCACGGGTATGGTGCTGACAAACCTAGAAACATAATCAGGGCGAACCGGGATTCGAGCACAGGTTACTGTCATGCCCAATGGACGCAACTCTGCACAGCGAATCACGGTGCTTTAGACGACTGGGCCACACGTGCTCCCCCCCCCCCCCCCCCCCCCCCCCCATACAATTTGACACAATATGTGATACAATAGATCGCATTATGACTGTGTCACCAGTAATAAATACAAGGCACTACCAAAGTCAACAAAAGTCCAGAATTTGTGAAAGTTGAACGTCTGAAAGAGTAACGTGCTTCATTCTTGCATCCAGGAAACAGGCAAAAAAGTCGGGTTTATTCGGATAGGTATCTCTCTATGATGTAAATGGACGTCTCCCGATAGAAGCTGTATTCTCTAGACAACTGTTGTTACTGCTTTCATGTGTCCAGTGCGAACCTACTACAGTTACTAAAAGTATTGCGGTGCTTGGTCATCATGGTCAGCTAAACCATGACTGCGCAACTCGCGTTGTGGGCATCGGATCAGCTCAGTCAAGGAGTGATTGGTCAAACGATGCTCACTCCAAATTGTCTCCATCAACATTCATACTCGCATAATAAAGAAACGCAACACCAGCTTTATACTCACATAGTTTTACTTACTCTCAGCCATCTATCTGGGGAGAACTTAGATCGATCAGAATTTGACTCGATCGATTGCAAACCGCGCTCTCCTCTCCTGATGTTGAAGGTATCATTTTATAGTGTTCGGGCCTGGCATGTCTTTGTCACATGTCACAATACCCCATTTTCATTCGTTAAAAGTTAGATCTGACCATGAACTCATGTGGGACGTAATCGGAAAAATACCGAAGCCTACGTGCCAGATTTATCGTCACTCTTACTGATTTCGTGACTCACTCCGGATGCTATAAATGAGTACCTCTCTGCTTGTTTCATTAACTAATAAACGATAACATTAAACCAGTCCAATGATAAATATGAAATGTCTTTTATCTATTAATTCCTTTCGATCTTAAAGTTCTCTGTCATAAACTTTGTATATCTAATTCAACTCATCATTGCAGCTAAAACGGTTCAATTTGTTACCATTTTCTAATGTTTGTGAGACGCATTTTAACCTTATAACACAACGCAGACGCTCAAACCGTGGGTGTTCCAAGAAACGTTCTCACGATCTGCCTGTATGATCATGCTAATTTTTGTATATGTGTATTATGATAAATGCTCCAAGCTACAATGCAACGTCAGTTTGGCTACCATTAACATGGATTTTTTACTTCGCATTCACTGGTCGGCGGAGACGAAAATGCCAGGTATGGTTTCGAAACTGCAATTCATATAACAAAAGAAATGGCTTTGCTTGAAGACTCCTTTATCTCTGGAAAAAAAATGACGTCTTCAGTTATGGAAATGTGACAAGCCCCGTAGAAAATGAAATTTCCTTTTATCTAAAGCACTGACACCAGGTCAAGGTAACGTCGCCCGAACCCTTCAGTGAATGCGCCTTCGAGATTATATGATTATTTAGTACCTTACAAAGAGTTTTGATATGGTTTCAAAAGCGTACATGAATACATACCATGAACACTGTCTGGACTCACAGTCACATTATATATCAATGATCTCATTTGCCAGCTTGGTTGTCCTGGCTACGGCCTCCGCTAACCTCGGGGTCACTATCTGGGTCGGAGGACAAGGGTGGCCCAGTCGTCTGAGGCGCCGCGATTTGCGTTTAACGCCGCTTTTAACAGTATTACATTTATATCTCCACGTGTAAGCTTAATGTGGGACGAAAGCCCGACGTGATGCAGGCCTCAGACGTTTACTACCTCGGTAAAACCCAAGAGCACGGGTATGGTGCTGACAAACCTGAAAACATAATCAGGGCGAACCGGGATTCGAACCCACAAGCATAGGTTTCTGGCGTGTCCAAGGGACGCAACGCTGCACAGGGAATCGCGGCACCTAAGACTATACTGGGCCACCCGTGCCCCTTCTAGCTGTGATTTCTATTTCAAAACAACTATTTATTGGCTGACTTGGGCAATACAAATGTCAACTAGACCTTGACAAAAGATGTTAAAAATCTCCGTTTCAACATGCTGCGCCTTGTTCATTAACACAATCTTTTCCATGTTTTGAATGATTACATAGCTAAATGTAAGGTTCCATTTATCTGTGAATAGACTTGTCTTATGAATGAAACGATACGAAATATAGAGTTTTTAATGCTTGTGAAACAAATGTGCGACCGACAGGACCTGTTAAGATATATTAGTTTAAGATCAGAAGGTCAACCCATGATTTGGCAACTTTCAACACGCGTTCCTTCAAAGCTTTATGTTTTGTCTGATATGGTCAAAATAGGTAGCTCATGACATTGTCGAACATATTTTATGTCATGTAATGTTAATATGCAAGAAAGAAATGAAATGTTCGAACAAAATCTTTGATATCACAGATGTGAATTACTTTGTTGACCTATCGTCGAATGATGATGCATGATTGATTGATTGATTGCATGAAAGACTTTGAGCTTGAGATAAGGGGCGAAACTACTAGTCTCTCATTATGTTAACAAGTGGCAGCATTTCTTCACACATCCTTCACTATTACCTGAAACTACATTGTTTAGTTTTAATCTATATTCATGTATCTATCTTATATAATGGGTCTTCAATACTGGAGTAAATAAAGACAATCTATCTGTGATAAGTTAAGCAGGACGCCTAGACATGGCAATCATGGGATATATGTCCCAATTGACGACCACAACGTCCGGATTGATGGTGCTCAGAGTCTGAGTGAATCATAGCTCACAACTACATGTTGGGAACTTTGTGGCTTGTGCTGAACACCCCTGAATGGATCAGTATAATGCAGAGTTCGTTGCACTCCACAAGCCGTGGGGAGGCACAGGTAAATAATTCGCCCATAGAGACCACTTTTCAGGACACACAGTAGGTCTGCCAGGTATTACAATAATTTTACAGTCAGTACTGACTGTTATTCATTATTCAACCTTATGAGCAGTAACATTTCAAGCGGTGGAATTGTTTTCGGAATGGAGCCATATTTGTACAGGTGAGTTGGTTATCTAAACTCAGTATGGAACGTTCTTAGTGATAAAAATATACAGTACGTGTTATATTCCAAATTTGAACAGACTTCAATCCATCCAGAACAAAGCAGGCTGACCTGTTTCACTTCCTGAAATGTGTGTGTTTTCTAGTATGAATTCTCCTTTGGCAAACAGTTCGCGGTCATCCATGTAAAGGAGGTGAGTAAGAGGAGTTGGGGAAATTGTAACGAAATTGATAGTATCATGGGATTGCTTGTAAACAATTTTAGGAGTTTTTTTCACATGTTGTGAAAGGTGAATGTGGACTTTATACATTGTGTATTTACATGTATGCATATAAAGTAGCTTTAAAGGATTCTTGTATTATTTTGAAAATGGTAGACTGAAGATATGAGTGAGTGAGTGAGTTGGGTTTAACGCCGCTTTTAACAGTATTACAGTTATATCACGGCGTGTCCTTTTATCATATACTTCAGTGTGAAATATATTTTCATTGCAGTGAACACAACACTTTGACGGAACTATTGTCATACAAAACATTAATCTCCCTTTATCGTAAGTGTCAAGCCTGTACACAAACTGTTGAGTGAATGATTTGGGTTTAACTCCGCTTTTAACAGTATTCCAGTTATATCGCGGCGTGTCAGCTTAATGGTGGAGGAAAACCCTAAGTGATGCAGGTCTCAGACGTTTGCCACTTCGGTGAAACCCATGAGCACGGGTTCGGTGTTGACAAACCTAGAAACATGATAGGGGCGAACCGGGATTCGAACCCACAATCATAGGTTCTGGCGTGCCCATGGAACGAAACGCTTCACAGGCCACTAGGCCACCCGTGCCCCCTGAAGATATGAAAAGAATTGTTATAATATGCAACTGCAGGCTCAGCAAACTGGTAAATGTATTTTGTATCAAACTATAATTCAGATGTCTCCCTACAATTGTTAAATTACTTGGTGTCGTCGCTGGAGTGTGTAAATACATTATGACGTCACAGTTGTAATTTATGACGTAATCATAAGTATGACGTCATTATATGTCAATGTCAGTTACACTGAAGAGCTGTCATGAGACAGCGAAAGTACTATGTATGAAACTGATATAAAGAAGATGATGGACTAACGTGGACTTTATTATTTTATTATATAGATATATATATATATACAGTGTGTCTGTTAACCCTCTGGATGCCGAGTTTTTTTTCTGACGCACATTTTCCTAAGATCGGAAAAGTGAAGGTTGTGCGAGAATTGCGCTCACGCGGCACTGGATCTACCTCTGGTTATAAACTTACGTAGAGGTGGAGAATATTAAATTTCCTATTTGATGGGGTTAAGTTAACTGCAAATATTAAACCGGTTTTAAAGAAATACGCTTCTAAGTGTTGTCCGAGAATTTATTCTGCGTTGAAAAACAGTAAATTTCTTCGCTTTTTATCGCACATCGATAAAAGTACTGTGCAACGATTTTTTTTATTTCGAAGCTTTACGGAAACTGTCAGCGAACAAAATACTGCCTAATATCTGAAATACATAACTATATATCAAATGGAGTTATATGCGTATGTATAACGACATACATTCAATGCCAAAAATAGCATGCCGTAAATGACGAAAACTGATTTTTCTCTATGACGTCAAAAGGCGACCGAGAGGTTACACACGTACAAAGAAAAGGGTGCATAACTCCGTTATGCTTAGCACTAGGTTATTGTAACTCAGGTCAATTGGTGAGAATTAGCTGTGGGTAAGGACAATGTATTTTCGTTGTGTTTCGTTCACGAGGAACGAAACTATTCCAACACAAATATCGATATTGAAACTGTATACGTTTTCTTATAAATAAAACCCACAAGAAATCATGAAATCGTACTTCATAAAAAAGAGGTAATAGAGAAATGGATGGCCCTATCTAACCTATAACTAAGTCCTTATATTCCAACATTCTCCTGATTGTGTAAGTGTAATTTGAGTTATGTTGCACCATTATTAATGGAGCACTAGCTTTATCATCAAATGTAATGAAATACCCCCAAAAGAACACCATTCCTTTTAACGTCATGGCTGGTTATATGTCTTTGATAACGTCGGAGAAAGACGACACTGGTATTTTGATTAATATATATCTCCCATAATTTTCGTTCATGATTTTGAAAATCTCGATGTGTATAACGGAATTTGACGCTTTTTCGACACAACATAAAATTAGTGCTTTCACCAAGTAAATAATGTCTTGAATCTGTAAACAATTAGATAGTTTATCTTATATCTTAATTGGACAGGACACGCACCTGTTTGGCATCAATTTACTTTATGAAATACACAAAAGAATATTTCAAAACAACCAAAATTATATTCGGTATTTGACATATATTTGTTCATTATAAAAGTTTCGAAGAAAGCTCTATTATATTGGTATAGAATTATCAGGATAATCGTATAGCATGGCATGGATTTTATTTTATACATTTTAAAATTCCTGGAGAAATTAAGTAAACAGTTTAATATCCCGTGATTACAATATTGAAAAAAGGATGAACCCATTGATTATATAATGCAAAACGAGAGGAACTATTCGTAAAATGTGTGTGACTAACGCGCACCTGGCGAATCGTTAGATATCACTGTTCTGTGTATCAAACGACATCAAAAACAGTTTCCAAAACCAAGACAGTTCTTTCAGAAATGTGTGCATATATTTTACCGAATTGTTTTTGTAAAAGTAATAATTATATTCAGTTTTAGTTATAAAATAAAATGAAACGGCTATTCATGGACATTGCTAATATGAACTTATAATATTGACTTATTACACATCCCAAGAAATGCGTACATGCTGCAGTTACATTTACACTTCTTGTAACACTTGTCCAAAGGAAAGAAAAATATCGTATGCCACACTAAAAAAACTATCAATTGTTATGTAAACAATGTTCTAACAAACAGGAGATTATCAAAGGTTCCTTCATACATGTTGTGGCCGATATTTACGTATGATATCATTTTGAACATTGTCAAATGTCCAAAGTGAAATTAGAATCTATTTGTGTGAAAAAAATGTATAAAAGATATGCAAAATATACATCATAACTGAAACTGTAAACAGCATGATACAATGATCGTGTGCACTCTCATTCAAGGACCTTCACCTCAAAGAAATTATCAAATATGTACAACAATGTTGACGTATGACATCACTACCTGTGACCGACTTTTACAAAATGGCGTGTTCACTGTCAACAGTACGCGGGATTTTACGAGGGGACTTTCGTTGATTCAGGGATCGTATTTACATAAATGTGACATGTAAGTAATCAGAAACATTCTGACAATCTATGTACTGTTATTTGTTGTTATAATTTTCATTGAAACAAACCGAAATAGTCAGAAATTCCGATAAATACCGTTGTCGTTGTGCGTGATTTTGCGTCAGTCATGGCGTCACACAGGACGGTAACTTTGCAATGATTTGATATTTTCAACAGAAGTTGTCAATGTATCTATTTTAAGTTCCCTATTTCTTCCTACGATTCTCTTCCCATTAATATTCTGCAAATGTTGAGCCAATATTTTGAATGAATAGACGAATGGATAGCTCAAAAGAGGAGAAAATGCTACAGTGTGTAAAATCTGTATTTTGCTTTGTTTACACTTCAAACAAGCGCAGTGTTTCGAGCACAGCGTTCGTTTTCACACCTGACTTATTTTGCTTGATTTCATCCAGGCACTTCGTATTGGTGACAAAGACCATTGTTCATTCGATTCTAAAATGTATGAGGAATTCAAGGATGTGTGTATCGCAGCAAAGTTTGAAATATACGGGATGTTACAGGCGCCTCATAACCGGTGTACCTGAAACGTGATTTTGTAAACACTATCCAATATGGCGGAAAGTTCACTTCGGCGTTCGTGTTTGCGTATTTTCCGAAACATTCTAAACGATTCTAGGGTTATCGGAGACGTTTTGGAATGATCATTGGTGATTTCATAAAGGACAGATACCCGTGATCACTAATATGCTATTTTTGAAATTCATTTCTCGGAGTAAATATCCGAAATTTAGATTCCAAAACATGCTGTAAATAACGCGGCGAGTGGTGATTTAGTAATGTGTAAAAAATGGCGACATTTACGAAGTATCTAATTTTCAGAGGTCATTTTTTGTACTTTTGCTTGGCCTAAAAAGCCAATGAATGATATCACAGAACAGGGAATCTCCCACCTTATTCAAAACTGTGATGTGTATTAGTGTGCATGGTGTATGTTGAATTTTATTCGACTTCAAAGTGAGGGTTGTAGAGGAAGGACATATATGTCCCTCTGGCATCCAGGGGGTTAAACTAGATATCATTAGATTGTATCAAACATCAAAACATAAAAACTAAATATATAAGCATATCAATATATATATATATATATATATGTATATATATATATATATATATATATATATATATATATATATATATATATATATGCAAAGGAAAATAGGTCTACTTCAGTTGGCGAAATCATTGTGTTCAAACTAACTAAAAACACATGGCAACAAGGACTTTCCTTGTATATATAAGTGAGCTTGTGGTACATCCACAATTATATTTATTCACTGTGTGTATGTTACATGTACACAAAAGGAGATTCTGATTAATAACGTCGGTTGAAGTCAGAACAGTATGCATGTGAATGCTTTGAGGACGAGTATTTCAGACACCGTTTGTTGTGTAGTTTGGTGGGTGATTATATGTGAATCATAATGATCACTATCATTACCTTAACTATGAACATGAAAACAAAACTGATGTTTTTCGCATAATTATGTCCCACTCCCTCGGATATTTGGAATGTTTGCTTATAATTTCAAAGTGCAAATCGAAAATATAAATAACATCATTGACTGTCATTTCTATGACCATCTGTCAATGTGTTTTCAGATAGGTAGACAATTTACCTGAACAATTCGTTACACAAACATATGCTATGTTTTATGTACTAGTATCAATGTGATGTATTCACTATATCAGACTTAGTTCTCGGCACAGCCACGCAACACAAGAAGATCATACACTGACGTATGGTCATTCTCTTTTGAAAGCATGGCTGCTGTCTTTTCATCCTTGTTCCTAGCATTAATGTTCACAATTTCGTGCACGAGTACAACTTCCACTAACTCAACATCACCTCCAAGAGAGGCAGCATGGAGAATAGTGTTATCGGCGCTATCGACTAATGACAGATCAGCTTTACGCGTAACCAGTAAGTCAAAAACGTCTCGATGACCCCCGTTTGCTGCCATCATCACTGCCGTCCTGCCGTATTTATCTCTACTGTTGATGTTCACTAACCTACGGGAGAGAACAGACCGTACAATATCTTTATCCCCGCCATGACAGGCTGCATGAAGTAAGTTATTTCCGCTTTTGTCAAGTAGTGACACGTCAGCCTTTTTTTTCACAAGAAAGTCAAACACTTCTTTCTGATTCTGCCGTGCCGCCCACATTAATGGTGTCCTCCCATAATAGTCGACACAGTTTATATCTGCTTGTCCATCTGACAAAATGGTTTTCACACGAGACAAGTCTCCCCAGTAGCTCGCATCGTGGAGGTCAGTGAGCATTTTGCGTTCTTTGGTTGAAGGATTTCGCGTTGCTACAACAAATTGTTTTTACATAAAAATAAAAATATATATATTCTCAGACATAAATCTTCGCAAAACTCACATGATCAAAACTAGAAATACATGTACAGACACCCCAAAAAGATACAGTCTGTACAGTTACGGGGTGGTTGGTTGGTTGGTTGTTTAACGCCGCACTCAGCAATATTCCAGCTATATGACGGCGGTCTGTAAATAATCCAGTCTGGACCAGACAATCCAGTGACCAATATCATGAGCATAGATCCACGCAATTGGGATCGATGACATGCATCAACCAAGTCAGCAGCCTGACCACCCGATCCCGTTCGTTGCCCTTTACGACAAGCATTGTCACCTTTTACGGCAAGCATGGGTTGCTGAAGACCTATTCTACCCCGGAATCTTCACGGGTCACAGTTAAGGGGAGATAGTTGACAGTAATGTGAGAAATATCTATCTATTTAAACCCACTCACCCCAGGTAATTACCCATGTCTCTGGTATATATAATGAAATACATACTTCTGTTCCTTCAATTAACTTCCAAGTAGTGAAGTGATCCTTTTGCGTAGGGAGTAGTAAACAAATAATACGATGGGACTGTAGCTCATCTTGATAAATGTTTGGCTACATGGTTAGTCATTCAACAATAGTTTGTGTAAGCATTGATAGTCAATATTTCTGCATGCATATTGAGAATTTAAAGAAAGCTGATAATATATTCAAAAGATTTGATAAAAACAATTATGTCATTAAAAGACGAAACAAACATGCAAGAGTTCTGCTTTCTGTCTAGTAACTCCAAAGACATATTTTCAGAGCCATTAAAATTAATTTACAGAGAATGTGAATAAAATAAACACATGCAAAGCAAGTCAACTGCTCCCCCCCCCCCCCGAAAAAAAAAATAAATAAAAAAATCCCCCAACAACACTTGTACAAGGCAAAATAGGGAATTGCATCAGACATGTCCTCATGTATACTCTTCAAAAAAGGAAACGCAATACGGATATTTTTGGCCATAAAATCAAGATTAGCGGACCAAGAGGTACAACATGAAGAGGTTTCATGTGTCAGCACCATACCCGTGCTCGTGGATTTCACCGAAGTGGTTAACGTCCGAGACCTGCATCACTTCGGGATTTCCTCCCACATTAAACTGACACGCAGTGATATAAGTGGAATAATGTTAAAAGCGGCGTTAAACCTAAGTCACTCACTCACTCTTCCATGGGCAGATGTCAGGCCGCTATTGATTCGAACGGGGGACATACGCGTCATTGATGGTAGCTGACCTCGGACTTTTTCTATGTACCGATAACTGAGATGACTACAATCACCGAGAACATTCCTCGTATTAATGTATTTTCCTACCTCACACGAATCTGGCTTTGCGTTTACTAAGTTTATCGTATATATATATAATTTATATAGTACTAAGTATACAGTTTACTTTTTACTTTTTTTACACTTACTCCAAAGACGATTTGTCTCCTCGTCATCAGTGGGTTCAGCGATAGATTCACCTTTGAACAAAATTGCACATATATCCATACAACATGTATGTACCTGAAATGTATTTTATGTCATTGTTGTCAAAATCGGGTCATCAGACAACTTCATCAGTTCTTAACCTGATCCTGACACCTTTAAGAATGGTGATGGGGTACAGCCACGACGTACCAGGTATTTTTGCAGAAGCAGTTGCGACATATAAATGTTTGAAGAGTCATCTTGACACGTTTCAATTGATAATTGTCTGTTTTTTACTTTCGTTTTTGCGGAAACATTTTCTGCAAAGATTCGCTGGCTATGATAATGTCGGACTTTTGGCCTTATGGGTAATTGAAAAACACGCATAATCAAAGCACAAAACACAGACATACCATTTGACGACTTTCTAAAAGGCTGTGTCTAGTCATAGCTACGGACATGTGATCTATGCCAACGTGCACTTATCTGAGCAAGGCTACAAGTTGCTGGACTTCCATTTTTGTGCTGGCCTCGGTGGCAGAGTGGGTTAGGTCGCTGACCTTGTGTGCTGGCGAGGTGCCTTACTGTGAGTGTGTGGCTTCGAATCCCGGATGGGGCTACACCCCAAAACGTACCTGAATACTTACTTTACTAAGAAAGTTGAATCACAGATATAACAAATGTTACATTTCTCAACATTCTTTAAAGCATTCTCTATCCAAAGCTTTCGGCCAAGGAAGCCTCGCCAATTGATCTATATTACGAGTTGCCAGGCTTCCATTTTTATGGATGCCGCGTGGCTGTGTGTGCCCAGATTAGACATTTTAGTGACTGGTATTATGAGAAACGATCTACATCACCGCAGTCAATCAAGTGTAACCAGGATCGATCAGGTACGTCACTTCCTACGACAAGGATAGGTTGCTAGGTACTTGTAATCACCCTGAATGTCTCGGGAGTGATGTTAAATATTTGCTTTCGTTTCTATTTGTGACCAAGGGTGAAGGCAGCACACTTGTCGAAGTAAAGGTTGGATTGTGAAAATGTGCCACGTGATGAACTTGAGCCTTTTGTGATGTCATGATGTTTTACATTTGTTCTTTGTTAGATTTACGTCGGAGGAAATGTTTCAGTTTAGGGTTTTTTCCCTGAACTCAAATCATTAGCTGCCCAACATTATTGTGAACATTTGACAACACATCTGCTGAGCTGGTACCTTCTAAGATACGCCATGTTATTTTTATCATGAGATTCAGTCAGTGTTGCCATTAACGGCTTAGTCAGCGGTATGGGGAACTATGTAGAAACGTCGCTTCTACACTATACTAAAGTTGTTATCGACACACTTCTTGTCTACTTTCAATTGTCATCCCTTAACTTCTAATGAGTGAGTGAGTTAAGATTTATAGTCACATCGGCAATATTTCAGCCATATCGTAACTAAATCAAGTTGTACATTAATAATACATAAATAGAGACATTACAATCTGTCGACAAAGGACAGTAAAAACACTAGACTATCACAGATGTAGATTGTAAAACTAGCATATCATAATAAAATTCGTAACAATTCATAACAGTACACAATAAAAATGGGCTATAGATCACCAATAGCCAAAGGTAGGTCACCATACTAGGTACCACTTAACTTCTAAGAAATGTCTATCAAACACATAGCTCATTGGTCATATAGATATCTGGATGGGTATCTAAATATCTGCCCAAAGAAAAGGTTCAACCGTGATTACGAATCTTAAGTAGATATGGGTCTTATATAATTCAAGTTTTTGATGACATGAATCGGTGTCAACTATAACTAATTACTTACCACATTTGATCAAACTGAAAAAAAGTAATAAATACAAGATAAAAATGCCACGTGAAGTTAATAAATACATACAGGTAATGTAAATTATCATAATAAATATCGCTCTTTATATATTCAACAATGGCTTACCAACTTACGAAAATGTATGCACTGTGTCTTGGTTACCTAATATAGACTCTTAAAATAATTAGGTGATACTCGGAAATAACTTAAAATTTCCAAAATTGTAGAAATATAAGATTCTAGTAATAGTTGAATGATAATAATGATGGATTGGGAACATATTACAACGTGGAGTATGACAGTAGATGTTATGACTGCCAGTCATCTTGAAGGACGATGGGGCTAAGTTGGGAAATTTTAAAAGTTGACGTTTTTGGATCAGTAGTGCGTAATACCGCCACGATTTGTCACTTTCAGTCAGTCGACAAAGTATGATTTGAGGGAGTCTGTCCAACTCCTATTTCAGTGCCGAGCTAAGTTGACGGCCTATGACTTTGACGCACTCAACTCCATATCATGTCCAAGAGGTGATCAACGGTGGAAAGGTCTGGACTCTCTGCTGACTATAACATTTTGTGGATGTTATGCTGCTGGAGGTGGGCATGGTTGACGTGTGCACCTGCGTCGTCGTCCTCAAAAACAATGTGTCAACCCACTGGCTTGCAAACGGGACAACAAAGGGTGTCAGTATGTTGCATCGATAGTACTCTGTAATGACCCTTCCTTGCACAATATGAGGGGTTAGGGGATGGAGGGTTAGTCATAGTGATGCCAGCCCATACCATAACCGATCCACCGCTAATCTGTCATGAGGTCTCAGGTTGACATTGGCTTGACGTACATTTCGACGTCGCCAGACACAACCCCGCCTATCAAGGAAGTAAACATTAAAATTGCATAAAGGTCCCTAAATCATTTGATTTGTTTGAATGGTCCGCACTGAGCAATATCGCAGCTATATATATGTACCAAGGCCTGTCGTAATTGTGTCTGGATCAACTAAATATGTATTACTATATATGTATCATTGAAAATGGGATTTGGCTATGTTTAGGATAATCAAAGAATTGGTAGTATTCAATCATTTTTATCAGACTTTATGAAAAGAGCAAAATGTTTTTATCAGCAAGACTGGTATGCACCCTTGTCACATGGTGCAAAAACATTGTATATGTATAAATTGATAGTGTGTCAAGAGTATTATATTAGATATTTTTCTCTCCATATGTTTCGTGTAACTTTAGCAAAGTTTAGATGTAGTTCTGACCAACTAAATATTGAGGCTGGCAGATATGCAAATGTTCCAAGAAATGAAAGGTTTTGCAATGTTTGTAAGAAAGGTTTCGTTGAGGATGAGTTTCATTTCTTGTTTGTACGCACGATGTATGCCGAATTGCGTGAACAGTACATTCCAAGAAACTACTATGTATTTCCAACATTACATAAATTCAATGTCTTAATTGATGATAAATGTAATATCACAAGAAATTTGGCTGTGTATATTTATAAGTCTATGCAATTAAAGACAAAACTGCTGATGTAAATTTCAATTACAAGAATGGCTGCTATACAACTGCTGTGACATGGGCCGATGGCCTACGTGACCTTGCTGAATAAACATAAAAAGCTATTCAGTAACTAATATGAGCAACGACCAAATGAATATGAAGGATACGATGATACGTTATATCTCAAGCCACCTGTACAGTTAAATGGTTTATCGATCTGGTAAGTCATATCATTCTAGCGACTAAATTTGGTGCTTAACTCAGAAATTATTTCAATTATAAGACGACAGCCTGTAAATAATCAGGGTACGATGACACACATTTAATAAAGGCCTTTGTGCCTGACCACCAGTCTTCTTACGACCAGTTTAAGTTGCAAGGGACCTGTTATAACCCGTGATCCCCACGGGTAGCGTGTACAAAGTAAGATAGTATTGCAGGCGTGGAATAATAATAACAAAATAAAGATGCAAAATAAGCTTATGCGTGTTTCAGTTTTCTTTACCTGCGTTTCCTGCCTGTGTCAGACTTTCTGCAAAGAGAATAATTCAATATGAAACGACCTGAATTAATGCACTCGCATACATAAATTGATTTCGTTTTGTTCACTCCCACTTTTCGACAAACGGCATCAGGTTTTCAAATTTAAATATGTCAAGATAAGCTCTGACATGTATAAACCTTGCTCGGAAGTCATAGCAAACAGTATTGTTATAAATACTTATCAGAATGTTGTTTAGTGGAAACTAACGAATTAGAATTGAATTATATGACATGTAAACTGACCTTGTGAAAACGATGAATCCACTAATGACTCCACTAATGACGACAATAACAACAACACAAACTGAGAACGCAAAGAAGAATCTGTTGCCTGAATGTGTGTCGTTAGGTAGATCTCTTCTGGGTGTGTCTTTTGTTGGTGGAGCTGTTGTTCTCTCTAGGTAAAGTAATATCAGAATAAGCGAATGAAACATGGAGCTACTAGTATCTAGAATTTCCTATAATTCTATTCATTGTGGCATTACAAGTTAGAAGTAGGGAGATCCAGTAAAATATTAAAGACATCCTCACATTATTTGTTTCATCTGCATATGGAATATATAAAGGATATTTCATGTGTCTCGTGAAATATCATGCTTCTCTCATCGACTGACTGGAAGAGGAGATATTTTAACCTTTTATCTCCTTTTCCCCGTCACGAGAAGAGAGAAACATGATATTTCACGAGACACATGAAATATCTTATTTATCATATTCTTTTTGTGTCGTATTCTGCTGGTAAATTTAACTATTTCATTACAAATGTAAAACCTTGAAACGTAAATTCTCCCAACCTAACACACAGGCACGGTTCACCACCCTTGTATTTGCGACTTTAAAAGTAGTTTTGTGTTTGCAAAATCTTAAAACATATAAACAAAAGTTGAAAAAAATACTTAGGCTCACGACAATTCTTTACCATACATTTTGGTATGATTATATACAAAATCAACTATTACAAAAAATATTCTTGAAAACTAGGAGACCGCTGTTGGAAGCGAAAAAATACACGCTTTGCGAAACGAACAGTCTCGATTGACGAGTTACATGAGATAGTTACAGTTTATAAAAAAACATTTCCGAGAAATTTACAAACGGTACGAAGTGATATTAATTCCCTAAATGCCCATCTGTCACTATTTTACCTTGTCAACGTGGAACTAACGTAAAAAAGACGTCAACAGTTTGGTTGGGCACGGGTAGCCCGGTCGTCTCAGACCCCGCGATTCGCTGTACAGAGTTGCGTCCCTTGGGCCCGTCAGAAACCTATGATTGTGGGTTGGAATTCCGGTTCGCCCCAATTATGTTTCTAGGTTTGTCAGCACCATACCTGTGCTCGTGGGTTTCACCGAAGTAGTAAACGTCTAAGACCTGCATCACTTCAGGCATTCCTCCCACGTTAAGCTGACACGCCGCGATATAACTGGAATACTGTTAAAAGCGGCGTTAAAACCAACTCACTCACTCAACAGTTTGTATACAGGCTTAACACTTACGATAAAGGGAGAGAATTCAGGGGAGGAAATCTTGTATGAAAATAGTTCTGTCAAAGTGTTATGTTCACTGCAGTGAAATATCAAGTGTTGTGTTCAGTGTAATGAAAATATCTTTGACACTGAAGTATATGATAAAAGGATATTTTGTCTAAATGTCAGTTGGTGTATGAAGTGACGCTGCGATTGTGTATTTATCTTGCATTTGAAGGGGGGGCACGGGTGGGCCAGTCGTCTAAGGCGCCGCGATTCGCTGTGCAGAGTTGCGTCCCTTGGGCACGCCAGAAACCTATAATTGTGGGTTCGAATCCCGGTTCGCCCCGATTATGTTTCCAGGTTTGTCAGCACCATATCCGTGCTCTTGGGTTTCACCGAAGTGGTAAACGTCTGAGACCTGCATCACTTCGGGCTTTCCTCCCACATTAAGCTGACACGCCGCGATATAACTGGAATATTGTTAAAAGCGGCGCTAAACCAAACTCATTCACTCACTCACTCACTCACTCACTTGCATTTGAAATTGTTTGAATAATTATCTTTTAACAAAACAGAAATACGGTTAAAACAATGCATCAAGTGTTTTGTGAATAGCATTTCTCTATTATACATTTGTAGTTTCGGTAGTCTGACAAGACAGAAAATAAAGTTCCGCTGCACATGATGTATGGGTAGGTTATTTTAAAATTATATTTAAATGTCTTCATTCGAAATACTTGCATATGATTTACTTTCAATCTATTTCAAGCCTGACAAAGTTCCCGTTTTATTCAGAGCTGTTATTTTTTAGTAATGCAATGATTCTAAACTGGCTTGATTAAGCATGCTCAAAAGCAGAAATAGCATCGGTTAGTTAACTCATATGCAACAAGATATAACATGAGAGTTGAAACGGAATTACACTTAGGTAAGTGTGCAAGGGGACATACTGGTGGCATGTGTAATCTGACTATGCATATACAGCTATCATGGAATAGGCCTCCTCTGACCGTGGATTATGAATGCTTGCAATAAATCTGTTCCAAACAGGAAATTATATCCTCCCTGTTTCACAGTTAGATCCTGAGATATTGTCGAGCTTCTGAACCCTTTTTCTGGTTCATCATGTAATAGTGTGCGGTGTGCGTGAACCAAATGAGTGAGTGAGTGAGTTAAAATTTAACGTCACATCGGCAATATTTCATCTATATCGTGAATTGAACATTTATAATACTGACATTAAAATTAAAAACCTGTCATCGACGGACAGTATTACAACTAGCATATCACAGTTTGTAATTAAAACTAGTTTAGAACAATTAAAAGAATACCCTATTATTCAACAATACATTATAAAAACGGGCTTCAGATCGCCAACAACCAAAGTTAGGCCACCTTACTGATGACCGTGGGGACTTACAATACTTCAGCTACCCGCACGGTTCCCCAGCAGGATTTCCGCCATCCCTTCAGCTGCTGGCGATGGTACGCAATTAAGCAATAATTAAAACAAAACAAATATACTACGTTTAAAATCTGTGGTAGGAATAAACGTACTTTCAGGATGTGGTCTTACATATCCTCTCAGGGGGACAACAATTTTAGACTACTTCAACCCCCTTTGGAATACAGCTATTAACCATCTAAGTTACACATTAAACACTACCAATATTATAAAAATCAACTATCCACACAATCAAAATTTATCAATAAGTTCTAATGCTTTTAAAAATCCCACAATTAAATGATAACTGATACTATTAAAAAGATCCTTAGAGATGATGATTTGAAATGGTTATCCCTTGTGATGGCAAAATCAATACAGTCAAGGCGTGAACCAAAGCTGAACGCAGGTACATGGAGCTTAACTATTTTACCTTCATATTCGTTACACATATCCCCTTTGTAGTTTCCTTTGCAGCCTTTAGCGCACTGCCCAGTTTGTTGATAACATACGTGACCAAGGCAATTATTGCTGCAAGGAATATTGCATTTATCGCCCCACCATCCAGGAACACAACCCTCTAAGCATGCTCCAGTGACTTTATCACAATAGGTATTTTTGTTGGCGCGAGGTCGACATTTAGAATCGCAAGGTTTGTCACATAGTTGTCCATATAATCCCTCACGGCAAGGCCTCTCACAACATACACCTAGGACTGCAACACAGGAAATAGTAATCAATTGTCTGTAGAAGGGCACTTGTACATGAAGCAGCATTCATTTACCAACATTACAAAGAGACGGATGCGGGTGTGGTTTGAAGGGGTGAGTATTTCCCAGAACACAACAATTATACTTTTCTAGTTAAATTCTTACAAGGCAGCATTAAATGTTTAAATTACACACGTTTTCTTTAAAGTGTGTTTATTTGATTTTTGATTTAAGCAGAGGGTCTGTATATATATATATATATATGATAGTCAAGTATTAATATGGATACACATAACCAGTGGATGTGGTATATTAGAATGATATGGAAAGTGATTGGCTGTAATATTCTCAGGTTTTGTGAATATTTATTGTTTTACATTTTTCTGATGGTAGTAACATATTCATTAAAATACTATTCAAACGTCCAGATAAGATGAAGTAGAATATGCCGAATTTGAATACAAACCTGATACAACAATTCATGGACACCAACTCAAACCTCTTGTGGACTTGATGTTTCATATGAGAAAATGCATTTGGGAATTTTGCTTTTACTTCTTTTCTTATTAAGCTTGGAAATACCTGTGTCAAGTTAACAACCAATATAGTATCACATACCATCGTACAAACGGTTCGGCTTTTGGCAGATCTTTCTTATGAATATGAAAAGGGTTGTGCTGCTTATATTTACATAGGCCCATGGGTCTCTATATTTGATAATAAAGAAAAACGAAGAATACTAACCAAGTACCATGACAAGAATTAGAAAGGTAATCAACATATTTGGTTCACCTTTGACTTTCGTGCCTGGAAAAGATAAAACAAGACATTATTTTCACATTCAATAGGTTTGTACAATGTCATGCGTAGAAGTACAGGTTTCCAGGTTTGTCAGCACATACCCGTGCTCGTGGGTTTCACCGAAGTGGTAAACGTCTGAGACCTGCATCACTTCGGGCTTTCCTCCCACATTAAGCTGACACGCCTTGATATGACTGGAATACTGTTAAAAGCGGCGTTAAACACAACTTACTCACTAAAATAATATGTTTTATGAACATGTCATAATTGACAGCGACAAAACACTTTTCTTAATCAAATAAATCTTTGACTATTGTTCTGTACTAACAACATCATAAGCATGTGTGTATGAATTACTACCACTGAGTGATGATACCAGATGTTCCTGGTGTGCCAACGATCTGTCAACGTCAATGTATTGAGGCTGTTTCCAGCATCCTAAAATCAGAGCCAAAGCCACATGGAAGGACGAAAGTTCTAAATATTTAATTTTATCTTTACAGGAAAAAATGGTTTATTTCAGTTTGGCAATGCTGGGATGGGTGAAAATGCGAGTGGGTCAAGACCGAATGGGGGGAGAGTTTGTTGACATATCCTTTAATCCAGAAGTTACAAACAATATTACGGAATTGGTTTCCTTACCCACTCAGCCGTTAAGTACACAAACACAGTCAGTCACTTCACACGCACAGCCCCCAAGTGTCCCTCCCATACTGTTCACCGGGAGTGAGTTTACCCCACCCATGACACAATGTGGTGATGATGATTTGGGAGCTAACGTTCCTTCGAGTATCAAGCAAAAGATATGTAATGGTAAATATATCAATCTTGCATTGCTGCTGAAATCTGACCGGGAATTACAAGATTATGCTTGTACATCAGCCATTTTCCTTAACTCGGAAGGTCATTTGGAACTGAAACCAAAGGCTTCAGGCAAAGTGATTAAAACCATTACTGAGTGGACAACTGCATTCACAGTGTATATCAGCATTTTTATAAAAAGTCACCCGGAACAGATACAAGGAATGCTCAAATACATGAACACAATTCGCCTGGGGGCATCTCGTCATACTGGGATTGGTTGGAGAACATATGATGAGCAGTTCAGACTGCGTCAAGCACGAAATCCACAGAATTCATGGGGGTCAATCAATGTAGAGCTTTGGATGTTATACATGCAAGTTCCGTCACAGAATTTTAGCTCGTTCCCCAGAAAGGATAGCCAGTCATTTCATGTCCAGAACACAAACACAAACTCAACAAGCCATGATTACAACAACAGGTATTGCAGTCGAGACAAGTGCAAGTTCAAACACACCTGCTCCAAATGTGGAGGGAATTCCCACCCTGCGTCTAACTTTTTGTCCAAAACACAATCTGGCAAATTTGTATACACTAGGCAGGACCCCAATCAGACCCCAAGTGCTTCAACTTCAGCTTCATAACAATCATCATGATCATATATCATGTACTTTTCAATTTTATGCATTCATGTTGATGTTATTTTCCTAATTACTTCATTTCATTCTAATCATGCTATTACCTGCTTTACCAATGTGTTTGGATATTGTATGTTGTATGAAAAATTGTTCATGCATTAATGAAGTCTTTTTTACAGATGTTTGGATTGTAGGCTCATCATTTGTCTTTTGGGCTCAGCGGCAGAGTTTCAGATTGAAATTAGGGAGGCATCTTGGCTTACATAAATTGGGGTTCACCTTAAGTTGGTTTGGCAAGAGAGGAATGCACCTGAGAGAGCTCAGACAGCTATTGTTGACCCAGCTTGAAAGGAAACCTCCTCTACGTGTCATGATTCTCCACTTAGGTTCAAATGATCTGGTAAGCTCCCCTATTAGGAATTTGGTTTGCAGTGTCACAGAGGATGTCACATATTTTGCTAAGATACTTCCCTTCACAGTCTTTGTATGGTCTGAGTTACTTCCACGACAGTATTGGCATAGGGCAGCAAATTACAAATCAGTGGAGGCAGCCAGGAAGCACTTGAATAGAGCAGGCATGAGTGCAGTGCTAAGGGTTGGAGCGTGAGCCATAAAGCATGGTATTTGGGCACAGGATTCGGGGGATGTACAGGCATGATGGTGTCCATCTTTCAGATGTAGGGCTTTCCATATTTGTCAATACCTACCAGGAGGCTTTGGAGTACTTCCTTCTGGATGACCGGTCAAAGGTGTTTACTGACAATTAATGTTAAGTTGTTTTTTTTGTTTTTTTCTGTGCTAAGTATTGGAGGGTCTGTGTATAGACACAGTCCTGTGCCGTAATACTTGCGGGTTGGGCATAGTAATTTCCGGAGGCCTTCGATGAGCACTACCCGCGAGGGCCTAGCTTGCTTAATGACACGCTGGTTGACCTCCTTTGGTGTACCCTGGGGGGATCAAAGTCATTTTGACTTTTGATGACTCGTTATGTGTTTATCCTCTCGAGTAACGCTTTCTGTTTGTCCTATTGCCTTCGGGCCGGCATTCAGTGATTTTGGTTCGCCCAACCTGCAGGGTTATGCAAAATATCATCCCCCTGTAATTTCATGAATAAAGCCGTTGCCATACTCCACACTTAACTTACATAATCTTTTGGTTATTTATTCATCTAGCATACTCTAGATTGACATTATCTTGAAATAATTATTTATAAGGTTTGTTGCTTCTCCTGCAGGTACCACTGGCACTGCACAAAGTAAGAACAAGATCATACTCTGTGTCGTTGATATAAATTAAACGACTCCAGACACTTTTGGTTATAGGTTGACCTGTAAACAGTTAGAGCCCACAGTATCGACTCCGCTAAATGAAAGACTGCATGTTCTTGAATATGAAATTTGCAAACAAGGGACATGATGCTTTAAAAGTAAATGACATGCTAAGCCAAAAATCAGTTTCCCCAAAGTGCCACACTATTTCAAATTTCAGGAACCACCAACCTTTTCATTTTCCCATTCGAACACAATTTCATCCAGGTTGTTCAATTATAGGAAAACGTTGCAGAACGTGGACTTAGCAGCTAATAATGTAAATTCCACACCTTCTGGCTGCGAAAACCCATCATACTGCTACCAACCTGTTGGTCATATAATTACAACAAACTTCCCTTTCCCAACGATTAACCACAATCATAAATGCAATCAAGGAAGGACTTTCGTCCTATTTACAGAGACAAGTGGATGTAATACCGTGTGAACTAAAACAAACTCACAGAATTTGCTGGACAATAACAGAAAAGAACCAGGTTCTATTATGCCAAAACATTTGACTTTTCAACTTTGTTCACCACTATCCCACATGTAACACCTTAAGAAAACCTTCATTCCTTGATCCCTTGGGCTTTTGTTATGTTACATGTCTTTGCATGTGTTTGTGACGGGTGCCACCGGTGGGGCAGGATACGCTCACCTTTTCGCGAACACCTGGTGTCATTTCTATTTGATAGTGATTCCTAAACACATGCTCATGATAAAGTCAGAATCATGCAATCACTCAAGTAACAAATATGTTAATGCTTTTACCACATTTGTGACGCATTAGTAACATCATCCATAACCACAGTGACAATGGAACCCAAATTACTATATGCCTCGTTTTCACGAGTCGCGTACATTTCATATCGGAAATTTTAATCCAGAATTTGATTAATTAATTAGTTTTGTTTTGTATTTGACAGTATGATCATTACACAAATCGTTTTTGTATGATGTTATCTTAAAACATTGTTTCATGGATGTTTCTCAGCTGATGAAAGCGAATTTACATGTCTGTGGGTCTAGCCGGAATATGTGTTTTCCTACATATACTGAACAACAAATGTTCCTGTGACATTGAATAAAATTTAATGCAAAAGTTATGTTTTTTACCAAGCCTGAAACAATTTCGGTTTGCAACACAAACAAGATTCCTGTAAGTGTTCAAATGGTTTAATTTGCCATACTGACTTCAGAAAATGCGTGATTTAAAAAAACAACATGAACATGCCAAAAAGTCAACTATCAAATCAATAGCGTGTGTGTCCATCTCTGGTTGCGATGCAAGCAACACATCTTCGTCTCATGGAATTGAGCAGGCGTCGCACAAAGTCCTGTGGGATATCTGTCCATATCTGCTGGAGCATGTTTAGAAGTTCATGGAGTGTCTATGGGACACGTGGTTGACGTCGAAGGCGCAGATCAATCTCATCCTACATGTGCCCTATTGGTGAGAGTCCAGATGAGCGAGCCGGCCAGGGGATTGCATTCACGTTGTTTTGTTGAAGAGAATCCTGAACAAGTCGAGCAATATGATGCCGGGCGTTGTCATGTTGAAAGCTAATGCCTGGACCATGACGACGCAAAAACGGTAGAACAACAGGGCCGATGATGTCGTCGCGGTAGCGCTGTCCATTGAGACTTCCCTCTACCACTATCAAACGGGTCCTCTGTCTTGCTGCAATCCCACCCCATACCATAACGCTGCCGCCCCCGAACCGATCTTCTTCCATGACAATGATTGACGTAACGTTCACCTCGACGTCGGTACACTCGAATCCGTCCATCGCTGTTGCTGAGGTGAAAACGAGACTCGTCAGTGAAGAGAACTTGTCCCAACTGCATGGCCACCCAGCGTAGACGCTCTCTGTACGTCTGTAGACGTGCTTGACGGTGGTTTCCTGTCAAAATGGGACGTCTGGCAGGTCTTCTGGCGACAACCCCTGTACATCAGAGGCGGCGACGTACGGTTTGTGAAGATATTCGTCGAAGGCCAGGAATGCTTCTTGCAGTCACTGTTGCTGGCTGGAATCGATTTCGTAGGTGTGTTGTTCGAATCAAGTTGTCTTGTCGATTATTGGTTACGCGTGGCCTGCCAATCTGAGGATGGTCTCTGACTGCATTCGTCTGTTGGCAACGTTGCCAAATGGTGTTTCTGTGGACGTTAAATTGTCTTGAATCATTACGTTGACTCGATCCTGCTTCAAGCATACCAATGGCTCGCAGACGCTCATTTTCTGACAGGCGTGGCATTTCGTAATGTTGAATAATTTTGTTGAGTGGTTGTTGTCAGCGCGATGCTCAACAATGCATATGGAATCCTGTTAACGCACACGTTTTATACCCATTCTTGGGTAGTGAAATGCATGGGGCTTGCATAAAAGTCAACTTTTTCATGGAATGCATGCTTTCCTGTAGCAGTTGCGTTTTTGTGACTTGATTCCATACATGTACTACAATATTGAAAACCTAACTTTATTTGTTTGAAAAATACACTAAAATATTGGTGTCACGGGAACTTTTTTTGTTTAGGATATATTCCTCCTCGACAAAGGCTACTAAAAAACCCATCTAATGATCGATGATGTTCCAATGACAGCATGGTAATTGTTTCAAAGAAAAATCGTACACATACCCCTACTGCCCACCTGATAGAAGCTTGAATGACTCTTGTGCGCGAAATACGCATATGTCGGAAAGCGCACGTTAAATCCCCAATTTAAGTAAGTAAGGAAGAATGACTATCGCGTGTGCATTGCGTATTCACCTTTCAAAACATTTTAAGAAGTCAATATACAAGGTAAGTATTGATCCAGTGATTTTTATGTAACATTGTTACGGATATATGAACATATTCACGTGGCACTCAGTTGCGAGTGATCGTGGAGTGAATGAGTGTTGGTTTGTGTGGCTACTGTCGCTTCGAACAGCATATTCAGTTACGATTATTTTACGCTATGTATACATGTATGTATGATGTGCCAGGAACGCCAGAAATGATGCAGGTCGCCACTTTGATGAAACCCACGAGCATGTGTGTGTACCCAGAAACATAATCGGAGCGAACAGAGATTCAACGAGGATATGTTTCTCGCACACCTAGAGTGAGTGAGTGAGTAAGTGTTGCTTTAAGCCGCATCAGCAATATACCAGCTATTTGCACACCTAGATGGAGCACAGCTAGTACGATTTTGTTTTGTTTTATTAGGTGTTAGCCTCTGCACTCAGGAAATATGACGGTGGTTTGTAAATATTTGGGTCAATTTGGGAACAATCCACTTACTCACGTCAATCAACGAATCTTACCCAGAATCCATGGAGTGAGTGAGTGAGTTAATATTTCACGTCACATCGGCAGTATTTCAGCCATATCGTGACGAGAACTGACATAAAATACAAATATTTGAATGGAATAAATATCTGTCGTCGAAGGACAGTAAAAATAACTAGAGTATCACAGTTTTGATTTTAAAACTAGTTGAGAACATTAAAAAGAATACATTTTCAATCAACAATACAATATAAAAATGGTCTATAGATCACCAGCAGCCAAAGGTAGGCCACCTCAGAATCCATGGAGGCATTGGACCTTATGTTGCAAAGTCACACAGCATAAGGTCGGTATTTTCAATAATTGGAAGCAGTATAATAAAGTGTATATAGTGTTCTCATGAAAGCGTGAGGAAAGGTACTTTAAACTGGCTTGCGTGTGTCATGGGAAAGCGACCTCACGGGGCTGGTAATTGTATCCCGAAGACTAGCAACCCCTACCCACGTAACAATGAGTGAACGCCTGCAGTTACCAATGCCGTACTATATTGTACAGGCAGGTGTATTGCTTTGCAGTGTCAGGCAAGAAGCAAACAAGTACTTTTTAATCCATTCAGTGATCCATTCATGTAAGGTTGACCGCTATTTAGTGTTTAACACCCATTGGAATCTGTTTGGGCGGATAATGATTCTTTTTTATCTCCGTCGTGTTTATACATTACATATTGCTAACCATACAATTTTAAAATGTAAAGTACATTTTATGTCCTATTTGGAGCGGCATTGCTTCTCACAATGAACCATAATACCTTCAAGAATGATCTCCAAGATTTTTTTTGTGTCAGCTTTTCAGCTCGTAGACAGCCAGGATTCACTGGGGACATATCATGAGTGTATGAATGAGATGGGTTTGACGCTGATTCAAACAGTATTCCAGTTATATGACGGCGTACACCTTAATGTGGGAGGAAAACCCGAAATTTACTCAGGAGCACGAACACGTCCAATTCTAGAGACATATTTCGAACCCACAATCATAGGTTTGTGGTGTGGCAAAGGGACGCAATCCTACACAGTAAAATGCGGCGCCTTAGACGATTGGGTCACCCGTGGCCACAGGGACTTATTATGACCCTGAATTGCGCTCGTGTTGGAACCAGAAAATTAGATCTTAAAAATAGATCCCTGATGTTGGGAAGCAAATATTTTATTGTATGTTGGGTTTGACGCCGCTGCTAGATATCAACATCAAAACAGTGAACAAAATTGCAATAACAACATCCATAACAATGTTACATGACGAACACGTATTTCGCAATGAAACAAATATATTCTTACATAGATTCTATCGCCAATACTTCACTAGTTTAATATTAACCCCGGTCCGCCATCACCCGCCTCACTAACGCGTTACTGTGTACTGGATCAATCCACAGCCACTGAATCAATCCACAGCCAGTATCCAGCGAAGGGAAACAAAAGAAAGCTTAGCACAATGAACGCCCATATCACATCGAACATCTTGTGCAACTCGGCCACAGCCTTGCAGTCATTTGATCTGCACATTGCATCAAAAGTATGCAATGATAGGGTTTAAACGAATAAATAATACAGCGAGGAGGCAGGCTCATGTGACTGTCATGTGTTATAAACGCCCATATTACTTTCACTGTCATAACATCGACACACTTCTCAACGACACTACACCTTTGTAGGTATTCATTGGTGATGGGAGAACGTAATGTATACTGACTCGTGTAATATTAACGATATAGAGACACATAACTTTCTCAGTGTATCGGTAAAACATATAAAACCTTTAGTAGCTGCTGTTGTTCTTTAATAAATATGAAATACACATAAATAAACATAAACAAATTCGTTGATTAGCAGCTATTAATAGTAGTGTGATATATACATACAACAAGTTTAAAATGGTTGTTTAACGCCCCATTTAATACATATGACGGTGCCTATTATTATGATGATGACCTACTGTGAAAAGCATAGCTTACTAGGGACCATGGTGCATACCACTCCGGAATCTCCTCGGGACAGTTCAGGAATGATCTTGATTTTTGTAATTATGTTAGGCCTTGGCCTGAATTCCTTTGTATAATACAGCATGCATGTAACTTGAACTCATAAGCCGACAACCAAGATTCAACAACAATGAAACTAAAATATGGATAAAAAATGAAACACACAGAAAAACTGTCGTTCCTTACAAAAAAAGTAATTCATGACTAACAAGAACTCAACTGCCGGGAAATGAAAGCATATACTTACAAAATTAATTTGACTAAAAACAACCGTTACAAGGCTGAAAACAGTCGCCGAAACACTGCACACCTGAAAGTCCAAAGCACAACTATGATAGCTGTATCAAATACATTACCATCGACTAAACATTTATTGTATGCTTCAGTGTTAAACAGTGCACAGTGTCTTTTGTCCGGCAGTTTAGTACCCTGAAACATTTATAATTCACTTACCGGGTTCGCAAAGTTAAAACCTCCGTTGTCACAACTACCCAGAAAAAGTTACCCAGAGCTATCGACAAACTGCTTTCGCTACCGCACCTTTCATAACACACCTTACAGTGTGCGAGGCGCAGCAATATTTATGACTGCACTGCTGTCAGTAGCTGTGCTAAAAATAACTGACGCGCCTAATTTAGAATATACTAGCCACATAAAGAAACTGTGCAAGGATAAAATATATTCGGGATTGAAATACAACACAGCAATAACAAAATGATGCAGACGCTGTAGCAGCTGAATGATCGGACCATAAGAAAAAGTCACAAAGTCAATAACGGGTATGATCACACTGTGCGTGAATCACAGCAGTGCATCGGCGACGCATGGAGTCCACCAAGTGAGCATGGAAGCCCTGGGAAATGGCCTGCCATATCCTCCTAAAATCCTGTGCCAAGTCACGGACGTTATCTGGAGGATGTGGAAGACGACGCAGACGGCGCTCCATTTCATCCCACACGTGCACATGCTCTATTGGGGAGAGATCTGGAGAATTTGCAGGCCATGGCAGTAACATGACATTGTTATGGTGAAGGAAATCCATTGCGACCCTAGCCGTGTAAGGACGAGCGTTGTCCTGTTGAAATGTCAATCCCGGGCCATGACGTTGCAGGAAAGGAATGACCACAGGCCTCAAAATCTGATCTCTGTAGCCAACACCGGTGAGATTGCCCTGAACAACCACCAAAGGGGTTCGGTGCCGTGCTGTTATCCCACCCCAAATCAACACAGAGCCACCTCCAAAACGATTCCTCTCCACAATACAGTTGCGTGCATAACGTTCTCCCAAACGCCGGTAGACACGTTGGCGCCCGTCACTGTGGGTAATGTTGAACCTCGATTCATCTGTAAAGACAACATTTCTCCACCATATTCGAGGTTGGCGAACATGATTTCGAAACCATCTTAGACGGTTGACTCGATGACGGTGTGTCAGGATGGGACGTATTGCAAGGCGTCGTGGTCGAATCCCGTACTGACGTAAACGATTCCTGAAAGTGTTTGGATGGATACTGCGAAGTCCAGGAATTGTCTGGGACGTCGTTACTGCCGTTTGGAACCTGTGTCGCAGATGTGTGACTCGAATCCATCTGTCCTCTCTTGGCGTCGTTACTCGGGGACGTCCTGAACGTGGGTGGTCGGCAACGTCATTTGTGTTCTGATAACGCCTCACCAATGCCGATATCGTGTTACAATGGCAATGGAAATGTGTTGCCACCTGTTGTTGCCTCATTCCCGCTCGGATCATTCCCGTTGCTTCATGACGCTGTGCAGCTGTCAATCTTGGCATGATTTGCTTGTGATATGCTTGTGTCTGCGCCTGAGAAGTTTTGAATTTTTGAATGACCACAGATCATGCTTTCCAAATAGACAGCGAATTTTGAGTTGCACATGCTGTGTACAGCTGCACAGGATGCACGTGCAATAACACATTGCACGTCCATAGGCCCCCATCAATGACGTCATATCGCATGGCACGTGCATGAGCGTTTGTAATAATTGCAATAATTGCTGTGTTCAAACCTATATTTCATATATGGACGGTGTGCCCTTATATCTATATTTTCTCCCTGCACAGTTTCTTTATGTGGCTAGTATAGTTAAAAGATAATTGTCGTGCAAGGGGTGATCATGTTTAGACATAAGGGAATATGATCATGATAGGACACAAAGTAAATGAAAGTATTTATACACAGCTTTTCTAGGCCACTTCATTCAAATTCGCAATGTAAATGATACATACAAGATGGTGGGTGATTGAGACATACAGGAAATACGAGTGTACTGATAGCAAGTGAGTTACACAGAACAGAAAAAGAACTGTTAAAATCATGAAAACACTAATACACTAGGGGAGATAAAATGCATAATATTGCATCAAGTGGAGATGTTTGTTCTGTTTGCGCGTTGTTTAACGCCTCACTCAGCAGTCTGTAAATAATAAGGTCTGGACCAGAAAATCCAGAAATTGAAATCAGGAACATCCACGCAATTTGGGACTCCATGACATGCAGGGTTCTGAAATGTCAGTATCTAATTGCTGTGGGTTCAAAGATTCTCTCTGATATAGAATCCTCGAAAATGTTGCGAGTTCGTCCAATATTAAAAACAAGATACTTTCTTGTTCTGTAATGTCAATATATCTATTGGTTGTAAGTTCGAGGAATCAATACTCTCAATTATGTTTCTTGTATCATTTGGTAGTGTAAAGCCAATTGCACTCCATCACTATATCCCCTTAAGTGATGACCTCTGTCTAGAGAAACACAATCACTGGCCCCATCTCGTTTGTGTCAATCTCCTGGTAAATATGTTCAGAGTTACGTTGTTTCGAAGTGGTAGCAACATCTGCGTTATGTGGGAATGTTTCTTCTTCTCCTTCATCCACATCCTGCGGATAGCTCATTTCGTCCTGGTTGGTGATGCTATGATAAAACAAGACACATTTAGGCAGGCGAATTACGCTATTACACAACCTCTTGGATGTGGTTGTATTTGAGTGAGTGAGGAAATTTGGTTTTACTTCATTTATAACAATATTAAGGCTTTATCACGGCGGGGGATTTATTTTAAGCATATGTGTTTACAAATGGATTTCATTGAAATATGAATAAGGTTACCGTTCCAAATTGATGAGGTTACAGATACGACTCCTTACTGACAATACTTTCAAAATGAAAGTATTTAGAAGTCCACGACATATATACCAGCTGTTCAGTACCTCATGTTATCCTTAATGATACCCTAAGTGAGGATCCCATGCTTGAATTTGTCCTCGTTTTAATACCGAGTGCCAGACATAGTATCATCACATATCATCGGTGAACTACTTTTGGTTTGAAAAAAATATGCAGCCACAAGCAGCATAATTTACAGCACATACCGACAGAAAATAAAAGAATATCACTGCAGATTTTCAAGACTTAATTCCTTTTTTTATTAAACATTTGTGACTGGCGGAATAAACTATTGCAACTGCTGTAGAATATATCCCATATTTACAAACTGACCTTGTGGAGGACCGACCCATGCGGTAGCAGACGTAGCATACGGCTGTTGCAACAAGCAGTACTGCCAGGAGTACTGCATACGGGATGATAATACTCGAATTATCTATAACAAAGAAAAATGGCAGTACATAAGAGATTTTTTTATAAAGAATACAAGCATAAGACAGCCTACAAGTTTAAAGAAATTCAAATACAGTTTTTATAACATTCACATTGGTTACAGTTAAAACTTGGAAAAGTTTGGTATCAAATTGACTCTTAATGTAATAACAATGTGCTGAAAGTGAATGTAAACTTGTGTATAACTATACTTAAGAGACATAATTTTATTTAAGCTCGGTCACCAATCATAAAACGTGTGTATAATATCAATTCCAAATTGATGTAAAATAGGGAGGCCAATCAGGATATGGAAATATCTTTGAAAAACTAATCGTTCCTTTCATCTGATGATTTCATTATATCTGTTTTGAGTACAACACACTTCTGGAGTTAGTGAAAGAAACAATTTTTCATTTAAAATGTACCTTTGCCACTAGATTCAGTAGTGCGCTCAGTTGTTGGAAAACCCTTTGAACAATTAAGTGTACATCCTTCCTCTGTGACGAAACATCCGTTGATACATTTTCCAGTCGGCTGATCACACACATGATCATAACACGGACTTCTGGTGAGATTACAGAACTGTGCATACATCCCATTGTGACACACTTTGAAACAAGTTCCGCTGTTTGAAATGCAAGTGTAATTGGCACAGTTCTCAGAACATGGTTTACAATCTTTTCCAAAATGACCTTCGGTGCAACCTTCAGCACATTCCCTGGTGATATTACATCGTTTGTTAATGCAGTTCGAGTTGCACTGTAAGGAACACAATGGACCATACCAGCCAGCCACACAACCATGGACGCAATATCCGCTCTCTTTGTTGCACTCAGGTATACACAAATTTGAAATGTTTACATCTGCTCCTGTACACAGTTTCTCAGGAATTACCGCTGGATTAGAACGGCATTTTTCACTGCACATGTAAGCACACTGTTCCCCATATAATCCTGGTGCACATCCAGCTTCACACGATCCTGAAGAGTTATTACATGAGTACTCACAGTTCAGGCCATGATAGGGTGGGTGACAATGGTCACACGTACCTGTTGTCCTATTGCAGGATTCGCACCTGCTGGAACAATTCTTGCAATTGGAGCCGAAGTAGAAATCGTGACATCCAGTGAAACATGTATCGCCTTGGTAACAGTATTCCTCTTCACATCCCCCTGGACAATTGGTGCATTTCCCCGTTGGAACGAGACAACCTACATTGCAGTTTACACCATGGTATCCAGGTTCACAACCTTCGGTACAATATTCTGTGCCTGAAACTTCCTGTTCTTTACACTTTTTGAGCTTGCAATTCTTGCTGCACAAAGACTTGCATTTTGGGTCGTAATATCCAGTCTCGCATTCTGTGATGCAGTTTCCTGATGCCGTAATACACTCTGAACATTGCTGGTCGTCACGACAGGGGTCGGCTGTAAATAAAAACCGTCAGTAGGACTTACGTCATGTTTTGTATTAATGTTCAACCAAACACGGATGAAGACCATACAGAAAACTTAAACAAATCATCAGTATTGATAGTTGTATGTTTCGAAAATTGGAGAGATCCGTTTTATGTTTATGTAAAAATATTGACAAACGATCTTACCTCTTGTTGAAAGAACCAAGCAGGCAATAGTTACAAGTACCACACCAGCCATTACATATCTGAAATATGAACAAAATAAAACTACGCTTATGTTGTGTACAGAGTAATGCTAATACATAATCAAGAGACGACGTTATAATATGCCTTTCCCCCTTTTAATGGTCATAGCATAAGATAACGCGTGGAAACTAATGGTTATAAAATACAATAAAAAACACGACAAGACGAGTTTAGCTGATTATGCGTATTTAGGAAATTAATTTGATGTGCAATGAACGCACATATAGAATCAACGTATCAGTAAAACGAATAAGAAAGTATGTAAACATACCTTAAATCAGCCCCTTTGTCAATGCGTTTAACACGCTATACATGTCACAACTCTCCCATTCACGAAGGCGCAGACAGCTACATGTGGATGACAGAGGGTATACTGCGCACAAGAGGCGGGACTTCTCCTAAATAACCTGTGGTACATGGACATTGAAACTATGATCTAGGGCTCAATGATCACATATGTCAACTTAATCAAAGCACACTTCAGCTGATGAGTTTCGTATTCCTCTTGCGTGTATTTATCATTCAGATATCGTGTCTTACTAGTGATATGCGTTATTAACAAAGTGGGCGCAGCATCTGATTTAACATTGTGAAAGAAACACAATTGGCATAATAAAGTTTTGTAAATACCACATTATTAGGTGTCATCTGTGTGTGCGACCTGTCAAAGAACATACGAGATATAGCAACAACTGAAACACGCATATAGGTTCTTGTAGGTACAAAGCATCTTTGTGGAATCCGAACTAGAAATATTACCAACTGAGAATCATTTGATTTCCGCGTTCAAAGAGACAAAACGTACCTTTGTGATATAAAACAATATGCACAGTATTGCATCAGCTGCCGTTAATGAGAACAACTTGTCCAAAGATTTTCCACTGTCTCCAATGTTATTTTGGTTTAAATTAATTATTTTCAAGGTCGTAGGAAATGCAGTGATGAATGTTGTCATGGCCATCATACATTACGCTTAGCTTATTATTGATACCTTGCACCTTAATTTGTTCACGAGTTCTTGAAATGGTAATCATGAGTAAAAAGTACCCACCTTTGTTGTTTTCTCTTTGTCGCTATTCAGAGAGATGCGGGTAAGTACATGTTCGCTTACAGCTGATTGGCTGTATAGAAATGCTGCCATTTGATTGGTTGCCCGAATAACATTCCTCATTCTTTGTTCATTCATCGTTTACCCACGAACAAACCCGAACGCACATGTGAGGCTTCATATTGAACATAAACAAATATACTGAATATATATTTTGTTCCAATTAGGATAATTGTTTACACTTGTTGCCGGGGCGGTCGTGTAGCCTAGTGGTTAAAGCGTTCGCTCGTCACGCCAAAGACTCGGGTTCGATTCCCGACATGGGTACAATGTGTGAAGCCCATTTCAAGTGTCCCCCGCCGAGATATTGCTGGAATATTGCTAAAAGCGGCGTAAAACCATACTCACTCACTCACTACACTTGTTGCCATTGCTTATGGTAGACACAAAACATATAAATTGATAGGATTTCTTGAAATTTAAACGCTGCTAGCTGGTAGTACACAGACAATCCTATCTCCAATAAAATTGAATGATCTTGTCAAGATCAATGGAAATGTGGTTGGAAGTCTTGTGAATAGTATAAAACCATTGAACAATTTCAACGTTTTTTTGTCAAAACAGAGACCGGTGAGTCCCTCGTTATCGGCTACATGTTCTTCCAGAAACATTGACTGCCATACCCCCCAAACCTAAATCAGTCATTTCTTGATGATTAAGCGACAGGCGATATCCTGGATGATCAACGACAGTGATATTGACAAATTCTTGGAGGATAATGAAAATGTCAACATAATTAAAACAGAAATACGCTGAACATATAACATTTGTTACATTTGACCACTTTGTTAAAGGCATTGTGTGTTTATAGCTTTCGGCCATGGGAGCAGTCCCAATAAACACTTGTCAGAGGGGTACACAAAGTACGTGATCTAGACTACAGGTTGTCAGACTTTCATTGTGAGGACTCATCGGTGGCTGGGTGGGTTAAATCGCTGACTGTGTGCTGGCGATCAGATGTCTCACTCTGGCAGTGTGGGTTCGAATCCCGGACGGAACTCAACCCCCCAAAAGTACGAGAATTTGTACTTTAATTAAAAAGTGAAAAAATAACATTTGGTCACATTCACATTTCTTGGTGCAAATCTGCAAGCACATAATGTTTAGCGACGTAAAATTCATAAAGATTATGTCATTCTTAAACACTGTCTACCTGAACTTGCAGAGCTGTATGAGAGACATGAGGTCACTCTGAAATGCTAAGACGTTACCCTAGAATGCGTTGATGCGTCATGATTTGTGAGATGGGGTTTAACGTCTGGCTCAAGATTATTGCACTTATATAGCAACGTGAATGCACGTTTGTATGGCTTCTTGTACTAGTCTTGACTTAATGCCCACTTTACAGTGCTAGCACACTGAGATACCATGATGCAGTTTAACATGAAGACTCAATTCAGACACAGTATACGGACTCAGAGCCGACCAGTCCTTGTTTGAGCCCCTTAATGCCGAGCGCCAGGCAGGGTAACTAAGTACTATCTTTTAACGTCTTTTGGTATGACGCAGCCGGGGACAGAACCCCGGACCTTCAGCACTTAGGCAGTCTGATGCAAAGTGACTAATGCCACATGCTTCCGACATTGACTCGCCTGCTCAACAGAATGTGGAAAAAACATTGCTATGATAATGTAGAACACAATTAGCACTGATACAACGTGGTATCTATGTTGTCCAAAGAATTGTTTTTATCTTTATATGCAGTGAAAAGTTCGAAACATTTCCGGCTCCGCATTGGGAGGTAAACGTGATGTGTTTTCATATTTTGAGATGATTTCGAGTATGCACCACGAGGATATTATTATTAAATTAGCATACGAAGTGAATGCGGCAACGTCCGGGATCAAAACACTTTCTAAGCATTTAATGGTTGTGTGATCGGACTTGTTGGAAAGGTGTTACTGCCTTCAATGACCTCAAGTGGTGTCATATCAAGTTTATCTTATATAAACTAGTGTCCAAAAGAAACGATATCAACTTATTTTCAAAATTGTTTTTTACTAAGTGAATTGTCTAGTATGAAAACATGCCAATTCGTATTGCACATCCCAAACACAGCATAGTCGATAAAAAATACCGGGAACACGTGATCACTTCCGGGAAAAAACGTAAATTTCGTGAAAGTGACATTTCCCTCTCTAGCATGTTCTGCACGTGCATAAAAACTGTATAAAACGGCTGATCAGACACGTTGATATCACAGCAACAAAAAGAACACAAGATATGCCACGTTTGTCAGCCATCGAGAGAGAGAGAGAGCCGTTGGAATGGTCCAAAAAGGAGCGTCACACGTCGACGTCGCCAGAAGGTTGGGCTGCGCACGCATCACTATCACCAGGTTGATGCAGCGGTTACGTCAGACAGGTCAGACGTCAGACAGGCCCAGGAGTGGAAGACCACGAGTAACCACGCCCCGTGAAGATCGTTACATCCGGGTATTACACCAGAGGAACCGCACCGTAACAGCGACGTCCACGGCGGCTACAGCACTGGGACACAGGATCAGTCGACAGACCGTCTACAGAAGACTACGGCAGTATGGTATCCGCCCACGTCATCCCTACCGCGGACCGCTCCTGACGCCTCGACACCGAAACAACAGACTGATTTGGGCCAGGCGAGTTCGACGTTGGCAACGGCGGGACTGGGCACGTGTTATGTTCTCTGATGAGAGCAGATTCCTCATCTTCAGAAACGATGGACGGCAGCTTGTATACCGACGATTTGGTGAACGTTTGGCGCCTAACTGTATCCAACAGGTCCGGCCGTTTGGAGGTGGAGTGTTAATGGTTTGGGGTGGCATATGTGGTGACGTCAAAACGATGCTTGTCGTAATTCGTGGAAACCTGAATGCACAGCGTTATCTTGATGACATCCTACAGCCTGTTGTGGTGCCCTTTATTCAGCAACAGCCTCGTGGACTCCTTTTCCAACATGACAATGCAAGGCCACACACAGCAAGATTGACACAGAACTTCCTTGCCAACGCCAACGTACAGGTTTTGCCATGGCCCGCATGTTCATCGGACATGAATCCAATCGAGCACTTATGGGACCACCTCAATCGGCAAATCCGACGTCGCCGTGTGCCTGCAGTCAACGTCCAGGACTTGTCTCCTCGAGGAATGGCAACGCATCACTCCTAACGTCATCAGACGTTTGACGTCATCAGTCCGTAGGCGTGTTCTGGCATGTATTGATGCTCACGGTGGACATACCCGCTACTGACTTGACTTTGAGACGTGTGGTGTGACATTTCCCGTTGTTTCTGTGATCAGTGCTCTAACGAAATGCTCTAAAGGCTTGTCTTATTGGTTGTACAGATTTTATTGGAATGAAATTTTTGTACACATGTTGTGAAAGGATTTTTTAAAAGCATAACACCAATCCTAAACTTCTGCATTGTTTAGTTTTTCTTTTATGTCGTTGCAAACAGGTGGTATCTTTTCTTTTGGACACTAGTTTATAATGAGGCAAACTTGTCATTTACATGCATCGGGCCACATTTCCAAAAATATGCAGCATTTTTCTTTTTAGGAATTGTTTTGATTTGACTGTTACTTTCGGCAAGGATCAAATCCCCTACCATGCCCTCGTAATAGATGTTTTGACATGATAATTCAAGAAATGTTCACTGTAGGGATGTAATACATTGCACACTCATAATCAGTGCCGGGGTTTACGCACTGAAGGTTAAGAACATCGTCAAGGCCCGCTCCCTTTTTTTCACGAAAAATGAGACATGTTAATCAGTTGTTTGGTCTGAACAAGAACTCTTTAATCAGAGCTGTTTTCATTATCAATCAATCGTGTTTCATAGACAACGTATGGAACCTTATTACAAAAACAGTGAAGACATAAATGATAAGCTTGTGTTTTTGAAATATCTTCATTTTATTTGACAAGCAATTATTACAATCTTCTGCAAAAAAACATGCACTAGAAATATCTCTAATGTTCAACAAAGTTTCAACTCTGTTCACTTGTGTGGCCAAAACATTGGAAATGACGAGTTTCAAAAACTAGACATTTTTGTAAATAAGATCCTTGTTTCACACCAGGTGAATGTATTTTTGGTATTTCTGTGGAAAGAAATGTGTATCTACAGAAAGAATAACAGTTCCCTTTCCAAGGGAATCACATACATACAATGTGCATAACATGAGTACAATGTTTAATAACAGCAAATTAGCAAATATGTTAGCAAACTGCGTCGAGCACCCTGGCTCATACGTTGGTACAATGAAATTACAATGTAACTCTTTAAGCATACATGCCAAGTAGATATTGCTACGTGGTATAATGTTTCAACTTATAGAGGTGAATAATTTGACAATTACATTTTTACATCACACATATCTTCAGTGCACCAATGACCACATCCAATGAGTAAAGAAACAAATGCTTTTGAATGTCATTACTGACACGATGTGCTAAGACCCTCTGGTGGCATGAACAACTACAATTGCCTGCTGAGTATAGATTTAGTGGCATTATTGTTGGCCAACAACAACATCTCTTATAGTATGGCGTTGCAGAGTTCATACGACGTTATCAGATGGGCATTTCATGATGAAATGTCACTTGAGGCCCTAGATGACACCCGAATTTCAAAGTTAGGTAGCTAATAAATCCTACATGGCATCCCCCTGTGCTTAATCTCTTCAGCCACTCCCGATGCATAGAAGCCTCAAACTCACGCTACCTTTGTACATAGGGCTCCAGTGCCTATGTACAATGAACAGTTCTGGCGGGCCAAGGAAAGTCGTCACAGCATTGTTCTGGGGGGTAGGCTGTCACTGCCTGGGAACGATGGGGTCTGACATTACCATCAATTGTATAAGGTTCTGTGTCGAGTTGACGGTTGTCGAAACGGGGAGTTTCCTTGAACGGTGACCAGGACCAGCAGGCAATAGTGAAAGATACACCCCTAAATTACCGAGCTCCCCCTACCCATCAGAGATAGTTAGACTGATGCTCCTGGACATATAGGCCGTATTCTTGTGCCGCAAAACCCTCAGATGTCCTTGCCTGACATGAAGCAGGAACCTGCATGCATCCACCCAATGACTTTTCCATCAGGTTCCCAGGTTCAAAGCTCGTTGTACTAAAGACCATGCCAAACGGATCCTCTGATGGTGATATGTCAGTAGAAGCCATTCCTGCTGCTCTGAAGCAATTACCCAAGGTTCTGATGACTGGATACGGACTGAGTGGACATTGTCACTTCAGTATTCATAGATTCGTTGCTAATAGCAGTCGTCGTACAAATGAAAGCAAAGCTGTGAGGCAATCAAATAGAAACAACATACATTGTAATTATTCAGAATATGGTTCAATGTAGTCATCACGAATTGGCGATATATATCTTGCACCTGTGGTTCTGTTTGTTTCAGTGGCTGCAGACGAACGGATATCTCCATCTCCGCCAGGGACACCTTCTTCTGTAACAGGGAAGATAGAAGCCTCCTCTTCACTGATATCTTGGTGATGCGATGGCCCACAATCTGCAATCATGTCAGCCCCTCTAATTTCCCGGTGTCGTTGTAGGGTCTGGTACTCTTTTGTTTCATCTTCTCCTGGTCTGTTGGATGGCTCACAGGTCATGTTCATGTCTGCCTCTCTAATTTCCCAGTATCGGTGTAAGGCCTGGTACTCTACTGTTTCATCTTGTCCTGTTACAGCACTGTGGCCTGCATCATGTGGTTGATTACTACAAAATATGAGAAAATGAACGTCATCAGTTACATATATATATATACCACACCATATATGTCTTTGTTCCTACATAAGTAAGTAAGCATGACACTTCCCCACTAGACAAGGGAACGTTTTAATTACTTAGATATCACATCCTCTTTGTATTCAACTAGACGTTGTATCGAAACATTGTTGACTGCGACCACATTGTAACATTGTGTTTACTATATTTCAAGGACATGGTAACGTTCTTTAAAACAATGTAAAATGTGTTCCCGATATGAACAATTTTAGATAAGATGGGTAAATATTAAATCCAATATGACCGTAGAATGAATGCATGGATACAATCTGGAGATGGAGGAAATAAGGAAATTTCCTTAATAATGAGAAATATCTGCTAAAAGTCTTTTATACAATTCCGACTTTATCATGAGCATGTGTTCATCAATCACTATGAAACCTGACGATTCCACCAATGTTAAAGAATTTATTCGTAAGCATTGGTTGTGAATGTTTGGTTCCTAGAAATCGAGAATTATCTATGTCACTTGTACATACTGACCTTGATGTGGACATACCCTTGCGGTAACAGATGTAGCACACAGCTATTGCTACACACAGTACTGCTGTCATTGATCCTGCATACAGGTAGATACCACTCGCCATCGATTTATCTGAACGAAAATGAAAATGTCAGTTTGGGAAAAAATGTGTCTCACTGATGGTATAAACAATGTTGTCACGCTTCATGTCAACTCTATATACTCTTTTTTATTTGAAGTTTACATGATCAGTGGAAGAGAGGCCGGTGACATGACCGCGAAACTGAATTTGATAAGTGTATGAACGACTCATTTTAACGTTCATACGTTTTTCACGAAACTGTATGCTTGGAACGACGTAAATACTGATGGACTACTCCCAATTTCCTGCGTAAACCCCTGGGAATTTCCTTGCATGAATACATAAAAAGAGTTCTTTCTGATCATTTAGATCCTTTAATCCTGAACTCGGCGTTATACCATACATTGAGATTTCGACTGCATGATCGTTCACAACTAACCTCACTACGACCCATCCGAGTGAACAAGACGAAGAACTGCACTCCGCTAGCCTATCAATCCGTGTCTGGACTGACGGTTACGGTCAACAGCAATCTTTTAATTAACCTTAGTATATATTTGACAAATATTTATAATCACCTTTCAATGATCAGCCAACTGATCAATGATGGCTAACACATGTAACCGTTCATTGACAACTTCGGAAATCTCTACTGCCACGTTAATGGTGCATTTGATGTTAATATATATCAGACATTTCTCACCCAATGATAATATTATTTGAATGTATATCTTGTGAACAAGTTACAACAGATATCCCGGTGAAGCAAGATGAGCATATGTAAGCTCATGTCACCTTTTGGGGGAACTATTTTATTCTGCGATACAGCTCGTTGTTGTATGGCTGTCAGTGTAAACATAAATTCACACGTATAGATCTAGCGCTACATCACTCAAGGTATAAAATAGTGATATAAAAAACAACAAAAACTGACTTTCACTTTGCGTGAGTTCATTGGAGTATGAACTTTCAAAGAATGAGAGCCAAACTTTGTATGACTGTTGTCGCATGTGAAAGTAAATTCTGAAATAACTTACGGGATGTATTATTAAGGAATGAAGTAATATGGCGGAAAATACGTTTAAAAAGAAGTTAAACAACCTATTCATATAATTTACATTCTGTTAACATGTATTGATGTTTTTGCCCAAAATGACATCATAATTGAAAATAATATTTACAAAAAGTATACAACGTGTATACGTTTATCAAATTGACTCATAATAATGTACAACAATATAACTGAATGTAAACTTGTGTATAACTATACATAAGAGACATAATTTTATTTAAGCTCGGTCACCAATCATAAAACATGTGTAAAATATCAATTTCCAAATTGTCGTAAAATAGGGAGATCAATCAGGATGTGACAATATCTTTGCAAAACTAATCGTTCCTTTCATCTGGTGATTTCATCATATCTGTTTTGAGTACAACACACTTCTGGAGTTAGTGAAACAAACAATGGTTTTCATTTAAAATTTACCTCTGCCACCAGATTCAGTAGTGTGCTGAGTTGTTGAAAAACCCTTAAAACAATTCTGAGTACATCCATCCTCTGTGACGAAACATCCGTTGATACATTTTCCAGTCGGCTGATCACACACATGATCATAACACGGACTTCTGGTGAGATTACAGAATTGTCCATACATCCCATTGTGACACACTTTGAAACAAGTTCCGCTGTTTGAAATGCAAGTGTAATTGGCACAGTTCTCAGAACATGGTTTACAATCTTTTCCAAAATGACCTTCGGTGCAACCTTCAGCACATTCCCTGGTGATATTACATCGTTTGTTAATGCAGTTCGAGTTGCACTGTAAGGAACACAATGGACCATACCAGCCAGCCACACAACCATGGACGCAATATCCGCTCTCTTTGTTGCACTCAGGTATACACAAATTTGAAATGTTTACATCTGCTCCTGTACACAGTTTCTCAGGAATTACCGCTGGATTAGAACGGCATTTTTCACTGCACATGTAAGCACACTGTTCCCCATATAATCCTGGTGCACATCCAGCTTCACACGATCCTGAAGAGTTATTACATGAGTACTCACAGTTCAGGCCATGATAGGGTGGGTGACAATGGTCACACGTACCTGTTGTCCTATTGCAGGATTCGCACCTGCTGGAACAATTCTTGCAATTGGAGCCGAAGTAGAAATCGTGACATCCAGTGAAACATGTATCGCCTTGGTAACAGTATTCCTCTTCACATCCCCCTGGACAATTGGTGCATTTCCCCGTTGGAACGAGACAACCTACATTGCAGTTTACACCATGGTATCCAGGTTCACAACCTTCGGTACAATATTCTGTGCCTGAAACTTCCTGTTCTTTACACTTTTTGAGCTTGCAATTCTTGCTGCACAAAGACTTGCATTTTGGGTCGTAATATCCAGTCTCGCATTCTGTGATGCAGTTTCCTGATGCCGTAATACACTCTGAACATTGCTGGTCGTCACGACAGGGGTCGGCTGTAAATAAAAACCGTCAGTAGGACTTACGTCATGTTTTGTATTAATGTTCAACCAAACACGGATGAAGACCATACAGAAAACTTAAACAAATCATCAGTATTGATAGTTGTATGTTTCGAAAATTGGAGAGATCCGTTTTATGTTTATGTAAAAATATTGACAAACGATCTTACCTCTTGTTGAAAGAACCAAGCAGGCAATAGTTACAAGTACCACACCAGCCATTACATATTTGAAATATAAACAAAATAAAACTACGCTTATGTTGTGTACAGAGTAATGCTAATACATAATCAAGAGACGACGTTATAATATGCCTTTCCCCCTTTTAATGGTCATAGCATAAGATAACGCGTGGAAACTAATGGTTATAAAATACAATAAAAAACATGACAAGACGAGTTTAGCTGATTATGCGTATTTAGGAAATTAATTTGATGTGCAATGAACGCACATATAGAATCAACGTATCAGTTAAACGAATAAGAAAGTATGTAAACATACCTTAAATCAGCCCCTTTGTCAATGCGTTTAACACGCTATACATGTATCAACTCTCCCATTCACGAAGGCGCAGACAGCTGCATGTGGATGACAGAGGGTATACTGCGCACAAGAGGCGGGACTTCTCCTAAATAACCTGTGGTACATGGAAATTGAAACTATGATCTAGGGCTCAATGATCACATATGTCAACTTAATCAAAGCACACTTCAGCTTATGAGTTTCGTATTCCTTTTGCGTGTATTTATCATTCAGATATCGTGTCTTACTAGTGATATGCGTTATTAAAAAAGTGGGTGCAGCATCTGATTAAACATTGTGAAAGAAACACAATTGGCATAATAAAGTTTTGTAAATACCACATTATTAGGTGTCATCTGTGAGTGCGACCTGTCAAAGAACATACGAGATATAGCAACAACTGAAACACGCATGTAGGTTCTTGTAGGTACAAAGCATCTTTGTGGAATCCGAACTAGAAATATTACCAACTGAGAATCATTTGATTTCCGCGTTCAAAGAGACAAAACGTACCTTTGTGGTATCAAACAATATGCACAGCATTGCATCAGCTGCCGTTAATGAGAACAACTTGTCCAAAGATTTTCCACTGTCTCCAATATTATTTTGGTTTAAATTAATTATTTTCAAGGTCGTAGGAAATGCAGTGATGAATGTTGTCATGGCCATCATACATTACGCTTAGCTTATTATTGATACCTTGCACCTTAATTTGTTCACGAGTTCTTGAAATGGTAATCATGAGTAAAAAGTACCCAACTTTGTTGTTTTCTCTTTGTCGCTATTCAGAGAGATGCGGGTAAGTACATGTTCGCTTACAGCTGATTGGCTGTATAGAAATGCTGCCATTTGATTGGTTGCCCGAATGATATTCCTCATTCTTTGTTCATTCATCGTTTACCCACGAACAAACCCGAACGCACATGTGAGGCTTCATATTGAACATAAAAAAATATACTGAATATATATTTTGTTCCAATTAGGATAATTGTTTACACTTGTTGCCGGGGCGGTCGTGTAGCCTAGTGGTTAAAGCGTTCGCTCGTCACGCCAAAGACTCGGGTTCGATTCCCGACATGGGTACAATGTGTGAAGCCCATTTCAAGTGTCCCCCGCCGAGATATTGCTGGAATATTGCTAAAAGCGGCGTAAAACCATACTCACTCACTCACTACACTTGTTGCCATTGCTTATGGTAGACACAAAACATATAAATTGATAGGATTTCTTGAAATTTAAACGCTGCTAGCTGGTAGTACACAGACAATCCTATCTCCAATAAAATTGAATGATCTTGTCAAGATCAATGGAAATGTGGTTGGAAGTCTTGTGAATAGTATAAAACCATTGAACAATTTCAACGTTTTTTTGTCAAAACAGAGACCGGTGAGTCCCTCGTTATCGGCTACATGTTCTTCCAGAAACATTGACTGCCATACCCCCAAACCTAAATCAGTCGTTTCTTGATGATTAAGTGACAGGCGATATCCTGGATGATCAACGACAGTGATATTGACAAATTCTTGGAGGATAATGAAAATGTCAACATGATTAAAACAGAAATACGCTGAACATATAACATTTGTTACATTTGACCACTTTGTTAAAGGCATTGTGTGTTTATAGCTTTCGGCCATGGGAGCAGTCCCAATAAAAACTTGTCAGAGGGGTACACAAAGTACGTGATCTAGACTACAGGTTGTCAGACTTTCATTGTGAGGACGCATCGGTGGCTTGGTGGGTTAAATCGCTGACTGTGTGCTGGCGATCAGATGTCTCACTCTGGCAGTGTGGGTTCGAATCCCGGACGGAACTCAACCCCCCAAAAGTACGAGAATTTGTACTTTAATTAAAAAGTGAAAAAATAACATTTGGTCACATTCACATTTCTTGGTGCAAATCTGCAAGCACATAATGTCAAATTCATAAAGAATATGTCATTCTTAAACACTGTCTACCTGAACTTGCAGAGCTGTATGAGAGACATGAGGTCACTCTGAAATGCTAAGACGTTACCCTGGAATGCGATGATGCATCATGATTTGTGAGGTGAGGTGAGATGGGGTTTAACGTCGTGCTCAAGATTATTGCACTTATATAGCAACGTTAATGCACGTTTGTATGGCTTCTTGTACTAGTCTCGACTTAATGCCCACTTTACAGTGCTAGCACACTGAGATACCATGATGCAGTTTAACATGAAGACTCAATTCAGACACAGTATACGGACTCAGAGCCGACCAGTCCTTGTTTGAGCCCCTTAATGCCGAGCGCCAAGCAGGGTAACAATAAGTTTTATCTTTTAACGTCTTTTGGTATGTCGCAGCCGGCGACCGAACCCCGGACCTTCAGCACTTAAGCAGTCTGATGCAAAGTGACTAATGCCACATGCTTCCGACATTGACTCGCCTGCTCAACAGAATGTGGAAAAAAATATTGCTATGGTAATGTAGAACACAATTAGCACTGATACAACGTGGTATCTATGTTGTCCAAAGAATTGTTTTTATCTTTATATGCAGTGAAAAGTTCGAAACATTTCAGGCTCCGCATTGGGAGGTAAACGTGATGTGTTTTCATATTTTGAGATGATTTCGAGTATGCAACACGAGGGTATTTTTATTAAATTAGCATACGAAGTGAATGCGGCAACGTCCGGGATCAAAACACTTTCTAAGCATTTAATGGTTGTGTGATCGGACTTGTTGGAAAGGTGTTACAGCCTTCAATGACCTCAAGTGGTGTCATATCAAGTTTATCTTATATATATTGAGGCAAACTTGTTATTTACATGCATCGGGCCACATTTCCAAAAATATGTAGCATTTTCTTTTTAGGAATTGTTTTGATTTGACTGTTACTTTCGGCAAGGATCAAATCCCCTACCATGCCCTCGTAATAGATGTTTTGACATGATAATTCAAGAAATGTTCACTGTAGGGATGTAATACATTGCACACTCAGTATCAGTGCCGGGGTTTACGCACTGAAGGTTAAAGACATCGTCAAGGCCCGCTTCCTTTTTTTCATGAAAAATGACACATGTTAATCAGTTGTATGGTCTGAACAAGAACTCTTTAATCAGAGCTGTTTTCATTATCAATCAATCGTGTTTCATAGACAACGTAAGGAACCTTATTACACAAACAGTGAAGACATAAATGATAAGCTTGTGTTTTTGAAATATCTTCATTTTATTTGACAAGCAATTATTACAATCTTCTGCAAAAAACATGCACTAGAAATATCTCTAATGTTCAACAAAGTTTCAATCTGTTCACTTGTGTGGCCAAAACATTGGAAATGACGAGTTTCAAAAACTAGACATTTTTGTAAATAAGATCCTTGTTTCACACCAGGTGAATGTATTTTTTGGTATTTCTGTGGAAAGAAATGTGTATCTACAGAAAGAATAACAGTTCCCTTTCCAAGGGAATCACATACATACAATGTGCATAACATGAGTACAATGTTTAATAACAGCAAATTAGCAAATATGTTAGCAAACTGCGTCGAGCACCCTGGCTCATACGTTGGTACAATGAAATTACAATGTAACTCTTTAAGCATACATGCCAAGTAGATATTGCTACGTGGTATAATGTTTCAACTTATAGAGGTGAATAATTTGACAATTACATTTTTACATCACACATATCTTCAGTGCACCAATGACCACATCCAATGAGTAAAGAAACAAATGCTTTTGAATGTCATTACTGACACGATGTGCTAAGACCCTCTGGTGGCATGAACAACTACAATTGTCTGCTGAGTATAGATTTAGTGGCATTATTGTTGGCCAACAACAACATCTCTTATAGTATGGCGTTGCAGAGTTCATACGACGATATCAGATGGGTATTTCATGATGAAATGTCACTTGAGGCCCTAGATGACACCCGAATTTCAAAGTTAGGTAGCTAATAAATCCTACATGGCATCCCCCTGTGCTTAATCTCTTCAGCCACTCCCAATGCATAGAAGCTTCAAACTCACGCTACCTGTGTACATAGGGCTCCAGTGCCTGTGTACAATGAACAGTTCTGGCGGGCCAAGGAAAGTCGTCACAGCATTGTTCTGGGGGGTAGGCTGTCACTGCCTGGGAACGATGGGGTCTGACATTACCATCAATTATATAAGGTTCTGTGTCGAGTTGGCGGTTGTCGAAACGGGGAGTTTCCTTGAACGGTGACCAGGACCAGCTGGCAATAGTGAGGGATACACCCCTAAATTACCGAGCTCCCCCTACCCATCAGAGATAGTTAGACTGATGCTCCTGGACATATAGGCCGTATTCCTGTGCCGCAAAACCCTCAGATGTCCTTGCCTGACATGAAGCAGGAACCTGCATGCATCCACCCAATGACTTTTCCATCAGGTTCCCAGGTTCAAAGCTCGTTGTACTAAAGACCATGCCAAACGGATCCTCTGATGGTGATATGTCAGTAGACGCCATTCCTGCTGCTGTGAAGCAATTACCCAAGGTTCTGATGGCTGGATACGGACTGAGTGGACATTGTCACTTCAGTATTCATAGATTCGTTGCTAATAGCAGTCGTCGTACAAATGAAAGCAATGCCTTGTGGTCCTAAGCGTTGGCATTGATTTTACCATTTTGTCTCACTGGTGGGCTGATTTTCGTGTAAAGGTAGCCCTGTTGACGTCTGATAGGTTTGAAGGACCACCCGTTTAAATGCATTCCGGTTGTTTGACATGGTTGCGTCTCTGATATCCTCAGTGTCCCCGTCAAACATGAACAGTCACATCCTTAAGATGGAACACCATTCTTGTAATAACTGCCTTATTCCATTCGTATACTTATAACATTTGACAAGTGGATTCGGTGTCGTTTTTGTATTAGTTGTGTGACAATCAAATTGAAACAACATACATTGTAATTATTCAAAATATTGTTTAATGGAGTCATCACTAATTGGCGATATATATCTTGCACTTGTGATTGTGTATGTTTTAGTGGCTTCAGACGAACTGGTATCTCCATCTCCGCCAGGGACACCTTCTTCTGTAACAGGGAAGATAGAAGCCTCCTCTTCACTGATATCTTGGTGATGTGATGGCCCACAATCTGCAATCATGTCAGCCCCTCTAATTTCCCGGTGTCGTTGTAGGGTCTGGTACTCTTTTGTTTTATCTTGTCCTGGTCTGTTGGATGGCTCACAGGTCGTGTTCATATCTGCCTCTCTAATTTCCCATTATCGATTTAAGGCCTGGTACTCTACTGTTTCATCTTGTCCTGTTACAGCACTGTGGCCTGCATCATGTGGTTGATAACTACAAAATATGAGAAAATGAACGTCATCAGTTACGTACATATATATTCACAAACATCCTCGCTATGACCCATCCAAGTGAACAAAACGAAGAAATGCACTCGACTAGCCTATCATAGTATCGACCCAATCCGTGTCTAGACTGCCGGTTACGGTCCACAGCAATCTTTAAATTTACCTTAGTATATATACTGAACAACAAACACGTGGTTGACGTCGAAGGCCCCGATCAATCTCATCCCACATGTGCTCGATTGGTGAGAGATCAGCGGAGCGAGCCAGCCAGGGGATGACATTCACGTTGTTTTGTTAAAGAGAATCCTGAACAAGTCGAGCAATATGAGGCCGGGCGTTGTCCTTTTGAAAGGTGATGCCTGGGCCATGACCACGCAAAAACGGGAGAACAACAGGGCCGATGATCTCGTCGCGGTAGCGCTGTCCATTGAGATTTTCTCTCTGCCACTATCAAACGGGTCCTCCGTCTTGCTGTAATCCCGCCCCATACCATAACGCTGCCGCCCCCGAACCGATCTTTTTCCATGACGCAATGATTGACATAACGTTCACCTCGACGTCGGTACACTCGAATCCGTCCATCGCTGTGGCTGAGGTGAAAGCGAGACTCGTCAGTGAATAGCACTTGTCCCCACTGCATGGCTGTCCAGTGTATACGCTGTCTGCACCACTGTAGACATGCTTGACGGTGGTTTCCTGTCAAAATTGGACATCTGGCGGGTCTTCTGGCGACAGTCCCTGCGACGTGTGGTTTGTGAATATATTCGTCGAAGGCCATGGATGCTTTTTGCAGTAACTGTTGCTGGCTGAAATCGATTTCGTAGGTATGTTGTTCGAATCCAGTTGTCTTGTCAATTATTGGTTACGCGTGGTCTGCAAAACCTAGATTGGTCTCTACTGCATTCGCCTGTTGCAAACGTTGCCATAAACACCAAATGGTGTTTCTGTGGACGTTAAATTGTCTTGCAACATCACGTTGACTCGATCCTGCTTCAAGCATACCAATGGCTCGCAGACGCTCATTTTCGGACAGGCGTGGCATTTCGTAATGTTGAATAATTGCGTAATTTTGTTGTTTTTCTGAGTGGTTGTTGTCAGCACGATGCTGAACAGTGCATTTTGATCCGGAATCGAGTTAACGCGCATGGTTTTATACCCATTCTTGGGCAGTGAAATGCATGGGGCATGCATGCTTTTCTGTAGCAGTTGCGTTCTTGTGACTTGATTCCATACATGTACTACAATATTGAAAACCAAACTTTACTTGTATGAAAAATACACTAAAATATTGGTGTCACAGGTTGTTTTTTTGTTGAGTATATTTGACAAATATTTATAATCACCTTTCAATGATCAGCCAACTGATCAATGATGGCTAACACATGTAACCGCCACAATTTCATTGAAAACTTCGGAAACCTCTAATGTCACGTTCATCGTGCACGTGATGTTAATGAGACCTTTCTCACCCAATGATAATATTATTTGAATCTATTTCTTGTGAACAAGCTACAACAGATATCCCGGTGAAGCAAGTTGAGCATATCTACGCACATGTCACCTTTTGGGGAACTATTTTATTCCGCGATACAGCTGGTTGTTGCAATTGTATGGCTGTCAGTGTAAACATGAATTCACACGTATAGATCTAGCGCTACATCACTCGAGGTATTAAATAGTGAATTAAAAAACTACAAGAACTGTCTTTCAAAGAATGAGAGCGAAACATTGTATGACTTGTCGCATGTGAAAGCAAATTCTTAAATAACTTGGGATGTATTATTAACGAATGAAGTAATATGACGGAAAATAGGTTTAAAAAGAAGTTAAACCACCTATTCATATCATATACATTCAGTTAACATGTATCGACGTTTTTGTCCAAAATGACATCATAATTGAAAATAATATTTACACAAAACGTGTACAACCCTGCCAATCTAAATAACAGCAATGTTTTGAAAGCTCAGTCACTAATGTTAACGTAGGGTTTTCAAATGTTTCCAGTGCCACTAGATTCAGTTGTGCGCTCAATTGTTGGAAAACCCTTTGAACAATTATGAGTACATCCTTCCTCTGTGACGAAACATCTGTTGATACATTTTCCAGTCGGCTGATCACACACATGATCATTACACAGAGTTCTGGTGAGATTACAGAACTGTCCATACATCCCATTGCGACACACTTTGAAACAGGTTCCGCTGTTAGAAATGCAAGTGTAATTGGCACAGTTCTCAGAACATGGTTTACAATCTTTTCCAAAATGACCTTCGGTGCAACCTTCAGCACATTCCCCGCTGATATTACATCGTTTGTTAATGCAGTTCGAGTTGCACTGTAAGGAACACAATGGACCATACCAGCCAGCCACACAACCATGGACGCAATATCCGCTCTCTTTGTTGCACTCAGGTATACACAAGTTTGAAATGTTTACATCTGCTCCTGTACACCGTTCCTTAGGAATTACCGCTGGATTAGAACGACACTTTACACTGCACGTGTCGACACACAGATCCCCATATAATCCCGGTGCAAATCCAGCCTCACATGATCCTGAAGAGTTATTACATGAGTACTCACAGTTCAGGCCATGATATGGTGAGTGACAATGGTCACACGAACATGTTGTCCTATTGCAGGATTCGCACCTGCTGGAACAATTCTTGCAATCTGAGCCGAAGTAGAAATCGTGACATCCAGTGAAACATTTATTTCCTTGGTAACAGTATTCCTCTTCACATCCCCCTGGACAATTGGTGCATTTCCCCGTTGGAACGAGACAACCTACATTGCAGTTTACACCATGGTATCCAGATTCACAACCTTCGGTACAATATTCTGTGCCTGAACCTTCCACTTGTTTACACTTCTTGAGCTTGCAATTCTTGCTGCACACGGACTTGCATTGTGGGTCGTTATATCCAGTGTCGCATTCTGTGATGCAGTTTCCTAATGTCGTTATGCACTCTGAACATGTCAGGTTGTCACGACAGGGGTCGGCTGTAAAAAAAGAAAACCGTCAGGAGGACTCATGTCATGTTTTGTATTAATGTTCAACCAAACACGGACGAAGACCATACAGAGAACTTAAACAAATCACCATTATTGATAGTTGTATGTTTCGAAAATTGAAGAGATCCGTTATATGTTTATGTAAAACATATTGACAAACGATCTTACCTCTTGTTGAAAGAACCAAGCAGGCAATAGTTACAAGTACGACACCAGCCATTATTTATCTGAAATAAAGAAAGCGTAAGATAACGTGTGTAAACTAATGGTTATAAAAATTACATTGAAAGACATGAAAAATGAGATTACCAGATTATGCGTATTTACTAAACTTTATTTGATGCGCAGTGAAACGAATAGCAAAGTATATAAAAAATACCTTAAATCAGCAATCAATACGTTTGACACGTTATTCATGTAACAACTCTCACATTCATGAAGGCACTGACAGCTGCATGTCGATGAAAGAGGGTACACTGCACTCTAGAGTCGGGCCTCCTCCTAAATAACCTATGGTACATGGAAATAGAAACTATGATCTAGGGCTCAGTGATCATAGGTGTCAACTTAATCAAAGCACACTTCAGCTGATGAGTTTCGTATTCCTCTTGCGTGTACTTGTAATTCAGATATCGTGTTATACTAGTAATATGCGTTTTTAACAAAGTGTGCTCACTATCCGATTAAGCATTGTGAAGGAAACACAACTGCTACAACGATGTTTTGTAATTACGACATTCTTTGGTGTTCTAATGGTTTCATATTCCTCTTGCAGGTATTCAGCATGTGAGACATAAATAAACTATTTGCCTGTCTGTCTGTCAGTAACAGTGTTAGACTAGCAATACTTTATTATGAATAGCCTTCCATTGTCAAAACAAATGTCCATATATAATGATTCCACTTTCATTCTAAGCATGTATTCATGAATCACTATCAAATATCGATTTACCACATGCCCGCGAAAAGACGAGCGTACGCCACCCTACTGGCGCCACTCGACACAAACACACGCAAAACAAACACCTGGGAACAAGCGGCAGAAGTCAAAGTAAGCATCTGTGTCAGACATCACCCGAGGTTCTGAAACACCAAATCCGGGATACCCCTCACATGTCCATCACAAAACTGTTTGAAAGCTTTTCTGAGGCCATGAATGCCCCAAACCAGATCAAACAACAGTGGTCATTCGACACTCCCTGAAAGCATCTCGACCATGGATATTGCCCGACATAAGGGAAAGTTTACATAAGCCTCCTACTCACAGATCATATTTTGTCACGCTGAATCTTTATGCATAGATATATAGATGGAGATGTGAGGTGGCCTCACTGGCCTCCGAGGCAGGGTATTTGTTATTTGACTGTTATTATGCAATACCAGATCATCCATAAACTTGAAGCTTGAGTTATTACTTCTTGGCCAAATTCTCATGTTTTGATTTTGCTTACGAGCAGACATTCCGATTCATATGCACAGGGCTAAACCGGAAAGGTAGGGATCCCCACACCCCTCACAGATATCAACGAGGAAGTCAAGCATTCCACACTCTTTTCACAGCAAACATCAGACGACATCTGATATTATCCTTGAAAATATCCTGAACCCTTCAAGATAGATATTTCTATGGTCTCAATGTTTATTTATCAAGACACCAAGCCTCTATAAAGGTCCACCTGGTCGTACAGTAGTGTACAATGTCGAATACCAAATGCTTTGAAACAAATGAGCCTGGTTCATCTGTGACATTTCAAAAGCACAAGCAAATGCTTTGTGTCTCCGATATTCCACATGGTATTAATTCAACTTGTCTCAAATAATTTCTGTGAATATTGGGATTCGTTAATTGTATTTGAGGTTACGGTTATGTTTGACACATATATTTTGTGTCAGAAACAAGGTTCTTTAATCAAAGAATTCATGTTGTGATGCTCACATATAGTACTTATGTTGTTTCAGGCGTACGAATGTGAGGAATAACCACAAACATTTCATGTAGGACAGCCGGACCTTGGTTGACAGCTAAATACAACATTCGTAGGTCGTGATTCGCCCATTGAATGTTCTTCTCTGAGTGTGCGACTTAAAAAAATACGTAACACCGTGCTCCTTAATGATATACCTCTGAGTGCATCATGTGACAATGATGACGTCTAAGTTGACACAATCGATGGCAGGAATTATTTCCATGGTTGGGCAATTTCTGTTAATCAGAAGCTTTATCTTGGGGATGATTCTGGAAATACTTCTGAAACAAAGATCATAATGGATGTACAGTATATGAATTTATGAAAAAATGGATCCAGGAAATGGGTCATAAAAGTTTATTTTATTATAGAAAGATTTGATAAACTTAACAACCAGTTCTATAATCACCAAAGTGGTTAAACATTAGCTCGTCATACCAAAGACCGAGGAACGATTACCCACATTGGTTTGATTTGTGGAAACTCTTTCTTGTGTTCTCCGCCATAATGATGCTTGAATACTGCTAAAAGCTTAAAATCACTTAACGAAAACTTACTTTACGAAAAGGAATCATTGAAAATCACATTGTAAACATGTTTTAACCAATCAGATTGCGGTATACACTCATTCGACTTACAATCCGATTTAACAACGTTTTTTAAACAGAAATGATTGCATTACACGCTCACGCTCATTTTTCAATCCAATTTAGCAATTTCGCACCCAGTCAGATACGCCCAATCATTTCACAATGTCGCTTTTACTTTTCTATTTTTTACCGAGGAAATATAGAGATCACATTTATATGTGGCAGTGAACTTTTGTTTCATAAATCCAATTTGCAATAGTCGAGTCAAATATTTGCATGATCTTGTTTACAAGAACACTTCAAACATAACATACCCTGTATTGAACGTTGTTCTTATCAATCAAATGTGTTTTTTAAACATTGAAAGAATTTTTTTATACATTCAGTCACGACATAAATAATGATACGATTATGCCTTTGACAGGCTATTATTACATTCTTCTGCAAATTACACATGCACTAGAAATATCTTTAATGTTCAACTACATGTAGTACAACTATGTTCACTAAGGAGGTCAAAACACTGAAAATCAAGTACAATACAAAACCGAGTTAGTGAAATATGTTTTTTAAATAAAAATAATTAAAAAACGTAAAGGAACTGAATGGCTATGGATCAAAGTTGGATGAAGAATTACTGTGGAGATGAGGTGAAATTGGGTTGTGAAAGTTCGCGTTCAAGATAATTGCACTTATATAGCGACGTGTGTGTATGTGTGTGTGTGTGTGTGTGTGTGTGTGTGTGTGTCTGCTTGTACTGGTTCGGAATGATGTCGATTTATAGTGCAAGCTCACACAGTATACTGACTCCGAGCCGACCAGTCCTTGTTACGCCCCTTAATGCCGAGCGCCAGGCAGGGTAACAACAAGTACCATCTTAATACGTCTTTAGGTATGACGCAGCCGTGAATCGAACCCCGGACCTTCCGCTCTCCGGGCGGACCCACTTCAACTGGACCACGGAGGCGGTCTCTATGAAGAGACCAAGTGTTCGCGAAAAGGTATCGCATAACATGGTTTGAAATGTATTTCGAGTAATAAATGTTTATTAAGCTGATACTTTCCTGTTACTAGTATATTATATATATTTAGTGATTCGTTTGCTATGCTCAGGTCACTAAATCTTGTGTAGACATTTATGTTGGTTTCCTGTTCGCTGGGAAGCTGAAAGTGTTTCAGAATGAGGAATAGGTTCCTGTTGTTTCGTATTCATGAGTAGCATACATAAATATGCAAATGAACGAACATCTGGCGATACTGAATATTATTCACCAAATGCTCGATCAAAATTTAAATCTGTTCAAGATGTTTTCGAAAATGCTTCCGCATCGTGACTTTATGACAGTATTTATAAATCTAAAAATATAAAAGATGTGTCTGTTTTAAACAAGGAATGTGTTTAAGGTAAAAACATAAACCATCTAGTTAATACTTTGTGTCAGAAAAAAAAAACATGGATGTGTCACGACAGCGATCTTTGCTTCGCTTGTGTCCAAAATCAAAAGGGGAAACTGATACCAGCCTTTTTGAACGATATTTTTGGTATATATTTGAATGCATATGCAACGTTTACTCTCAATGGATCTCATCAGCAAACTCTAGTCAAAAGTGTTCGCCAGCCGATCTTACGTTGGCCTTTGAGAAGTTGGAACCTGGTCTCTCTGTTTCAGGTTTTCCACTACTTTAGCGGCCAAGGTCACTATCCAAACATCATCCATCTTGAATGTAATATGCGAATAACATAAGAGGAAGATGTGAACAGCACACATTGATTGTTTAGTTATCAGGTGCTCATAGAACACTTTTGTTCAGCCGTAAAATACGCTTACGCATTGCAACGGCTTGCAGAAAATCAACGTCTATACGCTGCGGGTATGCTGCAAACAGCAATGGCGCAGCATAAAGTGCACAGACATTTTATTATTCATCGAAATACGCTATCATATATTTGGAGATGTTATCTACAGGGCTCTGACTTGCCACAGATTGGTCGATCACGTGTGACGTCACGTCATCAAGAAAAGCATATTCGGTTGGTGCTTCTATGGGGTCGATACCAGACTCCTACATTAAGAACTCGGACAAGTCCTGGGTTGAGATCAGTTAGTAGCAGAAATGTTCGCAGAGTTGAGGGAGCACAACATCCGCCCCCGACGCCCAGCGATACACCCAAATTTGCTTCCAAGTCACCGTCAGGTACGCACAGCTTGGTGTAGATAGCATCTAAGGGACAGAAGACAAGGCTGACACAGCATACTGTTCACAGATGAGTCCAGGTTTCATCTGGACAGCGCTGGTGGTCGTGCAAGGGTGTACAGGCGTCCAGGTCAATGTTTCAGTCATGCTTGTGTTACTCAACGTCTACAGTTTTGGTGCAAGCGTGATGGTATGGGATGGCATGACAACTCATGTCAAAACACAACTCTCCCATGTTAATGGCAATTCGAGTTGCGTATGCTACCGATACGACATCGTTCGAGATAATGTTCTATCCGCCCTTTTTTGCACGTGTTGTAACAAGGCAGCATAATATTGACATTGTCATGAATTTGTTATAATACGATGGCTGGTCAAAAAGTTCTAAGCCTTTGTTTGTCAAAACCAAGAATTGTGAAAGTGTTTTAAGATAAAATTGTTCAGCGAGCCTGACCATCCGATCCCCTTAGTCGCCTCTTACGACAATCATAGTCGCCTTTTACGGCAGCATTGGTCGCTGAAGACTCAGCAATGGTACAACATCTATCTGACAGTAGATATTTTTCTATCTCCTTGATTGAATCTTCATTGATGGAAGTTGAGGGACGTCAGTAAGTAGGGCAGGCTTGGAACTCTTTGACTAGCCCTCGTATAACATTGATCAGATGAAAATCTAAATATTTTGTTGCTATTTTCAATAACATAACATGACAACACTTGATACGAAGCATAACTACGTGTTTCCGTTAGTATAGTATCGTTGATTGCATTGCAGTTCCTGTTATGTTTATGGTAAATAAAATCATCAAAGGATGCCCCAGTTCGCTGTGGTGGGACTTGCTGTGTTGTGTTAAAAGTCGAAAGGTCAATCTCGCGAGACTCCCACATACAGAGGTGCTCCGCTTAAAGTCTAAATGGCATTAAATCTGGTCATATGTAAAAACAGGTTTTGTTATACTGTCACTGATCAAGCAGTCGGATTTCAAGGATAGATATAGTTGGCTGACTGTACCTCACTCGTTGTAAGCGTAAATTCAAAACGTCAGCCTAATCAGTCTCGATTAACTGCCGAAAGAAATTCCACCATGCAAACGTCAAATTAACGATGAAAATTATATGAATGGAACGCTGAAAATCAGTGATGAAACCAGTGTTCACGAAAAGGGTAAGCACGTGCTGCTCTACCGGTAATATCCGCCACTCAAACAGTTTGCGACCCGTGAAGTTTACCGGGTAGAATAGGTCTTCAGCAACCCATGCTTGACGTAAAAGGTGACTCTGCTTTTCGTAAAAGGCGACTAACGGGATCGGGTGGTCAGGCTCGCTGGCTTGGTTGATGCATGTCATCGATCCCAATTGCGTGGATCGATGCTCATGATATTAATCACTGGATTGTGTGGTCCAGACGCGATTATTTACAGACCGCCGTGTATGTTTGTTGACTGACGTCGCACCTAGCTCAGTTTCAGTTTATTTTTCTCAGAAAAAAACCCCACCAGCGGTGGTACATGAGAAACATTATGATATAAATTCATATAATAATATCAACATCAAGATGACAGGAGAATTATGTAAATACATATAGGAGTCAAAGGTTACAATGAAATATGATAGATATGAAGTAACAAGAATCTCAAACACGCAATTCACCAGCCATAGGCCAGCGGCCTGTTAACAATCGTGTCTGGACCAGGCAATCCAGTGATTAGCATCGCATTGTTTGTTTGTTGTTTATCGCCGCACTATGCAGTATTCCAGCTATTTGACGGCGGTCTGTAAATAATCGAGTCTGGACCGGACAATCCATTGATTGACATGAGCATCGATCCATGCAATTGAGATACGATGACCAAGTCAGCGATCCTGACCACCCCATCCCGTTAGTGGCCTCTTACGACAAGCATTCTCGCCTTTTACGGCAAGCATGGGTTGCTGAAGACCTATTCTACCCCGGATCTTCATGGGTTTGATTAGTATCACAAGTATGTCACTGGGGCACGACATCATGCTGTCAACCAGGCATGACCACCCCATCCATAACAGTAATTGCCAGTGAGCAATGATTAAAGGTAGCAAAGTGTCTCAACGAAACATTAATCGGCTTACTAGGCACATCTTGTTTTCAGCCAAGTTCTCCATTGAAGGTTGAACCATTGACGTACGCGTCCCCCTTGAATCCGTATACAAAGGTCAAGGTAGACATTCGGAGGAACAACATTCCGGGCAACATTCACGATGCTGTCCTGTGTTATGGCTTTTGAATAGAGTTTTCGCACATATTTACTCACTGGCAATTATTTCTAATGAAAATTGTGTGAATGACGGGTGCACGAAAAGCGAACGCTTTAGTCGCTAAGCGGCCACACCGCCGCACGATTGCAATGATAAGCCCTTATGCCTACATCTGGGTTATATGTTTGTTTATTTGTTGTTAAACACAGCACTCAGCAATAGTCCAGCTATATGACAGCGGTCTGTAAATAATCGAGTCTGAACCAGACAATCCAGTGATTGATATCATGAGCATGGATCCACGCAATTGGGATACGAGGACATGCATCAACCAAGTCAGCGAGCCTGACCACCCGATCCCTTTAGTCGCCTCTTTCGACAAGCATTGTCGCCATTTACGACAAGCATGAGTTGCTGAAGGCCTAATGAATTTAACACATTGAAAACATTACCTTGTGTGACTAATGACTGCATAAAACACAGTCAAGGAAACTGTAATATTTTATTACAGTTTCCTTTTCACTGAGGACTGAAACGTGGCGTTTAGTGTCAGTTGTTGCTTGAATATATGAATGTGGTCTTGCGTAATGAACTTTGCTTGACATAACATAGTGTACAAAGCCAACCAGGGACTGAAGAAGTCGAGCCACTTTGTTATAAATCAAAATGAAAGCGGCGTTACACCCAACTCACTCACTGGTTTACTCCATGTGAGACGTTGATAAATGTAGAGTACCTTCAATATCTGCAGATCGAAAGGAATGTGCATGTCGCTCTCCGTTGGGTGAGGACAACCTTTTGATGGTTTTATGACAATGACGACATTGTTCCAATTTCTCAGTTATTACACTGTAATATTATTTACTGGAGTTATGCTGGATAATATGTATACAGTCAGGAAGCATAAAGAGGCCAGCGTTAGCAGATTTAAGGCCGGAACGAATGGAGGTTGACCCTCTCCACAGACTATCCAACCTTTTTCCACTGTTCTTTACACCGCCCACAAAACTTGTTAACCATATTTTGCTGTTCACGTGTATGATTATGTTTTCAGATACAAAACCTTTTGAAAGCATACGTTCGAGTGTTAAACTTGATTAGGACGAGTTTTTATAACATGAATAGACAGTCACTTGGCGAAAGCATCGAGTCATTGTGACATGGGATTACCACAAAGAAAACATACCAAACACAATCATACAACCAACCATGTTGAATAACTTCTGAATAACACATGGTCATGATATAGTCGGAATCATTCAATCGACTCGTCTTTGTGCAGTGATTTCTATTGGAATTTCTATTCTATCGAAAGGGTTTTATTTATCCTTATCACGAGATTACAGGCAGAGGTCGCATGTGACGTATTCAAGTATAATGTCATTACCTTGTAACGGTTTGGAGGGAAATATTTTATGATGTGTTTTGATTCTATTCTATTCTATTCTGACTATGAATATCACATTTGAATTTTATTTCATCTATTGTTATGTATAGTGTTTCAGGATGCAGAAACCGTTTATTTCACTCATATTATACACAGTATAGAGTCATCACGTGTTGTGAAAGAGACATTTACCAAATAATGATTAACCTTCATTTCTGTGTTGTAACTGTACATGTATTGATGTATCTTGAATTGTTATGAACGTGTCAATGTTTCAACGTTATCGTCATATTTGTGTCTAATTTTGTATGCAAGAAGAAAAATGTGTAATCTTTTATCGTCGATGAACTTGCGGACTTTAGATAATGGCTACTTTATTTACAATTGTTAATTTGTTGAAAACTTTCCTCTCATATGACCGATATGTTATGACTATGTATGAGCCAATATAGAGATGAAAAATATCAAGTATCACATTCTCACATTCAATACTAATTCATCGTAAAAAAGGAAATGTGTTTCCCGTTTCCCTTTGAGCTACAAAACAATTTCCTTGTGCGTTTTCTTCTTCGTCTCTCAGTGTTGAATTAAACACAGTGAAGTATAATTGAATAGTTTCGGCGTATTCCCCGTGTAACGTAGGGGCATAACTACAATTTCCAAGTTTCAAACACAATATCACTGACGGAAATAATATGTGAAATCATAGTAGTGAGTGAGTGAGTATGGTTTAACGCCGCTTTTAGCAATATTCCAGCAATATCACGGCGGGGGACACCAGAAATGGGCTTCACACATTGTACCCATGTCGGGAATCGAACCCGGGTCTTCGGCGTGACGAGCGAACGCTTAAACCTCTAGGCTACCCGACCGCCCCTGAAATCATAGTAATGTAATACAGCGTAAATAGGTTAACCGTTGCATTCAATGTATGAAATACATTCCATATCAATGAGTGAACAGAATGAATACAACACGTCTTTAAAAGTATTTCTCGGCGCATAAATAGAAGAAAGCCCAATGTGACTCAGACTATCCAACGCATCTGCGTTGCCGATAGATCACAAACGTCTTTAATACTTTTAAGAGAAATATATATGTTTTTTTTATTAGATACTAATCTTTTGCTTTTATAAGACATTTTTTCTCGACATCTAGGCTGTCCAGTAAACGTTCTTTTGTGACTGTCAAATCTGAGACAACATTACACTAATACAATCATTCCCAATGAAAATAGTTTTAATTACAATCATTTCCATCTTCACATAAAGATCTCACATCTCAACAAGTTTTCCCATTAGATTTTTCTTTATGTTCTATCGTGATATTGTTTGCCTGAGATATGTGCAAAAAGACATATTCCGTCCTGATATGAAAGTTTGTCCTGTTTAAATTTCTCGCGTGTGGTCATATATTCCCCAGGAGCAGATTGCATTCCTCGGGAAGGTCACATTGACATACTGCTGAAAACAAAATATCAATTTCACAACAGGGACGGAGAGTTTCCTTGTGTGGACTGTAGCGTGAAACGTTTATATAGCTCTTACACTTTCTCTGAAAATACCCCTATCAATTCATCAAAAATATATACAATGATTTTTTTACAAAACAGGCGTTTAACAACAGCTGCTCTCTGTTATGTTTTCTAGTTAGGTTTGTATCACGTGTATGGCTATGGAAATGAGTCCTTTATCATTTATCTATGTCATGTGCCGTGCCGCTTACGAAATGCCTGGTTAATAACATGCAAACATGAATTACACTTTGTAATTTGACCCAGACAGGCCAACACCAAACACTATTGTGCACTCATGCAAAGCGAATCGCCTGTTTCGATTGTCAGTGGAGAGGGCCCGCAAACAATGGGTGTTTTTTTTATGATACATGACTGTGTACCCTCCAAATCAGACCAGATGCTATCGGATTCCTGTCCCGTGTAGCTAGATAGTTAAGGTCATGTTGTGTTGTTAACATCATTGGTACATAATTGTGTGGACACCTTGTCCAGGGACAGTGATAACACAGATAAATCTGTTTAGTCTCTCTTGATTAGAGGTGTCACAAAACCCTTTATCTAAAAATGTCTGTTGTGGAAATGGTACTTATTGATGCCAAAGAAGCATCACGTCGATCTCATCTTTCGCATGTCACATTTCACGCACGTTGGGGGGCACGGGTGGCCCAGTCGTCTAAGGCGCCGCGATTCGCTCTGCTGAGTTACGTCCCTTGGGCACGCCAGAAACCTATGATTGTGGGTTCGAATCCCGGTTCGCCCCGATTATGTTTCTAGGTTTGTCAGCACCATACCCGTGCTCGTGGGTTTCACCGAAGTGGTAAACGTGTGAGACCTGCATCACTTCGGGCTTTCCTCCCACATTAAGCTGACACGCCGCGATATAACTGTAATACTGTTAAAAGCGGCGTTTAACCCAACTCACTCACTCACTCACTCAGGCACGTTGAGTGATACTTTGCTGATCGATATGTTTCCGTGTCACAACCGTGGAGCTATGATCGCATATTTCCTTTTTTAACTTGGATATGCACGCTTAAATAGCTGTCTGAAATCACTCTCATCTGGTTACCATACCCCGCAGGATGAATCTTCGCGTTCAGCCGCTGGTTTGTCTCTTCGAGAATCCAACATTTAAATGCCGTCAAGATAAGTCTTACATTTCTCACCAGAGTATCAATTCACAGACATCACCAGTATCTTTCACTCACCACATATTAAATATAACACTTTATTATATACTTCAGTGTGAAAGACTGAGTTTTCTGAAGTTGAGAAAAGGGATATTTTCATTGCAGTGAACATGACACTTTGACGGAACTATTGTCATACAAGAGTTGCCTCCCCTTAAACTATCTCCTTTTATCGCCAGTGACAAACCCATACACAAACTGATGACATCCTTTTAACGTTAGTTCCGCATTGACAAGGCAAAATAATGACAGATGGTCATTTATGAAGTTAATATCACTCCTTGCCGTTTGTTATTCTCTCGAAAATGTTTCGTTACAAACTGTAAATATTTCATGTAACTCGTCAATCGAGACTGTTCGTTTCTCAAGTGCCATTTTTGTTACTTGACCAGCGTGTATTCTTTCGCTTCCAACAGCGGTCTCCTAGTTTTTAATAATGTTTTTGTTATAGTTGATTTTGTATATAATCATATCGAAATGTATCAAAAAGAGCTTTCGTGACCCTAAATAAATGTTGATACTTTGTTTATATTGTTTAAGATTTTGCAAACATGAAACTACTTTTTAAGTCGCAAATACAAGGGATGATGAACCGTCCCTGTGTGTTAAGAAGGGAGACTCTACGTTTTAAGATTTATATTTGTAATGAAATAATTATATTTTCCGGTAGACAGCTGCACAAAAAGTATAATGATAAATAGGATATTCCGTGTCTCGTGAAATATCATGTTCCTCAACACCACTCGGGAAAATATCTCCTTTCCATCCGTCACTCGACGGTTGTAGAGCATTCGTGACGGGTGGCCAAGGTGTCTAAGGCGCCACAATTCGCTGTGCAGAGTTGCGTCCCTTAGGGACACCAGAAACCTATGATTGTGGGTTCGAATCCCGGTTCGCCCCTATTATGTTTTTAGGTTTGTCAGCACCATACCCGTGCTCGTGGGTTTCACCGAAGTGGTAAACGTCTGATACCTGCATCACCTCGGGCTTTCCTCCCACATTAAGCTGACACGCCGCAATATAACTGGAATACTGTTAAAAGCGGCGTTAAAATCAAACTCACTCACTCACTTATTTTTGTTTTGCATATTGTAGCTAAATACCAGATATAGATGACAGCCTGTAAATAATCGTGCCTAGATCAGACAATCTGGTTACTTGCATCATGAATAACGGGTCACACCGTCGGTTAAAACTCCACGCAGTCAACCAAGTCATCAACTCACGTATCTACAACTATATATGCATATATGTATGTATGATACATATATGTGTAGATTTGTGTATTATATATTCTCGTTAAGTGTGAATATAATAGGCCCAAAGACACAAACCGTTTATGAAAGATGAATTGGTGTCTAGATAAACAACAAGAACGGATCTTGTTTTTCCTCCGCGATCCCGATGTGTATCATTGTTTCAGGGTTCATACATGTACGACGCCAACCATACATATGTCAACACACAGTGTCACAAATGTTATATTTTGGATTACAGTTTACATTCTAGAGTCCCATGAGGCATACGAACCCACACTCTGAGAGTGAGGCACCTGATCCGATCATCATTAATGTTTAATAGCACAAGACATCGAATTACACATGTCGCATTATAAAGATTGGGAGACTTGCTTATTTTCTTCTTTTTTGAAAACTGTGCTATATTTAACATTTGGTATTTGCTACAAAGATGAAATTGTACTACTAACGGGACCGGGTGGTCAGGCTCGCTGACTTGGTTCATGCATATCATCGTATCCAAATTGCGTTGATCGATGAACTTGATGTCAATCACTGGACTGTCTGGTGTAGACTCGATTATTTACAGACCGCCGTCATATAGCTGGAATATTGCTCAGTGTTAAACAACAAACAAACAACATGGTTCCCATTATTGCCCGTCAGAGGGAGATGTTCCAGCATGGAAATAACAGGCCGCACACTGCACGGACCATCTTCTGAATGAGTACATTACAGTTCCCCCATTGGCCGTGAAGATTCCGGGGTAGAATAGGTCTTCAGCAGTCCATGCTTGCCGTAAAAGGTGACTATGCTTGTCGTAAAAGGCGACTAACAGGATCGGGTGGTCGGGCTCGCTGACTTGGTTGATGCATGTCATCGATCCCAATTGCGTGGATCGATACTCATGATATCAGTCACTGGATTGCCTGGTCCAGACTCAATTATTTACAGACCGCCGTCATATAGCTGGAATATTGCTGAGAGCTGCGTTAAACAACAAACCAACTAACCAAAATCCGATTCGCCAGATCTTCACCCCATTGAACACTTGTAGGATAACAGACAGGTAGGTCAAGGTCAAACGCCACCCCGGACGCTTCTGCAACTGTTACACACATTGCAAGAATAGTAGGCGGGGATCCCACAAGCTTGGATCCAAAGACGTCGTCAGATCATGTCGAGAAGACGCTAGGCAGTTTTGGAGGCACCTTGTGGTCACAATAGGTACTGAGGACAACGCCTACCTGGGAACTGGCGTCATCAAGTCATTGAACTTTTATTGACTTATTTATTATTACCGACAGCCCCACGTTCTTTTGCAATGTGGCTGCAAATGATATTACTGATCTATAAAATGTGTTATGCTACTTTCAACACAGCAAATTAAATATGCGGGTCTTTTTTTGGGTGGGTAGGGTGGGGTGGGTAGGGGCGGGGGGGGGGGGGGGGGGGGGGAGAGAGCGTATGTAAAGGGTGCAATAACGCTGTCGAAGTCGAATGGACGTACGTAAACACTTTTGAGTTATCAAAGGTTCGGCACAACCGAGAAAGATAATAAATGATAAAAAGGAATTGCAGGGACCAAGATTTCACTTCGAGAACACATCAAAATTGGAAACAACGGTGTTTGACTGTACATTTATACACCATGTTGAAAGTTTGGCTACAAATGATATGATTAATCTATAAAATACTTTTTTGAACACAACACCTTTAATATGAGTTTGTTTTTTGTTTTTTGTTTTTTTTAGTTTTTTTTGTTTTTTTTGGGGGGGAGTACATATGTATAGGATGCTTTGACATCGTAGGTGTACCTGTATACAACATGATTGAAATAATTAGATCAGATGAAATATTTCTGTAGGGATTCAACATTATTTCTGCACACATTAGGACATATGGGAATAGAGCAACAACATTCCTGTACACCAGTAACAACATGTTAACTGATGTATTATATGTCCGCTTCAATCATCTTAATCATATTAATTTACATCATATGCTGCAACTGCAATGAGTGAGTGAGTGAGTGAGTGTGGTTTTACGCTGCTTTTAGCAATATGCCAGCAATATCACGGCGGGGGACACCAGAAATGGGCTTCACACATTGTACCCATGTCGGGAATCGAACCCGGGTCTTTGGCTTGACGAGCGAACGCTTTAACCACTAGGCTACCCGACCGCCCCTCTGCAATGAGTGGATTTGACAATATACATACAGGGATTTCAAAAAGTGTTTCACAGAGAGGAAGCTAAATATGTCAACCTATCTATGATTTGAAGTGTTTTCCTGGATTTGTTTATACGTTACAAAACAGCAAATTTCGCCAATTTCTATCAGGCACAGAAAACAGTACTGTGCGACTAAATGTGTTGCTTGACAATGTAAGGAAATTGTGAGCGAATAAAATACTGCCTACTATCTGAACGCCATAAATATACATCAAATGGATATATATGCTTATGTATAACGTTATACATTCGATACGAAAAGTAGTTAGCCATAGACGAAAAAAATCGATAATCTTCTATGACATCAATATACAGCAATAGGGTGTACACACGCACAAAGAAAAGAGGACATAACTCCGCTACGCTTCTAACCAATCCATTGTAACTCAGCTCACGTGGTAGGAATTTGCGGTGGATAACGATACTGTCACGAGGAACTAAACTATTCCAACACAAATATCGATATTGAAACTGTATTCGTTTTAGAATTACTACAAATCATAAGCAATGATGAAATCGTACTACATAAAAAAGGAAGTCATAGCGAAATGGATGGCCCTATACAACATGTAAATTAGTCGTTAGATTCCCGCAATTCACCTGATTGTGTTAGTGTAATGTGTCTTCATCCTTATTAATGGAGTACTGGCCTTATCATTAATGTATCTTAAAATCATACAATTTGATTTTGTTTGTTTGACATCATGGCTTCTTTTATGTCTTTGCCGACAAAGCATAAAGATGACATTGTTATATTGATTAATATATATCTCGCCTTATTTTCGTGCATATACAGTTAATCGAAATATGATCCATTTCGTTAAGATAATGTATTCAGTTAGATGATAAAATTAGCTATTCATAACCTGTTTATATGACACATTGAATACATCACTCCAACGGAAATACGAACGTATTGCAGTTACATTTCGTCATGTAATAATTACTCAGAGGAACCACTTCGGGCTTTCCTCCCACATTAAGCTAATATGCCGTGATGTAACAGATATACTGTAAAGAGCGGCTTAAAAACACAACTCCTTCACTGTAAATGTGTTATGAATGTTTTTAAGTTATTATTGCTGCCATATTTGTGTATACAGTCAAGTCCCGTTAATCCGACATGGTTGGTTGCATATGATTATGTCGGATTAACAAGTATGTCTGATAAACGAAATTAAGTGGTATCAACGTTCGTGATCGAGATCGGACAATAGGCAACGATACAAACACGTTATAAAAAAATAAAAAAATGAAATATTCATATTGTTATGTTACATTGTTAGCGGAATATATTTTCTAATCATGCAACCTCAAAAGCTTAGCACAAAACAACTGTTATGGATTGTATGACTTATTCAAAATACTTTAAAAAGCATAGTCTGGAATGGAAGTCGACAGTTTGAAACTGGTACCTCAAAGCTTAAGAAAGCTGCTTTGTTAGTGGCTAACGCTGACTTTCTGTTAGCCATTTCATTGGTCGGTCATAGTTCAAGAAAGATTGTTCTGACGTGACCTGTAATTGGATGTCCTCGGCGATAGCGAGTACTTGTATCTGATTTTAATGAGAATGAGGTAATCTAAGCATGCTTATTTAAATCATTAATTGTTTATTGTTAAGCAAGTATATCTCTGTAGCTGTTGTAATATACAGCTACCAGCTGACTCGTCTCGCATCAAAACACTGGCTGTGTACTCACGGGCAGATGACAACGGAGTACGCTGATCACTGTGTCGGATTAACGAGACTAATTAATGAGTGATTTCGGTTATTCGTTGCAAGTTAGATGTGTTGGAGACTGTCGGATTAACGGGTTTAATTGGTTCCAATCATTAGTGTCGGATAAAGCCGATTGTCGGACTAACAAGACTTGACTGTATATTGATCTCTGTTGACCCTCAGCATGTTGAGTCTTGTAATCTTGAGTGAAATGAAGTACAGTTAAAATAGGCCTATTATTACCAAACATAGCGTGATCAAAATAAAATTAATTTTGACAAAAAGCTATCAAACATGTATTTTTTAACATGCATAGACGGACACACTGAAAAAATAAGAAATATACCTTTTCATAACCGGAGAAACTGTAAGTCATGGTGTTATTAAATATGTAGACCCGATGTAGTGAATAGAGCGTCTCTGCAGAGAGAGAAGGTCGTTACTTCGATCAATAACCTCAACATGTGGTATTTGTTGTAACCCTGCCTGGCGCTCGGCATTATGGGGATGAAACAAGGACTGGTCTTCATGGAGTCAGTATTACTGTTACTGAGTAGGGTATCTATGGTAAACTGCGACATGGTATCTCAGCAAGTTATTTTATTCATCAATGTGTTTTGCATTTTATGAATTAGATTAACGTGTCATTCAGATATAAGCACTATTTTGTTCATATTTCCCCAAGTAAACATGTCAAAATATAATTATTACAATAGTTTGAGGGGTACAGAAGGGGGGGGGGGGGATTTGTTTGTTTTATTTATTCTAAACGTTTCTCATTGCCTCTTTTTTAAACTATTTTTTAAATTAATTTCACACACTACAGGAAAACAACATTCACCGTCTGTCCAACATGGCTCAAAGATTGGCCTAGTGCCGCACGAGGGCAAGTCTTCAATAACTTTCTCGTTTCATGAGTGAAAAGAATCTGCGTCAGATAACCCAACAGCCAGGCGTGAAAGACCAAATCCGTTAAGCATGTTGCAGAATGTTGTCAATAATGGTCAATCAGAAATTTTAAAAAACGACAAAGAATGTATGCAAGTTTAACGGACCTTGAGAGTTGACGCTTTTTCTACAGCATATTGAGATGTCATAGCTTTTGCGTCACAATGAGCGATGTTCGATCCCATGACCCCGTCATACCAAAATCTGTTAATTGATGATACTCCCCTTTCCATAAAATGACGCCAAAATATCTGAAACTTACATTTGAGGTTAAGGGAATTAAAATCTAATATAAATGGAGAGTAGACTCGAGGTTTGCACTCAGCCCTCAACCTACATGTATACGGAAAGTTGTCCCGAATTTTGTTTTGTGTATCGTTTGCGACTCTTCAGTGGAAACATGACTCTGCAACGACAGGACATATCACCCGCTCCAGTCTTTAAGATGCCAGTTAAGTATAGGTTAGACCACAATGAATCAAAATCGGATCTTCGTGGTCGAACCATGGCCATCATTCAAAGAACATCACATAATATCTTTCGATACAACATTGCTTTGATAACTGTATTTAAAAAAAATAATATATATATGATAAATACATATAATACCTCATTAACCTAATACCATTTAATTTTCATTCATAAATAGGTAGGCAGGTGTCAACAACCAATTTATTTCAATGTAGGAAATCAAAAGATTAAACGTCAAGCATCAAAGGTTATGTGCATGTACTCCTCCATAAAAAGAAACGCATTGGTGACATTGCTATACATACTATAACATACATTAGCCCATAAAAGATATGTAAAGCTTATGATTAACAAAGCAGATTAATAAAGTTTTAATGGAATAATCAAAACACATGATCAGCAGTAATTCCACGATTGTGAAGGATGATTGTCCGGAAAGTGCAGAAGCGCATTCGCGAGGCAGCAGGACGACCTGACACAGACGTGGTTTTGACGCAACGTCATCATCATCATCATCATCATCATCAATCTGCGACGTCAGTGGTGTCAAACACGCAGAATATCACCTAGCCAGCGATGGAGAACCGAAACGAGTCAATGAAGCACTGAGCTGACGGGAGAGTCTGGGTTCACCATTTACCAGAGACGTTTCGGTGCCACCTACACAGATTTATTTAGCAGTGGCAGCATAATTAAATGGAGGTAACACAACTGTCCAACGCTATTTTTTTTAAATCCAATAGCCGCAAGTTGCTCTCACTAAGAACCATACCAGCTAAATCTTTCAACATGAAACTGATATACAGCTCACACCACGTGTATATATAGCATTCCCGTGGCACTATAACACACAGTGCCTTCCTTTGCCCACTATTTCGATAGATTTTAAACAAATAAACCGCCAATGGGAAGAGTTGGATCGCAGCTTTCACACGCGCTTTAGACCAAGTGGAATAACATTTCTCAATGTGTGATCTGTCCTCTCATTTGGTTGTTGTTGTTTTGTTGTTTAGCGCCGCACTCTGCAATATTCTAGCTATATGACGGCGGTCTGTAAATAATCGAGTATGGACCAGACAATCCAGTGATTAATATCATGAGCATCGATCCACGCAATTGGGATCGATGACATGCATCAACCACGTCAGCAAGCCTGACCACCTGATCCCGTTAGTCGCCTTTTACGACAAGCATAGTCACCTTTTACGGCAAGTATGGGTTGCTGAAGACCTATTCTATCCCGGAATCATTTGGTACTTTGTCAGACTACAGGATGTGCCATGTTAATGGTGGGCACATGGTATACTGAGTTATCATTACCTTTACCGTTGCACTTCCCGCGTCACGTAATCATAATGGACACATGGAATATTGCCAAACGCGGCGTAAAACCAAACTCACTCACTCACTCACTCATTAAAACGTTAGTTACGTGCCAGACGACAAATATAATTATGCATTTTTTTACCAATCATTTTACTAAGCATACTACAGGGTCGCTCCTTAATACCGTTGAACAAATGCCAGGTTTTACAGTGCGGCGAAACTGTTACAACTAGTCAAAATAGGACGTCTAAGATAGAATCGCGGGCCCAAGACATAGTCAAATCGATCTATCCATCTATCAGTGTGGCGACACTGTTACAACAAATGTCGATACAGGGAATGCAATGGTCAGTTTGGACATACATTCAAATATGATCATGCATCAGTAGCATTGTCATGGGTCCTCATACTCCTGTTTATTTATGTTGACGTTGCATTTGAGACATTTAAAACAAATAAAATGTCTCTTGCAAAAAGGCGCTGAGTAATACAAGTGAACTCTATTCGTGGGCAAGGATCAGGAAGTTCTGTCTTTCCACAAATCCTGCTGTGGTTCCATGGAATTTTAGGATCACGCTGGTGACAATGTCGGGCAGCTTCTGGATAAAAACATAGTTAATTCAATGTTAAGGACAAGATATTTCTGTAATGTGAAGCGATTGCTGTTAAATGGTCATATTCACACTATTTGGTTTTCTTCTGTGTTCAAACAAACTATAGCGACCCTGATCAGCGTTGCCAGCTCAGGCATTCTGACGACAGGTAATGCAAAGGTAGGAGCGTCTTCTAAGGTGGTTCATAAATCATCATGCAGAACACCAAACACTCATATAATTTCATAAAGTGGCATGCACATAGCAGGTCGTAAAATGGAGTGACCTCCCTTAGTGATTACAGTCCAAACTCCGTCCCGGCCCTCGTTACCCTCCCGGTATAATAGAGAGCTCTGCTATGTTCAACTATGTTTACTGTTATCAACTTCGAGGAAAAACTACATTATTCTCAAAACTTCCAGGTAGCACTTCCTAAAGGACTGTGAGGAGCTTAATTGTTCACCTAAAAATACACGGGAACAATCTGATATCGTTCAAAAATCTTCAAATAGCAAATTCCCTTCCACCGCTTTACCCACATGAACTAGAAATGTAGGAGACAAGTGACACCGGCTTATCTGTTTCATATTTAGATCTTTAAATTTGCATAAAGGGTTTTGTCGTTTTTATTTACTGTTGTCGTTTCGAGATACTTCACAAGGCAACCTTTTCAATAAGGCGATATAACTTTGGGGATTGTCTTCTCCCAACGGACTTGCATCGTATCAACTAGTCCAGTGAGGACAGAATAAATATCGGATGACATCGTCGCATTGCCTGCTTCTGACACTGATTTTTCGATTCAAGAAAGGACACTGCTTCATATAATTTGCTGAACAACAAAAGTTCCTGTGACATTGAATAAGATTTATTGCAAAGTTATGTTTTTTTACCAAATCTGAAACGGATTCGGTTTGGAACAGATAAAAGACTCCTGTAAGTGTTCGAATAGTTTAATTTGCCATACTGACTTCAGAAAAAGCGTGATTTCCTAAAATAACATGGACATGCCAAAATATCAATTTACAAATCAATAGGCTGTGTGTCCACCTCTCCAAGCGACCCGTGAAGATTCCGGGGTAGAATAGGTCTTCAGCAACCCATGCTTGCCGTAAAAGGTGACTATGCTTGTCGTAAAAGGCGACTAACGGGATTGGGTGGTCAGGCTCGCTGGCTTGGTTTATGCATGTCATCGATCCCAATTGCGTAGATCGATGCTCATGATATTACTGGAATATTGCTGAGTGCGGCGTTAAACAACCAACCAACCAACCAGCCTCTCGTTGCGATGCAAGCAACACATCTTCGTCTCATGGAATGGGCCAGGCGTCGCACAAAGTTCCGTGGGATATCTGTCCATATCCGCTGGAGCATGTTTCGAAGTTCCTGGAGTGTGTGTGGAACACGTGGTAGCGCTGTCCATTGAGATTTCCCTCTACCGCTATCAAACGGGTCCTCTGTCTTGAAGTAATCCCACCCAATACCATAACGCTGCCGCCACCGAACCGATCTTCTTCCATGACACAATGATTGACGTAACGTTCACCTCGACGCGGGTACACTCGAATCCGTCCATCGCTGTGGCTGAGGTGAAAACGAGACTCGTCGGTGAATAGAACGTGTTCCCACTGCATGGCCGTCCAGCGTAGACGTGCTTGACGGTGGTTTCCTGTCAAAATGGGACGACTGGCTCGTCCTCTGGCTACAATCCCTGCACATCCGAGGCGACGACGTACGGTTTGTGAAGATATTCGTCGAAGGCCAGGGATGCTTCTGCAGTCACTGTTGCTGGCTGGAATCGATTTCGTAGGTGTGTTGTTCGAATCCAGTTGTCTTGTCGATTACTGGTTATGCGTGACCTGCCACTCCGAGGATGGTCTCTGACTGCATTCGGCTTTTGCCAACGTTGCCATAAATGGTGTTTCTGTGGACGTTAAATTGTCTTGCAACACCACGTTGACTTGTTTCTGCCTCAAGCATACAAAAGGTTCAGAGAAGCTCATTTCCTAATGTTGAATAATTGCGTTATTTTGTTGTTTTTCTGAGTGGTTGTTGTCAGCACGACGCTAAACAATGCATATGGAATCCCGTTAACGCACATGTTTTTATACCCATTCTTGGGGAGTGAAATGAATGAGGCTTGTATGGAATGCATGCTTTTCTGTAGCAGTTGCGTTTTGTGACTTGATTCCATACATATACTACAATATTGAAAACCAACCTTTACATGTTTGAAAAATACACTAAAATATTGGTGTCACAGGAACTTTTGTTGTTGAGTATACATTCGACTGTGACAAATTCTGGACATTCGTGATTGCACTGACCGATGTAATAGGACCTATTCTACATTGCTGCTGCAACTTATTTGACCCTCATTTGTATTGCCTTTGACCCGTGAAGACTCCGGGGTAGAATAGGTCTTCAGCAACCCATGCTTGCCGTAAAAGGTGACTATGCTTGTCGCAAAAGGCGACTAACAGGATCGGGTGGTCAAGCTCGCTGACTTGGTTGAACATGTCATCGATCCCAATTACATGGATCGATGCTCATGATTTTAATCACTGGATTCTCTGGTCCAGACTCTAATATTTACAGACCGCCGTCATATAGCTGGAATATTGCTGAGTGCGGCGTTAAACAACAAACCAACCAAATGTATTGCCTTTTATGATTGTAATCCTGATCATGTATGTTTCAATACAATAAGTTAATTACTCAATTACTTCTAGATGAGATATATATTGGCTTTCTAGTCCAACGTTTGTCTATAACAATGCACAAACTGAAGAAACAACACATAGTCCTAGTGATGATGACTTACAGATGTGAATAGATGATTTGCAAGTCATTCCATGGGGCTTGACTTTGAGGTTGGTGTCCGATCATTTGTTTGAGAAATGACTTATTTCCAGAAAGAAAATGGAAAACAATCAGTTTTTCCCCGTCGTTTTCACACCACCAACCCTCCCCCGTCTGGCTGCGTATTTCACAAAATATTAGTTATATGGCTCATGTGAAAAAATACCTTAACATCTGGAATGAAAAAGTTTCCATTTGTCACGATCTCTGGATGCCCAGCAACCCAAACTTCTGTAATCCTTGAATTGTAGAACCAAACAATCTTCAATGAGCTCTTGACTGTTATAGGGGGGATGCGAATCTCATCAATGTAAAGTCGGCGACCGAGATAAAACTTCAAAAGCAAAGCAATGTTTCGGGATTAGTAAGATGTGATATTTATCACAAACCTGATGATTTTTTAAGCACTGTACAGATATAATATATACATATATATATGAAACAGGTAAGAATTGATCTTCGGGAACCCATGATTGTCATAGGAGGTAACAAACGGAAACCGGTGGTCAGACTCGCTTACTTGTTTGAGGCATGTCATCGTATCCCATTTGCGTAGATCGATGCTCAAGGTGTCAATCACTGGGTTGTCTTTTTCAGACTCCATTCTCCATTATTTACAATCTCCAATATATTTATACAATATATATTGCAAGTTTTGGCAACTTTAGAGATATAAATTGCTTAACAGTTTAACGAGAACACTTGCCAAGCGTGTTGATTTTCCATATTCCCTAAACTTCCAATGTTTAGGTAAAGTTTGAGAGAGATTGACAGAGATTTTTCTATCACAAAATGGAAGAATGCCATGATATGATAAAGAGGTTATCACGCCTGTGTATTTTGGGATGGTAAGTAGTTGGTTGGTTGGTTGTTTTACGCCGCACTGAGGAATATGTCAGCTATATGACGGCGGTCTGTAAATAATCTAGTATGGACCAGACAATCCAGTGATTAATATCATGAGCATCGATCCACGCAATTGGGATCGATGACACGTATCAACCAAGTCAGCGAGCCTGACCACCCGATCCTGTTAGTCGCCTTTAACGACAAGCATAGTCGCCTTTAACGACAAGCATAGTCGCCTTTTACGGCAAGCATGGGTTGCTGAAGACCTATTCTACCCCTGAATCTTCACGGGTCGGGATGGTAAGTATCTTGTATCAGGAAACAAGACAATAGATTAAGCTCGCCAAGGCTCGTTAAAAACAATGTATCATTCCTAATCCTATTACAGGATATTGACCATCCTCAAACACACCCGCGTGATAACACACATTATAAATATGTATATGATGTTATCTTTTCTAATCTTAGCACAGACATCAAAGAAATCTTGACTCATGACACCAATGCATTGAATATCTATTGAGGATGCAGGGCAATTACTTACAGTTATGTATTGAGGATTCGTATCAAAACTGAACCAATTTGGGGCTGAAACCATCAGGATGCCACTGGAACATAAGAAACATGTCATTCACGATTGAGTCTTCATCCCAAGTTGTAGGGGAAAATGGTTTATTCGGTGACTGCAAATGAATAACACTGACGTTAAAAACAATGACGCTGGCCCATTTCGATAACCTGCCTTGTATTTATGTAATACAATTTGCCTTACCCCCATTATAGTGGAATAAGGTATAGTTTTGTCCTGAACTATTATAGTTGAAGCATGACGACGCTTGGTTTATAATAGCTCAGGGCAAAACTATACTTTATTACACTAGACACACGGATAGAGCAAGCTTATTACTTTTCTAAGATGCCGAATTTCAGACTATTATTGTGTTTTATTCAAGTTTGATAAAAATGGGATATGCAGTGCCTTAAAGTGAAAACCCTCGGACAGGTCCAACTGACGGGCTGTTTGTGCCCCGACAAATAGCATAATAAAACACGACTAAATTATTAGTTTATAGATTCAGATTATGGTTCAGCCTGTGATTATCCAAAACCAAATGCAGAAATAAGAAGGATTCATATACAAGTTTGTATAATAACTTGCTTCAGTCTAATCATGTGACTCGAAACATTCCGCAAATTGCAGAGCCGAACTACCGACAACGGTCGGGATCCATGAAGATCCAGGGTAGAATAGGTGTACAGCAATCCATTCTTGCTGTAAAAGGTGACTATGCCTGTCGTAAGAGGCGGCTAACGGGATCGGATTTTCAGGCTCGCATACTTGTTGAAGCATGTCATCGATCCCAATTGCGTGGATCGATGCTCATGATGTCAATCAGTGGATTGTCTGTCCCAGACTCCATTATTTACAGACCGCCGTCATATAGCTGTAATATTGCCGAGTGTGGCGTTAAACAACAAACCAAAGCAAACAAAAACCACAACGGTCGGTGTCGCTGGTTATTATGATAATGCCCTAGACGTAGGAGATGAGATGAAGTGAAATGGGGTTTAACGTCGCGTCCAAGATTATTGCATTAAAAAAAGCGTGTGTGTGTGTGAGTGTGTGTGTGTGTGTGTGAGTGTGAGTGTGAGTGTGAGAGAGAGTGTGAGAGAGAGTGTGAGAGAGAGTGTGTGAGAGTGTGTGAGAGAGAGAGAAAGTGTGTGAGAAAGTGTGTGAGAAAGTGTGTGAGAGAGAGTGTGAGAGAGAGTGTGAGAGAGTGTGTGAGTGAGTGTGTGTGAGTGTGTGTGAGTGTGTGTGAGAGAGTGTGTGTGTGTGAGTGTGAGAGATGCTGATAGGGGATGTCAAAGAAGAAGGCACCTTTTCTTAATTTGTTCATGTTTTTCTCTTTGTTAGTCAAGTTGGCATTGCCCTGGACATTTTCATTTTCTTTTTTTGGTTCTTGTTCATTAGAATGTGTAATCGGTCTGAGAAGCAGACGTAGAGATTTGTGACTATTCTTGACGTGTTTGAGGGATATCATCAAGGGTGATCTGCTTGTCAAGTCACCCAAGATAAGGTTGTCTGGCAGCACGTTGAAACGGTAGGAACTTTGTTCCCAGGTGCCGGAGAAGGGATTGTGGCAGCTGTAGTTTGGTATGGAACTGGAACTAATTTACCTCATGATATGACAGATTTTGGGGGTATTTTATGTTGAGAATTTTAGACTCACGGCCATAAATTGCGAACACTTTGGATGAAGCGACATGGTCACCTTCGCAGTGAGTGAGTGAGTTAAGATTTAACGTCACATCGGCAGTATTTCAGCCATATCGTGACGAGAAGTATATTAATAATACACATATTTATACCAAATAAAAACCTGTCGACGAAGGACAGTAAAATAACTACATTTATCACAGATGATGTCTAAAACTAGTAGTTAGCAATAAAAATATAACATCATACGAAACAGTACAAGATAAAAATGAGCTATAGATCGCCAGCCACTGAAGAGAGATCACCATGCTAGGGTCCATGGGACCTTCGCAGTTTGGACATTTGATGGAGTCAGTTATGCAGTCGGAGGTCTCATGAGTTCCATCACAATGAACACAGACAGTTTGCGAGTGCAGAACTGAGCACCATGGCCAATTTGTTTACACTTGAAGCATCGGAGTGGATTTGGCACATATACCTCCACTCTGATGTTAAAGTAGCCAGCTTTGAAGAACTTTGGAATCTTTTGCAGATCAAAGGTGAACAAGTAAGTGTTTGTTGGTTTCAAGTTGTTAGTGAAACGCTTTACACCAGTAACACCTTGGTCTTTTCGTTCAGCCACAATCTCTTCATCGCTCATGTCAGCGAGACAACGAGCATAATCCCTAATGATACCCTGACAGGAGTTCAGTGTCGTGTGCAGGGAAAACAAAACCTCGATGTGAACACACTTCTGTAATCGATGCAAGTTAACATATTGCTGTCTGTTCGCACATTCAACCGCTACGAAAGCGCGTAACATTTTGACTACTCCGTAGGCACCTTCAATGCCCTTAGAAATAGCAAATGGGTTTAAGTTTAATGGATTGCCATCAGCAGATGCAATGACTATAAACCGAGGCCAAGAAACAGTATTAAGCAGCTTCATCGTCAGATGACATGCAGTCAGTGTGTCTACGTTTGTTATTCTTTGATGAACCAGATTGTGTGTGTAGACATGGTGTAATAATAGAATTCAACACCCTTACGCCCCACTCCCCATCCAGTTTCAACAAGGACGATGTTGCAGCCGAAGCCAGGCTGAAACATCAGGGCTACAAAGGTGTCATACTTCAGAAACTACAGACATGAAAAGCAAAGATATCGTTAGGAAGAAGTGCCAGGCTGGTTCGGTCCATGACATTGTTCCTAGGAGCAGAATTCAGAGGTCTATATAATCAGATTGCCGGAAGGCGGTGGCTCATGGGCCATAGTACTCGAGGCAAAAATAATGTTTTATAATGAAAGGGCATTGTTATGATGAACATTATTCTACCACCCGTCCAGGTGTTTAGTTGTGTTAGGCAAAAGTAACACCTGTTCCTGGCTCCAGTGTCCTCAACCACCAGAATCCCGTCCTCCATCGACACAGGGGCGCAACCCACGTCAAACAGGTTGCCCAATTCGGTCGCCTTTTACAACCAACAATGGGGGTTGATGACACATTCTTCTTTACTCCGGGTCCCCACGGGGGTATATAGTGAGCGAGTGAGTTGGATTTAAAGCAATATCCAAGGTCTGTCACATCAGGGGGACACCAGAAACTGTGTTCTCATATCGAATCTGAGTTTTCGAAGTGATGCGTTAACGATTCAACCACTAAGTTAGACTGTTTTGATATCGCCAGGTTATCCCACGTTTAGCCTGTGCAGGACTCGTATATACTATTAAGATTATGTGAGCGAACAACTTCACAGTATACCAAATAGGCTAACGTTCTATGAAAAACAATCAGAACTTACCTTGTTTCACGATGTGTGACATTTGCCACGCCCAATTCGAGGTAGCCTGTCGAGTAACAAAAAGTACAATATTGGGATACATATGAGTATGTGTGTTAATATTTAAAGTATCATCGTCTAACGATCATGCACGTGTTATATGAGTGCAATAATCATGATCGAGAAGTTAAACCCCATTTCATTTCCCCTTATTTGTATGGACATTATGTAATGGGGGTTTGTGTCAACTAAAATCAGAAATCTCACTTCACCAGCCCACATACTAAAGAGCGATAGGTAGAACATGAAATGTCGCCAGCATGTACCCCGACTTGCCATTTTATCTGAATGGTCAACAAGAAGGAAATGTGTGAGCCAATCTTAGTTTTATCATTTGAAGTAGCATCTCCATTTGCATTCCATTTTGTACTACCCAGGATTAAAATTGCCCCAAGCATCCCAAGCTAGTCGTACGAGGATACTAAGGGCGGCAACCCGTTTGCCTCAGGTTGTACCCTTCTGTAGGTGGAGGATGTGAAACTGGTTGTTGAAAGTATTTCAGCCAGGAATGAATTACTTCTTTCGAACGATATACCAGAAAGCACAATAGCAGTATTTTTAAAACTATCACTTCACTTTTGAACTTTCAGCAATTCCCAAGTCAATAAAAGATATTTATGTCAACATCAGCGTGGATATTTATTCACAAATCTACTTTGGCGTTACAATCAGTGTGGACATGGGGATAAGTCGTTCCCTAGCAACATGGTTACCTCTTCTTGCAATGAGGCTCAAGACAGCTACACGGGCTCAAACACGGAGTGCATGCAACCAAATCCTGACCACATTTGAAAAATATATTGATTCCCATTCATTGTGAAACACCTGTTACTTTAGAAATATTCCACTGCAGGTTCTGCTCTTTCACCTGTTATAAACATTAACTAAGTTCCAACATTGTGCAATACAGCCATTTCATGGAGTAAAGATGAACATATAACGATAGATGAAATTAATAAAATATACCATGTTTGTTTGTTGTTTATCGCCGCATGCAGCAATATTCCGGCTATATGACGGCGGTACATACCATGCTGAGCTAGGTGCATCAGTCTCAAAAAGATGAATATTATTGCAGCCAACATACGGTTCAGGATCACAAATGAAATTGAGGCAGTTCAGTGTGGTTCTCCCTTAAAAAATATAACTGGACATTAAAATGAAATTGGACAAAGGGGCTCACAAAAATATAATAATGAATTTGATATGTTTCAGTATTATTCTGACATATATTCACACCCAGCTGATAACTTGAGGCTCTTCCATTTTGTTGTCATCCACAGCTTGATTTCTCATTTTGTTTTTGATTGAGACAAATAAAGTTTACGATATTCCAAAGGGCAGATTTACCTTTCGTGCTGTACAAAGCATAGCCCGGTGCAGGTACAAGGTCGCTGGTGACTGGAGTGATTCGTGGACAGACACAATCCTGGTTCACCCTATTATAGAAGAAACTGATTGATCTGTTGAACTGGTTACAGTAGGTTCCACAATCTAATCTACTACCAACCCGCGCACGGCAATGTGCATCGGTCTGAATTATCTTATTCATAAAAACTTCTCTTCGTTTGAAGTAAGTTCCACTGATTCGCTCAGATGACGCAAACACCGCGCACAGGCACAAAACAACCTCGTGACAGGGAAAAGACAGAACCATTTTGATGGATTTAGAACAAACTTCTTTGACTGTCAATCTGTGTCGACTGTGTGATAGGATGCATCTGCCGCTCAATATCAGCTGTTGAGCCATCCTTAAACATGACTGGTTCCTTTACCATTTGTAAATAGGTTCTAATCAATATTTAGGTAGCATGTAGTTTTAACGAATCAGTTTACTGTGGGCGGTTCAGGGGAGAGACCACTGAGAGGATAATGCCGCAATGGCCAATATTTTGGAAAGATACGGCTCTGGGGGAGTGACCACTGCAAGTCACAATGACCATTATATTGCCCTAAAAGCACAATCAGGTCAAAACAGGTAGGAAACCTCGTTGTGCTTGTTCAAATATTTGACAATCTATTGGATCTATCATTGTTAATACTTATTTGAGAAATGCACTATACTGTTGTAAAGAGTTGGTGTCTCAATTTGCTGATTATACACTTACCTGCTAGAGATTATTTTCTGTCATAGATGCATTCATTGATACGATGATTATCATGTCATGGGCGTCATGGAGATACAGATAATTCCTACCAGCAGTATATCTATGAACATTCCGGTATGTTGCGGTACTCGTGCATTAATGTTAACTGGAAGGGAGTGTGCTGCTATCTTCGAGTTAAAATGTTTTAAAAACTAAGCCATCTGAATTTTTCATAAACTGAAAGAAGAAGACACGTGCCATTTGTATTGACAGACAGACATACATGTTTTATTGCATTTCAGGCTACATAACAAAACTTCAAATAGTTCCAAATACTTTTAGAGTTACCACTGCTCTCCTGTTATGCATATTAATGGGGTTTATGAAATGTTTTTGTCCACTGTTGATAGAGTTTCGTTTATCGTTCGATTCAAAATGTCTATTTGGCACGAAAGTAACTTCATGGATTCACTTACACTTCGTTCTTCTATTTGTGTTACATTTCCTTCTTGTGCAGCATTAGTCCCCATAAGGGGCATGTAACTCTCCCTGCAATTTGTATTCTCCAAATGTGTTATGAAGTTTTGATCAATATTTATGAGGACATTCTGTGAACAAGGTGATATCACTTATTACGTCGCCCATTGTTTATGACATTATCGCATTCAAGGACGACATCATGGCATAGCAGATTAGAGTTCCCATGAAAGTTACTGATCTTTTTTTATATTCAACGATAAACAGGTGGTTTTTTTTAAGGTGAGCCATCAATTGTAACTTAGACGTCAGGGCATCGAAAACTCAGTTTCATTGGTAAATCTAAAAGAAACACCCCAGGACCCATGTGGTAGGCCCTCCGTAACATGCTCTTTGGTTGCAGAACATATCTTATCGTAGTGTTGGTTATAGAAGATATTTCATGTGTCGAGTGAAAGCGCAACATATCATGTTTCTCTCATCGAGTGATATACATTTCCTTGAAATATGCTATTCATTATATACTTTTTGTGTAATTGTCTGAAGGAAAATTAAGTGATTTCATTACAAATGTAAAACCGTCATTGAAAATACACTCTGGTCAAGTAACCAGAATGGCGGTTTGCGAAACGTACAGTCTCGGTTGACGAGTTAAATGATAAATTTACAATTTTAAAAAAAATATTTTCATGAGAATAACACACGGTATGAAGCGATATTAACTCCATAAATGTCATTATTTTGCCTTTTCAATGTGGAGCTAATGTAAAAGGAAAGTCAACAGTTTGTGTTTGGGCCAGACTCACCCGATAAAGGGGGAACATTTCACTGAAAGTAACTGTTGGATGACAATAGTTCTGTCAAAGTGTTATATTTACAGCAGTGAAATATCAAGTGCTATGTTCACTGCAATAAGAAAAAAATAACACATTTCAGAAGGCTTTCACACTGAAATATATTAAATAAATGAGACACTTGAAGATGGCACGACAGGACCACTCCATACTACAGAAAGTCCTCTTGTCCCTTAAGTGCTGTTGGACAACAAAGGGTTACAGGCATTACTGCTAGGCTTTTAGATTAGTTCGTCCGATGTGTTTGGAGGACTGCTGTGGTAATAAAACATCATCATTCAGGTAGTACTAGAAGCCATCTCCAGGTACTTCCCTTTTAACAAACCATTTTTTATGATTTCTCATTATGCTTCCCGTTAATTAGTGTAAAATTTACATCATCATTTCAAAGCGTTACATTGTAAACGAATCGATGAGCCCGGGAACAACGGTGATATTTGAGCATCATAAACTGATTAGAGCAACATAAACTGATTAGAGCACTCAGGATTCAATAAACATGCTCTTGGATGTTCTCCCTTTGGGAATCGATAACAATGGCCATGTATGGTATTACTGAGGGTAACATACATCATATTGTCCTCATGCATGGCAGTTATAACTGCATCAAAGCTAGCATTTCTTCTCACATTACCGGAATTGAAGTAATACCTAGGGTGATACATGTTGTAAAAGTAAACACTAATATTATGAATTAGGGAAAAGCTCGCAACTCATCAGCTAATTGACAAAATGAAACTGTGTTAAATCTATTGCAGGATAATACAGGAAATAATAGGACAGAAATGCAATATGTCGAGGCAACACAAACAATATGACCAGGTATCGATACGCTAAACTTGTTTCTGTTTGTACACTTGGCTACTAATGATGGATTTATTGTTTTCTGTTCCTTGGTTCCATCAGTTTTATGGTAGTCATGTGGAGAACATTTCCAAATCGGTGAACAAAATGACATCCGATGCAATTCCCTATTGTGACTTACACATTGTATTTCCATGTTTGTCAGGAGAAGGAGTTCTTGGAAATTTTCATGAAGTTGAATTGTACCTTAAAAGTCTCAAACGTAGACACCAAAATCTAGTGCTGCTGGATGTGGAAGAAAAATCGAAAGTGATGCAGACGTTTACTACTAGCACTAGCATGAGTGCAGCGTTGACAAACCTACACCTGTGCAACCCGTTACGCATATGTCTAAATATTAAACAAATGAGGCAGTTTTACTGGTCTCTTTTATTTCTGGTTCAGGAATGTTAATGGTAGGGAATAATTGGCTATTTGATAATTATTGAACGGCATCGGATCATTGTTATACATGGATTTTAAGTTAAACTTCTTGCCAAAGTTCTAGGTTTTGATTCCGATTCATATGCAAGACGAATAGCAAGGAGTGCACATGAGAATGAATACTTCTTGACTAAATAGCCAATCCAAACATTTCACACACTGTCCAATATTTCCACGTTTTTTTTCTTCTCAGTAAATATTTGGTTTCATTTTTACAAAATTGTCCTGAACCTTTGAAGATACTACCAGCAAATTATGATTGTCGCGAAGAAGCGATTAAATGGATCGGATAGTCAAGCTTGTTGTCTTGGTAGTTGTTTAACCCTGCACTCATCAATGTTCCACCTTAATGATGGCTGTCTGTCAATAATCGAATCTGGAACAGGCAATCCACCGATGAAATAATGAGCAATGATGATACACGATCCACCAATACACCGAGCCTGACAGCAATTAAGTCATACCTCACGACCAGTATAGTTTGGTTTAGATTTATTCTAAACCCGAAATCACACGCTGCCCCAAAGAAGAACCTTTTCCCTTCTTTTAATATGTTATGTTTTGCCTCCACCGTTAATATATGCGGATCCAGTGGAAAGACACCAGTAAAGTGTTGACACTCCTAAATAAATGGAGAGATGGGGTAGCCTAGGGGTTACAACGATCGCTTGTCACGCCGAAGTCAAAGTTCGATTTCCCTAAGTCGGTACACATGTGAGACACTGGGGTAAAACCATACACACTCACTCACTCACTAAAGCTAAATCAGCCTAGAATGAATCTGCGGAGGTAAATATGTTGAAGCAGGCTTGCAGGTACCAATGTGTTTATCGGGTATTTTCAAAATGTATTTCGACAATATACAAAATTACACTTCTCCACACATTGACAAAAAATACTGTCAAAGTTACACTTAGCCTTGGGTCTGATCATTTGATATTCTGTGATGTTACCTAGAGTATGTGTGAACAAAATAACCTTTCACTGAAAACTCTTGAGAAAAATAATTGTCCTTATATACAAAAGCAAATCGTTCACAGGCCATGCTAGATGTTCTGAAAAGTGTTTTAGCATATACCTCCTTTTACTGGATTTATAAGTCCTCGTCACGATATGGCTGAAATATTGCCGATGTGAAGTTAAATTTTAAGTCACTCACTGGATGAATAATCAATTAATTGGAATGATGAAAAACGGATTGAGGGGAGTTGAGCTTGTAAACTTCAACTTGAGTAACCACTGGCTTATTGGAAATCATTCCAACAAGTTTGAGTGCACATACCATACACACAATATACGGGATAGGTATGTAACTTTACTGATACATGATAGCTCATGATACAGGTGATGATAATATCCATAATCAGTTACTGAAGCATTTGCCTGAATTATGTCTCGAGACACTTTTAATTTTTTGGACCAAATATGGACTTCAGGGAATTTTCCTCCTCCATGGCATAATGCCATTGTAGTCCCCATCCCAAAACCTGTTCGGGATCATACAGATCCCTCAAATTACCGCCCTATATCTTTGACAAGTTGCGTTTGCAAAACCATGGAACGAATGGTGAATAATAGACTAGTAAAGTATTTGGAAACCAACAATCCTATCACAAATATTCATTTTTCTTTCCGCAAAAACAGAAGCACTATTGATCATTTATTACGATTAGAATCCTTTGGTAAAAATAATATAGTTAATAAACAACACGTAGTATAAATGATCATTGATTTTAATAGCAGAACTCAACAAATCTGTGACACCACTTTTGCTCCCATACACTGATTACAAGCCAGTGATTAGATCCTATATCCGTGATCTGATGCAAAAGCAGTGGGACACTCAAGTAGGTATCAATAAATTACATGAAATAAAACCAAATATTGGTTATACCTGCTTGGGATGTCAGTCCAGATTTGAAGAGGTCATAATACGACGATGTCGTATTGGCCATAGCAGGTATACACATGAATATTTGTTGAAAGGTGAGGATCCTCCATTTTGTATCTCATTTTGAGAGAATCACAGTCAAGCATGTCCTGCTTGACTGTATTGATTTTTCCATCACATGGGATAAATATTTCAAAGTTTCATGTATCAAGGATCTTTTTTATCAGGTAAATAGTTATTTAATTATTGTTTTTTTAAAGGAAATCGAATTAATTGATAAATTTTGATTGTTATCAGTAACAGAGATTGTTAGTGGCTATATCCTCGAAGGCGGTTAAAGTAGTGTAAAATTATTGTCCCCCTCATGTTCCTTAGTCCAACACACCACTTTGACCCTAACTTTGCCTAGGCGAGTGGTAGAATGGGCCCGGTTCTATCAATCGGCTGTCATGTCAAGCCCTGTGTATGAAGTCTTTGATATAGTTTGACACTGTGCATATACGTTTTGAATAGTCTTCTGTTCTGAATGTTGTTTATACACTTGCCTAGAGCATATACCCAGAAGGCGGTGGCTCATGGGCCAATCTGGTTGATCTTTACGATCCTCTGGAGTATACCATTCCTGTATCCCTATGGTGTTAGTTTGCTGGAACTCCGCTTACATATGACATCGCCCTTGTTGGCGCTCCGTGGCGGGCAGGGACCATGTTTGCTGAACTATTATATATACAACCATGGGTAAACACAATCCAAAAAAACCCAAAACGGCAATTATCAGAATCTGATTCTGAACTCGATTCATCTGATGATGAAACACTGACGAGATTATTGTACTCCGAAAGGGATACTTGGCCTCGTTTTTTGGTTATGGAAGCTGAGGGTGACCGTACCATAGCTTCGTATTCTCCATTTCTATTGGGAAAAGGACTCAAGGGTAAAGCAGGTGAGTTAAAGGATGTTCAGAAATTACGTTCTGGAGCGCTTTTGGTTGAATGTACCAGGAAATCTCAAGCTATTGATCTCATGACATCAACCAAGTTGGTAGATATACCTGTAGGCTGTTCTGCTCATAAGACCTTAAATTTAAGCAAGGGCATAATCAGAGACCGCGATCACAGTCTGGAAGAAGAAACCATTGAAGAAATTGTATCTGAACTTCGAAGTCAAGGTGTAATTGATGCCAAACGATTCACATATCGTAAAGATGGCCGTGTTTTCCCTTCAAACACATACCTTTTGACTTTTGACAGAACAGTTCTTCCAAATTCCATTAAAGTTGGTTGTTTTTCCATGCCTGTGGACCTCTACATTCCACGACCTACTCGCTGTTTTAAGTGTCAAAAGTTTGGACATGGGCAGAATTCATGCAGACGTAAAGCTACTTGCTTCAGATGTGGTCAACTTGATCATGATGGAACACCTGTACTCAGCCTCCCAAATGCTCAAACTGTCAAGGTGAGCATATGTCATCTTCCACTGACTGTAGTGAATATAAGTTTCAATCAATGGTCCAAAATATTAAGTATGAACAAAACATCAGCTACTTTGATGCCAGGAAACGAGCTAAAGCAGTCACATCCGCTCACACTACAGGGCATTCTTATGCCTCTGTAGTTAGAAAAAACTACAATGGTTCGAACAACATCAGTTCATTGTCAAACAGATCTGTCGTGGACAGAAGGAGACAAGCCAAAACCAGTGTCTTACATTGAAAACAACCAACCCAAACAAAATAAAGTCAGTGCACCCATAGTAACGCATGAGGCATCTACATCAACATCACCTGAAACAACCCCAAAAACTGTAGCACCAAATATTATAAAAAGTCCAAAGAAGAATTATCAAACTGACAGAGTGTCAAAGGCACTCAAAGATCCCGTACAAGTTTACAACAAGTATGGGTCGCTTGAGGATATGGATACGGAAGTATCCCCTCACTCTCTCATTAGTGGCCATACACGTGGCAACTCTCCCAAAAAGAAAGACAGGAATCGATCCCCTGTTACTCCACCTTGATGAGTAACATACATAATCTAATTCAGTGGAATTGCAGAGGTCTTAGGAGAAATTTTAATGAACTACAGCTGATAATACAAAACTATTTGCCGTCAGCAATCTGTCTCCAGGGGACATATCTAAAACAGACTGACAACTTTGATTTACGTCGCTACACGTCTTATCATTCATTTTCGCCATCGGGAAATAAAGCTACTGGAGGATCTACGATTTTGGTGAAGCAGGGAGTGATCCACAGCATTGTTTCACTTCATACTAATCTTCAAGCATGTACAGTACGATTAACTTTGCACATAACACTTACTTTGTGCTCTTTGTACATTTCACCTTCATCTGCTCTTCAACAGTCTGATATTCAGAAGCTTTATGATCAGCTCCCCCAGCCCTGCATTATCATGGGCGATTTAAACGGGCATAACCCTCTATGGGGAAGTGCTAGTACAAACAATAAGGGGAAAGTCATTGATGATTTTGCATCTGATAATAACTTATGTATATTTAATGACGATTCAAGTTCTTATTTACATCCTGCTACAGGAACTTATTCTACACTTGATCTGTCCCTTACAGATTCAGATATTTACAATGAATTTGAATGGTCTGTACATGACGACCTATGTGGAAGTGATCACTTCCCTACTGTTCTAAAAGCTGTAACACCGGATGATGACCCACCATCATCGCGGTGGAATTTTACAACGGCAAATTGGTCCTTGTATGAACTATTATGTACGGAACAATTAAAGCTTGACAATTTCAGAAATGTACCTGATCCCATACAATTGTTTTCGTCTCAACTCAATAATATTGCTGACCAAACAATTCCTAAGTCCTCTGCAAACAAGCAAGAATGTGTAGGAAGAAAGCGGCAAAGTATTTCCGCAAACACCCTACTGTTCATAATTTGAATAATGTCAAAATTACCAGTGCCAAAGCTCGACGTGCTTATAAGCAAAATAAGCGCCAGTCTTGGAGGAACTATGTCTCCAATATCAATTCACGGACACCCATGTCCAAGAATAAAAGGAAAAGGTTCTAAATCGTCTGTACACCATCTTAAAGACGGTGACAAATTTATAACTGATAAAATTAATATTGCAAATGAACTTGGCGAAACTCTTGCCAAAAATTCTTCATCATCAAATTAAGAGAAAAATGTTCATTTTGATTCAAACAATGGCGAAGATTACAATGAAGTTTTTTCATTGCATGAGCTACATACCGCTCTTGAGCAAGCTCATGATACTGCAGCAGGTGATGATAATATCCATTATCAGTTATTAAAGCATTTGCCTAAATATCTTGAGACACTTTTAGACATGTTTGACCAAATATGGACTTCAGGGAATTTTCCTCCTTCGTGGCATAATGCCATTGTAGTCCCCATACCAAAATCTGGCCAAGATCATACAGATCACTCAAATTATCGCCCTATATCGTTAACCAGTTGTGTTTGTAAAACCATGGAACGAATGGTGAATAATAGATTAGTTTGGTATCTGGAAACCAATAACCTTCTCACAAATATTCAGTGTGGTTTCCGGAAAAATAGAAGTACTATTGATCATTTAGTACAGTTAGAATCCTTTGTTAAAAATGCTATTGTTAATAAACAACATGTAGTGTCAATTTTCTTTGATCTTGAGAAAGCCTACGATACTACGTGGAAGCATGGCATTTTAAAGGATTTACATGATTTTGGCTAGAGAGATCGTTTACCTCATTTTATATCTCAGTTTTTAACAGACAGACAATTTCAAGTCCGAGTGGGTACAACCCTGTCTGACCATTATAATCAGGATCAGGGTGTCCCACAAGGCAGTATTTTGTCTGTTACCTTGTTTAGTATTAAAATAAATAGTCTGTCCAAGGTTTTAAGTGATTCAGTGGATGGATCACTGTTCGTGGATGATTTTAATGTATCTTGTCGTGGTTAAAATATACATACCATAGAGAGGCAGTTACAAATCTGTCTCAATAAAATTCACAAGTGGTCTCTCGAAAATGGGTTCAAATTAAGACTTAAGAAATCTGATACAAATCCACTAATTTATAAACAAGAATCAAATCAATTACGAAACACTTATAAATCTATATTTACAGATGGATCCAAGGATTGGGGCACAGTTGCTAGTGCCACTGTCATTGGATCCAGAACAGTATCTTCACGATTACCCGATAATAGTTCCATATTCACAACAGAAGCACACGCAATTTTAACAGCACTAAAATATATCAAGAACAAATCCAAATATAAAGAATTCATTATTTTTTCAGATTCACTTTCGTGCCATTGGCCATTCGAGATATACCTTTTAAAGGAAATTGAATTAATTCATCAATTTTGATGTACATAATATGTTTTTTAGATATTGGTAGTGCTAATTCATAACTTAGATTGTTAGTGGCTGTACCCTCGAGTGGGGTTGAAGTAGCGTAAAATTATTGTCCCCCTAAGAGGGTATGTAAGTTACACTTCATTCAAAGTATTTTCTATGCATGCCAGGCTTTTAAACGTAGAATTTTTGTCATTTTAATCTTAGGCTTAACTGGTCAATTATCGCCAGTAGGGTGTAGGGTGATATAAATCCTACCGGGGTCCATGTAGGTAGCAAAAGTACTGTGAGTCCCCATGGTCCCCAGTATGGTGATCTACCTTCAGTTGCTGGCGATCTATATCCCGTTGTAATCGAGTTAGTGTTGTGTATAGTGCTATCATTTTTATGATTCCATACCGGTTGTAAATATTCCTCTGTGGTAAGTTTTGTTATTTTACTGCCCTTCGTTGGAAGGTTTGTAAACCTTTCAAAGTATTTATAACCTTTAACCTTTGATAGTCACGATATTGCTGAAATACTGCCGATGTGACTTAAAACTTAACTCAATCACTCATTTGTATCCATTGTGATGAAGGAATCACAATCAAGCATGTCCTGCTTGTTTGTGTTTTTTTTCTATCACAAGGGATACACATTTCAATGTAAAAACAGTCAAGGACCTTTTTAAGGGTGTTCATTGTCATTTAATATTATGCTTTATATGTATGTGGTGTATTATATCATAAATTTGTAGTGCTAATTCATAACTTGGGGGGCGGTCGGGTAGCCTAGTGGTTAAAGCATTAGCTCGTCACGCCGAAGACCCGGGTTCGATTCCCGACATGGGTACAATTTGTGAAGCCCATTTCTGGTGTTCCCCGCCGTGATATTGCTGGAATATTGCTAACAGCGGCGTAAAACCATACTCACTCACTCATAAGTTGGATTGAAAGTGCCTGTAGCCTCAAGGGGGGTTGAAGTAGCGTAAAATCATTGTCCCCCTAACAGGGTATGTATGTCCCAAATCATTCGATTAAACACTGTCCTCATGTTATGCCTGTAGAATGACCTCTATATTGAAGTACATACATTGTATGTATGTGTTTCCCTTGGAAGGGGAACTGTTATTCTTTCTGTAGATACACATTTCTTTCCGAAGAAATAAAAACTTCACATTTCTAAAAGTAATCCCATATGTGATATACAACGGACAAATGTATCAGAGATGGTAATTTTTAATCATTTATGTCCAAAGAAGGATTTTAATTAACGGTGGTAACCGTAATTTGTTCCAAGCACCTACGGTATTCGGTAATAACATCAACAGTTTAAATCATAAGTCTCAAGCACGATAATCTGATGGCACACAAGTTCAGTAGCGTGTATGGCCCCCATGTGCGTTGACAACTGCCACACAACGCCTCCGCATGGACATTGTGATGCTTGTGAACACATGATTGGGAAGATGACGCCATTGTTGCTGCAAAATGGTGCCAAGATCTTGCAAATTCTGTGGTTGGTTCTTGAGAGTGCACAGACTTCTGCCAAGAGCATCCCAGACGTGTTCGATGGGCGGGAGACCTTGACGGCCAGACCATGACGTTGACTCCCGCATTCTGAAGGAAATTCCTTGTCAAAATTGCTGTGTGGGGTCTGGCATTGTCGTGTTGGAAGATCAAAGCGGGTCCATGTGCTGCCATAAAAGGCAGGAGGTCTGGTGCCAGTACCTGGTCGCGGTAAGCAGCAGCGTTGAGGTTGCCACGGATGACAAGAAGCCTGGAACGTGCATAGCCACAGAAAGCACCCCACACCATAACACTTCCGCCTCGAAATCTGTACACAACACTGGGCGTAACGTTCATGACGGCGCCCTACCATCAGCAAATTGAAGATTAAATCGGGATTCATCACTGAAGACGACTTGATTCCAATTCCTCTGAATCCATCGTAAGTGTCGCTCTGCCCACATTTGACGTTGACGTCTGTGTAATTGAGTCAGAATCGGCCCGCAGTATGGCCGTCGTGCTTGAAGGTGAGCAGTTCTCAGACGGTTTCGAACAGTATGCGCACTCAGTCTACCCCTAAACAGTTCATTTCTGGTTGATGTAGCCGTCAAAAATCGGTTACGGAGGTGACGTAAGACAATCTGACGATCCTCTGCACGTGACGTCAGACGTGGTCGACCTGGCCGAGGGCGATCAGCGGTGTTACTCGTTTGCTGTAGACGCGTCTGTAAATCATAAACAGTCCGTCGACTACAACCCATCGTCCTTGCGACTTCATCAACGGACGTTCCCGTCTGCAATATGCCGATTGCACGTTCACGTTGCACATTTGAAAAGCGTGGCATGACAAATGGCCGTAAAGATTTTTGTTTTCTTGTGTTTTTCTTTTTTTGTTAATGTCTGCTAACAAGTATGGCTGAAAACACGTGCGGTATATATACATTTTAGAAATACGTTGTGGTGAAATAAATTCTGTTGCAATTTGTTACAACACAACGTATTTCTAAAAGTTCCTAAAGACAACATACTAAGAGTCCTAAGCAAAACTAAGTTGGGAAATATGTCTAATTTTCATAATCCAATGTGGCCACCAATTATCAATATATCTTCAATATGTCAGATGAGGTTCAACCTTCTGATGAATAAAAGTATGTGTTGTATGTTGAAATATTGTGTTTCTAAAAAGATATACACAATTACTGAACATTTCCGACTATTCACAAATCTACAAAAAATCAAGATGGCCCACACGTTTCCTAAATGTGTTATTTAGATTCAACAGTGTGCTAGGACGTATGTGCATAATTATTGCTTGGCACACTAACTGACTGAAGTATAGTTTACACTTTTGTACAGGACACTCCGTCACCAGAGTCCTCCAGTGGCCACAAATTTCAAGATGGCGGCAAAGAGATTGCTGTTTAATAATGGAATATCAATACACTGTTGGTCTCTGATGACATATCTCAGTGATTTGAACTTCTACATGGGGAAAACATACTCGTGGATGCATGTAGAATACTCAAACATTTACATGAATCAGATATAACCACAAACTATCAATATTTATTTCTTAAATGACATGTTTTGGCGATTTTTTTATATCAATATTGATTGCTATTGTATGAATCATAAACTGACATCCAAAAGAAACTTTACCACAGTTTGAAATCACTCTTGCTCAAAAACAACAAAACATACATGCATGAAGTAAAGTGTATTGAGAAGATCAATATATCAACATAATCAACACTGAACATGACAAACATACCGCGACCGAGAATGACGTCAGAGCCCCCAAAGTTGGTTGTGGTACAAAACTCGAGCTTTCAGAATCATGGACATTAGGCAGAGTACATAAACAATCGCTCACGTTTATTAACAAGTCATTAGTAGCGTGTGTGACCACCAAATGCCTCAATACCTGCAAACACCCTTCGACGCACAGAAAAAGTGAGTCGTCTGATGAGGTCACGTGGGATTTGACGCCATTCTTCTTGGAGGGCTAAGATCAGTTCTTGCCGGTTGGCTGGAGAGTATGGTCCTTGTCGAACACGACGATCCATCAAGTCCCAGAGGTGTTAAATGGGGGACATGTCAGGTGAGCCTGCAGGCCACGGCAGGTCGTTGACGTTGTTGGCAGCGAGGAAGTTAGTGACAATTCTGGCTGAATGGGCTCTCGCGTTGTCATGCTGAAAAATGACACCACGTTGGAGAAATAGTAGGACAACAGGACGAAAAATGTTATCCATGTAACGCTGAGCTGTCAAGTTTCCGTCAACGGTGACCAGCGGTGTCCTCTCCTGCCCACATATCCCTCCCCACACCATGACACTCCCTCCACCATATGGTACGACCTCCTGCACGCAACACGCCACCGTTCGTTCACCCCTTCGGCGGTAAACACGCTGTATTCCTTCAGCCCTAAACATACAGAATCGACTTTCGTCAGTGAAGACAACCCTCTGCCAGTCACGTCGTTGCCAACGTCGTACAGTCCCGGCCCATCTCAATCGCAGACGACGATGAGGTGCAAGATACGCAAGTACCGGTCATCATGGGGCGTGGTCACCCTGGGTCTGCCTGTTCTTGGCCTGTCAGCGGTCCGCCCTGTCTGTCTGAAACGTTGCATCAAGTTGGTAACGGCAACACGGGAGCAACCGAAGGTTCGTGCAATGTGGGCGTGGGTGGCTCCCATCTGTACCATACCCAAGGCTCGTTCACGTTGTTCGACTGTGAGTCGTGGCATTTCTTTTGTGTTTTTTTATCACTGTGGATATCTGACTTGCCGTTGCAATCGTTTTATACCCTTACCCGCACGTGCATTTGCAGTTGTCCGTGGTGCACGTGTTTTTTCGCTTTTTCGCGAGTTATCTCGCAACCATTTAACAGACAATTAACATTTTCTGCATACACTTTGGTTGTATTTAGGTCATGTGTTTGAGATAGACTTCATCGAAAAAAATTATACTTTGTCTGAAATTTATATTTTCAGTTGGTAAAGTTCTTTTGGACGTCAGTTTATAAACATTATGAAAAGTTTTGTTTTCATTCATGTTGGAACAACATGAGGTCCACTCAGCATTAACCCAAACCAGTTGTTTCACAGGTATTCGATGAGTTATCTACCTTTGGAATCCCATATAACTATCATATACCAATAATTGAATATAAATCTGAAAGCAGCTCATTCAGTTACAGGCACTCGTGAAGAGCAACCTCCTCGTGGTGAGTGCTGGGTAACGCTAATCGCTCTTCCCCCGTGTGGAACCGGGGTAGAATATTTCCACAGCACCCCATTGCTGGTCGTAAGAGGCGATCAAAGTGGGCAACCTGTTTGCCGTGGGTTGCGCCCCTGTGTCGGCGGAGGACGGAATTCTGGTGGTTGAGGGCATTGGAGCCAGGAACCGGTGTTCCTTTTGCCCAACACACCACTTCGACCCTTACTTCGCCTAGACGGGTGGTAGAATTGGCCCGATTCTATCAATCGGCTGGTCACGCCATGCCCTGTGCATGGATATGTGTCAATTTAGAAACATGATGTCAAATAATTTATGATGATCAAATATGTTCATAACTATGCCAATGTAATTATTGCCTAGAGTCCTATGCCAGAAGGCGGTGGCTCATGGGCCAATCTGGTGATGTCAACCTCCGAATTCTATATGTCTCCAATGTTCTGTCACGGGCCGAACCAGCTGGGCATTTCTTTTTGTAGATAAATGTAGCTTTTCGTGTTGTATTTACTGGAGTATACCACCCCTGTAACCCTGGTGTTGTAGACTGGCTTCCTCTTCGGCATCGTCCTTTTTGACACTCGATGGCGGGTGGGGAACAGGGGTGCCGAATAAATTCCTGTCATTATGGCGCAACAAAACCCTGGTTCAAATCGTGAAAAAAAGAGAAGACTCGAAAATGACAGTTTAACTAAAAATGTGTTTCAAAACAATGATTCTTGGGCTCGCTTCTTGGTAATCGAGGCTGCTGATCATCAACCGTTAAAACTAAACCCTTTTGCTGTTTCAAAAGCTGTTTCCGGAATTTGTGGTGTAGTAAAAAATGTAACCCGTCTTCGGTCTGGCTCCTTACTTGTGGAGTGTGCACGGAGACAGCAATCTCTGAACCTTTTATCAATTACTCAGTTTGCCAATGTTGATGTTGCTGTGTCCGTGCACAGAACACTGAACTCGTGTCGGGGAATTGTTCGGGACAGAGCTCGATGCCTGTCTGATATGTCAGAACAAGAAATTGTGTCTGAACTGGAGGATCAAGGTGTTACGTTTGTCAAACGTTTCACCAGAATCAACGATGGAGTTGTCACCAATACGCATACTTACCTGTTCACTTTTGCGCGTTCTTCCTTACCGCAATCAATCAAAGCTGGTTATGTTAATATCGGAGTGGATATGTATATCCCAAATCCACTCCGATGTTTTAAATGTCAAACTTTTGGCCATGGTTCTAAATCATGTGCTAAACCTGTCAAATGTCATCGTTGTGCTGGCAGCCATGAGGGTAACGACTGTGAGGAGGACATTGTTTGTGCTAACTGTGGTGGCCAACATTTGTCTTCTTCTAAGTCGTGTCCTGTTTGGCAGCTTGAATCAAAAATCAATAAAATGAAATATGAAAATAACATTTCTTTTGCAGATGCAAGAAAAGTGTTCACTAAACAATCCACTACTCCATCACATCTTACTTACTCTGCCGCAGTTACACGTTCTGCAACTATTTCTACTGCCACTGCATCAATCACATGCCAAACGGATCTGTCATGGGTCCATTCTGATCAGCCCCTTAATACCGCTGGAATCAGTCCACCAACTTCTGATAATCAGACCAGTTCCGCAACCCAGACTTCTACTCAGTCTGACACTCAGACTGATACTCTGACTGTTAGTCAGCCTGACACAGTTGTCCAAGAAAAGAACAAAAGCACTGAACCACTTGACAGCTCACTTGACAAAAAGAAAAAAAAGAAATTAAATAGAAAACAATCATCTCCGGCAGCCTCGCCCCCAGAACTATCTCTTCACAACTCCTTTGAGCCTCTTGACATGGAGGTAACTCTGTCTGTACAGGGCAGTAGGAGTAATTCGTCCTCACGTTCGCGTGTGAGATCTCCAATTGAGCCTCCATGACTCAATTGTCCAATATGATACAATGGAATTGCAGAGGACTTAGAAACAATTTTAATGACATTCAATTATTGATACAGGATTTTAAACCGTCTGCTTTGTGTCTTCAGGAGACGTACCTTAAAAGTACAGATCAATTTGATATCAGACAGTTTAACTGTCATCATTCATATTCCCCCCCAGGTGACAAAGCAACTGGGGGGTCGTCTATCTTGGTTAGACAGGGCGTGATTCACAGCCCTGTTGCTCTCAATTCAAATCTTCAAGCTGTTGCTGTTCGTTTAACTTTGAACGTTGTCTTTACGCTATGTTCCTTGTATATTCCTCCATCTACTTTGCTTCGACTATCTGATCTTCAAAATCTGTATGATCAGCTTCCCAAGCCATGTATTATCGTGGGTGATCTGAATGGGCACAACCCCCTGTGGGGAAGTGTTACCACAAACAATAAAGGGAAAATACTTGAGGAATTCATTTCTGATAATAATTTGTGTATCTGTAATGATGATTCGAACACCTATCTACATCCTGCCACTGGAACATACTCAGCACTTGATCTGTCTCTCACAGATTCAGAACTATTTAATGAGTTTGAATGGTTGGTCCATGATGACCTCTGCGGAAGCGATCACTTTCCCACCATTCTAAAAGCTGTACATCCAAATCCTGAAACCTCCACATCCAGGTGGAATTTTACAAAGGCCAATTGGTCATTGTATGAAACATTGTGTACTGCAAAATTAATCCCTCATCATTTTCAAAATGTTGAAGATCCCATTCAATTGTTTTCAGATCAGCTTAATGAAATAGCTGATCAAACAATTCCTAAGTCCTCTGCAAATCCTCATATTCGCAAACCGTGGTTTACCTACGAATGTAAACAGGCACGAAAGTGTAGGAAGAAAGCGGAAAAGTACTTCCGCCGACATCCCACAGTTGATAATTTAGATCAAGTAAAAATTACAAATGCAAAAGCCAGGCGGGCTTATAAACAAAATAAGCGTCGTTCTTGGAGGAACTACGTCTCCAAAATAAATTCCCGTACTCCTATATCCAAAGTATGGAACATGATACAAAAAATTAAAGGCAAAGGATCAACGTCTACTGTTCACCATCTTAAGGAAGGTGATCAGTTATTAACTGGTAAATCAGCCATTGCAAATAAACTTGGTGAAACATTGGCAAAACATTCGTCATCGTCTAATTATGCCCCTGAATTCATAAAATATCAGAAACAACAGGAAAAGAAAAATGTTAATTTTCACTCTGATAACGGGGAAGACTATAATGAAGTGTTTTCCTTCCATGAGCTACATACAGCCCTAGGGCAAGCTCACGATACAGCGGCTGGTGCTGATAATATTCACTATCAGCTCCTGAAACATTTGCCTATATCATGTCTAGAAACACTATTGGCTATCTTTGACCAAATATGGACGTCGGGGAATTTTCCTCCTTCGTGGCATACTGCCATTGTAGTCCCTATACCAAAGCCTGGTCGGGATCATACAGATCCTGCAAATTACCGTCCTATATCTTTAACCAGTTGTGTCTGTAAAACCATGGAGCGAATTGTAAATAATAGATTAGTCTGGTTCTTAGAAACCAATAATCTACTAACAAATATTCAGTGTGGTTTCCGCAAAAATCGTAGTACTATTGATCATTTAGTACGATTGGAATCGTTTGTAAAAAATGCTATTGTCCACAAACAACATGCAGTGTCAGTATTTTTCGATCTTGAGAAAGCTTACGACACTACCTGGAAGCATGGCATTTTAAAAGATTTACACGAGTTTGGTCTGAGAGGCCGCTTACCACATTTTATATCACAGTTTTTAGACGGCAGGCAATTTCAAGTCCGAGTGGGTTCAACCCTGTCTGACCATTATAATCAGGAGCAGGGTGTCCCACAAGGAAGTATTTTGTCAGTTACTCTATTTAGTATTAAAATCAATAGTCTTTCCAAGGTTTTAAGTGATGCAGTGGATGGATCACTTTTCGTAGATGATTTTAATATATCTTGTCGTGGTACAAATATGCACACTATTGAGCGACAGCTACAACTATGCCTCAATAAAATACAGAAATGGTGTCTAGAGAATGGGTTTAAGTTCTCCAAAGTCAAAACAAACTGTATCCATTTTTGCCGCAAATATAAGCCGCATAAAGACCCTGAACTATTTTTGGCTGGTTTTCCTATTAAAGTTGTTAAGGAAGCCAAGTTCTTGGGTATTATATTTGATAATCATCTAACATTTTTACCACATATCAAATATCTGAAGACTAAATGTCTGAAGGCAATTGACTTGTTGAAAGTTGTTTCTCATTCAAAATGGGGAGGGGATCGGACAACACTCCTTCATTTATATCGTTCTCTCATCCGTTCCAAACTCGATTATGGCTCTATCATTTATGGTGGGGCCTGTAAAAGCAACTTAAAATTATTAGATTCAGTACATCATCAAGGCCTGAGACTTTGTCTTGGAGCCTTTCGAACTTCACCAGTCGATAGCCTATATGTAGAGGCAGATGAGCCATCTCTAAAACAACGTCGAATCAAACTTTCGTTACAATATGTGACTAAATTGTACTCAAACCCTTCGAATCCAGCATATGAGTGTGTGTTTAATCCCATGTATGCCAAATTATTTCACTCCAAACCAAAACTTGTTCCTCCTCTGGGGTTGAGAATTCAGCCACATATTACAGCAGCTAATATTGATCTTTCTATTATCTCACCTTCCCGGCTACTGTCTACACCTCCTTGGCAACTAGTTAAACCAGAGGTAGACCTCACTCTAACTACCCTAAAGAAATCTGACACCAACCCATTGGTATATCAACAAGAATATGCCCAATTAAGGTCCAAATTTGATTCTCATCGATCTATTTTTACCGATGGTTCAAAGGATGGTGGCAAAGTTTCAAGTGCCACTGTCATTGGATCTAAAAGAGTGTCTTCGAGAATTCCTGGTACTAGCTCTATTTTTACAGCTGAGGCCAATGCTATTCTTATAGCATTGGAATACATTCAAAACCAATCATCTCAACAGTTCATCATCTTTTCTGATTCCTTGTCATGCCTTCAGGCCATACATAATTGTTCTTCAGATCATCCGCTGATTCTTAATATTTTAGAATTGAATAATACCCTCGCCACTGCCCAATACGACATCGTATTTTGCTGGCTGCCCAGTCATGTTGGAATTGCTGGTAACATTATGGCTGATACTGCTGCAAAGGCAGCACTCAACAAATCAGTAACACCACTTCTTTTACCTTACAGTGATTACAAGCCAATAATTAGATCCTACATCAAAGATCTAATGCAAAAGAAGTGGAACACCCAAGTAGGTATAAACAAACTTTATGCTATAAAACCAACAATAGGGTATACCTACTTGGGTTGCCATTCGAGACATGACGAAGTTGTTTTGCAACGATGTCGTATTGGACACAGTCGATGTACACACGAGTATCTTTTAAAAGGTGAGGATCCTCCATTTTGTGTCCCTTGTGATGAGAGAATCACAGTCAAGCATGTTTTGCTTGACTGTGTTGATTTTTCTCTCATAAGGGACAATTATTATCATTCAACGTCTTTAAAGGATCTTTTTTATAATACCAGTGCTCATTTAATACTCGGATTTTTAAAAGAAATACTATTATTTGATAAATTTTGAATTGTTTTAGAATAGTTGGATATTCTTGTCAACTGAAATGTATGAAGGCGGTGCCACTCAGGGGGTTAAAGTAGTGTAAAATTATTGTCCCCCTGACTGTGGCACATAATTCCATCTATATTGAAGTAATTAATATCAACTAGTGTTTTAATTCCTTGATTGTGTTTTGATTTTTAATATTGGTTAATATTTCATACAACCACACGTGACCAAAGTGATGACATAAATCTTGCTGGGAATCATGCAGGAAGCAAAAGTACTGTAAGTCCCCATGATCCCCAGTTAGGTGGTTTAGCTTTGGTTACCAGTGGTCTATAGCCTGGTTTTACTTTCTAATAACTAATACACTGAAGACTTCTTTGTTTTAATATTGCTCAGGTAAGTTTTATGTCTACACTGTGATAATTACCTTACTGTTTTACTGTCCTTTGTCGACAGGTATTTTTATAATAATAAACTTGTTCTCATCGCGATATGGCTGCAATATTGCCGATGCGATGTAAAATCATAACTCACTCACTCACTCATTCAGTTACATGATGGTGTTATTAATGACCATAAGTATGTGATGAACAGTGGACAAATTGTCAAAGCGGATCCTGTAGCTTGAGGTAGCAGACTCATTATATACATGTACCTCCAAAGTCTCAACAGGTTTGTCATCCTCTGAGAAGTCTGGTAACTGTTTATTGGCACAGCTTGTACCATGGTATTCTCCGCACACAGCACTGCAAGTGAGAACATATTTCCGGCAAGTGCATCTTCGTGTGTCTTTTTGAAATTACAGAAGATGATGTCCAGGAGTAATGAAGGTGCTGCAGCCTGATCTGTCTGTATTGGTAAGCACCGTCCATCTATCATGTGCCATCCTCACTATAATGGATTCATAGTGGACCCTTTCCACTCCATGTTCTGGTTGTAGACGCGGGTGCTGTAGTATGGTTGCAGAGTTTGTGGCTCTACGTGTGATAGGTTCGCTTGTATCATAGATCCGGGGTGGAAAAGGTCTTAAGCCACACATGACTGCCGTAAAAAGCGACTATGCTTGTCGTAAGAGGCGACCAACTCGATCGGGTGGTCGGGCTCGCTGACTGGGTTGATGCATGTCATCGTATCCCAATTGCGTGTGTCGATGCTCATGATGTCAATCACTGGATTGTCTGGCCAGACTTGATTATTTACCGACCGCCGTAATATAGCTGGAATATTGCTGAGTGCGGCGTTAAACAACAAACAACAATAGATGACGGGTGACTACAGAGTTCATACTTGAACAGTGCTAGGAGATAGATCTTCTGCTGTACTGGTGTGACGGTTTATGTCACGGTGGAAATGGTCATTCGATCGAAGAAGGGAGCATTCTTGAACAACGCAAACAACAAACAGCACTTTATGTCATTATCTGGGTGAAAAACTGGATAAACCTGGGTGCAGCTCTGTTCATGCAAAACAGGCGAACATTAACTTTTGTCTCTATATTATGTAAGGAGGGAGGACTGGGTAGCTTAAGGTACAAATGATTTTGGTAGAAGGTTACGAAGAACCTATCACATGTAGAACCACAAAACTGCTACCAACATTTGTAACCACAAGAATCCACAGCCCCACGTGTCTACTACCAGATAATGGAGTGGAAAGGGTTCAGTATGAATCCGGGGGCACGGGTGGCCCAGTCGTCTAAGGCGCCGCGATTCGCTGTGCAGAGTTGCGCCCCTTCGCCCCGATTATGTTTCTAGGTTTGTCAGCACCATACCCGTGCTCGTGGGTTTCACCGAAGTGGTAAACGTCTGAGACCTGCATCACTCCTGGCTTTCCTCCCACATTAAGCTGACACGCCGTGATATGACTGGAATACTGTTAAAAGCAGCGTTAAACCCAACTCACTCACTCACTCAGTATGAATCCATTGGATTGAGGACGGGTAAATTCTGAGAGGACCTCATGTGGTCATACTTGTTTCCAATGAAAACAAAACTTTTCATTATGTTTATTATAATGTATAAACATGTATGATAAATACACTAACTCGCTAAAACACGTCATTTGAGAGATAAATAGAGGTTATCACACGAGTGTGTTTGGGGATGGTAAATATCCTGTATTAGGAATAAACATTGTATTTAGCGATCCTTTGCGAGCTAAATATATATTGTTTATTCCTAATACAGGATCTTTACCATCCCCAAACAAACAAGCGTGATAACCCCTTTATCATATAATTTCATTCTTACATTTATAATTTGAAAATCGCTTGCCTTCTCTCACAAACATTACCGAAACATTGCAAGTTTTCCTGGAATGTGCGCATTAATATATATTACGTCTCAGGGTAAGTGATCTGTCAGTCGGACAGTGACAGTAGCCAATATAGTTCCAACTGAAACAAGTTTCTTATCCACCGACGAAACAACATATACGGATTTTGTTTACTTGCCTTACGCGGCAATCCATCGGTCTGTCCGTTAGGGTAACTGCCCTTTGTCAAAGGGAAGCTACTCTAACCCTAGTCTATCAGACGTCACGGCCACGGTCAGACGTTGTTGACAGTCTGTCCTGTCATAACGTTACGAAGTGCAGTGCAAACAGCGACAAAACGAAACAAGTTAACAATTCAAACATATACTCAACAACAAAAGTTCTTGTGACACCAATATTTTAGTGTATTTTTAAAACAAGTAAAGTTTGGTTTTCAATATTGTAGTACATGTATGGAATCAAGTCACAAAACACAACTGCTACAGAAAAGCATGCATTCCATGCAAAAGTTGACTTTATGCAAGCCCCATGCATTTCACTACCAAAGAATGGGTATAAAAACACGTGCGTTAACGGGATTCCATATGCATTGTTTAGCATCGTGCTGACAACAACCACTCAGAAAAACAACAAAATTACGCAATTATTCAACATTACGAAATGCCACGCCTGTCCGAAAATGAGCGTCTGCGAGCCATTGGTATGCTTGAAGCAGGATCGAGTCAACGTGATGTTGCAAGACAATTTAACGTCCACAGAAACACCATTTGGTGTTTATGGCAACGTTGGCAACAGACGAATGCAGTCAGAGACCATCCTCGGATTGGCAGGCCACGCATAACCAATAATCGACAAGACAACTGGATTCGAGCAACACACCTAGGAAATCGATTCCAGCCAGCAACATTGACTGCAAGAAGCATCCCTGGCCTTCGACGAATATCTTCACAAACCGTACGTCGCCGCCTCAGATGTGCAGGGATTGTCGCCAGAAGACCCGCCAGACGTCCCATTTTCACAGGGAACCACCGTCAAGCACGTCTACAGAGGGGCAAACAGCGTCTACACTGGACATGCAGTGGGGACAAGCAAGTTCTATTCACTGACGAGTCTCGTTTTCACCTCAGCCACAGCGATGGACGGATTCGAGTGTACCGACGTCGAGGTGAACGTTACGTCAATCATTGTGTCATGGAAGAAGATCGGTTTGGGGGCGGCAGCGTTATGGTATGGGGTGGGATTACAGCAAGATAGTGTACCCGTTTGATAGTGGTAGAGTATAATCTCAATGGACAGCGCTACTGCAACGTGATCATCGGCCCTGTTGTTCTAAAGTTTTTGCATCGTCATGGCCCAGGCATACCTTTCAACATGACAACGCCCGGCCTCATATTGCTCGACTTGTTCAGGATTGTCTTCAACAAAACAACGCGAATGTCATCCCTTGGCCGGCTCGCTCCCCTGATCTCTCACCAATCGAGCAATGTGGGATGAGATGGATCGGCGCCTTCGACGTCACATGTTCCACAGACACTCCAGGAACTTCGAAACATGCTCCAGCAGATAGGGACAGATATCCCACAGGACCTTGTGCGAGTCCTGGTCCATTCCATGAGACGAAGATTGCTTGCATCGCAACCAGAGGTGGACACACACGCTATTGATTTGTAAATTGACATTTTGGCATATTCATGTTTTTCATGAAATCACGCATTTTCTGAAGTTAGTATAGCAAATAAAAACCAACACTTACAGGAGTCTTTTATCTGTTGCAAACCGAAATTTGATAAAAAACAACAACTTTGCATTAAATCTTATTCAATGTCACAGGAACTTTTGTTGTCAGTATATTTCCGCCAAATCCAACTATTTTAATTTGTGGAAAAGGTTCCAAGCCGCAGAGGTCCACTAGCACAGACATGGCTGCTGATCCCCCTTGGCAAGGACTAGTGCCCTCGTAAAAAAATTTCGCAATTCATGTCTCCAAAGCTGCCTTAACTTTTAAAATGCCTCAGCTACGTCACAGTTCAGTTAGACACTGATTTTCAGTATATTAGACTGTTCTTTTGATAATGATAGCAATTATCCCAGTATTTTCTCCAGATTCCCGATGGTTTATTCTGACTCGATCGCCGAAGGACAAGGGCGACGCCATGTTTGTTAACAGTGAAAGTAGTCTCAACTTGACCTTTGATATTTTTATCTCTATCCGCATATAACCCCAACGGATATCGTTTTTATCCATTGGCTTTATCCTGCAGAAAAACCTACCCATTATATGATAAATATTGAAATTCGGTGGTTATATCGGATTTATGCAAATGATTGAGTATTATACATGTATCCGTGGGTCTGTTTACCCCAATGTAGAAGTTCAAATTACTCATATATGTCATCAGAGACGAACAGTGAATTAATATGCTACATGCATGTGTATCCAGCAATCCCTTTGAGGCCATCTTGGAATTTTTGGCCACCAGAGGCCCCTGGGGACGGAGATTCTTTTTCTAAAAGTGTAAACTATACTTCTGTGAGTTAGTGTGTCTAGTAATAATCATGCATATACGTCCTAGCACACTGTTTTAGAGGTAAAAGATTTCAAGTCTAAGCTCATATTGAAGAAACTTGTCGGCCATCTTCAAATTGGCGGCCATCTTGATTTTTAAAAGATTTATCAATAGTCGAAAACTTTCAGCAAAGTATTTGTGAATATCTAATCAGAAACACAATATGGCTATTTCGCTTCACAACACATACTCTTTTTCATAAAAAAAGATTAACCTCATCTGAAAAATGGAAGATATATTGATAATTGGTGGCCATATTGAATTATGAAAATTAGACATATTTCCCAACCTAGGATTGCATGGGACTTTTAGTATGCAGTCAGCAGTCAAAACCACATCTGGACCATCAGGTATCCTTTTGTTTTAATCTCTGTAAACCTGTCTGTACCTATGATTTCTCTCTCTCTCTCTCTCACACAACTTTTTGTTCTCTTTCGATCCCTCTCCCAAACTAGATATTTCTTATAGTGGATTTGTTTCATTCTCCGTACTCCTGGTACTCTGCTGTATTTGTCCCAATTCCAACAAGTGAGAAAACACACATGTGTTTGTTAAATTTCAATTATCATATTCAGTTTTAAAGAAGGGCCAGAAGGGCAGCTTTGAATTCAACCCATGTGTAGACTAGACGTCTAACTAAAAATTAAGATATGATGTACATATGTACATTCAGGTTCTAATGATCAAATGAAATCCAGGGAAATTCTTAATTTTGTCAGAGCTAAGCTAACTATTTCATCGGATATAGAGTCGACCATGTATAATTCAAAGCTGATATTGCATAATTCAAGGTAATTGTATACATCCAGAACAAAACCCTCAGTAGGAGAGAAATGTAATCAATTTACCATTTGATACAGCTTCTCAACGTACAACACTAAGACGTCCAAAACGTTAACTAAGCATCAGATAGGTTACATGCCAAATTCCAATTTCCCTTGGGAACGCCAGAAAGCTATGATTGTGGCCATTTGTGGGTTCGAATCCCGGTTCGCCCCGATTATGTTTCTAGGTCTATCAGCACCATACCCGTGCTCGTGGGTTTCACCGAAGTTTTAAACGTCTGAGACCTGCATCACTTCGGGCTTTCCACCCACATTACGCGGACACGCCGTGCAACGAATAGTGATACAGTGACCCTAAATTCAATCGATTTTTGACTGTTGTTAACTTGTTTCACGTATCTGATGCTAATTATATGAATAGATTAATAACTAGTAAGGGTCAATGATAACCATTGGTATACATATAACGGGGACAGAAATCAAATATCCAAATCTGCCAAAATAAAAGTTGTGATATGTATAGTTTAAAAACGTAAGATAGGGACATGTAAGTCTCGTACGATTAGATAGTATCCCCGGTACCCCCTAACAAGTATCCCCATGAAAGACTACTTTAGCGGCTTTCTGTTATGACAAAGGGCCATTTGCGGCGAGTAAAATTTTAATTATGACTGAGGGATATTACAATAACGTTCCACTTAGCCGCGAATGTGTCTCCAGCAGCCTTTGAATGGTGAGTGTTTTTAGCTGAGTCGAGATATCAGAGTTAATTATAAAAATCGATGCATTCAACATAATCAAATATTTGAAAACAAAACATTAAATGGCTGGAAGGTAAGTGTTTTCTGTTAGATATGATATCGACAGATGCCAATACATCAGTGAACCGCGACACCCGTATCATATAGATATGTTTATGTATCGGGTATCTCACGTTCCAGTTGCCAGTTTAGCAAGAGCAGCAGTTCAATTTAGACGTCCTTTCATTGATACCGGTTACGGTGCACAAACAATGACTATTCCCATCCACGACAATCACGCAGACACATGGTTCCCTCGACATCTGACAAGTCGACACAGTAATGTGCGCACCTGCGAACATGCAGTCATAGAAGCGTCTCGCAAATCACAGTGTGAGCATCATATTCGCTGAGAAATTGTCCGATAGCGCATGACATCCAACGGGTGTTTGTTCGATGTGCAACGCCGCATTCAGCGATATGACCGCGGGCGGCAAGGGGTAGAGTACACGACGATTTATATGAAAGCGCCTTGTCCGGACCACACACACACACCACTGATTGGACTGACGCTTAACGACGCCGTCCGTGTAATATTGAACTCTTAAACTCAGAGCCACAACACATCATTTACTGAGTCGCCTCTCACAGCACATATTAGTTGCTGAAGCTGTTAAATATGGAAACCCTCTAAGCCCCTTCAGACACATGATCCATGGGGATATAGGTCCCCAGTGAGCTATGCTTGTAAGAGTCGAGTACATGGATTCGGCCGTCGAATCTCAGCTGCCTGGATCTATGTAAATCATTTCAATCACTGCATTATCTGACACACATTCGATTGGTTTGGTTAGTTTGTTGTTTTACGCCGCACTCAGCAATTTCCCAGCTGTATGACGGCGGTCTGTAAACAATCTGAAGGTCCGGGGTTCGATCCCCGGCCCGATTCCCGTCAGCGTCATACAAAAATATGATACTTGCTACCCTACATGGCGCTCGGCATGAGGGGGCTGAAACAACGACTGGTCGGCTCGTATTCAGTATATTGTGTCTGAGAGGGTCAAATTCCTGTTAATTGTCAGCATGGTATCTCAGTTGTCTGGCACTATAAAATCGGCATTAGTCCAGACGAGTGCGCACACACACACATTCATGTCACATCCTGCGGCGATACCATAACGGCAGACTGGGACTCCCCTGCTTCCAAACGTCCAATGGCGATATTTCGGTCAGCTGCCGTTAATCTTGGCATTTTTCGATCTCCTTTCACGTCAGAAAATTCGTAATGAACTGATGAATTTTGTACGGTCTTTTATAGTCAGTGTCTCTACTCTTGTTTCCAACGCTTTGCATGTGCATTGTGCTGAAAACTTGTTCTGAAAGCAATTTCCGTGCATCCTTTGCATTTTTGATGATAAATGTTTACAAAAAAACATTTTGAGATGTGTTTGCACGCAGTACACAACAAACATGACATGATTAACGGGCATCAAGCATAAGACAATTTTTTATGACGATTGCTGGAAAAAAATATAATTGGAATCCTCAAAACACCTATGCGTTTCCTTTAATGCAGAGTGTATTCTACCACGGTTCCTCATGGGTCATTCGATCATTTACAGACCGCTGTATTATAAGTGAAAAACTGCTTAGTTCGGTGTTAAGCAACAAACAAACATAAACCCCACGTTAGATGGTACTTGTTGTTAGTACTCAGATTAAGTAAATTGTATTCATATTAAAATGGTATCTCATTGGGCTGGCCCTATTTCGTCGGCATTAGTCCGAACTAGCACAAGCAACTACACACGTGCGTGCACGTCGCTACAGAAGTACAATACACTGCAGCGCGACGTTAAACCCAATTTCAACCAACAACAATTACACCTGATTTAATCATACGGCAACGGAAGCCATTTGCATATAGTTTGGACAATTATCAGCCATGTGAGGTACTTATGTTTAACCTTACTTGAACTAAGGTTTTATATCATGGCAGTATAACTTCAATGGGAGAGTATCTTGAGCACCACGCTTACTACCTGCACTAAAACTTACATAATACATTGTACTTAGTATTTGTGCAATGTCACAGACACATTAGATCCAGTCCATTGAATCAGTACACTGCGTGCTCTCTGTGCTCTTAACTAATGGTAGCATGCATTTACTGAACACAACGCATGCTCCATGGAACAGTTGTTTTACCTCTTCAGGTTCGATGCGAAATTCGAATGGAGGATAGTGTAGAAAACAATATGGTGGGTGAATGAGTTGGAACAGTGTTTTAGTAGTATTTCGGTCTTGCTTGACAACGGTATAAGGATCTATACCGAATAACCGCCTTTACAGTAATTAAAGAAGCTGTAACCATAAAATGTGTCTATTTGGTTGTAGTATTTTGGTTATCTGGTCTTGAGCATCTGATCCGAGAGAGGAAGGTCGTGGGTTCAATCACCGACTGAGTTATTTCAAAAGAAGTTAAAAGATGGCACTTGTTGTCTCCCTGCCTGGCGATCAGTATTACAGGGACTAGTCTCGGCTCTTGAGTCAGTTTACTGTGTGGGGTGTACATGTGAAAATGTGGCATGGTATGTCAATGAGCTAGGACTCGAAAACCGACAATTTAAAGTTCTATCAACAACAACTCGCTGAAGGCATTCAATCTACTTTTGAGTACAGCCTTTAAATGAAAAACACATCATGTTTTGCTCAACAGTTGTTTGACCGAGGTAATAACATTCAAGACCGTTAGTAAAGCTTTCAAAACGTTATATAGCAGACACGTGAATGACAAAAATTATGTCCGATCCGATGTCCTACTTTGACTTGTATCATATGTTCCCATGTGTTTAGGTGTTGGTTGTTTTTTTTTCAGGTGAACAATTGACTTGGTTTTGCATGTGTTTGTGAGGGGTGCCACAGGTGGGGCAGGAAACGCTCACCTTTCCGCAAAAACCTGGTATCATCAGTATTTGATGGTGATTCATGAACGCATGTTTATAAAATACCGTAGTCGGAATCATACACTCGATTCTGCTTTTCTCAGATAGTGCTTATGAATATCATAAATGTTTTTCGCTGTTATTTACATCAGATACAAATATGCATTTGTCGATGTTGCATTACCTTATAGAAGTGATTTGACAAAAAAGGTAAAACATACCTACTTTTTATTTGAAGTGGTCAATGTTGTTTTTTTGGCTAGCCTTCGAGCTGGTGAAAACATGTACTCAACACCGTAGGCTAAGGTTCCATTCCCCAACGGGTACAATTAATGAAACCTGTTTCGTCTGTTCCCCACTGGACAATTGCTGAGGTATTTCTAAACGGGGTGTAAAAAATAACTCCCTCACACACTCTAAAGCTTAAATTTCAAGAAGGGGCTTGAAACGTTTGCTCCTCACTTCGAAAGCCAGGATGCGATTTCCCACAAGAGTACACAATTTGAATCCGTTTCTGATGTGCTCCGTCATCATATTGTTGGAATATTGCAACAGAATAGGCGCTAAATCATATTTGTCAAGTAATTACATGAGTCAAAATGCTGACTCAGTGAGTATGTGTTTCAGGTGAACATTTGACGTACAAACGTGTCTCTTCTAATCAATTTATAAACTTGAAACTGATAAAAAGCATATCACCAAGGACATATTCATAATGTATATAGTGATGAGATACCCAATTTTTCTAAAACATTCAAATTGGTATATCAGATGCTGTATTAGGAATATGTCAGGGGATTTAGCGGCCAGCACGTTCTTATGCCTTCTCGTCAGAGATAATCAGTGACGACCTGGGCGCGATGTGGTCTGACACTCTCATCTTGCTGTTCCCAAGATAACTCTAGCAAAATGTAGTCAACATATCGCTGACCAGTCAAAATACCAAATCAGTCCATCTGCAATGTGTGAGACCGCACGGGAAGATCCGGGGTAGAATAAGTCTTCAACAACCCATGCTTGCCGTAAAAGGAGACTATGCTTGTCGCAAGTGGCGACACCCGTGAAGATCCGGGGTAGTCCAGTTTTCAACAACTCATGCTTACCGTAAAAGGAGACTATGCTTGTCGCAAGTGGCGACACCCGTGAAGATCCGGGGTAGTCCAGTTTTCAACAACTCATGCTTACCGTAAAAGGAGACTATGCTTCTCGCAAGTGGCGACACCCGTGAAGATCCGGGTTAGTCTAGTTTTCAACAACTCATGCTTACCGTAAAAGGAGACTATGCTTGCCGCAAGTGGCGACACCCGTGAAGATCCGGGGTAGTCTAGTTTTTAAGAACCCATGCTTACCGTAAAAGGAGACTATGCTTCTCGCCAGTGGCGACACCCGTGAAGATCCGGGGTAGTCTAGTCTTAAACAACTCATGCTTACCGTAAAAGGAGACTATGCTTCTCGCAAGTGGCGACAACCGTGAAGATCCGGGGTAGTCTAGTCTTCAACAACTCATGCTTACCGTAAAAGGAGACTATGCCAGTCGTAAGAGGCGACACCCGTGAAGATCCGGGGTAGAACAGGTTTTCTGCAACCCAAGATTGACGTAAAAGGCGACTATGCTTGACGTAAGAGGCGACTAACGAGATCGGGTGGTCAGGTTCGCTGACTTGGTTGATGCATGTCATCGATCCCAATTGCGTGGATCGATGCTCGTGATATCAGTCACTTGATTGTCTGGTCCAGACTCGACTTTTTACAGACCGCCGTCATGAAGCTAGAATATTGATGGTGCGGCGTTAAGCAGCAAACCAACTATGAATCCTCCCCCCCCCCCCCCCACATACCGATAATGGTCAATAATTAGACCCCTTATGATTTGTAGTGTAGCATATTTATAAAATTTACTCAATTGGGGGAAAATAAGTCTCTACAACTATAAAGGAGAATTCCGTTCACGTCTAATACCAACTATTTAATCACAAGGTGAACCCAGTCTGATCACTGCAGAGGGCAATTGATTCCGGCAGTGACGTGTAGTGAAACTCTTCAACAAGCAACTAATTAGGTCATGTCATTTGAGCCCCATCATGAAATCAACTAAATAGGTCAAACGCGTTTAATCTTCAACACATGTCAGCACTGTACCGTCATAAGAACATCCATACAATGAGAGATTGCGACCACTACACTTTAAACATGAGCACTATGTAAGAAAACACTGTAATCATAAACGTTATATTTTCCCAACTCGTTTTCATTCCACAGCGGCCATGACCTATTTGTAATAAGTTTCTGTGAAGGCTATTGGACTTATGGATAATTGGAATATGGTAACTGAATGAAAGCACGTACATGTTAATTTTATTAACAATTTATTTGCAACATATTAGGTCCAGTAGTTCTTAAATGTCTCGAAATGACAGAAATAACTACCCCTCACTGTGCTGCAATACGAACATTGTTAAATTTCTAAATGCCTGTTCTTTACTTACAGGCACCAGAAACTCTACACTTGTGTACAGGAGAAGTAATTCATGATGACAAAACATTGAATTTGTGTGTTTGTTGGTTAAAGACACCCTCAGCAATATTCCAGCTATATGATGGCTGTCTGTAAATAATCGAGTCTGGACCAGACAATCCTGTGATTGATATTATGAGCATCGATCAATGCGACTGGGATACGATGACGTGCATCAACCATGTCAGTGAGCGTGACCACCCCGTTAGTCGCCTCTTACGGAAAGCATTGGTTGCTGAAGACATACTCTTAACTCGGATCTTCACGAGTCGTGAAATAAACATATAGTTTTTAGTTTTAACAAATTCAGAAAATACTTGGTTTTCTGGTTCGTTTACGAACCGCCGTCGCATGGTATGAGCACTGTTGTGCGGCTTCAGGCAACCAAGAAACACTCACATGTACTTATGTGTGTAAATTGTGTGCGTGGTCATACAGTGATCCTTTCATGTAAGTTTCGCGGCTATTTGTGCGGATTTCGGCGGATTATCGAAACTGATTTTTCGTTGGCGTTATATATTAAAACCCGAGACGGTTTCCCCTGGCCATTAAAAAGTCCAATTTAGCAAATTTATGGTGTTGTTAAAATGAATGATAAGATAATTGAGTTACTAATAATTTATTTGATTTTGTGTAACTGTGATGAAGGTTCGTGTATGATAGCACTTTGATGAAGTCTTCATGACGTTTATGCAGTGACAACGCTTTGATGAACTCATCATGACGATTGTGCTCTGACAACATATTGCATGCATTGAATATAGTGTTATAGAATCAGCCTTGAGAGAACTGCTGGGTACCATAACATGAAGGCATTGTACATTTATTAAACTCATAAAATCTTAGATTTGACAGTTCTATAGGGAAGAACCAGAGATTCTATCATATAATGAGATACGATTGACTGGTTGTTGTTTCTTATTGTGGAGTATCCAGGGCCATATTGCACATGTGTTGTAATAATACACATCCTAGATATGGTAGTTCTATAGAGAAGGACCTTCAATTCGTTTGAAATTTAAATTAATGTAATATTATTACTGAAAAAAACACACTTAGATGGCAAGGATTTATGTGGCAGGATGTGTAATACACGCTCTGCAATACGCATATTTACTAAATGCACACGATATCTGCTCTGCTGGCATTGATTTGCATATTTCCCTTGACAGCTTGTTGTTCAGTTGTGTCATTTAAATTATTGTAATTACGTGCCAGCTGTGGTGGCACTCCTTCCCAGTTAAGAGCATAAAAAGGTACGCGCTGATGTAGCTTAACCATATGAACATAGGCAGGCCGAAGGAACGATAGGACACAAGTAAAGGTAAGCATGAATGTTTTACAGTGTTCAACAATGTTGTCTTTAACAGTCCTTCACTATATGTTCATTATACAGGCTACGTTTGTGGCTCATTGTCGTCGAAATGTAGGAAATGTCAAGTTAAAATTTGGGAAATGTTTCCTTTACAGATGACCAGACACGTCCTTCTCATACTGCTGCTTCTTCCTCTGTATGCTGACTGTGAAATTTGTAAGACCGATGTGTTTTGTTTGAATTTGGGGTGAAAATGTCTGTTCCTATACTAATCTATACATTGTAAATTGTATGTATATGTATCATCAGGCTTACATGTAAATGTTTTAAAACACTATCACAACTCACTTTGAGATATATTTTCAACATGATGGTGTAGCCTTGCTGTTGATGTGTTCGCACGTCACGCCAAGGGCCCGGATTTCTCAGGTCCAGACTGTGACAAAGTTAAATACGTCCGACTGTCACATTGTGCAAGAAGCAAAAAAAGAAACATATTACTAAGCTAGTGAATGATAAACATAGTGTCATTAGATCGTAAGAAAGCTACTTTCGATATTATGGAATAACTTGTAAAATGCTAATTTAACATTAAATGTTAGGCGTGCTAATCTAAACATGTTAAAAATGTTCTTGAAATATTGTCATATTCATATTGGGTGAAATCCTAATGGTCTTTGATGTTATTGATATCAAATAGGTTTAACGTCAATGGATTGGGATTTTTAATTATTTGAATTTTGAAGCTCATCAATAGTTCTTGTCCATATTTTGTACATGAAAATGTTTTCTTCGATATATGTTTCTTACTGTTCCATCAGAGGAACACTTATATTGACAAGAATGTTGATTGGCAACTTAGAATGTTGATTTCAAGAACAAACTTTTAATACTTTGCTAATACAATATTTTATATTGATGATAAATATTGAATATTAAATATCTTTAATCCGATTTGTAGATGGAGGTTTCTGCCATCCAGGCAGTGGGACGGACTCTTTTTTCAAGCGATGGCCATATGTTGGAGACCAAGGAATGGATGACTCAATACTAAAAGAGAATATATTGAGAGCATTAGATGGCGGGATGATCTTAGATTATCCACCTGGTGTAGGTTCCTGCGGGGGAAAATATCCAATTTGGCAGAAAGGTAAATATGAATATGGCTCCTTGTGAAATGTTTTGTTGTTTATTTTTTGTTTGTAAAATAATGGTATTAGACATTTTCCAAGTCTTATATCTGGTTCTACAAAAAGTCCACTAAGTTGACTAAAAAGTATTTTAAAGGTTCCTCCATTGCTGCCTTAGCCTAGAATGTAAAACAATCCCAATTTATAGATACCACAACTCGTCATTGTTAATGGCAGCTTGGAGGACGTTCGCAACCGGGACGACACGGTTCGATACCATATTTGTCTCTCTGTCTCCTGTTACCAAGTGTTGGTTTTCTAAAAGGAAATTGTTATGACAAAACATTGATCTGAAGGAAATGACCAAAGAGAATGTTCTTTTCAACAACATAACATTTACATCTGTTCATAGGAAGCACAGTTACATTTTTCCGCTGGTATATATTCATAATGTGATGGTGTAGATTGCTTGCCCGTCAGTGTTTAAGGGGGAATACGGTTCACTTAGGATCCCAACATTCTTGAGATTTTACGAGCTTTAGAGCGCAGCAATTACCTGTGCACGTTACTACCTTAACCTTGCAACCGCTCTTCGCTGGTTCTAATCTAATTTCCCTATCATGACTCACATGGGTATGATACTTTTTACTGTCCTGCAGTTAAGTTATCCAACTATGGACGTTTATCAGGTGGTATTTGTCTGTGTGTACGTCAATCACTGAGTAGTTTCTGTAATGTTATACAAGCAGATAGAGACAACATAATTGGTCTCGCGTTATCTAAAGATTTATTCAGAATTGACAAAAATGTGAATTTGTTATGTACCTATATCCCTCCAATGGGGTCTCCTTATTATAATCATGTAAACACCAATGGTAACATTGTAAAAGTAGAAGAATTCTTAATAGATAATGATGAAATGTTTTCAAATTCATACAATTTAATCTGTGGAGATATGAACGCGAGAACAGGTGAGAGAAATAACCCTGATATTAGCAATAATGATGATAGCTTCAATCATACCTCCCCTTTCCCTGAGGAGGAGGATGACCCTGTTGAGGATCGTACGTCACAGGATACAGTTGTAAATAGATTTGGTCAAATGTTGTTGGATTTATGCTATGTTTTTAAACGTTACATTGTAAATGGACGTGTATATGGTGATACTAATGGGGAATTTACTTATTGTAGCCAACATGGATCTAGTGTGAACGATTATTTCATAAGTTCACCAGATTTTTTTCAGTTTATCAATATGTTCACTGTCGGTGATCGATCTGATTCTGATCACTTTCCATTAGAATTGATGTGTAGATTTCCAAATATGGGTAAGAGGTGCAACAATGATTCATGTATGGATCCACAAGCATCAGAGAAAATTGTATGGAATGATCATTACTCCAGTTTGTTTCTTGATAACCTGAGATATAATTTTACTGATAACAAAGAAATGGTCCTTAAAGAAATTGACAATGCTATTGAAAACGCAATTAGCCTCTTTGTCGACATTGTATTAGACTATGCTAGCTGCATGAAAAAGACAATACGACATAATCCACAATTTGCCAATCACAAACCACTAAGTCTAGAATGTAGACAAGCGAAACGAGAAACACGTAGGGCACTTAGGAGATTTAGAACACAAAGAACAGTCGCTAACAGAATTGTGTACTGTAGACAAAGAAATCATTATAAATTTTGTTGCAGAAAATCTAAATCCATTTCACGTAAGAAATCAGTTGAAAGATTGCATAGAAGCATAAATAGTCAATCTAGCTTTTGGAAACAGATAAGATCATTACAAAACAAACCCAGACAGAAGAATCATATAACGAAAGCAGAATGGCTGTGCCATTTTAGAGAGGTTTTTGCAAATGACAATGTTTTTTCTCCTCACTTAGATGATGAAAATGAACTCAGTTCTAATCAGTTTACAGATATTGATGCATTCATACTAAATTCTACGATAACTGAACATGAAATTACATCATCAATAAATAAGTTAAAAAAAGGAAAATCCGCCGGGCCCGATCAAGTGCTGATAGAAATGCTTAAATGTTCCCAATTAGATATTATGCCATTTCTTCATAAATGTTTCAACAAACTCTTTGATAATCAAATATTTCCAAACAGTTGGTCTTGTTCAGAAATAGTCCCTCTACATAAAAAGGGCGATCCGAGAAACCCTGACAACTACAGGGGGATCTCATTAATGAGTGCTCTGGGGAAAATTTTTACCTCTGTTTTGAATAACAGGCTTACTAACTGGGCGAATATGAGAGATAAGATACCGGGAGTTCAAGCTGGTTTTAGAAAAAATATATTCAACCATAGATCATATTTTTACATTATATGCTGCAATTCAAAAATGTCTAACACGTCGTAAACACAAGGTTTACGTTGCTTTTATTGATTTTAAAAAGGCATTTGATACAGTTGATCGTTATAAATTATGGTGTTGTTTAAGAAAAGCTGGACTACAAGGGAAGATGTTTAATATACTACAATCAATGTATTCAAATATCAAGTCATGTGTACGTAGTGATTATGGTGTTACAGATTTTATCGATTGCCCATCTGGTTTACGTCAGGGATGTATACTGAGTCCTCTGTTATTTTCGTTTTTCATAAGCGAATTATATTATGAAATCTCAAGTAACGGCAAACATGGAATACAGATGTATCCTGACATCCTTGAACTTCTTATGCTCCTTTTTGCCGATGATGTTATTTTACTATCTGACACTGTTATTGGTCTACAGAATCAGTTGAATGTATTAGATAAATATACTAAGGAATGGAATTTATCTGTAAATTTAGATAAGACAGAAATTATAGTATTCAGAAAAGGGGGTCCTTTAAATTTTAGGGAAAGATGGTACTTAAATCGACAACAAATTAATGTAGTTAATGGTTATAAGTATCTCGGCATAATGTTTAATTCAACACTAAATATGAACAAATGTGTATCTGACTTATCACTGCGAGGGAAACGAGCTTTACTTAATATAATGTCTGTTTCACATAAACTTGGAGTTATTACTCCAAAAGTATTTTTCAAATTATTTGATACTCAAATACATCCAATTTTATTGTATGGATCTGAAGTGTGGGGTTACCGAAGATATGAATGTTTAGAAAGAATTCACCTACTGGCATGTAAAAAGTTTCTTCGCGTTGGAATAGCAACACCAAATAACATGATATATGGAGAATGTGGAAGATACCCACTTTACATTAATTCACAAATAAAGTGTTTAAAATATTGGTTTAATATCATCCGTATGCCAGAACATCGGCTTCCGAAAAAAGCTTATAACATGCTCTTTCATTTAGATAGTATCGGTAAGGTTACATGGGTATCGCATATTAGGACACTATTATTCTCACATGGATATGGGTATATATGGCTTAACCAATCTGTTGGTGATCAACATTTATTTCTAAATGATTTTCGTAAAATAGCAATAAATATGTTCTATCAAGGGTGGCAATGCAACTTGGAAAATAGTTCACGTTATGATTTGTACAGAACATTTAAGACTCTATTAGAGCCAGAAAAATATCTATCAGTTTTAACAAATAGTCACCTAAGAAATGGATATATTAAATACAGACTTGGCTTGTCAAAACTTATGATTAACTATGGACGGAATATATCACTTGAAAGAATACAAAGAATTTGTCCATTCTGTAACTCTGCAATAGAAGACGAAATACATTTTACCTTTGAATGTCCTTATTATGCAGAATTACGTAATAAATATATACCAGAATGTTTCTTATCTAAGACGAGTAGAATAGCTTTTGTTTCTATTTTGTCATCGAATGATGCCGATGTAATGTTTAAACTATCTTTATTTGTAAAACATGGGATGGAACTGCGAAATAACATGTTGAGTGGAAATTCATAATTTTAATTACCTCACCCTAGAAAGTCCTCATGATTATCACCGATTGTTAAATGAATGTTATATTTATATATTTTTTGTTGTATCTCCCAATCTGTAAATTCTCACCCACTGTATTTATCTGAACTTGTATATGGGCCGATGGCCTTTGATACAATAAACATCTTTGACTTTGACTTTGACTCACCGGTCTGACTCCATCATATCCATGTATGTAGGTCACAGGAAAATTAAAAGTAGCAACAAAAAATAGGCCATTTCGTCTTGTTAACCCCTTCTTTTCCGCGCATAGCCTTCATTCTATATAAATATTCATGCTTTCTTGTAGAGAAAAAGGCACACAATGTCTCAGTGGTATGTGTTCAAAACGAAACCGAACCATGTTCCGCCACATTTGAAATTGAAACACTGACGTGTGACAGTGAGGGGGACGTTTACCGGATCGAGACCAACATTTCTGGGAGTGTGCTCTGCTTCGGTGAGATCCTGATATTACACAGAATTACGCTAATACGTTCTTTTCAATAGATCTAGTTGTTTATTGAAAATATAATGATTTTATCGGAAAAAACATATCCCTGAAAATGTTTTGAAATACTAATTATGCTTCTGGTTGTTGAAAATTATCTGCAACAAGGATTGATTGATTGATTGATTGATTGATTGGTTTTACGCCGCTTTTAGCAATATTCAAGAACTGTCATGGCGGGAGACACCAGAAATGGGCTTCACACATTGTACCCATGTCGGGAATCGAACCCGGGTCCTCGGCGTGACGAGCGAACGCTTTAACCACTAGGCTACACGACCGCCCCGATTGTTTGATTGGTTGGTTGATTGGTTGATTGCTTTGCTGGGTGCTTGGTTGGTTGGTAGGTTGGTTGGTTGCATCACTAATACCCCTATCCCAACACCCAGGTTATGAGACGATCAGTCACTAAGATTTGCAATTGCCTCAACCATGCTAAGAATTGATTCTTGTGAGCTCGAAATATGTGGTATTCGGTTTTCGTCACTTTGGTCTTTCCTCCCACATCAATTTAAAACACCGTAATATGCCTGAAAACCAACTCAAACCAACGTTAAACCGTTACACGTACACATTGTTTCCAAATAAACTCCACTCAGGGACTCCAAACAACTCTGAGGAATCGAATTAGGCCTTATAATACCGGTCTGATCTCTTTAAGAATCGAAGGGGACTACTGGCTTTGTAAGAATAGCTATCATGTTCCTAGTGTATAATGAATATTAATCTTGACGTGATTACTCATGTTCTACAGCACCGAACTATTGTCTGTCGAATCCGTGTGCAAATGGAGGAACATGTGTTGCCGGGCGTGACGGTTTCACGTGCACGTGTAACGCAGGATACACAGGTCGTACGTGTGATGGTGGTAAGTACTAATGTATATTCCATCATCATAATAACATGAAATAATGTCATGTTCGTTCTATTTTCTCTAACTTCATGTGAGCGAAAACAAATATATGGATGTCAACTTGTTTATTATGAGGAACACGCTTCTGCAACCCATGTTTGCCGTAAAAGGCGACTATGCTTGTCATAAGTAACGGGAGGCAAGTAGCGGGATCGGATGGTCAGGTTTGGTTGATGCATGTCATCGAATACCAATCGCGTTGATCGATGCTCATGATGTCAATCACAGCCTTGTCTGATCCAGAGTCGATTATTTGCAGACCGCCGTCATATAGCTTGAATATTGCTGAGGGCAGCGTTAAACGTGAACTTCTTTGTCCATTTTCTCAGTAACCTATGCTTGTCGTTGGAGGCGCCAAAATGGCTCCGATTGTTCGGCTCTTAGACTTGATTGATTGAATGTCATCGAACACTGACGGCATGGGAAGTTTCAATCACTTGATTCTCTGACCCTGACTGATGCTGTGCAGAATTACGTCCCTTGGGCACGCAAGAAACCTATGATTGTGGGTTCGAATCCCGGTTCGCCCCGATTATGTTTCTAGGTTTGTCAGCTCCATACCTATGCTCGTGGGTTTCACCGAAGTGGTAAACGTCTGAGACCGGCATCACTTCGTGCTTTCCTCTCACATTAAGCTGACACGCCGTGATATAACTGGAAAACTGTTAAAAGCGGCGTTAAACCAAACACACTCACTCATTACAAAAGCTGAGTACGATTCCGACTATATCATGAGTATGAGTTTATGAATATCTATCAGATAGAGCTGGCACCTACTGTGCGTGAAAAAGTGAATGTATAATAGCCCAAAGGGGGCACCCGTAAAAACAGATCTGAAGGAAAGTCAATTAAAAATATCAAGTCAAAACAGGGAGTTGTAAATGGAGGCTTTAAATGATTTCACCTTGATTAAACCAATTCGTACTTAAATCCGATTGTTTGAAAGCCAGTCTTTAGCTACACGGATGGAGAGGTTGGGTCTGTTATCAACTAACGAATTTCCTCTGTAAATTATTCGCACCCTAATTAATTTAAAAAACCCAATTTAAACAGACCTGTTCACGATTCCATTCTTGACAAGAAGGATGACCCGTCGAAAGCTTTACCACTTTACCACTTATAAATGAAATTGCAATAATATAAAATGTTCAAATGGCCTGGCGACTAATTGGCGGCGCAACATTGGCGGAAAGTCATCTTCACTGAAAGCCGGTTCTGTCACTTCAGAGTTGATAAAAGACTGTGTGTTTAAATCAGTAGAAAGGTTTTGTCTATTTGACCATTATTTTACGATCTTTGATATACTTGATGCTGATAACACTCCTGCCCCAAATTCCCGTTTCCCCCAAATCCGAGTGGTAATTCTGATGCATAAATAGAACTGATCAGCAAGGAAGAGAGTACAATTGGTGCCCATGAGGGATGCCTTCTTCTTGCCCAGATGTCCCATCCGATTGTCACATTGTTTCTTCTATGAAGGAGTCTAGTATTTCCGTTTCCAGTTTATCATGTGACAACATATTCAGACAATACGTATTTGCATAATATCGAAGACTAGATAACTCTTTACTTTGATACACACATTTGTAATTATGCTACTTGGCAAAATGCGACGAAAATATATGCAATTATAATTGTAGATCCTTGTACTGTTTCTTCAATGATACATGACATAGAGAAAAGAGGGCCAGCAAACAATAAAGCAGGACAAGTCGGAGACATGTACAATCTAACGTCTGGATGGTACGACTCGTCCTCCAACGCAAGCATATTGTCCCGGCCGACTGCTTTTAATCTGGCTTCTTTGTCTCCAGCTTGTGGGGGTCGTTTCGGGCTTTGGCTCAAAGGTTTGTAGTTTCATTTCTGACGCTAGCATGTTAAAAACGAGCGTTCGCCGTTGTTTGTCCTCATGGAGTCAATTCTAGTTTTCCTGGTCCGGACCAGAAAAAGCCATATGGAGGCGGCGTATATCAACATTCAAACAATCCGGATATTGTTTTATATATTTTGCCAAGTACTGAATGCTGACTGGTGTGGGGATTTGATATTTATACCTCTGATCGCACTACGACAGGATGCGATGTCACACACACATGCAGATCCGGGTAGAACAGGACTTCAGCAACCCATGCTTGCCATGAAAATCGATGATGCTTGTCGTAAGAGGCGACTAACGCGATCGGGTGGTCAGGTTCTTTGACTTGGTTGATGTATGTCATCTTATCCTAATTGTGTGGATAGATACTAATGATGTTAATCACTGGATTGTCTTGTCCAGACTCAATTATTTACAGACCGTCGTCATTTAGCTGGAATATTTCTGAATCCGTCGTTAAGCAACAAACAAAACAACAAATCTAAGTTTGACTGCTTATGGGTCATCATACAATTCACCTGTTTCATTATTTGTTGAATTACTAAGTCAATGTCCTCTTTTCGAGACATATGATTGGGTTATATTGTATCTCCATTTCTACCTATAGTTCTGTGAACCAACTCTTAGTGGAACCGGAAGTAATCTCAAAAGTACCCTAAGCCACGCCTTTCAAATATCATTCCTATCCCCAAATATTCCGTTAGTTGCATAATATATATCTTGCAGTTATAGAGATACTACATGATTTCAACGTTAACCGAATACCGACCGATCCTGCTGCATAAAGGTCGTTTGAAGTTTTGTTTTATGATCAGTAGACATCATAGTCCTCGTCATGTAACAGGAAATATCGTGATTATTAATTAACGAAGAAAACTGCATGTGTGCTGATACTTATAAAATGAAAACAGGTAATTCTGGCGACAAGGAATATTTATTATAATGATAAAAATGACAAGGTGTGATTTTCTAAAGACATTTCAATTTTGCCAGCGATAAACATTATCTTTCAGTTTTGATCACATGGAGTCGGCAGTCATGTGACTATAAGTGGTTTTCTTTGTAAACTAAAAATCGCGATGTTACGTGCTTCTGGTTCAATAGCCGAGGACAAACGGCATTAACATCCTACCAAGCAGGGTAACGGTGTTACTGATAATTAATGAAGCTGTGGAAACTAAAGAACAAGGTGTCAACGCGCATGGATTCGCTCTTGGGAGAATCAAGGACAAAATCGACATGACTATTCTGGAACGTTTCAGGCACCACATGTTAACAAGAAACAACAAATACACAATGAGCGGAATACCTGCTCTGACAACACAAACACAGCGATGAGCGGACCTTCCAGCTCAGGCATACATGAGGTGAGCGGAGCTACAGCTCAACCTCAGGATGTTTCCTACGAGCAATGACATTGCTCTGCACATGGGACTCCTGGGGGTGATGAACCGACACAGCTCAGAGGATGAACAATTAAGGCAATAAATGTCATACTATAAATAACAGTAATTAACGGGAAGTGATATGGTAGCCCAGGCTGGTTGACAGTCAATATACAATGGGGATTAACATCTTGTAAATATTGGCAATAAGGTTATGGAGACATATACATGTCATGGCTACAGGGTAATTAGCCATTGGAATCAAGTGTTCTTCAGACAATGCTTGTCCCAAATCAGTCGCTATGACAAATGTTCCAAAATCGTTTCTTGCCAAAGATGCCTGAGCTCACCAAGATGACAATATGTTCCTAGGTGAGCCGAGTGGCTGGAATACACATTGCCCAAACTATTCTACATTTAAATTCGTTATGTTTTATTGTTCAGTTTTGTTGCAGAGATTAGAGGCGACATTGCAGTGATGTGTGTGGCTGGAAGGCAAAGTCTATGTTTTGTAGCATACTCGAATATTCCGACCCAAAATTGCAGCGATGGCAGACAAGTGTTCAGGTTATTTCGTACAGATCATGACCTTGTGTACTGCTATGGTAAGCATGTGACATGTGAACAATTGTGCTTCGTTTTTCACGGACAAGCCGAATAGCGACTCGTGCCCCTAACGTGGCCATTATATTGCGACTCCGTCTAAGCGCAAACGGGCATAACTACAAGAACAGTCCACTCGTTTCGTATGATTCACGTATATTTTCCCCATATATATAACATATATATTGCAGATGTTATTAAGAACACTGTATCACTTGAGGCTTTCCGCCGTGATATGACTGGAATACTGTTAAAAGCGGCGTCAACTCACACTCACTGTACCCTAATCAATGGAGTGCTAGCAACAACAAAGTATCAACATGTTTCAGTATTTTCCAGATGTAGATGCATGTGTCAGCAATCCCTGCCTGAACAACGGGACATGTGTTGCGGAGAAGGGCGAGTTCAACTGCAACTGTCAACCAGGATTCACGGGAACTGTTTGTGAATCAGGTAGAGTTGATTTACAACAGTTTTCAAAACATTAGGAACACTGTGAACTGCGTTCATATGAACATCGGTGTTCCAAATGAAATTGTCCTGATTTACATATTTCTGGATTGGAGAATCAAAGGTGGTAGTATTATTTTCAAATCATAACAGTTCAAAACGGAAATTATTAGGAAGAGAGGTTACGGAATTAACAGGATCCAGTCTGACGCTAGCTTCTATGCCCAAATTGTGTTTTTGTTATTTGTGTGACTGCATTATGGTCTGCTCGTAATTAGATAAATCATAATTAAATGTAGAAACCATCGTACTCTATTGTTTACAGGTCGCCATGATATAGCTGGAATATTGCTGACCACGTCAAAACCAACATGCCGTCGTTCACACTTCCAAGTATCTTCAGGATAATGAGCAATGGCTAAAACTGTCAAACATATAAACTATATTCTGAATGACCTTCAAAGTGATCTTGATCTCTCAGGCATTTGGTTTTACCGTGACGATCCGGGTTAGAATAAATCTTCAGTTACAGATGCTACTCGAATCATCAACCTGAAGCTCCCCGGTAGACTCACTAGCGACAACAACACAAAATCAGTCCAATTTCATGTCTAGTGATCATTTGTAATGTCTCCGAGTCACTGCCTGGCCAAGACGCCCTTTTGGAATACGATTTGCATGAAAATCGGAGTGGCGCATTGATTGGTCATGTTACCACTTCATGACCAATCAACACGTGGAAATGTTCTATTCTTAACATAAATATGCATCCTCCATCTTGAGATTTTCATTTATCCTTCTGTGTTTCTTTTTCCGCCTCTTCAACCGCCGTCAGCAATCCCCCAGTCATATATGTTCAATGAGGAAGTGTATGAGCAACACCACGCGCAGTCGGGTAAGATGACACAGAGACATGATTGTCACCGAGCCTGAACCCCCTATTCAATTTATTTGCTTCTACCCTAAGCCGGGGCACGGGTTGCTCAATCGTCTAAGGGACCGCAATTTGCTGTGCAGAGTTGCGTCCCTTGGGCACGCCAGAAACCTATGGTTGTGGGTTTGAATCCCGGTTAGCCCAGATTTTGTTTCTAGGAATACTCACTCACTGTACTCTAATCAATGTAGTGCTAGCAAAAACGAGGTATCAACGTGTCTCTGTGTATATTACCATTTTTTTTCAGATGAAGATGCATGTGTCATCAATCCCTGCCTGAACAACAGGATTTGTGTCGCGGAGAAGGGCGAGTTCACCTGCAACTGTCAACCAGGGTTCACGGGAACTAAATGTGAATCAGGTAGAGTTGATTAAAAACAGTTTTAACAGTATTAGGGATACTGTGAACTGCGTTCATATGAACATCGTTGTTCCAAATGAAATCGTCCCGAGTTACATATTTCTGGATTGCAGAATCAAAGGTGGTAGTGTTATTTTCAAATCGTAACAGTTCAAAACAGTAATCCTTAAGAAGAGAGGTTATGGGATTAACAGGATCCAGTCTGGTGGAGCTTCTCTGACCATTAGACTCTATTGTTTACAGGTCGCATGATAAAGCTGGAATATTGCTGACTGCTACATAAAACAACATGCTGTTGCTTAAACTTCAGAGTATCTTCAGGAAAATGAGCAATGACTATAACTGTCAAACATATAAACTATATTCTGAATGACCTTCACAGTGACCTGATCTCTCAGTCATTTGATTTTACCGTGACGATAGGGTTAGAATAAGTCTTCAGTTACAGATGTTATTTAGAACACATGGGGACAAACGGTATTATACGACAGGATTGAACACATTTAACTCTATGCTGGGTATATTTTAGATGAAAGACATGTAAAGTCAAAACTTTATCCTGAGGGATTCTTTGACTGAAGTACTTGAAGTCATACGCCCAGTCTGATTGGTTTGTCGTATTTTCGACATAATATTCATCGACATGGGGACGAGCTACAGAAAGGAGCAAGTGGTGATAAATGGGGTGTAACATGACGACTGTCAGAGTGTCGGACTCGTGTATAACATCATCACGTGTAGTACATGCGTATCACTTGATCAGCACAGAATGTGGTTGCTATATATGGTTGACCATACATATCGCAGTGTGAAGGTGAAGTTCATCTTGAACATCAACCGTACAGTTGAAGTAAAATGTTTATCGTTCATTATTTCCCAAAACGACATTTCATACGTGTTGATCATTTGGGAGGCTAGGTGAGATGGGGTTTAACTTTATATTCAAGAGTATTGCACATATATAGCATGGCGTGACGTGGGATGGCTGCTTGTACTAGTTCGGGCTAATGCCGATTTTATAGTGCTAGCCCAAATAGATACCATGCCGTAATTTAACATGGACACCTCATTCACACAGTATACTGACTCCTAGCCGACCGGTGCTTGTTTTATCCACTCAATGCCGATCGCTAGGAAGGGTGACAACAAGTACCATCTTTTAACGTCTCTTTGTATGACGGTGATCTAACCATCGACCTGCCGCTCTCCAGTAGACTCACTAGCGACAACAACACAAAATCAGTCCAATTTCATGTCTAGTGATCATTTGTAATGTCTCCGAGTCACTGCCTGGCCAAGACGCCCTTTTGGAATACGATTTGTATGAAAATCTGAGTGGCGCATTGATTGGTCATGTTACCACGTCATGACCAATCAACACGTGGAAATGTTCTATTCTTAACATAAATATGCATCCTCCATCTTGAGATTTTCATTTATCCTTCTGTGTTTCTTTTTCCGCCTCTTCAACCGCCGTCAGCAATCCCCGGGTCATATATGTTAAAGGAGGAATTTTATGAGCACCGCCCCGCACAGTCGTGTAAGATGACACAGAGACATGATTGTCACCGAGCCTGAACCCCCTATTCAATTTATTTGCATCTACCCTAAGCGGGGGCACGGGTGGCTCAGTCGTCTAAAGGACCGCAATTGGCTGTGCAGAGTTGCGTCCTTTGGACACGCTACAAACCTATGGTTGTGGGTTCGAATCCCTGTTAGCCCAGATTTTGTTTCTAGGAATACTCACTCACTGTACTCTAATCAATGTGACTGTATTGATTTTGCCATTACAAGGGATCAATATTTCAAAGTTTCATCCATAAAGGATCTTATTAATCTAAGTTCTCATTTAATAATAAGTTTTTTAAAAGACGTAGAATTAATTGATAAATTTTGATGTACATAGTTCTTGTTTTACGAAATGGTAGTGTATAAGTATTATCCTAGATTGTTTGTGGCTGTGCCCTCGAAGGGGGTTGAAGTAGGGTAAATTAATTGTCCTCCTGAGAGGGTATCATAAGACCCAATCATTCTGTTTGTTATTCCTACCGTAATTTTTAATCGCAGAATATTTGTTGATTTTACATAGTGGCTAAAACTGCCTACAATCGCCAGTAGCTGAAGTGATGGTGTAAATCCTGCTGGGGAACCGTGTAGGTAGCAGAAGTATCGTAAGTCCCCACGGTCCCTAGTATGGAGTCCTAACTTTGGTTGCTGGTGATCTATAGCCCGTTTTTATGATGTATTGTCGAATCATGGATTATTCTTTTAATTGTTCGCAACTAGTCTTACTTCTAAACTGTGATAGTCTAGTTATTACACTGTCCGTCGTTGACAGGTTTTTATTTATCTAAGTTTAAATTGTATTGATGTTCTCGTCACTATATGGCTGAAATATTGCCGATGTGACGTAAAATTTTAACTCACTCACTCACTCTAATCAATGTAGTGCTAGCAACAACGAGGTATCAACGTGTTTCTGTGTAGATTACCATTTTTTCCAGATGAAGATGCATGTGTCGGCAATCCCTGCGTTTATATGAACATTGTGGTTTGAAATGAAATCGTTCCGATTTACATATTTCTGGATTGGAGAATCAAAGGTGGTAGTATTATTTTCAAATCATAACAGTTCAAAACAGAAATTATTAGGAAGAGAGGTTACGGAATTAACAGGATCCAGTCTGACGCTAGCTTCTATGATCAAATTGTGTTGTTGTGTTTTTGTTGTTTGTGTGACTGCATTATGGTCTGCTGGTAATTAAATAAAACATAATTAAATGTAGAAAACATGAGACCCTATTGTTTACAGGTCGCCATGATATAGCTGGAATATTGCTGACAACGTCAAAAAGAACATGTCGCCGCTCAAAGTTTAAAGTATCTTCAGGATAATGAGCAATGACTATAACTGTCAAACATTTGAACTATATTCTGAATGACCTTCACAGCGACCTTGATCTCTCAGTTGGTTTTACCGTGACGATCCAGGTTTTCAGTTATCCATGCTTGAGATCAGAGGGTTCATACATGTCATTGTATACCAATTGCGTAGATCGATGCTCATGATGTCAGTCGCTGGATTGTCTGGTTCAGTCTCGATTATTTACATTCAAACAAAATAAACAAGCAAACAAACATTGTTTGTTTGTGGCCCCGTATTCTCTTCCACATAACGATGCGCTTCAATATAATGTCCTCTGTTGCAGAATGCACGTCACGGATACTAGATCTTCTCATCATAGAAGATATTTCTACCTCTGTCAGTCATAGTGAATATGAGCAAATGAAAACCTTCGTGGTGGATATTATCAGTAACATAACCATAAGTTCAAATGGTACTAACGTTGCCTTCATGGTTTTCTCGGGGAAAGCTGAAGTCGTATTCCACTTGAATACATACAACGACAACAAGAGATACGTCATTACAGCCATCAATTCACAAAGACACTCAGGTGGGAGCACCTTTCTCGGGGATGCTATCAAACTAGCAGCGTCTGAAGTCTTCACAGAAACCAATGGCGATCGCCCTGACGCTCCAAACGTGGTACTTCTCTTCACTGATGGGAGAAGCAGCGCTGATGAAGACGTGACAAGTACCATTGGTGATTTGAAAGCCAAGGCCGAAGTGTTTGTGGTGACAGTCACTGCACAAGTGGACAGCACTACCGCCTACTTCGTAGCTTCTAACCCTGCTCCGAGTCATGTGTCTCACATCGATGATCCCGAAACAGCGAGCAGCATTACGGCCGTCACCGCCGACGAGATCTGCACAACGCGACGCTAAATGTGAATTTTGAAAAACTTGCATGATATCAAGATATCATAAAGCAAAGTTACAAAATACAGTACTTTTGTCATTTTTATATAAAATTATTATGATTCTTCTTATTCGAGATTTTTCCGTATCGTAAACAACATATATTAGGAATACAAATTGTATTAATTGTAGACAATACATTTTCCTAATATATGATTTATTTACGATACGTAAACACAAGAGGGTAATACACTTCATCATATGATGTCATTCTTAAAATAATGGATGTTAAAGACAAAAGGAACTGAGGAAGAAGCTTTAGAAATCGTGTAAATGCTTGCCGTAAAAGGCCACTGTGCTTGTCGTAAGAGGCGACTGACGGGATTGGGTGGTAGGCTTCCTGACTTGGTTGATGCATGTCATCGTATCCCCATTGAGTGGATCGATGCGCATGATGTCAATCACTGGATTGTCTGGTCCAGACTCGAATTATTTATATACCGCCGTCATATAGCTGGAATATTGCTGAGTGCGGCATTAAACAAACAAACAAACAAATCACTCTTCCTTATCAGCCTAGCATGGGTGTGTACCTTTTTTCCCCGTCAGTTTATCATCTAAACATAACGAATAATAAGCAATTAGAAAAGCTGCTTGCAACGACCTCTACTCTGCATTTTCCTCGATGCACCAGACATAATTATGCAACATTATATATTTCCGATACAATTACTTTCCATTTGTGGAAAATACCGCTGATGGCAAAGGTTCCAACAAAACTATTTTTCATGCATACAGTATTCTCCTTATCCCCTACATACTTAATCAAGACACAACACCATTAACATATACGCTGTGTACATGTGATACACGGCCGATTTATTTGCGTTTAGTATAAGACAAAGATATTCATATACACATTTGTATATACATCGTCAGCAATCTGCTATAAATATTTATATTTTGCTGAAACCCGACACGTAAAAACTTTTATAAGAAAACATCTGGAACCGTGTTCCCTCAACGGATGCAGCAGCAATACTAGGGGGTATACAGTATTCTCATGACATGTATATGCAAATCCTAACAGAAATACTAACAATTCAGGAACATATGTTACAAATGAATTTTATCATTTATTATATACAGTGCAACTCGCATAGTATATGCAGTAATATCAAAGCTCTTCAGCTTAGTATATATGGTCTAATTTTGAAGATATGTGATATAAGGGCACTGCAGCAGAATGATAGTTTTAACAGGTTACACTGTATTATAAAGGCCTGACGGCCAAGCAATATCATGGCATCCAACAATGCACACTTTCACAATAAAACAACGCTGTATTATAAAGGCTCGCCAGCCAAGCGATATCATTGCATCCAACAATGCACACTTTCACAATAAAACAACGCTGTATTATAAAGGCCCGCCGGCCAAGCAATATCATTGCATCCAGCAATGCACACATTCACAATAAAGCAACCCTGTATTATATAGGCCCGCCGGCCAAGCAATATCACTGCATCCAATTATGGACTTTCTCAATGAAGCATTCCAATTCCACGACTATCTACAACACATGAAATCATTAAATCATAAATTGAAGAACAATTTGAATATACATGTTCATCAAATAAATATAAGAAACAAGTGTGAGGCCGTGCATGCACAGTGAGCGAGAGAGAACAATTCAAATTGTACTACCCCTTATATACTCCCTTAATCACGCCACCTAGGGGCACACAATCACCTTGATTGACATACCGCTAGGAGAAAATAATTTCTATCTCATTCATTCTTCAAACGGGAGAAATATTTTTTCTCCTTATCCCCTACATACTTAATCAAGACACAACACCATTGACATGGGAATACGCTGTGTGATACACGCCCGAGATGTACAAAGAAAGTTATAGGCCTAAGGAAAGTGATACTTTCATTCTGTTATAAAAAAATATCAGATCGAGATATATGAATTAATTCTGCAGATCTTCAAAATCCGGAGAAAGCTAATAAACACATAGATACTATTCGCAGATCCATTAAAGATGCATTGATCATTTTTTTGTAATCATACAACCGTTCAAGTATATCAACTGTGATTTGCTCCTTGTTAACCACGGGCTTAGACAGTTTGCGCCTTTCTCCTTCCCAAACATTCTTGACAAGGCTATTTTCAGTGGGTTTCTCTAGTCCAATGTTACAATGAGCATGCCTTAAACTATATATTTGCCGTTAACACTGGTGATAATGTTTCACTCTGTTTCACAATAGACAACAGATAAATAGCACAATGCAAATGTGAAACGGCCAACTGATCACACATATTATTAGCGTTGGCCCACCTTTTCCAAGCAGCAAATCCATTGCTATATTTTTTATAAGTAGTATCTACCCTGGACCGTGCCAACAAACCTCGTAGCTGTTCAGCTAACTGGCGCACATTCAAAGGGAGTTCATCAAGTTCATCACTATAGGCATTCAGAAGGCTATCTGTAAATATACGACAAAATATTACCTAAACGTGCAATCATATCAAAATGCAAATCGTGTTCACCGAACAAACGACCTTTGATTCTGCTTGCAACAAAAGCTTCTTTGGCCCTAGACAAATATATTTGATCTTTGATTTGCAAAATACGCTCAGAATTCACATATAACAGTGGCCAAAAGCACGCTGAATGCCACTCTGGGACGACCAACGTTCCAACTGCATGACACTCGCGGTATCAAACAAATAGGGGGAACAACCCAACTAATTTTACCTCTCCAGTTAAAAGTGTAACAGTTCACTGCCTGGCATCCAGGATTACTGAAACGAGAGTTAAATTGGACAACTTTTGTGTTATAATATGAAGCCAGCCCATCAACTTGATGAGGTCCCCATTTCTCATCTATTTCCTGAAAAACATTTTTGGAAATATCACAATCATTGTAATCAATTAGCTTGCTAAGATAGTCAGCTTGCATGTTTTCATGGCAAGGAATCCACTGGAGATGGAGCTCAACACCGTGCTGTAAACATAGATCAAAGATCTGCAAAGCAAGCGATTATAAATGGAGCTTCATACTACCTTTTTCAATAATAGATACAACATTTTGATTGTCAGTAAACTATTTGACTCTCTGATGACCTAGGGTTGCAACAAAGCTTTGGAGAACCATACACACAGCTTTTAGCTCTCTCCACGTAGAGCTGTGAGTAATTTTCATCACTTGACCACTGTCCATGGGATAGTACAGAGTCTACATCCACGCAGTATCCACCATAACCACTTTGGCTTGCATCCGAATACACCAATCTTTTTGTCAATGCTGTTTGCACAATCGTTCTGGAAATATACCTATGTATATTGCGATGCCAAAATGGCAGCCGCTTGATGCTAGTATCTGACAAGTATATAAGACCGTTCCACGATGAAGCAGCAACAACATCCATACTCACAGCTCTTGTCATGAGTTGTACAACTGGTCCTATCACTAATTTCATAGAAATTAATTGACCAACAATTGATGCTACAGATCTAATCGATACAGGTTTAGTCTTGTATTTTAACAGTTTAGTAATAGCTTGTTTGACCTTGTCAACCTTCCTGAGAGGTAGATTCATAGTCATGGAAGTAGTATCCATACCAAACCCAAGCCATTCAAGAGATTGCGACGGTAGCCAAAGTGATTTCTCAACTTTAGGAACAAAGCCTGAAGAAAGCAGATCTCTCTTTATATCACACCCAGCTGTCTGCGCTCCAATATCCGTAGAAACAGATAGAATGCCGTCGTCTAGGAAGGCTACTACCTATTATGGCCATCAAACCTTAACTTTTATACTAGCTGTCTCATGACTTTTGTAAATACATATTGAGCAGACGTCAAACCAAAAGGCAAAACCAAGAATTTGTAGTAGCATATTCTACCTGCTTCGTTAAACCATGCAAAACCAAGAAAATCAGTATGAGATGGAATTATGTCTATATGATGGTATGCTGAGTGGATTGGTTTTATTAACCAATCATTCATATTACCATATGCTAATGCAGTCTTCCAGTCGTCATATTTAATACTCTGCTTGAAGATATATTTATTAACTCTGCTAAGATCAAGAATTACACGTCTTTTTCCTGACGACTGTACTGAAAAAGACAAAGGACTAACAACACTAGGGGGAGCAACACATTGGCACACCAGGTTCTTCTTCAACAACTCATCAATAGCCTGCGAGACAAAATCTTTGTGCTTTCTAGCAGACTTGTTATTCTTGTTATTTAGGCGGAGTCGTAATAAACGGAATTATATATCCATTAGCAATCCAATCAATAACACATTGAGATGCACCTATCTCACGACAATACTGTATATTACTTTTGATACGGCCTCAGCTGTACCTTGTTCATACTCAAATTAGTTATCAGTGAACTTGCTATCATTAATGACAAAGTTATCATTGAAATCTTGACCAGGACTACTGGCGTTGCTGACTTGAGGCAACTTGTCCGCCGGCTGTCGCCCCTTGACCTGTTCCGAAGTAAGGACAGTCTTTCCTAAAGTGAGTGAATTCGCCACATGCGAAACAGGCCCCTGATCTTTGCGCTTTTCCACGAAAAAGCTGATTTGTGATTGGCTGCATTTGATGTAAAGTAGAACCAGGCTGAACAGCAACTTGCACGGCATGGGTGAACCGAACGTCTTGACCTATTTGTAGAGTACGGCGCTTGCCTGGCACGTTTCTGTTTGAGTTTTCGGACAGCTTTGCTTTCAGCTCTGTTGATACGTTTGTCGTCATCGGAATCATCCGCCAGCTCACGAGAAACATAGTTCTTAACCACTTCCCACCCACCTTCAGATGTATCTGCTATTTTGATAAGCTTGTTCCTTCTGTTGATCCTGCCGAGCTCTGACGTTACGGAAGCTTCTGCTTCGTCCAGACGAGAAGATTGGATATCTCCCAGAATTTTCTGGAGGCAATCTATACTTTCCTGATTAAAGTTGAATTGAATTATATTCCCTTCTCTTGACCATATAAAATCTTTTTCTGCTTTCAACTTCTTTAAATCTCTTGAAGTGTGTATAAACTCTTCCCTCAATGAATCTTCTCATTAAGTGGGGATTGAAACTCTGTTCTATTCGAATTGAGCTGTTGCAAAATGGCGTCCAGTTTAGCTTCTGTATCCATGTTGAAGAAACAAGTGTGAGGCCGTGCATGCACAGTGAGCGAGAGAGAACAATTCAAATTGTACAACCCCTTATATACTCCCTTAATCGCGCCACCTAGGGGCATATTATCACCTTGATTAACATACCGCTAAGAGAAAATAATTTCTATCTTATTCATTCTTCAAACGAGAGAAATATTGTTTCCACAAGGATGACAGTTTTGTAGCTCTTACAAGTCTATGGCTGTCTGATTTGGTGATTTGTTTTCCACACAAATAACACGACTACCAAATGCCTACTAATACATGTCTAAAGTGGGTAGTGATTGAAGGGGTGTCCTCCCACCAGTTTTTGAAGCATACAGTAATTCTATAACAATTTCATTTGATGATATGTTTTTCCCACAAGTAACACAGCTACAAATTGCAACTTGTTTGCGGATAATTTTCATTGACTAAAATAGACATGTATGTGTGTGTGTGTGTGTGTGTGTGCGCGCGCGCGCATGTGTGTGTATGTGTATGTATGTGTTTGTGTGTATGCATGTGTTTGTGAGGCTGTGTGTGGGTATGTGTGTGGGGGTATGTATGTATGCGTGTGTGTGTGTGTGTGTGTGTGTGTGTGTGTGTGTGTGTGTGTGTGTCTGTGTGTGTTAATAATACATATATCTAGACTTTATAAAAACCTGTCATAGAAGGACAGTACAATAATAGATAGAATATCACAGATTCGATTTAAAACTAGTTGAGGAAAATTAAACAGCAGAAAGAATGAGCTGACAACACAATATAAATTGGGCTAGTTAAGTCAAAGAATAAAATGACGAAAATACTACGTTTAAAAGTCTGGCGTGCATAAAAATACTTCGAATGATGTTGGACTCACATACCCTCTTAGGGGGACAAGAATTGTACGCTACTTCAGCCCTACTAGAGGGTACAGCCACTAACAATCTAAGTATAAATAAGCACTACCAATTTATAAAATAATTAACTAAATACATCACAACTGATGAACAAGTTTCTTTTAAAAAGCACATTATTAAATGAGAATTGACATCATTGAAAAGGTCCTTTACACTGAAATATTCATCCCCCTGTGATGGGAAAATCAATACAGTCAAGGAGGACATGATTGCCTGTGATTCTTTCATCAAAAGGGATATAAAACGGAGGATCCTAACCTTTTAATAAATATTCATTGATATACCTGCTGTGGCCAATACGACACCGTCGCATAATGACCTCTGCAAATCTTGACTGACAGCCAAAGTAGGCGTAACCGATATTTGGTTAAATTTCGTGTAATTTGTTTACACCAACTTGGGTGTCCCATTTCTTTTGCATCAGATCACGGATGTCTTTGTTTGTTTGTTTCTTGTTTAACGCAGCAATCAGCAATATTCCAGCTATATGACGGCGGTCTGTAAATAATCGAGTCTGGGCCAGATAATCCAGTGATTGACATCAAGAGCATCTATCCACACAATTGGGATCGATGACATTCATCAACCAAGTCAGCAAGCCTGACCACCCGACTCCTTTAGTCGCCTCTTACGACAAGCATAGTCGCCTTTGATGGCAAGCATGGATTCTACCCCGAATATTCACGGGTCAGATCACAGATATAAGATCTAATTACAGGTTTTTTAATCAGTGTATGGGATAAAAAGTGGTGTCACAGATTTGTTGAGTGTTGCTTTTGCAGCACCATCAACCATTGTGTTACCAATGATACCAACATGGCTTGGTAACCAACAAAAGACGATGTCATATTGGCCAGTTTCAAGATCAGTAATTAATTCAAGAATTTGGATTAAAAGTGGATGTTGCATGAACATTTTTAATCGCCTGAAGGCACGAAAGATAATCTGAAAAGATAATGTATTATTTATGTTTAGATTGGTTACTGATATTTATAGTGGGGTAAAAATGGTGTTTGCTTCTGCTTTGAATATAGAACTGTTATGAGGTAATCGTAAAGATATTGTTCTGGATCCAATGACAGTGGCACTAGCGACTGTGCTACCATCCTTGAATCCATCTATAAATATAGATTTATAAGTGTCGTAAGTGTTTCCTTATTGATTGTATTCTTGTTGGTAAATGATTTGGTAGGTATCTGATTTCCTTAGTTTTGTTTATGTTAGGCGTTCCTCTGGCTTTACCATTTACCAAGGAGGAAATGAAAAAGTTGAGTAGGAGCGATATCTTGGAGATAAATTAGAAGCCGATATGGCAGATTATTTTCTGATTCCGAATGATGGAGTGAGTGTTGATTTCTTATTGTAAAGGTCTTATGCATTCAAACGCTGGATTTGATCCATTATAACATAATTTAGTGATGTATTGTAAAGATAATTTTAGACATCGTTGTTTAAGAGAAGGTCCATCCGCTTCTACACACAGAGTGTGAATGGGAGACGTTCTAAAGGCTCCAATGCAAAGCCTCAGATCCAGATGATGGATAGTATGTATTTTGGGTAAATTACTTTTGCAGGCTCCACCATAGACGAGGGAGCCATAATCAAGTTTTGAACGAATCAGTGAACTGTACAAGTGTAAGAGGGTTGTTTGATCCCCTCCCCATTTCGAATTAGATACTACTTTCAATAAATCGAGTGCCTTCATACATTTAGCTTTTAAGGATTTAATATGTAGGGGGAAAGTTAAATGGTTATCAAAAATAAGTCCCAAGAATGTGGCCTCCTTTACAGCTTTGATAGGGGTGAGTGAGTATTTCAGCCATATCGTGACTTTCAAAAATGATATATAATAAATACATGTAAACTGTGAAAACCTGTGAGCAACGGACAACAAAATAACTAGACTTATCACAGATTATTATTTAAAACTTGCATGGAACCATACAAATAGAGACAGAACAGTACATTGTAAACAAAGAGCTATAGATCGCCAGCAACTGGGGGCAGATCACCATACCAGGGACCATGGGAACTTACAGTTCTTTAGCTACCTGAATGAACCCTAGCAGGATTTACATTATTCCTTCAAGTCTTGGCGATTATTGTCAATTTAGCCGAATTACAACAACACATATTCTGTGAAGCACATATGTGATTCTTTCATGGACATTGGTTTTAGTCATCAACGTTGTAGTATTGGCTGATTCCCAATGCAGGTTACTGTGTGACGAAATTTATAAAACAATCGGTTCTGTCCACCTCGACCCTGTTTCTACGTCGCTGAATATAACACAAACTCAATGGCATCTTGTCAGGACTTTATGGGCCTCTCCATCATTTTATTGTATGAACTCCTCTGACAAAGTCTAATGTCACTGACTTTGGTGCTTGTCCATTGAAGTCCCGAAAGGTACGTCTTGCCGCTGCTGCACTCACTACCATAGCTGAAAATGGAAAAGTAGACTGTTCCTGTATGTTAGAGGACACAGGTTCAATACCCAACTGGAGTGTAAATTGTGAAGCAACATCGATATCGCTTAGGTTAAGTCTGTTATTGTTACACGCCGCATTCAGCTCTACTTATGCTGTTTGACGGTGAGCTGATTATGATCAGGTCTAGATCAGACAATCCAGTTACTGACATTGTCAGGGTACTAAGAATCAACCAAGTCACCCAGTGTGACCGACGATTCTATTGGTCGCCTCTTACGACCAACATAGGTTGCTAGGACCTGTTAAAATCAGGGTTTTCCAGAGGGTCACAGTAGTATTGACATGATATGTGTCGTATTATAGTTTTCGGGTGTTTTTTTAACATATTGCATTACGCATAAATAAGCATGTGAACACATGCCAAGGCATGTTATATGTTGCATGTCATAAGTTGTTGTAAACGAAAAACAACCCTTGTACAATGTCGGTTTGGTCGATGGAAACTAAATGTAAGTATCCTATTTGTATTATTAATGATACAGTCTCAAGTGAACAATGGGCTACTTTTAGCAGATAATTCAATGGTTATGGAAAAGGTTTTGTTGAGTTTATTGAAGTATCTATGTTAAAAAGAACCAGCAACAGCTAAACAATGTTAACCTGTGTGACGAACCGTGCCTCTGAAGATAATTATTTTGTCATGTGAGGTAAGTTGAAACTAGGCTTAACGTTTCATTAAATATATTACCCAAATGGAATATAGCAGACGTGGGAGTTACACAACAAACTAAACAAAAGAAAAGAGTCTGCTTGCTAACTGTCACGAGAAAATCAATACATGCATCTATTGGTATATCTCTGGAACACAGTGCCTGGCACAAGTCAGTATGGCACTGGCTTAAGTCGCTGTAACATTCTGTGTGGAGCGATGTCGATCTTCTTCCGTTTGGTGTTGTTGTGTGCAGGGATAGTTGGCAAGTAAGTGAGATATGAAATTTCATTTGATGTTTTAATCGTCAAAAAACTTTTGAATCTTTTCCGTTTAGGGTCTTTTTGCAGAAAAGTCAGATGTTTCATTGGATAAGACGTTTCAATATGAAACCCAAATTTACAACAGTTCTATCAAGTATGAAGTTCTATTACTATTATTATTAGGTTACTTATTCGTTAAGGCCTTGCGTGATATAGCTCCGATAAAAACAAATATTGAGTAAAGTTTGGATAAGTTGAAATTTGTGGAACTGAATGTAAATAGAAAATGTTACGTTATGGAACCATAGACATTAGTGTGTTAGACGTCATCAGACACCAACAGTGTATAGATGCTATACGTCTATCCATTAATCTCTTGGAGGCCATCTTGAATTTTGTAGATCTGTCAAGTTTCGAAAACGCTAGTCGCTGTCATGAGTATCTCTTTAAAAACAAAGTGTGGCTTTTTTGCAAAAGGAAACATGGTTTCTTTTGACCAATATGTTGCAGCTCATCTAAAATATGGAATATATATTGATAATTGGTGGCCATATTGGATTATGCAAATTATACACATGTTTCGTTTGACTGTTGCATGTATTTTGAGAAAGGCGATGGTCGTTATGCCAAATGTTGACCAATGTCTGATTGGTGTGACCTATGATGTTGGCATGTTGATGGTGTGTTATGATCCAAAAATGTTCTCGGGACTATTTGATTTGGGGATTCCACGTCAGAATTGTACATCAGCAACATATGATGTATCCTGAATGGAGAGGGTGGTCAGGCTCGTTCACTTGGTTGATTGCGTGTCATCGTACCCCGACGGCGGGGATCGATGCTCACAATATCAGTCACTGGTTTGCCGTGTCCAGACATGATTGTTTACAGATCATTGTGATGTTTCTGGACTAGGGCGGCGTCAAACAACAATAATCAATCAAAACAGTAATTATTTTTGCTAACTTTCCCAATCGCTTTTTGTTTATGTTTTAAAGCAGTACATATCAGCCAAAGATGGTTTTAAGAAATGTTGTTACCAAAAGAAACTTAACTATGACCTACATTTAAATGAAGAAATCAATACTGCTGCTAAACACAGTGATTGTAAACAGTTTTGGAAGACAGTGAAAAGGCCACACAGCGTGGTCCACTGAGAAGCTATATATCTCCAAGTGACTGGCTGACTTACTTTAAAGATCTTCTTAATCCCTTACCAGGGTCTGATAATAATGAGTTTGATTGTGTTGTGGAGGTGTTTCTGCAATCTCAAACATGTGATAATTGTAATGATTTACCTCTTTCGGATGAGCTCCTGTCAGGTGAGATCACTGAAAGAGAGGTCACGGACGCTATCAATAACCTGAAGTCCGCAGGTGAAGATGGGATACCCCCTGAATTCTTTAAACAACCATCGAATCTCTTTGCACCATACTTGAAGCTATTGTTCAATAAGATTATTGACATTGACATGGGTATGTTTCCCGAATCTTGGAATATAAGTATGATTATTGCATTATATAAATCTGGGTCAGTTGGTGAACCAAATAATTATAGAGGCATTTCACTACTAAATGTTATGGGGGAAATCTTCACGTCAATCATAGAAAAACGCTTGAGAATCTGGATGGAAGAAAATGATTTACTGTCGAAGTCTCAAGCAGGGTTTATTGTATTTATTGACTATAAAAATGCTTTTGACTATGTTAATAGGATGTATTTACTTATTACTAAGAGATGTCATGGTAAAATATTTGTACTTTTTAAAAAAAGTGTATGCATCAGTCAGCGCATGTATAAAGATCAATAATGAACGTACGGACTGCTTAATAACATCCTACAGTGTACAAGGTTGTGTTTTAAGTCCGTTGTTGTTTATATTTTTCATAAATGAACTTGCTATAGAGTTGCAAAATAGTTGACAACATGGGATATTTGTAACACAAGAAATAATGGACATTATGCTCCTTCTTTTTGCTCATGATCTTGTAATTTGGGCACGCCAGAAACCTATGATTGTGGGGTCGAATCCCGGTTCGCCCCGATTATGTTTCTAGGTTTGTCAGCTCGTGGGTTTTACCGAAGTGGTAAACGTCTGAGACCTGCATCATTTCGGCCTTTCCTCCAAGATTAAGCTGACACACCGTGATATAACTGGAATATTGTTAAAAGCGGCGTTAACTAACTCACTCACTCACTCCTATTCTGTAAATGGCTTCAAAAACAGTTAAATCTGTTACAGAGTTACTGTTCAAAATGGAGCCTTGAAGTAAATCTGAATAAAACCAATGTTGTAGTTTTTAGAAAAGGTGGTATTGTTGCAAAACATGAAAAGTGGTTTCTTGGTTTGTCTGCCTTGAGTGTAGTCACTTACTATAAATATTTCGGTCTTATGTTCTCCTCTAGATTGTCATGGTCAATGGCGTGTAAGCGAATGGCTGCTCAGGCGCTGAAAGCCATTATGCCTCTTTATCATTTATTCAGGAAAAATAGTCGTGTATCATTTTTCACAGCATGTACTATTTTTAAAGGCAAAACTATGCCTATACTTTTGTATGGTTCTGAAATATGAGGTGCTAAGTATTACGCTGCATTTGAAAAAAAGTCACACTTCATATTTCAAATGTGTTCTAGGTGTTGGTACGTTTGCCTCAAACAAGGTAATCCTTGGAGAAACAGGCCGTAGTAATATTTTTGTAGCCAGCCAATTAAGGGTAATTAAGTATTGAATTAACCTACTTAGAATGATGCCTGATAGATACCCATATCAGTGTTACAAATGTTAAAGGCACTTGATGATAATGGAAAAAAATATTTGGGTTTCAGATGTGTGAAATCTATTATTTGTTAGTGGCTTTTCATGTGTATGGATTTCTCAAGATGTGGGAGATCCAGTTATTTTTATATTCATTTAAGCAAAGACTGAAGGATATATTTTGTCAACAGTGGCACCAAAGTTTTTCTGAATCACTTTAGCTCAGCAATTACAGCACAGTAAAATCCTTGTTACAAACTGAAAGATATTTAACTTGTTTAAATGATAAAAGTTTAATCAGAGCTTATTGTAAACTTAGAATGTCATTGCATAATTTTAATGTAAATATATGCCGCTGGTCCAAAGACGGTGAAATTATTAATTCTATTTGTACAAACTGTTCATCCGCAAAAGTAGGGGATCAATACCATGTCTTATTTACAGGTAGAAAAGTATTCCCATTTAAGGTATAAATTTCTCCCCATGTTGTAAGGTACTTTTAAAGACCGTCAGTTAATGATAAATCTGCTAAACTCTGAAAATTCTGATATGATTCATGCTGTTTCTGTATTCTTAAAAACTGTCTTTAAAATGAGGAATGTGTAACTAGATTTAAAATCTGATCATGTACATCACGTGACAATGTTGATATCCAATCTGCATTGTACTATGGGCCTTGATGCCTAAATTACTGAATAATCTGTCTGTCTGTATGTTTTATCCCCTTAATGCCGAGCGCCTGGATCCCACATGGATCGGGAGGTCCGGCTCGATCGTATCTCGACGGACGGATAGTTGTTCAATGGATTGTCTGGTCCAGACATGATTATTTACAAATCGCTGGTATATATCCGGAATGTTGCCGAATGTGGCGTACAACATCAATCAAAACGCAAGTTCACGTTTTGAACTCCTCATTGACGACAGTGTTTGTACAATCGACGTGGTCAAGAAATTCAGTTTATGTTCCCATTCATAAAACAAATTACCACGTGAGATCTGTGTTTACTTATACTGGCGACTTTCCTCCGTGCAAACATTTCGGCTGCAGGCCTCCAAACTTCATCACAATAATGAAGATCCGTGAAACGACAATCAAGACGAATGACATGTTTTGGTGATACCATCGCTGTCCCTAACAAGTTGTCAATTCTGTGCTATGATAAACTACAAGCAGGACCCATTAATATGTTTCAAACGCGATTACGGCTATTACGGCACATCGGTTCGTCACTGAACATCGGATGACGCCAATGAATCACTGAACATTGTGTGACGCCAGTGAGTCACTGACAAGTGTGTGGCGTCAGTGATTCGTTGAACATTGTGTGACGTCATTGAGTCACTGTCCATTGTGCAATGCCAGTGAGTCACTGAACATTGTGCGACGTCAGTGAGTCACTGTCCATTGTGTGACGCCAGTGAGTCACTGCCCATTGTGTGACGCCAGTGAGTCTCTGTCCATGTTCGCCAGTGCCACTGAACATTGTGTAACCTATATGAGTCACTGCCCATTGTGCGAGGTCAGTGAGTCACTGAACATTGTGTGACGCCAGTGCCACTGAACATTGTGTGACGCCAGTGAGTCACTGTCCATTGTGTGACGCCAGTGAGTCACTGAACATTGTGTGACGCCAGTGAGTCACTTTCCATTGTGTGACGCCAATAAATCAATTTCCATTGTGTGACGCCAGTAAGTCACTGTCCATTGTGAGACGCCAGTGAGTTACTGAACAGTACATTGTGTGACGGCAGTGAGTCACTGAACATTGTGTAACAACAGTGAGTCACTGAACATTGTGTGACGCCAGTGAGTCACTGAACATTGTCTGACGCCAGTGAGTCACTGTCCATTGTGTGACGCCAGTGAGTCACTGAACATTGTGTGACGCCAGTGAGTCACTTTCCATTGTGTGACGCCAATAAATCACTTTCCATTGTGTGACGCCAGTAAGTCACTGTCAATTGTGACGTCAATGAGTCACTGATCAGTACATTGTGTGACGGCAGTGAGTCACTGAACATTGTGTAACAACAGTGAGTCACTGAACATTGTGTGACGCTAGTGAGTCACTGAACATTGTGTGACGTCAGTGAGTCACTGAATATTGTGTGACGTCAGTGAGTCACTGATCATTGTGTGACGGCAGTGAGTCACTGATCAGTACATTGTGTGACGTCAGTGAGTCACTGAACATTGTGTAACAACAGTGAGTCACTGAACATTGTGTGACGCTAGTGAGTCACTGAACATTGTGTGACGTCAGTGAGTCACTGAACATTGTGTGACGTCAGTGAGTCACTGTCCATTGTGTACGCCAGTGAGTCACTGTCCATTGTGTGACGTCAGTGAGGCACTGAACATTGTGTGACGCCGGTGAGGTAACTGCCAGACGCTGCGTCACATTAATGATCAGCAGTCTTAGTGATGCCAGTCACGTGGCTACATCCTCTTAATCCTGCCAGATTTAATCGATTGTGCAAAGTTCACTTACATTATCCCCTGTTAAAGACGAGTCAGCAATGAGCGGCATAAAGAATTCTTCATTTTTGTGACATCGATTATGTTTGTGGATCCGAATGTGTCTTCACGGTCTGTGTAACACAATCACGCCACATTTTCATTGCGTATTCATCTTCCATCATCATAAAATCGCACTAATGGATCTCTTAAGATAATTAACAACCTATCGAAGAAAGCACACTGGCGCCAATCATGCGGAGCATATACACTTGCAGAAAGAGGAAAGTATCGCAAACTCTGTTTGTTTTATCAAATTAACAATGATATAGTCACTGTCTACATGTGTGAACTTTTACCAATTCTTTCGGTGCAATATTTCTGTACAAGTTACGAAATGTACAAGTTATATCGATTCTATTCAGCAGAACACATTATATAGTTAACCTTATGTAAAAATATGGGAAGATATGCCCCTATCAATTAGAGATTCCAGAACTCTAGCTCTTTTAAAACCAAATACAAACTATGTGTTCTATATCTGACTGTTCTGACGGTTTAAGAAGTGCAATGTTTTGCTTTTGGTCGGTTAATTATGACTTATTTTGAATTGGTCTGATGGACAGTCTCAGCTGTGCCTTTGAGTCTCCGGGTGAAAATGCTTGTTTCAATTACAGAGATTGCTAATGTTATGAAACCTCAAGGGAAAAAAAGTTTAATAGTGTAACGGAAGTTTGTAAAAACAAAACCTGATATATCAATATTGCTTAGTGGGACCTCCCGTCACAGCTACCACGCCCGCCATTGTCGTTTCACTCAGTGATGTATCAACCACACTAATAGATTGAACTTAATGTAATACCCTGTTTCTTGCTTCTTCTCTCATTGTGTATACTCCCTGTCTTTTGTACATATCTAAATTGTGCTATAACGATAATGATGTACATATTTTGGAAAGGGGGATCTAAGTTGTAACAACTTATCATTATCCTTGTGAACCAAATTCGTTTAAATCAAAACCAAATCCCTCCTAGGTCCACACTCTTCTGAAAACGATACCAGATTTCTTGGGTCCAGCTGGCGTAGAAGCATCCCTCCCGGTGGAGTAAAATGTCCTCCGCAGCAGAAAAAATACCTCTCAGATGAAAACACAATGTCTGTCTTAACTATGAAATTTACCGGGCAGCTATTGTTTAACAGCTACTATCATAATTTTGATGTGTTATATAACGCTGATGTTCGTGGGATGACGAAGGGCACAGTGAAACTAAAGGCGCCGCTATTTGTGAGCCAGAGTTGCGTGCCTACTACATGTTACAATCCTATAGGTTTGGTATACTCGGCAAGACAGCCACGTACAGTACCATGCCGCACACTGCCACTCCACCAGATGTGCACGACTAGTAGGATGAGCTATAAGACTAGTATGACGAGATGTTCGACCAGTATGACGTGATGCACTACGAGTATGACGAGATGCATGATCAATATGACGAGTTGTATTGGTATAACGAGATGCACTTGTATCAATGTACATTGTAGCCATGTCGGGAATCGAACCCGAGTCTTCGGCGTGACGATGGAACGCTTTAACCACAAGGCTATCCGACCGCCCCTCTAGTGTGATGTTTGTTTGTTTGTTATTTAACGCCGCACTTCGCAATATTCCAGCTATATGACGGCTCTGGTATGATGATGAGTTGTACGACTAGTATGAAGAGATGTAAGTGTATGACGAGATGTAAGAGTAGGACGAGTTGTGTGACTAGTAATACGAGATGTACGACAAATATGACACGTTGCACGACCGAAATGACAAGATGTGCGACTGGTATGACGAGACGCGGATCCAGTGTGACGGGATGTGAGACAAGCATGACCACAATGTACGATGCATGTCAACGTATCCCAACTGCGTAGATCGATGCTCATGATGCCAGTAAGCGGATTTTCGGGTCATATAGTTGGAATATTGCCGAATGGCGCGCTGAACAACAGTCCAACGCCACAGTCGGCTTTTGAATAATCGAGTGTCCAGAAACTCCTGTTGTTCTGGGGAACGATTCATGCCGGCTATATACGATGCCATGACATTTACCATGCCACCAGGTCTGACCACACTTTTCAGTTTAGTCGCCTAACGTTATAGGTTGTTGGGGCCAATTCTAAAGCGGAATCCACCCAGAGACACAGTAACTCATTAGAGCAATATAAATTATGACGTCTTCATTGCAAGGAAAGTAGCATTGACCATGTAACTGATATGCCTCTGTATTCGTTTCAGCCAGGCTTGTGATCCAAACTTCTGTAAAACCCGGACTAACGGCGAAGCGTATTGTGACCCTGCAGATAACACATCACATTATGTGTGCGACAATGGCGTTGCTAAACACTCAACATGTCTACCCGGACTTGTTTACCGTATCAACTACTGTGCATGGCCTCATGAAGGGGCCTGTGTCCCTAATCCCGTCCCCGACACGTCGAAAGGAGTTGTGGTAAATGGCGTGTGTCAGTCTTCCGGTCAAACCGGAAGTACCCAAGCCACATTACAAAACACAAAAAGTAAGTAATATGAATGCACAGGCGACACTCATCTCACTCTATGCATGTATGTCATGGATAAAGCTTTTCATTTGAAAGCGGCATCAATAATTAGCGAGTGAGTGAGTTCGGTTTAACGCCGCTTTTAACAGTATTCCAGCTATATCGCGGCGTGTCAGCTTAATGTAGGAGGAAAGCCCGAAGTGATGCAGGTCTCAGACGTTTACCACTTCGGTGAAACCCACGAGCACGGGTATGGTGCTGACAAACCTAGAAACATAATCAGGCGAATCGGGAGTGGAACCCAAAATCATAGGTTTCTGGCGTCTCCAAGGGAGGTAATTCTGCAAAGCGAATTGCGTCGCCTTAGACGACTGGGCAACCCATGCTCCCAGCATCAATAATTAACATCACATACCCTGCGAACTTAATTTGAGGTTTCACAACCTCTTTCACAAGACAAAAGTGTAATTCTGCTCCAAGTTCTATAAAATATATGAATATATATATGAATGCGGTTTCAAAACGAGAGTGGTGATAAATGTTAATACACATGAGATATCAATAACGAACAATAACAACAACAACAGTTTACAATTTACGTCTTTGAGTTACCTCGCGTGTGTCACAGAAAACTGTAGAATCGAATAAAATTAAATAACCCCGGAATTATCGATGCGGAACAACTGCTGAGACCCCTCCCTTAGGCCCTAACAAGAAGGCTGCAGTTGTTCGTATTTTGTCTTGGAAGCTTGTTTTGTTTTCTGTAAATTAAATAAATAGCGATAGGGTTTTTTGTTTTTAATTGACAAGGGATGTAACGAGGGAGATCGAGACAAACAGCATCAAAACCACCCAACTGAAAGTCATGGAGCACTCAGTCTCCATCTCATTATCGAAAAGTGTACGGTTGACAGAAGTATACGATTCTGAATGTGGAAGGAGATATTTTAAAACATTACCAGTAAACAAGAGACATTTGCGTCATTCCAAATGTGAATCATGATACTACAACACTAAGGCGTCAAGGAAATACTACAATATAAAATTAATTAAAGTAGATTATCCTGAATTGAAAAGCTGGGTCTATCAGAGGTTTCAATTGGCAATATCATGTCTCTCATTAGAAGTGCAAAGTACATGGCTGCTACACTAGGTATATTTCACTATAAACTATTCACTTTAATTAACACATGTTATTTGGCAATCCCCAAAGTCAAGGTAGAATAATATTATGATGAAATGAACATGGCATGATTCTCTGGGAGTGATGAGGATGGTGACAATGATCACTATGACAAAGAAAATGATGTTTGTTACGACGATAACGAAGTCAATGCTAATGTCGTTACAGATGCAGTTCTCTGGTATCTGTACAGGAGACATCGTCATCTGAAAAGTGCCTGCACGGTCCACCAAACACTGATTACAGTCACGTCTACACAATGTGCCTCCTTTTGTACACAAACCAACGGATGTACAGATTTTAACATATCCATTCTCGGGGATCGTTATGAATGTCAACTCCTAGCATGCGTGAATGACTTTCTTCTTGACAGTTCTCTCGATCACGACTTCTACGAACAGATATAATACTTCACTGAATGCATACTTTAGGAAGGCCCTTTTCGGTATGAAAATGAATCCAAGAAAGCATTTCACACTGTCTGAATAAACCCCAAAAGCTGTTAATTAAATGGCCCAAACATTAAATACTTGGGCCACAGATTATTTTGGTCGTTATGCTGAGTTGATGGGCACTGACCCTTTTAGCATTCTGGGTTATTATTGGTCCCCATGAGCCTATGCTCAATTAATCAATTGGGTATGCGACTGAAGTAGGATTCCTGGTTAGAATAGATCCCCAGAAACCTATGGATCAGGTGGTCAGGCTCGGTCACTTGGTTGGTTGCATGTCATCGTACCCCCGACTAAGTGGATTGTTTCTCACAATATCCATCAAAGAATTGTCTTGCCCAGACAGAATTTAGAGGCCGCAATGATATAGCTGGAATATTGCTGAGTGCGGCGTCAAACAACAAACTAACAGTGGCCACAGATAAGGCTTCTCAATTTACACGCAAGTACGGTATTTACCTGACTGCAGCTACAACAGCAGTACCTGTCGCGACCTTTATGTATTAATACTAAGTCAGTGTCATTCAGTCAGGAGACAAGAGGCTTGTTCAGGAGAGTTCACAGAGTAAAATGTTGAAGAGGCCCATACAGCCAGGCCAGAATGTCATTGACTTTGTGTCTGTGATATTTACCGACTTTGACACAGGGTTAAGGTGAAGTAATGCATTGGCAACAGAACACAAAACCTACCGCCGCGTTGTGCTGAGGTGTGAAACGCTTGCGAATAAAAGAGTCACTTTGTGTAGATCTGCATCTCCCAGAGAGAGTAATGGTTCCACTTGACGTATAATTAATAATACACGTTACACAAATGACACGTAAACGTGCCTTGAGACTTGGAGTAGCAGCTCTCTAGAGCTTTTTCAGACATGCTACTTTGCCTGTGACTCTTTGACGGCTTCGAGTCTGAACTAGGAGAAATGGAAATAGTGGTCAAGTTCAGTGGACGGCGTTGATCGTTTGTTTACAATGCCAGTCAATAACAGACACGCACGCACGCACGCACGCACGCACACTCACTATGCCCCGTATTACTATCAGTCTGTCTATCTGTCTATGAACAATATTTCAAGTGGCATTTTAGAAGCTAAGGTGTCAATGACTTATGGATGTCTAAAGTACCTAAGGAAGGGGCATGTGGGGACACAGGGCTAAAACACGTCCTCCACAACCAATGTGACACGAAGCGACTACATGGATCGAGTGGTCAGGCTCAGTGACTTTGTTCATGCTGGCGTCAAATAACTGGAATGGTGCTAATCTGCCGTCCAAAAAGGATGAAGGCTTTATTCACCTCCGGTAATAGTTGATCCTTGCCTTGGCAGTTGTTAATAAACAAATAATCTTCGTTGTGTGCATTGTAGATCCTGCATTCTGATCAGCTGAAACTGTCACGTGTTATTGAACGTATTCCCAAATGAATGTCAACAATTAAGACACGTCCACAAAAACGGACTATTTTTACCACAACCGAATGTCGGGGATTCCAATTACAGTCGAGGGAATTCCGTTTTTCTCACCTATATATCATGCACAGGACTTTGTAACGAAGGATGAGAAGGAACAAAACAGAAAACGTGCTGCTTTTTTTAGATTGCCTGGGTTTGGTAAATTCCATGTCTTCGGGTTTCATCTCCAACACGTATTTTTCAAACTGTCTCTTCTCGTTCTCAGCGAACTAAGTTTCAATATGGCGGTTACTGACCATGTCACTTGAAACAGCCGCATTCTCTTGAATTTTTGCCCACGATCGTTTTCAGGTCTTCTCGTCTCTTTCCTTGACTGAAAGGTCGTATGAACTTTGAAGGCGTCTCAAGCTATGTGCATCGATGAAACAATCACCTTATACATGTCACAATCATCGGTCACACCACCGTATGTATTCCTACGCCTGGAATGTTTATCGTCGTTTTTGTTTGCTTTGATTTATAAACTGTTTTTCATTAAACTGTTGTAGTTGAGAAATGTTTTCGTTGTCGAATTTAGTAATGGTGAGGTGAAATGGGGTTTAACGTCGCGTCCAAGACTATTGCACTTATATAGTGACGTGCATGCACGTGTGTGTGTGTGGCTGCTTGTACTGGTCCGGACTGATGCTGATTTATGGTGCTAGCACACTGAGATACCATGCCGCAGTTTAACATGGATACCCCACTCAGACACAGTATACTGACTATACGAGCCGACCAGTCCTTGTTTTAGCCCCTTAATGCCGAGCGCCAGACGGGGTAACAACAAGTATCATCTTTTAACGTCTTTTGGTATGACGCGGCCCGGACCTTCCACTCTCCGCTCTACCACTAGACCACGGAGGCGGTCCGAATTTAATAATACGGATTGGCAGTGTATTTTGGTCGGTTCTTACGCAAAAGCAACAACACCATCTCCATAATCACAAGACATCTCTTCTAAAACCAGAGTCCATTATATGATTCCAGATATATCATCATGCGCTTATGAATCGCTATCAAATGGGGATGATACCAGGTTTACGCGAAAAGGTGAACGTCACAAACGGATGCAAAGGCAAGTCAATCATTCACCTGAAACAAAAAAGACGTATGGGTCAAGTCAGAATTGGGAATTGCTTTGGACATTATATTTGTGTCTGGTGCGTCAAATTTGGAATACAGATGTAGCTTTTACAGCATATGCAATGCGTCCTGAGGCTATAATATGCTGGATGTGTCCTTGTAACATATCCCGTAAATCTTGTGGAGGATCTCCTATACCCAGGAATAGGCTAAACGCAAGTTTTAGTTAAGAATCTTAGCATTTGAGGTACATTTTTATCCTTGAATTCTCATGAAATAGCTTTTCGCCAACCCTTATCCTTCTTGTTCATTTTAATTTTTATTGCATGTAATACAAGGGAATACAGTAATCAGCTTGTATGTCCGTCCATCTGTCAGTCTGTGCATCCGTCATTATTTTGTGTCCTGATTATATCCATTAAACTAATCGGTATTATTTCATGAAACTTTGAAATTTTCATTTTTTCCGTTTCCATAGCAACAGGTTTGACTTTGAGTAACTTCACATGGGTGTGTTTTTCCCGAGCATATCTCGCAAAAATACCGTTTTTCTTCAGTACACATATAGAATGACCAAACTGCGAACTGGTGCTTTCTTCGTGAATTTCAATTGTATACAGACAGACAGATTAGATAGGAATACTCTCATCGAGTCTAAGACCTCCATCACTTTGCACGTCTTCCCACATCAGCCTGACACACAGCGATGCAACCGAAATATTTTCAAAAGAGGAGATGAACAAGACTCACTCACTCAATCACTAGAAGGAAGCAAGATGTTACACTGCATTTTATATTGACACATTTAAATCACCGCAATCGAAGCTGACAATCACATTGAAGCCGATGGATTCAACTATCTCCTCATGTGTTATCAGTGACAAATAGAATTATTGCAGAATAAGACGCGTTACCTAAGTTCCTCCAGGCCAAAATCTAAGTGGTATTTTCGTAAATACTCGTTGTGCCGCTGTTTTGCGCTTTGGCCAGATCGGAATAAGAGTTGAGGGTAATTGATTAGTGTAATTAGCGTATGTCTTGTATCTTCTACTGAGGGGCCCAGTCAGCTCTAGCCGCCATACGATGTGCAGAGTGATGACAGAGCCCAATGATCGTTCATTCGAATCAAAGACTTTCCCTGCTTATGTTTCTCGGTTTTTTCATCACCATACTCATACTCGTTGCTTTCCCAAGTGGTAAGCCTCACTACCACTCAGATAGGAAGTTGACTTGGCGTGATATAAACCTCTTAAACCCCAATCATTTACTCATCGTCTGAAAGGTTTGTCATCATCAATTAGGTATTTGTTCACAAGGGGGCGGAGCGCTAGAATCAACCTCTTCGTATCTCGGTGGCTGAGGCACTTCAGCCCTGGGTCTCCCTGCCAATAAGGATGTCCTCTCGTTTGGGAAACGAGACAACACGCGACGAGGAGGTCTAATTTGTCGGAGGCCGTTGCTTCGTGGATCCTTGCAACAAGTACACACGAAAGTCGTTAAAACACAACCCAAGAACAGCGGACATGCGCAGAAGGCTAGGGCGTGTGAACCCATGGCCTTGCGTTGCATGTTGTTGTTATAGATGAATCATCAAGAAAACTGTCATCCGATAAATGGTACACGATGACCTGGTTTGAATGAAGATCAAGGTCAAGGTCACAGCTTATACTGTTCAAGCACCTGTTTGTAAATCCATTCGTATTATACAGTGTCCTCTTTTATTCGAATTCTGCCGTCATCCAAGTATCGTAGATGCTGGTTGTCGTCGGACGTGGATGCGTTCAACGTGTAATGGTCCATAGAGCCTTGGCAGCCTTAGTCACAATTATTTCCTTAATAAAACAGTCGGAGCAAAATTTGTATCTTTTCCATGTGTTGAAGATGTCTTCACCTTTCATAATATAGAGATCTACATTTGCATCAGCGCACGACATTACATTCATGACAGATCCTTCCAAAAGGTAGAATTTCCAGTAGCTGTAATCTCCATTAAGAATATATACTGGGTCTCTGTGTTGGTATATCTGTATCTGATCTGTGTCAACGTCTACGCCGAAAACTCAGAGGTCGAGTCCAGAGTGAGGCTATCACAGAAAAGAGTTGATATCTTCCTGTTAAAAATAACGCATATCAGTTGTGCTGTTCGTAAGGACACGCTTAAAGCACACACCATCGCCCCATGCAAAACAATATGTTCATATAATCTTCGCGTGTTGTACTCTCCACTGTAGTAGGGGTGTATTCGTGTATAGATTCGTGTATAGATGGCGTTGTACTCTCCACTGTAGGTGGCGCTGCCTCCGAGGGATACGGACGAACTAACAGCGTCAAGTCCGCCAGGTTGGTTCGAGCTGTTTGTCATGATTGTAACTTAAACATCGATGTATGTTGGTTCTGAAATGACAAGGAGGAAAAGTTCATGACTGTGAAAACAAATTTTCCATTTGGGTTACCTACTTCACTTCCTCCATATACTGTACTACACGAGTGGATTCCGGTTGGGATTATGTCCTCAGAAACCTATACTTATCGTTTATTTATTTATGTTTGTTTGTTGTATAACGCCGCACTCAGAAATATTCAAGCTATATAACGGCCGTCTGTAAATAATCGAGTCTGCACCAGACAAGCACAATCACGAACACGAGGGACATGATGACGTACAATCAACCAAGTCACCGAGCCTAACCACATGATCAATCTTGCGACAAGCACCTACGTTCATGCTCCGTGAATCGTCACCGTTAGCAAGTATTTAGACAAACGTGTCAGTGATGACAATGCTAGGAAGGAGGATTACTTCCTTATCCAACCTCAACAAACATTCCGGAACAACGTTGTCATAATAATGAAACCGGACTTCACAATACGTCCTTGTCAGATTGCTGTGTTGTTATTAGTCAGTGTTATCGTGTGTCAATCCAGGCAGGTGAAAGAGTTGAGGAAGTCTTTTTCGGTTCTACTTCCCTGTCCCCTAGGACCTGTTGGTGACACGTGACTGTCGGCGTGTAAACAAACGTTTATCAAGTGTCTGTATTCAGTTCATGTGTTTGCGGCGACCAGGAAGTAGACTATCTCCCCGTGAAGGGTATAGCTGTCGTAACAGCTATATGATTTAGAGAAACGATATCTTAATTTGACAACCAGGGCAGTTGTACCCATGCGGTAGGTTGTGTTTGTTACCTTTAAGACAAAAAATTGTTACAGCTTTTAGTCCGATTTTATTTCAAAGCGTATCTAACATATGCATAGCAGCATTTGTTGAACGTTTGTAGAGTGTTTAAACTGTACTGATGTTTGACCATCACGCCTGATACCTAATCTCGAGTGCCCGAATGGGTAAAAAAAGCCAATTCTTTTGTGTCCTTTAGTGTGATGTCATTGAAACATTGACTTTAAAACACGGCTACTACATGCATTGGCTGGTCAGACTCGCAGAATATGTTGATTGTATATCATCGTGAGCCATATGAGTTTATCGATGCTCATGGTGTCAAATACTGTATTTTCTGGTACAAACTGGATTATTTACAGGCCGCTGTCACATAGTTGGAATTGTGTTGAGTGAGGAGTCAATCAACAAAGAAACCAAAACATAAACATAGCCAATTCAAATATAAACAACAGCCTGTACACACCCACCTTCTGAACACGCCCGTGTCTCGTGACTTCACATCCGTTACATATAACCGACGCAACGGGATATCTCGGTATATGCTGACTCGATACAACAGTGAACCAGTGCCTGACGAGAACGAATACAAAACAAATAATTTATTTATAGATTTAATAGATTATCGTCTGTATATTATTTAGCAATAGAGTTGATCAAACACCGCGCAGACTGTCCAATGTGGATCTGAGTTAGCCCAGATACGGGATTCCCCTGTGACGTCACAATACAACCCTCCATAAGTGGAGGTCTTCCTGTGCAGGTGCACACTCCAGAGTATTATAAAACTGAAAGTGCACAGACTGCTTATCCAGATTCTGGATCGATAGCTGAAGGTGAGCCCGATATGATGGTGCAAGGTAAACGGTTATTTATCTTATTTATTTAAGATATAATCCGATTATCCAGATTACTATACATTGATGTTCGTTGAGTTTTACATTGTCAAATGCCTTCTTATAAATATCAAGTTATCATTTCAGAATTAAATTGGACTTGGTATGCTTTTTCTACAGGACTATTATATTGATTGGTACATATTCGTGATTGGAATTAGTTGTCTAGGTGACCCGTGAAGATCCGGGGTAGAATAGGTCTTCAGGAACCCATGCTTGCCGTAGAAGGCGACTATGCTTGTCGGAAGAGTCGACCAACGGGATCGGGTGATCAGGCTCGCTGACTTGCTTGATGTATTTCATCGTATCCCAATTTCGCGGATCGATGCTCATTACATCAATCACTGGACCGTCTGGTCCAGACTCGTTTTTTTACAGACTGTCATCATATAGCTGGAATATTAAACAGCTATGAAACAACAAACCAATCAACAATGGTATGCACACAGCTCCCTGTGACAACATGTGATTTGACGAGTTGAAGCTAAATACAAAATGTATTTTTAATTACAATATGTTTACCATCCTAAACTACCCGTTAGAATGGGCAGGCTCGCTGTCTTGGTTAATGCATTTCATCGTATCCCAATTGCGTTGATCGATGCTCATGATGTCAGTCACTGGATTGTCTGGTTCCGACTGGATTAGTTACAGACCGCCGTCATATAGCTGAAATATTGCTGAGTGCGGCGTTAAACAACAAACCAACAAACAAATACGTAGCTATGTGATTGTACAAGACTAATGTATGACGGCGTACCTCAAACAAATATATTGATTGATAGTTTCAGAGAGTAGTTTTTGACAAGCACCCTGGCAGAGCTTGTCCGTCTCCGCCTCCGCCTCGACCATATATTCCAGTATATAACAGAAAATACATCAATGGACGCAGTGACAAACCCAGCATACCTGGGATAATGTTGTTAGAGACAATAGAGTATAGCGAAACAAAGACATTATAAACCTCATTCCAGTTCACTCACGGCTCATAACCCATCACTTAATCTCAAATTACGCATCAATACTTGTATTTACGACGTCATTTTGTCAATTATGTACAGCCGTTGTGGTGGCTTGTCGACATTGAGAAGAAAGGATATAAAGAAATGACTGTTTTAAGTTGGGATGGTAAAGCAAATAGTCTTAAGTAGGTCATTGCGTACAATGATCACTCCTTAAAATGCATTACAACCGGTTTCCGAGAAGTGCTCACTTCTGAGAAGTATGTGATTCCACGTCGCAATCAGCCGTTCTCCTCTCCCTCACTGTGCAGGATCGCAGGACGTTTTAGACGTGTTGTTTGTTTGGTTGGTTGGGCTTTTTTTCGCCACAATCAGCAGTATTCCAGCTATATGGCGGCGGTTTGTAAATAATCGAGTCTGGACAAGACAATACAGTGATTGACATCATGAGCAACGATCCACGCAATTTGGACACGATGACATGCATCAACCAAGTCACCCGATCCCGTTAGTCGCCTCTTACGACAAGCATAGTCGCCTTTTACGGCAAGCATGGGGTGTTGTAGACCTATTCTACGCCAAATCTTCATGGGTAACGTTTTAGATGAGTTCAGTCCCCTCGTTTAGGAGTGTATTTTAGTTTTTTAAAAGAAACAAACTATAGTGTCAAAGGACAAAATGGTTGGACTTTCTTGTTTGAAGGCTGACTAAATCATTATCAATTACTCTTTGTTATGTATTTATATGTAAAACTGTAATTATGATCAGGAAGAGAATGAGTATGAGGAATACAACGCTTCGGAGTATATGCTTACTCCTTCATCATATACTCCGAAACGTTGTGTTCCTCATGATAAAGAAGTTGACATCCATATATTCTCTTCCTTATGTGTATCACTTCTAAATGCCTTTCAAAGATGTAATTATGATGATGATAATGATGATGATGATGGTGACGACGACAGCGGAGACGACGACGACGACGATGATGATGATGATGATGATGATGATGATGATGATGATGATTATTATAATAACGAATGCAATTATATTCCTTGTTGACGAAATTTATGATAAGGAAACACACTCAGCTGATAATCTCCATATATCAAAACAGAGAGTGGAGATATAAAACACCAGATTACCGAGGATAATTTACTTAAGGTATGGACGCCTTGTGACGTCACAATAACTGTAGGTACGGTGTTGTGATTGGATCATATGAACGGCGACATTACAACCCTCCTGCGAGTAGGAAGTGTGCTTAGGTGTACAGTGTGTCATGCCCTTATTGTAACAAGTCAACACAACATTACTGACTATATTCTTTGCCTATATTCTGTTCAGATAAGGAGTGAGTCGTGTTTCTGTCAGACTTGTTTGCTTGGGCGTCTAACATGTCCGAGACGGCGGGATTTTCTGTGGCTTTAGGTGCTAGTCAACTGTTGTTTGTCAACGAATAACTTCACCATTCATAGCAAGCAGAATCGTTATTTACATCCTCATTGTATAGATATTGATATGCGACAATGTTGTACAACGTTCATAACAAACTCCACTACAGCGCCCTAGTGTAACACTTCAACTCGTCAAATGACATGTCGTCACAGGGAGCTGTGTGCATACCATGGTTGATTGGTTTGTTGTTTTATAGCTGTTTAATATTCCAGCTATATGACGACAGTCTGTAAAAAATCGAGTCTGGACCAGACGGTCCAGTGATTGATGTAATGAGCATTGATCCGCGAAGTTGGGATACGATGACATGCATCAACCAAGACAGCGAGCCTGACCATCCGATACCGTTAGTCGCCTCTTACGACAAGCATGGGTTCCTGAAGACCAATTCTACCCCGGATCTTCACGGGTAGTTTAGGATGGTAAACATATTTTAATTTAAAATACATTTTGTATTTAGCGAGCCTTATCGTTGCCCACAATATCTATCACTAGTTCCTGTGGTCTAGACTCGACGATAGATAGGTGGAATGTTGCCGAGTGCGGCGTTTAACAATAAACAAACAAAAACGAAATCTGGAGTTATGGTTGTAACAATATGTCTGCCTATGAATGCGTACAAGAGTGTGTTTAATTGTTTATTAATACCCTTCTAGCTATTGTGGAGTCGGAGTATGCTTACACACAGTAAGCAAAGTCACCGAGCTTAAATATCCGATCCACATGGTAACATCTTAGACAAGCATAGGTTGCTGAAGACCTATTCTCACTAGGAATCCACGCGTGTACAGCTGTATATGGAGGAAGTGAAATAGGTAACCCAAATGGAAAATATGTTTCAACAATCATGTACTAATCCTCCTTGTCATTCCAGAACCCAAATACACCGATGTTAAAGTTCCAATCATGACAAACAACTCGAACCAACCCAGCGGGCTCGACGCGGATAGTACGTCCGTATTCCTCGGAAGCAGCGCCACCTATAGTGGAGAGTACAACGCCATCTATAGACGGAGATACCACTGGTCAACCAGCAGCCCCGAGCAATGTGACGAGTGTTGTTTGAAGTCCTGTTGTGGAGCTTGCTATTTCCTTGGTTACCTGTTTTGTCTGCGACAGATGACACGTGCAAAACGTGCTCAGATCATATGGACATATTGTTTTGTGTTGGCAGTGGTTGGGGCGATGGTATGTGCTTTAAGCGTGTTCGGTCCTTTCGAACAGGACGTGACTCCAACTGATATGCGTATTGTTAACCGGAAGATATCAACTCTTTTCTGTGACAGCCTCACTCTGGACTCGACCTCTGAGTTTTCGGCGTATCTGTTTAACACACAGCCAGACGTTGACACAGATCAGATACAGAAATACCAACAGAGAGACTCAGTATATATTCTTAATAGAGATTATAACTACTGGAAATTTTACCTTTTGGAAGGATCTGTCGTGAATGTAATGTCGTGCGCAGATACCAATGTAAATCTCTATATTATGAAAGGTGAAGACAACTTCAACACATGGAAAAAAGACAACTTTTGTTCGGACTGTTTTATTCAGGATAGGATTGTGACTATAGGCTGTCAAGACTCTATGGACCATTATATGTTGAACGCATCAACGTCCGACGACTACTACTTTGTCTACAAAAACAACATCTACGATACTTGGGTGACGGCAGAATTCCGATTAAAGAGGACATTGTATAATACGAATGGATTTACAGACAGGTGCTTGAACAGTGTAAACTGTGACCTTGACCTTGACCTTGATTCAAACCAGGTCATCGTGTACCATATATCGGATGACAGTTTTCCTGATGATTTATCGATAACAACAACATGCAACGCAAGGCCATGGGTTTACGTCCTAGCCTTCTGCGCATGTCCGATGTTCTTGGGTTGTGTTTTAACTACTTTCGTGTGTACATGTTGCAAAGATCCACGAAGCAACGGCCTCCGACAAATTAGACCTCCTCGTCGCGTGTTGTCTCGTTTCCCGAACGAGAGGACATCCTTATTGGCAGGGAGACCCAGGGCTGAAGTGCCTCAGCCACCGAGATACGAAGAGGTTGATTTTAGCGCTCCACCCTCTTATGAACAAATCACTACTTGATCGTGGCAAACCTTTCAGACGATGAGTAACTGATTTTGGTTTAACAGGTTTATATCAGACAAGTCAACTTCCTGTCTGAGTGGTAATGAGGGTTACCATCCGTAAAAAACACGAGCACGGGTATGGTGATGAAGAGACCATGGATGTTTGCTGTTTCATTCATTCTCGGCCAGTGGCCTGGAAGGGTAGTTTTGATGATAAAAGTGCATGGATGTTGCTACTGTGCATGATGATAAAGGTGAAAAAGTTCCCTCGACCGTAATTTGGATTACCCCCACATTCCCCCGGTTGTTGTGAAAATAGTCCACTTCGGTGGACAATCATTGGGAAATAAATGCAATAACACGTGATCAATTCAGCTAATCAGAATGCAGGAATGACAATGAACACAACGAAAATATATTTATTGTCTCAACAATTGCCAGGGCAAGTATGAACTATTACCGGATGTGAATAAAGCCTTCATCCTTTTGGGACGGCAAAGTAGTATTATATTGTTTGTATATTTAGCCATACTCTAGCTATTTGACGTCAGCATGAACAAAGTCACTGAGCCTGACCACTCGATCCATGTAATCGCCTCGTGTCACTTCGGCTGTGGAGGACGTGTTTTAGCCCGTAATCCTATGGGTGTGCCTGGGTAGTCAACCGTATGACATTAGTAAATCATCGTCGGACACTGGAGACTGTCTATGATACCCTGCTGCAATACCATTGGAATGGTGTCCCCACATGACCCTACTCTAGGTTCTTTAACATTACCCTACTTTAAATTCTTTAGAAATCCATAAGTCATTGACACTTCAGCTTCTTAAATGCCACAAGCAATATCTTTCATAGCCAGATGAGAGACATACTAAAACTAACACAGGGCATAGTGTGTGCGCGTGTGTGGTGCTATTTTTTGTATAACGTCACAGACAACGATATCACAGCTATATGACGACGGCCTGTAAATAACTGACATCTGGACTAGACAATAAAGTGACTTATATTGTAAGCAATTATCCACGCCGTCGGGGTACGATGACACACAATCAACCAAGTCACCGACATTGACCACCATTTCCATTAAGTCTGGTCCACACTCGATTATTCACAGACTGCCGTCATAAGCTGGAATGTTTCTGATTGCGAAGTTCCAGACGAAATAGAAAAAATTCTCATACGTCTATGTCAATGTATATGTGGTAGTAATAGGCGAAAGAAGCATTTCTGATATTCCAAGTACCATGGTATGTTTAATTTACTTGTCATTAGTTTACCTTTATGATTAATTATATATCAAGTGGAACCATTCACTCTCTCTGTGGGAAAAACTCATCTACACAAAGTGACTCATGCGCACAGTCCTCAGCACAAAGCCACGTTTGATGTAATGGATAAATCCCAAGGCAGATAACTATGTGGTTAATTTCTAAAACAGTTAGTTTTGTGTTCAGTTGCTAATGCATCACTTCACTTGAACCCTGTCAACGTGGGTAAATCTTACACAAACTCAATGACATTCTGTCTGGGCGATACGGGCCTCTCCAGCAGGGGACTCTGTGAACTCTCATGACCACGCCGCGTGTCTCCGAGACTGAATGACACTGACTTTAGTATTAATACATAAAGGTCGCGACAGGTACTTCTGTTGTTGCTGCAGTCAGGTAGATATCCCACTTGCGTGTAAATTGAGAAGCCTTATCTGTGTCCACTGTTAGTTTGATGTTTGACGCCGAACTCAGCAATATTCCAACTAAATCATGTCTGCCGGTACATTCTGTCTCGCCAAGACATTCCTGTGGTGGATATTGTGAGAAACAATCCACTCAGTCGGGGGTACGATGACATGCAACCAACCAAGTCACTGAACCTGACCACCTGATCCTTAGGTTGCTGGGGATCTATTCTAGCCAGGAACCCCCCCCCCCCCCCCCCCCCCTTCGGTCGCATCCCCAATTGATTCATTTGATCACATCTTTCAACCATCATGGGCTTATAGGGACCAATTGTAAACAGGACGCCATAACGTCGCAAAGTTTGCTGTTTTTAGAGTGATTCGTCAGCTAGATGTTCCACTTGACTGACAGTTATAACTGTTTGACCACCTTATCCAGCCTATCCTGTTGCATGGGTCTGGGGTTTAGGGCTTTGAAAAAAAACTGTATGTTACAACGTGTCCACTTAAAGTTCTGTAAGTGTATTGTAAATGTTAAACAATCATCCCCAGATTACATTGTATATGGTGAATTCGGTAGATATCCCATTGCAATCTTTTTTTTTTCTTTTTCTTTTTTTTTTTTTTCTTTTTTTTATTGCATTGCAATCTTAGTACAGGTGAGAATAATGTCATATTGGGACAAGCTTATGTTTTGTTGTGACCACAGGTGTCCCCATATTATGTATTGTGTTATGTATAATTTGTCAGATGGTACTGATGGTTGTAATTTTGCTTGAATTAAAAACGTAAAAAACATCCTCCAGGATACAGACATGTCTTTTGTTTGAATGTCTCAAGGTGTGCCCATTGTCAGTCGGCTAAAAAATAATGTAAAATGTTTTGATAGATTAATTTAAGCAGATAAGCAGAACTGGCGCACATCTGCAGAAGGTTCATCAAAAGGAGAATAATATGTTTTATTCAAACAACAATTACTCTATACATTTCCTATTTGATTCACTGCTTCAATACGAACAACAAACCACATACTCACTATTGAGACCAGACGATTGTTTAACATAAAAAGAAAAGAAAATAGAATATGTAGTCTGTGTAATTTAACAATATGTGATGTATACCAATTCCTATCTGTACGCTCATCACGTTTTAATCAACGAAAAGTCATTTTACCAAAATATTTTGTACCAATCCCACAGTTGAAAAATGTATATTTCTAATGAAAAGTGATTTCCCCCTTCTAGTTAACTCTTAAACTATATTAAAACGTGTCTGTGTTTATTTTGACTGGTACATCATGTGGTTATATATGTTGTAATCATGTATTTTCTCTGTGTCACTACGTGTGATTTGTTTAGAATAAGAATTCCGCTCTGGTCTGTCGCATCCCCAACTAATTCATACATTCAACATAGGCTCCTGGGGACCAATTATAACCCAGAATGCTGAAAGGGTAAGTGCGCACCGAATCAGCATGACGGCCAATAAGTATTTCCTGTTTGGATCATTTAATTAACAGCTTTTGGGGTTTATTCAGACAGTGTGAACTGCTTTCTTGGATTCATTTTCATACCGAAAAGGGCCTTCCTAAAGTATGCAGTCAGTGAAGTATTATATCTGTTCGTAGAAGTCGTGATCGAGAGAACTGTCAAGAAGAAAGTCATTCACGCATGCTAGGAGTTGACATTCATAACGATCCCCGAGAATGGATATGTTAAAATCTGTACATCCGTTGGTTTGTGTACAAAAGGAGGCACATTGTGTAGACGTGACTGTAATCAGTGTTTGGTGGACCGTGCAGGCACTTTTCTGATGACGATGTCTCCTGTACAGATGCCAGAGAACTGCATCTGTAACGACATTAGCATTGACTTCGTTATCGTCGTAACAAGCATCATTTTCGTTATCATAGTGATCATTGTCACCATTCTCATCACTCTCAGAGAATCATGTCATGTTCATTTCATCATAATATTATTCTTTCTTGACTTTGGAGATTGCAAGATTCTGATTGGTCAGTCAAGGGTTGCAAAGTCAAATAACATGTGTCTAATTTAAGAAGTTCATTGTGAATTAAACGTAATGTAGCAGCCATGTATTCAGGACTTCAAATAAGAAACATGATATTACCAATTGAAACATCTGATTGACCAGTTTTTTTCAGTTCAGGATAATCTATTTTAATTAATGTTATATTGTAGTATATCCTCGTCGCTTTAGTATTGTAGTATCATTATTCACATTTGGAATGATGCAAATGTTCCCCTTTAAAAGCAGCATCTCTGGATTACAAATAATCTGTTTAAATATATCCTTCCACATTCAGAATCTGTCAACCTTACACAGTATTTCGATAATGAGATGCAGACAAATAGTTTATATTTTTTATACCCATGTTAAAGTGCAAAATGAATTTCAGTTGGGTGGTTTTGGTGCTGTTTCTTTCGACCTCCCTCGTTACATCCCTTGTCAATTAATGATTGTGTTGATTACAAAAATCACAAAACAAGCCTTCAAGACAAAATACGAACAACTGCAGCCTTCTTATTTTGACCTAAAGTTTGGGTGTTAGAACGTGTTTCGCTTCAAGAATGCCGGGGTTAAATAACTATATTCGATTGTACAGTTTTCTGTGTCACACGTTGGGTAACGCGAAAACGTAAAAGGTAATTAGTTGTTCTTCTTGTTGTTGAGACCTAATGTGTGTTTACATGTATCAGTGTTCTCGTTTCGTTAATGCATTCACAGATAGTCAATACGTCCAGGCTGATTTCAACATCTGAGATCGACATCAACATTTCCGTTAAAAATTCCCACGTAGCAGAGAAGCAGTGTATTCCTGACATAAAGGAGGAAAAATATATCAAATAGCAAATTTACTTTTTTCTCTTGTGAACGAGGTTGTGAAACCTAAAATTAAGTTCGCAGGGTATGGGATGTTAATTATTGATGCCGCTTTCAAATGAAAAGCTTTTTCCCTGACACACGTGGTAAGAGTGACATGAGTGTGACGCCTATGCATAGATATTACTTACTTTCTGTGTTTTGTAATGTGGCTTGGGTACTTCCGGTTGGACCGGAAGACTGACATACGCCATTTACCACAACTCCATTCGACGTGTCGGGGACGGGATTAGGGACACAGGCCCCTTCATGAGGCCATGCACAGTAGTTGATACGGTAAACAAGTCCGGGTTGACATGTTGAGTGTTTAGCAACGCCATTGTCGCACACATAATGTGATGTGTTATCTGCAGGGTCACAGTACGGCTCGCCATGAGCCCGGGTTTTACAGAAGTTTGGATCACAAGCCTGGCTGAAACGAATACAGAGGCATATCAGTTACATGGTCAAAATAACTTTCCTTGCAATGGTGACGTCATAAGTTTTATAGTGGTAAATTATTCTAACGAGTCCCCAACAACATATACCGTTAAGTGACTAAATGGATAGTGTGGTCAGAACTGGTGACATTGTTGATGTTATGGTATCCTATACAGACAGCATGAATCGTTCCCCAGAATGTATACAACTGGGTTGTCTGGGCAAGACTCGATTATTCAAAAGCGGTCGCCATAACTGCAGTGTTCCATCTGTATGACCGTGGTGTAACTGACAATCCACTTACTGACATCATGAGTATTGATCTCCGTAATTGGGATGCGTTGACATGCATCCACTAAGTCAGTGAACCTGACCACCCGATCCCAATCAACAACAAACACAACTAGTAATTCTGGCATATCGTTCTACTAGTCGTATATTGTAGTCATACTAGTCTTACATCCAGTCATACTAGTCCTGGCTCTCATCACACTTAGACACACATCACCTCATTACGGTCGTGCAACGTGTCATTTTGGTCGTAAATCTCGTCATACCACGCACAACTCGTCATACTAATTGTGCATCATATCATACCATGCTTCCTCTCGTAACTGTGTGATAATATCAAGGCTGAACGCACAAAGTATTTGTTGTCTCCATGACTGCAATGCATGACTGTGACTTTGAACTCATTAACCGTCCTCTGCCTAGAGCAGATATGGCACTGCCAGATTTCCAACGCTTCCCAAGCTTGTGGAGAGAACTGTCTGGCAAGCATTATGCAAATGCTGATTACGTCTTGTTTCTGACGCGGAGGCCATTTTACACCACGGGAGGGACGCCTTCTCCACCAGCTGGATCGAAGGAATCCAGCATCGTTTGAGGAACTACCTCGGGGGATTATGTTTTGATTTAACGCATTTGATTCTCAAGGATGATGATAAGTTGTTACAACTTAGGTCGCAACCTTCCACATTATTTAAACCATTAACGTATATATTAACACCACTGAGATATGTACAAAAGACAAAGGGTATACACACACAGAGAGAAGAAGCAAGAAACAGGGTTTTGCATTAACTTTAATCTATTAGTGTGGTTGGCTACCCGGATTCATACAGTTTGCACATCGATTTTCGATTCTTACCTCAATAAATCAAACAATATCCACAGTCTTATAATTAAATTCGACAACGAAGACATGTGTGATATCTACAATAATGTTACCAAAAATAGTTGTATATATCAAAGCAGACAAAAATGACGAGATTTATATACATTCCAAGTGTAGGAAACATATTGTGGCGTGACATGAATCAGGTGTTTGCTTAATTTATAAAAGTGACCAATGCAGCTAATCAGAATGCAGGTATAGCGGTACCCAACTAGAGATGCATTTGCACGTGAAACTCGCATTAAACACAAAATTCAAAGTGTCGAGGATTTATTCAGATGCATGTCAAATACGGGAGCCATCACGCATCACACAACAAATAAAGTTACTCAAACACACATCGTAGACTCCATGAACACCATGGTTCCTCTTCATTTACATCAAAACATCGCAGTTTTGCTAATTCTCCACCTCGTGCTTTCATCAGAACAAATTGGGTATTTTTCTTACTAAGGAAGATAATCCTATAAATAGTCAAGGCTGGAGCTGTATTAAGCCTGTGCAAAAGATGTTGTTTGTTCTCCTCATGTCATATTTAGAAAGGTGTAGCTTGTTACATCTTGTAGCAGTGCAAGGCTTTACATGGACATGTTCTTAAGAAGTGTACTTTTCTGCATGGATACAACACCTATTCCATATTAATCAATACGAAATTCATAGACAAAAATATGTTGGCTAATGTGTGGGACATTCCTCAGATTTAATAACTCATTTGTATCAGTTGTCAATTGTCTCCAGAATCGGGAGTAGTGTATGAGAACGCAATTCGCAAAGGTGACTGAATTTACTGATCGTGTATGATTTCTAGATTCACCCCAATTTTGGTCCTTGGTTCACCTGATTCATACAAAGTAACACTGCAAACGAGAAAACGTCATTTTTGAACCGTATATGGACACTGAACGAAAACACGACGCTTTTGGGGCGCTTTCTAACCATCGTTTTTGCGTCGAGAATCTGTCGTTATTTGACATCAGAATTTACTGCGAGACAGAACGATTTCATGAAGCCCCTCCCTTTGCTTGATTGACATTGTCAATCGAGCTTCAGCGGGCTCTTGCATTTCTATTTTTGGAGCTTTCATTGGCCAGCTCTCGCGTGTTGAGTTTGGCGCGGTGCACGTGGCTCCTAGTGGTTAAGCGACCGCCTCCGTGGTCCTGTGGTAGAGCGTCCGCCCGGAGAGCGGAAGGTCCAGGGTTCGATCCCGGGCCGCGTCATACAAAAAGACGTTAAAAGATTGTACTTGTTGTTACCCTGTCTGGCGCTCGGCATTAAAGGGCTAAAACAAGGACTGGTCGGCTCGGAGTCAGTATACTGTGTCTGAGTGGGGTATTCATGTTAAACTGCGGCATGGTATCTCAGTGAGCTAGCACTATAAATCGGCATCAGTCCGGACTAGTACAAGCAGCCACACACACACATACACGTGCATGCACGTCGCTATATAAGTGCAATAATCTTGGACGCGACGTTAAACCCAATTTCACCTCACCTCACCTAGTGGTTAAGCAATGAAATCTAACGGTAGAGTTCTACGCAGATTGTTTAAAGCACGTAATTGATTTGAGACAACGCGACTGTTTCATCCTGTCAAAAATATTAAGAAGGTGAATATTGAAAAAACAGCCACACGTAGATATTACTTTCCGTTTCTTGGTCAGATATAACCAATAAGTACGTAAACAAAAATCTGTAAACTGCAACTGAATAACATACTTTATCATATAATGGGTAGGTTTCTCGGCAGGATAAAGCCAACGGATAAAAACGATATCCGTTGGGGTCATATGCGGATAGAGATGCAAATATCAAAGGTCAAGTAGGGACTACTTTCACTGTTTATAAACAAACATGGCGTCGCCCTCGTCATTTGGCGATCGAGTCAGAATTAACCATCGGCAATCTGGATAATCTACAGGGATAATTGCTATCATTATTAAGACACAGTCTTATATACTGAAAATCAGTGTCTAACTGTGACGTAGATAAGGTATTTTATACGTTTTGGCAACTTTGGAGATATAAATTCGAAACAATTTTGCGAGGGCACGAGGCCTAGCCAAGTCCCAGGTAGCATGCCATCATCGGCCCTGCATCGGCCCAACGTCGGCTACACCATCGGCCCAACGTCGGCAAACTGCATCGGGCCGATGAAGTTTTGCTCATCGGATCGACATCGGCCCAACGTCGGCAAACGTCATCGGCCCTGCATCGGCACTGCACCGGCCCAGCATCGGCCCAGTGTCGGCAAACATTGTCGGGCCGATGAAGTTTTGCTCATCGGATCGACATCGGCCCAACGCCGGCAAACATCATCGGCCCTGCATCGGCACTGCTCCGGCCCAGCATCGGCCCAGTGTCGGCAGACATTGTCGGGCCGATGAAGTTTTGCTCATCGGATCGACATCGGCACAACGCCGGCAAACATCATCGGCCCTGCATCGGCAATGCACCGGCCCAGCATTGGCTCAGCGACGGTAAACATTGTCGGGCCGATGAAGTTTTGCTCATCGGATCGACATCGGCACAACGTCGTAAATAGTTATCTGGCCAGCCTTCGGCCAGAAATAGGCAACTGTTATGGAATCAGCATCGGATGGACATCGGCCCAATGTCGACAACAATTATCAGCGCAGCATCTGCCATCTGCCATTGTCTTAAATAGGCCGATGTCATCAGAAGTCATAACTGACAACATCTCATCTTAATATTTCATGTAAATGATGCCACAATAGAACTTTTCCAATTGTAGTGTTAGGGTACATAAAACTAAACATTTCTAAAAGCTGCAACTAGCTGTGATGTTAAAGTTACAAAGATAAAAGGTAAAACTAAAAATACTGAATTTTTAAAAAGATAATATTTTTTTATCATAGTTAATACTTTGAAAACCAAATGTAAGTAATATAAATACTTCTAGCTATACAAAACAATCGAAATGATTACACTAGTTACAGTACTATTTTTTATGTACCCCAATACATGTGTAGTTAATACTTATAAATAAACACAAAGAGCAAAATAGAATAATAAACTTTATTATTAATTAATTATTATTTACAAGAAAACAGTGTTACTACCTGCAACAAGGCAGATATGAAACATATATTCTCAAAACCAGTTTTAAAACACAGTCTAAACATGTACCCCTCATATTGGCCTGCAAAATTTCATTTATGTGGCTTCAAATTCGTTTGCGAGACAAACTTTTCCCCCCTATTTCATCAAGTTAAAAAAGCATGAAGCAAAGGCCATAACTCCATACAAAATAAGTTCTTATAACCATCTTCTGGAGTTTGTACCTTAGATAAGCACGGAAAGTTTCATTTACTAACTTCAGTAGTGTCCAAGAGAAGCTGGCAGTATATGTTCCAAGTTCAAAAACAAGGGTCATAACCCTGTGAAAAATATGTTGTCAACACCAGCTTTTTGGATTTCTTTGTTCCGTTGCAATTCAGCACTTTTGTTTGCAGATTCTCAATCTACACCTCTGTTTTTCAGTACACGTTTTCCTTATGCCATTTCTAAGCCTTGCTCCTGGAACTCGAAGCCATTCTTTTACACAGGTCACCATGTACTTGTCAGTGGCTTGTAAGAGCCCAGCTACAGGCTTCCTCCTCAGCTTCTGTTTACAAATGATAGCAAAAAATGCATATTATAAGTCATTGCATGCACTCTCACAATTACGAGTAATGGACTTCACAAGTGTGTCAAAACAAGCTATTGATAATATAATGGAATAATAGAATAAGTAATACCCTGTTCACATGCACCACCTTACATATATGTGTATATATTATTTTAAGTATTGACACCTGTTAATAAATACAGGGTTCACTCAAGGAATTTTCTGCCATGGGCCCTTTATGTGACAATTTCATATATTCCCTAGGTACACCTGCACTTGCCCATACAGCACAATGTTAAAATGTCCCATTGTATTTAAAAATGTGAGCCTTTTTCCAAATGGAGGGGCTAAAAGCAGAAGGCCCCACCCTAGAATTATCAGAATCCCAGTAAGTAAATTGATGAGTTTATAATATGTGTAAATAAGTAAATTGAATTATGTGTAATTATATACGCAAATAACATAACCCCTCCCAATATTGCATGGTAGATCCCTAATCTGTTTCTTATGTCAATTAAAAAAGATTTTATAACTGACATATCACCCTATTAATTTAGCCCAATAAACATCCCCAATAACCACATGATAACCCCCCTCCTCCAGTCTTGCTGGAGAACAGTTTTAGGTGTGCAATCTCTCTTGCATGTCCATCAAAAGTAAGTCAGCATGAAATTTCATTTGGAAGATTACCATAGTAAGTGTCAGGGGGCCCTTAATAGGGCAAACATGATATTAAATATATGCTTATAAATATTTCAAGCAGAAACATGTATCAGTTGGTTTGGTTTGTTGTTTAACGCCTCACTCAGCAATATTCCAGCTATATGACGGCGGTCTGTAAATAATTGAGTCTGGACCAGACAATCCAGTGATTATCATCACGAGCATCAATCCATGCAATTGGGATCGATGACATGCATCAACCAAGTCAGAGAGCCTCACCTCCCGATCCCATTAGTCGCCTCATCCCATACGACAAGCATAGGTGCCTTTTACGGCAAGCATGGGTTGCTGAAGATATCTTCTTAGATATCTTCTACCCCGGATCTTCTATATGAATCAAAATTGGAGTAAATTTCCCATACTTGATACATCTAAAGAAATTTAATCCACTCACCAGTGCTCTCTCAGTTGCTCGATTTTGGAAAAGCTGCTAAGAGTTCATTCAGCTCATCCATGTTTGCCAATAGGCAATGGCTGAACATCTGGTTTTCTTAAATAGAAATATAAGAATATTATATATCAAGGTTGTGTAGCAGCAGTGAGCACTAAGCTATTATGGTGATGATGTCAAGAGGTTGAGGGGAATATTGCTCAAAACATAAAAGTAACATTTAAATAAAGCTTTGGCCATACACAGATATCAGGTCCTTTCCTTAATTCATACATCTTATCTCATATATTTGCACTTGTACATACAGTCCTTATCTGGAGCCATGTAGCAGAAATAATTTCTCAGGGAAAGTAGTTTCACTTTAATAGCTATAGCCGCATCCATTGAAAAGCAGTGAGAAAATCCCCATATTGACATAATATTGAACCGATCCTGTGAAGTCTGGTTATCACAAAACAGATTTCATTTATTATATGATACCAAAATATGTAGATTACATCATGGTAAACCAAAACTGCAAATAAACGTTTATCATTAAAAGATCAGATACAAAGGTATGTACATATTACAAATACTTGTATGCCAAAAATAGCAGGAAAGTATTGGGGACAAGTAATTTTATGCACAGTTTCATTGCTTGTAAACATAGGAAAAGGGATAATGATAAACTGAAACAATATATCTTTAGTTAGAATAAATCAAATTTCAAACAAGGCTCTGGGTGTTTTTCTACAATGGATAATGTCCTGAAAAATCTGTATTGAAGTATCTATTCTTCCTCATCAAAGTTTTACAATTAATTTGAATTTTGATTAAATAAATGACATTCTAAATTGTCTTGTAATATATATTTAGCATCATACCTTTGAAATGGTACATTTTTTAAATTTATAATTCAGTATTTCATCCCAAATGTACATCATAAATTACTTAAGTAGATAAGACTACCACCCACTAAAATCCAGTCTGAATTAGCCATATCTCAAAACCTTAATCAATCGATACAGATACCATGCATCGGTATAAGATTTCTGATCGATATATAGGTCTAGGTCAATGTGAGGTATCAAAGTAGATCTTGATAAAATTGCCCACACCTGTAATACGCATTGATCGTTTACAAAAAGATCTGTCCTTTCATTTCGCCCATTATCCAGAAAATGTTCAAAATTCGCAAGTAATTATGACATTAAAAAACATCAATTTTACTCTTTTTTTTATTTCAACTTTTGGGTGATCGAAAACCGAACTCGGCAGTGTAGCTCCGTTCATCGATCAGTAGGAACATTAGCTGGATCGCAATGCTGAAAGTTTCCGAAAGCCTCGTTATGAATTTCATGTTCAATGCTTTTTGCGCTGACAGCAATCACAACATTGATTTGTAAATTCGAGTTTGTAATCAATTTCCTAACCTCATCTATCCCCACGCTTAACAAATACGCCTGTGACAATGACAAATAAAGCAATGTTCACTCAAAAATACTAATGTAAGTAATTGTTTGGCTATTCATTTGCTTGCAGCTGTAATACTCTCATTCCGAGATTGCGACTCGTTGGTTGAACATCGCTGAATATACATGGAAATAAAACATATCTTGTCATATTTTGTATTTGCCCTTGTCCCCGCGTTTTGCTAGAAATATGTATATGGTGTTTAAAAAATATAAATAGAGAATCTAGTGAGGATGCAGTGTCACGACATATTCCACGGATTTTGTCATTGACGTAGAATATTGACAGTGTGTTTCTCGAACGTCAAAAACACACAGGCCTAGATTTCTCTACTCACGTTGACACTTTTGAATGAACACTGTTTCTTGTTTAAATTGTAAGGTTTGAAAATGAAATTAACCCCTCGTAAATACAGAAATGAAGTAAACACTTACCGCAAAATAGGTTTTCCCTCAGCCCTCCACGCATCATCCTTTCGTCGTCTGCTTGAAAAGACGCGCGTGAGTAACAGCGCCCTCTATTACAAGAGTAGCTTCTCTCGAAGCATGTTGTGAAAACGTTGGACCAACGTAACATAACCGATCGCGATATTCCAAACTTTTGCCAACATCTTGTATTTTGCTGAATGAATTGTAAGATGTGACGAATCCCGTCTGTATATTCTCTTTCTGTTGTATATGTGCAGCCAAAAATGGTCAGTGAATGTGCTTGATCTATTTCATTTAAAAATTAAAAATAAAGTTAATATTTTGAGTTCGAATAGAATTATTGTATTGTTCGTAATTATATTTGATCTAAGGTTTGTCACATTGTAATCGACAAATGTGTTATTTCTTTTATGTTATCATAACAAAATCAAATCATATATCAGGTTCAATGTCAGTGCCAATCAACAGCATTGGCCCGACAGCGGACCGCTGCAGTTTGCCGATGCCGATATTGCCGGCGGTTGCCGATGTAAAGCCAACGTCGGCCCGATGTAGGTGTGCTAGCTGGGGTGGGATCAGTAGCCATATCTGTGCCTGTAGACCTCTGCGGCTTGAAACCTTCTTCACAAATTAAAATAGTTGGATTTGGCCGAAATATATGTGAATTGTTATGTTGTTTCGTTTTGTCGCTGTGTGTACATCTGACTACACTTCTTACGTTATGACAGGACAGACCGACTGTCAACAAGGTCTGAATGTGGCTGTGACGTCTCAGAGACTAGGGTTAGAGTAGCTTCCCTTTGACAAAGGGCAGTTACTCTAGCGAACAGACCGATGGATTGTCGCAAAAGGCAGTTAAAAACAATTGTTGTTTTGCGTTTATGTTGCTTCGCCACTGTATAAGAAATAGATTTCAGTTCGAACTATATTGGCTGCTGTCACTGTCCGACTGACACGTCACTTACCCTCTGACGTAATAAATATTAATGCGCGCATTGCAGGAAAACTCGCAATGTTTCGGTTATGTTTGTGAGAGAGGGAAAGCGATTTTTAAGCACAGAATTAAAGAATGGCATTATATGATAAAGAGGTTATCACGATTGTGTGTTTGGGGATGGTAAATATCCTGTATTAGTAATAAACAATATGTATTTAGCTCGCCAAGGCTCGCTAAATACAACGTTTATTCCTAATGCAGGATATTTACCATCCCCAAACACACTCGCGTGATAACCTCTATGGCTCTCAAAACTTATCTTTGTAGGTGGTGACCGTTTGGTATATATTGCAAGAGATAATATACTGATACTTCGTCTCTGATATTGCTTGCAATCATAGAAGCAGGGAGGCTAATTGTATGATAAATAGTCAGATGGCAGTGTAACAGTGTAACAGATCCTACTGCATGGTTATTGTATTGTATCAGTCACTCTGCTAAAGACAACAAGTGTGATCGAGCTGAAAACGAAACATAGCATAGCGAGAGCGCAAACCCCACCCATCACCCCCACCACCCTCACAGGTAACACAAATAGTCAAGGCCTCCACCTGACACTTATGAAACGACATGCGCGCAATGAGGTCATATTGGGCGCTCCACAAATCTCTGGCTGTGTTATAATCCCGACCCGTTACCAACCCTGAACACGGCTTTATTCCTGGGGTACGTTCACCACATATATACAAGATGCACTGTGCGCCAGGTCAGCGCATACTTATAGTAGTGGTGGTGTTGGTGCCCCGGAGTACCTTGCCTCACCCAAGTTTGTCTAAGACTGAGACCACCTCACTTGGTGTTATTGTTTTGTGTGTATGGGAGGTCGCCTTCTGCCTCAGCAATTCCGGTTGATCTGTCCTTCTTTGGACGTTCCTGTAACTAAACATTATCCTTAAAAGGTGGGCCATGGTATATGTTTGACAATACAGTCTTCTTTTGAAATTATGTTTCAATGTATTCTATATATCACGTATTATTTTAAAACAGACAAATTGTGTGTGTGAAAAATAACCCCTTTATTACACCAATGTGCCCAAGCTTGTTCTATTATGCCAACAGTCCAAACTCGAGACTCAGCAACATATCCGATTACACTGGCCCAGGCTGACCCAAGCGGGATCCCGTCAGTTCTCCATGCGATACTCACACCGTAGTCTGTCCCCTAATCCTGCGCCATGACTGTGGAATTTGTATTTTTAGGTATCTTTTTTACTAGGCAAGTCTAGATCAAACAAACCAAGTACAGTTTGCTTGATTGCAAAACAGAAGAAGAGGAAAGGTTCTTTCGAATAAAAAATGCAATTAATTTAAATAAATGTTTTCATTGACTAAGTGTTCGTCTATCTGTCCCCTAGATCTTTGGGAAAAATTTGAAACGGACTCCAAGTCAAGAATGGTTGGACAAGTCTAGATTGCCTCAGTTCTGGTCCTGAAATCAAGCATTGTTGTGGGCTCCATTTGGATTCTATTGAGTAGACCACGGACTTGTATAGGTCTGTGAGTAGATTTATAATTTTAACTACAAACATTGTATTTCTCGGATGTTGATTGATTTTCGATGTGGGTATTTAAAGATAACAAAGTAATATCAATAATGAAATACAAATAGTTTATGATGCAGCTAAGGTATGTGCACGTGTAAAAAAATTGTTGGAGTCAACCAAAGAAGATCTTCAACACCTTACATTGTATATTGTTTTAAAATGTCTCGCCTTCTGAATACGTTCCTTATTTGAATATTGTATTCAATTCCACACATGACTGTACAAAACATTTATATATTTTACATGTATACGACGGTTAAATGGGCAAGTATAACGGTAAACACTAACTTGTGTTTGTTTAACATTTTTGTGTGTTAAAAAATGTGTTATGTTAAAGGGAAATATAAACATTTAGTCTGTTCGGGGAGCTAATTCTAACTATTTCCTGAATAAAATATTATTTAAAACACATTAGCTTACCTCTTGATAAAATCTGTGGCCAGGACAATATCAAATAGCTACGACAAAAGAAAACCCAGACATTTCAGGCATACAAATATGTTTTTGTGCCGTGTAACACCAGATGTTATCAACCAATACTCATGTCGTAGACAACCATAGAAATATGAAACATCAATGCTGGAGAATAACCAATTTCGATTTCCCAACAATACAAATTTCATTTGACGAAAATGGTAACAATAGCGGTACAAATATATTAATGGATCACTGAACATCAGTGGTGACGCAGTTGTTTGCAAAAAAAGAAGTTGTTGCATCAGGTGAATATATGAAGTTTTGCCGAAACAGTAAGGTCTTAGAACTCTTGTTTACTGTCCGGGACCACGTCAATATACCATGTTTGAAATGTATCTAAAAGAAGCTTTGACAGAGAGTATTGCTATCTGGAACGGTTTCGGCATACGAAGTAGACATTTGGGATTCCATTTATGCATATGAAGATGTTTCATTTATCAATATATGCCTGTGTTTGTTCTTCACCGACTTTGCTGCAGGGTTGGTGTCCTCAAAGACCATTCAGAGTCATTCGATTCAACTTATTCATCAATGCTGTATATTCAATCATGTTGAAAAAGTAAAGAAGTTAATATCCATGTCAACACTCTCTGCATGTAAAGGGCGCTTCGCAGTCGCATTACCTCAGGGTTTATGGATTGTACCAAATACATGTTAACATTAACTGTACATGAAGTGATGCATGTTTAGACCGATGTATACGTTTACTTTCTGTTTCAAAGGACTAACGTCTGAATAATCGACAGTTGAGAGAAAGTGATGTGTTATAAGATCTCCCCCCGGCGTCTCTCTCATTCTCTCTCTCTGTGTTTTATTTTGCATTAGCAAGGTTAAGTATATTGATGTCAACTTCTTTATTATCAGGACCACAGCATACTGTGTATGTATAAACATACTCCTTCATCATAATATTCATAATAAAGAAGTTGACATCCATAAATTATCGTCCTTATGTGTTTCACTTCTAAATGTCATTCAAAGACTTGATACATACACGGTTTTAACATGATAGGTCAAATACTGTGTTGTATATCTGTTCCACATAGTGTTAAGTTGAAAGACGAGTTTCTGCTCGTTAATCAGACAAGCTGATGCACATATACTCATATCGAGTGTTTCGAGATAGTTGGTTGATTGTGATTCAATGAATTTTATATTTCGACATTCAACAGCGAATCAGACTGAAGCATTATTCACAATGAATAATAGACTCCGAATATCTGCTCCAATAACTTTTTTTTACTGGTTGATAACTTATAGCGAAACAGCTCGGATAAGTCTATATATTGTCTACTCACGACGCTAAGCAGGTGCACGAAATAACAGGAAGAGTCATGCGTTATATAACATCAGATACGTGGAGGATGAAATCCACCTTCCAGCAAGACGTTATCATAATATCAATGGTTACATCCCATTAGTAAGACATCCCATTAGTGAGACACCCATTGTAAGACAGTGGAGAAGGTGAGATTAATTAAACAAACACAGCCAGTCTACCAACTTAACAATGGTCACAGCCTAGATTAGCGGATTAATTAATAAGAGTAGCCCAGTAATTCTGTTTGAAAATTCTCAGGAAATAAATGAGTTAGGAGCTAGTAGGAGCTTACTCAAAAAGTTTCACTGTACACAACCACCCACCAGAAGACACCAGTAGAATCCAGTTCCTTGTCAGCTTAAGGAAGAGAGCAAGAGAAGAACCAACCACTCCTATGCCAGCCCTCTACAACGACGAGGTCTTGAGACATGATCCGGAGGCTGCAGCTATATTTCCCTCCTTCAGCTAGGTTGGCAGCGCCATGTACAAACACCGCAGTCACACGATCCATTGCAGCACCCTGGAGAGAAACCCATGATGGTGAGCGGTTCCTGCTTTTTTCCCGACGGTTAAGGTCTTGCTGTTGGATACAGAAATAACCCCCTTGAGGAACAGTGCATCCGACGAGCTGCTGCCTTGCCTCTGCTGCCTCCTCAACAGGTTCAGGATGCATGGATTGACTCCATGAACCAGTCTCCCGATGTACCGAATGCTGACGAATCCAACGACTACATAGTCACAAACAGGGTGGATTATGGAGCCAGATTCCCTCTTTTGCTTTGGAACAATCACCAGACATTCGGCTCAAGGACCAACAACAACCTGGAAGGTTTCCACAGTCGCCCCAATGCATCACTGAATCATCGTCATCCTAATCTCTACAGGGTCATCGAGATCATCAAGAAGATTGAGAAATCTGAGAAGACCAAGCTATCTCAGCTAGACCTAGGTGCAGCTCCACCAGCAAGAATGAGTGAGTGAGTGAGTGAGTTTGGTTTTACGCCGTTTTTAGCAATATTCCAGCAATATCACGGCGGGGGACACCAGAAATGGGCTTCACACATAGTACCCATGTCGGGTCTTCAGCGTGACGAGCGAACGCTTTAACCACAAGGCTACCTGACCGCCCCCAACCAGCAAGAAAGCGTGTGTACAAGAAGATTGACAGTCGCCTTTCCAGACTAAAGTATCAGCTATCTCAGGGTGTCAAGACAATACCCCAGTTCGTGGATGCTGTTGGCAAACTTCTGAAGATGGATTAAGGTTGTGTCAGTGTGACACCCTCGATGTGAACTGTGATGTGAACTGTGATTTTAACTTTAACTGAACTCTAAGTGGAGAGTATGTTAAAACAATGTATTTAAGGGATGGATGAATTAAAATATTGAATGAAATAAAGTAAAAGAGTGTATCAAGCATCTTGAGTCATTTCTTTTGTCTATAATAAGACAAGTCCATTTTCATGATAAGGGTTAATTACCTGGTTAACTTGTGCAACCAGGTATGACATTGTTGTTTTAAGGTGTCTCACAACTGGGCTGTCTTACTAATGGGAGGAGACCATATCAATCAGAGAGACGCTTGTATATTGGAGAAAGGGTAGACTCAGCTGTGCAGACAATTGAATAACAGCGTTAACCAAAGGTATTTAAGATGTCTTTACAAGATATGGAAGCCAAAATACATTTTCAATTAATACTCATTCTTAATTGGAAAGTACGCGAAGTGAGGGGCGCATTTTAGGACATGGAAGCAAAAAATACAAACTTTAACAAACAGACATACATTATGTTTTCGTGTCTCAGCTGTTCTTAAACACGCTTGACGTCCTTTCGCAAAGGCGTTGGCATGTTAAAGCCCCTCTAATGTCATATAAGGGATTGGATGTTATTTCCTGAAATCCGGATAATAGTGAGAGAAGCAGATGGCATCGTGTTTGTTTAGGATAAATAACAATGGCCTCAGACACTCACGCGCACTATGCAGTCCTTTAATCTTCTTGTTCTAAACATTTTTTTCAATGTAATAAGATTGATAGGGAGCATTTAATTAATTTCAATTTACTTTGAATTCGAGAGCAGAGGGTAATGAAGGGCTAAGATTGAAAATTCTCAAGTCAAATTATGCATGTACGCCTGCACGGTGAATGTTAAGAAGACGAGATCACATGTATCCAGCATCACAGAAAACAATGGAGGGTATACCCAACAATTTGTTTGACACGATTGTTAAAAACGCATCGGATAAACAAGCCAGTGATGGCTTCTGTTAATGCCTCTCCGAAGATCCGAATATCAAGGTTATCATATTCATCGCATATATATCGTACTACATTAAACACATCTACAACGCGTGAGTGTTGACTCATTGGTTATATACTACACCATGTATCAATGGAGTGTGGGACATCCCCTTACACACACACACACACACACACACACACACACACACACACACACACCACCACCACCACTGACACTGACAATTCCCTACGTGGACAATAGCTCGCACTGACATTTACTCACATTGAACATAGTCATAATTTGTATTACAGTTTAGTTTACAGCTTGAAAAATTATTGAATATCAAAATCCATCATCACTTGTCACGTTCACTAAAATGTCCCCTGCTGGAAGTGACACTTTGAATCATTTCACTCTTTGTTGTTTAGACAATATTCCCCAAAAGGAATGGGATTGGTGAACAGGCAGAGCCTATTTAAACACCTCTCCCTACAAGTGGATTTAACAGTTACTAAGAGTAAACTGTACACAAAATAGAAGTTTTAGACTAATTGTACCTATTGTTGCAAATATCATGATGCGAATATACAAGTCAAACACAAATACACACACATACACATATCGGTACATAACCAACTGCATATATGCAGAATACCAGCATGTCACACATACAAACAACTATTTAATTGAAAGTAAACACATATTTTAAATCTTTTAGATTTTGCAATGAACAAATGAACAGATTGTACAACAACAAAGTTAGTATCAGTACATGTTTTAGCATTTCCATATATTGCTGAATCCAAGTCATATCCTTTTATGTAGTAGAACGTAGTGTTCCGAAGATTGCAGTAGTTACATGAAAGAAGTAATGTGTAGGATCCTCATAATGGTATCCACGGGAGCAGGTAGTAGACTCATGAATATGTCTGTGATATTTGTGTGCATTTAAATCTCTGCATCATAACCTGAGGAGGGAATGGGTAGTTTGACAGAAACGGTTACCATAGTCGAAGTTAAAGCCAAATGTTTTAGGAACTTCTATTGTGGTGCTACTTTTAGTGAAGTCCTATATCCGGTAATTTATTCCCCATTCGCTCTCTACCGGGTAAAAATGATTTGTGGGAGTTAACTGTTGTAGTATTTGTCTTTGTTTGTATGTTCTCCATTTAAAACAGAATGAAAACAACTCATGGATATTCTTATATTAAACATTACATAATTTAAGATGTTTAAAATGAATTTATGTTATGATAGCCCAAGATCAGAACATTGAGAAAACGATCTATGTTGTGTAAAATAATCGTGATGGAGTTCAAACCCGGAAAGAATATTTCATAAATGGTTTTAAAAATATTTAGTAAAGTTGTCTTTTTTACCTTATCCGACTCTTCGGAAAATAGTCTCAGATAAACACAGATTCTAAGCAAGTCAGGTTTTTTTTGACATTGTACATAGCCACCCGAAATACCCGGAATATGCTGGCAGACTTCATGGGCTCAGCAATATTTACACAGACTGAAGCCCTTACAAAATGATATCATATTTATATAAACAAAATTTATTTAAAAAGGAAAGGGGATTGTTTCGACAGCCAAACAAATGTAAAAGACTATATGAAGAGTGAGTGAGTGAATATGGTTTTACGCCGCTTTTAGCAATATTCCAGCAATATCACGGCGGGGGACACCAGAAATGGGCTTCACACATTGTACACATTGTACCCCTGTCGAGAATCGAACCCGGACCTTCAGCGTGACGAGCGAACACTTTAACCACTAGGCTACCCGACCGCCACCTATATGAAGAATTCTGCTGTACACAATAACAATAGGAAATGTAACATGTAACATAAATTTGTAACAGAATACATCATAGTATTAAATTAGCCTTGCCAAATCACTTTTTGAGGGTAAATAGTCATATACCGATTAACTAAATTATATTGATATCACCTTGAAGATTAGTATTTCCAAACAACACGGTCTTGATATTTAAGTCCTTGACATAAAAGTAACATGTTGATCTAATATCACAATCATTCAAACATTAACATTGAAAACGTTCTTCGTTATGATTAACACTACCCCAAGTAGGATCATCATTAATAAATCTGCAAAACCCGTGTACGTTTAAATCGCTTCAACCAAGTCTTAATCCATAAAGAATAACTTGTTTAAATATATCACCAAAATATTAAAATAATCAATGCACATTACATTTAGGTTGGATTTGTGATTTTTCGAAATTTTGTGAAAGATTCTATGTCTACCAGGAGTATTTGTTGTTGGCCCAGAGGGCCTATTCACGAAGCTGTCTTAGCGCTAAGATTGGCGTAAATATGTCGTAGCGAAAAACGTCGACTGTACTATTCAGAGTGTATCATGAGCATGTGTTTATGAATCACTATGAAATAGTGATAGTACAGGGCGTTCGTGAAAAGATAACACCATGTAAGTGGAAAATAATACAACACAATCGTCTTGCCACCTTTAATCCCAGATAAATCCCCCCCCCCCCCCCCCCCCCACCCCACCCCACCCCACCCCTCCCCCACAACCAACACCCCCCGGCTATGTTTCAAGGATATTGTTTTAACATACATACATGTGTGTTTCGGAAGAAAGAAGCCCGTGTATTTATATATTTAAGGTCAAACCCGTACGTAATATACCTACCTTACAGTCACTCCTTGAACAACAATGACACGCCTAACTCAAATTCAGAGAAACCAGGCTATCGGACGTTTGGAAGCTGGAGAGTCTGTGCAAGATGTTGCCTGTAATTTCAACGTTAACATAACCACAATTTACCGTCTCCTGCATCGATACAATGCTACACAAACCAGAGATGACCTTCCTCGGGGCGGCCGTCCCAGGGTCACCACACCTCGACAGGATCGGCAGATTACCCGTCAACACAAGCGACATCCGTCCCTAACTGCAAGGGAAAGTGCTCGACAGACCACGGGAACACATAATCGACACATTAGCCGGGACACTGTGATTCGACGTCTCCGTTCCAACAACCTCAGATGTCGTCGACCAGCACGTCGTCCTGTTCTACAACCATGGCATCGACAAGCACGACTTTAGTGGGTACAGGGTCATCACAATTGGCGTCATCGTCAGTGCAGGGGTGTCATCTTCTCTGATGAAAGTCGCTTTTGTGTCTCCCATGCAGACGGAAGAGTCAGAATTTGGCGGCGTCGAGGTCATCGTTTCGCTGACAGAAACGTTGTTGAAAGGGACCCATGGAGTGGACCTAGCGTCATGATATGGGCAGGGATTGGGCTTAATGCGAGACTTGGACACGGCGTCACTGCTCAGCGGTATATCGACCAAGTGATCAGACTCCACGTTGTTCCATTTTTTGCACAACATCAACAACACATTTTCCAGCAGGACAACGCTCGTCCCCATGTTGCCAGAGCTACCATGGCCTTTCTGCAACAACACAACATCCGTGTTTTACCGTGGCCAGTCCTCATCCCTGATCTGAACCCCATCGAACACTTGTGGGATGGGGTTCAAAGGCGTCTGCACAATGTGCGCCAAGTCCCTTCAACTGCCGATGAACTACGCACAGCTGCTCTTGATGTGTGCAGGAGGATCCCTAGGGCCTTCACAAATCGACTGATCCACTCAATGTACAGGAGATGTGAGGCAGTGATCAATGCTAATGGTGGTCACACCAGGTATTGACTGACATTTTGGGTTTTGACCCGAAACTGTGCAAGCCCTTAACATTTGAAAAAAAATAATTATGTCATCTGCCTTTTAATCCATTAAACTGTTCTCAGTCAATTTTTTTGTCAATCTTGCCCTATTAGTATTTCTTGTCGTTACTGTTGAGAATAAATAACATGTATACTGCATACTCGACTTGCGTTTCTTTTGCGTGTGAGTATAATTATGTTAAAGGTGGGAAAACAAACACCAAATGCCATTGTCTATGGTGAATGTTGTCGCTGCCCGCTCTATGTCAATGTCCGTATTACAAAGTATATAAGAATACTACAGTCACTCATTTTCGTTAGATACCATTTTTACGAAAAGCGTGAACTTTCTATGGAATCCGACCGAGCGAAAGCCATCGTAAAAATGGTATCTAACGAGAATGAGTGTTATTTTATTTATAACCCACGTTAAATATATATTTAAGTGTAAATACATAACAACTTTTGTTCGTTGACAGACCAAACTGAAACCGGTTGCAAAATCTGGTTGCGCATGAATATTGATATATGCCCAAATATGGGCATTGTTGACATTTCTATGCATACGCATTAACCATATGCGCCTGCAACTTGTTTGCAAACAAAACAGCACCGACGCTCAAGATCCTTTTTGAAGAAATTCTTCAACTTATGGTAATTCAAGCGCTATGTTGATGGTACGAAGGACACCTATAAGAAAATTTGAAAAGTCACATTAGCGCCGCGCTTTGAATATCGGACTAACAGTCGGTCACTCGCACTGCCGGTGTTCCGTCTGTGCAATCAAAATGGTTCGGTTTCCTTGATCTATCAGCTGAATTTATATCATGTTCGTACCATTTTGGAAGAGGGAAATCAGAGTGTTCGCCAAAGACATTCATGTTAAATGTACCACCCTATACTGAAGACGTGAAAATCAACAAACTCAAGTCTGCTTGCAGTGAAAACTTCGAACGATCGTAGGGCAAGGTCACCACCGGAATAAGAAAAGACAACCGTGATCTACTCACAACGTTTTACGCTAGAGATAGGGAATGTTATTGTTCACATTTAGGATGTTTGGGACCACAAAATCAGAAGTCAGGCACACTTCCACAGAGTTTTCGAATGATTTGTATCAGAACTGTTCACTTTTAGTGATCAGGGCCCACTTGCACAAAGCGATCTTAGCGCTAAGATGATCGTAACTCCCATACTTTAACATAGGCTTACAATAGTCGTAGCGCTAAGATCGCTTTGTGCAAGTGGGCCCTGGTCGTGCAGTCGTGTACGTCCATTCATGAACACCTCCCGAAACAGCGCCACAAAATACGCTTCGAAGGGGACACTGATGGCTCAACCGGATCATCCCAAGTAAGTCTACATATCTGCCCAGATAGTTTAAACAGACTTCATTTTACAACGCTTATCCTTTTACGTTAAATCAAATTGAAAGTTGCGAAAGTGGTCGGGTGCGTCACGCTCATGGGGACCCTCGCTCTATTGATCGGTAGTCGTACATTGTAAATGGATATAACTCGATTGTATAATGTTTGTAGAAGCTCTATGCATAACTTATATATAATGCAAACCGAATTTGATGCGTGTGACTATTTTGTTTGATTTAATAAAGTGTTTGTAAATATCTCTCGTTCTCATTAATTTCTTCAGTTCTGCCTTGCAGTTGCAAAATGAATGACGTCTCGCTATTTTTTTATGAATGAAAAAAGTAGCCCCGGTGTTACAGAGGTCACGGCTATCCAATCAAAACGAATAAAACAAAGTCAACCTTGTACGACACACGTGCGACGCATGGATTTAGTATCTAACCAACTGTATCTTCACCACGTGGGTCATAATTGTTAAAATTAACCAGAATGCATGAAAGGCGTATCCCAAGAAAAGTATATAACATGTTGATGTATTTCGACAACATTGGTCATAATACTTGGGTAGCATCTGTTCGTAACATTTTATTTTTGGTTTGGGATTTGTATGGTTAAACCAATCTGTTGGGGACAATATAGCTTTCATTGGGGTATTTAAAACGTGCCTTGTAGATGAATTTCGTCAAAACTGGATTTCAACACTATCATTTCGTATTGATCTGTAAACATTATACTGCGTAAAGTTTATTTGCCAGAGATATATTGGAAATTTCCAACTATGGCCTGGAAGTTAATTTAAGGTACCGACGTTTACTACAATATCTGAAAAACTATTGGACCTACTCCAGTCAAAGTTGGTATGATATTATTAAACAGTCATACATAACTGGATATTACATTTAAAGACAATCGGTGCATGAATAAATTTTTTTGTCTATTTAGCTATCACTATAATTCATCAACAACCAGACCTGTTCGTCACGGGTGGAAAGAGCATTCATTGTAACAGCCATCTGCATAATACTGCCCCTGCGCCACAGGGCCATATGACACAGTTGAACCAATCAACTCAACTCGAAAGGTTGCATGGGAATCACGCAATGTTCAGTGACTCACTGCCGTCACACAATGTTCAGCGACTCACTAGCATCACACAATGGTCAGTGTCTCACTGACGTCACAATCGTCAGTGACTCACTGAAGTCACACAATGTTCAGCGACTAACTAGCGTCACACAATGGTCAGTGTCTCACTGACGTCACAATGGTCAGTGACTCACTGACGTCACACAATGTTCAGCGACTCACTAGCGTCACACAATGGTCAGTGTCTCACTGACGTCACAATGGTCAGTGACTCACTGACGTCACACAATGTTCAGTGACTCACAAGCGTCACACAATGATCAGTGACTCACTGACGTCACACAATGGTCAGTGACTCCCTGAAGTCACACATTAGTCAGTGACTCACTGCCGTCACACAATGTTCGGTGACTCAATGACGTCACCATGTTTAGTGACTATCGGGCTTCTAACAATGTTCAGTGACTCACTAGCGGCACACAATGTTCAGTGACTCACTGACATCACAATGGACAGTGACTCAGTGCCGTCACACAATGTTCAGTGACTCACAGACGTCACACAATGTTCAGTGACTCAGTAGCGTCACCCAATGTTCAGTGACTCACTGACATCACAATCGTCAGTGACTCACTGACGTCACACAATGTTCAGCGACTCACTAGCATCACACAATGGTCAGTGTCTCACTGACGTCACAATGGTCAGTGACTCACTGACGTCACAAAAAGTTCAGCGACTCACTAGCGTCACAATGGTCAGTGTCTCACTGACGTCACAATGGTCAGTGACTCACTGACGTCACACAATGTTCAGTGACTCACTAGCGTCACCCAATGTTCAGTGACTCACTGACATCACAATGGACAGTGACTCACTGGCGTCACACAATGTTCAGTGACTCACTGCTGTCACACAATGTTAAGTGACTCAGTGACGTCACACAATAGTCAGTGACTCACTGACATCACAATGGACAGTGACTCAGTGCCGTCACACAATGTTCAGTGACTCACAGACGTCACACAATGTTCAGTGACTCACTAGCGTCACCCAATGTTCAGTGACTCACTGACATCACAATGGACAGTGACTCACTGGCGTCACACAATGTTCAGTGACTCACTGCTGTCACACAATGTTAAGTGACTCAGTGACGTCACACAATAGTCAGTGACTCAATGACGTCACACAAAGGGCAGTGACTAACTAGCGTCACAATGGTCAGTAACTCACTGACGTCACAATCGTCAGTGACTCACTGACGTCGCAATGGTTAGTGACTCACTGACATTGCACAATCGTCAGTGACTCACTGACGTCACCCAATCGTCGGTGACTCATTGGCGTCACATCAACACGAACAGCGCCAGGCAGTTGCGTCACTGGCTTCACACATTGTTCAGTGACTCACTGACGTCACACAATGTTCAACGACTCACTGACGTCACGCAATGGTCAGTGACTCACTGACGTCACACAATGTTCAGTGACTCACGGACGTCTTACAAAGGTGAGTGACTCATTAGCGTCACACAATGTTTAGTTCTGTAACCACCTGGCGTCACACAAGGATCAGTGACTCACTGACGTCACACAATGGTCAGTGACTCACTGACCCCTGAAGATCTGGGGTAGAATAGGTCTTCAGCAACCCATGCTTGTCGTAAAAGGCGACTATGCTTGTCGTAAAAGGCGACTAACGGGATCAGGTGGTCAGGCTCGCTGATTTGGTTGATGCACGTCATCAATCCCAATTGCGTGGATTGATGTTCATGATATTAATCACTGGATTGGTTGGTCCAGACTCGATTATTTGCAGACCGCCGTCATATAGCTGGAATATTGCTGAGTGCGGCGTTAAACGACAAACCAACCCACCAACAACACAATGATCAGTGACTCACTGGGGTCACACTATGGTCAGTGACTCACGTGGACGTCCTACAATGTTTAGTGACTCACTGGCGTCACACAATATTTAGTTCTGTGACTACATGTCGTCACACAAAGGTCAGTGACTCACGGACGTCATACAATGTTTAGTGACTCACTGGCGTCTCACAATGTTTAGTTCTGTGACTACATGTCGTAACACAATGGTCAGTGACTCACTGACGTCAAAAAATGTTCAGTGATTCAGTGACGTCACCATGTTTTGTGACTCACAGGCGTCACACAATGTTCAGTGACTCAATAGCGCCACACAATGTTCAGTGACTCACTGACGTCACAATTGACAGTGACTCACTGCCGTCACACAATGTTCAGTGACTCACTGACGTCACAATTGACAGTGACTCACTGCCGTCACACAATGTTCAGTGACTCACTAACGTTCACAATGGACAGTGAGTGACTGCCGTCTCACAATGGACAGTGACTCACTGCCGTAACACAATGGTCAATGACTCACTGACGTCACACAATGTTCAGTGACTCACTGCCGTCACAATGGACACTGACTCACGCCGTCACACAATGTTCAGTGACTCACTGACGTCACACAATGTTCAGTGACTCATTAGCGTCACACAATGTTCAGTGACTCACTGACGTTACACAATGTCCATTGACTCACTGCTGTCACACAATGATCAGTGACTCACTGTCGTCACACAATGTACTGATCAGCGACTCACTGCCGTCACACAATGATCAGTGACTCACTGACGTCACACAATATTCAGTGACTCACTGACGTCACACAATGGTCAGTGACTCACTGACGTCACACAATGGTTAGTGACTCTCTGACGTCACAATGGTTAGTGACTCTCTGACGTCACAATGGTTAGTGACTCTCTGACGTCACCATGGTCAGTGACTCACTGACGTCACACAATGGTCAGTGACTCACTTGTGTCACTCGATGATCAGTGACTGACTTACGTCACACACTCATCAGTGACTCACTGACGTCATGATGTTTAGAGACTCACTGGCGTCACATGAACACAAACAGCGCCAGGCAGTTGCGTCACTGGCATAACCATGTTTAGTGACTCACTGGCGTCACATAAACACAAACAGAGCCAGGCAGTTGCTTCACTGGCGTCACACAATGTTCAGTGACTCACTGACGTCACACAATGGTCAGTGACTCACTGCTGTCACACAATGGTCAGTGACTCAGGGACGTCTCACAATGTTTAGTGACTCACTAGCGTCACACAATGTTTAGTTCTGTGACTTCCTGGCGTCACACAATGGTCAGTGACTCATTGCCTTCACACAATGTTTAGTGACTCACTGGGGTTACACAATGTTCAGTTACACACTGACATCACACAATATTCAGTGATTCACTGACGTCATACAATGTTCAGTAAATCACTAACGTCACACAATAGACAGGGACTGACTAACGTCATACAATGTTCAATGACTCACTGGCATCGCACAATCTTCAGTTCATTGATTCACTAACGTTGCATAATGGACATTGACTCACTAACGTCACACAATGTTCAATGACTCACTGACGTCACACAATGTTCAGAAGCCACAATTATTAATTCATCTTCCATATCTTAGATGAAGCTCATTCCATTGATGAAAAAAACATGTTTCCTTTTGCAAAATAGCCACACTGTGTTTTTAAAAAAGATATTCATGACAGCGACTGAACGTCTTCGAATATTGACAAATCTTTAAAATGTAACATGCCCACCAAGAGATTGATGGATAGACGTAGAGTATTAATACACTGTTGGTGTCTGATGACAAAAATGAAGACGTTTACACTTTTGTCTAAGGTTCTTGACGGAACAGACCGCCTCCATGGTCTAGTGGTAGAGCATCCGCCCGGAGAGCGGAAGGTCCAGGGTTCGATCCCCGACCGCGTCATACCAAAAGACGTTAAAAGATTGTACTTGTTGTAACGCTGTCTGGCGCTCGGCATTAAGAGGCTAAAACAAGGACTGGTCGGCTCGGAGTCAGTATACTGTGTCTGAGTGGGGTATTCATGTTAAACTGCGGCATGGTATCTCAGTGAGCTAGCACTATAAATCGGTATCAGTCCGGACTAGTACAAGCAGCCACACAAACACACACACGTACACGCACGTCGCTATATACGTGCAATAATTTTGGACGCGACGTTAAACCCCATTTCACCTCACCTCACCTCACCTCACCTCACCTCTTGACGGAACATTTCCTTATTACATTTAAATCCACAATTTTCCAACTTATCCAAACGCAACTCAATAAGGTTGTTTTTTATCAGCGCTACATCATGCAAGGCCTCAGTAAGGCTTCCAAAAAACTTCCTTGGCAGACATGTGGAGAATATTCCCAATTTTGACACACAAGTGACCGAAATGATGTCAGCTGTAATTCTGTATTTTGACTTGTACCACATGTTCCCGTGTTTGTTCAGTTGAACAGTTGTCTTGCTTTTGCCTGTACCTGTGAAGGGCGGTGGATAATAAATAAGTAACATATCTACAAATAAACTTTGTACTTTATAGAAGTGTGGTAGTTTGGGTTTCTGATTGAAAGGTCGGATCCCAAAACATCTGACTTTTCTGCAAAAGACCCCAAACGGAAAAAATACAAACGACTGTTTTACAAATAAAACATCTAATAAAATTCAAAATTTCACTTACTTGCAAACTATACCTGCACACAGAAACACCAAACAGAAGAAGATCGACATCCCTCCACACACCATGTTTCAGCGACTTAAGCCAGCGCCATACTGACTTGTGCCAACAGTTGAATATATTGATTGTCTCGTCACAGTGAGCAAGCGGACTCTTTTCTTTTGTTTAGTCCGCTATATTTAAGTGATATGACGCCAGCCTGTAAACTGACTATATCTGTGGGGACAACATAACAAAAGCTATAGCTTGCCCGATCCAACAGTATGCTTATTAAGAATTGATGTCAGTTTCTAAAACTTTGTCTATGTGCTTTTTAGCTAAGTTGAAGCGGTTTCGAATTCTTTGTTTGTTGCAAATTGTTCATGAAGACGTTAAGCTATTTATAATTCAGATACTAATGATACACACAACGTCTTCATTCCTACCCAAACCCCATGTCCTCTTCGGAGCCAACATTGGTAAACATCCATGTGAGGTAAAACGTTTGGCGTGAATGTGGACGTTTCTTTCATTTTCACGTCGGTGTTCTTCACAATCTTACAATAGACTCTGCTTGAACAGATATTTCTTATGCTAATGGAAAAGGTTGAATCGCTATATTATTTATGCATACCAAATATTGACCACCTCCGTTTTTGTACTGTAAACAAGAATTCACAATACACATGTGAAAAGGGTTTTAATATATCTTGTCTTGTTTTTGTCCAATTTGTCGCTTTTATTCATGGCACCCCGGGGATGGACCGTGATCTAGTGGATAAAGCGGCTGCACTGAGCGAGGACGGAGGTCTGTCGACTTTGACCATAAGAACACTTTTCCGTTTGTGCCAGGATCACGCAACCATACATCTGTCGTGCAGATGGTTATTCTGTTGACGATAAATTTGTAATAGAATATTGATTACTTCAAACGATCGATTATTGTACACGCGGTGTCTTCAGATTCAACATACACCTATGAAAACGGTTTTAACATTTCTTGCCTTGTGTGTGTCACCAAATCTCTATTCTGAAATTGATGGGGATGATTACTTATTATACTCATGCCGGCGGACCATCCCCCATCTCTCAACATCCCTTTTGAAAACCTTATGAATTATCCTTTAGTGTATGAGTGGTTTGTCTCATCCAGATACGATCATATAGCCGTCGTCCTTTGGCTGATACATTGCAGATTGGGGCGTTAAACAAGAATCAAACCCAAACTGTACTGTACTGTACTTATACGATAAGACCCAGTGGTTGACGGGGTTGTAAATCACAAGCGAAATCCCAGCAACGGGAAATACTTCAGAAATGTTCATGAAATGTCAGCGAGGATCAGTTCCAAATGACATTACTTCATCCAGAACAAATATTGCCAGTGTAAATGTGTCGTGGACAATATGTCATATTAACAACTGGGAATAATTTCACTAGAGCAAATAGCATAAAGGAACTACTTCACTACAGGGAAGGGTACTCTTGGACATACACTGCAGCTAGACAGTTGTAATTCGGTACAACGTTGTAACAACAAACGTAATTACAATGTTTGTCAACATCTCGGGGACCGCCTCCGTGACCTAGTTGATAAAGTATCTGCCCGGAGAGCGGAAGGCCGGTGGTTCGATCCTCGCGACATACCAAGAAGGCGTTAGAGGATGGTACTTGTTGCTGCCCTGTCTGACGCTCGGCATTAGGGGGATAAAACGGGAAATATTAGTCTAGACTGCGGCAGGGACAGTCCGGCTCAGTACAAGCAGACACAAATACGCGATGCAGCAAACGGTATCAAAGGAACGAGAGGTACGAGAAGACAGGGGACGCTACCATCTGTCCCCTTGGCACGAGGACACAGGAGGACCGCTAGCACCTCGCTCGAGACCCGTGAAGATTTTCTGAAGAAAGAAATGTGATGCTTTTTCATGTTGTAAACTCATTCAACAATTGTGCGACCTATGGTTTGAAGACTACTACAGTAGTATAGTTTCTATACCAGTAGGAGGAAGCAGTGCGATGGTTTTTTTCAATATTTGGATTTTACAGCTATTTTTCATATTTTTTAACCTAGGATTCATTTGTGCGACCTGCAACTAGAAACCTACTTCATGGATTCTTTTCAAATTTAGGGAACAGTTTCCATACATTGTGAAACAAAATATCATTTCTTTTCATTTTTTTTAACATACAACATTTTTTATTTCAACATTTGTGCGACCCATAACTTATAAAAAAGTCCGGGGTATTAGTGAGCCCTGCTCACTTTTTGACTTTTTAGTCATAAAGAAGTAACAACGAGACGTAATTAGTTTGCAGGAAAAATACTTCACCGCATCTCCCTTTCCATATGTGTAATGTATTACGTGAAATAATTGCAACGTTAAGCCCAGTTTCACCTCACCTTACATACAAAAGCCGACAAAATAATTATCTTCAGAGGGACGGTTTGTTTACGTAGGTTAACATTGTTTAGCTTTGTTGCTTCTTTTTAACACAGAGTCTCAAAATGATCGACAAAATACTTTCCATAACCATTGAATTATCTGCTATAAGCAGCCCATTGTTCATTGGAGACTATATCATAAATAATACAAATACAAATAGGATACTAATATTTATTTTTGTTCGACCACCGACATTATTCAAGGATTTTCTTTTCGAACAACTAATAACATACATTATAAAACATGCCTAAGCATGTGTTCATGTGCTTATTGACTGAAGCTTTAGTGTGCGAAAATAAACATTTGCAATCTGTCAAATAAGATACTGATAACTGTAAGACATATGTCATGACAATACTAGAACTATGTCCCGGTGGACAACAAGTGGGGATTCCTACTGAGAACAGGTCCCTAGCAACTACGTATGCTGGTCGCAAGAGGCGGCCAACTGGATCAGTGGTCACACTGGGCGACTTGGTTGATTCATAGTACCCTGACGGCGTGGATAGATGCCCACAATGACAGTAACTGATCCAGACTTGATTGTATACAGCTCACCATCACACAGCTGAAATATTGCTGAATGCGGCGTTAAGCAATAAAAGACTAAAGCAAAACAATAAGGCTTCATAAACAGAATCTTGCAATCATATGAATCAGGTTGGGATGCGATTTTAGTAATTTCTGGTTAGAACATATCTCTGCGTGGATTGTTGTTCACAATACCCATCACTAGATTGTCCCGGCCAGACAAAATTAACATGATATAGCTGGAATATTGCTGGACGCGGCGACAAACAGCGGACACAGATGGGACTTGTCAAATTGTATAGTATTGCACCTACAAAGGTTGAAATACAGGAACAGTCTACTTTTCACACAGCAATAGTCGTGAGAGTAGCAGCAGCACGCAGCTGACACGCCACAGTAATGTACCACTACTGAAATAAGTGTCCTTCAGTCTCGGAGACAACATACTGTACTTGATGCACAGGTTAACATTGTTTCGCTGTTGCTGGTTCTTTTTAACATAAATACATAAACTCTGAAAACCTTTCCATAACCATTGAATTATCTGCTAAAAGCAGCCCATTCTTCACTTGAGACTGTATCATTAATAATACAAATAGGATACTTACATTTAGTGTTAATCGACCACACCGACATTGTACAAGGATTGTTTTTCTTTTACAACAACTAATGGCTACGACATATAACATGCCTTGGCATGTGTTCACATGCTTATTGATGCGTAATGCATTATGTTAAAAAAACTCCGAAGACTATAAAACGACACATATCATGACAATACTACTGTGACACTCTGGAAAACCCCGTGCGGATTCCTGGTTTTAACAGGTCCTAGCAACCTATGTTGGTCGTAAGAGGCGACCAATAGAATCGTCGGTCACACTGGGTGACTTGGTTGATTCTTAGTACCCTGAAGGCGTGGATTGATGCTCACAATATCAGTAACTGGATTGTCTGATCTAGACCTGATCATTTACAGCTCACCGTCAAACAGCTGAAATATTGCTGAATGCGGCGTTAAACAATAACAGAGTAAACCTATACGATGTTGCTTCACAATTTACACTCAAGTAGGGTAGGGAACCTGTGTCCATACAGCTGACGTACAGGAACAGTCTACTTTTCCATTTTCAGCTATGGTAGTGAGTGCAGCAGCGGCAAGACGTACCTGTCGGGACTTCAATGGACAAGCACCAGAGTCAGTGTCATTCGGTCTAGGGGACATTAGACTTTGTTAGAGAAGTTCATACAATAAAATGCTGGAGAGGCCCATAGAGCCCGGGCAAGATGCCGTTGAGTTTGTGTTTTTTTTCAGCAACGAAGAAAACGGGGATCAGGTGGATTTGTCCCACAACACAAAGCCGATTGTTTTATAAAATTTCGTCACATAGAGTTACCTGCCTTGGGAATCATCCAGTACATCATGCTGATGATTGGAAAACGTCCCCATGGAAGAGTCGCTTTGTGAAGATCTCTCTCTCTATATATATATGTATAATTAATAATTCACGTTACACTAGTGACACAATCGATCCACACAATTGGGATAGGGTGATGTGAAATAACAATCAGTCTACTCGCCGAACAATTTATCCATTTATTAGCATCTTGCAATTAGCATATGGGTGTATTCTATCCTTGAATCCTAACGGAACCTTTGTCTTAGATTGTGAAGTGAACTAAATGTCGTTTGTAAATCTTCACGCTTGAGTAGGATTATCAAGTACTTGTAGATACGTCTCCTGTATATATTGTCATTTTACAATAGTTTGACATATCCGGTTGTAAATGTTTTGTGGTACCTTTGGATAGGTTATGTTCAGCGCTTTATTTTGGTATTTCCATCTTCCATATTGGATTGGTAGTTAGTTTGCTATTCGGGTTTGCCCTATGTTTGGAAACACACTTTTTTTATCTTCCCAGGCTTTTGCCTTCCCCCTGCTGACCAGGACGGGTTGTTCTCTATGATGTTCGCGCACATGGGTCAAAGTCATATGTCTTTACCTCCAGGCGTCGCTAGACCGTGTACGGGTCGTCTTGCTAATGGATGGTCATTCGAACTCCATGTTTCGGTCGTAGGTGATTGCGGGGCAGTTTTTGTCCTGTACTGTTGTTGGTTTGTTGTTTAACCCAGCAATATTCAAACTGTATGACGGTCTGTAAATAATCGAGTCTGGACCAGACAAACCAGTGTTAATAGCATGAGCATCGATCCACGCAGTTGGAATACGATGATATGCATCAACCAAGTCAGCGAGCCAGACCACCCGATCCCGTTAACCGCCTCTTACGACAAGCATAGTCGCCTTCTACGACAAGCATGGGTTACTGAAGACCTATTCTACCCCGGATCTTCATGGGTCTTATCCTGTACTGACTTACTCTGATTGTATTGAGCTAATCTTATTAGCTAGGATGTTTCCCACTCCGTTTTGCTTGTAATCTGTGGATGATCATTCCTCTGGTTGTCTAGTTCAGCACAAATATCTATTTACTATTGGGAGTCACATTACTCTTTGCTAAAGAACCTGATTGTGAACCTGGAGTCTTTAGTCCACAAGACTAGTTTGATAGTCCAGCGTTTTCCGTCTATTTTAGTCTCCAAGAGACTTTTTTTAGGGATAGACCGCTATTAACCCAACCGAGCTTATTCACTTAGAGTGTTAGGTTGACTAACTTCAGTAGTTAATTCGACGCAGCCAACTTAATTGACTGTCTATGCATCTTGTCAATATCTTGTCAAAGTGTTGTTTAGCTACTCTCATTTTGTTACTGTCATACAATAACTGGATTAACTAATTATCTTGTGTATTATTATCTTGTGTATTTGCTCTGATTTTATTAATCAGTGATTTTTGGCAGTGTAATTGGGTTTTTGATCCTCTTTATTGTCGTCTATTGATATAATTAGCTGATAGTAGTAAATCTGTGAACTTGCTACCACGTCTATTTTATCACTTTATTCTTGTCGAATGACACCCTTGTGTCTCGAGCACAGCTCCGTGACAGTAAAAAGGGTTCATAAACCATTTCGTTGTATACATATCTTCAGCAAACATGCCACAGTTGACAGAAGTTGGGAAATATATCATAATTCGGGACTGGTTTGACTTCTTAGTCGACGAGAAGAGAATCAGTATGGCCCTGCTGACAAAATATGTTGTTTCCCTTCTCAAACAATATCTACCATATTCAAACTTTTAAAATAGATGCCGTGAAATGGAAATTTGGGAAATATCTGCATTGGGAGCCTGCATCAGACACACGTCTCAGAAAACTCTTCTACCGTGCAACATTTTGAAGAAAGAGACCAAAACACACCCAACTCACCAATCAATTGTTAACCAATGTATGCATGTGTGCGAAGCAGCAAAACTTTGCATTGAAATTTCAGATGTTGAAGTGAGAAGGCTCATACCATCAGAAGTATCTGAACTCGAGTAAAACACATCAGCTCGTGAAGTCATTGTCTATATGGACTTTGTTCTTCTACAGGGACCAGGAGATACAGAAGTTCTTCACTATCAATGTATTCGTTATAAACTGTCCTTATAGTCTCGTTTCATAAAGTCAATTATTTGGGGCTACACAACAGAAATCCCTCCTCAGTCAACATAACTGCGGCTCAACAACAGACCTTCCCTCATACAGTCAACTTACCTAGGGCTGAACAACAGACCTTCCCTCCTACAGACAACTTACCTTGGGCTGAACAACAGACTTTCCCTCATACAGTCAACTTACCTAGGGCTGAGCAACAGACCTTCCCTCATACAGTCAACTTACCTGTGGCTCAACAACAGACCATTCCCCATACAGTCAACAATACGAAGTGACCCTTACCTTCAACGTGACAACGTTGAAGGTCTTATTTGACCACCAATGGACGATGAACTCACTGGGACAACACAACAGTTTTCATTAGATTACTTTCGTTATATAGAGAACTGAATATTTTTAAACTTTGTTAAAGTTCGAAAGGAAAATGTAGTTCCCCTTGCTTTAAATAAGGCCTTCTGTTATAATTTATTCCCAAAATAATAAGTGTTGAAAGTTAATTGATAAATGCTGTCATGTGGTAACATACGTTACAAGACAATGTAAGAACCACAGCATCACATGTGGGTTCCGACTGCAGCAAACATTTTTCATGCAGGTTCAAGAACAATTGTCCCTTAAAACTTGGACATAAAAAGGTCTCTACTCATTCGTGTGCCAGTGGCTATATTTTTCGTGTGTTGAAGGATGGTAAACCATTGCGACAAGAATCCATTAAATTATGCAACTGTGCTCTGCGAAGTACTTGTATGCCTCTTTACCAAATAGAGCATGATCACAAGAAAGGTGAATAATTCAGCAATGTGGCATTCAGCATCTGTCTATGTTTAGCTTTTTTAGTGTTAAATTATACGTTACGACATCTCCCGTTCAGCTATTGCTACATCTTTGAGAGCTGGGGTTGTTACTCGTGCGATTCGTGTGTCATGTTAGATGGCTTCATGATTATTTCATAATAAACCCTTTTTGTCTACAGAGTATGTTTTGTAAGAGATAAATATCGTTGACATTTCTAAACTTCAAAGTCATTGTGCTGTGCGGTACGATACGTGTTCAAGATAGCTAACTCTTACACGTACAGCTTTTTGAAACAATAATGAATACATCACTTAAGGATAACAGTGTGAATAGTTGGTTTCTCAAGAAATAGGTACACTGAAAGCTGTAAAAAAGGAAATATCGTATTGTGAAATGTGTAAATATTCAGATATCAATCTATTCGAAAAATGTTATATGGATTAGATGTTTTCTGGAAGTTAAAATGTTAGCATAGTGTTGTCCGAATGGTGTGGTTTTCGTGGACGGAAATGAGGAAATATATGTTTACACATTCCTGAAACGTAAGAATACTGCTTTATTGAGAATTAGCGTTAAACAACAAACAAACAATCATCCTTTCCAACCACAGCAATGTTTCGTTTCTCCTACAAACGCAGACAAAGGATAGTGAAAGAAAATCATTTCACACATATCATTGTCATATTTCTTAAACGCTTATTTCAGCGTCAACGGTAATTCTGTATCGCTGTTGTATGTATTAGGCAAAACAAACTTAAGATGACAGTGAACGAAGCCTTATTCTAACATTATAATATTTCTTGTCCTCTAAAATACTAGTATGTTGTTGTGTTCGCTTGTCATATATTGAAACATCATTTACTGTAGATTTTATGAAACTTCATTCTGCATCCATCCAACTCTGTGTTAAAACCCCGCCCCAAGCAACATTCATCTTTATATCACAGGTTTCTGGTGTGTGAACCAGACAGTCCAGTGACTGACATCATGAGCATCCATCCACGCAAGTCACCATGTCTGACCGAAGGTCCCAGTTTTGATCTCAAACGCCAAGCAGCTGAGATTCAGAGAACTCTCTCCACAACACAGTATGACACGGGGTGACTTCATCGTTCCACAAGTCTACTTTCCCTTCGTGTTGAGCAATATTTCAGCAGCTCCAAGTTTTACATTTCACATTGTGAACGTTTCAAAAAGAGTCATACGACCCTCACAAAGAAGTTGTTTCATCAAAGTTGCAACATGCAATGCCCCAGTACAGCTTTGTCAATTCAGGTTTACAATTGACTTGCCTTTGCGTGTGTTTGTGGAGGGTGCCACTGTTGGGGAGTATACGCTCCACTTTTTGTTTCCAATGGGAATCAATGAAGTCGTATTGTAGTCGGAATCGAATCTGCTTTTAGCAGAGGTTTCTTTTGAACATGCAAAGGGTTTTGTTTCTTTTATTCTAATCCGTACCACCATGGGTCTGCATCTGAATCACTATCGCGATCACTCGGAACCACATGCTTAAAGCGATATTAGCGCTAAGACTAGTGTAACAACATTACTTTTCCACTAAGATCGTCTAGTACAAGTAAACCCCAACTCGAAAAGATGTAAGGTTACTGTCAGTGTCTGTATCGGGACAAATACGGTCAGTTATAGAAAACGGACAACCCTAGGATGTCCCAGCAGTTCCTTTATACTGTACGTACATCCACACTTCCTTTCATAAGTAACTTTCTCTATTTTTCGAAATTTTCCCATCTCGAATTCGGCACCATCATGGTATTATAAAGCAATTAATGCGACATTTTCGCGATTAAACGTTAAATGAACGCGGCGGCACGTTTGCGCTATCTTCAGTAAATATTACGGCTCCTTCGCAAGACTTTCGTCATATAATAACGCGACACACGGGAGGAAACTGATAAAGTGTTGTATCGGTTCACCGTATGTTTCACCGAATTCCAGAAAATGACTAATATCGGCGTGAAGTCATGTACTTTCTGTGCTTCACTGTCATAATGATTGATAGACACTTAGTGTTTTAATAATTAAAACTTGCTGGTAGCACAAAGTGCCTTCGTGGAGATTCTGGGTTAGAACTGACACCCATCAACACGTACGTGTCTGTTGTAATAGGTGTTATACAGCCTCAGTGACCTCGAATGTCTTCGTACACGATGGCGCGGGACGGTGTTCGTGATATTAAACACTAGTATGTCCGGTCCACATTCTATTATTTCCAGGTCGAGACACAGATGGAATATTGCTAAATATCCTGAAGAACAACAAACAATAAACACTGGATTATCTGGTCCAGATGGTCCGTCGTCATATGGCATGACTATTAGTGAGAACAGCGTTAAACAATAATGATAATGTATATTAGGCGAATATTATTTCAGCGTACTCCAAACAATACTTATCATGTATTATATTGGAGCTTACAGATAGATGTGTCGTCCTTCAGCTCGTTCCATTTCTCCTCAGAATGTGCTTTCTTGTGGTAGCACATTCCTCGAAGGCAGTTATCGTGACGTTAAACGACATAATATTGCATTGGCACTATGTTTGATGTCAATGGTTGATTGGATGTATCATGCGATAGGCAGCAATATAACATTAAATCACACTTCAAGCAGACCCGTCTCATTTGACCCGCAGCAGGCAAGTCAGAGATTGACAGTGAGAACATCGATCTGGTTAGTGAATAAATTGGATTCGGCGCCGTTTTTGATAGTGGGTTAGTTATATCACGGTGCGTCGGTTAAATGGGGGAGGATGAGGTGTATATCATAGTGGCTCAAGGCCACGTAGTGTGGTGTATATCATTGTGGCTCAAGGCCACGTAGTGTGATGTATAACATTGTGGCTCAAGGCAACGTAGTGTGGTGTATAACATTGTGGCTCAAGGCCACGTAGTGTGATGTATATCATAGTGTCTCAAGGCCACGTAGTGTGGTGTATAACATTGTGGCTCAAGGCAACGTAGTGTGGTGTATAACATTGCCTCTAGGCCACGTAGTGTGGTGTATAACATTGTGGCTCAAGGCCACGTAGTGTGGTGTATATCATTGTGGTTCAAGGCCACGTAGTGTGGTGTATATCATTGTGGCTCAAGGCCACGTAGTGTGGTGTATAACATTGTGGCTCAAGGCCACGTAGTGTGGTGTATAACATTGTGGCTCAAGGCCACGTAGTGTGGTGTATAACATTGTCTCTAGGCCACGTAGTGTGGTGTATATCATTGTGGCTCAATGCCACGTAGTGTGGTGTATAACATTGTCTCTAGGACACGTAGTGTGGTGTATAACATTGTCTCTAGGCCACGTAGTGTGGTGTATAACATTGTCTCTAGGACACGTAGTGTGGTGTATAACATTGTCTCTAGGCCACGTAGTGTGGTGTATAACATTGTCTCAAGGCGACGTATTGTGGTGTATAACATTGTCTCTAGGACACGTAGTGTGGTGTATAACATTGTCTCTAGGCCACGTAGTGTGGTGTATAACATTGTCTCAAGGCGACGTATTGTGGTGTATAACATTGTCTCTAGGCCACGTAGTGTGGTGTATAACATTGTCTCTAGGCCACGTAGTGTGGTGTATAACATTGTCTCTAGGCCACGTAGTGTGGTGTATTACATTTTTACCCCCTGTACCGTTGTATGGTGTAACGCGTTTTGTCATGGTGTACATACAGTAAATCTGTACATGTTTGTTGTATAGATACTCATCTTTATAGCTAAAATGGATATCACTAAATCACCCGCATGTTGTCAGAAATGAACGGGCCACTGTAACCTTGCCCTCATATTGCTTGACGCCCGTTGTTGGGTGACGTCATAGGGATAGGTATAGGTCACGTCACGTTCAAAAGTGACGTCATCTATCAAGTTTCCATATTTGTAAAAGTGGGTCAGTGACATTCGTTGTGTGTTCATTTCATTCAATATTTCTAAACAGATAGCGTTAGGTTTTTATTTTATAATTATATGATAAAAAAATTTACACATTTTATCTATAATAACGGTAAGACTATTTTTTCATCGGGCAGTTAATGGAGGACCTCGGGCTTCTGCAAATGATAATGCCCTGAAACATATCGTTACCCTCATATCAACCCATGCTTGTCAGGATCCACATATATCGTGGCCCAGACTCGATCACAAAGGGCGGCTGTCGTTAAGCAGGAGGACTACTGAGTGCGGCGTTAAACAACATGCAAGCAAAGCATATGAACATTATCATAACTATCCTACATGTGCATGTGTAATAACGGATACAAATGTTTATATAATATTTATAGACGCTGCTTATATCAATGCATATACTAACCCGCCTAACAAGTTCCTATTTTTACTGTGTCGCCGTGAGCCGGGCTTGTTATGTCTGGTATGAGACGCAATATAGTCCATTGTCCTGTGCCAGCGTCACGTTTATTTTACGAAGCTGGTCAGTTTTATCAGCGACGGGGCTTGTCATGATCGTAATTGAAATATTTAACTTAGAAGAGCCAGCGTCTAATTTTCATCAGTTGTGAAGATTTGGATCTGCGTATTTTAAAACCTCTCATGCGTAACACTCTGCATGAATCTGAATGCGGATGTGCAGCTGTAAAGGCAGGCGTCTTGTGCCGCTATTGAAATGAAATAGGTCAGAGAAACATGCAGTGTCAGTGTTCACAATGCCGTTAAACCACCTGCCTGCATTACTATTGAATACCGTAGCGGGGCTGGGTAGAACACGGTTGTGAATTAAGTAAACAAGAAGAGCCCTTTATAAATATCCCACCGGGTGACATTGCCCAGGTAGGTCTGGGGTATTTGGTTTTTCCTTGGTTTAATCACATATTTTTTGATGGTACTATACGTATTTAGATATTTCTGATTCACTGGACTCATCTGGAAACGTCCGCTCAGTTGATGAGACATTGCAGCATTGTCGAGGACTACGTGTTACCAACACTGGATTTGACAAAATGGTGGAGGTAGACGGTTCGTTCATTGAGGAAGTGGTTTGAAGGACATACCTCGCCTGCATAACACGGTTGGTGCGATCCTGTTGACATGTAGACATACTATATCTGTCTCTATCAGGCCTAACGTTGTTTACGTGGAATGTTTTAAGAGAATAATTGAATTCAATATCTCGTTTACAGCGATGTGACTTATGGTCTCATTAAAGTCATAATGACTGTTGATAATGACGCCGACTCATAAAATTTCACGTCAGCAATAAAAGCTTCACACGTTGCTTACTTTACACAATTTTTCAGTATATGACGCTAGTCTGTAATAAGAGTCAGAACCAGACAATCCAGTGATTGCCATCGTGAGCATCGATCTACCCAACATGGTTACGATGACATGCATCAACCAAGTCGGCAAGTCTGACTACCCGATCCCGTTAGTCGGTTCTTACTTGCTGAAGACCAAGTCTAACCTATATCTTCACGGGTTAATTAAACTTGAACTCCTTCGTCATATAAAACTGAAACGTCGTTATATAATATATATGCAAAAAAAAGCTCACTCACTCACTCACCAAGTTGTGTGAATGTGTCAAGCGTATTATGATTGCGCCATGTAACATAATTTATCAGAGGTCACTTTCAGGAAAGTTCTTTTACTAATTAATTGTAGATATATCCCCAACTGAAGTTCCGAAAACCAATACCTTTGTGAGATATGGCAGGATCGTTCTTCCTCCCGTGCTGTCTGTGGACCGAAAAGGATGAGGATGGGGATATATACACTAAAACACAACCACCACCAAGTGAGCAGATCCATAGCTCGGAGGGTATGTACGTCTAATGTAGCACAGATCCTTCTGACTTCAAATTATTCAAACGCAAACACTCAATACTTGTTTACCTGTTACAGCTGATGAATGACATAATAATAACGATAATAATAAGAAGAAGACTATAATAATAAAAGTAATCATTTTACATTTAAAAAGGACACATTTTCAAATTATTTGATATCTCACCCGAATATATTATTCAACGTATATATAGCTCAAACGTTTAAAAGAGTGCATTTGAATGATGCACATGAACCAGGGCCAACGAGAGTAAATTATTATCATCCTACAGCAACCTGTGACAAAGGCGGTGACAAAAGGGGTGACAAAGGCGGTGACAAAGGAGGTGACAAAGGCGGTGGAAGTGCTAGTCACGACATCAAACCAGAACCAGCGTCACGTACAACATGTGATGTTGGGGGAGCCAAGGAGAACACAGCAGCGCCAGAAGCTGAAGTGGCTGGTAAGGTGCCCGTGCACACTGGTGGGTATATATAAACTTGGATGCTCAGATGTATGTTAGAATAGGCTGATGTCGCGTTTGGAAATACGCTCCACCAAGATGAGTGAGTGAGTGAGTTGGGTTTAACGCTGTTTTTAACAGTATTCCAGTTATATCACAGCGTGTCAGCTTAATGTGGGAGGAAAGCCCTAAGTGATGCAGGTCTCAGACGTTAACCACTTCGGTGAAACCCACGTGCATGGGTATGGTGCTGACAAACCTAGAAACATAATCGGGGCGAACCTGGATTCGAACTCACAATCATAGGTTTCTGGCGTGCCCAAGGGATGCAACTCTGCACAACGAATAGCGGCGCCTTAGACGACTGGGCCACCCGTACCCCCTCTCCACCCAGGTCACTGTCTGTTGGAATAAGATGAATGATACGAGCCTGTACAGTAATCCTTTATTTTATCTGACATCGATATCAATGTGACTATGACAGCAAACATGTTGAAAGGTAGCGTTGTGGCTAAAGCGTTCCGTCGTCTCGAAAACGTCAAGTTATGGTGTCCATGCTTGAAATTGCTGGAATTTGCCAAAAGGTGTCGAAAAGACATCCTCACTGCCTCCTCACATAGAACCATCGTGAAGCCACGAATTCCGCTGTGAACCTGGCGCTGACCCACAACTGAAAGCTCCAATTGCATATCTGTGCAAGCAAAAGGTGGCATGCATGACGACACCGAGTAATACAACCTTACAGTATGTCACATTGTATGTTAGGTCACAGTCTTCTGATCACGCCCACTTCGGGTATCCCCCGCTGGGATGCTGGGATAGGGCTAAAAGCGGCGGAAAACAATGTTAACTCACTCTTCCGATCACACTGACCTCAATTCAAGGTCAAACCCAAGCAATTTGAATTTGTTTTTACTAAAATGAATATTCAGGAGCATTTATACATTGTTTACCGAATCTTGCATCTTGTGCGTTTGTTAGTCTCGATGCCTGAACTTTTTGATAAAAAAAATGTTTGCCCCTTAAATTGTTTTTAATAGTGTATTAAGTTCATGTGTATATGAATTGTAAACTTAATTGTGACGGTTATTTTGTGCTTCAGCTTTGAGGGAAGAGAAGGATCCCGATGATGATGAGCATCTTGACAGTGAGATGGAACAGACATCTGTCAGACACAGTGGAGGTGACGGTATTGGGACAAGGGAGGAACTACCAGACACCGAGATGACACAGGAATTTGATCCATTGTGTGAGAAGGAAGCACAGATCACTAGGGCTACCCTGGAGCCTGATCAGGATGAACATGACGATGAACGGAAAGAGAGGGAGCCAAAGGATTATAGGACTACACGGGAATTGAATCAGTTTGAGGAAAGTAAGGATCCGTCAATGGACAGGAACTCACCGGACACCTGGACCTCACAGGGATGTTATCAGGATGAAGACCGATCCCGGGAGAGGGAACCACTTATTACTGGAACACGGGAATGTAATAAGCATGTTCCATCATGTGAGCGGCATCACAGCGCGGCTACATCGGGATTTGATAAGCACGGCCCAGTGGATGACACAGTCAGTAATAGGGACCAACGGGACATTGGGGCAGCAGTGGAATTTGATCAACACAGGAGGGGCGAGGGTCCGTTGATTGATAAGGAACCAGAGGGCACTGGAACCACTCCACGGGATAATAAGACCACGCTGCGGGAGAATGAGACCACATCGCGGGAGAATGAGACCACGCTGCCGGAGAATGAGACCACGCTGCAGAAGAATGAGACCACACCGCGGGATAATGAGAACACACGGCAAGAGAATGAGACCACGCTGCAGGAGAATGAGACCACATCGCAGGAGAATGAGAACACATGGCAGGAGAATGAGAATACACGGCAGGAAAATGAGACCATGCCACCGAGGAATGAGATCACACCACAGGAGATGAAGACCACACTGCAGGAGAATGAGAACACATCGTGGGAGAATGAGACCTCATTGCAGGAGAATGAGACCACATCGCGGGAGAATGAGACCACATCGCGGGAGAATGAGACCACATCGCGGGAGAATGAAACCATGCCACCGGGGAATGAGATCTCACCACAGGAGATTAAGACCACGCTGCAGGAGAATGAGAACACACCGCGAGACAATGAGACCATATCGACGGAGGAGACCACACCGGACGAGAATGAGACCACGCCGCGGGAGACTGACACAACACAGGAACTCGGTCAGCATGCTGAAAGTGGAGACCCATCAAAGATCACACCAGAATTATGTCAGCTTGGTGCAGATGTGGATCTACTAGGTGACAGGGAAATACCTAACGCGAGTCCTGGACAAGAATTTGAAAAGCAATTTACAACTGAAGATACTGGGGAGGAGAAGGGGCCACCAGACAGTGAGACTACGGGGGATGCTGATGGTCACAGTGAATTTGAGGATCAGTTACAAGAGGAGAAACGACAGGAATATATCGAGCAAGGTAAAGTTAAGCAAAGGTGACGTGTGGTTCAGTTTGTTTTAACGTCCCGTCCAAGAGTATTTCTCGCCTATAGTGACGTGCATGTTTGACTGGATGCAGTCGCCAAGTCCATTTTTACAGTACAAGTCAAAGATATACCATTCCACAATTTATCATTGAAACCCTCGGATTCAGTTTACCGACCCATCTTTATTTTATCACGTTAATGCCAAGAACCAGGCAGGGCAACAGTATATACCATATTTTAAAGTGTTTTGGTATGACGCGACCAGGGGATCGAACCACCGTCCTTTTCGGTCTATGTTAATGCCGGGAGCCAGGCAAGGCAACAGTAAGTTCCATATTTTAACGTGTTTTGGTATGACGCGACCAGGGGATCGAGCCACCGTCCTTTTCGGTCTTTGTTAATGCCAAGAACCAGGCAGGGCAATAGTAAGTTCCATATTTTAACGTGTTTTCGTATGACGCGACCAGGGATCGAACCACCGTCCTTTCTGGTCTTTGTTGAATAAAGTACAGAGCCCACTGCAGTGAGGCATGTTATGAGCTGCAGCTTCACATCGCTCCTTCTTTATATTAACTCTTGTAAAGACATGTACTCTTCTTCAGTTTTAAGTGACCTGTTACATGCTGCCGATGACGATGATGTTGACGTTGACGTCAGTGAGAAATTAGAGACCCCTGATCGAGGTAAAACAGTAAAAGACTAGAAACACCATTAGAAATGAACCTGAGCGTGCAATCTTACCAGTTTCGTTACGTTTAATCAATTTGGTACAATGAGAAATACCTGTTAATCAGGTTTACTTCAGCTACAACTGCGTGGATCGATGTTCACGATATCTATTGGATTGTCTGGTCCAGTCTCGATTATTTACAGACAACCGTCATATAGCTGGAATATTGCTGAGTGCGGCGTAAAACAACAAACAAAACAGTTCTTATAATCACTTTTGGGAAGAAATGCCATCAGTCAGAAACATTAAATATCAAGATGCACAATGATGATGATGATCATGATGATGATGATGATGATGATTTGATGATGATAATGCTTCTGTGACAGCAACCCAACAACCCTCTCCTGATAAACGCCTCGACACCGCACTCCATGACGCCTGCAGACATGGGGACCTGCAGCAGGTTAAGGACATCCTATCTGATGGACTTATGGACATCAACTGTAGAGGGCGAGGAGGACAGACCCCTGCGATGGCTGCAGCACGACAAGGACATAACCAAGTGCTCCTCTTACTTGTAGATGAAGGAGCTGACCTGTCACTGACGGCTGATGACGGTAACAACATCCTCCATCATGCGTGTCGTGTAGGACATGTGGAAATCGCCAAGACTGTCCTGGCAAAGAATACTGTTGACATTAACAGTAGAGGCCAGGGCGGGAGGACACCTCTGTTATGGGCAGCCGGGTGGGGTCGTGGCGCCATCTTTGAAATGCTAGTGCAGGCAGGTGCTGACCTGGGTGCAGTGAAAGATGGCGGTAACAACATCCTTCATGTTGCCTGTCATGGAGGCGATTTGGCGATAGTTAAGTATGTCCTCTCTCAGGCTGTGGTACAGATCACCGACAGGAATAGTGATTGGGAAACGGCACCCATGATAGCAAAACGACGCGGACATACGTCAGTGTGGAAACTTCTTGCGTCCAGTGGACGCCCCACGAAGTGATGAGTGTCTGAGACACAGGCATTGCAGGACATGTGTAACACGTGAGGAACTGATTTTACAGTAGAGTAGATTCCAATGTTGACTCCAGTACACAGGTATAAGTCAGAAATCGTCAAACCATCGTTGATATATCGGTTTGATATGCATACGTCACTCCATCATCCCTGATACATACGGTTGCTTTACAGTCGCTATTTTAACCAGGCAGTATCAGACAACGGTAGGGTTCGCAAAAAATGTTGACTTCCATCAGTAGTACACGGCTTCATTTGATTTAACTTATATACGTGTCACAGTTACATCGCATTTCATCCGTATGTATTCTGGGGTAATGGAGGTGAGGTGAAATTGGGTTTAACGTCGCGTCCAAGATTATTGCACTTATATAGCGACGTGCATGCACGTGTATGTGTGTGTGTGGCTGCTTGTACTAGTCCGGACTGATGCCGATTTATAGTGCTAGCTCACTGAGATACCATACCGCAGTTTAACATGAATACCCCACTCAGACACAGTATACTGACTCCGAGCCGACCAGTCCTTGTTTTAGCCCCTTAATGCCGAGCGCCAGACAGGGTAACAACAAGTACAATCTTTTAACGTCTTTTTGTATGACGCGGCCCGGGATCGAACCCTGGACCTTCCGCTCTACGGGCGGACGCTCTACCATTAGACCACGGAGGCGGTCTTGGGTAATGGAGGAGGAGTGTGTACAAAGTATTGAAGAAGGGCAGATTATAATCAGAAGCATGTTAACTTTATATTACTTCAAATGATTAGTAATAGGTTAACTTCAGGGTCCGTGTATTTGTTGGTAACGTATCATCTTGTAGATACAAATATTAATTAGTAGCGGCTGCGGGTTAAGTGAGAGCTACGTGTAATAATCAGAAACATTTCGAGAGGACTAATCCCTCAAAGATTACAAGGGCAATTATGTGACTTTTATTACTTTCGAATTTCTGCTTAGTGTGAAACATAACTATAAGCATTCACTTTGTTACTGGAACCTGGCGCAGAATCAAAGGACTCATTATCCGTAATCAACTCAACCTAGGGACCAACCTGGTATTAAGTCGCAAAAAATAAATTTTCACTGAAAATTCGTAAAAAAGTGATTATGTCTAAGTCTGTTTAAAAAACGAAATTGCCATAAACATTACATTGTTGAGAGGTGTTTTTCTTAAAACAAAATTCAGGCTCATAGTTTTAAATTTTTAACAATCGGGTTTTGTAGTTGAAACAATATCAACTTCGATACAAAATATGCCGCCAACCCCCACCCCGGATATCAAAAGGTCGGTCCCTTGTGCAAATTGTATCTTAGACAGGAAACAACATGAGATAAACATGTTATTTGTCAAGAAAAAAAAAATATCCACAATTCTTTCACCGTCCAAGATTGATTGAGGGGATGCACTCCCTGTCCTCATCTCCGCGGTGATGCGATTGTGTCAGGATTTTATGCAGGATTGTTTGAAATGTTTTAGCTGTTGAGATGGTTGAGTATGAAAATGTATTGCTACCTCAATAAAGGCAAAACATTACTCGGTGTTGTCAAGGCGTCGATATCTGTATAAAAAGTATATGACAAATTAGGTTCATCGGAGGAGGTGCATTGCATGAATGAATCATGTTCTGTTCAGCATCAATAGTATTGGTTTTCAACAACAAGCACAGAACAGACAGAAGCGTTACACTGAATGTCAAAGCAAAACATAACACTTAACACTGTATCAGTTAACGTAACATCCATCATTCTGGCCGACCGAGTATGAAACAATTCATTCTGACAACACAAGAAACAATCGGACTTGACAGAGAAGGTTTTTTTTACAGAAATCAGCAACAGGTCTCTGTTTCACTAAGTCTTGGTTTGTTTCCCTGGGCGCGGACATTGTGTCGATTGCAGTCCCTATGCCAAACGCTATTTTCAATACTGACAGTCACCAGCTGACATACGCATTTATTTAAAAATACAATGATTTGTGATACAATGATTTCCCTGAAAATATATCACAATGTTATTTTATCTCCGTGCAATCCAAAGCAATGAAATAAATAATGTCCTGGTTTCCGGTTAATAGTCTTTGATAACCAGTCCTCTATCCCGCGGCTTGATTCTGTTTTCAGTGTGAGTGAGTGTGAATGATTCATGCCAGAGAGTTCAACCTTACAGCAGACACAGCAGTGGGTGTCTAGTTTCTTGTCGTGTTCCACATAGTTCTGGAAACTAAATGACATGGCATGTGTATTTTTGTGGCTGGGGTATCTGCACTGAAAAAAGATCCGAACTTTCTTTCTCTGTTCGTTCTTTAACGCTGCGCACAGCAATATTCCAGCTATATGGCGGCGGTCTGCGAATAATCGGGTCTGGACCTGACAATCCAGTGATTGACATCATGAGCATCCATCCACGCAATTGGGATACGATGACATACATCAACTTATTCAGCAAGCCTGACCACCCGATCCCGTAAGTCGCCTCTTACAACAAGCATGGTCACCTTTTACAACATGGGTTGCTGAAGACCTATCCGGATTTTCACGGGTTGAACTTTCAGAAATCGTAGTGAGGATACGCTATGCGTCCATTTGAATCAGCATCAGACTGTGGTCATTATAGCAATCTCATAGATGTCATCAAAACCGTAAGAGTAAGAAAGAAAAATACTTGTCAACCATTTGAACATGTCATATCAATCTTACAAAGTTTTTCTTAATTATAGAATATTCAGGGGGAAAATCTGTCCTTATCCTCTCGCCATAGCACATAGAGTTGGAAAGCAATTCTCTATTGAAGAAAAATGTCTATGTGGACACCTATTTATGGTCATCTTCTTCATAGGGACACGCATTCAGAGACGCTGTTGATGTCTTGTGTGTTGTTTAACGCGCACTCAGCTATATTCAATCTATACGACGGCGGTCTGTGAGTAGTCGAGTCTGGGCCAGACTAATATAATTGTATGTTTCATACAATATGGATTTACATAAAGCAATATGAAATAAGTATAATTGATTACTATGAATACTTCATACTGTTTACAGTACATAGAAAGATATGTACATGTATACATTTATAATATACTGCAGTGTGAAAGACTGAGTTTTCCGAAGTTGAGAAATGGGATATTTTCATTGCAGTGAACATAACACGAACGGAACTATTGTCTTACAAGAGTTACTTCCCCTCAAATTTTATCGTTAGTGTCTCACATTGACAAGGCAAACAATATTTTACAAATATATATCATTTATGGAGTTAATATAGATTCATGCCGTTTGTTATTCTCTTGAAATTGTTTCGTTATAAACTGTTAATGTCTCATTTAACTCAATCGAGAAACCGCCATTTTTGTTATTTGACCAACGTGTATTCATTCGCTTCCAACAGCAGGCTCGTAGTTTTCAAGAATATTTTGTAGATTTTGCAAACAGGAAACTACCTTTTAGCCGCAAAGACACAGGGTGGTGAACCGCCACTGTGTGTTAGATAGGGACAACTTTCGTTTTAAGGTAATAATTACAAACTGGTTGAAGTTTGGCTTGTATATTTGCCTGCCAGCAACGCAATTGTTTATAAAGAGTGTGGTGTTAAGTTAACCTTCGATCTCTGTTCATTTTATTAAGTGGATTGATTGAAATATGTGATTGTCACCAGCTATACGATAATTCCATGAGATAGTAACATTTTCCCACACAATGTGAATATAGTACTAGCATCATAAATACCACTCATTATGTGTTGCAGCTGCAGGCATCTAAAAGATAGAGTTGCCTCCCTTAGTTAGTAGTTGCTATTTACGTAGACCATACATGCAGTTGATGGCATTATTGAGATATCAGCAATAGCTGCAAAAGAAAAAAAGGATTTTTAACATAAATAACATTCAAATTGGTTATACACAGCATTGCAATCAAGTTAATGAAAAGTATTTGATTAAATATGAATGAGTATATGACTCTTTGTAATCAACAAGTCCGTGTGTAATTAACAAGTATGTATGTCATTAACAAATGTTATTATTACAGACATCAATGCATGTATAGAAACTATCAATTTAATTTAAGCTTGTCACATTAAAGGCATTCCTCAAATAATCCTGAGAAATGGGAAATGGAAAACTTATCATTGGATACACATTTCATGGGTTTAATGATGCATTGAACAGATAGTATCCCCCTAAAATGCTAACAGGCAACGCAAACACAGCGAATATCATGAACCAGTGTACCCACACTATATACCCTATCTGCACCAATCATCAAACAACCAATCTGCACCCAGAATATCACCCATATTAATACGCTGGAAAACACTGACCCGATGTTGGTACAATGTGGGACTAAAGTCATGTTGCCGACATTGGACCAACTTGAAAACGCTGTGGAAAAAGTATATTGGATCAACATCATCTTCCAACATTGGACCAACAGTAAGCGTGACATTGGGCCAACATTGATCCAATATGATTGTGTTTGCTGCAATTCAAATAAATGACGGCGCGGCCAGTAAATAATCGAGCCAGGACCAGACAACCCAGTGACTGACATCATGAACATCGATCCACGCAATTGGGATACGATGACATGTATCAACCACCTCAGCGAGCCTGACCACCCGATCCCGTTAGTCGCCTCTTACGACAAGCATGGGTTGCTGACGTTCTAACCCGGATCTTCACGGGTCGTTAGAGATTTGCGAGTTACATGTACCAACCTGAAACCATCAATTCTCCATTTCATCCTGGCAAAATGACATGAGTATATATGCTAATTGCCACCGCCATGTGTATACTATTCATTCCCTGGCTATAAACGGACCCTTATGGTTTTTGTTTGTTTGATGTTTTACGCCGCACTCAGCAATATTCCAGCTATATGAAGGCGGTCTGTAAATAATCGAGTCTAGACCAGACCATCCAGTGATTGACAGCATGAGTATCCATCCACACAATTGGGATACGATGACATGCAACAACCAAGTCAGCACAGCCTGACCACCCGATCCCGTTAGTCGCCTTTTACGACAAGCATAGTCGCCTTTTATGGCAAGGGTGGGTTGCTAAAGACCTATTCTACCCCGGAACTTCACGGGTATTGACCATGAGGATAATTTCACCGATAATCGTGAGACTACGGGTATCCGCTTCGTATTACAGTACATTTGTTGTTGTTTTTGTTTTGTTTTTTTATAATACCTCATATTAGAAACAACATCTGTTATCTTTTCCACCCGACAAAAAGATCCCTCATTTGACAAAAATCTGTCCTGCCTTGACAAATCATTTTCTAGGCCGTTTGGATTGATAATATCGTGTCCATTTTGGAGTTGGGCGGTTTTGTTTATCGTCTGGGTTCTGTCTTTAAATAAATAGTATACAAGTTGACGACGCGCATAGGGAGCCTGGAACCAGCTTAAGAGAACCGGATGTTATCCACGCACATGCGCTGTTTGCTAACAGGATATCATAACAATCGTCGTTTGACGCATCGCAATTTAAGTTAGAGTGTCATTCCTCCTCGATAAGGTAAAACCATTCATTATCATGTATTCCGAATCGATTCATTAATGAACTTACATTTGTTTTCAGGCGTTGTCACCATTTTTCCAAATAACTAGTGCTTTATTTGGCCAGACTGAACTGAGCACTTTGACGTTTGACATTTTCAAAATGATTTTGTCTATTAAAAATTCCTAATCTGAATCTTTTTCTGATATGTTTAGAAATTAAACATGAGTCATAAGTCATCATCCTGGAAGCTTAGAGAGAGTGATGTCATTCGGTCGTAACGAGAGATCGACGCAAGGCCATTAGGCCTAGATAACGATTACGAAATGAAGCTGATAATGATATAGCATGTGCAGGTTCAATGTGAGCGATAGATATGGTCATATGACAGTGAGTGCATGACTTATGTCTGTCACTGCTAATGTGATACATAACACTGGGACAGGCTTTTGCAAGTTGATACAGTGACCCCTCGATATACCGCTGTCATCGGGGTCCAAGAAACCGACCCATGCGTTCTAGGAAAGAGCGTTGTACAGATATTCATTGCTGAGGTTCACATTAAGTAACGATGGTAGTGAATGGAACAGTGGCGCAATTATTTTACAGTGTAAGTAGTGGCCTTGATTAGTAACTTACCACAACATATGCATGTGCTGTTAGGAAGTATGTATGGAGGGTAAACACGACTCTTCAAGCGCTTCCTACCCAATATATTCATTAACCCAAATTGCAGACTATTCATTATTCTCTTCAAATCGCCATATCAAGGGTTGTCATCAATGGGAAATCTGAGCTCGAAGTTTTTTACACTCCCACAACAGATAGTGGAATTTTGCAAACATTTTAATTGCTTGTGTATAGCGTCTGTATGCCTGTTGTGTGCGAAGGCTAGAACAGCACCGTTTTTGCAAAAAAGGCTGCTGAAGGTCAAATTTAAACGGCATATTATAGTTATTCTCAAGATGATAACGATTAATTATGGTAGTATTTATGCTTTGGCAACATTGATTCGGAGCGCTGGATCATGCAATTGTATCCTGACTGTCTTCTCGTATACAACACATCAATACAACATAGTGAATTATGATCTGACAGCATGCTGTGATGCATCTCAAATACAGGTTCAGTTTGACATGCAGTAAATCAGAGTAGATGCTAATTTATTTATATTTAACATGTTTTGATCTGATTAAAACCACCTTCGAAGTCTAGTGGTAGAGCGCCTGGGCTCCCTGATCTCCGGCCGGGTCATATTAAAAGAGGTTACATGATGGTACCTGTTCTTAGCTTGCCTGGCACTCAGCATTATGGCAGTCAGCATACTGTGTCTGAGTGGGGTATTCATGTTAAACTGTAGCTTGTATCTCAGTGGGCTAGCACTATTAAATCGGCATTAGTACTAGCAGCTACACACACATGCATGCACATCGCTATATAATTGCAAACATCTTGAGCACAATGTTAAGCCCTATTTCACTTCCCCTTTAAGTTTAATCTACTTAGCATTTCACAATTATTTCTGAACCTGTAAACAAAGCCTGTTAGTTAATTGTCATTTATTGCATTTTTATAAAAACCAAAAGGAAAAAAATGTTAGGTGCCATTTTTGCCTTGCAATAATAGCTGTTTTCTCTGTGGGCTAGGTCCGGTTTTGGCAATCGGTGCAATATTTGCGATTACCCCTGTTGATAGTAGATTAGCTGGGGGGGCAATGCCAACATAGGGGTCTTGAACATGACCAGTGCTATCTCAATCCCAAGGTGCAGGTTATGTATTTTATGTACTGAATCTGGTATTCAATATGGCAACATTAATTTGGAACTTGAATGGGAGTGAAACACTTTACCTGACTCACTTTTTCGAATATTCAGTTGCACCACCTGGAGAATTGAACTCAAGTCGCCAGTTTGAAGTTTAGCAAGGGTGGTGAGATAATCTAATAGTATTTAGCCAACAGTTTCCCTTAGGCGCTATCACAAATAATTATAGCTCATTTACCAAGTAATCATCACCCGGTTGTTTACCTTTATGAACATTGTCTCCTCGTAACTTGAAACTTGATAGAAAGTATACAGATTTTACACAAATTATACTGGATAAATTCAGTAAAAGAGATAGCTAACCTATACCTTAGCTCATAACTGACCCTGTTTGATGGGTAAGTAGTATCCAACCCTAAAGTCGTACGAGTTAGGGGTGTAACGATACGTTATGTATCGCGATACAGGGATCACGATACGATACGTATCACGATACAGTGTTTACTGGTACAAGCTAAGCCAAGTTGATGTCTTCCTGCTCTCTAAAAGATGTGACAAGTACAGTTGAAGAAGATATAAGGTGTTTATTTACTGATATAGCAAATTGTCAGAAAAAAGTATGTTTTACTGAAACAACAAACCGGCTTTGAAACTGTTAAACATATTTCATTTTCATGCTTAAAAGTACTGTAGGTAAAACTGTGTTATGTTTCTAGGTTTGTCAGCACCCTACCCATGTTCCCGGGTTTCACCAAAGTGGTAAACGTCTGAGACCTGCATCACTTCGGGCTTTCCTCCCACAGTAAGCTGACATGCCATGTTTCAACTGGAATACTGTTCAAAGCGGAGTTGAGCAGAACTGAATCGTTGAAAAATGGTTATGAAATTATACACTTAATGCCACTAATTCACAAGGACTACCATGACTTATTTTTTGCTTGTAATCATGCATTTTATTAGATTTAGACTAGAGGATAAGTGTGAAACTCGAAGTCGCGTATTCGGTGAATCGAACCGTATTCATTCATGAATTGAATTCGTTATTCATGGCCACTAGAATGGAGTATTAATGAATATGCAATCATGTGCATTTACATACCCTGTACCTAAAAATATCCATAATAACACATTTTACGCATAGATGCCTTCAAAAGACAACACTCTCATTATATTTAATTTGATCATATACTACTACTAGTACCTGGATAAGTGCAGTATATAAATGCATAATATATCAATAATTAACAAACCATGTCAAATAATTTATGTTGTTATTGTTTCACTGAATACAACAAATAATACATCAACTGCTGACTTGTTATTGTATTCGTGAATTAATATTCGTATTTGTTACCCAATATTCGTGATACAAATTGTATTCGCCTAATAGAGTATTCGCTGCAGTCCTAATATATGCATATATATCTAAGTCTGTTTCCTGTGTACAGGTAAGCCAAAATTTGTTTATGTGTACATACAAGTTAACAAGTTCCCGTTGTTATGTAGTATGATATTTTTAAAGAGTTACACACATGGCTGTCATGGTGTCAGAGGCAGACGTGTTGAAACCTCCTGACTTGAAGTTGAAAAAGTTCTTTTCTTTCAACAGAAAAAAGACATGGAAAGTTTCGACATAGCCAAAGCGGGTTGGCTCCACAGACAGAGTAAGCGTTTTTAGTCATAAACGTATGTGCAGCCCATTTATTGAAGCTCCTGGTTTGTGATATTGAGAGAAAATATACCCTATCTGTTTGTAGTAATGCAGCATGTTTTCTTACAAAATTTTAGATTTTGCAGACAACCTTGTAGCCTTTAAGCCCATTTTTGTCCATTGTAGCCATATTGCTCATGCGCTTAGTTATGTGTATTGGTTTTAAAAAGTAAAATTTCAGGTACCTCTAAAATTTCTCCTAGAACCCAGCGTTAGAAATTGGCACTAGTCCTGTAGTCCTCACCAAACTGCCCAATAGTAAAGGTATCCTAAGGACTGGTAGAAATTGGCCCATTTTAGGGGTTTTGCTATATGCTATCATTATAAGAACTAGTGGATAAAAACTGTTAGTTTCTAACCCTGGAGCCAAACACAAGCTGAAAGAAAACAGCAGGCTTCCTATGCATGTTATGTATAATTAGTGAAGATTTATTGATCATGAATGTGTTTGACAGGTTCGATCCTTCACCGCTGGAAGAGGAACTGGTTTGTCCTGCGTACCAATGGGGATCTGTTGTACTTTGAGAACCCCGATGAGCCCAGGGCAGAAGAGAGAATTGTCGTACGGGCACGAGTACAAAGGATTAAGCCAGGCTTTGAGGTAAATTGGGGGTTGGAAGGGACTCCTACTTGTTTGTCACCCCTTGGGGATTGGGGTTAAAGATGGTCCTCAGCAACTTATGCTGGACTTAAGAGGGGTTTATATTCCAGCTGTATGAAGGTGGCCTGTAAATAATAAAGTCTGGACCAGACAATCCAGTGATTGACATCATGAGCATCGATCCACTCAATTGGGAAATGATGTCATGCATTAACCAGACCATCGAGCCTGACCACTCGTTCACGTTAGTTGCCTCTTTCAACAAGTATAGGTGCCTCTTGTGGAAAGCATGGGTTGCTGAAAATTAATTCTTATCCGGATCTTCACTGATAAGCTGACTTGGTAGATCGGTGGTTCAGGCTCTGTGACTTGGTAGATCGAGAGTTCAGGCTCTGTGACTTGATGAATCGGGAGTTGAGGCTCTGTGACTTGATGGATCTAGAGTTCAGGCTCTGTGACTTGATGGATCGAGAGTTCAGGCTCTGTGACTTGATGGATCGGGGGTTCAGGCTCGTAGACTTGATGAATCGAGAGTTCAGGCTCTGTGACTTGATGGATCGGGGGATCAGGCTCTGTGACTTGATGGATCGAGAGTTCAGGCTCTGTGACTTGGTGGATCGGGGGATCAGGCTCGGAGACTTGGTGGATCGGGGGATCAGGCTCTGTGACTTGATGGATCGGGAGTTCAGGCTCTGTGACTTGATGGATCGGGAGTTCAGGCTCTGTGACTTGATGGATCGGGAGTTCAGGCTCTGTGACTTGATGGATCGGGAGTTCAGGCTCTGTGACTTGGTAGATCGGGGGATCAGGCTCTGTGACTTGGTAGATCGGGGGATCAGGCTCTGTGACTTGGTAGATCGGGGGTTCAGGCTCTGTGACTTGATGGATCGGGAGTTCAGGCTCTGTGACTTGATGGATCGGGAGTTCAGGCTCTGTGACTTGATGGATCGGGAGTTCAGGCTCGGTGACTTGGTAGATCGGGGGTTCAGGCTCGGTGTCTTGGTGGATTGTGTGTCTTCATACCCTCAAATGTGGAACATCTGTTTTCGCTTGATTGTTTACAGGCCACCATTATATAACTGGAAAATACTACGGTTGTTCAATAGCAGGCCAGGTGATGTGAAATGGGGTTTAACATCGTATACAAGACTTTGAACTCAGGAATATATTTAGACCTGCCCAGTGGCAAGTAATTCATGTTGCAATGTATTCATATATATGTAACTGATGACTTTGTTCAAAAAACGTACTTGCATGAATATCACCGATGTTTTGGTCAACAACAAAGAATTATGATAAGTATTTTATTTGCCGGTCCACGGGGACTGGCAGTGACATGAATTACCGGTCCAAGCTTAATTTTACCGGTAAAAAACATGTTATAAAGGGTAAGTGAGACTTTGTAGGCTTTGTAGAAGTAATCTGTATTCACTTAAAGCAAGACCAATAAGTAGGAACAGGTTTTGATGCTTTGTTTTATATTATTGCATTAAATGCAATCTCAAAATCCCTCTAGATTAAAGAAAATATTGACTTTTAGAAAATCCAAATTTTGAACAAAATAATGATTTTTCATAGTTTGCCTGCCACAGGCACTTCATTCATGAAGAGTCCCAGATAAGTCTCTGATAATGAGTCCAAGCCAACCAGTCCTTTTCTTAGCCCCTAATGCCGAGCCCCAGGCACGGTAACAACAACTACCATCATTTAAAGTCTGTTGGTTTAGTGCTTCTAGGGATTAAACAACCACCCTTCCATTCTCGGGGCAGATGCTCTATCTGCTAGACCACAGAGGTGGTCCCCATTTCAGGGACAGTCAAACACTAAAATGTTATCCTCAAAGTAGTACTCAAAGACAAAAAAAGTGTAATTAACTATATTTCTTTTCCTATTGATTATATTTTAAGTTTTCAGAAATGAATGATTCAAATCCCATTTTTTAACATGAAGATTAAAAGTGGGTTGTGTTGAACTTTGACCCTGAACGCCTACATAATATTTCCAAGTCTTAAGTTTTGGAGAAAGAAGTAATGAAATCAAGTGAATGTGCTTCATGACACCAGTCTGGGACCCCCATACTCAGATTACTGGAGTATTGCTGACTGATGTGATACAACAAACAAGGTTTTAAGGGTTTAATGTCTGGGGCTCCAGATTTGGGTTGGAAACCAGAAACAAACATGCATTGTTTTTTACTTTTTACCCCTAGTGTTCTCATTATGATGTTATTCGCTTGTTTCAGTGTAACAGTGTGACTCCACCAGAGGGAATGTCCAAGGGGTGTCTGTTTGCTCTGGACATGAGGAGTGAGGAGCTTAGACTATGTGCTGAGAGCTCAGATGATATGAAGTACGTATCTTGTTTTACCTTTGATCTACGGTGGGCACTGGTGGCCCAGTCAAATATGACACCAAATTCTCTATGCAGTCTTGCATCCCTTGGGCACATCAGAAACCTATGATTGTGGTTTTGAATCTTGGTTCGCTTCGATTATGTTTCTGGGTTTGTCAGCGCCATATCCATGCTTGTGGGTTTGACCAAAGTGCGAAATGCCTGACACTTGCATCACTTTGGGCTTTCCTCCCACATTAACCTGACACACCATGATATAACTGGAATACTGTTAAAAGCGGTGTTAAACCCAACTCACTCACTCACTACCATCTTTGTCATCTCCTCGTGTATTTGTGGTGTTGGGATACTGAGTATCAGGTCTGTGTATTTCGCAAATAAATTGGATTGCGATAAGGGTGTCTGTATTGTGTAATTGGTAATGATTGTACATGCAGATCAGTGAAGTTCCGGGGTAGAATAGGTCTTTATCAACCCATGCTTGCCGTAAAAAGCGATTATGCTTATCGTAAGAGGCCACTAACAGGATCGGGTGGTCAGAGCTTGCTGACTTGGTTGTTGCATGTCATCGTATCCCAATTGTGTGGATGGATGCTCTTGATGTCAATCACTGGAGTGTCTGTTCTAGACTCGATTATTTACAGACCGCCTTCATATAGCTGGAATATTGCTGAGTGAGGCATTAAACAACAAACTAAAAAACTCCTTAGCGTCAGTTTATATGCAGGGAATGAATAGTATACACATAGCGGTGGTAATTAGCATATACACTCATGTCATTTTGCCAGAATGTAATGGAGAATTGATGGCTGCGGGTTGGTACATGTAAATCTCACAAATGACCTGTGAAGATCCGGTTTTGTACCTGCTTTGAAATATATATAGTAAAGAAGTTTCCATGCGGTTTGACATGTATATTAATGTATCAAAATCCAACAGCAGCAGTGACATATAAGACTGTTGACTACATATCCAGGTGAGCTACAGTGCTGTTTAATTTTGTTAACTAATTATAAAACTAACTTTAAGTATGTTCAGGTCATCCACAGGACATCAATAATCCAGGGGTAGTGATCTTGTAATGTGCAACATAGACATATAACTGCATGCCTTCGGATTATTATTTATTTTGATTGAGGAAATTTTCAGCAAGATATGTGTAGCTTGACACCCCTAAGCCCGTACTGCAACCATTGCTCTACATGTTGACACCCCAAGTTCATGGTCACACTTCCCTCTCTCTCCAGGGCATGGCAGATAGCTCTGGAGGAAGCCCGTGTGATGGGACAGAGGAGCAGTTCCGTCCCGCCCCCCTACCAGACATTGGTTACAAACTCAAGCTATGGATACCCCGGTCAGGTCTTGTACAACGGGGTCCCTGGTCAGACCACACATGTCATGTACAACGGAGCCCTCGGCCAAACCGTCTACCAGCCGGGCACCATCATCCAGGGACCTAATGGAACAACTACTACAGGTAAGTTAGACACGATATAGACCGTCTACCTGCCCCACACCCTCATCCAGGGACCTAATGACACAACTACTACAGGTAAGTTAGACACGATATAGACCGTCTACCTGCCCCACACCGTCATCCACGGACCTAATGACACAACTTCTACAGGCAAGTTAGACACGATATAGACCGTCTACTTTTCCCATACCGTCATCCACGGACCTAGTGGAACAACTACTACAGGTAAGTTAGACACGATATAGACCGTCTACCAGCCAGGCACCGTCATCAACGGACCTAATGGAACAACTACTACAGGTAAGTTAGACTTGAGATAGACCGTCTACCTTCCCGAAAACCGTCATCCACGGACCTAGTGGAACAACTCCTACAGAAAAGTTAGTCTTGAACAACTACTACAGGTAAGTTAGACACGAGATAGACCGTCTACCTGTCCCACATCATCATCCACGGACTTAATGGAACAAATACTACAGGTAAGTTAGACTTGTGAAAGACCCTCTATCAGCTGGTGATCATAATCCACGGACATAATGTAACAACAAAAGTTAGACTTTTGGCAGACTGTCGAGCTGCCGGGCACCATCATTCACAGACCTAGTAAATTAACTGCTACAGGTGAGTTAGACTTGAGATAGACCATCTTCCGGTCAGGACCGTCATCCACGGACCTAGTGGACCTAATGGAACAACTGCTACAGGTAAGTTTGACTTGTGACAAAGTGTCGAACTGCCGGGCACCATCATCCACATACCACGTGAATTAACTGCCACAGGTGAGATAGACTTGAGATAGACCATCTACCGGTCAGGACCGTCATCCACGGACCTAGTGGACCTAATGGAACAACTGCTACAGGTAAGTTTGACTTGTGACAAAGTGTCGAACTGCCGGGCGCCATCATCCACATACCACGTGAATTAACTGCTACAGGTGAGTTAGACTTGAGACAAAGTGTCGAACTGCCGGGCACCATCATCCACATACCACGTGAATTAACTGCCACAGGTGAGATAGACCATCTACCGGTCAGGACCGTCATCCATGGACCTAGTGGACCTAATGGAACAACTGCTACAGGTAAGTTTGACTTGTGACAAAGTGTCGAACTGCCGGGCGCCATCATCCACATACCACGTGAATTAACTGTTACAGGTGAGTTAGACTTGAGACAAAGTGTCGAACTGCCGGGCACCATCATCCACATACCACGTGAATTAACTGCTACAGGTGAGTTAGACTTGAGATAGACCATCTACCGGTCAGGACCGTCATCCACGGACCTAGTGGACCTAATGGAACAACTGCTACAGGTAAGTTTGACTTGTGACAAAGTGTCGAACTGTCGGGCGCCATCATCCACATACCACGTGAATTAACTGCTACAGGTGAGTTAGACTTGAGACAAAGTGTCGAACTGCCGGGCACCATCATCCACATACCACGTGAATTAACTGCTACAGGTGAGTTAGACTTGAGACAAAGTGTCGAACTGCCGGGCACCATCATCCACATACCACGTGAATTAACTGCTACAGGTGAGATAGACTTGAGATAGACCATCTACCGGTCAGGACCGTCATCCACGGACCTAGTGGACCTAATGGAACAACTGTTACAGGTGAGTTAGACTTGAGACAAAGTGTCGAACTGCCGGGCGCCATCATCCACATACCACGTGAATTAAATGCTACAGGTGAGTTAGACTTGAGACAAAGTGTCGTACTGCCGGGCACCATCATCCACATACCACGTGAATTAACTGCCACAGGTGAGATAGACTTGAGATAGACCATCTACCGGTCAGGACCGTCATCCACGGACCTAGTGGACCTAATGGAACAACTGCTACAGGTAAGTTTGACTTGTGACAAAGTGTCGAACTGCCGGGCGCCATCATCCACATACCACGTGAATTAACTGCTACAGGTGAGTTAGACTTGAGACAAAGTGTCGAACTGCCGGGCACCATCATCCACATACCACGTGAATTAACTGCTACAGGTGAGATAGACTTGAGACAAAGTGTCGAACTGCCGGGCACCATCATCCACATACCACGTGAATTAACTGCTACAGGTGAGATAGACTTGAGATAGACCATCTACCTGCTAGGCACTGTCATCCATGGACCTAGTGGAACATCGACCACATGTAAGTTAGACTTGAGGCTGAATGTCCATTTTTGCATTTGTAACCCCCAGACTATACTTGTTTTTGACTCAGTTGTACCTAGGGTTTTCAACCTCGGTGATTAAAACTTTCTTCTTATGTGACCTTATGTGTTGTCCATAGATCTTCAAGCAGAGAGGTGTAACATCAGAGTAGAGGATCTGATTTTAATGAGATTGTTCCAAAGCAAAATACTTCCCTTTTCTTAACGGACACTTCTTGAATAAGAAACAACTTACATTTCAGTTGTTAGCAACCCAGGACCAAATGTGGTATATGTTGACGACTACCACCGCCGTCACCGCTACAATGGGTCGGACATGGCCATGGGTGTTGTTGCTGGCGCCGCTCTAGGGTCCATGATGTACGGACCGATGTTCTGGTGGTAAAGGTCATGTGTGTCCAGTGTTCGGGTGGGGAAAATGAGTTTCAGCCCGATGTTCTGGAAGTGGACAAAAGGGTAGAAGACTTTCACTGTGTACAAATAAGCATTGTTAATCTGTACTGTACAGTTCCTAGCAAAATAGTCTTGATCAATACATATGCAGATAAATTTATCATGGGTCCTGAGTTTTCTCTCTTTGGAGACATACTCCTTCTAAAAATGTTAAACACCTCTTTCCATATGTTTTCTTATGAAATACCTGTAATCATTTTTCGAAGAGTCATATGCGATATTAATTGTCTGAGTGAAAAGTTCAGTGGAACCTTAAAATTGTGTACGATGTTTTGTGGCCCAGTCGTCTAAGGTGCCACAGTTTCGCTGTGCAGAGTCGTGTCCTTTGGTCACCCCAGAAACCTATGATTGCCTTAGAATCCCGGTTTGCCCTGATTATGATTCTATGTTTGTATGCCCCCACATCCATACTCGTGGGTTTCTCGAAAGTCTTTAACCTCTAAGACCTGCATCACTTTGGTCTTTCCTCCCACATCAATCTGACGCTATCTTATATAACTGGAATATTGTTCAAAGCAGCGTTAATCCCAGTTCACTCACTCACTCACTCACTCATAATCTGTTAGCTTGAATCAATTTATCAAAAAAAACAATACAGCAGTTTATTTTTCCTTTGGTCTTCCTGTCATATGGATATGTATTGTGCAAACCCAGATTTCCTGAAACATAATTTGATAATCTGGGGGGTGACCAGGGATTTGTTTAAAAATTATAATAATCTGTTCAAGAAAATGCTGGAAAAAGTATACTTTGGGCTCCAGATTTGCAACCACAAAAAATGTTTGGCTTGACATGTTGGATGAAAAACGTGTTGTGGTTCCAAAATCTGTTTCGCTTCTCCTTTCAGAGAAAAAAATAGTAATCTTTGAAACAGTGGCAAAACAAGTACTCTTTCTCTAAGTGTATTATTTCTGTGCTTGTTGGATCATGGATCCACCGACCCTATTTTCTTCACAATTGAAATTTTTTTTATCTAAATTAACACTTGTGTCAAACACAAATCTATTTTGAGATTACACAGTGTTTAAAAAATATTTATCTGTAAAACATGATGTTCAATTTGACATTAATATCTTGCCAAATTGCTGAGTATGCTATTTTGCTATAGTGAAATTCCTTGCATAATAAATCTAGTCATATCCCATGACCTTGACACAGACTTTGCTGACAATAAGGGAAGTATTCAGCTGATGGAGCTTAAAATGATGATGTCATTTGTTTTTGTTCTTTTTTCCCACCAACACATAATATTTTGAGCATCATTCAATGATCCAGTATATTTTTTTTATTCACTCGTCCAATTTCTGACTTTTGCACGCAAAAAATCCAACAAATATAAAAACAACATCTGAGTCCCCGACCCTCTCTGAGCATGAAAGGGTTTTCACTTGTCCGTAATTTCTCTGTTGTTTTTTATATTTTATTATTATTTAATGTTTATCATTTGTTCAAACACTGACCCCTTTGTCATTGTGATCAATGGTGATGGTGACATGATCAAATTATTTCCTATTTTTCTGTTTTGCACAGTTTTGCACAATATATATTTTTAAACTTATCCTATCTCACACTGCCATTTCTTCTTTATTCCTTCAATCATATGTGGAAACGTGGTTGAACCATGTTTCCAGTTTCTAAAATAAAACACTTCCCCAAACACTCCTCAGCATCCCTTGAAGAAGAAATCAGAAATGCAAAGTGTGAGATAGGATAAGTATATTAATATGCAATTTATAATAACATTTTCAATTATGCTTGCAAGTTGTTTTGTTGTCAGTGTTACTCAAACTGAACTGATTATTAGAACTGGATTGACTTCCAACACTCAATATGTGCAATTTTATGATTTCCTCCTATTAAATTCATTTATTAATTCAAGCACCATGTTGTGTTAAATGAATAATTGACTCAGAATGAAATCAGATCTTAACTCCAATTTGATAACTCACTCCTTCAAGATCTGACACTCCTTCATAACAGGTTATTGGGCCCAATTGTGTAAGTTGCCTCAATTTGCAGAGTTGCATCCCTTGAGCACGCCAGAAACCTAGGATTGTTGGTTCGAATCACGGGTCCCCAATTATGTTTCTATGTTTCAGAGCACCATGCCTATGCTCGTTAACGTGGTAAAGGTGGTAAATGTCTGATACGTCACTTCCAGCTTTCCTCCCAAATTAAGCTGACACGAAATTATATGAATGAAATATTGTTCACAGTCATTAAACCCAGCTCACTCACTCAAAACAGGTCATATCAGCTGAACACTGACTGGACTTTTCCAACCAATCAAAACGAAATATGCGTACACCTTTGACCATTTTAGGTGACCACATTCTAGACAGCCTTCATTGACAATCTGGGTATTTGAACAATGTTTACACATATTGTTTGTTTCAAGAAAAGAAACCACAACAAGAAAACATTATCTCTTTTAAAGAACACAACAGAGTAAAACACCTACAGCATGGTAGGTATTTTTCTTTTCCATTCAGAACTGTCTGTTTACATCTGTTTCCGAATGTTTCGCTTGATCATGCCAAAAATGTACATAACCTGACTCAGGAAGGTGTGTCAGACTTTGATACAAAGATGTACCAAATTGGGGTAAAATAATCTGATTTTATTAATAATGACATCAACACTAACTTAGTCAGTTATTTATGCATAATCTTCACAGCACCATGTTGTCTCATGATCAAAGCTTTTTGATCTTACCATTTACATGAAAGAAATGTCTGTGCCTTTGAAGATAACAACAGTATTCAACTCTTTATTGTCATTTCAACAGACATTTTACAATATTCTTTCACAATGATGTAAACCAATGTTGTTTATATATCATATCATACAATAATTAGATGCTTAGTCAGTGTGTAGCATGTCATAATGTTTGTACTGAAGTACAGCTGATGAAAAAGTGAAAAATCTTCAAAAACAATATGCTACTTTAATATTATTCTCCCAGAGAAAGTTCTGGAATAACAGCACATGGCATGGATTTCATGTTTAGCCTCAAAGTGTGCTTCTGGTCATTTCCTGCTTTTGATTTTATCTGTATGTAAATCATACATCTCCGCCTTATTCTGATTGACTAAGAATATAACATCAGACTCGAAGGAATAAGGGGAGGTGTCTTAGCCGCCACCCACTCCTAAAACACTTTTTTATTTTTAGATATTTTTTTTGAAGATTTTGCCTGCCCACTCTCTTTCTGGTTGTGGTTGGAGATGAGAAAAATATGGATGGCCTATTGTAAGTTAAGTGTTTGACTATGCATTTTAATGTACATATGAAAGAAATTCTTAGGCAAGAAAATACATTATATTTTGATTGTAATTGAGGTAGCATGCATACCTAATGAATGTTTCACACAATGACATTCCTTGCTTCTAGAGCCTGTACACATCTATTGTTCATTACCCTTATGTTAAATGTTAAGAAATACTATTTCATTTTGAATGTAATCAAGAAGCATGCATACATAATGAATTGTTTTGGGTTTAAAGTGTGATTGTGTTCTCATGTTGGTATTAGTCTATGTAAGCTCGTCATTGCAATTATTTCATAAACATATAGATATTCTGTGATAATGAATCGTTGGTGACAGAACGATAATAAAATGTAATGTTGAATGTTTGTGTTGTCGTTTGTTTTAAAACCGAAAGGTTTTTGACTGTTGATGGTCCTCTGTGATTTAAAGGGGCCATTGCATAGCCTTGTGTTTAAAGCGTTTACTTGTCATGCTGAAGACCCGGGTTCGATTCCATTTGCTGTCTGGGCTGCATGTAGAGGGAGCAAGGGCCCTGAGCTGATGAGCCTAACCACCCAGCAAGGATCACACAAACCCTCTTTGATGCATTTAAAAAAAAAAATTATTTGTAAATAATAATAACAATAATACAAGCTACAAAACCTTTTATGTTTACATAAGAATTCTCTGCTAAAAGCAATGTCGATTGTACGACTAAGCACCATTGCAGTTCATATTTTTATAAAATATAACTAACTTCACATATTTTCAAATGTAAATCAACGGAGAGGTATGGTTTCTTTTTCTCCTGAGTATATTTCTATAACTTCTATCAAACTCCTCATGACCACTTAAACATATTTTCTCTTGTGAAATATTCAAAATTAAATTTCATAATTGCAAAACACTTCCAAAACCGAAATGGAATAAGCTTGGTGAGCCTGTATACTTTACACTGCCTTTAGTAAGATTCAATAAAATCCGACCAGAGTGACGAGCGATCAATATATTCACAAGGTTAACCAACCGCGCTACGATATTAATTATGTCATTGAATCTGTTTCGTGGGAGTGGTTAATCTGTGGCATTTGCGTTCTGCATTTGCATGAACAGAGCGATGTTCCTGCTGGTGATCTGAAATCCCCCAGTTTTCTAATAATCTCTGTCGTATGCATCAATCATGCTCAGTCAACTACACACGAAATGTTTGGGCCGAGAAAAGTTCACTTGCGATCTAAAGGAGATGCTTCTCTCTCTCCTGATAGGAATGTTTTGTGTTCTTATTTTATTTATGTTTCATTAAGAATATCTTTGCATCTTTTATGCTTTACATTTCAGATTAAACTTGTGGAAGTCTTGTTCTCATTTTCATAGTGCTTTTAGTCATAAACAGGGCAAAATATAATGCACTTAAAAGCTCACAAATGCATATTTATTCGTGTAGGTGAAGGGGTTTATATCGTGGGGGAACACGGTAACAACTTTGAGTCACACAGGTCGCCCAATTGATTGTGTGACTTAATAGGTTAAACAGGCAATGGACCTTTCTATACAAATTTAGATAGAGCACCTTCAGAATCAGAAAGAAATTAAAATCATTGTGGTACACCTTTCTATCTATGGACGAAATTTCTTCGTGTTATCAATTTAAAAGCCTTTTAGGCATAATTTGCCGCCAGTTTGACATTTCAACTAAATGAATACAACTGGCGTAATGTTACAAGTCACACATTTTGAGGTGTATTGATATGAACATTCCAAACTTTTAGACTCGAAAGTGGTAAAAGGTGAATTGAAAGAAGTAATTCTGAGGCAGCGAATTGTCAGATAACATCGCACATGGTATGTGATGGAATACATCACAGTATCAGTTGCATGTGGAGAAGTCATTGGAACGGGTGTTTTTATCAATCCGAGAAAAAAAATTCAAGTTATTGCTGCTTGTACAATAAATCACGACTGAGGTCACGAGTGACATAAGCCATAACACATAGCTTCAAGGCACTGTAGCCCACCTGGATAAAGTGTCAACAATATTTATTAAAATGTCAACAAAGACAGATATTTAAAACAAAAATGCTGTCAGCGTTGACACCACATATTGTCTGCTTGAATGCTGAGCCAAAACAACGCTACACTATAATATCTCATGACCTGAACAAAATATGTCATCTTATGTCCGTGAGGAATCCTCAGCCTGGAAATATTGACACGCTTAATGAGCCAAAAATGAATTTTAAGAGAATCTCAAAGCATGGCCCAAATAAGATAACATCAAAGTATCTAAAAAAGCGGAACAAATGTGTTAACCCACAACAAACGACAAATGTACCGAAATATATCACATTTGAAATAAAAATCGCAAGATAAATAATATGGTCATGAACACTCAATGTTGAAAACGGCTGAGAAAGGGCTAGATCTTTAGGATTTCATTTGAGTAAATACGACTTTTAGTTAGGTGATACTAGAAGTCCCCATTGGGGACAGCACAAATCTGTATCAAAATGTATATATTTTATAACCGGTTTAACTACTGTTGTTATAAAGACTGGGTTGACCGATCCAGTGTCAATTATTTACAGACCGCCTTGACGTAGCCGATATATTGCTACGATTTTTGGTTTGGTTTGTTGTTTTACGCCGCACTCAGCAATATTCCAGTTATATGACGGCGGTCTGTAAATAAACGAGTCTGGACCAGACAATTCAGTGATGGATATCATGAGCATCGATCCACGCATTTGGGATCGATGACATGCTTCAACCAAGTCAGCGAGCCTGACCACCCTATCCCATAAGTCGTCTCTTACGGCAAGCATAGTCGCCGAGCAAGAATGGGTTGCTGAAGACCTATTCAACCCCGGAGCTTCAGGGTAATATTGCTACGAATGTCGTAAAACAACAAACAAATAAATCGTTCCGCGGTTCCAGATTCATTGTTACAAGTGAAGATATCCCATGCAACTCTCGATCTAGAGATGCTGCACTTAATTTCAGCCTTATTGGTCGTATTGACGTCGTAAGAACGGTTTGGTTTGGTTTGTTGTTTAACACCGCACTCATCAATATTCCAGCTATATGACGGCGGTCTGTGAATAATCGAGTCTGGACCAATCCAGTGATTAATATCATTAGCATCGATCCACGCAATTGGGACCGATGACATGTATAAACCAAGTCAGCGAGCCTGACCACCCGATAGTCGCCTTTTACGACAAGCATTGTCGCCTTTTACGGCAAGCATGGGTTGCTGAAGACCTATTCTACCCCGGATCTTCAGTCTCGCAAGAACGGACATGCAAGGCGCGAATAAGCTCAACTGAAATTGAGTAAGGTGAGTTAAATATGAAACACATCACACTGTTCGGTTTTGTTTGCACCAAACAACAGCAAGGTGTTTCATTTGTGCTGCGTTGATTTCATTGTGTTCAGTACTAAGTACACATGCTCAAGTAAGATTTCCCACGAGAGAAAAACATAGCATTGTCTTCCAGTGCGTGCATTCTTTGTACACTGACGCTGTGGCGTGACCAGCATTCGGATTAAGATCACGTGTATGGTTTGAGGTAACGCTTTATCTTACTTCATACTTCGGAAGAATTTTGGACATGTTGGTCGGTATTTTCATTTTGGGGGCCATTTCTTTGGCCACTGGGTTTGAAACGGAACCACCAGCTTCAAGATTCAACACAGAAGGTAAAGAAATCCCTTACATTCGTGTATAGTCGTCTTTCCCCATTACTATCGGACAGCTATGATTGCACTGTAAAAAACATACCGAGCGATCGCCCGGCTTATGTACTGAACAAAAAAGTTATTATTTTGACAGTGAAGACTGAGCAGAGTACAGTTCGTACAACCAGTTTTACAATCAGGATTGCAATTTAATTAGGAGATAAATATTTCGTTTTGTAAGATTTGCGTGATGTTATGCTGAATGGATGTACGGAAATTTCATTTGAACACGACGCCGTAAGGCATAACATCACGCAAATCTTACAAAACGAAATATTTATCGACATTGTAACATGAACGTAAATTAAAATCGATATTTAGGAGGAACTAATTTACTGAGCGCATGACACAACAAGACTGTCGTTAGTAATACGTCTCCTCGTGCTCACCTTCGAAAAGATGCATGATATGGGGTGCCGCAAAACCGATCAATGGTTTCGAGGTACTCCAATAATGATGGTCCATTTTACGAAAGGGGTGGTCACATGTTCAAGCCCATTTCTCAGAAAATAAACAAACAACAGGAAATATCACAAATTCAATTCTTTATCACAGTTCCTCATCTTACTTGTAATTTGTAGTTGTGCGTATCTATAAAATACAAATAATCAAAATTAGAAAAGACGTACATACTGTTTGGCCCCTGTACAAGATAGTGTCAACTCGCCTGAAACTGAGGTGGTGACAAGAGACGTCAAACATGTGCTAAATTTCAGACATGCAGCTTAGCTGGGATGGAAAAAGTTGTTTACTGTTACTGTGGAATAACATATGTGAGAGAGACCGTGGGAATTATCAGAAGAATTAACCTGGAAATTATTCACGGGAGCAGTGGACAGTGGCAGGACATTTGTATCTTAGACAGGTACCAAATTACGTTCGTTAGCGAACTGCTGCTGTCCCTGAAAAATGTTCGAATTATGTCGTTTTTGAGCCAGGCTCGAGTCAATGGAATACGACTTCAACGATTCATCGGTTTTGTGGCCGGTAATTTTGCAAATCTCTCGATTTTCAATACCTGCGTTTGACAGCAAAGTGACGGCAGTTTGCAGTGTGAAATTCCCGGTCTTGGATAATGTTTATGCTGCGCTCAAATGGCGGTCCCCTGATGTGCCTGTGTATGGCAGCACGCAACCCAACAAAAGTCGATTTTGAGTAAAGGTCTCCCTCAGCATTTCTGACTTCGGCATAAAAGAACCTCAGTCTCTCATTCAGTTGAAAAGCAGGAAGCTCTTTGAACGTGGGTTCAAAACCTCGGAAACCAAGCCATTCTGGAAGTGAAAAGATTGCCTTGTTCAGGGTACAAATGTGACGGTAAGTGGGAGTAATTCGTTATTATTACGGTGTCGTGTTTAAATGAAATTTCCGTATATCCATTTAGTATAACATATCTCAAATCTTACAAAACGAAATATTTAATTTATGGTCAATCTCGTTATATTATTGCCAATTTTTGCGATGACACATTGGTCACGCTTTACATTGCTATCATGGCAATGGTGTAAGGGAGGTAACTCTCGCTGATGTTGATCGAATCTGCGTAGGAAATTTTGGTATGTGTTCATGTATTCTTTGATGATTCAATGGCTTACGTCGAAATATTTTAACTGCCTGTAGATTTGGAGAGGTTCTCATCCAAGATGTCCTGTACTGCTTTTTCATCAAGGGACGCGAAGCGGTCACTGGAGGCTTGAACTTTGGGCTCTACGGAAACGCTGGCTGTATTTCCTAGTTCAGGGGCCATCTCAGAACGGTTTTCAGCTTCAACAGCTGTTGTGGGTTATAATAAGAACAAAATTAGGTGGGTGTATGAAAGTCATAACTATCATAGAGTTGCAATAAATGTTTTTACTATGTTAAAAATTGATTTTGTTTTGTTTTACCATTGACCAAGCCCAAGGAAATTACATTAATTATGATTATTATTTTGTAATTAATGGAAAAAGGTAAATTTCATTTACCTTGAAATTCTTGAATTATCTCAGAAAATGTCTCGTCGTCCCATTCACTCAATATTTCATCGAAATCTCCGATGTGGAAGTCAGGGTAAATTTCCCTCTGTTCCTCCATGTTGATGATTTCAAAAATAGTTCCATTAATTAATGTATACATACACGGTGATGAGACCCCAAAAATTCAGCGATGTTATGCTCATTCGACAACACTTTTTAACCAATCAGATCAGGGAACATACCTACTTTTATGTTACAATTTTGATTAACATTGTAAAACGTGTCAGTATCAAATTGCAAATATATTCAATCAAGACCCTGAAGTGTCCGGGGTAGAACAGGTCTTCAGCAACCCATGCTTGCCGTAAAAGGTGACTACGCTTGTCGTAAGAGGCGACTAACGGGATCGGGTGGTCAGGCTTGCTGCGCTGACTTGGTTGATGCATGTCATCGATCTCAATTGCGTGGATCGATGCTCACGATATTAATCACTGGATTGTCTGGTCCAGACTCGATTATAACAGACCGCTGTCATATAGCTGGAATATTGCTGAATGCGGCGTTAAACAACAAACCAACCAACCAATTTGTTCAATCAAATTCCTGAACATATGCTTTTAAACTGATGAGCATGTACCTCCGACATGTATGGTTATATCAGCTAATCACGTAATGTTCGAGATTCCATGAGACTGCAATGCGCATGCGCGAGTCAGTGCAAACCGCGCTTTTAGCGAGTGTAGACGCATTTAGAGTTGGGACAATTTTCAACTCATTTGCTATCAGTCAGTGTATAATTACACTGTGTGGTCATAGTATCTGACAGAGTAAAGTTATTATTAACTTGCTACTTAGTAGATCTAAGCGTAATATTACGCTCGAACTTTCCACAAGTCAAAACAATGGCTGAGGCCGTGTTGAAAAGTCCCCGTCCTGTCGACGCGGGTGTGTCTAAATCCTCTAAAGGGAAACAAAAAGCCACTAAATCCCCTCAACCGTCAACATCGACGGCTTCTTCCACTTCTCAAGCAGATCATACTTCCCCTCATCATCATGCACCCGATGTTTCTGGGACATTGCTTGACGAATTTCGCAAGATGAACGAACGCATGGAAAAGAGAATGTCTGATTTTGAAGGCAGAATTGACACCCTTACACAAGATTACGCTTACGATGATGAGCAGAATTTTATTTATGAGGATGATGATGATGATTATATTCTGGCACATACTGCGAAAATCTACGAAACGGGGACTGTTGACATAGCAACAGAACTACTTAGTGGCGAGGAAGTCGTGCATGCGCATGACGAAATCAGTGCGAATCCTTCCGGTTTAGAAGTTGTAAACCTCATCAGAGAAACTCTGCCGATAACAACGAGTGATGGGGACCCAATTGACACCAAACTGGCTGAATTGGTTCATCAGATATTCACTACCAAGTTTGATGACGCGGTCATCGCACAGAAACTAAAAGACCTGAAAAAGCCAGCTAACTGTTCGGATTTGAACACGCCCGAAATAAACAAGCTAATATTGGATTCCCTGCAATCTGACACACATTCGATGGACGTAAAAATGCAGCGTGTCCAGACTGGAATGATAAAGTCGACCATAGCGGTGACAAATACACTGAACAGTTTAATTGCTTACAAGCAAGAGGTGCCAGCCACTTTGTTCAGAGATATTGTTTCCAAGTTGAGTGACTCACTTACGATGTCGGCTTATGTCCATAGAGAATTAAACCTCAGAAGGAAGGAACTGATAAAACCACAGTTGAATGATCACTATCGTGCACTGTGTACCCCAAGTGCTCCGACAAGTTCAGGTTACCTATTCGGGGAGGATGTGGCCAAACACTTGAAAGACATTGCTATGTCAACTCGACTTGGTCACAAGGCTACTAGCTATGGACATGGAATAGGCCGTGGTTGGCATAGATATCAACCCTATCCATATGGTGGTAATAGATGGGCGAGAGTCCGTGGCAGAGGCAGATATTTCCATGGTACGCCTTTTTTAGGGAACGGCAGAGGCCGCTGGAACAAGTTCTCCGAAAAAAGAGGAGGGGGAAAGTCGGCCAAGCAATAGATGGCTGTACACAGACAACAAATGATGGCCAGGTAGGTGAGTACCTTGCTATGTTTGATTGCGCAAATGTTGATTTTAAGGCTGGTCGATTATCTTCATGTTTACATGAGTGGGAGAAACTAACAAAGGATCCTTTTATATTGAATGTCATGGAGGGTCTCAGAAGTGACTTTATTGAAAAGCCAAAACAATTGTTTGAACCGCATCAAATTAGATTTAATCTACAAGAAAGTGCTATCAATAGTGACGAAATTCAAATCTTACTCAAACACAATGTTATTGAACCAGCAGAGGAGACTGCTGATCAGTTTGTTTCAAATATTTGTATTAGAAAGAAGAGTAGTGGAAAATACAGACTAATATTAAATTTGAAACAGCTCAATGAATATGTTCAATATCACCACTTTAAAATGGAAAGCTTGCAGAATGTGTTGGACATGATCACTCCAAATGTCTACATGGCATACATAGATTTGACAAATGCCTACTATTCAGTAAATGTCCATGTTGCACACAGAAAGTATCTCAGATTTAGATGGGAAATGGTCTCTATCAATTTACATGTGTGCCGAATGGCTTAGCCTGTGCCCCTCGTGTATTAACTAAGATACTGAAACCGGTCTATTCCTATCTCAGGTGTCAAGGTAATCAGTGCCTCGGATATATTGACGATTCTTTCACTCAAGCAACAGAAAAAGAAAACTGTTCAGTTTCAGTATGTGAAATGTCAAGAGCCTTCAGTTCACTTGGCTTTACAGTTAATTTTGAGAAATCTGTTTTAGAACCATCTACTAGAATAAAATTTCTTGGTTTCCTCATTGACTCAGAGAAAATAACACTGGCTTTACCGGATGACAAAGCTCAGGCTATCCAAACTAAATGTAATTTAGTTTTGACTCAGCAACAATGTTCTGTAAGGACAGTGGCTCAGTTGCTAGGTTTATTTGTAAGCACATTCCATGCTGTCATTTTCGGACCACTGCACTACAGACAACTAGATAGGGAAAAAACGGAGGCACTTCAAGATAATTATGGTGACTTTGATGCAATGACGGTATTATCAGAGGATGCTAAGCAGGAAATAAAATGGTGGAAGGACAATGCCATGGGTGCTGAGAAACACATTACAACTTCCTCCGAGCCAGATATGGAAATTAGTACTGATGCTAGTCTATTAGGATGGGGGGCTTGTAATAACAAGAAGTCTATAGGAGGGCGTTGGTCACTCCAGGAGAAGCAGCTCCATATTAATGCCTTGGAAATGAAAGCTGTCTGTCTAGCCCTTCAAGCTTTCTCCCTGACTGAGTCATTTCAAGGAAAACATGTCCACATTTTATGTGATAATACTACAGCAGTGGCTTACTTAAAAGCTATGGGAGGTTCAAAATCTAAAGTTTGTAATGATCTTGCAAGGGAAATTTGGTTCTGGTGTATAGAACATAGTGTGTGGTTGACAGTGGCTCATGTGCCGGGACTGACAAATGTTGAAGCTGACAGAGCGTCAAGAAATTTTTCTGAGCGAACTGAGTGGTCTTTGGAAAAAACTGTGTTTCAGAAAATCCTTGAACACTTTGGTGTGAATCCAGCCATAGATATGTTTGCTTCACGTTTAAACACAAAGCTTCCACGTTTTGTCAGTTGGCGGCCAGAGCCTGAAGCCGAAGCTGTAGATGCTTTCAGTTTGTCATGGTCAAAAGAACTAATTTATTGCTTCACACCTTTTTGTCTCTTGTCTAAGTGCTTGCAGAAAATACAGTTAGATAAAGCAGATGCTCTTGTTTTTGATCCACTATGGTCAACCCAGTCATGGTTTTCATAATTAATCTCAATGATCTGTTGTAGGCCTGTCAAGTTGCCCAAAGGGAAGACTGTGGTGACGTCACTGGACGGGAAGGTTCACCCGCTAAGAAAGAGACTGAATCTGACAGCTTTCCTACTCTCCGGCCAATATGCGCAGACAGAGGCATTTCTTCGGATGCAAAGAGTGTCATCACCAGTTCGTGGCGTTCTGGCACCAGGAAGCAGTACGCTACATATATCCGGAAATGGAGACTCTTTTGTTGTGAAAGGGAAATTGATTTTACTAGACCACATCTAGGACGAGACTCTTTTGTTGTGAAAGGGAAATCAATTTTACTAGACCACATCTAGGACAGGTGTCGGACTTTTTTATGTGTTTATTGAACCAAAAACTTGGTTACAGTTCTATACACACAGCACGATGTGCGTTATCAACATTTATTGATTTGGACGATAGACCTTGTGGATCACACCCTGTAGTGTTTCGGTTTCTGAAGGGTGTTTTCGAGATGTTGCCACCAAAACCACGTTATACAGAGATGTGGAGTGTGACAGATGTTTTGCGTTTTGTTCAGAAGCTTACACCGCTGAAAGATTTATCTTTAAAGGATTTGACTATCAAGTTAGTATTGTTGCTTTCATTAGTGTCTGCCCAGAGGTCAGACCTTACACTTGTTAGATATAAACCTTATGACAAGGAGTCAGGATGATACTTTGTTTACATTTCATATTGACAAATTTGTCAAGCAGTCTAGACCAGGTAGATTACCTAAACCAGTTGAAGTCAGGGCCTATTCTCATGAAGAGTCACTTTGCCCACTGAACACTTTGAAGTGTTACCTCAGCAGAACTGAGAGCATCAGAGGATCGGTTACACAACTATTTATAACTTACATTAGGCCTCACAATGCAGTGTCAGGAGATACACTGGCGAGACGGACAAAACTCGGACTTCATAAGTCTGGTGTGGACATTCAGGTATTTAAAGCCAATAGTGTTCGTGCTGCCTCCACCTCTGCAGCGAGGTGTGCATCTGTACCCATTTTAAACATTTTGGAAAAGGCTGATTGGTCATCAGAGAGAACATTTGCCACATTCTATCACAAGCCTATTGTAGAGGACAGAGGTCTGTTTAAATCAGCAGTGTTGGGCAGTGTGACTGAGCAAATATTGCTCGGTTGGAAAAGCTGGCAAGACTTGTCAGTCAATGCAATGTACTTTTAAGTCAGTGTACACAATGCTTATGTGCGACTTATGATGGTTTTATTGTCAAGGGTAGCTACCTTCACTGTCATTGTATTTGAGAACAATACATTTAACAATAAAAACTTTTTTGAACATTGCCATTCTTATTTCATATTTGGAATAAAGGTTTCCACGTATGGTGTATTCCCAGCTCATACGAGTGTATATCAGTCTTTATAATCTCATGGTATCCCGAACATTACGTGATTAGCTGATAGAATCTAAATGTTAAACGAGACTTACCTGTAAGCTGAAGGTTGACTGTGGTTCTATCAGCTAATCTGAAGTAATGGAGGGATTACATGCCCTCCCGTGGATTCCCACCCTTTTTTCTGGGTATAAGATATATTTCTGATACACACTCGTACTTTAAAGTCTGACTCGCGCATGCGCATTGCAATCTCATGTAATCCCTCCATTTTTGATTTATCGCCAAGAGTATACTACTGTGCACTCTACAGTTGCAAGTGGGATGCTCTACTGTAGAAGCGATTCTGTGATAACTTTTATCCAATTATGCTGGCACATAATGTGACAATGTCGTGACGAAATTGGTCTTTTGACAAAACCTGCAATTATGCTACAAATAGCATTTGTTTATTGCACGGACCCGTGAAGATTCCGGGGTAGAAGGTCTTCAGCAACCCATGCTTGCCGTAAATGTGACTATGCTTGTCGTAAAAGGCGACTACCGGGATCGGGTGGCCAGGCTCGCTGACTTGGTTGATGCATGTCATCAATCCCATCGATTCCAATGACTCAATTATTTACAGACCGCCGTCATATAGCTGGAATATTGCTGAGTGCGGCGTTAAACAACAAACCAACCAAACCAATTTTTATTGCACGTGTTCCGAATATCGGTATGTTGTTTTGTGTAACGTGTCAGTCACGTGAACTTGTAAAAGTAGTGGATGCATTTTGGATCCATCCCATTGGCAGAAAATGTTTATTGAAACATAAGTATAAGGCATTAACAGCGAACAACGTTACTCGTCTATATATGTAAGACTTGAGTATTCTGTCATTTTAAATATATTAACTATTTTGAGCTTTTTCATGAAACCATCTAAAACGGCTTCAGTAGAATAATAAATGACACAATAGACATCTCCTCTGAGGTTGACAAGGCCATGAAGGCACAAAAATTAGGGGATTCAAGATTCGTCTTGATTCTGTTCCGGTTTATCTGCAACGTATGGGTGCTTATTGGTTTCACCAATGAGGTAATTGAGGCATCACCCTGTGTCAAACTGAAATTATGTTGACAGCAGCATTAAACAAAACTCTTTCAGTTAAACTGAAACAACTTGCATGTTAGCTTTGTCTTTCGTAAGATCAGGGAATCAGGGGTGATGAGTGATCCTCTCACGAAAGCTGGTCTTTGTTTTTTGTAAGATGTCATTTTACAAAGCACCGTTTTAATTATATATAATTATTTTGTCACCAAAGACGTCAGCAATCTGGCCTTACGGAAACCAACATACGGATGTACAGATTATGACAAGTATTCAAATCCTAACCATGTGGTTGATGGTAACACAGGCGGCTATCGCAAACGAGGTCAATGCTTCACTTCCGCTAAGTCTGTGTTCAGTCCTTGGTGGATGGTTGACTTGCAGGATATCTATGATGTACATAACGTCACCCTTTATGGACGGAAGGGTGGACACGGTATGTGCTTGAAAAACATCTCTTTATATGTATATAGCATGCTATCGTAAACGTTGCAAATAAACTAAACCAAGTGGTGTTAGGGGAGATATGTTCTTGTTTATGACATTATATCTCAATACACAAATCACATTTTTGACAAACACACATTTGTAACAGTGCAGATGCTTAAATATGAATGCTTACAAATTTATCGGAGATTCCTCATTATGAAGAATGGGCTCTTCTCTCATTGACGACTGAAGCAAGACAAGGTCACTTTATTCCTTAAGGGCCACTTAATTCTCCCAAACAGGGCATCTCCTCCACACATAGTCCTCATGTCAAAATGCATTTCCTCGCAATGTAAACATCATTTCCTCAGACGCCACTGGACAAGGAAGCTCAAATATTTATGCTTGCCCCAATGATGACATACCAAATCGGTACAGAGGTACATTAGGAGCCATTTCGAAAACTATTTCAATCAATTTATTTCAGTACTGTTCGGCATCAGGCCTTTGTGCACAAACGTTATGATACATTTCTTTCCATATGTGCACGACCGCCTCCGTGGTCTAGTGGTAGAGCGTCCGCCCGTAGAGCGGAAGGTCCGGGGTTCGATCCCCGGCCGCGTCATACCAAAAGACGTTAAAAGATGGAACTTGTTGTTACCCCGTCTGGCGCTCGGCATTAATGGGCTAAAACAAGGACTGGTCAGTATACTGTGTCTGAGTCGGGTATTCATATTAAACTGCGGCATGGTATCTCAATGGGCTAGCACTATATATCGGCATCAGTCCGGACTAGTACAAGCAGCCACACACACACACACACGTACATGCACGTCGCTATATAAGTGCAATGATCTTGGACGCGACGTTAAACCCAATTTCACCTCACCATATATGCACAGTACAAATATCTTGCTAGATTTGTAATGATGTTAGAGTTTGGCGATGACATCAACCTGTTAACTTTATGGATGGTAAGATGAAGTCAGAACTTTGTGTTAATGTATAGTTGTCTGTACGTATGCTGGACACACTAAAAGAAATGGAAGTGATTTTCAACGCAGTTTAAGTTACAATGTTTACATTTTCTTAAATTTCTAGGTATATTGAAGCGACGCCCACGCTCAATTTCCTTTGTGTTATGAGGATCAAATAATTTTCACAATTTACAGTAACTTGAAATGTTGCATAATGGGACAGTTTTTTACTTGCAAGTAAATCACTGTGCCAAATTTGTTGGAATTGCCCTTTAAACCTTGCTGAAAAATAATCAGAAATACATGTTTGTTACCATACATTTAAAATAACCATACATCTCCAAATCATAACCTGCACAGACAACTTCTTAACGTTATACCTCAATTTCCCCGATCTTGCTCATCATAGAAGCACATCATGTCATAACATTTTGTTGGTTAACAACACTTGGCCTTGTCAAGATAGTTAACCAATACTTTACACATCTCGTCATAGCATGAACATGAGTGGGGTGTCTACCGCACTCACATAGCACTGCGATGTTTTAGATTAACAAACCGATTACATGCGTACACTTGTACATTATCCAACTTGTCTACCTTTTCGAAGCCCCAAACTTCCGCACCATACTGGGTACTGGCATTATCTACGAGTGTACACTTCTCAAAATATTTATCGATACCTTCATGGCTTGCAGGGCTATATTATGTGACGGGCTTTGGACCAATTTAGCCCAATACAAATGGATACACAGATAGGTCTAACAAAGAACAAATTCAACTACATTGCCTTTGTAATACCATTTCTCAAAATGAGACAATCGACAGCCATATTTGAAAACTACCATTTTAGTTTTAGACATATTGACCTACAGTTTTCACGTTTCACAGACATTTTGAAAAATATTCAACTTATTTGGAGATTGGAAAATGTATCACTCAACAGTACCAAATCATCAGCCAATAAGAAAAGTAGAATGTGAATTACATCTGGATGTAACTGCACACTAACACATACCTGGTTGGTCACAATAACACTAGATCCGATCAGACGAAACACGATGGACATTGCAGTTAGGCGAAACATGAAATTGTTACAGGGTGACCATGACCACGAAGAAGGCTGTGTGAAGGTTCCAATTCTAATTCTCCCTGTTCCAATGTCCACACACATGATTGTAGTAGTCTTACACACATATCCTAGATATGATATGATAAATAACGAGTTGTGATCAATATGCTGGAAAACATCAGCTCAACCGCCAACACATCACCTACACCCGGAACCCATGTTTTTTCACCAGAATACTCTATTTAAGACCATTATTTCAAAATGGCTAATTGACCTTTTATGATTTCTCGTGTGTGTTCCGGATTTGAAATTATATACTTATTTACTCGTCCATTATGTTGCACCATGATCTTAATAATCTGAAATTGCATTTTTGGCCCACTTAACATCATGTTCTCAACAAGACTACTGAAGCTGAAACTTCACATGTTTCTCCCATCAATGATGACATGAAAATATGATGAAGAAGTTAAAATCTGATCTTCACTATATATTTCCGCCAGACCTGCAATTATTCAAAAGACTAATGATGGCCATTATTGATTTATATTGGGATTCAACACACGTTTCGTTTCCTTTCGTTAAAATTGTCAAGTTTGATCTTGTTTTGACCTTTGTGTATTATTTTCTGATATGCATAATGGTATTGCATTGTATTGTAATAACAGCTAAGAGATTCAGGGACCTGGAAATCCTAGTATATCAAGAAAACCCCTTCGAGAACAAGAGCTCTCAACCGATGACATGTGCACAAAAGAAAGGAAAACTATCAAGACCTGACGTTCTGACCTGCAACCCCTCGACAACGGGTCGTTTTGTTGTGTTACAATACATAAAACCCAACAAAAACGTTTTCACAGTCTGCGAAGTTGAGGTTGGTGGAAAACTCTTCAAAGGAAGGAAAGGTAGGAAATGGAAACAGCGACTCACTTGCTTAAATATGTGTTCAGAATATCGGTATGTTGTGTTGTATAACGTGTCAGTGGCGTGAAAGTGGGAATCTAGTGGGTGCATTTCGGATCCATCCCATTGACAGAGAATGCTTATTGAAACATAAGTATAAGGCATTAACAGCGAACAACGTAACTCGTCTGTATGTATGATCTGAGTAATCTATAATTTTAAATATATCAACTATTTTGTGTTTTTTCATGAAACAACACAACACGGCTCCAGTAGAATAATAAATTTGACGAAAATTCCTCTGTATAAGTTCTATTTTTATTTTCGTTTCGACTTTGTTTTATTAAAGCTGAGTTCCACTTTATTGTGTGTAATCACATAACCCCAGAAAGAAGAGCACTATGTGTAGGACTTTGCACACATAGCGAACAAAGAATAAACTACACATTTCAATAAGTATGTTAAATGTTAAATTTTATGTGGTAGTTTCATTGTGTTATATGGTATAAATCTCTTCCCTTGTTGAGGGATTAGTCTTGTGTTTGATGCATTACACAGGGGATGTTGGGGGTTGAACTGTTGATGCAGGACACAAACAGGTAAAGAAACGTTATCACAGGTTTCCTTAGTGTGCCGTGTGAAAAACTTGAGCTATTAAAGATATATTTATATCTACATAGATCCGGGTGTGAATAGCTCTTCAGCAACCCATGCTTGCCGTAAAAGGCGACTATGCTTGTCTTAAGAGGCGACTAACGGGATCGGATTGTCAGGCATGTCGTCGATCCCAGTTACATGTACGTGGATCGATGCACATGGTGTCAATCGCTGGATTGTCTGGTCCAGACTCGATAATTTACAAACCGCTGTCATATAACTAATGTTGCTGATTGCAGCGTTAAACAAACAATTGCGTGGATTAATGCTCATGATATTAATCATTGGATTGTCTGGTCCAGACGCGAGTATGTACAGACTGCCGTCATATAGCTGGAATATTACTGAGTGCGGCGTTAAACAACAAACCAACCAAACATTAGTGTACATTTGAATCATAGATAGTAACATGATCAACATAGTTATTCATTTGTAACAAATGTTGTACACAAACTGTAACTTTTACTCACCATTTAGATGATTTTCATTTTCAGTCATGATAGCAACAAAGCACAAAATAAAATATTATTCCACTGTAAAGCAGACGACATGGAGGCTGACATCTTGTTTAGATTCGCAACAGGGAAGTACTTTCCCAATAACTTTAAACACTGGGAAACTGAATGGGGATTTATTTGTAGCAAACTTTGACAAGGCATTGTAGAATTTCTTCAATCTGATTTTGTCTGGGTTTTTTTTATATGACATTTCCTTTGCCTAATTAATGATTTGTGATAGAAATTTGGTTGTTCCTTAAAATGTGCGGGTGGAATAAATTTTAGGGATTTTTCTAATGGCTTAATTTTCAACCAGCAGCGATAGTGGTGATACCCGATATGGGCCTTGGCAGGGAATCAGGGGTGATGAGTGATCCTCTCAAGAAAGCTGGTCTTTGTTTTTTGTAAGATGTCAAGCCTCAGGTATGACATTTTCCAAAGCACCCTTTTAATCATATATAATTATTTTGTCTCCAAAGACGTCAGCAATCTGGCCTTACGGAAACCAACATACGGATGTACAGATTATGACAAGTATTCAAATCCTAACCATGTGGTTGATGGTAACACGGGCGGCTATCGCAAACGAGGCCAATGCTTCACTTCCGCTAAGTCTGTGTTGAGACCTTGGTGGATGGTTGACTTGCAGGATATCTATGATGTACATAACGTCACCCTTTATGGACGGACGGGTGGACACGGTATGTGCTTAAAAAACATCTCTTTATATCTATATAGCATACTGTCGTAAACGTTGCATATAGAATATACCAAGTGGTGTTAGTGGAGATATGTTCTTGTTTATGACATTATATCTCGATACATAAATCACATTTTTGACAAACAAACACACATTGGTAACAGTGCAGATGCTGAAATATAAATGCTTACACACAGTATGTGCTTGGAATAAACCAAGTGCCGTTAGGGGAGACATGTACTTATTTAAGACACAATATCTCATTACACAAATCAGCAATATCACGTCTGGAACAGTGTAGATGCTGAAATATTTGGAACACATTTATCGCAAATTCTTCGAGGTCCTCACTCATTGACAGCTGAAGCAAGACCAGTTTCCTTTATTACGTGAGGGCTTCTTCAATTCTCCCAAAATGCGTCCCATCTCCTCAACCAATGATTTCACCTCGTACATGTTCACCAGGTTTGAATCGCATTTTCGCTGCTATAGTACCCATTTTGAAAAAAATAATTTTGTTACAGCCACTATCAATTATTAGCAATAAACTTACCATTCCGACCTTAATTTCACATGTAATCCTATTGTCTCTCAAAATGCCTTTCCTCGCAATGTAAACATAATTTCCACAGACGCCACTGGACCAACAAAGCTCAAATATACAGGCTTGTCCCAACGATGAGTTACCAAATTGTTCCAGAGGTACATTGGGAGCCATTTTAGACAACTGTATTCACGACAATTATTCCGAAATTTCTGATTGATCTGAAATGACTTTTCATGTTCCAATTTTTAAATTATATATTTTTTACTCTTGCATTTGGGCCATGATCACCATAATTCGAAACTGCATTTTTGGCACTGTAAACATCATGTCCTCAACTGGACCATTGAAGCTGAAACGTCACATGTTTCTCCGAATTAAGATGACATGAAAATCTGATTTTCACTTTTGCCGCCAGAACTTCAATTTTTCAAAAGTTTATTTGTTTGTTTGTGGCTAAATGCTGCACTCAGCTATACGACGACGGTCAAGACTCTTTCGGCTAACGGGATAGGGTCGTTGTTGCATGTCATCGTATCCCAATTGCGTGGATTGATGCTTATGATGACATTCATTGGATTGTTTGGTCGAGACTCGATTATTTTTCAGAACGCTGTCTGAGTACGGTGTTAAACAACAAACAAACAAATATGTGCAGTTTTTGCGGCAATATTAAAAATTATATTTTAACTTCAACATTTTTCATGTCATCATAGTTGAGAAAACATGCAAAGAAAAAGACTAGTTATGGCCATTGTTAATTAGTAGTGGGATCCAACACATCTTTCGTTAAAATTGTCAAGTTTGATCTTGTTTTGACCTTTGTGTATTATTTTCTGATATGCATATAGGTATAGTATTGTATTGTAATAACAGCTAAGAGATTCAGGGACCTGGAAATCCTAGTATATCAAGAAAACCCCTTCGAGAACAAGAGCTCTCAACCGATGACATGTGCACAAAAGAAAGGAAAACTATCAAGACCTGACGTTCTGACCTGCAACCCCTCGACAACGGGTCGTTTTGTTTTGTTACAATACATAAAACCCAACAAAAAAGTTCTCACAGTCTGCGAAGTTGAGGTCGGTGGAAAACTCTTCAAAGGAAGGAAAGGTAGGAAATGGAAACAGCGACTCACTTGCTAAAATATGTGTTCAGAATATCGGTATGTTGTGTTGTATAACGTGTCAGTGGCGTGAAAGTGGGAATCTAGTGGGTGCATTTCGGATCCATCCCATTGACAGAGAATGCTTATTGACACATAAGTATAAGGCATTAACAGCGAACAACGTAACTCGTCTGTATGTATGATCTGAGTAATCTATAATTTTAAATATATCAACTATTTTGTGTTTTTTCATGAAACAACACAACACGGCTCCAGTAGAATAATAAATTTGACGAAAATTCTTCTGTATAAGTTCTATTTTTATTTTCGTTTCGACTTTGTTTTATTAAAGCTGAGTTCCACTTTATTGTGTGTAATAACATAACCCCAGAAAGAAGAGCACTATGTGTAGGACTTTGCACACCTAGCAAACAAAGCATAAACTACACATTTCAATAAGTATGTTAAATGTTAAATTTTATGTGGTAGTTTCATTGTGTTATATGGTATAAATCTCTTCCTTGTTGAGGGATTAGTCTTGTGTTTGATGCATTACACAGGGGATGTTGGGGGTTTAACTGTTGATGCAGGACACAAACAGGTAAAGAAACGTTATCACAGCTTTCCTTAGTGTGCCGTGTGAAAAACTTGAGCTATTAAAGATATATTTATATCTACATATTCTGTACTCGAACCAAGAAATACGGTTATTCAGTGCATCTATCATGCTATTAAAACAAAGAATGTTAAGCTCATTAAAACATTGTTATATCTTTGAAAAGAAATGTGCCTGTTAATGTGAGTATTTTATTATTGTGATTGTATTACATTTGTCCCACCTGTTGAGATGCCAAACTTTTGTCTTAATGGAACCGTGAAGATCCGGGGTGAATAGCTCTTCAGCAACCCATGCTTGCCGTAAAAGGCGACTATGCTTGTCTTAAGAGGCGACTAACGGGATCGGATTGTCAGGCATGTCATCGATCCCAGTTACATGTACGTGGATCGATGCACATGGTGTCAATCGCTGGATTGTCTGGTCCAGACTCGATAATTTACGGACCGCCGTCATATAACTGATGTTGCTGATTGCAGCGTTAAACAAACAATTGCGTGGATTAATGCTCATGATATTAATCATTGGATTGTCTGGTCCAGACGCGAGTATGTACAGACTGCCGTCATATAGCTGGAATATTACTGAGTGCGGCGTTAAACAACAAACCAACCAAACATTAGTGTACATTTGAATCATAGATAGTAACATGATCAACATAGTTATTCATTTGTAACAAATGTTGTACACAAACTGTAACTTTTACTCACCATTTAGATGATTTTCATTTTCAGTCATGATAGCAACAAAGCACAAAATAAAATATTATTCCACTGTAAAGCAGACGACATGGAGGCTGACATCTTGTTTAGATTCGCAACAGGGAAGTACTTTCCCAATAACTTTAAACACTGGGAAACTGAATGGGGATTTATTTGTAGCAAACTTTGACAAGGCATTGTAGAATTTCTTCAATCTGATTTTGTCTGGGTTTTTTTTATATGACATTTCCTTTGCCTAATTAATGATTTGTGATAGAAATTTGGTTGTTCCTTAAAATGTGCGGGTGGAATAAATTTTAGGGATTTTTCTAATGGCTTAATTTTCAACCAGCAGCGATAGTGGTGAAGCACCCGATATGGGCCTTGGCAGGGAATCAGGGGTAATGAGTGATCCTCTCAAGAAAGCTGGTCTTTGTTTTTTGTAAGATGTCAAGCCTCAGGTATGACATTTTCCAAAGCACCCTTTTAATTATATATAATTATTTTGTCTCCAAAGACGTCAGCAATCTGGCCTTACGGAAACCAACACACGGATGTACAGATTATGACAAGTATTCAAATCCTAACCATGTGGTTGATGGTAACACGGGCGGCTATCGCAAACGAGGCCAATGCTTCACTTCCGCTAAGTCTGTGTTGAGACCTTGGTGGATGGTTGACTTGCAGGATATCTATGATGTACATAACGTCACCCTTTATGGACGGACGGGTGGACACGGTATGTGCTTAAAAAAACATCTCTTTATATCTATATAGCATACTGTCGTAAACGTTGCATATAGAATATACCAAGTGGTGTTAGTGGAGATATGTTCTTGTTTATGACATTATATCTCGATACATAAATCACATTTTTGACAAACAAACACACGTTGGTAACAGTGCAGATGCTGAAATATAAATGCTTACACGCAGTATGTGCTTGAAATAAACCAAGTGCCGTTAGGGGAGACATGTACTTATTTAAGACACAATATCTCATTACACAAATCAGCAATATCACGTCTGGAACAGTGTAGATGCTGAAATATTTGGAACACATTTATCGCAAATTCTTCGAGGTCCTCACTCATTGACAGTTGAAGCAAAACCAGTTTCCTTTATTACGTGAGGGCCTCTTAAATTCTCCCAAAATTGCGTCCCATCTCCCCAACCAATGATTTCACCTCGTACATGTTCACCAGGTTTGAATCGGATTTTCGCTGCTATAGTACCCATTTTGAAAAAAATAATTTTGTTACAGCCACTATCAATTATTAGCAATATACTTACCATTCCGACCTTAATTTCACATGTAATCCTATTGTCTCTCAAAATGCCTTTCCTCGCAATGTAAACATAATTTCCTCAGACGCCACTGGACTAACAAAGCTCAAATATACAGGCTTGTCCCAACGATGAGTTACCAAATTGTTCCAGAGGTACATTGGGAGCCATTTTAGACAACTGTATTCACGACAATTATTCCGAAATTTCTGATTGATCTGAAATGACTTTTCATGTTCCAATTTTTAAATTATATATTTTTTACTCTTGTATTTGGGCCATGATCTCATGAACTGCATTTTTGGCACTGTAAACATCATGTCCTCAACTGGACCATTGAAGCTGAAACCTCACACGTTTCTGCGAATTAAGATGACATGAAAATCTGATTTTCACTTTTGCCGCCAGAACTGCAATTTTTCAAAAGTTTCTTTGTTTGTTTGTTGCTAAATGCTGCACTCAGCTATACGACGACGGTCAAGACTCTTTCGGCTAACGGGATAGGGTCGTTGTTGCATGTCATCGTATCCCAATTGCGTGGATTGATGCTCATGATGACAATCACTGGATTGTTTGGTCGAGACTCGATTATTTTTCAGACCGCCGTCATATATAGCTGAGTACGGTGTTAAACAACAAACAAACAAATAAGTGCAGTTCTTGCGGCAATATTGAAAATTATATTTTAACTTCAACATTTTTCATGTCATCATAGTTGAGAAAACATGCAAAGAAAAAGACTAGTTATGGCCATTGTTAATTAGTAGTGGGATCCAACACATCTTTCGTTAAAATTGTCGTTTGATCTTGTTTTGACCTTTGTGTATTATTTTCTGATATGCATAATGGTATAGTATTGTATTGTAATAACAGCTAAGAGATTCAGGGACCTGGAAATCCTAGTATATCAAGAAAACCCCTTCGAGAACAACAGCTCTCAACTGATGACATGTGCACAAAAGAAAGGAAAACTATCAAGACCTGACGTTCTGACCTGCAACCCCTCTACAACGGGTCGTTTTGTTTTGTTGCAATACATTAAACCCAACAAAAAGGTTCTCACAGTCTGCGAAGTTGAGGTCCGTGGAAAACTCTTCAAAGGTGGGACATTTACACAGCACGTCACGTATAATTTTTAAATGTACAATCATTTGAATCATTTTATGAGTCCACTTACATTCCTCTAAATATATAGTGATGTCAATCAGAAATACCTATCATCCAAACTGGCTTCCCTTTCAGATTAACTCTGGAGCCGCTGCGACATTCAAGAAAGTGTCACATAACAGGATGTTTCGGTTTGGTTTGGTTGGTTGTTTAACACCGCACTCAGCGATATTCCCGCTATATGACGGTGGTTTGCAAATAATCGAGTCTGAACCAGACAACCCAGTGATTAATATCATGAGCATCCATCCACGCAATTGGGATCGATGACATGCATCAACCAAGTTAGCGAGCCCGACCACCCGATCCCGTTAGTCGCCTTTTACGACAAGCATAGTCACCTTTTACGGCAAGCATGGGCTGCTGAAGACCTATTCTACCCCGTATATTCACGGGTCTAACAGGATGTAATAAAAAGTCCATTGATGCCCTGTTTCCTGTGATTCCGGTATCCAAGGAAACAAATTATAAGATTGTTGGAGAAGTTGCTGTTATTGTTGCTTAAGCTGTAGCAGACCCGGGAACATCCGGGGTAGAACAGGTCTTCAGGAACCCATGTTTGCTGTAAAACTGAACAAGTTACTAGATGTCGAGAATTTTAAGACCTACTGAGCCAAATATGACCTGTTATAAGCAATTGTAAAAAATAGAAATGCATATCTTTTCAATTACCCAGAAGGGCATATTTTTATTACCTACATTTCCCATACACTTTTTGTCCCATGAAGATTCCGGGGTAGAATAGGTCTTCAGCAACCCATGCTTGCCGTAAAGGTGACTATGCTTGTTGTAAAAGGCGACTAACGAGATCAGGTGGTCAGGTTCGCTGACTTGGTTTCATGCATGTCATCGATCCCAATTGCCTGGATCGATGCTGATGAAATTAATCACTGGATTGTCTGGTCCAGATTTGATTATTTACAGACCGCCGTCATATAGCTGGAATACTGCTGAATGCGGCGTTAAACAACCAACCAACCAACCAACCCATACACCTTTCAGAAATCTGTTTCAAATAAACCATAGAAACCTGAAAATCGGGCAAACGAGTGTGGCAAATATAACATTTATGATAACACTTTTTTCTCAGAAAGTGCTCATGTTTCGTGTATAAGGGTTGCAATTAAGGATTGACAGTGTGTATTTTTGTCGGTTCATTGAGGTATAAATCGACAAACCATTGTACAAACTGTATGAATCCGCGTAGGGGACATCAGTCGTCTACGGCGCCGCGATGCGCTGTGCAGAGTTGCGTCCCTTGGGCACGACAAAAACCTATGATTGTGGGTTCGAATCCCGGTTCGCCCCGATTTTGTTTCTAGGTTTGTCTGCACCATACCCGTGCTCGTGGGTTTCACGTCTGAGACCTGCATCACTTCGGGTTTTCCTGCCACATTAAGCATTCGTCACCACTCGCCCCTTCCCGTAACCTGCAAGAAGACTCGTCCCCCTATCGATGAATGTTATGTGCGAAAATACGACAAACCAATCAGAATGCGCGTATGATTTCAAGTTCTTCGTCAAAAAATCCCTCAGAAGTATTTTATTATTTTACATATGTCTTGCATCTAAAAATATACCAAAGACAAAGTTAAATGTGTTTAATCATACTGTATAATTCCGCACGTCCCGACGTGCTTTAAATTGCATCTGAAATATATATAATATATATATGGGGAAAATGTGTGAACCGTTGCGCAACGAGTTGACAATTGTTTTAGGTATGCCCGTTTGCGCCAAGACGGAACCCGGTCGCAAATATGGCCACGACAGTCGCTATTCGGCTTGTCCCGGAATAACACGAGTTGGTCGCGAATGCCACATTAAGCTGACACGCCGTGATATAACTGGAATACTGTCAAAAAGCGGCGTTAAACCCAGCCTACTCCAATCGGATTGAAATTTCACATCATCCATGAATCACACGTCATGCACGTGCACATAGACGCCAATGCGTGTGTGCCTTTAGAGGAACTCACAATCATTAATGTAATTGAGCTAAGTACACGTTTAAAAATGCCTCCGCGAAGTTTCTCATCGAACAGTACATTAGATGGAGGACCTTCATATCCCAAGTTGCCTACATGTTTGGCAAATCAAAAAGTGTAATTTCCTAAAAACGACACCTAGATAAGATCGTCTCATGATTTGCATTACGCCAATAGATTAACAACTGCTGCTGTTATCAATACAGAATTCCATACAATAACAGGAAGGCGAATATCAACATCTACCGTTAACTGCAGCCAACTTGACTGCAAGGCGTTCTGCGAAGGATGTGACCGCAACAAATTACCACAGGCGGCAACGATTGGGGTGGTTTAGGCAGCAGTAGGGACGGACTGTGCACCAATGGCATTACACCATGTTTACAGACAAATCCGGGTTAGAATAGGTCTTCAGCAACCAATGCTTTCCGTAAAAGGCGACTATGCTTGTCATAAGAGGCGACTAACGGGATCGGGTGGTCAGGCGCGCTGACTTGGTTGAAGCATGTCATCGATCCCAATTGAGTGGATCGATGCTCATGATATCAATCACAGAACTGTCTCTCCAGACTCGATTATTTACAGACCGCTGTCATATAGCTGGAATATTGCTGAGTGCGGCGTAAAACAACAAAGAAACCAAACAAACAGACCAATCAAGGTTTTGCCTCGATTCACAGTTGACAGATGATGTTGTTGGCGACGTAGCGGCAAAGGGAATTGCCGGACAACAATTCTTTGACCATGATCAGTATGGGGGCTTTGGTGTCATGGTAAATAAATAGATGGTAGATAAATAAAGTATCTCTACGAGATACATGCGATGCCTTTTCTTACTTTCCAGTTGCTAAATTGATTGGAATAGATACTTTTGTGTCATGAACGTGAAATGTTCACTTGTAACAAATAACCAAAACAAATCACCAATTTCGACTCTCTTAATATCATCAGCTGCGAAACAAGGTTCTCTTACCATACCACTTTGCTTCTTTCTAGGATTTTTAGTGAGTGAGTGAATATGGTTATAACGACCGAGTTTTGCAATATTCCAGCAATATGACGGCGGAACACACCAGAAATGGACTTCATACAGTGTACCCATGTACAAAGTCGAACCCGGGCTTTCCGCCCGAGGAACACACCCTTGAAGATCCGGGGTAGAATAGGTCTTCAGCAACCCAAGCTTGCCGTAACAGGAGACTATGCTTGTCGAAAGAGGTGACTAACGGGATCGGGTGGTCAGGTTCGCTGACTTGGTTGAAGCATGTCATCGATCCCAAATGCGTAGATCAATGCTCATGATATCAATCATTTAACTGTCTGGTCCAGACTCGATTATTTACAGATCGCCGTCATATAAGTGGAATATTTCTTAGTGCGGCGTAAAACAACAAACAAACCAAACAAACAGATGAATCAAGGTTTTGCCGGGGATCCGGGGTAGAATAGGTCTTCAGCAACCCAAGCTTGTCGTAAGAGGCGACTGACGGGATCGGGTGGTCAGGCTCGCTGACTTATTTGATGCATGCCATCGTATCCTAAATGCATGTATCGATGCTCATGATGTCAATTACTGGATTGTTTGGTCCAGGCTCGATTAATTAAAGACCGCCGTCACATTGCTGAGTGCGGCGTTGAACAACAACAAACAAACAAACAAACTGTAAGTTCAACCTATAATCGAAATTAGGGGTCTTAGAAATACGCATTAACGACGAAATAAACACTAATGTGTGAAGGTGCCTGTCGTATACTTAATCAATTTAGTTATATACCCAATAATGATGGAATGAATAAAAACTGTCAATGAATAGATGCAGCAGCGTTACAACGAATCAGTTCTCTCAGCTATGTTTGTACTAGCATCTATATCGATGTATTAAGTTACATATCATTAATACTTTAGCAGGATGTTCAATACAAACGTTTGAGAGCTCAGAGTTGTATTTGAACACTGTATTGGCTGTCAAGGTTCAAGACAATGCATATACAGGGACATTAAGTCTTTGAAAAGCATTTTGAAGTGATAAATTCTCTTCTGTACATGAATATGGTTTAAACTAACCTGTGACGTTACTCTAGTGTAAACGATCCATTGTGTTTCATGAATGGACAATTTGTTTGTCAGATATCCATTCCTAAATCAATGTACACCAGGAATTAGCGAAACTATATCAAATCTTGTCGCCAGCAGTGTTCGAATCAGCATCGTATGATTTGCAGTATTGTTGGCGTCAACTTCGGCCATGGCGACAAACGAAAGAACCACATTGAACTAAATATGTTCAAATATTTGTATAATCCTGAAAAGCCAATCCATGGGCAATTCGGTGTGCAGGGTTGCGCCCCTTGGACAAACTAGAAACCTTTGATCGTTGGTTCGAATCCCGGTTCGCCCGATAATAATTCTAGGTGTGTCAGCATACCAGTGTGTGACCCTAGTGATGAACGTCTGGGACATGCATCATTTCGAGCTTTCCTCCCACATCAAGCTGGCACGCCGACACATGACTGAGTACTGTTCAAAGCGGCGTTAAACCCAACTCAACACTCACTCACTTTAAAACTTATGTAAAACGTTGTGTTACATCACGTATCCTATCACGATTGTCATGTTATGTAATTAGATGTCCTTTGTCAAAACAGATAAATATATTCTAAAAATACATCCTTGCTCAAGGCTCTAGATGTCGTGTAATCTCCGTCAGCATATTTTAAAAATTCAAGTGACAGATAAAATACCTGTAAACACAGAATACACAGATAAATGTGGGGGCACGGGTGGCCCAGTCGTCCAAGGCGCCGCGATTGTCTGTGAAGAGTAGCGTTCATTCATCACGCCAGAAACCTATGATCGTGGGTTCGAATCCTGGCTCGCCCCGATTATGTTTCTAGGTTTGTCAGCACCATACCCGTGCTCGTGGGTTTCACCGAAGTGGTAAACGTTTGAGACCTGCATCACTTCGGGCTTTCCTCCCACATTAAGCTGACACGCCGTGATAAAGCTGGAATACTGTTAAAAGCGTCGTTAATCCCAACTCACTCACTCACACGAAAATGTACAGAGCCTTGTACCATGTAAAGATCAGATGGTGAAAAAAGCGCAGCGCATGTGCAACAGCTGCAGAGAACACGTGTCACCTGCATCACGCCAGGGCGACTCACACAGTTTGTATACAATGAGTTCTTGTTTATTTTTCAATATATTTGTCACAGACGAAGGTTTTGGCAAAGTCTAAAAGTAAGGATGTGTTTTACGTTAGACAACGTCTTGGTTGTCGGTTGGTGAATAGGAAACAAGTTTTACATATCTGATTTTTGTTGTTCTTAGTTGATATTCAAAGCGGCTTTAGACCCAATTCAGACCCGTGAAGATTCCGGGGTAGAATAGGTCTTCAGCAACCCATGCTTGCCGTAAAAGGTGACTATGCTTGTCGTAAAAGGCGACTAACGGGATCGGGTTGTCAGGCTCGCTGACTTGGTTGATTCATGTCATCGATCCCAATTGCGTGGATGGATGCTCATGATATCAATCCACCGACAACGTATTGTTGCTGACAGTATCAAGTACTGGGATGTTTCTCATCACCGGCTTGTCCAGATTATATACAGGATACACGGTACATGTAGTTGAAACATTGCTGATTTAGGCGTTACACTCCATTGGTTGATGATATGACTCAAGCGTTCTTAAATAATGTATGACGCCATATTAAGCCGGAAGCCAAGAGATGGCGTTTGGCACCATATTAGGGTCCTGATCCTTAAAAGGCGTTCGTACGAAGAACTGTGAGATTTATGTCTTCAGAGGTTTTGTTTGGTTGGTTGGTTTACGCCGCACTCAGCAATATTCCAGCTATATGACGGCGGTCTGCAAATAATTAAATAAGAGTCTGGACCAGACAATCCAGTGATAAAAATCATGAGCATCGATCAACGCAATTGGGATCGATGACATGCATGAACCAAGTCAGCGAGCCTGACCACCTGATCCGTTAGTCGCCTTTTACGACAATCATAGTCACCTTTTACGGCAAGCATGGGTTGCTGAAGACCTATTCTACCCCGGAATATTCACGGGTTTCAGAGGGGTGCAACTCTCGGGATAATTGGCAGTCCCTGAAGTTTGTTTTTTAATCAAACCCCTATTTCTATCTGCTGTCAATAAATCATTTTCATTTTCTAACGGTAAAATACTATACTGTTCCAATTTCAAACATGACAGTGATCACTTCTAGACCATGACTAGAAAGGGGAGACTAACCTTGAACCATTGTCTCCCTTTAAAATGCACTGTTAAGGAAATCGTAGTGCTACGAATGCTTTGTGACACCATACGCTTATTTTCGTCTCACCGCTACACATCATAAAAAAAACATGCATAAAATAGAAGTTTATAAATACATAGAAAATAGTGCACCACAACAGGGAGACTATACAGATATGAAAACTATATAGAGATAGAAATATTGACCCATAAAACAAATGCTTTCTGCGATGTTTTAATAGTAAGCAGGTGTTGGCAATGACATGTGCCTCATGTTTAATGGACATACACTTCTCGTTGGTTGACAGCTTTAAAAAGCTGCTTTCCTAAATAAAGTAAATCTGTGATCAAATCCTCATGGACATAGGCATAAGACATGTTCGTCATCGTCAATGTGGTCAGTATAGTATATTCCTAAAAAGGACTCCGTGGCATAACAGATGGGAATATAGGGTACATTTACACGATATTGCATTTGTCATATGCAGCAAAGAGGGTTTGGGTAGGGTGATCCTGGCACAGTCAGGCTCGTTGGGTTCATCATCAGCTCAGGTCCCTTGCCCGATAGCGAATAGGACTTCTCCCAGGAAGTGCTGCCTAGTCGAACCCACTCCGAACATTTCGAAGAATTTGAAGTCTTTCCATCACTGCAGTCTTCTGCATTACTCTGATTGTCAGAAGGGCTGTATTTCTGACAGCAAACCCCAGCAAACCATTACCCATTAGGGGTGCGTTCCTGGCAAGTGCTCTCCCAATGTCACTCAATAGTCTGGGAGGTACCAAACCACTGGCGCCTAATTTCCATAAACGTGTGGATGTCAACTTCTTTATTAAGAGGAACACAACGTTTCGGAGTATATGCTTACTACGTCGTCAGGTGATTGATCCTTTATTCACTTATTCAGTCGGTCTTCTATAACCCTCTATAAGTCTCATATGTGCATCACTTCTAAATGCCATTCATAAACATGTCACATAACGTCAGGAAATATGCATTTGGTAAACGTACTTCTCACACGTTCAACAACACTACTGTAAAATTCAAATGTTGCCACTAGTCTTGGCTCTTGGTTTGATGTTTCTTTGTTGTTTAACGCCGCACTCGCAATATTCCAGCTATATGACGGCGGTCTGTACATACTCGAGTCTGGACCAGACAATCAAGTGACGAGGATACGATGACATGCATCAATCAAGGCAGCGAGCCTTACAACTCGATCCCGTTATTTGATTCTTACGACAAAACATAAGCGCTTTTCACGACAAGCATGGGTTGCTGATGACAACTATTCTCCCCCGGATCTTAAGGATTGGATTATTAAAAACTGTGGTATTTTTTTAGCTCTGACGAACAGAACCACAGCGATTATCAATACCCACTCCCAGGGTAGAGATCAATAAGTACAATGGTATATTTTTATGCACACTTGTCTTTCTTTAACGATTAAACACGGGCATATTTGTTGTTGTTAATACAAGCAATTAATTTAATATAAGGTTTTATTGACCCAGGGCCCACATCTAGATACATCTATTTTGTTGTTCAACGCCGTATTCCGGATATATGGCGCCACCAATGATTATAAATAATAGAATATGGACCAAAACAATCCAGTGATCGTTATTGTGAACAACGATCCACGCCGTCGGATGACATGCTATCAACCAGATCACCGAGTCGGACCACCCGATCCATCAGGTTGGTTTGGTTTGTTGTTTTACGCCGCACTCAGCAATATTCCAGCTACATGACGGTGGTCTGTAAATAATCGAGTCTGGACCAGACAATCCAGTGATTTACATCATGAACATCGATCCTCGCAATTAGAATCGATGACATGCATCAGCCAATGGAGTGAAACGCCTAAATCAGCAATATTTCAACTACATGTACCGTGTAGCCTGTATATAATCTGGACAAGCCGGTGATGAGAAACATCCCAGTACTTGATACTGTCAGCAACAATACGTTGTCGGTTGGTTGGTTTGTTGTTTAACGCCGCACTCAGCAATATATCTAGCTATATGACGGCAGTCTGTAAATAATCGAGTCTGGACCAGACAATCCAGTGATTGACATTATGCGCATCGATCCACTCAATTGGGACCAATGACATGCATCAACCAAGTCAGCGAGCCTGACCACCCGATCCCGTTAGTCGAATTCAATACAAGCATAGTCGCCTTTTACGGCAAGCATGTGTTGCTGAAGACCTATTCTACCCCGGATCTTCACGGGTCGTATACGTTGTCGGAGCGCGACACCATGCAGTCAAGTCACCGAGCCTGACAACCAATCCATTTTAGTCTACTCGCACGACCGAGTGAGTATGGTTTTACGCCGCCTTTAGTAATATACCAGCAATATCACGGAGGAGCACACCAGCAATGAGCTTTACATATTGTACCCATGCGGGGATTTGAACCCAGGTCTTTGGCGTGACGAGCAAACGTTTAACCACTTGGCTTTCCCATCGCTCCGACTCTTACCACAAACATATGCTTTTTGGGAGTAATCATGCCGCTCAAGGTTTAATCATATGGTATGGGTTGTCCAGCCGGTCCAAAGCTGGTCTGTGGTCTTCTGCATGTAACGCTATCCATGGGCGACTCTTAGTCTTGAGGGGCGGTCGGGTAGCCTAGTGGTTAAAGCGTTAGCTCGTCACGCCCAAGACCCGGGTTCGATTCCCGACATGGGTACAATGTGTGAAGCCGTGGTGTCCACCGCCGTGATATTGCTGGAATATTGCTAAAAGCGGCGTAAAACCATACTCACTCACTCACTCACTCACTCTTGGTCTTGAGCACTTGAATGCTGCTACGCCAGAAATATTACAGTTGTATTAAAGCGATCTGTAGATCATCAAGTATGGACATGAAAACGAAACAGTTAAAAGGAAGAGCAACGAGGAACGTCCAAGGCGCCGCAATATGTGTGCAAAGTTGCGTCCCTTTGTCGTGACAGGATCTGATGATCGTGAATTTGAATTCACCCTTATTGAGATCCTTGTTCTTTGAGCACCGCACCCGCGCTGATTAATTACACAATAGCGGTTAATACTTACCTCCACTCTACAGTGATAAGTGATTTCAGTTATATCACAGTGGGTCAGTTTGATGTGGGAGAAAATTGCGATGTGATGTCTCCACTTTGATGAAAACCGAGAACACCGATAAAGTTCTGTCAAACCATAACCATTGCGAATTGGGGAATCGAACTAAAAGCGTGTTTTTCGATCATACCATATAGACGCCATACACTATACACAGTAAATTGTAGCGCCATATATAACTAGGTCGTTTATCCGATTACCATAAACACAAACAGTAACATAAAAAGTTTTTAGATTAGTTTCTAATTCCATTTAATCATAAATGTTTTAAAAATTCCTGATGTGTGACTCATCGATACCTCGTCACACGTGCTTCGAATCGATCTTTTAACCTGCAAGTACGCACAGGATCAGAGGTGGAGCCAGCAAATCAATAAAATGACTATTCCGCTGAGCGCTAACTGTGATAGTCGTGTGTGACTGCAGGTAGTGAGTAGACGGGGAAGTGTCTGATAAGACAGAATCAGATACGGAGTCAGGGAAGGAGTGTGCACATACAGGTAAGCTTCATATCATTTGGAGTCACTTCGAAGACTTGCAGGTTTAAGAACCAGGTTGCTGCAATGTTACCGAAATAACTGCAGAAACACAATGTATCTGAACACAAACCAAACCTGTTTTATAAACGTAGAACGAATCAAAGTTAATAATCACAGAATGTTCTGTTTCATTACTGAATGGGTGAATGTTAGACTCAGCATTAAAACTTTGTGAAGTAGAAAGGAAAAGGCCATCCTAATTTCACACTCAAAACTTTTCCTACGGATTCGTGTAATAGTCCAAATGTACAATCATGTACTATATTTTAATGTGTCATTAAAGTATATATGTATATTACAGTCAGTTTGTAAAACCAGTAATGTATGTTCTGATAGTTTTACTTATGCCAAATACAAACGCCTGAATATTTCAGTTATTTTACAAACTGACAGACACATCTGTCCATTTACTATATTATGACGAATTTCAAGCATTTTAAATGCTATTATTATAACGAATTCCAAAACATTTTAATGCCTAATTATGTCATCCAGTGCCATGATAGGATTAAATGAAAACAAAAGTCAAATTATATATTGATTTATTTTGCTTCAAATCCTAACATAATGAATCTATTGTGATAGCCCATTTGAACATCTTGATACTTGTTAAACAATCTTTCAAATAAATTGAAAGATTTGTCTGTCAATTTTCAAATTATTTAAATATTTAGGCGTTTTATGAATGGCCTCATTCAGTCATATTTTGCACATTTTAACATATATAAGTTGTGTTAATCCATGTAATTAATTCGTAGAAGGTGAATAATAAACAAATATGCATGAGGAAAACATTAGAAGAAAAACAAATACATATGGAAGTATGACGTCCGTCTTTAAACTGTGTGCTGTGGGTTTCGATGTTTCACATATTGGATTGAATGTCACACCTCAATGTCATATTTGAGATTTAAAGCTTTCATTGTTTTCATTGACCTTCAGACACATCATACATACAGTGTTTTCGTTATTTTCAGGGATCCATTCATATAATTGTCATCATTACATTGCCCTTTACGCTCTGTGGAATCTGTTTCGTCAGATAATGGAGATTATCACTTGAACGTTTCCAAGAACACAAACCATCATTGAACAATTCCAATCATGGAGAAAACGCTATATTACCAACTTTCTTTCTTGATGCGTATTAAAATGAAGAAAATGATATTTACCATACGTGTATACGAACATAATTTGCTTAGTAACAGGACGTCATGACATTGAGTCGGATTGTGGGTGGGTGAGCTGGGTTTAACGCCACTTTTAACAGTATTCCAGTTATATCGCGGCGGGTCAGCTTAATGTTGGAGTAAAGCCCAGAGTGATGCAGGTCTCAGACGTTTACCACTTCGGTGAAACCCACGAACACGGGTATGGTGCTGACAAACCTAGAAACATAATCGGGGCGAACCGGGATTCGAACCCACAATCATAGGTTTCTGGCATGCCGAAGGGACGCAACTCTGCACAGCGAATCGCGGTGCATCAGACGAGTTGGATTGTGACGAAATGAACCCCCATATTTTACCTGAGAATTTGAACTTTACTCGAGTTCTCTATAGATATGTTTGGTACCCTTTTTGTTTTTATCGTATGCGGATATAGCATTTTATCATATAATTGGAAGGTTTCTCGGCAGCATAAAAACAGTATCCGTTGGGGTCATATGCAGATAAAGATACAAATAGGGGAAGGTCAGCCAGGTACTACTATCAATGTTTACAAACAGCCACTGCGTCGCCCTCGTCAAAATTAACCATTGCGAAACTGGGAAAATTATGGAGATAAATGTTATCATTATCAACACAATAATAAAGAAGTTGACATCCATACGTTTATGTAAATTAGGTGCCATAGGTTTGGTACCTCCCAATCTGTCGGACATTGGATAAGTACCAGGTTTGTTGCCCTTCCGACAATCTGGGTAACGCAGAATTCTAAAGTGTTGGTGAGTCGGCACATTCTCCGAAAAGTTCTCGGTGGGTTCGACTAGGCAGCGCTTCCAGGAAGAAGTCACATAGGCTGTCTGGGCTGCGTGTTGAGGGGGCATTTTACAAGTCTTGGCAACTTAGTCGATATAAATTCCGAAAAGATTTAGTGAGTACACCATTTTCCACCATTGGGTCTTTTCATCGATTTCAAAACCATTATAACCTTCCTTCCTTTCGTCACTGTGTTCACATGTGACTCGGCAGTTCGATCGTAAAGTTATGACAGGCCAGACAGACTGTTAACAAACGTGACTAGAGTAGCTTCACTTTAATACACGGGCGGACTAAAGAACTTCCTCGAAAGGCAAGTATAACAAATCGTGTAGGCAAATGTTATTTTGCCTATATGAAGTTATGGCAATGTCTTAAACCAGGTTTTATTTGGAACAATACAGAAATACTAGTTCTATGGATAAACAACTTCTTTATTACAATTAGTGCAACGTTTCGGTTTAGATCCTAACACCTTTATCAAACAAGTGATGGAGAGTGCTGAACAACATAGGTATAGAATAAAGAATCTCTCTCTATACTTATTAACATCAATGTTTATACAGTAAATTGATTGATGGACACAGAGAGCTGATTAAGATGATTGGACAGGGTAAACAACTACGTACGGAAGCTGATCGAGATGATTAGAAGCCAGTGAATTGTCTAATGAACACAGAGTCTGCAAGCAGACTGATAGAAATGATAATAAGCCAGTGGATTAATTGGTATGACATAGGGATTTAACAATTAGGAGATGGTAAGCAGGCGGGATGTAGTAGCCCTGATCTCTGTTCATTGCTGGCTGGATCTTTTCTTTGTACTGAGGTCTTGCGTTCTTTTATTCTAATGGGCAGGGGCCTGGATGTTTCCCCTACATGGGAGTCGCCACAGTCACATTGTATGTGATATACGGCACCAGCTGGGTCTTCTTTCTTAGATGTAGAGGGCTTGCCATTGGCGCTGAGGATGTTCTGGATTGTCCTGATTCTCTGGAATACTGTATCGATGTTGGCGTGGTGTTTGAGCAGTCTGCGGACCTGGTGGCTGGCTGTTCCTATGTAGGGAAGACTGATGACAAATGGGGCTGTCTGTTGTCGTGGAGGCCGCTGTCTGGGGCTGAGGATGCTGTTGATTGTTTGTTCAACTAGGCTTGTAGGATAATTGTTGAAGTTAGTGAAGACATGGCGGAAGTGGTTGAGTTCTGTTTGTAGCTGTTGCGGATGATGGGCGATAATTCCTCTCTTGATTTGTGGTGGATGCATATGGTTAGAGGAATTGTGCAGATACTGACCGGTATGGGTTGGTTTACGGTAGACACTGGTGTGGAGTTTGTTATCGGAGTCTTTCTGTACTCTTACATCTAGGAATGGTAGTTGTCTGTCAGCTTCTTCTTCCATAGTGAACTGCATCCTAGGTTGTTGGGCATTCAGGTGGTTGAGGAGGGCCATGGGGTCATGGTCAGGTTGGAGAATGACAAAGGTGTCGTCACCTTTCGTAAACCAGCAGAGGGGTTGATAGATGATGTGTGGAGGGCGGTTTCTTCAAGGTCCGTCATGTAGATTTCTGTGATGATAGGGGACAGCGGGGATCCCATGGGAAGTCCGTGTGTCTGTTGGTAGATCTTTTCTTGCCAGGTGAAGTAGGTGGAGGTAATAGAAGAGGTTATAAGTTTGATAATGCTGTCTACAGATAGATGGGTGTCTAGGCCCGGTATACTGTTTCTGTTCTTGTTCTGGGGATGAATAGGGCTTCGTCTCTGGGTACATTAGCGAAGAGATCTACCACATCATAGCTGACGAGTGTGCCTGGCTCGGTGATGGTGCTTATCTTCCTGCAGAATTCTGTGGAGTCGGTGATGAATGATTTGGCTGTTTTCCCCAGGGGGGCAAGAAGGCGGGCTAGGTACTGGCATTGAAGTGAGTTTTGTCCATGATGACAGTTGCTCTGCCTTTATCTGCTGGGGCTATGGCGATGGTTGGGTCAGCTTTCAAAGTTTTAAGAGTTTTCCTTTCAGCAATGTTTAAGTTATCTCTTTGTAGTTTATAGTTTTCTAAAATGTTTGAGATCTGATGCTGGGGCTAGTTGCTGAAGCCCGTTCTCAACATTGGCTATGAATGTATCATAGTTGGGGCGACAAGTCGGTGAAAACTTCAACCCTTTGGAAAGAACTGCAGTTTCTCCATGTTTTAGAGTTCTGCTGCTGAGGTTGATGCCGGTCTTTGTGAGGTACTCTTCAGTAGATCTAGGTTTCCTGTGGTTGTTGGATTGTTTCAGTTTTTGGAGTTTGGCAATCTGTGTTGTCTTGGTTGCTGCATCTAGTTTCTGATTGGCTTCGGTCTGGATGCTTCTGAGGGTGGAGTAGGTGTCAGCATGTAGGGGATTATGGATATGATCTTGTTGTTGGGTGATACTGTGAAGAGTCAGGGTCTTGGTCTTGCGGTGATGTTGGATTCTCTCTTTGACAAGTAGTTGAGAAGATTTCTGTAAGATGTTGCGGGCAGCCTAATTGCTTTATACCTATGTCCATCCAATTAATCCACTGGCTTCCAATCATCTCTATCAGTCTGCTTGCTGACTCTGTGTCTGTTAGTCATCCACTGGCTTCCAATTATTTTAATCTTCTCTCTGTGTCCATCAATCAATTTACTGTATAAACATTGATGTTAATAAGTATATATACTTTGCACTATCCATCACTTGCCTTTTCAGTGGAACGCCAACGGACTCACCTCCCACGGCCATGAACTAAAAACTAAATTTAAACTAAATAAAGGCCCTCACATTGCTTGTATACAGGAAACCAAATTCTCAAAAAAATCGAAATTCACACTACCTAACTACAACTCAGTTAGAACTGACAGAACTAAACCGAAAACAAGAAGAGCCGCAGGAGGACTAATCATATTTATCAGGGAAGATATAAATTACGAAGAAATAAAAATAGACACGCCAAACCTAGAAGCCAACGGCATTAAAATCACATTAAATAACCGAAACATAAACATCATAAATATTTACCACTGGGCGGAACAAAAAGTCCAACCTGAGGATCTAAACAAACTACTCAAAATAAGCGATAAATCTACTATATTCCTAGGAGACTTTAACGCTCACCATCCTACATGGAGCATAGATGATAAAATAGATAATCATGGCAAATTAATCTCCGAATGGATAGAAACAAACGACCTAGTACTCCTTAATAGCAACCAACCCACGAGGTACGATAAGATAAACAAAAAAATGTCGGCTATCGACCTAACCATATGCACCGCAGATCTAGCCCAAAGCACTCAATGGGAAGTACACGACGTCCCGCTAGGTAGCGACCACTTCCCCATAAACATAACCATAGGAAATACAAACGTACCAATCCAAACAGAAAACCAAGAACCAAAATTCCATTACAACAAAGCTAACTGGGACCAATTCCAAGATATCTGCAACGAAGCTAACTTAAACGAAATAGAAAATAATGATCCAGAAACCTATTGTAAAAACCTAACAGACTATATAATAAACGCAGCCAAAACCTCCATCCCCTTCAAAACATCTAAGACAGGCAAACCGACGGTACCATGGTGGAATGAGGAAATAGAACAGACTAGACGAAAACGTAAATCAGCCTTCAATAAAGCAAAACGCGACTACAAATATTTAAACATAGCCCACGAACTAAACCACCAGGTTCAAAAACTAGTCCAAATAGCCAAAAGTAGAGACTGGAAAAAATTCTGCGAAGGTATAAATAACCGTACAGATGCCAGAACGGTCTGGCGCAAAATCCACGCCATTAGAGGCTTAAAACGACATAAAAAAACCCCTAACATTAACAACTCAACCAACCCCGCCCAAAAAGCAAATAATCTCGCCAACCACTTTTCGGCCGTTAGCAGTAACAGCAACTTCAGCCAAAAATTCCAAGATAAACTTAAAACAGAAAACAAACCCACAAAAGAACCAAACAATAACAATCTAGAAATAAATCAACCCTACACAATGGAGGAGCTCCTCTACGTAATCCAAAACAGGAAAAAGGGCACAGCCCCAGGATTAGACCTAACCTCTTACCAAATAATTAAAAAACTCCCCCTAAAATTGCTCCAGGCACTACTCAAACTATACAATCTCATCTACCTAAACGGACAGGTTCCTACTCCCTGGAAACAGGCCCTAGTCATACCAATCCCTAAACCTAATAAACCAGCTAATCAAGCTAACTCATATAGACCAATATCCCTAACTTCAAACTTATGTAAAGTAATGGAATCAATGGCTAAAAATAGATTACAACATTACTTAACCCAAAATAACACCATAAACCCAGATCAAAGCGGTTTCACTCCTGGCCGCTCAACCCTAGATAACCTCGCCCGACTAGAACAAGATATTAAGAGAGGACAACTAAATAAACAATATACCACAGGCATCTTCTTAGACTTCTCTAAAGCTTTCGACATGGTATGGCACGATGGGCTAATACAAAAACTTAAAAAAATAGGACTCAAAGGTCAGATAATAAACTACATCCAGGACTTCCTAAACAATCGTAAAATAACCGTGTGTATAGACCAAACTCTATCGGACCAATGTCCCCTAGAAAATGGCACTCCACAGGGCAGTATCCTCAGCCCCACCCTCTTCAATATAATGATAAACGATCTATTCGAGGGTCTATCCCCTAAAGTAAACACATCAAAATTCGCGGATGATGGAGCCATCTGGATCCGCACTAAAAGCATGAAAATGGCCAAAAATCTACTCCAAAAATCTCTTAATAAAATACAACAATGGGCTGACAAATGGGGCTTCTCCCTTAACTCAGAAAAAACAACAGGAATAGTATTCAAACATAAAAACATGAAACCCGCCTCCCCAATCCTCCAGCTAAACAATCAAACAATCAAATTTCAAAAACAAACCAAATTCTTAGGACTTATTTTCGATGAACATCTCACCTGGGATGCTCACATCCAAAACCTAACAACTAAATGCAGTAAAGACCTAAACACCCTAAGATGCCTAACTGGCTCTAACTGGGGAGCCTCCAAAGATACTCTCCTCTCTCTCTACATATCCCTAATTAGATCAAAACTAGACTACGGCTGCGCCATATACAACACCCTAAACAACTCTCTATCTAAAAAACTTGACTCAATACAATATCAGGCTCTCAAACTCATTACACGCACCCAACATGGCACCTCCTACACCTCACTTCAGGCCTTAACAGGAGAAATGCCACTAAGTCTACGCAGGGAACAGCTAAGCTTAAATTTCTGGGCCGCGTCCCAATCAAACCCTCTCATCCAAAACTTAATCAACCAAAACATCAGCCCTAAAAACCAAGCTCTAGCTCGTAAACACCCCTTACTTACCCCAATATCCCAAAGAATAACAAACTACCTAAATGAACATCAAATTAAAAATCTTAAACAAAACTGCAAACAATCAAATATCTTCACCCCTAAACTTAAAATACCCAAAATAGACACAACACTAGCTAGCCAAATAAATAAACAAACCGACCCAAACATAGCTAAAACTACCACACTAGCATACATACACAAAAATTGGCCAAATTGGTGTCACATTTACACGGACGGATCCTCAGATCCGACCTCCAAACACACGGGTTTCGGAGTCCATACCACACAACCAACTAAAACCACACAATCCTTCCGACTCCCAAATAACCAATCAATATTCACGGCCGAACTAATGGGCATGGCCTCAGCCCTCCACAATCAAGAATCCAAAAACAACCAAAAAATCCTAATACTTACTGACTCCCAAAGTGGACTACAAGCCCTCCAAAACAAAAATACCAAAAACCGACCTAAATTAATAAATCAAATACTTAAAAGCTCCAACGACCTAACAAAAGCAGGCAAACAAATAACCTTCTTGTGGATACCCGCCCACGTAGGAATATACGGTAATGAAAACGCCGATAAAGCAGCTAAACTATCCCTCAAAATCCCAGAAATAAGCTTAAACTTACCCATCTCAAAATCAGAAATTAAAAGTGTAAACAAACAAAAAATCACAAAAAAATGGCATAACCTATATCTAAACTCAAATAGCCAAATCAAAAGAGTGCTCAGCAAACCACTAACCAAACCAAAAATTCTCCATCCATCCAAAAAAATCGACAGAGTAATCACTAAACTCCAAACAGGACACACCAACCTAAATAACCACCTAAAAAAATTTAAAAAACACACTACAGGTAACTGCCCACACTGCAAACAACCAGAAACCCCAGAACACGCACTCATCCACTGCACACACTACCTAACACATCGAACCGCATTACAAACCACCCTCAATCTAAACAAGGCTCTCACTCTAGAAGCAATACTAAACCCACAAAATAAACTAGAAAACTTCAAGGCCTTAGGCGTATTCTTAATAAAAACGGAACTAATAAAACGCATCTAAAACCATAATAACCTACCAAATCAAAATCACAAAAACAAACAATCATCCACCATACCCAGCTCCCTTAGTTCTCCTCCCCAACCCCATCGGCATCTATTCCAAATCTCAAAATTCCCAAATTCTATATAAGCAACCCCTAAAGCCCCCTCTTGGGTTGCACAGACCACCCTCGCCCCTTTCGGAAACACATTAAATGGCCTGGCCGGGCCCGTGTGCGAAATACGCATCAGTCGGAAAGCGCACGTTAAATCTCCAAAGTAAGTAAGTAAGTAATCACTTGCCCCGTGTGCGAAATACGCTCCAGTCGGAAAGCGCACGTTAAATCTCCAAACGTAAGTAAGTAAGTAATCACTTGCTTGATAAAGGTGTTAGGATCTACACTGAAACGTCGCACTAATTGTAATAAAGAAGTTGTTCATCCATAGAACTTGTCTTACTAAGATTATTATTGGCTGTGCCCTTGATGGGGGTGTAGTAGGTCCATATCATTCATATTACGTTATTCCTATCCTATTTTTGAATCGTAGAATATCTGTTCTTTCATATTTCGGCTAAATTTCGCTAACACTTTAAGGGGTGATGTAAAGCCTGCTAGCGCCCATGCACGTAGCAAAGGTACTGTAAGTCCCCATGGTCCCCAGTATGGTGATCTACCTTCAGTTAATGGCGACCTCTATCCCTTATTTATTGTATTGTTACCAATTGTGTTATCTGTTTATGGTTTGTATGCTAGGTTTGAATGTCACCGTGATATTCTTGTTCTTTTTTAGTCAACCGATGACGGGTTTTCATTTAGTCTAATTATATCTATAAATAATGTATAACTTCTCGTCAGGATATGGCCGAAATATTGTCTATTTGACGTTATATATTAACACTCTCACTCACTCACTCTGAGGATATCCCATTAGGGGTCGACCCGTGAAGATCCGGGGTAGATCCGCCGTAAAAGGCGACTATGCGTGTCGTAAAAGGCGACTTACGGGATCGGGTGGTCAGGCTCGCTGATATGGTTGATGCATGTCATCGATCCCAATTGTGTGGGTCGATGCTCATGATATCAATCACTGGATTCTCTGGTCCAGACTCGATTATTTACAGACCACCGTCATATAGCTGGAATATTGCTGAGTGCGGCGTTAAACAACAAACCAACCAACCATTTGGGGTCACGTTAACCAGACTAACGGAATGACTTACTAGAAGTCGACATTAGCCAATCAGAAGACAGCTTTCTGGTGCTCTAAGGCCCTCGTTATAAACTGGCGACGACGCTATCAAATATATTTTGATACATTTTCCATTGAAAAAATGAAAACTGATCAAAAGAACCTTCTAGAATGGCTATTAGATGGCCTAGAATGTATTGATTCAGTGGTAAAGCCCGTATTTGCCGCTCGGAATACCACCTGCACATTCCCTCTATGCCCATCATCTTTGGGTAATTCAATAAACAACACATTGAATACACAGAATAGGTTTGTTTCTAATCCCATTTACTCCGTATCAAACGATCGATTACCAGCAGAGAGGAAACAGACTGTCATCGTTAATATTCTCATTTACAACGACGCCCCGTCTGCTACTGTCGTTAATGCACTTATGATCTTGTGCAGAACAAACATCCCTGCTCACCACGCAGTTTATGGTAAACATGTCAATACTCAAATTGTCTATTTTGACAGAAGTAAAAACCTCCTTTTACAAAATCATGAAAAATCTTAATGTTCAGTTCACGGCAGATAATGGCAGTATAAATACCATTTCTGTTCTGCAAACAAAATAAAAGTCATTTCTAAAACCATGTTTGGCTCCGGCCGATACTTTTTGTTCTCATGCCGGGAGAATATATGTGTTATCGATTCTTGATTATAGTGTGAGTCTTTTTTTCAAATTTACGTGAGTCGAAAAGTATTCGATGAATTGTTTGATAAACCTTTCTGAGAAGTTGACGGGTGACAAAGTAGACACAAACAGAAACTTCTTTATGTTACTTTAATGACGACGTTTCGGTGTACATCCTTATAGCGTTGTCATAGAAAGTATTCGATGCCCGGTAATCTCATTGCGAATCGATGTAGCCACCGAATAGGTTGCACATGTTAACCAGCATCGTCTTTGACATTGTGAAATGCAAAAGTTACAGCACTCTCTATCTACGTCACTTTTGTATGCTATGGCGTCACGCTGGAAAGTAAGGACGTCTTGGGAATATGACTGCCCAGGAACAGGTACCAAAAAACACCTCACCCGAACGCGCCACCTTTGACGCCGCTCGTGCGGTGACAAATAAATGGTGCTCACAGGTTTTCCGCCTATGGCATAAACTGCACGTGCATGTTAGCTGTATAAATGGGTTCGTCTGCAGGGTATAACCACACGTGACGAAAGCACACAAAAGAAATGCCACAACTGTCACAGGAGCAGAGAGAGAGAGCCATCGGTATGGCCGAAATGGGGGCAACACAGGTCCAAATTGCCAGAAGGTTTGGTTGAACACCAGTACAGTAGCCAGGCTGATTCAACGGTACAAGCAGACAGGGAGGACACAGGACAGGCCTAGAACCGGATGACCCCGAGTGAAAACACCACTGGAAGACGCTCAGGTACGGCTCATTCACCTGCGAAATAGATTCATAACGGCGAAGGCGACGGCAGCAACATCGATGGGACATCCCATTAGCAAACACACAGTACTACGACGACTTCCTGCTGCTGGAATCCGAGCGTATCGTTCTTTCCGAGGAATGGTACTGACTGCTCAACATCGACCCTGAGACTGCGATGGGCGATGCAGGTTCGACGCTGGCAAGTGAGAAATTGGCGTCGAGTGCTATTTACTGATGAAAGTCGGTTTAACCTGTTTCGAAATGACGGCAGAGAACGAGTTTATCGACGCAGAAGGGAACGTTTGGCTCCGGCGTATATTCGAGAGGTCCATCCATTCAGCGGGGGGAGTCGTCATGGTGTAGGGCGGTATTTGTAGGGATCAGAAGACTGAATTGGTGATTATACAGGGAAACCTGAACGCTCTGCAGTACAGAGACCAAGTGTTGCAGCCAGTTGTGTTTCCGTTCTTACAAAACCAACAGCAGGGGAAATTGTTTCAGCACGACAATGCCAGGCCCCGTACTGCAAGACTGACTCGGAACTTTCTTAACCAGCAGAACGTTGACGTTTTGCCCTGGCCTGCCAACTCACCCGATATGAATCCTATCGAACATCTGCGGGACAGACAGATTAGAGCACGCCATCAGCCTCCCGTCAACAGACAAGAATTGCAGCAGACCCTGAGAGACGAGTAGCAGCGAATTCCAGTCCACGCCATCAGAAGACCTACGTCATCGATGAGGCGGCGTATCACAGCATGCATTGAGGCAGCTGGAGGTCAGACACGCTATTGAAGGCAACTGTGTCGACAATGAATGTGTTGTGTGTCTGACAATTGTTCGGTGACATTTCAGACAACTTTTGGAAATGAAATTTCTTACCCCATCATTGTTTACCTTGAGCTTACATTACCTGTGATTGCACAATTTCATTCAAACTGCGGTTGATCAATCATTTGTAACCTCTCCCTAGATTATATTATAATTCACAACAAAACCTCTTCTTGTTATTTTTTTATCGATCATGGAACTCGACCTATACTTTCATTTGTCGCCCAGTTTATTACATTAAGGGGCTAAATCAGTATACTGTGTCTGAGTGGGAGTCCATGTTAAACTGCTGCATGGCATTTCAGGGGTTAGCACCATACAATCTGTCCGGACAAAGACACACATACACATACACCACGCACACACACACGCACGCGCCCACACACACACACACACACACACACACACACACACACACACACACACACACACACGCACGCACATACACGTACGCACGCGCGCACGCATAGCTGCAGTTATCTTGAACGCGACTTTAAACCCAATTTCACCCCACCTCTAACTATGTGCAAACACTCTTTGGTCCATGCTGTTTCAGTCCCCAAATGACAATCATAGACCAATATCAGCTGAAAGTGTATGCTGCATGAAAAGGTTTGCTGGAAGATTACAACTTTTACAATGTACAGTGACAAAATTAAATATTCAAGGGATTTCAAACACGATTCAAAACAAGAAGGATGACAATTCTTATCTTTCATTATGAAAGCTATCTTCGTTGTAAAGAATGACCTTATTGATTATCCTCTGAACATTTCATGTCAATATGTAATCTGCCTGGCGAAAGAAGGTACACACCCATGTTTGCTCATCTAAGGCGAGGATAATATAGAATTAAATTATATTATATGACATTTTTAACACACGGAAACACATGGTAAATGCTTTCTTCTTCAGACAATGTCGTGTATAAAATATTCAATGCTGAGGAAGTACGTTGACATATGGCAGTGGCTTTAGAAACAGAGTATGTCTACAGTGAACAGTCCCATTTATCAAATAGTGAGTGAGTATGGTTTTACGCCGGTTTTAGCAATATTTCAGCAATATCACGGCGGGGGACACCAGAAATGGGCTTCACACATTGTACCCATGTCGGGAATCGAACCCGGGTCTTCTGCGTGACGAACGAACGCTTTAACCACTAGGCTACCCGACCGCCCCTTATCAAATAGTGACAAATAATGCAAATAGCATATATGTAAACATAAACCGCCGGGCAAGAGAAAGTATAATATTTGATACGATACGTGATTACACAATACAAAACTTAAACAGTTATTTGTTAATCGTTTTGGTTAAGATCAAAATAAAAGATCAGTTACAATCATCAATCAATGCTAATAACGTGTGCATATTTTTAAGAGGTTATTTCAATACATCCTCCTCGAATGGACTTTATATTCTTGAGAATCCCGACTTCGAACCTAAACTGTTAGCAACAGCAGGTCATATATCTATGGAATATTAGAAGGGACATAGTCGCGCTGTTGCATTGTCGCATTATTGCCCTTCCTAAAACAATACGACATTCTGACCATTTGTTGCATTGTTCCGTTGTCACATTGTCACATTGTCGCATTGTCGCGCTTTGAATAAGCTTTTTTGTTTTACCAAAGCGCGACAATGCGACAACGCGAATTTTTCAAGATCAAAATATCTCGCGTTGACGCATTGTTGCCCTATCGAAAATGCGTAAAAAGGCGTTAAATTTGTCAATGTCGTACCAAAGTACCAATGGCTATGTGGTTTGCTTTTCTCAACATGAAAGCAATTCTTTCTTCGTTGCTTTAAAAATTAGTTGATATATCGTTATTGTCTGTGTCGGTTTTCATAAACCAAACGATTTTCACAGCAAACAAAACAAACACTTGATATTTCTGTTTAATTAATTTCAGGTCTCCGACATCTTTTTCAAATGACAGACGGTTTTCTCTGTCTAGTAGTCCATATATATCTTCCAGTTTACAATGTAACATGTACACAAATGTCGCTTGTATAAACGAACCTTTAAACAGTATTTCAGTTCTACAACAGCCTGACAACCTGATGTGAGAAGGAAGCCGGAAGATTTTGTTTGTTTGTTTGTTTGTTTGTTGTTTAACTCCGCCCTCAACAATATTCCAGCCATATGACGGCGGTCTGTAAATAATCGAGTCTGGACCAGACGATGTACCCAATTGGGATACTGTGACATTCATCAACCAAGTCAGCCTGACCAACCGATCCCGTTAGTCGCCTCTTAGAACAAGCATGGTCGCCTTTTACATGAAGCATGGGTTGCTGAAGACCAATTCTACCCCGGATCTTCACGGGATGGAAGCTTGAGATTATGCGAGTCAACTTGTTGAACACACAAACAACCCTTCAAGCCGACATAACATACGTATTAAATACGTCTAACAACGATTGACACTGGCATATCCACAAATGGCGATTAAAATTGTTATTGCGTTTTACTGTTTGGGGAGATTAGCTTAACCTTTTAACTTTATGACCTCACCACTTTAACCAGATAACATTAACCCTAATTTATTCGCCTGTGAGGACAAATGTATCAATCACGAAATGTCCACCCTCCTCCTCAATCACACTGAAGAATATGTCACCCACAGGGTTTCTTGTCAATATGTAATATTTATGAACATGATACAATGCCATTTTGCGGATATTTTCGGACAAAATGGAGAGCGGGAATTTAATGTTGTATTTCAGATAACACTTTCTTAGTAAAGTACGGATTCTCGTACATTTTGGGGGTTACTACCGTCCAAGAAAGTGTTATCCCAAACATAACATTTGTTACATTTGACCACTTTCTAAATGGCATTGTGTGTTCATAGCTTTCGACGCCGTGATATAACTGGAATAATGTTAACTCACTCACTCACTCACTCACTCACTCACTCACTCACTCACTCACTCACTCACAGCTTTAGGCCATGGGAGCCGTGCCAATTTACAAATGTCAGAGGGGGTACACAAAGTTCATGATCTAGACTACCAGTCGTTGGATTTTTGGAGTGGAAGCCTCGGTGGCTGAGTGGGTCAGATCGCTGACTTTGAGTGCTCGCGATTAGATGCCTCAATCTGGCTGCGTGGCTTCGAAACTCCAAAAGTATGAGAATCTGTACTTTATTAACAAAGTGGTTCCCCAAATATAACATTTGTTACTTTTGACCACTTTCTAAATGGCATTGCTATTCTCAGCATGAATCATTTCTGACTTTCTGATTGGTCAATAATGTAGTTTGATTGACACCTGGTGATAAATTAAGTAATACTCAGAGACATGTCATTGTTATGAAATGAGAGTACCCTCGTCTATTCCCGATAAACAACTCGTCCCTTTTACAGACACTGGTGCGATGTCGTTGGAGAGTCTACGAAGCCAGTTCCGTCCTTGCTTGCACTTCCGGCAGGTGATTGTCATCACGTCGCTATGGTATTCCGTCGTTACCGCCACCACTAAAGTATGCGCAGACAACACTATCCTGAGCAACAACGGCATGAATATAGATACAAGGGCGTTGCTGTCTCCCTACCTCATCCTTCCAACGTCGGGATTGATGGACTGCGGAGATCGCTGCAACAGAAGAAATGCGTGCAGCAGTATCAACTTCAACACCAATACCGGAGATTGTGAGTTGTTGCTTGTATCAGTGAATCCACCTCTCGCAGCCGAGATTGGATGGATACATGCCACTGACGACATGTTTCCGGAGGTAAGAAACTGACATTCATATTTGTCTGTTTAAGTGAGTGGATATGTTTTGTGCAACACCGAATTTTGGCCGTACTGTCACAGCTTGTCAGGTGTATATAGTAGTGTACGAGTGAGTGTGGCTTTACTCCGCTTTCAGCAATTTCACGACGGCGACACTAGAAATGTGTTTCACATTTTCTCCCGAGTGGGGAACCAAATCCAGGCTTTAGGTGTGACGGGCGAACGCTTTAACCACCAGGCTGCATATAGGAGAAAAGCCCAAATGATGCAGGTAAAATGCGTTAACCACTTGGTGGAACCCTTGAGAATGGATTTGATAAAGCAACAATACCATGCAAGTAGTCGTAGCCCCAATCAGAGGGTCCTAGGGGACGCAACATTGCGTGGGGAATCGAACCTGGGCCTGCGGTGTGACGACCCAACACTTTAACCAGAAGACTGCCCCCAGAAGGTGGCAGAGATGTGATATGTCTTATTCCAAATGTGCAAATGTGCAAAACACGGATATCAGGTGATGTGAAATGGGTTAGAACGTCGCCTCCAAGATTATGGCACTTATATGCGACGTGCATGTACTTGTGTGTGCATGTGTGGCTGCTTGTCCGGACTGATGCCGATTTTATAGTGCTAGCCCACTGAGATATAATGCTGCAGTTTAACATGAATACCCCACGCAGACACAGAACACTGACTCCGAGCCGACCAGTCCTTCTTTTTGCCCCCTAATGCCGAGCGCCAGACAGTGGTACAACCTTCGGACCTCCAAAGTCCGGACCTTCCGCTCTCCGGGCGGACGCCCTACCACTAGACGACGGAGGCGGTCGCTAATCATGGAGACGTCTCAAGCATTCTTATTTTATGTCTGTTTATTTATTCATTATTGTGTCCTTCAGAGACTATCTGGTAACTGTGCTGGCCACATTTGCGGCATCCAGGAGTACTGTGAACCTACAGCTTCGTCATACAGCTGCATCAGTAAGTATTGGTTAGAGTCCTACAGCTTTGATATTGATACAGGTAAATATTGATCTTCCGCCGTCAACTGATATCTTCCAACATAACGTTCAGGTCTGATAGTCTTCGCATGACACACTAAATGTTACCTGATCAGGCTTTGACGTCCTCCTGTATTGTAACATAGATTGTCTTTGCGTGACGAAGTATTGTAACGTAAGCTGACAAGTGGCGAGCTGACTTGACGTTCTACTTCAACGTGAGTGTGAGTGAGTGAGGTTGGTTTAACGCCGCTTTTAACAGTATTCCATTTATATCGCGGCGTGTCAACTTAATGTAGGAGGAAAGCCCGAAGTGATGCAAGTCACATCGGTGAAACCCACGAGCACGGGTATGGTGCTGACAAACCTAGAAACATAATCGGGGCGAACCGGGATTCGAACCCACAGGTTTCTGGCGTGTAAAAGGGATGCAACTCTGCACAGCGAATCGCGGCGCCTTAGACGACTGGGCCACCCGCGCCCCCTACTTCAACATAAGCTGACAAGTGTCTACCTGACATTCTACTTCAACGTAAGCTGCTCAGTCTCTATCTGACGTTCTACTTCAACGTAAGCTGACAAGTGTCTACTTGACGTTCTACTTCAACGTAAGCTGCTCAGTCTCTATCTGACGTTCTACTTCAACGTAAGCTGACAAGTGTCTACCTGACGTTCTACTTCAATGTTACCTGCCCAGTCTATACCTGACGTTCTACTTCAACGTAACCTGACAAGTCTCTATCTGAAGTTGTACTTCATCGTAACCTGACCAGTTTCTACTTGACGTCCCACTTTAATGTAACCTGACCAGTTTCTACTTGACGTTCAACTTCAATGTAACCTGACATGTTTCTACTTGACGTTCCACTTCAATGTAACCTGACATGTTTCTACTTGACGTTCCACTTTATTGTAACCTGACCAGTGTCTACTTGACGTTCCACTTCAATGTAACCTGACCAGTGTCTACTTGACGTTCTACTTCATCATAAGCTGACATGTTTCTACTTGACGTTCCACTTTAATATAACCTGACCAGTTTCTACTTGACGTTCCACTTCAATGTAACCTGACATGTTTCTACTTGACGTTCCACTTTATTGTAACCTGACCAGTGTCTACTTGACGTTCTACTTCAATGTAACCTGACCAGTGTCTACTTGATGTTCCACTTCAACGTAAGCTGCTCAGTCTCTATCTGACGTTCTACTTCAACGTAAGCTGACAAGTGTCTACCTGACGTTCTACTTCAATGTTACCTGCCCAGTCTATACCTGACGTTCTACTTCAACGTAACCTGACAAGTCTCTATCTGAAGTTCTACTTCATCGTAACCTGACCAGTTTCTACTTGACGTTCCACTTCAATGTAACCTGACATGTTTCTACTTGACGTTCCACTTCAATGTAACCTGACCAGTTTCCACTTGACGTTCCACTTTAATGTAACCTGACCAGTGTCTACTTGACGTTCTACTTCAATGTAACCTGACCAGTGTCTACTTGACGTTCTACTTCATCGTAAGCTGACATGTTTCTACTTGACGTTCCACTTCAATGTAACCTGACCAGTTTCTACTTGACGTTCCACTTTATTGTAACCTGACCAGTGTCTACTTGACGTTCTACTTCAATGTAACCTGACCAGTGCCTACTTGACGTTCTACTTCATCGTAAGCTGACATGTTTCTACTTGACGTTCCACTTTATGTTACCTGGCTGTAACCGCACTACTCCATTTCACATACTCATGTAAAGTAACCTGACTAGTCTTTTCTTCACCTCCTACTGTAATGTGACCTGACTAGCCTCTACTTGACGTTCTACTGTAATGTGACCTGACTAGCCTCTACTTGACGTTCTACTGTAATGTGACCTGACTTGCCTCTACTTGACGTTCTACTGATTGTGACCTGACTAGCCTCTACTTGACGTTCTACTGTAATGTGACCTGACTAGCCTGTACTTGACGTCGTACTGAAATGTGACCTGACTTGCCTCTACTTGATGTCCTTCTGTAATGTGACCTGACTAGCTTCTACTTGACGCCCTAAGGTAATGTGACCTGACTAGCCCCAGGCCTCAGCAACGCATTTGTGCCGTATGCGGCGACTAACATGTTCATGAGGTCAGGCTCGCAGACTTGGTTGAGGCATGTCATTGATCCCAATTATGCGGATCGATGCTCATGACATCAATTACTGTCTGGTTCAGACTCGATCATTTACAGAACGCCGTCATAAAGCATCTGTATTGCTGAGTGCGGCGTTAAACAACAAACAATCAAACAAACAGTGACCAAGTTTATGCCCAATGCAAGTCTCTGTTATGTCTTGAACCATATGCTCCCGTGTTTGTTCAGGTGAACATTAAGCTTGCCTTTGCATGTGTTTGGGACGGTGCCACCAGGGGGGCAAGGTCTGGCACCTTTTCGCGAACACCTGGTGTCATATTATTTAAAAATGATAAATATACTGATGCTTCTTATGATCATTAGTGAGTGAGTGAGTACTGTCTTACGCCGCTTTTAGCAATATTCCAGCAATATCACGGCGGGGGACACCAGAAATGGGCTTCACACATTGTACCCATGTCGGGAATCGAACCCGGGTCTTCGGCGTGACGATCGAACGCTTTAACCACTAGGCTACCCGACCGCCCCCCTTATGATCATTAGTTGTGTGGCTTTCCTTTGCATGACATTGTAATAATACCAACTGTGCAGCAATGTCATACTTCGTTGGTCCTTCGAGTCATCACCGCATCCGTGGTCTAGTGGTAGAGCCTCTGTCAGGAGAGCGGAATGTCGGGGTTTGATCCCCGGCCGCGTCATACCAAAAGACGTTAAAAGATGCGGCGTGTTAAACTGCAGCTTTGTATCTCAGTGACCTAGCACTATAAAATCGGCACCAGTCCGTACTAGTACATGCAGCCACACAAACACGTGCATGTACGTCGCTATATAAGTGTAATCATCTTGAACGTGACGTTAACCTCACTTCACTTCACCTCACCTCTTTCTAGTCAGCGAGTCAAACTAAAAGGCCGAAAGACAATGCAACAAGGGTACTAAATACGCCACAATGACGTCAAACAGTATACGAGAAACAATTACAGTAAACTACGGTTATAACGAACACGCTTATAACGAACTGACGGATATAACGAACTAACGTTTTAGTCCCGACTATTTGCTGTAGTTATTCTGTATATATGCTTATAACGAATTATGGTTATAACGAACTAAAATTAGTAGTCCCTTTGAGTTCGTTTTAACCGTAGTTTACTGTATACTGTCATGTGGTTTTGTCAGACAACACCTGTAACCAAACTATTTAAGAAATGGCCGCTCGATGGTTACAAATAAATATATGTATGTACTTCATGTTTTACTGAACCCTACTACATGTTACCATAGCGACCAGTCATGTTTTGTACGCCATCAATTGACGGGTCTCTAGATCTGTGGACATTTTACGCCAAGGACAACGTAGGTTGTGAATGATATATTTTTTCTTTTGACAATATTCAAACAGGTGAGGCAGTTCTTTCAGCAACTGCCTCCTCGACTACTACCACCACTCCAACTACCACAAGTACAACAACAACTACAACTACAACAACAACTACAACGACAACTACAACGACGACTCCAGCAACAACTACAACGACAACTACAACGACGACTCCAGCCCCCAAATCGAGTGATGAAGAAGATGACAAATAATATTATGTGCGACAATCAGTGATCATGTGAGAGATAAACAGTGATCTTGTGAAAAAAAACAGTGATCTCATGAGAGATAAACAGTGATCTTGTGAGAGATAAACAGATATCTAATTAGAGATAAACAGAGCTCTTATGAGAGAAAGATATTGATCGTAGCACAGATCCAGGGATGGGAGATTTGAATTCTGACAGTAACGTTTGTTTGTGAAATGTTTAAGATAATCATGTTTTCATACGCTAAAAGTGTGAACATGTAATTTTGGCTTTAAAGTCGATTTAACTTATAGTGCAGCGTGTCAGATTAGTGTAGGATAAACCGAAGTGAACCAGGTTAATGGTATTTAATCATGTTGTAATACATCGTGTGCTAAAATACTAAAAAATTAGTCCGAAAGCACATGCAAATACCATGAACTTTTATATGCGTCTTGTGGCACGGCACACGTTACGTCACACCCCGTGAAACATTCGCACCAACTCATTTTCTTATATCTCCTTTTGAAACTTAGTACCATTCGGGATTGATAAAGAACTACTTGCAAGGTTTGATATTGTCTGACAGATGACGATCACTTGACCTCCACCCCTGCCTTTGACCATGGTGCTCGGGATTAGGGATAAAACAGGGACTGGTTAGCCATAAGTCAGTATATGGTATCAGTCTTAAACTGCGATATGATATCTCAGTTGGCTAGCACCGGTTTAAGTCCGGACAATTACAAATAGCAACACACACAAACACAAACACACACACACACACACACACACACACACACACACGCACAGGTAGTTCTATTACAGACCTTTCTCATCTAATTGTGATGCGATTTGAATATGTGTGTTGCGCAAGATGTTTCTGAAGAGCAAGTTGTGCATACATACGCTCATGTCACATCTCTTTTAAAGGAACTTTTTTATTCCGCGATATAGCTGATTGTTGTATGGCTGTCATGTAAACATGAAGTCATACGTATTAAATAAAATTGTGTATAGATCTTGGCCAACATTCTTTGAGGTACGAAAGTGTGATAAAAAATTATAAGAAATGACTTTAACTTGGTGATTGTTAATTGGAGTATGAACCTTCATAGAGTGAGGGCTAGACTGTACGTTTATACAATGTTTGACCTCACGCTATGAAGGGTCATACTCCATTGAACTCACACAAAAGTGAAAGTCCATTCGTAAATGTAATTACTATGTATTTGACACTATGCATTAATAAATAACGAGGATTGGATGCTGAACGTCATTCCGCGGAGAAGCAGGTCCCAAGTGAACGATATGACAGCTGTAAAATGTCCCTAAACAATCGATGTCAATGAAAATACACCGCCTCTTGTTCAACAGACGAAGTGTCTATCAAGTAGCTGATATTTTACAATCAAATAACTTGCGAAGATGGTGGGAATTATGAGGGAGTGACTCGTGTCAGCCCAGTTGATCTTTGACGTTTCCATCTTTGGTGAAACTCATGACAAAGGGTATGGCGCTCACAAACCTTGAAACATAATCAGGGCGAATCTGGGATGCGAACCCACGACCATAGGTGTCTGAAATGCGTAATGGACGCACCCCTACATGGAGGAACCCGAGCATCTGGAGAGATGGTAAAATGATGACAATTTTAGAGTTATCTTTCAGTCCAATACCTTCACATGTCTTGGATGAATCTTCCCTTAACATGTCTTGATCCAAATTTCAGATATTTTAAAGCGTATAAACTTAATGCGAGACTTCAGACTAAGTGACATACATGTAGATTGAAGATGCTACCCATTAGGAATATAAAACGTCAACGCCAGACAAAAACCAGCCTGGGTTATCCGACGAAACAGATCCCGTTGTTTCCTCATGCTAAAACACCACGCCGTTCCAAAATAATACGTTTATTGCAACTGGACAACTGCACTTACATATGGACATCCCGATACTGTACAAGTGGCAAATACATCAGTTAAATTCTGGTGTAATGATGCTGTAGACGATGAGAGAATCCATGCGGAATCCAGGTTAAAATTGATCCCTAGCACCCTGCGCTGGTCGTGAGAGTGGTCAGGCTCGCTGACTTGGTTGATGACGTATCAACGTTCCACGATGGCGTGGATCGATCATCATAATATTAATCACTGGATTGTCTGGTCCAGACTCGATTATGTACAGGCCATCATCACATAGCTGCAATATTGCTGGGTGCGGCGTTATACGTTAAACTACCCAGCCAACAATAATGAGTGAGGCAATTGCGTGTCAGCTTAAAGTGGGGGGAAAGCCCGAAGTGATATAGGCCTATTTCACTTTAGTGAAACCAAAGAAAACGCGAATGGTACTGACAAATCTAGAAACATAATCGGGCTAATAGGATTCGACCCCAAGGTTAATAGTGTCCAAGGGACGCAACTCTGCACAGTGAATTGCAGCGCATCAGAAGACTTGACCGCCTCTGCCCCCATCATATCAAATGTTCATTGTAAATTGAAATGATTTGAGGAATGCGTTTTCTTAACGCTGGTTTGAACAGCATTCCAGTTATATCACGGCGTGACAACTTGATCTGAGAGTAAAGTGATGCAGTCTTAGCCGTTATGAAACCCATTACCACCGACCTAGCTCTGACAAACCTTGTGATGTTTTTGTTTTTAAACGCTTTCCTGATTCCCATGAACACGGGTATGGTGCCGATTGACTAAGAAACTACGATTCAAGTCGGGGCGAGTCCGGGTTTCGAACCAACGATTACAGGTATCGGGCACGCCGAATTCCGGCGCGTTTGACGACTGGTCACCACACTGCCTCTGTTGTAAAGACGGCACATGTGTAATGTTTTAATGACCTATTGTAAGATGGGAAAACATTTTTCAGCTTGCTCTATTTCTTCACATTGAAGGAGAAGCTAAATTGTCCAGGCAATAGAGGTTTCGCTTCAACATGGCAAATATTGACTTTCAAAATGAGCTGCTACACTTTCTTGTTTCGAGTACCTTTAAACACGTTACAAATGATAAACTTGACCTACAAACCATTGACGGCATTTGTTAGCAATGCTTATACACATTTTTCTTCAGTCGCTGTGGCTGAATAGTTTACATAAACATAATCAAGTACATGTACATTTAAATTGAGTATATATCATACTGACCTATGCTATAAATGATTTTCGCTAATAACTTCAAAAGATATACGTACTCAAACTACATCTCAGGGAGAACATATACTGAGGCAAGTGTGTCTTCCCTCTAAACACAATCAAACGTATCATTGCTTGACAATGGACAAATTCTTATACATGATAAACTACGTTTGGGAGAGGTGATTGACATGAAATATTTTCCCTCCGAATTATCTAACCTACACCAGCGTACAGTTCATCAACCGAACATCACATTCGCAAAACCGACCTATCGCAATGAAGTCAGAATGTCCGAAACTACTTTTGAGGGAGACCAAATTTACTAACATAAAATATCTCCCCTCCCAAAACGATCAAACTTAGCACAACACCGGCCAAGAGAATAAACAGAGCGGCAGAGAATCTGTTGAAGGACAGCTGGGTCTCCAACCTTATTCCTGAAATGCCAAACACATCCACCACGGGACTTCCCCTGATCTTCATTTCATTCTTTCCACCATAACTACATTGGTAATTCTTCATCCACTTTCTTCTCCTGTTGGACAGATAACTGTTCTGCTTCAGTTTCAGGATGTAGGGGTTGAGAAGGGTACATACATCGCTATTCTGCCCGCAGGCGAATCCGTAGGCTCTGTCGTCCAAGGCTTCTCCAATGACCATGGTGTCGCAGGGATATTGACCAGAGAGGTACTCAGCCGTTGGGCCTTCCATGATGAAAGCGTAGTTTTCATTTCTGACGCGGGCCACACCTTCACTGACGCTCTTGGCCATCAGGGTGGCGTCGGAAGACATCTTCTTCCACAGGCGTTGTTCCAGAGGTCTCTTGGACTTGGAGAAGTAGTAGTTGGTGTAACCTTTAGCCAGAGTGCCGTACTTGACGTCAGTTTGCTTGGACAGCTCGTCGAAGGACATGAAGGGGATGGTGCGAATGTCGGGGGGTCTGACCAAGAGGAACGCTGTGAAGTTGGCGGCGAATGTGGTAAATACCAGGGTGGTGAAAATCCACCAGAAGATGGACATGATGCGGCCAGACGTGGAGCGTGGGACCCCAGCTCTCTCTGGAATAAGAGGAAACGAAAGTGATTTCTATCCCTTTACATTTTTATTGCATGTAGATTATTTTCACAATAACATGAAAAGCATATGACATCTTGACCAGAAATTATAGAATTTATAGATATTGCTGGTCATAGCAGAGGCACAATTTGTTACATTATAGTAATCTGACAGTTTAAGTTGAATATTATGGAAAGTTGGCAGTTTTGCTGTTTATTTTCGTAAATGAGTTTTTAAACAAATATAACTATAAAGTGAATGAGAATTGTTGATGTGTGACCAGTCTAGATGTCAAAAGAGTTGCATGAAAAATGGTTATAAATGATTTGATGATTTTAATTCCGTTCATGCTTTCACAAAAAAATGTACACTAGTTAGTCATCATCGGTATTTGTTGTTTAACGCCTTCCTCGGCAATATAACGATTGCTAAATAACGATGGCTTTTAGTACATAGAGTCTGGATCAGAAAACCAGAGTGCAACGAAGCACGCCGTCGGGGTACGGTCACGCAATCAACCACGTCACCTTGTTCACCTGATTCATTTGGTCGCCTCTAACGACTAGCACAGGTCGACGGGACTATCACCAGCATTCATCACTGTATGTGTTTGAAATGGGAAATGATTATGGGAGGGGAACCGTTCCACGCCGTCAGCTGGGTCGTAGCATCCATACACAGTATCTATCATGGCATTACGGTGCCCATTGATGTAAATGCTTTGTGTAGGGGACTACCTTCAACGAAACTCAAAGCACTGCGGTCCAAGAGAGTCGACGTGTCTATTGTACCGAAGGAATATCTTGGTACTTTAACTTCGCATGGTCACAATTGTGTTAGGGTTAGAGTGCAGAACACTGGAGAATAACGTTTCTTTTTACTTTTTTTAAAAGTGATAGCTGTACTTGTCAAACAGTTGCAGTGAAAAAGGAAAGGTTATTATAATATAAGGGGCATTTTTTGGGCCCGCATGATTTGCATGATTTAAAAAATGAGCAAATATATATTTTTAAATGCTGTGAAAGTGTTGAGGTGAGGCGAAATGGGGGTTAAATCCATTCAAGATCGTTACACTTATATAACGACGTGTGTTCACAAATCAGATATTTTCATATAAATCAGAACTAGACTTTCTAAATTATAAAAAATGCTTACTATATGGACTGGAAATGTGTCCAAACTAACGGTTTACTTTCTCCCTTAAGGGAAATTAATTTTATGTCTTGAGGTAGTGAGTGAAATACATATATAATAACAAAACCTCATTAAATATGATTAGGCATATCCCAAGAGCACCCAACAGAGTACTGTTGAACAACATTTCAGCAACAGTGTAGGCCTAGATGTCGTTGGTGTGCTAGTCACGCTGTCCTCACCTTGGTGCATGAAGGAACTGATGGTGTAGACGAAGGCGTTGATGAGCGTGGTAGTGAGAGGGATATCGTCGCCGACGTGGGGGTTGTCCTGAAGTTCCTCATACGGGCTCAGCTTCCCGATGGCGAAGAAGATGAGGCTGGCCACAACAAAGGATGCGAGGATCATGAACCACAGGCCGGTGGTGAAGGGCGAGAGGAGGATGAGGAGGGACTGGTTGTACATGGACGTCGTGGGCTTCTTGTACAGGATGCGGATGCCGGCGTCCATGATGGGCTGTGAGAAGCTGATGACGCCGGCCCTCCTGGAAGCGATGGTAAGAGGAGCTGCAGCGATGTCTGCCACCTACAGATAATGATAATAAAAATAATGATGATGACATAAGTACCCGGTCAATGGAACAGTGTGCACTCGAATGTTATTATCAGCTCCCTGGGCAGTATACAACCCAAGCTGCCTTATGAGACGCTAGGAAGTTGCCAGTCGAAAGTGGTTGAGTGCATCACGCTCAAGGAAATTTAACAAAGAGACCCGGCCGACCTGTCTGTAGTCTGTATGTATTTGAAGAATTCAATGTGGTCCTTTTGGTTCCCAAAAGGGGTTAATCTCGAAGTATCGTTACTTTTTTATGAATGAAAAGCATAGGCTTGACCTTTGCGTTAGTGCAACATATAGACAGTTGCAGCATCCATGTTACAGCAAACATCTGTGGACAATTCTAATATTTCACTCACCCTGCCCCTCCCGACATTAACCCTTCTCCACAGATCCCTAACCCTGACATCTGTACCCATCTGTACCGCTTCGACCTCCCGTGTGGTACTGTGGTTCTAGATCATCTGGAAAACATACGAGCTCGCGTCTCCTTATCACTCCTTCTCGGTTGCTCGTGTCCAAGAGCCTGTCGGACACTCCTTTCCCCGCTCTGACCCTCGAGACCCTCGCCAGTGAGGTACCACCTGCTCCTACTCATCTCTGTCATCCCCTGCCTCATCTTCTGCCCTCCGTACCTAACCCCCACATAGATCTCCCCTGTACCTGTCTCCGTTATCCCCCCTGGCGCCCCTTTCTGCCACGCCCTTTCCATCTCTGCCCGAGCTCCACTGTCTTTAGTCTCCCTCTTTCATTATCACCTTAAATGTGGCAGACTCTATTTTATGATTAAATAATATAAATAACTAATGGTATTTGATTAGCTAAGTAAGACATTTGTTTTGTTGTTATGTTTGCAGTAACCTCAACAAAAGTAGACAACTTCCGTTAGCGGACTGTTTCGCTGAAGTTTATAACCCGATGAAAGAATTCCTAAGTAAATAACGTCTCACACTACCATAAGCAATTATTAACCATTATTTCTTAAAGCTATGTTCCAAAAATGTTATAAAAAAGTCGTTTGGTATGCATTCGAAAATAAATATATCTGTGTGTTTCTTATAAATTATCCTTTCAGGGCATATTGGAAACACGACTGCTTCCAGCTGAGCACCCTGCATAATCCCTCTCCTCTACTTCCATTGCTTCTCTTCCTTCGATCGCTCCGTACCTCAGCCCCTCTCGCGACCCCTTCCCAACACACACGCACACACACACGCACGCACGCACGCACACGCGCGCACCCTCTCGACCCTTTCCCAACACACACACGCACGCACGCACGCACGCACGCACGCACGCACGCACACACGCACGCGCGCGCACCCTCTCGACCACTTCGTTCCAGCCTGTCACATACCACTTAAACTCCCCTTTATTTCCATTGGCTGTGCAGAGGTAGGCACGCCAGAAACCTATGATTGTCGGTTTGAATCCCGGTTCGCCCCAATTATGTTTCTAGGTTTGTCAACACCATACCCATGCTCGTGGGTTTCACCGAAGTGGTAAACGTCTGAGCCCTGCATCACTTCGGGCTTTCCCCCTACATTAAGTTGACACGCCGCGATATAACTTGAATACTGTTAAAAGCGGCGTTAAACCCAACTCACTCACTCACTATTTCCATGGGCTATCCCTCGTTGTACTCACGTTATTGATCACCTCCCCGATCATGCCATTCCATTGTCCGGGGGATGACTCGAAGCCGTATTGGTTGTCGTTGACGACGTGTATGTCAAATGTGAAGTTGGCCTGACTAGCGATCTTGGAGATGATGTCGATGAGGATGCCCTCGTACCGGTCACCGTACCTACTCTGTGAAATGTTGCTATTTACCACCACCAAAGGTGGTGCCTGGAAAAAAATAGGAGTTAGCAAGTTAGGTACCTATGAAAACCTAGAAAGATTAAAACGTCAACGACGTCCACCATTTCCTCTCATCCTACTATTATTTCTTTCAACACTAATCAAGGCAATATCAAACAAAGTTTGCGAGGTTCGAGTTATCCAATCAAACGACAATCACGAGGTCATCATTTTAAGACACATGTGTGACGTACAAATTTAGTGAAGATTCCAGGGTAGAATAGGTCTAGTTGCCGTAAAAGGTGACTATGTGTGTCGTAAAAGGCGACTAACGGGATCGGGTGGTCAGGCTCGCTGACTTGGTTGATGAAGGTCATCGATCCCAATTGCGTGGATCGATGCTCATGATATCAATCACTGGATTGTCTTGTCCAGACTCGATTATTTACAGACCGCCGTCATATAGCTTGAATGTTGCTGAGTGCGGCGTTAAACAACAAACCAACCAACCAAACCAACACATTTAGTATCTCATCACGTGCCTCAACCTCTGGGCAATACAAGCCAATATATGTCATCGCTGTGGCATGTACAGTTATGGAATTAGGTTATACTGTTATCGGTACTTCAGGTCCTTATTGTGTGTTTATGTTATGAATGAGTGACTGTGGTTGGTTTGACGCCACTTTAAACAGTATTCCCGTCACATCACGGTGTGTCAGTTTGATGTCGGAGGAAAGCCCAAATGATGCAGGTCTCAGACATCTACCACTTTGGTTAAACCCATGGATGCCACAGGGACATATATGTCCCTGTGCTACAACCCTCACTTTGAAGTCGAATAAAATTCAAAATACATCACGCACACAATCTAAGGACTAAGGTTAGATAAGGCCATCCGTTTCTCTATTACCTCCTTTTTATGAAGTACGATTTCATCATTTCTTATGGGTATATTTTATAACTAAACGTGTACAGTTTCAATATCGATATTTGTGTTGGAATAGTTTGGTTCCTCCTGAACAAAACACCACGAAAATATATTATCCTTACCCACAGCTAATTCTCATCAAGTGACCTGAGTTAAAACATACTAGAGCTAAGCATAGTGAAGTTATGCCCCCTTTTTTTGTACGTGTGTAACCTCTCTGTCGACTTTTGACCTTATAGAGAAAAATCAGTTTTCGTCATTTACGGCATGCTATTTTTGGAATTGAATGTATGTCGTTATACATACGCATATAACTCCATTTCAAATGTAGTTATGTCGTTCAGATATTAGGCAGTATTTTGTTCGCTCACAGTTTCCGTAAAGCGTCTAAATAAAAAAAATCGTCGCACAGTACTTTTATCGGTGTACGATAAAAAGCGGAGAAATTGACTGTTTTTCAACGCAGAATAAATTCTCGGACAACACTTAGAAGTGGTTTTTTTTTAAACCGGTTTAATATTTGCAGTTAAATTTACACCATCAAATAGGAAATTTAATATTCTCCACCTCTGCGTAATTGATCCAGCGCCGCATGAGCGCAATTCTCGCACAACCTTCACTTTTCCGATCTTAGAAAAATGTGCGTCAGAAAAAAACTCGGCATCCAGAGGGTTAAACCCACGAGCATGGGTATGGTGCTGACAAACCTAGAAACATAATCGGGGATTCGAGCAGGATCACGAGTTTCTGGTGTGCCCAAGGGACGCAACTCTGCACAGCGAACTGCTGCGCCTCGGACGACAAGGCCTCCTGTAACCATTCGCAGCCGGACATTACGATATGGAATTTCAAAGTAACGTGAATGGTCGCAAGGTGATAAAACGTCGCGCCTAAGATCTAGGTTCGATTCCCAACATAGCAACTGATTACACTGTGTAAAGCGGCGCAAATATTTATTCACTCACATATTCGCCCACGCAGCACAGAACAGATCGTCACGTATTCTATACATACATTCGACTCAAAGCCTTTTACTTCTTGACAATACATTTTATACATCTTAGACTATCCGCACTGCTTCACCCCAGAAAAATATAAATAATTGATCATATGTCATGTTTCTTCTCTGAGATAAAGTAATTGACATACCTAGGTATCATTGATCAGAATCGACTCTGAATAAAATAAAATGTTTACAAATTGAATTCTACAATTTCCTTTCCCCTTGGGTATTTCGCTCTCTTGAAGTGTCATTTGTATCAGTTTGACTTTCAAAGACAGTTCGGGATGTGAAATATACTGAGTCAAATTAAAAACTTCACATTTTTTAATGGAATCCCATATATGATATACAACGGACAAATGTATGAGAGAAGGTAATTTTTAATCATTAATGTCCAAAGAAGGATTTTAATTAACGGTGGTAACCATAATTTGTTCCAAGCACCTACGGTATCGGTAATAACATCAACAGATTAAATCATAAGTCCCAAGCACGAGAAGCTGGTGGAACACAAGTTCAGTAGCGTGTAATTCCTTGTCAAAATTGCTGTGTGGGGCCTGGCATTGTCGTGTTGGAAGATCAAACCGGGTCCATGTGCTGCTATCAAAGGCAAAATTCTGGTGTCAGTACCTGGTCGCGGTAAGCAGCAGCGTTGAGGTTGCCACGGATGACAAGAAGCCTGGAACGTGCATTGCCACAGAAAGCACCCCACACCATGACACTTTCAGCAAATCGAAGATTAAATCGGGATTCATTACTGAAAGACGACTTGATTCCAATTCCTCTGAGTCCATCGTAAGTGTCGCTGCGCCCACAATTGAGTCAGAATCGGCCCGCAGTATGGCCGTCGTGCTTGAAGGTGAGCAGTTCTCAGACGGTTTCGAACAGTTTGCGCACTCAGTCTACCCCTAAAAAGTTCATTTCTGGTTGATGTAGCCGTCAAAAATCGGTTACGGAGGTGACGTAAGACAATCTGACAATCCTCTGCATGTGACGTCACACGTGGTCGACCTGGCCGAGGGCGATCAGCGGTGGTTCCCGTTTGCTGTAGACGCGTCTGTAAATCATAAATAGTCCGTCGACTACAACCCATCGTCCTTGCGACTTCAGCTACGGACTTTCCCCTCTGCACATTTGAAAGGCGTGGCATGACAAATGTCCGTAAAGACTTTTGTTTTCTTGTGTTTTTCTTTCTTTGTTAATACTGCTAACAAGTATGGCTGAAAACACGTGCGGTATTATGGCCACGTGACCAGTTGGACGTGAAAAAACACTTTTGCCACTATAGTGCTGTGCACAAGATTTTGATCGATTCACCTGCACAAAAACGGGTGTTATCTGAAGACAATACGTGGCCATTACTGTTTAAATACACAATAAGGGTTAAAATTTTAGGATTGTGAAGTTTTTAATTTGGTTCAGTATATTTGACCCAATTAGCTTTTTTGACGTCACTATATTCCTACAATATACATTTTTGTACTATTGAATTAAAAGGGCAATGCCATAGGAGTGCCTCGTTTCATATCTCAGAAAAGATCAACAATAAAAGAAAAAGTGGATCGGGTGGTTATTTTCGGTGACTTCATCTATTGGGTGTTCTTGTAGTATTTGAGAAAAAACATCGGGTCCAAAATAGGAAAATAAACATAACGTTTAAGCAACTGTGACAGAACTATCATTAACATGTGTGATAAACATTGACACTGTTCATTCATATCCATATGAAAATCCATATCATAATGTCCCACCTCTTATAAAATAGGGGGTCAAGGGACTTGCATCACTTCGGACGTTTCCCCCGCCATGATATTACTAGAAAACTCACTCACTATTCTAAAGATTATATTTTCAAAGAACAGTTACTGTGGTGGGGGCACGGGTGGGCCAGCCCTCTAAGACGCAACAATTCGCTGTGCAGAGTTGCGTCCCTTTGGCAAGCCAGGAACCTACGTTCGTAACTTCGAATGCGGGCTCGCCCTGATTATGTTTCTAGGTTTGTCAGAGCCATACCCGAACTCCTGGGTGTCCTCAAGGCGGCAAATTTCTGAGATATGCATCACTTCGGGGTTTTCTCCCACATTAAGCTGAGACGCCATGATAGAACTGGCGTAATGTTCAACGCGGCGTTAAACACAACTCACTCACTATTAAATAGAGACCCAATGGCTTAGGCGTGTCGTAAGAGGCGATTTAATGGATCAGGACGGGTGGTCAGGCTCGTTGACTTGGTTGGACATTGCCGTTATATCAACCACAGATTTGACGAGACTCTGTTATATACACTCCGCCATCATACAGCCGGAATATTGTTGACGGAGGCCACAAACAAAATATGCGTATCAACCACGACTTGTTGACAAAACACGTATGTTTGTGTGATCATATGTGTTATGTATTGGCCCTAAAACAAACATTAAATTAAAGCAAAGTATTTAACAAATGGTACTGCCATGACAGGGCATCACTGCATTAAAACGTATTCGCTTTACCTTAAAATACAAGATAGAGGGTTCTTGGACACTATACGAGTGAGTAAGAGAGCTACATGTCGGAATTCCTGTAAAATCACATCGTGCCAAATTAAGGTGGGATGAAAGTCAACATTGTCGCAGTTCGTTCATCACTTTGACGAAAACATTATTATTGGAAAAAGTATTGCTTGAAAAAATAATTATGCTTCAGAATGTTGACCAAAAAAAAATAATAATGATAATAATTAGGCTGAAAGTATTGACAAAAATATCTGATTTCGCAGGCGTTGCTGAAAGAATATTTTATCTCCACCTATAAGTCCAGTCGGCCCCTGAGACAAACACAAACTTGGTTACCAAAAATTATAATAGGGGCGATCTTGGATTTAAACTCATTACCATTGAATCGGAGGCATTCAACTGTTCTTGTCTGTGACATTGCAGTTTACCAAACTCATGCTAGGTCTAACAACTAGATATCAACCTCGGGGGTTGATGTTCCTGCTGGGTACACAGACAAATGTTTGTCATGTTCACTTGCGGCTAATAGTTCGTCGTGTTAATTGACATAATATGATCCCTATATTATAAATGCAACAAGAGGCAAAACAAAAAGCCTGTAACATCAATATGTGACACAAGCAATTGTTCTAATGGACAAACAATAGCCGCTGTGGGACAATACAGGGGTTCGACAGCATCAGACACGTGTGCCGAAAGAGATTCGTGTTAAACTGCTCAGAGACCGACTATTTGATATTCGGCGTGTGTGTGTGTGTGTGTGTGTGTGTGTGTGTGTGTGTGTGTGTGTGTGTGTGTGTGTGTGTGTGTGTTTCTATGTGTGTGTTGTGTGTATGTGTTTCTATATGTATGTGTGTGTGTGTTTGTGTTGTGTGTATGTGTTTCTGTGTCTGTGTGTGGGTGTGTGTTTGTGTGTGTGTTTCTATGTGTGTGTATTTCTATGTGTGTGTATGTGTGTTTGTGTTTGTGTGTGTGTTTCTATATATGTGTTTCTATGTGTGTGTGTGGGTGTGTGTTTGTGTGTGTGTTTCTATGTGTGTGTATTTCTATGTGTGTGTGTGTATGTGTGTTTGTGTTTCTATATATGTGTTGTGTGTATGTGTTTCTATATGTATGTGTGGGTGTGTGTTTGGGTGTGTTTGTTTAATGTGGGGGGAAACCCCGTGGTAATGTAGGTCTTAAACGTTTATGCTTTTACTAAGATCCATGATCACGGGAGCTGACCGACATTGACTCGTAATCAGGGCGATTCTGTGACTCGGAAACCAGCACCGTCAAATTATTGCGCGGCAAAGAGGAGTTACGGCTACTTGGAGGGCCATGCTGTCCCCACCCCTAGCGAGATTCCCACCGGTGGCTCTGTTGTGTGGACCAACCAACCTGTCTTGTCGGATGGTCGTCACATTCAGTTTACGAGATCGCGCATGATCGTTTTAGTTTGTGGGTGTCGACTCCCGGCACAGCAACAACCCATGTTTGGGAAAGGGTGGTCAGACTCGACGACTTGGCTGATGCTTGTCATCGTATCCCATCGCTCAGATCGATGCTCATAATGTCAATCACTGGACTGTCTGGTCCAGATTGGATTATTTACAGACCGCCGCCATATAGCTGGACTATTGCTGAGTGCGGCGTTAAGCCACAAACAAGCAGACAATATGTTGAAACAATGAAATGTTGTTAATTCGGACCCCGTTAACTCGGAAACTCTTTCTTCCGGACGATTACTACATACAATGCGCGCGATTAATTGCCTCTCACTTGAACTGTAATTAGTATCAAATTGATATTTATGCTCACATATCCCTTTTCTGTCTGCAGATCACATCAATTCCCCGCGGAGTCCGCCTGGGCGCTTTCTGGCCTCCGTCTGTTGCCTATTATTACAGACCGCCGTCATATAGTTGAAATATTGCTGAGTGCGGCATTAAACAACAAACAAGACAGACATGAGGTTTGAGGGCGAAGGCGTGCCATTAATGTCATGCACTCATAAATGTTAACAAAGCTAAAAGCTGATAGCAAAAATTTCCCGAAAGTCTTGTGTTGATGAAATGGTGATTCATGAAAATACCAATGATGCCTTTTGAGTAATCGATGGCTCGTGAAAAGGCGAATACTGATAACTGTCTTGTTTTGTCATTTGCATGAGAGGTTAGACAATTCCGCACTGTGGAAATCAATGGCACTCACGTCCTTTTGAGATAATATTGAATAAACATGTTCAAGACACATGACGAAGTCACGCAGCTGTGACTGGTGTTTCAGTACTTTCACGAAGTGTTAGTTTACTGCGGCGTATGTCACATTATAACATAGTAACGGTTATTGTGACAAACCAGGATGTCAAATTCCATCGACCCAATGATCAAACTGCTTTGTTTCTATTCACTGAGACATGCATGAGGTGAGCTGAGATCAAGCTCACATATACATGAGTTGAGCGGAGATCAAACTCAGACATGCAAGAGGTGAGCGGAGATCAAGCTCACACATACATGAGATGAGCGGAGATCAAACTCAGACATACACGAAGTGAGCGGAGATGAAGCTCACACATACATGAGGTGAGCGGAGATCAAGCTCACACATACATGAGGTGAGAGGAGATCAAGCTCACGCATACACGAGGTGAGCGGAGATCAAGCTCACACATACATGAGGTGAGCGGAGATTTATCTCAGACATGCAAGAGGTGAGCAAAGATCAATCTCAGACATACATGAGGTGAGTGGAGATCAATCTCAAACATACACGAGGTGAGCGGTGTGTTAGCGTGTGTGTGTTTGTATGTATGTGTGGTGTGTGTGTTTGTATGTGTGAGTGTGTTTATCTATATATATATGTGTGTGTTTTTGTGTATGTGTGTTTGTTTGTGTGTGTGTGTTTCTAGTTGAGTGTGTGTGTGTGTGTGTGTGTTTGTGTGTGTGTTTCTAGTTATGTGTGTGTGTTTCTAGTTATGTGTGTGTTTCTAGTTGTGTGTGTGTCTGTTTCTATGTGTGTGTGAGAGAGAGAGAGTGTGTGTGTACCTAAGCGTGTGTGTGTCGTGGGGTGGGGGGAGGGGTTACGAAACTGAACAACATCACCGTGCGTCTGTTTAATGTGGGGGGAAATCCCGTAGTAATGTAGGTCTTAAACGTTTATACTTTTACTAAAATCCATGATCACGCGAGCTTACCGTCCATGAATCGTAATCAGGGCGATTCTGTGACTCGAAACCAGCACCATCAAATTATACCGCGGCAAAGAGCAATAACGGCTCCTTGGAGGGCAGTGCTGTCCCCACTTTTAGCGAGATTCACTAAGGTGGCTCTGTTGTGTGGATCGAACCCACCTGTCTTGTCGGATGGTCTTAACATTCAGTCTACGACATCGCGCATGATCGTTTTAGTTTGTGAATGTCGACTCCAGGCTCGTTACATGGCACAGCAACAACCCATGTTTGTCGTAAGAGGCGACTAACGGGATAGAGAGGTCGGACTCGACGACATGGGTGATGCTTGTCATCGTTTCCCATCGCTCAGATCGATGCTCATAATGTCAATCACTGGACTGTCTGGTCCAGATTGGATTATTTACAGACCGCCGCCATTTTGAAAAAAATATCAGATTTCACAGGCGTTGCTGGAAGAATATTTAATCTCCAACTAAAAGTCCAGTCAGCCCCTGAGACAAACACAAACTTGGTAACCAAAAAATATAATAGGGTCGATCTTGGATTCAAACTTATGACCATTGAATCGCAGTCATTCAACTGTTGATTTCTGTGACATTGCAGTTTGCCAAACTCATGCTAGGTCTAACAATTAGATATCAACCTCGGGGTTGATTTTCCTGCTGGGAACACAGACAAATGTTTGTCATGTTCACTTGCGGCTAATAGTTCGTCGTGTTAATTGACATAATATGGTCTCTAAAATATAAATGCAACAAAAGCAAAACAGAAGCTTGTAACATCAATATGTGACACAAGCAATAGTTCTAATGGACAAACAATAGCCGCTGTGGGACAATACAGGGGTTCTACAGCATCAGACACGTGTGCCGAAAGAGATTGGTGTTAAACTGCTCAGAGACCGACTATTTGATATTCGGTGTGTGTGTGTGTTGGTGTGATGTGGGTGAGTGTGTGTGTGTAGTGTGGTGTGTGTGTGGTGTGTATGTGTGTGTGTGTGTGTTTTGTGTGTTTCTATGTGTGTGTAGCGTGTGAGTGGCGTGTGAGTGTTTCTATGTGTGTGTTTATGTGTGTTAGCGTGTGTGTGTTTGTATGTGTGTGTGGTGTGTGTTTGTATGTGTGAGTGTGTGTATCTATATATATGTGTGTGTTTTTGTGTATGTGTGTTTGTTTGTGTGTGTGTGTTTCTAGTTGAGTGTGTGTGTTTGTGTGTGTGTGTGTGTGTTTCTAGTTATGTGTGTGTGTGTTTCTAGTTATGTGTGTGTTTCTAGTTGTGTGTGTGTCTGTTTCTATGTGTGTGTGAGAGAGAGAGAGTGTGTGTGTACCTATGCGTGTGTGAGTCGTGGGGTGGGGGGAGGGGTTACGAAACTGAACAACATCACCGTGCGTCTGTTTAATGTGGGGGAAAATCCCGTAGTAATGTAGGTCTTAAACGTTTATACTTTTACTAAAATCCATGATCACGCGAGCTTACCGTCCATGAATCGTAATCAGGGCGATTCTGTGACTCGAAACCAGCACCATCAAATTATACCGCGGCAAAGAGCAATAACGGCTCCTTGGAGGGCAGTGCTGTCCCCACTTTTAGCGAGATTCACTAAGGTGGCTCTGTTGTGTGGATCGAACCCACCTGTCTTGTCGGATGGTCTTAACATTCAGTCTACGACATCGCGCATGATCGTTTTAGTTTGTGAATGTCGACTCCTGGCTCGTTACATGGCACAGCAACAACCCATGTTTGTCGTAAGAGGCGACTAACGGGATAGAGAGGTCGGACTCGACGACACGGCCGATGCTTGTCATCGTTTCCCATCGCTCAGATCGATGCTCATAATGTCAATCACTGGACTGTCTGGTCCAGATTGGATTATTTACAGACCGCCGTCATATAGTTGAAATATTGCTGAGTGCGGCATTAAACAACAAACAAGACAGACATGAGGTTTGAGGGCGAAGGCGTGCCATTAATGTCATGCACTCATAAATGTTAACAAAGCTAAAAGCTGATAGCAAAAATTTCCCGAAAGTCTTGTGTTGATGAAATGGTGATTCATGAAAATACCAATGATGCCTTTTGAGTAATCGATGGCTCGTGAAAAGGCGAATACTGATAACTGTCTTGTTTTGTCATTTGCATGAGAGGTTAGACAATTCCGCACTGTGGAAATCAATGGCACTCACGTCCTTTTGACATAATATTGAATAAACATGTTCAAGACACATGACGAAGTCACGCAGCTGTGACTGGTGTTTCAGTACTTTCACGAAGTGTTAGTTTACTGCGGCGTATGTCACATTATAACATAGTAACGGTTATTGTGACAAACCAGGATGTCAAATTCCATCGACCCAATGATCAAACTGCTTTGTTTCTATTCACTGAGACATGCATGAGGTGAGCTGAGATCAAGCTCACATATACATGAGTTGAGCGGAGATCAAACTCAGACATGCAAGAGGTGAGCGGAGATCAAGCTCACACATACATGAGATGAGCGGAGATCAAACTCAGACATACACGAAGTGAGCGGAGATGAAGCTCACACATACATGAGGTGAGCGGAGATCAAGCTCACACATACATGAGGTGAGAGGAGATCAAGCTCACGCATACACGAGGTGAGCGGAGATCAAGCTCACACATACATGAGGTGAGCGGAGATTTATCTCAGACATGCAAGAGGTGAGCAAAGATCAATCTCAGACATACATGAGGTGAGTGGAGATCAATCTCACACATACACGAGGTGAGCGGTGTGTTAGCGTGTGTGTGTTTGTATGTATGTGTGGTGTGTGTGTTTGTATGTGTGAGTGTGTGTATCTATATATATATGTGTGTGTTTTTGTGTATGTGTGTTTGTTTGTGTGTGTGTGTTTCTAGTTGAGTGTGTGTGTGTGTGTGTGTGTTTGTGTGTGTGTTTCTAGTTATGTGTGTGTTTCTAGTTATGTGTGTGTTTCTAGTTGTGTGTGTGTCTGTTTCTATGTGTGTGTGAGAGAGAGAGAGTGTGTGTGTACCTAAGCGTGTGTGTGTCGTGGGGTGGGGGGAGGGGTTACGAAACTGAACAACATCACCGTGCGTCTGTTTAATGTGGGGGGAAATCCCGTAGTAATGTAGGTCTTAAACGTTTATACTTTTACTAAAATCCATGATCACGCGAGCTTACCGTCCATGAATCGTAATCAGGGCGATTCTGTGACTCGAAACCAGCACCATCAAATTATACCGCGGCAAAGAGCAATAACGGCTCCTTGGAGGGCAGTGCTGTCCCCACTTTTAGCGAGATTCACTAAGGTGGCTCTGTTGTGTGGATCGAACCCACCTGTCTTGTCGGATGGTCTTAACATTCAGTCTACGACATCGCGCATGATCGTTTTAGTTTGTGAATGTCGACTCCAGGCTCGTTACATGGCACAGCAACAACCCATGTTTGTCGTAAGAGGCGACTAACGGGATAGAGAGGTCGGACTCGACGACACGGGTGATGCTTGTCATCGTTTCCCATCGCTCAGATCGATGCTCATAATGTCAATCACTGGACTGTCTGGTCCAGATTGGATTATTTACAGACCGCCGCCATTTTAAAAAAAATATCAGATTTCACAGGCGTTGCTGGAAAAATATTTAATCTCCAACTAAAAGTCCAGTCAGCCCCTGAGACAAACACAAACTTGGTAACCAAAAAATATAATAGGGTCGATCTTGGATTCAAACTTATGACCATTGAATCGCAGTCATTCAACTGTTGATTTCTGTGACATTGCAGTTTGCCAAACTCATGCTAGGTCTAACAAATAGATATCAACAACCTCGGGGGTTGATTTTCCTGCTGGGAACACAGACAAATGTTTGTCATGTTCACTTGCGGCTAATAGTTCGTCGTGTTAATTGACATAATATGGTCTCTAAAATATAAATGCAACAAAAGCAAAACAGAAGCTTGTAACATCAATATGTGACACAAGCAATAGTTCTAATGGACAAACAATAGCCGCTGTGGGACAATACAGGGGTTCTACAGCATCAGACACGTGTGCCGAAAGAGATTGGTGTTAAACTGCTCAGAGACCGACTATTTGATATTCGGTGTGTGTGTGTGTTGGTGTGATGTGGGTGAGTGTGTGTGTGTAGTGTGGTGTGTGTGTGGTGTGTATGTGTGTGTGTGTGTTTTGTGTGTTTCTATGTGTGTGTAGCGTGTGAGTGGCGTGTGAGTGTTTCTATGTGTGTGTTTATGTGTGTTAGCGTGTGTGTGTTTGTATGTGTGTGTGGTGTGTGTTTGTATGTGTGAGTGTGTGTATCTATATATATGTGTGTGTTTTTGTGTATGTGTGTTTGTTTGTGTGTGTGTGTTTCTAGTTGAGTGTGTGTGTTTGTGTGTGTGTGTGTGTTTCTAGTTATGTGTGTGTGTGTTTCTAGTTATGTGTGTGTTTCTAGTTGTGTGTGTGTCTGTTTCTATGTGTGTGTGAGAGAGAGAGAGTGTGTGTGTACCTATGCGTGTGTGAGTCGTGGGGTGGGGGGAGGGGTTACGAAACTGAACAACATCACCGTGCGTCTGTTTAATGTGGGGGAAAATCCCGTAGTAATGTAGGTCTTAAACGTTTATACTTTTACTAAAATCCATGATCACGCGAGCTTACCGTCCATGAATCGTAATCAGGGCGATTCTGTTACTCGAAACCAGCACCATCAAATTATACCGCGGCAAAGAGCAATAACGGCTCCTTGGAGGGCAGTGCTGTCCCCACTTTTAGCGAGATTCACTAAGGTGGCTCTGTTGTGTGGATCGAACCCACCTGTCTTGTCGGATGGTCTTAACATTCAGTCTACGACATCGCGCATGATCGTTTTAGTTTGTGAATGTCGACTCCTGGCTCGTTACATGGCACAGCAACAACCCATGTTTGTCGTAAGAGGCGACTAACGGGATAGAGAGGTCGGACTCGACGACACGGCCGATGCTTGTCATCGTTTCCCATCGCTCAGATCGATGCTCATAATGTCAATCACTGGACTGTCTGGTCCAGATTGGATTATTTACAGACCGCCGTCATATAGTTGAAATATTGCTGAGTGCGGCATTAAACAACAAACAAGACAGACATGAGGTTTGAGGGCGAAGGCGTGCCATTAATGTCATGCACTCATAAATGTTAACAAAGCTAAAAGCTGATAGCAAAAATTTCCCGAAAGTCTTGTGTTGATGAAATGGTGATTCATGAAAATACCAATGATGCCTTTTGAGTAATCGATGGCTCGTGAAAAGGCGAATACTGATAACTGTCTTGTTTTGTCATTTGCATGAGAGGTTAGACAATTCCGCACTGTGGAAATCAATGGCACTCACGTCCTTTTGACATAATATTGAATAAACATGTTCAAGACACATGACGAAGTCACGCAGCTGTGACTGGTGTTTCAGTACTTTCACGAAGTGTTAGTTTACTGCGGCGTATGTCACATTATAACATAGTAACGGTTATTGTGACAAACCAGGATGTCAAATTCCATCGACCCAATGATCAAACTGCTTTGTTTCTATTCACTGAGACATGCATGAGGTGAGCTGAGATCAAGCTCACATATACATGAGTTGAGCGGAGATCAAACTCAGACATGCAAGAGGTGAGCGGAGATCAAGCTCACACATACATGAGATGAGCGGAGATCAAACTCAGACATACACGAAGTGAGCGGAGATGAAGCTCACACATACATGAGGTGAGCGGAGATCAAGCTCACACATACATGAGGTGAGAGGAGATCAAGCTCACGCATACACGAGGTGAGCGGAGATCAAGCTCACACATACATGAGGTGAGCGGAGATTTATCTCAGACATGCAAGAGGTGAGCAAAGATCAATCTCAGACATACATGAGGTGAGTGGAGATCAATCTCACACATACACGAGGTGAGCGGTGTGTTAGCGTGTGTGTGTTTGTATGTATGTGTGGTGTGTGTGTTTGTATGTGTGAGTGTGTGTATCTATATATATATGTGTGTGTTTTTGTGTATGTGTGTTTGTTTGTGTGTGTGTGTTTCTAGTTGAGTGTGTGTGTGTGTGTGTGTTTGTGTGTGTGTTTCTAGTTATGTGTGTGTTTCTAGTTATGTGTGTGTTTCTAGTTGTGTGTGTGTCTGTTTCTATGTGTGTGTGAGAGAGAGAGAGTGTGTGTGTACCTAAGCGTGTGTGTGTCGTGGGGTGGGGGGAGGGGTTACGAAACTGAACAACATCACCGTGCGTCTGTTTAATGTGGGGGGAAATCCCGTAGTAATGTAGGTCTTAAACGTTTATACTTTTACTAAAATCCATGATCACGCGAGCTTACCGTCCATGAATCGTAATCAGGGCGATTCTGTGACTCGAAACCAGCACCATCAAATTATACCGCGGCAAAGAGCAATAACGGCTCCTTGGAGGGCAGTGCTGTCCCCACTTTTAGCGAGATTCACTAAGGTGGCTCTGTTGTGTGGATCGAACCCACCTGTCTTGTCGGATGGTCTTAACATTCAGTCTACGACATCGCGCATGATCGTTTTAGTTTGTGAATGTCGACTCCAGGCTCGTTACATGGCACAGCAACAACCCATGTTTGTCGTAAGAGGCGACTAACGGGATAGAGAGGTCGGACTCGACGACACGGGTGATGCTTGTCATCGTTTCCCATCGCTCAGATCGATGCTCATAATGTCAATCACTGGACTGTCTGGTCCAGATTGGATTATTTACAGACCGCCGCCATTTTAAAAAAAATATCAGATTTCACAGGCGTTGCTGGAAAAATATTTAATCTCCAACTAAAAGTCCAGTCAGCCCCTGAGACAAACACAAACTTGGTAACCAAAAAATATAATAGGGTCGATCTTGGATTCAAACTTATGACCATTGAATCGCAGTCATTCAACTGTTGATTTCTGTGACATTGCAGTTTGCCAAACTCATGCTAGGTCTAACAAATAGATATCAACAACCTCGGGGGTTGATTTTCCTGCTGGGAACACAGACAAATGTTTGTCATGTTCACTTGCGGCTAATAGTTCGTCGTGTTAATTGACATAATATGGTCTCTAAAATATAAATGCAACAAAAGCAAAACAGAAGCTTGTAACATCAATATGTGACACAAGCAATAGTTCTAATGGACAAACAATAGCCGCTGTGGGACAATACAGGGGTTCTACAGCATCAGACACGTGTGCCGAAAGAGATTGGTGTTAAACTGCTCAGAGACCGACTATTTGATATTCGGTGTGTGTGTGTGTTGGTGTGATGTGGGTGAGTGTGTGTGTGTAGTGTGGTGTGTGTGTGGTGTGTATGTGTGTGTGTGTGTGTTTTGTGTGTTTCTATGTGTGTGTAGCGTGTGAGTGGCGTGTGAGTGTTTCTATGTGTGTGTTTATGTGTGTTAGCGTGTGTGTGTTTGTATGTGTGTGTGGTGTGTGTTTGTATGTGTGAGTGTGTGTATCTATATATATGTGTGTGTTTTTGTGTATGTGTGTTTGTTTGTGTGTGTGTGTTTCTAGTTGAGTGTGTGTGTTTGTGTGTGTGTGTGTGTTTCTAGTTATGTGTGTGTGTGTTTCTAGTTATGTGTGTGTTTCTAGTTGTGTGTGTGTCTGTTTCTATGTGTGTGTGAGAGAGAGAGAGTGTGTGTGTACCTATGCGTGTGTGAGTCGTGGGGTGGGGGGAGGGGTTACGAAACTGAACAACATCACCGTGCGTCTGTTTAATGTGGGGGAAAATCCCGTAGTAATGTAGGTCTTAAACGTTTATACTTTTACTAAAATCCATGATCACGCGAGCTTACCGTCCATGAATCGTAATCAGGGCGATTCTGTTACTCGAAACCAGCACCATCAAATTATACCGCGGCAAAGAGCAATAACGGCTCCTTGGAGGGCAGTGCTGTCCCCACTTTTAGCGAGATTCACTAAGGTGGCTCTGTTGTGTGGATCGAACCCACCTGTCTTGTCGGATGGTCTTAACATTCAGTCTACGACATCGCGCATGATCGTTTTAGTTTGTGAATGTCGACTCCTGGCTCGTTACATGGCACAGCAACAACCCATGTTTGTCGTAAGAGGCGACTAACGGGATAGAGAGGTCGGACTCGACGACACGGCCGATGCTTGTCATCGTTTCCCATCGCTCAGATCGATGCTCATAATGTCAATCACTGGACTGTCTGGTCCAGATTGGATTATTTACAGACCGCCGTCATATAGTTGAAATATTGCTGAGTGCGGCATTAAACAACAAACAAGACAGACATGAGGTTTGAGGGCGAAGGCGTGCCATTAATGTCATGCACTCATAAATGTTAACAAAGCTAAAAGCTGATAGCAAAAATTTCCCGAAAGTCTTGTGTTGATGAAATGGTGATTCATGAAAATACCAATGATGCCTTTTGAGTAATCGATGGCTCGTGAAAAGGCGAATACTGATAACTGTCTTGTTTTGTCATTTGCATGAGAGGTTAGACAATTCCGCACTGTGGAAATCAATGGCACTCACGTCCTTTTGACATAATATTGAATAAACATGTTCAAGACACATGACGAAGTCACGCAGCTGTGACTGGTGTTTCAGTACTTTCACGAAGTGTTAGTTTACTGCGGCGTATGTCACATTATAACATAGTAACGGTTATTGTGACAAACCAGGATGTCAAATTCCATCGACCCAATGATCAAACTGCTTTGTTTCTATTCACTGAGACATGCATGAGGTGAGCTGAGATCAAGCTCACATATACATGAGTTGAGCGGAGATCAAACTCAGACATGCAAGAGGTGAGCGGAGATCAAGCTCACACATACATGAGATGAGCGGAGATCAAACTCAGACATACACGAAGTGAGCGGAGATGAAGCTCACACATACATGAGGTGAGCGGAGATCAAGCTCACACATACATGAGGTGAGAGGAGATCAAGCTCACGCATACACGAGGTGAGCGGAGATCAAGCTCACACATACATGAGGTGAGCGGAGATTTATCTCAGACATGCAAGAGGTGAGCAAAGATCAATCTCAGACATACATGAGGTGAGTGGAGATCAATCTCACACATACACGAGGTGAGCGGTGTGTTAGCGTGTGTGTGTTTGTATGTATGTGTGGTGTGTGTGTTTGTATGTGTGAGTGTGTGTATCTATATATATATGTGTGTGTTTTTGTGTATGTGTGTTTGTTTGTGTGTGTGTGTTTCTAGTTGAGTGTGTGTGTGTGTGTGTGTGTTTGTGTGTGTGTTTCTAGTTATGTGTGTGTTTCTAGTTATGTGTGTGTTTCTAGTTGTGTGTGTGTCTGTTTCTATGTGTGTGTGAGAGAGAGAGAGTGTGTGTGTACCTAAGCGTGTGTGTGTCGTGGGGTGGGGGGAGGGGTTACGAAACTGAACAACATCACCGTGCGTCTGTTTAATGTGGGGGAAAATCCCGTAGTAATGTAGGTCTTAAACGTTTATACTTTTACTAAAATCCATGATCACGCGAGCTTACCGTCCATGAATCGTAATCAGGGCGATTCTGTGACTCGAAACCAGCACCATCAAATTATACCGCGGCAAAGAGCAATAACGGCTCCTTGGAGGGCAGTGCTGTCCCCACTTTTAGCGAGATTCACTAAGGTGGCTCTGTTGTGTGGATCGAACCCACCTGTCTTGTCGGATGGTCTTAACATTCAGTCTACGACATCGCGCATGATCGTTTTAGTTTGTGAATGTCGACTCCTGGCTCGTTACATGGCACAGCAACAACCCATGTTTGTCGTAAGAGGCGACTAACGGGATAGAGAGGTCGGACTCGACGACACGGGTGATGCTTGTCATCGTTTCCCATCGCTCAGATCGATGCTCATAATGTCAATCACTGGACTGTCTGGTCCAGATTGGATTAGTTACAGACTGCCGCCATATAGCTGGACTATTGCTGAGTGCTCCGTTAAGCCACAAACAAGCAGACAATATGTCGAAACAATGAAATGTTGTTAATTCGGACCCCGTTAACACGGAAACTCTTTCTTCCGGACGATTACTACATACAATGCGCGCGATTAATTGCCTCTCACTTGAACTGTAATTAGTATCAAATTGATATTTATGCTCACATATCCCTTTTCTGTCTGCAGATCACATCAATTCCCCGCGGAGTCCGTCTGGGCGCTTTCTGGCCTCCGTCTGTTGCCTATTATTACAGACCGCCGTCATATAGTTGAAATATTGCTGAGTGCGGCATTAAACAACAAACAAGACAGACATGAGGTTTGAGGGCGAAGGCGTGCCATTAATGTCATGCACTCATAAATGTTAACAAAGCTAAAAGCTGATAGCAAAAATTTCCCGAAAGTCTTGTGTTGATGAAATGGTGATTCATGAAAATACCAATGATGCCTTTTGAGTAATCGATGGCTCGTGAAAAGGCGAATACTGATAACTGTCTTGTTTTGTCATTTGCATGAGAGGTTAGACAATTCCGCACTGTGGAAATCAATGGCACTCGCGTCCTTTTGACATAATATTGAATAAACATGTTCAAGACACATGACGAAGTCACGCAGCTGTGACTGGTGTTCAGTAACTTTCACGAAGTGTTAGTTTACTGCGGCGTATGTCACAGTATACCATAGTTACGGTTATTGTGACAAACCAGGATGTCAAATTCCATCGACCCAATGATCAAACTGCTTTGTTTCTATTCACTGAGACATGCATGAGGTGAGCTGAGATCAAGCTCACATATACATGAGTTGAGCGGAGATCAAACTCAGACATGCAAGAGGTGAGAGGAGATCAAGCTCACACATACATGAGATGAGCGGAGATCAAACTCAGACATACACGAAGTGAGCGGAGATCAAGCTCACACATACATGAGGTGAGCGGAGGTCAAGCTCACACATACATGAGGTGAGAGGAGATCAAGCTCACACATACATGAGGTGAGCGGAGATTTATCTAAGACATGCAAGAGGTGAGCAAAGATCAATCTCAGACATACATGAGGTGAGCGGAGATCAATCTCACACATACACGAGGTGAGCGGAAATCAATCTCACACATACACGAGGTGAGCGGAGATCAATCTCACACATACACGAGGTGAGCGGAGATCAAGCTTGACACATACATGAGGTGAGCAAAGGTCAAGCTTAGACATACACAGCGGTACCTCCGTGCGTTTCCTAAGATAATGGAGATTGAACCCCGGTCGAACTTTGACCACTCAATCTAAATGAAGAGTGGGTTCCGAGCCAATCAGATGTCAGCATTCTACAGCGATCCATCTTTATTTCTATACCACCTCATTTCGGAAAGTTCGAGGTCATCAAATAAAACAGCCATAGAGCACAGATATAACCTCCATAGTTTACACTTTGGGATAAAGTTACCATCAAAGCGCTTAAATTCAACAACTGATTTTGCATTCGGAATTCCTCGGTTGTGTTCGTTTTCGAGATACAGAAATCAGATATGCTTGTCTGAAGGCTTCGCTCACTCGTACGGAGCCTCGACTTTGACTTGACTTGACTAAAGTCCACCTTACGAAAAATCCTACGGGGAGGTGTAGTATCTGAATTAAAGAATTTAAGGAGATACGGTCATTAAGTCGATTTCGACAGACCAACGGAAGTCTTTATTTATCACGAAGTACTGTCCGAGCGCACGTTATGGCAGTAGGAACAACTCGCCATCATATAGCTGGAATAGTGCAGCGTTAAACAACAAACAAACAAACAAACATGTCAGTATGTTGTACTCACGTGTATGGTGGTGATTCTAAGATTTCGGCCACTTAGAGACTGGCTTGAACTCTGAAATATGAAATATAGACTAAGTGCAACTACATAAATAAATCTCATTACTTACACACAGAAGATTACCAATAAACAGATATTAACAGACTCAGTTTAAATATTCCTCGACTTGAAGTTGACATTATCAATTCGGGCCATCATTAAGACTAAACCAGTAAGTAGACACTTTTGGACACAATGCAATTAATATGGACGTGCTTAACGATTCCGCATAAAACGAAACATTCTACCTGTTTCAATTGTCCCTATATTGAGATAGGTAATATACGACAGTGTGTACTTACTAATAAATCACCTCATCGACTCCTGGCACGTTGGATTTCGCGATTTTCAGTGATTTTCACCGCCTTTTTCCCTTTTCACCCAATAGATTCTCTTTCGTCGGATAATCGAGTCTGGCTATTTTCGGGCCTTAACGCATTATATTTACGTTGTACGGTGAGTGAGTTGGGTGTAACGCTGCTTTTAACAGTATTCCAGTTATATCACGGCGTGGGAGGAAAGCCCGAAGTGATGCAGGTCTCAGTCGTTTACCACTTCGGTGAAACCCACGAGAACGGGTATGGTGCTGACAAACCTAGAAACATAATCGGGGCGAACCAGGATTCGAACCTACAATCATAGGTTTCTGGCGTGCCCAAGGGACGCAACTCTACACTGAGAATCGCGGCGCCTTAGACGACTGGGCCACCCATGCCCCCTTACGTTGTAAGGAAAGAATCCTAAAGGCATTTACCACAGTGGTAAAAGAGCGGGCATGGTGCAGAAAAAGCTGTGATCCGGCAAAATATTGGATTGGTTTGGATTTAGCTGATCCTTTGACATGCCAAATGACATGCCACAGAACTATACTCTAAGTGCCTTTAAACACGGGGGACACTGTATTCCGTATGCTGCAAATTCGTACCGATGAAATGCAAAATAAGTATTAGTCCGAAAGCAACAATTCGTCTTAAATGGCGTGACAGTTATTTGTTTGTCGATACCACCTCGACACCATAATTTCAGACATTGTCGTGAGTGATAGAAAAAGTTGTTTAACAAACTTTCATGTAATTTTTGGTGATTTAATGCCCATTGTTACAAGGGTGTCTGCACTGCAAAACAGAACAGCCCTCCTTTAGCGCGTGAAATTCGCGCGTGTTAGGCCAAACTACTATGTTTTTATGAAATAAAATCCTGTCATAAGTCTATAATCTATAAACTAATAAATGCGTATATCTTTCTGTAGAAGTTATTAAACGGAATATACAATGACACTCGTCAGATGATTTGAAAACCTTGGTATTTCACGTTTATGATTATTTCAAATAACTTTGCGTTGACAAAGTTGTAACCGGAATTAAAGCTTCATATTGTAACAGAGACGGTTTAGACCATGCAACTGTCAGTCAAATTATTACTTCAGTTGAAAGTAACAGTGACAATGAAAATATTTCAGAATGGAAGTTTTGAGACCATCCCTGTGTTCCGCGATGCCCTTCCGCTGTTATATTTATTGCGCGGATCCCTTGTAAAAACAGGCATGAAATCACCAATGATAAGCTATTTTTTCTACACTTTATGACAGTGTCTGAAATTATGGTGGCGAGTTGGTATGGACAAATAAACAACTTTCAGGCCATTTAAGACGAATTGTAGCTTTCGGATTTATTATCTATTTCGCATTTTATCGGAAATATTTTGCAGCAAACGAACTATAGTTCTCCCATCGTTATATATTTGGGGGCACGGGTGGCCCATTCGACTAATTATATAAGGCGGGGCATTTCGGTGAGCAGAGTTGCGTCCCTTGGGCACGTCGGAAACGTATGATTCGCCTCTATTATGTTTCTAGGTTTGTCAGCACCATACCCATGCTCGTGGGTTTCACCGAAGTGGTAAACGTCTGAGACCTGCATCACTTCGGACTTTCCTCCCACATGAAGCTGACACGCCGTGATATAACTGGAACACTGTTAAAAGCGGCGTTAAACCCAACTCACTCACTCACTCGTTATATATTTGTATAGACTGACATAAAGAGTGAGTGAGTGAGTGAGTGAGTGAGTGAGTGTGACGCCGAAATTAACATCATACAACCCGTATCACGATGGGCGTCACCAAAGTTAGCTTAACATTGTACCAATGTGGGGAATCGAACCCGGGGTGACGAACAACCGCTTTAAACACTAGGCTACCCTTATTTCAGGATATAATTGACTTACCTGTGAAATGCATATCGCGATCACGATAGACAGGAGAGCATGTGGCGTCATTATTCAAGTGGTAGACTGTTAGTAGTGCAGCTGAACAAGGCATTGAGATGGGATGAATCTCGCCTTGTGACCCCATGTCTCAGTTTCACCTCGAGACAAGTCTCGCGTGATCTCGTTACCGATGTCAAACCCAGACCAATTTGGAATATGTCGAAACATGATAGCGTAGTGATATCCTTGCAGTGAGATTGGCCTACTTTTCATTCCAGCATGTGTCTTGAGTTGGACAACGCGATAACGGAGGAAATTTGTCGTTTATGCTTTTGTTATATATCTATTGTCTAGTTATCAACGCGTTATTCGATACGGGTACAAATTCTCGCCGTCTGCGGTTTCTGTTTCGTCGTCGCAGTGTGCCTAACTATCAACTTCTCAACTTCTCAGAATATCAACGTTGAAGAAACAAACATAGTTGTATTAAAGTGAGTGAGTGAGTATTTGTTTTACGCCGCTTTTAGCAATATTCCAGCAATATCACAGCAGGGGACACCAGAAATAGGCTTCGCACATTGTACCCATGTCGGGAATCGAACTTTGGCGTGACGAGCCAACGCTTTAACCGCTAGGCTACCCGACCGCCCATAGTTTTATTGAAGAAGAAAAGGTCGATGAAACAAATACGCCGTTATCCGTTTACTTACAAATCCGTTTCCTGTCCTATCAGAGGTAGTTGTTGTTACCCTGCCTGACGACCCGAGTCTGTGTATTGTGTCTGAGTTGGGTATCCATGTTAAACTCTGGCCTGGTATCTCAGAAATGCTGTTACACTCAACTCAACTACTCACCATCTCAACAATCTATAAAAGTATATCAACTGTTTACTTGTTCACACTGAATCCCTGACCCGAAAACTTTGAGCACGAGACAACATTTATGACACTAACGAAAGCTAAAAAGAAACAGATAAGAGATGTAACATAATATAGATTCTATATAACTGTTTAATAAATTCAGCGCCTGAGAAGAAAGTATTGGGGATGACAATTCACATATAAATACAGAAGGACTCTTCATATAATGTGAATATGTTTTTAGACTATGCATTATCAGCAGGCGCTGGTCACAGCGGAGGTAATAACGTGAACGATGCACCAGCTTTGAAAATATACCGAGACAATCGATGCAAAATAACTTACAATTGTAGATAACCGTTGCATTTTAATATGAAACAATGACGGTGCTTTAGGTTTGCGTGACTGAATTGGGGTTTAAAGTCCTTGCGTTCTTGGTTATTGTACGTATACAACGACGTGCATGCACGTGTGTGTGTTCGTATGTATGTGTGTCTATGTGTATGTGTGTAATTGTTTATGCGTATAAGTGCGCGTGTGTGTATGTGTGTATGTGTATCAGTAGCTGTGTGTTTATGTGTGTGTCTTGTATGTGTATTTGTGTGTGCGTGTGTGTATGTGTGTGCGTATTTGTGTGTGTATGAGTGTGTGCTTGTGTGTTTCTGTATGCACGAGTGTGTGTGTGCTTGTATGTGTGTGTTCGTGTGCTTGTGTATGCGTGTATGTATGAGTGTGTGTGTGCTTGTGTGTATGCGTGTGTATGAGCGTATGCGTGTTCTTGTGTGTATGTGTGTATGTATGTACCTATTGTACCCTGGATCTTCAGTGTGTGTGTATGTGTATGCAGCTGACTGCACTATCTGGATTTCTGCCGGAGTTTCGGTGAGATACCATGCCGCAGAATATTTTGCTGTGTATCCCACTGAAACACAGTCTACTGACTCCGAACCTGCCAGTCCGCGCTGTATCCTCTTTCTGCCGAGAATCAGGCAGAGTAAGAAGGAACACCTTTTAATGTGTATGTGTGTGTGTATGTGTGTGTATGTGTTTAGCAGGTGTGTGTATGTGTGTATGCATGTGTGTGTATGTGTATGTATGTGTGTGTATGTGCATCTTTAATCATACCGTAGACACACAATTACAGTTATTTCATAGGAAAATGTTAGTGACGTATGCAATTAATACTCTATAAGTTTTGGCAACCCACTTGTGCTTATCTGATGCCTTCTGTACCCTGTGACGCTTTGACCAACTCACGCGGGACCGGCGATCGACTTGTCAGTGCAGGCAATACAAGTACAATAAGGTGGACTGCACCTCACACACAGTAGCTGATGAAACAGAAGGGGTTTGGTGCTGACACTCCCAACACACATACAATACAATCATAGAATTAAGGGCCTCCCATAAAACATATCACTAATTTGGATTTTTTGTTGTTTAACGTCCCACTCGGCAATAGATGATGGTTCTCGGTAATTATTGGAATATGGACTACACAATCCAGTGGTTGATATTAAGAGCAATGATCCACATTGTCCGGGTACGATGGCGCGCAGTACCGTGTCACAGACATGCCCGCCTGATCCATCATGTCAAGTCTCACGACCAGCATGTGATGATGGGGAGCAACTCTAACCTGGAATTGCAACAGATGTTCCTCATCCGGGACAGTTCCGAATGAACAATAATAAAAGTTGCGCTTTACATGTTGTGGATATCTTATACATCCTATAGTTGCTGAGCGGCATGGCATCTACACCCAAACAGATGCACTGTCGAGGTTATAAATAGAAACTTCCGACTTGGGTTGGTAAAGATCCTTTTTATAGACCGGGCCGTAAAAAGTTTGGTCAGGTAAAAGATGTTTTTAATGAGATTTGATTTGGTGCTGACAATCCAAGAAACAAGTCAAGGGCGAATCTTGGATTAAAAACCACAATCATGGGTTTCTCGCACGCCTGAGGAACGCAGCTCTGCACAGCGAATTGATACGCTTTAGAGGTGAGGTGAAATGGGGTTTAACGTCGCGTCTAAGGTTATTGCACTTATATAACGACATGCATGCACGTGTGTGTGTGTGGCTGCTTGTACTAGTCCGGACTGATGCCGATTTATAGTGCTAGCTCACTGATATACCATGCCGAAGTTTAACATGAATTCCCCACTCAGACACAGTATACTGACTCCGAGCCGACCAGTCCTTGTTTTAGCCCCTTAATACCGAGCGCCATACAGGGTAACAACAAGTACCATCTTTTAACGTCTTTTGGTATGACGCGGCCGGGGATCGAACCCCGGACCTTCCGCTCTCCGGGCGGACCCTCTACCACTAGACCACGGAGGCGGTCTGATGCGCTTCAGAGGACAAGGCCTCAGTGTAAATAATGTAACAGGCAGTAAAGTTGGGCTTGACTTGAACACATCTACAAGGGTGTGCAGGTGGAATTGATTAATGGTTGACGTTCACCCAACACCACCGGAAACAGGTTTAATCAAGAGAGCGGGTCTGAGAGTTCAGCTCGTGCAAGACCCTAGTTTCATTGATTGGTTGTATAACACGTTTTTCGATCAACTGTAACTTGTCATTTTTCCTCAGATCAAACGATGATTGGCAAAGAGTTTTTTTTACGTAATAACCAATGCATAACGAAGGAAACGCACATTCCTGACTCCATTCCAAGCTATAGCTAGTGTATAGACACGGTTTGATGGTCGGGAAAAGGGACATTCTCTGACGAATGTAGCAGTCAATATACTCAATAATCTCCGACAATGCGTCGTTGGTAATCAATAACCAGACTTTTATCCTGTACGCTCACTCTAGACACTATTGTTCTGTTCAACCGCATTAATATCAGATTTGTTCCACTGCCACGATGCCTGTCTGAATGAAGAATTACCGGGATCGATGTTTCTGAAGTCCCCGTGTTTTATCATAGCCTTCATAGCATATGTCTGTTATGCTGAGTCAACTAAGAATAAGGTGACTATCATTAAAAAGAGCACCAAAGTTATAAAATAGTTCTTCTAAAAGCTGATTCGATTTTACAAAAGGTAAACGTATCCTGCCCCACCGGTGGCACCCATCACAAACACATGCAAAGGTAAGTCAATTTTTCACTGAATAACACGGAAACAAACGATAATAGTCGAAATAGGGAATTGCATCGGCATCATTTTGGCTCTGATGCGTCAAATTTGGACATTTTTTTAAACCTTTACTGAGGCCTTGAATGATGTCACCTTGATCAGAAAACATTTGAGCAAGAGTCGTGTGACGCTTTTTCAAATCTTCACAGAAATAGCATGCTTGATTGTACTCAAATGTGGTGACATGTAGACACCAAATGTTGAAGCTGCAGGAATACTGCTCCACGTAAATGGAAAGTTGAATATTGTAAAGTTGAAGTCATATCTCCTGTCATACAGGCTTGTGCAGAGTTTTGCAAATCTGAATCTTTATGCATAGATCTTAACACGAGATGAAGCGGTCTCACTGGTCTCCTTTATTCTACTTCAGGTGGGTAGATCAGTGGAAGGTAATTGGCTTTTGATGGATATTGAGCCATAACAGATCATCGACATACCTGACGCTTAAGTTAAACTTCTTTCCCAAATTCCCTTGTTTTGACATTGCCAATCCGAGCAGAAATTCTGATTCAGATAAATAAAAACAGAGCAACATAAATCTGGTGTGGTCATTTCACTCTTTCACAATTCAATTCTATGCATACTAGGACCGGGAGGGGTAACTCGGGTACTCGGGTCGGGTCGGTACTGAGAAGGATCCCGGTACCCACAGAACTACCCGGACCCGTGGTTGGTCATGTAATATTGTTGACTGACAAAAATGATCTTAAACTATATGGTTACATTACAAGTCACTAATGTTCGCATTTCTTTCTAACTATGAACCCAGACTTGTATATGTTTGAATACTGATAAAACTTCAGTCAACTTCAGTGTATGCATGACCAGATCGTTTTATACGTGTATCTAAATACATTTTGTCCAGGGCTACAGTCAAACTATTATATTTCCAATCGGATATTTTGTACCTATCTCTTGAGGCCTACAGCGGGTACCCGGGTAGGGGCGGGTAATAGAGGGGTGGGTACCCGGGTAGTAAATTGGGATACCTCTACATATCAAACATCACGTAACAACACTAAGGGTATCAATGAATGCATAACATCCAGTTTAATCGTATAACAAAAATAGAAAAACGGTAAATCAAACATTGTGCCCATGTGAAATAAAGAACACTGGAATCTGATTATGAATGCATACACAACAATGTAAAAAACAAAGATAAGGAGAAGAGTATGTGTCTGTAATAAGTATGTTATGAAAGTGGATCATCATTCATGAGTTTGTTCGTTGAGATTCCACAGATCGGGTCCCTTCCTTCGTCTCTCATGGGTTGATGCACGGGGAACTTGGTCTGAAACAGATGAATATTAGTCACTTCACTTTACCTACGAGTTAGTACATGACAACGGATATTTCGGAAAAGGTGAAGTTAGAGGGGGTTTATATTCCAGCTATATGACGGCGGTCTGTAAATAATCGAGTCTGGACCAGACAATCCAGTGACTGACATCATGAGCATCGATCCACGCAATTGCAATACGATGACATGCATCAACGATCAACCTGACCACCCGATCCCGTTAGTCGCCTTTTACGACAAGCATAGTCGCCTTTTACGGCAAGCATGGGTTGCTGAAGACCTATTCTACCCTATTTTAACGTCTTTTGGTGTGACGCGGCCGGAGATCGAACCCTGGACCTTCCGCTCTCCAGGCGAACGCTCTACCACTAGACCACGGAGGCGGTCATTTCGGAAAAGACATTCGTAAACGATAGGCCTTCTCACTAAAGTATAGTGAGTCAGTTTGGCTTCATCGTCGCATTGGTTTTCATATCAATCATATGGTGACTATGCGACTAACGGGATCGGGTGGTCAGGCTCGCTGACCCGATTGATGCATGTCATCGACCTAAGTGCGTGGATTGATGTTCATGATGTGAATCACTGGATTGTCTGGTCCAGACTCGATTCCTTACAGACCGCCGTCATATAGCTGGAATATTGCTTAGGGCGGCGTTAAACAACAAACAAACAAACATATCAATCACAAACACTCTCTAGAAGGTACGTCAGGCATCGGGAAACAAAATGCAGAAGAATTTTTGCGATGAAGACGGGATGGAGGAAGGTTGTGCTAAGTGGTTTACGATGTTCATATTTTCATAAGTTTTGCGGATCCGCAGGTCGTGAGTTCGAATCCTAAATTGATTCCGTGTACGAACCTTTGTCAGCACCAATCTCTTTTCTCGTGGGTTTGGCCATGACGACCTCCCACATTACGCGGGTCGGTCGGGTAGCCTTGTGGTTAAAGCGTTCGCTCGTCACGGCGAAGACCCGGGTTCGATTCCCGGCATGGGTACATTTTGTGAAGCCCATTTCAGGTGTCCCCCGCCGTGATATTGCTGGAATATTGCTAAAAGCGGCGTAAAAACATACTCACTCACTCACTCACCCACATTATGCTGACATATCGTAATACGACTGATATAAGTACCGTTATTCATGACATCTTACCGTTACGTTCCGTGACCTTGCATAGGTCACTTCCGCCCCTAGGATGAGAATCGTGACCGCAAGTCCTACAAACAAGACCAGGAACCCCGCACCGAAGGTTCTGAGAGTGACGCTCTTCGCTGCAGCGCCACCTAGCCGGAGACCAAACGTGTCAAGGTAGGAGAGACCGCCTGAGAAGACTTCCTGCTGCCGTTTGTCCTTGCACCCGCTGTACATCCATTTGACCTTGACCTTGTAGAGAAACTCATCCTCCCTCATCTCGAGGAGTTTGTGGTCAATCCGATCACAGAGATTTCCTTCCCAACTGTGTTGAGGAAAATACAATACTTTCAGTCTTGTTGGGTTATTGTTATTTGGGACAAGGGGGTGTTGCATAGTCGTCTAAGGCGCTGTGCAGAGTTGTGTCCCTTGGGCAAACCAATATATCTATGATCGTGGGTTCGAATCCCGATTCGCGCTGATCATGTTTTCCAGGTTTGTCAGCACCATACACGTGCTAGGGGGATTCACCAAAGTGGTAAAGGTCTGAGACCTGACACGTGAAGATCCGTGGAAGATCTAGGTCTTCAGCAACATGTGCTTGCTGTAAAAGGTGACTCTGCTTGTCGTAAGAGGCGACTAACGGGAACGGGTGGTCAGGCTCGCTGACATGGTTGATGCATGTCATCGTATTCCAATTACGCTTACATTCCCGATTAAATATGTCTGTCCTGTATTACATCCATTTGTTGTGAGGTATCTTTAGGTTTTGGGCCCCCGTGTTATAATTTGTCAGAAGCAACCCATGTTTGGTGTAACATGCGTCTAACGCGATCGGGTGGTCAGGCTCGCCGACTTGGTTGATGCATGTCATCTTATCCCAATTGCGTGGATCATGATGTCAATCACAGAATTGTCTGATCCAGACTCGATTATTTACAGACCGCCGTCATATAGCAAGACAATTGCTGAGTGAGGCGTATAACAACAAACAAACAAAACAAACAAACCTGCATCATTTTGGGATTTCTTGGTTTGGTTTGTTGTTTTACGCGCACTCAGCAATAGTCCAACTATATGACGGCGGTCTGTAAATAATCGAGGCTGGACCAGACAATCCAGTGATTAATATTATGAGCATCGATCCACGCAATTGGGACCGATGACATGCATCAACCAAGTCAGCGAACATGACCACCCGATCCCGTCAGTCACCTTTTACGACAAGCATAGTCACCTTTTACGGCAAGCATGGGTTGCTGAAGACCTATTCTACCCCGGATCTTCACGGGGCATTTCTACGCACTCTGGCACGTAATATAACGGGAATAATCTTCAAAGCAATCTTCAAAGCGGTGTTAAACTGAATGACTCACACTCTTCCCTATATGGACATGGACGCTGACTTTTAGACTATCAATCTTCCAGGTTTTCTTTAACAGGCTACAAGTGTCTGATGCTTCTCGAAAGGGTAAGTGAGTGAGTTGGGTTTAAAGCCGCTTTTTAAGTTTAATTTTCATAACACGGCGTGTGAGCTTTATGTGGGAGGAAAACCCGAAGTGATGCATGTCTCAGACGTTGACCACTTTGCTGAAACTAACGTGCACGTGGATGGTGCTGTAACCTAGAAACACAATTGGGGTGTCCCGGTATTCGAACGAAGCGACGAACACTGGAACCATTCGAGTGAGTATGGTTTTACGCCGCTTTTAGCAATATTCCAGCAATATCACGGCAGGGGACACCAGAGATGGGCTTCACACATTGTACCCATGTCGGAATCGAACCCGCGGCGTCGGCGTGACGAACGAACGCTTTAACCACTAGGCCTATAGGCTACCCGACAGCCCCCAGGAACCATGTGTCCAGGCTCTGTCACAGACGAAATGTGTGGCATCATACCGACAATATTTGACCTAACTATTAAGTTATCAACTATTGGTTTGTCTAGCTTTAAATTTTTAACATCGACCAGACGATATCATCCTGCTCTCACCACACGCATGGAGAACAGGGGCAGGGAATTCTACCTACGAGTGTCTGTGAAACACCTCGGCTTGAACCTATTCCACAAATCACCAGGTGTGTTAGATCAAGGACAAGATTCAAATGTTGATTTAGAGGATGGAACGCCGTCTACCTGCACGCAAACCCATACGCTTGTTCGTCCATATGGGTTCCAAGGACAACCAGGTCACAGGGTTCTTTCTCGGCCTCGAACTCCGCCAGGGGGCCCTCCATGATGAACGCAAAGTTGCCATTCCCCTGTCTCAGCCTGTCCAGTCCCTGTTTGGTACTTTTGATGAAGACACTAGGATGGAAGGAATTCATGGCCTGCCACATTCTCTGCACCATCGGCTTCTCGGAGTTCCTGTTGACAGAAACGTTATCATTCATTCATTCATTCATTCGTGGGTGTTGGGTGAGTGAGTGACTGGAGGAGTGAGTGACTGGAGGAGTGATTGTGTGAATGAGTGACTGGAGGAGTGATTGACTGGAGGTGTGAGTGAGTGACTGGAGGAGTGATTGTGTGAATGAGTGACTGGAGGAGTGATTGTGTGAATGAGTGACTGGAGGAGTGATTGACTGGAGGTGTGAGTGAGTGACTGGAGGAGTGATTGTGTGAATGAGTGACTGGAGGAGTGATTGTGTGAATGAGTGACTGGAGGAGTGATTGACTGGAGGTGTGAGTGAGTGACTGGAGGAGTGATTGTGTGAATGAGTGACTGGAGGAGTGATTGACTGGAGGTGTGAGTGAGTGACTGGAGGAGTGATTGTGTGAATGAGTGACTGGAGGAGTGAGTGACTGGAGGTGTGAGTGAGTGACTGGAGGAGTGATTGTGTGAATGAGTGACTGGAGGAGTGAGTGACTGGAGGAGTGGGTGACTGGAGAAGTTTGTTTCTGGAGGAGTGAGTGAGAGAGTGAGTGACTGGAGGAGTGAGTGACTGGAGTGAGTGACTGGAGAAGTGAGTGACTGGAGGAGTGAGTGAGTGAGTGAGTGAGTGAGTGAGCGTCGACGTACTTGAAGTAATCGAGAGTGAGGCTTGGTTTGAACACGCCGTACTGGACCTGCGTCTGGCGCGACAGCTCGTCAAAGTTGTGGAAGGGGATGCCGTGGCTGACGGTGTCGCGGGAGAGGAAGATGGCGGTGAGGCTGGCGGTGAAGGTGATGAGGATGTGAATACAGAACAGCCACCAGATGGAGGCCAGGAAGCGCCCAGAGGGAGACCGCGGGGAATTGATGTGATCTGCAGAGAGCAAAGGGATGGGTCAGCGTCATATCGATTTGATGCTCATTACAGGAATTAGGACATCCAATATGGAACTTGAACCGGTCTTGTTGTTTGTCGTTTAACGCCAGACTCAGTACTATTCTAGCCACATGAAGGTAGTCTGTACAACAAGAGAATAAACCAGACAATCCAACGCCTGACATCGTGAGCATCGATCTACGCAATTGGAATCGATGACATGCATCAACCAAGTCAGCGAGTCTGACCACCCGATCCCGTTAGTCGACTCTTACGACAAGCATAGTCGCCTTTTACGGCAAGCAAGGATTGCTCAGCGAGCCTGACCATCAGATCCCCTTAGACGACTGTTTAAGCAAGCCTGGGTTGCTGCAGAACAAGTCTAACCAGTATCTCCACAGGGACCCAACACCCAGAGATACCTGACAACTAATGGATGTAATACAGGACAGACATCTTTACTCGGGAGTGAGTGCGTGGTTGTTGTTTAACGCCGCACTCGGCAATAAGCCAGTCTGTAATTAGTTGAATCTTGACCAAGCAAACCGGTGTTTGTTTGTTTGTTTGTTTGTTGTTGTTAAACGCCACACTCGGCAATATTCATGATGTATGACAGAGGCCATAAAATAATCCGGGTCCGGGTCTAAAGATCCAGTAATGTATTAATTTGGTCGCTCTCTACGATCAGCATTCTGACTCGGAATCCCAACAGGGTTTTTCAGACACGGCTCGTGAATAAACAAGGACACAGTCAAAACTGGAAGGGGGCACGATTCGCTGTGCAGAGTTACGTCCAGAAACCTTTGATTATTGGTTCGAATCCCGGTTCGCCCCAATTATGTTTCTACGTTTGTCAGCACCACATCCGTGCTCGTGGGTTTCACCCAAGTGTTAAACGTCTGAGACCTGCATCACTTCGGGCTTTCCTGCCACATTAAGCTGACACGCCGTGATATAACTGGAACACCAGTACTGTTAAAGGTGGCGATAAGCCCAACTCACTTAATCACTTCAAAACTGGAAAGTAGTTTTAAAGAGGGTGGTTGGGCATCAGTCTGCAATTTATAGGACTGAATAGAAGGAACCATAAATTAAGCACGCACGAGATTTTTGCAAAACAAAAACTTGACAATGTCTAAACGCTCAGCAGAGTTGATCTTACTTTGATATCCTTCAATTTGACTCACTTTCTGACTGAAATCATCGTGGGTCAGTCACCAAAGGAAATTCAAAATTTGTACAAGTTATACGATCATATTATCCCAAACAGTAACTCTGTGCCTAAGGTTTATAAAGAAGGAGCAACAGACAAAATAATGAAGATAGCATCGCTTATATCAACGTCTTTAAAAATAAATAACCAGAAACTTAGATAAGTTTGCATCACAAGCAATATCCCATAAAATAATCAATATTTCCGATTGACAGAACAATCACATCCGTCACTTCTCGGGTCTTTCCGTAACTTTAAATGAGGGCACGAGAGGAGTGACACGAAGACACCCGACGGCAAGAAGTACTCACTTCGCTGGACGAGTATACAACACAGGGTGTATAGCTTTCCACAGAGTAGTCCTCTACACTCGACATGATTGACTCGTTGTCCTAAGTTGTCTTCAAAGGGGCTGAATCTGTCTATGGCGTATGATAAGCAGCCAATCACAAGCCACAAGACAAATATGACTACCCAAAGTCCGGCAGTGAATGGCGTAAGCATGATGTACCAAGGCTCCTGATTCGTCCACGGGTCGGGTGGCCGGTACAGGATGCGAAGGCCGGCTAACATGAATGGCTGCGTGAATTTAACCACCTTTGCCCTCTGAGAGTTGATGGTCAGATGCGACAACGCAAGGTCAGAGTTCTGAGGAAGATAAACTCAATATATATTTCTCAGGTTTTCAAACAAATTCATGATCAGAAGACGTATCAGTTGATTTTCATGTGATTGAAATCATTGTCTAAAGGGTCAAACTCGTAGATGTGCCAATATGACTTGAAAACCACTTTTGTTTTTCATGCGGATTTTGTTTTTTAAGGTACTGTAACTTTCTATATGTATTCAAACAAGGAGTTGTACCGATGCTGTTTTTTGTTTGTTGTTTTACGTCACTCAGCAATATTCCAGCTACACGCAAGACAGATCGTTACAATGCAGTTAATGTGGTCTGTAAATAATCGAGTCTTGATATCGTGAGCATCGATCTGCTCAATGGGATGGTCTGTGAGCCTGACCACCTGATCCCGTTAGTCGGCTCTTATATTTATGACAGGCATTGGTTGCTGAAGACCAACTTTATCCCGTATCTCCCGATCGAGCCATCGATGGTGAATCTGTTTGACCATAGGTGTTTTAGTAATGGTTCAAAAATAATCAAGAGGTGACGTAAAATGGGCATTGACGTAGCCTTCAAGATTATTGCACTTATATTGCAACGTGCGTATATGCCTGCTGGTACTAGTCCGGAAAATGCCCTTTTTATATAGCCTAGCCCACTACGATAGTGCAGTTTAACATGCATACCCCACTCAGACACAGTATACAAACTCCGAGCCGACCAGTCCTTGTTATATTCCCTAAATGACGAGTGTCAGGCAGGAAAACAAAGAGTGCTATCTTTTAAAGTATTTTTGAATGACGCGGCTGGAGTTAAAACCGCCGAACTTCCTCTCTCAGGGCGGACGCCTTATCCACAAGGGGCGGTCCAAATTAATCAAGATAATAAGTTGGTAGCTTAAGCAAGTTGCAGTACGGGAGACCCAAAGTTATGACGTAAACTTTGATGCATAAACTGAACTTGAATGCAAAAAAACAACTAATAGTACATTTATGAAATCCTTGTTCGGGATTAAACAGCTCTTGGAATAAGTTCCTGATGACAAACTTCAACCAACTGCATTTTCTCCATTCACTTTACAACTTGATTTGAGACATTGAAGACAATAGGCCGGTTTAGAGGTTATAGGACAGACCTCGTTACAAGGCAGTTTCTGAGTTAATATTGTATCATGCCGCACTCAGCTGTATTTCAACTACATAATGGCGGCCTGTAAATAATCGAGGAGGACCAGCCAAACAAGTGAGAGACATCATGAGCAGCGAGCCACGCCATCGCCGCACGATCACAGGCAGTCAAACATGTCGCCAAGTCTCGCCCCGAACCCATCTAGTAGACAAGCAAGACGTATTTGGAAGGGAGGGAGGGGTGTGTGTGCTATTCTCCACCGGGATGCTAGTTATGGAGGCATTAATTTAAAAAGATAACCAAGCTCTCGTCTTTCCTACATTATTGATCAGCTCCGATACAAGTCCGTTCCATTTCCCTGGCTCCGCTTCGTAGCCAAACTTGCCGTCGTAGACCACGCGTATGTTGTAGGTGAAGTGGAGGCGACGGGCGAGTTCGTCCAGGATGTCGATCAACATCCCCTCATACTTCTTGGTGTTGGAGGGGGGCTGAGTGGTCTTCTCCATCACAAATGGCGGCTCCTAGAACAGAACACGTACTCCATCACTTGAAGACAGAGCAGCAATGTCATGGTGAAACACACTAAGCAAGTCTAGGTCTGATCAATACACTCACTGTCGGAACACAGATAAACAGATACATCAGATATCTTTTACGTAAAGTTTCTCGTTTCACTCCCCACTCAGCGATATTCCAGGTGTATGAATAAGCGAGACTGGACCCAACAATCTAGTGATTGATATTGTGAGCAGCAATCCACGCTGTCGAGCTACATTGACACGTAATCAACTGAGCCTAACCATCCTATCCATCAAGTCGTCACCTACGACCAGGGTTGATTGCTAGGGACCAATTCTGGCCCGTTACCCTGAGGTTCCCAAGTTAATCGTCTCCTGAGACTAGAAATGCATATATCTGTCGACGCCCACTTGAAGGTACACACGCTTTGCAAATTCTGCAGTCGACGGAAATCTGCACCTTAAAATCGATGTTTACAAACCAGATGTCTAGTTCGTTACGCGATTTTGATAGGACTCGTTAAGTCCAGACAAAATGTAACTCCGGAATTCCAGCCTAGTTCGGCAAAGACGGAAACTGGACTTTTTTAGTTAGTAAACACCCTTTCCTGGGGAAGATGAAAAGTTCGACAATCGGATGCTCACAATGAGTTCTGTAAACAATGATTGCATTCCACAAAGCGATCGTAATGCTAAGACAAATTAAAGAAAAAAGTCTATGTTTGTTTGTTGTTTAACGCCGCACTCAGACATATTCCAGCTGTATCTCTGCGGTCTGCAAAATAATCGAGTCTGGAACAGACAACCCAGTGGTTGACATCATGAGCATCGATACGTCTGTGTTTAAGATCATTTTTATCACAGAGAGGCAACAGTTGATTCAGTGCCGCAACATACCCACCATGGTTAGAAAAGTTCTTCAGCAAACCCCATTGGATCTTGTGGTCAGGCTCGCTGACTTGGTTGATGCATGTTATCGTGTCCCAATTGAGTGGATCGATGCTCATGATGTTAATCACTGGATTGTCTGGTCTAGACTTAATTGTTTACAGACCACCGTCATACAGCAGGAATATTGCTCAGTGCGGCGTTAAACAATAAACAAACAAAACACCATACTCACCAGCAGAGTTACGACTTCATGATGTTCGCCAGAGAGAGACTGAGAAAAGCAAGAACAGAGGATATTTACATGGAGGATATTAAATGGTGGTTGATAAATACATTGTTATATCGTAATGTGTCGTGGTTAGAAGTGACATCATCCCTCATGGCTAAATCAATTCTAATGATGCCAATAGATGGGATAGACAACGTAGTTGACAACCATCGTGAAATATTTTGTTCATCACATAAATCGACCCGTGAAGATCCGGGGTAGAATAGGTCTTGAGCAACCCATGCTTGCCGTAAAAGGTGACAATGCTTGTCGTATAAGGCGACCGACGGGATCGGGTGGTCAGCCTCGCTCTCTTGGTTGATGCATGTCATCGATCCCAATTATGTTGATCGATGCGCATTGTGGTAATCACTGGATTGTCTGGTCCATACCGGCCGCCGTCATATAGCTTGAATATAGCTGAGTGCGGCGTAAAACAACAAACAAACAAAAGCAAAAAGAGAAATACTTTAAAAGGGAAAAAAAATAAGCATAGAATTAAGATCCGGTCGTAACATAGTTCGGGCAATCCTCACATGTTTCGTGATATAGTGAAGCTTCGTTTATCCAGATCCCAAGAATCCAAGTTCTTGTTGCGAACGTTACTGTCAAAGGAAACAACGCTCCGTCGCCATCCATACTTGTTTGTTTGTTGTTCAGCAATGTCACTGCTATATGACGGCGGTATGTCAATAATCGAATCTGGACCAGACACGTCCGTGACTGGCATCAGGAGCATCAATCAACCCAGTTGGGATACGATGACATGCACCAACCAAGTCAGCGAGTCTGACCACCCGGTCCCGTTACTCACCTGTTACGGCAAACATTGGTTGCTGAAGACCTCTTCTGCCCTGGATCTTCACGGGTCTTAATCCAGACTGCGTTTATCGGGATGGTGTAAAACCATGTGTCTACCCTGCTTCGGAAATGAATGGACTACTGTATAGACTATACTGTGAGATTGATAAACATTTCATTGTGTTTGTTTGTTTGTTTTACTTACGTTCATGGTGACACTTGTCAAAACAATGTAGCATACGAATGAGAGGCTCGACATGTTTCTGAAATGGGAATAGAGGAATGCAATTTTATAATGTGCCAGCTTAATGTGGGAGGAAAGCCCGAAGTGATGCAGGTCTCAGACGTCTACCACTTCAGGGAACTCCACGAGCACGCGTATGGTGCTGACAAACCTAGAAACATAATCGGGGATTCGAACCCACAATCATAGGTTTCTGGCGTGAGATTAGGGAGGAGATTAGAAATACCCGCAAAACCAGAATACCTTTTAGACAAACATGTTGCAGCAATATTCTTTTCGCGGCAGAAAATTTCGTGTTTCAACATTCTGAAGGCTAATTATTTCGGGAACAATATATTTTCTTCGATAAAATCCCAGGCACCAAGAATATCAAATTGTCGGCCCCTTACGATAGCAGTGGGTTAAAATCACTTCAAGGAATCAGTGCAATGTGCACATGGTTCTGAAGTTTAAAATGTCACAGTGACAGGCACAATGTCTGCTGAAACCGGGCCCTCGATGGCTGCTCGGCATCTCACTACCATCATTCGCTGTTCGAAGTATGCAATACATATTGCGATATTACGGAAATCTCATAAAACTTCGCCCGCACGCACGCTCTATATTTACTTTTTTATCATTACCTGCAATGAAGCTTAACATAGGTCAGTCCCATGCCTAAATCGCATCCTAATCGAACGCCAACATCTCAATCAAACTTGATTATTTAAAGACCGCCTCCATTCAGCTGGAATATTGCTGAGTGAGGAGTTCAACAACAACAACAACAACAAAACAATCATATACCCTGTCATAAATAACCAGCTTCACTCACCTCCGCTTCAATACAACATGTCAAAATATTTAGATGTATATGTATTTGTCACCGTCAAATTTCAACAACTACATGGAAATATGCTTTTCATATTTCATTATAATATATACGGCCAAATACGTTTTGAATAAGTTCGACCTCGTAAAATTTGTTCTTTGACATTTATGTTCAATGGTATGACCCTCTAAAGATCTCGTAGATCTTTTGAAAATTTTACACCGGAGTTATTTAAAAAAAAAATTCTGTTAATTTTCTGTCATAACTTTCTAAAAGGCGACGCTCGTAGCGGACAGCGCGATAGATAATTTTTTTGTTTGCTTCTCTTTTGCGAGGTATGGTTGGTTGGTTCTTTTGTTGTTTAACGCCGCATTAAGCAATATTCCAGCTATATGACGGCGGTCTGTAAATAATCGAGTCTGGACCAGACAATCCGGAGATTGATATCATGAGCATCGGTCCACGCAATTTGGATTGATGATAACGAGGTATGGTCTCTATCTGTTTGATATATGGTCTTCTACTGAAGGATGTGTTTCGCCACCTATGGAAGTCCATTATGGCCACACATTATATATATTTTATCTTGAATGTCCACGTTCTTTTCTGGCAAGCAGAAAGTGAAACCTTCATTTGCACAATTCAGCCATCTTGAATTTTCAACATAGTGCAATTTTCAACATCGTGCAATTTTCAACTTAGTTAGTTGAATTGTCAACTGAGCTTGAATTTTCACCTTAGTTTCTTGCATTTTCATAAACGTTTCTTGAATTAACAAGATATTATCTTGCATTATTAACAATAATATAAAAATGGGAAGGCCCATATGGGCCTCCGTAGGAACGTGTTCAATCCTCCTTGATTAAACAAACATACATGAAGTGTGAAACACGAACACATGTTCGTTAAACGTGTCTAAATGATCCATCAAAACCCGCAAAGACCCATCACATTCTATAAATCTCATCGCATCATATTTCAGCTGTTCCTTCAAAAACATGCTCTTGCCACATGAGGTCGAACTAAAACTTGTTTGTACTTTAAAACATGTTCCTTTTAACAAACATATACATACCTACAGTCTCGAATATCTGTCTACTTACGATTAAGCAAGATTCCGGTACATAAAACAGTTTCAACTGTTGCAGAAGTCGGCCCAACAACGAACTTCGATCAAAGGGCGACAGTATTCACGTGCAAATCGTGCGCCAGCTGTTTCAGTAACGATGATTAGCAGGGTCGGTCAGCTAGTTTTCATTTGTGGACAATAGATGTGATGGCTGATCCTTGCTGTGTGTTGTTGTTGATCTGACACCTCACCTTATATGGAATATTTATCAGGCCTGGAGTTGTTTTTCATCTTAAAATTTAATTGAAGTTGTTGATATGTATTGGGGTGTATTCAGGCATACACGCAATAATTAACACGAGCTCTGTTATTTATCATAGCATGGCTTATCACAATGGCCATTTACAATATTTACATCTAAATCCTATTTACTTGGGATAATTGACAGCTCTCAATTACGCTAATGTTAGCAGTAGATGTGTTGTTCGTTCTCTCGGAACGTGTGATAAACCAAACTATGCAAAACGTCCCCGCCCGTCTGATGATCAGGGCTTAGACCTTAAATTGTTCTAAGTCCAATTTTGGTAACATTCAAGTTATTGGGTGATTATACATTATTATATAACTTCTAATACATTTCTGGGGCACGGGTGGCCCAGTCTTCCAAGGCGAGGCAATTCGGTGAGCAGAGTTGCGTCCCTTGGGCACGTCGGAAACGTATGATTCGCCTCTATTATGTTTCTAGGTTTGACAGCGCCATACCCGTGCTCGTGGGTTTCACCGAAGTGGTAAACGTCTGAGACCTGCATCACGTACTTCGGGCTTTCCTCACACATTAAGCAGACACGCCGTGATATTACTGGAATACTGTTAAAAGTGGCGTTAAACTAAACTCACTCACTCACTCACTATGCCAAAAGGAGTTAAAACAATCTGAAACTAAATCTACCGATCTTATCGAACCAATTGTTTCAGTGGAGATAAACCAATGTTGCGACTGCACTTTTGTCAATTTGAAATAGAGTTTGAACTTACAAGTCTGTCAACTGAAATCCTTTTTCACATCTTGACGTTTCTTACTATCGATGTACTCGTGAACTCATGTTGACATGTCACATGTGAAAGGACTTTATGGTATGATTGAAGATACGCCTATAATGTGTAGTGATATTGAGTTATATGAGAACATTTCAACATTTCAGCTTCATGAGCTGCTAAGAAAAATCAGTTTTGTTTAGATACCCCCAAAGCTGATATCGGTGCCAATGCTTCTGCAATTGACCACACCCTTTGTCACTAAGACCGGAAACCTTTAATGGTTAGATAAGGCCCATATCCGAGTGTCGATTCTTGCTTTCTTGATCAGTCTGCCGAAGTCGGAGCTCATAAATTTAGAACATCGTTCATGATGACTTTCCAGTGATAAATATCAAACGTCAACCGCATAACTAACCTCTCGATTATCCGAGGAAACAGATTCCGCTGGGCAGAAAAGGCAACGTAGCGGTAATAAAAAAAGAAAATATTGTATGAGAGGGTCACTAAAATTTTTACATTTGTTGCCATAAAATTTTATAAAATACAGTTATAAGTTAGGCTATTGCGCCCCGTTCTTCACAACTACTAGCGCTGCCTATTGCTTATCACCAATCAGCGCCAATTATCAGTTGGCTCCCATTGTTTAGTTGCATAGAAATCCTACAGTTTTTTTTCACTTGAAATGGTGAACCCTATTTATTGTACCATTGACCTGCTCAAGGACTGACTGAGTATATTTCGGAATGTAATATATCTCTGAGTTTTAACCATTAATTACAACCAAGTAATGACGGTCTATATATGCGTGGCATGCTGTGATAAGCAGCAGATTAACATGGACAACAACAGGTAATAGATAACTAGAGCATATACGCTCGTAGACAATTAGATGAAGCTTAATGTACAGCAACAATGCCAAATAGCACACAGGTAACGAAGCCCGTTGTACAGTGGATTAAAAGGTTCTATCAAGCTGATCGGATACTAATTAAACGAGTATATTGCTTCTTCATAGCATCGTTATAATGATTCACCATTTGTGGCATACAATTGTAAACTATAGTGATATACTTAGAACGTATTTCATTGTTATAATCGTCATGGTGTAGGAATATACAATGTTTTAGCACATGTTACAATGCACGTATATGTACACCTTGCAATACAATGTATATTTATAATCAAGTCCATATTTGCAACTGAACTTTGAATGGGGATTCGTTAAAAAAAAAACGGTAGCGGTAACCGCCATCATGGATTCCAAACCTGTATGTCTGTTTTCGATCTGAAGCATTCCCCAGGATGATATGTGTCGTGAGAAATGTATACGGATACAAATGTAAGCGGTTAAAAATGTGATTCGGTATTTTTTTAAATATTATATGACTCTTAATCAGTCGGATATGATTCCATGCGCCGTAAACCCACCATGGCAGATTGACCGACTTTTCTAACGTGTCGATCCTAACGAGTCTTAACTTTCTCTCAGAGTGTACGATTCCGACTATATCCGACTATATCCGACTATACCCGAGCGTATCCTGTCCCACCGGTGGCACCCATCGCCAACACATGCAAAGGCAAGTCAACAACCACAGTGGCCCACACGTTGTGTTGAGAACGATGAACATACATATCGATGTATCGGGAAGGAGGGCAATTAAGTCAGTGAATATGGTTTTACGCCGCAATATCATGACAAGGGCCACCGGAAATAGACCTCACACATTTTACCCATGGGGATTTGAACCCGGTCTGCGGCGTGACGTCGAGAACGCTTTAACCAGAATGCTACCCTTCCGATCTGACTGGTAACGCCGATTTGTATTGAGAATTATCTGCATTGACAAAAAAAGGCAGCGTGTTTGCAAGACACGCAGAGGATCGTTGCTTTCAGCCTGAGTGGCGGCCAACCCTTCCAGTATGTCGTATGCAGCAGACCGCCTCCGTGGTCTAGTGGTAGAGCGTCCACCTGGAGAGTGGAAGGTCCGGGGTTCGATCCCCGACCGCGTCATACCAAAAGACGTTAAAAGATGGTACTTGTTGTTACCCTGTCTGGCGCTCGGCATTAAGGGGCTAAAACAAGGACTGGTCGGCTCGGAGTCAGTATACTGTGTCTGAGTGGGGAATTCATGTTAAACTGCGGCATGGTATCTCAGTGAGCTAGCACTATAAATCGGCATCAGTCCGGACTAGTACAAGCAGCCACACAAACACACACACGTACATGCACGTCGCTATATAAGTGCAATGATCTTGGACGCGACGTTAAACCCCATTTCACCTCACCTCACCTCGTATGCAGAAGCCTACATGATAAATAACATTCACATACTATTCACATTGTGGATCATGAATACACAACGCAGACAACATATATATTTCCTAAATAGCAATATGTCCATGATTACAATATTCCTGATTATTACATATCAGAAAATAATTATACAGATAAAGCTTATAATATGCTTTTAGATTAAAATAGTGCACAACCATTACACTGGAATCTAACATTAATAAATATTGTTTCATGAACCCATTCATAACATTCATCCTCATTAATCAGTAACAGTTTACAATATCACAAATATTAGATTACTAAGTAATACTAGTAATAATATCAACTAACCTGTGAACTTGTACTGTGGTGCAGTGCTGTGATAGTGAGTGTGGTCAGAGGTTTTATGATGGCTGGTGACATAGATATGTATAATCACCAATCAAGACAAAGAACTAGCCTTCGGCCCTTTGACCGAGACAGTAAAAGAGTTATCCTAAAATGGAATAATCTAACTACCCTTATAACAAGAATGAACTGATCCTATAACCCTGATTAAGCTATGAGAATAATATACCCGAGAAAGAGATAGACAGACAACTAAACATGACACTTGTTGTAAACAGGCAGTAGTCTGTTGAACAACCCTATTTACATATGTACGACGCATAATCAAATGTAATGGGTACAGTTGTCAATAATGGTTCATTTTATCCCCATTATACATATGCAATATATCTATTGTTTGTTTGTTTGTTTATTGTTTAACGCCGCACTCAGCAGTATATGACGGCGGTTCGAATTATTAGTCTGTTCAAGACAATCCATTAATTGACATCATGAGCATCGATCCACGCAATTGGGATACAATGACATGCACCAACCAAGTCAGCGAGACTGACCACCCGATCCCGTTTGTCGCCTCATACGACAAGCATATTCGCCTTTTACGGCAAGCATGGGTTGCTGAAGACCTATTCTACCCCGGATCCTAATGTTTGTATGTAGGAAATTCAGTGATTCCTGTCCCCCCTACGGAAGAGCATGAAATACAATTTGACCATCAATAACCTAGTGTGGACGTGTATCAATGTCTTCCAATTCCTACAGGTCATGTTTGTCCAACATTTGGCAAAATGTATTCCCTCAAAGCATTATTATTTGTCAGAATGTGAAGTTTTTATGGAGCTATAGAATTCAGTACAAAGGGAAATTGACATGTCGTCAGGTTTCAGAGTCAAGTGAATAATACTAAAGTACCGTCGGAAATGCTAGAAACTGCTTTTTGACTGTTAAAAAAAGGATATAATATTTAAATGACTGTTGTTATTGAAATATCGAGTAACTACCGATCGTACTACCTGTGGTTTGAAGTATTTCAGTCACAAGGGCAAGTGTACGTTTATCATATTGAGTCCAATGATGGCAGTCTGACTAAAGAAATATGCGCACTTGACTCCGTTATAATGATACTAATGTTGTCCTCATAAAACATCTAATCCACACACAAAAATCACTTGGAGAAAATTCTAGATGTGCATGTTCTAAAATGACGCTGCGTTTGTTTTGTCAACATTGCTCCAACTATGCATGTTACATTGCATACCCATGGTTCACGATATGGAATCTGTACTGGGAAATGTGTACAAGTTCTTTACACTTTAGAGAGGTAGAGGGAAACCATTTATTAATTTAGATAGGGTGAATTACCGAGCTGACCAAGCTATGGGGTTTTCAGTTCACACCATCAAGTTTACGGTATGATAAATAAAACAATACAGATAAAGGGGTGGTCTCAAAAAGAAAACTGGTACGTAAAAGGAATATTAGACAGCTTTGATACAGGGTGATAGGCGTATAGTGTACAAGCTTTATGAGCAGAAGCGAACCCTGACTTGTAGGAGAATTTGGGAGGAATTAAAGATATAATTGATGTTTACTGCTATAACTACTGATCATCAGGTAAAGGTAATCGTGGCATTGTTTTGCACGCTGCAACCCATGGTATGGGGCTTATTGGATGTGTGCTAGTTTTCGAGGCGAAAAAGAAAACTGGTGATTTTCATAAGGAAATTATAGGAGGTGATGTGTTCATAGACGGGTTGGAACATCAGCTACTGCCCATTTTAAACAACGTCAGTGTCATTGTCATGGATAACGCCTGTTAATATAACGTCCGGGAATCAGATATTGTCGCCGAAACCATGAGTAGTCTGAAGGCGACCATACGGGAATATATGACATTGTCGACTTCAGACCATATGAAACGAAAGTTCAACGCATGGAGAAAATACGGCTGAATAAGAACCCTGTAAGTACAAGACATATGTGCTGGCGGCACAATACAGTCACGTTGTCTTACGTACGCCAGTCAGACATTGTGAGCTCAACCATGTTGTGCCCATCTTGGCTAGGTGTAAAGGGTTCGTGGCAAGACATAACACAACCTTCAAAAGTACAGATTCATATACGTCATCAGCGGAGATAAATGCTACCTCAAGAAATCATCTGTAGAACAACAAATACTTCTGGATTCCAAAATCGCAGCCTTCCAATACTCATCCCGTTTCATAGATCTTTTCTATTCCATCATGTATCCAAGCAAATGTAATGCAGTACATATCCTAAATTGCTACCCCATCAACGCACATGTCATTTGAGTACAATAACAGCAATATTTTGAGACCACCCCCGACTCGGTGACATTTGCACCTGGGAGAATGCACGGGACGGTGTGAGGTCATCACCTTTTGGTGATCACCTCAGGTTATAGGCCATTTCATACATGCATGACAACACACGAATATTTTCTAAGTTGATCATCATTTTACCTGTAAAAGTACATTTGAAGGATGATCACAGTGGCAGTTAGGACAGGATAGATAAGGGCAATTTGCGTTATTTTGATGTATGCTCCTTTATAGTCCTATGACTCGTATTTATTAAATGAAGCCAGAAAAGCAGTTTTCTGGCATCCCCGACACTACTTTATGACGTAGTTGTGTCAGGTTTATACCACAGTTACCATAACTTGCTTACATGTGGTATTATTTAATATGTCATATATACACATTTCTGTGATCGGTCAATTGATGTAGTGATGTTAACATTTAATGGTTGTGTTATTTAAGGCTTTGTAGCGGGAACAGCTATCAGCTTTTCATGGACTCTGGACGGCATCTGGCTGGGACAGAATGGGTTTTTCACATTTCTGTTTCCTCGTTTTCAGGTTTTGCATACTACCAATGACAACATTCCATTCTGAAAGACATTCAACAGGTTCTTCTCTTTTGACCCATTTTTGGCACATGCTTCAACGGCATCCATATTGATTTCAAAGATGTGATCCCAAATGGCAGGAGGTCTTGACGATATTTTGTCCCATATTTTAAAAAAATATTCAAAGACTGTTATCGTCAACAATAGATTAGGTGAAATTAGGTTTAACGTCGCGTCCAAGATTATTGCACTTAGATAGCGACGTGCATGCACGTGTGTGTGTGGCTGCTTGTACTAGTCCGGACTAATGCCGATTTATAGTGCTAGCTCACTGAGATACCATGCCGCAGTTTAACATGATCACCCCACTCAGACACAGTATACTGACTCCGAGCCGACCAGTCCTTGTTTTAGCCCCTTAATGCCGAGCGCCAGACAGGGTAACAACAAGTACCATCTGTTAACGTCTTTTGGTATAACGCAGCCGGGCATCGAACCTTGAACCTCCCGCTCTCCGGGCGGACGCTCTACCACAAGACCCGCGGTCTTGTTAACAATAGACCAGTCACCTGTGATTATATCACCAAAAGGTTGGTAGAGTATGATAAGTCTTACATTTGCAACTTGTGGGATTCACATCATGAGCTACCAAGTCCACGTTCCGCAACAGGCCTATCACTAAACAACTTGTGCTTGTATAGGACTTGAAAGGTTTGTTAGTTTCTGAGATTGGAAATATTATGGAACATTTAGAGCTAAAAGATTTTGGTCACCGTCTGTGAATTTAGTTTAAAGTATCACTTATAAAAAAATACTCGGAGATTTGTTCTTCTGGATTCTCGTCTATACAACAAGACAGTGACGAAGGTACCTGGCCAGCACTGGGCTGTCGGTGGTGAAGGCGGTCGGGTAGCCTAGTGGTTAAAGTGTTCGCTCGTCACGCCGAAGACCGGGGTTCGATTCCCGATATGGGTACAATGTGTGAAGCCCATTTCTGGTGTCCCCCGCCGTGATATTGCCGGAATATTGTTAAAAGCGTTGTAAAACCATACTCACTGTCGGTGGCGAAGGTAAGGTGAAACGGGGTTTAACGTCGCGTCCAAGATTTGTGCACTGATAGTGTGACGTGTGTGTGTGTGTTTGCGTGCGTGCGTGCGTGTGTGTGTGTGTGTGTGTGTGTGTGTGTGTGTGTGTGTGTGTGTGTGTGTGTGTGTGTGTGTGCGACTGGTCCGGACTGATGCCGATTCTATAGTGCTAGCCCACTGAGATACCATGCCGCAGTTTAACATGAATACCCCACTCAGACACAGTACCTAGTATACCGACTCCGTGTCGACCGGTCCTTGTTTCAGCCCCTTAATGCCCATCTTACGGAGGCAAGAGAGTTAACTGACTTTAAAAGTCCAGTTTCCACCCTTGCCGAACTAGGCTGGAATTCTTGGGCTCGATCGTAGCGCTACCAGTGGCTGTTACGAGTTAAGTCCTTTCTATGCCTCTCCTATTCAACCTCTCGTATCACTTGCATTTGCTTCAAACAAAACGGTGGCGCCCAGTCAAAACGATCTGATTGATAATGAAGACCTATATTGTGATAAAACGAATCTTACACCGCGAAGCGTATCAAATCAGGTGAGCATCTTGATTAAAAGCATGGACAGATTTAGAAAATATCTGTTGACAATGAGTTAGCGGTGAACATGCTTTGCAAATCCTGCAGTCGACCCAAATCTGCATGACACTTTACCAACCGGATTTCGATTTCGGTGGGCGATTTTGATTGGACTATGCATAGACTCGTTAGTCCATCCAAAATGTAACTCCATAATACCAGCTTAGTTCGGCAAGGTGGGAAACTGGACTTTTATAATGCCTCGGGAAGATGTTTAATGCCGAGCGCCAGACAGGGTAACAGAAAGTGTCATTTAGACTCTCGGTGACTTTGTAAAGAATGTAAGCGGAAATGAAATCGTGATCGGTAATGATGTGTCAGGAGCAAAAAGAGACCGAAGATGAAAGATATAGTACCAGGCAGAACACAGACTTTCTCTTCCTTTCCTAGTAAGAGCAGTTTAAAAATATACTTCCTTGGTCTAATATTATCATAAAAGTAATCACAATATTATTATATACACCGGACGTGAATGTCACGAAAAACATAAATAGCATGTAAACGTAAACATGAAACGTCAGGATATCATAACACAAAACATTAATTACATGCATACTGGAAGGGTGTTAGACCGTAGAACATGACCATCCTTTCAGTCTTAACTTGTAATCTGTTGGGGGAGGTCGGGTAGCCTAGTGGTTAAAGCGTTCGTTCGTCACGCCGAAGATCCGGGTTCGGATCCCGACATGGGTACAATTTGTGAAGCCCATTTCTGGTGTTCCCCGCCGTGATACTGCTGGAATATTGCTAAAACCGGCGTAAAACCATGCTCACTCACTATTTGATAAATGGGACTGTTCACTGTAGACATACTCTGTTTCTAAAGCCACTGCCATATGTCGTAAAACGGCGTAAAACCAAACTCACTCACTCTCTGTAATCTGTTGAAGCATTAAGAATGAATGACACGTATCACGGTGATAGGTTGCCGAGTACGAGTGACTAATTGAAGTGACAGTAATGAGTGCGGCAATGAATTTGCAACCAAAATAAACCCCTAAGGAAAGTCACATTTGTTTTGTTTGTTATATAATGAAGTTGAGTGATTTGGGCTTGAACAGTAATCTAGCATTATCACGGCGTGACAGAAAAGCCCGAAGTGATGTAGGTCTCAGACGTTTACCACTTTGGTGAAACCCACGAGCACGGGTATGGTGCTGATATTCTTAGCTTTCTGGCGCCCCCAGGGGATGCCAGTCTGCACAGTGAGTTGTGGTGCCTGAGACCATTAGGCCACCCGTCCTTTTAATGCAGGATGCGTGTTTTGTCCAGCATTTATATACACGAGCCCATGTTGACAGCATGCTACTTGATTCAGTGAGCCAAAGAATGTGACTCCTCAAAAGTACATTTCAGACAAAATATAATTCTAAATATGAGACCTGTGAAGATCCGGGGTAGAATAGATCTTCAGCAACACATGCTTGCCATAAAAGGCGACTATGCTTGTCGTAAAAGGCCACTAACGGGATAGGTTGGTCAGGCTCGCTGACTTGGTTGCTGCATGTCATCAATCCCATTTGCGTGGATCGATGCTCTTGATGTCAATCACTGGATTTGTTTGGTCAACACTCGATTATTTACAGACCGCCGTCATATAGCTGTAATATTGCTGCTTAAACAAAAAAACAAAAAAATCCCAACTAAATGAATTGGGACAATAGCCTGCTGATACGCGCAATGTGTTCTATATGAGCAAGATACTCAACATAAATATATCATCCGAGAGCTAATTTGAGAGACACCGCCTCCGTGGTCTAGTGGTAGAGCTTCCGCCCGGAGAGCGGAAGGTCCGGGGTTCGATCCCCGGCTGCGTCATACCAAAAGACGTTAAAAGATGGTACTTGTTGTTACCCTCTCTGGCGCTCGGCAATAAGGGGCTAAAACAAGGACTGGTCGGCTCGGAGTCAGTATACTGTGTCTGAGTGGGGTATTCATGTTAAACTGCGGCATGGTATCTCAGTGAGCTAGCACTATAAATCGGCATCAGTCCGGACTAGTACAAGCAGCCACATGCACGTCGCTATATAAGTGCAATAATCTTGGACGCGACGTTAAATCCAATTTCACCTCACCTCACCAATATCAGAGACTATCTCCGTACGACTTAATTGACTAAACCCTGTCGTTCACCCCTTACATAAGACAATTGTCGCGTTATTAACACCACAGTCTTCATCCGTGAATTACGTACCGAAGTTGGTATTATGTTTTCAAGTAAATACCCTGTTGGATTCAAAACCATTCTATTATAATTGCCACATAAGTTCAATGATTCTGAATATGTGTAATACCCTTCGCACTGCGATCGTGTATCTTGTAGGAGTTACAACCGAATTTACAATGTATTCATGTGACACGACTAACATGTGTTTCCTGACATTGAAGCCGTGGGGCGTCACTTGGTACCGTATCCCCACGGTCACGTGACTGTCACCTGACACTGCAGCCTGCATCAACCATGGCCTCCGATGTCGCGGGTGTAATCTGAGACTTCTGTCTCGTGCACACGTCTCCTTGACCTTCATTTGAGGACCAGCTCGAGAGCAGCATCGTCCCTTGCAAAATGGCTTCTCCGTGCCTTCCAGTTTTGGGATTATTGCTCTTCATCTTTGAGGTAAGCGACTATATTTATTGAATTGTCATGGATTGACATGCGGACCAGATTCTACCCAAGGAATAGTATTTCCATAAAGAATATAGGTTGCACAAATATACACGTGGCGGGAAGATTGGGTAGATGTTCAATAGCATTTTTTCACAATAAGGGTCGTAAGATTAATGTCACCTGCGGTAGGATAGCCTTGTTGTTAACGCATAATCTAGTCAAGTCGACGTCCAGGGTTCGATTCCACTCATGGTTATAATGTGTGAAGTCCATTTCTGCTTGATGTTAGCTTTGGTTTGTTGTTTAACGCCGAACTCAGCAATATATTCCAGCGATATGACGGCGGTCTGTAAATAATTCAGTCTGGTCCAGACAATCGAGTGATCAATATCATGAGCATCGATCCACGCAAGATCCGGGATACAACAGGTCTTCATCAAGTTGTAAAAGGCGACTAGGCTTGTCGTAAGAGGCGACTAGCGGGATCAGGTGGTCAGCCTAGCCTCGCTGACCAAGTAGATGCATGTAATCGTAACCCAATTGCGTGGATCGATGCTCATGATATCAATCACTGGATTGTATGGTCCAGAATCGATTATTTACGGACCGCGTCATATAGTTAAAGAATGCTAATCTTCCTGTCTGTTGATGTTCCTTCCATTGTTACAATGAGCATTATGCCCTTGTTATTTGGTCATCAACTGTTACTTTAATATGGATAATTAAAACTGAATTTAAATAGACTAATTAGATTATACGCGACTTGACTCAAACCTTGAGTTTCTCCAACATAGGGACTGTCTTAACGCCTTCATTTTGCCATGGGTCGTACACTGTCGTAGGCAAACAGCCTCGGGGGCAGCCACTTAGCCACTCCTCCAAGTGCAGACCAGGCAACGTTTATCTCGCCCTGATCAGTACAGCTTGATAGTGTTCTGCTCGAGTCGTTTTATGTTACACAACTCGTGCTATCATCTAGGTGTAAGTGCGTTCAGTTACACAAGTATTCCCCCTTTGTTAGCGATCACACAGTGCTTTATGTCCGTTTCCACGTCAACCAACAACGCCCTCTACCGCCCTATATCTTGTTTCAAACATGGCCGGATCAGGGGGAGTAAACGGATATCATTTTCGTAAATCTGATTAAAAATGTCGATATCATCTTCTGTTGTTGCATGCTGAGTTTCGGACGTGGCGGTGAATGTTGAAGGTCTAATTACGTACGATAAACATACTTACAGATTAAGAATGATTTCCAATGGTTCCAAAAACAAAACAAAACCTGACTCATCAAACTTTCGAGTCGAGAAAACGGCTACTTTGTTTGTTTGTTGATGTTGCTTAACGCCGAAATCAGCAATATTCCACCTATATGACGGCGGTCTGTAAATAATCGAGTCAGGACCAGACCAGTCTGGCGACTATGCTTGTCGTATGAGGCGACTAACGGGATCAGGTGGTCAGGCTCGCTGACTTGGTTGATGCATGTCACCGATCCCAATTGCGCGGATCGATGCTCATGATGTCAATCACTGGATTGTCTGGTCCAGACTCGATTATTTACAGACCACCGTCATATAGCTTGTATACTGCTGAGTGCGGTGTTAAACAACAAACAAACAAACAAAAAAAGCCACGGGCCGTGTATAATCGCGATGCATCGATTGTTACTAAAATAATCATTAATGACGCGCTAGGTCTCACATACTCGTATACGCGAATCGCAGCTTCATTACGAACCCAGTTATAAGACAGTGTGCTCGCGAATGTCATTCTCAGCTTCCTGGGGATTACCAGTTACATTAATGGTTTTCGTTTCCACAAACAAGCGTCATAGTTATTTACTGGTACGCTCAAGGACTAAAATGTTTTACTTACCCGCAAGTGCGGCATTCAACCAGCTGATGTTTAAGATGTGAATGTCACCTGACACTGCAGCCTGCATCAACCATGATTCATGCAATGAATATGTAGCAATAGGTGTACTTTGTGTTCGCGTCACTCTGTGTTTGAGGTAGCCTCGGGGCATCATTCGCAGGTGGGGGAACAACTGAATTATCTCAAATCCCCTACTGAGACTTTAATTTTGTTGAACAGCTCGACGCCCCTTGCGATAACCCCACCGTAGCCATCTTTGATAGACAGGCTTCGGTGCGCATAGAAAGGCTCACATTTGTTCCTTTCATATTTTCCTAAGGCAAAAACACTTAGAAAGTTTAGAAAAGATATTGCATTACTACAAAAGACATTTTTATCATGCATTTTTTAGGAAGTTTAGGTTCATGTCATGAGATCAAATATATAGAGGTGAACTGTAGTGGGATTTAACCTCGCGCTCACTGTTATTTCAGTTGTATTGATATGTGCATGCAGGTGTGTGTGTGTGTGTGTGTGTGTGTGTGTGTGTGAGAGAGAGAGAGAGAGAGAGAGAGAGAGAGAGAGAGTGTTGTGAGTGTGTGTGTGTGTGTGTTAGAGAGTATGTGAGAGAGAGTCCATGCACTTCACCTAGGTTTTACACTTAAGGGAGGTAATAGGTGATCTTGGTTTATCAAATTAGGTGCCGTAGGCATGGAAGAACCCACTCCTGAATTCTTAAGGGATTACTTGGGGGCCTAAAGACCACAAAACACATAGATGAGAGGGATATCTAGAATTAGTCACATCATTATTTTTCATGTTTATTATGCGCATAAACTCATTCTTGTATGCTTATACATTTGTAATTGTACTAAATGTGTATTCCCAATCATCAAGCAGATGAGATACAAGTTAATACGAAAACGTCATTTACGCCGAAATATATGACAGAACGCAACAAACTTGGTAATTTATATCCCTTGTTAAACTATATTGAACACATCTGATGTGTTTTTGAGAAACCTAGTGAGCGTAATAGAAATTGCATTGTGACAAGAGTAGTAGCTAATTATAGACAATGGAGGGCGGGTGGGTAGACCAGTGGTAAGAGCCTTCGTTCGTCACGCCGAATATTCGGGGTCGATTCCCCACATAGGTACAATGTAGGAAGCCCATTTCCGGTGTCACATGCCGTGATATTGCTGGCATATTGCCAAAAGCGGCGTAAAACTACACTCACTCTCTCACTCACAACAGTAGAATGAAACCAATGTTTTCCACTTACGGAGAAGTGATCAATGTCCTTCAGCGCAGTTTTATAGACGCTTTCAAGATTCTCCGTACTTTGAGAAGTTTTTACTCCTTCTAGATCATATTTCTAAACTGTTACTGTTTCATTTTAGAACTGGTAACCACAAACTACCAATAGAAACAGACCGATGGGAAAATATACCACGAGAACAAAGTATATGTACATTTTGTGCCTATGTATTCAAATGTAATTATTGCTTGTTCTTGTCGCAACTATATGCCGGCTTACAGTATAAGTCCTCTGAGAAACCATGCGGCAGTTTGACATGGATACCACGCTCAGAAACAGTACACTGACTCCGAGGTTGCTGAACGCGGGTTGCTGAAGACCAAGTATAACCCGGATGTTCAGGGGTCCCTACATGGTCATTACTGGCACGAACTTTGATACGACCCCAACATAAGATTGACAATGATTGACTCCAGCTGACGCGATAATGTATTGCATGCCTAAAATGCACTTTTGATGTCGATTGTATTAAACAAACAATTATATGTATGTTCGCAAAGCGTTTCTAAACTATGTGGAACTGTCGTTAACACCGGAAGTAATATGCCCGTACTCCTCAGTTTCACCCAAGCACCCTCCTTCCCAGCGCGTGACACCGTTACAATCACGGTAACATCGCATTCGTGACCAACTCGTGTTTTTCCGGGACAAGCCGAATAGCGACTCGTGCCCCTCTCGTGGCCATTTTTGCGACCGGGTTCCGTCTTAGCGCAAACGGGCATACCTAAAACAATTGTCAACTCGTTGCGGAATAATTCACATGTATTTCCCCATACATTATATTTATATATATTTCAGATGCAATTTAAAGCACATTGGGACCTGCGGAATTATACAGTATGATTGAACACATTTAACTGTGTCGTGGGTATATTTTTAGATGCAAGACATATGTAAAATCAAAAATTATTTTTGAGGATTCTTTGTCAAAGAACTTGAAATCATACGCGCATTCTGATTGGTTTGTCGCATGTTCGCACATTACATCCATCGATAGGGAGACGAGTCTTCTTGCAGGTTACGGAAAGGGGCGAGTGTTGACGAATGGGTAACACCGCTGCCACCAATGTGGGCACGGCCATTACAAGAATCTTGAATTTGGCCTCTAACCCCAAATGTAGTAACGTTCATGCTTTTGTTTATGTCTTTGGGAATGCCATCATAGTGAATTTTGAAAAGGTTTACGACTGACCATGTTTTCCAGATGAATTTACTTTGTTGTTTGTATAATCAGATTGGTTCGAGATTGCAGACTAACGGAAAATCAACCAACTTATCCCTTACATTCTTACTATGTCAATAACATGAAAGTTTTACTGAAATAGAAATTCAAATTGACAAACAAAGAAAGTAATTTAGCAGGGGTAAGTGTATTCAGCGTCACGACAGTCGTCACTTGTTTGTAAACATAACTGTCATTCGGCTGCGTGTTCAACTCCAAGCATGGTTGGGGCCATCTATCACAGTGGGGAGTTTTGACTGGTGGCAGCGATAGTATATAGAGCTCCCCGAACGGGGTATCGCTGCGAGGAGCTTGTCACCCAAGTAGTAAACACCCTCCACCACATCCGGCTTTCCTTATACAATGAGTTGACAAACCATCTCACTCAAACTTTATTGTGTTCCCTTTAACAGATGCTCACAACAGTCGTATAGCAAAGATTGCTGCGTGCAAGACGTCACTGACAATGTGTTGACACAAGGTTTCGTGTTTTATCTTTGCAGGTTTCAGGACAAACGTTGCCCAACTACGAAGTGACAACGGTGGTGGTAAGGATGTTACAGATGCCGCTTGGCCTTGAGCGATACTGTGACCTCGTTAATCCAGACGGTTGCATTTTCGTCTCACGTGATTGGTTCGGTACCGGTCAGTCGGAAAAATTAAAAGCATTAACAATTCTGAAAAAGATTTCCATCGCCATGAATCCGGGTTAATGTTAACATGAGTGAAATAGTCGTTAAAAGTTTGACAACCTCACCAAGCCTGACCACTCCATCTAATTAATATTAGCGTCATGTAACGACCAGTATAGGTTGTAGGCAGGGCGTTATTCTAACCCTGGTTATTTCGTGAGTTTCTGATTAAAAAGGTATGATTGGGACTAATTATTCATTTCAACATTTGGCCAAAATGCATTGGACATTTGGTGAACTCAACTGAGATATATGTGATTTTAAGGTGTCAGACAAATGGGGTGAGACCAATCCCCATGGATGTTCCTATTAATCATATTGTGATTTATTAAAAGTACATGACTCCAAATTTACTTTTTTTTTCTATGATGATTGAAAGTGCACTTGTCATCTAAGTTTGAAATTTTAATTTTTGTCGAGTGCCTTTTTTGAGCCATTTACGCACGTTGTAGTGACACGACTGGTGTTTCTGGTTTAAGACGTGCATCAGTTTTGGTGTGTCCTTTAATCCTGTTTACTGTGTGAGGTACAATGACTTTGACATTATCATATTGATTTATTGATGCGTATAGATGTTCATCGCGCATTGGCAGGCAAACGAATGTTTGATCATTAAAAACAAATGCGTTGATCTAAAAGATATTCAACCATTAGACACAAAGGATGCAGTACTTAAGTGTGCAAATCCCTTTTGACGAACGTCCTTGAACATCATTCCCGTATCATCCTCAATTGTACTATTAAGTCAATATTTATTTGTATGTATATGTTTATGTAAATGGTACAACGAATGGTCATTGGACTGTGAATTGATAAAAAGGGCTTTTATCTGATTGGCTGAAATATTAATATTTGTATTCCTTGTTAAAGCTTAACTAAACCAGAACCCAGAGCCCTAAGTTCAAGGGCACATGAGATTCCCAGTAACATGTGACGATAAGAGCCGGCAAATGAACAAAGAACTGTTTGATCATTAGAAAACAACAATGTTGATCCGAAACTTGATAGACAATTAGCTGTAAAACAGGCATAGGACATACATAAATGTAAATTAACGATTGTCTATTTGAATTGAAACTACCTGTCAATCAATATAACCTCTGATTGATCAATCCAAAGGTATGGTCTTGTATAAAACACCCAGTCTTGTTACAGAATGCGCCTCACGTGATGCTAAAAGCAAACGGCGTGGGCTTTGAAGGAATCATCATCGATATTCTTCAAGAGCTTTCCAAGCGCGCCAACTTCACCTACACGATCAGACTTGTGAGAGACGGTTCCTATGGCAGCCCTGATAGAGGAGGAAATGGTACATGGAACGGAATGATTGGGGAAATTCTACGAAATGTACGTATGTGTATGGTTTCAAAAAGTACAGATATCGTGTATGGTTCAAATGATTGATTGAGGTGTCGATACCATTTCTGCATGTCTCGGTGGCAATACATCGATGCAATCAATACCGCATGAAACTAGATAGTTTCAGCAGATTTCATAACATTAGTGCATAATAATGATCAGATTTATGCCATGCACTCCATCACCAAACGTTGTATTGAGTATAAAGGTAAGGGAGACGAGTGTGTCTTGACGAAATGTCTAAAAGGCTACGACGTACTGCGTTGTGGGAAGGTAACGTTATTCAGAGTTACTGTAATGGTACCAAGTGGAGTGGGCTGAACTTATTGTATTTCTTCTCCAAACTTGGGAGGTATCAACCACTACGTTGGCTCCATATTTGATAACGGGTAGTTCGTAGGTCCGGTTTAGAACTGGTCTTCGGGAACCCGTGCCATCACTTACCTGAAATATTGCTGAGTGCGGCGCTAAACAACAAACAAAGAAAACTTGTAGTCCGCTGGTACCTTGACTTCTTTGTTCAACATCCATTCGTAATTCTCCCTGAAGTTCGACACTTCAGTTCCCTCCCTTTGTCTCTATGATTTTGTGATGAAACCGTCAATATTTGCCAACAGGAGGCGCACATTGCTGCCGCACCTCTGACCATCATGCCGCAGAGAGCTGCGGTCGTGCGTTTCACGCAGCCATACGTTGACGCCGGACTGAAGATCCTGTACAAGCGACCCGCTGATTGGATGACCAGCGAACCTCTGTTTATCCTTCTGTCTGTCTTCAGTCCGGGACTGTGGATCGTTGTCCTTCTCCTCGTTGCCGCCATTACAGCTCTACTCCACGTCATTGCTCGATTCAGTCCGTTAGAGGACGCTTCACTTGGCGAGAAGAAACGAGAAAACGCGGGATTGACTATCCTCAACAGCTTCCTGTATACTTTCAGCGTGCTCGGATGGCAGAGTAGGTTTGATGAGTTAATATTGTTGATGACGATGAATAATTTCTCCAAACAAATACGAATGTGATTCAGATCGAAAACTGAAAAGCAGCGAAAGAGTAGGAATCACAGTAGGCATTCAGATGACGTCATGTTATTGTTGTTGAATTGATTCTCAGCCAGGAAATCACTGACCTTTCATTCAACAAAGTGAAACTATTAAAATAATAATATAAAATATATTGCCACTCATGGTCCTCAAGCAAAATTATAGAGACATTATATACCAACCATAACATAGCTTAAGTCAGAGAACTCAGTCGAACCTGTTGATGCCGGTAGTAGGACCAACTCGCCCTTACCAATACTTCATTACATAAGGGGCCTCAAACCCGGTCCTATCTATTACTGTAACCATTGGCCTACCCTACATCGTCATTGCCATCCACGAATATCAAAAGAAACCAAACATACACATTAACTGGCATATACATAGAACAAAATATGCCTTTTCAAAGATATCAAAGTCACATGTGGCGACACACACGAACCGACATTATTGACCAAAGTGCCGCGTTGTTATTTTGGCTCATAGCAACACCATTTGACATCATTCGACAGTCTGTGTCATGTCAAATCTAGTTCCTTTCGCTATCACGTTGTCATCTTATTCAGAGCAGAATCGTTGTTTTCCTCACTGAAAGGTCCTGACAGTGTGTTTCACGTGATTGACACGCGGTTCCGAGTACAATGTACAAATCACAAATTAAGCCCAGTAGGGGGATTGATGAGCATCTTTGACAAGCCTTTCTCCAGGGAGACTTTAGGGATTCGGCCGTGCCTGACACTGAAGCACATGTAACACATGGGATGTCTCCTTAGGAAAATCACTTTGTTCAAAATATGCCACTGTTTAACCAGCATTGAATGGGTAACCGGTAGAATCTTATGGAATAATAACAAAGAATTGCGTTTATGGAGCAAGTAATAGTTTATTTTAAACGTCCAGAATGCCAGATAACTGGAATAACTTGGCTAATATGTTTCAGACTACACCCCCTCCCCTCGATCAATATCAGGGCGCATCCTGATGGCGTTCTGGTGGCTGTTCTCTCTCTTCACTCTCGTCGCCTTCACAGCCAACCTCACCGCCTTCTTCATCACTCAGGAACCTAACGTGTCCAGGGTTCCATTTTCAACCTTCTCAGAACTTGTCAGGCAGAAGAACATACGCTATGGCACATTCAAATACGGGTCCACTGAGATGTTCTTCCGGACGACAAGGAGTCCCCTCGCGAGAAGTATGTGGGCGACGATGAACGCTCAGAACACACTGATGAGAACCCTTGACCAAGGCGTCCAGAAAGTCAGGGCTGGGAAGTTCGCATTTATCGTCGAAGGCCCTCTGGCCGAGTACATGGCTGGAAAGACGCCGTGTGACCTCACTGTCGTCGGAGAACCTTTGAACGACCGTGGCTACGCTTTTGCCTGCAGTAACAAGTCTACCCTGTGCGGGATTCTCGACCAGAAAATCCTTGAATTGAAGGAAGAGGACTTCATTATCAACACCACAAACAAATGGGCCTCAAGGGGCTGCAATGTCGACAAGGGGAGGGAACTCGTATACGACGGTGTGCCTTTCTTTGACTCATTCGGCCGGAAGTCCGGGTTACTGAAAGACAAGTCTGTGACCTTGAAGAGATTCGCTTCCGGGTTCATCTTCCTCTTCCTTGGGATCTTCCTGGCTGGCCTCTGTCTTATTGGGGAAATCGTCTACGCAAAGAAGAGTGGTTACTCTGTCAATGTAAGTGTACGGTCAGGCACAGACTGATATTTTGTCCAAGAAATAAAATTTTCTTATTTTATCTACATATAATAAGTATACGTATAAAAAGTAAAATCCAAATGGATGCTAGACAATCTAGACTTGCCAACTCATTCTAAACTCGAGTTCAGTTGGATTCCTGTTTTAATTTATTCTCTATGGTCTGGGAGACAGTCTAGACGATACGATACATGTTTCTGACATGAAGATGTAAGACCAATTGGCAGAGGGAATGTGTCAAAATTGCCTATTCTGTGGAGTTTTCTATTGAGGGATATGTCTTCTGCAAACAACTATATTCTCTTTCAGACCGGAATAAAACATTCAATTCATTGCTAATAACATACTCCTAGATTAATCTTTTCCGGTTACAGTTATTTTTGCGATTTATACCGATAACTTATTTAGTAACACTTTTGTATGTCAATCGTGCAGGGAGATTAGTGTAGTGATGTAGTAATACAATTGTAAATGAAATGTAAATAATGACCTAATTTATGACAATACATTTTGGGATGGCAAAGAAAATACAACGATGGGTCATTTCTTTTCGCCTCTGATTGTTATCATATTTAGACACCATGCAAACACGTGATGAATAATTAATTTCTTTTTATTGTGTGCAGGTGCTTCCGAGCCTGCGCACTTCCGACCAAGAACGAATCCAAGACTCATTTGACAGCGGCAGATAACTGTAGTAGATACTTAGACAGCCCAGGACTTTGGGAGTTACCCCCCTTTAATAACAGTAAAGCCATTACTTGAAAGATTGACTTAAAGGTTTGCTAAGCTTGTGTCTGAAAATCGATGTATGGCTATGTCTTCTTCAGTGATGTGTTCAGCATGTTGTGTGCGTGGATCAGTGTACATAGACCATTGTATTAGTATATGTGTAAGCGGTACCACCGATAGGTGTTCTTCATTCATAGAAGTCCATATATCGATATTGCACACTAACTTGGACCAAATGTGATTCTGTCTGTATTTCTGTGTCTAATGTTCATAATATGAAAGCGCCTCCTCCTGTAAGTATCGTACCTGTTGTGTAGGTAATGTTATTTCATATATACATTATATATCATGTGATGGGGAACGACCTTTCCATTTTCGGGCGGGGTAGGGGGAGGGTGTGTGTGTGGGGGGGGGGGGGGGGGGGGGGGGTTCGTGGTCGAGAGTAAAACACGTCCAAAATAATTTCACAAAAACATATTAATGCTTCAAACTGTTGAAAAAATATTCTTCTGAAGACAAATATTCAGGCTCATGGTATATTTTTATTAAAAATATCTGATTTTGCAGCTGTAGCTGGAAAAATATCAATTCTCAGTACGGAATCCCAGCACCCCAGTATATCTAATGGCCGGTCAATGTTTGTACTCAGCTGTATGATCATCTAACGGTACTGACTCACCTTAGATATTTAAATACTCTCGTGAATGAGAATACAGGATTTAGTGAAAACCAAATATGGTTCCTCTTTTGTCTTATATAAATACTCCGAGATAGTCCCAGTTCGATGTAAATACACGCCTAGGAAATAAAGATCTTGCATCAAACATGCCTCCCCTTACTTCCTTAGAAGACGGTTGACTGATGAATGAAAGGCGATTTGAGCTGAAATGGAGTTAGACGTTTCGTGTAACGTGTATGTGTGTGTGTGTGTGCTTGTACTAGTCCGGACTAGCCCGTTGAAATACAGTGAAGCAGTTTCACATGGATGCACTATTCAGACGCAGTTTACTGACTTTGAGACCCGTGAAGATCAGTGGTAGAATAGGTCTTCAGCGACCCATGCTTGCAGTCACAGGCGACTAAGGTTGTCGTAAGAGGCGACTAACGGGATCGTGCGGCGTTAAACAACCACACACACACACTAACGCACACACACACACACACACATACTGATATGATCCGATTCTCTGGATACTAACAGTCACCAATGTTCTTTTAACACAATACAACGACATTGACATTTGTGAGCCGACAGTTAAGGGCCGGTGCCGTGACTGCACATCATCACTTATTCTGGATACAAAGCATTATTACTATTTATTTCCCATTAAAATTACATATATACTGATCGAGAATATCGGACGTCACTCTGACAAAGATTTGTTATATGGTGACCATATTTTGCAGCCCCCAAAGTTTGTACTTTCAACTTTCAATGCAATTACGGCACAGCATGGATCGCCAACACACTATGCTTTTCGTGGGGCAGACGCATAGAAGGATTAGGTGTTCACGCCTGGTCAGTTGGTTGCCATAGTAACCCGAAGAATTTGCCTTCAGCAACCCATGCATTTCGCTACCCTGTACATGACGTTCTGTAGCTACATCAAGATTTTCAGACTCAGTTGCAGGAGATTAAAATCTCGATTTCAGGACTAAAACGGAAATAAATTTAGTGAGTGAATGTTTTTTTTACAAGACCGCTTTGAACGGTATTTCAGTTGTAGCACGGCGTTTCTCCGTGATGTGGCAGGAGAGCCTGAAGTGACGTTAACCATTTGGGGGAACTCAAGAGCACATGGGGATCTGTTGGGATTCCTGGGTAGCATCGGCCCCCAGCAACCTATGCTGTTCGTAAGCGACTTCATGTATCGGGTTGTCAGACCTGTGACTCGGTTGATGACACATCATCGTACCCCGTATCTCGATGGCGTGGATCCTGGCTCACAACATCAATCACCTGATAGTCTGTTCCAGACTCGCTTGTATACAGGCTTCGTCACAGCGTCGTAGTATTGCTGAGTCCGGCGTTAAGCGACAAACAGGGGGTGGAAGAGGAGGGGGTCAGAAACAAGGTCTTGTGGCACACTTCTTTCACACATTCACGAGACCATCCATTGTTCCTTATCAATCACGCGCCATTATCAGTCACGTGGTGTCCTATGACACAGATACTGTTTCATCCGCCTGGAACGCTAGTCCGCGTTCCCGACACCGTGGTCCGGAGGGTGGGGTCCACACATCCACGGTAATCCAACATGGCGCCACTACTGTTTGCTCTGGTCCTTGTGACCATTCTACACAAAGTAGGTATTCAGAAACCGTTCTAAGTTTGAATATCATCATGGTTATTGTTTGTTTTAAATAATTATGATCATTATTTCAATAGGCATGTTACTGTATGAATATGACTACGTAATGTATGTTCTCGTCTATATATAGGAAGTCGATCCATCCCTTTTACAAGTTTTCTCCCTTCTAACAAGATGTGATGCAACCATCTTACGGGTGCCCAGCCTTCTAAGGCACCACAATTCACTGTGCAGGGTAGCGTTCCTTTATCACGCCAGAAGTATATGATCTTGGGATTCAATCCCGGTTCGCCCCGATTATGTTTCTGAGCTTGTCAGCACCATACACGTGCTCGTGAGTTTCACCGAAGTGGTAAACGTTTATACCTGCATGACTTCGGGCTTTCCTCCAATATCAAGCTGACACGCTGCGATATAACTGGAATACTGTTAAAAGCGGCGTTAATTTCTACTCACTCTCTCTCTCACAGAGGACTTTGATGCATGCTTGTAACATGACACTGTTGCACCCTTGTTTCAAGACTTTGATGCATCTGTTTTACAATGCGTTGATGAATTCTCCTTACAAGACGTCTTTGAAGTCTCCTTACAGAGGGGTGTTGATGCATAAAACACTGGCGTGATTCTTACACGATGTCTCTGCATCCGTCTTACAAGGCGTTGGTGTATCCTTGTAACAAAACTCTTTGACATCCTTCGTACACGATATTGTGGTAGCGTTCTTACGGGTTGCGGGTGCGTTCTACTTACAAGACCTTGATGCATCCTTCTTATAGGGAGTTGGTGCATCCTTACACAACGGTGCTGCGCCCAAGACGTTAGTGCACCCTTCTATAAGGGGGTTGATGCATCCTTCTTATAGGGCGTTGATGCATCCTTACACAACGGTGCTGCGCCCAAGACGTTAGTGCACCCTTCTATAAGGGGGCTGATGCATCCTTCTTATAGGGAGTTAATGCATCCCTACACTGTTGTTGTTGCGCCCAAAACGTTGATGCACCCTTCTTACGAGAGCTCTTAGTACCCTTCTTATAGGACATTGATGCATCCTTTTCACGTTCTATTAGATCATGTTACATCCTTTTTACAAGATGTTGCTGTTTCCTTCTGACTTTGATGCGTCCTTCTTTTAATAGCGTGTATGATATATACTGTATATTGCTCTTTGTGTTCAAGGCGTCAACTGCAATCCCTGGTGATATTCACGTGACCACCATTGAGGTAAGCAACACTTTCTCTGAAGGTGGTAAACAGACATGGACAATCGCCAGATTAATCGTAATGAAAATAAAGATGAAGTTGCATCCTTGTGTATCTTGTACGTTGTATCCCCCATCTTGTTGGTCTGTTTCTGAATGCATGTGAACAGGAAGTTCTGACTTCGGATTGGTAAACATTCAGCTTCATGTATATCGGTGATGTGATATCGTTTCACAGCGGTCATATAGACAATTCCCTTCCACTGATTTACCCATCGAAATAATGGAGTTCACCTCGGCGGTTTCATATTTAGATCTATACATATAGATTCATTGTGTCAAATATATCTCTACAATATCCCCTTCAGCATTAAATTTTCCCTTTATGTCGAGTTATACTTGGTGTCGAAACATTTGAGGTACAATCAAGCGTGCTCTTTCTACCAAGATTTCAAAGAGCGTCATTCGACTAAAAAAAGGTTGCAACTTTCAAAACGTTTTATGATAGCCATGTGAAGGACATTTCCAAATGGCATTTTCAAATTTGACGCAGTGACACAAATGTTGTCCGATGCAATTCCCTATTTTGACTCGTACGCACACCTTTTTGCGAATACCTGCCAAGGGTGTTATTCTCTCTATATGTGGACAAGGTTCCGATCGTATCATGACTTTATTTTATATTATTAATCCGATTTCACTTGGATTCAAGTGAGTTACGTAGATGCCTGTACAAATCCTATCACCCATTGTTACAGCACTGGCCTTTCCTAATGCCCAACCACAAGACTGGTGAAGGATTCGAGGGCATCATCGTCGACATCCTTGACGAGGTCGCCCGGCGCTGCAACTTCTCCTACACCCTCGACCTGGTGAAAGACAACACGTGGGGGAGACGGCGGCAGGACGGGACGTGGACAGGGATGATTGGAGAGGTCATCAACAATGTGCGTCACTTGCACGGGGAACCTCCTTGTTTTTCCATTTTCAGCTTGTCGATTCCATCAACTTACGCTCTCTGTAGTGTGTCGATTCTAAAGATTTTTTTATTGTTATTATGTCGTAACAGGCGACTAACGGAGCGGGTGCTCAGGCTCGCTGACTTGGTTGATGCATGTCATCGTATCCCAATTGCGTAGATCGAGACCCGCAAAGATCCGAGGTAGAAATCTGGGGTCTTCAGCAACCCATGCTTGCCATAAAAGGCGACTATGCTTGTCGTAAAAGGCGACTAACGGGATCGGGTGGTCAGGTTCGCTGACTTGGTTGACACAGGTCATCGATCCCAATTGCATTGATCGATGCTCATGATATCAATCACTGGATTGTCTTGTCAAGACTCCATTATTTACAGACCGCCGTCATATAGTTGGAATATTGCTGAGTGCGGCGTTAAACAAGAAACCAACCAACCAAGCGTAGATCGATGCTCATGATGCCAAACTCTGGATTGTCTGGTCCAGACTTGATTATTTAGACCGCCGTAATATAGCAGGAATACTGCTGAGTGCGGCGTGAAACAATATATTGAAATCAGTGATGACACGTGGTGTAAACGAAAAGGGCAACCATGTCCTGCCCTACCCGCCACTCGCACACTTTGCATTAAACAGTGAGTGTTTGTTGCCTGGCAACAAGGAGAAGTAATCCTGCCACCCGTGAAGATCCGGGGTGAAATAGGTCTTACGCAACCCATGCTTGCCCTAAAAGGCGACAATGCTTGTCGTAAGAGGCGACTTACGGGGTCGGGTGGTCAGGCTCGCTGACTTGGTAGATACATGTCATCGTATCCCAATTAAGTGGGTCGATGCTCATGATGTCAATCACTGGATTGTCTGGTCGAGACTCGGTTATTTACAGGCCGCCGTCATATAGCTGGAATATTGCGGAGTTAAACAAGAAACAAACAAACGAACAATTAATGTCAATACGTTATACAAGCCAGTCAATTCTGCCAGCAGGAGGCCGATATCGCGGCCGCCCCTCTGGTCATTATGTCCGGACGGTCAAGGTTCATCCGCTACACCCAGCCCTACATGTCCTCCGGGATCCGGATACTGTACACGAAGCCTTCTGATTGGCTGGCATCCCACGCCTTCCTCTTCCTCCTCAAACCCTTCTCCCTCTGGATGTGGGGCATCCTGGCTCTCACCCTGGCCGTCATCACCGCCCTCTTCATCGTCATCGTCCGATACAGCCCATACGAGAAGTGGTCATTTATACTTGGCAGGGAGGATGAGGAGCCCCTGGGGGAGAGGTCCCTGTCCAGTAGTCTCTTCCACACTCTGAGTACACTGATGTGGCAGAGTGAGTATGTGCTTCTATTTCGTAACGTTTGTGTTTGTTTCTTTGTTTAACGCCGCACTCGGCAATATTCCAGCTATATGACGGGGTCTGTATATAATCGAGTCTGGACCAGACAATCCAGTGATTGATATTATGAGCATCGGTCAACGCAATTGGTTTGTTTGTTGTTTACCGCCGCATTCAGCAATATTCCAACTATATGACGGCGGTCTGTAAATAATCGAGTCTGGACCAGACAATCCAGTAATTGATATCATGTGCATCGATCCACGCAATTGGGATCGATGACATGCATCAACCAAATCAGCGAGCCTGACCACCCGATCCCGTTTGTCGCCTCCTACGACAAGCATAGTCGTCTTTTACGGCAAGTATGGGTCGCTGAAGACCTTTTCTACCCGGGTCTTCACGGGTCGGACCTTGGATGAATTGTGCCAGGTTAAGTTCCTGTTGAACGTTCTTGTCCACACGAGTGTATGTTTCCCATTGCAGGAAGCCGCTGTCTGCCCCGGTCATCGTCCGGCCGTGTCTTGACCTCCGCCTGGTGGTTGTTCTCCATCCTCGTCCTTGTGTCCTTCACCTCCAACCTCACCGCGCTCTTCCTCACCCACAACTCCAGCATCTACAGCGTGCCCTTTACATCGTTCGAGGAGCTTGTCCAGCAAGATGACGTATCCTTTGGCTGCGCGAAATACGGACACATCGCATCATACCTCGAGACATCCCAGGAACCGTTAGCCAAGCGACTCTGGGAGCAGATTAACAGGGACGATGCCAATCTGGCCCAAACAACTGCCGCCGGCATCACGAAAGTACGAGCATCTCGTGGCGCCTATGCGTTCCTGATGGAAGGACCAATGGCTGAATACGCTGCTGGGGGTGCGCCCTGTGATCTCATCACGCTCGGACAACCGCTGAATGACAAAGGATATGCGTTTGCTTGTAACATTGCAAGCGATATATGTAACATCATTGACAACAAAATCCTTGAAATGAAAGAAGAGGATGTGATCTTGAGGATCAAGGAGAAATGGATGAACAGAGGATGTGATGCGACCAAGGGGAGAGAACTCATATATGACGGTGTTGACTTTATCGACACAATGGGATTGAAGGGGTCTTTGGTTTATGACAAACCTGTTACAGTGCGAAAGTTTACAGGGGTACTGGTTCTGTTCCTCCTCGGTGCTGTTCTAGCTAGTGTCTGTCTGTGCGCTGAAGCGAACAGTACCAAAAGAACCAAATATGTAAGACATAGTATATATACCAACACTGAGATCCAAGACATTCTTTATATATATTTTGTCTCATTCATATATTATATTTACTCCCGTTCCTTGGTGTATTTGCTTTTAATAATCAATAAACAAGTAAACACATAACTGTAAACTTCTCCGTCACAACCACCAGCTTTTGAATTTAATTTTTAAATGAAATGTTTCACAAAAGTATGTTTTGTTTGTTGTTTGACGCGCTCCGGCTTTTTTATGACTGTATGTAAATTATCGAGTGAGAACAAGGCAATCTGGTGTTTGTCATCATGAAAACTATAAAAGGAAAATCATAAACTGAAACAACTGAAATGCTGTTCGACTTGTTAACTCACTCACTCAATATTATTTTTCGTTTCAGACATGGAAACGTGAAGCCCTTGCAACTTCGTTTGACAATCCTAATGTGTCTGTTGAACGACATGTACAGGGGAGTGAGAGCGACCTCTAATTCTCAGACGTCGTCAGCGACGATAACGTCCCGGCATTTCCACCGTGCGGAAAGATTTGTTACAGAGAGATTATTTCTGTGATGGGATAAAATAAATTTCAGATGCCAATCGTCACTATATAGCCGAACATGTCCTGGTCCAAAACTATCAGGATTTCTAATGAATCAGCATGATTTTCTAATTTCAAAATATATCCCTTTCTGTGTCATGTATTGAATTCTTTAGATGCATGAAGAATGAGGTTAGAATAGGTCTTCAGCAACCCATGCTTGCCGTAAAGACGACTAATGCGTGTCGTAAGAGGCGACTAACGGGATCGGGTGGTCAGGCTCGCTGACTTGGTTGATGCATGTCACTGTATCCCAATTGCGTGGATCGATGTTCAGGATATCAATCACTCGATTGTCTGGTCCAGACGCGATTATTTACAGACCGCCGTCATTTAGCTGGAATATTGCTGAGTGCGGCGTTAAGCAACAAACAAACAAACCATTCTTTGGAAGAGATTTGTAAAGGGATAATCTGACCAGAACACGTTGATCTGAAATTTATGTTTCATTCCACAGTTAGTACGGTTGTGGGGTTTTATATAAGCAGACCGAAGGATGAGGTGCAAGGCTAAGACCTTAACATTTAATTGTTGTTATGTCTTGCTGAAAGAACATGTTAAATTGTTTAGAAGTAGCAGCACGTTGTGCTGGTTATACGGATAAGTGGACCCATTTAACATATTCGTCGTGTGTACCCTTCGTACGACATCTCGAATAATTATCCATACGTTTCAGCTGACTTTAAGCACTCTCACTTACTCACTCTCATCCACCCACTCACTCACTCTCATCCACCCACTCACTCATTCACTCTCATCCACCCACTCACTCGTTCACTCTCATCCACCCACTCACTCACTCTCATCCACCCACTCACTCACTCTCATCCACCCACTCACTCATTCACTCTCATCCACCCACTCACTCACTCTCATCCACCCACTCACTCACTCTCATCCACCCACTCACTCATTCACTCTCATCCACCCACTCACTCACTCTCATCCACCCACTCACTCATTCACTCTCATCCACCCACTCACTCACTCTCATCCACCCACTCACTCACTCTCATCCACCCACTCACTCATTCACTCTCATCCACCCACTCACTCACTCTCATCCACCCACTCACTCATTCACTCTCATCCACCCACTCACTCACTCTCATCCACCCACTCACTCACTCTCATCCACCCACTCACTCACTCTCATCCACCCACTCACTCATTCACTCTCATCCACCCACTCACTCACTCTCATCCACCCACTCATTCACTCTCATCCACCCACTCACTCATTCACTCTCATCCACCCACTCACTCACTCTCATCCACCCACTCACTCATTCACTCTCATCCACCCACTCACTCACTCTCATCCACCCACTCACTCATTCACTCTCATTCACCCACTCACTCACTCACCTCCACAATAAACACAAACACATTTGTCCATTTATACATGTAGCTGAATAAACGGATTTGACAATTAAATTCGTGTTGACCGTGCATTTCTTTACTTTAAACGGGACAGTGGTGATAACGGATCAGAATAGATGCAAACACACAATACTTATTCTAAAAGGTGGGATGTGAGGTGAGGATTAAAGGTCGCGCTCAAGATTATTGTAGCTTGTAGTCTCGTCCATGCACCAATGTGTGTGTGGTTGTCTTTGTTAGCCCTGCCTTGGTCCGTCTTTTATTGCAAGCCCACTGAGATACTACGCCATACTTTAAATTCCTACTCAGACACAGTATACTCACTCCGAACTGACCAGTCCTTTATCCGCTACCCGAGCACCAGGCAGGGTAACAACAAGTTCCGTCGTGTAATGTCTTTTGGTATGACGAGGTCAGACATTCCGCTCTCCGGCAGACGCTCTATCCACGATACCATGGAGGCCGACTCCCGCAGACATAGGTGGTCTGGCTAGGTGAGCTGATTGCTCATCATGGAACCACTATGACAAGGAACGTTGGTTATGTTTATCGTCACTGGTTTACCATGGGGATTCCTAGTAAGAATGTAGGTCCCCAATAATCCATGCTTGTAAGAGGCGACTAAATGGATATGGTGGTCAGGCGTGCTGACTTGTTTGATTGCATGTCATCGTATTGCATCCCAATTGCGTGGATCGATGCTCAAGATATCAATCGCTGGCTTAGCTGGTACAGATTTGATTATTATTATTTTTTTGTCCTCTAACGCGTCCCTCAGCAATGTACAAGCTATATGACGGCGGTCTGTAAATAATCGAGTCTGGACCACACAATCCAGTGATTGACATCATGAGCATTGATCCGCGCAATTGGGATACGATGACATGCATCAACCATGTCAGCGAGCCTGACCACCCGATCCCGTTAGACGTCTCCTACTACATGGTCACCTTTTACGGCAAGCATGGGCTACACCGGATCTTCATGTGTCATTCTTTACAGACCGCCGTCATATTGTTTAAACAACAAACAAACAAACGTTAAACAACAAACTAACACACCTGGTGTAATGCGGACTTGTATCACGCTTTTACTCATATGTACCTGACACTGGCTTGCAACTCAAGCACACATGGCGCATATTAATTGGTAAAGATTCAATACTGCGTTGTTGTTTTCCTTTGTGGGGGAATCCAACCCAAGTCAAAAAAATACTATAACCATGCGCTCATTGAATAAATGAGTTTGGTATAACGCCGCATTGGACAATATTCCAGTTACATCAGGGGCGGTGGATCATCCAAGTGGTTAAAGCTTTCGTTCGTCACGCCGAAGGCCCGGGTTCGATTCCCAACATGGGTAAGTTGTGTGAAGCCCATTTCTGGTGAGTCCTGCCTTGATATTGCTGGAATATCGCTACAAGCGGCGTAAAACCATACTCACACGTTCCGGAAATTGCGCTTAAGTCCACACAGCCACTTGTGACCTGTTTGTAGTCCTTGTTAACTACGTGTTGATAAAACATAAAACAGCATCGACAATAGCAGTTTTATTAAGAAATGATGAAGCTGGTGATCATGCGAGCGATGAAGCAGAGGCCAAGTCCGTCCTTCTATTGGTTAGTGGGGACGGGGTCCTTTCCTGCCAGGGCGTGGTCTCCCCCACTCATGGCGTTAAGCACCTGCTGGACAATCGTGCCCCCGGCGCTGGTCAAGGTCTGTTTGATCCCTGTCAGAGGATCCTTCATGTTGCTGAGGGTCTGCTCTGAAAGAGAGACGTACAATGACGGTCAGTGACGTAATGTAACGTCACAATGACGTATATCTAAGCTGAGACAGCCTCAGTGGTCTAGTGGACAGGTCGGGGGTTCGATCCCCGACGACGTCATACCAAAAGACGTTAACAGATGGTACTTTTTGTTACCCTGAGAAATGCAATGAAGGTCAGATGCAGCTGCCCGTGATGTTACGTAACGTCGCAGACACTGTCTGTTTGTTTGTTGTTTAACGCCGCACTCAGCAGTATTCAAGCTATATGACGGCGGTCTGTAAATAATCGAGTCTGAACCAGACAATCCAGTGATTGACAACATGAGCATCGATCTACGCAATTGGGATCGATGACATGCATCAACCAAGTCAGCGAGCCTGACCACCCGATCCTGTTAGTCGCCTCCTACGACAAGCATAGTCTGCGTACGAAACCGGAACCCCTGGAAGCGCTCGTAAACTTTTAACAAGTTTTGGGCGGTCAAATCCGTGAAGGAAAGCCCCAGCAATGATCCAAGCTATCGGGGCACAGTCTTGGCAACCAATCAATTTTAGTCGCCTTTACGAGAAGCATTGGTTACCGGGGACCAATTCTACCACAGGAAATCTTAGGGGTTATGACTTGACATTTTGCTGACTGGCTCAACAGTCAGGACGAATCTTGGATTTGATCCCCAACAAACCGACAATCATAGCCATGAAACACACGATATCGTCGCCTTGTAATTATACCGTTGAAGTGATATTGATGACATTAAAGTTAGTAGTTTTTAGAGCATTAAACTACTGCGTTTAATAAGAAGAGCCATAATATTCAATTTCTAAACCATACCGACAGAACAAATGACAACGATGAATTAATTAATAGCTTGAGTGTTAACATGCATAGTTACTAGCCACGATTCTGAATCAATTCATAATCAGAGAAACATGGTTACCATGACAAAGGAAACACACGATCTGTTTCGGCAATTGCCAGCTTTATAATACCACGTGACATTCATTCGAATTTAAGCGTCATATTTCGAGCGTGGGAACTGGAATTTCTAAGAAGCTCTCAAGGCAAGACTTTTAGTCTTCTAGTCTTTAATTCTTCTAGTCAGGGTTTATGATTTTAAAAACGTCGATGCAGGGGTAACGGGAGGAGGTTTTACCTATGCGTGTTGCTCTTTCATTTAAAATGATAGTCAAGTTTCAATTGATAAAAAAATATTCCAAGTTTGGCCATACTCATGATGTCTCCTGCGGCGTCCTTCATGGCGCTGAGCGCGTTCTGTCCGTGCTGCACGAGCTTCCCCGCGTGCTGACCGAGCGTATGTAGGTGTTGCTTGAGCTTCTCGCCCAGCTGATTCATGGAATCCTTGGCTGCAGAGGCAAAACCAGCTGCACTTGCCTTGATGGCCGTTCCTGCTGACGTCGCCATCTTGAAAAAACGTGGGGGGAGTGAGTCGTGGTTTGTTTATTTGTTGTCTTACGCCGCAGTCAGCAATATTCCAGCTATATGACGGCGGTCTGTAAATAATCGAGTCTGGACCAGACAATCCAGTGATTGCCATCAAGAGCATCGATCTACGCTGTTGTGATACGATGACATGCATCAACCAAGTCAGCGAGCCTGACCACCCGATCCCGTCAGTCGCTTCTTACGAGAAGTATAGTCGCCTTTCACGGCAAGCGTCGGCTGCTGAAGACCTATTCTACCCCGGATCTTCACGGGTCGTGAATCGTGGTATACAAACTGACAGTTCACAGATGTATCAAGAATAATTGACTAACGTGTCATCTATAGTGGACCTTTGCCATCATAAAGGAATTTTCACAATATTCAAACTCCCAAATAAGCTATAGACGTTATTTCCATCAAGTCAATATTACGATCGATGACGGTAACTTCAGATAGAGTAACTGAACCAGCATAAAAAATTACCACTTTGGTAAGAGATAGAGTGTAATTTTATATAATTATGGAGGTTTTTCAGTTGTTGACATAATTGATATAAGGTTTTGTTTAAATGGCAGTTCGATATATTTACTTGTAAGATAGTCGTATTTAAAACAAACTAACAGAAAAAAATTCATCTTCATTCTCAAGTAATAATAACCCCTTCTGCAAAGGTAAACTCACTGCATGCCAACAGGTTGTCTTATCTAGACTCCGTTATTTACAGACCGTCGTCATACGGGTGAAATATGAGTGTGGCATTGGCATAATATGTACCAAAACTAACGAGGCGTTACAATGTCATGGCTGAAACGATGCAAATGCGTTCAATTTTAACTCAATCACTCATTCTCTAAACGGAAGGGTCACACAAGTGTCACAAGAATCGCACTTTGCAAACGTGAGTCTGAACATGGAACAACTGGCTCTACTGCGGCACATGCTACCTATGTAGTATATAAAGTGAGGGGAAATGTGCGCTAAGAATATGTTACATTCCAGCCGTCAGTATTAATTCATGCAAGCTTTACTGATGTGAGGCGTTAGTCAATAAATACTATGTTTTTATGAAAATTGTGTGAATGGCGGGTGCTACCGGTAGGACAGGACATGCTTTCACTTTTCGATTATCTGCTGTCATCACTGATCACTGATTTTCACTTGTCTATTTAAATAATTTTCACAGCTATTTTGTCCCTAATGCGATATGGTATCTCAGTGGGGAGCAATGTAAAACCGGTATTAATCTGGACTAATCCGGACACACACACACACACACAAAATCAACACACACACACACAATCAACACACACACACACAATAAACACACACACATACACCAACACACACAAACACAAACACACGTTGTTATTTCACCTCATCTCACCACCACAGATCACACAATTTTTTTTAAAGAATTTTTTAAAGGAAGTTTGTACCTGTTTCACGCCATCCACCATGGGGGAGAAGGCTGATGCGATGGAGCTGCCGACGTTGGAGAAGAAGTCGGTGAAGCCGTTTCTCTTGTGTAACTTGAGAGCTGACCTGATGACGCTCTCTATTCCAGATATCACAGTGGTGAGGAACGAGTCCACCATGGTGTTGTGTACCCCTGGAGTCGACACAAGCGAGTGAGTCATGTGTAACGCCGCTTTGACAAGTATTGAGTGTCAAGTATTGACAAGTATTGTGTGTCAAGTATTGACAAGTATTGAGCGTCAAGTATTGACATGTATTAAGCATCAAGTATTGACAAGTATTGAGTTTCAAGTATTGACAAGTATTGAGTTTCAAGTATTGACAAGTATGGAGTGTCAAGTATTGACAAGTATGGAGTGTCAAGTATTGACAAGTATGGAGTATCAAGTATTGACAAGTATGGAGTGTCAATTATTGACAAGTATGGAGTGTCAAGTATTGACAAGTATGGAGTGTCAAGTATTGACAAGTATGGAGTGTCAAGTATTGACAAGTATGGAGTATCAAGTATTGACAAGTATGGAGTATCAAGTATTGACAAGTATGGAGTGTCAAGTATTGACAAGTATGGAGTGTCAAGTATTGACAAATATCGAGCGTCAAGTATTGACAAATATGGAGTGTCAAGTATTGACAAGTATGGAGTATCAAGTATTGACAAGTATGGAGTATCAAGTATTGACAAGTATGGAGTGCCAAGTATTGACAAGTATGGAGTGTCAAGTATTGACAAGTATTGAGTTTCAAGTATTGACAAGTATGGAGTGTCAAGTATTGACAAGTATTGAGTTTCAAGTATTGACAAGTATGGAGTGATGCAAGTCTTAAATTAGGTGAAACCCATGACCTCAGTTGTGATGCTGACAAAACTAGAAACATAATCAGAGCGTATCAGATGGTGGAGTTCTGGCACACCTCAGAGGTGGAGCTCCGTGTATGTTAATTGCGGCGCCTTTTAGACAACTGGGCCACCGTAGCCGCCGAATGAAATATGAAATAAGAAATCGAATATCGACACTTTCGTGTATTTTAGTTACATCTGTCATAACTCTTTTTTGATAACAAATGTATTGAGTGAACAGGTTTACATACTTATATGGTACAAAATAGCATTTAAAAGTACCATTTGAAATGAAATAACGGTATCACATTGGTTGTTTTGTAGTTGTTGTTGTTTCGTTGTTTAATGCCGCACTCAGAAATATTTCAGCTATATGACGGCGGTCTGTAAATAATCGAGTCTGGACCAGACAGTCCAGTGATTAATATCATGATCATCTATCTACGCAATTGGGATCGATGACATGCATCAAATCAGCGAGCCTGACCACCCGATCGCCTCTAACGACAAGCCTAGTCGCCTTTTACGGCAAGCATGGGTTGTTGAAGACCTATTCTACCCCGGAATCGTCACGTTCCATCACATTGGTAAGCGCGAGAGGTCCATTTCTGGTGTCTCCCTCACTCTCACAATTTTACCCTTTTTAGCGGTTCATGCTCAGCTGATATATGATTATTGGACTTTTCCTTTTTAATATATACATTACCTTTATGAAACATATCTTCAACTATTATATTAAGTATACAAGGAGGTATGACGTCATATATAACTCACCGACAAGAGCATCAATCTTTTGAACTATTTCCTCTGGTGTCAATTCGAGATTGGCGGCCATGTCGATAATTTCACTGAGACTTTGCCGGAACCACGCCATAACGGCCTTGAGCTCTGCCTGACCCTTGTCAATGACCCCGTGGACATCCTGCTCCAGGGTGGTGAACAGCTGACTGTTGCGAGCAAAAAATACAGTAAATATAACACCCAAATACAAACTTCAAAAACACCACATCCTGCCTTTAAGGCACAGGCGTTAACAGATCAAACGGTAGATACAAAGATAGATGTCTGGTGCAATTCTCCACTCTTACATGTACCTCATGCTCCCGTGTCTTTTCAGGTTAACAATTGACTTGCCTTCGCATGTGTTTGTGATCGGTGCCACCGGGGAGGCAGGATTCGTTCACTTTTTAACAGCTTGTATCACCAGTATTTGACAGTTACTTTAAGAATGCATTCTTACGATATAGTCGGAATAGTACAAAGGACTATACTTTCTTATATAGCTTTCTTATGATATTACGGAAAATGATTTGTAGCTTTTGTTTACTGTTCAAGTTTCACTCGTGCGACAAGTCAGTGCAGGGGTAATATATGTATGAAAGGGTGGTTGAATGATGTTTTACATCGAAATCCAGCGATGTCAAAGTGACATACAGGGGCGGTGGGGTAGCCTTGTGGTTAAAGCGTTTGCTCGTCACGCCGAAGACCAGGCTTTGATTTCCGACATGGGTACAATGTGAGAAGCCCATGTTTGGTGTCCTCCGCCCTGATATTGCTTGAATATTGCTAAAAGTGGCTTAAAACCAAACTCATTCACTCCTGTTGTTTACCTAGATGTATGACGGTCACATCATGGGATGAGGATGCTCTGTGCTTACCTGATCATGTCCGATCTCTTATCTGGTTTTGTAAAGGCATTTGCTGTGTTCAACGCCAGAGCTGCAACACACAACATACTAACAATGACTTGATATGTCATATTGTATTGTGATTTTGTTTTTCCCATGAAATATTATAACCACAAAAAACATTTACGTTCTGGTATTTCATATGACTCTGTAATACTGGCTTATTTTCGTTTGTTAAGGGTGGCCTGCTTTAAGGACTTTTTGTGTACTACAGATAGCTGTCCTCGGCACTAGATTTCATAGACGAATGACGTTACGTCATTTTGTTATATGGTGTTACCCTGTCTGGCGCTCGGCATTAAGGGACTAAAACAAGGACTGTGTCTGAGTGAGGTATTCATGTTAAACTGCGGAATGGTATCTCAGTGGGCTGGCACCATAAATTCGGCGTCAGTTCTAACTAGTACACACACACACACACACACACACATACACGCACGCACGCACGCACGCGCGTATAATTTTACATCTCAATGTTCCACAAGGCGATCATAGCGTTATGCCAATCAGAATTCCCATACTTTAACATACGCTTCCGGTAAGATGGCTTTGTGGCGTGAGGCTTGGGTTTCAATAAGGTATGGGACTTTCAATGATCGTTGCGCTATATTTTCACACAACGACCTTTATCAGTCATTTTCTTACCACCGACTTGTATGGTGCTCCCAACTTCCAGAAGGCGAGCCGTTGTTATCACTAGCGACCCCTTTAACAACTCAATCCATTATTTCTATGCATTTACTCAAGATGTGAACAAGAGTGGTGACACGTCCTTCCACCATATATTGCCCACCCCTATTGTTTACACAATTCAATTTACTGTATACAAGACTGTAGAAGAGACGTGAAATAGTTGATAGATAGAAAACGAGGGAGGGAGAGTGACAAATAGTTGTTTGAAGGAAGAGAGAAGTGTCTTGCATTGAAGTTTTGTTCGTTTAAGCGTTCACTTCATTGAGAAATGAGTAACATACAGCCCTTTGTAACTTCACAGTACATAAGTGAATGCTTGGAAACAATTTGCCCCAACTTTGAGACATTATTGTGCTTCCACTTGAAGGAAACGACGTTAGCGAGACAGCTACAGAAAGCATAACTAAAGTGGAAGGGTGACGTTGTCGAGTACCACGAAGGCACTGTCAAATGGTTACTGGACGCTCAGCTGCCGACTGTTTCATTTTCTACATCGGGCGTAAATTCACCTACATTCCCTGATTTAATTAAATTCCCACGAAGTAGTCTATTTGCAACGACATATCCTACATGCCCTGAAATACCACGCATTACTTGAATACCTACAACGAACCTTGGATTCCCAGAAATTGCATGACATACAATGTATGACTGAAATACCATGATCTGCTTTAGTTGCCCTGAAATAGCACAACACAGCGTAATTTGGATGCCCTGAAACAGTACGACGTACCTTGGATGCCCTGAAACATCACGACGTACTTTGGATGCCCTGAAACATCACGACGTACCTTGGATGCCCTGAAACAGTACGACGTACCTTGGATGCCCTGAAACATCACGACGTACCTTGGATGCCCTGAAACATCACGACGTACCTTGGATGCCCTGAAACAGTACGACACGACGTACCTTGGATGCCCTGAAACAGTACGACACGACGTACCTTGGATGCCCTGAAACAGTACGACACGACGTACCTTGGATGCCCTGAAACAGTACGACACGACGTACCTTGGATGCCCTGAGAAAGTAACATCTTCCCGGCCTGTACCCCGGCAGTGAGCAGCTCGCCCCCGTGTAGGTCCAGCTCGTGCAGGATGGTGTGTCCAGCACTTTTGAAGAAGTCTCCCAGCTTTTGTCCAACGTTGTGGAAGAAGTCTTTGACTTTACCGGCGTCTCCCCCCGTAGCCAGGAGAACCAGAGTGAAGAGGACGACGACCTTCATTCTTAGACTCGTGGATAGCTTGAAGGTATGGTAACAGTTGAATTACACACAAAAACACTCCCATGGACACTATACTCAGAAACCCCAGATTGTATGAAATTATCAATACCCATTTTCCTAAAGCCACACACTTATGTCAGACTCTTTCAAATAAAATTACCGAAGTTTCAATGAAATCAACGACCGTGTGACTTTTAACTTAATCTAGAGTGCCAGACAAAGGAGAGTATACACTTGAAAATTTGATTTCACAAAGAAAATACAAGCGTTATCAGAACTTTACCAGGCTGAAAACATTTGCTGAAACACTGCAAACGTAAGATTCAAAACACAACCATGATACCCGTATCAGATACACCACCATCAATATCTATTTGTTTTTTGTGTACTTTTAGCCACCATCAAACATGTATGCTTTCTTTTGCCCGACAGTATATGTGCACAGCATCTTTCCAGGGGAAACAATTCATTTTCGATAGAAACATTAAATCAGCGTTGTGTTTAAAGGATCTCTTGAAGAATGATCCGATAAAAACTGTTTTAATGATCGACTCTAAAGTTAAGAGAGTCATCAAAGGCAGCTGAGAGATTGAACCTACCTGTAGCTGAGTTCGGCAATCACGGAGTTCGGCAAAGATTGAGTTCGGCAAGCGGAGGTATTCATTATATACGCCTGACTTATGCAATGTTTTGAGAACAAACCATCTGCGAAAAGCATGTTCGCATTCTAGATATTGATAAGACCACACCCCTCCCCCAACCCTACTCACCACACCCCACCCAACATGCGTCACTGGACAGTCACCGACTTGGAAACTGTCAGCCCTGGCATGGTCAGGGTCTTGATAGGTGATGCCTTCGCCGTACGACGTTACAACGTGTGTTTGTTATTCGGTTGGTCATGTATATCTGACACTTGAATTTAACAGTAGCTGAAATGTCATGACCATATCAAGGACAATACATAGATTGGTTGTTTGAATGAATTTAAAACGAATTATTTGGGGATTTTTAAATTTATAATATTTATATCCTCGTATCAAAGGTTTTTTGACGTTATACGTTTTCGGACTACAATGTTTATCGCGATTACTCGCGCTATAACGAGGGGTGTAGCATCACACAGGCATTGTAAATCCTCAGATGATGGCTTGCTTTTCAGAGCAAGCTGTCGTTTAATATTTAAAGAGATGTTTTACAGTTGTTGATGTGATTAGAGAAAACACTAAGATGTTTCTTAAGCGTCCGAAAATCCATAACACGGGGATAAATTTAGATGCAAATGTTTGAGCCTTATCATCTCAGAAACCAGGAGGCTCAGAATACTGGCAGCTGATATTGGTGTTTGTTTGGGTGTTATTTAATTCCGCACTTCCGACAGCGGTCTATAAATAATCCATTCTAGGCCAGACAATCAATTGATTGATATCATGAGCATCGATCTACGACTGCATGTGTCAACCAAATCAACGACCCCGATCAACAGATCCCGTTAGCCGCCTCCTACGACCAGCACGGTTTGCTGACCCGAATCTGAACTGGAGCTTATGATGCTGAAGAATATAACCCTACAATGGAGTTCAGTATTAATCACGGCATTTGAAATAAGAACATATTTCTTTTTTATTTAATTGACGAGAAGGGACATCACAGTGGTCGACCTGAAACGTTGTGTTGATGATATTTAATGATTGAAAGTTTGTTTTGAGACACCATCATCTACACTAAAATTGGACTGTTTGTTGATGATGTTGCAACATAACTTGTCTTGAAGCTCCGATTATGTTTTAACCAATGTGGTGATTCTTTATATAACTGACCCAGTCGTCTAGTGCACTAAAATTGGCTGTGCAGAGTCGTGGGTTCGATCCCGGTTGACACGGCGTGATATAACTGACATGCTGTTCAAAACCGCTTTAAGGTGAACTCACTAATTTGTTGCCCAAACGATGTTCTTCGAAGATTATGAAATAGTCCTCCCTTCCATATGAAACCTAGCACGTTATGGAGCCAATTGATAGCCACAATGTCCATAGTAATATGCCTACTCATTTCATAAATGTCACGTTCAGCTCACTAGATTGAAACATATGTTTATTCAGACTGAATATGGAGCGATAAATAACACATGTCGGATTATGTGAATACCACCATCACAACACTTTCTGAAAACAAACATTCCTTCAGGAATAGAAAAAAAACGAAAAAAACCCACATAGTACACCACAATATGGCAGGCAAGCTATTTCAAAACTACATAAAAGATACATTGTACTGAATTGGGCATTATTACATTGTGTATTGAATTGTGTAAACTAATTTGATTTGAAATATTTTGAATTTTGTAATTTTTTTTTAAATTTTGTCATTTTTGGCGCGATACCCACAGTTATTAGAAGCATTATCTGACATATGTCCTTCAAATTTAAGCTGACTTAAAATATACAAGTCAACCTACAGGGCATTGGTGCTATTTCTATTTCACAATCAGCTGATTATGACTCGGCATCAGTAACATCTGATGATCATGTTCTCTGCTACTTAGCCCGCTACTTCCTCTGTCGGGATTCGAATCGTGGCCCATGGCCAGTGGAAAGAGTATCTGCCCTGAGAGCGGAAGGTCGGAGTTTCGATCACAGTCTGCGTAATACCAATGTTGGTTTCAGGGACAGAAAAGCCCCCCTAAAACCACGCCTGTCGTAAGAGCCATCTAAAAAGGATCATGAATGCCGTTACAAACTATGACGTGACTGACTGAGTGTTTTTTACCCCGACAGTGTCAATAGTTGTTCCTCCAGCCAATCACTGATTTGCCAGACTCGATTATTTACAGGCCTTCGTGGTAAAGTTGAAATGCTGTCGATCTAGGGAAGAATTCAGATATTTACTCTCCTCTGACATTGCTCAAGTTCTGTGGAACTCCCTCTTGAGCTGAAGCTCCATCCCAGTCTTGAAATTCTGGAAGCCTCAACACTTACCAATTTGTAAGCTGCCGTACTAGATTTCAAAACTGTGTATTGTTTCATAAGCAATTTCAAAGTTACATTAATTATGTTTATTGTCTTCCGTGTAGCACTTTCTCGTCTGGATTAGGCGCAATATTATTATTATTATTATTATTATTATTATTATTATTATTATTATTATTATTATTATTATTATCATTGCAAGTTGGTTCCCCTCGTTGTGTTGATGTTATGGCGAGGCTTTAAATATGATTCTCTGAGACAGAGATAAGACGGTTGATTATATCTGACCGTGCCGTGACCAGCGTGATAGAATCGTTGAAAGGACAAAGGTGAATCTATTCTTGCACTTGTTCCCTGGTGTGGGTCTGCGTGGAACTGACAACTGTATCATCGATAGAAACAAAGAGGACGTTTACCACCCTCACCCTCACTCGTTTTATTTTTCTCGCAACTTCTCTCTCTCGAACCCTCTTTTTCTCACTCTTTCTTTTCCGTTTCCCTTATCTCTCCGAGTTGCTGTTCAAATGTGAAGCCCCAACATCTTGTACTAAAACCTTGATAACACCAATATCTTCAGAGTCACCATTCCCATGGCACAAACCTGCAAACAGGCCTTCCCCTACATTCCCAGGTTGCTACCCGGTTCAATGTGTACTTCATGCAGCCTAGTCAGTGAGGGTAAATGCTTTTATTTGCCCTCTTAATCATTGTCACCGTTGGTTTGTTTACATCAGCCATGATGAGTAATACACACTCTCAAAGGAATACTAGAGTAACATTCATAATATGAGTTTACAGTGTTGGAAAAAAAAGGGAACAAAAGTGTCAAAACCTCCTCCATATTTTGTCAAACGCCTTGGAAAAAACATTTCTGTTACTTCAGTAGGTGAGTCAGTTGGATTTAACGCTGCGTTTGATAGTATTCCAGTCATATCACGGTGAGTCAGCTTTTGTTGGAGGAGAGCCCGAATTGATGCAGGTCTCAAACGTTTACCACTTTGGTGAAACCCACGAGCTCGGATAAGGTGCTGACAGACTGTAAGATAATCAGGTCGAACCGGGATTCAACTTCACGATCATTGGTGTCTGGAGTGCCCAAGGGACACAACTATGCACAGCTAATTACAGCGCCTCAGACGATTGGGCGACACATGGCCCCTCTTTAACTTAAACTTTTGAGATTGGAATAAGGTTTGCAGGATGAATGCTTATCTGATGTGGAGAATCTTTTTGACCCTGTATATGAGAATCAATATTATGTTCCTCGGAAATACAGTAAATCTATTGTTTTTCTACACGTGTAAACAGTTTCCCTAGGCAACTAAGAATAGAAATGGATCTATTCTATGAGCTGAACTCATGTGTGCAATCACCCTTTCTCTGGTAAATAGGCCCAGTCATTCCAATTAAACAAACAGCTGGTGTTCCCGTGGTGAAAATACCATATTCAATATAGAATGGTATAATTGTAAGCTGAAGATATAAAATATTCATTTATGATATGATCTAGTCCAGAATCCTTCTACGTTTTAATTCTTTAATGGATTTTAGTACTTCTGTCTCTGCGATGTCACAATTTAAAGCCTCATCATGTAATCCTGGGATGTCCTCTTCAACAAAGAACATCTGCTCGTCCGTTTGTTCATCATTACTGCTAATCCAAAAATTTCGAAAAATGTGCTTAAATGGACCTCGCTATTTTGTTCATTACATATGTTGTTATTTAGTAACCTCCAGTACTCTGTGGGAGATATCTTCAAATCTTCGCTAATTTGATTTTGAATTTCTACTTTTCTGTTATACTCTTAAATTGGTTTACGGTACATGGCTACCTGTCTGACAACCCTGACCTCAACGTATTGTCCCAGTCAACTCACAGGGGAAATCCACTTTAGCTGTACCTATTCACAACAACAGAAGACTGTGATTTATGCCTTAACTCCATGTTGCAGTGATTATCAATAGTATCATTCTTGGTTATATCATCACAAGTGACATGTATACCAAGGTCAAAGGACACACTGAACAGATATCCAAGGGGAGAAATCTTTAGCAGCAACACTTGATCTAAGGGGTAAACACTTATGATGCGAACGGTCATACCGGTGTCCTTACAAGTTATGTGACCCCCGATCTAAGCACACAGAGGGTATTGATATCTACACAGGTATATATTGCCACGGCACCAGTCTATATATATTTACAGAAGTCCTGGTCGAACGGCATGTTACGTCACCAGCTTCTGTATGCACAGCTGGACAGCAGCTCTGGTCTTTGAACAGGCATCGGGAGCACCGACGCTGACGTACGCACTGAGCTGATGTATGAGGGTGATGACAGCGCGGACGTCGGAGTAGGGACTCCGCTCGTGTTGTATGTCACAAATGTATGTAACAAATATAATAAGACCACCCAAGTTTTTGTTTGTTTGTTTTAACGCCACACTCGTAATATTCCAGCTATATATTTTATAAATAATCGAATGTGGACCAGACAATTGAGTGGAGGGCTTCATGAGCATCAACCTACACAACTGGGACACGATGACATGCATCAGCCAAGTCAGCAAGCCTGACCGCCTTATCCGATGAGCCACCTCTAAAGACAAGCCTCGTCAAATAAGCATGGGTTGCTGCAGATCAATTCTTCACAGATAAGAACCATCGTTGTCAGGTGCACTTTAAGAAGATGTTGTATATACAATAAGAGTGCAAGTGGTTCATCACTTACCACCAGTAAGGGAACTCACAGTCTTACACTCCATCCCGCAACTATCCAGCTGATGACACTATTCAAGGGCTTCATACTTTGAACCTTTAGCCTTGGAGTGGCGCTTTAACCACCGACTTACCCCACCAGCCCTACACGTATATAGCATCAGAGATGTGTGTGCGTGAATGTCTATGATGTTTTCATGGCATCAAGAACGCAAATGAAAAGAAATGAGTCAAGAGTCCTTGGGTAAGGATTTATTCAATAATCACTAATATCGGACTATCCAGAGGGGGCGACGGTTGTGGCAGGATCGGTGTTGGTGCCCAATAGAGCCCCAGCGACGTGACCGACGACGGTTTGTCCAGCATCTACGACGGTCTGTCCGATGTTGTTAAGGGGCTCCTTCAAGTTGGTGAGTGTTTGCTCTGAAGAAGAACAACTCACTATTATCAGTCCTGTTCCAAATAAAGGCCACACACTCATCACAACCTCTTACACAAAGAGGAAGGACACTCATCATAACCTCTTACACACATAGGATGGACACTCATCACAACCTCTTACACACCGAGGATGGAGACTCATCACAACTCTTACACACATAGGATGGACAATTATCACAACCTCTTACACACAAACGATGGACACTCATCACAACCTCTTACACACCGAGGATGGACTCTCATCACAACTTTTACACACAGGGGCTGGAAACTCATCACAACCTCTTCCACACCGAGGATGGACCCTCATCCCTACCTCTTACACACCGAGGATGGAGACTCATCACAACCTCTTACACACCGAGGATGGACTCTCATCACAACTTCGTACACACAAAGGATGGACACTCATCACAACCTCTTACACACAAAGGATGGACACCCATCACAACCCCCCACACAGTGGCTGTAATGTCAACACAACACTCACACATAGCGGCTGTACTGACAACACAACACTCACACACAGGGACTGTAATGACAACACAACACTCACACACAGGGACTGTACTGACAACACAACACTCACACACAGGGGCTGTAATGACAACACAACACTCACACACAGGGGCTGTTATATGAACACGACCACTCCCACAGGGACTGTAGTGTCAACATAAACATCACAAGGGGCACAATTGGTCAACACAGAACCTCACTGCAAATCGACACATAATCCTCCACACAACGTCTTGGTTCCATGCAACTTCTTACACACATACTGGTTGAAGTTCATCACACATTTTTGTACGTTGGTTTGGGTCATGTGAGATATTGCCTGTATGAAGTACGTACGCAGGATGTCCCCGCCAGCCGCCTTCAATGCGCTCAAGGCGTTGCTGCCGTGGGCCACGATTGTGCCGAGCTGGGAGCCGAGGTTTGTGATTTGGGGCTTGAGCTTCTGTCCCAGTTGAGTGACGGAGTCCTTGGCCTTTTGGAGGAGGCTGGTGGCTCCGTTCTTAATAGCAGATCCAGCAACGGTAGCCAACTGTGGGAAAGGAAAAAATACATAATATATCATGTATCTGTCTTCAGTAGGAGAGGCACTGGAATATTTCAGCATTTGAAAAACGGTCTGGAGTAATTTCACGATGCCCATTAAGATTTCTGACTAGCCATTATCACGGTTTTTTTTATGTGAAGTCATGTACAATTCGTATGCATCCAAAAATAATATTGCTTTCAAGTGTATCGATTGGGTCCGTCATGGCTCAATATGCCTCAATATACTTAGCCATTGTTGCGCATATCGCAGCACGTTATAGTTTATACAATTCAGCCATGAATGGGTATCTCTAAATTTTTGACAGTCATTGGTGTTTTCATCAACGTTACCTCTTACAAGTCAATCACCAATCATTCATCCATTACTCCCTTCATCGTTGCAAGTTAAAACCCACGTTTTAGGAGACACATATACTCATGATACCGTCAAACAACGGCGAGGTGTGGGCCAGGTTCACTTCCCCGACCCCCTTCCATTGCCCCTCCCTTCACCCATTATGATTATCTGATCCCTGCGTCGCATTTCGATTTTCAAGTTACAAAACATGATTAAGGAGAAACGTACAGTCTTGATACCTTCAACCACTGGTTGGAAGGTTTTGGTCAGACTCTGTCCAATGCCAGCGAAGAAGTCTGTGAAGGCGTTCCTCTTGCTCTTGATGAGGCTGGAGATGACCTCCTCAGCCTTGTCCTTTATGGTCTTCAGGAAGGAATCAGCAACCAGATTGTGGACGTCTGGAGACGCAATAATACATTATGTATTGATTGCGTAACCCTGCCAAGGTGACCATACCTAATACCCAATACCCATGAACCATTCCAAAAGTGTTATAGTAGACATGTGGAGGACATTTCCAAATTTGACGCATCAGTGACCAAAATTATAAGTGATGCAAATTCTTTATTTTGTCTTGTCAGGTTGAGGGTTTACAATCAAGATTATGTTATGTCACGAAGGTGTGTGGAAATGATCCACATGGTGATTGTTTCAGCTGAACTTACATCCCCTCCATGCGTTACAAAGGTTTTTTATTATTTATGAACTAATGAAACACATATCGGTGATGAGACTATGAGACTATCATTTGCGAATTATCCACCTGCATATACATCTTATCGTCATAAAACTGTTCATCTTTGAGAACAAAACCTTGTACAGAAGCTGTTGTCATAATAATTCCACAGTTGTATATGAAAGATGACACTTATTGCCAGGAATCAACTCACTGACAAGCTTGTCGACCTCACTGATGACCTCCTCGGGGGTGATTTCCAGCTGGGTCAGTTTGTCCACGACGCCCTGCAGACCCTTGACCAGGAAGCCAAAGATGTTCTTCATCTCGCCCATCAGAGTGTCCACAACGTTGTGGAGGGAGGACTCCACGTTCTGGAGCGCGGGAGGGAGCCTGTCGGAAACAAAGACCACATGGGGTTGAGTGATCTGGGTAAGACAATATTGATAAATGAACCTCCATTACTATACTTCTGGGGGTTCCTCAAAGGCAGTTCTACTGCAACAAACAACTTTCTGCCAAAGCTTGACAGAATATGGACCTAACCCTCTTTCCATCTAACCCTGACGAGAGAGAGCCTTAAGTGTCATGTTGCATTGGAAGGAGCTATGTCGGTTTACTACCCAATAACGAAATCGTTTGCATTGGACTGGATTGGAAACATCTAAACACCAGCGAGTAACCAGCCTCGATTATCTGCCGACACAAATTCTTTTGAGCGTAAAAGGCAAAACAGCCGTATAAATTTATGAATGGATCACTGAAAATCAGTGATTGACACCAGGTGTTCGCAAAAAGGGTAAGCATGTCCTGCCCTACCGGTAGCACCCGTCGCTCGCTGGTTTGCAGATGTTAACCAAATCGGGAATACGGAAAATGGGTTCTTTGCTTGTTTTGTTTTGTTTGTTGTTTAACGCCATACTTGGCAATATTCCTGTTATATGCCCGTTGTATGTAAATAAACGAGTCATCAGTGAGCCTGGCCACCTAATTCCATTAGTAGCCTCCTACGACAAGCAGGGTTTGCTAAAGATCAGTTCTAACCCGGATAGGCATGGGGTGGACATGGGGTGGACATGGGGTTCAATTTGTACCTCCTCGCACCATTACATTAAAGATCGGTGTGATTGTGTATCTTACTCTCGGCGTTAGCAATTGCCCATGACCCGATTGCAATATATCATGTCGAGTTCAAAGAGTTAACATTGCTGGTACATTATCCATATAATCAATAGATGTAAAATAAAGAAAAGAAAAGAATTCTGTCTCTCGAGTAGTCTCTCATTTTTTTGTTAGGACCCAAAATGTCCATTGAAATTAATATTTCATGTGAAATTGTAGTCAGATTTGTTGATGTAATTTTCAGACTATGAACAGACGTAATTCCTTAACCAACCAACTAACAAACCCAATCAATAAACTCTATATCTCCCATTCTTGCAAACTGGAGAGGTTGAACACATCTTTAAATGCACCAGAAGTTGTACGAACAAACAGGAACATGTTCATGTTCTTTATTAATTATTTACCTCATATCAATACAAGAAACCAAATCATGTTATTACAACATTAAGTCAACATTCAGTATTTCTAAGGTCTTACTTTATCTCTCGAGTTGATCCTTTCAGAGCGTTTGCAGTATTCAGTGCAAGAGCTGAAACAACGATCAGGAAACATCATATACTACATACTCATTGAAACACATAATTATAAGCACGGTGCATCTTGTTCTGCAAATATAGTAGTATGCCCTTCACTAATGACCCTTTCCTGGTTGACAGTCTGCTGTAAACTAACCAACAGTTAGTTCAAATGTGGCAATAACTGTATTTATAATTGTACCCAACAAGGTACGAAAATATGGAATGACAAAATGTTGACATAATCGATTTTGTTTGGTCCAAAGGGTTTCTTGGAGTGTAGAACAATATGGATCATAATGATCATTGGGTTCTTATGTTAGAACCATACTATATATTTAAAGACGAAGAAGGAAGTTGGTTCTGCTTGTTTGTTGTTCGACACTTAATATTCCAGCTATATGGCAGCGATCTGTAAATAATCGAGTCTTGACCAGGCAAACAAGGGGTCGATAGGAATAACGATTGACGTCTTTGGGGTAAGATGCCACTCAATAAACAAAGCCACCAAGACACAGCCGGCCCATTGAGTCGCCTCTTACAGCCAGCATAGGTTGTTGGGGGCCAATTGTACCAGTGTAGATAACGTTGCGTCCCTTAGCCGTGCAGGAATGGAGACCGGTGCATGTTGTGGTGGTTTCACCAGAGTAATATTCGCCTATGCCATGCATCATTCCAAGAATTTCCTTCTACGTTAAGCTGAAACGGCGTGGTAAAAGTGTAATGCCGTTGAAAGCGGTGTTATATTAAACCATAATGACTCTCTCAGAAAGTTCGTTCAGCAACAGATTCGTTTAATTCAAACTTCATCTGGGACTTGCATTCCTTACCTCACAGAATCCACTGAACATTGAATCTTACCAGAATCCTTTAATCACCGGTTCGAATCCAAGATTCGCCCTCTTGCTTATCAGCACAAATATTTCTCATACCAAGCTTAATCGTGTCCAGTATGGCTACGTTATTGAGAAATTGTACTTTCATTACACAAATCCTGTATTTCCTGGGGAATAAAAGTAATTAGGGTTTCCATTGATCCAAAAGGATTTAAATTTTAGGTTTTCGTAGCATTCATTCAATATCCTCCTGGATAATGACAGACATAATGAATGAATGAATATATTGTAGCAATAATACATTCTGGGGGACACCAGAAATGGGCTTCACACATTGTACCCATGTGAGGAGTCAAACCCGGGTCTTTGGCGTGACGAGCGAACGCTTTGACCACTAGGCTAACCCCCCCTCCCCGATATAAAACGGTCTTGTTCCAACCTGAGTCCAACATTGGGGATACACGTCAGATGTTCTAAAACAAACGGGAAACAGGTGGCTAACTCGTCTTGCTGTTCATAACTGGGCTGCTGGAATAGCCTAGTGGTTAAAGCGTTCGGTCGTCACGCCGAAGGCCCGGGTTCGATTTCCCCCATTTCCGTATTCCTGGTGTCCCCCGCCGTGATATTGCAGGAAAATTTCTAAAAGCGGCGTAAAATCATACTCATACACTTACCACTAAATACTTGAGAGATAAAGAGATATACAGGTATCATGAGCATCAGATGTAAGGCAAAGAATCATTTGTAGTTAAGTTCTTTTTTTTACATCTGGTCGTGCTGAAAACACAAGGACCGACAGCATCAAAAAGTCTTCTACATAAATAGCAAACTAAACTAAACAGTAAAATGTGATTTGTTTTGACGTATACATGCCTTGAATTCCTTGAGATATAAGAGTCTTCCCTGCGGTAATTCCAGCGTTCAGAAGGTCAACTCCAGTCGTGTCCAGTTGTTTTACGAGGCTCGCACCAAGGGTCTTAAAGACGTTGGCCAAATTTTGACCGATGTCGGTGAAGATGTTGGCCTGGGCCGTAGCCAGAAGAACAGCGGATAGAATGAACAGGACCTTCATGTTGCTGAAATAAGTTGATACAAGTTTAAATATAACAACAGAGAATAACCAGTCCCTAAAAGTATAAGCATGCCCTTTGCTACCAGTAACACCCATCCCTCTCACTATTTACATAAAGAAGTAAGTGTTCACAAAACAGATACAAAAGAGTCATGTATAAATTTTGTTTTGTAATGTTTGGACTCTTGAATTTTGAATTCTGCATATCATCATATGGTTGAAATGTACTGCGCCCCTATGATGTGCGGCGTGAAACGAAGCAACACAATGCCAATCTCGACTAGATTATCCCTACCATTTCGACTATGTACTCAGCCACACGATAATACTAGATTGTTTCATCTAAAAAACACAAACAATTGTTGACTATGTAACAACCTTCATTACGACTGTCAACGGTTGTGATTTGTCTGGCAACAGACTATGTTGTTGCCGAGAGGAAGAGCCAGGCAGGTTATTTGTGGACCTAAAGTTTTACAGAACATCCAGCATGTCCACATGAGAACAAATTAATTTTATAAAAATCCAAAAACAACTCTTCCCCGCCTCTCTGAATAGGACATAGTCATCCCCGTACACACTTCAATCTACCTCATCATGTACGGGCTCTGGAGAAGCTTATTTGTCAAGGGATTTGCTGGTATTGCCAAAGAGAGTTCGAGTCACGACATGGCCAATGAGCCACGCCTTCCTGGCATCCTCCACAGTGATATTTCTAGTATATTGCTAAATGTGGTGATATATCTTACAGCACCCTCTCAGGACAAGGGCCATTGCTGGTGTTTTCAGATTCGATGTATTTACATACAGCCATGATACAGCTGGAATATTACTTACTGTGGCGTCAAACAACGTGCGCTTACTTACTCCTAATTATTCTTATTGTTTTTAAATGTCCAAGATCAGTCCAATCTCTTGCTTTTGTCTTCTTCAGTTGTTGTGGCGTTACTATCCTTACACCATGACTACCTTGTATTTACTTAATGTTACTTTCTTGTAGGCTCGGTAGAAACTTTCAAGATCCTTTATGTTCTCCAACTCTCTTTCGAAAATTTTTCCCAAAGAGGTGATACAGTTGTGCGGAAGTCAACTTAAGTTACTGGTTATATTCTTAATAAGTTTATATTTGTTTGTCATCGGCACCCATTTCCTTAGCTCTCTATAACGTCGTAATTCGTTTCCCATACGCTGAACCTTTCACTGCACTATCGAAACTTTCGTGTTATTCCGAAATTCGACACCACCATACGGCTGATTCTCAGCAACTCTTCTTTAATCCTTATGCCGTTTACAAAAGTGGAGGGGCGGTCGGGTAGCCTAGTGGTTAAAGCGTTCGCTCATCACGCCGAAGACCCGGGTTCGATTCCCGACATGGGTACAATGTGTGAAGCCCATTTCTGGTGTCCCCCGCCGTGATATTGCTGGAATATTGCTAAAAGCGGCGTAAAACCATACTCACTCACTCACTCACTCACTCACTCTCTCACTACAAAAGTGGAAGTGACATTGATGGAAGCATTTGTTCGAAAGTTTCCCTTAAGAGGGTTCCATCATTGCAGACAATTTAGCTGACCTACCTGGTGGCTCCCTGCAAAGTAGAACTGAAAGAAGGATTGGTCACTGTTCTTTTAAAGTTTGAAATCACGTGACCTTATCAGTGCATTTTTAAGAGGATCTCATCTGAAAGAGTCATATGGACTTGAATTTTATCTGCACCGTTTTATTGACATAAGCTTACATCCAAATTGCCCTGCCATATGCTGTCATGAAAAACATATAGCGCCAGTTCAAAGGTACACGCGTCCTCTTGTTGTTAGCACAGTATTCCCGTGAAGTGAGTGAGTGAGTTGGGTTTAACGCCGCTTTAAACAGTATTCCAGTTATATCATGGCGTGTCAGCTTAATGTTGGAGGAAAGCCCGAAGTGATGCAGATCTCAGACGTTTACCACTAAGGTGAAACCCACGAGCACGGGTATGGTGCAAACAAACCTAGAAACATAATCGGGGCGAACCGGGATTCGAAATTCCCGGGAAGTGTAAACGGTACAACAAAATATTCAGGTGATGGATTTTCCTATGGACTATGTTAGTCGATACCACATTAAATAATGATATATTATATCAACCAAAGTCTTGCCACGTTAGGCACTCGGATCTCCTCGGTTAACTTGACATGACACTTACGTTTCCATACGTGCACCGCGTGACGAGCCGGGTTGGAATTGGTCTTCAACAACCCATGCTTGTCGTAAGGGGCGACTAACGGGATCGAGTGGTTAGACTTGCCGCCTTCATATAGCTGGAATATTGCTGAGTGCGCCGTTACACAACAAACAAGCTATTTGGGAGAGCGAACCTATATAATTTTTGTTTGCTTGTTGTTTAAGGACGCCAACAGCAATATTCCAGATTTTATATTTGTTTGTTTGTCTGTTTGATCAACGCCGCACTCGGCATTATTCCAGCAATAGGACGTCGTCCTGTACAAAATCGAGTCTTGACCAGACAACCCAGTGATCGATATTGCGAGCAAGGACCCACGCTGTTGGGGTACGCAGTCAACGAACAGCATAGTAAGCTGTGGTCCTATTCTAACCCAGATTCACGGGGTCTTGTACAAAAAAGTCTTAGTGCAAGGACTCGGGATAAGGTCGCTCTATGCAGATTGACACTTGTGACTGTTTGAGATCTGTATCTCCTTGTATACGTATGCCATCTTCCAAATTTGATTCTGGAGGATTCGCGATAATAATACATACGAACGTATGCTATTTTGCTGACCTCGTCGACAAAGAAAACACATATTTTTCCTGAATGTCTTTAACACCAGACAGGATGATTCCTTTTGAGACCATAAATATAAGTTACATGATGTTATTGAACCCTGCTTTCCTGGCCCGAGTAGGCGTGAATGCCGACTCAAAATAATCAAAATCAAGATAACCATTCTTTGGTGCTCAGGAGCTTAGAGGTATTTTGGTCTATACCACCAGCTTTAAAGCCCTTTCACTGAATCGTTTGCAGTTGTTATCGCACCTGGCCTTTTTAATCCTGTAGATTATGATCGAAACACCTAAATGATAATGATCGTTGCACTCTACTGACGAACATAATCTCTCCCCAATGCAACTAGAACACAAAAGTGACCATGGATAACATCCTTGAAGATTGACACATAACACATGAGTTAAAAAAGTAGTATAATATATGAAAAGTAATGGATAGATTATAACATTAAACTCTCAGGCGGTGTACAGATAAAACTAAATACAATGAAGAAAATTAATCTTTTTATATGCGAGCGTTTTCAGATCTAATTAACCTCTTCGCGTGTAGCCTGAAGAGACTCGTTGGAGTAGAAAAGTGCTCGGCTATAATGTGTTGATTTACTCAAGTTTTTATTCATATTTATGTAAATATGAACCATCAAAACAGTAATTGTTCCATTGAAACATAGAAAGGGTGATTGATGTTCGTTTCTTTATTTCCTTAATAATGTGGTCACGGTGCAACGGTTGTCTCGGTGTTGGTGTTGGTGCCAAGGAGAGCCCCAGCGACGTGGCCGACGACGGTTTGTCCAGCATTTACGACGGTCTGGCCGATGTTGTTAAGTGGCTCCTTCATGTTGGTGAGGGTTTGCTCTGTGGAAGTGAACCAATGAGTTTCCAAATCATGACATTTCATTTAAACGAATGTGTATGAACAATCCGAAAATGGTAAGACCATATTCTTTTTTAACTAAAAAAATAGATTTTTTGGTTGCGTTTGTTGTTTAACGCCACTCTCAGCAATATTCCTGTTATATGACGGCGGTCTGTAAATAATCGAGTCTGGACCAGACAATCCAGTGATTGATATCATGAGCATCGATCCACGCAATTGGGATACGATAACATGCATCAACCAAGTCAGCGAGTCTGACCACCCGATCCCGTTAGCCCCCTCACGACAAGCATAGTCGTCGTTTACGGCAAGCATGGGTTGTTGAAGACCTATTGTACCCCGGATCCGTCAAGATCCGGGTTCATTTTAATAGAATTCCAAGTAATACATGATATTCAGCAATGATGAAGTTTGTTCTGTGAAACGTTAGCAATTGGAGGCCACGTTTTCATTAACAAATACGAAATTTGAATACAATATTGCTGCGATGAATGTTAAGCCATATTGAAGAATTAATGTTCAATGTTTTCATATCCGATTCATTTCTCAAAACATATGATATGCACCTCGTACTTAATAATGTGCTATTTTCACGGGTATTTGAAGTTGAACATGCCATTCCGTCTTTGGTTGAAGAGTACGGTATTGATGAGTGCAGTTTTAAGCAATAATCAAAGAAAATGCGCTCATGTGACAAAGCTCAAAATATCCACCTAGGGTTGCACAATCGACACACACACATCTCATTCACTCCAACACATTAGCTGCACTTGGTTACACTGCTACATTTAGCTACACTGGTTTGGGGTACGTGAGATATTGTCTGTATGAGGTACGTACGCAGGATGTCACCGCCAGCCGCCTTCATGGCATTCAAGGCGTTGCTGCCGTGCATGACGAGGGTGCCGAGCTGGGAGCCGAGGTTTGCGATGTGGGGCTGGAGCTTCTGTCCCAGCTGAGTGACGGAGTCCTTGGCCTTTTGGAGGAGGTTGGTGGCTCCGTTCTTAATAGCAGATCCAGCAACGGTAGCCAACTGTGGGAAAGGAACAAATACATAATATACCATGTATCTGTCATCAGTGGGTGTTTCATTTACCGTTCTTGATAGCAGTTCCAGCAGGAGTGGCAAGCCTGCAAGGCTCGTAACATCACCAGTGAACCATAAGTGACTCAAAGAAATAGATTGAATAAGCACAGCCACAATGTCACGTCATTTTATTTGAATATACGTATCCGGATTTAGGATGTTCTGCCACCGATTGGGCAGGATTCGCTATTCGGGTACCCTTGGTATCATCACTGTTTAAATATTCGGAATCCTACAATCGACTCTGCTTATGAACATGGAAAGGGTTTTGTCGCTTTTGTTTAATGCATTCTCTTATCCCTTCCATTACCCTCACCCCTTACCCCTACCCTCGCCCCTTACCCCTACCCTCGCCCCTTACCCCTACCCTCCACCCTCGCCCCTTACCCCTACCCTCCACCCTCTCCCCTTACCCCTACCCTCGCCCCTACCCTCACCCCTTACGCCTACCCTCGCCCCTACCCTCCACCCTTACCCCTACCCTCGCCCCTACCCTCACCCCTTACCCCTACCCTCGCCCCTACCCTCACCCCTCGCCCCTACCCTCACCCCTCGCCCCTACCCTCACCCCTTACCCATACCCTCCAACCTTACCCTCAACCCTTACCTCCACCCTTACCTCTACCCTCCACCCTTACCCCTACCCTCCACCCTTACCCCTATCCTCCACCCTACCCTCAACCCTTACCCCTACCCTCGCCCCTACCCTCTCCCCTTACCCCTACCCTCGCCCCTACCCTCACCCCTTACCCCTACCCTCCACCCTTACCCCTACCCTCCACCCTTACCCCTACCCTCCACCCTTACCCCTACCCTCGCCCCTACCCTCTCCCCTTACCCCTACCCTCGCCCCTACCCTCACCCCTTACCCCTACCCTCGCCCCTACCCTCACCCCTTACCCCTACCCTCCACCCTTACCCCTACCCTCCACCCTTACCCCTATCCTCCACCCTACCCTCAACCCTTACCTCCACCCTTACCCCTACCCTCCACCCTTACCCCTACCCTCGCCCCTTACGCCTACTCTCACCCCTACCCTCCTACCTTACCCCTACCCTCACCCCTTACCCCTACCCTCCACCCTACCCTCCACCCTTACCCCTACCCTCACCCCTTACCCCTACCCTCCACCGTACCCTCCACCCTTACCCCTACCCTCACCCCTTACCCCTACCCTCCACGCTTACCCCTACCGCTTACCCCTACCCTCACCCCTTACCCCTACCCATTATGTTCATCTGACCCTTGTGCCCCATTGTCGTTTTCAAGTTTTAAAATATGATTGATGAGACACGTACAGTCTTGACACCATCAACCATTGGTTTGAAGGTGTTCGACAGACTCTGTCCAATGCCAGCGAAGAAGTCTGTGAAGGCGTTCCTCTTGCTCTTGATGAGGCTGGAGATGACCTCCTCAGCCTTGTCCTTGATGGTCTTCAGGAAGGAATCAGCAACCAGATTGTGGGCGTCTGGAGACGCAATAATACATTATATATTGATGTGAAACCCTGCCATTTTAGAAATAAGCGACTCGTGGTCGTGGTGCATCATACAATAAAACACTGCAGGAGGAATAAACCTCTCGGAGTTGCACCTCTCATGGTTTATTCTCCCTGCATAGTTTTATTGTACAATAAGCAACACCAACTCGTTGTTTATTTCTTAAATAGGAGACATGAGGAGGACATTTTCAAAATTAACGCATTAGTAACGTCTGATGATGTCTGATGCAATTCCTTATTTTGACTTGTAACTTGTACATGTTTGTTCAGGTGAACACTTGACTTGTCTTTGTATGTGTTTGTGATGGGTGTCACCTGTGGACCAGGACATGCCCACCTTTTCATGAATATTTGGTATCGTCACTATCTAACAGTGATTCATAAACATGTTTATGATATAGGTGGTATCGTCCAATGGACTCTTATGGTTTGTTGCTTTTATTTGCAATTTTTATTCCAATTATATAATTTGTATCTGGAACCACAAACAATCAGTATTCAACATGCACATGATGACAGAGATGGCATATGCACTTTACTACGTACCGTATAAAAATATGTCATCAAGTACAATACTCACTGACAAACTTGTCGACCTCACTGATGACCTCCTCAGGGGTGATCTCCAGTGTGGACAGTTTGTCCACGACGCCCTGCAGACCCTTGACCAGGAAGCCGAACATGTTCTTCATCTCGCCCATCAGAGTGTCCACAACGTTGTGGAGGGACGACTCCATGTTCTGGAGCACGGTGGGGAGCCTGTCAGAAACAAAGGCCGTGGAATGAGACGGAAGTTACCTGGACAACACAGTGTCGATACTTGAATCTTCACAGTTTAGATTCACGAGGTTCTTCAAATGCACTGCAATAATCTCAAACTTGAAGGAACATGAATTAAACTTGCATTCCAAACTAGTGATGAGTCAATATTTAGAACGCATAGTTCCATTTTACAGAAACTTACCCCTGGGAAAACAGCAACTAAGCTACTTTTGGGAAAGTGTATTGAATGCGTCTGATTGTTATGTGTGGTTTGACCACTCTATGGAATCTGTTTCCAAATATATAGCTTTTGAATTGCATTGGTTACAATGAGTATTGTAGTGTTTTGGTAACCTACACCTAACTTACTCACTGTATATCTCTTGTTCCGGAAGAACCGATGGCATTAGCAGTGTTCAGAGCAAGCGCTGAAATGATATGTGGCAAGACTTTCAAGAGTTGTTACCTGATTGTTATAAAACGTATGGTGGGGTAATATCAATCAACACCTCATGCATGTAGCTGTTTGGCTGTTCAAGAGACATGATCGTGTACATCTTTAGAGTTCCAAGACAACAAATTATTATTTTACTCTACGATGGGATGGGATAGAGTGATGTTGATTTTAGGGGTTATGCAACGTGCTCCTGGAACTGATATTATTCAAAATTAACGACGTCGACAAAAGCTATAAAGAATTGTTCAAGTGAGACTGTACTATCCTTGAATGTATTCTCTCCTGCTTAAAAGACACAACATTGATTCTCTACAATTTCTATATGATTCATGTTCATATGGTATCATGGATCAGGATTTAACATAACACAGTGGTAAACATTCAAGCATCATGTAACACATTTGTATGCCAATTATGAGAGTGGTGGTTGCTACCGGTAGAGCAGGCATACTTATCCTCTTCCCAAACACAAGTGTCATTACTGATTTTCAGTGATCCATGCATATACATGTTTGACCACGAGTTTGATGGGCTTTTTTACTACAGATAATCGCGACTGATTATTCTCTTTCGTTGACGTCTTACATAATTAGTATGTGACGTCTATGCATAATGTTTATCAATTCATTTAATTGTAACCGCTATTTTGTGTTTTACACCCAATAGAATTATGTTCCGGATAATTGAGGCTGATTATGCACTGGTATTCCGTTTCATACATTCAGTATTGAGTATACACCATCATACATACGTATATATGTCCTGTGCTTGGTGAAATATCAGTGTGTTCAGCGTTGAATGTGGTATAGGGAGGACCATGGGAAAAGCGACACAAAGTCTCAATACTGAATAATATTCACGTATATTTTACTCCCGTGTGTACTATTATAGAAACACAAAAAGGGAAAATAAGGTCACAAATATCTAGGGGGCACGGGTGGCCCAGTCGTCTAAGGCGCCGCGATTCGCTGTGCAGAGTTGCGTCCCTTGGGCACGCCAGAAACCTATGATTGTGGGTTCGAATCCCGGTTCGCCCCGATTATGTTTCTAGGTTTGTCAGCACCGTACCCGTGCTCGTGGGTTTCACCGAAGTGGTAAACGTCTGAGACCTGCATCACTTCGGGCTTTCCTCCCACATTAAGCTGACACGCCGTGATATAACTGGAATCCTGTTAAAAGCGGCGTAAAACCCAACTCACTCACTCACTCACTCACAAATATCTATAATCTAGAAACTAGTTTTTGACCTAAACTTGCCTTGAACTCCTTGAGATATAAGAGTCTTCCCTGCGGTCAGTCCAGCGTTCAGCAGATCAACTCCAGTCGTGTCCAGTTGGTGCATGATGCTCTGACCAAGGGTCTTCAAGACGTTGGACACATTTTGACCGATGTCGGTGAAGATGTTGGCCTGGGCCGTGGCCAGAAAAACAGCGGACAGAATGAACAGGACCTTCATGTTGCTGGAATAAGATAAAGTTTATGACATTTTAGAATTTGATGCCCGAAACATAAAGGTCAGGTCTCAGAAACTCTAACTGCAGGATCCGTAGAAGTCAACATCTCACGATTTTTATTCTTGATATTTTCCATCATTTGTGCTCATTGTTGCAATTTTTATCTTCTTCATTTAATTTCGCCATAATTCACGTGGACAAACATCCATATTATTTGATTTGGAGGAGTAGTAAAGTTGCCACGAATACAACAGTGAACTGGGAATGGAGGGCGTCATTGCCACACAGACATGATGTAAAAATGGGGCACGGGTGGCCCAGGCGTCTAAGGCGCCGCGATTCGCTGTGCAGAGTTACGTCCCTTGGGTACGCCAGAAACCCATGATTGTGGGTTCGAATCCCGGTTCGCCCCGATTTTATTTCTAAGCGGTTTGTCAGCACCATACCCCGACTCGTGGGTTCCACCAAAGTGGTAAACGTCGGAGACCTGCATCACTTCGAGCAGTCCTCCCACATTAAGCTGAAACGCCATGGAATACCCATTCAAAGCGGTGTTAAGAGAATGAGTTAGGTTTACTTCATCATAGGGGGCACGGTAGGCCCATTCGTCTTAGACGTCGCGATTTGCTCTGCAGAGTTGCGTCCCTTCGGCACGCCAGAAACCTATGAATGTCGGTTCGAATCCCGAATCGCCCCGATTATCTTTCTAGGTTTGTCAGCACCATACCCGTGTTCGTGGGTTTCACCGAAGTTGTAAACGTCTGAGACCTGCATCACTTCGGGCTTTCCTTCCACATTACGCTGGAATACTGTTACAAGCGGCGTTAAACCCAACTCACTCACTCAATCATGATGTAAAAAGATATTAATGTTTCCACATGTTCCATTATTTTAGCGCCTAACATACTTTTTCTATAAGTGTATTTAAGTAAATTAGGGAAGACTGCGCAATGTCAAATATGTTGTGCAGTCCTAGTTTTCAAGTTACGAGATAATATGATTTTAAATAAAACGTTTATAGTATGTCCATAAATGGTTGGTAAATTCAGTCCCGTACATTATTAAGGTTCAAAACGATGTTTAATCCTACACAAAGAATATAAGAAGACATTTTTCTTTGCATTCACATTTATCAATCCAGTTGTAAGTTGTGCCGTGCAATTTAGACATATCATATTATAATTGGTCTTACAGAAGTATTCATTTTCATAATTCCTAGCACCTTTTTATGATAATTAGCAAACATTTCTCAAATGAAACCATATGTTTAAGTAATTTCACATTTAAACATCAAGTATGTCTTCTCACCCCTTGGAAGTTTCCGTATCTGAATACACAGCGTCTATTTGTTATAGGGGGCTTCCTACATGAAATAGGACATGATCTTACCTTGGTGCTTGTTAGAAGAAGACAAAGAAATTCTGCGGAGGTTCTTAACATTTAAAGATAAGTTCGATCACGTGGTATGAATAAATGAAAAACCCAACCTTTATGAAACTGACACATGTTTTATGTAGGCCATCAGAGCGATAGAAATGAACGTTTGTAAGATATCAAAATCGTAAGCCAATTAGTTTTTTAAGTGACAAGTTTTTAAGGTTTGTTTATGTTACAAAATTACATCCTTAATTTCATCACTATACCTGTTTTGTCATCTTAACTCGGACCATATGAAAGCATAATGAGATTGTCTGTGGAAACTTCCATCAAAGATTGAGAGATCTGGCAGTACTTCCACGATCTGTTACGTCAGTGGGAAAAAGGCCATTTTTATTCAGGTTTGTGGTGTCCATGTAACATTTGTTTGCTCAGTCATATTTAATCAAATACTTATGAACACATACGCTTGTTTAAAACTCGTTAAAACAGTATGTATTGTTTCCAGACATAAATTGGTAGGCAGAACGCTGTAAACCACTGGTAGTTGATAGTTGTAATTCGTTGTTGGCGTCTGGTGCTACAGTTGTAAGAGACAGTTCACTCGATGCTGTGATATGGCTACTTAGTCGGGGACATTATGGTAGTATCTGGTATCTGAATCGTTATTCCATGAACAGTGCACATAAGGTAATATACTCTTTTTAAAAAGTAGGGGATCATGAAATATAAATGTGAACTTATAAGCACCCTATAGATTGTACGTGCCCCACACGCAGTAGAGCCACGTGCGAAGGGTGTCATTCCTGATTTTGACACTTTCAAAAATGATCGATTAATCTCTGCGGACCGTGACCTCTGTCAATTTTGTTTATTCTGCTTTTCCTGCAGATTTGATTTATTTGATTTCATTCATTGTCTGTTTATGACCTGGCGATGCGGCGCCTGCAACACGCGGATTGTCTACGGGTTAATGAAATGATGGAAACTGGTCGAAGTCAACGTGCAGCGGCCGATATATTGAATGTTTTACAGTTTTCGTTTTGTTTCTTGTTTAACACCGCACTTAGTATTCCAGCTATATCACGGCGGTCTGTAAATAATCGAGTGTGGACCAGACAATCCAGGTAATGATATGAGGATCGATCCACGCAATTGGGATACGATGACATGCATCAACCAAGTCTGCGAGCCTGACCACCCGATCCCGTTAGTCGCCTCTTACGACAAGCATGGGTTGCTGAAGACCAATTCTAACGCGGTTCTTCATAGGTCTGTTTTACAGTATGCAATTAGAAGACTATGGAACAGGTACCAACAAATCAAAACCACTGACAATCGACCCCTTTCAGGGCGTCCCAGGTCAACGACAAGAGTACAGGAACGATAAATCCGAAATCGAGCTCAAACGGAGAAACATATTGCTGCAAACTTTCATCAGGGGTTATAGGTCAGACGATCAGAAATAAGCTACATGCAGCTTATCCCCATGGTCGACGTGTTGTGCCGCCCCTTACAAAGCTTCATATTGTCAACATACGTCAATGGTGTACAGAACATTATGCTGGTCACGTATCATGTTTTGATATTAGTATCGATTCACTTTGTACTTCCTTGATAGGCGTGGCCGTATCTGGTGATGTCGAAATGAACGCAAAGCCAATGTCAACCAAAGTCCTCATGACAGGGGACACGGGGGGCTAGTCTAAGGTGCCGCGATTCTCTGTGCAGTGTTGCGTCCCTTGTGAACGACAGAAACCTATGATTGTGGGTTCGAATCCCGCTTCGCCCCGATTATGTTTCTAGGTTTGTCAGCACATTACCCGTGCTCGTTGGTTTGACGGAAGTGGTAAACGTCTGAGACCTGCATCACTTCGGGCTTTCCTCCCAAATTTCGCTGACACGCCGTGATATAACTGGAATACAGTTACAAAAGGCGTTAAACCCAACTCACTCACTCACTCCTCATGACAGTTGTGGCGCTGGATTGGTTTTGGTGTGGGGTGGCATGACTATGACTGTGTGAAACCAATTCATATTGTGCAAGGAACGGTCACTGGATAGCTGTATCGGGACAACACACAGACACCCATAGTCCTCCCATTTGTAAGGTGTGCGGGTCGACCTTTTGTCATTCAGGTCGGCACCGTCTCTGCCTCCCATGCACGAATCATCCTTGCCCACCTGCCAGCAGCACAACATCCATAGAATGCCATGGCCCGCAATGAACCCAGATCCTTTCCCCATTGGACACGTCGGGGACACGATGGTTGGTTGGTTAGTTTGTTGTTTAACGCCGCACTCAAAAAATATTCCAGCTATATGATGGTCTCTAAATAATCGAGTCTGGACCAGACAATCCAGTGATTAATATCATGAGCATCGATCCATGCAATTGGGATCGATGACATGCATCAACCAAGTCAGCGAGCCTGACCACCCGATCCCGTTAGTCGCCTTTTACCACAAGCATTGTCGCCTTTTACGGCAAGCATGAGTTGCTGAAGACCTACTCTACCCCGGAATCTTCACGGGTCGGGACGCGATGGCTAGACATGTATGCGTGTCAACGCCATGGGCCGCCGACCGCGGCAAGGCGCTGCAAGGTGAGTAGGACAGACTCCCTAAATTCGCAATTGGGAGACTAAGACGCAGTATGCCTCGAGTGAATGGATGTTTGACAAATCGTATATATTACGCACTACTAATCCAACAGCGTCCACTATAAAAAAGTTCCATCTTATCTGTATCGTCCTTCAAAATCGTTGGCGGTCATAACATCTATATAGAATACTAAACGAACTCCCGTGTAATAGCAATTTTAGGAAATGAGTGAATAGTTCTAGTAGACTTAGACTTACGACTGTCGTTGCACTACGATTGCTATGTGCCACGAGATCCCGCACCACAAAATATACAACACGTCACAATGCCCTATGACGTATTTTGTGGCAATCTGTTGCAAAATCCACCGGCAAAACAATGCCATGTGACGTCAGCCCAGCAACAGGGTTGCATCCGAGTTTAGTCCGAGTACTCCCAACTGTTTTTAAACTGTTGGAAGACGAGACAAGCATACATATACAAGTAACCTGATGACTTAGACTATCAATGCATTGATGATTATACAAGCTGTGATGCCGTTTTGTTAAATACGGGTTGGGGTGCACCAAGTATACAAAGTTTGAAGCAAAACGTTCGGGAAACGATTTTCGCTTCTTAGCCATCACTTTGTAAATTAATTGTAATTATTGCGTAACGAAATGCCAATATGCTTTAGTTATATCACTTCTTGGAGCCACCCCGACCTCTGTCTCTCTCTGGATGATCTCTCTGTGTGAGAATGCTTGGGACGGACACTGAAAGGCGATATAGGACAAAGACATAGGCAACACTGGACTGTGTTTTGCCCTCCCAAATACTGGACCCTAACCTCTGGTGACACTACATCCATGCAAGCACATGACAATGACACTTACTCACAACGGAATTCGTTAAAGTTTTGGTGCGTAAGTAAATTATATATAACATAAAATGCATATAAAAAAACACATATTGAGAGATTGTTACACATAATACACACGTAAGCTACATTGATAACAACAAAAGTTGAAATATTAAATGAAAAGGTATTGCAGCATAAAGCCGAATACATGTGAGGATTTTGGGGATTTGTTTGTTCTGAAATGTGGCATTAGATATCGCCGTCCTGAAGATAACGCAAAGTTCTCCGAGTTTAGAATGTGAACATGTTACTGTCCTTGAAGGGCTGGCTCTGGGCTAGGTTTAATTAAAACCTGGTATTGGAAGGATCGAGAAAGACAAGTTCTATGGATGAACAACTTCTTTATTACAATTAGTGCGACGTTTCGGTGTAGATCCTAACACCTTTATCAAGCAAGTGATACCGAAACGTCGCACTAATTGTAATAAAGAAGTTGTTCATCCATTCAACTTGTCTTTCTTCATCTCACCAACTTCTAAATGCCACTGAAAGAAGTGATTGGAAGGATAGTTCCCGAGTGTCCAGTATTTATCAGCTGAAGAAGATCTGGTGGCCGTCTATGTGACGTGATCGATCTCGTCTCTTCTTGTCTCGATTAGATTGATCGTTGTTCATACTGATTATTGTACAGGTTATTTCTTGAATAAAGCAACTGTGGGTTTTCAACATTCACTTTATCCAACACCACTTCGTAAACATGCAACGCGACTCACACGACCTATTCGCGTGTCAACGATCTGAGGCCTGTTTATATTTATATCATCATGCACGAAGGCAAGTTATTGGACGACCATTTATATCCTGGTGTATGTGTGTGTGCGTGTGTGTCGACTTTGCTTTGAGACAGACTATTTTGTTAAGAAAGTGTTTCAATAAAAGGAGAAAGGAAGAACAGGACAATTTTATTTTTACCGCCAGCACACTTAATTTCAGCTGATCTAGCGTGTTCATAGATTGATATTTCGTTTGGGGTAAAGCTGGAGGACAAACCTATTTGTTCGAACGTGTTTTGGAAAAAGATTATTTTGATTTGGTTGGTACCTGACGGATTAATTTGAAATACCGTTTAAAGTGGCATAAAAAACAAGCACACTTAATCATTCACTCAAATCCTCTGAGATGACCTGTGTCCAGATTTCAGAAAGTTATCTTAAGTCTTTAACTGTTGTAATTTCCATTCTTCAACATAGCGTTTCGGTTGCCCTGACACTAAACTGGCTTTGGAAAATAGGATCCTGTGTGACAAATGACCCTCTCCCGATTGTCAAGATGTAATGAAATGTACATTATGAAACAGTTTATTGCAGAACTAGTTTGTTGCATCAGTTGCGGTGTTGGTGCCCAAGAGAGCTCCAGCAACGTGTCCTACGACGGTCTGTCCAGCATTGGCGACGGTGTTGGCCATGTTGTTGAGAGGCTCCTTCATGTTGGTGAGGGTTTGTTCTGTCAACGGATCAAACCAGCTATTATCATAACATGTAATATCCTGGTATCGGTGAACAAATAACTACATGGTCGTTACTGCTACTGTGTCTCAGAAAGAGACAATCATCATTGTTAATATATGTTTTGGAGTTGTGTAAATATCAACTCGATTTCAGATTGTTTTAAGTCGGACTTTCAAAAAAGACAAGACACATACGCATGATGTCACTGCCTGCTGCCTTCATGGCGCTGAGTGCGTTGGCTCCGTGCATGACGACGGTTCCGAGCTGGGTGCCAAGGGCCTGGAGGTGGGGCTGGAGCTTCTGTCCCAGCTGGGTGACGGAGTCCTTGGCAGCTTGGAGGAGGTTGCTGGCTCCGGTCTTGATAGCAGTTCCAGCAGAAGTGGCAAGCTACAAAGAACATGATATCACGGTTGAAACTAACAAACGTTATATAGTCTTTATTCGTTTAATTACGGACTGTTAACTGATTTTGCGAAGTACACACATTTGCCAAGAGGTAGAATTTAGTCCTTGATATACCTTAAAAGCCTGTTCCAGTTTACAGCATTACAGTATTTATTTTCAGTTTCATTACGGGACCAGATAAGTATCCGGCTACCATCTTTGTTGGGCCTTTCATTTGACCATCCCCTTACGCCTTCTTTTACCTCACGCTTCACACGCAAAGTTCGTCGGCCCTGTATGCCATTGTGGTTTAGAAGTTAAACTAATGGTTGAGGAGACACGTACCGACTTGACACCATCAACCATTGGCTTGAAGGTGCTGGCCAGACTCTGTCCAATGCCTGAGAAGAAGTCTGTGAAGCCGTTCCTCTTGCTCTTGATGAGGCTGGAGATTACCTCCTCAGCCTTGTCCTTGATGGTCTTCAGGAAGTTATCAGCAACCAGGTTGTGGGTGTCTGTGAGAAAGATAGTTCATATCATGAAGATCAAGTGAATTCATTGACATTTCACTTGAATAGTAAGGCATGATTTTTTTGTACTTGTATTTGGCATTTAAATGTAACAGGGTCTCTGATAATTTAAATGCAGGCAATTTACATACATACAGTGAGATCACATTTAAACATTATAGATGAATGACGTTTCAAAACATATTCGTCTAAAAGAAATGAGTTTTGAGACATGTGGGTCCAGACTTTTTAAACTGGTTTCACAGCATTTCAATTCTGTCTGCATTTTCATTGCAGTTACACAAATGACAAATGATAGACTTGAGGGTGAGTGACCACCTGACCACCAACATGTGTTACTAAGCATACCAGCAAAATGGAATCATTATATTTGGATCGATGATGATGAATTGGTTTTTGCTTGACTATACATTGTACACATTCAGTATGTAAAGTACACATTGCACATTACTCACTGACAAACTTGTCGACCTCACTGATGACCTCCTCAGGGGTGATCTCCAGCTTGGACAGTTTATCCATGACGCCCTGCAGACCCTTGACCAGGAAGCCGAACATGTTCTTCATCTCGCCCATCAGAGTGTCAACAACGTTGTGGAGGGAGGACTCCACGTTTTGGAGTGCAGCGGGGAGCCTATGGGAAGATAAAACAGCTGAATAGGGCGAGGGTGACCTGAACAGTATAGAAAAATAACTTTACCCCTAACTTTAATTGAGCGGGATCTTCCAAAGTAGTTTCAGCGCAAGATGCACATATTAAAGAACATCCATTGAGCGATGTGACATGCGAAATATTTGCTGAGATATTTAAATCAGCAAATGGAGTTTCTTACGATTTCAAAAACTGTCAATATTTCGCCAAAAATGGATGAATTAGGATGAATTGTCAGTTTTAAAATGTTCAGCTAGTTTTGTTTATTATGTTGATTCATGACAGGCAGATTAAGGGGCACGATTGTGATTATGCAAAACAGATCAGTTGGTCTTGGTCATGTATTCATACGGTTTTCTTAGATGACATATAATTGACATGTATCTATACATACTGGAGGTCTCTGGTGGAAGTGCCATCCTTATTCGCCAGGGCATTGGCAGTGTTCAGAGCTAAAGCTGAAGCAATAGGTAGGAAATGAAGCAAAAATGAAGCAAGGACGGCTGTACTTTCATGGTTAGGTAAGTCGTCTAAACATGGATGAAAGTTGAAATTGTTACACGTTGAAAACTTTTACAGCCTTCGTGAAACCCAGGAGCAAGAAAATAATGTTGACAGATCAAGTATGATAATCATGCCAAATCTTGGAATCGAACCCACGACCAGTGAATTCTGCTGATTAACCTGTATAACCCTAGTCTTAACCTTAACCCCACTGCTAACTACAACCGTTTATATAGATCACGGGTACTAAAAAAACATTTATGTATGTTAGTAATGTCGTATGGCGTACATACAGGGAAGTGATAGATAAACTAAAAGGAGCTAGTTTTCATATCTTTCAAACTTTGCTGTTTACTACCTGGTTGACGTTTGGTTTCCCTGATGAATAACAAGTCTGTATATTTATATGACAATGTCTCATCAAGAACTGAACACACGTCTTCAAACCTTCTCATTCTCCAAAGTCCTTAGCCACTGACGACCGTACCACAGTGTAGTCAAATAGTCAGTGCGGTTAACTAGACCATATAAACCATGCACAGATGGATTCCAATGGACACAATAATAGTGAGTCAGTGAATGAGTCAGTAGGGCTTATTCCACGGTGATTCGCATGATTATGATTAACACTTATAACCATTTTTTTATATTTTCCGTCAACCCTACATGTATGATCTGATGGCACAAGCACTAAAGTAAAACGCTAACGTGTCTACTTTATACTGAATACAGGTATTATGAGGATCATATGTAACGCAAAGAAGCCTTTATGGACTAAAGTGCCAATATTTATTATGTTCAAAAAAATATTTACCTCCCTGCCGACAACACGAGAAGCGACAGAATAGACATAATCAACAGGTCTTCAATATAAATAAATATGATTTGTTTTGAAGTATACTTGCCTTGAACTCCTTGAGATATAAGAGTCTTCCCTGCGGTAAGTCCAGCGTTCAGAAGGTCAACTCCAGTCGTGTCCAGTTGGTGCATGAGGGCCCCACCAAGGGTCTTGAAGACGTTGGTCAGGGAGTTGCCGATATCACTGAACACGTTGGCCTGGGCCGTGGCCAGAAGAACAGCGGATAGAATGAACAGGACCTTCATGTTGCTGGAATGTAAGGTTCACAAATGTGAGCTTCAGACGTGGCTTTAAGTTGGAAGACAACATCCAAGGAAGTTTACTCTTCATATTTTTTAACATGTTCAGTAATTATTGCAATACCAGTCTTATCATTTTCCTCACTTAATATAATCTTCATAATGCTCGTGGACAAACATCCATATTATTGGATTTAGACCAATAGTAGTAGTTAAGCTGACATTAAAATAGTGATCTAGGAATGGAGCACGTCATATTCACTGCCAAACACAGATAGTATGTCATACAAAATTAATGTTCCACATGTTTTATTATTTTATTATTTTGGCTCCATTCATACTTGTGCTATACATACAAATAGGTAAATGAGAGAAACGTAAGTCAGAGTCAAACATGGTGTACATTCTTAGTGTTCAAATGACAAGGTAACATGCTGTTTAACCCGTTTGTAATGTGTAATGTGTGTAATGTGTTTGGTAAATTCAATTCGGTACTTTATGATTGTTCAAATTTACACCAGGGCCTTGGGGTGCTCTGTCCGTGACGCTAATAACAAGATCTGACAAAATGAGGTTCTGGTTTTCACAACGTGTGGGCCTGTTATCAACGAGTGGTTTTACCCAGCCCAGCCAAGCCCAGGCTTTGATTATGTACAGTCGAAATGGTCTAAAGCTGGGGTTGGTTTTTTTCTGTTTCTCTTTTTTTTTCAAATGAATAGATCGTGAGTAACTATGACCCATATTGTGGCGTCAAACAAAAATACATTTGATTTTAAACCTTTTCATTTTTGTACTCGTTAAGCAAATTTGCGCTTCATCTATTACTACAAGTGCTTGTTTGGCGATTGCAAAAGATGAGTTGCTGGATGACGACGTCAATGTTGGGGATTTTTTGTAATCCTTTATAACGTGGTGGCACAGGTGGTCCAGTTTCAGGAAAACGCAATTCGCTGTACAGATTTGCGTCCCTCAAGCGTTGGTGATTCTCCTGATTATGATTAATAATAATAATAATAATAATAATAATAGCCATACCCGTCCTAGGGGTATTACCTGTAACTGTAATACTTCAGCATTCAAATCGAAGTTAAAACCAAATTCTCTTTCTCACTAACTATTTTTGTATCACTAAAGTAGCAACTGACATCCAACTGTTAACATGCATTGTATCGGAAAGTTGGAACAACAATGTCAGGCAGTATATCTATAGATAACCTTACATTCAGAGTAAGAAAATACAAAGCCACATTTCTCACCTTTGGTTAGGCTGGTAAGACAAAGGTCAAAGGCTTGGTTCTTGTCTTTTTAAACTTTTTCATGCTGTCACGTGGTCTGCCATACTTGGACGTAAATATGGCATATGGTAGGGCAAATTAGGCCATCCACTGTAAGGGTTATCTGGATATGTCGGTCAGTGTAATCTGACGTAAGGGTGACTGGTGACCATCCTCTTGGACGGGTGACCCACTGAGATCCCCACTCTATTGAAGGAATTGTTTTATAGCATTACCGATAAACATCTCTTGTACAAGACAACGTAATACGTTTATGTCTTTGAATATGTGCTGATTTGAAAGAGGTGATTATATACTTACGAGTTGACTTTAAGAGGTAATGTAATTTTGTTATCGAGACTTGTCAAAACTTCTTATCCAGTGTTCATTATATTATCAAAAGTGAGAACAATCTAAACCAAATTCTTGAACCAAGCTTTAACCCAATTCTTAGACCACATTTTTAACTAATTTCTTGAACCCAATTCTTGAACCATTGCATGAACCAAACGCAAGGGTATCCGAATAATAGAATAAGGAAATGCAAAATAAGTATCAAAAAGAAGCGTACTTGAGGAAAATCAGTTTCATCTTATTGATAAGGATTTATAATTACATACTCAGATTATCACATTTTACGTTCCTTAACGCGGTATGTATGTCATTATGTAGAAAGTAGAGTGCATTTTGTTGAGAACTTTCTGAGAATAGTTACTGGAAGGCTCGTCATTTGTACACATTGTAAGTGTTAAACATGCGTATTTTCATCTATCTTCCACGAACATTTGGGAAATGTCTACATGAGACATTGATGATATTATAATAAATGTATGGAATACCACTAATACCTACTGAAATGTAAGCACAGGAACACAATGTTGTGCCACGTGATCGCTTGTAGTCAGCTGTGCAAAGAACCAGGATGAGCAAAAAAAGAAGAATTCAAAGTATGATGAATCATGATGGTGGTGTCCATGAACGATGAGTCGTGGGAAAGGTTTGAATGTTCTAGATATGATTTACTTCAATATTTGCAATCTCAGAGAAGAAACCAAGTTTCTTTATGTGCAAGACAAATTCAATTGTGTAAACCACTATCCCACACGACAAACTTGCGGAAAAGCTTGAGGCATGTGTGGTGACCATAGATATGGTTACATCTCTATCTTCGGAGAATCGGGACAATCGGTCAAAGATGAAAGCAAATATCATCTGAAGGTTACTGAGAAAAGAATACTTAGTATGTGAAATCCAGGAACTCCCTATTGATCACATCTGTGCGAGCCTGGGGGTTTAACCACCTGAACTAGAAATATAAGAGATTTTTATTTTGTTGGTTATATTTACTAAACTATAGTGTTGGCAGGGATTTGCCTTGGGGTACAGAGTCATAATGGACATTTGAGCTTGAGATAGCATACCGCAGTTTAGCAGGGAAACCCCGCTCAGATACAGTATGCAGACTTCGTACCGACCTAGAATATAGTACTTGGCATTATGTCGTACAATACAACAAGGACTGGTTGGTTTGGAGTTTGTGTAGTGTGTCAGAGTTGGGTATCCATGTTAACTGCGGCATGGTATCTCACACAAAACAAGAACAAGCAGCCACACACAGGTGCATGCACTTTGCTACATTTGAAAAATAGTCTTGAGCGTGACGTTAAACCACATATACTTTGTCGCTATACCCGGTGTCATCTGAGTCACACAAAATGTAGGTATTTGTAAATCTAATGTATCTATTTGTTCATCTGTCTACTGCTGGACTACGTACGCACCCAAATGCAGAAAACTATAATCAGCAGAAAGTCTTATCTACTTTAGGGATCGGTCTCACCAAAGGTTACCTCACTGCGCTTAGTGATCCCTATCTAGACTCTAGGGACTCTACAGTCCCTATGATTTGAACACACAGAGGCCTAACCTTTCCATGTTAAAGTGAATGGGTGTTTTTCAGTTATATCACAATGAGTTGGCTTGAAATTGGAAGGCCCGAAGAGAAGCAAGTCTTAGTCCTTACGACAAGCATGACACTGACACAGCGAGAAGTATTAACTGGGCGAATTTAAGTATCAAACCTACGATCATAGGTTTCTGGCAGGTCCAATGGGCGAAACTCTGCGCGGAGAAATGTGGCGCAGGGGACGACTAGGTCATCATTGCCCTTCTTTTATACCGTGCCTGAGCAACGTGTGGTATGTTGTATGTACAGGTCAAGTCCTGATCACGAGAAGCACGGTGGTATGTGAGTCTTGATCTCTTTGTTTGTACATCGCTCGTACAAGACCACATGTTGGTTAATGTCGCCAACGATAATCATTAATTAATTAATCAATTAATTCCAGATTTAACAAATTTTATATTTGGGATAACACTTTCTTAGTGAAGTTCAGATTCTAGTACTTATTAGGGTTGCCTCCCATCCAGGATTCGAACTCACTCTGCCAGAGTGAGGCACCAAATTGCCAGCACACAAAGTCAGCGATCAGAACCACTCAGGCACCGAGGCTTCCACAAACATGAAAGTCCGACAGCTTTCATTTTATGGAAACCTCGGTGTCTGAGTGGTTCCGATCGCTGACTTTGGTTGCAGGCGATAAGGTGCCTCACTCTGGCAGTGAGGGTTCGAATCCCGGATGGGACGGAACCCAAATAAGTACTAGAATCTGTACTTTAATCAGTAGTGTGGCGGGTGGGGCTGTGAGGGTGGCAAGGGTTGGGGAACAGTGTCGATAACGAAATTTCTCGGAAGCGAATGCTTACTAACACTCGAAAATATGCACGCACGTAATGCTTATCTCTTCTCTTATATATATAACTTCTAGAAGCCTCAACACACGATCGCTCGGTCAAACGTTCCACATCGCACAACACAAGCTGAATTTGTTTTGTTTCTGTGAACAAAAACAACTATTTACTAGCAAGCATTATCACGCTATTTATATATGCTGTTTGCAAGATTTGTCACAACTCACAACCTGACAGGTCACTAATTCCACTTATTAAACAACATATCAGAAGTTCCCTGTTTTTTCTTGGCAACAAGTGTTCAGTGTGTCTGCACTGCCACTCTGGTTCGTGGTTAATCGGACATTCTAAACGCTGAGAACAGATCTAGGGTGAACACGCCTTTATCTCTTATCTCATATCATAACGGTTGCCTAGTAACGGAATTTAGTGTCAGATGTCAACTGCGATAGGTGTTGATCATGCCAACCATGCCAACGGAGCTCTACACACCAACAATATTCCAGTTTCAGCATGTCATGGTAACCATGATGGCCAGAGACACATCGTCCACATACATAAACAGTCCAAACGTACGATGTCGGCTAAAAACTTATTTCCCTGGGATTTCAGACATTCCCAAACCTGACTTGATTTGTCAAACCATGAGAAGTGCACACCTGTAAACGCCTTCCGTGGACAGGTATCTGATTGCTGTCAACTCTGTGGGTCTCTATCCCGGACGGATATATTTTTCTATATATACATATCTTTCTGAAAACGTAGAGCTGATGTGTTTTGCGACGAAAAACGGCCATATAACCATGTAACTGATTGTAGCATAAGAACCAAATTGCGATTTCATTGACATTGTTTCTCATGAAACCAAAATACCTAAACATCAGCTTTGATGTTCAAATTGGAAATGATTTTGAGTTCCTTTCAAAATTTCTCTTGGGGTTGCCCAGTAAGGCGATCTGATTCACCCCGATTTGCCCCGGTCATATTCATGTACACTCAACGCCATCATGTGTTAAACTTTGACTGACACTCACTCACTCACTCATTCACTCACTCACTCACACATATACTCACTCATTCACTCACTTGGACATTTACTCACTCACTGATATACCTACTCACTCACATACTCACACACTGACTGTGCACATGGTGTACGCGTGAACTGTGGGAATCATGTGTCTTGATCTGCCTCCAACCACCCAAGACAGACGTGACCTACATGCAGCAGGGTCACTCTACAATCACAGATGCCACGACGCAGATACAGCACAACAGCATAATGACCTTTCATGACAGATTACCAACCTTGGTCAAATCTAAAAGAAAATACTTTGAATGCTTTGAGATACGAGGATGGGCAAACGATGGTTCAAGGAACTCATGTGTCTCGCAACAAGTGAGTGAGTGAGTGAGTGAGTGAGTGAGTATGGTTTTACGCCGCTTTTATCAATATTCCAGCAATATCACGGCGGGTCTCACGACAAGTGCTGTCACGGCAGGGGACACATGATATGAACTTTACACATCATATCTTTGTCAGACTCAAACCCTATCTTCAGCGTGACGAGTCAATGCTTTAATAGTCCACTACGTCCTATCACAGACCTTCATGATGATGGCGACGAACGACCAAATGATATGATGACGTTGGAATATCATCTGATCTTATTATGACAAGCAAACTTTCCGCTCCTCCTTTATGTAAGTGAGTGAATTATTATTGTTTTACGCCGTTTTACCCATGGTGGGAATCCAAAGCTAGAATTTCTCGTGACGAGGACGCTTAAACCACTTGGCTGCCCCGACGCTGGCTTCCACAGATGATATTAAAATTAATTGTCATAATTAATTTTTTTGCATATCTCAATTTGGCAATTTATGTTATTTCTATCCAGATTTTGAATGGTTGTCTGATCGCTTTCCTGATCCAATTGTTTGATTGACATTAACGTTCATCGATAAAAAGAGAAGAGAGGCTCGCCAGGCTACAGAGTAAACTTTAAAGGACAACTGTTGATATGTTTTGTATCGAAAAAGAGTCTCAGGTATGATGATGTCACTCATTCGTGACCACTCGTATCATGCGTTACCAATAGGAATGACTGCTTGTACGGTCATGAATGGCGCTTCTCCTACGAGTTTACGTCACGAGTTAGAATTTGTAATATCAGAAATTGTTCTTTGGCACTCTTTTCTTGCCTCTTTGCAAAGAGAAAATTGGTACTGAACATGCCAGAACACTTCTTTAAAAATAGAATTTATTGTCGTTTCAACTATCAAGAATGTAAGTAGTAACATTATTTATTATATTTTTTTCACTTCATTGGGTGTTTACATTCATTAAAATAGTTATTCACAAATCAGTATTGCACTCAACACATTCAAGGCTTTGTGGATGGACAAGCATTCTCATGTAGCTATGTTTAGATACAGTTGGGCCGTCCTCACAGCGAATTGTAGAGGCACAATACATGTACGGTAGCTTTGTCAAGGTGTCAAATCATGCACCCATGGATTCCACTTCCTCACATAACAGTTCATTGTACTGTTCTTTATTGCGATGGGTTTATTTTAAAATTTTGAATACATTGGCACTTTTAATAAAAAAAGGTCGAAAGACAATCTATGTTTCTTGATGCTTGAAACATGAATATAGTTCAGGCCAGAAGCAAAATGTGGTTCAAAAGGAAATTGCATGAGTTATTGAAACAAAAACATATCTCGCGAAATGTTCCAGTAAGGTGAGTGAGTTGGCTTTAACGCGCTATTAAACAGTATTCCAGTTATATCACGGCGTGTCAACTTAATGTGGGAGGAAAGCCCCAAGAGATGCAGGTCTCAGACGTTTACCACTTCGGTGAAACCCACGAGCACGGGTATGATGCTGACAAACCTAGGAACATATTCGGGGCGAACTGGTATTCGAACCCACAATCATAGGTTTCTGGTGTGTCCAAGGGACGCAACTCTGCACAGCCAATCGCTGCGACGACTTGGCCACACGTGCCCGCTGTTCCAGTAAGGGAAATACTACTTGATGAATATAAGTTGAGAACATTTTCAAGTTTTACCAAGAAATTATTTCACATGTTCACATTGGATGTACACCTGAAGTAGACTTTCTTCTTCACACTTACAAAAAGAGCATTCATCCTCATCTACAAGTTTCATTGTCAACAGATGTTTTTAAGTATGAATAACTCTAAACATTTCTAGACTTGGTAAATACATCTTTCCCGGAGATACAGATATCAAGTATATTTTCCTATTGTTTACATAACCCTGTGGGACTTACTGTAGTGATACGTTTATCATAGAATAATCTGGACCATTTTGTTGATGAAAATAAATCCGACAGGGTAGAGTTTATGGTTTGGTTACTGATGTTTAGCTTGGTATCGTTATTCGTTACTTTCCATTGTTTTGGACTATTCAGGTAAAACAATCTTACATTCCAGTATTGTTCCTTTAATGTAATAAGATTCCTTAAGTCACTGGATGATTTAAATCCTCCATTGGATTTACAAATATCCTTAAAATTATGTATTCCACTCTTGAACCAGTTTGTTTTTGTTTTTTTAATTAGGGTTTCTAAGTCGATAGTTTAACCAAACAGATTCGGATAATATTTTATTTGCGGGCTGCGAGTCTGATTTGTGGTATCTATAGTATTTGTCCCGAGAAAGAATAGTGAGCTTATGTGGAAATTGAAAGGGTAATTATAAAATTGTTTTTGTCCATAATTTCTTGAACATGATAGCTTCAATGAATCAATTAAGGTTTTAACTTAAATCATTCAAAACCCGCCTTTGTCATATTCTTTCCAATCTTTTAATTTTGTTTTGTTTATCACCCCATATAAATTCATAAAATGATTCGTTCAGCTTATTGGGCGGATTTGGAAGAGATGAAAATATAATCACCGACAGGAGAAATGCGAATTCTATACATGTTGATTAACAGATGAAGAATTATATATAATCAAGAACATACTGGTATGTTGTATGAACTGACGCTCATGAACTCATCACTTGTGACGTCATAGATCCATGACTCGAGATGCACCAGTGGCCTCGTGCAAGATTAGCGTGTAAAGTTTTGTAAAGGTGCAGCATATCGTGATGAGAATAAAGATGTTCCGTGGTAACACTTGACTGATTGTTAGTTGTGTCAATAATTGGTACACATTGGGAAACCCTCTTCTTAACGTACAGACTTCTTTATATGTTTCTATGGTTCGTGTTTCTTTTGGCGATGATTATATATGAATTAATGTCGGAAGAGCTAGATGTATATTCACTGTAAATTTAATTATAAATGTAGGTTTTCTTTTTCTCCATATAGACAACATTCCATCAATATGTTATTGCTATTTTTTTATTAATAACCCAGATGCCATGTAAAGACATTAATAACATTTACTTTAAATACGAAGCCAATGTCGCAGCTGTTTATGAGGAATTAGTGTCTTGTGAAAAGCCTGCAAGACTGTTGTTTAAAGAACAAAAATGGGAAGCAGCGTTCTGATATCTGTATATGATGAATATTACTTTCATACTGATTAACCTATGCCGATTTGCCCGTAGTGTTCCTTGCACTTAAGTTGAATGGGGACTTTCGTAGCTCAAGAGGGCGTAGTGAAATATCTATTCCTATTTTGATTTTCCCGGCATGGGTTCGTAGTTTCACACGATTATTTGTCTCAATGGCACATTTTCCGTTGACAAACAATCCCATCGTTTGTAATATTCAGTATTTGTTCAGCGGTAGGGAAATACACGCGTTCGTGTTTTTTAGATGTTGTCCGTGCGCATGCGTAATACCATGAGGTCAAAATGAATACGTTCCGTATCACGCCTGTTGACATCCTTCTTCCTGGATCGTCATTTTCTAGTAGCGTTGATCAAAGTTATAAGTTAGCTGGAACATGACTGGAACATTGCGCAAAAGAATACAGCTAACAGGTACCTTGTTATTGGTCGTTGTCATGTATTGTAAAAATGTCACTTCGGCCAAATTAAGCTGAGACGCCCATTGTTACTGGAATACTTTTAAAAGCAGTGTTAAAAGAGCAATAGGGTGCAATATGTACTCCCAGAAGACCCTCCTCTCTCTCTCTCTCTCTCTCTCTCTCTCTCTCTCTCTCTCTCTCTCTCTCTCTCTCTCTCTCTCTCTCTCTCTCTCTCTCTCTCTCTCTCTATATATATGTTTTATATTTTATTATTATTCTATATATATATATATATATGTATATATATATATATATATATATATATATATATATATGTATATGTATATATATATTTATATATATATATATATATATATATATATATATATATATATATATCTCAATCTCACTCTGTGATTGGACCAAAATGAAATCAATACATTATATGGATGTATCAAAAGGGCGTCTTTCTGGTTGTAATTATTATATTGTGTTGCTTGAAACTGAGAAACGAAGGCGACCTTGCTAGACAAAAATTACGAACTTGTAGTTTGGGCACATGTGGCCCAGTCGTTTCAGGCGCTGCAATTCGCTGTGCAGAGTTGAGATCCTCGGGCGCGCCAGAAACCTATGGTTATGGGTTCGAGTCCCAGTTTGCTCCCATTATGTTTCTAAGTTCGTCAGCACCAATGTGGTAGGCGTGAGAAACCTACATCCCTTCAAGCTTTGCTGCCACGTCAAGCTAAGTGGAATACTGTTCAAAGCAGTGTTAAACCCAACTCTTGTAAATGCCATTTGTTACCATCCCTGGGGGTTAACAAATTAGAGGTAGACATCGAGGGTTCAACCCAAGAGCTTGTTAATCCCCAAAAGAGGCTTACTTCATTGTGCTCTTTTATCGTCATAAGCTTTTCTATCCTTTAGATATTGTGGTGCGGGATACGTTCAAACACGATGTTGTCATGGTTATAGTACTATGTATATAACGTCCACGCCAGACAATACGTTGTAACGACTCTGTCGAAATATTGGTGAACCTGTCTGTGTTAGTGTTTTAGCGTGTCGTCATAGCCATCTGATTCCAGCATAGATGTAACCAGTAACTCGTTTATATGCTGTTGTAATATTACTGTTATAATTCTGGCGTAAGCCTATTCAATAATTAGGAGGTATGTGATCGTTGAAACTTTCAAATGTTTCGACAAGTGAACTCCTTGGAAATTTTCCGGTGCCAAATTTAGAGATAAACCTACTGAGTTGTGAAACTTGAGGTCGACTCACTAAATAAGAGGTATCTACTGTACAATTAGACACCTCAAATTTCAAAACACGGTATATTTATCTCCATTCATCAGGCATTTGATACCTTGTGTTGACCAATCAGCGTGAGCATTCTGTGTCTTTGTCGAATTACAGATACATACCTCCAAATTACAAACGCATCAGTTTATCTCCAAAATGACGCATGACTATTCAAACTTGAAACACTCAACACACAAGGTAGACAGGTATAGTATGTTTATTCCACACCACATCAACAGGTTTAACTAACCGAGAGTTTCAACCGGTATTTTGGGCGGGTACTTCGGGTAAGGATCCAAGAGCTTGAGGAGGTTCGGGTCTGGAAGAAAAATGCACACAGATATGTGGATGATTGGGTTGTGCTTTACGGCGTGTTATGCGTCACGGTGTGTCAAGTGACACCAACTGGTTCAGGTATGGTGCTTACAGACGAAGCATAGTTATCGAGGATAATCTCTGATTCGAACTCACTAGGAGCAGATCCTGACAGCCAGGGGACGCAATTTGCGACAACTTTAGACCCATCATATACTTATTACTGTTGACATTGTTTACAGAAAAAGACAGTGTGTGTGTTCTTCTTACTCTTCAAGTGCCAGTGTCTGCATACCTTTTTTTTTTTTTTTTTTTTTTTTTTTCAAAACGTAATTTCAAGGCGACGTTGAAAAAGCATTATATTTAGACATAAACTATGCATGAGCCTATCGTTTTTAAAACATTTCGTGAAATCAAACTAATGTCTTCACATACCTGTTTTCGGATAGAGACAACTGGGGTGAGACAAGCACCAGTCTTTAAAGGTTGATAATGTTGGTAAGGTGATTTGTAGATCAGGGAAGGCAGGTTGCACCAGCTTTAACAGTCAGTGAGTTGGTGAGTGAATGGAGGGGGAGGGAGGGGGAGGGGGAACTAATGCCGGTTTTATAGTGATAGCCCACTGAGATACTGAGTTTTACATGAACACTCCACTCAGACACAGTAAACTGACACGGGGCCGGCAAGTCCTTGTTTTTGCCCCTTTATGCCGAGCGCCAGGCAGGGTAGCAACAAGTTACAATGTTTGAAAACATAATTTCCACTATGTAGAGCCCACGTCCAGTCTTGTTCAAGACCTTATATATTGTATCTTGTGGTTGATGCATTGCCTCTGTGCCAATTACGGCAGATGAGACTGATATACAATGTACAATTTGTATTCAGGATAAACCATGAGGCATTTAATTTGTTTGTCTGTTTGCTGTTTAATACCGCACTCAGCCATATTATTTGACGGCGGAAGAGGCACTTAAAACAAACTTGCAAAGCATACAAATTCGCGGTCTCTCTTTATTACTGGAAAGGGCTGGAGCTTAGTGCCATTTCTCAGTAATGTAAGAACCCACATGCATTCATTATGGTATAGACATGTATATTTGTGAGTAAACGCCGCTACGAACAGTATTTCAGTTATGTCACGACGTGTCAGCTTGATGGGTAAAACCCACGAGCACGAGCACGGGTATGGTGCTTCCAAACCTGGAAACATTATGAGGGTGATGTGGGATTCCAACGAGCTATATGGTTTCTGGCATGCCTACGGGACAAAACTTTGCACAGCAAAGTCTGTCGCCTTGGACAATTAGGCCACCCGTGCCCCAGGATGTGAATACAAGTATATATTTGATGCATGCTGTTAGTCAGTCGTCATACCTGTGCAAGGGTTGAATTGAAAGAACCACCGAGAGTGTCCTTCAGTCCGGCGAGGACGTCACCGAGAAGACCACGCTTCTTGTGCCCGAAGAATTTTGAAAGGATTTTGGTAACATCTCTCTCCAGGGCCTGCAGGAACTCGCCAGACAGCGACGTGTACTTGTCTAAGGAAAGATGAAGGGTACAGCTTACCAACTGTGTACAACGAAACCTCATTAAACGGAACACCCAAAGTACAGACTTTACCTTCTCGCCCCGAGCGCCAGGATTCCTCATTCCGGACATTTTCACTGGGTACATTTTCACTGGGTACGGTCGAGTCCGGGTTAACGTGGTCCCACCCATGTAAGTTTCTGAGAGAAAATTATCGTCCTGGAATTGTTGTTTTATGTTGCTGTTGTGGTTCTGGAGAATTATCATTACGATGTGTGACCTTAGTTGATGTCATACCGCGACAAAGCCTCATTTGTTGAACAGAAGATGCAAACTGTTACCAACGAACTTGTCCGGATAAATGCATATCCGGATTAACTAATCATGTGTACTAAGAAACAACATGCGCCCAGAAAGCGAGGTTTACAGACTAACGAGGTTGGTACTAAATTATTTTCTCTGTAGTCAATCAATCTTCCATCGGCAGATATGAACAAGAAATATATATGACATACACATTACATGACGCTTGTGAGACAGCTGTATTGTAAAAAAGTCAAACTTCACAAGTCCAAATTTTATATAACATAAGTTTTCTATATCTAAAAAAATAATAATGCACGTTTAATCACGTCATCATCTCCAGACATAAGATTGATATTTACCCAACATTTACAGGGTATATATTTCTGTTTCATGCCTTTGAGCTTATCCCTATCTATAAGAAAATTACATTCTGTTTGCAAGAACAGACCCTGCGGAATCAAGATGGCGCAATATAAAAAAATCTTAATTGAGACTCTCCACATGAGCAAGCTGTTCGTAAGATGGGTACCCAGATTGTTGACACCAGATCAGAAGCTGACCCGACTGAACATCTTCAAGGACCTGTTAACCAGTTATCAACAGAATGTGAATTCTTGCCAAGGATGACACAACTTCAGAACAAACATGTGACCTCACTCCACCCAAGAAGTACAAGCGGGAGGCGTCATTTGGCAAAGTCATGGCTTCGGTTTTCGGGGATATTAAGGGGATAATCATGATTGACTATCTGCAAGGACGTCAAATTATCAATGGGCAATACTATACCACAGAACTAGAGACGCTGTCAAAGAAACCTATCAATGAAAGCTCCATTCAGATGTGCCACTGCCTCAGGGCCATGCGTCTGTGCATCACAAATGGTGGAAGCTAAATCTACACAATATTGCTCTGAATTACTCCGCTGTGCCCCTTATTCTCCTGACTAGGGGCGGTCGGGTAGTCTAGTGGTTAAAGCGGTCACTCGTCACGCCGAAGATCCGGGTTCGATTCGCAAGATGGGTACAATGTGTGAAGCCCATTTATGGTGTTCCCGCCGTGATATTGCTGGAACATTGTTAAAAGCGGCGTAAAACCACTCACTCACTCTCCTGACCAATCACCCTCTTTTATTTATTTCTCAAACTCAAATCACACCTGCTTGAAATGTTTGCGATAGTAACGATGATGTGATAGCCACCACCGAGGCCATTTAAGGGAAGAAGATGAAGTCTTCTACAGAATCGCCACACCAGAAATGTCAGGCAAAAAACTGTACATCGAGTGTTATGGTGTATGTTGAATGTGCACGTGTACCACTTTACATATTTCAATATGTTAGAATTCTTTAGTTTATTGCGAACCTAACAATCCATTTTGGTTTTTGGTATCTATACGCGAAAGACTTAAGGATAATTACTTACAAAAATGGTCATCGCATGTTTTAAGTTCAGGAAAATGCAATTATTACAACCTTTTTACAACAAATATTTCCCCTGAATACTATTTGTTTGATATAGATTTTAAAAGATTTACACTACCCGTAGCAAAGTTTAGAGGCAGCTCTCCAAGCCTTAGGATCGAAGTAGACAGACAAAGAAACATGAGAATTGAGAATATGTGAGCATTGCGATTTGAATGTGATTGAAGATGAATTTTATTTTCTGTTTGTCTGTCCAAAATACGACCTACTGAGATGTAAACTTATAGAACTGCTTTTTTATGTAGATCCCACTCAACAAAAAATATATCGATCATATCAACAACTGTTAAAAAACTTTAAAAACTATCAATGTTCATTGCTCATGCTATGTTAATTAGAATATGGCCTGTTAAACATATCTGAAACCATTCCCGAAATTGTACTATGGGCCTGTGGCCTTTCAGTATGGAATAAAACTTATCTTTAGCCTTATCCTTATCCTTATCCTTATCCTTATCCTACAGAGCTCGGGCAGTTCATCAGTGGTCCGAGTCTGTCGAAGTCAAACGAGGTCATATTGAAAAGTATTGTAAACAATTTTTATTCTGAAAGATTTCCTATTTGTGGCCATGGATATTTCGATTTTAGCCGGGCAATACCTTTCTTTGGTATATTATTACAAAGAATGAAAAGAATGTGTCCTGATACTGTTAAGGTATTGTGATCCAAAGTAAGCAACCAATGTCTAGTTGCTTCAAACAGTTTCGACCATTTTTAGAGTCTCTTCGTTATACCTTCGTCTTTAAACTGTAAACAAAGGGAAAACCTTCCCACCGATTCATCCAGTTGGCTATAGGAGTATAATAACCTACCACCAAGAGCAGCGATCTGCTTGAAAGCCTCTTCAGGTTGTATGGCGAGGTTCTTCAGCTGGGTTAAGACGGTCTGGATCTCTGCAAAAACCTTGTCGATGGCGTCAGAGAACTGGGACGTGCCGAGGTCGTGTAGATTATTCATTTCCGACGTTAGTGCATGGCTTTGGTGCACCAGGTTGCTACAATACACAGCTGTATGGGTTAGATAAAGCCGTTATAGCAGTAATTATTATATATACAAATATTGTATTAAAAGTCATATACCCATCACTAACCAGAAAGAGGGGGTTCCGGAATATAGAAGTGAGGAAAATAGGGGTTTCACTTTTAGCTCTCATTCACAAACACGTCGGTGTATCAATTAATTGTGAACATTAATCGTAACTCTGACTAGTCGTTTTGAAATGCTTTGGATGTAGCCAAAGGTTCAATAACACGTTTCCTCTGCTTTTATTGGGAATACAAACTGTATTATGCGAACCGTTGGCGAGCCAGCGTAATGCATGTTTGATTCCTACTATATGATATTTCGGTTACTAACACGCTCGGCTCATAACCTCTTATGTTTCATTGCGAATGCTGAAGCAAAGGAAACCTGAAGTCAGTGAACATTTAGGAATAAATTAGGAATACCAAGTGTATTAAGTGAGCCTTTTGGCTTTGTTTCGTATTATACAATATTAACAATACGGAAACATAACAACGTAATACTCGCTTTATCATATACTGAAACACTTTTAAAACACATAGTGGATTCTGACTACGTGAATTTAGATTCGAACGCAAACAGTATTACAATGTGGCCTTCGGGCCTCATTAATTATCCCATACCAATTTCTTTGTTTCCTGACAGTTGGGTGACAATTAGTGTTCGCATATGTTCCGGATGTTCTGAAAACAAGTGTTTTATCGGGTCGAACATCGAAGTTTTGACCTCTTTCCCAACCATGTTGAGGGTGTCAAACATGAGGGAGATCTCTGCCTTCGTTGGCAACAAGGAAATTCATTTCATGCCCTTGTTAGTACCTCCGATGGTTTGAAGGACGTTCCTGGGGCCCAGACTTGTGTCTCTTTGTGGTGTGTTAGTGCGTGCGTGCGTGCATGCGTGGTGGGGGCTGGTTTTGTTGGTATATCGAAGTATGTCAACATTAGTAATTAAGTTTCGGAGCAAATTTCGAATTGCTTTCTCAGTAGGGAGGAATTTGGGGAGTTTCACGGTTGACCAAACAAAGACATCATCTATACATACGGCGTATCTCTCTTGAAGTGGAACAGTTTTGAAAGAGCCTGCCCAAGGAGATCTGAAACAGTAATGTATGCATGTGAGTCAAACATCATTTTGCACTCAACGTTTTTATTTGAACTCAACTTGTTCTGGATGGTTGGTTTACATTACCATTGCAGTTGAAACATATCATTGTTATTGTTGTGCTTATGTAACCTTAGTAGTAGATATCACATTAGCAGTTCTTGTTTTTAGCTTTAATTTGTAGTGCTATATTGCCATTGTAGTTGTTGCATTACCTTTGTAGTGTTTTGTCACCATTGTATCGCCAGTATTGCTTGCAGTATTATAACAGTGCATAGACTTACACAATGGTGCTTTTCACGATTTGGAGCTTACAGGATCAATATAGAGTTTATTTGTTTACGTTTGTTGTGCTCAAATAAGTTCACGAATGCCGGGCACTGTACCGGAGATTGTGCTCCCGACCATCTTGAGAGTGTCGTTCTTGAGGGTTTCGAGAAGGCCTTTGCCTACGCCGGCAGCATATGGTACGAAGTCCTTTCCTGTCTGTTTGATAGCACCGCCGATGGTTTGCAGGTCATCCTTGAGGCCGGTCAGGACATCATTTTTTGTTCTATGTTTTATAAAATATGTGTAACAGGACTGTATTTTACCTTCTGAAAGAATTGCTTTGCGGAACTCAACAATTTCACAATTACTTTTAGGGTGCAATTAAGTTTACAAACATCGAACTTTTCTGCCTTAACAGAACATATACCTGATACAATCAAAATGATTGAAGCTATTGGTGGATCACAATAGGTATCGGCTATTGTGTATACATACAACTCTCTCTTGCCGTGGAACAGGTTTGCCAGAGCATTCCCAATAAGGTCTGAAACAGAAATGAATGGGTACGCCTGAAATGTGTGTTTCCATTAAAATCGTCAAGGTTCTATTCTAGTCATTAACGTTGATATGTTTACTTTACCGTTTTAGTCGTGACATCATGTACATTGTGTTTATAACACCATTGAGGTGCTTCAGAAAACCTTTCACAAAGTTGTGGAGAGAATTTCCACATTGACAAAACATTGTGTCCTATGCCATTCCTTATTTTGACTTGTACCATATGTTCCTGTGTTTTTTTCAGGTGAACGATTTACTTGCCTTTGCACGTTTGCGCTGGGTACTACGGGAGGGGAGGATACGGTCACCTTTTGGCAAACACTTGTTATCATCACTATTTCACATGTTCATATTATAGCCGGAGAGGTACAATCGAGTTTTCTTGTGAATATGGAAAGGGTTTTGTCGAGATTATTTATTTCAGTATTGTGGACATTTATTTTGTCACTTTGAATCTACATGCATAAGGCTGCATTTGAAACATGCCGTCCCACTCGTTGCCTTTATTTATTGTTCAGGTGGGTAAATCAGATGAAGAAGGTAGTGAGTGAGTATGGTTTTAGACCGTTTTAGCAATATTCCAGCAATATCACGGCGGGGGACACAAAACATGGGCTTCACACATTGTACCCAGGTCGGGAATCGAACCCGGGTCTTCGGCGTAACGAGCGAACACTTTAACCACTAGGCTACCCGGCCTCCCTCAGATGAAGAGAATTTCACCGTCATTGAAGGATATCGGATTATCGATAGACCTGAAGCTTAAGCTAAATTTCATGGATAAATTGCTTTGTTTTAACTTTGCCGAGCAAGACAGGAGATACGACTTCAATATTACAATTGTTAACTTCACCTTATGCCGAGCAATAATTCCACAACTCCAATTAGATAATTTGGATCTATGCACAACGATTCAGAGTGACCAAAAACTACGCACAAGACTTTATAGGAAGGATGACTTCAACTTCGAATAATCAGCTGCCCCTTTATATCAAGCAAGCTTCCAGTAGATCCAGCCTATGGTGGTGTCTACATTTCACAGCCTTTGAAGTACAATCGAGCATGGTATTTCTACGGAGATTTCAAAGAGCGCTGGCCAGACGAATGTTGCTCTAAAGGAAGTTTGATCAGGGTTACAACATTCAATGCCTTAAATATGCCTTTCAAAACGTTTCATGATAGACACGGAGAATACAATTACAACTTTGGTAATTCAGTGACCAAAACAATGTCCGGTAAAATTCTCTATTTTGACGTGAACCAAATGTTTTTTCAAGGGAAGGCAGTTATGCCTTTGCAAGATTTTATGACTGGAGCCAGTGGAGAGGCAGGATAAGCTTCTCTTTTTACAATGTATTATAACTGTTTGATAACGATACGGAAAGACAAGATTATGATATCAAGCATATGTTCTCTACTTTTAGTTTTATAGCTTACCCTTCCATTAACATAGTGATCTTGATGTACAGTTCTGATCCCTAACAACATGAAAGATTGAATTATAGTGTGTTAACGTCTACGTGTGCATTCTGTTATCGTGGTATTGCTATAATTTCGAGCTTGCACGTCTTACCTGTGAGTGTGCCTCCGAGCATCTTCAGAGTGTCGTTCTGGAGGGTTCCGAGAAGATCCTTTCCCACGTTGGCGGCAAATGGTACGAAGTCCTTTCCTGTCTCTTTGATAGCACCGCCGATGGTTTGAAGGTCATTAATGCCCGTCAGGAGATCCTTTTTAGAGCTATGGGTTGATTAAATATATATGTTTTGGCACTGAATTTTTCTGAAGGAATCTCTCTGATTGTGTCAATATTATCCAATAAGATTTAATGGGTGTTTCTTTGTGTATCCGAAACGTTAAGGAATTAAGTTTTTTATCAGATATCGACCTTTGAAACTGCTCCCAAAGTACAACATGCTTGATACAATCAGAAGGATGAAAACCAGAAGCTTAAAGGTGGATCACAATAAGTATCAGATAATGTTTATACATACAGCTCTCTCTTGCCGTGGAACAGGTTTGCAAGAGCATTGCCAATAAGGTCTGAAATAAACAATGTATGGGTATGCATGAAAATGGATTTTTTTTATTTATTCATTAACTGTCATGGTTGATGTTTACTTTAATGTTGATATATGTGTACATTTCCGTTTTAGTGTTTGTTTGTTTGTTGTTTAACGCCGCACACAGCAATATTCGAGCTATATGACGGCGGTCTGTCAAATAATCGAGTCTGGACCAGACAATCCAGTGATTGACATCATGAGCATCGATCCACGCAATTGGGATCAATGACATGTATCAACCAAGTCATGATCAGCGAGCCTGACCACCCGATCCCGTTAGTCGCCTTTTACGACAAGCATTGTCGCCTTTTAGTGATTGCATATGGTCCGTTGTGCGTTAATGAACTGCTAAATGAAACCTTGGTCTTTTCAGAACCATTTGGTGCTTACGTTCTCACTGAGTGCCGTAGTAAGGTAAGAGAGGTATATCACAAGGTCCAGCAAATGAGAAAAAAAAACATCCCTGTCTCAAATCCTAAATACAACGGAGGAAAGACTTTTCCTGATTATCACAAAAAGTATTGAAGACAAATGGAATATATACCGTGTATATATCATTTTCACTCTAAAAACCAATGTTCCACATGACAAACTTACGGAAAACTTCATTCTTTGATCCATAGGGATTTTGTGACTAAAGATGGTGACCATCGACTCATTTACGCCTCTATCTTCCAAGACTCAGGTCAATATTTACAAAAATGACAGTAAATGTTATCTGAAGTGTAACCAGAACCAGAAATAACTAAAACTAGTAAACCTGCCTCATCATGTTTCATGTTTGTGACCGACCATGGGATAAGGGACCTTGTGGGTAAACATCACAATTTGACTTCTCATTATATTCTAAAACTACACTATCTTAGGAACACAACCATACAATTCACAAGCTTCAATTTATAGTTATTACAGATATAAATTGCATCAAACATTTGGACTCATTTCCTGCAAAATCCCATTTTCAGACGTATGACCGTTTATGTAATAATTGCAGTTTTTAGATGTAATGTTTGATTAAGTGACATATCTGCTGAAATAATTTAACATAATGTTTTCATTACTATACGAACTAATGAGAGAAAAATTAATTGTACAGTTCACACACATGGCAAATATAAAAGGTCTGAGCGTGTATTGTGTTGTCGTTGCGTTGAAATAGGTTCGTTCGTGCACATGTCTTACCGGTGAGTGTGCCTCCGAGCATCTTCAGAGTGTCGTTCTGGAGGGTTCCGAGAAGATCTTTACCCACGTTGGCGGCAAATGGTACGAAGTCCTTTCCTGTCTCTTTGATAGCACCGCCGATGGTCTGTAGGTCGTTCTTTATGCCGGTCAGGAGATCCTTTTTAGAGCTATGGGTTGATCAGATATATATGCTTTGTCACTGTCATATTTTCGGAAAGGATCTCTCTGATTGTGTCCATACTAACTTAGTAGGGTTAAGGGGTGTGAGGTGTATGTTTGTGTCTCCGAAACCTTAAACAATTAAGTTTTTTTATCAGACATCGATCTTTTGACCTGCTCCCAAAGCAAAACATATACTTGATACAATCAGTAAAATGGAAAACTGGATGCTTAAAGGTGGATCACAAAAAGTATCGGATAATGTTTATACATACAGCTCTCTCTTGCCATGGAACAGGTTTGCAAGAGCATTGCCAATCAGGTCTGAAACAAAAAATGAATGGGTATGCGTAAAATTTATATTTTCATTACGTTTTTATGAACTGTTAAGGTTTTGATGAATACTTTAACGTTGATATGTTTACTTTACCGTTTTCGTGATTGCATTTGTAGATTCATTGTGTATATGCTGTTTCTGTGTATATTTTCCCTTTGTAGGTATAACATTGTCGTTGTAGTATATGTATTACTGATGTAGTTCTTATATTATGTTGTAGTGTTTTCATTACCACTGCAGTGCTATCAATAATGATTGGCGTTAACATGTTCATTCAGTTTATTTGTTTCAGCAAACTGTGTGAATGGCCTGTGCTACGGGTAAGGCAGAACATGCTTACTATTCCGCGAGCACCTGGTGTCATCACTAATTTTCAGTAGTCAATTCATATAATTTTCACAACCATTTTGGCCTTCTCACCAAATAGGATTACTTTCGACGGATAATCTAGATTAGTTATTTTCTTGAATTGACAATATATATTTACTTTACCAAAAATACAAAGGATTTGCTTGAATGTTTGCAATCTCAGAATGGAACCAAGTTCAATTATTCCAATGCGTTTCCACTCTAAACATGACTAAACCAAATGACAAACTTAAGGGAAAATTCACTCCTTTGTCCATGGGAAATTAATGACTAAACCTGATGACCATGGATATACTTCTATCGCTGTAATCAAAGGTTCAGGACAATTTGTCAAAATTGAAAGTAACTGTAAGTTGGGGTGTGCGGAGAGAAAATTGTGTTAAATGCTGGACTTTCTAATAAATAGCATACATGTGCAATTTTGGAATATACCATTTAGGTAAGGTATCCCCATGAACTGATGACCCGTGAAGATCCGGGATAGAATAGGTCTTCAGGAACACATGCTTGCCGTAATAGGCGAATATGCGTGCCGTAAAAGGCGACTAACGGGATCGGGTGGTCAGGTTCGCTGACTTGGTTGATGCATGTCATCGATCCCCATTGCGAGGATCGATGCTCATGATATTAATCACTGGATTGTCTGGTCCAGACACGTCATATAGCTCGAATATTGCTGAGTGCGGCGTTAAACAACAAACCAACCAACCAACCAACCATGAACTGATACGTTTAACCTGTCTTCGGAGTACAATATGATCGGATGTCAAATAGCCATACCTCTTCCACAGGTTAACCCATCTTAGCTGAATGAGAGTAAAAAGTGAAACCGCTTCATTTCTTTCATATTTAGATCTATGCATAAAGTTTGGTGATAGACATACAGAGGACTCACCGGTGGCCAACACAATGCCTGATTCAATTCAAGTTCATATGATAGTTCAGGTGAACACAGTACTTGCCTTTGCATGTGTTTGTGACGGGGTGTTGTGTCGTGGGATACGCGTACCTGATTTTGAACACCTCGTATCATCACTGTTTGATAATGATTTGTAAACACCTGCCTATGACATAGTCGGAATCGCTCAATGTACTATGCTGTCAGCAGAACTGTTTCAAGAATATGCAAAGGGATTTGTCGGTAACATTTACATTAACTTTGTTATGTGTGTATTCCATTGTGATGATCACATGAACGTTTGAATGATTATGTGTATACATCTTAGTATGCATTGTGTTGTCGTGGTGTTGAAATAGCTTCGTTCGTGCACGCGTTTTACCGGTGAGTGTGCCTCCGAGCATCTTCAGAGTGTCGTTCTGGAGGGTTCCGAGAAGATCTTTGCCCACGTTGGCGGCAAATGGTACGAAGTCCTTTCCTGTCTCTTTGATAGCACCGCCGATGGTTTGAAGGTCGTTCTTAATGCCGGTCAGGAGATCCCTTTTTGAACTATGGGTTGATCAGATATACATATGTTTTGGCACTGTCATTTTATTTGGAAAGAATCTCTCTGAGTAAGTCAACATTATCCAATTAGGGTGTGAGGTGTATGTTTGTATATCCGAAGCCTTAAGTAATTAAGTTTTTTTTATCAGACATCGATCTTTTGACCTGCTCCCTAAGAAGACCATATACTTGTTTGTTTGTTTTGTTTGTTGTTTTACGTCGCACTCAGCAATATTCCAGCTATATGACGGCGGTCTGTAAATAATCGAGTTTGGACCAGACAATCCAGTGGTTGATATTATGAGCATCGATCCACGCAATTTGAATCGATGACATGCATCAACCAAGTCAGCGAGTCTGACCCCCCGATGCGGTTAGTCGCCTTTTACGGCAAGCATAGGTTGCTGAAGACCTTTTCTACCCCCGATCTTCACGGGTCACATATACTTGATACAAGCAGAAGAATGGGAAACCGGAAGCTAAAGGGAGGATCATATTAAGTGCCGGAGTGTTTATACATACAGCTCTCTCTTGCCGTGAAACAGGTTTCCAAGCACATGCCCGATAAGGTCTGAAACAAAAAATAATGGGTATGCTTGAAAATGTGCTTTTTCATTATTTGTTTATATAAACCGTCATGGTTGTACTGTTTACATTATCGTATATGTTTACATTACCGGGTTCTTTTCTATTATATAAGGTTGGTTTTGCATATTTTATACCTTTTTGTTTTTATGTTATCGTTGTAGTGCCAATATCAACATTGTGGTGATCGCTGCCGTGAATATATTTTTCTGTTTTAGTGTGTATGCCACCGCTGAGACGCTTATATTACCATTGTAGTGCTCCAGTCCTTGCATTAACGTTGTAGTGCTTACAGCACTGTCGAAATATGTACACTGTCCTTGTCATGCTAACAGTAAAGCTGAGGTGATAACAGTGTCATAGTAAGACACAAGAAAGAGCTATCACAGAATCCAGCAAATGAGCAACCAAATCCCCATCTCAAAGATTAACCCAAATCCTAAATAGAATTGAAGAAAGACGTTCCTGACATTCACAAAAAGTATTTGAGGCAAATGGAATATATACCATGTGGATTCCCCAAACCTCAAAGGATTTGCTTCAGTGTTTGCAATCTCAGATAAGAACCAAGTTCAATTCTGTCAAAGAATATAATGTTTCCTTTCTAAACATCATTATCCAACATTACCTTGGGGAATGTTTTTAGCACATATTCTTTGATCTAGAGGGATTTCTTACTAAACAAGAGACCACCGATACATTTACGCCTCTATCATCAAAGATTCAGGACAATATATACACACACAAAAGTAAATGTCATCTGGCCTAGTCGTCTAAGGCGCCGCGATTCGTTGTGCATGCAGAGTTGCGTCCCTTGGGCACGCCAGGAACCTATGATTGTGGGTTCGAATCCCGGTTCGCCCCGATTATGTTACTAAGTTTGTCAGCACCATACCCGTGATCGTGGGTTTCACCGAAGTGGTAAACGTCTGAGACCTTCATCACTTCGGGCTTTCCTCCCACATTAAGCTGACACGCCGTGATATAACTGGAATACTGTTAAAAGCGGCGTTTTACCCAACTCACTCACTCACTATCATTATAGAAAGGCTTTTGTCACCTTTATTTACATTTCGTAGTAATGTTTACTTCCTATTGTGATGCTTATAATTACATGAAAGCTTGTTATGATTATGTGTTAACGTCTTGGTATGCATTGAGTTGTCGTGGTGCAGAAATACAATCGAGCTTGCACGTCATACCGGTGAGTGGGCCTCCGACCATCTTGAGAGTGTCGTTCTCGAGGGTTCCAAGAAGATCTTTGCCCACGCTGGAAGCAAATGGTACGAAGTCCTTTCCTGTCTCTTTGATAGCACCACCGATGGTCTGAAATTCGTCTTTCAGGCCCGTCAGCACATCCCTTTCTGTGCTGTGATTTGATCAAATGTATGTACTGTGATTTTTTAATATCTTTTATTATGTCAAAATGTTCAAATCTTTAGGGGTATGGGCTATGTGGTGGTTGTCTGACATTTTTAGTAACTACGCTATGAATTAGACATTTAGGTTTTGAGCTACTCCCTAAGTAGAACATATATCTGGAAACAAAAGATTGGACCATAATAAGTATCGGATATCTATACATACAGCTCTATCTTGCCTTGGAACAGGTTTTCAATAGCTTGCCCAATAAGGTCTGAAACAGAATTGAATCGGTAAATATGTTTTGTTTTTATTACTATATTCAATAATAATATATTCAAACTTCCAAGGTTGTAGAGTTCATTAATAATAATAATAATAATAATAATAATACTTATAATAATAATAATAATAATAATCTATTTACACAGCTCCGTACTCCATACAGAAGCTTGATCTAAGCGCTTAGTAGTCATCTTAACTCTGGTCAATGGATCAGAATGCACTCAAAAATCATTCTCAGCTCCCCGGAGAGTATACAACCCAAGGTGCCTGTGAGGTGCTAGAAGGTTAACAACCATATTGACATCTCATCCTACCGGGTACCCATCCTTTACTGGATATACAGAGGCACATTAAGGACAAAATCACTTGCACAGGGCGACACCACATGTGTTAATGTGTTTCAGGGTGGGGCAGGACCAAAGTCCCAGAAACGCTCAGGAGCCAAGCTCACCCATCCAAGGACACCCTCTTACCAACGTTGCTTAACTTCACCTGATTCGTGACCTGTGCGCTGTGCACAAGCCATGTGTCTTACACTTCAGCGCTCTATTTGTTTACATTACGGACTGACTGATTACCTATGGTTCCCTGTGCCTGCATTACTTGTGCGCTGTGCACAAGACCACGTGTCTTACACATACACTTCAGCGCTCTATTTATTTACATTACGGACTGTCTGATTACCTATGGTTCACTGTGCATGCATAACTGTTGTTTTGTTTATAAACCCATGTGGGACTTCCACGAACGTTGAAATATTATGTATTAACGCCTTATTTTGCATTTTCTTGTCATGGTCTTTAAATAATTATGTGTACGTGTTTTACCAGCGATTGTGTCTCCGACCAAGCTGATGGTTTTGTTGTCCATGCTTCCAAGAAGATCGTCCAGGACACCCCTTTCTGAGCTGTGGATGGACAGAATGTACACAATGGTTCTGTATGTTTTGCTTCCGAAAGAATGTCATTTAGTAAGTCAGTATTTTCAATGAACGTTTAGGGGTATGGAGAATTAAATAATTAAAATCTTATTCGGAAATCGACCTTTTGAACTGCTCCCTAAGTAATACATAGACGTAATACAAACAAACCGGTGAATCGGTAGTATCGGATATCATCTATACATACAGCTCTCTCTTGCCGTGGAACAGGTTCGCAAGAGCATTCCGAAGAAGGTCTGAAATGAATGAATGAGCATACGTTAAACGTGTTTTTTTCACAGAATTTGTATGTTCACATTTATAGCGAGACGTGTGCACTTTAACGTTGCAGTGCATACATAAATGACGCAGTGCTAACATTACTGCAGTGCTGATATTGTGGTAACATTTGGTGAATACACGTGCATTATTGCCGTTGTGCTTACAATACCACTGTGGTGCTTAACCCTCACTGTGTTGAAAAACGATCATATTTCTTAAACGGTTCTGCACGTGTATACAGCAGACGTAATTCAAGTTTAACAAATCGGTGTCAGTGTCAACAACATCAGTGAATGAGCTCTGTCTGGTTCATCACTTGATTGTCTTGTCAAGACTCGATTACTTTATAGGCCATCGTCGCATGACAGGAGTATTGCTGTGCGGAGTAAGGCAACAAGCAGCTACTCTTTTTATACAAATATTTTGAGCGGATGTGCTACCGGTATGGCAAAGCACATTCCGCGAACACCTGGTGTATCACTGATTTTCAGTTATATATTCATATCATTGTCACTGCTATTCTGCATTTTACGCCCAATGGAATCTGTTTCGGCGAAATATCTCTGGCGTTGGCGTTGGCGTTCGCGTCCGCGTTTTCTATTTCGATGTGCACTCGGACGTGTTAACGGATTTTGTGTCGTCGTAGTGTTCACATATGCATGTGTTTTACCTGAAATTGTACCTCCAAGCATCTTTAGGGTGTCATTTTTGAGAGTTCCGAGAAGATCTTTGCCTACACCGGCAGCATAAGGTACGAAGTCTTTTCCTGTCTGTTTGATAGCACCGCCGATGGTTTGCAGGTCATCCTTGAGGCCGGTCAACACATCCCTTTCTGTGCTGTGTTAAAATAAATAGGCTTTGGTGCTGAGATTGGGTAAAAGAAGCCCTTTATATATCAAAATATATACACAACTAAGTTGTTGGCTTAGAGAGGTTTTGAAAGAGAAGATGTAACATTTAATGAATGAAGTTTTCTATTCGAGATCAAACTTTGGAGCAACTTATCTTATTGCTCTGTATGTTACTCTCTGACTGAGTTGGTATGATGATGATGATGATGATGATGATGATGAAAACATCCGAAAGATCAAGGGTGAATCGTAATTAGTTACAGAATATCGCCTATACATACATCGTATCTCTCTTGCCGATGTGGAACAGTTTCGAAATAGCCTCTCCAAGAAGATCTGAAAAAACATGAATTGGTGTACGTGAAATGTGTTTTGCACTGAAATTTATCATGAAATATAAACTGTCGTGTATGTAGTGTTTAGTTTACGGTATGTTTACATTATATCACCGTTGCAGTGCTTGTATGACAGCTGGGTCTGTGCTCAACCAGTGAAGTGGTTACATTGCCACTGCGGGGCTTTGCTGACATTTACGCAGTGGTGCTTAAATACCACTGTGGTGCAAACAGTGAGGTTACAGTCCTTACATTTACTAATTGATGCTTAAATACCACTGTGGTGCCTACAGTGAGGTTGCAGTGCTTAAATACCACTGTGGTGCCTACAGTGAGGTTGCAGTGCTTACATACCCTTGTGGTGCCTACAGTGAGGTTGCAGTGCTTGAATACCCTTGTGGTACCTACATTGAGGTTGCAGTGCTTAAATACCCGTGTGGTGCATACAGTGAGGTTAAAGTGCTTACATACCCTTGTGGTATCTACAGTGAGGTTGCAGTGGTTAAATACCCTTGCGGTACCTACAGTGAGGCTGAAGTGTTTACATACCCTTGTGGTGCCTACAGTGAGGTTGCAGTGCTTAAATACCCTTGTGGTGCCTACAGTGAGGCTGAAGTGTTTACATACCCTTGTGGTATCTACAGTGAGGTTGCAGTGCTTAAATACCCTTGTGGTGCCTACAGTGAGGCTGAAGTGTTTACGTACCCTTGTGGTGCCTACAGTGAGGTTGCAGTGCTTAAATATCCTTGTGGTGCCTACAGTGAGGTTGCAGTGCTTATATACCCTTGTGGTGCCTACAGTGGGGTTGCAGTGCTTAAATACCCTTGTGGTGCCTACAGTGAGGTTGCAGTGCTTAAATACCCTTGTGGTGCATACAGTGAGGTTGCAATGCTTACATACCCTTGTGGTGCCTACAGTGAGGTTAAAGTGCTTAAATACCCGTGTGGTGCCTACAGTGATGTTGCAATGCTTACATTTACGAAGTAGTGCCTAAATACCACTGTGTTGCTTTCGGGGAGACTTTATTGATTATGTATTAAAGTTTTAGTGCTATTTTGTCATTGTGTTAAAGTAGTTACACGTATGTGCTTGTCTTACCGGAGATTGTGCTCCCGACCATTTTGAGAGTGTCGTTCTTGAGGGTTTCGAGAAGGTCTTTGCCTACGCCGGCAGCATAAGGTACGAAGTCCTTTCCTGTCTGTTTGATAGCACCGCCGATGGTTTGCAGGTCATCCTTGAGGCCGGTCAACACATCCCTTTCTGTGCTATGGGGTGATAAAATCTATATAACGGTAGTGTGCGTTCATTTTCTCATCGTAGTTTCCAACATTTACACAGTTAAGTTTTTAGGTTTATGGGTTGAGTGCATTTGTAACAGAACATGAAAGCAGATAACCTTTCTATCCGTCAAACCTTTTTCTGAGGATGGAGTGTATGGAGTGTATGGGTGAGTATTGTCAGAAAACATAAGTAATTTGTATCTTTTCTGATATCGAACTTTTGAACCACTTCGGAAGGATGCAAATCCGGAAGCTATTGTGTGGATCATAATAGTTAGTAAGTCACTTACTTGATAACGGTGTTAGAACCTACACCGAAACGTCGCTCCTAATTGTGATAAAGGAGTTGTTCATCCATATGTCTTATCCTTACTTAGCACTCCAACTTTTAAAAGCCTCTCAAAGAAGTGGATCATAATAAGTTACAGAATATCGCCTATACATACAGCGTATCTCTCTTGCCGATATGGAACAGTTTAGAAAGAGCCTGTCCAAGAAGATCTGAAAAAGAAATTTATTTGAATATGTGAAATTTATTTTGCACTGAAATTTACTGTGAGATTCAAACTGTGATGTATGTTAGTGTTTAGTTTAAGATTGATATGTTTACTTTACCGTTTTGGTGATGGAGGAAGGTTCATTGTGTATGTATTATTTTCGTGTATATATTGATGTTGTGGTACAATATTACCGTTGTAGGGTATACATTATAGCTTCAGTGAATATACTACTGTTTTTGTGTGAATGCCATCGTTGCAGTCCTTATATTACTGCTAGTGTGCCTACACTACAGTGGTTCTGCATGCATGGACACTAGGTCAATACATAACCATTGCAGGGGTTACATTTCTGTCATAGTGCCTGCATTACCACTGCGGTGCTTAGAGAGTCGTGACAATGCTTACATTTAAGCAGAAGTGCTTAAATACCCTTGTTGTACCTGCAGTGAGGTTGCAGTACTAACATGTACGTACAATTGCTTAAATATCCTTTAGGTGCCTACGGCGAGGGTGCAGACCTCACATTTACACAATGGTGCATACATACCTTTGTGGTACCGACAGTGAGGCTGCAGTCCTCACATTTACGCGGCAGTGCTTAAATACCCATGTGGTTCCTAAAGTGAGGTTGCAGAGCTTACATTTACGCAATGGTGCTTAAATACCCTTTCGGTCCCTTCAACGAGGCTGTAGTCCTTACATCTACACAATGGTGCGTACATAGCCTTATTGCACCTACAGTGAGGTTGCAGTCCTTACATTTACACAATGGTGCGTACATAGCCTTATGGTACCTAGAGTGAGGTTGTAGTCCTTACATTTACACAATGGTGCGTACATAGCCTTATTGCACCTACAGTGAGGTTGCAGTCCTTACATTTACACAATGGTGCGTACATAGCCTTATGGTACCTACAGTGAGGTTGCAGTCCTTACATTTAAGGGGCAGTGCTTAAATACCATTGTAGTGCCTACAGTGAGGTTGCAGTGCTTAAATACCCTTGAGATACCTACAGTGAGGTTTACGTAGCCGTGCTTAAATACCCTTGTAGTGTCGACAGTGAGGTTGCAGTTTTAACAGCAAGGCAGTAGTGCTTAAATACGCCTTTGGTGCTTACAAGGACACTTCAGTGCTTATGTGTCAACGTTTTAGTGATCATGTTGTCGTCGTAGTACTTCAATAGTTTCATGCATGCCCGTGTTTTACCGGTGATTGTGCTCCCGACCATCTTGAGAGTGTCGTTTTTGAGAGTTCCGAGAAGGTCTTTGCCGACGGTGGCAGCATAAGGTACGAAGTCCTTTCCTGTCTGTTTAATAGCACCCCCGATGGTTTGCAGGTCATCCTTGATGCCGGTCAGGACATTCTGTCCAAGGGCGACGCTCACGCTCAAGGTCAGCACCACAATGAAAACCTTCATGTTTGTTGTTCTACTGTCCAAAACATAAAAGGAACTGTAGAAGCAAAACCATATTTGCCACCGAGAATCGTATGAACTAACATGAAACTATTGTTTATTGAAAGAAATATGCAACAGTGACACATACGCATGAGAGAGTTCAACTTTTGAAAAGGAAGGGTTAATTTTGCCCCTTGACAATTTCGTTTTGTAATTTTGTTGAGTTACTCGTAGTCCTTTTAAACATTTGCATTTAGTGAACTTGATTCCCATAAAGGTTTCTAAAATATTAAATCGATCCATCTGGATCAGCATGTAAATTGCAGTTTATATCTGATGCTATCGACATCATGGTTAGGGAATTATGTATTATGTTCCGAGAACCACGGCCTACAGATCCCGCATTCTGCGTGGCGGGTCACGCATGACGGCACCGGTCGGGATTCCGGTAAGAATAGAGGTCCCCCAGGAACCTATGCTTGCCGTAAGACTAAAATGATTCGGGTGATCAGGCTCTGTGACCTGGTTCATTGCATGTCATAGTATCCCAGTTGCGGCGATCAATGCTCGTGCTGTCAATCACTGGATTGTCCGGACCGGGTCGTCGGGTTCGAATATTTACAGACCGCAGTCATGTAGCTAGAATATTGGCGGAAACAACAAACAAGCAAACAAACGAGTGAAGGACAACGGATGATGGCTCATGCATCATGATTTGTGGAGAATGGATTTCGGATCCATCTTGCTGGGACACGAATCACAGATCAAAACACAATGGCAACAGGGGATATACCGATGAGTGAGTGAGTTGTGTTTAACGCCGCTTTTAACAGTATTCCAGTCATATCACGGCGTGTCAGCTTAATGTTGGAGGAGAGTTGCGTCCCTTGGGCACGCCAGAAACCTATGATTGTGGGTTCGAATCCCGGTTCTCCCCAATTATGTTTCTAGGTTTGTCAGCACCATACCCGTGCTCGTGGGTTTCACCGAAGTGGTAAACGTCTAAGACCTGCATCACTTCGGGCTTTCCTCCCACATTAAGCTGACACGCCACTGGAATACTGTTAAAAGCGGCGTTAAACCCAACTCACTCACTCACTAATGTGGGAGGAAAGCCCCGAGAAATGCAGATCTTAGACGTTTACCACTTCGGTGAAACCCACGAGCACGGGTATGGTGCTGACAAACCTAGAAACATAATCGGGGCGAACCGGGATTCGAACCCACAATCATAGGTTTCTGGCGTGCCCAGGAGACGCAACTCTGGACAGCGAATTGCGACGCCTTAGACGACTGGGCCACCCGCGCCCCCATATACCGATGACCACGGATCATGCTGATCATGATGACCCTCAAATCAACCCCAACTGCCGCATTCCCTGGGTACTCGCTGGGTAGGTTTCCCGAGTGTACTGGTACCCGGTAATAATGTCACATGTGTCAACACTCGCCCCTCTCCTGACTCGTTACCTATCGATCAGTGGTTTGTTAAATAAACGACACCCATGCCTGATTTTGCGGATGGCTATACTTTGGTCAACGATCACTTAATATATTTGTTAATGGGTACAGTTTGTATCTTAATATACATGTTATTGCTAATGTCTGACATTTATCATACGAAAACAAACAATGTGTATTCACTATGTAGCCATCCTAATGTTTTAGAAATATGTAAAAAATTGATTGAAAAAAATCATGATTGAATGTTCTGTGAAAGCTCATTTTATTTGATAACAATAATAGAAAATGAGGGCATTTGTTTCCACGCGCTGACTTTCAAGTAGTAAATGGCAGCCATATTATATTCAGAATATAACCATATAATTAAATTTATGTTGTGTTCATTGAAATTCCTGTATTCTGATTAGCTGAATTGGTCACGTGTTATTGCATTCATTTCCCAATGCATGTAAAAAATTAAGCCACGCCCACCGAGGCCGCACTATTTTTATTACAGCGGAATGTCGGGGAATCCCAATATTACAGTCGAGGGAATTCCCTTTCTGCTCACGTGTATCGTCATGCACAGGACATTTAGCGACTTTCATGCATATTCATTGTCCAAACTACCCTTTGAAACCGAAGGCCGAGAATGAATGAAACAGCAAACGTGCAGGCTCGCTCGCCTGTTTTTTTCCCGCTCGCTCGCCTCGGTTCAACTTTCATGTCTTCGGGTTTCATTTCTAACTAGCATTTTCCAACTTTATTTTACCGTAATCAGGGAAGTAATGTTTGAATCTGGCGGTAACTGACAATGTACTTTGAAACCGCCGCCTTCTCCCGGACATATTTCTTCCGGTTCGTTACAGTCTGACTGTTGCAGCTCTTTTCGCCGCTTGCCTTAATTGACAGGTCCAATGAACATTGTTTTGATCCTACTCTCCGTTGGCTGGCTACTGAGTGTAGGCGTGTCAAGTTATGTGCTTAAATTAAACGATCACCTGATTCATGTCACGCCACAGTATGTATTCCTACACCTGGAATGTTTATCATTTTCGTCATTTTTGTCTGTTTTGATATATACAACTGTTTTTTTTTGTTAAAACTATTGTAGATAAAACATGTTTTACGCTGTCGAATTTAATTATAAGTAAATTTTAAAAACGATGTCAGACTTGTTAGAAGTTTACATTTCTTTCTTGTCCGTTGCGCTGAGAAGGGACCGAGTTGGCATTCCGTTTGTCCCGGAAATACACGGGCGTTCACGAATGATATATCATGGCTGTGTTGTCATCAGAGGATGACTAGTGCCAATATTTATTCACTCGCTATCTTATAAGGATCCAAGATACCAGTATTACGGACCATATACACTAATCGATTACAACCGAACTGATATGTAGTATAAACACAGCTCAGACAGATGAATGAAACCGCATTTGCTCGATTCAGGCTATTATCTGTGGATGTCGTAGAATAGCCAAAAAGTCAGTGGGGATATCTTTGTGACATCAGACAACAAACAAACAAAGCTAAAACCCGAAGTAAAGCCGGAGAGGGGGTATTATGGCAGCTGTGTGCATTACCATGTTGGCTCAGGCATGATGGGTAACGGGAGTTACGCCTTCTGATTGGTTTATCGCTCTTGATGAGCTGGCTGGGTCCCTGTTTATCAAAACGAGTAGACAGTCAGTTTCACATTTGTTTTTTGTTAGTCCTGGGTATCGAATGAAATTTGTTGAAACTAGCTAAGGTTCTAGTATTATAGTTGGACCATGCAAGTCCTCCGTGTAGGTGGGTAGGGGGTCTTTCTTGGCTTGATACTTAAGAGAAATGTCATCAACTCCCTCTGAGCCATTAGTCTGGTTGATTTCCATTATCAATAGTATCACGTGAGCTATCTACTCTAGCTTAAGGGCATTATTTGGGATCAGATTGGGAATGCGTCGTCTACAACTAATGAACACCTTAGGACTACTGGCATGCTTCAAACGGGTAGAACCTGAATATGTTGTGTTATAAATATGAACCAATATGTTCAATGTGTCTGTGATCTGCTGACTTGGAATAGGTTTCCGCAGACACAAGTTGTTAATGATCAGCCTCGCACAGGGCGGTCTAGGTCAGCAACACATGTCCAGGGTAAATAAATAAGAATCTAAGCTTTACGAAATCGAGCCCAAACATCCAATTAAATCGCTGTTCGCTTCCGCCATACAACAGAAGTTCAAGATACTGATCAGACTAGAAATCGTCTACATGCTTTACGACCACGTGTTGATTCACCATTAAACCGACACAATCAATCCAGACTCCAGTGGTATTTAGAGCGTAGAACTGGAGGAATCGAAGATGGTCTCGCGTTATGTTTTGGACTTTCTGGACAGGCGTGAACGTGTCTGGGGGCGTCCTGACGTATGCATGTAAGGTCACATGACAGATTTTGGGGTGGGTTTGTAATGATATGGGGCGGGATCGCTGTGACTGCCAGAACGCCACTGCATATTGTCCATGGAAGGGACACTGGACATTACGACCGAGACGACATACTGGCGCCAATAGCTGTGCCGTTTGCTGGTCCTCGGTTTATATTCAAGACGATAACGTTCGTGCTCGCCGTGCACGTATTGCAACTGACTTCTTGCAGCAGCAAAACACCACCAACATGCAATGGCCAGATCTGAGTCCTTATCCTTCCCCAACAGAACACGTTTGGTGCATGATCAGGAGACGTGTCCGTCAACGTCATCCGTTACGTCAGCCGAACTGGGTCAGGCGCTGCAAGAGGTGTGGACAAGACTCTCTCAAATTGTCAATAGGAGATTTGTTCAAACTATGCCATTGTCACTCCGTATAAAGGAATATTTGAGCAATCGTGGAGGTATGACCTATTATTGATCAAGTCATCTCAAATGTTCATTCTTTTTTCTACACCCCCTCTCGTCTTTCCTGGTTATTTGAACCCTCACAATACACCGCCATTGTTCTGTTGATTGTCATATTACACTTAGTCCTTCCTATTTCTTATCCATCCATTACCGTCACTCGATACCTCTCTGTGTTTCTATAGGCACCCGTTATATTTTAATATCCCCGACATCTTTTATAATATATTTGTCATGATCCGATAAATATGGATATGAGGTAACATTGGGGGAACTATTTTGTAAAGCTCTCTCCATCTGTGCCTGATTGCTTGAAAATATATCACATATAGTTCCAATTCTAGAGAAAGGTTTCCCGATGTGTGAGTGTTTATGTAAACAAATATGACTGCTAATCATTTGGGTCTACATAATAAAGGGGAGCCTTTCCCTTAGCATTGTATTCATACGCGGTAGCTCAAAGTATATTTGCTTAGGAAGGTATGCCTAGAATATATTATGCTCAGGGAGGTATGGCTGAAAGATAGAATATTTCCCGCGTGTGTTTCCATATCGTAAATAGAATTAATAGGACCAAAATATACAACCAAATGTCCGCAAAATGCATATTTTTATGCTAATGTCTGATATGTATCATACGAAAACACACAATATGCATTCACTATGTAACCATCCTGATGTTGTTGAACTATGTGAAAACATTGAAAACAATAATAGAAAATGAGGGAATTTTCTATAATAAATTCTTATCTTAAGAAACCCCATGAAAAACCGCTTTTGTGTATTTTGAACAATAATGGGTGAACATTGCACTTGGTGCACAGGGTCCAGTTCCACAAAGCGACCTTAGCGCTACGATTATCGTAAGTTAAAATAGGGAATTACGATTACCTCTGCTCAAAGGTCGCTTTATGGGTGAGTGAGTGAGTGTGGTTTTACGCCGCTATTAGGAATATTCCAGCAATATCACACCAGACACCAGAAATTTGCTTCACACATTGTACCCATGTCGGGAATCGAACTTGGGTCTTCGGCATAACGATCGAACGCTTTAACCACTAGGCTACCCGACCGCCCCTCGCTGGATGATCCTGTCCTATCCAATAGGCGTTCGACATTTGGTCACGTGTAAAATAATTATTTCCCAACATTGTACTCCTACTAATGATCTGCATACCCCAGTCCCCTTCAAGCATCTGCAGATCCACACAGACGGCTGGGTCAGACCTTGTATTCGGCAACCCATGCTTGCCGTAAATCGCGACTCAACTTGTCGTAAGAGGCGACTAACGGGATCGGGTGGTCAGGCTATCTGACTTCTTTGATGCATGTCATCGTAACATCTACGTAGATCGATGCTCATTTTGTCAGTCACCGGATTGTCTGGTCCAGACTCGATTATTTACAGACCGCCGTCATATAGCTTGGATATGGCTGAGTGCGGTGTTATCAAACAAACAAAAAACCTAAGTGTATATAGATAGACGTTGTTGACACTTACCTGAGACTGCTTGTTGTACAAGTCTAAAATAATTATATAATCCGTGGACTTTATTCAGAGTAATCACGTGACCTACATGGCACGGCACGCGGACTGCAGCCGCTCCCAGAGAACCTGAGCACATGTTGGGGACCGACTGAGACAGCGATAAGGTGTGGCAAGATAACCGTTGCATCTCTGACCTGCAAGTGTTTGTGTATAAACTTAGGGTGTAGTTTCTTACTGTATATGTGTACACATTGACGGTTACCGTGGGGATTCCGGATTAGCGAAGTCCCCAGAAACCTACGCTGGTCGTAGGGCTCACTCGGCTTTTTCCGTAACCTACGTTATTGGCAGCAGTGTTGTAGTGATTGAATGGTTTGGTTGTAAATCGAACACCAATCGATTACTATGTATATAATTCGTCGAACATGACGGCCGATTGTGTGAAATGTTTATGGTGAATAGAGAGATCTAAATATAGCCAGATCGAGCTCTGTGGTTGTGACAGAGGTGAGCCGATTGGGTTAAACACCATCCGTGTCAAGCTCGTGCAATTCCGTCCGATTACTCGTGCCTGTCTGGGAAGATTCCATATTGGCGTATGAACCTATTAACTAGTCCAAACAAGAGCGGTAACTATTTCTGTATGCGTCCAATTGTAATTTACCACTTTAGAAAAGCCTGGTTAACGTACAAAATTTAGAAAAAATATCATTGAAAGATCGTAACTCAGGCTCTTAAACCACATTTAGCATTACCCCTGTGTTGCGATAAGACAGTCTAATTCTCATCCATATGAACACATCTGATAAGTTACAGACCAATATCTGAAAATTCTGTACAATTCTTAAATTATGCTGATCAAAAGGGGTCCTCAGGACATCTTTAATTTCCTTTCCTATAAAAAACTCAGTCTTCTTTGCTACTGTCTTAATGACGTAAAGACTTCCTTCTCACTGATTAATGTTTCTGAAAAGCCTGAAACGGATCTTGACCTTGTGGCTGTGACCTAAGAAGTAGCAAACACCAGACACGGTCGTTAAAGCGAGTGTATTTAAAGTCGTGACGGTTTTAACCTTCACTGGCAAGAAACAAACACCAGACACGGTCGTTAAAGCGAGTGTAGTTAATGTCGTGACGGTTTTAACCTTCACTGGCAAGAAACAAACACCAGACACGGTCGTTAAAGCGAGTGTAGTTAATGTCGTGACGGTTTTAACCTTCACTGGCAAGAAACAAACACCAGACAAGGTCATTACAGCAAGCGTGTTTAATGTCGTAAAGGTTGTGCCCTTCACTTTGGTACCAGCGAGCTGTTTAACAATGGTCTGACCGGCGCTGGCAGCAGTCTAGGCAATGTTGTTGAGGGCTGGCTTAGCGTTCTGCATGGTCTGACCTGCAATACATGGCATGAACAGTGAAACATATCATCGAAAACAGGATAGAACAATGGTCGCAGATGTATGACCTCAAATAGGCAATGTGACTGTAAATAAAATGAAAAGCCATGCTAATTGCTTATATGGCCCTGTAATGATGGATCAACGTTTATCACGAGGTCGAAGGCGCCAAGATTTTAGTAAAGAGTTACGTCCCTTAAAAGCGCCGGGATCAGCAGATTATGGTCTGGAATTCTAAATATGATCCGACTATGATGTTTGTCTGTCAGCATTATACCCTTCTTGTTGGCTTCCAAACGCCTAACCTTTGAGTCTTCGGGCGTTTCTCAAATAATAACCTGGGATGGTGTGATATAACATTACTGAGTGAGTGACCTGGTTTAAGGCCGCTTTTAGTAATATCAAAGAAGTAGGCTACCTCACCGCCCGGTATAACTGTAATACTGAGAACGGTGTTAAACTGAACTGTCTCCTTGGTGGAGGAAACTTACTGAAGATGTCGGTCATGGCGTCCTTCATGGCATTGATGGCGTTGGTGCCGTGCTGTGTCAGCTGGCCGATCTGGGTGGAGAGGGCAGCAACGTGGGGTTTTAGTTTGTCCCCCAGCTGGGAGAGGGAGTCCTTGGCAGCGCTCAGGAGGCCGTTAGCGGCGACGCTGAGAGCTGATCCTGCGCCATGGACCATCTGAAGCAAACATCACCTGCACTGAACACTCAGGAGTGAACGTTGTCGGTATAAGGTTTAGGGGTAAGAGGTAGGCATCCCCATGGACACCAATAGTGGCCACCTTCTTGCTGATCTGTTTCTTTATGCACACGAATCGGAATTACAGCTCGGATTGGCAAAATCAAAGCAAGGCAATTTGGCCAAAAAGTTGAACTTAAGCTACGGGTATATCGATGTTCTGATATCGTTCAATAACACTCAAATAGCCAATTCCCTTCCTCTGATTTACTCAAGTGAATTGGAAATTTAAGAGTTTGAAAGATTTTATTTTGATATCGAACAAAAACAATTCTTGTGGGTTATCGGCAGTCGTTGTTATATGAGCCGATGCTATCGATATACTGACGTTTTCATATGCAAGGTTTTGGGGCACCAGACATGGGCTTCGCACATGGTACCAATATAAAATCAAACCCGGACCTCTGACTGAACGAGCGAACGCTATAACCACTGAGCTACCCTACCTTTAATAGACATGATCATATATATACAAATGTTTTATATTTTATAATCATAAAGTGATTTATCGAGATACGTTTTAGCATCGATGACATGAATTACGTCCCTTGGGGTCTTGAAGTAGACTTAATTAAAACAATTCAGAACCATCAACATTATCCAAGCAGTGCTCAGAAAGGTACTCATGTTTAATTTGAAGATGCTGTCTTTCTGAATCAGGCCGCTTTCGTGGTCTAGTGGATAGAGCGTTAGTGCAGTATCCATGATAAACTGCAGCATTGTGTCTCAGTGGGCTAGCACTATAGCCCTGACGTTAAACCGCACATCAACCACGCGCTGAATCACATACCTGTGAAACAGAGTCGATGGCTGGCTTGAAAGCAGCTGCGATGGTGCTCCCCAGGGAGCTGAGGGTGTCTGTGATGACGTTGCGCTTCTTCAAACTGAACACTGAGTGGATGATTGTGATAGCGTCTCTCTCCAGAGCTTGCAGGAACTCGCTGGACAAAGATGTGTGCTTGGCTGCGGACAGAAACGAGCTGTTATGGACATTTAAACTCTTATAGTGTCCACAAAGGTAAGGTGTGGTCTTGCAATAAAACCATTTGATAAACGTCGTATCAAATGGTAAATGACTCTAGTCTTCCCGGAGAACGGAAGGTCGGTGGTTCTATCGTCAGGCACGGCATACCACAAGGGTTGCCCAGTCGTCTAAGGTGCCGCGATTCGTTGTGCAGAGTTGCGTCCCTTGGGAACACCAGAAACCTATGATTGTGGGTTCAAATCCCGGTTCGCCCCGATTATATTTCTAAGTTTGTCAGAACCTTCCCGTGCTCGTGGGTTTCACCGAAGTTGTAAACGTCTGAGACCTGCATCATTTCGGGCTTTCCTCACACATTAAGCTGACACGCCGTGATATAACTGGAATAATGTTAAAAGCGGCGTTAAACCCATCTCACTCACTAACAAGACGTTAAAATATGATACTTGTTGTTACCCTGCCTGACGCTGGTCATTAAGGGGATAAAGTCTGAGTGGGATAGCTCGGCAAACCGGCACAAATCCCGGACAAGTACAAGCAGTCAACACGCAAGCACATAATATATATACGTCGATATAATATTGTATAGTTTTGGACTCGACGTTAAACCATTGTTCTCCTCACATTGCAAGCCTTCAGATCATGGGTTCATAAACCTCGATATGACCTCGATATTCACGAATATCTCCTTGCTTGAATCACTACGGCGTTAAACAACATTCACTCACTCACCTACAAAACAATATGAAACCTACCAACAAGAGCCTCGACCTTCTTGAGAGCCTCTTCGGGGTGCATCGCGAGGCTCTTGAGCTGGGTATAGATGGTCTGGATCTCTGAGAACACCTTGTCGATAACGTCAGAGAACTGGGACGTGCCGAGGTCAAGAAGGTGGGTCAGCTTAGATTCCAGAGTTTTCACTTGATTCACGATCGCGCTGAAATGAGGATGAAGCAGTGATTAATGTAATGAATCCCCAAGGAAAGTGGGTCGGAATTGGTCCACAGCACTCTACTGCTTGTCATAAGAGGGGACCAACTTGGAACGCGTTGGCTGGCACCGTGATTTGGCTGGTGCCAACGTACCATAGGCCGCTAGGCTCTACCCATGATATCAGCTTATCCTTTAACTGGCACAGATTTATTAACAAATAATCACCCCTGGCTGTAGTAAATATGCGGTTTTACTTTTATTGTTTCGAGTGGGATGCTGGAATGAGATGTTCTGTGAAAAGCTACTGATTCCTTGTTCCTAGGCCTTACGCTATGACAATACCCGTACATTGGTAGGAAGGGTATTCATTCGGTAAAGGATATTTTGGTCCAAAACAATTGTTTGTTCCTTCTCTCGCAGGAATTGTATACTGGCTGAAACACTGTCTTGTCAATGGTTAGTCCCTACGGTAAAACTAATATTGGAACATATGTCTGTTGAAATCCTTGTGTCTCCATCATTTAATTATGTCAATACATTTGGATTATTGTATTTCATGGTTGTCCAAAATAACTGTTGTAACAGTACTTATTTGGCATATATTAAATATAATAATTACCGTATTCGACGTAATAAGCGTCCCGCTCTAATAAGCGCCCAAAGCGATATTTGCTAATATATTGACTAGTGAACGATCCCAATTAGCACCCCTACCGATTGATCAATGTACATAAGACTTATTTATTCGTGTATAATACGCGCTCGTGTGTAATATGCACCCTTAATTATGGGCAATTAAATTCTGGAAACTATATCTGTCGTTCATAATACGCACAGACTTTTCTTTTGTATTATTAAAAGCTGTCGGCGTAAACCACGAAAATTACGATCTTTCCACTCTGGTTTGTTTTTTTCTTAACAAAATATTTTTCTGATAAGAGCCTCCTATTTGTAATTTTGAGAGCACCCTAGGCGCTTATAACGTCGAATACGTGATACTGATGTTTCTATTTCTTGACTTACGGCATGTCCCTTTTAATATGGAACAGATCAGCGAACGCCTTGCCGATGAGATCTGGAATCAGATAGAACATACAGTAAACTACGTTTATAACGAACACGTTTATAACGAATTGACCGATAAAACGAACTTATTTTTAGTCCCGACCATTAGTTGAATATATGCTGTATATATGCTTATAGCGAACTACGGTTATTACGAACTAAAATTAGTGGTCCCTTTGAGTTCGTTATAACCGTAGTTTACTGGCATCTGCCTGGACGTCGGGAGAATGGCGGTTATGCCCAACACTACCACAGACTCCATCGATGCACTGCATATTTAACTTGAGTAAGGTAAAGATACCGAGAATGAAGTGAGATTTTAAGAGCGCCTAACGTATGGACACCGTCTCCGTTGTCTAGTGGTAGAGCGTCCGCCCGGGGAGCGCTAGGTCAGTGGTTCGATTCCAGGCTGCGTCAAACCCAAAACGTTAAAATATTTTACTTGTTGTTACCCTGGCGCTCGGCATTAAGACGAGCCTTACGTCATCGTGTAATATTAACGTCACGGAGTATACCTACACTTGCGTACAGCTTGTAATAACACTGGTGTCGTGTGCAGACGAAGAACTCGATTGTAAGTATTTAGGTCACGTGTAATTTTAGGTCATCTAACCTTCAGGTATCGATCGATGGCTTCCTTTAAGCTGGTGCTTATTAAAGCACTAACATATACGCATATAATCAATGTGGATCTATGTTTTCTCACCAGACAGGGTGCCTTTGACCATCGAAACAGTGTCATTCTTCAGAGTCCCCAGCAGGTTCTTGCCCACAGTTGCAGCAAAGGGAACGAAGTCCTTCCCTGTCTCCTTGACCGCTCCACCAATAGTCTGCAAGGAGTCCTTGATGCCGTCAAGAATGTTGCCTCCATTGGCCGCGCTGACGCTGAGGACGAGGACGAGGACGAGGACCTTCATGTCTGTTGGGAGAATGTAGTTGATTAATGTCGAGCAATATCCCAACTGCATTTCATTTGGTGTCTACATTTCACAACTTTTGAGGTACAATCGAGCTTGCTCATTTACAAAGAGCGCCATACGACTCTTGCTCAAAGGGTGTTTGATCAGTGTTACAGCATTCAAGGCCATAGTGAAAAACTTTAGAAAGTTTTATGACAGACATGTGGAGGACATTTCCAAATTTTATGCATCAGTGACAAAACTGAATTCCGATGCAATTCCTTATTTTGACTTGAACGATAGGTACCCGCGCTTTTTAGGGTGAACAATTGGCTTGTCTGTGCATGTGTTTGTGACGGGTGTTTCTGATGGAAATAGTTGTGTCGCTTTTGTTAAAGTGCGTGAGTTATGTTGTACGGCGCAGTAAACAATGTTCAACCTTTGTTCCGTTGTTCTAAGAATAGCCGAATTGGGTCAGCAAACACGTGACATCGCAACGACTCTAAACAACGTCGACGTCGGACCTTCACCCGCAAGGTCACATCTCCTTACTATACACTGCCGGGCAAAAGAAAGTATACATCCATGTTCGTTTGTGGCTAATGATGATACAAACAGGAAATGGTTACCAGTATTCGTGGTGATGTATTTGATATGGGTATCATAGTTGTGTTTCTGGACCTTAGGTTTGGAGTGTTTCGGGGACTATTGTCAGTCAAGTAACGTTTTTGATAAAGTTCAAGTTAAAGTTTTGGTCAAATCCATTTTTAGATGTACTTTTTTAAATTTTTTACCTGCAGTTTAGTTGGTTCATATGACAGGTGTGTAAACTGGGGATTTATTCTGCCCGGGGATCTCCAGAGAGGCTAGTAATTTAGGACTACATTTCTAAGATACACTCACATGTATATCCATATCAAGATGTGATTGAAAAACAAAGATGCATAATATTATTATAGTGTTGTTTTTCAGGCTTGTGATGTAGGTCCACTCTACCAGCTTTTCTAATAAATTCAGGTGTCACACAAACGTACTTTCTGATAATCTGGAGTGTTCGTCGGCTCATACAAATATGATTGTGATTATTGCTGCAGCTTCTGAATCATTTTTATTTTTTGTGAGTTTATAACAGCTTTAAACGGTATTTAAACTACATCACAATAGTTATTGCTTATTGAGATGCTTAGATGCTTGATCCCTATAATCAACAATAATGAGTCACGTGTAAAATGTAACGAAAGAGTATGATAAGTTACCTGCAGGTATTCGCAAAGTTGCCAGAATGAACTTCAACACAACAGAGCCGCAAAACACACTACATTTCCATGTCAACACAATATTTTAAGTTGTCAACGATCTCGAGGGGTATATGGTGTGATGTCGTCAATGTAGATCACACATACACCCCGAGGGATCGGCTGACAACGAATTTATCTTTCCCACATTCATTCACACAAGCCCGGAATATATGCCTGCAATTTCGTAGCAGACGACGCAAACGAAGAGTTACTTCCCTTTACCCAATGCATTCGGATAAACATCGGTTCATTATAAATAAGTTACATAGGATGTGTTCCGATTGACTTCTTAGAGGGCTACATGGAACATACGTGCCCGTTCCTTAACCAATCAGTAGCTAGTATTTCAAATAATGTAAGGAAAGATAAGATATATATGATCTGAGAGATGGCGTTAGAGAGAATAGATCCTGAAGTCACTGAATATGAAAGTCATTTATCTCACAGATGTTTAAAGTCACATTTTTTATAATAGACAATGCAACGTAAATGACCTGATGACCTTTGAACTTGATTGAAATGTTCAGATCTGCGTGTCTAAATATGAAAATGTTTGTTTTCTATTAAAACCTAAATAAGCAAATACTGTCAAAAACAGTTGCCATGTTAAGGATCATATGCCTGCCTTTCGCTTATCAACTCTACCCGCTTGCCTTAATCGCGGATATTTTGGAATACAGATGACCCAGTCGTTTAAGGGACCGTTATTCACTATGCATAGTTGCGTCACTTGGGCGTGTCAGGATCCAGTGATCATGGGTTCGAATCCCAGATTATACGGCGATACATGGATGGTCAGCATCATTCTCAACTCGAGTGTTTCACCAAAGTGGAAAACATCCAAGACCTGTATCACTATGGGTTTTCTTCTTACAAGCTGTCACGACCTTATACAGCAGGAATGCTATTCAAACAGGCGCCCAACTCACTCACGCAATCAATCAGCACCGAGTGTTATTCACTATTATCGTCTTTCATAGTAATGTAGACATCACGCAAAAAACGTACCTGGGAGCTTGGTATCTTTTTTCTCAAGTCTGAGAGTAGTATCAGCACCAGAAATATATTAAGGTCGCGGGACTGGTCACGTGGTTGGTCAGTTTGATAAAAGAACATTTCCACACCTCGAAGACCGAGGAAAAAACACATGGTGAAGGTGTGACTGGCCAGTGATAAGATTGTATTTTGGGATGATGTCGATGCTCTAACGTAGTGTCCTACTTTATACGCCAGTTGATAAATGGAAAACATAACAGCTAACATACAAACAACAAACAACACAACAAACAGTAGTTAGTACACACCACAAAATAATAATTATCAGCAGAGGAAGACGTTTCTTCTGCTGACGTCACTTCCTGTTGGTGCATTAGTTTTGTGGTGTGTTGATAACGTAGGTTTTAGTCAACATAAATACCAGTTGCTTCCTGTGTTGTATGTAGATTTTATTTTTTTTTAAAGAAAATATTATGGTCCAGAAAATACCTCAAGTGTTGTTCACTGGGTATGGTGCATATCCTGAAAACGTGGAATGTGAAAAAAGCAATGTGGGGCTGCCTTCTATCAGAGAACAACGCTTTATATCTTGGATCAGTGGCAGAAAAATATCCTGATTCGCACGAGAAATCAAACCCGTTGATATTTTCGACTCAGTCTAAAGAATTATCACTTATAGAGAGTTGGTTGTCTAATGTTGAGGTGTTAACGTTGGTGTACATGTACAAAGCATGCTTCTGTTTCTCTCAAGATTCAGAGAGAATAATGTATCACTTTAACTACCGTAATCATCAACTGTCAGAAGAATATAGAACTTAAAAAAAACCTAGCTGTTTTGTTAAAGTGATCATGACTATCGGGTTTGTTTGTTTGTTTGTTTGTTTGTGTGTTGTTTAACGCCGCACTCAGCAATTATACATCTATATGACGGCAGTCTGTAAATAATCGAGTCTTGACTAGACAATCCAGAGATTGACATCACGAGCGTCGATCCAGGCAATTGGGATACGATGACATGCATCAACCAAGTCAGGAAGCCTGACCCCCCGATCCCGTTAGTCGATTTTTACGGTAAGCATGGGTTGCTGAAGACCTTTTCTCACACGGATATTCTTGATAACCAACATGTTGGGCACCTGATCCATGTGGGTATCCCATGGTGAACAGGGAGACGACTGACAGTTTTGTTGTGGTTGTGGGTAGGCAGTGTTTCTTTGGCTCCAAACGTAACCTCAAGAAACAACTAAGCAGGTTTCAGTCTCAGCATACTTGTATCCGCTTCAACGGCCGAGAATAAGATATCGTGAACAAGGCAGCACTATCGTCAGGCATGGGGCGGTAGGGTAGCCTAATGGTTAAAGCGTTCGATCGTCCCACCGAAAGCCAGAGTTCTATTCCCACACGAGTACTATGCGTGAAGCCCATTTCTGAAGCCCATATTTCTAAAAGCGGCGTAAAGCCATACTCACTCACTCACTCACTCACTCATAAGACTTCTTTGACAAGGACGATTCATAGATATTATCACGACAATCCTGTCGGCCTTGATTTGTCTCTCTGGTTTCTTCAAGAATTGAGAGTGTTTGGTTATAAAAGGAAACATGGTGTGCGTTTATTTTGACGTAACGCATTACGATACGCATAAAACAACGGTCGTTGCGTGAATCCAGTCAGAGCAACATGATCGCGGTTGCCGGAGTTGGTTTTAGCGTTGTATAACGGGAGAGGACGCCCCTCTGTCCTGGATAGGTGGGACTTTAATAAAAGTACTTCCTGAAATGTTCCCGAAATTATCCTCGCTCACTGAACGTGCTTGATGTTCCCACTAATAACTTGACTGGGGGCCGCCATTTTGTCTGAAGGAAATGCAAGTGACGTGAGAGGTGGAATCTGATTGGTCAATAGGAGGGGCATAGAAATGACATAACTCGCAATAGCCACTGCTGGCGCTACGAGCGTGCCCAGAAATTCCCGCATAGTTCGGAAAGGTTGGAAACTGGACTTTTAGTCAGTTAAGTCCTTGGTTCGGGAAGATGGTTGTAGGTGAAAACATTGTTTGGCTCAACCTTCCAAAGATGTGTTTGTAAGTCTTGAAGCTGAAGTAGCTTTGAGATGTTCACTGCTGGAACACCTCTTTGCCAAGCTTAAGGGGGTGCTAGCACATGTCTTTTCATTATATGTCAATTCGGTTTATACAGCGACTCTTATAAATATTTCCGTTACCGTTCGTAGGAACAATACTATGATAGTGAACATTGCCTGAAGCATGTGTTTTGCCTTGACCTACCATGTACTTCCAGCTGTTATTTCTAACGATAGGAATATATGGTGTTATTTTAGAATTATAGTTCAATGTGACACGGCCCACTTAAACAGGAATGTATTGTTCGTGGAGTGTGTGAGTTTGGTTTGATGCCGCTTGGAACAATATTTAAGTTATATGACGGCGTGTCAGCTTGATTTAGGAGGAATCAATTGTGTGTTGTTTAACGCCACACTCAGCAAACAATTAAACAAAACAAATCCACGTGGGAGGAAGGCCCAAAGTGATTCATTTCTAAGACTTTACCATTTTAGTGAAATCCTTGAACACGTTCTTGGTGCTGACAAACCGAAAAACATAATCTGGACGAACCGGATTCGTTTCATAAGGTGTTCAATTTAGATCGACTGGCTTGACTGGTATTATCACCGTGGTTCTACTAATTTTGTTAATATATCTCCTGATGTTATGGGACAACCCTCTGAGGTATGTATTGCTCTAGAGTGAGTGAGTGACTTTGGTTTAAGGCCCTTTTGAGAACTATTTCAGTTCTAACACAGCGTGTCTGATTGTTGAGAGTGTTGGAGATTTACGTACGAGCACAGGTTTGGTGCTGAGGCACATAGAGACGTAATCAGCGAGAATCTGGGATTCAAACCCATCACCACATGTGTCTGGCACGCGTAAGGGACGCAACTCTGCACAGCGAATAACGGCACCTTTAGAGTTGGTTGGTTGGTTTGTTGTTTTACGCCGCACTCCAGCCATATGACGACGGTCTGTAAATAATCGAGCCTGGATCAGACAATTCAGTGATTGATATCATGAGCATCGATCCACGCAATTGGTATTGATAACATGTTTCAACCAAGTCAGCGTGCCTGACCACTAGATTCGTCGCCCTTTACGACAAGCATAGTCTCCTTTTGCGGCAAGCATAGGTTGCTGAAGACCTATCCTATCCCATATCTTTACTGGGATACTCGTGTCCTCGTGTGTACAGAGTTCGAGGAAGAAGAAGGTATCTACTATGACAACAGTATTCTCCCACCGGGGAACGTCGTACACCATAAAGCTCCGAGTTAGAATTGATCTTCAGCGACCCGTGCTTGTCATAACAAGAGACTAACGGGATCGAGTGGTTGGGCTCGGTTGATGCATGCCATTGTATCACAAGTGTGTAGATCGATGCTCAGGATTTCAAACAGTGGATTGTCTGGTCCAGACTCGATTCTTTACAGATCACTGTCATATGGACTATTGGCCAGACCTTCAGTCACAGAGAGTGTAAGCACTCCAGACTATTGTGCAGACCTTCAGTCACAGAGAGTGGAAGCACTCCAGACTACTGGCTAGACCTTCAGTCACAGAGAGTGGAAGCACTCCAGACTATTGGCCAGACCTTCAGTCACAGAGAGTGGAAGCACTCCAGACTATTGGCTAGCCCTTCAGTCACATATAGTGGAAGCACTCCAGACTACTGGCTAGACCTTCAGACACAGATAGTGGAAGCACTCCAGACTATTGTGCAGATCTTCAGTCACAGAGAGTGGAAGCACTCCAGACTATTGTGCAGACCTTCAGTCACAGAGAGTGGAAGCACTCCAGACTACTGGCTAGACCTTCAGTCACAGAGAGTGGAAGCACTCCAGACTATTGGCCAGACCTTCAGTCACAGAGAGTGGAAGCACTCCAGACTATTGTGCAGACCTTCAGTCACAGAGAGTGGAAGCACTCCAGACTACTGGCTAGACCTTCAGTCACAGAGAGTGGAAGCACTCCAGACATCTGGCCAGACCTCAGGATGAAGGAAGCGAACAGTGAAACAATAGACAACACTGCAGTCAAAGTGGAGGAAATGAAATGTTTATTTCAAGACTTATTATGAATATGACTATGTTCCTACAACATGAAATGTTAATGGACACAATGTGTGTTAGAGTACAAAACTTACAAATCATAAAACAGGGACATGGTCATGTCTCCAACCAGCCATGTAAGATGAAAAACACATGACACCCAAGATCCCTGTCTCAGTGCTGGAGGGCTGTCCACCCTACCCCTCTACAGATACAGAAAGAATACATCTTGTAAACGTAACTAAAACTGACCATATGCATTCTACTATACATGAAAATCTACCATCTGTCTGTCTGAAGATAATTATTTCAACTTCGTACCCAAACGCTACATGTATTTCATTTATGGATGAACTGATAACAACCCTACAGATAGATTTTCTGGAGCAACATCCCTCCTTAATCAAAGACCTCATTCATCAAGTTCATTTCAGTGTAGTAAAGGACAAGGTGTATTAAGGACCATATATGGACTACTAAAATAGACAAAATTCAAAATTAAGCAAAATTGTAAATTTGGCACAAATTGTATGGCAACATGGATTGAATGCATTGACAACAACTAGAAGCTATTTATCTTCATAGCATCATGTTCATAGTAGACCTAGAACAAATACAGATCTATGCCTATAATACACGAACAGCGCTGACTCATCAAAATTTAAAGGAAGACCTTAAGTAGCACTGCAAGCAAACATGAATTTTTCAATGACCCTTAACATGGGTCATGGACTATCTGTGTTGAAAACACACCAAAAATATACTCTAAAATACTATTTGTGACCTTTTTTAGGACATTTCAGAGATACCATTTGCTTGTCCAGTCCAGTGGGCCAGAGATGGTCGGTACCATACCTTGTCCTTAATATAAGTGTTACAACATCAAAGTGATACTAGTCACAGCAACAATACCAGATGGAGTAAAAATATATTTCCATGTGGAACTTCAATCCTCCCTGCAATAAATCTATTTGTAACGTTAACAAACCATTATCAAGAATAAAGTCTTACAATCATGTGAAATTCAAAGGAGAAATCATAAGTGATGTACATTATCAGTGAACTGCTAAAATGACACCAGGGGATTAACAGGGATAATGCTCTAGCTTTTCAGAACAGGTAGAAATAGAGTTGTGTAATGCTGATACTTCCATTAAACAATGACACCCATCTGATTGCTATTGTAAGATCTGCAACCAGTGACTTCGTGACATGCTGCTGTGAACAGAATGAATTCAGTCCTATCACCTTGTTTCAGCTTAATGTGGGAGAAAATCCCATCCAAAGTGATCCAGTCAGAAGAAGTTTACCACATGGTGAAACCCATGAGACGGAGTATGATAAACCATGGATCATAATCAGGGACATTCAAACTCAGGATCAGAGGATTTTGGCACAGCTAAGGGGCACAACTCTGCACAGCAAATGCAGCATTGGACCACTGGACCACCTGGGCCTGTATAGTAAAGAAAATCTTCACTTCCCTAAACAGATTAGTTGAGAAAGATCCGGGCGAGTTAGTTACTCCTAATTCGTAAAAAGATTTATTAGTCTTACAGTTTAAAGTGAAGACAATTATAATTCAAGCCTTTATCATCTGATACCATTATAAATATTCAAATATTTCACTAAATTTAACACATAACAGCGTTTATGGATATTTGACATTATTTCAAGGTGGAACAATCAAAAAGTATTGAGGCACTAAGTGGTAGATTCACCAGGGGCATTCAACTACCTGTACATATAATACATTCTTCTTTCCCCGAGTTCAATTATGCTTCTGATTTAGGACTTGAAACATTTGTTGGGTTTAATGCCGCTCCAGCAATATTCCAGCAATAACCTGCTGGGGCTGACAAGAAAAAGGCTTCACACATGGAACCCAGGTGGGATAAGTGAACACCTTAACCATTAGACTACCCCACCACACATAACTAAGTTCTGTTTCACACTTGGCACTGACAATGACTTCTAAGCTTAGAGTATGTTTTTTAGTTGTGATTCCAGCACTATCCCAACAGAAATGGGCTTCACATATATACCCATGTTTGAAATGAAACCCAGGCCTTGGTGATGCATACAAACCCCAAAGCCACTAGGCTTCCCCGCCGCCCACACCACACAAACACACAGGGCACTAATAATGATGTCTACACTGAGACGAGACCTCTAGCAGGAAAGTGAGTTCATATTGTCATTATTCATTTCATTCAGTAGTGTCTTTGGAACTATGTGACTAATAAATAAATAATAACTATCCTCTTAGTCCAGGACATAATGGACTAAAACAAAAGATGGAAAATAAATTATCACTAAATACATAAAATTAAGAATTTATATGGAAATAAAATACATAAAATATGACCAAACAAATAGTGGCTTATTTTGTCATGTGTATTTGTCATTACAACAAAATGTTTGATTTTTTTTACTTTTAATGAATAGTCATTTTACAAAATCACGTGAAATGTAAACACTCAAAATGGGCAAATGCATTTTTAAGTACATAAATCAAAACTTAATCTGAAATAGAATAAACTGCTCATTGTATTGAAACCATGACAACTACCTTGATCCATGGAAGACTCAACTCAAAATAGTTGGACAAAGATGGTTTTGACCTGATCAATCGTGATAGAAATGTGACTATGTTATTGTTGGAATGCCCAAAACATGACTATCAAGGCACTGATTGTAATGTATCTTCAAATGTGAGGGGAAAATTCTTTTTCTGAGATAATTGGTTTCATATTTGGTTCTGAATTTGCACTGATGTATTTTTGATTCTCCCAGCACCCCAATGTTTAATATCAGGTGAACCTGTGGTTACTAACAAGATCAAACTAACACATTATTGGGTACAATGACAAGCGTCTGATCACTGCATGATAAGTTGTTAATATATACTTCTCAAAAGACATTAGAGAACATGACAGATCTTTTTCATGATAGATGAACTGTACGAAAGAATTGGTTGTTCTTTAACTTCTTCATCTTCCTGGGGCAAGGGAGTTAGCGGAACATAAAAGTCCGGTTTCCACCCTTGCCGAACAAGTCTGGTTTTATGGAGTTAAATTTCGGCTGGACTATCGAGCCTATGCATAGTCCAATCAAAATCACATATTGAAATCGACATCCGGTTTGTCAACTGCCGTTCGAATTTGGTCGATTACAGGATTTGTAAAGCATGTCAACAGGCAACAACAGATATTTTCCAAATCCTTTCATGTTTCTAAACAAGGTGCTCTCAAGATTTGATGCACTTCACAAAGTAAGACCCTTATTACAATATAGATCTTGATCATCGATCTGATCGTCTTGACAGGCACCACGATTTTGTTTGAAGCAAATGCATGTGATATGAGGTGGAATCCGATTGGTCAATAGGACTGGCATTGAAGGGACATAACTCACTGGTGGCACTCTAATCAAGCCAAAAAATTCCAGCCTAGTTCAGCAAGGGTGGAAACTGGACTTTTACCGTCAGTTAACTCCCTTGCCATGTTAAGATGCAACTTCTTTTGAGTAGTATATATAAGACAGGTCTCACGATGGACAAAAGGGATTTCTAGCCTGCCTGGGACATAATTCCCCATTACTGCAGAGTGATTTGTGATGTTTGATGTTGTATTGAGGCACCAGTATTTAGAGGATTGTGCACAACTGGCACAATATGGTATTGTCACTGTCATGTTTGTTTGTTTGTTTGTTTGTTGTTTAACACTGCAATCAGCAATATTCCAGCTATATGACAGTCGGGAAATAATCGTGTCTGGACCAAACATAGGTTGCTGAAGACCTATTCTACCTCAGAAGACCTATTCTTCACGGTCATGTACTCTATATCTACATACTCCTGTAGGTGTTTCTTTACCATCTGTAACCTAAGATGCCATGTTGTACAGTACTACACAATAAAAAAAATGTTTGGAAGAGAATTTCAATTCTATTATGTGTCAGCTTAACGTATTTTTGGTTTGTTGTTGAACGCCCTTTGGCAATAGGATGGTTGTTGTAAATAATCAAGTCTGGATCACTCAGTCCATTCATCTGACATCATGAGCATCTATATGTGCAGTTGGGATACGATGACATGTATCAACAAAGCCTGCGGTCCTGACCAACCGATCCCATTAGTCATCTCTTACGACTAGCATGGGTTGCTGGGGACCTATATTGTAACTTAGACTTTCAGCTTATTATGGGAGTAAAGCACAAGTGATGCAGGTGTTAGATGTTTACCACTTTGCTGAAACCCATCAACACAGGTACGGTGCTGACAAACCATCGACTATAATCAGACCAATCTCAGATTCAAACTCACAATCATCGTATCCTCTACCACCAAAGGGACGCAACTATACAAATAATTGTAGCACCTTAGATGACTGGCTTCTCATGCTCCTCATGGTTTTAGCTCTAGGATCTATACATGCCAAATTCCGAACTTAGACTCAGGACACAAGGAAGTGTACCTGTGAAAGCATTTCTCTTCAGCAGTGGAAAAAAGAGGCCTTACACTGACCAGTGTAATGGGACACAATCAATTATGAGTCAGAAAAAAATACAGCACAACAAAATTGTCAAATTGAGCTTATTACATATGGATTATGCTTACAAGCAAACATATGATGCTATTTCTTAAAAATATTCAAAAGTGGTCTTACAAGACAAAAATCCATGTAACTGTTTCTTTATCTCATGGTTTGAATGTATAATAGTCTTCAACTAGGACTCTCCATGAACGAGACAAGCTTCTTCACAACTGATTTATCAATATCATATCAGACTTGCCCTGTCTACTACAAACCAGGCAAAGGGAGACCACTCGGACTAAATCTTATCCGGAAACGATCCAACACATCCCTTTTGCCAAGATTATGAAGAACATTGGGATTGTATTCATGACTAATGATATCTAACATGTTTAATTCAATGAAGCTGCCTTTTATGAGCATTATTTGTCCAGAATGTTTTCTTTAACAGGGGTGGAAAATGAAACATTCAGGATACATCGCATATTATTGAGACTATTTCTCCATTGTTAAAAAGCTTCCTTCTTCTATGCTAAGTTTCAAATAATTATTTTTTAGTATTCCACTCAGCAGAGTTATACAATTGGATCCAAACACTACTGTTCCCAGTCAAATCTTCTGGGTTAACAAATTTCAAATATCTAGGAAGTCACATTGCCAACATTATGAAATCTCCATCATCTTAGATCGTATTGATGAATAATGATTAATTTAAAGGTGAAGTCTTGCCCTAACAGAACACTGTCTACATGGCTTCAGTCTGCCGACTTTCTTTTGTCAATCTTGGGTTAAAAAGGGAGAATAACAGAGACACATCATATCAAGCATTAAAATGTCAACAAAACAACTTGGAAAATACTACTAAAAAAAGTAAAGAACCACCCAATTCTTTCATATTACTAAACGTTAATCTGTCATGGCATGACATATTAACCATAATAATATGAAAGTATCGGTGGTCCTTAACTTTTCTTAGTAGTACATGTTAACACGATAAATGACCAGAGACGTCATAGGTATGATATTCTCATTTGATGCTTGTGAAGGACCAATCAGAATCCTGCCATCTTCAAAATCTGGTTGATATTGACAACCTACATAAGAGTGAGGTACATAAAATGTTGAATACCAATTCATCAACTTCAATAAAACCAATGCATAAACATGTTTAAGAAACTACACACAGAGTCGACTAAAGACAGTAAAAGATAACCTGTTTCCTCTCTTTTATCCATAATTAAGAAAAAATCCTTAAAAAATAAACACTGGTGAGATTAAACTTTAATCTACCACATGATTTATACATGAATACATTGTATCAAATCTTTAAACAAGGAAAGCCTTGAAAGGATGTGACATTTCACAAATAAGGCAAAATAAATATCTTCTAAAAGTATTCTTCTCCTAAAACTGTCAACACTAAGTCACAGATCAATCTCCTCACAATCATTAATTTTACTCCAATACGGATCTCATTGTGAAGATCTCAGTCTCCATAGCCGGATGAGACAGGGGAGCTTCCTATCAGCCAAGCAGTGCTGAGGCTTTTAAATTCTTGGTACTGGCAGGCAAAGCACCCAGAGCAGCATTTCAGATTTCTCTCATAAAGGAACATGAACAGGCAGTTCCGAATGAAGTAAAAAAGGCTTCACTATTATCTTCTTGAAATTTTAAAAGTCCATTTCTAAGAACTGTGGCATTTGCACCACGCTCGATCTGAAGGAATATTTTTGTTCTCTGGGGTTTCCTTTGGTTAAAATGGATATATCCGAATCAAGGGGTAAAGAAATAAAGACGAATAATTTCAGAAAGCTGACATCTGATTGGCTCAAGAACCCAAAGATCCTTCATTTAGACTGACTCGTCAAAGTTCAATCACGGTTTCCCTTATGTGACGTTTTGTGGAGAAAAGAGATTGTGAGATCTTCACGATGAGAGCTATTGAGAGCTATTGTGTCGTTGAAAGATTTGATTTTGATGAGATTGAGTTGCTGATATGACGTGAAACATTACCAGTTTCATAAATGCTGAATCGTCACTTTTCTCAACAAACACTTCAGGACAAACACTATGCAGCATGCCTACTGTATATCACTCATATCCCTGCGTTAAAATTCCTGGTACTTGAAGTGATATCAACGATTACACAATGGCCAAAGTCTGAAATGTTGTTCACAGTTTAGCACCATAATGTTTCATAATGAATAAAATTATTTTCTTTCCCAGAAATATCAGATGAATGTCAGTATCACAATCTCCTAAAACATGGGAACATCAGGTGATCCCGTAACCATAGAAACTGATGCTCTTAGGCTTCACACGTCATTCAGTAATGGCCTTGACCTTGCAAACTGCCTTGACCTTGAAACACCAGCTCTGTTGGTAGACATCTTTGGCCTGAAGCTCCTTCATCTGAGGAATGCCGACTGCCGGATCACAAGAACACCTGTCTGGAGCCATCCCTGGAAGATCCAGAGCCGTCTCGGAACCTCTCACTCAAAGGGGCATTGGTCTGAAACAAAGATTAAACATTATACATTATTAGACGAGTGAGCGATTTGGTTTGGGTATTCAGTTGGTGAATAGAATCACATACATTATCATCAGACAAATAATTATAGCATATCAACAAAGGGACGTAACTCTGCAAACCGATTTGTAGGACATCAGGATGGGTGCAAATTTGGATGAAGTCCTTGTTTTCTTTACAATTATTATTCAAAGCCTACAGAAATCTTCACGGGTAAAAAAGCTTGGTGTCCTCCCTGTTTATACAAAGCAGTCATCGTGATCATCTAATACCTCTAAAATTATCAGAATGAAAACTCCAAACTCAAGAAATTCATCAGAACGTAACATCTTTTCCTGTACAGAAATACTTAGTTGTTCCAATCAGAAATGTTTAATAGGCCTTTCCAATATGACAAATTAAAACATTACTTTCAACAATGGTGAGGAGGGGTGAAGGTGATAGTGCCAGCTCACCAAGATAGCATGCCACAAATTAACACAGATTGCCCAATCAGACACATTGAACAGAGTCTAAACACACCTATACTTGTTTCATTCCCTTAGTGACGAGCACCAGGCAGGGTAACAACATGTATTCTCTAGAGAAAAAATATCATTTATACTTATGCTGACTCATACAATAAAGTAAATAGTGTGAGTCAGGATAAGGTCAAATAAGTAATCTTTAACGTCTTTTGGTATGATGGACGGGGATCGAACCACTGACCATTCACTCTTTGAGTGAGTTAGTGAGTGAGTGAGTTGGATTTAACGTCGCTTTTAACAGTATTCCAGTTATAACACGACGTGTCAGCTTAATGTGCCCGAAGTAATACAGGTCTCCGACGTTTACCACTTCGGTGCAATCAACGGGTATGGTGCTGACAAACATAGAAACATAATCGGGGCTAACCAGTATTCGAACCCACAATCATAGGTTTCTGGCGTGCCCAAGGGACGCAACTCTGCACAGCAAATTGCGGCGCCTTAGACGACTGGGCCACCCGTGCCCCCTCACTCTCTGAACAGAAGCTCTATGCACTTGTCCACGGAGGCAGTCAAGTACACGTGTAAACACACATAACTTACCCCTGACTGAGCGAAGAGCCTCTTGTTGTAGTTATACTTCTTGGACTGTGAAGCCAAAAGTGAAAGAGTTGGTAACCATGGTTACTGTCAACATCATTTCCAATTTACCTAATTGTAGGTCAACAAATCGCTTGTGAAATCAGTGACATCAGATGACATATTTTTTTATAGGTTTTTATTACAACTGGACCTTGGCAGAAAATAGGCATAACATTGAGCATTATCTTACTTTAATGTTACACAAACTTGAAAATGTCTTGTAGGTATATATATCATGATCCATGTGGCTTACCGATTCTTGTTGTGGTGTAGACTGGTAGCTGGAAGGCAAAGTAAGACTGGTTAGAGAAGAGACGAAATATTCATAAAACTTCAGCAGAAACATCTCAACACTGACAGTCATCACAAAAAGGTGGGGTGAGGTGAAATGAAGTTTAACGTCACGCCCAAGAGTATTGCACTTATATAGCACACACTTATAGTGCGTGTGTGTGTCTGCTTGTACTAGTCCGGACTGATGCCGATTTATAGTGCTAGCACACTGAGATACCATGCCGCAGTTTAACATGAATACCCCACTCAGACACAGTATACTGACTCCAAGCCGACCAGTCCTTGTTTTAGCCCACAGAGATACCATGCCGCAGTTTAACATGAATACCCCACTCAGACACAGTATACTGACTCCGTGTTGACCAGTTCTTGTTTTAGCCCCCTTAATGCCGAGCACCAGACAAGGTAACAACAAGTACCATCTTCTTACGTCTTTTAGTACGACCAGCCAGGAATTGCAACCCGTACCTTCCTCTCTCCAGGGCGGATTCTCTACCACACCACAGAGGAAGTCTCATCGCAAAAAGAAATGAAAGAATGTGTTCTGAGCATTTCTTACAAGAGCAAGAAAGTGGTATTTGTTTTTGTTTTGTTGACACCATACTCTTACAGCGACATGATGATGGTCTGGACCAGACAATCCAGTTATTGATTTCATGAGCCTCGATCTCCACAAAACCGATCCATTTAGTCACCTATTATGACTTGCATGTGTTGTGTGGGCAATATTCCAGCTATATAACTGCAGTCTGCAGTTCAGGCTGAGCCTGGAAAAATCAGGCATAGAAATCAATTGTCTTATGTTAGAAGTATCCTGACCGTAGAACACTATAATCGCAAGGCTACATCACAGACCCGGAGCTCAGAGCAAGGCTGATGTAGAGAACATAGAGCCACAGTCAAGATGATAAGGAAATGGTGACACAAATGCTTTTTGAGTTTTCAGAAACAATTGTTCACTAATCACTTGCAAATAAAATTTTCATTTCATGTAGACTGCCACAGCATAAGTCTGTTACTTTCAGACAAAGTGTTTCGGTTGATGTCCAGTTGATGACCCACACTGACCCATAGTCAAACCTACCTAGGATTTTGTACGGAGATTGTCAATATTCCATCATTCTGTGATGAAGGAGCTTGGACAGGACGACTGCGCCACCTGAAAATTAATCAATTAATCAAGCTTAGGAAAGAATGTCACGCTTCAATTCTCATTTACCTACTAACAATGTAACATGTACATGCCAATACTAAATGCATGTTGTGGCACATCCAGGTACAACACGATCAGCCAGGTGACACTAGAACTCCAGATAAGCAGCGTATTTGCAGTCGGACAACTACATTTTATGTACCAGAGGATTAAGTTAGGTATTCTCACAATTTTCACGTTGATTATCTGCACATTTTCTCTCAATATCATTTGTCATATCTCTCCCAATTTTGGGTGCGATCATTCGGTCATTGCGTTCATCTGCGTTGTCCAGCTATTTCTATGGGGAACATCTCACTCTAGACACTTCCCTCTAAAAATAACGTCATCCAATTTATGATAAATCTCCAGACATGACGTCATGATAGAACAATGGTTTATCCTGAAATAAACCATGCTTCGTTCTTCATTGTTCTTTGCAATTTATAGCATAGCTATTTTATATTTACTGATCCAATGGGAGGCACGGGTGGCCCAGTTGTCTAAGGCGCCGCAATTCGCTGTGTAGAGTTGCCTCCCTTGGGCACACCAGAAACCTAAGATTGTGGGTTCGAATCCCGGTTCGCTCCGATTATGTTTCTAGGTTTGTCAGCACCATACCCATGCTCATGGGTTTCACCGAAGTGGTTAACGTCTGAAACCTGCATCACTTCGGGCTTTCCTCCCACATTAAGCTGACAAGCCGCGATATAACTGGAATAATGTTAAAAGCGGCGTTAAACCCAACTCACTCACTACTGATCCAATGCAGCATCACCTTTACCTAAACTCTACACCATTGTATTATGCATGAAGCGGGATTTGGTCTCACTTGTAATGATTGTCACTTATTGGGTGATATCAGTGCAATACAAGTTACCTTGACCAAGCCATCACTTGAGTAGTCACTATTTTAACATAAGGAGGGAAGTTCCTTCTTCCCATTTGGCAAGTTTACCGGCACTTGCAGCAGACTTGGATATCAGCAAGTCTGAATCAATCCCTGCCAATTGTCTCTGCAATGGCCGCTACTTACTGCCTTTTCTTCCTCTGCACACTGCCACTGGACATGGAGGAGTTGAGGGACAAGCTGCTGCTGTAGGTGTTGCCAAGACGGCTTAGTCGGCCACGCCCTCGACCTCCCCCTCGACTCACGGTCTGATTGGTGAACCCATACGATGCAACATCCACCTGGTTCTGTACGTGGTTACCACTCCCTGGATTGTAGTTCTGTCGGTTGAGACGGCCCCGCCCACCTCGACCTCGACCCCTTCCACGACCCCTGCCCCTATTTGTATTTTGGTATTGCTGTTGTGATGATGATGTCTGAAAGAGACATGAATTGTGAATATTGATGCAAATATTATCACAGCATTGGACTGTGGACACGGAAAGTCTTCAGAGAGACATACAACCATAGATATGATGCACACAAAATCCTCTATCCTAAATCCTATACACACAAACATTTGAAATGGACACAAACAAAATACCGAGAGCAGTCACTGGGATCACCAAATATGTACTACTCAACTTTCGATAAGGATAATCAGACATTGTTTAACGCCGCACTCAGCAGTATTCCAGCTATATGACGGCAATCTGTAAATAAACGAGTCTGGACTAGACAATCCAATGATTGACATCATGAGCATTGATCTACACAATTGAGATACGATGACATGCATCAACCAAGTCAGCAAGCCTGACCATCCGACCCTGTTACATGTGTTAGTCGCCTATTATGACAAGACCAATTCTAACCCTGAATCTTCATGGGACTTCAGACATGTCATCCTATTAAAATATACACTTGACACATTAAGAAAATCATCTGCGTATTGCAGAAAGAAAAAGAAATCCTTATCAAGAGTGGAGTAGTATATATTTAACTAACAGCCTCGGAGCATGATCATCTTAACTCACTGGAGTTCTGCATTCATATTGTGACATTTCTGTGTGACCCCCACTCTTTTTAGACAACTACATTTAACGCAGTGTTTAAAAAAATTTCAAAACTCTACAAGACAGTTCGTCAAGTGACCCAAGAATGTTGCCTGCCCATCTTCAAAGTTACCCCTCCACATTCAGACATTATAAATATTGAAAAACCACCCAAAATAAGAGACAAATTGCACCTTGATTCGGCTGAAATAATGCAAACAAATACTTGACCATCTACAAAACTGAAGATGTAAGTAGGCTAAAAATTATCTGAAAGAATGTCGAGCAGTTGGAGGAAAATTTCCAGCCACCCAACAGAAAAGCTACCAGCCACAGGTAGGCGGGCAAGCAGTTATTTCAGACACTGATGACACGCCGTCAACCATGCACCAAGGCTGACCTTCCAATCCATTTAGTCACGAACACAATAAACACAGGTTGCTGGGGACTAATTCTAGACCGGAATTCCAGACGGGTGAGAAATGTAAAGTGCTGACCAGACGGGACCAACCTTCACAAGCATCTGACCAGTTGACCAGCATATTTGTCAAACCTATGTTTACCTGAAGACCACGTCGCTGATTGATGAGATTCTGTCTATTGGCTGCCTGTGCGTCTATTCGAGCGAGTTGGTTCTTTGCTTTCTTCAGGGCTAAGACAGCCTTTAGCCTCTGCTGCTTGTAAGACTGTTGTTGCTGCTGCCGACCTTGACCTTGACCTTGATTGAACTTGCCCCCTCTACTCGACTTTGGGCTTAATGAATTCTTTAAACTTTGCTCCTGAAATCCCGTCAAAGATGTGATATAAGGCAAAGACCTAATTGTCTCACATATGTGAATATATCGTGGGTTAAATATATAAGTAAGCTATCACCTTTGAAAAAATGATAAGGGAATCAGGTCTTTATTCCACAAACTGAGCTTAGCACTAAGATGATCATAAATCCCATACTTTAACATGGACTTACGAAAGTCATAGTGCTAAGATCACTTACAGGACTCTGAGACTGCAGTTGCTAAGATTGTTTGTTTGTTAAACGCCACACTCAGCAGTATTCCAGCTGTAAGACGGTGGTCTGTTCATCCAGTAATTGATGTCATGAGCATTGATCCACGCAAATGGTATACAATGACATGCATCAACCTAGTCAGCGAGCTAGACCACCTGATCATGTTAGTCGCCTCATACGACAAGCATAGTCGCCTGTTATGGCAAGCATGGGTTGCTGAAGACCTATTCTATCCCGGATCTTCATGGGTCGCTGTTGCTAAGAAATAGAAGTTAACTATTTCGATGAGGGTCAGGGAGCAGTGCACAAGCATATTCAGAAGAGATGCACACTGGACACTGGCGATGAGTGATACATGTGATAGTTGATTAATGCTGTAGTCAACAATATTCCAGCATATCAACAAAACATGACAATAATAATCTCAGCTAGTTAAACAAGTGGTTGATAGCATGAGCAACAATCCACATCATAAATGTAGGACGACATACAATCCACCCGAGGACAGAGCAACACTGTATACTCAAAACGGCAATTGTTTATTTTTTGTGTGGCTTAACTGGTAGTGGGACGATACACTGATGTGTCGCGATTTTTTACTCCTCGATACAAGTATCGATCACAATCGCACACTAAGTAAAAAGTATCGATTCTTACCTTGAATGTATTCTTTCTTTAATTAATGTTACACCAAACACTAATTACCATTATTACAACACGTACAAGTGAATATGACAAGTGAAAACGTACGTATTTATCCAATGCTCCATACTTGACACTACCAATAGTAATTTGTTAGTGTGCCAGGTATTTGGCCATCCTGTCTATGAAAAAGATGGCTTACGCCCCACTTATAAGAGCACATGCAAGTATCGTGACACATATCGATCGTGAGCAGGATATTGTGATTTGTAACGGATCACACAGTTGGTGTATTGTCCCAGCCCTAATCCTAACATTGCCTTTTCATATATGATGGCAGCATGTAAATAATCAATTTTGAGATAGCCAATCCAGTGATTGATATCATGAACAACAGTCCACACCGTCAGAGACAATGACAAACAATCAAGCATGTCACCAAGCATGACCATCCGATCCATCTGGTCGCCTCTTACAAGCAGCATAGGATGCTGGGGACAAATTTAAACCCTGAATACTTGGAAACAGCAAAACCATCAAGACTACCTGTGATCTATTGAGGGGACTTATTCCTGACAGTCTCCGCAGCCGCCCACGTCCACCACGCCCTCTCGTTCCTCCTCTCTGTAGATTAGTGCGGAACTGCTTCACCTTGTTGACTCCTCCTCCCCCTCCTCGTCCTCTGTTGGCCCCCCGACCCAGGCTGCCTCGACCTCGACCTCGACCACCGCGACTCTGCTTCTTGTTGAGTTTAATGATGTCATCTGGAACAGAGAAAAAACATCAGTCAGGAACTTACCTACCATTCTAAACTAAGTTCTGGTGTCCCCTGCCACGACATAGCTAAAAGCGGTGTAAAACCACTCACTCACTCCAAACTTAGTGTCCTTGCAAGGCAAATGAAAAATTTCTGTTAGTTTTCTTTATTTTAGAGGTATTGAAACATTGCTTTTTAACACTGTGCATTCTCTGTCTGAGCATACATTTGGGTATCTTTAATGACATTTGTTTAAGATTTGTTTAACTCTGCACAGCGAATTGCGGCACCTTAGACGACTGGGACACCGGTGCCCCCCATGACTGGGAATAACTGCAGCCAGGTATCTCTTGAAGCCGTTTAACAAATTGACACATTATCACAATTATTTCTTCTTGAAATATTGCTCAACAGCAACAGTATCACTCAAAAGTGAAGAAGTTAACATCCAAACACTGTGGTTTCCCATCACTGGTATGATTTCCTTGTAAGCATGTGACACTGCTTATTCATTTGTTAATCATTGACCACCACAGTTGGCAATATTCCTCCTTAATGAAGGCAGTGATCCACGTTGTCAAGTCACAGAGTCTGCCAATCCGATCCATTTGGTCACCCTTTACGACCAACACAGATTGCTGGGTACCAATACTAACCTGAAATCCCCACAGGGCCATATAACACTACTGTGACAGTTTCATCATGTTCGTCTTGCCATTATTCAGAGTGAGTGAGTGAGTTGGATTTGACGCCACTTTGAATAGTATTCCAGTTCGATCACAGTGTGTCAGCTTGAATGTTTGAGGAAAGCCTTAAGTGATGCAGGTCTTACACATTTACTACTTTGATGAAACTCACAGGCACAGGTAGGGTGCTGACAAACCTATAAAACGTAATTGGGGCAAACTGGGTTTTGAACCCATAAACATAGGTTTCTGGCGTACCCAAGGGACGTAACTCCGCACAGACTTTGCTGTGCCTTGGACAGCTGGGCCAAATCAAATGATTATTGACTGCCAAGTATATATATGATTGACAACACAATTATTTCTTTACCGTATTCACCTTCATAAGCATCATGGGTGCTTAGAAATTTGACAAATGGGGGCGCTTATTGAAACCACAAACATGATAAGTTGTGAGAGATTTGGCGGTAGTATATTAATTAATTGACACAATGATGGATCGAAAACTGTTTTTAATCATATTTACAAGGCAGTTATATACCCCTTCTACAATGTCTACCAAGCCGGATTTTATAAAAAACAACTGGATTATACACAACATACTAGGCACAGTCACATAAGGTATGGTGTCTGTCACAGGTGCTTGTAACAATTACCTACAGTTTGGTCTCAAAGTCGTCAGTAGTGAGATACACTGATGAATTGGTGGATAGTGTTGTATTGACTTCTCAATACAAGTATCCATCACAATCGCATACAAAGTAAAAAGTATCAATTCTTATCTTAAAGGTATTCTGGGCGACAGTTAGGGTACTTAGTGAGGCATGGCTATCAAACTGGTGAAAACAGTTGAACATCAGAATTTCTCCAGGATTCCAAACTATGTGCCCTTGGTAGGCAATTCCTTTTTTTCAAACTTGGGAGTTTTATGAAAATTCTCATTTTGTCAAATTAGGATGTATTTTAACATTGCATTCCATGAAGTAGTGAAAGCCTTTTGAGCATCTGTATAGATCCCGTTATATGTGACATACCCAAGTTACCTCTACAAAGCTACAACATTGGACAGTTATCAATGGTTATAAAGTCTATAACATGAATTGGGAAATTCCTATTTGGGAATTTGTACTGCCATGTCTCTAGTCTTGGGGCCAAATATGTGCCTTTGAGCAAATCCAGATACATATATTCTTAAATATGTCACTGTATGTTACCAACTGTTGCCACATGTCATTCAGATTGAAAACATAATGAATTATGTGGTAATTTTCAAGGTGAATGGTAAGTCTAGTCCATGTCTCTTAAAAATCAATGTCAGCCAAATGTCCCCTTGCTTTTGACACGGCCACTTGTCTTAGTGTGGACACAGGCTGTTCCCCCCTACCAAATGTTGCTTCACTAGGTACACCTATTGAGAACGGCAACAGCTATGACTGAATGACTGTCAGGGGCATTCTTGTCTAACGATTTTCACATATTGATTCAAACAACATGTTGCTGTGTTGAGACAGCACTGACTTGGTGACGTTGTCGAAATCACCAGTTATCAAAACAAGATGTCCCCAATGATATAGAGATCCACCGATTGCAAACATTTTAAAATGCTATGAATATGGCTAAACTGTCATTCTGTGAGAAATAAACGAACATCATATGCCTACCTACTTTGATGAAAGCTCTATGTTCAGACACCGTCACGGAATAGAGTTTAACTGACCAGACTCAAAATATCACCTCACTTGCATTTATGAAATTAATATTTTCACATATACACTGTAAACACATGATCAATTTACTTAGATTTACTTAATTTGCTTAACATTTTCTATCAATGCGGTGGTGAAGAGGACGAAAACAATCTCAAACTTTGAAGCCAGACGTGGAAACAAGCGAGGTTGAGTTGGCCGTGTCACGAACTGAGAATATTTCTGACATCAACTGTCCTAAGAACGGTTGTATTTCGAATTTGCTTAATATATTAACCAAACACAACATTTAAGATTCCATACATACCAAGTGACATGTCCACTTTGTTTATCGTAGACATGTTTATCTGTATTACGGTATCAATTTCACTCCAAACTTAGAAAAGTTGTCTGAACGTCCGACAGACGGCGCTATAGGTGCTATATGGCGTACGACTAGTATTCATGCTATGATTTTATAGTAACCTCTGTTGACGTGTTAATTACTCCACCGCCATAAAGCGGCTGAAAGAAGTCACACATCCGTTCATGCGTGATGATGGTTTATTCAGCGGTCACATGAATGATGTGGCGTTTAGCTCAGATGTTTGTTGAAACAAGAGACCGAAAATCAGTAAAGATTATAATCACATTAATATTCGACAAAAAAAATAAAGTTGTTCACAGCAAGTTCATTTTTGCACACAACTGAAGTTCCACATATATTCGGAACAATTTCACATTTACTGTTTCGACGAACATTTGTTTGCATTAATTCTGTACCATATTCATTATTTAGTCTTCCTTAACAACGGTGGAAAGGATCTATACCGAAACGTCACTATAACAGTAAATGAAGAAGTTCGTACCAGTAAACCCCTGTCTGGTTTATGTAACGTGACATTTCGTTATTCACATGTTATAGATTGTGAATTATACACATGTTACAGAATATTACGCTCAACTAGATATTTGGACGTCCCTAAATATTTTTCTTTGCAAAAATCAATACAGTAGCTGTGTCTGAATAACAAATTATATCTTTTATTATCGGTTACAAAGGTTTATTTAAAATCAAACTTTGGAAGTAAATATAATAAGTGTACGAGTTGTCGTGTAAATAATTTCATTGTCATCAATAATTCTTTCTTCAGGAATATCATAAAACAATTTAAACAATTACATACACTGTTACAATTTGCAGCGGCATATTAACACTTCTATTGATGTCTTGCCGAAGGCGAAAAACGAGAGGTCAAGTTAATAACGACAGTTTACACGGATCAAAGACAGGTTAAGATGCAACACCCTGGTCATTGTCATAAAGCAATAAAACTAAGAGAAGATGAGTTGTCAACATCATTCTGTAGACTACTTTAATTTTCTGTGGTTTTAAGGGCCTGTGATCGATTATGAGTTTGTTAACGTCTCTTTGAGCACTGTTTCAGATATATCAGGGTGTGGCAGCTTGAGCGTGTCAGCTTCATGTCGGAGGAAAGCCCGAAGTGATACAGATCTCAAGCCATTTACCGCTTTGGTTAAACCGCCGAGCACCGTGCTGACAAACCTAAACACATACCAAGATACATCAGAGATTCGAAAGATTGTATGAAAAGAATTTTGTCAATTTAGCCTCACGAATTTTAGACGACCCATCTTTTTTTAAACTTTAGTTATTCTGTTTTACCATCATGACGAAGATATATCTCATTCCGAAAGTTAAATTTAAACGACCCAATACCTCTTTTATCCTAGTCAGTATGTCATTTTCAAACAAATTTTAAAGCATTTTATTTTTAAACTTTCGAAGCCCTTAACTGCAGCATTTGTCTCGTTCAACTTGAAAAGTTTTCATGCTCTCAATACTGTATGTTCCATGTTGCGTGTATATTTTAAATGAGTTTTTGTGTGACTTATGTGATGCTCTGGTGTAAAAAGGATTCCCTTACAGACAAAAAAGTATTATAAAGCACTACATGTATCTTATCTTAAACCACGATATCATACACGTATGTGAAGCAACTCCGTTCAGTAAACTGCGCGTGTCGATTGTGACCATGCTCTGATTATTACAAGTTAATTATTCGTTTCATGTTTTATATACTTGATTGTAAGGTGCATATTTTAGCGTAATATTATCTCCGAAATAATTATGTCCTCAAGACCCAACTGGACCAGCATTTGTAGTTTTATGCAATCAATCCATTCTATGCGAACAAGGAATCACCTCCCTATCACCACTGGGTATTTCGCTACATCTTCAATACAAAACCACACAGCCAATGGTCACTACAAAGAGGATCTGTTCAGATCATTGTAGACGGTTACTCAGTCCCACATGAAGTTCCGCAAATAGGACATGGAACCAGTCTAAGAACATCTGCTGAATGTCTCTCACACTCCGGCGCAGTGGTGGCTCAGCAAAACGCTTCTGCCACGTGCTAATTTGCACACCACGTGACCGGAGTATTCTCTTGTTGGTAAACAAACGCGCCTTTTCTGAAATCAGACTCTGGCCTGTGACAGAGGTACTGTGCTGGCCGCATGGAACTCTGGGTATGAATGTCTCCATCAACGCTTTGATTCACAAATATTCATTGTACACGACCTTACTCTCCGTCGCTGCAGAACGCTGCAGAACGCTGAACTGTCCTTCTTTTCTATTCTATTGTTCATTTCGTTAAAAGATTCGCAACATAATTCTTATGCAAAGAAAAAGAAAATCTCTTCGACGGCATAATGTCAACAGTTTCCGGTTTGTTCCCCAAAAGTTCAATAGAGTTCTTTTGTTCAACGCATCCATTACAATATGCCGCGTGGAAGATATTACTAAAGCAAATGTCACATAGGATTTCTAAAACGAAATATGAATACATATTCATTGAGAAAATGAAAAAGAAGAAATTGATCTATTAGGGAAATGAATTATCTCATATTTCAATACCTCTTTACAGATTTCAATTGTATTTTTCTAACACTCGCGATGGCTGCCGACATCATCACTTGTGCTGTAATGAGGATTTTATGAGTGTTTCATGTCGGTATATGAACAGTCAACGGATGTCAAGTCATTATATTTTGCGTGGGTCTTTTGGAAAATCTCCGTCAATATTTGGATTTTTTTTATTAATATATTGGACGTAAATTTGAAAAACATTACATGTGCCTCAGGAAACTAACTTATGCACTGAACTGTTTAATTAACCATTCTTTTATCAAAGAGGCCTCGGGGGTGAATTAACCGAACATTGATATATATATATATTATTATATTACATTGTAGCCTGTTTATCAATTATGAGGTAAGGCCAAGGGCACTTGATGGCTCACTGGAAATGTCAATGTATAAAGTAACGGATAACTTTGAAATATCGGTAAGACAATTATTAGATATTTTCCAATATGAGTATTAACACACTATGTGTTCAAAATAGAGTTACGCTACCTGTAGTTTTAACAGCGCTAAATTGAATTTGAAACCGAACGTACATTCTAACATGACAAAATTTAACGCGAACTGTTTGGTGTTAGCGAACATATTGAGTAGGCTGCATGCACTCCGGTGTAATGAGTGGGGCGGTAGGGTAGCCTAGTGGTTATAGTGTTCGCTCTTCACGCCGAAGATACGGGTTCGATTCCCCACATGGGTACAATGTGTGAAGCCCATTTCTCCCGCCCATTTCCCCCACTCACTCACTCACTCACTCACTCAATCACTCTTGTCTTGGGTGGGTTTTGGATCTGATTATGGGAACACCTACAGTGGCCTCAAACACAGAATGTCGCTTTTGTATTATACCTTACGCGAATATATGACATGCTTTGGAAGTGTGAAGCACATAGTTTATAAACCAATATGGACAAGACCCGCGTTATACGTAGCTCCCAGCAACCCATGCTTGTCGTAAAAGGCGACTATGCTTGTCGTAAGAGGCGACCAACGGGTGGTCAGGCTCGCCGACTTGGTTGATGCATGTCATTGTATCCCAATTGCGCAGAACGATGCTCATGATGTCAATCAATGGACCATCCTCGACTATTCGGAGACTGCCGTCATATAGCTGGAATGTTGCTGAGTGCGGCGTTTAACAACAAACAAACCATTCTAAATGTTGGTTATGTCTTAGCAGAAGGTGATTGGCTTAAGATATTTTACGTGTGCATCATCGCGCTGCCTTCCCCCGAATTGAACACTTTCAGACGTTGAAATGCTCTGAGTTCTGATCTACCGTCTGTCGTGGTTCGTGAAAATTGCTACAGAAACATCTGGCGAAGTTGGCATAGTCTAGTGGTTAGAACGTTCATTCGTCACGCGTACTCTGGTTCGATTCCTCGCGTACTCTTGTTTACAAGCCCGTGGGTGAAGCCCACTGCTGATTCCCCCCCCCCCCCCCCCCCCCCCCACCCCCCCCCCCCCCCCCCCCCCCCACCCACACACACACACACTCAACCCCCCATTATTTTTACGACAAATCAATGACGTAAAACACAGGGTGTAAAGAAACGCACATTTGCCGAACAGAACGTAATAGTTGAGGAAGGGGAGGCAACTCGAGCAGCCTCGTTGCCGCGAGTTGAGTTTTGGGGTTCGCTATAACTTCAACTGGCGCGCCGAAGTACAGCGCCGCAGACAGAACAGGGCGATTATAAATATTAATAGCACACAAATGTCATGTCATTGTCATCTTTCCTTCATTTGCTGTTATCGTTTCTCAAAAGAAAATAACAGTATAACATTTTTAGACCTACCTGTCTTCAAAGCATTCATGTTCAATCTGGGGCGGTTGGGAGGCTTTGTGGTTCAAGTGTTCGCTCGCCGCGCCGAAGACCCGGGGTCGATTCCCGACATGGGTACAATGTGTGAAGCCAATTTCTGGTGCCCACCGCCAGTGTTAGTGCTGGAATATTGCTAAAAGCGACGTAAAACCATACTCACTCACACACCCATGTTCGATCACTACAAATACATCCCGACTTGGGTACAATGTGTGAAGCCCATTTCTGGTGTCCCCCGCCGTGATATTGCTGGAATATTGCTAAAAGCGGCGTAAAACCATACTCACTCACTACAAATACATGTTATGCAAATAGACATCCTTTGTTGCAGGAATCGGCGTGAAACACAATCTAATACATGATATTTTCTTTTGTGTTTTGAAGTAATCAAAGTCAAGGAGACTTTCTAACTGATGCAAGAGGGATGCAGTGCTTTGTTTTTATGCCAATTACACCGGTTCTGAATTTCTTTAGCTTTGCAGCTTTCAAACTTTCAAAGGTATATCGTAACTATTCATTGAACAAAGAACTTGTGAGCAAAACAGGAAAAATAGTTATGAGATAGTATATCCAGTCAAAACCAGTTATACTAACTTCTCTCACCGACACGGAATTATATGGTACTGATTCTTTGAAACAATGGTTACGAACGAAAAGTGTAAACGAGTTTTGCAAGAAAGAAGTACATACGCAAGAAACGAAAAGAAAGACACGCTTCTGGAATATGTATCTTTTTAAATTGAAAGATGGCGTCAAGATTTGGTTCTGTATTCTTGAGACAACATACATTACTAAACGTTGAATTTGTTAATTGGAGTAAAATCAGTAACGTGACACAATGACAAGTGGAGGGATTAATTTGTTAATTGGCGTCCATCACTAATGTGACACTATCACAAATGGAGTGATTAACACAATGGATATAAAGCATGGTGATACTGTCGTCATCCTCCTAATTGTAATTGAACACGTTGTCAAAAACTACTAATAACAACTAAACTGGTCATGTCCCATTAGTCATACGCCCATTTGTCATACTCCCAATAGTTATACAACAAATGAGGGATTAGTTAAAACAACAATAGGCATATACCCTTTGGTCAAAATGGATTAGTCCACTAATTAGAGAGCTTGGGATTAGTTTAAATAAATACCTATGATGTTTTAGGAACAAGTACAAGATTCATCTCAAACTATTTACTGTTCTTTATATTGTATATTATATTATTATGTATTATATTGTAACAACTTGGGTTCATGATGATGCTAGATTCCCCATCCCTCTATGGAATCACCACCGAAACATTGGACCTCGCACGAACAATAATCTGGAAGGCTTCCACTACCGACTGAACAAGGCTCTGTCACATCATCATCCAACATTTATCGTTTTGTTGAACTGATCAAGCAGATTGAGAAGTCTGAATCTGCCAAGATGCGTCAAATTGACTTTGGTGCTGCTCCCCAAGGCAGAAAGCCAGTGTATCGCGAGAAGGAAAACCAACTCATCAGATTGTGGGACCAACTCCAAGTAGGTCAGAAAAACTGTGTTCAGTTTCTGGATGCTGCTGGTTACCCGTATCCAACTGACCACTAAATGTGAAACTGCAAACTCAAATGTTCATATGTGATCTTGCGTTAATGATCATTTAACTGATTACTTAATGTGATTATTTCCATATATATATATATATATATATATATATATATATATATATATATATATATATATATATATATATATATATATATGTCATATAAGATTATAGGTCATTGATGATGATAAGTGCTATGCTGAATATATATGCTATACTAAGGAGAACTGAAAAGTATTAAAAGTTTTAATTTTGTGTTTCTTGGATCATGCCACTTTAATTGTGGATATTACAAAGGTAGTTGTTGGTGCAGTCAAACATACCATATGTTGTTTTAACCCGTATGACTAATGGGCCGTATGACTAATGGGAGGACACCACTAAACTAGGTATAAAAAGCCGGACTGTTGTGTTTTAAGTGTGTTTCAGTATACTTCTACCATCTACAAAATAAATAACAACTGGCTAGATAAATACACTTTTTCGGAATTATTTTATCCAAAATATACCGCTTAAGTGCAAAACAGTACCTATTCATTTTTTTTAATTATTTCGCTGCGGCGTAAAACAATTTAAACTTAATCATACGTTCTACAAACTCATTAATAAACAGAAACCAACTCTGTAAAGTTAACGACTCTCATGTAATATACTCATGCTTATAATTAGTGTTGGAGGCACGGGTGGCCCAGTCTCCTAAGGCGCCGCGATTCGCTGTGCAGAGTTGCGTCCCTTGCACACGCCAAAAACCTATGATTGTGGGCTCGAATCCCGGTTCACCCCGATTATGTTTCTAGGTTTGTCAGCACCATGCCCGTGCACGTGGGTTTCACCGACGTGGTAAACGTCTAAGACCTGCATCACTTCGGGCTTTCCCCCCACATTTAGCTGACACGCCGTGATATAACTGGAATACTGTTAAAAGCGGCGTTAAACATAACTCACTCACTCACTCTATATCTTTTGCGGGCCTGGTAGCCTTGTGGTTAAAGCATACACTCGTCACGCCGAAGGCCCGGGTTCGATTGTCAAATGCACGTGTACAATGTGATAGGGTAGGAGTATTGATAAGGGCGGCGTAAAACGAAACTCACCCACTCACTCACTTTCAATTTTAGTTGATGACTCCCTAAGAAGATTGACAAGAGTTATTAACTTGTCAATCATTGCTACTTAACCGATGAAAGAAGATAACACAGCATAAAACACATTATAGAGGGCTACTTAGTATGTTATGTCAACACAAAGTCTAAATGGACTTTTCAAACATCACTTGATGCAACTTGGCAGAGCACTCCGTCTTTCAGGGACACGGCTCAGCTTACCTGAAGCCAGCAACAAAGAACCGAGAAGTTGATAATGTGATGACTTGTTGACATTATACTGAGCAATGTATTGAGCTTGAAGCCGTTTTATGTTTTATGAAGTTAACGATGAAAGAAAGGTAAATAATCATGTTGTATCAGATTAGGTGGTAATCATTATATTGATCTGTCTGGTAAACGATGTTACGCGAACACACTGGGGTCCGTTGTTGGCACTTTGGTGTACGTTGAATAGGTGAGGTGAAGTGAGATGAGTGAGTGTGTGAGTGAGTATGGTTTTACGCCGCTTTTAGCAATATTCCAGCAATATCACGGCGGGGAACACCAGAAATGGGCTTCACACATTGTACCCATGTCGGGAATCGAACCCGGGTCTTCGGCGTGACGAGCGAACGCTTTAACCACTAGGCTACCCGACCACCCTATGTGAGGTGAGGTGAGGTGAGTTTGGGTGAGGTGGGGTGAGGTGAGGTGAGATGAGGTGAAATAGGGTTAAACGTCGAGTTCAACGTTACAAAACTTGTGTGACAACGGCCATGTGTGTGTGTGTGTGTGTGTGTGTGTGTGTGTGTGTGTGTGTGTGTGTGTGTCCGTCCACTTGTGCTAGCCGGTTCTATAGTGCCAGCCCACTGAGATACCATGCCGCGACCAGGCCTCGTTTTATCCACTTAATGCCGAGCGCCAGGAGGGGTAACATCAAATTCCATAGGTTTGGTATTACGCTGCCCGGGATCGACTTCCCGACCTTCCGCTCTCCGGGCGGACGCTCTGTCCACTGGACCACGGAGGTGGGAGTACGTTGTATAGGCATGGGACATTCAGAGCTGATTATGTCATCAGAATGGAAAGCTGGTGATGAACTCGCCCAACTGAATGACGAGCGAGCAGCTAGTATACTACTCAAAAGAAGTTAAAGAACACCTGATTCTTTCATATTACTACAGTTAATCTGTCTTGGCATGTGGGATTAACTATAGTAATATGAAATAATTGGGTGTTCTTTAACTTCTTTTGAGTAGTATATGACAGTATAGAACTATCGTAGTATAGTTAGGTTAAACCTACGCCTTTGGACTGAATTGATGCTCTCGCTATCGATCACTGACTTGCCCGTTTTGATTCGAGCTGCCAGGTCCAATAATTGTGATGAATACCACAGTGTGCAGAGGTTATTTTGATCTGAAGCTAATGGAGTCCAGATTATAACCACGTAAACCAGTGAGTGAAAGCAGGAGCATCTACACGGGGTCACGGTAACACACTATCAGCCAAGTCACAGAACATGACACCCAATCCCCATTTCACTCGACCATTTCGAGTAGCGTGAGGTCATTCTGACCCACAACCTATGCTTGCCGTAAAAGGCGACCATGCTTGTCGTGAAAGGCGACTAACGGGATCGGGTGGTCAGGCTCGCTGACTTGGTTCATGCATGTCATTGATCCCATGATCGATGCTCATGATATTAATCACTGGATTATCTGGTCCAGACTCGATTATTTACAGACCGCCGCCATATAGCTGGGGTATTGCTGAGTGCTGCGTTAAACAACAAACCAACCAACCATTCTGACCCGACATCCCTGCAGAGTCCGCAGTAAGAAGGTGCACAAACTTTGATCGCCACAAAAGATGTATATAATCTCCGTTGTCAATGTCGTCGCATATGGCGGGATAAGTGTACAGTACTGAACACAAGTAACATAACCAACATCTGTTGAGGTAGGATGCAATCTATCACACACACACATGATAGAGGCAACTGTAAGATAAAGCACAGCTAAACACTCTTGTCCACTGAGTGATCGTCACCTGTCCACGCGGGTACTTTAATCGCCGATAAATGAACTTACGACAGTTGACTGTATTAACATCGCGTGCTGCACGTGCAGGTCATGCAAAAACTGACATTTGTCCGTCTCAATCAAATACAGATGACCCATGACAGTGCAGAGCTGCGGGCTGGAAGTGTATTCAATTTAATTTTCGCGAACACGTTTGGTGTCATGACTGATTGACAGTGATCCATTCATTAAAATTTAACTGCTATTTTTCCTTTTACGCCCAATGGACCCCGTTTCAGCGAATATTCGATACTGATTATTTTCTGCCGTTGACGTGGTGTATTTGACGTATGATGTGATATGACTCCGATATATATATATATGTAATAAAACTCTTAATATTTTTAGGGATACAATGTCACTTTAACGCGAAAAAAACTCATCTCGCCTCTCATTTGTTTTTGCGACAGTATCTTAAAATCCCTCGCGAATTCTGTATCTTTTACTTAGTGGTTAAAAGCAGCGACTCTATTGTGTTGTTGCACACAAAAAGCTAATGCTTTCCATACCTCAAGTTCATAGTTCCACCATCCCATGTAATATGTCGCGTACTCTTGCTGATAGAAGTCTGACGGGCAGATGTGAAATGTTTCAAGAGATAGACGGATCAATAGGCGCCTGGTGAATAGTGTACAGATTTTATACGCCCAAAGTTTTCCATGATGTAATAAATCACACAAAAACTACATCAGCAGCAAGGCTGGCAGAGCACGTTTGCTGTTTGAAGAGAATTAAAAAACAATGGCTTGTACTTGAAAAAAACCTGTTCGTGAAGACGTCTCCAACATGATCGTTAAAGGCGACGGGCCTGTAGCCTATCTGCTTCAAACATATTTGTATGGTTTTTTGTTGTTGTTTTTTTAGCTCCACACAGCAATATTCCAGCCGCATGGCGTCTGTAAATAATTAAGTTTTGACCACCCAACCCAGTGCTTGATATTGTGAGCAACGATCCGCGCCGTCGGGGACGATGGCATATAATGAAGGGACCGTGCAGGATCACCCGATCTACTTGTCCCCACTTAAGGCCAAGGCCAAGGGGCCCATTCTAACCCATACTCCACATGGGGTTTACTTGTGTACTGAGTAAGGTAAACGTAGACGTATTGGATTCAAGCACCAGCCAAGCCGAAACAGATAATTGTGCCCCCCCCCCCCCCCCCCCCAATCCCCATCCCCCCCTCCCTGTTTCCAGTCAAGGGACGGACCATTTAAATATGTGTGTCCTCATTTGACAACTGGATGACCTGTAATAGAAACGTGTTGTAGGTGTCTGGGTACTCCTTTCACGAACGAAACAATTATGGTTTGAGGGTATGGAGTCCAACAATTACAGACAAGGAGACAGCAACACTGAATTCAGTCCGCGACTCTCTTGGTGGGACATTCTTAAAAGTTGGGGTGAAATGGGGTTTAACGTCGCTCAATATTATTGCTCTTATACAGCGCGGTCCATGCACGTGTGTGTGACTTGTTTTGGCAGTGTATTTTGTTGTTGATCAATGATTATAATCGTGTTACATTGTTTCTTTTGAGATTCTGTAGACGCTCATTGCATGGTGTTTGGGCAGTGGTTTGTCGTCAGGAGTGTAGTACTGTTTAATGTAAGCAGTTGTCAGGAAATTACTATATTTGGATGATAGTGTGGCGTGTAAACTTCCAGTCCGGTATACCGCGGATGGTGATAGTGTGTTATAGAAACATCTGGAATGTTCGACTGCCGCTTGTGAGGGCACTATGTTGAAGTTTCCAGTTGCTAGTTGAACTGTATATATATAGCCAAGAACGTGTATACGCATCTCTCACGCATTTCACCACATTGGGACCAGCTTTGATGTGAGGATCACTCATCATCCCTGATTCCCTGTCTAGCCTATCTCGGAATCTTGACCACTGTAACCGCAGGGCGATAGTATATAATTATCATTGACTTCTGCTATCACCTCTGTATTGTTGTATTTGATACTGACCACCGCCATCATATCATATATTGCCATTGAATATTGTACTACCACTCTATTGTGGACTGTCGTTGTAATTGCTGTGCAGTAATTTGTATAGATTTGCAAACTTAGTGAAGTTTGTAATACACTTGTTGATTGTATGGTTGTTTGTTGATTCCACACTAAGTTATTTTACGTACAGATTTCTGGGTTACCATATTGTTTCAATTTGGGAATCGACACGAAACAGACTGTACTAGTTCGGTCAAGCAGGTTTTATAGTGCTAGCCCACTGAGATACCATGTCCCTCTTTAACGTTGGTGCCCCACTCTGACACATTATACTCCAAGCCGACCAGTCCATGTGTTATCCGCTTAAGGCGAGAACCAGACAAGGTAACAACAAGTACATCTTCTCACGTATTTTTGTATTATGGGATCGAACCAGCGACCTCCCGCTCTCCGGACAAACTCTCTATCCACTTCACTACGGCCTATTTTTCAAATGATATCACACTTGTGATAACAGGTGAGGTGAGGTGAAATGGGGTTTAACGTCGCGTCTATGATTATTGCACTTATATAGCGACGTGCATGTACGTGTGTGTGTTTGTGTGGCTGCTTGTACCGGACTGATGCCGATTTATAGTGCAAGCTCACTGAGATACCACGCCGCAGTTTAACATGGATACCCCACTCAGACACAGTATACTGACTCCGAGCCGACCAGTCCTTGTTTTAGCCCCTTAATGCCGAGCGCCAGACAGGGTAACAACAAGTACCATCTTTTCACGTCTTTTGGTATGACGCGGCCGGGAATCGAACCCCGGACCTTCCGCTCTCCGGGCGGACGCTCTACCACTAGACCACGGAGATAACAGAACCACGGTCGTCCCAGTTTCCAGAGCGACGGCAATGTTTACTTAGAACTCGACATGTCAAGGAGAAATCTTCATGAGAACAATGAAGCCGGATTATGTCACTCCATACACATTCAATGACACTGACTCACTGTATAAACCACAGTTGCGCATAACAGCACCGGAAGTGAGTGGACCATGACTCATACATATTCATTCGTCACGATTCGACACCACCTGGTGGCCCGGAAATTAAACAATAAAAATATTAGATGAGTAACATTACTATGCCTCCTTGCCGGAAAACAGTTTGGTCTCTCCCATTTCAAAGAATTGCACAAGACACGAGCCTGCCTGTTTGCATATATTACCACAGTCTATCGATAGTCTTCTTGAGTTGGGTGAATATCTCACATTAAGAGATTGTCTCCAGCTTTCTGTGAGTGAGGTAATTGTGTTTATCCGCTATCAGCAATATTCAAGCAATATCACGACGGGGCACAACAGAAATATTGTAACCATGTGGGGAATGGATCCCGGGCCTACGGCGTGAGGAGCGAACGCTTGACCAACCAGGCCACCCCATGGTCCAATTCAGATTTGATCCATTTGTCAGTTTTGTTGGAATTGAATTGAGAAGCAATAAACAAGTTTGAATAATATATTTTAGGTTAGACCGACACGGTAATTCAGCTTTCCGTATTGACATTCTTGAAAACATCTATAAATGACTAAATATATAATTGCTTATTATCGTAATAGAAAGCTATGAGAAAGCAGTATGACTGTGGAAAGAACAAACATGTTTTTATTTTCCCCTGCAGAATCTTGACCACTGTAACTGCAGCGGGTGGCCCGGTTATCGATTTAAATTACCTCCCTTTGACGCGCCAGAATTCGCTGACCGTGGGCTCAAATCCCAGATTCACCATTATTATGACACTCACTGGTACATAATATCCTTTGTGTAACATAGTTTCTCGAATGTTTCTCTATACAGATATTTAGTCAATAAATATTCAATAGAATTACTACATGATTGATGGTACAGTTAGCCCAGGTTCGCGCCCTCCCCACTCACTCACTCACCCAATCGCCAACCCACCCTCACTCACTCATTCCCTCCCTCACTCACTCAAAGACTCACTCTAATAATGATTAATGGTATCTTCACCGTCACGATGGACAAATGGCCGAGAAATCGCTGAGAAAGGTCAAGCAATGTTGAAACACTTCCAGCAGATAGCCACAAGCTAGCCAGTGGTCAGATAATCGCGAGGAGATTGGAATGACATCAACCGGTCAAAAGGGGATCACGTGAAGCTTGCCGGAAGCAACCCGCACTGTAAAAGCTGGAAAATACGACGGATTAACTTTAATGCTGTGCTTGTATTCACCGACTCGTAAATAAGTACTAATTATGTTCGAAGATCTTAGAGATTCAAGGCCATTTCAGATCCAGAACGACAAACAGTACATTATCTTCATCTTAAGTAACTGCCGTTGAAACTCAAAGACAGGCGCGCCAGTATTTCCTGTGTAAACTGTATATTTATATTAGTGATATTAAACAAGGTATTGCTTTGTGTAGAATACTGTGAGTATAGTTCTCCAAAAACAATCAAACACACTTTATCAATCAAGTTTACTTCGTGAATCGGGCCACATGGCTAAAGTACAGTTGAAAGATAAATTATATTAAAGTCACATTTCTAACGTGTTACAACTCTTCCGATCTCATTTTAAATAATTTACATGAATGTAAATCTATCAAACGTTGAACATTGATACCATGCGTAAAATATATTTGCAAACGCAATTCTATCTTTAATATTTCTGTGATGAGGTGAGCAAACTGAGAACATTTCTTACATACAAAAAGACAGGGCGTTCATCCTTTACTAAATGTAGGTCACAGTCTTTACATACAGATTCTGTATCGCTGACTTTTTGCGAATAATGTTGACCCGAAAATTGTGAAGTGATATTCGAAATTTAAACATCTCTCTAACTAATCGTTGCCTCTGGGTACATTTGTTATAATTTGGGATGCAGAAGTCAGTTCACACAATGCACACACAAAAAATAGAAGAGTCCAAAGTTTGGTACCATGTTTGGCAATGAATATGTATCAAACGTCTTCTAAATGCAGACGACCGCCTCCGTGGTCTAAGGTAGAGCGTCCGCCCTGGAGAGCGGAAGGTCCGGGGCTCGATCCCCAATCCCCACAGGGTCATACTAAAAGACGTTAAAAGATAGTACTTGTTGTTACCCTGTCTGGCGCTCGGCATTAAGGGGCTAAAACAAGGACTGGTCGGCTCGGAGTCAGTATACTGTGTCTGAGTGGGGTATCCATGTTAAACTGCGGCATGGTATCTCAGTGTGCTGGCACTATAAATCGGCATCAGTCCGGACTAGTACAAGCAGCCACACCCAAACACACACACGTCGCTATATAAGTGCAAAAATCTTGGACGCGACGTTAAACCCCATTTCACCTCACCTCTAAATGCAGACAAAAACATGTACTTATCACCAACATCTTGCTACATTCATACTTCTGCATACGTAACTCTACATTAATAAACGACTAATTTCAGTGGGACAAAATAATTTAAAAGAAGAATTTGCATCTTGGAAGTGTGTTCATGTCACTATAAATTGTACTGTGATCTGAACACGCTTAGTGTAACAATGCGGTGTCACACTATACACCTTTCTCTGGACGGGCACTTGCCCAAGGAGCAGAAATGATGAATGTGTCTCGTTATTTTGGAATGTCATGAAATGTCACTTAGACGAATCCAGGTCAGCTTGAGTGGTCATTTTTCTGATTAGGATGATTGTCCCGGACAGTGTTGAGCCAGCTACAATAACATTGCCAGCGGCCATAGCAATGGATGGTGTTTAAGCTAACAGACTCTGCAGAGCGCGGACCTCGGAAAAGACAATCAGTTATCGTCTATCCGGAATTTGAGCAGCGGATTTGAGGAAAATCGAATAGGAACGTTGTAAGCTCTGTTGTGTCGAATCCCCTATTTAAAAAAATACGTTGAGACATTTGCTTTTTCATCTGTTAATAGCTTCGGTTTTCATGAAAAAAGTAATCATGTGGTCTTAAACTTTGATTTCTATATGAAAAAGTGTTAGAGTGCACTCGGGGCTAACTAGATTTTCTTGAAAGTTTTACTGTCATTATTTCATTCAGGGTAATCTGTACGTCCCGATTAGAATAGGAGAACAAAACATGTATAACGATAGAGGTGAATATGCAGTAATTTCAGTACTTAAAAAAATACTGACGAGGTTAATGATTAACTGACCCGTGAAGATCCGGGGTAGAATAGGTCCTCAGCAACCCATCCTTGCCGTAAAAGGCGACTATGCTTGACGTAAGAGGCGACTAACGGCTGGTTAGACTCGCTGACTTGATGGATGTCATCGTACCCCGATTGTGTGGATCGATGCTCATGATATCAATCACTGAATTGTCTGGTCCAGAATCGATTATTTACAGACCGCCGTCATATAGCTGGAATATTGCTGAGTGCAGCGTTCAACAACAAACATAATCTTAATGATTAACTACTTGAGATACCAATATGCAAATAACTATGTGGTACGCTTTCACCCAAAATGAATTTGAAGATTTATTATTAAAAGTGAGTGAGTTTTGAACAGTTTCAGCTTAATTTTGGAGGTAGGTTCGAAGTGATGCAGGTCTTTGGTGGAACCCACGAGCCCGGGTGTGTTGCTAACAAACCCAGAAACATAATCAGGGCAAACCCACGATCATAAGCTCCTAGCGTACCCAAGGGACGCAACTCTGCACAGCGAAATGCGAGGCCTAAACGATCAGGCCACCCATGCACCATATTACCAAGAAGCAAAAACGGCTGTGATTGTTGTTTTCTGGAGTCCTTGTACTCACTTCGGACTGAACATCCCATGCCTGTCGTTGGAGTCGAATAACGGGACAGCGTGGTCAGACTCGCTATCCACATTGCGTAGATCGATGCTCATAATGTCAATCACCAGTCGTCTTAGGCGCCGCGATTCGCTGTGAGTTGCGTCCCTTGCACACGCCAGAAACCTGTCATTGTGGGTTCGATTCCCGGTTCGCCCCGATTATGTTTCTAGGTTTGTCAGCACCATACCCGTGCTCGTAGGTTTCATCGAAGTGGTAAACGTCTAAGATCTGCATCACTTCGGGTTTTCCTCCCACATTAAGCTGACACGCCGTGATATAACTGGAATACTGTTAAAAGCTCACTCACTCACTCATTCACTGAAAGAGGTTCTCACAGAACAGAAAATGGTAGTTAATGACGACATTTTAAGAATTTCATATTTGTTTAAGAATTGAGAGACTTGAACGCTTGAGTCATATCGAACTTTCTAACATTTCATCTTTGAATTATGGCCATGTTCAGCGGAACGCTAACCCTACACGATGATGCTCTGTAAATAACAGTAAATCAAAGACTCTTCAATCACAAATAAGTCATCATACGGAAAGAGACGAGATTTGCCGAATGACATCAATTTATGGGAAGAAGACCTTGTTTACATTGAGCACCCCCCATTCAGATCATCAGTATGCTATTCAGATCACAACGAGGTTCTTCAGGTCATCACGGGGCTACTCAGATCATCACGAGGCTATCCGGGTCACCACGAGGCCATTCATTATATGGAGTCTGACTCTCCATTATGCCGACATTGGAACTCACGGTCCAAACGCCATACACATTTTCTACTCAGAATAATAAATATTTGTATTCCATCATAGTGTGGTCTGTTGGGATTCACTTGAAACTCCATCAGCTACATCACAGAGCATCACACAGTCATGATTCTAAACAAGAGATGGAGATTTGGGTGGAATTCTTTAAATTTATTTTTTGTGATAATAATCTGTATGAGGAAATCGATAAAACAGTTATACTTCTTGGTTCATAGATAGACATTTATGTGACGAAAGGTGATGGAGCTACACATCCCCTAAAAGAAGAGCTAAAATTCAAACTTGATTGAAGTCATGATGTTAAATCACTTTGTTGTCTGTTAATGTTCTTATGAATAAGAACCGTGCCAATGCCCCTGACGTGGAATACATGTCGGGCAAAAGAAAGAAACTTCAACATTGGATTTGACCCCCAAATTACAAACGTTATCAAAACGGTACTAGGCTGAAAAAAGTCGAGCACCAAGGCAAATTTTAGATCAAAACCCATGGGTTCATGAATGCACGAACTACAATGGTTGACGAAGATCATATAAAGACGTCTAAGGCGACGAAATTCGCCATGTAGAGTTACGGTTCTTTGGCGCACCATGATCCTGTGATGAGGTCAAGGATGCCTGATATGCTCTGATATAGATTTGTGTTCAGTTAGTACGATACCCGTGCTCGTTTCTTCCCACATTAAGCTGACACGCCGTTATATAACTGAAACAATGTTCAAGGCGGTGTTAAACACAATCTACATGAACGTAAATCTACAACAGACAGTGAAACATACTTGCCTAGATCTTCAAGTGATTCCTGGAATTGCCTGAAAATATTTTTTCCAACTCACGATCACTTATAATGCCAGCATGAATTTCACTGGCCAAACTCGCCATGATACAAAGTCTTTGTATATCTGCTTGTATAACTCCAAGCACTGAATGATTGCACTAATCATACAGAGGAATATTTTCTGTCATGGCACAAGATACATCGTCAAGTCCGACTCCTGTTAAAAAACACATTTAAAAACCCCATTTTATTTTGTTGATTTTGTTTACTTTATCACAACTAGCGTCCCATCACATGTACCGTTAGCATTTCCAGAGGCAAGGGAGTTAACTGACTGGAAACGTCCAGTGGAACCCTAGCCGAACTAGGCTGGGTTTTCGGGGTTCGATCGTAGCGCCACCATTGCTATTATGAGTTATGTCCCTTCAATGTCCCTCCTATTGACCAATCAGATTCCATCTCTCATATCACTTGCATTTGCTTCAAATAAAATACCGGCGCCCAGTGAAGAAGATCTGATCGATAATCAAGATCTGTATTGTAAAAAAACGGGCCTTACTTCGCGAAGTGCATCAAATCAGGTGAGCACCTTCATTAAAAACATGAAAAGATTTGGAAGTTATCTGTTGATGCTTAGTTGACCTCACAAATGCTTTACAAATCCTGCAATCGACCGAATTCTGCACTGCAGTTTACGAACCGGATGTTGATTTCGTAACGTGATTTTGATTGGACTATGCATAGGCTCATTAGTCCAGCCAAAATATAACTCCATAATTTCAGCCTAGCTTGGCAAGAGTGGAAACTGGACTTTTATTATCAGTTAATTCCCTTGCTTCGGGTAGATGGAACCGTCAGGTGCCCGGCTGAAATTTAAAACGTCAACGCCAGAGAGTAACCAGTCTCAATTACACAAACTAATTCCATTAGGGGTAAAAGTTAAAATAGCGGTGGAAATTGTATACATGGTTCACTGAAAATCATTGATGACACCAGGTGTTCGCGAAAAGGGTAGGCATGTCCTGCTCTACCGGTAGAACCTGCAACTTCACACAATTTCCTTACAGAAGTAAGAGTAACATTTACTACTGGAGAGATTACATATTTCTTATACACATTCTTACGGAAACCTTTTAGGGCCATTTTTTTCGATACTATCTTGAAATTTCTAGATACTAAGTTGAAATTTCAAGATACAGAAGTTGAAATTTCAAGATACAGAAGTTGAAATTTCAAGATACTATCTTGAAATTTCAAGATAATAAGTTAACATCCTAAGATGTAAAAATACGTGAATAAATGAAAAATCTTGAAAAATCAAGATCCTACGGAAGCGTTTTAGGGCCATTTGTTTTTTTAATTTTTTTCGATACTATCTTGAAATTTCAAGATAATAAGTTGAACTTTCAAGATAGTTTCTTGATATTTCAAGATAATATCTTGAAATTTCAACTTAGTATCTTGAAATTTCAACTTTGTAGCGGAATAAAGCAAATGGCCCTAAAAGGCTTCCGTACATTCTTGCAACTCATTGTATACATTTTCTTGACATTATGTATAGACAAACATTCATTCGATGAAATCTAATATCACACAATACCCTTCTTGACTCTAACATTAAATTGCTGATTTTGGATAGAGCTAGCTAGAGCTGGCTAAACTTACTTTTGTATACATATCTAGATTTTTTAAATAAAATGAATATATTCCTAAGCCATGGTACAGGACTACATTAGGTACAAAGCTGGCATTTTATATTTTCAACGACCAAACCATTTAGAGTGGCTAGGTATCTCTGCGCTTGTTGTGTAACAAGATTAAGATATCCAGTGAAAGTGGTTTTGTTTCTAAAGAAGATATTAAAAGTCAATCTGTACAAGTCTGCGTCCGACCACGTGTAGCAAACAATGCTGAGTCAAACTTCAGTTGAAACGCAGATTTACGAGACAATTACTTTGTGACAATTCTCTTGATTTGTTACGAGGTGAAGACACATAATCTACTTAATATTCTGAACGTCCATGATCAGATGTAAGTAATCACCGTCAAGGTGTTGTAATTATGAAAATCAGACTATTTGCTAGAAAGAACTACCCTATATCGTATTCAAGAATTAAGTACAATCTCCCCCATGGGCATTCGTCTGGAGAGTAAATGAAATCTTCGGATATAAAATACTCCCCGAGTTCCATACCAGTGGCACATTAATTTGTTTTCCATTCAATTTGACGATTATTGGCGCGGAGAAAGAACTGTTCCCCTCTCCAGGGTTCTGCGGTATTGTTTGCAGGCTTAATTTACACCTCGTGGAAATATAAAGATGTGGTGTGAGAAGCGGGGCCATGAAACGTTTATAGGAGCACGGTAAGTTGAAACACTGAGTCCTGACTTCAAACATTCGATTATTTAGGCGAAAATAAACATGTTCCTTATTATTTTGTAGGTAATTGAAAACATGTTATGTGAACGATTTTCTTTTGTGCGATCGATAATGTTTGGTTTTGTCAGGTTGAAAATCCACGTTTTTATATCATCAGTGAATTTCATGATTGTCCGGTTTTTAACAGAACAGCGAGTTTGGTTTAACGCCTTTTTCAACAGCATTTCACTCAAATAACGGCGTGGCAGCTTGATGTGTGAGGAATTGAGGGTCGAAACGATGCACGTCCTTGACGTTTATAACTTGTTGAAACCTACGAGTATGGTGCTGAGAAATATAGAAACACAAATAGGGCGAGCTTTCACGGAAGACGTTGCCATGGTTGCTGACGAGTTTGAATTAAATTTTAATGTATTGGTCAGCAGAGCAAGAACATAAAAACAACAATCCTGCCATTTTGAAAATTACTTTCTTAAAAATATATAATGATTTGGCGGCCAACGTTTTGAATCAGTGTAGTTGTGTCACTACCCTGTTTTGGACTGTTTTTAAATCATTCTTTATACGCCAAATGTGATGATTTTATTAAAAAAAACTATATTTTTTCAAACCTTTTGGCCTACTTGCAGTGGTACGTATTTTGCATTTTGGAAACAAATGAAGGATTATGGTCTGCGGTTTGTTTGTTGTTTAACGCCGCACTCAGCAATATTGCAGCTATATGACGGCGGTCTGTAAATAATCGAGTCTGGACCAGACAATCCAGTGATTGACATCATGAGCATCAATCAAAGTAATTGGATACCATGACATGCATCAGCGTCCCTGATCACCCGATCCCCTTAGTCGCAAACTCATCTAAGCAAAAAAACAAAACATAATGTATTTGTACAAGATAAGTAAAATTTACAATGCAACACATTACCTAATTTTACACACACACACACACACACACACTTACACCATGCACGTCGCTATATAAGTGCAATAATCTTGATCGTGACGTTGAGCCCCATTTTACCTCAACTGTAACTACTGTTTATCTCTGTTGTTTTCTAACGCCAGACACAATATTCCAGCTGTATGACGGCGGTCTGTACATGATCGAGTCGGGACCATACAATCCAGTGACATCATGAGCATCGATCCACGCAATTTGGATACGACGACATGCATCAACCAAGTCGGCGAGCCTGACCACCCGATCCCGTTAGTGGCATTTTTCGACAAGCACAGTCGGCTTTTACTGCAAGCAATGGTTGCTGAAGACCTATTCTACCCCAGATCTTCACGGGTCTAATATTACTGACAATAGATGATACTGATTTTACGTCCTGACTCGCTATTGGAGCCTTTTCAAAGTATTACTTTTATGGTCCCGACAAGCAAACATTCACAAGTGCTTGAATACAAATTAATTTTGGTGGAGCTTTGTTGCTACCCTCCAAGTCTCTAAAGCAATTTTCGTAATGAACAAACTTCAGCGTAGGTCGATGGAAGGACAATAACGCTTTCATGTTGTCTTTCAGTCATCTTTTTTCTTAATTTCACTCGACCAATAATACTTTAAGTGATCACTTTAAGAAAAAAGACACCCTTAATTTTTTTTATTCAATTTATTTTCGACCACCAATGGGATTTTAAAAAGGAGCTGTGACAAACGATTTATATTCTGCCCGTGAAGAGAAAGAATATGACAGAAAATTAAAGTAGCAAAAGCATTAGTTTGTCTTCTGTTAACGACAAGTGGTGATATATTTCACTAAAAAAGACACGAGGATGAATTTGTTACAAATGTCCAATATTATTCTGAAAAAATAATCATTCGACAATCAAGCGGGTATTTGAGCCCATTTTGAAATAATTAAGGTTCCCCGTGCCAATATCGATATGCACCCCCACCCCCATGTCGAGACGTTTAAGAGCAAGAGGACCAAATATCACATCTTATGAACAATAGTTTAGTAAGATAAAAATGCACCCATAGCCTTCTCGGAAAACTGTCTCCCTGTCATTGTTGACCAAAACTCTCCAACAAATATCATGCATGACCGCCCTGGGGAGTTTGGAAAACCCAATCCACATGGATCGATATCGATGCTCCTGATATCAGTCACTGGATTGTACCGTCCAGACTCGATTATTTACAGACCGCCTTCATATAGCTAGTGTGTGTGAGTGCATGCGTGTCTGCTTGTACTAGTCTGGACTAATGCCGGTTCTACAGTGCTAGCCCAATGAAATACCATGCCGCAGGTTAAAATGAAAAAGCCACTTGAGACAGAGTATACCGACTCCGAGCCGACCAGTCCTTGTTTAACCCCTTAATGCTGAGCGCCAGAGAGCGTGACAACAAATAACATCTGTTAACGTCCTTTGTATGACGCGGCCAGGGATCGAAGACCTGACCCTTCGCTCTACGGGTGGACGCTCTACCACTAGACCACGGAGGCGGTCCATCAACTTTGGAAATGTCCTCCACATGTCTACCATACAAAGTTCTGAAAGACTTTCTGAAAGCTGATGACTCCGTGTTAACTAAACCCATAGACAACCATCAAGTATCAGCAATGAACATATTTAACAGATAAAAGTTGTTAAATTGTAGTTATGAAATATAATAAAAAGGAGCCCAGAGATTCTCTTCATTTTCAGAAAAATCTAGACTTGCCAAATTTTATAGACTTGCTTCTTTGGACATATTTGTTTTGGGTATGTATGCCCAAACCACTCAATGTTTGCAGCAAAGGGAGGTTTGGCGATCTTCAAATGTTCTCGCAAAGAACCACTCCCACGTTCATCGTGTGTGTCAAGAGTTTGACATACAGAGTCATTACTCCCGGACGCAGAAAACAGGTTCCTTGTGGGGAGAATCTATTACCATTTTATAAGCACTCCTGTCAGTCCGACTAAGTAACGGCCCCCATTAATCCACTCAAATTGGGTAATCTTCCCCAACCATTACCACAGTAAACTAGCCTGGTACATTTCGATTACAAAATGAAAGGCTGTTAGACGCGAATGATCGACCCAGAAACATAAGACGCAATAAGTGAACAAATTCACCATCAAACAGTATCATTAATACGTAGCAATGCCTCTCCATATCTACAAATTGCCAAAACCAGATTCCGGGGAGTCGAATATGTCAATCAAAAAGTGCCAAGTAGTTCTTTATGTCAAATAAATCCCCGTTTTCTCGGGGCAGTTCATTGGCCATTAAACACTTTGATGTCCGTGTAATCTGCAAATGGCTTCTTTAGATCCCGGTCTAATGACAAAATGTCACGGCTTACGTCTAAACGCTGTCGACTCCCGAACCGCATGTCTCGCTTACCGATCGTGATGCAAACACTATGTTCGCCGATTCAATACTCGTCACCTTACCGGGGAATTGTGTTTTATGATGAAAGCGAGTGATTATTCCGCCGATAGTAAATCAGCAGGAGGCGGCCCCCTTCACGGTCTCCACCATAACCTGCGCTAGAGTTTCTTCAGGGCGAGGAATATCGACAAACGGGTTTACAACAACCTACTAAGCAGCTGTAGCGCCAGTCTTCGCTGTGCGGAGTTAATTCCCTTACAACGAGATTGAGTTTGGGCGAATGTTTCAGACGACGGTAAGCAAGAACATTATTCACCGTCCTGCTTTCCATAAACCCAGACTGTGCTAGCTGTAGCAACCGCTGTAGAGATGTAAAAATTCACAAATGTCGGCGGTTAATCGTAGCTATGTATGATATTTTGAGTGGGTTTCGTATGTTAAGGTCATATATGAATTAAAACAAGATGTATATGAGGCCTCGGGCCGATACCCCGCGCACAACTGAGGGCATTGACCTTCAGTAAAAGACCCGCGAAGATCCGGGGTAGAATAGGTCTTCAAAAACCCACTCTTGCTGTAAAGGCGACTATGCTTGTCGTAAGAGACGACTAACTGGATTGGGGGGTGAGGCTCGCTGACTTGGTTGATGCATGTCATCGATCCCAATAGAATAGGTCTTCAAAAACCCAGTCTTGTCGCAAAAGGCGACTATGCTTGTCGCAAGAGGCGACTAACTGGATTGGGGGGTCAGGCTCCCTGACTTGGATTTGGGGGTCAGGCTCGCTGACTTGGTTGATGTATGTGACGGGTGTTTTTGATTTTGTATCGACATTAGACATTTCTCCAGCTACAGCTGCAGCTACAACGCCAGTTTTTTGTTTTATCATATCGAGCCTGATTTTTTAAAGGGAAAACACATTCTAACAATGTAATTATTGTGGCAGGCAATTTCTTTTTTATCCTACAGCCTGAAACATTATTATATTATTTTAAAAGAATTGTCGGGGAAACTTTATATTTTTAGATGAAATCCCAGGCGAATCCGTGTCTTCGGCGAGACGAGCGAACGCTTTAATCAGTAGCCTATCCCACGGCCCCATGATTGTTTTGAAAGAATATTGTGCTGATATATACTAACGGGATCGGGTGGTCAGTCTCTCTGATTTGGTTAATACACGTCATTGTATCCCAATTGCGTAAATCGATGCTCATGATGTCAGTTACTGGATTGTCTGGACCAGACTCGATTATTTACAGACCGCTGTCATAGAGCTAGAATATTGCTGAGTGCTGCGTTTAACAACAAACTTCGAGTTGATTGTGTACTCCAAAACCAAAAAAGATTATGTGGACTATTTGTCTGAGTGCCTTAAATCGCTGTGCAGAGTTGCCTCCCTTCGCTGTCAGGATCCGTTTATCCTAGATTCGGCCCGATAATGATGCACGAGTTCATTTTTCCATATGTAATTGCAAGTTTTTGCCTGGTATTTGGGCGTATGACTTGCGTTTAACAGGTCATGAAAACAACACACTAAATGGATGTTTGACTCGATATGAAACCAAAATATCACGAATGAGGAATTAATGGTAACACATATTAAAACGAATTTAACGAAGAAACAAATATGCATTGAAACAGAACAGCTCATGTACTGTATCGCACAGAGCAGAACTTGGCGAATCGTTCCAACTTGAATGCCAGCAAGGCGACTCTTAAACACCGCCTACAGAAAGATCACAATCAAATAAATGATTGAGACAGGACTGTTTTTTTACTTTACAAATCACTTGTCATACTAACGATCAAAGAATACTTGAAGATAGCCCCAAATTGTGTTCAGTGTTGAGGAAAAAACGCGAGAACTATGAATCAAAACCGGCGACATGGAAACAGCGCTCTCGAACGCAGCCGAACTCGATACGCCTGTGATTCCGAACACAGAGCCCAATGCAATGTGTCGTTTACTCGAGTGGCGAGGGCGACGCAAACAGACGCTATTTGTTGGAAGGTGAAATGCAACAGCGTTCATGGCACGCGATCGAAGGCAGTCAGTGAATATCGTCTTTGTATAGCCGAGGTAAATCGTAGCTGAGGATTGTCGTTCTGATTGTAACCGCCGAGTCAGGCCGACATCACGAATGAGGACACTCGACTATTGACACGGTGGCATAACCTGTTGCTTGTTGATGATGCTGTGTTTTAGGGACGCGCATCCTTCATCCTATCATCTCTAGCCTTTCTTTGAAGGATGTAACACAGACGTTGTCTTGTATTGAGGAGCTCCTTTACTGGTGAGCCGGTACCTTTGCTAAATTTAACCCGTCATCAACTGCATGGCAAATGAATGCGTTGATGAATTGAGTATTTTAACCAGAAGTTTTCTTTGTGACCTAATTACGTAGAATTATAAACTGGCAATCGCTCCAAGACACCAACTTTACAGATTCCACTGGATTTAATACCAATCGGCGTCGACATCACAAAGGTAAGTTCAACTATTTGGTGTTATGTGATCCTACTGAAGACCCCCTCAAAGCTTTCCTCGTTTTCCCTTTAAACCACGAGTCCCGCTCATTCATGAAACAGGATAAAAATAGCATCGCAAGCAATGCTCTTCAGGTCAAAACAAACCCGCTCCTCTCTTCGTTTGGGCTAGTCAAACCTGCATTCTACACCCCAACAGCTTGTCTATGTATTGATTTGGCGGTACGTATATTTTACATATGAAGAAAACCGGTCATCTTAATTGGCAGAACCACAATGGGAAGTCTGGTTAGAATTATGGATTAGCTTATTAACTTTGTATTTATGTTCACATAAATGTAACTAAGTTAATTTGGACAGCTGTGCCAACGACAGAAATGCATGTTGTAAAAAATAGGGGTTGTTTAGTAGCCAGCTGTACATTGTACATCACGAGTGAAATCGATGCGTCACGGGTTGCACGTGCTCCACGATGTTTATGTTTTCATTTTCACGCCATGATTTCATACGAAACGGTATCGACCGCCAGTGTTGACATGACGTCAAGGTTATAAATAAACCGTATCTTGATATATCGCACATGCGTTTGTGGTGTTGGAGCGGCGCGTTAATCCGGAATTGCTTTGATGGAATTTAAGGAATTTTGAATATGATTGGCACAAGTTATTCTCGCGGTTGCAAATTCTGAGCGATTTCAGGAAAATAACGCATGCCATAATCGGTATTTCTACAAATTTGTTGTCGTTGATTACTGCATTCGTTCAAATAAATGCCTGTCTAAAACCACTCGGTTGGCACATTGCAAGAACGCTCAAGAATGACAGATTGCAAAGGCAGAAATCTCACAACGTTCGCGTGACTTGACGGCTATACACGATCTATAATAGCTTTGATTCCAAGCCTGCTAGTTCCAAGTCGGGCATCTCTCGACATTAGCAATGGTGTAGCTTTGCGCTGACAAGATTGTTGTGGCTCTTTCATTGTGTAACGAACGGATGGAAATATAATTGGCATTGTTGTGAGTTCCGTCTCCTGGAATCCGAGCCTTGCGTGAGAAACAAGTAACATGATTAATTCCGTGCGCCAAGTTCACTTTTATTTGATGTTGTAATTTATCTTAACTGACTTGAATTGACATGAGTCAAGACAATGAGAATTTAGACAGATTTTCGTGAAAACAGAATCATTTACAAAAAGGTGGGTCATAAAGTATTCAATTTTCACGGCTTTGGAAATACCATTCTCCACACAGATGTGATATAAATGAGGTAATTATTCATACCCTCACAAATAGCAGGGGTAGATTGATTATCGTGTTTAAGTCTTGTGCACATAATCTATAACGGAAAACGCATAAGCACGTTTCATTAGTCACATTGATCATTAATCCTTATGAATTTTGGGCTGGATTAATGGATTAGTTTTTGTTTTTGTTTTTATAAAGGTTAAAAGACACCCGTGAAGACTCGGGGTAGAATAGGTCTTCAGCAAATCATGCTTGCCGTGAAAGGCGACTATGCTTGTCGTAAGAGGCGACTAACGGGATCGTGTGGTCAGGCTCGCTGACTTGGTTGATGCATGTCATCGTATCCCAATTGCGTAGATCGATGCTCATGATGTCAGTCACTGGATTGTCTGGTCCAGACTCGATCATGTACAGACCGCCGTCATACAGCTGGAATATTGTGTCTGGCGTTAGAAAACAACATCAGATAAACTGTAGTTACAGTTGACGTAAAATGGGGCTCAACGTCACGATAAAGATTATTGCACTTATATAGCGACGTGCATGGTGTAAGTGTGTGTGTGTGTCTGTGTCTGTGTGTGTGTGTGTGTGTGTGTGTGTCTGTGTGTGTGTGTAAAATTAGGTAATGTGTTGCATTGTAAATTTTACTTATCTTGTACAAATACATTATGTTTTGTTTTTTTGCTTAGATCGGGTGATCAGGGACGCTGATGCATGTCATGGTATCCAATTAATTTGATTGATGCTCATGATGTCAATCACTGGATTGTCTGGTCCAGACTCGATTATTTACAGACCGTCGTCATATAGCTGGAATATTGCTGAGTGCGGCGTTAACCAACAAACAAACAAACAAACAAAGGTTAAAAGGACATTAACCACGGCTGGGTCCAATGGAATGCGATTCCTACAATTATGTTGCTGGCATGCTTTCATTAAAGTTTAGAGAAGTGAAGAGTAATAAATTCGAGCCCTATTTCATTTACAACTTACAACTGTATTAATGAGTCTAAGTGAATTAACGACAGAATCATGATGCGGAGAACAGACATCTCCCGGGACCGGCATGTTGACACTCTGCCGACTGTATAGCAATTAAACAGCATGGCACACACGGGAGAATGAGGGAATGATATCTATTGATTGCTTAGATACGACCCCAGATAACCTTGCCACCCTAGGACCTGTTATTCCAATGTTGGTTAAATATGCAATAGATGCTTAGATTTGCGCAGTTTTGTTAAATTGTTTATGTAGGAAGGGCATTTGTAAAAGAAGAAAACATAGGTTCCAAATTGCAATTGTTTTCTAAGTCTTATGTATTAAAGATATACTGACCATGGATTTCTGTACATTCCAAGGCCGTCTACAGTTGCGCTGGACGAAGCCGTTTGTTTTTCGCTGATACGTGCTTTTTGAGCATGTTGGTTTCGTGTTATAGTGAGTGAGTATGGTTTTACGCCGCTTTTAGCAATATCGAGGCTGGGGACACCAGAAATGGGCTTCACACATTGTACCCATGTCGGGAATAGAACCCGGGTCTTCGGCGTGACGAGTGAACGCTTTAACCACTAGGCTACCGACCGCCCCGGTTTCGTGTTATAAAGGCACGTGGTCTCATGCACAGCGCGCAGTACACAAATCGGGTCAAGTTAGGCGACGTTGGTGGCGGAGAGTAGTTGGATTGATGACCGTGTTAGGCAGAATGGGTACCCGGTAGAACGACTGTTAACCGTCTAGCGTGGGTCGTATACTCCCAAGGGAGATGAGACTCAGAATCAACTGTACACTGATCCGTTCATCGGGATTAGGATAAAGTAGCATTTGCAATCATGCGGTTGGATTTCGGCGCATTATAAATGGACTTTTATCATGTAATGGCAAGTCTGACACGTAGTCTAAGCTTTGTGTAGCGCGTTTCATACTGACAAAACCTAGCGCAATATGATGTCCAATTATGAACGCCTGGGTGGGAAACTAAGGTGACGTTATGGTTGCTTGTTCATTATTCCAAAGACAAACGTCTTACGGGAAATGGAAGATGTTGGACTTACTAACTATTGTCTCCTCCTCCCCCCCCCCCCCCCCCCCCCCCCCCAGCTTTCTCCAATATTTTCACACACACACACACACACACACACACACACACCCGGTCGATGGCGTGGATCGTTGCCCCATAATATCGATCACTGGATTGTCTAGACGGACTCTTTTTTTATCAGGTAGCCGGTATATTATTGCGGCTTTAAGCAAGAAACGCACACTCAATTTTTTTCAAAATCAAGCTGACACGCCGTGATGTAATTGAAATACTGTTCAAAGCTGTTCTGAATTTCTGAACTCACTCACTCACTTATCGTATTCAGCATCAACAAAAACCAAATTATCACCGTATGAAATCAGTCGTATCGTATCAAGTCATGCGAAGGCGTTAATTATAATTCTACATTGAAAGCTTATAGCGTTTTTGTTTAGTAGCCCATTGAAAAAGTACACTTATATTATTAACACTATTTGCTGAGACCTCATTTTCCATATGAATATTGTATGAACACTGTCGGATTCAGCTGCAGTATATTATTAATATCCGATTACACATTGCAAATCAATAATCAGTTCCGGGGGAGTCTTTGAAAGAACATCTGTAGCGGATCAGGGAAGGTTTACAGGAAACGTGTAAATTTTGAATTCTTAAATAGGTTGGGAGGGTTAATATTTTCAGCCTTTGTTACGTATATATTATATTTTTGTTCTTTTTCATTTGATTCAAAAGGGGGCTCGAACCCGGTTACGTCCCCATCCATCTGTTTTTGTTTGTTTGTTGTTTAACGCCGCACACAGCACTATTCCAGCTATATGACGGCGGTCTGTAAATAATCGAGTCTGGACCAGACAATCCAGTGATTAATATCATGAGCATCGATTCACGCAATTGCGATCGATGACATGCATTAACCAAGTCAGCGAGCCTGACCACCCGATCCCGTTAGTCGCCTTTTACGACAAGCATATAGTCGCCTTTTATGGCAAGCATGGGTTGCTGAAGAACGTATTCTACCCCGGAATCTTCACGGGTCCCCCACCCATCTGGATATACCATTGACCAGAATATTTGTGTATTATCGTCTTGTCTTTTTGAGATCAGGTCAGGTCTTTGTTTTGTTTTGTTGTTTGACGCCGCATTCAACAATATTCCAGGTACACGACAGCTTTCTGTAAGTAATCGAGGTTGGACCAGACAATCCAGTGATTGATAGTGTTGGCAACGTCTCACGGCATGCAATCAACTATAAGTGACCAAGCCTGACCACCCGATCCATTTTGTCCCCTCGTATGACAAGCACGGTTTGCCCGTGCGGTTGGTGCATGACTGTCAGCTTGCGTGCATCACATTCGATCTGCAATAGCCACTGGTGTTATGTCAACATGCTGATAAGCTGTCACAAGTTTGAAACTGTTTGACAGCGTTGCCTATCGCCATTGCACCACAAGACACGTGCCTCGCACCACATAACTCGTACCATGGGACTGTTTGAGAAGTGCCTGGGGGACACATGGCTGTTTGGTGACGCTCACAGTTTTAGACCCGTCGGCAAATAGTTCCTCAATAAATCCTCAAAGTCAAAGATGAAAAAGCTTGAAGTCCGCAAAAATAATTCCCAGGAAGCATGATTTGCGAGCACAGAATGTCACTTAAGGTTAGTGTGCGAAGCTTTCGTGTACCGTGCTTTCGTCGAGGTGGGTTCGTGATAACATATTTTAACTGACATTTCACCTTAGCATTTTAGCTTTGTCTGTGTGAAACTTTTAAGAAGTGACCATCACCACCAGTATGCTCTAAAGAGTGGTTGAGTTTGATTTTACGCCGTTTTTAGCAATATTCCAGCAACATCACGGCGTTTGCTCCAAGGAAGTGTGACAGACACCGCAATTCGCTGAGCAGAGTTGCGCCCCTTGGGCATGTCAGGAAGCTGATCGAGGGACCATCGCTCGCTTTCCTAATTGATGGATGCTCATGATGTCAGTCACTGGATTGTCTGATCCTGACTCCGTTATTTACAGATCGTCATCGTACAGCTGGAAAATTGCCGAGAGCAGCGTAACCCCCCCCCCCCCCCCCCCCCCACACACAGAACGGATAACCAACTACGTGTTTATTTTTGGAATGGGTTGAAGATAACGTACTTGAAATCCCAGACGGGCGTGATCTCTCTCTTATTGCGATACACGTCGTGAACACTGCTACTTCTAACGGCCTCTGTAGCGGCAACACCGACAATAGTAGACCCGTGAAGTCCCGGGATAGAACAACCATGCAACCCATGCTTGCCGTGAAAGGCGACTGTGCTTGTAAGAGGCGACTAACGGGATCGTGTTGTCAGGCTCGCTGACTTGGTTGATGCATGTCATCGTATCCCAATTGCGTGGATCGATGCTCATGATGTCAATCACTGGATTGTCTGGTCCAGATGATTATTTACATACAGACCACCGTCATATAGCTTGAATATTACTAAGTACGGCGTTTAACAACAAGCACTCAAAGAAAACTGTAATATGGTCGCATACATTTCCACATATTATGGACATGTCAGTATAAAATGAAACTCCTCTTACCCATCAAAACAAAATCATTTTCTTTCAGGAATAATTTATCCTTTATATCGCCCAGTTTATCAATCAATGGATTGTCTGGCCCAGATCGAGTATTTACATACCGTCGTCATGCAGTTGGAATATTGCTGAATGCGGCTTTAAACGACAACCTAAATAAACCAATGTCGATGAATGCAAGAACGAAAGAAGTGAAATACCGCGTTTATCTCAGTCACAGACTGTTTATGACCCTAGATTTCGTTATATACGGCCCTCTAATATTGCTGGAATATTGAAAGTATATATTGACATAGCCCGGTGAACCAGACACCACATCAATATCAATGATAAGGGAACAATATAAAAATCGTTTCTTAGCAACAACAAAAACAAACTTGTGAAAACATCTGTGGTTATATTGGAAATTAGCCAAAACAGATAACACAATGCCCTTTCCCGATAACAAATTCACGTCTCAAATCAGTTGTATTGGTTGATAAATAAAAGCGACAAAAAAAAAAACCATTTCCACGAGCATGAGAGATCTCTGCTGAAGGTCGAGTCTGTTGTAGGATTTCGACAGTCGGATATAGCTTGTCTGAGTAAATATTTGTAGGTTTCGTGCTCTGCAATTAAAGGATTCACGTTATAAAGCCCGCTGTTGTGGCGTCCTCAGGACGCCAAACAGATGGCGCCCGGAATATCTACAATACGTGGTCATCCATTGAACATTCGGACGGGTGGTTCGGAAATCGCTTTAGGTGGTAAGATCGAGAAAAGCTGTCTATACTCCTGACGATGGACCTTTTGTAATCCCCAACCACATAGCCTAAAGGCCAACACAAATATCTATGTAAATTGATTTTAAACTTTCATCGCCATCCGAGATCGATTCCTTTACCCCCTGTCGACCTTGGGGATACATGAAAAGAAGCAGTGGTAATTCCCTGGCGTAATTAGCACGTGCTGCTCACAAGAGGGCGCCACCGTTTCCGCGGGAGATTGATCGGCTGGGGAATCCCCGGCTTGGGCACAGGTGGTCGACGGCGAAAATCAAACCCCACCTGTAGATCTTGTAGCGGTTATCTCCCTTGAAGTGTTTTTTAATTGGGTTTGAAGACGGAATAATTCTTCAAATAGCAAGGTTCGTGTTTCGTATCAACGCTCGAAGTAGGGTTTGATGACTCATTTTGAGACTTAATTGGACTGTAAGAGTTAGTAGGATTGCGTTTAGATGTTTGATGTAAGTTAAATATTGGAATCTACTAGATTATATTCCAATAGTCGTCTTTTTAACAACCTGGTTTCAATGAACGTTTTCCTTTGGGGAATATTAAGGAAATGGTCCGCTAAAGTCCATGTTTGTCGTAGAGTATGGTAGGACCTGGTGACAATGGGCAACAAGATGATTGTGTAAAGTCGTACGCCGGTGTGTTTGTTTGTTTGTTTGTTTGTTTGTTGTTTGACGTCGGACTCAGCAATGTTCAAACTATATGACGGCGGTCTGTTAATGATCGAGCCTGGACAAGACAGTTCCAGTGAGTGACATCATGAGCATCGATCCAACCAATTCGGATACAATGTCATGCATCAGCCATGTCAGCGGGCCTGACCACCCGATCCCGTTCCCCTCGTACGGGTCGCCTTTTACAGTAAGCATGGGTTGCTGATGGCCTATTCTATACCGGTTCTTCACGGGGGTACCTCGGTGTGAATCGGTGCTCATACTTTCAACCACTCGTTTTCTTCACCTAGGTATTCTTAGCTGTGAAATCCTATCTATTTACTGCGCCATATGTTTTAAGTACTTTCATATTCACATTTATTTATTATTCAATGTCTCTTCTTATGGATTCCCCCATAGTAATATTCTATTTGAGTCCGATACTGACTTTTCTCATAACAGACTATCGTGAACATTGTTACACTTCTCAAGCTCACGAACCATTAATCTTCAAGTACATAAAATATTTAGATTGGAAATAGTGTTGTTGCGACACTGTAAACTCCAACGGGACAAGGAAACTGCCTGGGACTCTATCAATATGCTACCCAACTATTGATAGGGGTAATCAGATAAGGTCATGATATTTATATATACACTTGGCATATTAGAACCATTTTTGTTTATCATGGGAACTTAAAATATTCATTGTCACGTTATTGAGACAATAAAAGCGAACCTTACATAAATGCGATATGACAACAAATTGAGATGCCACTGAGATACCATGCCGCAGTTTAACATGAATACCCTAGTCACACACAGTATGGTACAATCTGAGCAGACCAGGTATTGTTTTTTTCCTTTAGTGTTGAACGCCACGTAGGGTAACCACAGGTAAATCTTTTAACTTCTTTTGGAATGATTCTGCCGGGGAACGACCTTCCGACCTTCCGCTCTTTCTTCTAGACCACGGAGGAGGCCTATTGCAACTAAGATGTACCTGACAATAGGAGGGAATTCATGGAAACACTCTTTTTTTCGTTATGCTTCGAGGGCAAGAATATGTCCTTGGATAATAACCTCAGAAATTTGTGTTTTTATGACATTTTCTGTCAGCTTTCAGTTCAAATTTGGAGCAAAGTTAAAGCATTGAGAACTGGCTAAGAATTATAGCCTTCAAATGCTACATGTCACGAGGACTACCGTTATTAGATTTTTACTTGTCCTTACCACAATTTAGTAGTCTCGGGCTAGCGGACTATCGTGAATTTCGAAGGTTGGATAATGTGATGCCAGATGCCAGAACGATGGTTTTCCGGTTTTAGCAGAACCGTAGCTTGATCTAGACAGGTGATACAAAGCAGGAAGACATACGGGCGAATATCCTAGAGCTCCTGTAACGAAGGTCGATGCCCTTCTTACCTATCACACAATAGACCCACCCAGCATGTGCATTATGTTTAGCTCACCTGGCGCGTTGTTCGTTCGTCTGTCGATAAGTTTAACATTTTCGAAATTTTAGCACTATGAAAAAGAAAATGACGGTGTCTCTTTCAACCCGACTTTAAACGTGGCAGCCATTATGTTTTCATAATTAAAGTGAGCTACAGGGCCTTGGGGCTCTACATGTTTGCTTCGCGATGGAAACCGGTTATCATCATCATCTGTTTATGTTGCTGCAAAAGCAAGGAGTGACGACTCCGATGTGACAGAAAGCAGACTCCCACTTGATATGCCAAGTTAATGATATGTCCCACGGCGATGTTATTTAACATCATAAATAGTTACAAGCCATTATCGGATGACTCACAAGGTTATACAACTCATTTAACTCATTAACATAGCAGAGGCATCATTAGGGAAACCAGGAGCAGGAGCGATATGGATGCAGCCAGCTAAGCAGCCTTAAAACAATGAACACGTTTGCATAGCGGTGAATAAATATTGTACACCGCTGTGTCCATTGCCATGGTAACGCACACAGCTGAGCGTAATACAATACCTCCCTTCGTTTATGGTTGTGTTTGTTTGTTTGTTGTTTAACGTTGTACTCAGCAATATTCGCGGTCTATAAATAATCGAGTCTGGACCAGACAATCCAGTGATTAACATCACGAGCATCAATCCACGCATCTGGGATACGATGACATGAATCAACCAAGTCAGCGAGCCTGTCCACCCGATCCCGTTAGTCGCCTCTTACGACGATCATGGGTTGCTGAAAACCTATTCTAACCCGGATCTTCACGGGTCCTTTTCTTTTTAGAATGAAATACAATGGAAGCACTGCTGGCAATAACACTTACTAGGCTATGTCGAATTGGTCTCATGCTTGTCGTAAGATGCGACTAACGGTATCTGGTGGTCAGGCTGACGTGATTGATGAAAGTCATCGTCACCCAAATTGCGCGAATCGTTGCCCATGATATCAATCCCTGGATTGTCTGGTCCATACTTGATTCTTTAAAGACCGCCGACATGTAACTGAAATATTGCTGAGTGCGGTGTTAAACAACAATCAAGAAACGAACACGTTGGGTTAGTTCCTGTTCGAGACATTCATATCAGTCTTCAAAAACATCTTCAAATAGGACACTGTATTGATATTCCGCTGATTCCGATTCTGCAACACAGGAGTGCTCTCGATGTCAATGTATCTTTTGTTGTATCAGGGCATTGAGGTAGTTGATTGACCCTTTAATGGGTGACCTCACTCAAGTCGATGCTTCTATAATTCCCATTCAGCTGGTTTTGTTGCGTAATGCCACTTAAAGTATAAAAACAGTTTCCAATGTATTCATTTTAACGTCACTTCTTAAGTGTTTGCATAAAATCCGACCAACAATGAATTCCACTGTACAGCCTCCAGTAAAGATGGATTGACACTGATGCGGGGTTCAGAGGATGGTTGGAAATTGTCCTTTTGAAGATCATTAAGCGCGCCGTTATTTCCCATAATTCATCTTCACTTCAAGGTCCGCCATTAAGAAGGTATTCAACTGTCGAACCTAATGGCTTTGAAAGTTAAACTACTCGGCTTGTTTAAACGCGAGACATTCACGGGCCACCAGGTTTGTGCAGCATTCAAATAAAACACATTTGCCAGATTAAACATGATGTATTAAAAGGTTCGAAATCTGTCATGATTAATGTGGTTTTGACAGGTTTCTACGTGTGAATTCTTTAGTGGTGGAAATACCTCTTAACTTCTTTGCACGTTTTTTTTTGTATGTGAGTGTTGTTTCCGAACGTATGTGGTCGATGGGTGATGCGTGAATTTGAATGAATGTTTGAATTTGTTTGGTACTTGAAAATTGTTCAAGGAACAAAAGTGTCTATATTTGCAATGTTCCTCACTCTCTGATTCTAATGCAACAAAATCGATTCCGGCTTTGGGTATGTCATGCTGAAGACTAAAGGGTCTTTGTCCCCAACATATTACCTTCCTCTCAAAGAAAACATCCTTTGAAATGCTTATGTTTTTTTTAAAGAACGCAGTAGCATATAAAGCAGGTCTCTGTAATTGTTTGTTTATTTGTTGTGCAAAGCGTCACTATTCCAGCTGTATGACGGCGGTCTGTATATAAGCCGAGCCTGGATCAAACAATCCAGTGATTGACATTCTTACGGCCTGTTGGTGGATGTATGCAACATGTCTATTGTGTAGTGATTTAGTTCCGTAATCACGAAGAACAATAGACAGATACGACTTCCTTGTCTCAGAAAAAGACTCTTTTGAAGTGGAGGAATTGGAAAAAACCCAGCTGTTTTGTCTGACTTGAAGACATTTACAACATCAAGAGGAAGTCTGTGGACCACTCGGATGTCTTGAAAGCGTTTTATCAGTTCTAACTTTGTCTTGTTCCTGGAACAATAATTGTTCTTACCATGCTTACAGAAGTTTGAGAACAACAACAGAGAAATATATGATGCTTCAGCATGGAATTGTTTTCCAACGATATTGGAATTTTGGTTTCAATGACTTTTAATATCACGTTGGTATTGATCGAACAAAGAACCCGCAGCGCTTTGGTGAAAGACACTGATTCTTTTATTTGGTGCATTGATCTCCAATAATCTTGTTTCTATTGATGCAAACATGACAACATTTAAATTGACTGCCGTCAATGGTCAAGTTTATGTTTGTTTGTTGTTAAACGCCGCACTTGGCGATATTCCAGCTGAATGATAGCGGTCGGTAAATAATCGCGTCTCGACCAGACAATCCAGTGATTGACATCATGAGCCTCGATCCACGCAATTGGGATCGATGACATGCACGAACCAATCTAGATCTAGTTAGTCGCCTCTTACGACAAGCACAGTCGTCTTTTATGGCAAGCAGGGGTTGCTGAAGACCTATTCTACCAGGGGGTCTTCACGGGTGTCAAGTTTATGAAAGACGTGTGGAATGAAATACAATATGCAGGTTTGATTAAAGCTCCGAGCACATTCAGGTTTAATGACACTTGATGCACCGATGATATGTGATAGAAAGGCAATACTTGGAGTTGTAGATTGGCTCGGTCCGCGATGTTGGAAGAGATAAGGTACAGCAACCGATGTGTCGCAGTCAGCCAATCTACTGATTGACATCATGAACATCAGCTTGAATATTTGCTGAATGCGGCGTTAAACAACAAACAAACAAAACAATAAAGGTTCCACATTGGTTAATGACGTCATCGCATCCCATGATGATCTTAATATCAATCACAGGATGGTCTGACGCAATTAATAACAGGCCGCTGTAGTGAAGATGGAATAATGCGGCTTTCAACGAGAAACAAGGAAAGCAAACGGAAAGATTTTAGATCTTAGCAGAAGGTCGGGGACAGAGCAAAGTCGTAGACCCACCCCTTTCCACCCCCGTCAGGTCATGTGGTGGCCTCCGTTCCACCTTGCATGAGCTGCCGGTATGCGGACATTTTGTAGGTATTTGCTTTCAAGCTCAAGAGATAAAGTTTATGGTTATCCCTGAGGATATGCTACGTGCATATTTCAAGAAGATGATACTTTTAGATCCTTTTCGCTAATATGATATTTCACATAAATAATAATTTCGGATGCAATTTATCACTTATCGTGTATTTCCATGATATCTGTGTGTCAACAGGGGGCTTCAGATGGCGTCTTACAGACTTAAATCTTGTCTACGAGGACAGACTTATGACTCAAAGCCACGCGAGGACAGAGTAAGCAGATGAAAGAAACTTCCAATATCATTCCTGATAATAAATAGAAAGTTTATGGTGATTAGGCGCTTATAAAAAACCTGCTTCATACGGTTGGTCCTTAACCGACTCATTGTCGGTCTTCCAACGCAATATCGTCTGATGACGAGTACTGTCAAAGCCGAACAATGGAATCAACGAAATGAGCACGGCTTTGGCGCTGATCCGCAGTCTTAAATGAAGGCACAGGAAGCCAGGAATAATTCTGGAAAGCTTCAATAACGCGGTGTTTTAAAGAATCCGAATTTCGGCTGAATTGATTTCATTGAGAACTGACTCCGTTACTGGAAATCCGAATGCTAATGTCCAAACAGGGACGGAGAGTACTAAATTTTGTTCGCTCAATGTTTGCGATCTGGTCTAGGTGATTTCTTATCATGCAAATCGAGCGGGTTCTTTGGAACCAGGATTAAATTTACCGTTAATCACAGGTAACCATATTGGATGCTGCGCCAAGAGCAGTGATTTTAATTCGTGATAGCTGATGTATATTGTCTGAGACGAGCGTCTGTCCAGACCCTGGGAATGAAGTCTCAGACTTACCTCGTGGGATCTACTTTTTAAATTTTCGGTTTCCATGACATTGGCTGCAATACTTTGACTATTACCCCATATTGACGTCGTGATCCAAGACCTGTATGTAGAGTGACGTCATGCCTGGTGGCCAACTTGGCGCCGAATGCCATGTTAGTGGCCACAGGGAGGATTCCGGCGTGGGACTGGTCTGGAACTTCTGTGAAAGGCAGCTAAAACTGAACAGAAGAACGTTATTGTTCAACCTTGACCTGGACCTGTTTTACCGTATCCCGACTGTCTGGTTCAATCCAAAATGTGATTTTTACCTGCGCCAGGGCCGGTTTCATGTGCATTCCGTTGCGAATTTCCTTTAGAAACCGTGGGAGTTCCGGGTTAGGCCCACAGTCGTAAGGTGTGACTAGATGGATTTGGTGGTTTGATGGTCATTTGCGTGTCATCGTAACCCGACGTCGTGGGGCGTTGCTCATAATATCAATCACTGATTTCTCTGGTCCAGACTCGATCAATTAGAGGCCGCTGGCATGTGGCTGGAATATTCCTGAGTGCGGCGCTATGCAAAAAAACAAACAAATAGAACCTTAGCCAGCTTTAAGGACTGCATGCCATATTCACCAGTACGGCCCGGTAACTCACCCGTCAAGATCCGGGGTAGTACAGGTCTTCAGCCACCCATGCTTGCCGTAAAAAGATGACTATGCTTCTCGTAAAAGGCGACTAACGGGATCGGGTGGTCAGGCTCGCTGAGGTGGTTGATGCAAATTGCGTGGACCGATGCTCATGATATCAATCATTGGATTGTCTAGTGCATACTCGATTATTTGCAGACCATTGCTGAAATATTGCTAACTGCTGCGTCAAACAACAAACAAACAAGATACGTACAGAAAAGATTCAAATTATTATTCGATTGATCGCTCATTTCAAGACTGTTCTGTAACCGGAAGCCTGCCAATACGAATATTTGCAGCAATGTGATCTACCCAAGTACCGGAATATAATGTTGAAACACATTAAGACACATAAGACTGGTTTGTCCCTTGAACCAATTTAAGTTAGTGCTTTGTCAGCATGGCGTGACAACTCGACTACAGACAGACAAACGTGTCCACGATGCGAGAACAAACATGCCATTGATGGAACGGCTTGTCATATCGCCATTATGTCTAACTCCAATGCAACCCACTCTAAGTATTACAGTACCGCTTTTTACAAGGTTGCCAGACAAGGTTCTTAGATTCGTACATTGTATCGCTTATATCTTGATATAAGTTATCATCTGTTGACGAGCACTGTCAAAAACGAAGTCGACGAACTGTGGCTTTCTTATAAAACCTTTGATGTCTTGTCTACAGACAATTTCAATTTAGAGTTTCTTTAAACTTTCAGCTTTCCAACATCGATCATGGGAAACCATATTTATTGTCAGCAGATGTATCCATGTGTTTTTTTGCAACTAATGGAATGAATTTCAAACTTTTGTTCCGCGTTCCTTGTTTGAGATAACTGTGTGCGAGTGAGTGAGTTAGGTGTTAGCAGTATTCCAGTTATATCACGGCGTGTCAGGTTACTGTGGGATGAAAGCCTGATGTGATGCAGGTCTCGGCCGGTTACCAGTTCGGTGAAACCTACGAGCACGGGTATGGTGCTGACAAAACCCTCCCCTCTTATGTCAACCCCCTCAAAAACATTCAATTCTCCAATGCTCCATTTGATGCGATTTACTGTGGTTTGATCTGATACCAATCGCTTTTTGACGATGTAAATATTGACGCATTTAAAAGCAATAAATCTACAGTCTCGACCGATGCCAACTTAAGCCGTTTCCTATTGCAAACGTACGGGGTGTGCCAAACTCTTAACGGAAGATTTGTTAGTATGGAATATCAATCAGGTATTTACCACGCTGAAAGTAAGACTTGAATCCACCAGACTTAGCCGACATCTGATTCGAGCCACGAACTACATACTTTATCGCCGCCTGAAAACACTGCAACGACGATTGGGCTGAATGGATCTGAGAAAGAGGTCTGATTGTACCCTTGCTCTGAATAGCAGCAAGAAGGTCCTTCTCAAACAGCCTTGTTCAATCACCAGAATATATTCAACTGGGTGGCGACGACTGGACGAGGGATTGGATGCAAGTGCCAGTTTGCGTCGATTTCGGACGAGAATGCCTTTCAAATCTACTCTTTAAGGTTCCGGGGTCATTTAGGAGCAATTTGAAGGTATTTACACAACAATCGGACTCCAAATTGGGATTTTCTGCTCAATTAAAGGGCCAGGTTAGCATTTGAGGATCCAGTGTTTGAAATCCCATTCTATTGACGTCCACATCTTGAAGCGTCTCTTGATCAATGCTTAAGTGATTGACGTCTCGTTGTACGGGCGGATCGTAGGCCTACGGGCATGGCAATCCAATCGTTTTCGAATTGTATCACTTGAGGGAATACTTTTCATGTAAATTTCATTCCACCTTGAAAGTTTGACGAGGAAATACATGCAAATATATCAGTAATGACAGCTGAAGGTCCACGGCGAATTGCAGAAACATGGACCGATTAGGGCGTAATTCCATATCGGTAAAATTGAACGGTGCCGATTTGTGACGAAAACGTCTCTTAATGCTGAGCGACTCGGCGAGATATGCTATAAAATGAAAAAAACGCTGCAAATTTAATTTCGGTCCCAGAATCAATAAGGACACGTGGTGGAAGGTGAAATAATGCCCGCCTTGTTTTGCTGCGTTCAAAGATCAGGTCGAAATTGTTGCTGACGACAGGGAAGATCCAGGATCTGTCTTCTTATTAGCACTGTTGGCGTCTTTAATCTGAAGTGGTTATATTCGCCCATGTACGTTTATTTGTTATCACACTCGATTGGAAGGTTTGCCATGAAGTGGTCTCCGGTCCGCGGGCCACAGATTGAGGATCAATGTGCAGAATTATGTCCCTTAAATGCCAGGATCCGCTTGGCTTGCATTCGAATTAGATCTGTCCTGAGAGGCTCTGCGCCTCCTTTAACGGTTTTCACGACTGGGAACACCAGGAATGCGCGTTATACATTGTACCTATGTGGGAATCAAACCCGGGTCTCGGCGTGACAGGCGAACGCTACAATCACTGGACTACCCTCACTCCCTGAATATGATTGTCAAACCATATCTGAACTCGTGGCTTTCACGGACATATAACGTCCACGACCCTATTCATCACGGGTCGTATCCCAATTGCATAGATTGATGTTCATGATGTATATAGCTGAAATATTGCTGGATGCGGCTTTAAACAATTAGAAACTCAAACCTGTAATTTGTGAAAAGGTGGCTGGTTCACGAGGTGTAATTATAGAATTTGACACATCAACAGAGAACATGATTCGCCTTTGCTAAGAACCCTCGACAAACGTTGATGGCCATGTGGTCCAAACACGAGTTTACAGAAGAATTGTCAGTGTGATACAAATGTCGTGATAACGATCAGCCGTAATCCTTGTGCAAAGTGTGCTCGAGGAGATTGCTTCATTTAGGAGAACGTCTGTCGTCTGCTTGTTCAGTCTGTTGGACTTAAGTATGCTGAAGGGGGCACGGGTGGCCCAGTCGTCTAAGGCTCCGATTTCGCTGTGCAGAGTTGCGTCCCTTGGGCACGACAGAAACCTATGCTCTTGGGTTCGAATCCCGGTTCGCCCGGATTGTGTTTCTGGGTTTGTCAGCACCATACCTGTGCTTGTGGGTTTATACCAAAGTTGTAAACGTCTGAGACCTGCATCACTTGTGGCTTTCTTGTCACATTAAGCTGACAAGCGATCAAGGCTCTTTCATCCGACCCGCCTACTATGAACTCATCAAGCAATAATCACTTAATTGTTTAATTGGCTTCATGTCCCATTGACTTTCACCATGTGTCCATCGTGTTGTGACAGTGTTATATACCCTTGTTGTCAACACATTACCTATGCTATCCCACTCATATATGAAATTGTTGTTACTGTTAATCCTCCACTATTAATCCTCAAACTTACTATATATTCTGTACTATGTCCCTCATTCAGACTTGCTTGACAACGGTGAAAGGTTCTATACCGAAACGTCGCTTTTTACAGTATTAAAGAAGTTGTTATCCATAAAATTGTGTCTACCTTGTCATCCGTCAACTTCTAAGTAATGCCTATCAAACAATGTAGCTGACAAGCCGTTATATAGCTGGAATGCTGTTCAAAGCGGCGTTAAACCCAACTAACTCACTAGTATGCTAAATGAAGTTCTCCTTTTATCCCGCGGTGGTTAACGCGTTCCCTCGTCACGCTGAGCTTCAGCTGGGAAAAAGCGGCGTAAAACCATATTCGCTCACTTATTCTGACGGGGCTGCTTTTTAGGGAGACCTTCATCGCTTGTGTTTAATTAACGCTGGGCGTGATAACATTTGACAGGGCGTGATTGTCGAGATGTTGCTCTCTGCAGATTGACACAAAACTGTTTTCATAGCTGGTACCAATAATCACCATATTCGTTTGTTGCTCAACGCCGCATTCAGCAATTTTTCAGCTGTATGACAGCGGTCCGTAAATAATAGGAGTTTGAACCAGACAATTGGGATATAACACGCGTCAAACATGTCAGCGAGCCTGACCACCTGATCCCGTTAGTCGCCTCTTATTTTATAGATCTTAAAACAGTCATATTTCAAAACAGAACTGATTTTAGTTTCAATTGGTATACACACCCCATTTAAATGACCCCTGTTTTGGTAACAATTATGTACCACGATTTGGACTTAACCCCAGTTATAACAGGTTTTCATTAATGTGGCGTGTCAGTTTGATGTGGTTTGAAACCAGTGATGGGGTGTTTTAGACGTTTTTAACTTGAGACGACCAGGAAAAACGTGACACCCAATAATTATTACACAGAGATTATGGCCTACTTAGTCTTCTTGGGGGGATTCCGCGTCTAGCCCCAGTCCCTCATGGTAGCCGATCCCCTTAGGGATTCCCAGGTTAGAATAGATTCCCAAGCAACTTAGCGTGGTCGTATTAGAGGCTACAAGTGGATCGGGTGGTCAGTCTAGGTGACGGTTGACAGCGTATCCTCGAATCCCATTTGCGCGGATCGATGCTCATAACATCAATCACTAGTTTGTCTGGTCCAGGGATTAAACAACAAACAAGCAAATAAGAGCCGACTCCAGTGGGGATCGACTGGTCATGGTGTGTGTGTTTTTTGTTTGTCGCTTTAGGCACATTCAGCAATATTCCAGCTATATGACAGCGGTCTGAAGATAATCGAGTCTGGACCGGACAATCCAGTGATTGACATCATGAGCATCGACCTACGCAAATGGGATACGATAACATGCATCAACCAAGTCAGCGAGCCTGACCATCCGATCCCATTAGTCTTCACGGGTGCAATGGTGTGTGACGATTTTGATGAAACACTGTTGACTGCCGAGTTTAAAACACTCATGTTCACTCCCTCGCTTATAACACGGTGACCCACGCTGTATTACAGTCCATTAGCCTGAGTTAATTCTTGTCCCAAGAGAAGCCATATCGAGACTCGGTGTGAAGCACTACTGGTTCTAGGAGTAGATTGGTGTGGAAGTTAGGCTGCGTTACCACACAGTCAGCCTCCATGAAATCCTCTTCATCACCAGAGAGTTCAGTCGCTTTAATCATTCCTCTGTTATGGATGGCCTGGGCAGAACATCAGTCGAAGGTTGTGTTTAGTTCCTGGGAATCTTCATGGTTTGGGCACAAACTGGGAAGAATTGAAAAACATATTTCAATTCAGTCACATTGACCCGAAAATCGGAATCTTGAAACTTTGGATTACGCTGAGCTCCAAGCTTGCCCATGCTAACATACAGTCGCGATCGATCCTTCCGCTGCTTCCAACTTTTGCCTTTCGAATTAACTTTTTCTTCATCTCTATGCTTTATTGTTGTTTGATGTTAATAATTCAGCAGTCAATATGATACTTTGATGTTATTTAAACGATCGCCATTCAAGAATATTAATTTAAACGCGATCATTCTATCTCCATGCGTAATGGCTTGTGCATTTGGATGTGAGAACGTGGATTGTTTTTCTCATATTTCTTATTCCTTGAAATAACACCATAGAAGTGGATAGGGTTTATGGTACTGCTATGTCATGATATACATTTTAATCAACTTTCAAAATCTTCAAATAGTCCAACAGACTTATCTATACTTGAACTTCCGGTCTCTTGTGGAGCGCCCGCCATTCCAATTACCGCCCCGAGAGGTTTGGGGATTGTCCTGTTGGGACGCCAAATAACTGTTATTAGAAATAGACATGGTTAATATTGAGACCCATGTCAGTCATTCTGCGTCCAGCAGGGATCTTGACCAGATGACCACATTTGTCATGCGGGACTTCATGAAATCGATCACCTTAGGCCAGAAGCGCCAAACTGTGGTCGAGAAACAGCGAGAAATGACGAGCTTTGACATCGGTCCGACATATCACGCCGATACAGGACCCTTGGTTCTAATTACCAGTCGTGTGGATGGTAGTATTTGTCGATAAAGAGGCTGTTATCAAGATGTGTAAATATTTACACGCTGTTAGGAGCTATGATTTCTGGTACAGATATCGCGGATGAGTAGACTCATTATTGTCTGGATAAGGAAAACTGAATAAAGACTGACCTTATCCAACAGTGGAATGTTTCAATCCTCAGAGAGGTCCAAGGTCATAGATCCTACAGTTTTAACTGTGCTTTTAATCTCGACACGTGTCTTCCGGAAAAATACTTGGTGTGTAACGAGTTCAAATATTGGTGCAATCCGGCAGACACATTTCTCTTTGGGCGGTGATTTAGTGAGATTTCCACCCAGGGACCATCAATTAGAAATACTCAAATGGCTGAGAGTTGATTATTTATGGCAATCAATACCCTCAGCCAACTCGACTTTTAATCAAGTCTCTTGAAGTAACGACATGCATTGACGTGTATATAATTGGTCTGGGATTGGAGACAAACTAGCCGAGTGTAACTACCTATTATAATGGCCTGTATAACAAACGTCATCACGCAGCGACAATGATGTCGGAGGGTCTTAACAACGTCCACAATGCTCACTGTTGTCATCGTTTCTTTATTACGTCTACTGGCATTATACCGTGTCCTCGTTATAAAGCCACTATTCAGTAACACTAATAAAACAAGGGTATTGATTATACTGCACGCCGTCGACTCAGCACTTTAGTAATGGTGGTTGGCTATGGGTTTGCTCGGTCGGGTGAAACACCAAGTGGGAGATTAACGACATGATTTCTCTGTGAGCAAGCCCGACAGGTAATTCCTAGATGATAACGAAACACGCGGGGGACGGTGTTGCAAACACAGTCTTATCACTTTTAATGTGTTGTCGGAAACCGTTAAGGCGTTGTCAGTCCCATTTGCCTCACAAACGTAGTCCGGTGGTCGAGGAGGTCGCTCGTTGAACTTAAAACCATGTTTGGTTCTCATATTATACAGATTTGGAAATAAAAATATCAGAATACTCTACAAGTCTCCAATTTTTGCATGTTGTTTGTTTGTATTGTTTTCTGACGCCACGCTCAGCAATATTCCAGCTATATGACGGCGGTCTGTAAATAATCGAGACAGTCCAGTGATTGACATCATGAGCATCGATCATACAATTAGGATACGATGACATTCATTAACCAAGTCAGCGAGACTGATCGCCTGATCCCGTTAGTCGCCTCTTGCGACAAGCATGGGTTGCTGAATTACCAGTTCTAACCCGGATCTGCACGGGTACTTTGGAATGTTTATCCAGGCTGAAAATGGAGAGATTCTCAAAGCCCCTTTCTATTACGTAGTAAAGGCCAATTAAGAGATTTTAGAGATTAAATATCAGTCTAGGTCTCTACATTGGATATTGTTCGAAGCAATCCCTTGGTATCATTGATGGTATTATTGATGATGATATTAAAAACAATTTTTTTCACTGGAGCTCCGTTCCCAGTGATATTGTCCGGATTAGTAATTATTGGAATCGAGACTCATAAGTAAACCCTCTGTAAATATGGACTTTCCAAACTGTTTGAATGCCGAGTATCCGGAATAACAAGGTCCTGCAATATATCACTGCCTTAGTTCCATGTTCGATTGTGTTTCTAGGTTTGTCAGCACCAGACCCGTGTTCGTGGGTTTCACCAAGGAGGTAAAAGTTTGGGACCTGCATCACTTCTGGCGTTCCTCCCAAATTAAGCTGACATGTTGTGATAGAACTGGAATACTGTTCAAAGCGGCGTTAAACCAGCGCAGTCACACACTACACATCCAGTGTTCTCGCTGAATAAGTAACATCTTCTGCTTACAAGGACGACAACAACGTTTCTTCCTTTGAGCATTTCGCAAATGTCTGTAAGAACACAGTGAGAACTGCAAACAGAACCTGTCATGATCCATATCTCGTTGCCACACTTATCGGTATAATTGATTGCCTCTGGCATTTGACGTGGTGGAAATTCTCAAGAACATTTCATGTACTCTCATGAGAACATCGACACAACAAAAAAGTGGCGATTTCAGAAATCAATTTTTTAAACCCATGTCTTCAATCCATGTTCTCGGGATCTTTAGAAATCGGTCTTCTCGCGTACACCAAACCAGATCAGTAAATCTTCATAAGAAATTCTCAGATGATTGTGGAAGCCAATTTTGAACCTACTGGAAACTGCGATTCTCAAATGCGCAGAAAAAGTCGGAAACTGGTGCGAACATTGAACAGTACTACCAATACTAGTTGTCACTGTCACGAGTATGCAGACAACCTAAGTTATACATAATTCGTCTATGCCAAGTAACTCGAGAAGGAGCTAAGAGGGGGATCAATGTAAAAATAAGTTTACGAACCGAAAGAAACGTTCAATGATGCATAATCATGAAATAGAACGTTTTGAAATGACGTATGACGTTCATGAGCCTTCCAGTCGAACACGCCTCAAAGCCAGTGGTGTCGTCATGATTTGCACCAACTTCACCGAGGCCGAATCAATCTTGCACCTGCAACACGATTTTTCTCGTCAAAACGTTGAGCTCACAGCTGTGTCTTTCAACACTGTTCAAGTCAATATGAATATTTTGTCGTGATTCAGGTGTGATTGAACCGTAAAAGATTTCACGCAATCTTCAGAAAGTAGAAACATGTAACTTACTTCATATTCATGAAAACAACAATAGTAATTGTCATGGATACACACAAAAACAACAATAGTAACTGTTATGGATATATATATATCGAATAATAGGATAAAGGCATTTTAAGTATGACATCAGAAGCGAATATATTGACGAAAATTGTTATTTGCGTTGACAGTTTACGAAGTGAGAATAAATCTAGCCAAAGTGACATTTACCTTGTTAAGTCCATTAGCTACTGCTGCCAAGTTTAGATTGAGAATTGTTATTTGATTTGAATTGATCAGGTGTCATGTGGGACTCTGTTGGCTTGTAAAATGGTCTCTTGAGAGACTGTCAGTGGCCGCTTGATCTTATAACCCACTCACGAGACATGTTGATTGAATCTTTAAACTGATTCCTTCTACTTAGTTCAGAAGCCCCGTTAGAAAGGTCACCTTGGGCCCATAAAGGTAGCGTGGGTCACCTAATGCTCGCATAGGACGCAGGAAGGTCGCGTTACGTCAAATTGGACACAGGAAGGTCGTATTGTGTCACATAGTATGCCTAAAGGTCGCAGTGGGTCACATAGCACGCCTGAAGGTCGCATTGGATAACCGTAGGACGCCTGAAGGTTGTATTGGGTCGCATTGGGTCACATAGGACGCCTGAAGGTCGCAGTGGGTTACATAGGACGTCTGAAGGTCGTTTTGGGTCACATAGGACGTCTAAAGGTCGTTTTGGGTCACATAGGACGTCTGAAGGTCGCATTGGGTCACATAGGACGTCTGAAGGTCGTTTTGGGTCACATAGGTCGCATTGGGTCACATAGGACGTCTGAAGGTCGCATTGAGTCACAGGGGACGTCTGAAGGTCGTTTTGGGTCACATATGTCGCCTGAAGGTCTCATTGGGTCACATAGGGACGCCTGAAGGTCGCATTGGGTTACATAGGACGTCTGAAGGTCGTTTTGGGTCACATAGGACGTCTGAAGGTCGTTTTGGGTCACATAGGACATCTGAAGGTCGTTTTGGGTCACATAGGACGCCTGAAGGTTGCATTGGGTTACATAGGACGCCTGAAGGTTGCATTGGGTCACACGGGGCGCCTGAAGGTCGCATTGGGTCACATAGGTCGCATTGGATCACATAGGACACCTTAAGGTCGCATTGGGTTACATAGGACGCCTAAAGGTCGCATTGGGTCACACAGGACGCCTGAAGGTCGCATTGGGTCACACAGGGCGCCTGAAGGTCGCATTGGGTCACACAGGGCGCCTGAAGGTCGCATTGGGTCACACAGGACGCCTGAAGGTCGCATTGGGTCACAGACGCATGGAGGTCGCATTCGGGTCAGAAATGCGCATTTGGTCCCATCGGATCACAAAAGTCACATGGTTTGCACAGGGTCACGGGGCACGCCGTTGGAATCACACAGGTAGTGAACGATCTGTTGAAATAATATTTCTGTCTGGGGAAGACCGGTGTGTTATAACTGTATTGGCGGTGTCTGATTACATCATGCGACGTCTTTGTCAAGCCGATGATACCAGGTAATAACGGTTGTTTGTACAGATGCCGTAGACGTGATGTGTCTTATACTGTCATTACTGGGATCACCTTATGCGCCCAAGTAAGAAGATCCGATTTATGAAATCACGTTAAAGGTCCAACGCCGTTCATGAAGGCAGTACTTTTCCTACCTTTAGATAGGTAGCCTTGTGGTTCACGCGTTGACGGGTTGCGCCGATGACCCGGTTTTGTTCACTTCTTTGGAATGGTGTCCTCTGTCTTGTGTGACATCTTGTGTGATATTGGTTGACTGTTGCAAAAACACAACTAACTCGTAGTGTGGTATAATTTAGTTGTTTAATATTTTCCTTCTTTCCAGCCGTGACGATCCGGGGTAGATTAGGTCTTCAGCAACCCATGCTTGCCGTAAAAGGCGACGAAGCTTGTCGTAAGAGGCGACTAACGGGATCAGGTGGTCAGACTCGCTGACTTGGTTCATGCATGTCATCGATCCCAATTGCGTGGATCGATGCTCATGATATCAATCACTGGAATGTCTGGTCGATTATTTACAGACCGCCGTCATACAGCTGGAATATTGCTGAGGCCGGCGTTAAACAGCAAACCAACCAACCAATCCTGCTTTCCGTATGTCCATGTGGGGATTCCGGTGCAGGATACGTCCCGAGTACTTGATGCTAACGGTAATTGTCGACGATGTTACAGTATAAGTAATCCACGGGTCTCGAAGGGGGCATGAGTTGAGGGCACAGCTACTGCACTGCCTATTATATTGCAGGTATGTCTTATGCATGGTTGCTTTGGTCCGAACCGATAAGAACACCACAGTCAGGCATGTTTCAACTTCTTTCAGGAACACGTTCACAGCTGAATCCGTTATTTGTGCCCGGATCCGCTGATAGTAGGTTTGAATCCCAGACGCAGATTGTGATCTCAGCACGGACCACGTGTGGGTTTGACCAAGGAATGAACATCCTCGAAGAGCATCACTTCCCAACAAGTGACACACTCCATATCGGGGGCACGGGTGGCCCAGTCGTCTAAGGCGCCGCGATTCCATGTGCAGAGTTGCGTCCCTTGGGCACGTTAGAACCTATGATTGTGGGTTCGAATCCCGGTTCGCCCCGATTATGTTTTTAGGTTTGTCAGCACCATACCCGTGCTCGTGGGGTTTCATCGAAGTGGTAAACGTCTTAGACCTGCATCACTTCGGGCTTTCCTCCCACATTAAGCTGACACGCCGTGATACAGCTGGAATAATGTTAAAAACAGCGTTAAAACCCAACTCACTCACTCACTCAACCCCATATCCGTGCACGTGGGTTAAGACCTGCATCAGTTGCGTCCCTTAGGTCTGCCAGGAGCCTGTGGTCATGGGTTCGAATTCCTGTTATGACCCCTGCTCGGTTGTTCACCATAATGAAACTCCTCTCACATCAAACTGACCATAGCTGAAATATTTTTAAAATGACATGGATGACATACTTTGCCCCTAATAGAAACTGCGCATACTTCGCATATATTTCTCGCACATCAAATCAGAGTAAAAATCGATTTGCCTAAAGTAAGTCCCTTCAGATGAATACCATGGTAATTCTTGGATAAGATCCTTTCCTGTCAACTCCTGGGATGTATAACTCTTTAAGCAGGTATCATGATAGCACGGTCATTGAGCAGTCCAGACGGTATGTTGATCAAGACATCATGTTCTATTATGGCGGAACTCCAAATCCTGTTAGGAATATCAGAAACTCGTCTGGTGGAGATTCAATAATAACGGTTTAAGGTCAGTAAGGCAGTCTCACGTCGATGACAGCTTAGACAGCTGGATGTCCGATCTGTGTAAATGAGACGAGGGTTATGATTGCAGATGAAGACTGAAGCTTAGACCGATCAGCTGGGCAGGTTTTGGACATTCATATCGGCGTTCCTTTAGAGGTCCGTCCGTCCACCTACAGTGACCCTTATAGGCACGTGTGGTTAGCATGTACGCGATGACGATATTGAGATCAATGATATTAATTTAGATGTTCGATTGTGACAGGGATTATTTCTGAACCTTTATACACCTCTGGCCGTGTGTGAGTTAACGCCACTTTGGTGTTTGTTTGTTTGTTTGTTTGTTGTTTAACGCTGCAATATTCCAGCTATATGACGGCGGTTTGTGAATAATGGAGTATGGACCAGACAATCCAGTGATTGATATCATGAGCATTGATCAACGTAGTTGGGGTACGATGACATGCATGAACCAAGTCAGCGAGCCTGACCACCCGATACCGTTAGTCGCCTCTTACGACAAGCATAGTCGCCTTTTACGGCAAGCATGAGCTGCTGAAGACCTATTCTACCCCGGATCTTCACGGGTCAACGCCGCTTTGAACAGTATTCCTGTTAAACCACGACCTGTCAGATTGATGTGGTTGAAAGCCTGAAGTGATGCAGGTCTTAGACGTTCAGCGCTTCGGTGAGATCGACGAACAGGGTATGGTGGTGAGACACCAAGAACCATAATCAGGTCGAACCGGGATTCGAACCCACGAGCGTGTTTTTGCACGCAACACTGCAAAGAGGATGGCGGCCCCATGGACCACTGTACCACGTGTCGTGACTGGGGTACTAGCTGATTGGATATGTTGTTCTCTGACGACTCTGGTCGATGCTAATATCATGTGATTTGGGTGGTCCACCACCGCAGTGTTGGTCAGTATTCCCGACGAAGTGAGTTCATCACTGATTTATCTTCTCAAGATGGGATGCATAAGGACTGGTCTGCTCGGACCGTACTGTGACTGAGTAGGATATTCATGTTAAAACTATGACATTGTGTCTCAGTGGGCTAGCACAAGAAGATGGACATTTAACTTTTGAAAGCAACCACCCCCCCCCACCCCCCCCCCCCCCCCCACCCCCACACACACACACACACAAACACACACACACACATACACGTGCATGAACATCGCCATGTGAGTACAAAAACCTTGAACACGACGTTAAACCCGAATTTCACCTCGCCTCACGTCCCGACACATGCGTCCAAAAGCATTAGAACCAGCGATAGCGTACGTGAACACTGATTCCTGGTTAAATGATAAGGACATATGCGTATTTTCTACGACAGCCTCGGGAGATGGGATGACTGAAGTTCTTTGAACCTATCCCACCGAGCCAGCGTTGATCGATGGTGTACTCGTCACGAGATGACACCTGACACACGCTATAGACTGGCTCCCAGTCCTCCTGTCAGCCGACATCCATCAGCAGCCTCCTCACTCGTCAAAACTCGAGTTTAATTTGGGTGATCCCTGCGTTGTCTGTGGACTTTCAAGTACAGCTTGAAATAGCGGCGTCACCCGAGTTCAAACGTATTCCTGAAGCAGCGGTTATCAGGCATGGCGGATGATTTCATAGTTGGGTGACAATTCGACAAGGCATTAAATAGCCGCCATTACTTTCGATATTTAACGAAAACGAGGCTGCATTATGCCCCGACATCAAAGGGGACGAAACTCTTTGTGTCCCTTAGCTGTCGATGAGACTAACTCCCTCCCAGCGCGTGGCACCTTGGTTACCCTCCCGGTATCAGTGCTCCCACCAATGCGGAAGAATCTTGGGGGTTGGTGGGGGTGGGGTAGGGGGTGGGGGCACGGGTGGCCCAGTCGTCTAAGGCGCCGCGATTCGCTTTGCAGATTTGGTGTAAATAATCCCTGTCACAATCGAATATCAAAATTAATATCATTAATCTGAATATCGTCATCACGTTTAGCTCACTTTCGCCCTCAACTGTACATAGATTCCGAAACACTCCGGGTCACACTCGAGGCTCAAAAGTGATGTCATTAACTTTGGATATCGTTATCTGGTATATATTGAGCACGTGTTTGGTATATATTCCTGTAAGTAATAAATCGATAAAATTAATCTACCGGTGCGTTTTTGTAGACTTGTAATTAAGTTTCCCGTAGACTGATATGGCGATGTAAGAGATCAGTAATGCATGTCTTACTGCGCTCTGTAGGACTCTCGTCGATTAATGCCGCAGCAGGACAGACCTCCTACTTTCCTATGTCTGACATTATTGTGGATCAGGTGGTGACAATGGCTACCAGAGAATGCAGCAGTCAGCTGTGGCGTCACGTATGATGTGGGGTTGATTCAGAAGCTGGAACATGTTTATTGATGTGTGACACGCACCAACACAGAAGGCAATGCACATGCCCCCCAAGAGGAAGACGTGTCAGCTGTCTTTTAGGACGTGATTAGACAGCTCAATCCTTGATGTACAGACCTGACGGGATTGGGGGCACTGGTAGTATGCTGAAGCAGGGCAGTGGGGGCACTGGTAGGATGCTGAAGCAGGGCAGTGGGGGTACTGGTAGGATGCTGAAGGAGGGCAGTGGGGGCACTGGTAGGGAGGGTAAGGAAGGCAGTAGGGGCACTGGTAGGATGCTGAAGGAGGGCAGTAGGGGCACTGGTAGGATGCTGAAGGAGGGCAGTGGGGGCACTGGTAGGGAGGGGAAGGAAGGCAGTAGGGACACTGATAGGTTGCTGAAGGAGGGCAGTGGGGGTACTGGTAGGGAGGGTAAGGAAGGCAATAGGGGCACTGGTAGGATGCTGAAGGAGGGCAGTGGGGGCACTGGTAGGGAGGTGAAGGAAAGCAGTGGGGGCACTGGTAGGGAGGTGAAGGAGGCCAGTAGGGACACTAGTAGGATGCTGAAGGAAGGCAGTAGGGACACTGGTAGGTTGCTGAAGGAGGGCAGTGGGGGCACTGGTAGGGAGGTGAAGGAAGGCAGTAGGGGCACTGGTAGGATGCTGAAGGAGGGCAGTGGGGGCACTGGTAGGGAGGTGAAGGAAGGCAGTAGGGGCACTGGTAGGGAGGTGAAGGAGGGCAGTGGGGGCACTGGTAGGGTGCTGAAGGAGGGCAGTAGGGGCACTGGTAGGGAGGTGAAGGAAGGCAGTAGGGGCACTGGTAGGATGCTGAAGGAGGGCAGTAGGGGCACTGGTAGGGAGGTGAAGGAAGGCAGTAGGGGCACTGGTAGGGAGGTGAAGGAGGGCAGTGGGGGCACTGGTAGGGAGGTGAAGGAGGGCAGTGGGGGCACTGGTAGGGAGGTGAAGGAGGGCAGTGGGGGCACTGGTAGGGAGGTGAAGGAGGGCAGTGGGGGCACTGGTAGGGAGGTGAAGGAGGGCAGTGGGGGTACTGGTAGGGAGGTGAAGGAGGGCAGTGGGGGTACTGGTAGGGAGGGTAAGGAAGGCAATAGGGGCACTGGTAGGATGCTGAAGGAGGGCAGTGGGGGTACTGGTAGGGAGGGTAAGGAAGGCAGTAGGGGCACTGGTAGGGAGGTGAAGGAAAGCAGTGGGGGCACTGGTAGGGAGGTGAAGGAGGGCAGTAGGGACACTAGTAGGATGCTGAAGGAAGGCAGTAGGGACACTGGTAGGTTGCTGAAGGAGGGCAGTGGGGGCACTGGTAGGGAGGTGAAGGAAGGCAGTAGGGGCACTGGTAGGATGCTGAAGGAGGGCAGTAGGGGCACTGGTAGGGAGGTGAAGGAAGGCAGTAGGGGCACTGGTAGGGAGGTGAAGGAGGGCAGTGGGGGCACTGGTAGGATGCTGAAGGAGGGCAGTAGGGGCACTGGTAGGGAGGTGAAGGAAGGCAGTAGGGGCACTGGTAGGATGCTGAAGGAGGGCAGTAGGGGCACTGGTAGGGAGGTGAAGGAAGGCAGTAGGGGCACTGGTAGGGAGGTGAAGGAGGGCAGTGGGGGCACTGGTAGGGAGGTGAAGGAGGGCAGTGGGGGAACTGGTAGGGAGGTGAAGGAGGGCAGTGGGGGCACTGGTAGGGAGGTGAAGGAGGGCAGTGGGGGCACTGGTAGGGAGGTGAAGGAGGGCAGTGGGGGTACTGGTAGGGAGGTGGGCAGTGGGGGTACTGGTAGGGAGGTGAAGGAGGGCAGTGGGGGCACTGGTAGGGAGGTGAAGGAGGGCAGTGGTGGCACTGGTAGGGATGTAAAGGAAGGCAATGGGGATACTGGTAGGTTGCTGAAGAAGGGCAGTAGGGACACTAGTAGGATGCTGAAGGAAGGTAAGGACTCTAGTAGGATGCTGAAGGAGGGCAGTGGGGGTACTGGTAGGGAGGGTAAGGAAGGCAGTAGGGGCACTGGTAGGGAGGTGAAGGAAAGCAGTGGGGGCACTGGTAGGGATGTGAAGGAGGGCAGTAGGGACACTAGTAGGATGCTGAAGGAAGGTAAGGACTCTAGTAGGATGCTGAAGGAGGGCAGTGGGGGTACTGGTAGGGAGGGTAAGGAAGGCAGTAGGGGCACTGGTAGGGAGGTGAAGGAAAGCAGTGGGGGCACTGGTAGGGAGGTGAAGGAAGGCAGTAGGGGCACTGGTAGGGAGGTGAAGGAGGGCAGTAGGGACACTGGTAGGGAGGTGAAGGAAGGCAGTAGGGACACTGGTAGGTTGCTGAAGGAGGGCAGTGGGGGCACTGGTAGGGAGGTGAAGGAAGGCAGTAGGGGCACTGGTAGGATGCTGAAGGAGGGCAGTAGGGGCACTGGTAGGGAGGTGAAGGAAGGCAGTAGGGGCACTGGTAGGGAGGTGAAGGAGGGCAGTGGGGGCACTGGTAGGATGCTGAAGGAGGGCAGTAGGGGCACTGGTAGGGAGGTGAAGGAAGGCAGTAGGGGCACTGGTAGGATACTGAAGGAGGGCAGTAGGGGCACTGGTAGGGAGGTGAAGGAAGGCAGTAGGGACACTGGTAGGGAGGTGAAGGAGGGCAGTGGGGGCACTGGTAGGGAGGTGAAGGAGGGCAGTGGGGGCACTGGTAGGGAGGTGAAGGAGGGCAGTGGGGGCACTGGTAGGGAGGTGGGGAGTGGGGGCACTGGTAGGGAGGTGAAGGAGGGCAGTAGGGGCACTGGTAGGGAGGTGAAGGAGGGCAGTGGTGGCACTGGTAGGGATGTGAAGGAAGGCAATGGGGATACTGGTAGGTTGCTGAAGAAGGGCAGTAGGGGCACTAGTAGGATGCTGAAGGAAGGTAAGGACTCTAGTAGGATGCTGAAGGAGGGCAGTGGGGGCACTGGTAGGGAGGTGAAGGAAGGCAGTAGGGGCACTGGTAGGGAGGTGAAGGAGGGCAGTAGCAATATTCCAGCGATATCACGGCGGGGGACACCAGAAATGGGCTTCACACATTGTACCCATGTCGGGAATCGAACCCGGGTCTTCGGCGTGATGAGCGAACGCTTTAACCACTAGGCTACCGGACCGCCCCGGGAGGTGAATGAAGGCAGTGGGGGCACTGGTAGGGAGGTGAATGAAGGCAGTGGGGGCACTGGTAGGGAGGTGAATGAAGGCAGTGGGGGCACTGGTAGGGAGGTAAAGGAGGGCAGTGGGGGCACTGGTAGGGAGGTGAAGGAAGGCAGTAGGGGCACTGGTAGGTAGGTGAGGGAAGGCAGTAGGGGCACTGGTAGGGAGGTGAATAAGGGCAGTAGGGGCACTGGTAGGGAGGTGAAGGAAGGCACTAGGGGCACTGGTAGGATGCTGCAGGAAGGCAGTGGGGGCACAGGTGGGATGCTGAAGGAGGGCAGTACGGGCACTGGTAGGTTGCTGATGGAGGGCAGTGGGGACACTGTTAGGTAGGGGAAGGAAGGCAGTGGGGGCACAGGTGGGATGCTGAAGGAGGGCAGTGACAGGGCCTAACCGGTCTCAGACCAGCACGATTCGCTCCCTTCGGCTACTTTCAGAGGAGACGCATGCCTTCCTTGTCATTGAGCGCCAGTTTGTTCTGTCCTCAGCGCAAGTCTCAAGATCTCTCTGTGAGGTGCTTAGGTACTTGAGGCTGTCTTTCACGCTGTCCTCATGTCTCTTCTTCGGTCTCCCGTGGTTCCTTTGGCCCTGTGATAGAACTTCTCAGAGGGTCTGACGTGGCAGGTGGGGGAAATATCCATGCTGCGACGGGCTTTGAAGAACACGGTCTCGATACTAAGTCAATGTGCGTCCAGACCAAAATGACACAGCCAAGTGCACATTTCTTGCTATTTTTATTTTTTTCATTGCCGCATCCAGCAGCATTCAAGCTTTATGGCAAAGGCCTGTAAATAATCGAGTCTGGACCAGAAGATCCAGTGATCGGTACTGCAAGCAAAGATCCACGCCGACGTGGTACGAATACACACCATCAAACAAAGTCACCGAGCCTGACCACCCGATGCGACCAGCATAGGTTCCTGGGTACATATTCCAACCCGGAATCCGACTGACTGAATGAAATGTGAATATTTATTATTCCATACAAATATTGGCATAGTATTGCTTTGTCTCGAAGTCAGAGGCTGGCGTTCATCTTTTCTAATATATCGGTTCCAAGTCACCGAGGGACATATTAAACTTACGTAAACATTAAAAATACTAAATACAGTTGATGTCCATGTCCTTGACGTTGTTGCTTATCAGCTGTTGACTATCAGCTGTTGACGGACTGTTTGTTGAAAATATCGGTGGGCGATGGCCTCGCTTAACAGATCGTGTTTCCAATCACTGTTGGATTTGACAAAAAGGTTGCAACGTAAGATGACATGAATAGCTCTGATAAACTTATATAGTCATGTCCAAGAGACAAGAAGTCGCCGTTTCTGTAAGATCAAATGTCCTCAAGAGGATGAAATATGTATCTGTTGACTTGCAGAGAAATAGAACGTTTCCTTTGACAGTCCTCTGTGGGGGTCGCGGGTCGCGGGTCGCGGGTCGAAATTGTTTGTCGCACGAGGAGACGTAATGGATCGGGGTGACGTGGTTGATGCGTGTCATCGTATCTCAGTTACGTAGATCTGTGCTCATGATGTCAACCACTGGATTGTCTAGTCCAGATTCGATTATTTACAGACCGCCGTCATATTGATGCTGAATGCGACGTTTGTCAGCAAACAAACAAACAAACTAACTAACTACCGAATAAAATAACAGTAAGTATCCTTGTCCGTAGATTTAACGGTGATACTATGAGACATTATCTGCGGAGGCTGGTTGATCAGGTGTAAAATCTTAAGATGTTTGTAGATCTTTTAATTTGACGTTGACTCCCTCACTTATACATCTACGGGGGAAGTTTTTCTTTTAGTCATTTGGTCACCGACGAATTCGATGTTGTGTCCAAGCAGTCCTAAAAATAGTTACGTTTCCTTTTACCTTTAATTTCCCTAACATCACTGGCATCGCTCCATTTGATTCAATATCGATTCAACCTTAAAATAGCTTTTTGTGGCAAGACTAACACATAAACTATGGCCCTTCCCCCACCTACTCTTAAAACAATATTAGTTTTATGTTGTTGTTTGCATTTTTCGGTTGCAGTTGCGCATTTTAAAAATTATTTGTTTGTGTAACCTGCCCTTACGGCCAGCAAAAACTGTGAAGTTTTATAACGCTACACTGACGTTCATTAAGTAAATGAAGAAGTTGGGACTATTCAGTATTGAAAATCGAGATAAAAATTACAATTACAATTACAATTCGACGTACATATCCTTTCCGTTGAGAAAAGTGATTTTGTATTGGGGCCTCACCGCAGTCAAAGTAATTTACTCCACATTACGATTGAGTAACATATTGCTTTAAGACATGTCAAGGGTTATGCTCGATTGTGGAGATATGATTGAAGAGCCTGAGGATCAATTATACAGTAAGTCCTATTACATCCTCGGCTGTATCTTGTTGGCCAGATGTTCCCATTATCCGGCTCCTTCCATCGTGTCCTCTGTGGCTGCATCCAATCACACATACCTAAGCCCTATTACGCAGAGGTCTATACCGTGTAGGCTTACCATCCGCCAGTAACCAAAGTTAAATCGCCAGGTCAGGCGAGCACCGACATCCAAATGCCCCAGATCCCTTCCTCGTCGTATTGACATGACATACGGGCAGAGGGTGATCAAATCCCTACCACCTTCAAAATCCTCAAAGCGGATTCGGCCACTGGTCTAATCTCCAAACCTCGGTCCGTTATTGATCCTTCTTCTATCGTCGGCGAACCTTTGAGTCGATCGCTCCTCGGAGGGTACTCGCTGACTGCCGCCATTGTCCCGTTTCATCATACGTTGAGATTACCAGGTGGATTTACAGCCAGTGAGGTTGTTATTATTGAATACTTGCGATTTATAGAGCAAATGGAGTTAATATAACAGAGTCTTGATGCAGAGGGGAGTTCGCCAAGGCGATTACTTGAGAGCCTTCTTAATCGCCTCTTCCTCGTAATGATGGCACAGTCGTCAGGCACGTGAGCGTTCGGCGCCCAACAAAAGTCCATTACCGCTCACGACTTGTAGAATGTACTCTAATGTTTATGAAGAAGAAAAACACGTATGCGACTGGTATACAAGGATATGACAACTTGTGTGGAAGTCAATTCTGCCGTACACTGCTTTCGGCGCGTATATCTTTCCATATGACATAACATCAATACATCGGATACGGTTGAAAGAGCAATAAGAAGAAGAGATCAATTGGCTGTGGTTTCAACACCGATGTCCATTAAAGCTGCGACTGGTGAAAAGCCAGTCAACATGGCATAATGCGAAAACTTCGTGAGTTCGTTGATCTACGTCAGATTGGCTGGCCTAATACCTTCACGGGAGACATGTTCTTTGTAAGATGGCAAGGCAGACCTGTCTGGCTGTCTTTGAGGCGGTATACACGATGATACACAGCCCCAGGGCCTTGTGTTCACGGGAACTGAAGTACTTAGGGTCTACCGCATGATACATATAAGGCTGGATGTATAGAATAAGTTTGGGAATGGTCGATGAAGCTGAGAATCATTGCTGCGTCTGGTACTGCTCAAGCTATAGATCAACTCAATGGTTGGCATGGATGTCTTGTAGTTCAGAGTATCTGTCAGACGAAGGTAGTTTATTTGGGCAAATGAGCAAGCTGGACAGTTGAATTAGCACTGGGTCACTTATTATGTCATGCAATGCGCATGATCTTTCACTTTTTACCGTTATTCAGTGAGTCGGATGAATCGGACACTCGTGTTTCTTCCCCCTAGGTTGTTCAAATATACTTATACAGTGAAGTTTATGTGTGTTCAGCTTCCTAATTGACCCTTGCGATTCCGGTAGAACTGCCCCCTTTGCACATTGCTTGTCGTAATAGAGACGCTTTTGGCAATTTGAACTTTAAAATTAATCTAAGCACCAGTAGATTTCACCCTGAACCCCATGAGCCATAAAAACATAAAATACTGATAACTCATTTCGTCTGATCTATAATATATGTATTTTTGGAGGTTCAATGACCTATTCACGCACACAAAAGTTCCCAGTTAAATGCGTGAATGGTTTTGCACCACTTTTTTCAATATTTCAGCAATATCACGGTGGAGGACGCATGAGATAGGCTTCACGCACTGTACCCATGTGGGAACGAACCCGGACCTTTTGGCGTGACGAACGAACGAACGAACGCACGAACGAACGAACGAACGAACGCTTCAGCCAGTAGTCTACCCTGCCACCCCACCAATGGTTAGATGAGTACAGGGTGTTTCATGAATAACATGTCATCCCCGTATGATTGTTAGAGCCGAATAAAGAGGATTGGGTTGTCATTATGTGTGATCGGGGTTAGTGGGTGTGTCCCGACTGCGTGGAATGTTGCTCATGATATCAGCTCCTGGTTTGCCTGGTTCAGGAATACTTACAGTCTGGGTGCATAACATAACATTCACTCATAAAGATACAAACAGTTATAATAGGTCTTCAGCAACCGATGCCTGCCGTAAACGGGATCTGGGGCACGGGTGGCCCAGTCGTCTAAGGCGCCGCAATTCGCTGTGCAGAGTTGCGTCCCTTGGGCACGCCAGACACCTATGATTGTGGGTTCGAATCCCGGTTCGCCCCGATTATGTTTCTAGGTTTGTCAGCACCATACCTGTGCTCGTGGGTTTCACTGAAGTGGTAAACGTCTAAGACCTGCATCACTTCGGGCTTTCCTCCCACATTAAGTTGACACGCCGTGATATAACTGGAATACTGTTAAAAGCGACGTTAACCCCAACTCACTCACTCAGTCACGTAAACGGGATCGGGTGGTCAGGCTCGCTGACTTTGTTGATGCATGTCATCGTATCCCAATTACGTAGATCGATTCATGGTATCAAATTAATTGTCTGGTCAAGGCTCGATTATTTACAGACCGCCGTCAAAAAGCTGGAATATTGCCGATTGTGGCGTTAAACAACAACCAAATAAAAAATAAAATAATTTTCCATCTCTGTCTCTCAGTCACATGGTATGGATATCGCTGGAATTGTTCTGTTCTTAACGTAAATTAACGATCCAGAAATGAGATGACATTTTCACAAATGTTAACTTCGCAGACATCTCTATTTATAGACTTTCATAACAGTACAAATCCAATTAAAGGCTAATACGCCAAGACCAACATAGGGATGTCAAACATTGTGTTCCAGTATGCCCGTAAGGGCCGCCCCAATTAGCTCTAATGAGCTTTAAGATTTACCAAAACTCCCCTCTGTGACCAGTTCCTGTGAATAGGGTCAAATGTCCTAAAGAAGCGTTAACAATACTGGCCAGTATTATTAATAAGGTACCGTTACATCTTCTCCAGGCCATCAGCGACCTTTGCAAATTTACCTGTGTTCTTGAGAGCTCAAGGGTAAAAAACGACCATAGAGTTTCATTAAGACGTCGTTTCTTCACAAGTACCTCGAAGCCTTTGGGTCATATCAAGGATGATCTTGTATATTTTCAATATCATTTTTCGATATTTCAGATTCAATTATTTCTGCAAGTGGAATCATAGCAGAGGTTGTTTTCGTATGATCTTGTAGCGATCGATTCAGACCGCGTGCTGCACGGATGCACGGCTTGAAATGTACGCACGTGGTCGGGTTTTTTAAAGAGAGAATTTGCGATCGCGTGTTGTGTTTGTGTGTAAAACTGAACTTCAGATAGTTTTTCTGTGAGTTGAACTCTCTTTGTACTTAGAAAATCTTGTTGGTCGTTTTGGGAATTCTAACGAACATTCCCCAAATCGAAAGCTTCGGTTTTAACAGTTTCAATTTTTAATTCAACGATTTCCTCCAGGGAGATACGGTCGCAGTCTTGTACGCGTACCTCATAGTTGCCAAAATGGATTTTATTTTCTCAAAATTGTGTCACTATGGAAAATGTCCGATGCCTAGATGCCGGTAAATCTGCAGTTAAATCTTACGTTAATACGCAGATAATTCCCATAAAACGGCATAATGAACTATTGGTAGGCTTTATTTAGTTATAAGGGCACATGGTGTGGTTTTTAGAAAGGGCTTTTTATATACCATTCTGTTTAGTATCAACACCAGGCCATCTAACATCAGACCCCATTCAGCTAAATATTGATTAGGAAAACAGTATCGGCAAAAGAAAACGATGTGATGTTATTGGACGTCGTTTTAAAAATGCAATCAAATTATACGGTTTTGCGACGACTAGCTCCAATCGAAACCTAAAATCTCCAAACCTGTGCTGACTGTTTAAACGGAGATCAACTAACAAGAAATCCGCCAAATTGTCCTTTGCTGATTAAATTAAATTGCCAGCTCATATTTGCTGACCAAGCAATCTAGCTCTAACCCCCACCAACTGTACTGACCTAAGTTCGATTCAGCTACAATCTCCGTATTAGCACAGATCATTACATTGAATTTTTCTTCAAAGGCTAAAAGAATGAATTCCGCAAACACGTCAAGAATAGAAAATTTCGGTAAACCCAATTAGGATTTGTATCACTTCCCCTGGGTGCTAAATCTGTTTTAAATGTAATTTTGGATTTCTTAGGAATTTCCAATACCCTTGCGTTGTATCGGAAGGAAATGGGTTTTGAGCACCATGACTTTTTGTTCCGAAATAGCGCTAGATTGGGTATTCCTGATACGATCGCCTGGGACGGATTTTCTGTCCTTGCTTTCTAAAATGAGAGTACTTTGTGGAGGGAGCTCTATAACGTCAACACGGCTGTATTATCGAATGTTCATTTCTGCTTGCAGATATGGTATAATGAACAAAACACACGTTAAATTCAAACGTGATTGCTAATTAAAAAGAAAGTACGACACCGTTTAAGAAACACAAATAAAACAGCAGGGACAATGAAGGGAAGTCGTTGCTGGCCCAGCAACGGGAGGACTTTTTGATGCATGGGTATCTGTGACAGGTGATGTTGTTGTGTGATTAAGGGTTTTTTGACGCCTCCACCAACCATAACTCTTTGATTTTCCAAAAGTTTACGAATGCAGTGCCTGATCCTTTTATCTGTTGCCGAACTCTACGAATGTAGTGTCTGATTCTCTGTTTTTGCCGATCTCTGTGAATGGAGTGTCTGATGCTCAAAGTTGTCGTCGAGTTCATTTTTTTATCGTTGTGAATGTAGTGTCTAATTCTCTTATTATTTGTCAAACTCTGTGAATGGAGCTCGAGTGTCTGATTCTCTGGTTTGGGCGATCTCTGTAAATGGAGTGTCTGATTCATTTTTTTCTGATCGTTGTGAAAATAGAGTCTAATTCTGTGATTATTTGTCAAACTCTGTGAATGGAGTGGCTGATTCTCTGGTTTGGGCGATCTCTGTGAGTGGAGTGTCTACATTCACAGAGATCGGCAAAACCAGAGATTCTCTGATTATTAGTTGAATTCTGTGAATAGCGTGTCTAATTATCTGTTGTTAGTCTCTTTTTATCTGTTTTGTTGCTGAACCGTGAAGCCTCAGAAAACAATGTTGCTGTGTCTGACTACTTCATCTCTCTGGATGTACTGCTTCATCCGTCTTGTTACGGCAATTTGCCAGGGTCCCTCCCTGATTGAACCACATCTGTTTTGTATGAGTGTGTTGAGTCCGAAATATTTTGTTTTAACAATGTTGTGATTCCCGGCGTCCAATTTCAGCACCATCGTGAACGTCAGGTACCTGCGTCAAGTAGCCCCCTCGACTTCAACTGAGTTCATACGACTGAAGTACTAGTAAAACTCCATTAAACCCAACTCACTCTCAAATACCTAAAGAACCGGACATTTCACATTGGTGGCCAAAATGTTCTTTTAGAATGCAGTAATGTATATAGTATGGCTATTTAGATTTTTTTCAACAGTCTGAAGTTTATATATTTTTCAAGCATTTTCTGGGACAATATATTTTTTCAGATAAAATTCCAGGAACCCCCCTTAGCTATCATATGGCCGCTCCCTAAGCTGCGTCTGTCAACACCGCTGACATGATCCCCTAAGTAGGCTGACTCGAATGAACTAAGCGCCTGGACCGTCGGGGTGTGAACTTCATTAAACCATCTCCCACACGTACCAAACGTCCACAAACATACATCCACCACCACACAGAATACCTAACATAATAATCGACACAAGCAATTCCCAGCGAGGAGGTCCGAGGTCCGGAGACCCGTAACACCAACACCCGAGCTATGTGTGTTAACACATGTATGTCATCCCAACAGATCTCTTACTCGGCGACTTCAGATGTATGCATATTTAATACCTCCTCCGGCTCGGAAACTCCCTTGGGAAAGTCCTGGGTGTTAATCCGCGATCTGTCTGGGAGATAGATTAAACACGTTGAGTGTTGAGTGGAGGCTTGTGTCAGCGGCACTAAATACTGTATTAATCACTACTACATTTCCGAAAGGGCCTCCTGCCTTTCAGACAAAGTCGCGATGCATTACGTTAATTTTGAATCCATTTACCATCGCACAAACAGATGCTGCTTAACCAGTGATATTTTTCCGAATCGGTTCTATCAGTGTCTGTTTTACGCCTTTAAGATTGTAAATTGTGGAACCGTGTCGCATGGTATACAGATTCCACATCATCAGGACATTGTCAGATCTTGTCATCCGTCATGTTGTTTCGTCGGAACTGGAATTCTATGGGGATCTGTTGGGTGATTTGGGCTCCTTCTCTGGTGATGTTCAATGCATCATGTGGTTGGTGCGCTGCGTTTTCAGTGGGTAATTGACCCACTTCTAGTAGTCTTCGATCTTTTTGACTAAACATGAAATGAAAATCAATGGAAGGGAGTGATAGGTGTGTTATAGAGCAGGAATATATACATGTATTGTGCACAAGGGTGTCTGGTACCCATTAATGTCGGGTGAGGTGAGAAAGGGTTAAATTACGTCGCGGTCGCGGAGTGTGTGTGTGTGTGTGTGTATTTATTAGTGCTTGTCCCCTGAGATAGTATGATGCCGCAGTTGTGTGTGTGTGTGTGTGTGTCTCTGTTTATTAGTGCTTGTCCACTGAAATACTTTGCCGCAGTTGTGTGTGTGTGTGTGTCTGTCTGTCTGTGTGTGTGTGTTTATTAGTGCTTGTCCACTGCGATACTATGCCGCAGTTGTGTGTGTGTGTGTGTTTATTAGTGCATGTCCACTGAGATACTTTGCCGCAGTTGTGTGTGTGTCTGTGTGTGTGTGTGTTTATTAGTGCCCGTCCACTGAGATACAATGCCGCAGTTGTGTGCGTGTCTCTCTGTGTGTATGTGTGTCAGTCTGTGTGTGTGTGTGTGTGTGTTTATTAGGGCTTGTCCACTGAGATACCATGCCGCAGTTCTACATGAATATACCACTCAAACACAATATACTGTCTCCAAACCGACCGTGCCTAGCGCCATGTAGGAACACAATGACGTAAAGCGTATACAAAGCCTATGGCGTGGCATGTCATTGGAATTTGCACAGTCTTGCCTTAAAGCAGGAATAAAAAAGATTGGCTTAGCCAGTTAGTGGCCAAGTACAGGGAACTGTTCATACCAGACCCTCTTCTGAACCAAATGTCACGAGATTGTGGTTGGGATTTTGGGTGTGGATGTGGTTGTGGACGTGGTTGCGGATGTGGTGCATCGAAATTGCTCAGTGGTCCTCTCAGATGCTTATACCCGCCCGGGCACGACCGGAGTTGTTTGGTGTGTTCCATCCCCATTAAGGCGACAGAAACAGAACGCAGAAATGGCAGTTATAGCAGAAACACTCACTCACTCACTCAAACGCCGAGTTGCTCACTCCTAGGTACCTATTGGTTTGAATTCCCCGGGGTCCCTCATCTCTCGCTGTGGGCGGATACCGTCGACCACACCGTCCCAGTTAAAACAAATATGTATTATTACTGTCATTGTTTGGTTAAAGAATCACTACAGGTTTGAAATAGGTTGTCAATTAACGCAGCCCAGGGTGACGACTGACATCGACATGCAACATCAACGATAATGAACCAATATGTGAGTTTGTTAAGAAACATGCACAACCGTCCCATTCGCAACACAAAGTACGTCAATATTGAATGAGCCACTAAATACACCAAGCCTGGGTAAATATTGCTCGCTCAATGATAATACTTTCCTAATCTCCTAACAAAATCCCATTCATTGTGACGAAAGGCGCGAAATTGTTTTTTTCCAAGAGTGTTGATGGGCTTTTGGGGAAAAGTAGATGTACAAGTATTGAAATTCTGTAAACTGACATATATGAGGAAGAGAATTTATTGATGTCAACTCATTCACCTGATGAAGGATTAAGAATTTACTCCGAAACGTTGTGTTCCTCATAATAAAGAAGTTGACATCCATAACTTCTCTTCCTTATGTGTATCACTACTAAATGCCTTTCAAAGACTTGACTGACATGCATGGTTTAATCATTTTATTAGTATGTTAAGAGCTATTGCTAAAAAGATCCCAAATTGTTAACAAACTGTATCGCTGTATCAGCAGACGTTCATATTCTTTAAGACTCCTTGAGGGAGAAGCGGTCATGTGTTCGATTGGAATCAAATCGTCCAAATCATGGTCCAACATTTTAACCAGTAATTCCTTCTAATTCCCTCCGTTATTTCATTACTGACGAGGAACATGACGAGAATCTGCGATCTCCCTCGACTATCAGCTTAAATTGAGCATAACAGAAATTCGATTGTTTCCCATCCGATTGAATCCTCTTGTGTTTAGAAGATCTAGCAGTATTGATCGGTATGTCAAGTTCTGTCTCTGACCATTTGTCCGTTCATCCGTTCGGCGCTGCCCTGGTCAGTTTTGGTCATTAGATTCACGCTGGTCCTTCCTTGACCTTTGCCTTTCTTCGTGACTTTGGACAATTTGGCTAAAAGAATTAAGTCTTGTGGTCAAGCCACAACGACTGTTGATAAAGGCTGGCATGACACGGTAATCCAAAGCATCCGGTCTGGGGTAGCAGAGTTTTGAGAGCCATCTGGTTCTGTTCATTGGGAGCATTTCCCATCAAATTACGGTCAAGTCGAAATGGGCAGTTGATGACGATGTATGTCAATGTAGTGTCTATTTATGTCCAGTGATGCGCTGCCCACGTCTTCACGGGCGTCCGTCGTGTGTTGTTCTGTAATGAGCCCAGGCTCGTAATTGCATCGAATTCTAATTAATTTGTGTGGGTGAAAATTAATGGAAATATTGACCTTTTGAAGATTTCATATTCCCAATTGGGTGGCCGAATCGTCTTTGACGCCAGAGATCGATTTGCAGAGTTACGTCCCTTAGGTTTGTCAGGAGCAGGGCCGTGAGTTCGGATCCCGATTATAACCCTGTTCCTCGGTTTACCAAAATGGCTCTCCTCCCACATCAAGCTGACACGCCGTGGCCTACTTGAAATACTGTTCAAAGCGGAGAGAAAACATTGACACTCGCGCTTTTGATCAAAAGCCAACGTGTTTCTAAACGCAGATCGATTGAGCGTATTTATGGTGATGGAATCAAGCTTTTAATGGACGCTACAGCACACTAAGGACGTTCGTTATGTAAAGGTGGCCTAATATATTGTCATAAGTTGACAATACTGCCATACATCCGCCGCTTTCATACAGTTACACCATAGCCTGTCAGCCTAATGTGACATCGTCATTTGAACTGACTTAAATATATAATGCCTTCAATACAGAATAGCTTAAATATTACGTTTATACCTTTCTCCATGATAAGGGTATTGAAAAAGGGCGTGCAGATAATTTTAATAATTTATTTTTAAAAATCGTAAAACTTTGAATGCTATCTGTTACGCAATATTATCTGTTTCAATTTTTACCTTGCCAACGCCGACCGCAAAAGGCAGATGTAAAAATATGCCTGTCTATAAACGGTTTTGTAAATTGTAATGACCATGGATATTGTACGAACGCTCATAATGAACTGACGGATATAACGAACGTTTTATATGGCCCCGGCCATTTGCTGTATATATGCTGCATATATGCTTATAACGAACTACGGTTATAACGAATCAAAACTTGTGGTCCTTTTGATTCTGATATAACCGTAGTTTACTGTATATTTTATACGTGACTATTTTAACATTAGGAATTCCGACATATCTGCACATTTTAGAAAAAAATGAATCTGTATGTAAAATATTCTCTTTGTTACAATCCCATGGAATACCTGTTTCAGGTTCTGTGATGTGTTGTTTGTTTATTTTTAACGCCGCACTCAGCAATTTTCTAGCTATGTGACGGCGGAGTGTCAAAAATCGAGACCAGACGAGTCAGTGATTGATGTTGTGAGAACGATCCACGCCGTCACTCGTCTCTTACGATCAGCTTTGGCTGCTGGGAACCAATTCTAACCCAGAATCCCCAACGGGGTTATTTTTTATACAGAGTTTCAGCATGAAATAGGAGGGATGCCTTTAATTGAAGTCTGGGAGTTTGAACACGTTCTTCAACTTAAAGCCATCCACAAATCTAATTCTGTCAACGGCTGTTTTTCTTACGTAATTTGCGTCTGTATTTTCAAGCCTAGGCAACAACAAATTGATTTCTTTCGTCCTTTTTGTCTTCGTCCAGACTGAAAAACTATTGTGTGTTTTTTGTTTCGAAGTGATGTTTTCCTTTTAAAAAATAGAATTAGAATGACGTAATTTCTCCTGGTTTTTTTATGTGAGTTCGGGTTTGAACACTGCATTACGAATAAATAGATGTTTGGGATTAATTTGTAAAATGAGAGATACTTTTTAATGGAAATATGAACCTTAAGCCCCATCATAAAATAGCTTCTGCCTTAATAATAATTTTCTTAGATGTTTAACCGCCCGAGATCAGCAATATTGGAACTACAGATGTATTTGACAGCGGTATGTAAATAATCGAGTCTTCACAAATCGGATACGATGACATGCATCACCCAAAGCACCTAGCGTGATCACCCAATCCCTTAAGTCGCCTCTTACGGATAACATGGGTTGCTGAAGACAAATTCACATACGACAAGTTAAGTACAAATAGGTCACAGTAAACATTTACATGATGATGTTAAACTTCTGAAGCAACAGATATGTCGCTATAGATAGGCTATTTTTTTTATATTCATAGGACATGAAAAAAACTTCCATTAGTGATCTCTCAACGAAAGTACTCCCTAAAAGTATCTTCCCAAAGATGAAATTATAATAATATGTTAATAAGAAAATACTTAAAATATATTGTCAGAAAGAAAACTCACAGATAGAAAAAGAGCCACAATAAGTTTTGAAAAAACCCAATTCCTAATTTGTTTTATTAAAAAAAATATCCAATGAACAGTCATGTTTAGAGGTTCCTATGTAATCTTGACAAAACACACACTTGAGCTTTGTGTAAAAAACAAAACTCCTTAAATTACCTGTAAAAAAATGGAAAATCCCTGAGCTATGTGTGAGTACCAAATCTCAAATAATTTGTCAATAACAAAGATCACAACCTCCGTCTTCTCTCCTACTTTCACTCCTCCCTATCCATATCATATTACAAAGAAACGGGTTCAATATTAAAGTCTTGCCAATCCGAAATCAAACCAGATTTTCCTTGAACAGCTGATCGAAAAGCGTGAATGACGCCACGACACCCGACGATATACCTGTAACAGTGCCAAGTCGTGGCCCCAGGAGAACGAGGCTTCCAAGATGGCGCCATCATGCACCCGAGACAGTGTATACATTCAGTCCGAGACAGCCAGCGCGAGTCCGAACAAACTCAGACTTCATTAATGTTCCATTAGTCCAGCCGGTAGCTTCACGGAAGCCGACACAAGGCAACCTGCTGAAATCTCTATCTGCCCGTCGACTCGCCCAGCGTCAAGATAATTCGCTTAGCGAAATTTAATTCCAGGTATTTGGTCTGTTCTGCTGTGGGGTTTATCAAGGGAGAGAACTCAGATTAGGCTCCGAAGTCTGGCCTATTTTCAATATTGCGGAGTTAAACGATGTGTTGACACTCTTATCTGGTAATAAGTTGCTTAAAGGTGATTTATTCTGATGTTTTATTCATATATATTCCCCGTTGTAGGGGGATGTGTTTTTAGTATTATTTTGAATGGTACACGTGAAGGTCAAGGTGACTCATGCGTGTTGTGGGAAGCATGGTGGCATTCGTCACCACTCGCCTCTTTCCGCAACCTTCGGCTTGTCCCGGAATAACACGAGTTGGTCACGAATGGCATGGTTCGTGTTGTGCTCGTTCGTAGGGGCGTGAGTGAGTTACAGTATTCGAGTTATATCAGTGCGTGTCAGCTTAATGTGGAAGAAAATACCTTTATTAATAGTTGTCTGCAGACTGGGTTCGATTCCTGACATTGGTGAAAGAATTGCCCTCTGACATTAATGTTGCGGCGTGTTACTATAGCAACGTAAAACTTTGTTCGCTGATTGGACGAATTGAGTATAATCCGTAGTCTCATAGTTGTACAGACAGGCAACGGGTCTTCGTCTATATAATTAGATCCACACCTGAAGATCCGGGGTAGAATAGGTCTTCAGAAACCCATGCTTGCTGTAAAAGGCGACTGCGTGTCGTAAGAGCGACTAACGGGATCGTCATTCTCACTGACTTGATTGATGCATGCCATTGCATTGATCGAAGCTCATGGTGTCAATCACTGGATTGTCTGGTCCAGACTCGATTATTTACAGACCGCCGTCATATAGCTGCAATACTGCTGAGTGCGGTGTTAAACAACAGGCAGACAAACAAACAATATTGGATCCAGTTGTTCGGTTAAGGGACGTAACTCTGAACAACTAATAGTTACGCCTTTGACAGTTTGGCCACTCTTGCAAACCTTTAAATTTAACATATGATATGCTGAATTGACCTGTTACATCTGTAAGGGCAAGTGAGACGAAAGTGTTTCCGTGAATATAACTTTCAAGATGACAGGATGCAATCACCAGCCTGGGAGGCCTTTTTGGTCGAACAATTATCATGATCCAACACAGACCACTCAAGGGCAAATAACCACGATTCAGGCTTCTTGTCCGGCTGTAGACTATGAAACCCATGAAAGAAACTCACTCAATCCCGTATTTGGTTCAGTACGTGTGAAGCTTCCCCGGCCATTCTTTGTGTCAAGGAACATCTCAAGCACATTGGTCCGTCTGCGGGGGGCGTCCTAGGTCGACCATTAAGGCCCAAACAAATATATCTTGCCTCTACGCTTTTGCCCTCCAAGTGACCATGATTGCCGTCCGACTATTAAAGCTTTGACCATTCCTGCGTTGCAGACCACTTGAAGATGTGTGTTTGACCACTTAAAACAACTGGACAGAGGATCAGGGGAATTAGCAAACGAGTGGTTTTAAGATAGTTTACGTTGCCGCCCTTGGGAGACGGACTCTGCTGCTATTAGCTTACCAATCTCATTGAATTTGTTTCCTGTAACTGAATAAGTGCGTCCAGACTCTCTAAGTCTTCTCATGGGTGAGAGAGGGATAGGAAAATCGATCATCTTTGTATTGGATAAAAGGGTTTCATTTGGGGTTAGCATCAGCGTCTTGAAACAGCGACAAAGAAGTAACCAGTGGTCATTTCATCCGAGAGCCCCCTCCCCGGAACGCTAGACGGTAATGAACACTCGTGCGCCAGGGCCGTCTCCAAATTTCTGCATTCAGTCATGTAACTTAAAATAATGAGATTTAGGGGACCAATTTGTTGTTCATTTAAGTTTCATTTTACATCACTTGCGATAGTCATGTACACTAAATCTATCCATTTCTACCTTCAAACCTAATCGGGAGTTATCGGCAGTTCCCGGCTATTCTGGAGTTTTTGAACCACCAATAAAGTTAAACTAATCGGGAGTTATCGGTAGTTTCCGTCTCGTATACATGTATATACTGTGTACTCGGTTACTGTTATTTGCTATATTGATTTCTTTCGGCTGTTTCCGGCTCTGTTCGTTTAAAACCCAAATCGCGGTTCACTATGGTGATTCCGAACAAAGACATCTGTTGGCGGATATAGAGGGTCAGGGAAATAAGGGGAGGTAACTGTGCAGGAATCCAAGTGTTACAAATGCAGGACTGTGATAATTGTAGTTTTGGCGACGTAGTTGGGAACATACGCGTGGAGTTAGTTCTCTCCTCAAGTTTCCTTATCAACAACTAGGTCATCGTTTTACGGTAACACTCGGATGACATCGTGAAGAAACGACCCAATGTCAGAAAGTGAAACTATCTTCATCTCTGCACGAAACTCGCAAGGGTTCTGATCCACCAATCAGATTGTGTGTTATATCGGTGAGTTTCTGTTACCTGAAGGGGGTGCTTGTTCCATAAGAAATCAATTACTTCTGTGTATGCTTTGCGCCTTTGTACTCGGACAACTAGCGGGACAGCTTTCACAACAACCATTGATTCACTCTACAAGAAATACTACTTTGCTCACGACAAATTATACAAATGAATATTGATTACTATTGTTCGAAGCTTGTCTTTGATATGCAGTAAATGTCTCGCCCGAGACTTTGTATTAATGTACAACAAGTCTTAATTCAACACATCAGTTCACCTGGGACGTTACGCTTTCCAGACAACTAGTCTTTATTAGCCCTGTGCGTAACGGACTGGAAGATAGTGGAAGGGAGACAGCATCAATCTACTGAAACAATGTCTTCCAAATTGTATGCGATGGGGTTATGGGGAATCGATGTGTACATGTAGTCAAGCTCTTACAAGTAGAACATCTATTGCTACTTTAGCACAGATTTCAATACTCGATAACGAAATACAGATTGCCGATTAAAATGATGATGAGTGAGTGAGCTGGGTTCAAGCAATATCACGGCAGTGACTCGTTGAACACTTGTAGGGAATCGAACCCGGGCCTTCTAAACGTGTGTCGGGCGAACGCTCGATGTAGTAGGTTACCCTTTCACCCTGATGATGATGATGATGATGATGATGATGATGATGATAGTAATCAAATTAGTCATGAGATACAGATTATGAATATGTTTATATATTTAAGATATTGATGATTATGTATCTTAGCCTTATTTGTAATAACAATATAAACATGACAGATCACCACACACCCCGATGATGATGATGATGATGGTGATGATGATGATGATGATGATAGTAATGAAAATAGTAAAAGAGATGCAGATATGAATATTGTTATAGATATTTTAGATATTGATAAGTATGTGTCTAAGCCGTTTTTGTAATAACAATATTAAACATGGCAGATCACCACACCTCCGGATCATGTCTGTATTATAGCAGTGTCGGTATAATTAAGATGACAACGTTTGGTAAAAAAAGATAAAAACACTTCATCATTTGATCGGTTTTAAGTCAGCGGTACGCGCACAGTTTATCGAATTTAGATGATCGCGTCTAACCAAGCCTCTCAGATCAAAACAACGTCGTAATTTGACACTATTGTTATTTGTGAAAATTATAAGTTCAACCGTTTACCTTGTGACGCACCAGAAAAGCGATACGCCTTTGTGACCAGAAACGACCCGGGGTTGCGTAGGTGTCAAAGAAATTTACTGCTATATACCCCCATTCAATGGGGGAAAGGGGGATAAGATACTGGGGTAGTAATCCCCAAACTCACCCCCAAATACCTTGGGGGTAAGCTTACTCATTATCATCTCTGTCAGGATAACCAGGGACCCGGAACACAAAGCCAATCCGAATGCAATACCCCTGTCACCGGCCCCGTGTCTCGTTCAGTAATCTACTTCAGTTGGTAGTTGTCCTTACATGCCCCGGATCGTGCTGTGCATTGCGATGTTTGATGTTGGGGTAAACTGAGGACGGATCGAATCTTTTAAGGATATTGTTTTGAACTGGTGAGTAATTACTGTTGGTGACGTGTGTTTTGATGTAGCCATGAGCTTTTTGCTTTTATTAATATATTATTTTTATATTAATAATCGTTTATTACGAAATTATGGGGGCCTCGGAATATTACCTGGGACAGGTACGTTTGGCATCTTGGGCCACGGATGGGCTGTTGGTGGTGGGGTGGATTGAGAAACTTGACAGACATAGAGTTTATTTTCGTCACTGTCCCGCACAAAATCTGATCTTAATACATCCTGCATATGTACACGTTATTGAACAATTCCATTCAAAAAGTGAAAAGAAGTTAAAAACACATGGATAAAAGAAATATTTGGAAGAATGACATGTGTTAAATATTCTTTCTTCGATTGAGCATAATTTTTTTCAGATTCAGGCAACTCAAAATTTGTCCATTTATGAACGAATAGAAAAATCCTCCCTTGTCTCCTCATCAAACAGTTAAACAGTACATTGCCTCGTTCTACTAACGGTTAAAACAGTTTGTCTCTGCAAGGGGGGACATGTCACATCTGTCAGTTCTCTTCATCTTGGAGCCACATCACATGGCTACTGTTAAACTTATGGAATGGGATTAGAACAATCATTTCAGCGCAGTATTGGTGTTAAAAAAAGACTTCCAAACCTTATCTATTTCAACTTTGGCGACCTTGTTCATCGTACACATGTAGAGGTGCGTATCAAATGGCAATCCAGGCTATACACGATCTCACTAAATGAACAGGTACATACTTGTACATTTTAAATGTATTGTCTTAATTATATTTAATTATTCTATTTGTTAAGATACGTGTACTTCTTAGGCATGAAGTATCTCCGAAAACCTGGCTAATAGATTATTTTGTCAACATTACCGACCAATATGTTCGGTTATGAATAATGCATTTGATGAAAAACGATTTTGAGACAGAATTGGATACTGTGCGCAATTCAATAACACGATGCCGTCATAAGGATTATCGTTGTAAACACGTTCGCAAAAATGTATATATGTATCACTGTTGCAAATAATAAAACACATAGTTTTCATTTGGGTTTCTATAAATATTCTAATATGTATACAGAGCCTCGCTCAGATGCGAGAATAGACCCAGGGAATATGTAAAAATATGCAAATAGTTCGACTGGTGATTACCTCGCGTCGACGCACTATAGCATGCGCTCGCCATGGGACGTCAGTATTCAATGGAATGTGATTGGTTTCGACATGTTTGGTGATGAAAGCGTAAATGATTTGTTTTTTATTCCTCGTTGTCTTTTATCGTGGGATTTAGGGCGAGAGCTGGATGGCATAGGAATTAACCCGGTCTCTTGCGGTTAGAGATTTGTGGGACTTTATGCTTGAGACTTTCCTGGAGGATGACACGTTGTGTAGGTTGACAGGCCTGGCTTGACGGGGACTATGCTTGTGTGCTAACCAACTCGATAAAACCGATTTGACTGGAAGATTGCTGCCGGTTGTTTTTCATTCCTCTGTCTAATTGAAATTGCACCGTTATGCGTTTCGTGACTCAAATGTTGACTTGAATGATGTTGGCCTTGGAGAGAGCGTTGTAGGACTAGGACCTCTGCTACATGCAGGTTTAGGCACTAGCTTAAGTGATTCAAGTGATGTCTGGAATACATGTTGTTTGTTTGGTTTGTTATTGTTTGTTTCATGTTTAACGCCACACTCGACAATATCCCAGCTATTAGACGGCGGTCTATTAATAGTCTAATCTGAATCCAGTGATTGACATCATGAGCATCGACCTTGGACACAATAACATGCATCAACCAAGTCAACCTTACCACGCGATCCCGTTAGTCGCCTCTTACGACAAGCATGGTTGGCTAAAGACCAATTCTTACCTGGATATGTGTCGAGTTCATGTACAACAACAGCGGTCATTGTCCTCTGTGGTAAAAAACAACTTGATAATTGTTAATTTGTATACGTTTATACTCGACATTTTCAATTTGATGTCAAATGAGTGTTTATAGTTTAAGACTGTATATCAGTAATGTCCCGGAGTGCCAGCGTAATGCGGTTGTGGGGGCACAGGTGGCCCAGTCGTCTAAGGCGCCGCGATTCGCTGTGCATAATTGCGTCCCTTGGGCACGCCGGAAACCTATCATTGTGGGTTCGAATCCAGGTTCGCCCCGATTATGTTTCTAGGTTTGTCAGCACCATATCCGTGCTCGTGGGTTTCACCGAAGTGGTAAACGTCTGAGACCTGCATCACTTCGGGGTTTCCTCCCACATTAAGCTGACACGCCGTGATATAACTGGAATACTGTTAAAAGCGGCGTTAAACCAAACTCACTCACTCACTAATGCGGTTGTAAATATATTCAGATCAAAGTGACGCATAGACCTTTACTATGTTTTGAGAAGCCCACGGCACGGTCTAGTGGTGACGTACCCAGATATATTTTATATCTTCTGGTGCGATGTGGTAGCCTAGTGGTTAAAGCGTTCGCTCGTCACGCTGAAGACCCGGGTTCGATTACTAACATAGGTACAATGTATTAAGTCCATTTCTAGCGTCCCCCACCGTGAAATTGCTGGACTATTTTAAAAGCGACGTAAGATACAACTGGATGTCTTCTGCGAGTCAAAACCGCGATGCGGATCCTGTCACGTCTAAGGGGCTCAACTCTGCAAAGCATTGAGGCGCCTCAGACCACAGGATAAACCGTGTCCCCATGGTTCCTGATATTTCGAGGGCACCTGTGTACCTCTAAGTTGAATGCCAAACCCCATATAATACGAGCAGTTATAATACATACAGTGTCTTACAATCCACGCTTGTTAAAATCCGGAAACGAAATGTCATGTTTTAGATATTAAAATAACACTAATAAAGAGAACAGTCATCTGAAAATGTATGACTTGTCATTCAGTTTATATATGTTTAACTACGGACACTTTAATGCTTTTAAAAATGGTCATATAAACCTTAAAATCTTTCAAATCAAACATTAATTGCCCGCTTTGAGCGTACGCCTTTTGTGAACTGTTTATGCAGTTTGCTCCGGGGCTGTCATTATTACCACGAACAATATTGTTTAGAAATGCCACGGGCTGAGGAATAAGCGTGACAGGTTAATGCACTGTCTGCAGTGTTATTTACAACTCGTCTCCACGGTCTGCTAGCTTTTGAATAATAAATGCAGTTGTTGCGTTGCTCAAGCTTGACGTTGGCCGTCTCGCCCAGTACTGTGGATCTTTGTATCTATTTAATGGTATTTGAAATGGTGAAATAATAACGAGAATTTTGAAAATCGGGATCTGTTGTTTCGCAATACATATCCTGACGTGGTTAGGTTTGGACAGGATTGGCACTCCCGCATCGTTTCGACATTATCCTCTGGTTATTGTTTGATAGGCGAGTGTATGGCGGGTTGAAGGACAATAATCTGGTGTATTGGGTTGGGATGTAGACTGGGACGGTCTCCATTTTAATATAATAAAATATCATATGATAATTTGCTGCTCTATTTTCAAAGAAAGTGGAATATATTATCAAATGACATGAACACCTATGGCCTTTCTGTATTGTCTGTCGAATATGAATTCCATGTCTGCCTAATCTGCTACAGAATTACAAACCAGTACTCTTAAATATTATATGTATCCAACCCATATGGTGATATCATTGTTTGCAAAATCTATATTCTTTGCTCGAAAAAGCCAACTAATTTTCAATAGTATGTTCCAGTTATACATAATACATAAAATAAAGTCAAAGTTTCTCATCTATACCATGTATGAATATCATATAAATTGTGTTTCTTCATAAAGAGCGATGCATGATAATGCCCTGTACATGAAAAATGTACCAGTGGCGCTTTTACTTAAATAAAAACACAATCAATTATTATCAAGTAGTGTCTCAAATCACCTCAAACAAGCAAACATATAACTATTAATTATTACGGTTTTTGTGCATTCAGTTTACACGAGGGACGAGGAAAGCATGTGTATTTTTTTAATAATATTTTATTAATTCATATTCGAAAAGGGACTGCTCCCAGTCTAGGTTGGGAAGGAAGGGGTTCGAAGAGATATGGCTGGAACGGACATCATTTCTCATCCGCTTGCTCTGTTATTTGTGGTGTAACGGTTTCGCAAGATTTATGATACGTGCATGTACTTGCTTTGGCTTATGAAACACGGATGCCGGAGTTATAAAAAGATGATGTCGACAACCGTAAAGGATGCTTAATATTGCATAACAAAACACAATAAAGTACATTTTCTTACATCGAAACCAGTCCTTAGTAATTCATTTTAAAAATCTCGTTTTGTCGGCGCAGCTTCATAGCGTTTTCTAAGTGGAAATTGGGTAATGGAATAATCGATAGTTTCACTGCAGGAAAAAAATATCGAATTAGTTGCCGTGAACTTTAACCTTTGTTGATGTTACCAGCCTAATACAGCGTGTTGCTGCGCTCTCTGGCAATCAGATGGCATCTCTGCTCACATCATAAAGATGTCAGGATAAGAGCAGCTTAATCGACATGGTGATTGGCCTCATGAAATGGGGAGTCTTCTGTCACTCCGCCCATCGATCAAAGTATATGGATACATTTCACCGCTCGAAGTTTTCAAATCTCAACGTTATCATCATTATGGCAGCGTACATTGCTGTTTGATTGATGTAATAACAATGATTTTGTAACTTTTATAATTAATGGCAAATATTTGTATGAGTAAGATTCATCGAACGGAACATATATATGTTTTGTCAGTGAGTTTTCTATTCACAATGACCGATTCAAGGAGGTGACACGGGTCCTGCCTGAAGGCTATGATCTACTTGCCCGTCGGCAGTTACTTCCCTTCCAATCATAAAGGGAGAGAGCTGTAAAAGGGCTTAGAATGTGCGGTATAAATAATACGGGTTGAAGGATCGCCTCTTGCAACGTGGTTACCTCCCTTTGACAGAGTAAACGCGGAAGCAGGACGTAGATTGGAGGGTGTGTTATACACGCTGTGACTAAGGTTGACGATATAGCCCTACATACCGCCTGTGAGGACATGAAAGGTTGTGTCCAAACCAAGTCTTTCACGTAAGTCACGGGAACAGCGGAAACTCGTCATATTGTCGACACGGAGTATGTTGCTGACTGAAACCCATTCAGTCTCACTGTCCCGTTAACAAGGGCTACGTATCGGATTTACCTGTAGCGTTCGGGCTAATTTAAAAAGGTAAGTCGACTGAATGTGGTCTGGTTTGTACCCAAACGATTTCTATGTTACACGTGTGAAGTTTGGGAATGTCGGGGGCCTCTCAAGCTGTTTTGTCAAACCGGGTTTAGGTGTGAGTTTTGGGGAAAGTCCAAATCATTTGCGTGGCGGGCACATCCCGACTCGACAGAATGACGGTGTTTTTTTGTGTAGCTTGTCCCGTCTGAGACATCTATCAGAAGACGTGACACTTCCCACTCGTACTAAACAAAGTGGACACCCCTTTGTGCGTGGATTATCTTGACACAGCAACAAGTTTGCAGCCGGTTCTCGCTTGTTGATTTCGACTGGCCTGTATTCTCAAATAAGACTGAAACTGAAATTGGCTACCTTGGTTAGCGGTGTGTTTATTTTGAATACTGAACGACTCATATTAATATTGCATCGTGCCCAGAGAACCTTCAATGTGTTTATACGACTCGCATTAATATTGTGTCGTGCCCAAAGAACTCCAATGTACCGTTAATTACTGTTTGACAAGAACGGGCGCTTTGACAAACATTACGTAATAGCGACCTCGCTGACATTGACTATTTGTATGTGTACATAACTACTTACCCTCCTTTGGGTAAACGTGTGGCTTGTTTGAAAAGGAGTTGTCCAAACACAACAGAAGTAGGAGCTGTTATTTTGTTAGAAAGGAATGGTATCCCCGATCTTTGACAACATAGCTAACACAGCCGTCAACCAACTAATCGCGTTTTAATGACATATTGTTCAATGATAAATGGTTATCATTATTCGAAACATATTTTTCATATATTCTACACGGACGTATATGAACTGTTTCTCGTTAGGTGTGTAATTAGCAAAACACTCTCTATGTTGAGGTGAATATCGACCTCAGATCTACCTCAGCCACTGTGAGGTCAGTGGCATTCTCGATAACTGTCTACAATGACCTCTTGATAACTGTACCTATTATATATACAATGAAGATTGTACAGGCTTGGAGGTCGGGTCACGGGACATAGATACGTAGCCTACCGAGAGACCCCACGCGATCATATTTGTTGATGTTGTAAACGACAGCTCTACCCTGTTTTTAAAACAGTAGCAAAGTCTACATGCATGTTTGTTTTGATAAGTCATGGTGTGCGTCGGTTTTAAAAACACACTAAACTACGGCTATAAGGAACACGCTTACAACGAACTGACGGGTTTAACGAATTTTTGTTGTTGACCCGGCTATTTGCTGTATATAATAATAATAATAATGATAATAATAATGATAATAATAATAATGCGCTGTAGCTTTAGTCGTAGCGGTAAGTCAAAAGAGAGCAACACGAAGAGGTAATACGTCTTTTCACTATTGTATCTATACAAATACACAAGTTATTTAATGTATAAAATGAATTAGTCTGTTTCACAAGTACACAAGCAACCTCAGTGACACTTCCTAATAAGAAGTGCTGTTGTGCACTATATGAAATAGCAGCTTTGGTTCCGCAATTTGAATAGGTGCGGGTCACTGTGTATTTGCAATAAGCTTGGACGCGACGTTCTGGGAAGACTAGAAGAAAGACTAGGTGTGGATATATGGGTTACTGTGGTGATGTGTGACAATGTGTGACTAAAATGTCACATTTATGTATCCGTGATACTACTCCTGCGTCCATAATGTAAGTGAGTTGCCATGATATGTGAATGTGTGTAGCGGAATGTCGTATTTGAGTAGCCATGATATGTGAATGTGTGTAGCGGAATGTCGTATTTGAGTAGCCATGATATGTGAATGTGTGTAGCGGAATGTCGTATTTGAGTAGCCATGATATGTGAATGTGTGTAGCGGAATGTCGTATTTGAGTAGCCGTGGTATGTGAATGTGTGTAGCGGAATGTCGTATTTGAGTAGCCATGATATTTATATTCACTTTATTCAGATGTATTGTAGGCCATAGGCCCATGATACAATGGTTACAGTGTGGTAATGGGAGTTGGAGATCCCAACAGACTTTGCCTTAGATTCATAGCTTTCAGAATATACATGGCTAGTTTCTTAACAGTAAATGGGTTGGTAGATGACATTAAAATATTGTACTTATGTCTTGTCGGGAACTCATAATAATGCAAGGATATATATTCTGACCTCAAAGCTTGATAACAATCACAAATTAAAATAAAGTGATACTCATCTTCGATATAACCATGTTTACAGACAGTACAAACTCTTTCTTCTCTAGGTTCCTTGTTATGTCTACCTGATTCAATTCTTAGATGATGAGAACTACATCTGAAACGTGCCATAATACTTCTAAATTTATCACATGATAGCCTTGTAATATACATTTCAACACCAAATGTTTGCTTATACAAAGAATAATAATATGATTTCGAACTTTCATGTATAGCTGAATGCCAGTCTTGTTGGTACGATAATTTTAGCCTCACAAAAAAATCCTTTATGAACAAAGGTATATTTCCAACACACTGTTGATCCCATATAAAACCAAATCCTGCTGACACAATTATGTGTCTAATTTTGGAAACCCAGTTTACTTTACCATTACTTACAGCTTGCAGTTGCATATTATAGCATTTCTTTACGTATCTAGATTCTGGCATTTTCAAAATTTTGCACCAATATTTAACAACTCTTTTATAAGCATAAATGTATAGAGGATATCGGCCACATTCACCTCTTATAACGTGAATGTGTGTAGCGGAATGTCGTATTTGAGTAGCCGTGATATGTGAATGTGTGTAGCGGAATGTCGTATTTGAGTAGCCATGATATGTGAATGCGTGTAGCGGAATGTCGTATTTGAGTAGCCGTGGTATGTGAATGTGTGTAGCGGAATGTCGTATTTGAGAAGCCGTGATATGTGAATGCTTGTAGCGGAATGTCGTATTTGAGTAGCCATGATATGTGAATGCGTGTAGCGGAATGTCGTATTTGAGTAGCCGTGGTATGTGAATGTGTGTAGCGGAATGTCGTATTTGAGTAGCCATGATATGTGAATGTGTGTAGGGGAATGTCGTATTTGAGTAGCCATGATATGTGAATGTGTGTAGCGGAATGTCGTATTTGAGAAGCCATGACATATGCTTTTGTGTAGCCGTAGTATATAATTTTCAGAGCCCAATGTCACATTTGAGGACCCATGATATATACTTTCATTACCGTGATACGTAAATGTCTGTAGCAGAATATGTCACGTTTGACCAGCCATGATATATACTTTCATTACCGTGATATGTAAATGTCTGTAGCAGAATATGTCACGTTTGACCAGCCATGATATATACTTTCATTACCGTGATACGTAAATGTCTGTAGCAGAATATGTCACGTTTGACCAGCCATGATATATGCTTTCATTACCGTGATATGTAAATGTCTGTAGCAGAATATGTCACGTTTGACCAGCCATGATATATGCTTTCATTACCGTGATATGTAAATGTCTGTAGCAGAATATGTCACGTTTGACCAGCCATGATATATGCTTTCATTACCGTGATATGTAAATGTCTGTAGCAGAATATGTCACGTTTGACCAGCCATGATATATGCTTTTGAGTAGCCGTGGTATATGCGTATTCACAATCGTTCATATTTAGGTAGCCATGATACATACTTTTGAGTTGCCGTGATAAATACTTTTTCTTCCCCGTAATGTTATATTTGACCTGCCATAACATAATTATGGTTAAGTCATAATTGTGTAGCCATCATATATGCATTCGGATATCCAGGGCTCATTCGATATTTAAGATGCGGGGTAGAATAGGTCTTCAGCAACCCATGCTTGCCGTAAGAGGCGACTTACGGGATCGGGTGGTAAGGTTCTCTGATTTGGTTGATGCATGTCATCGATCCTAATTGAGAGAATCGATGCTCATGATATTAATCACTGGATTGTTTGGTCTCGACTCGATTATTTACAGGCCGCCGTCATACAGCTGGAATATTGCTGAGTGCGGCGTTAAACAACCAACCAACCATCCAACCAAACATTCGATATTTAGCCGCAGTCACACGTATATTACACCGTGTCTCACGTATACGTAGGTATAGAAAAACTAAATATGGACTAGTCACAGCAAATTGATTCTGATCGTTCACATTTTGTCTTTAGCCCAGATTTTATTATGCGAACAGACATACACTGTCCCGTTTGTCACAGATGTCTATATACATCGTCTACAGCGACATGGACACCTTATCGTGGGACACTGGTGTACTTACATATTCATATGAATAGTGACCATGGTATATGCATTTGAGTGGCAGTGGTATAGGAACTGTCACATTTAAATAACCATGATATAGGTATTTTGTAACCATATATTATTCAATATTTAAGCAGCAGTGATGCATACATTTGAGTAGCTGTGATATGTATCTCAGGAGTAGCCCCGTTTCCCCCCCCTGGGGTGGTATTATGATTCTCTTTCTTGTTAAATGCATAATGAAACGTCTAACAAAAATTGATTATTTTGCAAAATCAAACTCCTTCTTGGACGTTTCCGTAAAGAAACTACTTAATAAAATAAGCACTGATGTAGTATCCGGCTCGCTGAAAGTGTTTCAGTAACACGTCAATATACACCTGAAAAGAAATGTGTCAATACATGCCGGAAAGTGGATTGCAAACAAATAATCTATTTTACAGTGTTTTACCGTCATTATGATACTGAAATGTAAACACGAAGGCTTTTTCTTCTCAATATAGCATGTATCGATACAACGTTGTCGTTTTCTCTTTTCATTCGCTATGTAATAGAAACGGTGTGTATATAACTCACTGTTGATTTAACGAACGTGTCACTCATACAGACTTCACAGATTAAAGATTTAGCCAAAGCATACTATCATCCTCGGACGCATCGTCCCGTATGAGTCGTCATGGAAACGCATCAACAAGACCAATGTTTACAAACACATTTATATTACGGATGTTGGGAACTGGTTAAGCGTATTGAGGAGACGTTGACATTTGTGGGTACCAGTATCAACTTGCACAATCATATCGATCAACTGCGAAGGTAAATCCAATCCCGGTAACGCTATCTATAATCTCGAAGCTAGACAATTTACATAAACTCTGGAATTGGTTGAATGATTGCCCATTCCAGCGTACATTACAAGCTTATCCTGAACAGAGAATGATGGATGTCTAGTTCCATGGCCGACATAGTTGATGGCATTAGGTCTCTTTATTTGTTGTTGAACGCTATGCCCGCAGCTATTCTGCTCAAGATCAGTTAAAAAACTCCCGATTCTTTCATGTTACTATTAATCTGTCATGCCGGTTATTCTGTAACTTTATTTGGGTTGTATACATGGTGAGCGCATTAAATAGTCGAGTCAGGGTCGGGCAAATATGTGGTTAGTAGCTCCATCAACGTACCAAACCTGTGTGTGTTTTATTTGTTCCTGAAAATGTTAAAAAAATAATTTGACATCAGGTTTTCCCCCAAAAGTTTTTCGCTGGCCTTGTTGGATGTGGGGGAAAAATTAGTTGTCTCCCCCTTTTTGAGTTTATTAATTGAGTGTTCGGAATAAATTCTGACACTAACACCCCCCCACACGTGTGTGTGGCTGCTTGTACTGGTCCGGACCGGTGCCGGACATTGAGGTACCATGCCGCAGTTTAACATGAATACCCCACTCAGACACAGTGTACTGACTCCGAGCCAACCAGTCCCTGTTTTAGCGCCTTAATGCCGAGCGCCAGACAGGGTAACAACAAGTACCATCTTTTAACGTCTTGTGGTATGTCGCGGTCTTGGATCGAACCACGGACCTTCAACTCTCCGGGCGGACGCTCTACCACTAGACCACGGAGGCAGTCCATAGGCATATGAACAAAGTCGGGTGTTCCTTAACTTAACTGTGAGCATTGTAAACACTTGAAGGTGGCATGGTGCGCGTCCATACAAGAATTCTTTGTTCGTCACGCTCCAGTGGTCCAATAAGGTACTGCTGGCTGGACGACTGTTGCTAATGATCAATATATCGGGATGTGGCCGAACGAAAATACCTTTCAGCATCGCAGTTCTTTCGAACCCACGATTACAATAGTGAAGTCGATACTTTCCCGTAAGTCCCTTCTGCTGACCACATCACCCTAATGATCAGATCTGTATACTTGTATAACCGGTTTGAGAGTTATGTAGTGTGTCGCCTATACTGTATTGTATATGTGAAAGATAACATACTTTGTTTTGAAAAGGTTATCGTGTGACTGAACACTATTTCACGCCAGTACCTGTAGTGGCTTGTTTTGTGGACCAAATATAGTGTACCTTCACCCCTTTCTAACCTTGCTCCTCTGGTTGGTATTCTGGGTTTGTGCTGACGGGAAGGATCGCGTGGTCAGTGCGGTGATTTAGTTGCTTGTGTGTCATCATCTTATTTGCATGAACAGGGGGCACGGGTGGCCCAGTCGTCTAAGGCACCGCGATTCGCTGTGCAGAGTTGCGTCCCTTGGGCTCGCCAGAAACCTGTGATTGTGGGTTCGAATCCCTGTTCGCCTCGATTATGTTTCTAGGTTTGTCAACACCATACCTGTGCTCGTGGGTTTCACCGAAGTGGTAAACGTCTTGAATTGACCGGCATCACTTCGGACCTTCTTCCCTCATTAAGCTGACACGCGGCTATATAACTGTAATACTGTTAAAAGCGGCGATAAACCAAACTCACTCACTCACTCACTATTAAATAAATATATACACAATCACCAGTTTGTTTGGTCCAGATTCGTATATTTACTGACAGCCATGGAATAATGTGGCGTGGTGTAAGGAAGAAAGTACGCACCTTGCTTCAGCATGATGGTTCGATGGACTCGTCTCCCACCAGAATCTGGCTCTGTTCCCAGCCTTGTACTGTGTGAAGCCCACGTGTTTCCCCGAGTGATGGAGACCGGATAATCTTGTGACTGACAGCATGTGTACACGTCATTAGGATATCCAACCACAAAGTCTCAGAGCATGACCACCTGATGTTTGACTGCTCTGGTGACAAACATTGGTACGGGTATGGGTACTGACACAAGAATGGTACTGTGACAAGTATGGTTCCGTGACGAGAATGGTACTGTGACGAGAATGGTACTGTGACAAGTATGGTACTGTGACAAGCATGGTACTGTGACAAGATTGGTACTGTGTCCAGCATGGTACTGTGACAAGTATGGTACTGTGAGAAGCATGGTACTGTGACAAGATTGGTACTGTGACGAGAATGGTACTGTGTCCATCATGGTACTGTGACAAGATTGGTACTGTGACGAGAATGGTACTGTGTCCAGCATGGTACTGTGACGAGATTGGTACTGTGACGAGAATGGAACTGTGAAAAGAATGGTACTGTGACAAGAATGGTACTGTGACAAGTATGGTACTGTGACAAGTATGGAACTGTGACAAGAATGGTACTGTGACAAGAATGGTACTGTGACAAAAATGGTTCTGTGACAAGTATGGTACTGTGACAAGTATGGTACTGTGACAAATATGGTACTGTGACGAGAATGGTACCGTGACAAGTAAGGATACTTGTGACCCGGAATCTATTGATCAGTTTCCCGCTTTTGAGTTACGTCACCGTTCGTGTGTCAGATGAAGCAATAGTCTTTCCTTCTTGTTTCTGTTTCCAGTTAGTGTTGTCTTCCAAGAAACACCTCCATGTATTGTTTGTTTCGATTTCGATTTATTTGCCAAAGCCAAGCATTGAGTCTGTAATTGTCTCGTTTTGAAAACGCTTCACAAATGAGAGTACCTGTTGAACACTCGACGAGATTCAAAGCAATCACTTTCACGCTCATCAAAAGCTCATTTCTGTCGACATATTTACCACCTAACGTTCAGATCAATATGGCTACCTGCGGCGCGAGGCTAGCTGGGAGACATTTACCGTGTTGTCGTTCAAGATCCTTCATCGCTGCTTTGTGGCAACATTAAGAGCAAGGTCACTTTTGATATAAGATACACAGATTTTCTTTGTTAGCTTGTTGAAGATGAATTATCGGGACAGCCTAATGGGTCTTGTCTTGCTAATCAATAACCATCGGACACATTGATACACACGATAAACGCCGTGAATACACGAGCTTCGTCCGATACGTGCGCGACTTCGAATAATGACTGAAGAATCAAGGGAGGCTACTCTAAATCCCGACGTTAATTATCCTGGAATCGCTCGGTAATCGTTACAAGTGCTTGGGCATTTAGAGACACTGTTTGTGATTATCAGCTAAGTGATGCTGTTTTACTTCTTTCCTTCACTATGAGGAGATGCTTTGCTGCATATTATTGCAACATAAACTTTTAGGCCGTTCTTGTTATGGGGATTATTGCCGACACAAGGGAGATTACTCTTCCATTACGCCCACTTTGGCGACTGAAGTAGCTTTTATTGAGGCGGTTCGTCCTGCATTGATGGAGTTAACGGGGAAAGTGGTTAACTTCTTATGTCGCTTTTGTATTACGATTCGAACTAGATTACTGATACTGAACAAGGGGAGATAACTACAGAGTTGCATGCCTTGCCTTCGCCAGAAACCTACGATTGTAGGTTCGAATCTTGGTTCGCCCCGGTTATGTTTCTAGGTTTGACAGCACCATACCCGTGCTCATGGGTTTCATCGAAGTGGTAAACGTCTGAGACCTGCATCACTTCGGGCTTTCCTCCCACATTAAGCTGACACGCCGTGATAAAACTGGAATACTGTTAAAAGCGGCGTTAAACCCAACTCATTCACCCACTCAATCCACACCATGAAGATCCATGAAGATCCGGGGTAGAATAGCTCTTCAGCAACCCATGCTTGTCATAAGATGCGATTAACGGGATTGGGTGGTCAGGCTCGTTGACTTCTTTGAGGTATGTCATCGATGCATGCTCATGATGTCAATCACTGGATTGTCTGGTCCATACTCGATTGTTAACAGACCGCCGTCTTAAAGCTGGAATATTGCTGAGGGCGGCATTAAACAACAACAAAAACAAACAAACAAAACAAGAAAGCTACTCGATCAATATCAATCGCTTGATGACTCTCACACGGTAACGTGATATTGACAGACGAATAGGAGTTTATTTATTCCCACAACAACTAAGTTCTAGAAATCTGTATCTAATTCGTAAATATTCGCTGACAATGGTAAATCGAGTATTTGAATTCTCCAATCAACTTCTGTATTTCTGAGCCGGGCAACAACACTATATTCAACGAATTACATTTTTTTAGATACTGTTTTCGTGTGATCAGTATCATAAGTTATTATGATATATATTTTCGCTTGATCAGCAGTTACATGATGTGAGCACAAACGATAATAATCTTCCAGAAAGCCTCAAACTAATAATACCGTACGCGTGCTGTCAATAAATCCGATCTCCCAGCTAGAGGGAAATTAATTTCTTTCAACCACGTTGTTATCAGTTGTCTTTCGACATGTCGCCCGACATCCCAGTCATTAATTCAGCGAGAGACAACAAGATGATGTTAATTAATAGTCACAAGTTGTAGTACGGTTATCAATACCGTAGAAAATTACCGCTAACTACACACGAATTGTGACTATTTCAACACTTACAGAACCAAATAATCTACGTCCACGGTGGCGACATTGACGTCCGGCTCTCACGTTGCCTTACCAATCAATCAAGGTCGATACTTCCTAGATTTGATTAGAAACAACGTTTTGGTTAGGGTAATACACCTGTACAAATTGCAATTAGGGTTGGTGCTAATGTGAACAACATGCGGCGCTCACAGAAATGTTTTCTCATCAGTCTAACGGTAGTCGTCGCGTCAGTATTTTCATTCAGGATTTCTATAAGGAGTTTTGTACAGATGAAATAATTCAGTATGTTCACGAGTTTAGTCGTGAATCACTGGATGATCCCATGGGAATTAGGTATTCCCAGTTATTGTAAATGTAGCTTTAATGGTTGGTTCATAGTGATTGCGTTCGGTTACTTCGTGATGTTTGCTTGCTCGTTAACCAGTCTACGTGATGGACAGAGCATTCCGTGGTATAGTGTGTGGGACACAATGTCGATACGGGTAGCCATCCTCTCAGGTTGGTGGTATATACGGATATAGCGCCCGTTGTAGTTACAGTGTGTGGGACACAATGTCGATACGGGTAGCCATCCTCTCAGGTTGGTGGTCTATGCGGATATTACGTCTGTTGTAGTTATAGTGTGTGGGACACAATGTCGATACGGGTAGCCATCCTCTCAGGTTGGTGGTCTATGCGGATATAGCGCCCGTTGTAGTTATAGTGTGTGGAACGTCGCTGCAAAACCCATTAATCCCGCAATGGAACAGGGACTGTCACACTGAACCCCCGTTAATTCGGACAACGTCCTCAATGCAATTTCCCGGATAAACTAATGTCCGGATTAACGAATCTCGGGAACACAATAGATGGTTCGAACAGCAAGTGCCCGGATGGCGAGGATTCCGGACCTACGGTCTTCCGGAATGACAGGGTCCTGTCTAACGAGGTTTCTGTACCGAACATGGTTTAAAGTAAACTTACATAACACGTGTCAACGTGTGTTGGAGCATATTGAGGAGACCAGCAATGACTTATCGATCGCCGATCCGTCGAAAACGTTTGATTAAGACATTTAACCTCTCTAATGTACTTTATGCACATGTATGCGGTGCCAAATATGTAACAGTCCTAGGACCAATCTCTCCACCAAACCCCAAACCCCAAACCCCAATATAAAATTACCAGTCCCTCAGTTACAATGTGGGGCGGTCGGGTAGACTAGTGGTTAAAGCGTTCGCTCGTCACGCCGAAGATCCGGGTTCGATTCCCGACATGGGTACAATGTGTGAAGCCCATTTCTGGTGTCCCCCGCCGTGATATTGCTGGAATATTGCTAAAAGCGGCGTAAAACCATACTCACTCACTCAGTTACAATGTCAAATATTTCCGTTTGCGAACAAAAGCCAACACGGATCTACAAATCATGTTTAGAGCAAGAGTTGTTTTTCACTACACACACACGTACACTATACACTGAGGATGGTTGCAGTAAGTGTTGGTTCATCAACTACCCAATGCATCATCATTAACATATTTAGTGTCGTGCTGGATACACAATTACAGGAAATTACTGAGAAATTTGAATGTGGACCTTGACCTTTGATAAAGTTCCAACTGTGACTCATGAGACTCTGGTTCTGGAGGTGGAACCAAAGCCTACAGCCATGTAACGATGTGTATAAACTTCCTCTATAACTTGTAGTTGCGTCAGTTTAACGTGTGTAAAGTTTGTTCGAAATGGCCGGTGATTTCCTGGCTCAGAATAAGCTGAACAACAATAGTGTGACGTCGCTGGGAAGTGTTGTCGGTATGCAGTAGACAGTCTCATGTTCCGGATACTGAAGGGCAGGCCTTGAGAGTGCTCTTGCATACACATTGCAGCGCAGATGATTCACGTCGTGTCAGTCCCTTTAACTCATTCGCGACCACTCGTGTGATTGCGGTGTAGGTTACTGTAAGGGACGGGGCAGTCGGGTAACCTAGTGGTTAAAGCGTTCGCTCGTAACGCCGACGATCCGGGTTCGATTCCCGAAATGGGTTCAATGTATGAAGCCCATTTCTGGTGTCCCCCGCCGTGATATTGCTGGAATTTTGCTGAAAGCGGCGTAAAACCATACTCAGTCAGTACTGTAAGGGGCGAGTGGTGTTTGTTTGTTTGTTGTTTAACGCCGCACTCAGCAATATTTCAGCTATATGACGGCGGTTTGTAAATAATCGAATCTGGATCAGACAATCCAGTGGTTGACATCATGAGCATCGATCCACGCAATTGGGATCGATGACATGCATAAACCAAGTCAGCGAGCCTTACCACCCGATCCCGTTAGTCGCCTTTTACGACAAGCATAGACGTATATCTTGGTATCTACATCATCAGTGTCGGAATTAAAAGTTTATCTACGTTCACGTTTTCGTTCGTCGGAATCAGCGTACGTCAAGGTACATTGGCTTTTGAGGTATTCATGGTACGTCAGCGTACGTCAAGATACGTATACGTCCACGTACGTTAGCGTTTGTAAGAGTTAGCGTACGTCAGCGTCATTTTATGTCAAGGACAACGTACATCAGCAATGGAGTTGTGTCCGTTAATCATCTATCCCCGTGAGGGCGGTCGGGTAGCCTAGCTAGTGGTTAAAGCGTTCGCTCGTCACGCCGAAGACCCGGGTTCGATTCCCGCCGTGATATTGCTGGAATATTGCTAAAAGCGGCGTAAAACCATACTCACTCACTTTCCTCGTGTATTATTAATGCAGGTAATTATATGTAGTTATTATGAATCTCCCTGTTTAAAGTCTAACTTAATGGTAAAAATACCAGCAATTATGATAAAATTCTTAGAGAGAGAAAACTGATTCGTTTAATCAATTATTTTATAATCACAAATCAATGATTGTAAGAATATACAGAGTATAGCTGAGGTAACTGACAGGAGGGAATTAATAGAGTTAGCCAAACAGCTGCAGCTGTGAGAATCCATGGAAGGTGCTTGTGAGAAGTCCGGCTGGTTACATCGATAATAAGGGGAAATCGATGGGAATAACAGCAATTATTTATGATTGGTATGATATCTTCACAATTTATTGTTACGTGCTAACGATCCAGTCTGCAGTGACAAGGACGCCATGGGTTCCGACAGCCTTCGACCCGACATTATGATGACGCGATTTGAAAATGTCGAAAACATATGTCTTTATGATCGGAGAGAAAGTAAACTTATTTTGTGCGAACTTAAAAATTACATCGACTACAAAATTAACACTGCTTGGGGTTCAAAAGTCTTGTACCAGCTAGGAAATGGCGCTTTGAAGTAACGTGTCCTTAGCGAAACATTTAGAGAAGTTTGTAATCCATGGAGTTAGAAGAAACTTAGTGGCACCAATTTAAAATTTCTTTTGAAAAAATGCATTCAACGTAATTGATTGAGAGAACTGTATATTTGATTCGATGTAAATTATCTTTAAGAACCGCTTGAAAATGCTGAATACAATTATTGTACCAAATAGAATAACAGTTATTTTGTACCTTAGGCCAAATAAACATATTCTTGTTTCTCACGGGTAGGTTTGGTCACTCCAACATACGTTCATTATTTTACCAGTTGGAGACAGTTTTACAACAATGTAAAGACGTTCCTGATTTGCACAATTACGAACGACATCGCTTCTTGGTCGTCAGGAGGGTGGGTAAAAAAGTGCTGGGTGCTGACAACCAAGAATATGTTTCAGATGTCCTTAGTGGGACTTACGAGCTTATACGAAAATTGAGGATTTAACTATTATGTGCGGCAATCAGCCTTTCTATCCCAGTTGGTGTGTGGCAAAAATGGAATCACAAACAGAGGTCGCTGTAAAAATATGGAACGTTTCTTCAGGCTGTTTCAAGTCAATAGTTTCTTTCCGCACAGTTCAACTTTTTGAGAAACCCATGTTCTCTATAGGTGATTAAACCGGAGGGTTATTATTTAATTAAGTGAAATTTAGTTCTATGTTATGCAGGGCAGTCTTAGGGATCTAGATATCCGGAAGACGCAAGTGTCCGGATAAGCGCATCTTCCCGAGGCAAGAGAGTTAACTGACTACAAAAGTCAGATTCCACCCTTGCCGAACTGGGCTGGTATTATGGAGTTACATTTTGGCTGGACTAACGAGTCTATGCATAGTCCAATCAAAATCGCGCAACGAAATCGAAATCCGGTTCGTAAACTGTCGTGCAGATTTCGGTCGATTGCAGGATTTGAAATGCATGTGCACAGCCAACTCGTTGTCAACAAGTATTTTCCAAATCTTTCCATGTTTTTTAATAATGGTGCTCACGTGTTTCGATGCACTTCGCGATGTAAGACCCGTTTTATCACAATATAGATGTTGATTATCGATCAGATCGTCTTGACAGTGTCCGCCATTTTGTCTGAAACAAGTGCATGTGATACGAGAGGTGGAGTCTGATTGGCCCATAGGAGAGGCTTAGAAGGGACATAACTCGTAATAACCACTGGTGGGGCTACGATCGAGCCAGGAATTCCAGCCAAGTTTGGCAAGGATGGGAACAGACTTTTAAACTCAGTTAACTATCTTGCCTCGGAAGACGGGATAAGCGAGATTCGACTGGAACTCCCCCAAAATAGATTCCAAATCAGAGCCAACATCGCGTTGAAGATGTTCATCGATGCGGATAACGTGTATCAAAGTTGGATATTATGTATTATAATGTATACTGCAACTACATAAAAAAAGCATACAAACTGGTTCAGCTCAACTGACTTTCTTCTGACAACTGTTGTGTGTCTTTTGACTAGCCGCTTTTGAAAAGCCAAGCTCCGCAACGACGTGTTTTTCTATAACGTGGCACGGCCTAACCATGCGTGATGGGACGTGATATGAATGCGCATCATTATTCAGTGTCCTCTCTTTCATTGTCATATCGCTGCGCCAGTATACGATTTTATACGTCTTGGTGATTTCTTTGAAATGACAAGTCCTCAGGAGGTTTAGCGTATGTAAAAATCACTTGTAAGCTTTTGTGCTATTTTGATATATTTGCCTTTGGTGCAATTCCGTCATCATTCCTTAAAGATTGGGGTGTAAATTCTGCCGATATAACGCCAGGTAATGCGTAGTGAGTGAGTAAAATTTTAAGCCGCTTTTAGCAATATTCCAGCAATGTCACGGCGGGGGACACCTCAAATGGACTCCACACATTGTACCCATGTGCGGTATCGACGGGCATTTGGGGTGACGAGCGAACGCACGAGGCTATCCCACCGTCCCTATCACCGTGACTATTTATTTAGAGGGTATTTTTCATTCGCTTTATGTGGCAATATGATCCTTATCCTGTATTGCACTGAGGGATCAAGATAAGTTTTTGAGTCGTTGGGTATCTACTCACAAGTTATCATTCGGGGGGATGGCTTTTACTCCCTTGAGTCCAGACTATTGGATACTTTTGCACCTAACGAGGGGATCTTTTTAGGATAATGCATCTTGAAATGCTGCTTCGGGTGACGTGTTTTTTTGTATGTTTAGGTGATGCCCCAAGTGTGTAAACCCACTGGAGCGATACGCATGTCTGGTTATCACTCTACGACAATGCAGTAAATGTTCACGTGTGTGTGTGATGCGTGCATGTAATTAGTTTATAACTACATGTAAAAACCGATGTGCAGGCAAGTTGAAAATGATACAAGGGATAATTACTATTGGACTTTTATAACTTATAACACATTTTCACGTAAGCAACTAAAGAATATATATAATGGCTTTTGCGTGTTTTAACGTATTTTGAACTCTTTAATGTGTTGATGTTTTTAATCGACTAAAGTGAGTTAGTGAGTGAGTAGGATTATATGCCGCACTGTCCCAGTCATATCCGGCTGGGACACCAGAAATAGGCTTCAATAATTGCACCCATGTCTGGAGTCGAACACAGGTCTTTGCCACGACTAGTGAACGCTTTCACCACTAAGCTAGCAACCTTTCCCAGAGTCAACCGAATGTTGTTTACGTCTTCAATATTCCAACTACGAAAACCGATGGTTGATAACTTGAGCTACGTTTTACACCGTCACACGATATTATATATGCTTGAAATAGCACTGCAGTATACCATAAATTGTTGTCTTTGTTTTATGCGACTAGTCTTAAAGTACACACCGAATCAGGGGGCAGGTTGCATGGGAAGATGGGGAGAAACGGGAGGTACCCTTGGTTTGTTGTTGTTTGGTATAAAGTCACGTTGCTGTTTTTGTTGATGTATAACTTTTTATTGTCACGATATGGATGAAATACTGCCGATGTGACTCAAATTTGGAGTCACTCTCTCTCTGGGGGAACGATACACACACGTCCCTCCAAACACGGTTTAGTTTGGATCCAAGCGAATAAAACCGTTAACGATCAACAATATCGTTTTAATCTGTTTACGTCTGTTGCCACTATCGATAATGTAGAGCGACATTTGTGCCATATATTGATATTATATTATCATAAAAGTCAATAAATCGATACTCATGATGCCCTCAAGTAATAAACCCCTCCAGCCGGTTGCCGTAGTACACACACAAAATCATGCAATATAAATAGTAAGTTTGCCATGACTGACGTGTGTTACATATCTCAGATTTATGAATTCTTACAAATAAACTGCTGGTCGTTAAGCACACAGTTTTTTCACTTCACCCGTTCTTCGTTTCAATATATAACATATCTCCACAATCCTGAACTTCTTATTTGTGTCCCCCGATAAGTCGGTCGATATGTTAACGATCCTACCAAGGCCATTTAATGTAAATATGGCTGCAACGCTCTTCTGACATCACGATTTGTTGTTTTGCGTATTTTGTTAAAAAAAAAACATTGGCTGTTAGTCCACATCATATTTGTGCTGCGGAAGAAATCTACATTAAACGTCAAGAGGTTCCTTTGCCAATAAATTTCAAGATTGAAAAACTCCTTTTAAAAAGATAAGTGACACGCGACCACCGAGCACAAAGTATCTCTACAGTCAACAGTCATGTGGTCGCATTCCGGCGGCTATGTATGTCCATATTGGTCAATATGTGTGTGTATATATAGACCAATGCAATTTCTAGATGACTCAGAATATCGATCACTGTCACCTACATATCAGTGGACGACCTATAAATACTCTTTCCCCCTACGTCAGGTAATTACGGGAAGAAGGTACCTGGTCTCACATTTCGTTATTAATTATTAGGTACAAAATATTATCATAACGGCGCTCGTGTCCCTGCGCTCGGTAAGTTCCGTGAATTGTCGTAAACGTTTTGTTTATGAGATGTTTGTCGAATGTCACTGGAAATAGTATGGAATTCAGAACATAACAATTTTTATTTCAGTACGAGGGAATGGGATTTTACGCCGTTTTTGTTTGTTCACAGCGTGATAGACGTCTTCCGTTTAGTCCGAGTTCCGGTGTAGTGTTAACAGACAAAGATTCATTATCGGGGCGAAAATGATATTTGGACCCACATTGTCAGGGTTTTGGGGTGGGGGATGGGATGGGGTGGGGAGGGGAGAGGGGTTCGGAGGCTAGATATTTTTGTCAGAAGTAATCTGTTCCAAAAAGTGTTGGAAACATTAAATTTTCCTTCGTCCACGGTATATGCTTTGTACAGTAAACTGCGTTTATAACGAACACGCTTATAACGAACTGACGGATATAACGAACCGTTTTTTTAGTCTCGGCCATTTTCTGTCTATAAGCTGTATATATGTATATATAAGCTGTATATATAACGAACTACGGTTATAACGAACTGAAAATAGAGATTCATTTGAGTTCGTTTTAACCTTAATTTAGTGTATATCCCTAAAATACCTGCTTTCTGTCTCCAATCAGAAAAAGTGATGATATGTGTGTCTGTATACGTGTACGGTGTATTCCAGAGGTTGAGTGAAGGTCGTTGATATTGGGATAGATTTCAGTAACCCTCAAGTCATATGACTATGATTATATGGCTAAGTGTTTAAACAAGCATATCCCTGTCGGTACCAATCGTTTCACCTCCTTCAAACTACTTTTTTAAGTTTTCACAAAACCTCCCCAAAAATGGTTAAAAAAACGGACATCAAAACCAATATTTACCGGTTCCAAATATGGATTCCCAATATTCTATTTACAAGGAACCGCCGAGGGACCCATGCTACAAGCCGTAGGAGCTCTAAAGTTCGTAGATCTACGATGCTTTTGAGGAACGCTGGGCATTGGTTTTCAATAAGTTGCTGACACAGTGGAAACCAGTGTAAGGTATAGCTGTTTGTGATCATTGTGAAGTGCTGCGTAAGACGTCAAGGCAAGCCATGCATATTTGTCATTTCAAAAGAACACAAGGCCATGCTGCCTGAAACCTGCTAAAACTGGATCATGTCGTTTTACTGGCGTAAGGGGTCATCTATGAATCACCAGTCGTTTTGTATTGTTTTCTGTGTCTGCGAGGTCATGACGTCAATGTTTTCGTCTATTGGTTTCATCTACGACAGTCTGTTACCACACGCTCTGTCCTCCACCCACTTCAGTATTAGCCACAACCCACTACTAGTGCTTACCAGCCCACACATGGACAAGCTTGGCTTTTCTCCAGAATTTATTTTTCTTGTGCATGGCCATTTTATGTTTCGCTATAGTCTTGAGGAGCATCTGTGTGCGTCATCGTTGTTGTTTAAATGATGCTCTATTCCGTATGGGTAAACACGTTATACGTTGATTTCAGAGATTGGTGCACTGTTGAATGGGGTTTAATCTGACTTTCAGAATGTAGGATAGAACCTACTGTTGAGCTGTTCGTAAAGTAGGATAATACCATTGTCGAGCTGTTGCTAAAGTTGGATAAAACCATTTCCGAGCTGACGTAGAAAGTAGGATTAAACCATTTCTTAGCTGTTGCAGAAAGTGGGATAAAACCACTGCTGAGCTGTTGTGGAAAGTAGGATAAACCTATTGCTGAGCTGTTACTAAAAGTGGGATAAAACCATTGCTGAGCTATTGACAAAAGTAGGATAAAACCTTTGCTGAGCTGTTGCTAAAAGTGGAATAAAACCATTGCTGAGCTGTTACTAAAAGTGGGATAAAACCATTGCTGAGCTATGGCAAAAGTAGGATAAAACCGTTGCTGAGATATTACTAAAAGTTGGATAAAATCATAGCTGAGCTGTTGGCAAAAGTGGAATAAAACCATTGCTGAGCTGTTACTAAAAGTGGGATAAAACCATTGCTGAGCTATGGCAAAAGTAGGATAAAACCGTTGCTGAGCTATTACTAAAAGTGGGATAAAACCATTGCTGAGCTGTTGGCAAAAGTGGAATAAAACCATTGCTGAGCTATGGCAAATGGAGGATAAAACCATTGCTGAGCTATTACTAAAAGTGGGATAAAACCTTTGCTGAGCTGTTGGCAAAAGTAGGATAAAGCCGTTGTTGAGCTGTTACTAAAAGTGGGATAAAACCATTGCTGAGCTATGGCAAAAGTAGGATAAAACCGTTGCTGAGCTGTTGCTAAATGTAGTATAAAACCTTTGCTGCGCTGTTGGCAAAAGTAGGATAAAACCGTTGCTGAGCTGTTGGCAAAAGTAGGATAAAGCCGTTGTTGAGCTGTTACTAAAAGTGGGATAAAACCATTGCTGAGCTATGGCAAAAGTAGGATAAAACCGTTGGTGAACTGTTGCTAAAAGTGGGATAAAACCATTGGTGAGCTATTGGCAAAAGTGGGATAAAACCGTTGCTGAGCTTTTGCCTAAAAGTTGGATAAAACAATTGCTGCGCTATTGGCAAAAGTGGGATAAAACCGTTGCTGAGCTGTTGCTTAAGGTGGGATAAAACAATTGCTGCGCTATTGGCAAAAGTGGGATAAAACCGTTGCTGAGCTGTTGCTAAAGGTGGGATAAAACAATTGCTGCGCTATTGGCAAAAGTGGGATAAAACCGTTGCTGAGCTGTTGCTAAAGGTGGGATAAATCCACAGCTGAGATTTGGCTGTAAGAAGGAAAAATTAAATGCTAAGCTGTTGCAGAAACTGGGATAAAACCAGTGCTGAGATATTGCTAACATAAATCATATTACGCTCGTTGAATAAGGGGGAGGAACACACATGTGTTACTTGCGCATTCATCAAGAAGACTGTTTGACGAATCGCCCAATCCCCATATACCGAACCACTCTAAAACAGTACTGAAACCTTTTAGCAACCTTGACTTCCAGATTCGTCATTGGTTTGTTGTAGGCAAACGTCAGCTATATGGAATTGAATATCCTACCTACACACTGTCATACATTACACATTACCCACACAACTGTACAGCCCCGCCATCTTGGTTTCAGATAAGCGATGGATCTGAAGTGTGTCCCCGTGCTGTCCTTCGTTGTGCTGATGCTGCTGGACATCGTCGCTGGTCAGAATGCGGATGTAGGCGCGTGGACGAAGTGGTCCCAATGGTCAACGTGTTCCGAATCGTGTGGGAGCGGCATAACCTCCAGGACACGTCACTGGCAACAACCGAAGGGCGAGACACCGTTTGATAAACCCTTCACAATGTCCGAGAACTCTGGTTGTAACAACGGACAATGTCCCGGTGAGTTTCCGTGACGACCGAACTGGACACACTGAGTGATAAGGACCCTGTTTGTCCAACCAGATCTGAATCGATTTAGAAATTAGCAAACCTTTCATAAATGATCATCATTTTCACTTGTAGTTATATGCATTACATTTTTCTATTTTCAAATTTTGGACATCTTAAGATACGGACTTGACTTAACTCATGTAATGGCTTAAGGCTAAAATGTTTTAAAAAGAATGACTGTGTCTGTCATCCCTATTACATGTGTATTGGGTAATCATATAGTGATATCTTAGAATTGTTTTGAATTCTTTAATTTTAACTTTGTGTCACACTCGATGAAAATGAAATCATTCAGGCGATCGAAAGGTTAAGGGCAAGATCGGAATAGACGTCTTTAAGTTTGAGACGGACAGTATGTTAAAAACGACATCTTTGATCTTAGCTATGACTTCCATACGCTCACACACTGGTTGAATGGAAATCCCCTTTCTGGAACTGAAAGCGGGGATCTCACATTTATTTATATCAAGTTTCTGGCAAAATCTCTGCTTTGCTCCGGGGCTGAATAAGACCCTGGCAAACCCAGCTTGTTGTATGGCCGATTATGATGAGTATCAGATGCCCGCAACGTGTGACCTGGCTGATTGAGCGTCATCGTACTCTGACCTCGGTGTAAAATTCGGCAAATGGAACGCAAACCACAGCGTCCAGTTGCTGGATGCTATCCATTGTCAGCCTTTTAAGCCCATGTTTGGCCCCGACTCATGACGAGAACCGACAGCTATCAGTCCTCAGACTTTTATTTGACTGGGATATAGATAAATTGTAAATGATTCCGTGGTATATATTGGCTAACCAACCAATTTCTTTTGGGTTTATGTTTCCTATGAACCGACAACTATTTGTTCCACGCACACTAACGGGCCCGGGCTGCTGTTTCCTGATTGGTCGATAATAGAATGGGCGGGGCTTGTTACATTATTGCATGAAGGAAGATTAAACAAGCAGTCTGTGAGGTTATGATCGTTGACATATGAAATTATAAGACTTGAATGTCTTTGCGACGCGCATTTACACAGTGTTTTTTTACTTTTATACCTCAATAAAAGTTCCTAAATAAACATGAAACCGGGTGTGCACACAGTGTAAATATGCGTAGCCAAAGTAAACGCAAAACATATTGACGTCAGTTCTAAAATCACCATAGCTGTGACACGGGAGAATTTGTGTTATACCCGAAAGCATGGATCAATTATTTACAGGCCGTCGTGATGCACCTGATAAAAATTGCTGTCTTCGGCGTTCAAGGTTAAACCAACTAACGAACACTGTTGATAATAAGCACCACCCTTATCAGTATTAATTATTATCACCGTCAAAACTATCACCATTATCGTTATTGTTCCTGTTCTTGTTGTTCTTGTTCCTGTCGTTACAGTTGATGTAATCATCATCATCATCATCATCATCATTGTTGTTCTTCTTCTTGTTTTGGGGCACGGGTGGCACAGTCATCTGAGGCGCCGCGATTCGCTGTGCAGTGTTGCATCCCTTGGGCACGCCAGAAACCTATGATTGTGGGTTCGAATCCCGGTTTGCCCCGATTATGTTTCTAGGTTTGTCAGCACCATACCCATGCTCGTGGGTTTCACCGAAGTGGTAAACGTCTGATACCTGCATCACCTCGGGCTTTCCTCTCACATTAAGCTGACACGCCGCGATATCACCGGAACACTGTTAAAAGCGGCGTTAAACCCAACTCACTCACTTACTCTTATTGTTGTTGTTGTTTTCGTTACAGTTGACGGTAGCTGGAGGCCCTGGGGTATATGGTCACCATGTTCCGAGGCATGTGGTGGAGGTATTCGACAGCGGGATCGCACGTGCAATCCACCTATCAATGACGGGATGGAATGTGATGGAGAGGCCTTTGAAGAAGACGAGTGCAACACAGTGCCGTGCCCACGTAAGTTCCGATCCTCCCGGTGAACTCGGGTGCATACGGGTTGCCGCGGATCCGTTCGGATCCACTCGGGCTCATTCGGTTCCTTTCGATTTCTACTGAGTGCTATTGTGTTATTTGTGGCGCACGGGGATTCTACACCTGTCCTCTGCAAATAGGTCATTACATTGTGACCAATTTGTCACGTGATAGTTAGTCTTCTAGCGTTGGTGCGCCCCTCGATGACTTCCTTTAAATGACATTTCCGTCCCATTCAGGGTGTTAGACAGATATTTTATTCATGCACCGATTGTCTTTAAATGTAATATCCAGTTATGCATGACTGTTTAATAATCTCATACCAACTTTGACTGGAGTAGGTCCGATAGTTTTTCAGATACTGTAGTAAACGTCGGTACCTTAAATTACCTTCCAGACTATATATTGGTCCAATACATTCGGTCCATGCGGCATAGCCTGTCACATACACAATACCAAGGGCAGTAGTTAAATACCGATAATGAATTATTTCACTGTCAAACGTACAAACTCAAATGTCCAATCTCTCCGCATATGGTTCATTTGACAACGGAATATTTTTTGTTCATGGTCAACAGAAATGGGGAATGCAGTTTTATATGTATATGATGGTGTTCTGTCGCTTGATTGTGTTTCGTAATAGTCACGTAAACTAGTGAAACTAGTAAACACTTCCAATGCTGACGGATCACCTATGGGGTCGAGGTGAGCCGAAGGATGCGATAATGAGTTTGAAAGTTTCGACAGTGATGCGTAACTCACGGAGACATGAAATAACTTGAGTCAAAAGTCTCATCAATCGTTGAAATACATTTGTGTAACATACAGCAGAAATAGGGAATGTCTAAGAATCCAGAAATATTTCTCCCAGTGAGAAAACAAATTTGACCTGATCGTCTAGAATGACGTTGGTAACGTCTGTTTAGGCAACATCTGTAAAACATCTGTCAGGAAAGTAGTTTCTGACTGGCCAGGAGGATATATTGTCAGCGAGGGGGGATGCGTCTTCTGGGAGTCGTGTCCGTCCCCTGTCTGCTCACCTGATTGATCTGTAATGATTCGATGATCCGAAATAGACCCAAATCGATGACAGCGTTTAAATCTTTGACGATTTGAGAACCTTTGGGAATGTTGCGTGTTGCGAGTTTCGCGTGTGAGTATTGCTTTCTTAAGTCCCAACGCTCTTTGACGGTGATCAGCATTTAACTAAAACGTCAATGTGGTTTGAAGGAGAAAAAAAACACGAATTTGGACCGAAATCTGTGTAAGGGGACATTGTGAGACGTGTGCCTTTCAGGATTTTCGGGTAGGTGATGCTTATGGGGGTGGACGGTAGGGTAGGTGAGGGTCATTGCAGTGGTCGGTAGGGTAGATGAGGGTCATTGCGGTGGGCGGTAGGGTAGGTGAGGGTCCATGTGCCGGACAGTAGGGTAGGTGAGCGTCATTGTGGTGGACCATAGGGTAGCCGAGGGTCATTGGGGTCGACCTTAGGGTAGCCGAGGGTCATTGTGGTGGACCGTAGGGTAGCAGAGGGTCATTGCGGTGGACGGTAGGGTAGCTGAGGGTCATTGTGGTGGACCGTAAAGTAGGTGAGGGTCATTGTGGTGGACCTTAGGGTAGCTGAGGGTCATCACGGTAGACCGTAGGGTAGGTGAGGGTCATCACGGTAGACCGTAGGGCAGGTGAGGGTCATTGCGTTGGACCGTAGAGTAGGTGAGGGTCATTGTGATGGACCGTAGGGTAGCCGAGGGTCATTGTGGTGGACCGTAGGTTAGGTGAGGGTCATCACGGTAGAGCGTAGGGTAGGTGAGGGTCATTGTGCCGGACAGTAGGGTAGGTGAGGGTCATTGGGGTGGACCGTAGGGTAGGTGAGGGTCATTGCGGTGGACGGTAGGGTAGCCGAGGGTCATTGCGGTGGACCGTAGGGTAGGTGAGGGTCATTGTGCCGGACAGTAGGGTAGGTGAGGGTCATTGTGGTGGACCGTAGGGTAGGTGAGGGTCATTGCGGTGGACCGTAGAGTAGGTGAGGGCCATTGTCGTGAACCCATTGTAGGGGTTCCTGGAGGGGTCTACCTTTTTTAAAGGCGTTCTGTAAATAATCGAGTCTGGTCCATTCAGTCCAGTGATTGACATCATGAGCATTGATCCACGCACTTGGGATACGGTGACCATCATCAACCAAGTTCGGCGAGCCTGACCACCCGATCCCGTTAGTCGCCTCTTACGACAATCATAGTCGCCTTTTACGGCAAGCATGGGTTGCTGAAGACCTATTCTGATTATGCTTTGGGTTCGTCACACCCTACCATTGCTCCTGGGTTTTGCCAAAGTGGTAAACGTCACTTCGGTCTTTCCTGCCACATTAAGCTGACACGCGTGACATAACTGGAATACTGGTAAAAACGGTGTTAAACCCAACTCACTCACTCACTCACTAAAAGCCGCGTTAAACCAAACTCACTAGTACTCACTCATGTTCAACGTGGATGAGACGGCTATTATGACAACAGGGATACCACGTATACAGATTCAGCTATGCCCTGGCAGTCTCTACATTTCAGGAGCACCATTTCTTATATCATTTTCATTTTTAGTCCCCAAATGGGTTTCCGGGCCAGAATGGGTCCCTGTCCAACTGGGCTGGTCGAAAGATGGTCAATTTATTGTAAGATAAATGACGCCAGTAAAGTTACCTCTATTTATACAGATGGTATTTTGAAGCTTATGTTTCATGAAAATACGTATTTATAATTTTGGTTCAAAATTCGTTTTAGGGCCGTCAAATGACAGCATCATTGAAAACACAATATACTGAGTATTTATTCCCTAATCTAAGACACTGATGTGTCAGAAACGTAGTTATCACAACGGCACAAAGTTATTAATAACTCACCGCATAAAAGGATAATTTTACGACCTTATTTTGAATTCGGATATTGCAACAACACGACGCAGGCCATGAAACATCATTCGGATTCTCTCGGCTTTATCCGGGGCAGATCGCCATTGAGACCTACTGTGCGTCATTTCTTATTCACGTAGTATATTTAGTATATGGCATTGTTTAATTCTGTTGCGGAACATCTGTCGCCGTACTATATCCGTGACACGGTTCCTGCGGTACGAGTAATGACACAGCGATTCCCAGAACCCATTCACGTAATGGCGGACGCTCGCTCACTGAATCGACATAGAAATGAGTTGGGTTTAACGCCGCTTTCAACAGCATTCCAGTAACACCATGGCGTGTCAGCTGAATGTGGGGGGAAGCCTGAAGTTATGCAGGTCATAGACACTTACCACTGGTGAATCCACCAGCACGGGTTTGTGCTGACAAACTTAGAAGCAATCGGGGGGTGCGAGAATCGAACCCGCAATCATTCGTTTCCGGCATGCCGAGCGGACGCATCTCTGCGCAGCGATTTGCGGCGCGTTAGACGACTGGGGCCCCCGTTCCCCCATACAAGGAAAATAAAATATGAACGGGTACTTCCGATTTATTAATAAAACGAGCCTTCCTCCAAAGTTGGTCAAAACCATCACTCAGTTTTACATAGGCTAGAAAAGTGCGAGATGAGTAGGGCACTGGGAGGACAACGAAGTAAATAAATTATTATAGTTTTCCCTAATCAGCTACCTAATCCCAAACCCAATCTGTCCCAATCTGTCTTGATAACTGGTGGTCCTTATAGTGAGTGAGTGAGTTGGGTTTAACGCCGCTTTTAACAGTATTCAAGTTATATCGCGGCGTGTCAGCTTAATGCGAGAGGAAAGCCCGAAGTGATGCAGGTCTCAGACGTTTACCACTTCGATGGAACCCACGAGCACGGGTATGGTGCTGACAAACCTAGAAACAGAATCGGGGCGAACCGGGACTCGACCCCACAATCATAGGTTTCTGCACAGCGAATCGCGGCGCCTCAGACGTCTGGGCCACCCGTGCCCCCGATAGTCTTTATAAGTAAGGATAAGATTCATCAAGCCATCTTCTTATACACGAGTTATTACCGTAGGGTATAATATCATATATTGATTTGTATATAGCACACAAGGGGCGGTCCGGTAGCCTAGTGGTTAAAGCGTTCGCTCGTCACGCCGAAGACCCGGGTTCGATTCCCGACATGGGTACAATGTGTGAAGCCCATTTCTGGTGTCCCCCGCCGTGATATTGCTGGAATATTGCTAAAAGCGGCGTAAAACCATACTCCGTCAGTCAGTATATATAGCACACATTGTAATTAAGGCATGAGATACTCTAGATCCGCTGTTAATAATAATAAGAAGAAGAAATAGAAGAGGAGGAAGATTATGTATGTTGAATACAACATTTGCTCTCTTCCCATTTTTATTACATTTCATATTTCATAATGCAAAACATAAAACATTAAAACAGGCTTATAACCAACTGTATTGGACAGTTGAAATGTGTTCGTTATATCAGTAGTTCGTCATATCAGTAGTTCGGTACGAAACCATTTGGATTACACCAATATTCATGCCATTGCCATTCCGGGTCAAGCTAAAACTTGGACTAGAGTCTCTAGTACTCCACATTTGAGGAGATTTCTATGTTTCTATGATACCCAAAACTGATTCTCAAAAAATGTCAAGTTTATATTTAAATACATATGACATCTGATTTCCCCTTCCAAAGGTTCAAAAGTATGTAAACTGAACAAAAAAATAAAGATCATGAATATTTTTGGGGATATTTATTTGTAGCGAAGAGCACACAGTTTAATGAAAATATCCCCCAAAACGGCCATGATCCCAATACTAATTTTTTCAGTATGTTTATTGCGAACAAATATCAGTGCTTGTTGTAAACGTTTTGTGATGAAATATCATCGTTTCTTTCCTCTCAGCTCTGCCCGTCCGGTTTAACACGTCAATGTGCGCGACATCGAAGTACTTCACGTGCAAGAGCGGCAAGATGTGCATACCAATGAGCGAATTGTGTGACGACACCGTGCAGTGCCACGATGGCAGCGATGAGAAGAGCGACCCCTGTTTCAAGGACAACCGGGTGGGGTCGGTCCACTACCAGTTCGTCAAGGACACCGGTATGTCATTAATTTCTGGGGTGGGGTTGGGTTGGAGTGTCGCGTGTGGGGTATGGAAGGTGTGTGTGTGTGTGGGGGGAGACCCATTCCTCTGGACGCCATAACTTGCTGTACAGAATTGCGTCCCTTGGCAGTGTGCGTACTTCTTGCGAGGTATGAGGGGAGATTTGTAAGAAGTCATCATTTTATTACTGGGTTTCCACCACAGTGGTAAACTTCTCGAACTGCTGCAACCATTACGTGACATGACTACAGTACTGCCCAAATCAGTGGTAAACTCACTCACTCATCTTCCCACTCCGTACTCACTCACCCGACCACCCAAACAACCACTCCGGTTCAACCCATCTGTTCACTCACTCACTCACTCACTCACTCACTCACTCACTCATCTGTTCACTCACTCACTCACCCATCTGTTCACTCACTCACTCACTTACTCACTCACCTGCTCGCTGACTCACTAACTCACCTGCTCACTCACTCACCTGCTCACCCGCTCACTCACTCCTTAAACCTCCCCATCCGCCCATTCACTTACTAACTCACCTGCTCGCTCACTCACTCACTAACTCACCCGCTCACTGACTCACCTCACTAACTCACCTGCTCACCCCCTCACTCACTCACTAAACCTCCCCTCCCGCCCACTCACTCACAAACTCACCTGCTCGCTCACTCACTAACTCACCTGCTCCCCGCTCACTAACTCACCTGCTCACCCGCTCACTCACTCACTCACTAACTCACCTGCTCACCCGCTCACTCACTCACTCACTAACTCACCTGCTCACTTACTCACCTGCTCACTTACTCACCTGCTCACTCACTAACTCACCTGCTCACTTCCTCACTCCCCTGCTCACCCGCTCACTCACTCACTAACTCATCTGCTCACTTACTCACTCACCTGCTCACTCACTCACTCACTCACTCTCTTTAGCTTTCTCCCTCATCTTGCACCACACACTGGTGTGAGTTGCGCCGTACCAGCCAAAACTCGACACTTCACGAGTGGAAGACATTAATTATTGTAAGATTACGTTAAATGTTTTAAGACCCCTTACATTATTACAGTTATCGGCGAAATTGTTTACGAATTTCCGAAGTTATTTGACATTTGATTAATTGAACTGTTTGAATTTGTCGGGAAGTTTATTGCTCTGTTATCAACTAAACGGATTTAATACCAGGACTTGTAGAAGCTTCTAAGACCTTAAACCAGTTGAAAACAGATTTTTTGCACTTTAAGGAGAGTTTTAAAGTTTTCATTATTTTTCGTAATTGTGTCAAGAGTGGGGGAAGTGTTCCAATATTGATCCTGACAAGCCTATGGCTGCTTCCTGCGCAAGTGAATCTCGTCGTATATTGAACACTGATGAAGAGAATCTGAAGACGGGTCGGTGTGTTCCGAATGGCATTAAGAACTACCAGCGGGCATGGTGAAGTCATTTCGTGGCGTCAACAACAATGTGACCTTTTATTATTCGTCTTTAGTTTAATTAATCAGAAATTACAACACACTCCTTATTTTGCTACAGGTGCATCTCATGGTGGATCTTTCTCCGTCATCGTTGGTCTGGTTGTCATGGCGATAATGATGCACGTCATCGGACACTGTTGAGTGACAGGTGCGAGGCTGAAATGGACATCCCGACGTCATTGGTTGGTGTATGAAATATACAACACTTCTGCGAAATGAAGATGAAGAAATGTGGTTTTCGTCCAAAATTGAATTTCTATATCAAATTGTGTTATTTCAAGACGACAGTCTAATCGTCCACTCAGTAGTGTTTTGTGCACAGACGTATGTGACGAACATTCTTTTATTCTCTGTGACGACTTAAAGACGTCTGAACGTCACCCTGACGTAAAGTTCCCAAGGACATTGAAGATGCCAACAACAACGGGATGCAACGCAAAGACGAATATTTGTTTGCCAAAAATGAAATCAAATGATTTGATTGTTTATATGGACGTGGTGTCAAAGACTGATCTTTCCGAAGGGGATGAAAGTCACGTGACATTTACACGTGCTGAAACTGATATCAAGAAACATGTAATTCTGCGTATATCGGTATGCAATTTGCATATCTACAGATGATGGCAACATAACGTGGCTATGTACACGTGTTTATGTTGATATGAAATCTACACGCATGTAGCGGAATGAAATACGCACGCTGATGTGTGCGTTGTGAAATGTACAACGGCTGGTGTGAAATCCACTCGTGTATATATCAGGCCGACAATCTTTGTCCATCCGGTGTGTACTTAACTCTCGTCGTCATCTGACTCAAGGTCGTAAGTTCTGACATGTAGTTTATGGGAGAATATCAAATATTATATAATTAATCAAAATACCCATGAAGCCCTTGCGTCATGGCGGCAGTGAGTTTGAAACAAAGTCCTTCAGGTCAACCTACTCGAAAGCTTCACAAAACATCCATTATCTCTAATGGGTTACAACGCAGGGGGTGAAAGAACGAAAACTAGGCGAAGGCAAAATCTATACGCTATTTAAATTATAAAAAAACCAAATAGGTCGACGCTCGTGGGAGCTTTTTCGTATCAAAATATCCGAACCCACACGAGCGTATAATTTTTACGTCACAAAATTAACATTCTTACGATTTTGGTTTAGGCATCAGAGATGGTTTATACATGATTTCGAAGCGATGCCTTTTGCGTTGTGTATACTTGTCCTCTGGTCAAATCGGCATTAAATGTAAGGCATTTTGAAAATGAGTTTTAACTTTTACATACACTGATTGACAGGAAAAGTATGTTACCATGACTACAACGAACTCACGTTTGTTGGAGTCAAAAATGATTTTCGAGTGTTCATCAAATCAAATTAGGATAGTTCTCATATTTTCTTTAATCCCGTAGAATTCGTAAAGACAGCTGTTGTTAATAGGCCTATGCAAAGTAGATTTACGTAAGTGTACGTTGCTTTTGCAGATTTGTCATCAACCCCTTAGACGCAATATGCTATATAGGGTAATTTGTTTGCTTTCTACATTTTATTTGGTCATTTATTATATAACCTATGGTTAACAGACCTGTTCTTATGTTCTCTTTTATATAAGAAATGGTTTGGATATGTTATTGAGCCGTACAGATTTCACGAAACGTCGGACAAATCAGTTCTAAAGAATTTTATGTCGGAGTACCCGTGTGCCTCAAGTGCTAATGTCTTGTTACCTGAAAGGTCCGAGAAAGAGACAATTAAATTATTATTAATGTTATTAACGGCATTTGTTAGAAGGAATGGTGTTCATCATTATTAGGGGTACGGGTGGCCCAGTCGCCTAAGGCGCCGCGATTCGCTGTCCAGAGTTGCGTCACTTGGACACGTCAGAAACCTATGATTGTGGGTTCGAGTCCCGGTTCGCCCCGATTATGTGTCTAGGTTTGTCAGCACCATACCCGTGCTCGTGGGTTTTACCGAAGAGGTAAACGTCTGAGACCTGCATCACTTGGGCTTTCCTCCCACATTAAGCTGACACGCCGTGATATAACTGGAATACTGTTAAAAGCGGCGTTAAACCCAACTCACTCATTATCATTATTATGTTTAGTGTTTAGAATTCCCTTGTTTCATCCATCTATGTATAGTACGACGCTTGCTGCATGCACAGCAGCTATACACGCCCCATATATTTAAATACGTAAAAAAACTAAACCCATTTTCGGACTAATCATTTCAGTGAGTAATCAAAAGTTTGTGAATTTAAAAAAAGTGTATTCAGGCAAAGTTCCAAGTTCATGATCATGAAATGTTCGCATAGTTCTTAACTGTTAGGGGCACTGTTCATGAATTGTTCTCATATTGCATTTTGATGTCATTCGTACATGTAGTTACTGCGCATGTCTACGCATATCGCTATCTGCGCATGTCACCAGATCATATGACCGTTTAGTGTCATGTGAAAGGGATGTTTCCGTTAATTTTGAAATCTCCTGGCTTATGAACTATGTTATCCTATTTATTTTTATGTTCTCCTCTCTACAGTAGTTGAAGGAAGTAGGAGACTTGTTCGAACCATCCCATTTGCTCGGCGCGCGGCCATCTTTTCATTGTTACTGTTGAAGGATCGAGCCACAACTGAACGGTGCTTGTTGATGAAGTCAAAACATATTTTCTTTCAAGCCTCGTGGCTTATCTTAACTGATGTACATACTTTACCAATCGTCTGTTTGTATATTCGCCTATTTGTATATTGTTGTTACTGACAAAGCTGTTCCGTATCCACATGCCTTTCACCACTCCTCTGTATCATAACAACAATCTCTCCAAGTCTGACAATATCACTGAAAACACTCGTGCTTTTCTCGTGATGAACTGCGAGATCCGTTAAATCCATTCGTCACCACTCCCGTCTTCCCGGAAGCCTTCGGATGGTCCCGGACTGACACGAGTGGTCACGAACGTCAGGCAATCTGGACACTCCATATCCGTCTACGCAAAACCATGTTTTTTTCAATACGCATTTTGTTTTGTTTATATTTTAGAACAGTATTTGTAGTAGCTAGCGTATATTTCCCTCTGATTTCTTCACCTTTATGAAGCTAACACATATAGGAGGCTTAGATTTGAACGTAAATGCAATTCTTTGGTTATGCAGTCAAATTCTGATGTAAGGAATAGCAACAGGTCAAAGATTACTTTTCATCTTCTCTGGCATTACGCGGCGCGGCGCGGCGCGGCGCGGCAGTTAGCAATACGTTGGAACGTCAGGAAAAAGATCCTGATTCCTTTACTCGCAAGAGGAAAATGCGTGAGTCCCATTGAAGTGCCACCTACCCCGGCGTAATATGAAATATTGCCAACATGGTGCAAAATGATAGTCACTATTTCTCTAATTATCTTCGGAGTGACTGTTTAACGAACGCCAACTACGTATTCCTTTTATACAAACGTGTGTATTTTGTCATCATTATTATAATCATTATGTTGTACATTCCCTTGCTATTCCTGCGTTCATCCTCGGCACGCAGGGTTATGTTTTCTGGGATTCCACGCCTAACCCTTACACACCCATGACGAGCCTGTATGTCATTCCCCAGTGTACCGAGGATGTCTTGCTTTATGTTTCGCTATTTGTTTGTGTTCCGATGAACTTTCCGACAACTCAAGCAGACTTCACTCTTGACACAGCCGTGCGTTGCACCTACCACAAGAGCAATAAAACAGTGATACCGTTAATTTCAGCAATTAATCGTTAATTTCGATAAATATTTTACCCTTGTTAAGCGAACCATGTTTTGCACAAACAAATGTAATGGCTTGTTTCCCCACATACAGCTTCATTAATCATTACACAATTTCAATACGCCTTTTTTTAACTTATCTTTTTAACTTATCGTTGATTTTCAAACTACTGTCAAGTGAAAGGTATTGGTGGTATGTATCTGAAAGGCACATAAAAGGATTGCTTCCAATAATACTTTTCTCAATATGTCTATCAACCAAAGAATATGTCTTAAAATATCTGTTCTATATCATGTTAAGAAATTAATCAAAATATTTCAAACTTAAAGAAGCATTAAAACATTGATGTAGTACTAAATACGTTTTTAATATAGACAAGTTTTTTTGTAATACATCTTCTGTTTATATCTAAATAGATTTCCCTGCATCAATTTTTTTTTCTGATGTATTTACGGGTGAATTAATTTTGCTATTAAATTGACATTGAACAAATCTGATATTTGTATATGAACTATTTTCGCCATGTTAGAGTTTTATAACGAATGTGATCTACTATGAGGTGATTCGCCTGTACTTTCATGCAGATAGCTACTGGCATATTTGAGCTTCGTGTTGGTTATCTGAAATAAACATGTTTGAAATATACCACGCTGTTTGTTGTCGACAAAGAGGCGAGTGTTCGTAGAACAGGATGCACGAACAGAAATGCGTGTTGAGTACGTGTGATTGGTTCGGTGCGTGAAAGCCAAGTCGATCAAAGGGAGGCTACTCTTCATTTCCCGCTATCACCACACGATTCTCAACTATAGTAAATTTCGTGTGATGTTTTTATCCTATCTGTGTTAAAGCTTGCTAAGTCTTACAAAAGATACCATTTTATTGTCCGAGTTCAAACCATGTCCTAAGGATTTCCATCCTGAAATAACAGAATTTTTTCTCTCATCTCTCACATAAAAGTGTCTTAAAAAATTATCTCTCCTCTCAGTCTCTCAGATATCTCTCCTCTCAGTCGCCATTGCAAAGATTAAGTACAAGAGACCGTGAAATTTTACATTTTGCTGGGTCTTGGCACTGAAAGTTTAGACACGACCTCAGAAGTGCAGTTCTAGAGAACGTTCATTGTTTATTACAGCGCCAATTAGTCCTAATGTTACCTGTTTTAAAGTTCTGTGAATAAAATTTCTGTCATTTTACTGACCACGCTTACACAAGTGGTCTTGTGGTTTTGTTTCATGATCATTTATTTCATTGCGACATCCATTTACTGTAATGCAACTTAGTGTAACATTTTTACGTTATGGTAACCAGTTTCTTCTATCTATTTGTGTCTTAATTTCCACACTGCATCGGGGTTAGTAGTTTTAACTCCGACAGTTGGCACAGGCACTGCACGCAGAGTGGTGAACATTCCCAAGGCCACAATTCTGGATCTGATTACGTCCAAGGGACGACGATGCCAGTCAGGATTGTACTCTATTGGTGGCCATCACCTTGAAAATCTACTGTGTCATTTTGAACCTGGGTCAATGAATCACTTTTGGGCTTCTTATTTGGAAGAGTTTGTAATAACTTATGTTAATTATTTCTTTGCTGTAAATGGTGTCTCATTGGCCAGTAATGGCCGGATGGTTACTTATGAATATATTATGTGTCTCCTTTACTGATGTACTATGTGACACCGAAAGAAACATTATTATTTACAGATTAAAATAAAAAATGCAGCAAAGAGGGTTTGGGTGATCCTAGCACACTCAGGCTGGTAAGGCTCACCATCAGCTCAGGGCCCTCTACACGCAGCCCAGACAGCGAATGGGACTTCTTCCAGGAAACGCTGCCTAAATGAAACTACCCAGAACTTTTCGGAGAATGTGTAGACTCCCCAACACTGCAGCCTTCTGCGTTACCCAGATTTTCAGAAGGGCTGTATTCCTGGTAGCAACCCCGGGTGCTCTCCCAATATCAGTCAACAGATTGGGAGGTACCAAACCTATGGCACCGAGAACAACGGAGAGTCGGACAACTTGGTTCTTGGGATGCAAGCGTGACATTTCGAAAGTGAGGTCTGCATATTTGCCATATTTTCCCCGAATCTTGTCAATCGCATTAGTGTGAAAAGGGACAGTTAATATATATGTTTTCATTGGATTTATCCAAAAGGACAAGATCAGGTTCGTTGGCCTGGATAGGTCTGGGGCTACATACGGGTCTATCCCAAAGAATTTTGTACTTATCATTTTCCATGACTCCCTCTACATATTCTGGGGCGTACCATCGATTATTAGTTTAATTATTTTAATTTTTATTAATTTATTAATAATGATCGTAAACCAGGAATTAGTTTGTCTGTGTACGTTGTTGCAGTGAGTGTCCTGAGTGTGAAGGAAGCGGATATGGCGATCCTTGGCTGCTGACGTGATGTGAAGTCTTCCCATTCTTGGACGATATCTATTGTTGCCATGTTACCGATATCGTGCCAAAAGTCCGGAAAGTTGGCTGTGGACAATGCGGAAATGTCTTGCCACTCGGAACCGTTTCTAACTTTCGTAATTTCAATTTTGCCAATTGCGAAATATTTCTCATATTGTTCTTGAGACTTGAAATGACAATTTTCAAAGGTTTACTTCGTTTTCAGAATTACTTTGGAAAATAACATGTAATCAATTTGCCACCAAAACCCATGACAAATTCCGTGACTTTCACGAGAAAATTGCAAATATCAAAGGTCATCGATATTAACTTTATCAAAGACTATAAAACCGCCTCGCAGCGCAACATGGAATACTTTCCATCCACAAAGTTTACTTTTGAAAACATTATCACCACCAATGCTTTTCTTTTCTTTTGAGCGGCTGTCGGGTAGCCTAGTGGTTAAAGCGGTGGCTCGTCACGCCGAAGACCCGGGTTCGATTCCCGACATGGGTACAATGTGTGAAGCCCATTTCTAGTGTCCCCCGCCGTGATATTGCTGGAATATTGCTAAAAGCGGCGTAAAACCATACTCACTCACTCACTTTTCTTTTGAGGGTGTATGGTAAAACTGACTTAAAATAGATCGGCAAGTCTGGGAAACAAGGACTAATGGCATGTATACGAGTACGGCTCAAGCAGTGTGAACCTCTGTTCACTTCATCCTCTATTTCGGTAAACCTACATTAACACCTTGATCCATCCCAGTGGTTCTCGAGATGTCTAATTACCCGTCCTTGATTTTCATTAACATCATACCGACCAATCAAACGTTGAGATAAGGCAAATGAAAATGGGTAAGGGTGGTACGCGTATTGCCTACAAACCAAACCAAACAGTTTCAACGGACATGGCTTTCTTTTGCGTGTCAGTCTGTTTTTCAATGGTGAATTTCTCGCAAACCCTGTCGTAATCCATGGGACTGGCCGCCATATTGTTGATATCAGCAACCCAACCTTGAGGCTGGTTTGTAACTCGCATTCTGATTGGTCCCTTAGAACGGGAATGGATCACGGGATTTGTGCAGGTATACCGAATTGCGAGCCCTGAAGGATGTACTGACATTAACGAATAAGCAAAAGCTCGACAAGCAAGGTTTATATTTAAAGGGATTAAAGCCTAAATGCAGAAGAAAACAAATTTGATCATTATTCAAATTAACGGGCAATCAACAGGCTTCATCATCTGTATGAATAATTAGAAATGTATGTACATTCGATTCTAAGGGAATATAGTCTAAACAACATGTTTTGTAATTTGCTTTAACAAGAAAATGTAGAAGAAAACAACATTGATCATTATTCAAATTTCAAAGTCAATCGACAAGCTTCAACATCTGTATGAATAATTAGAAATTTATGTACATTTGATTCTGATTAAAGAATATCTAACAGCATTTGTTACAATTTGCTTCAACTAGAAAATGCAGAAGAAAACAACATTGATCATTATTCAAATTTCATGTATCCATGTATGAATAATGAGAAATTTATGTACATTGCATTTCGAAAACATTTCTAAAATGACAGTAAACATCAATCGCATAAAAACAACATTTCTCAAGATTTCCTTTTATATATATATGCATGTAACAATATAAGGCCACAATACTATGTTGGCAATAAAGTTACAACACACACAGTACCTCCAGACATGATACTGAAGGTCTTGCTATCAGTTCAAGTACATTTGAATAGGTCATATCTTAAGTCCGATACTACATATCCTTCTTTGGACCAAATGATATGCGTATATGCTATATTCAGTGACTCTTAATTGTACATAGTTGTTCAAGTAATCAAAACTTCAACGCCAGAGAATAATCAATGCCGATTATCTGTCGAATCAGATTTTATAGGCATAGAAGGCTACATAGTGATAAGGATGATATAAATGGGCCATTTGATACCTCTAATGCCAACATGTGTTCGCTAAAATGGTTAGCATATCCTTTTACGTGACAATTTTTACAAGAAGGTAAGCGCAAGTGGGGAAGCAGGTGCAAAGGTCATAGCATACTGGCAAGCGACTCGTCATATGTCGTAAATTCCTCTGAATGTCTACTATGCAATTTCTGGAATGGAATATGGTCTTTGATGAAATTTTGGATTGGAATTTCGTAAAGTGTCCTGGCCATTCAGATAATATAACACAATTATTATATAATCGCGTATGGTTTTTATGTTAAAATAAGGGTATCTGAACTTAACCACAAATAAATCAATATACAGGATAAAATTTCTCTGCTATCTTATTTGGTAATATAAGATACAAACTGCTTATCAATTTACCAGGCGTGCATATCATCCTGCAGATTGGCAGTGAACGCTAAAACGGATTATGATAAAAATAAATAGATCATTTTACCGTGTGTATGACAATTGAGTTGTGCTTTATATGCCTTAAGAAAACTAAAGGATAGTCTTCGTATTCCCTTTTTCTGATTTTCGAAATAAAACTGACCTGTCATTGGCTAAATGCTAATGACGGGGATGAAGTTTGGTCAGCCACGGATTCGTTGGCCATTTGACAATACAACATGTTCTAGTATTAGGGGCCTAACAATGTACAATCTGTTGTTGGCCTGGGATTTAAGTTTTGAAGCAATGATTGAAATATTGTGTCTACAAATCCGAGGTCCTCATCATCAGATAATTAGTCTGTTCCTTACTCTTCTTTCGCAAACAGTTCCAGTTGTTTATGCTACATAGCATCGATTAGATCGACATAGAGTCTATCCATGACCTTATCCCGATTGCATGTTTGAACTGGCTTTGTCATCAAATCTTGGTAAGAGGCCAAGTTCTCTTTCGTCCTTTAAGAAATGCAATGACTCTTCCACAGTCAAGAAGGACCACTCCGACAAACGGAAGTACAGTAAGGACGATTCCCATCGACCCGATGGATTTAGCAGATGGGCGATCGTCCTTTGCCGATGTTTTCTTGCGTCTGAAGGATGAGAGGGTGTGTTTTTCCAAAATCAATGCCTTTATAAGTTGTGCCATTTCAAACTCCGAAGGCGTGGCTGACGAAAAGCAAACACAATTGTTGGCATTGGTCGAACTGTAAATGAAGCCTGAAAAGGGAATTAGAACAAACAAAATAAGTTGATGCATGCACGGGTGAGGAGTATGCGCAGCGTCTGAGCTGACGATACATCAGTGTGCCTTCTGAGCACTAAAGTCTGTAAAACTGTGATTAGTCATGTGTCCTTATGAACTTCAAATATAAATTTCATATCATCAACGATAATGATATGTAAACTGCACCGCAAAAGAAACGCCACCCCAAGTAACATTGCATGAAAGTTGTCTTTTAAATATGTGGGTAATTTTTTAAATTTAACATTACCTTGTCCGGATAAATGAAATTTGATGATAAAAAACCCAAAGCAGATGACAATAACACGCCCAAACCCATCACGGCAACGGCCATGGTAACCCGATGCACGTGAGTTCCGTTCAAATTGAAATGCACATGCGTTTACCCATTTCTTGCCCTATAAAAATCCACCAAGATCTGATAACATTCATTCGTTATTGAATTGCTACCACATGCCAAGATTGACAAGAAATCAGCGACACCAAGCCCTTGGTCGATTGCAAGCTGGACAAACCGACCGGCAAGTAGCCAATGCATTTCAAGTCAACGTAAGGACCATGTACAGGCTCAAGCAACCGTACTTGACCACCAACAGTACAGATGACCGACCACGTAGTGGAAGACCATGGGTCACTACCCGACGTCAGGATCGTCAGATTGTGCGACAGCACCTTCAAGATCGCTTTGTTACTGCTGCGGAAACTGCTGGACAGACCATGGGGACATACCAGGGACTCATTAGTGAGGACACCAGGACCATCTTCAGTGGGCAACACAGCACCAGCTTTGGCGCCACCAACAGCGTAGAATCATCCTCTTTTCATACGAGACTGTATCTAAACAGCAGATGGCAGAGAAAGAGAGTCTGGCGACGCCGTGAGGAACGTTATTCGGATGCTTGTATCGAGAGAGACTCAGTGGGTGGTCCGAGCATCATGGTGTGGGTTTGAATTGGTCTTGCATAGAGGGTCGGCCTTGTGGTCTTCCAGAACATCTGTCTAGGGAGAGGCAATGGTGGCACAGCAGCTCGGTACATTGATCAAGTCTTGAGACCACGCACCATACCTCATTTGGCACGTCACCGCAACCACGAGTTTCAGCATGATAACGCCCGTGTCCACACTGCGAGAGAAACAAGATACTTCCTCCAGCAGAATGGCTGCAGTGGCCTGCCCTCACTCCCGATTTAAATCCCATTGAGCACTTGTGGGACGAGATTCAAAGACGGCTAAATGGCGTCTGACCAAGGCCGACAACTGCAGCTGAACTGCATCAGAGTGTGGGCTTAAGTGCCTATGGCCTTCAACCGCCTCGTCCATTCCATGTATCGACGTTGCACGGCATTCATCAATGTACATGGCGGACACACAAGATACTGACTTGTGATGCCATTTTCTCAGAGACTAGTGTTGTGTTTCACTATAAGAACATTTGTCACATTAATTTCAGCCTTGATGATCAGTTTTGCCAAGTTTCATCTTTTTAATATGGCTCAAAGTATGTTTATAGTGTTTGGACAAATAAGGTTTCTCATATATCTATCCATGGTGACGTTTCTTTTGCGGTTCAGTATATATATTGACTTGCAGATCAAAGGTGACACAACGGAGTATTGCGGCGAAGAAGGCTGCATGATTACGCCCCTTAGTCGATATGTTTGATCCCACAAAATCCAAATGCTGTTCCAAAGTATGTCTACCCAAACCCATGTTGTTTGATGAAGATGCTCGCTTGCTTTCAGTGTATTCCATGATTGCGGCGTCCGGAATATTTTACAGAAGCCCGCTTGATGCAGAATCTTTCCTTTCTTGCCAACATCCCTTTTGTGCAGAACTCCTAGAGAATTGAGCATTTTCTGCAGACACTTACAATGTAAATCGAAAGCCGGTCCTCAACATACAGATGTTGCATAGCCTCAGAGAAACTACCAGTGACATGTAAATTTACTGTTTTCTATTTTTGTTTTAATAAACGTATTTATATAATTTTAGAATAAGAAAATAAAATTATACAATAGCATTTTACATTTTACTATTTTGAAATCAGTATTCCAATTTTCCGTTTGTTATTACCACACACATGTGTCTAACTGTCTCAAACTGTGACTGGCAGTCATTGCAAAGGGGCTCCAATTCACAAAAATATAATGAAGCTTTTCTGGGCAATTAACCAAAATGTTCCTCAAAGCACTTTGAATTTTATGACACGTAGGTACTCATGGGCGGCATGATGTGATACAACTGAACTATTGTTCAAAGGAGCAAAGCAGTTGTTCAATATATCTCTTCAATATTGAAACCAATATAAGATGTCAGCATTATAACATGTTCCCTAAGAGGCGCAGGAAAAGATTGGAAGGAACAGTGGTTCCGAAACCGGGCATTATCCTATCATTATAATATCAAATCAAAACAAATGTTGTTATACCTGATGCTGACGTTGATCCATATGGGTATGTCGTGGTTAACGCGGACGTCACCCCATCTGATTGCGATGTCGTGTTGTCTGTCATTGATGACGCTATGTACACGTCTGTCGTTGTTGCTTCTGGTGGCGTGGTCACTCCATCTGGTGTTGTCGTCATTCCATGTGATGTCGTCGTCAATCCATCTGGTGTAGTCGTCAGTCTATCTGGTGTAGTCGTCAATCCATCTGATGTTGACGTCATTCCATCTGGTGTAGTCGTCAATCCATCTGATGTTGACGTCATTCCATCTGGTGTAGTCGTCAATCCATCTGGTGTAGTCGTCAATCCATCTGGTGTAGTCGTCAATCCATCTGACGTTGACGTCATTCCATCTGGTGTAGTCGCCAACCCATCCGGTGTAGTCGTCATTCCATCTGACGTTGACGTCATCTCATGTGATGTCGTCGTCAGTTGTGTAGCAACTGGTTTTGTCATTCCATCTGATTTAGTTGTAGCTGCATCAGCTATTGTCATCACTGTTCCATCAGATCCTGTCGTCATATCATAAGGTATTGTTGTCGTTTTATACGGTTCAGTTGTTGACCCATGTTGAGATGTGGCAGTGGTTTGATCACAGACAACTTTGTTGTAGTGGTTGTTTTGGGGGACACTTGGAGTAGTGTCTTCTATTCTTGCTGAAGCACAAATGGAATTCATGTTCTTTACTGTTTAGCAATGTTGGTCCAAACATTGGTACAAAGAGAGACATTCCTTCAGGAAATAGGACTTATATTTTGTGTCCCTTTTCAATTATTCACAGTGGTCGACCACCGAACTCGTACCTTTGTGATATTGTTAGTATTTCCTGCGACATCAAGATATCAACATAGTATGTAAGAAAATTATTGTTTTAGTTTACAAAGTAGCACCCACACGTACCTTCATAACATCGTTTTAGATAGACAGTCGACCGAGAGTTCACCGTCAGCTGAGGTGTAGACACAGTTAAGTGATGGTAACTTCCGGTATACGTTCGACAGAAAGAGCCATCGTGTCGAATAGCAACACAGGGGCTATCTTCACTGTTCCTCTCCAGACAGGACTGCTTGCACGCCGTAACATTATAGTTTGTCGTTGGAGACTCGTTTAAACCCAAAACCTCTTGGCCTTCTTCTTCAGTAAACCAGCACCCTGGTACGTATAATTAGAATTAGAATTAGACACTATTACACACTTTTATTGAGGAGCTAAACGATGGAATGAGATGACAACATGAAAAAATGGGGGTGAGGTAAACGTCGCGTCCAAGATTGTTGCACTTACATAGCGACGTGCATGGACGTGTGGGGGGGGGGGGGGGGGGGGGGGGGGGGCTGCTTGTACTAGTCCGGACTGATGCCGATTTATACTTCTAGCCCACGTCACATCCTTTCGTGGTTCCGTCTCACCTGATTAGCAGAATGTGGAAAAGACAACTAAATCGAAGTGGTTCTGATAAGTATTGATCAAACCTAATACTTACTGGTGTCCCTTTTGCAAACCCGAATGGCATACGTTTTTCTATTTGGGATTGAGTGAGTGAGTGTGTTGGGTTTAACGCCGCTTATTCCAGTTATATCACGACGTGTCAGCTTAATATGGGAGGACAGCCCGAAGTGTTGCAGGTTTCAGACGTTTACCACCTCGGTGAAACCCACGAGCACGGGTATGGTGCTGACAAACCTAGACACATGATCCGCGCAAACCGCGATTCGAACCCACAATCATACATGTAGATCACAATCATAGGCCCAAGGGACGCAACTCTGCATAGCGAATCGCGGCGCCTTAGACGACTGGGCCACCCTAGCCCCCATTGGGATTGAGAAAACAACATACTTATCAATGAAAATATTTTAAATTGACGTTTTCAACCCACCAGATTGCAGAAGACACGTCCATTAGTTTCTCATTATTGAATACATTTGTGAATTTAAAACGGCAACATCTTGCAATTGAGACTAAATAGACTGCGACTGAAGCACCTCTTAGGGTGAGTATGCGGAACCTGTAATTAGCATTAGTATGGTATCAAAAAGACATTTAGGAAACTTACTTTGTTTTCTCAATGTTGTTTTAGGTTACCTGTAGATTTAACCACATGAACTCCGAATGTAAAATTCCTCACAGTTAAATCTGCTGATAAACTAGCTCTGCGTTGAAAACACATTATGTTTGTCACCAGTCTACCATGACAGAAGTATGCGCGAACTCTTTGGTGTTTGCGACGATATTGAACGACGCAGCAAGCGTTGAGTCCATTGTTTTGAGTGGGTTGTCGAGATGAATGGAGTAACCACCGATAATGGCCATAACACAAGTTGTGGTATATTTTCAAACATTGATTTTTAGCATCATTATAATTTCCTCGCATATAGAACAGTCATTGGAAGTAAGCCAACCCGAAGTGGACACCCCAAAAGAACATTAAGTAAGCCTCACAAGGTTTACACCAAATGTCACTATTAAGACGTCACGCCGTTCATTGTGACACAGTTCAGACGGCTTTTGACAAGCGCTGAATGTCAAGCTCGCTGTGGTCCTTAAAACTTGAAATACATTCTCGTAGTGGATTTGTATCGTGTGCTCTGCCTAAAATGTATTGCCGCGCATTCTTTGTATATTGATGTATTTGCAAATCTGCAATTTGTAACTTATAACTGCACATATCATTTTTCAAAAATGCCCACTGAGAATATGTACTGTTATAAATATATCTCCAGCAGTGATCAGGCCGTCTCATCGGCTGTTTTAATCAGAGGTGGTAATTGTGATTTGATACCTCTCATTGACTAATTTAAAAAAAAAAATAAACATGGCAGAATGGGTATTAATAACATTAAACGTCTTATAGCACATCATTTAAGCATTTACCAGTTTCGTTTTCGCATACTGCTGCATACATTTTATTACATTCCTTGGTCCTGTACGACTGAGCCAGCCCATAACGAACGCAGTTTTCCGACCCCTTCTTGTTAGGTTCATTACCCGTCCATTTTGAAAATGCTCCGAGTGAAGTACAGTCTGTCCATCAGAACACAAAGGCAGTACCGGTATTTGGCGTCAGGTCAAAGAGACCCATCCAGAGGTCAGACGTCCTGAAACATAAGTCAGTTAAGGCACTACACAGATACTTCTTATGTAAACACCGTTCTTGGAGCTGTTTAGTATTAGTAATGTTGACGTGGAAGTAATTTAGTGATAGTAATATTTTCTGTAGCTGTTGCAGTATTAATACTGATTGTGGAAGTAATTGTTGTGATCGTATTATCATCTGCCCCTTCTCTCGGGCGTTTACCACTGTCATAGCAAATATGTAATTCGGCCCTAATGCGGGATTGGAACCCACGATCAGCGGATCCTGGTATGGAAAAGGGGTGAAATTCTACACATCGGATTGCGGTGTCCATGACAACTTGCAGTCATATTTCCCTGAGTCATCCATAATTCAAAAACGGACTTATCGTGTTTTGTTCAGATGAATAATTGACTTGCGAACACTTATCATCGGTATTTGATTGTGGTTCATAAAGACATGCCTATGATATAGTCGGAATCTTACAATGGATTATCCTAGGATATTTATTATAATATGATCATTGAGGTTTTTGTTGTTGCTTTAGTCACACAACCCGATGTCAGGAATTGAACCAGGCCTTCGCGTTGAAGAGCGAACACCGCACCCACTAGGCTACCCATGATCTGTCTTGAATATTTCCCACCGAAAAGTATATATAAATATGCAATGCAAGAGAATAACCAGTCTAGATTATCCGCCGAAACAGATTATAATTTTGGCGTAAAGGGCCAAATAGCCGCAAAGATTATACAAATAAACCACTGAAAATCAGTTATGACACCAGGTGCTAGCGAAACGGAAAAGCATTTTCCCGTCTGGCAGCATCCGTCATTCAAACATTTTGCATAAAAAGTAAGTATTTATTGCCCGAAGCTACAAAAACTCAATCTCTTTGCGTGTTAAGAAGCATTGACAAGCTAAGAACAAAACATCAAACTTACAATTTTTTTTCACTTGTCCACTGTTCAAAAAACAAATTGAAAATATCGAGTTCTCTGGCCGTCTTAAATCGGAGCATTTGTTGTCCTTGACTTTTGCACATTGCATGTGTCTCATCCCAAGTATGCAAGCTCTTGTACAGTGTAAAGATCTTCCCGCAGCTGGAATGCAGACTATATTCTGAAAAGTAAATATACTTTCCATTAGTTATGCACATGCGGGAAATGGCATATCTAACGGAGACAAAAATCTATGAAAATGGCGATTTTCAGGGGAACTTCAAAGAGACAAAGGGACCCGGTCACCATTAATCGGGAGCTGCATAAGTATATGCCGATTTGGTTTACCAATCCCAACTGTAATTCATGCAATGTGTCTCCATATGTGCAATGTGTCTTCATATGCTTCAAATGGTTCACCTCACACCCTCTTGACGTTAACATGTTGACTATGACATCACCACCACTGAAACAGTTCATGCAATGTGTCTTTATATGCTTCAAATGATTCACCTCACACCCTCATGACGTTAACATGTTGAACATGACATCACCACCACTGAGACAGTTCATGCAGTGTGTCTTCATATGCTTCAAATGATTCACCCCACACCCCCATGACGTTAACATGTTGAACATGACATCACCACCACTGAACGAAAACGAAAACAAGTGCTTCAGAAAGGTGCAAGTATCGGCATAGCTCTTCAACAAGTGGAAGCTTCTTCATCCCATCCTGCAGCCCATCCCTCTACCAGACCTATACAATCTCAGGACATCGTTACTGGAAAGCATGACAGCAAAGCCATATTTAGACCAGACAAGATCAGTGTCTTGTTAATGGTTTCAATTATGACTTTAAATTTGTAATAGAAAATCAGTTAAACCCTCAAATGTCACAACTAAAAGTGTGGAGAGAAGATGACACGTGTAGATTTCCTGGGCTCTTTGATTACCCTAATTTAAATATTCCCCACTGAGGTGAGCAACAAATAATGTTCCAATGGACGACAGATTAAAATATAACTTGTGATATTGTAAATAATTCCATTGATGAGAGCGTGTTTTCTGTACAGTATGCTCAATTTTAAAAAGCAATTGTACTTGTACAGCAGTTAGGACAACGAGCATTGCCTGGAAATAGAAAATGCTTTTCATTTGATTCTAGTCTGGCTTGGAAACGTTACTTCATAAGGATTTACACTAAGCAATAAATCAATAAATTGTGTTTAGCAATGGGATGATCGGTAAGTTGCTCTTTGTTGAGAAACGTGTTCTGCTTTCATTGAATAGGCTTCTGATTGTACATTACAACGTCAACAGATTTAGCATTCCAACTCTTGACACACCTTTGGAAGATAGCACAGACCTTGGTGGCCTATTGCCAGTGGGTAAAGTGGCCTTTGTGAACAAACTGACATTTTTAGGCCTTAAGCTTGATATAATTAACTTGTGAGTTAGAGTGCCAGAGGATATGGTCTGCCGTACTTTGTCATGTACATGTAACAGACTTCTTGTAACTAGGTGAGATTGAGAAAAACTCTGTCCCTCCCAGCTTTATTGAATGTCCTCATGTAATGCAGTGCCAACCAGGTTTACCAAATGTCTCATATATTGTAGTCCCCACTTGGTTTCGCGATAAGAAGGCATTACGTTGCACGTTGGTTCAAGCGAGGGTAGGAATCGTTTCTGGAGCTTTACTCGTAAACAATTTTTTTATCATTTTTTGTGAAACTTTGTACACAGATCAAGCAAGTCCTGAACTGATGCCACTTTGTCAGGAATTTTCTAGATTTATAATTTTTGCGTTTCCAAGGTGAACCTCGGTTCAATCGATGGTACTGAATGTTTCCGAAGCATAACGCAACAGTTGTTTGTCATTTCTTTGTGAAACTTTGTATACACATTAAGCAAGTGATGAACCGGTGTCCTTTTGAATCAATAATTAACTGTCATTCTTAGAGGAATGCTATTCACGGTCAAACGTAAGGTTGAGAGAAATGCAGTTCCTACTGGGTTTGTTAAATTGTCTAATGTAATGCTGTGACTCCAGGCGTTATGGAACACCTGGTATTATCACTATTTGACAGTGGTTCATACACTCAGGCTAATATACATGTAGTTGAAATCGTACAATGGACTCTGGTTTTGCAGAGATTTTGTTATAATAATAGAAATGGTTTTGTCGCTTTTAGCTATTCTAATCAATAGTATCCGGGGCAGTAAGCCTCACTACAGATATGGATCGACCACAGGTTTGGCAAATAGTTTTGAAGAAGTTTATTGGAGCACCTTTAACTAGATCAAGGTCCTACAGCAAAGATCTGGACATATTTACTGACATTGCTGGTAGACAAAGCAAAGGGTTTGGTATTTATTACAGTGGGGAGTGTTCCTATGGAGCATGGCCAGTTAAATGAGTACAACCAGCTTTAACTGATAATATCCCTCGTTTCAAATATTGTCTTGTCGCTGTTGCAGTTGAAATATCGGGCAACAACCTGGGCGAGAGAAAGGTTTTATTTTAATCTGACAACAAGGCTGTTGATTGCATAAACACGACGTCCGAAGATCGGATTCAGTCATGTCCCTATTGCGACACCTTACCTTTCTCTGCTTGGTGTACAGTAAGGAGATACACTGAAGAAGAGGAATGTCCCAGATGACACACTTTCCTGGTTTCATTTGGGAAAGTTCCGACTGTTTGCTACCAGAGCTGATTGGACACCAGTAGTTTTTCAGACACAGCATGGAGCATTCGAGAATACAGGGCTGTTGTTCGAAGGTGATTTACCTATCTCATCACCCAGAGATAACATACAGGGGGCTCTGACCTGCAGTTGAACTTTACCTGTTTATGGCGAGTACCTTTGAGTATATACAACTGACGACACTGCATGTATGTTCTTGAAGGGACTACTCAATTCATCACTATGTTTTCATTTGGCAGCATCAAGCTGATACAACTGATGATGCTGTCAATAGTTTTATTGTGAGGAAAGTGTTGGAAGGATCAACATGACTTAGTCAGTAGTGTGACCGAGAACCAATAACCTACACTATTCTAACAAGAATGTCTCACGCTCTGGATTGTCTTTGCAATTTCCAGAATGGATCTCTTTTGTTTGAAGCACCATCTTTTTGTTCTGTTGTGATAGTTGTGGAACTGATATCACTGATCACTAGCATGTTGAGTGACCTTTGAAGGTTTCTGATGTAACAGCGTTGTTATCTAGACATAACGGTAAGAGCTGAAGTCAGACCAGATAGCAAGGGCTTGCAGCACGAAGACGGTCCCCGAAAAAGACGCAATATCTTGCAATCCACCACATGGGGCCGGTTTTGTCAAAAAATTCTCACCCTTTAGCAAGATAGCAACTTGAGCAATGGTCTCAGTAGGCTTAAATCCCACTCGTTTCACACTGAAACAAATACGGATGCAGATACGGGAGTGCTTTAGGCGACAATACAATCAGCTGGATGCCCAATGTCTTGAAATACATGTTGTTTTTGCAGAAGTTTGGATAATATGCTCCTCTTTTGCAAATTAGGTTCACCGTTAATCATTCAAGTTAAAAGTGGGGCCCAATCGGCTACTCTCGTCTCAGATCATAGATCTACTGGTTAGTGGAATGACATGGATGGAGTTCATAACCTTTGCACTCATGGTAATCAGAGAGCTCCACCAAGCATCTTAGCTTTGCATTTTAGCCCTAATGACTTTGTATGCCAACATCGTGGCTTAACATCGAAACCTTTGGCCACAGTCAGTTACCATCTAGTCAGACGTCCTACCGAGTCTATACCGGCCAGTCCATCAACCTATAGAAACTCGAAAGTGTTAGGCGTTGACTTAATCAAAGCCGTCATGAGATGGATGGACAATGCATTCATCACAAATTGGACATGGGAACAACACTCTTTTTGTTGAGACATAAGAAGAATCCTTGCAAGATTTCATGCAAGACAGAGAAGTAAACAGTAAAGTATGTCTTGCTAAATAATGTGGCTATTTAAAAACATGTGTTGGAGGATATTGTGTATGGACACATATCATGGCCTACCCTTTAGACCCTTTGGTATACTGTTGGTTGTGAAGCCTACTGAGACCCCCTATGTGCTATAGCTAGGGGGCCCTTGTTTGACTCTGCTGTTGGTTGCACCCTCAGAATCGCGTTTACGGTCCAGCACAGCTGTGTTTGACATTTCCCAGAACAGAAAGGTTCTGGGTTACCCATTACTTTTCGTGTTCTCCACCACCCTGTACTTTCGTGTTCTCCACCACCCTGTACTTTCGTGTTCTCCACCACCCTGTACTATCGTGTTCTCCACTACCCTGTTCTTGCGTGTTCTCCACCACCCTGTACTATCGTGTTCTCCACCACCCTGTACTATCGTGTTATCCACCACCCTGTACTATCGTGTTCTCCACTACCCTGTTCTTGCGTGTTCTCCACCACCCTGTACTATCGTGTTCTCCACCACCCTGTACTATCGTGTTCTCCACCCTGTATTTTCATGTTCTCTATTACCAATTACGTGTCCCGTTTGTAAACACGTGGTCGTACCTCCAAGAACGAGTTTTGTCTCTGGTTATGTTCCTATGACTACTATCATTATCCTGAAATACTTCGGAGAAGGCCACAGTAACATATGCTTTTTGTGCGAGGCGGCTAAACGGATTGGGTAGTCAGACTCGATGGCTTGACTGATTGCAATTCGTCATATCTGACGTCGTAGGAATCAATCACTAATTTGTAGTACGGACTCTTAGCTGGAATAGTGCTTATTGTGACAATAAACATTTGGCACATTAGCGAAGCGACAGCATAGCCACTGTCAAAACCACTTACCACCAATCGTTAATGATTTTTATAACAGTCACGGTCTATTATGTAACGGATAGAAGCACTTGCTTGACTGTGCTAGGTGTTCAGGTTTGAAAGTTTCCTTGAGACACTCTACCAAGTTTTTTTCCTTACTTTTACATCAGACAACATTCTCAGTTTATTATGTATCACAGCAGCATTTAACAATGCATTGTTGTCAATGTCCATGTGACGTATCTGTTTGATCGACACAATGTGTGCATCCTTTGCAATGGTTTATGTATGTGTGTAAAGTGGCTGCAAGTCAGCCCTAATGATGCGATCGAAGTGAGCATTGTTTGGATGCAGTCTCCACACAGATCAGTGTAAATGAAACACATTCTCAGATCGACGTCAGCTGTTTGAGAAGATGTATGTTGAAATTATATATTGCAGGATTAATATCGAATCTACGTTAGATTATTATTTTTTTATGACAGCATCACCGCAAAAGAAAATACTTCAAAAACCCAGCAGATGGCCTATATATAATGAATGTATTCTATGATTATTGCGCAATATTGTCTAATAGGTCCCAAACTGTTCAAGGCTTTTATGGTGAAACTGTTCGGACAGAGCCATGATGGACATGTATTTAGACAATTAGTAACATGAACACACCTTGGCTTGGTGTCACATAGCTGAACTATTGCTGCATGTGTCGTTAAATAACAATGAAACATATAACTAACGTGATATGATTGGTTGTCATTCAACAATAAGTGCAAATGTACCAGTGAGGGGCGGGGGGTATCTCAGTGGTTGAAACCTTCGCCAGGTAACAACAGTTTCCGATATCCACTAAAACAGATTCCATTGAGTTTAAAAGGCAGAATATCCGTGATGACACCAGGTATTCCCGAAGAGTGTAAATCATGGTGACAATATATGAAGTAATCTGTATCAACACAACAACAGATTCTTTTCATGAATTAATATATTATCATGAATTTTGAAAGGGTTTTGTCTCTTTTATTTTAAACCGTAGTTAAACTTGTTACCAAGAATATATCATAAGGGACACTTTAAATACAGATAGTCTCAGTTGCAGATGATCAAAACGCCTTGCCCATTTGACAAACTATGTAGAAATTCAATACAGTTTAACCAAGCTAGAAAATATATCAGATACGATTTACGAACCAAGAAATGATCATCAATATCAATTATATACCACAACCTGAATCAGTATGTTTACAATGTACAGTAAACTACGTTTATAACGAACAAGAATCAGTGGTCCCTTTGAGTTCGTTATAACCGTACTTTACTGTATGTGAAACATGTGTATGTCGGGAGATGAGATGATTCATTTATTGAAAATAATAAGAAATCCTATATAGTGACAACTGGGGTCATAACTAGGATACACTATTGCCTTTCTCTGCTTTTCTGCAGTCTCTTCTTGAGAATTTGTTTGTACTTCAGTGTCTTTAAAAGAAGGATTTTATCGTACTTACCAAGATATATAACTGTGATTGTAAGCAGACATTTCGGCAGATGCATTGTCACTTGAGAAGAAGTAAGAAAAGAAGCCTGAAATAAAATTCCGGAAGTACATCATTTAACGCATGCATCATACCATTGTTGTTTTGTGTTATAACGCCACAATATTCCAGTTAAGGATACCACTAAATGATCGAGTCTGGAGCAGGAATTCCAGTGATTGATATTGTGACCAACGATCCACGCCGTCTAGGTACGTTGACACTAATCACCCAAGCCACGGAGCCTTGATCACCCAATCCATTGAGATCCAATCAGCAAAGGGGACCTATTCCAACCAGGAATTCCCGCGGTGCTTGATATCAGTAAACCGTTAGTTCCATTTAAAAAACAAATTGACCATTTGAAATTATGATTGCTGAATGTATGAGACACAAAGTCAGTGTTTTGAACGGACTTTGTTCATAATTAATAGTCTTAGTATACGGATTTTCAATTTGAATGTAACGCACAGCCAAATATATGAACGTAGGACCCATATATTCCATGTTTTCCTATAAACTAGCTTCTTCCGGTGAAAAAGAACAGGTCTTCAAAAACTAATTAAATATGTTAAACCTATAAAAATATTAATAATGTAATTGTAGTTATGAGTTTTCGACAAAATCTGTCACAAATTAAACTTACCCAATATGTAAGTCCCACTAGCACCAGTGGAACTCTTCTGTCTAGTATCTGCTTACCATCATCACGCCACTCAGAGTGACATATTATTATTGATGTGGATGACGTTTAAAGAAGTAGCTCTGAAACGTCGTGACAAAGAATGAAAGCCGTTGCTGTCAATAACAAATTCATGACCATTCGTAATGGTAGCTTTCATGTGTGTAGGTTTTATGGGACTTGGGCAAGCATCATCTCTAGAATCATTCTCTAGAACCCTTGGATATACGTCTCACAGAACTACTCACATATGCGTTTATGTATGTATGTATGTATGTATGTGTGTGTGTGTGTGTGTGTGTGTGTGTGTGTGTGTGTGTGTGTGTGTGTGTGTGTGTGTGTGTGTGTGTGTGTATGTATGTATGTCCAATGTTTTCATAACGTTTCCTAGATGTGTCCCGGATTATTTCGATGCTTTCTGCAAAGTTGTAAGTGTCTATAGGTCGCGTCCTGTAAGGCTAGATGAAATATTAAGATGACATGTTTTAACAAATATACTCTTCAAAGCCACTTTAATCCAATGCAATCATTTTGATGCGGGTTGCCACAAAATGTCAGTTATGTAATCTACCACAAAACATACATATGTTTTAAAGGGACTGGTACCGAGAATTCCACTCAGGAATTCCTGTAAGTTTATTATTCAATCATTTAAGCAAAACACAGATAAAGGTGCTAACCCTTAACGTGTAGCAAAGTTCTTGTACTAAACTAATAGTTGTATAAATATGGAATACATGCCACTGTTGTAACCACCTAACCTAGAAGAGAAGTGGAGAAACCACCTCATCTGTTTCATATTTAGATCTATGTATAAAGAATCAGAGTGACAAAAAAAAAACTATCCAAAGTTTGTATGATAAGAGTGACTACTTCAACTTTCCAATAGTCAACTTTCAATTCATGAGAAGCATTTCTCCAGCAGTCTTTGAGTCTACTTTTCACAACTATTCAGAAATAATCGAGAATGCCATATTGAAATTTTAAGTTATTTCCAAATATCCCATTCTTTTAGAATAGATATGGTTAAACTGAGCGAACAAACCTAACTAGGAGCAAGGTGATATTTTTACAACAAGTGTTCACTGTTTGTCGTCATCTCCGGTGACAATCGGCTTGGGTCAAATAACACCTCTAAAATCAGCCCCTGGGATACACTTCACTTTATACTTGCCTGTGTCTATATAGTTGTCATAAATCCCAAATATGAAAATGTGTACACGTCTAGTTCTCACACGTCTGATAACATTCATAACAATTTCTAATAGGTTTGCTCAATTCTTACATATTGCAAATCTGGTGGGCCGAAAAGGGTCTTATACTACCTCGTTCTTTTTTTTTAATCTGTACTATTTTATTTATATTACGGTGAGGAATAATCAATTAGTGTGTGTGTGTGTGTGTGTGTGTGGGGGGGGGGGGGGGGGGGGGGGGTCATTGATCAACATTAATACTTTGTAACTGTATTTTAATAACTGTCAAGGTCATAAGTACCTGAATTTTGTGAAATGAAATCATTATTGGTCGAATTGAATATGAAGTAATTGTAGTTGTAGTTGGCAGATCTCTTTGACATATCTCTTAGAATTAGAGATAACAGGAAACACAAAAAACAAACTTCATCATATCTCCATTTCTCCATACACGTTTTTAAATTAACCAGCTCGTTGACTGTCTTGAACATCAGCATCTGTTGATCTTGACTTATAGAAACTGCATACACCTCATTCCAGGTATGCGAGTCCTTGTACAGTGTGTAGAGCTTCCCGAAATTGATGTGCAGGACATACTCCGGAAAAAAGATTACATGTTTCCTTAATTTGGCTGTACAGTTAAATCACCCACCCTACAGCCCAGACGTAGCCCCCAGTGACCGTTTCCTGAAATCTGTCCCACGTGGGAGACGCTTCCAGGATGACGAGGACATAAAGGCTGCCACAGAGGCGTGGTTAGAGGGCCAATCTGCGGATTTCTATTAAAGTGGTATTAAAAGCTTGAAGGACAAATGGAATAAGTGTATTGAGGTGAATGGAGATTATATTGAAAAATAAAAGTGCAAAAGATATTCTGCGACTTGGTCTTATATCGAAGTTGCAAAACCTATTGAATGACCCTCGTACATGTGTCGTGTGTCAGATAAGATAAGATCATGTCGGACAACGCTCAATACATGACCTTGTAATGTGTTTCATATGCATGTTGAGTGAGAGTTTAATGGATTCTGAATAGTTTGATGTAATTGCAAGTTTTCACGTTTTTATTTAAACATGAAACAGTGAGTTTTTATTCAAGTACGAATTCCCTAATAGGTAATTCTATTTTTTACAATTCCTATTTCAATAACTTGAGGTGTCATATGTCATGGTAAACATGGGGAAGTAAGCATCAAATAAAATTGTTTATGAGAGGGACTTTTTATAACTGCATGTGATATGCGTGATATGACACGCCACGTCGAACAAATGTTTTACTATAATATCATGTGTCATAATGTACAGGTTAAACTGTCAAATACACACGAGTGTGTGGTTCCTACAGAAAGCTGTTAGTACAATAGACACGATAGAAAGAGTGTATTTCAAGTTTCAGGAACAATAAAGCGCGTTAGACTGTGACGTCATATCTTTTTGTATCACCATATACAATGTGACGTTTTAATATTGACATGCAGTGTTAAACGAAATCTTAACTTATAGAATAATTGTGCTACATACTGTCATTGCTTGCACAAATGCGAGGACAGTATTATGTGATATTAATGGAAGATATACTGCGCTATACTTTTTTTCAAGAAGTATATCTTTGTTTCGTTAATTCATGTCGACAACCCACTAGACATATATACTCAGTAACAAAAGTTTAGCAACACCATATTTAAATACACAAAATAAGAAAACTCAAAAGAGAAATTTTTTTTTTATAATCTTGACCATTGTGTTATTCAATGTGACATTCATGAATGTTCGACACATTTGTGACAGCAATAGGAGAGATTAGGAAAAGTCACTCAAAGGACATGGGGGTTTGTTGACCATTTTCACACATGACTGTTACTATCCCTCAGTAGCGAGTGTGACGCCCACCGGCCTGTTGTACCGCCACACAACGTTTACGCATTCCTCTAATGAGCTTCCTGATCTCACCAAGAGTGATGGTTGCCCATGCTTGTTGGAGGGCAAGGCCAAGGTCACGAATGTTGTTGACGTTAGGATGGTTCCTTCTGAAACGTCTCCCAAGGATATCCCAGGCGTGTTCAATGGGAGCAAGATCTGGAGATCTAGCCGGCCAATCGAGGACATCAACGTTGTGTTGTTGCAGCAGATTCTTAGTCAGTCGAGCTGTGTGGGGGCGCGCATTGTCTTGTTGGAAGATGTGTCCAGGGTGAGCTCTCATGAACGGTAGAACCACTGGCGTTATCACCTGATCGCAGTACCGCTGGGCAGTCAGAGTGTTGTTCAGCACAATGAGGTCTGTTTTCCCACCCCAGTGTATTCCTCCCCAAATCGTTACACTTCCTCCACCATATCGATCATGTTGAATGACGTTATTAGTGTCAAATCTCTCTCTACGTCGTCGCAATACGCGGGCTCTTCCACCCGTAAACCGAAGGCAGAAGCGGGATTCATCTGTGAATAAAACTGGTCTCCATTGTGCATGGCGCCATCTTTGATGGATCCGTGTCCAGGTGACTCGGTCTTGGATGTGACGTGGCGTTAAGGGGATGCGTCGAAGTGGACGTCGAGCCCGCAAACCTGCTGAATGTAGGCGATTACGGATAAGCTGTGCATGTAAACGTGTTCCAGTTGCACGATGAAGTGCTTGAGCAAGTTCTGGTGCACTGTTTAGTCAATTACGCCGTGATGACGTCACTATGTAGCGATCTTCCCTTGCTGTGGTTTTACGGGGTCTACCGCTGCGAGCTCGATCTTTCACGGTCCCAGTCTGTGCAACACGTGTCTGTAGACGGGAAATGGTGCTGTAAAGCACATTAAAGTGTCTCCCAACTTGTCTCAAGCTAATCCCTGTCCTTAACATGTCAATGGCTTCATGTCTGGCATTTTCAGGCATTCCTCTGCGTCGAACCATGATTTAAATCGTGTAGAGTCCAGTGTTTTCCTTTCAACAATGAGTGCCACTAACGTTTCATCGAGGTTTTATAGCGATTCATGAGACGAGATTCACGGGAGTCCCGATGTGAGTACAATCACGTGAAATGCACATGTAAATGAAGATGTCACTAAAAATCAGCGTAACTTGGTGTGTTGGTGCGATATGTTCTCTTCGTGAAGTCAGTGCATTCGTCCGTTTCTGATATATTCTCATTTTCAAGTAATGCTCAAGATTTGGGTGTTGCTAAACTTTTGTTACTGAGTATATTAGCTTCACGTAATAGCTTCCCGGTGTGGTACTGAAGAATTAACTGCCTTTAATTGAACTGTGAACTAAATGTGCAAGAGGCGACGAAGTGGATTGGGTGGTCCAACTCGGTGACTTGGTCGATTGCATGTCATGGTATCACAACTTTGTTCATTGAAGCTCAGGATATCAATCACTGGATAGTATACAGTCCTATACTGTAGTATGATACAGTCCTAAGATCAATCCCGCCACCCCACAAAACAAAACATACATGCATGAAGTAAAGTGTATTGAGAAAATCAATATATCAACATAATCAACACTGAAAATGACATTCATAACGCGACCGAGAATGACGTCAGAGACCCCCAAAGTTGGGTGTGGTACAAAACTCGAGCTTTCAGAATCATGGACAAGAGGCAGAGTACATAAACAATCGCTCACGTTCAATAACAAGTCATTAGTAGCGTGTGTGACCACCAAATGCCACAATACACGCAAAAACTCTTCGACGCACAGAAAAAGTCAGTCGTCTGATGAGGTCACGTGGGATTTGACGCCATTCGTCTTGGGGGGGGGCAAGATCAGTTCTTGCCAGTTGGCTGGAGAGTGCGGTCGTTGTAGAACACGACGATCCATCAAGTCCCAGAGGTGTTCTATGGGGTACATGTCGGGTGAGCGTGCAGGCCACGCCAGGTCGTTGACGTTGTTGCCTGCGAGGAAGTTATTGACAATTCTGGCTGTATGGGCTCTAGCGTTGTCATGCTGATAAATGACACCACGTGGCTGCTGTTGGAGAAATGGTAGGACAACTGAACAAAGAATGTTATCCATGTACCGCTGAGCTGTCAAGTTTCCGTGAACGATGACCAGCGGTGTCCTCTCCTGCCCACAGATCCCTCCCCACAGCATGACACTCCCTCCACCATATGGTACGACCTCCTGAACGCAACACGCCGCCGTTCGTTCATCCCTTCGGCGGTAAACACGTTGTCTTCCATCAGACCTAAACATACAGAATCGTCAGTGAAGACAACCCTCTGCCAGTCACGTCGTTGCCAACGTCGTACAGTCCGGGCCCATCTCAATCGCAGACGACGGTGTTGCGCTGTCCTCTGGATGGTCTAAAAGCCCTGAATCCATGAGCCCTGAGTCTCCTGGCCAGTGTCTGTCGACTAACCCTGTGACCTAAGGCATTTGTCGCCGATGACGTCACTGTCAGGAAGCGATTTCGGAGGTGCAAGGTACGCAAGTACAACTCTTCATGGGGCATGGTCACCCTGGGTGTGCCTGTTCTTGGCCTGTCAGCGGTCCGCCCTGTCTGTCTGTAACGTTGCATCAAGTTGGTAACGGCAACACGAGAGCAACCGAAGGTTCGTGCAATATGGGCGTGGGTGGCTCCCATCTGTACCATACCCAAGGCTCGTTCACGTTGTTCGACTGTGAGTCGTGGCATTTCTTTTGTGTTTTTTTATCACTGTGGATGTCTGACTTGCCGTTGCAATCGTTTTATACCCTTACCCGCACGTGCATTTGAAGTTGTCCGTGGTGCACGTGTTTTTCACTTTTTCACTGTTATCTCGCAAACATGTAACAGACGATTAACATTTTCTGCATACACTATTGTTGTATTTAGGTTATGTGTTTTAGATAGACTTCATCGAAAAACGTTTTATACTTTGTCTGTAATTTATATTTTCAGTTGGTAAGGTTTCTTTTAGACGTCAGTTCATATGAGTGAGTGAGTGAGTGAGTGAGTGAGTGAGTGAGTGAGTGAGTGAGTGAGCATAGTAACTGTTTTACGCCACTTTTAGCAATATTCCTGCAATATCACGGCGGGCGACACCAGAAATGGGCTCCACACATTTTACCTATGTCGGGAATCGAACCCGGGTCTTCGGCGTGACGAGCGAACGCTTTAACTTCTGGCTACCCGACCGCCCCAAGTTATATAAGATGGTAAATGGGACTCCAATGAGTGGAATTCCCGAGTATGTTAACCGTTTGATTGTTGTGGTTGTTGTTGTTGTTTGTTGTCCAACGCCACACTCAGCAATGTTCCAGTTATATTACGGCGCTGGAAAAGCAGCACTTTGAGGCACGGTCTGATTATGGCTGTCGTGTTGACATGACGTAACACGTGGACCGTGGCCCGTGGCTAGTCACGAGTGTTGTCCACCTGTATATAACGTCCGCAAACATGACATTGTGTTTCAATGAACATTAAAATACCTGTTTCCAGCATTCCCTCGACGATTTTTAGTAATCCGTGCATTGCGTTATTTACGTTTGGGGAAAACATTTCTCAAGAATGAGTTCGAGAATTAGTGTCATAAATTATTTGTTCCAGAGAAGGGGCCTCTTGTGTGTATTAATTTCACATGTAATCGGGGTTTTTTCTGATGACATAAGCGACCCAGGTGTCTATCTCTTCTTAAGGCCTTAAAGGACTCTTTATTTATTCACTACTATTTGAACAAACTAATTTTTTATGTTCCCCATGGTGGGGGATAGTGATAACGATTTCTTGTTGATTCATTTACGATGTACAATATTGCAGGTAGTATTGACACAAATATCACGTTATCACACCCAACTCCTTGTGTTGTTCATGGACAGAGAAAGACACAATTACTCAGGGACCAGTTGCTTTCGACCAAATATGCATGTTATATCAGGTATTAGAATGTAACCTACTTTTTCAATCAGTAGCTGGGATATCAGCTAAAAGGACACTCATAACCATTACGAGCTCTGGTGTCTGGCTGCTCTTAAGCCGCGCCCAGCAGTTGTTTGATTGTCTGAAAATACAAGGCAGTATTACACCCATCTTTTTACAGACAAGCAGCTCGACGGGACTAAAAATCATAAGGTTACATGGAATTCTTCATGGAAAATTAAACAGAACATACGAAATTACATGAATCTATTGCGTGGTGCAATTAATGTAATGAGACGATCTTGTCCAGGGTGCCGTTGTACAAAACGACCTTAGCCCTAAGGTGATCGTAACTCCGATACCTTAACATAGACTTACGACAGTTGTTGCGTTAAGGTTGTTTTGAACAACGGTACTCAGGGTGTCGTTTGTAGGCCTGCAATGCCCGGGTCTCATTGCAAGTCTACCCGTTTGTCCTACAGTCGAGAAATTACACTTGATTTGCCAAACATTGTGACGTCCCCCTTCTATCATACCCATAATTCGTTATTTTGTCTGTTCATTGAGACAATGTCTCAGGTGCATTTTTAGGTGTGTGCTTAGCTCAATGGTATTAGTGATAGTAAGTTACCCTACAGGCGCACACACTTTAGGTTCTGTGGGCACGTGTATCACCAGCTGTTCATGCGGGATGAGAAATGATTTTATGATTAGATGTTGCGTTCACATGCAACTCCACAGTATTGTAAATGTACATCTCAACATTCTAATCATTATGTCCCTTAAATATGGTTTGTTGTTGGTTGGTTTGTTGTTTAACGCCGCACTCAGCAATATTCCAGCTATATGACGGCGGTCTGTAAATAATCGAGTCTGGACCAGACAATCCAGTGATTGACATCATGAACATCGATCCACACAATTGGGATAAATGGCATGCATCAACCAAGTCAGCGAGTCTGACCACCTCATCCCTTTAGTCGCCTTTTACGACAAGCATAGTCGCCTGTTACGGCAAGCATGGGTTGCTGAAGACCTGTTCTACCCCGGATCTTCACGGGTCCCCTTATATATGTATCGGACGTATAATTAGAGACTGTGTGAACTAGTTGTCGATCCCCCTCGTGTGACGTGACTCACTAGCATATCCTCACATGAACTGTTGACAGTTATCGTAACTTCACACACAGTTGTTTCCTTGTATGCAATTCCATCTACGGAAGTAAAATCCTTTACCGATTCTCTTTGTTTTTAGACGGCACAACATTTGTCTTAGGTACACATTCAAATACCAATGAAAAAAGACCACAGAAATATTTTATGAGTTTTATTTAAACAGTTAAAAAGAAATGACCAAAGTAAAATTCATGAGGAACAGACATGATATTCAACATTTATCGTATAATGGATAGGTTTTTCGGCAGGATAAAGCCAACGGATAAAGCCGATATCCGTTGGGGTCATATGCGGATAGAGATGCAAATATCAAAGGACAAGTAGGACTACTTACACTGTTTATAAACAAACATGGCGTCGACCTCGTCATTTGGCGATCGAGTCAGAATTAACCATCGGAAATCTGGATAAACTACAGGGATAATTGCCTTCATTATCAAAAGAACAGTCTAATATACTGAAAATCAGTGTCTAACTGTGACGTAGCGAAGGCATTTTATAAGTTTTGGAAACTTTGGAGATATGAATTTCGAAACAAATTTTCGAGGGCACGAGGCCTAGCCAAGCGGGATCAGTAGCCTTATCTGTGCTTGTAGACCTCTGCGTCTTTAAACCCTACCCACAAATTAAAATAGTTGGATTTTGCCGAAATATGTTTGAATTGTTACCTTGTTTCGTTTGTATCGCTGTGTGTACATCTGACTACAATTCTTAACGTTATAACAGGACAGACCGACTGTCAACAACGTCTGACCGTGGCCGTGACGTCTCATAGACTAGGTTTAGAGTAGCTTCCCTTTGACAAAGGGCAGTTACTCTAGCGGACAGACCGATGGATTGCCGCGTAGGCAATTAAAAACAACTGTTGTTTTGCGTATATGTTGCTTCGCCAGTGTATAAGAAACAGATTTCAGTTGGAACTATAATGGCTACTGTCACTGTCCGACTGACACATCACTTACCCTGTGACGTAATAAATATTAAATATTAATATTATTTTACAGGAAAACTCGCAATGTTTCGGTAATGTTTGTGAGAGAAAGAAAGCCATTTTAAAGCACAGAATTAAAGAATGACATTATATGATAAAGAGGTTGTCACGCTTGAGTGTTTGGGGATGGTAAATGTCCTGTATAAGGAATACACACTATGTATTTAGCTCGCCAAAGCTCGCAAAATGCAATGTTTATTCCTAATGCAGAATATTTACCATCCCCAAACACACTCGCGTGATAACCTCTTTTAATAAAACCTCGCCATATGCACTAAACCAGAAGTTGCTATCCATACAGTTGTACGTTTTCTTATTTGTAAAATGACGGCGCAGTGGAAAAGCAATTATTTGCAAGTCTTATACAAAACATACATTAACATAAGGCTCACTGAACCTTTACATTAAACATGACATTGACCATAAAGTTGATATTAAGTCAACTCCTAATAGAATGATTATAACGAAATACCCGATTTAACGGACGAAGGCTAAATTCGAAAATAGAGAAAGGGCAAACCCAAAATGAACATGAACAATATATATACAAACACAAAAAACAAAAATGCATTCTTCGAAAACCTTTATACCTACGAAAGAATATATATCAAGTCAGCTCCTGACAAAAGAATGATTAGCAGGATATACCCGCAATAACGCACCAATCGTGTTGATAAACGGTGTATATTGCTATTTCAAAGACCTGAATTCGCACAGCATTTGTTATCGTTCTGTCGTTCTCCAGGAATGTATGCCACACACTAAGCGGCAAAATCCTTTCTATAATCATAAGAAATATCTTCTGATAACAGGGTCTATCGTTCGATTCTGACAATATACTAGTATATAAACATGTATTTATAGTGATGATATAGTGACGAAGGTGAGCGTATCTTGTCCCACAGGTGGCCAACAAGCACAATAAGTGATTGTATAAAGTACAATGTTCCTCTGAGATTTGTAAACAAGAGGAGTCTTAAAGATCAAGCCTTAAAATGGCTGCAAAACAAGGTGACTGTTTTAACGATCACTGTATCAGGCTTTGCTAAAGATCACGCGTTTTCGGTTTCGCTTCCGAAGACAGTCAACGACTCTTCCACAGTCAAGAAGCACCACTCCGGCAAACACAAGGACAAAGAAGACGATTCCAACCTCTCCGATTGCCTGGGCAGTTGGCCGGTCGTCACTAGCCGATGTCTTTTCACGTCTGTAGGACGAGAGTGTCTTCTTTTCCAATCTAAGTTTCTTTATTAGCTCTTTCATTTCATCCACTGAAGGCCCAGCAGATGAAATCCAGACACACGTGTTGTTGGTTGTTGTGCAGTTCGGGCCTACAGAAACATTACACATACATATACGTCTATCTTTGTTTGTTTGTTGTTTAACGAGGCACTAAGCAATATATCAATCACTGGATTGTCTGGTCCACACTCGATTATTTACAGACCGCCGTTCAATAGTTGTAATATTGCTGAGTGCGGCGTTAAACAACCAACCAACCAACCAACCAACGAACCAACCAACGAACCAACCAACCAACCAACGAACCAACCAACCAACCAACCAACCAAATAGAACAATACAGCTCCAGTTGATCTATCAAATTCTGTAAACCTTTCATCGTACTAGAGAACTGAGCTATATCATCAACAAAAAGCAACAGAAATATCTTAATATCTGGATGTAGCTGTATACCATCAGTACAATTAGCTTAATTTGTGCAGCTAGTTCATTGATGAAAAAACAGAACAGGAAGGGGCTAAGAATACAGCCTTTTTGAGTCATGTACATCTCTTTTTTTTAGTAACTGACATTCCCATTCAAATCATTGTTGTGTTTTCATATCCATGTGAACTAGTATACTTTCTTCATTTCAAAGGAGAGTGCCTCTCTAATAACCTCGATACTTTCATCAATATTTGTGAATACGGCATCAACTGCTTTTTCAACAAGTGATAAAAACCTATCTGAAAGTTACAGAGAAATTTTTCTTCTTTATCAGTTCTCCATTTAAATTTAATTTTCTCGCATAATTGATATCATCCGAACCATCAATGCCTGAATGAAGCGTACGTGAGACAGTACTAAAGGAACATGTGGTGACTCGTAACGAGTGTCTGTGTTGAATGTTTAGCAGAGGTCAAACATGGGTACTGTGGAGGTAATATAGTCATTTACGTTCGCCCCCGTACTATTACGATGAGCCTTCTTTGCCTAAAGTGACAGAGGGTGATATCACAGAACAGGGAATATCTCACTAAATTCAAAACTGTCAAGCGTATTTGTGTGCGTGATGAATGCATTTTGAATTTTATTCGACTACACAGTAAGGGTTAAAGAGGGGGGACATTTATATGTCCTCTGGCATCCAGGGGGTTAATCAACATCGTTTGAACAATTCAATTTCTTAAAAGAACGATAAGAATAATTTTATTAGGTTTTTTTAAATCCACGAGGTTGATGCTTTCAAATAATTATCTCTTGCCATGGGAAAATCTGCAGTCAAGCAGTAAATGTGGTGCTTGAATATCTCAGGTATTCCCTATCAAGTGAAGATTCCGGGGTAGAATAGATCTTCAGCAAACCAATACTTGCCGTAAAAGGCGACTAAAGAGATCGGGTACACCGGTGGTCAGGCTCGCTCACTTGGTTTTGATACATGTCATCGATCCCAACTGCGTGGATCGATGCTCATGATGTCAATCACTGGATTGTCTGGTCCAGACTCGATTATTTTACAGACCGCCGTCATATAGCTGGAATATTGCTGAGTTAAACAACAAACAAACAAACTTAATGATCGTTTTGGAACATTGATCTGTCTTGTCAAAGGTCAAGATCATCCTCAAAACGAAAACCTGAAAACTCGTTATCACCTACCTCAAGAAGGATTTACTTGGTACGTGCTATCCTAATGCCAGGGGCCAGACCCGAAATGTAAGGTCACGGTGGGAACAAATGATGACAATCAATGACGTAAGTGATAGCCACTGTGACATTTAGTTAGTTAGTTTGTTGTTTAACGCCGCACTCAGCAATATTCCAGCTATATGGCGGCGGTCTGTAAATAATCGAGTCTTTACCAGACAATCCAGGGATTGACATCATGAGCATCGGTCCACGCAATTGGGAAACGATGACATGCATCAACCAAGTCAGCGAACTTGACCACCCGATCCCGTTCGTCGCCTTTTACGACAATCATAGTCGCCTTTTACGACAAGCATGGGTTGCTGAAGACCTAGTCTACCCCGGATCTTCACAGGGCCACTTTGACATTTGATGGGAAGCATATGCTTGTTTTTTTGTCTTCAGATAAGTCCGGCCAAGGGATATCATGTTAAATTTCTAATTCTGGTTCGTCACTTATTGTGAACTGGAATAAGCAACAGAACAAACACAGCACTAGTCTTCGAGTCCGATTTAGAACATAACCCCTTCTGTCCAATGTGTCAAAAAGAAGAGGACAATCACTTATGTTATTCTGACAGTGTTTGTACTTACACAAGTTTTCTGGCAATTGCATCACTGGAGTTGTTTTTCCATTAGATGATGTAGTTGCGTCTGGTGTTTGAGCAGATTCTGTTTCCACAGTTGTTACATCGGATTCTGAAGTTGTTACATCGGATTCTGAAGTTGTTACATCGGATTCAGTAGTTGTTACATCGGATTCAGTAGTTGTTACAGCGGATTCAGTAGTTGTTACATCGGATTCAGTAGTTGTTACATCGGATTCTGAAGTTGTTACATCGGATTCTGAAGTTGTTACATCGGATTCAGTAGTTGTTACATCGGATTCAGTAGTTGTTACAACGGATTCTGAAGTTGTTACATCGGATTCAGTAGTTGACTCCGCCGCAGCGGGATCTGTTGCAGCTGATTTCGATAAACATAATCGGGGTGAACAGGCTAACTGTTTGATTGGCATTCTAGAATTTGGTGAGTAAATTAGAAAACGTACACCTTTATGGATAACAACTTCTAGGTTATTGCATTTAGCAACGTTTCGATTGACATTCTTTCGCCGTTATCAAGCTGGAACAGGGACAATTGTATGGGAACAGTGGTTTACTGAGTGTTGTGCCGGAAAACAATTGCATTGGAATTACGCGGGTCCTGATTTGTTTAATTCTGGTTCAGGAAGAAAATGTACAAGAGGTTCCTTCAATATAAATTGGGTCTTTGCCTTGAAACACAGCGGTACTTTACGACAGTGTAGTTTACATTTGGCAATCGCTCATTGCATTTTGGATACCCTAGGTAGACCTTTCCACTAACTTCCTGCTGCTAGTCATGAGAGGCGACTTAATTGGGAGTCGGGTTAAAACTGGTCCCCAGCAAGCCATGCTTGTCAGAAGAGATGACAAAATGGATTGGGTGATCTGACTCGTTTCCCGAAGCGTGGATCGATGTTCATGATATCAGTCATCGGTTTCTCGATACTTGACAGACCGCTGTCAGATAGCTGGAATACTGATGAATGCCGCTCTAAACAACAAAGATACACACGCATTCCAAGAAATATTTTGGGTCACATGACAAATAAATGGTCTCAAATAAGCGAGAACGACCCAAAGCCTTCGGAAATAAATTGTTTCTGAAAAACAGTACAGTTGTTTTCTACTCGTTCTGATAGTCTAGCGATACAGTATCAGAGAGCGTTGTGGGAATTACAATAGTTTCCATAATAGCATTGATTCCAGGAATGTTAAAAGACCGACGATACATTGATAAACACAATTCTTAATCTTCACTTTTACCGTTTAGTAGGCATCACCAGTGTGATCGTCCCGAGGAAACAGTGCCGAGTACGAAGTAATATCGTTTGTATATATCTACACGTTCCAAACAACAGTCGTCCGGAAGGCTGAGTGGTCTTACTGTGACAATCATCGTAACTGGTCAAAGCAATAGATCATCTCTTGCCATCATACTGTTGTTAAGCTCTGCATATGACGAAATATATTTCAAGATATATTCCAGATCGTACTTGTTATGTTGTCGTGGATAACTAATTAACGCATGTTTTGGGGGCGTTTTCAACTCATCTCTGCCCCTAGCTTAGTTAGCAGCTCCATAAGGCTTATGGATGTGACGACGACCGTCGAGGATAAGACACAAAGATTAGACATTAAATCGCTGCTGGGGACACATTTGACACAGTCGTGAAAAGGTGACAAATCAAGGGTACTTTTTACAAACGTTATTAATGCATTTATCTTGAAACTTGTTATATACCTTGGCCCAAATCAGGCCAAAGGATTTTATAGAAGCAGGTTGTATGATTTTCAGTCTCTGAAGTATGCTCATCACTTCAACTATTGAAGTATATATGTCTATGTGTCTTAACACATATTACAAAATCACTTGTGATTTATGTATTTATGACAAAGATAACGTCTGGTTATTGTGAAACATGGATGTAGCATACTTTCTCTTAAATGACATTACTGAATATACATCAATGGAACACGGACATAGATAATGGTTTGACCTATGATGTAAGAAGGTCAAAGGTAAAGGTCAAGAAATGGAAAGATCTTACTAATGTGTTTGTAGTTAAACTTTCGAAAAACATATTGATGCTGAGAATTTACCGTCTTAAGGTTGAGGCGACACGTCGCTAAATGCAGTAAACCAAAAGTTGTTATCTTTAAAATTGCAAGTTTTCCTATTTTCACACCAATGAAACAGTTATTTTAGTTAATTCTTAGTCAAAACAAGTTAAAGTGAAGATTGAGGTTTTTGTAAAACATGGTTATCTCCTGGTGACCTCTACGACCATAAAACGTTTTAATTGCATGTATCCCATCACATAAAACACACATTTAAAAGGTCATCATTGGGGTTATTGTGAAACGGCATTTCCTCCATTGCCAGTTACTGTTGCACTTCACAGTGAAGGTATCTTGATAAGGTGAGGGTCTAGAGATTATTTTTGGAATGTACATGGAATGTTAACGTAATGGGAGCATTGGAAAACTAACAGTGAGGAGCTGCTTCTGTTTATATACTTGTAAACACCTTCACTGGTTCTAAACAATGGCCTATGACACACAAGACTCACCGCAGTACTTTCCATTATAGACAATTACAGCCTCGATGCTGGCACATCCGTCTGTAACCGAAATGTTAGAGCAATGAAAGACTCGATTTGATTTATTTCATTATCTTACCCACTTACTCACCAAATTTGTTCGTCTACCAAAGTTCACACACGAGTATTTACGGCTATTTAACTTTTTACAGTACGAGACGTGAGTAGTTGTTACTTACGAGATGTGTGTAATTGTTGGTCCACGAGCACGGGTATGGTGCTGACAAACCTAGAAACATAATCGGGGCGAACCGGGATTCGAAACCACAATCATGGGTTTCTGGCGTGCCCAAGGGACGCAACTCTGCTCAGCGAATCGCGGCGCCTTAGACGGTGTTGATAGTTGCACGTAATATCAGTCACTTGATTGTGTGGTCCAGACTTGATTATTTACAGGCCAGCGTCTTGTAGCTGAACTTTTGCGGTGTGCGATGGGAGACACGGATGTAAATAATGTTTGATGTAATTTACACTGATTATTATAATTATCAATCTCATAAGATATATTTGTTTCAAACGGTTGCATAAACAGATAAGATGCCGCGATAGGTAACTATTGTCCTGTAACACATCTAAGCTGGTATATATAAAAAGTAGAGTAATACTGATTGTGAAGTCGTTGTTCGCCTGTGTTAGCAAATAGTGATTTGACTTGCTAAACGGTATACCGTGAAACAAAACAACGGTTTATTGAGACTTCCATACACGGTTCAGAACATTCGACGCACTCTTTCAAATCCCTTACATGGACTACACGGAAGGTAAATCAGACGTTAATCCAAGAGGTCACATACTGACCCAGTTCTTCTAGGCCATATGCGAACGGATGGACCTATTGTTTTTGTTTGTTTGTTCATGTTAAGCACACAGGAATATTCTAGCTGTTTGACGGCAGTCTGTACATGGACCACACAATGCAGTGATTGGTATCATGAGCATCGATCTACGCACTTGAGGTACATGACATGACATGCATTAACCAAGTCAGCGAGCCTGACCACCCGATCCCGTCAGTCGCCTCTTACGGCAATCAGGGGTTGCTGAAAAAAATTCTAACCCGGATTTCACGGTTTGGACCTATTCTCATGTGAGGAGGAGAATTCATGGATGTCAACTTCTTTATTATCAGGAACACAACTTTTCAGAGTCTATGCCTACTCCTTTAGATGGTAAGGATAAACCCTAGGGCATCCTCTAACCGTGGTTTTGATATTCTAATGACTGAGTGAGTTTATGCTTTACGTCACATCGGCAATATTTGATATTCTAAGGGTGTCAGAGTATATAGTGGAGCCACGAGTATATCAAAGTGATGTATTTCAAATCGAAAAGTACATGTACATGAACTATATTTATATAGTTTTATATTAATAGTTATTAGGTTAATGGAGTGGTATATCATACGAATAACCAACGTAATCAATGAGATGTAAATCTGTCAAGAACCATACGTCACAGCATTACATACGTATTTCTTTAAAGAAGTTCTACAAAGTATGTAGACAGGCGGAAAAGAAATTTCACACTCTGACATACTGATAAATGGTATGCAGAAACTCAATATAAGAGGGAACAGATTCCGTCATATTTTTTTTTCCAAAACTTAAAATACTTACTTGTCTCCTTTTCACACACGGTCGCATATGTCTGAGTACACTTCTTAATTTTCAATTTATGATTATGTGTATACAGGACACAGTTCACAATTCCTAGCTTGTTTTGTTCACATGCGGCCAACTTTATGAATTCCTCGAGATCAAAGTTTTTCCATTTTAATGAAGCGGCGTTGCTTGGGCCCAGATCCAAGTCACAAAAACTAATCCAGATGTCACGAGGTTCCCTGATGGTCAAGAGATATAGATCAAGTACTGGTCTTACAACATGATAATAGTAGTACACATGTTACGATCATATGTAGTTGTACCGATGGTATAATTACTATAATTATGTTGTGGTACTGAAAGTTGTGATGCTAATAATTAACTGTGAAACTGATTAAGGGTATCAGTAGCAGAAAAAGGACACATCTTTATGTAAATGTGTGACGTTTCGGAAGAAAAACGTCCACAAAACAATATAACTTTTCTAAAACTATTGAAATTCATTTGAACAAATAACGGGTAGCTATTCTAACATCTTGTGTTCATCAAGTCAAGAATAGGTTGCCAATTCTGTACATGTTTCGTGATATTCCCTATCTTGATTAGTGCCGTATGTTCCTGTTTGTGACTACTTCTTATGCCCTTCCATGTGTTTGAGGGTGCCGTATGTTCCTGTTTGTGATTACTTCGTTTGCCCTTCGATGTGTTTGAGGGTGCCGTATGTTCCTGTTTGTGACTACTTCGTATGCCCTTCCATGTGTTTGAGGGTGCCGTATGTTCCTGTTTGTGACTACTTCGTTTGCCCTTCCATGAGTTCGAGGGTGCCGTATGTTCCTGTTTGTGACTACTTCGTATGCCCTTCCATGTGTTTGAGGGTGCCGTATGTTCCTGTTTGTGACTACTTCGTTTGCCCTTCCATGTGTTTGAGGGTGCCGTATGTTCCTGTTTGTGACTACTTCGTATGACTTTCCATGTGTTTGAGGGTGCCGTATGTTCCTGTTTGTGACTACTTCGTATGCCCTTCCATATGTTTGAAGGTGCCGTATGTTCCTGTTTGTGACTACTTCGTATGCCCTTCCATGTGTTTGAGGGTGCCGTATGTTCCTGTTTGTGACTACTTCGTATGCCCTTCCATGTGTTTGAGAGTGCCGTATGTTCCTGTTTGTGATTACTTCGTATGCCCTTCCATGTGTTTGAGGGTGCCGTATGTTCCTGATTGTGACTACTTCGTATGCCCTTCCATGTGTTTGAGAGTGCCGTATGTTCCTGTTTGTGATTACTTCGTATGCCCTTCCATGTGTTTGAGGGTGCCGTATGTTCCTGTTTGTGACTACTTCGTATGCCATTCCATGTGTTTGAGGGTGCCGTATGTTCCTGTTTGTGATTACTTCGTATGCCCTTCCCTGTGTTTGAGGGTGCCGTATGTTCCTGTTTGTGACTACTTCTTATGCCCTTCCATGTGTTTGAGGGTGCCGTATGTTCCTGTTTGTGACTACTTCGTATGCCCTTCCATGTGTTTGAGGGTGCCGTATGTTCCTGTTTGTGACTACTTCGTATGCCCTTCCATGTGTTTGAGGGTGCCGTATGTTCCTGTTTGTGACTACTTCGTATGCCCTTCCATGTGTTTGAGGGTGCCGTATGTTCCTGTTTGTGACTACTTCGTATGCCCTTCCATGTGTTTGAGGGTGCCGTATGTTCCTGTTTGTGACTACTTCGTATGCCCTTCCATGTGTTTGAGGGTGCCTTATGTTCCTGTTTGTGACTACTTCGTATGCCCTTCCATGTGTTTGAGGGTGCCTAAGACAAGGCAGTATACGCTTATCGTTTCGCAAACACCTGGTATGATCACTATTTGATAGTGATTCCTAAACATATGCTTATGATTTTGTCGAAATAGTCCAACGGAATCTGCTTGTACCAGAGAATTCTAATGATTATTTAAAGGGCATTGTCGATGAATAAATGCTGAAAACTGCATTTACGAAAACTGCTTTTACATGTATCAAATTTAAGGTCTTATGCGATAATAGCAACACTCGAATAACATCGTAAACTGCATATATATTCTTAAAATTCGACTCAAAGATGTGTCTCACGCATAACCATCATTATCTTGACTGGTAACCATGGTGTTTGGCTGTCAATATTGTAATACATGATATCACCATAAAGCCGCATCATGTGTCACTAAGATGCAATAAAAACTTTTCTGAAACTATTGAAATTCATTTCAACAAACAACGGGTAGCCATTCTCACACCTTGTGTTCATCAAATCCTGATTAGGTTGCCAATTATGTACAAAATTCAGGAAAAGAAAATCCTGCTCGTTTCATGATATTCCCTATCTTGATTAGTGCCGTATGTTCCTGTTTGTGACTACAGTACTTCGTATGCCCTTCCATGTGTTTGAGAGTGCCGTATGTTCCTGTTTGTGATTACTTCGTATGCCCTTCCATGTGTTTGAGGGTGCCGTATGTTCCTGTTTGTGACTACTTCGTATGCCCTTCCATGTGTTTGAGGGTGCCGTATGTTCCTGTTTGTGACTACTTCGTATGCCCTTCCCTGTGTTTGAGGGTGTCGTATGTTCCTGTTTGTGACTACTTCGTATGCCCTTCCATGTGTTTGAGGGTGCCGTATGTTCCTGTTTATGACTACTTCGTATGCCCTTCCATGTGTTTGAGGGTGCCGTATGTTCCTGTTTGTGACTACATCGTATGCCCTTCCATGTGTTTGAGGGTGCCGTATGTTCCTGTTTGTGACTACTTCGTATGCCTTTCCATGTGTTTGAGGGTGCCGTATGTTCCTGTTTGTGACTACTTCGTATGCCCTTCCATGTGTTTGAGGGTGCCGTATGTTCCTGTTTGTGACTACTTCGTATGCCCTTCCATGTGTTTGAGGGTGCCGTATGTTCCTCTTTGTGACTACTTCGTATGCCCTTCCATGTGTTTGAGGGTGCCGTATGTTCCTGTTTGTGACTACTTCGTATGCCCTTCCATGTGTTTGAGGGTGCCGTATGTTCCTGTTTGTGACTACTTCGTATGCCCTTCCATGTGTTTGAGGGTGCCGTATGTTCCTGTTTGTGACTACTTCGTATGCCCTTCCATGTGTTTGAGGGTGCCGTATGTTCCTGTTTGTGATTACTTCGTATGCCCTTCCATGTGTTTGAGGGTGCCGTATGTTCCTGTTTGTGACTACTTCGTATGCCCTTCCATGTGTTTGAGAGTGCCGTATGTTCCTGTTTGTGATTACTTCGTATGCCCTTCCATGTGTTTGAGGGTGCCGTATGTTCCTCTTTGTGAGTACTTCGTATGCCTTTCCATGTGTTTCAGGGTGCCGCATGTTCCTCTTTGTGACTACTTCGTATGCCCTTCCATGTGTTTGAGGGTGCCGTATGTTCCTGTTTGTGACTACTTCGTATGCCCTTCCATGTGTTTGAGGGTGTCGTATGTTCCTGTTTGTGACTACTTCGTATGCCCTTCCATGTGTTTGAGGGTGCCGTATGTTCCTGTTTGTGACTACTTCGTATGCCCTTCCATGTGTTTGAGGGTGCCGTATGTTCCTGTTTGTGACTACTTCGTATGCCCTTCCATGTGTTTGAGGGTGCCGTATGTTCCTGTTTGTGACTACTTCGTATGCCCTTCCATGTGTTTGAGGGTACCGTATGTTCCTGTTTGTGACTACTTCGTATGCCCTTCCATGTGTTTGAGGGTGCCTTATGTTCCTCTTTGTGACTACTTCGTATGCCCTTCCATGTGTTTGAGGGTGCCTAAGACAAGGCAGTATACGCTTATCGTTTCGCAAACACCTGGTATGATCACTATTTGATAGTGATTCCTAAACATATGCTTATGATTTTGTCGAAATAGTCCAACGGAATCTGCTTGTACCACAGAATTCTAATGATTATTTAAAGGGCATTGTCGATGAATAAATGCTGAAAACTGCATTTACGAAAACTGCTTTTACATGTATCAAATTTAAGGCCTTATGCGATAATAGCAACACTCGAATAGCATCGTAAACTGCATATATATTCTTAAAATTCGACTCAAAGATGTGTCTCACGCATAACCATCATTATCTTGACTGGTAACCATGGTGTTTGGCTGTCAATATTGTAATACATGATATCACCATAAAGCCGCATCATGTGTCACTAAGATGCAATAAAAACTTTTCTGAAACTATTGAAATTCATTTCAACAAACAACGGGTAGCCATTCTCACACCTTGTGTTCATCAAATCCTGATTAGGTTGCCAATTATGTACAAAATTCAGGAAAAGAAAATCCTGCTCGTTTCATGATATTCCCTATCTTGATTAGTGCCGTATGTTCCTGTTTGTGACTACAGTACTTCGTATGCCCTTCCATGTGTTTGAGAGTGCCGTATGTTCCTGTTTGTGATTACTTCGTATGCCCTTCCATGTGTTTGAGGGTGCCGTATGTTCCTGTTTGTGACTACTTCGTATGCCCTTCCATGTGTTAGAGGGTGCCGTATGTTCCTGTTTGTGACTACTTCGTATGCCCTTCCATGTGTTTGAGAGTGCCGTATGTTCCTGTTTGTGATTACTTCGTATGCCCTTCCCTGTGTTTGAGGGTGCCGTATGTTCCTGATTGTGATTACTTCGTATGCCCTTCCATGTGTTTGAGGGTGCCGTATGTTCCTGTTTGTGATTACTTCGTATGCCCTTCCATGTGTTTGAGGGTGCCGTATGTTCCTCTTTTTGACTACTTCGTATGCCCTTCCATGTGTTTGAGGGTGTCGTATGTTCCTGATTGTGACTACTTCGTATGCCCTTCCATGTGTTAGAGGGTGCCGTATGTTCCTGTTTGTGACTACTTCGTATTCCCTTCCATGTGTTTGAGGGTGTCGTATGTTCCTGTTTGTGACTATTTCATATGCCCTTCCATGTGTTTGAGAGTGCCGTATGTTCCTGTTTGTGACTACTTCGTATGCCCTTCCATGTGTTTGAGGGTGCCGTATGTTCCTGTTTGTGATTACTTCGTATGCCCTTCAGTGTGTTTGAGGGTGCCGTATGTTCCTGTTTGTGACTACTTCGTATGCCTTTCCATGTGTTTGAGGGCGCCGTATGTTCCTGTTTGTGACTACTTCGTATGCCCTTCCATGTGTTTGAGGGTGCCGTATGTTCCTGTTTGTGACTACTTCGTATGCCCTTCCATGTGTTTGAGGGTGCCGTATGTTCCTGTTTGTGACTACTTCGTATGCCCTTCCCTGTGTTTGAGGGTGCCGTATGTTCCTGTTTGTGACTACTTCGTATGCCCTACGATGTATTTGAGGGTGCCGTATGTTCCTGTTTGTGACTACTTCGTATGCCTTTCCATGTGTTTGAGGGTGCCGTATGTTCCTGTTTGTGACTACTTCGTATGCCCTTCCATGTGTTTGAGGGTGCCGTATGTTCCTGTTTGTGACTACTTCATATGCCTTTCCATGTGTTTGAGGGCGCCGTATGTTCCTGTTTGTGACTACTTCATATGCCTTTCCATGTGTTTGAGGGTGCCATATGTTCCTGTTTGTGACTACTTCTTATGCCCTTCCATGTGTTTGAGGGTGCCGTATGTTCCTGTTTGTGACTACTTCGTATGCCCTTCCATGTGTTTGAGGGTGCCGTATGTTCCTGTTTGTGACTACTTCGTATGCCTTTCCATGTGTTTGAGAGTGCCGTATGTTCCTGTTTGTGACTACTTCGTATGCCCTTCGATGTGTTTGAGGGTGCTGTATGTTCCTGTTTGTGACTACTTCGTATGCCCTTCCATGTGTTTGAGGGTGCCGTATGTTCCTGTTTGTGACTACTTCGTATGCCTTTCCATGTGTTTGAGGGTGCCGTATGTTCCTGTTTGTGACTACTTCGTATGCCTTTCCATGTGTTTGAGGGTGCCCTTTGGTTTCAGTTTGTGACTACTTCGTATGCCTTTCCATGTGTTTGAGGGTGCCGTATGTTCCTGTTTGTGACTACTTCGTATGCCTTTCCATGTGTTTGAGGGTGCCGTATGTTCCTGTTTGTGACTACTTCGTATGCCTTTCCATGTGTTTGAGGGTGCCCTTTGGTTTCAGTTTGTGACTACTTCGGATGCCTTTCCATGTGTTTGAGGGTGCCGTATGTTCCTGTTTGTGACTACTTCGTATGCCCTTCCATGTGTTTGAGGGTGCCGTATGTTCCTGTTTGTGACTACTTCGTATGCCCTTCCATGTGTTTGAAGGTGCCGTATGTTCCTCTTTGTGACTACTTCGTATGCCCTTCCATGTGTTTGAGAGTGCCGTATCTTCCTGTTTGTGACTACTTCTTATGCCCTTCCATGTGTTTGAGGGTGCCGTATGTTCCTGTTTGTGACTACTTCGTATGCCCTTCCATGTGTTTGAGGGTGCCGTATGTTCCTGTTTGTGACTACTTCGTATGCTTTCCATGTGTTTGAGGGTGCCGTATGTTCCTGTTTGTGACTGCTTCGTATGCCCTTCCATGTGTTAGAGGGTGCCGTATAATCCTCTTTGTGACTACTTTGTATGCCTTTCCATGTGTTTGAGGGTGCCGTATGTTCCTGTTTGTGACTACTTCGTATGCCCTTCCCTGTGTTTGAGGGTGCCGTATGTTCCTGTTTGTGACTACTTCGTATGCCCTTCCATGTGTTTGAGGGTGCCGTATGTTCCTGTTTGTGATTACTTCGTATGCCCTTCCATGTGTTTGAGGGTGCCGTATGTTCCTGTTTGTGATTACTTCGCATGCCCTTCCATGTGTTTGAGGGTGCCGTATGTTCCTGTTTGTGACTAGTTCGTATGCCCTTCCATGTGTTTGAGGGTGCCGTATGTTCCTGTTTGTGACTACTTCGTATGCCCTTCCATGTGTTTGAGGGTGTCGTATGTTCCTGTTTGTGACTACTTCGTATGCCCTTCCATGTGTTTGAGGGTGCCGTATGTTCCTGTTTGTGACTACTTCGTATACCCTTCCATGTGTTTGAGGGTGCCCTTTGGTTTCAGTTTGTGACTACTTCGTATGCCCTTCCATGTGTTTGAGGGTGCCGTATGTTCCTGTTTGTGACTACTTCGTATGCCCTTCCATGTGTTTGAGGGTGCCGTATGTTCCTGTTTGTGACTACTTCGTATGCCTTTCCATGTGTTTGAGAGTGCCGTATGTTCCTGTTTGTGACTACTTCTTATGCCCTTCCATGTGTTTGAGGGTGCCGTATGTTCCTGTTTGTGACTACTTCATATGCCTTTCCATGTGTTTGAGGGTGCCGTATGTTCCTGTTTGTGACTACTTCGTATGCCCTTCCATGTGTTTGAGGGTGCCGTATGTTCCTGTTTGTGACTTCTTCGTATGCCCTTCCATGTGTTTGAGGGTGCCGTATGTTCCTCTTTGTGACTACTTCGTATGCCTTTCCATGTGTTTGAGAGTGCCGTATCTTCCTGTTTGTGACTACTTCTTATGCCCTTCCATGTGTTTGAGGGTGCCGTATGTTCCTGTTTGTGACTACTTCGTATGCCCTTCCATTTGTTTGAGGGTGCCGTATGTTCCTGTTTGTGACTACTTCGTATGCTTTCCATGTGTTTGAGGGTGCCGTATGTTCCTGTTTGTGACTGCTTCGTATGCCCTTCCATGTGTTAGAGGGTGCCGTATGTTCCTGTTTGTGACTACTTCGTATGCCTTTCCATGTGTTTGAGGGTGCCGTATGTTCCTGTTTGTGACTACTTCGTATGCCCTTCCATGTGTTTGAGGGTGCCGTATGTTCCTGTTTGTGACTACTTCGTATGCTTTCCATGTGTTTGAGGGTGTCGTATGTTCCTGTTTATGACTACTTCGTATGCCCTTCCATGTGTTTGAGGGTGCCGTATGTTCCTCTTTGTGACTACTTCGTATGCCCTTCCATGTGTTTGAGGGTGCCGTATGTTCCTGTTTGTGACTACTTCATATGCCTTTCCATGTGTTTGAGGGTGCCGTATGTTCCTGTTTGTGACTACTTCGTATGCCCTTCCATGTGTTTGAGGGTGCCGTATGTTCCTGTTTGTGACTACTTCGTATGCTTTCCATGTGTTTGAGGGTGCCGTATGTTCCTGTTTGTCACTACTTCGTATGCCCTTCCATGTGTTTGAGGGTGCCATATGTTCCTCTTTGTGACTACTTCGTATGCCTTTCCATGTGTTTGAGAGTGCCGTATCTTCCTGTTTGTGACTACTTCTTATGCCCTTCCATGTGTTTGAGGGTGCCGTATGTTCCTGTTTGTGACTACTTCGTATGCCCTTCCATTTGTTTGAGGGTGCCGTATGTTCCTGTTTGTGACTACTTCGTATGCTTTCCATGTGTTTGAGGGTGCCGTATGTTCCTGTTTGTGACTGCTTCGTATGCCCTTCCATGTGTTAGAGGGTGCCGTATGTTCCTGTTTGTGACTACTTCGTATGCCTTTCCATGTGTTTGAGGGTGCCGTATGTTCCTGTTTGTGACTACTTCGTATGCCCTTCCATGTGTTTGAGGGTGCCGTATGTTCCTGTTTGTGACTACTTCGTATGCTTTCCATGTGTTTGAGGGTGTCGTATGTTCCTGTTTATGACTACTTCGTATGCTTTTCCATGTGTTTGAGGGTGCCGTATGTTCCTCTTTGTGACTACTTCGTATGCCCTTCCATGTGTTTGAGGGTGCCGTATGTTCCTGTTTGTGACTACTTCATATGCCTTTCCATGTGTTTGAGGGTGCCGTATGTTCCTGTTTGTGACTACTTCGTATGCCCTTCCATGTGTTTGAGGGTGCCGTATGTTCCTGTTTGTGACTACTTCGTATGCTTTCCATGTGTTTGAGGGTGCCGTATGTTCCTGTTTGTCACTACTTCGTATGCTTTCCATGTGTTTGAGGGTGCCGTATGTTCCTGTTTGTGACTGCTTTGTATGCCCTTCCATGTGTTAGAGGGTGCCGTATGTTCCTGTTTGTGACTACTTCGTATGCCTTTCCATGTGTTTGAGGGTGCCGTATGTTCCTGTTTGTGACTACTTCGTATGCCCTTCCATGTGTTTGAGGGTGCCGTATGTTCCTGTTTGTGACTACTTCGTATGCTTTCCATGTGTTTGAGGGTGCCGTATGTTCCTGTTTATGACTACTTCGTATGCCCTTCCATGTGTTTGAGGGTGCCGTATGTTCCTGTTTGTGACTACTTCGTATGCCCTTCCCTGTGTTTGAGGGTGCCGTATGTTCCTCTTTGTGACTACTTCGTATGCCCTTCCATGTGTTTGAGGGTGCCGTATGTTCCTGTTTGTGACTACTTCGTATGCCCTTCCATGTGTTTGAGGGTGCCGTATGTTCCTGTTTGTGACTACTTCGTATGCTTTCCATGTGTTAGATGGTGCCGTATGTTCCTGTTTGTGACTGCTTCATATGCCCTTCCATGTGTTAGAGGGTGCCGTATAATCCTCTTTGTGACTACTTCGTATGCCTTTCCATGTGTTTGAGGGTGCCGTATGTTCCTGTTTGTGACTACTTCGTATGCCCTTCGATGTGTTTGAGGGTGCCGTATGTTCCTGTTTGTGATTACTTCGTATGCCCTTCCATGTGTTTGAGGGTGCCGTATGTTCCTGTTTGTGACTACTTCGTATGCCCTTCCATGTGTTTGAGGGTGCCGTATGTTCCTGTTTGTGACTACTTCGTATGCCCTTCCATGTGTTTGAGGGTGCCGTATGTTCCTGTTTGTGACTACTTCGTATGCCCTTCCATGTGTTTGAGGGTGCCGTATGTTCCTGTTTGTGACTACTTCGTATGCCCTTCCATGTGTTTGAGGGTGCCGTATGTTCCTGTTTGTGACTACTTCGTATGCCCTTCCATGTGTTTGAGGGTGCCGTATGTTCCTGTTTGTGATTACTTCGTATGCCCTTCCATGTGTTTGAGGGTGCCGTATGTTCCTCTTTGTGACTACTTCGTATGCCCTTCCATGTGTTTGAGGGTGTCGTATGTTCCTGTTTGTGACTACTTCGTATGCCCTTCCATGTGTTTGAGGGTGCCGTATGTTCCTGTTTGTGACTACTTCGTATGCCTTTCCATGTGTTTGAGGGTGCCCTTTGGTTTCAGTTTGTGACTACTTCGTATGCCCTTCCATGTGTTTGAGGGTGCCGTATGTTCCTGTTTGTGACTATTTCGTATGCCCTTCCATGTGTTTGAGGGTGCCGTATGTTCCTGTTTGTGACTACTTCGTATGCCCTTCCATGTGTTTGAGGGTGTCGTATGTTCCTGTTTGTGACTACTTCGTATGCCCTTCCATGTGTTTGAGGGTGCCTTATGTTCCTGTTTGTGAGTACTTCATATACCCTTCCATGTGTTTGAGGGTGTCGTATGTTCCTGTTTGTGACTACTTCGTATGCCCTTCCATGTGTTTGAGGGTGCCGTATGTTCCTGTTTGTGATTACTTCGTATGCCCTTCCATGTGTTTGAGGGTGCCGTATGTTCCTGTTTGTGACTACTTCGTATGCCCTTCCATGTGTTTGAGGGTGTCGTATGTTCCTGTTTGTGACTACTTCGTATGCCCTTCCATGTGTTTGAGGGTGTCGTATGTTCCTGTTTGTGACTACTTCGTATGCCCTTCCATGTGTTTGAGGGTGCCGTATGTTCCTGTTTGTGACTACTTCGTATGCCTTTCCATGTGTTTGAGGGTGCCCTTTGGTTTCAGTTTGTGACTACTTCGTATGCCCTTCCATGTGTTTGAGGGTGCCGTATGTTCCTGTTTGTGACTATTTCGTATGCCCTTCCATGTGTTTGAGGGTGCCGTATGTTCCTGTTTGTGACTACTTCGTATGCCCTTCCATGTGTTTGAGGGTGTCGTATGTTCCTGTTTGTGACTACTTCGTATGCCCTTCCATGTGTTTGAGGGTGCCTTATGTTCCTGTTTGTGAGTACTTCATATACCCTTCCATGTGTTTGAGGGTGTCGTATGTTCCTGTTTGTGACTACTTCGTATGCCCTTCCATGTGTTTGAGGGTGCCGTATGTTCCTGTTTGTGATTACTTCGTATGCCCTTCCATGTGTTTGAGGGTGCCGTATGTTCCTGTTTGTGACTACTTCGTATGCCCTTCCATGTGTTTGAGGGTGTCGTATGTTCCTGTTTGTGACTACTTCGTATGCCCTTCCATGTGTTTGAGGGTGCCGTATGTTCCTCTTTGTGATTACTTCGTATGCCCTTCCATGTGTTTGAGGGTGCCGTATGTTCCTGTTTGTGACTATTTCGTATGCCTTTCCATGTGTTTGAGGGTGCAGTATGTTCCTGTTTGTGACTACTTCGTATGCCCTTCCATGTGTTTGAGGGTGCCGTATGTTCCTGTTTGTGATTACTTCGTATGCCCTTCCATGTGTTTGAGGGTGCCGTATGTTCCTGTTTGTGACTACTTCGTATGCCCTTCCATGTGTTTGAGGGTGCCGTATGTTCCTGTTTGTGACTACTTCGTATGCCCTTCCATGTGTTTGAGGGTGCCTAAGACAAGGCAGTATACGCTTATCGTTTCGCAAACACCTGGTATGATCACTATTTGATAGTGATTCCTAAACATATGCTTATGATTTGTCGAATTCGTCCAACGGAATCTGCTTGTACCAGAGAATTCTAATGATTATTTAAAGGGCATTGTCGCTGAATAAATGCTGAAAACTGCATTTAAAAAAATTGCTTTTACATGTATCAAATTTAAGGCCTTATGCGATAATAGCAACACTCGAATAACTTCGTAAACTGCATATATATTCTTACAATTCGACCCAAAGATGTGTCTCACGGATAACTATCATTATCTTGACTGGTAACCATGGTGTTTGACTGTCAATATTGTAATACATGATATTACCATAAAGCCGCATTATGTGTCACTATGATGCAATAAAAAAACAACTTGACCAGCATAATTACATATTGGATTAACAGGGAAATTCGTTGCACCTATTAAAACGTTCATAGCAAACTTGTGGGTACTCATTCTCTTACCCTGGATTCAAATGATTGTCGCTTCTCCAATTGTTCACAATCGATGTAATAACTGTTCTGAGTTCTTCAGCCGTTTTGAACGTCAGCATCTGTTGACCTTGACTTCTGCAAACTTCATACACCTCATGCCAGGTATGCGAGTCATTGTACAGTGTGTAAAGCTTCCCGGAAGTGGCACATAGGACATATTCTAGGGAACCAAATATGTATTATTAGGAATATTGCTTGACATAAAGCGAAAGTTGACTGTAACACATGCTATATTTGGGATAATACTTTCCGAGTAAAGTACAAATTCTCGTACTTTCGGTTCAGTCCCGTCCGGAATTCGAACCCACAAAGTTGACTATTGGAAAGTTGAAGTCATCCCTCTTTGTCTCTCTGAATGGATCTAAATATATTTTGTTTGTTTGTTGTTTAACGCCGCACTCAGCTATATGCAATATTCCAGCTATATGACGGCAGTCTGTAAATAATCCAGTCTGGAACAGACAATCCAGTGATTAATATCATGAGCATCCATCCACGCAATTGGGATCAATGACATGCATCAACCTGCGAGCCTGACCTCCCGATCCCGTTAGTCGCCTCTCACGACAATCATAGTCGCCTTTTACGGCAAGCATGGGTTGCTAAGACCTTTTCTACCCCGGATCGTCACGGGTCTGGTCTTAATATGAAACAAATGAGGCAGTCACACTTATCTCCTTTGTTTTTAGTTCAAGTGGGTAAGTCAGTAGAAGGAAATTGGCTATTTGATGGTCATTAAACGATATCAGATCATCGATAAAACTGACCTGAAACTAAAAAGATTCAACTGAATCTGTGGTCACCTCCTTATGTACCATGGATGAAGGAATGAAGTTTTTCATTTAGTTTGTCATCTGGGATACTGGGGTAAAATGGTTTGACATAATGGAACCTTGCTCTTTTCTGACATTGTAAAGAAGTCAAGCAAATCCTTTGTCTTTGAGAATGCACCAGGTACTGATTCCACTTAGCTCAAATACGTTCTGTGAATATATAGAATGTTCAGGGAATTAGAGATACATTTGCTGGACCCAAGAGCTTTGGAATCCAGTACAAAAGTGGAATGTACATGTCTTCAGGTGCGCGTTCGGGTCCAAATGCAAAGAGTACCATTGAGAAGGTATGTTGTACAGCAATTTCGCGACCAACGAAGTGGACACCCCGCCCCTGAAGAAAAGTAATTAAACCTCACAATGTGTATCTCTACACCGCGCCTCACTATTTTGACGTCTCATTGTGATGCAGTAAATATGACGTTCTTGTCCGCTACTGTAAAGCGCTAAATTTCAAGCTCCCCATGTTCTCCAACTCTTGAAATACAGTGTCTCTGAGTGAGGCGTGACACAACAAACAAATAAAGCAGGTTGGAACATCAATAGTTACACATATATTTCAAGCTAGACGATCGATAGTATCGATAGACGTAACAGATTAACAGACATAGTGTTGATCATTCACTTTACAGTTAGTTTTGATCCGCGTACATCTTGTGATGGTCTGTCTCCCTCACCCTGACCACTGTAAAAAAAACCTAAGGCTACTGAAGCTAACGCAGCAAGCCTAGATTGCCTCGATACTGAAATTAAGAATTGTTCCAACCTTCATTTAGATTTTTTGGTACACATAAGATAACATTATTTCTGGACTAATGTGGGTATACATTCAGAAAACGTTCATAATACAATATCAGACACTAAACAGGGGCACATCCGTCACAACTTTCCAAGCAACCTGCTTAATGTAGGATGTTTCCACTATGTTAGGCGTTGACATGTCAAGAAAATCTCTGTTGTTGGATACTACTTACTACAATACTATTGCTATAGTACGCTCGTACCTCAATGGTGTTTCACCTATCACAATACCATTGCAATTGTAAATATGCCCTCAGTACTCACTCTTGGCCTACTTGCAATTAATTTCCTATCATGAGTGGCCATTCCAGTCGCTACCCCACTTAATTGAGACAAATCTGCTCGCTTTTCACGTCCAATCATGACGTATCTACTCTGTATCCCAATTCAAAAACATGAAACGATTTGATTATTATAAATGATTATTGTTTGTATTTTTTAATCCAGCTAGCACTGACTACATTTGTGATGCTTGCATCCATGGAATAGACAATGTCTCTTAATATCTCTTTCGCGCCTTTGGAGGTACTTGAATAGCCAAACTCGGTCACTGTGAATTAAAAATAGATTATTTAATAACATTGCTTAAAATGTATACTTACGAATGCATATGACTGCGACAGAAACCCAACAATTCGGTAACTGCATCGCTGCCTGAAATTGATTAGAAAGGAGAAATGGGGTCATTTTAGAAAATACACATCTGGAATTGAAATGTTTCATGTTCATGTAAGTGGATCTCTAATGTCAAATACTGAAAGATTTAAAATTATCTTCATGTATATCTATAGTAAAATACCCAATGCATATTAAGGTTTAAGGGGCGGTGGGGTAGCCTAATGGTTAAAGCGTTCGCTCGTCGCACCAAAGACCAGGGTTCGATTCCCACATGTTCTGGTGTCCGGATATCAATGTCTTATCAATGTGTTGAAAGTCCAGTGAGATAACCCTGGGATGTGTGTGAGAAAAAAGCAAGGTCCTACATATAGGATAAACAACATTTATCAACTGAAACTGATAATATGCAAAAAGAAAGAGCTAGCACATGGATTGAAAAGTAGTTCTTTCGTCATTTAGTTGGTTGGTTGTTTAACGCCGCACTCACCAACCACATGAGACTACAGAAGACGAGCAGGGAGAAGCATAGGAACTCGGCAGAGTCCAGAAGCACGTTCTTGAGGGAATGTTCTATTCTCATCATAATGCAACTTTGATTGATATATACTGAACCAAATTAAAAACTTCACAATCCTAAAATTTTAACATTTTGACCAGTTATCATTGCCGGCCCTTATTGTGTATTTAAACAGTAATGGCCACGTATTGTCTTCAGATAACACCCGTTTTTGTGCAGGTGAATCGATCAAAATCATGTGCAGAGAAAAGTCTTTACGACCATTTGTCATGCCACGCCTTTCAAATGTGCAACGTGAACGTGCCATCGGCATGTTGCAGACGGGAACATCCGTAGCTGAAGTCGCAAGGACGATGGGTTGTAGTCGACGGACTATTTATGATTTACAGACGCGTCTACAGCAAACGGGTACCACCGCTGATCGCCCTCAGCCAGGTCGACCACGTGTGACGTTACATGCAGAGGATCATCAGATTGTCTTATGTCACCTCCGTAACCGATTTTGACGGCTACATCAACAGGAAATGAACTGTTTAGGGGTAGACAGAGTACGCAAACTGTTCAAAACCGTCTGAGAACTGCTCACCTCCATGCACGACGGCCATACTGCGGGCCGATTCTGACCCAATTACACAGACGTCAACGTCAATTGTGGGCACAGCGACACTTACGATGGACTCAGAGGAATTGGAATCAAGTTGATGAATCCCGATATAATCTTCGATTTATTAGTAAATGAAAGTGACAAAACTATCTCCCCTAACAGCTGGTATTCATAATTTGAGATGTTATTAAATCCCCTGTTTGTAGAGTGTAGCGAATTCTATAAAAAGGTAGTAAATGTTTTGAAAGATCATTTTGTAATTTCGACACGTGTGTTGAGTGCAACAACTCGCATTAATTATTGTCAGGGTAAATTACAGAAGAAGAAATTACAGTACCTCTAATTTCTTTAATCTCTAGGAAATTTTCTAGTGTGGATGTTTTTTTCAAAATTGTTATGAAATACTCCCTTACATGTGAATATTATTTAATTCTATTATGGATCAGGGTGTATTCCCTGAAGATAGGAATATTGGAGTAATGGTACCTATATTTAAAAATTGATATAGGACAGACCCAAACAATAACAGGAGAATATCTTAAATTAACATCATTGCAAAAGAATTTACATCACTATATGAGTCGAGACTGCGATATTGGTTAGAATTAGATGAATTCATAGCCGAATCTTAAGCTGGGTTTAGAAAGGAATATTTTACGGTAGATGCTACCTTTGTCCGGCAATCACATGCTCATAAATATTCACGTAAGGCCAAACATCGTATTTGTTTTCAGCTTACAATGATTTCCGTAAAGCCTGTTGTAAGGTTGATAGGAGTAAGTTGTTATATATGTTATTACAGAAGGGTAGTCATGGTAAAATGTATAATGTTTTAGAAAGCATGTACAAAATGTCTGTGCTTGTGTACGCTTGGGGAATTCGAGAACAGATATCTTTTCAACGTCATGCGGTGTTAGACTAGGCTGTATTCTTAGTTCTCTACTTTTCATATTTTTCATCAACCAGTTGGCTGATGATATGATGGAAAGTGAAACGAATGGTATCTTTGTAAATGATATGAATGAGTTCATCAACATGTTGTTGTTTGCAGATGGTTTTGTTTTGGTGTCAAATTCAGTTGTTGACCTACGAAAGAAGCTATCAGCATTAGAATGTTTTTTGCCAAAACTGGAACATGGAGGTAAATTTGGAAAAGTCGTAAATAATTGTATTTATAAATGACGTGTATGTCAAAAGTGTAGAAAAATGGTTTTATGGCAATGACAAATGAATATTGTATCTTATCATAAATATCCTGGGAAGTGGGGCGATATTCATTGTGTGTTAAGTATTTCTGTCGCTGCATAAAGTATTGGTGTAGGTTGGAGCATAGGAACCCAACACGTTATCCTCGGGCTTGCTGTGAGATGCTAGAAGCACATCTGGATAATGGAGGAGTCAAATGGGCGTCACATGGTGACATGTTATTATTCCAAACAGGCCTAGGATTCTCATATGTCTGGATATCCCAGGAATTTGGAGAGGAATCTCAGTTTATGAGTATGTTCCGTGGCAGATACATTGATATACAAATACAGACTTGGAATGACTTGAGGATGAATTTCTGTCCCATTTTATAAAGAGATATTAGTTGTAAAGGGGCCCAGTGCGGCAAACATGATCAAGCTGTTCAAGGTGGTTACTGATCTTGTCACAAACCCTAACGCATTTAAAAACGAGATCAGTTAAGTCGTCATTCTACTAACGCCTAACTGATTATGTTGTCACGTGAACCTAGGACCCGGATGTCGCGTGACAACATGATGGGGGATGCCATCCCATACCACGACCTTCCTGGAAGTTTGTTTCCTCCTTGCTCACTTGCACTTACTTTAATGAACTGTGTTCTCGTGCTTGGTGATATGGTTGACAGCGTGGCGTTGTACATCAATCATCTGGTTCTTTGCCCATGATACTGATCACATGGTTTGCCTGATCCAGACTCGATCGTTCACATGCCGCCGTTTTATGGCAAGAGTATCGCTGGGTGTGGCGTTAGGCAAGAATTAGTTTTTTTTATAAATTGTGTAAGTTGCGGGTGCCACCCGTAAAGCAGGGCACGCTCGCCTTTACGCGAACACCTGATGTCATCACTGATCTACAGGGATCCATTCAGGGACATTCACATCTCTATTATACTTCTTACGCCCAATGTAATCTTTTTGGGCAGATAATGGATACTGAATATTCACTGGTGTTGATTGTAAAATTTATATGCATCAAATAGTTTTGAATATTTGACTTTCTACATTTGTTGAAAGAAACAAAATCTATTCTTAATTCAACAATTGACGTTAAGTAATAGTTTAATAGTAATAGTTTAAAAAGTTGTCATGTTATTTGAACGACTCCGTGAGAGTGATAGGGTGTAAACAATACCAAGCAACAGATCACTTACACCTTATGTATATCATATGTGGTTACAGTCAAACTTTTCCTTGATTCCTTATGTATATTATATGTGGTTACAGTCAAACTGTTCCTTCATTCCTTCTATATATTATATGTGGCAACAGTCAAACTGTTCCTTCATTCCTTATATAAGTCATATGTGGTAACAGTCAAACTGTTCCTTCATTCCTTATGTATATTATATGTGGCAACAGTCAAACTGTTCCTTCATTCCTTATATAAGTCATATGTGGTAACAGTCAAACTGTTCCTTCATTCCTTATATAAGTCATATGTGGTAACAGTCAAACTGTTCCTTCATTCCTTATGTATATCATATGTGGTAACAGTCAAACTGTTCCTTCATTCCTTATGTATATCATATGTGGTAACAGTCAAACTGTTCCTTCATTCCTTATGTATATCATGTGGTAACAGTCAAACTGTTCCTTCATTCCTTATGTATATCATATGTGGTAACAGTCAAACTGTGCCTTCATTCCTTATGTATATCCTTCGTGGTCCCAGTATTAGTTAGTGAGCATGGTTTCACGCCGCCTTTAGCAATATCCCAGCAATATCACGGCGTGGGACACCAGAAATTGGCTTCACACTTTGTGCCCATGTCGGGAATCGAACCCAGGTCTTCGGCGTGACGAGCGAACACTTTAACCACAAGGCTACCCGACCGCCCCTGCTCACAGTATTAAAGCCAAACGTTTCAGTTATCCCTATATGGTCCTAGCATTAAAGCAAAACAAACTTTATGTCCTTCGTAATATAATATATCATTCGTGGAACAAGTATAAAGAAGACCGTGAAGACCCGGGATAGAATAGGTCTTCAGCAACCCATGCTTGCCGTAAAAGGTGACTAACGGGATCGGGTGGTCAGGCTCACTGACTTGGTTGATGCATGTCATCGATCCCAATGGCGTGGATGGATGCTCATGATATTAATCACTGGATTGTCTGGTCCAGGTTCGATTATTTAGAGACCGCCGTCATATAGCTGGAATATTGCTGAGTGCGGCGTTAAACCACAAACCAACAACAACAATATAAAGAACAGCAGTATCTACAATACATTTAGTCGGGGGTTGAATCTAAATTCTTCCCAGCTAACCACCTTCGTTGACAATTTGTCTGCAACCAGGACAGCGAGCCTGGACACGATCCATCTAGCCGCCTCTAGACCGGCATAGAGTGCTCGGGGCAGTTCTATCCGGAATCCTAATTGGGGTTATCGGTGTGGAAACTGTGTAGCTCAAATTCACCGATACACATAGCATGTCACTATAACGTTTGGTAATATGAATTACTGCACAGACAAGATCATTTTAATAACATGTCATTGTTTTACAAAATCTAAATTAACTTGATCCAAGTAGTACAATAATGTCAAATTTAAACTGTAGGGTGTAGGGTGAGATTGAAGAAATGTTGTTTTGGTGACAATCTAATATTTTATTGACGAGGTGTCACCTTACTCATTGTTATACAAAATCTAAATTAACTTGATCCAAGTAGTACAATAATGTCAAATTTAAACTGTAGGGTGTAGGGTGAGATTGAAGAAATGTTGTTTTGGTGACAATCTAATATTTTATTGACGAGGTGTCACCTTACTCTGGATACGATGTGATATATAACTGTATTCAGTCAGTCAGTCAGTTTTCTCACGTCTTTTGTGATAGTTTCTACATAATTCACGAATTGCTCCTTAAGATATAAGTTGCGGTATGGCGGATACAATGCTTCGTTACCTTACGTGTATGTATGTCCAATGAAGCTTTGATATAATGTCACCGACCGTCCAAGCGTTTAGCAGATGTTTCATTAAGTTTGTTATGATTAACTGTTTGTGACTCTCCATGGTAGCGAATATGCGTCGGCAGAAAATAAAGCATTGTGACTTCTTGTATCAAAATACTGATTAATACATCTCATTAATAGAAAGCTCATAGAATCAACTATTCATGAATGTTAGTCAGTTGAGAATTCCCAGAGTATTTCACAATTACAAACGTTTGATCCATTTCAGTTATAATTAATGGCCAGTGCGTCATATTCTGTGGCAGGTAAGAAAAGAAGTGAATAGGGCAATGAATTAAACTTTGGAATACACATATCTTGTGGAACACAGCGTAGTTGTTACCCGCGAAGTATAGGAGTAAGTGGATTTGGTTTAACGCCTTTTCAAACAGAATTGAAATGTAGGATGTTGTTGATTGTTGCTTAACGCCGCACTCAGCAATATTCCAGCTATATTACAGCGGTCTGGACCAGGCAATCCAGTGATAATATCATGAGCATCGATCCACGCAATTGGAATCGATGACATGCATCAACCAAGTCAGCGTGCCTGACCACCCGATCCCGTTATTCCCCTTTTACGACAAGTATAGTCGCCTTTTACGGCAAGCCTGGGTTGATGAAGACCTATTTTAATGGAATCGATGACGTGCAGCAACCAAGTCAGCGAGCCTGACCACCCGATTCCGTTAGTCGCCTCTTACGACAAGCACAATTGCCTTTTACAGTATCAACATGCAGATGCACACGTGATACTAATTGCATCCGAATGATTCATAGAACCAACTATTCATGAATGTTCGTCAAGTTAGAATTTCTAGAGTATTTCACCATTACAAACGTGTCATCCATTTCAGATATATTCAATGGCCAGTGTGTCATATTGTTTCGGAGAGAGAAGAAGAATATAATAAAGAAATCATGTAAAATTCCATCGAGCGTCCCGCGAAACTATTACCCTGGGAACTATTATATGTTAATATGCACAGTGAGTTAGTGAGGGAGTTTGGTTTTACGCCGCTTTTAACAATATTCCGGCAATATCACGGCGGGGGACACCAGAAATGGGCTTCACACATTGTACGCTTTAACCCCTAGGCTACCCGACCGCCTCCTTAATATACACAGACAGGCTGTATTTCATTATGATATGTTGTTAGATAACGGGTATAATTGATCAGATGATTTACGCACATAAACTACATGGTCAGTCGATTAGGTGAACTAAAAAGGGAAAATAGCCACCATACTCACTCACTCTAATTCTGCTGTGAACTGCTGATACATATTCTGGGACCTCAACCCAATTGCCACAATTCTTTAAAAATCGCCTCAATTTCATGTGTGAGGTGAGGTGAAATTTTGTTTAACGTCGCGTCCAAGATTACTGCACTTATATAGCGGCGTGCATGTACGTGTGTGTGGCTGCTTGTACTAGTCCGGACTGATGACGATTTATAGTGCTAGCACACTGAGATACCAAGCCGCAGTTTAACATGAATACCCCACTCAAACACAGTATACTGACTCAGGGACGACCAGTCCTTGTTAATGTTGGTGAGTGAGTTGGGTTTAGCGCCGCTTTAAACAGTATTCCCGTTATATTACGGCGTGTCAGCTTAATGTGGGAAGAAAACCCGAAGTGATCAGACGTTTACCACTTCGGTGAAACCCACGAGCACGGGTATGGTGCTGACAAACCTAGAAACATAACCAGGGCGAACCGGGATTCGACCCCACAATCATAGGTTTCTGGCGTGCCCAAGGGACGCAACTCTGCACAGCGAATCGCGGCGCCTTAGACAACTGGGCCACCGTGCCCCCTACTCCCACATTAAGCTGACACGCCGTGATATAACAGGAATACAGTTAAACTCAACTCACTAACTATATTATGACATAAAAAGACATTTACATAACAACCATATTGGGTTTATTTACCTTTAAAATATTAAAATAATACAAAATTTGCATAATGTTGATAAAAAACAAGATGACGGAGAATAAAATTTGGGTTTGGGCCATGTTTTTTGTATGTTATTTGCGCTTTTATTGAAAAGTATAAACATTCAGATTGATATTTGGAATGGGGTCATACCGTGTACCAAAACATTTAAGATATATTAATTTTCAAGCCGCATTTGCACACACATTAGAAAGTATATTAGTAAAGAATTTACAACAAAAACCTTATGCCAGCCCAGGCATCTTTCATCAAACAAAGGGTGGGATGGTGCAGTGGCTAGTGCCCTGAACAGGGTTATGGATTTGAATCCTTCCGGGATCTCCATATCTTCTCTGCAGTAAAGAACTGTTAAAAATACATTTAGAATAGGATACAATGGTACACTGTGTTTAAGGGCAGTAGTAATGGCTGCGTTCTGCAGACTCACAACAACCCATAACCACATTGTAGACGTATACCTTCTTCCTTCAGTAAATAGTGGGATAGCTGATATTCAAAATGCCAACGTCGGTAGGATAATCGATCTGGAATGCCTGCCTAAACAGATTCCATAGTGAACATATAGACATGATAGTGATGAAAACTTTATGAATTCATCACTTAAAACCAATGATTGTATGTGTGGAGGGTGCTACCGCTAAAACACTACATGGTTATCATTTTCGCTAAGACCTGCTGCCATCATTGAATTTCTGTTACCCATTCATAGACTACCCCTCACTGTTGTACCTATAACGCCCTATGGAACTATTCCGGCAGATATTTGACATAGGGTTCTCTCTAGAGTTGTCGTTTTGAAATTGGACCAAACCTGATCTATGCTTCCAGATGATCTCGATGTCAATTCTTTTGCCTGGTATTGTTTTTTCGAGATGAGGTTTCACTTTCTAAACGTGTCTTTTTACCTCGTTAGATCTAGATTATTTTATGTAAGACAGCGCTTGGGCCTCCTGCATTTTCCATGGTATATATTCCATGTCCCAATCCAAAGCCTTGTCTTCAAAACTAATGGTTCTCTGAAGAAGTCAGACTTGACATGTATCTTCCTAGACACAATTTTATGGATAACAACTTCTTTAATATTGTTTAATACTATGTCTGTCTGTCATAGGTGGAAGCCAATAGGGACATGAGGCCAATAAACAGGATAAGTGATTATTGCTTGATGAGTTCATAGTAGGCGGATGGGATGAACTACTATTCATGTGCTTTATATATAGACATGCAATGTTTGGCAAGGAAATATTTCTGGAAATAATGCCCAGTAATATAAATTTCTAAAATTCATTAATAGCAAAAGGCAACAATTCCGCATATGTCTGATAGATGTGGAACATTTCATCCGGAATCGAACCCTACCCGTATTGTTTTCTAAGTCCAACGTGTTGCCATGGAAACATAAAAACAAAATTTTCTAAAAGTCCTAAATAGCAAAAGGCACCAGTTCAGCATGAGTCTGACAGACATGCAACGTTTAGTAGAGAAATATTTAACGGTTTCTAAGATATGCTCCGGAAACGATTTCGGCACGCACGCACGCACGCACGCACGCACGGACGAAACCCATTTCAATATACCTCCGCCAACTTCGTTGGGGAGGGGGATTAAAATAGTATGCAGTCCCTCACAAACCCATTCATTTCATTTTCAATCATATAATGGTTGTAAGGATGTATAAATATATTATATTACATTATATTATATATATAACTGTGTGTTTGTTGGTTTTTTATTTGTTGTTTAACGCCGCAATATTCCAGCTATATGACGGCGGTTTTTACTGTATCACATATACCAGTCATAAATTTCCAAAATGTGATGAACTGTTCTGGAATATGATTGTATCTCAGTCTATGGATTTAATCATTTGAAGTTTGTGCCAGAGATGGTTGAGCCTCCAACTAACATCACTAGAAAGCACTGAATAATGGTTGGTATCCCATTCTCCGAAGGGTAGAACTATTTGCTAGGCTGTGAAATTAGGGTATGATGCTGTTGCTCTTTATGTGAAGTCTTGTTAAATCATACTTTGTTCCCCAGATCGCCGTCATCTGTCGTGTAGTTGTACATATTATTTATATCATCATCTTTATGGATTGGGGCGATAATACCAATCGACCATGAATTTGGAAAATGCCCATTTTCTTAAATGAAATTATTTATTACTTCTAAATATGTAACTGATAAATCTGAAGATTTTTTCAGGAATAGTACCATCTATACCAGCTGCCTGGTTACATTTAAGATGATATATGCAACCTGAAATGTCATCGGAACATTGGGTTCTGTATCACGTTGAGCGGATGTACGTCGGGCGATGAGGAAAGATTTCTAAAGTGTTGATACCAATCAGTGGTGGTAATATTATTTCTCGATACATGCTTTCCATTTAAACTTTTGATAACAGACTAGAATATTTTAGAATCATATGGACTACTTTCCAAACACTGTTTTTTTAATAAAATACATTTCTCTTTTGTCTACGGGTAGCAATGTATTTTTTCTAATGCAATTCTATTCATCAAGAGAACTATCGGGTTTTTTTAATCTATTTAGGAATGTGCATCTTTCTCTTTTCAGTCTCTCACACTCAGCGTCAAACCATTTATAAACATTAACATCTGATTTTAAATTTCAGGTTTGTCGTTTCATATCGGCATCAGACAAACATAGTATAGCTTCTACAATACACGTATATTGGAATGTTGCCCGATCTGAAAGGAAAGTTAATAACTGGAATATTGCTGAGTGCGTCGTTAAACAACAAACAAAGAAACACGTCATCCCTCTTGTCTTGTGTGGAAATATTGTCTCTTTGGTTCTGTATGCATCAATTTTAATATGAAAAAGATGAGGCGGTGTGAGTGGTCCCTTTATTTCTAGTTTAGGTAGGTAAATCAGCGGAAGGGAATTGACTACAGGCGTTTATTGAACAATATCACATCAAAGTTATTCCTGAAGCTTGAGGTAAATTTTCTGAGACACTCCCAAAAATAACCATTCATATGCATTTAGAAACAGATCAGCAAAGATGTAAGCCCAATTGGTGTCCAAGGGATGCCTAATTTATTTCCTTTCTACAAGAATTATAGCGTGATGACCGTCAAGCTGACTTGTATAGGTTTTTTAAGACGGCATTGGCCAATGAAAACGCTATGTTCTTCAATGTCTCATAACTGTGCCCTGTTCACGTAGAAACAGAATTACTGTTAATAAACTTATAACCTTGTGTATTTATAATGTCAATATGGGTACTCAATTTCATTTGGAATCTCCGATTGAACATTATCGGCACAAAGAGCATCTCCTAATACCCAATCTGGCTTGTTGAAATGAACTGTGGAACAACTAAGTTATCGCATATATTGAGAACTTGCATGGCCTCGAGGGAGATCCTGGGTTAGAAGTGACCCCCATCAACATACATGTATTGTTGTCTTAAGGGGCGACATAAGGGATAGGGTGGTCAGGCTCGGGGACGTGGTGAATTGATTGTCATACTGATTGTACCCGAACGGCGTGAATCGTTGCTCACAATACCAATCACTAGTTTATTTTTCCAGACACTAATATTTATAGGCCGCCGTCATACAACTGGAACATTGCTAAGTGCGGCGTCAAAAACCAAAACAAAACAAAAAACAACACAACAATACTTGTATGATTCGTCTGTGGGAAGCGATTTTTGTTTGTTTGTTTGTCGTTTAACGCCGCACTCAGCAATATTCCAATTATATGATGGCGGTCTGTAAATAATCGAGTCTGGACCAGACAATCCAGTGGTTGACATCATTAGCATCGATCTACGTAATTAGGATACGATGATATGCATCAACCAAGTCATCCAGCCCGACCACACGATCCCTTAAGTCGCCTCTGAGTACTCGCAGGGGTTGCTGAAGACCAATTCTAAATTGGATGCTCATACAGTTTTATTGTCAATGTACTCAAATGGTAGGACCCATCCATATGAGCTGAGAAGCCCCAGATTCGCCCAGGCTCCAATCTTTGTTCCGCCCACGTATAGTCACCTATTACGGCAAGCATGGGTTGCTGAAGACCTATTCTACCCCGGATCTTCACAGGCATGAAGCGACTACTGCACAACATGTGTGTATGAAAAACATATACATGCGATCAGGTTTCTATATTGTAGTCAGTTTCGTTCCATAAGTAATTGTTTTGAACAATATATTTGGTCGAACATTCCAGAAATAATGAAGCTGTTATACATGTAATTATAAGTTGTGAAGAGTGAGTGAGTATGGTTTTACGCTGCTTTTAGCAATATTCCAGCAATATCACGACGGGGGACACAAGAAATGGGCCTCACACATTGTACCCATGTCGGGAATCGAACCCGGGTCTTTGGCGTGACGAGCGAACGCTTTAACCACTAGGCTCCCCGACCGCCCCCATAAGTTGTGAAGAACTTACTGAGAAGAAGCTACTCACCAAAGCCAAGCTTCAATAACAGTGACTTCGTTTTGACACAATCTGTTCTGCAGATGGTATTCCCAAATGCCACAAAGACAGGCACTCAAATGGGATTAATTATAAGAATCTAGATATTATTCTGCAACCATGGAACACACGCGCTGACGTCACAATATACAGGACGTTATGAATAATATTAAACACTATAGCTAATGGTCATTGTGGCCTGCATTTTGCTGCGAATTATTAAAATTAACACGTGGTAAACTCAGAGAAGCGATTGTCTTCCTGTTGTAAACATAGCATTGAACATGAGTAGGATGCAACAGAACATCGACAAAGACTACAAATGATATAATTAATCTCTTAAAGAATAACACGATCATGTTTGTTCAGTACATTGTATCAACAATCTTAGTTTCCATGTCGAGGAAATTGCATGTTCTTGTCTGCTGAATTATTTCCGTTGATAACGTGATGCCTTTTCATCAAGAATCAATATACATTAAAGTTGTTTTTGTTGTTGTTGTTTTTTTTTTATAAAATAGCATCATATCCCATGACGTTCTCGCCATAGTGTGTTACTTGTACAGCATCAAAGTTGTATGCAAACACTAATACATCAATACAATGATCGGTGCATGGTTCGTTATTGTTTTCATGGAAAACACATTCACCATTGACACCATGATCACAAGGAAGGTTCCAGACTGTGTTTAACGAAGCGTCACTCAGATGAATAAATGTTATGTTCAAATAGTTCCCCTGTCAACGAAACTGATGTTGATGTGTGTCTGTTTCACCAATACCAGCCGTGTCAAAACTACCATTTGCGAGTTGCTCTCCGATTACGCTGCTTATGTATTATTTAATGAAACCGACTGATTTTTTACCATTGCGTAATAAGCCAAATTCGCGCTTGCCCGTGGAGAGATTGAGCTCTGTTTAACGTCGCGTTGATCAATGTTTACGTGTGCAAGGCGTCAGCTGGATGTGTGTGTGTGTGTGTGTGTGTGTGTGTGTGTGTGTGTGTGTGTGTGTGTGTGTGTGTGTGTGTGTGTGTGTGTGTGTGTGTGTGTATGTGCGTGTGTGTGTTTATGTGCGTGTGTGTGTCTGTGTATGTGCGTGTGTGTATGTGCGTGTGTGTGTCTGTGTATGTGCGTGCGTGCGTGCGTGCGTGTGTGTGTGTGTGTGTGTGTTTGTGGAGGGGGGGGGGGGGGGGGGGGTGTTTGTGCGTGTTATTCGTGAGTGAGTGACTGTGTGCGTCAGTGTGGTTTTACGCCTCTTTTAGCAATACTCCAGCAATGTCACGTCGGGGGACACCGGGAATGGGCTTCACACGTTGTACGCACGCGGGGAGTTGAACCCGGGTCATTGGCGTGACCAGCGTACGCTTAAACCACCAGACTACCTGACCGCCGCGTGCGTGCGTGGGTGCGTGCGTGCGTGCGTGCGTGCGTGCGTGCGTGCGTGCGTGCGTGCATGAGTGTGTGTGTGTGTGTGTGTCAAAGTTGTGTTAAGGCGTTGCAGGACAGACCACCACCCCACTTATAAACAGTGATATGGACGACATCAGTTTAGGATCTCTTGGAGCAACACTTCAGTTATCACTTAATGTGGGGAATACCTGAAGTGAAACCAATGGAGGCGGGCCAAGGATTGGAACCTGGGCGAATCTGGGGCTGCTCAGCTCGTATTCATATGGATGGGTCTTTCCATTTGAGAATTATATATTGACAATAAGACTGCATGATCATCCCATTTATCCGGGTTAGAACTGGTCTTTAGCAACCCCTGTTAGTTGTCAGAGGCGACAAACGGTATCGGGTGCACGTGGTCAGGCTCGCTGACTTGGTCGATACATGTAATCGTATACCAGTTGCGTAGATCGATGCTCATGATGTCAATCACATGATTGTCTGGTTCGGACTCGACTACTTACAGACCGCTGTCATATAGCTGGACAATTGCTGGGTGCGGAGTTCAACAAAACAAATTGGTCTTTAGCAACCCATTCTTGTCGTAAGAGGCGACTAACGGCATCGGGAGGTCAGACTCGCTGATTTGATTGATGCATGTCATCGTATCCCAACTGCATGTCATCGATCCCAATTGCGTGGATCGATGCTCATGATGTCAGTCACTGGATTGTCTGGTCCAGACTCGATTATTTACAGACCGCCGTCATATAGCTGGAATATTGCTGAGTGCGGCGTTAAACAACAAACAAATAAACAAACAAACAAAAGATGTCACTGTGAGTATACACACGCCAATGCCACCCCTCCTTTTTAGGAGCTACTTCATTGCGCGTTACAGCTGGTTGGTGTATGGCTGTCAGTGTAAACAAGAAGTCACACGTACTAAACATAATTGTGTATAGATCTACATCCTTCGACATTCACACATTTCATACTCCAACGAACTCATACAAAGTGAAAGCCTATTCTTAAATAACACACAAGAATTGGAAAATATATCAATGGGAACGATAAACCTCTATATTGAAATGTTACAGTATGTTCATCTCCATTCTACCACGAGAGAATTAAACGCGATATGAAGGGGGCGTTTCAGTGGGTTTTCGATTTAATTAAGGAAACACCGATAATATCCATTGAAAAAAGTATAATGTTGTACATCATCAAACAAACAGCCCAGCGTTTGAAAAAAAAAATGTTGAGCACAGCGTAGCGTAAGGCACCCCGGCCCTAATGATAATTAAACAAGCCTCGAAATATTTATTTCCACAACGCACGTCACTATTATGACGTCACACCGTTCATGATGACGCAGTACATGTGACGTCACAGCCTGCTATAGAAAAGCGCTAACTTTCAAGCTATTTGATACTTGAAATACACTCCCATGGTCGATTTCTACTGTGATTCTGCCCCAAAATATTTTGCCACACTTGAATATTGTAGTATCGGCAACTCTGCATTTTGTAACCTAAATTGTACTAATAATTATGAAAAGATACCGAAAATTACTGAGAAAGAACTGCTTTTCCCATGATAAATCGTCTGTCAACCAGATTTTGTTTTGGTTTTGTTTGTTGTATTACGCCGCATTGAGTACACTTCTAGCTGTATGACGGCGATCGGAAAATAATGGTGTCTGGACCAGACAATCCACAGTCATCACGAGCATCGATCTACGTCAATAGCAATCGATGACATCAACCAAGTCACCCGAGCCCGCATGCCATCTCTAACGATAAGCATGGGTTGCTGAAGCCAAGTTCTCACCCGGATCTTCACGGGTTCAATCAGAGGTGGTAATTGTGATTTGATGGCTTTGAATGACGAATCAGATTCTAATAATTTTCATCGTAGAATAATCATAACATCAGATATGTCTGGGAACATGTGATTGCGAGGCTGAATACGTTCACTTGGGTATTTTAATAGTGAAAATGTCACATGAATGATTATGTATTGATTTCGACAAGATGTGATGCAGTGTAACAGATAATCAATCAAAATATATTGTATCGACAATTGTCATCGATATTACAGGATCTCCGCACGGAAAGGTTTATATAACAGATTCATGAATAAATAAAAGATATCGTGCTTTATTCCTATGAGGGATAAATTGCAGTTCCATACATATGTCAGATGTTTCCACCATTCGTCATGGTTACATCTCTGTGTTTGTTGAGGGGCCACACTGAATGCCATGTAACTCCTTTGTAAAAGTCAATAGGTATTTTTTCAATGCCCATGTGATATTGATGCATGCTAACCCACACTTTATTAACTTCCTTGAAATACATGTTAACATCTTTACGTCACCTTGTCATGCTCATCCGTGTCTTTATCACGGGTCTTCAGCAACCCATGCTTGTCGTAAAAGGCGACCATGCTTGTCGTAAGAGTCGACTAACAGGATCGGGTGGTCAGGCTCGCTGACTTGGTTGATGCATGCCATCGATCCCAATTGCGTGGATCGATGCTCATGTTGTCAATCACTGGATTGTCTTGTCCAGACTCGATTATTTACAGACCGCCGTCATATACCTGGAATATTGCTGAGTGCGGCGTTAAACAACAAACAAACCAAACTACTTCATCACAAAGTTTGTAAACAAATGAAATATAACTCACCGGACTCACAGAAGCTACAGGACAATTCTCACCCGTATCACGACCTCAACACAACACACAAACATATAGAAAAACATTTTTTATATTTTCGAATCTATGGTTTAGTGAGTAGTATGTCAATAGTGCATGTTTGTGTTAGATTAATACGTCGTTATGGGAGTAAAAATATTGTTCTGAAAATATTTGGCTTCCAATTAAATTGGTTACTGAGATACGTTGTAATATAGTTCAAAAATCCAGGATTTGTTTGTATGAAACATTTATATTATCAAAGAATTTAATTATTATAATTTCAACATGATCACAAAACAAGAACTACTTAACTGAATAATTCTACTCACCAAAGGCATATGACTGTGATGAAAATCAAACAATTAACTGACGTAGAACGGTTCGACGAACGGTTCTACGGTGTCTTTGAGCCTACCGCCCCTGGGCAAGGAGAGTACAGCCCTGGCAGAACCGTGACTGTCAGAGTGTGTTTTTTAACTGACGAAGGCACATTCTGCTTACTTTATAATGATGGTCGTCACCGGGTTTTTCGTGGCAGGAGGAATGCATACAGGAAGTGGATCCATATGGTCGGGTTTGGTGATGGTTTGAGGAGAAATGTGTAGTAATCAATTGACGGGACTGGTCATCATCCGTGGCAACCTCAAAGGCCAGATCTACGGGGATGACGTACTTCAACCCGTGGTGTTAGAATTCATTCGACAGGGAACAGAGAAAATTCACGGCAACGCTAAGTCGCACACTGTAAGGATCGTCCCGATCGTCCATGGCCAGCTCGCTGAACAGACTTTACCGCTACTGAACACTTGTCGGACTATCTGGATCCTCAGAGCAGAGCAAGAACTAATCTCAGTAAACCTGAACACCAAAACATGCTTTGTAGCAGCTGATTTTGATTTTCAAGGAAAGTCGATTTATCTCTGTGGACTAATATTTCTGTCCATCTCATTGATTCTGCTAATCATACAGTTGTAATTTACTTTATTTCAATAATTGTTTGTGTAGGGACAAGTGATACGGCTTCAGCACGTGCGGGGCATCTTCGGGCTATTGTATGCAGGGTACTGGTAGAAGTATGCGTGGAGTGGCCAATACGTTCAATGTTTTACAGTCTGTGATTAGCAGACTATGGAATAGGTACTAACAAAAAGTTGGCAATTGACCCCGTTAAGGGTGTCTAAGGTCAACGACAAGAGTACAGGACAGATTGATCCGAAACTAGGCTCTACGAATCGAGCTCAAACGGCGAATCAAATAGCTGCAAACTTTCATCGTCTACATGCAGCTCATCTCCATGCTCAACGGTCACGTGTTGCGCTGCCCGTACACTCATCATATCGCCAACAGACGTCAATATTGCACACAATGTTGAAACTGGGGTCATCGTCGCTGGTCACATGTCATGTTTTCAGATGAATCCCGATTCACGTTCCTGATAGGCGTGCGTGATCGTGTCTGGCGACGATAAGGAGACGTGTGCTAGAACGTCATAGGCCACGGACCATGTTGGCTGAACTTGGCAATGCACTGCAAGAGGAGTGGAACAGACTCCCTGAAATCACCATTGAGAAACTCATACGCAGTGTGCCTCGTCGAGTGAATGTTTGACAAATCGTGGCGGTATTACGCACAACTGATCCAAAAACGTCAACTTTGAAATTCCCCATCTTAACCCAATCGTCCTTCATGATCATTGGCAGGCGTAACATCTACTGTCATACTTCCCTACCGGTTGTAATGTCCACAACCGGTCCCAAGTAATTCAGTTTTATCATACAAATATTATGAGAAACCAATACGCCTTACAATTTTGGAAATTTTAAGTTATTTTCGAGTGACCACAACTTTTGTTGAGGAGTGTTGATAAGACGCAAGTCTCGCACTTATACATCTACATACACCCTTCTAGAAACTGCTACACCGAAGCGTCTAAAACATCGTAGTCAGCCCCTAAGATAACTGTAGATAAGCCTGCATACCATGCCACAACCGAGCCCTCTCTACCGAGAGGTTAACAAATATGTCAAGGGCTGGGATGGAGTTTGGACTACACGCAACCACAAGGTCAAAGACGAGCGCCTCAATTAATGTGCTGCAACTTACACATTACAAATCGATTCAAAATTATCCATCACTCGCAAATCTTAAAACACATAACGTGTATCTCTCAATTGCTACCTGGAACTGAACTGTGGTACTGATAAGTTATCGCATATATCAAGTTCGTGAATGGCTTTGTGGGGGATTGCGGCCTCTCGGTTGATCTCTCAGTGATCCCCTGCAACCCATGCTGGTCGCGAGACGCTATATGATGGATTGGATGGGCAGTTTCGGTGCCTCGGTTGATCTCTCAGTGATCCCCTGCAACCCATGCTGGTCGCGAGACGCTATATGATGGATTGGATGGGCAGTTTCGGTGCCTCGGTTGATTTGCATGTCATCCTACCCCGACGACGTGGATCGTTGTTCGTCATGTCAATCACTGGATTATCTAGTCCAGATTCGATTATTTACAGGCCGCTGTCATATAGCTGGAATATTGCTGAACATGGCGTCAAATTACAACCAAACAAACATCAAGAGCACTTGTATGATTGGTCTGTGTGAAGAAGCAACTGATATACAAAATGTACGTATGAAAACATATACACATGTGATGATGTTTGTACATTTTATTCAGTTTCGTTCGATAAGTATCTTTTATAAAAAATATAAATTTGATAGAACACTCCAGAAAAAAATAATGACAATTTAGTTATTCACTATAATGAACTTACTGAGATGAATCTACTCACCGAAGCCAAGCTTCAATAACAGTGACTTCTTTTTGAGATAATCTGTTCTGCAGATGGTGTTCCCAACTGCCACTAACACAGGCACCCACATGGGATTAATTATAAGATATCATGACTCAACCACAGTACTAACGTGTTGACACCCGTGAAGATTCGGGTTAGAATAGGTCTTCAGCAACCCATGCATGCCGTAAAAGGAGACTATGCTTGTCGTAAGAGGCGACTAACGGGATCGGATGGTCAGGCTCGCTGACTTGGTTGATGCATGTCATCGTATCCCAATTGCGTGGATCGATGTTTATAATGTGATCAGTTACTGGATTTTCTGGTCCAGACTCGATTGTGTACAGACCGCCGTTAAGCAACAAACAAACAAACTAACGTGTTGACGTTACGGTAAAGAGGGCGTTTTGTATAACATTGGGCACAATTGCTAATGATCAACATGGACTGTATTGTGCGTCGAATTACTAAATGTAACACACATTAACTAAATGAAACGGTCTGCCATTCAACCAATGAGCAGTTTGGACTGCGGGGTGTGTCGAATTACATGATTTAACACATGTGTTACTGAGTGAAGTGGTATGTGGCCTTTTTTATGATTGTGAAAATGTAAATTGTCCCTTTACTTGCAAAATCGATCCACGTGATTTTGGGGTTGTAAGGCCCAATTGCCAGTTCAGAAAATGATCCTCTCAATATTTTAGATAGATGACAGAAAAAAACTTATGACACACTTATCCACACGAATGGATTTTGAAATCACTCCCCGAGCGACTACTTGTTTTACTCAAGTCTTTAATGAATTGCTGGTCAACTCAACTTGAGATGTATTCCCAGGAGCAGGTGGTGACTTCGGAACTCATCTCTATTCAAATTGTTTATTCATGGCAAAGCGAGAGGCCATAGGCCCATAGAGCAACGTATTTACAAGGTATGAGTGTTTCTTGTAACTAACAATGCATGTTGTGTGTACAATGCATTTTTTTGTTATAATGTAATATTTTTGGTTGACATGAGTATGCAAAACAAATTGATATTTGGATAAGATGTAAACTTCTTTGGAATATACTTGTTAATTGAAGATAGAGTTTACACACAAGAATAAAATACTCAATTTGAACAACATTAAGGTTACAAGGTGAACATATATTGTTAGACCTTTGAAATATACCTATATAGATCTTTAAATAATGAATAATGACATGAACATCTTGACATATCCAACATCTCCATCCATGCGAATCCAAGGCCTTAACCGAAAAGGGTGATTTTGATATGTATTGCCCAATTATTGTTATTGCGTGAGTGAGATTGTATCGCATATTATTGGCTTTTACTGGGTATTGCGTGGATGGAAAAGTCGTTAGGTTTAACAAATACTTTATACAGCTCTTAAGCAAAAATATACTGAACAACAAAAGTTCCTGCGACATTGAATAAGATTTAAGTTATGTTTTTTACCAAATCGAAACAATTTCGGTTGAGATCCAACCCCAATTACTCGTTTACATGTATAAAGAGGACTTTTTCTGTAGACTCATATTTTCCATAACCCCATATTTCTTATCCAAAGTAAAATTGGCATTATCTTTGTATAAAAATGTTGAAAGTATACACTACAGGGCAAACTTTGTAGGATTGACATCAACACTTTCTTAGCTTTAACAGATGTAGATTTTAGATATTTATTCCAACTCAAAGTCCAAGTAAACAATATTCCAAGGTAAGTATAAGATGAAACTACCTCTATATATGGATCTTTGTATATCCATTTCTCTAATTTTGATCATTTCCCACCGCTTTTAAAGATAAGAACTTTAGTTTTATTTAGATTAACGGACAGTGAACACTTGTCACAATAATTTTCCAAAATATTGATTTGACATTGAAGACCAATTACCGAATCGTCAGCAAAAAGCAAAAAGGAATATTTATATTAGATCGGGATATAATTGTATGACATTTTTAGATTTTGAGTTAATTTCAAGAACAAGTTCATTTATGACGAAAAACAAGAATGGGCTTAGTACACAACCCTGACGCACTCCCAAAGGGCAATCAAACATACTTGTAAGATTATTGCCATTTGTTTGAACACAAGCTTTAACTTATTCGTAAATGGCTTCAAATGATTTTCCCATCTTTGATGCCCACCCATGTTTACAAAATAAGTGCCAGAGTTGTTTTCTTTGAACGAAATCAAATGCCTTATCGAAAGCGTATAATCTACCTCCCCTTATTGAGATGTTTTGTAATTAAAGCCTGTAAAAAAAAAACATCGTCCATTGTGGAATATCCAGCTCTAAATCCTGTTCTTCATAGATGTTTCTCATTGCATCTGACAAAAACGTTAATCTGCCATTAAGAATCATGGCATATAATTTCCCAAAACAACTCAGTACAGATATTCCCCGATAGTCATCAACATTATCCTTATCACCCTTTTTATGCAATGGAACAACGATTGCTTTTGACTATTCCGAAGGAAAAAATACCTTTATCATATAGAGAATTGAACAATACAAGTTATAATATGGTTATTATTTGAACATTGAAACATTTCACTAATTACATAATCTGTGCAGCTGCTTTATTACACTTCAACGTACGAATATTCTCTTGTATTTCCTCACTGGTGATAGGGGCATTAAATAAATCATCAGTGACAGACTTAACCCAATTAGTACCAGTATATTCATCTGATAGTACACTTTCAGTTTTCAAGGTGTGTGCATCTCCTCACAAAAAGTAGAAATGTCTGGCTCTGCAATACTGAACAGGTCTTTAAAATACTCGTACCAAGTCTCTGCATTTATGTTGTTTTTATCCTTTGTAGTACCTTATACAGCTTGAACTGTGTGCCAAAATGTTTTGGAATCCCTTATTGAATCTATCAATTCAGATTGACGTTTAATCTCGAAAGAACTTGTAGCATTCCTACATACAACTTTATACTTATTTCTTGCAGCATGATAGTGCTGAAGAGACATATTGTCTTTATATATACGAAATACATTGAGATGATGATATCTCTGTTTTTCAAAACATTCACATTAAACATCAAACCAATCTTTAAACCTGAAAATGGTCTTACACAACGCTTCATACAATCAACTGATCGCAATGAGATAACTGATTAGCTTAATCCCGTGATCAATGTCTGTTAATGCTATGTGTACTGCATCCTCCAATTCTTCATTGAGCGTTGCTAACATTTCAATGAATATATACCTCTTATCCTCATTCCATGAATACTTAGTACTACTAGTCCTTTGGTCAACTGACGGACCTTTTTTGTAATCTCTGATAAATCAATATTCGAAGACAGATTAAATGCTATAGGTGGATGTTCTGATTCACTTCTTGACATAATTTTAGTACAGAACTTTCTCAAATAACCAGCATGATCCAGTGACATAATCATTTACACTGCATGCATTATGTCCAACAAATGTCATCGCCTTTTTCTTTGTCAGTGTCACATCGACCATTTAGAATGTGCAAATTCAATAATTGATTGATGCTTTTATTCAGGTAATGAGGCCACCGGCCCATTATACACGTGCAGAGCATGATGGCATACAAATGTGACGGAGCGCTGAATTGTAAGATCTACAATGCAGTGTTCAAACTGTTAATATTGGAGTTAATTATATGACACAGGTATTCCCTTGAAAATGGAATTACGTTTCTTACCAGCAAGAAATACATATTTTGCTAAATTGTTGCAAATACTTTGATTAGTAGAGCTGAATAATAAGAACATTTTCTCACGACTTGGAAACATGTGATAATAATTGGGTATGAGATTAGGCCGCAGATCAAGATAGAACGGACACACACTACAAAAGTGGAACTCATCTTCGATAGCACTTACAACACAGAGGGGACAGAAACGTTCATGTCTTGGTATATTATGATATCTGCCTGCTTCAACCATAAGACGATGATTGGATCCGAGAAAATTCAAGATATTAATTCGAAATAGTGTTACATCAATTAATCGAATCCAGTTATTATATGAAAATTATCCCTTACTGCAGAGAACAATTCAAGCTTAGAACACGATTCACAATTATTGTGCAACACTTGATTTTCAATGTCTACGCTCCTTTACCTAAACTGATGTAAGAATAAGTCAGATCTACCAACACCCTGTTGCAGCCATACCTCTGCAAATCCGTAAGAAAACAGCAATGATTTAACCTTGAGTGCCCAGCAAGCGTTGCCATTCTCTGCCCTTTTATATTGAAAACTATATGTTTTTTTCAAAATCAAATTATTATCTTGTATCAATAGTCGAAGCCAAAATTTTATAATTTTTAAATAATGTGACACTTTGACGGAGTTTCTCATCAAGACAGATTTTACAAAGCTATTTGGTGTGTTTCTACTCAAACCCAAAGTCAATTTACAGAATTTACTGTGCACATTTTCAATGTCAGGTGATGCATGGAATCCCCAAACTTCCGATGCATATGTCAAAATTGGTAACAATTTTACATCAAAAATTTTGAAACAGACATCTGGTGGCAGATATGAGAATTTACCTAGTCTAGACTGGAGGACGCAAATTCAATAATCGACACACACCAATTACAGATTTTCCAAATTTGTTAGTTTGCTTGTCAGAGGAGAACCTAGGTCTGTCGAAACCATCTGATACTAGTTCCGTTATTAAATCATCATTATCTGTTAAATGTCTGAAATTATCATCAGTATAATCATCAAGTCGTCCAGTTCTAGCATTTAAATCGTCACAAAGTATAGTTTCAACAGATGGCAAGTTAGCTGTAAAATCAATATAAGAATCTAAGACGAGGTCAATTCCATTTTTCGAACGCTTATCGTCATACCATCTTGATCCTTTTGGCTGAACATATGTAAAGATACACAATACATGTTTTTCACATGAGAACAAATTATTGTCAAACAGTGTGAAAATAACATTTTCAAACTACCGGACACATTTGATATATTTTGAAATGTTATCTCTTATAAACCATATTATACCTACCGAGGCGCGTCATAACTGTGATAGCTTAATACCGGGTACGTGAAAACATTTATATCCTGGAAGGGAAAAATCAGTATTATCTTTTTCATCTTTCATCTTATTGTGCAGACCTGAAACATTTCATGTCAATGTTTACAGGTTTAATGTCCACCAACGGTGATGTAAGTCGGGCCCGGCCGTATCCCTATGGATGAGCAGATCCCTGTCTTGTCGTTCTGAAGAGTTGTGTCCGTTATTGGCAAACGCGGAGTCTTGGTTAGGGGGCATATCCACAACTATAAGGTTCCCATTTTTGTACTAACCCCTCTTCCCATCTCCAGCTAGAGATTTCAGTTTATTCCGCTGTGGTGTAGTAGGGTCGTTTGATATTCCAATTTGCTTAGCTTTTAATTGTTCTCTCTTCTTTAAGGCCCAAATCTTTACCTTAGTTTCCCAGAACGCACATATGATAGGTATCGGTTCCATTGCTGTAGCTCCTCCAAGTCCATGCGATCGGAGAATATCGTTCGGTTGAATTGCGCTCTCGCCTTTCTCACATACAGAGTTTAAAACTTTCAGTTCTTTGTTTCCACATGATCCGAATGATTCATCGCCATCCTCGGGCACACTATGCAAGATGACATTATCCCGCTGACTACAAATGTCTAGTCTCTCAACCCTGTTCTCGATTGCACTTATTTCTTCTCTATGTGTTAAACCCTGTTGGTGTAGTTGCTCGTGTACATAGTCCACATCCAGTTGTGTATTACGTTGTTGTTCTTTCATTCGTGAAATAGAATTTTTTAGTTCAACACTATTGTCAGTTGCTTTCTTTATTTTTCCTTGGACGTGTTTAAGGTCATCTTTTAATCGAGTGATGTCCTGCTTTATATCTGTTTACATGTTTCTAAGTTCCTCAATGATGTCAGCCTAAGTTTTATCAAGATGTTATTGTCTGATTGGTCCAGGGTTCAGTTCAACATCGCCCGAACATAGTTACAGTAAATATACTGACACAGAGAGCTGAAACTGTTCACCAGACACGAGGAAATCACTGGACGGGTTGCTACTGCAGTCCGTGCATGATCTATATATATATATATATATATATATATATATATATATATACATATTGGAAAAAAGAACTTGCTGTGGCTAGGTTATTACGTCCACAAATCAAGGACAAACTTAGAAGTTTGAACGTAGACGGAAACACTTATCACATTTCACTTCCATTTTGAACTACTGCGAACCATTCTCTAATAGGGAAAGGAAATAGCCGACATGTCACTTGAATAGAGAGACCAAACACATGCTTAGTTGCATGTGAATCTGAGATTTTGAATATGGTTACATTCTAATTGCAAACAAGTTAATAACTTCCAAAATAACTCGGGTCCACATTCAGCCCTATATGACACCAATATATCAAACTTTCAAAGAAAAGGAGAGGTTCAATATGATCTTTAAAACTCCATTGCCACAATTGTTAAAAAGCAACACGTAAAGACCGTAAGGTTATAAGGTTATATCTGGTTGTTAAAACACATCTGTGACGTCATTCTATTGTTTGAACGCTCCATTATTTTTCAGGAATGGAGAGTTACTTGTCAACTGTACATTATGTTGAAGCAGTATTTGAATTTTTCAAATATTTTCACCTACATAATATTTTGTCAAAGTGTAAAAGTAGGGATGAGTTTTAAGTAGGGGAATATCCCCGTAACTCTCCATTCCTTAAAAATAATGGGCGTCGGTCCCTGCGGGGCCTCTGCTCCATTATTTTTAAGGAATGGAGAAGTTACTCGGACATTCCCCTCTACTTAATGTTCAAGCGACCATGAGAGTGTCTCTGTGCTTCTCGTGAGGACATCCTTCTTGAATACAGTAATGCTCCTACAGTCAAGCATAGTTAAATGACCAGCGTTTTCTACTTCGTCCTCGACAGTGTCTATCAATGACATTGACACAATCTGAAAGGACAACTACGACCAGTAAGAAAACAATAAATATGACCCCCGCCTTTCCGATTGAGTTTGCAGACTGGCGGTCATCTTTTGCAGATATTTTCGCGCGCTTGTAGAGCGAGAGCGTCATGCGATCAATAAGTAGTTCTTTGACCATCCTTTCAATTTCAGCCACAGACGTTACGCTAGGTCGGAATGCAGCACAGATACACGCACATGTGTTGGTAGCTATTTTGGTCGCATCTGGAGGGAAAAACGAAATGCAATATTTTTTAAGAGATATACACATGTCATCTGAATGTGAGGGAAATGACTGAAATGGTTTTGATCGTAGATGACTGCCACTTGGTGAACGTAAACATCACGGGTGTTGCCAGGCCATGGGTTATTTAAGAAATAAACGACGAGTGGGAGTTGTGTGTCGTACAGTAAAACACTGCAGGGAGAATAAACCACAAGGGGTTTGATCTCCCTGCAGAGTTTTAAGTAATTCAGATCTGCCACGTTTCATCCCAGCCTAAGAGCGCAGCTCCTCACAGTGAGTTGCGGCACGACAGACGGCTAGGCCACCCGTACCCACGGCAAAAATGCGACTATTGGCAGCAGTAGCATAGAGGATCCTGATGCGTCAGTTGTCCTATCGGTTCCCGCTGTATTCCGCGGCAGAAAATGGATATTCTGCCGTCAATTTAAAAAAAATCTGCAACCAAATTTTGATAATTCTGCACACAATTCTACAACCTTAATTTTAGTAAAGTTTTTGTTTTGCACCTGTTTCTCTTGTGGCAGGTATGTTTAAGGTAAACGTATCACTGCTAGAATAGCTTATTGAAGTCAATCTGAAGATCACAAGTGTTAACATACACACATGCATTCGGTACGCAATAATACAAAGCTTCAGTTCAAAGCGAAATAAATATTAGTAAACCAGTTTTCGACTCGCATGTTAAGATTCTGCAGTGTATTTTTCACGAATTCTTAGGCAGATAAATATCATAATCTGCACGAGTTTTGCAAAACATGTGATTTCTACATATACGTATATTTATGCACTGACTGGGCATTTCTGTAAAAATCGCGGAATACAGTGGGAACTGTCCTGTAATCAAACTACATTAAAATAAACCCAGTTCCGTCTGGAGGCTAAGCCGACTGCCCAGTAGCCCTTCATGCGAATGGCAGCACTGAGGCTCCATACTTTGTGACGCTGGACATCGCAATACGCGACACGTCTTGTTGGCCTGTCACACATGCTCTCATGGAGCTCTGAAACTGGAGCTGTAAAGGTATGAATGAAATACTTCCCGAATCCAGTGAGACTGAATGCTTTATGTTTTACAAACATTGCTCTACTTACCTGCTGTGGCAGATGTGTTGAAAACTTCGAACGTGAGAGCTGTAGTTCCAACTGATGTTGTAGTATTTCCATCTGGCATTGCCGAACTTAGACCTGACGTCGTTGTCGTTCCATCTGGCGTTGTTGTCGCTCCACCTAACGATGTTATACCTGTATCTGACGTCGATGTAGTTGCATCTAATACAGTTACACTTTTAACTAACGTTGTTTTTGTTGAGACACCTGACGTTGTTGTAGTTCCACCTGACGTTGTGGAAACTGCTGGTCTATATGCCGGTGATGTTGTTCCAACTGACGTCGATGCAGATCTATCTAAAGTTGATGTTACATTTGACGTCGGTGATCCATTTGACGTAACTAAAGTTAGACCTGTTGCTGTTGTTTCTCCTGGTGCTGTTGCCGATCCATCGGGTAACGTTGTAATTACACCTGTTCCTGGTGAGACACGTGACGTTGTCGCTTTCGATCCAACTAAAGTCGTTCGTATATCAACTGTTGGCGTTCCATTTGACGTTATAGTACTTCTACTTGGCGTTGTCGAGCTTAGACCTGACACTGTTGTAGATCCACCTGACGTTATTTCATATGTCGTTGTTGTCGATCCCAGTGGCGTTGTGATACTTTCATCTGGCGTCGCTGTGGATCCAACTAACATTGTTGTTCTATCATCTGTAGGCGTTCCATTTGACATTGTAGTACTTCCACCTGGCGTTTTCGAAATTAGGCCTGACACTGTTGTAGTTCCATCTGACATTGATGTAGTTTTATCTGGCGTCACTGTGGATCCAACTAACGTTGTTGGTTTATCATCTGTTGGCGTTCCATTTGACGTTATAGTACTTCTACTTGGCGTTGTCGAGCTTAGACCTGACACTGTTGTAGATCCACCTGACGTTATTTCATATGTCGTTGTTGTCGATTCCAGTGGCGTAGTGGTACTTTCATCTGGCGTCGCTGTGGATCCAACTAACATTGTTGTTCTATCATCTGTAGGCGTTCCATTTGACGTTGTAGTCCTTCCACCTGGCGTTGTCGAAATTAGGCCTGACACTGTTGTAGTTCCATCTGACATTGATGTAGTTTTATCTGGCGTCACTGTGGATCCAACTAACGTTGTTGGTTTATCATCTGTTGGCGTTCCATTTGACGTTGTAGGACTTCCACCTGGCGTTGTCGAACTTAGGCCTGACACTGTTGTAGTTCCATCTGACATTGATGTAGTTTTATCTGGCGTCACTGTGGATCCAATTAACGTTGTTGGTATATAATCTGTTGGCGTTCCATTTGACGTTGTAGAACTTCCACCTGCCGTTGTCGAGCTTAGGCCTGGCACTGTTGTAGATCCACGTGACGTTATTTCAACTGTCGTTATTGTCGATCCTACTGGCGTTGTGTTTTTTTCATCTGGCGTCGTTGTGGATCCAACTAACGTTGTTGGTATATCATCTGTTGGCGTTCGATTTGACGTTGTAATACTTCTACCTGGCGTTGACGAACTTAGACCTGACGGTGTTGTAGATCCACCTGACGTTATTTCATCTGTCGTTGTTGTCGATGCAACTGTCGTTGTGGTATTTTCATCTGGCGTCGTTGTGGATCCAACTAACGTTGTTGGTTTATCATCTGTAGGCGTTCCATTTGACGTTGTAGTGCTTCCACCTGCCGTTGTTGTCGAGCTTAGGCCTGGCACTGTTGTAGATCCACCTGACGTTATTTCAACTGTCCTTGTCGATCCAACTGGCGTTGTGGTACTTACATCTGGCGTCACTGTGGATCCAACTAACGTTGTTGTTTTATCATCTGTAGGCGTTCCATTTGACGTTGTAGAACTTCCACCTGGCGTTGTCAAGCTTAGACCTGACACTGTTGTTGTTCCATCTGACATTGATGTAGTTTTATCTGGCTTCACTGTGGATCCATCTAACGTTGTTGGTTTATCATCTGCTGGCGTTCCATTTGACGTTATAGTACTTTCACCTGGCGTTGTCGAGTTTAGGCCTGGCACTGTTGTAGATCCACCTGACGTTATTTCAACTGTCGTTATTGTCGATCCACCTGGCGTTGTATTTTCATCTTGCGTCGTTGTGGATCCAACTAACGTTGTTGTTTTATCATCTGTAGGCGTTCCATTTGACGTTGTAGAACTTCCACCTGGCGTTGACAAACTTCGACCTGACGGTGTTGTAGATCCACCTGACGTTATTTCAACTGTCGTTGTCGATCCAACTGGCGTTGTGGTATTTTCATCTGGCGTCGTTGTGGATCCAACTAACGTTGTTGGTATATCATCTGTTGGCGTTCCATTTGACGTTATAGTACTTTCATCTGGCGAACTTAGGTCTGACACTGTTGTAGTTCCATCTGACATTGATGTAGTTTTATCTGGCGTCACTGTGTATCCAACTAACGTTGTTGGTTTATCATCTGTGGGCGTTCCATTTGACGTTGTAGTGCTTCCACCTGGCGTTGTCAAGCTTAGGCCTGGCACTGTTGTAGATCCACCTGACGTTATTTCAACTGTCCTTGTCGATCCAACTGGTGTTGTGGTACTTACATCTGGCGTCACTGTGGATCCAACTAACGTTGTTGTTTTATCATTTGTAGGCGTTCCATTTGACGTTGTAGTATTTCCCCCTGGCGTTGTCGAGCTTAAACCTGACACTGTTGTTGTTCCATCTGACATTGATGTAGTTTTATCTGGCTTCACTGTGGATCCAACTAACGTTGTTGGTTTATCTTCTGTTGGCGTTCCATTTGAAATTATAATACTTTCACCTGGCGAACTTAGGTCTGACACTGTTGTTGTTCCATCTGACATTGATGTAGTTTTATCTGGCGTCACTGTGGATCCAACTAACGTTGTTGGTTTATCATCTGCTGGCGTTCGATTTGACGTTGTAGTACTTCCACCTGGCGTTGTCGAGCTTAGACCTGACACTGTTGTTGTTTCATCTGACATTGATGTAGTTTTATCTGGCGTCACTGTGGATCCAACTAACGTTGTTGGTTTATCATCTGTAGGCGTTCCATTTGACGTTGTAGTGCTTCCACCTGACGTTGTCGAGCTTAGGCCTGGCACTGTTGTAGATCCACCTGACGTTATTTCAACTGTCCTTGTCGATCCAACTGGTGTTGTGGTACTTACATCTGGCGTCACTGTGGATCCAACTAACGTTGTTGGTTTATCATTTGTAGGCGTTCCATTTGACGTTGTGGTACTTCCACCTGGCGTTGTCGAGCTTAAACCTGACACTGTTGTTGTTCCATCTGACATTGATGTAGTTTTATCTGGCTTCACTGTGGATCCAACTAACGTTGTTGGTTTATCTTCTGTTGGCGTTCCATTTGAAATTATAATACTTTCACCTGGCGAACTTAAGTCTGACACTGTTGTTGTTCCATCTGACATTGATGTAGTTTTATCTGGCATCACTGTGGATCCAACTAACGTTGTTGGTTTATCATCTGCTGGCGTTCGATTTGACGTTGTAGTACTTCCACCTGGCGTTGTTGAGCTTAGACCTGACACTGTTGTTGTTCCATCTGACATTGATGTAGTTTTATCTGGCGTCACTATGGATCCAACTAACGTTGTTGGTTTATCATCTGTTGGCGTTCCATTTGACGTTGTAGTGCTTCCACCTGGCGTTGTCGAGTTTAGACCTGACACTGTTGTTGTTCCATCTGACATTGATGTAGTTTTATCTGGCTTCACTGTGGATCCAACTAACGTTGTTGGTTTATCATCTGTAGGCGTTCCATTTGACGTTGTAGAACTTCCACCTGGCGTTGTCGAGTTTAGACCTGACACTGTTGTTGTTCCATCTGACATTGATGTAGTTTTATCTGGCTTCACTGTGGATCCAACTATTATTGTTGGTTTATCTTCTGTTGGCGTTCCATTTGACGTTATAATACTTTCACCTGGCGAACTTAGGTCTGACACTGTTGTTGTTCCATCTGACATTGATGTAGTTTTATCTGGCGTCACTGTGGATCCAACTAACGTTGTTGGTTTATCATCTGTTGGCGTTCCATTTGACGTTGTAGAACTTCCACCTGGCGTTGTCAAACTTAGGCCTGACGGTGTTGTAGATCCACCTGACGTTATTTCATCTGTCGTTGTTGTCGATGCAACTGGCGTTGTTGTATTTTCATCTGGCGTCGTTGTGGATCCAACTAACGTTGTTGGTATATCATCTGTTGGCGTTCCATTTGACGTTATAGTACTTCCATCTGGCGAACTTAGGTCTAACACTGTTGTTGTTTCATCTGACATTGATGTAGTTTTATCTGGCGTCACTGTGGATCCAACTAACGTTGTTGGTTTATCATCTGTAGGCGTTCCATTTGACGTTGTAGTGCTTCCACCTGACGTTGTCGAGCTTAGGCCTGGCACTGTTGTAGATCCACCTGACGTTATTTCAACTGTTGTTGTCGATCCAACTGGTGTTGTGGTACTTACATCTGGCGTCACTGTGGATCCAACTAACGTTGTTGGTTTATCATTTGTAGGCGTTCCATTTGACGTTATAGTACTTCCACCTGGCGTTGTCGAGTTTAGACCTGACACTGTTGTTGTTCCATCTGACATTGATGTAGTTTTATCTGGCTTCACTGTGGATCCAACTAACGTTGTTGGTTTATCTTCTGTTGGCGTTCCATTTGACATTATAATACTTTCACCTGGCGAGCTTAAGTCTGACACTGTTGTTGTTCCATCTGACATTGATGTAGTTTTATCTGGCGTCACTGTGGATCCAACTAACGTTGTTGGTTTATCATCTGCTGGCGTTCGATTTGACGTTATAGTACTTTCACCTGCCGTTGTCGAGCTTAGGCCTGGCACTGTTGTAGATCCACCTGACGTTATTTCAACTGTCGTTATTGTCGATCCTACTGGCGTTGTGGTATTTTCATCTGGCGTCGTTGTGGATCCAACTAACGTTGTTGGTATATCATCTGTTGGCGTTCGATTTGACGTTGTAATACTTCCACCTGGCGTTGACGAACTTAGACCTGACGGTGCTGTAGATCCACCTGACGTTATTTCATCTGTTTTTGTTGTCGATGCAAATGGCGTTTTTGTATTTTCATCTTTCGTCGTGGTGGATCCAACTAACGTTGTTGGTATATCTTCTGTTGGCGTTCCTTTTGACGTTGTAGAACTTACACCTGGCGTTGTCAAACTTAGGCCTGGCACTGTTGTAGATCCACCTGACGTTATTTCAACTGTCGTTATTGTCGATCCACCTGGCGTTGTGATATTTTCATCTGGCGTTGTTGTCGATCCAACTAACGTTGTTGGTATATCATCTGTAGGCGTTCCATTTGACGTTATAGTACTTTCATCTGGCGAACTTAGGTCTGACACTGTTGTTGTTCCATCTGACATTGATGTAGTTTTATCTGGCGTCACTGTGGATCCAACTAACGTTGTTGGTTTATCATCTGTAAGCGTTCCATTTGACGTTGTAGTGCTTCCACCTGGCGTTGTCGAGCTTAGGCCTGGCACTGTTGTAGATCCACCTGACGTTATTTCAACTGTCCTTGTCGATCCAACTGGCGTTGTGGTACTTACATCTGGCGTCGCTGTGGATCCAACTAACGTTGTTGTTTTATCATCTGTAGGCGTTCCATTTGGCGTTGTAGAACTTCCACCTGGCGTTGTCGAGCTTAGGCCTGGCACTGTTGTAGATCCACGTGACGTTATTTCAACTCTCGTTGTCGATCCAACTGGCGTTGTGGTACTTACAACTGGCGTCGCTGTGGATCCAACTAACGATGTTGGTTTATCATCTGTAGGCGTTCCATTTGAGGATGCAGTACTTCCACTTGGCGTTGTCGAGCTTAGACCTGACACTGTTGTAGTTCCATCTGACATTGATGAAGTTTTATCTGGCGTCACTGTGGATCCAACTAACGTTGTTGGTTTATCATCTTTTGGCGTTCCATTTGACGTTGTAGAACTTCCACCTGGCGTTGTCAAACTTAGGCCTGACGGTGTTGTAGATCCACCTGACGTTATTTTATCTGTCGTTGTTGTCGATGCAACTGGCGTTGTTGTATTTTTATCTGGCGTCGTTGTGGATCCAACTAACGTTGTTGGTATATCATCTGTTGGCGTTCCATTTGACGTTATAGTACTTCCATCTGGCGAACTTAGGTCTAACACTGTTGTTGTTCCATCTGACATTGATGTAGTTTTATCTGGCGTCACTGTGGATCCAACTAACGTTGTTGGTTTATCATCTGTAGGCGTTCCATTTGACGTTGTAGTGCTTCCACCTGACGTTGTCGAGCTTAGGCCTGGCAAGGTTGTAGATCCACCTGACGTTATTTCAACTGTCGTTGTCGATCCAACTGGTGTTGTGGTACTTACATCTGGCGTCGCTGTGGATCCAACTAACGTTGTTGGTTTATCATTTGTAGGCGTTCCATTTGACGTTGTAGAACTTCCACCTGACGTTGTCGAGCTTAGACCTGACACTGTTGTTGTTCCATCTGACATTGATGTAGTTTTATCTGGCTTCACTGTGGATCCAACTAACGTTGTTGGTTTATCATCTGTTGGCGTTCCATTTGACGTTATAGTACTTTCACCTGGCGAACTTAGGTCTGACACTGTTGTTGTTCCATCTGACATTGATGTAGTTTTATCTGGCGTCACTGTGGATCCAACTAACGTTGTTGGTTTATCATCTGTAGGCGTTCCATTTGACGTCGGAGTACTTCCACCTGACGTTGTTCCAACTATCGTTGTTGTCGAGCCAATTCGCGTTGTTGTAGTTTCGCCACTTTCTGTCGTTGATAAAAGAGTCGATGGTGCTGAAGTTCCACCTGTCGCTGCTTCTAATTCATCGGATCCCTTTGCAGATCCACCTGTTGGTGATGTAGTTCCGTCTAACAGTGTTGTCGATTCAACTGACGTTGTTGACGATCCACCTGACGTAGCTGAAGTTCCACCTGTCGCTGCTACTAATCCATCGGATGCCTTTGCATATCCACCTGCTGGTGATGTCGTTTCATTTGACAGTGTTGTCAATTCAACTGACGTTGTTGCCGATCCATCGGATGCTGTTGTGGATTCACCTAACCTTTTCGTTTGATGTAACGTTGTTGGCAATTTACTTGTAGTTTCAACTGGGTTTGTTGTTGACAGAAGTGACGGTGTTGTTCTTTCAACTGGGGTAGCTATTGATCTATCTACTGTAGCTCCACCTGGTGATGATATTAATCCTGCGGGTGTCATTGTAGAGCCACCTTCTGTTAATGAAGTTCCATCTGACAAAGCTGCCGATTCACCCGATGTTTGTGCAAATTCGCTGGATGTTGTTTTGGATCCATCTAATGTTGCTCTTACATGTAACTTTGTAGAGGATCCATATGACACTGTTGAAGTTAGACCTGTTGCTGTTGTTTCACCTGACATTGTTGTCGATCCATCGGGTGACGTCGTAGACCTACCTAACGCTGTAGAAGTACTTACTGTGATCCGAGTTGTCAATTCATCTTTTTCTTGCCTTGGTCCATCGATCATTTTACAGGAAACGTTTCCAAATTTTTTTTTATTCTCAGCGACAGTGACCATTTTCTTTGAGACTGTACCTAAAATATAACATACACGATGTCTATGTTACCAAACCTATATGTGTACAAGACATTCGTTAAGACAGAAAAAACACGCCTTTGGTAAGACAAGTATTCATTACATAGCCACACCAGAGTGACTTACCATTATGGCATTGTTTGACAAAGACGGTCGATTGATTATTCCCTTGAAACTGAAGTGAATGGTTGATAGAGATGTCACTTCCCATATAAATCCTGCAGTTAGAGCCATTGTAGCCAACTGCAACACAAAGACCATCCCCGGTGTGCTTGTCCAGACAGCTTTTCTTACACGTTCCGACATCAAGAGAGGAATTGGAATCTTCTTGTAAATTCGAAATCTCAACATTCTGTTCTTCAGTGAACCAACACCCATCTGTAAAGAATGCATGTTTCTCTATAAGAGTGATCATGAGTGAGCGAGTTGGGTTTAACGCCGCTTTTGACAGTATTACAGTTATATCACGGCGTGTCAGCTTAATGTGTGAGGAAAGGCCGAAGTGATGCAGGTCTCAGACGTTTACAACTTCGAAGAAACCCACGAGCACGGGTATGGTGTTGACAAACCGAGAAAATAATCAGGGCGAACCGGGATTCGAACCCACTATCATAGGTTTCTGCATAGCGAATCGCGGCGCCTTAGACGACTGGACCACCCGATCCCCCTTCTCTATTAGAAGCAAACAACCACTGACATCATGAGCCAGAGAGGTTGGTGTTTATTTCAAATATTTGAGTTATTTAAATCCGTTATATGTGAAACATTTTGTGTTCCTTATATAGCAGACCGCCTCTGTGATATAGTGGACAGGGCTTCTGCTCAGACGGCAGGAATTCGGTGCTTCGATCCCTAGTCGCGTAAAACCAAATGACATTAAGATATGATGCTTGTTGTTACCCTGCCTGGCGCTAGACGTAAAGGGGATAAAACAAGGAATAGTTGGCTCGCAGTCAGTGTGCTGTGTCTGTGTGGGGTGTTCATGTTAAACTGCGGCATGATATATCTGTGGGAAAGCACTCTAAACCCGGTATAAGGCGGGATCAGACACACACACACACACACACACACACACACACACACACACACACACACGCGCGCGCGCGCGCGCATGGTTGTCGATATATGAGTGCAATGATCTTTCGAGCGACGTTAACTCCCATTTCAGCTCATCTCCATATAAAGTTTCATTAGTAAAGGTACGTACGGATCTCCTCTTCACACATGGTGGCATACGGCTGGGCACACGGCATCGGACTGTAAACCCCACTCAGATTATACTGAACGCAATTTTTACTATCTTCAAAGTTTAATTCCATGGATTTCAAAATGTCCAAGCCCATGTCCAAATCGGTACAGTCAGACCATACAGGCTTGTCGGTTGTCCTTTGGCGGTGGAGTCCAATCCAGACGCCAGACGCCCTGCAAGAAGGACAGAGCATTAGGAGGTGGAACAGGCAGGTGAAGTTTAAGTTAAGTTTAAGATATTTGATGGCAAATTGATACCTCTTATAAACTGACGTCCAAAAGAAACCTTACCAGAGTTTGAAATCACTCTTGCTCAAAAACAACAAAACATACATGCATGAAGTAAAGTGTATTGAGAAGATCAATATATCAACATAATCAACACTGAAAATGACAATCATACCGCGACCGAGAATGACGTCAGAGCCCCCCCAAAGTTGGATTTAGTACAAAACTCGAGCTTTCAGAATCATGGACAATAGGCAGAGTACATAAACAATCGCTCACGTTCAATAAGAAGTCATTAGTAGCGTGTGTGACCACCAAATGCCTCAATGCACGCTAAACTCTTCGACGCACAGAAAAAGTCAGTCGTCTGATGAGGTCACGTGGGATTTGACGCCATTCTTCCTAGAGGGCCAAGATCAGTTCAATCCGGTTGGCTGGAGAGTGTGGTCGTTGTCGAACACGACGATCCACCAAGTCCCAGAGGCGTTCTGTGGGGGACATGTCGGGTGAGCGTGCGCCTGCAGGTCAGATCGTTGACGTTATTGGCTGCGAGGAAGTTAGTGACAATTCTGGCTGTATGGGTTCTAGCGTTGTCATGCTAACCACGTGGTTACTGTTGGAGAAATGGTAGGACAACTGGACGATGTTATCCATGTAACGTTGAGCTGTCAAGTTTCCGCCAACGATGACCAGCGGTGTCCTCTCCTGCCCACAGATCCATCCCCACACCATGACACTCCCTCCACCATATGGTACGACCTCCTGCACGCAACACGCCGCCGTTCGTTCACCCCTTCGGCGGTAAACACGTTGTCTTCCATCAGCCCTAAACATACAGAATCGACTTTCGTCAGTGAAGACAACCCTCTGCCAGTCACGTCGTTGCCAACGTCGTACAGTCCCGGCCCATCTCAATCGCAGACGACGATGTTGCGCTGTCAATAGCTGTCCTCTGTATGGTCTAAAAGTCCTGATTCCATGAGCCCTGAGTCTCCTGGTCACTGTCTGCCGACTAACCCTTTGCGCCGATGACGTCACTGTCAGGAAGCGATTTCGGAGGTGCAAGGTACGCAAGTACCGGTCATCATGAGGCGTGGTCACCCTGGGTCTGCCTGTTCTTGGCCTGTCAGCGGTCCGCCATGTCTGTCTGTAACATTGCATCAAGTTGGTAACGGCAACACGGGAGCAACCGAAGGTTCGTGCAATATGGGCGTGGGTGGCTCCCATCTGTACCATACCCAAGGCTCGTTCTTGTTGTTCGACTGTGAGTCGTGGCATTTCCTTTGTGTTTTGTCTGACTTGCCGTTGCATATCGTTTTATACCCTAACCCGCACGTGCATTTGCAGTTGTCCGTGGTGCACGTGTTTTTCACTTTTTCGCTGTTATCTCGCAAACATGTAACAGACGATTATCATTTTCTGTATACACTATTGTTGTATTTAGGTTATATGTTTTTGATAGACATCATCGAAAAAAAAATTATACTTTGTCTGAAATTCATATTTTCAGTTGGTAAAGTTTCTTTTGGACGTCAGTTTATTTCTAATCAGGTTCTATACTCTTCAAAAGGAGGTTATTTTGTGGGTGAGTCAATGTGGTTTAACATAGCTTTGAAAAGTAATTCAGTTATATACGGCCTGAAAAAACTTAACCATAGTTTTAAAATCACCCAAGTTTAAAAGCCACAAAAGATGGGTGTACAATGTATTGAAAAGATCAAAATTTCAAAGAAATCAGCATGCAAAATGACAGTCATAAAGCATCCGATATTGGCAAGACAGTTTCCAGAATTGAGGCGAGGAAGCACAAACAAGCTTACACCGTAAAGGGCACACACATCTAAAATCTAAAATGGTTTAAGTTCAATGACATGTCACATAGCGTGTATGACCACCCCCGCTACAAGTAACGGTAAAACTTTCCGGCGCACGGAAAAAGTATGTCGCCAGATGACGTCACGTGTGATACATCGCCGTTCTTCTTGGATGGCCTGGATCAGTTCCTCTCGGTTGGCTGGAGGATGTGGTCGTTGTCGAACACGACGATCCATGACATCCCAGAGGTGTTCTATGGGCGACATGTCTTGTGAGCGTACAGGCCACGGCAACACGTTGACGTTGTTGGCTGCAAGGAAGTTGTGGACGATTCGGGCTGTATGGGGTCTGGCGTTGTCATGTTGATGAAGGACACTTAGTCTGTCTGTAACGTTGCACCAGGTTAGTTTAAGCAACACGGGAGCAACCAAAACCTCCAGCAATGTAGGCAAGGGTGGCTCCCATCTGTATCATACCCATGGCCCACTCGCGTTGTTGGGGTGTCAGTCGTGGCATTTCTGTGATGTCTTTTTTATAAGTGTGAGTGTCTGACATGCCGTCCATATCTTTTTTTACCCTTATTCCTCGTGTAGTGTCGGTTGTCCAAGGGCATGTGTTTTTCACTTTTTCGCATTTTCTACAGAAATACAGAGCATTGTTGTGTTTTGACGATGTGTTATGCATTGATTAAGTTTGAACGGTTTTTTTTTCATTTTTGCCATTACGTATTCAAAGTGGTAAAGTCTCTTTTGGCCGTCAGTATATAAAAGCAGGTCAGCATTGATGTGGGCATTGACTCCTCAAGGGATGCAGGTCTTAGACGATTACCACTATGACCACGACCACAGGCATGGTGCTGACAAAAGGCACAATCTGGGTGAATATGGGATTTGCAAATTTGTAAATTCAGCTGGTTGTAGGGATTGTGGCAGTAGAAAATAAGCATGTGAATAAAACCGACAAAACCTTTTCGACAGTCGAATGAATAATATCCATTGTATGATTCCGACCATATCATCGTTTATGATTCACTATGAAATAGTGATGACACCAGGTGTTCGCGAAAATAAGAGCGTATCCCGCCCCACCGGTCACATGTGTCACAAACACATGCAAAGGCAAAACAATTATTCACAAGTTCAACAGGGTAAAGGTCTGGAAACCTAGCCGGAACAGCGTACCCCGTCGATTCCCAGTCAGACCATACGGGGTCAGGTGCATTTTTTGTGGATGTGTCCTTTACATTTTGTATACCAAGGAGACCAATATCACCAACATAGAATCTAAGAACGGGATAGATGATAACGGCTGGGCACTGCAACCAGATTCAGTGACACATCAATATGTGGAACCATTCAAACTTGATCCTCCTTCACCAAATCTGACCGATTACCAAACATATTGCACTTCTGTACGACATCGGTTTCCAAATCTACTTCGTTGTCACCGCATTCATCAACTTCATGTACGCCACCCTCCACTATATCACGGTGGCCGGTCAATAGTCGAGTCTAGATTGAACATAGTAATCCACGTTCGAGGTCATCGTCACGATGTCAGACAAGCAGCTAATATGACTTCCTGATCATCTAAGTAAGCAAGTATTGTTTGTTTGTTGTTTAATGCCGTACTCAACAATATTCCAGCTATATGAGGGCAGTCTGTAAATATACCAGTGATTGATATCATGAGCATCAATCTACACAGTTGGGATACGATGATACGACGACGAAGTCAGCGAGCCTGACCACCAGGCCCCGTTAGTCGCCTCTTACGACAAGCATTGGTTGCTGAAGACCTATTCTCTACACGGATCTTCACGGGTTTAGTCGACAAGTATAGGATTTAATGATTTTAGCTAATAAAGTATTTTCGAATACAACTTACAACACGCTTTCGTGTCTCCATTTCTGCACAAACGTTTCAAAAACAGCCATTTCTTTGTCTGTTTGGAACGTCACCATCCGCTGACGTTCATGTTTGCAAACTTCGTACACCTCATTCCAGGTATGCGAGTCATTGTACAGTGTGTAGAGCTTCCCGTAAGTAACACACACAGCACGTTCTGAAAAGACAATGGGACTTGTCATCAAGAAAGTGTACGGTAATACTGACGACATGTATAGAAAGATGTCATGGAAAGTATGTGTGTTGGTTTGACGCCGACATCAGCAACATTCCAGCTATATGACGGCGGCCAGTAAATAACGGTAGCTGGACCAGACAATCGAGTAATTAATATCTTTAACAGCTACCCACTACGTCAGGTACGTGGAAATGACAGCCCGATCCATCAAGTTCCCTCCACCGACCAGCATGGGTTGCTGGGGACCTATTCTAACCCGGAATCCCTAAGGGTTCCCAATTTAGAGGCCTCTCACGACTAGTGATGGGTGATGGGGATACATTCTAATGACGAGTAGTCTGTACAAAGAAATAGACAGGATTATCTGTCAAAGATGCTGGTTGTTCCAGAGCAGCATACTTCATCTGTGAGACGACAATTCTTTTTTGTGAATATATACTCTTCAAAAAAAGAAATACCCAATACGAATGTTTTTGGCCATAAAAGCAAAATAAGCGGACCAAAGGTGCAAAATGAAGAGGTTTAATGTGTTATAGTGTCGGTGACAAACAAGGGCATGCAAACCATTAGTCGGGAAACACGTACGATTCGGAAAAACGCACCCAGTGCATTAACAAAAGGGACATGGAGCTGCACGTACTGCACGTGCAGCAGCACTATAAACGGTATTAAAGTGCAGGGTTTTTAATAATAATATGCCAAGATTAACAGAAGTGCAATAAAATAACGTCATAGGCCGCTTGCAGGCAGGGGAATCTCGATCAGATGTAGCGTTTTCAATGTAGCGCCCAGCACCATCACAAGGCTATGGGATCGGTTTCATCAGCATGGGTCAACACGTGATCGGCCAAGGTCGGGATGACCAAGAGTAACCACCCCCGCCCAAGATCGCTACATACGACTGTGCCACCTACGTGAAAGGACGACTACAGCCACCACAACCGCATCCCAAATACCCGGACTGCGCAGAATCTCCGACCGTTTAAGAGCAGCAGGTCTACGAGCAAGACATCCTGTTCGACGCGTCATATTGAGTTCACAACATCGTCAACAACGACTGCATTGGTGTCGTCAACACAGGACATGGCCTCAACTGCGATGGAGAGACGTCTGGTTCAGCGACGAATAAAGATTTCTCCTCCGTCGAGGGGGATGGAGGAGCACGGGTCTACAGACGCCTTGTAGAATGTTACGCCGGAAACTGTGTACAGGAAGTGGACAGGTTTGGTGGGGGTAGCGTTATGATGTTGCCGGCTATATCTCAACATGGCAGGACAGGTTTGGTCCATATCCAGGGCAATCTCACGGCTCAACGATACATCAACGCAATTCTCCTACCACACGTCCTCCCAATTGCAGCCAACGGCAACGGTGTATTCCAGCAAGACAACGCACAGCACGGATCACAAGAGCCTTAATACACATCCACAACATTAATGTTCTCCCCTGGCGCTCAAGATCCCCGGATTTAAACCCAATAGAGCACCTGTGGGATGAATTGGATAGACGGCCATGCCGACGTCAAGCACAACCCCAGACGTTGTAGCAGTTGGCTTTTACGTTGGAGGCCAAGTGGGCTACCGTTCTCCAGGATGTGATTCGCATACTCGTCTCTTCCATGGGCAGGAGATGTCAGGCCGCTATCGATTCCAACGGGGGACATACGCGTTATGGATGCTAACTGACCTTCACCTTGGACTTTTCCTATGTATGTGACCGAGATGACTACAAGCACCATGTGTTCTTTCCACAACATTTTGGCTCAATACCTTGTACGGTTCCTGGTATAAATGTATGTTCCTACCTCACACAAACCTGGTTTTTCGTTTCTTTTTTTTTTAAGAGTATATCTTTGTCTTTTACTAAAATCACAAAATATTATTTTAAAATATGCAATAACGGTAAAAATGCCTTTGTTTCTGAATAACTAAAATTTTAGTTGGGGTGGGGGTGTTCGGTTTTCATTCAAGGACATTTGGTCTGATCGTGTTATGTTACGTCGTACGCTGCAAAATTCCAGCAATATGGCAGCGGTCTGCAAATAATCAAATGTGGGCAAGACAAACCAGTGGTTGATATCATGAGCATCATCCCACAAATTAAGTCGCCGACCCTGACCACCCGATTCATTTCAATCGCATCTTAAGACAGGCATTTTGCTGGGGATCTAGTCTACCCTCAATATGGGCCGAAATACACGACGGGACATGATGACAAATTTGAAATAAAGCTTTAATTCATCTTTGTGGCCTATAATTTAAATTTAAATTACACAAACGAAACCATCCAGTTTGCAACCCTAACCCCGCTTCTATCGTATATGTAGAATGTAGTGCATATGCTAGTTTATACCGCAGTTTCGGTTCTTTTTCGTCTTTCCGTTTGTTTTATCCAGAATTTGTCGATAAGCACCTGTCCTTTTCACTAATTAGTGCCTCAGTGTATCACACTACACCTTTCTAGCGTTCTAATTAGCGCGGTGGGATAGTCTTGTGGTTAAAGCATTCGCTCGTCACGCCGAAGGCCCAGGTTCGAATCCTCACATGGGTACAATTTTCGAAGCCTCTTTCTGGTGTCCCCCGCCGTGATATTGCTAGAATGTTGCTAAAACGGTGTGAAATTATGAATGATGTCCCCCCGATAATTATCGCATGTGTAAACACGAATCAAAGCGGAGAGACTAAGTAAACTGGTCTACCAACTCCAGACCTTCTCGTTGCCGAGCAACTGACATGCCAGGCCACCGGCCTCCAAAAATGAAAAAATCGACTGGATATTTTTTTATCAAATATGTATGTGAATATTTTACGTCCGCTTCCCAAACCTGTTCCCCAGTGTGAACCCATGCATTAGTGTGACTATAGTTTTACGCCGCTTTAGAGAATATTCCAGGAACACCACGGCGGGGGACACCAGATATGGGCTTTACACATTGCACCCATGTGGGGAATCGAACCCATGGCTAGAGCGCTTTTATGACTACGATTCCTCGCCACCTCAAACATCTCAGCGGGGGGCACGGGTGGCCCAGTCGTCTAAGGCGCCGCGATTCACTGTGCAGAGTTGCGTCCCTTGGGCACGACAGAAACCTATGATTGAGGGTTCGAATCCCGGTTTGCCCCGATTATGTTTCTAGGTTTGTCAGCACCATACCCGGGTTCGTGGGTTTCACCAAACAGGTAAACGTCTGAAACCTGCATCACTTCGGGTTTTCCTCCCACATTAAGCTGACACGCCGTGATATAACTGGAATTCTGTTCAAAGCGGCGTTAAACCCAACTCACCCACTCACTCACTCACTCAAACATCTCACTGAAGGGGGGGACGTTAATGAATGTTTACTCGTGATGCTCGTGATGTTAATCACTGGATTGTCTGGTCCAGAATCGATTATTTACAGACCGACATAGTCCAATACAGCGATAGTTTTCGTTGGCTAAACATCCCCGGTATTTTATTGAAAGATCAGTACGGACACCAAACTCTAGATAACCTGCGTACGTATTTGCGTATAATACGCACCAGGAACTCAATTGATTTCGAACTTTCTCCTTTTGTATAAATACGCATGGGAAATGTCAAACCAAACAGTATAACAGCTTGCGTACCTACATGTTTCTGCAAATCTTTATATAGTGATCTATTGCAGGCATCACATATTTATGAACTCTACCACAATGAATAATGAACAAAGACGCTGCGTCTCGCTTATTGTTCGGGTTTTGGGATATGCGTTGGGAAGCTAGACTCTATTTTTATCAGGGTTGCTGGTTGGTTTGTTGTTTAACGCCGCACTCAGCAATATTCCAGCTATATGACGGCGGTCTGTATATAATCGAGTCTGGACCAGACAATCCAGTGATTAATACCATGATCATCTATCCACGCACTTGAGATCGATGACATGCATCAAACAAGTCCACAACAAAAGATGTCACTGAAGCACATTTCCTTCTATTTGATGCTCAGAACTTATCGGAGCGGGGGTAGCCAAGTTGTGAAAGAGTTACCTCGTCACGCCGAAGGCCCTGGTGCGATTGCCCACATGGGTACAATGTGTGACGCCCACTTCTGCTGTCCCCCGTCGTAATATTGCTTTAATATTGCTTTAATATTGCTGACCGAGGCGTAAAACCAAAATCAATCAAACTGTGAAACGCCCACGTATATATCCACCGCTTTATCGCCAGTAAATACCTTATTCCGTCTGATACGAAAACCCAAGGATGATTATTTTATGAGCATAGCAGAAATTTGAGTGTTCGTATAATAAGCCATTTTTATGCATGAGGGCTTCTGTGAATCTGCCGTTGCCCATCAATCAACATTGTATTCTCAATGGAATCATCACTGGTAGAATATAAGGTTACACAATACAAGGATTTATACACAATGGGAAAATATTTTTGCAAGTTTGTTGAAAGTGCCGCTTCAGCTGTTTTGACAAGATCGGCAGGAATCAATTTCTCTTTTACGATGCGTCGATGGGCATAATGCATTCCGTGAACACAGCAAACACATAAATATGAGATCACGGCTCAGACACAGTAACACTGAATATCGCACAAAAAGTGCTCGGAACACAAAGAAGATGGAATAACGTTGAAGCTGACTGATTGAGGACTTTGAGATAAGAGAAGATTTCCTTGAGGTCCTAGTTGATTTCCAACAAAGCCTTGTTTGGGATGATGCTTCAGTGAGTGAGTGAGTGAGTGAGTGAGTGAGAGAGAGCGTTTTAATTACTCGGAATAGTTTCAATGATGCAGACATATATTCAATATATCCTACATATGTGAAGATCCGGGGTAGAATAGGTCTTCAGCAACCCATGCATGCCGCAAAAGGCGACTATGCTTGTCGTAAGAGGCGACTTACGGGATCGGGTGGTCAGGTTCGCTGACTTGGTTGAAGCATGAAGCAGACTGAAACAATTACAAACCGCCGTCATATAGCTGGGATATTGCTGAGTGAGTGCGGCGTTAAACAACAAACAAAAGGCAAACTATATATACTTATTTATTAATTGTTAGGGACATGAACATGCACTTACCAGCGTATAAGACGGACATACAGAGCACGAAGTTCAAAGACTGCATAATAACCTGAAATAGGGAAAAAACTTGAAGTAATAATGTTTTGAGAGCATATTGTGTGTTGGTAAATGTAACGGCGGTAGAAAGTGCCGTAATAGTTTTTGTACTGGATTTAGAGTTATCTGCCATTGTTGGGTACATGATCATGAGACCCGTGAATCTGTGAAACGTGAATCATAATTTAGGGCATATAGGGCTGGTTCATTACGCAGTCATCTTCCCGAGGCAAGAGAGTTTACTGACTTTTTAAAGTCCAGTTTCCACCCTGGCCGAACTAGGCTGGGATTACTAGGTTCGATCGTAGCGCCACCAGTGGCTATTACCAGTTATGTCCCCTCTAAGCCTCTCTTATATGGACCAATGAGATTTCACCTCTCGTATCACTTGCGTTTGCTTCACCCAAAATGGTGGCGCCCAGTCAGGACGATCTGATCAGGTTTCAACACGTGGTTCCATGCTACACTAAGGAACATCATTTCAGAGGGTGGCACAGAGGTATAAGGCGCCGATATTCACAAACAGGATTTAAGAAACAAAATGGAATGATAATGTCTTTTTAGGTGAACAATTGACTTGACTTTGCATTTAGAAAACTTCCAGCAATATTACGACGGGGCACATCAGAAATGGAATCCACACATTGTACCCATGTGGGGAATCGAACCCGGATTTTCGGCGTGTCGAGCCTAAGCTACCAGGCTACCTTACCGCCCGACTAAATAAGGGGATTATACGTCACTCTCACCTATATTCCAGCGATATCAAGGTAAGGGACACCAGAGTGGGCTTCATACGTTGTACCATTCGTTGATTGGTTGGTTGGTTTGTTGTTTAACGCCTCACTCAGCAATATTCCAGCTATATGACGGCGGTCTGTAAATAATCGAGTCTGGACCAGACAATCCAGTGATTGATATCATGAGCATCGATCCACGCAATTGGGATCGATGACATGCATCAACCAAGTCAGCGAGCCTGACCACCCGATCCCGTTTGTCGCCTTTTACGACAAGCATAGTCGCCTTACGGCAAGTATGGGTTACTGAAGACCTATTCTACCCCGGAATCGTACCATTCGAACCTGGACCTTCGGCGTGACGAGCGAACGCTTTAACCACGAGGCTAACCTCATCGCAAGGATGAGGTGAAATGCGGTTTAACGTCGCGTTCAATTTTGCACTTATATAGCTACTAGCCGTATTAGTCCGGACTGATGCCGAACTTATAGTGCTAGTCCACTGCAAAACCATGCCGCAGTTTAACATGAATACCCCACTCAGACACAGTATACTGACTCAGAGACGACCAGTCCTTGTTTTAGCCCCGAGCGGCAGACAGGGTAACAACAAGTACCATATTTTAACGTCTTCTGGTATGACGCGGCCGGGGATCGAACCCCAGACCTTCCGCTCTTCTGGCGGACGCTCTACCACAAGACCATGGAGGCGGTCCCATCTCAATAACGAAGCACTGTGCATCGAATGGCGAATCTTATTTCCGTAGTCTTACCGACCTCATATATTTCATTCTCATTTGAATTAAATATATTGTTCAGTTTTGTTGTTTTTGCATCCACTGGCCCTTGTCTGTTAACCGTCCGATGACCATTTGTTCCTAGGTTCGAATTCAAGAATCTTTGCTTTGTCAGCCGGATTCGATTCACCAAAGTAGTAAACATCTACGATAGGCGTCGCTGACCATTCTTCCCAAATGAGTACGGTTTAACGCCATGTTTAACGGTACAGTAAAGTACGGTTATAACGAACTCAAGGTGACTACTAATTTTAGTTCGTTATAACCGTAGTTCGTTATAAGTATATATACAGCATAACTACAGCAAATAGTCGGGACCAAAAAAGAAGGTTCGTTATATCCGTCAGTTCGTTATAAGCGTGTTCGTTATAACCGTAGTTTACTGTATTCCAGTTATATCACGGCGTGTCAGCTTAATGTGGGAGGAAAGCCTAAAGTGATGCAGGTCTCAGACAATTACCACTTTGGTTAAATCCACAAGTACGGGTATGGTGCTGACAAACCTTGACACATTATCAAGACAAACAGGGATTCGAACCCACAATCATAGGTTTCTGGCGTTCCCATGGGACGCAACTCTGTCAGCGAATTGAGGCAGATAGACGACTGGGCCACCCGTGCCCCCTCACGACGTTGACACATGAAATACTGTTCAAAGCGTTTGCAAACTAACACATTCAAGCAGTTAAAAGCCCACGTTGACGCTATAAACAATGTTCTTCCAAGTAATTATATCAGAATTTTCAGACACATTATGGTTAGTCATTCATTTCATATATTCACAACTTTTAATATTGATAAATTTCTGCTTGATGTTCAGATAAAACAATAAAAAAACATCAGAAGTACTCACCCAGATTTCCCCTGCACACACTGCGCCGTTTCTTTGCAGTGCACGGTTGCAGCAGTTGTTGACAACACATGGTTAAACTTTACCTGATACATATTGATGACGTGAAACATAAAGACGATAGACTATCGCTGCAATGACAGTCCATGCATAAAACAGATGCGTAGCGTGAAAGAACTCATTCAGATGCAAGATTTCGCCAAGGCGCCGTGGCCCATTTGCGCGAGGTCTGTTAAAAGTCTTGGGGAACATGGAAAATTTATGGGTAACTGGGGTGGGATCCATGCATTCCTAATTTTGTCTACAATTGTCTGTGTCACTTCATGCTTGCTATATGTGTTTTACACATTGCCGGTCTGTTGTTAGTTCGTCAGTTTGTTTTTAACGAACGACCTAAATTCATACATTGTGTAAGAAAATGACAGGGAGACCCGTGCTTATTTCCAGTGGTCTAAGGCGCGTAATTTCACTGTACAGAGTTGCGTCCCTTAGGCTTGACACAATCCGCAGATCGTTAGTTCGAATCATATTCGAAATGACTATACTAAGACGTGACATGCAGGGAATTTGGGCTTTTCTTCAACATGAAGCTGACATTCTGTGATATAATTGACATACATTTTAAGCGGCGTAAAACCCAACTCACTCACTTATTTGTGTGTATGCGTGTGTGTGTGTGTGTGTGTAGGTGTGCGTGTCTCTGTGTGTGTCTTTCTGTGTGTGTGTGTTATGTGTGTGTGAGTGTATATGTGTGTGCGTGTATATGTATGTGTGCGTATATGTGTGCGCATGTGTCTTTGTATGTGTGTGCGTGTGTTTATGTGTGTGAGCGAGTACATGTGTGTGTGCGTATATGTGTGTGCGCGTATATGTGTGCGCATGTGTCTGTGTGTATAGGTGCGCGCGCGCGAGTGTGTGTGACATACCTTTGTGTTATTGTGCGTTTGTGTGTGTGCGTGTGAGCGCGCGCGCGCGTTTGTGTGTGTGTACGTGTGCGTGGGTGCTTGTATCGGTGCGGAGTAGTGCCAGTTTTCAAGAGTTAGATACCATGCAGCAGTGTAAAACAGATACGAACAACTTCTTTATTAAACTGTAATAGCGACAATTCGGCATAGATACTGATGTCAAGCAAGGATAAATAATGAACATGGTACAAAATAACATATGGTAGACGGGGGATTAACAACAACAATTTGCATACATGAGTGATAAAATAATAACAACAAAAAGAGAATATCATAACAACATGATGGGCAGAGAGTGCTTGATGAGGAAGACAGGTAGAGTTAATTACCTCCCCACAAAGCAGAGTTCATAACGACGTCTCACATATTGATGTCAGCTTCATAGAGGAGAGAAGTGTTTGAAGTTATTTATTTCCACTTTAGAGAGAGTGAGTGTGGTTTTACGCCGCATTCTGTAATATTTCAGCAATATCACGGGTTAAAACACCAGAAATAGGCTTCACACATCATAGGGGAATCGCACCCGGGTCTTCAGCTGACATTTTATCGTTCTTGTGTGTGTCCTTCTACCTGTAATTAGGTGTATGCATATAGTTTCTGATGGCTGAGGAGCGGTCGGGTAGCCTTGTGGTTAAAGCGTTCGCTCGTCACGCCAAAGACCCGGATTCGGTTCCCGACATAGGTACAATGTGTGAAGCCCAATTCTGGTGTCCCCCGCTGGAATATTGCTAAAAGCGCCGTAAATCTACACTCACTCACTCACTCTGGTGGCCTCACCCTTAGACTCACTTCTAGTCTCAAAAATATAAAATAGTTTACAGAAAAAAAACAGTTGCTAAATTATTTTAATAAAATATAATGAAAAGAACTCGAGTCATTTTCGGAAACTGAAATTGCAGTAATATATACCTGCCAGCTATTATAGACTTGGCTGTATTGGATATACTTGTTTCAGGGTTTGCATGACGAACTAGCTCACTTTGTGCACGTCTGTATTGTCTGAAGACAACACAATCACCTGAATCGATCGAAAACAGAGAAGGGACGCTACTCGTACTGCCACAAATCCCTTGTGCCAATAAAGAGTTGTGCCCCTTTGATTGACCATGCGCAAACATTTGTGACTCTCAAACAAATACAAACAGTGAAAGATAAGACCCTACGAAAAGTGACTTGTCGTTATGTTAGTTATACTTAGTTATCAAGAATTAATGCATGTATGCAGGTCGCATCGACCAGTCTAAAACCCATTATCAACATATGTTGATTCTTGATTTTTGTGAATAGAACGCTGACTGTGATGCAAAAACATCCACGAACACTAACGCAATAGCCGATTGTATTCATATTCAACAAAGAATCCGGTTATTCAATATCAATAATGAACATTTATTGATAGGTATACTGGCATTTCAAAGACCCAATTTCAAATGCATTCTGGGGGCACGGGTGGCCCAGTCGTCGAAGGCGCCGCGATTCGGTGTGCAGAGTTGCGTCCCTTGGGCACGCCAGAAACCTGTGATTGTGGGTTCGAATCCCGGTTCGCACCGATTATGTTTCTAGGTTTGTCAGCACTATACCCTTAGCCTAGTGGTTAAAGCGTTCGCTCGTCACGTCGAAGACCCGGGTTCGATTCCCGACATGGGTACAAGGTGTGAAGCCAACTTCTGGTGTCCCCCGCCGTGATATTGCTGGAAGATTGCTAAAAGCGGCGTAAAATCATACTCACTCACTATAATGGGAGCTGAAAATTACACGTGACGATGTCGGTAGATATTGCAAGTTTGGTAAAACACATCAATATGGTAAGGTGCTGACAAGCCAAGGGACATTATGGTTAACGAGTGACTGTTGTTTTATGCCACAGTCAGCAATGCCCCAGCTATAACACGGCGGCCTGCATATATTCAGATCAGTGACGTTTGTGGTTGATACCATGAACAAAGGACAACGTCGTCAGAGATGCTGACATTCCGTCGGCATTGTCAAACTCTGCAACAACATTCTCATCTAAGTCTCACGTGGACCGCCTCCGTGGTCTAGTGGTAGAGCGTCCGCCCGGAGAGCGGAAGGTCCGGGGTTCGATCCCCGACCGTCTCATATCAAAAGACGTTAAAAGATTGTGCTTGTTGTTACCCTGTCTGGCGCTCGGCATTAAGGGGCTTAAACAAGGACTGGTCGGCTCGGACTGAATCGGTCATTTGTGTAAGGATTGGGACTGATTTGTGTGGAAAGAATAGGGTACTGCTGAAATTTGGTGAATAGATGGAAAAATCGCAAAAACACAGCCACGTGAGAGCCTGGTGCCGAAACACACCAACATGACATGCACGTGCAGTTTGACTTGTTGGGGTATGAAAACGTTAGATTTTTATTTGCATGACTTCACAATCTTACAACAAGTGAACAACGAAAACAGGCCATTACTGACGGAAGCCCAACGCAACAACGCCATCGGCTGACTGCAAACAGGAGAATCATCTTCAGCTGTAGCCAGATTTTCCCACGTAGCACCAAGCACCATTACAAGACTGTGGAAACTTGTCTGATGGGCGTTACTGAGAAGTTGACGGATGACAAAGTAGACACAATTTATGGGAAACCACTTCTTTAATTACCGTGGAACCGTTATCAGACACACGGGACAAAACGTGATCCCAGATCCGGTTGACCACGTATCACAACTAGAGCACAGGACAGATTCATACGGCTACGTCACTTACGTGAAAGACCCACCACGGACACCTCTACGACTACGGCAAAACCAGGACCAGACAGCGAGGAACCGTTTAGGCGATGAAGGTATTCGCGCTAGACGACCACTTCGAGGTGTCATTTTGCCGGACCTGTATCGTCGGCTGCGACGTCAATGGTGTCAAGGTCACAAAGTATGGCCACAACTGCGATGGAGACAAGTTTGATTTAGCGTCTTATTTTTGCTTCGCCGTGCTGATGGTAGACGTCTTGTTTACAGGCGTCGCGGGGAACATTATGCACGGAACTGTCTTTTGGAAGTGGACAGATTTGGTAGTGGTAGCGTGATGATGCGGGTAGCCATCTTCTACACTGCAAGTTCTGGGAAATTTAACGGCACAACGTTACGCGAATGGGATTCTTCGGTCACACGTCCTTCCCATTATGCAACACTTCAGTCTGCAAGACTGACAACATCCTTGTTCCAATCTCATCAAAATCAGATCTAAGTTCTCGCTATCGCTAAGCCAAGATCTGAGGACATCCCATTACGGGTCACGTCAGAACGATCTTTCGCGAACCTTGACCGACCACTGAAACAACTAACAAGAAGTCGACATCAGCCAATTCGAAAGCAGCTTTCTTTTTCCATTTCAGACTACGCTTGAAAAATATGTTGACACAGTTCTCGATTAAATTTTGAAAACTAAAAAAACCATTCCGGAATATCTTATATATGTTTGCGATTGTATGGTCGTTCTTCCCACATACTGTACAACGCCCCCTCCGTCCAAATGTTTATCCCACGGAAGCGATAGATAGACGATAATTTTGACGGACTCAGTCATACGAGCCGTAACTGTCGTTCGGAATACCCCGTGTTAACTTTTTCGAGGTTGCATGATCAGAAAACACAGTCCGACTGTCACTTACATGATCTGGTAAGCGACACTTTGATTGGTCGGATGAAAGGTCGTTCTGACGTGAACCGTAATGGGATGTCCTCAGATCTTTGTTTAGCGATAGCGAGAACTAAGATCTGATTTTAATGAGATTGTCCTTGTTCAGGAATCACAACATCCAGGTCCTGTCATGGCCATCCAGGTCTTCAGATTTAAATCCAATCGAACATTGATGGGATGAACTGGATCAATGACTGCGAGCACGTCAGCATCAAACACAGAACCTCCGACAGTTGACACAAGCACTGCAGGCAGAGTGGGTGAACATTCCCCAGGACGCAATTCAGGATCTGACTGCTTCCATGGGACGCCGATGGCGTCAGTTTTGAACTCTAATGGTGCCATACAAGATAATGAGAATGGATGATCTTCACCTTGAAAATCTACTGTTCCATGTGTGCCATATAGAACCTGTGCCAATGATGTTTGGCAGTTTTGATAAATCGATTACCATTCGTTGATTAATTTATATGATAGATAAAATATACATCTAAAATTACTTTTTTGTTTCTATTTTTTTGCAGAGTATATGATTTCTAGATGGAAAAAAATAAACAGCCGGGCAAACGAAAGATTACACTTGAAAATTCATACTTATTACTGTGTTCAGTGAAATAAAGCGAACCCCATGTTCCTTAAGACGTCAAGTGCACGTCACCATGCTGCGAGATACTCACTGATATGATGCATGTAACATCGCCTTTGATACCAGTATCAAATACATCATCATCGAATAACCATTTCTTGTTTGTTACATTTTAGCCACCATCAAACATGGGTGTAAACTTTCGTTATCCCGGCAGTTAAAATGAAGTGAATGCCTCGGTTTCCTGAATGATCTAATCAGAACGTTTGACGTTGATAGAATTAACAAGCGGGACTGTCGTCTAAACCGTCGACATTCGCCGTGTAGAGTTACGTCCCTTAGAAGTGGCAGGATCCTGTGAGAATGTGTGAAATGCGTGTTATGTTGATGAAGTAGATGCACTGCAGAATGAGAGAAGCTACTACACAGACATCGTAGCAAGAAGATATGTTTCTTTATTTATTAAATTACAATTGGCGTTGACATTTATACTTGTAAAAGTCCCAAAGAGATATTTATTTATACGTGTATAAATACAAACACCTGTCAATGAGTGAGTGAGTTGGGTTTTACGCCGCTTAAAAAGTATGTCAGTTACATCACGTAAAGTCAGCTTGATGTGGACGAAAAGCCCAATTCCATGCAGGTCACGTCTTAGTATAGTCATTTCGAATGTGATTCGAACTAACGATCTGCGGATTGTGTCGCGACTAAGGGACGCAACTCTGTACAGTGAAAAGACCACTGGGCAGCCCAGGCCTCTGTTTGCCAAATTAAGCAGTTATTGTTATATTTACCCAATCGAGAATTGATATCCAACCAACATTTAACCAGTTCAATATCTTCATCTTAAATACTCGTCACGATATGGCTGAGATATTGCCGATGTGACGTTAAATTTAACTCACTCACTCATCGTAAATGTCTCTTAGTTTTTAGCGAGGATTTCCCCGAGGATAGATAGATAGATAGATAGATAGATGGATAGATAGATGCATCGACATATACACACATATCGCATAGACACATGTCATATGTAGAATCCTTTGAAAATAGGTAAATTTAGTGGTATGAACATATTCCTTATTGTTTGCACATATTAAATAGGTAGATTCAGATATCATTTATCGTTTGTGTCTGTTGCATGTTCATAATATTTATGAATATGTTTACTATCATTTCTGATGTATTTACTAATAATCTTTTTTTCTAATAGAGGTCTCACATACAAGCAAAACATGAATGTATCTTCTGTGTACATTTTCTCATTCTGCCAACAGTGAGGACATAGTCTTAAATGGTATGGTATATTAGTGTATCTTCCTGTTTCTGTATATACCGATATGAATGTGAACAAAAACAGATCAATATATACATTATATTATCCTTCATTGTCATTGTCCTGGCTGTGACCTTGCTCGTTAAATTTGAAGTTAACACTCAGAGTGCAGTCATAGAGAAGGTTAAAGGATAACCATATCCACTTAAGCCCGGGGTCCACCGGGTAAGAATATAGGTCCCTAGAAACCAGTGCTTGTCGTAAAAGGCGACTTGATGGATCGAGTGGTCAGTCATCGTATACCAACTGCGTGGACCGATGCTCACTGGATTGTCTGGTCCAGATTCGATTATTTTCAGACCGCCGTCATATTTCTGGATTATTGCAAAGTGCGTCGTTGAACAACAAACGGAAAAACAAATTTATAAAAACGTGAGTGTTTAAGGACGAATGAACTGATGACGTTTTTAATAATTAAACAAATTGATGAGGTGAGGTGAAATAGGGTTTAGCGTCGCGTTTGTACAGCGACGTGCATGCACGAGCGTGTGTGTGTGTGTGTGTGTGTGTGTGTGTGCGCGCGTGTGTGTGTGTGTGTGTGTGTGGGTGGGGGGGGTGGGGTGGGAGTGTGGCTGCTTGTGCCAGTCCGCACTAATGCCGATTTTATAGTGCTAGCTAACTGAGATACCATGCCGCAGTTTAACGTGAATACCCCACTCAGACACAGTATACTGACTCCGAGCCAACCAGTACTTATTTTAGCCCCCTTTATTCTGAGCGCCAGGGTAACAATAAGTACTATCTTTAAACGTCTTTTGTTAGGACGCTGCCGGGAATCGAACTCCGGACGCTCTACCACTAGACCACGGAGGCGGTCATAGATTTAGGAAATTCTAAATAATAAGAAACAAATTGCAAAATGAAACAACACTGACGTGTAGACTGCCTGTACAGAAAGATAAGACGAGAGTGAGTATGAACGTTTGATTTAACGTTGCTTTGAGAAACCATCTGTTATACCACGACCACTTTGTTTGGAGATGGTGAGAACCTTGCCTGGTCTAGGAGTCCCATCCACAGTCACAGGATTATGGCGCGCCTAAGTAGCACAACTATTACTGCGAAATGCAGCGCCTAAGACGACTGAGCCAGCCATGCTCCAATATAACGGACCCGTGAAGATCCGGGGTAGAATAGGTCTTCAGCAACCCATGCTTGCCGTAAAAGGCGACTATGCTTGTCGTAAGAGGCGACTAACGGGATCGGGTGGTCAGGCTCATTGACTTGGTTGATGCATGTCATCGATCCCAATTGCGTGGATCGATGCTCATGATATTAATCACTGGATTGTCTGGTCCAGACTCGATTATTTACAGACCGCCGTCATATAGCTGGAATACTGCTGAGTGCGGCATTAAACAACAAACCAACCAACCAATCCAATATAACAAGAAGGCTGTGCGGTATTTTACTGGAATAAGACTGAACTGGAATTTTCCTTCATCCCGTCATCAAGGAAAAGGGGAACAGAAACAATTCGCGAAACCCATTTTAGTGATTTAAAATTTTAAATAAAAAGAATAAATGGACCCTTACTGAAATCAGACAATAATTGAATTGATATGAATTACCAACCTGACAGAACACAAAAAAATATGATGTCAGTTTACTCAGTAGAACGATAAGAAAGGGCCGAGGTGGTGCATGCATGATTAATTTCCCCAAACTGGAACGGTTGGACTTCATTTTTAGTCAGTGACCAATTACACATAATAAAAATATGTTTTGAGTGGTGGTAATCAACTTTGGAACCACACTTTAACGGGGCGGTCGGGTAGCCTCGTGGTTCAAGCGTGCGCTCGTCACACCGCAGTCCCGGGTTCGATTCCCGACATGAGCACAATGTGTGAAGCCCATTTCTGGGATCCCCCGCCGTGATATTGCTGGAATATTGCTAAAGGCGGCATAAAACCATACTCATTCACTCACTCCACTTTAACACGTATACCAGTGCACAGTAATAGCCACATTGCAATTTTTTTCAATTTTTTAATATTTTATACTTTACATAACAAAAAAAGGACGGGCTGAGGGCTGACTGGAACTGTCAAAGAATAAAGTTGATTCTTTTTTCTTGCGCTCACTTATAATATAATGTTGGATCTAAATATTACAAGATCAAGCACAGAAGAGTAACTCAATGAGGGTAAAAGTCAAAGCTGGAGACGAACTTTTCGCCAAATGCTTAAACTGTAGCTAAATGTATAGCACTCTTATGAAAATTGAGTTTGTGTCCAAAGGATGCTGATGTCCAACTAAGAAATAAAACACTCTATGTAAACCTCCATCATCAGCCATTTTGAAACATATTAAAGTCAACTCTACGTTTAGTGTTGAAGAGCACATTTGAACAGATCTGGTAGCTTTCACCACGCCCCCCCCCCCCCCCCCCCCCCCCCTCTCTCACGCACCACACACTCACCTCCACACACAAACCTCCACACACACATGAGAAATGTACTATCACGTCGTCTCAACGTTAATTTATGCGAAATAAAATGACACTTTGCATGAAATGCACGTGCTATACATGGTACTTTGAAATGTATCAGGATAAATGTATTCCAGTATCAGTATCTGTTATAAGACAATTGCGACTGTAGCTTATATAAACATTAATATATTGCCAATGAAAGTTAGAAATTAGTGAGAGAGTGAGTGAGTGAGTTGGGTTTAACGCCGCTTTTAACAGAATTCCAGTCATATCACGGCGTGTCAGCTTAATGTTGGAGGAAAGCCCTAAGTGATGCAGGTCTCAGACGTTTACCACTTCGGTGAAACCCACGAGCACGGGTATGGTGCTGACAAACCTAGAAACATAATTGGGGCGAACCGGGATTCGAACCCACAATCATAGGTTTCTGGCGTGCCTAAGGGACGCAACTCCGCACAGCGAATAGCGGCGCTTCAGACGACTCGGTCACCCGTGCCCCCAGTAAGAAATTAAACTGTGATCGATGCTAATGGTGGCAGTTAACTCACCCAATGACGTATTATTCCTTCTTTAGGAATCGAACCGGGACATCGCTGAGTTTAGTTAATCTTCAACCACTGGACTAAACCACAGCTCCGACGGCTGAGAATCTACGCTGTACATGCTGAGGAGAGTGAGTGAGTGAGTTGGGGTTTAACACCGGTCTGAGCAGTATATCAGTGATATCACTGTGTGTGGCTGCTTGTACACGTCCGGACTAATTTTAGATTTTATAATGCCCACTGAGATACCATACTGCAGTTTAACATGAATACCTCACTCAGACACAGTATACTGACTCCGAGCCGACCAGTCCGTGTTTTAGTGCCTTAATTCTAAGAGCCAGGCAGGGTAACAAAGAGTACCATATTTTAACGTCTTTTGGTATGACGCGGCCTGGGCGAACCGTCTACCACTAGACCACGGAGGCGCTCAAACCCACAGTGATTGAAATAAGACGATAGTTGATATAATGAATAAATATAGAGAATACCTAAATGCTGTTTTGAACCGTAGTCATCATATATGAAAATAAAAGCGCAAACCCCTTTCCATAACCATTAGATATTAAAACCAGCACAAAGATCGGCATCTTCAGGACGGACGACACACAACGAACCATTCGATTTTCATTTTACTAGTAGTTTTGTAGTTTGGTAATACGACAAATCTCACAGACGAGTTGCATGGTCAAGTTGAATACGGGATAGAAGATTGGAAGGAAAACAGACAGAGGAACGATGGATGGTGGATTGACTGATAGATGATGGATGGGTGAATATATAGACCCACATAAATTCACTCTTTCACAGTACTTTCTCAAACTTTACAAAACTTTCTTACTTTGTTGTCGCCCCGTAAATCGTCCTTGACAATAACCTTTACTGTGTATAATGTTTTGAGGACGAAGAATGTGCGCATTCGGGGTTCCAATTGCCCTAACAGTACGAGAAATGTATTTCTAAAGAAAACCAGTATTTTCACATCAGGATAATTACCTTATTGTGATTACGTCAGAGTACTTTTCCCGCGCCTTTCTTTAAAAGTCCCCCTCCTTGCTCGTGCGTTGATTAGGTTTACTGTCACAATTAGCATTCCAATTAAATGTTACAATTTCTTAGAAATGCAGTCCAAAGCACTTACAAATCCCGATAATTTTTCAATTTAAGGTATAAAACGATTAATTCGGTCTTAATTGACACAATTATGAAACCTAGAATAAGGATTTGTACAGTGACAAGGGTCGGAAGATATGATTTTCCTCAATGATTAGAAATTAAGCTAATCAATGCAGGCTATGAAATATTTAGTTATGGCTAGCACTATCTAACCATCATAGTTCTAATTGAAACAGAAGAATAATTTTGGAACCGCGTCGGTGAAATGTTTCTATTTTTTACAATTCTATGATCATAAGGCACTTAAGACTGTCATTTTACAATCAATTGGACGAGGACCTCTTCAGTTAACAAATGAACCCAAACGTGCGAATGCGTTTGGCCGCAAGGCCCAAATAGAGAACGCCAGAAACAATGGACTAAAAAACGGTACCGAGGGTTTTTGCACTTTGCTAATACCGCCTTTTATTGTAACGAGTGATTCAAGGGGGACAATTCCCCTATAGTGAGCAGCGAAGAACAAGAATGCAAACACTACACACCAAACTACATCTGGTATGAAAAAATCTTCAATTACCAAAAGTTCTTGGCATTGAGACCAATCTCGACGGGCCAATTCTCGGCGAGACATTGCTTTCATTGCGCCCTCAAACTGAAATAATGGCTTCGGTGGCACGGTGTCATGGAGGCATTTTCTCTCGCCCCCTTTTTTCTCAGGCTAATTCAATGCCTTGAAATCCTCAAATTGGACTAATTTCAAGAACAAAAACCAATCTGGACCTTAGGCAGCCTGTATCAGAAGTGCGGCCTTTTCCCACTTCCAGATTTTACCAATGGGCCGTCACAATTCCCGACACCCTCTCGAGTAAAAGCGTCCTGTCTGGTTATGATATGATGACGAACAGATCGAAGGCGAATTGTATAAAGCGAGTTTGAAGAGGGTCAATTGAAGATAAAAATTTTGATTTTTCAAAATTTCCTGGAAACATTTATTTTTGAAGTTAGCTGTTTCAACACTCAATACCATAACCGCGGGACTTGTGTGGATGATGAAGCGAAAGTTTAACAAATAACCAAATATCGGGATCACACTTCGTCGTTAAGCTCCTTACACGTTTTTGTCCTGCGGGTTAATACGATGTGAAGAGCTCTTGGAAAACTTGAAATGGGAAACTGAAAAATAAAGTGTTCTGAAATGTTCCAGCTTTTGGGAGAGGGTTACACGTTTGTGTAAAGATGTATCAGCAGACGTTAGAAGTGGCGTTTGTGAATGTTGGTCTACACTAGACAAGGTTGGAATATTACACAAATATATTCCAACGTCATTTTTCATCCCTACAGCAACACATCCCAAACGGAACCATCATTTCGACTCAAAGTGTTGATAGAGTAAGATCGTTGATACCAGTGATATTGTTTGGGGGTCAGACTTCAGGTGTTATTTAATTATTATGTTTTTCATTTTTAATAAACCGGACATATTCCCCTTTTTATGACTGAAACGTCACATATGTAGTCGTTATACACGGAAGTGTATTTACCTAAATATAAAATACTAAACGAGCCCCCGCGTAAAACAACTACAAAACAAAATGGTATTACACGGCAACTGGTTTAGTATCGTACTTGTTATATGCCGTATACAACTTTTTAACATTTCGCTGCCGTATGTAAATAGGCAGACATCTACGCGACCCACAGCATAATCCAGATGAGTATAACAGAATCATACTACAAACACCTAACGTTAAACACTTTAATTCAAAACCAACGGCCTACGTATATAATTCAGTGGTCCGTTCCAAAAGGCTATGGCAGCGCTAAGGTGATCATAACACCACACTTTAACATGGACTTATGATTGCCGTTGATCTGCTATCACTTTGTGGAACGGCCAAACGTTTACAAATACGTCACAAAACCCCATGACATAATTTGTGAAAAATTGTTTCATGGTACACCGGAGAAAAAATGCCATGTGACGTCAGCCTAACAACAGTGGTGTTTGGGTCATCGAATATGCATGATTCCCTTCCAGTGATCTATCATCTCAACACGCAATGTGAATGAGTAAGCTGACGGCTGTTAGAAGACTTCATTATTTGCCAGTGACTGCAGTACATGAGCACGCGCTTTGGTTAAACACTGTGTACTACTACAGTATTGTTATTAAACAGTATTATCTTCAGTGGGCGAGTAATAATACATTTTGCTACACAATCAAATCCACGTGTGTCTGTGTGTATGTGACCACAGGGGCTTGTAACGAAAATAATAGCAGCTACAAAATATATGGTCACACCCAGTGTCAGTATACTACTACTTATAAAAGAAAGGGATGTAACGAGGCCAACTGTCCCAGTTCGTTCGAGGACGAATTCAACAATGTCCACAGTATATACCCCTATAAAACTATATACTCATGTCACACCAATGCTTTTTGCTACACAATGACACATAGATGAAGAAAATCATAGCCGTACCTTTGGAGCTAGCTTCTTCAGAAGCTCAAAATACCGTGTTTTTTTCCATTCCAAGTCATCATCCCTGCTAAGAATTTGTACTGTTAACGTACCTATTGTTTGTTTATTGGACCGTATACACAAATACCACGCGCCAAAACGCCTTCAATCGGTGGCACCTGCAAGCCCTCCCATCGTCAATCTTTCCGCGACACATAAACCTGGTGGTATAATAGGTTAACGTTCTTTTATTCGTCACAAAAAGCCCTTTGCCGTGCCCTGTCCGCCATAGACGACCTTGGCCTTGACATGCCCCGCACTGAAAAGAAACTAGCGATCTGATTGGCTATAAATAAAATATTGTTTCCTTCCCACCGTCTGCTAAATGAATGGCGCAACTTTAACTTTTTTTCAGGGCAGAACATGCGAAAAAGTGAAAAACACCTGCCGCTTAGACAGCCGAAACTACACGTGCAATAAAGGTATATAAATGAAACGGATGGCATGTCAGACACTCACACTGACAAGACAAATACCACAGAAATGCCATGACTGACAACGAACAACGCGAGCGGGCCCTGCGTATGAATCGGATGGGAACCAGCCGTGCCTACATTTCTACAACGTTTGGTCGCTCCTGTGTTGCTGTAACTAACCTGATGCAACGTTCCAGTCAGACCGGACAGACATGAGTCAGACCAGGGACAGGCTGACCCAGGGTAACTACGCCCAATGAAGACCGGTACTTGCGTACTTTGCATCTCCGAAATCGATTCCTGACAGTGACGTCATGTGGTTAGTCGACAGACAGTTACCTTGCCACTCAGGGCTCAAGAAATTGGGGCTTAGAGACCTTACAGAAGACAGTTATTGACAGCCCAACATCGTCTTCAGAGATTGAGATAGTCCCGGACGGTACGTCGCTGATTGCAACTTAAATGGCAGAGGGTCATCTTCACTGATGAAAGCCGGCTGTATCTGTTCAGAGGTAATGGAAGACAGCGTGTTTACCGCCTAAGGGGGGAAACAAACGGCGGCATGTTGCTTTCAGGAGATCGTGCTGTATGGTGGAGGGGTGCGCCGGAGAGTTTTTTCGTGTCTTTTGACAGAGGGTGTTCATACAGGCTTTCAATGTGACGTGTCATTGATGTGTGATTTTAGATGTGTGTGACCTTTGTCCATTATGTTTAAAGCTTGTTTTTGCTACCCCACCTCAGTTCGGGAAACTGGCATGCCGTTCCGGATGCTGTTTGACTGTCATTCTAATGTTGATTTCGTTGAGATATTGATCTTTTCAATATATTTTACTTCCCGTGTGGATCTTAAACCAAGGTGGTTTAAAACTATGGTAAAGTTTCTTTTGGCGATCAGTTTATTTTAACTTCATCATAGATTTAGGTTAGGTGGAATGAAGTTTAACGTAGCGACCAAGAGTATTGCACTTATAAAGCGTGTGGGTGTGTGGCTGCTTGTACAAGTCCGGACTAATTTATAGTGCTAGCCCACTGAGATACCATGCCGCAGTTTAATATGAATACCCCACTCAGACACTGCATACTGACACCGAATCGACCTGTGTTTGTTTAACGCCGAGTGCCAGGCAGGGTAACAACAAGTACTTTTCGCGGTTGTTTTTTGTATTTTTGATCGAACCCCGCCCTTCCGCTCTACGAGGGAACGCTCTACCACTAGACCACGGAGGCGGTCGTAGATTTAGGAAATTCTATTAGTACGAATGATTTCTAATATGGCTCTGCACTAACGTGTACTGTTATGATTCAGTGTCACGCTGAAGATTATCAGAACCCAAGCAATGTCTTGTCACGCTATTATTTTTATCGGGGAATTTCATTTCGCGGTCCGTCATATGCCATAACAAGTTTCACTTTATCTGAGTGCAAAGCCATCGAAATATACACTGTATACCATTCCTTACTTCCACCTAATCCTAATGACGAAATTTAGTGCAATGATCAGCCCATAAACCGATTCTCTCTGTCAAGTTTATAGATACGATGGGCCTTATCAAAGAGTTAAAATAAACGGTCAGACAGCTTCTTCTCAAATCTTGTGTAGATTAATACCAATAAAACGCAATTTCGTTTCAAGATCACACAGCGTGATTAAGTTCATTACAAATTGTGGAATTATCAATAAAAACGAACACCGGCGATGCTGTCATCCTCGCGTGTTTGAAGCCAACAGTATGCTGAGCATGGAGAACGGAGACAAGGGAGGATTGTAGCGTACGTTTGATAAATGTACACGACCGTGAACAATATTCTTTCAAATTATAACGAGGCCGCCCCACAATTTTACTGAAACTTATTTCGCACAGCGGGGGAGGTTTTCATTGCAAAATTACCAAAATTTGAATGAAATTGAGTATCACCACCCCGATGCTATCATCTGGATCTGAGCGCTGAGTCCAAACTTTATATTCACCTTCTTCACATTAGTCAAGTGTCAGTGGTTCGTGCCTATTAATATGAAAAGATTTTATTTCCAACCTCGAACCCTGTCTCTGAAAAAGAATTTACTGTTTTGTGTCGAGGACGCCCCTTCAAGCAAACAAATCAAATATGTTATTGGTTTCCGTTTCAGCCAAGCAGAAATAAACAGTTTATCCTTTTCAGACTTACCCAAGTGAGACATTTCATCAAACCACAGCGTACAAGGATGGGCTGACGTTCAGACAGATAACTGAATTTATATCACTTTTATTCCTATTTAGCGATCGTCATATGAAGTGACAGCCTCTGTTATGGACATAGGACGACATCAACAAATGGCACTTTGAGATTTCCATCAAAGAGTTGGTAGATCGCGAAGTTATTCGTGGTTTGTATTTCGTATTTTTTTAATGAGGTTATTAAGTGAAATCAGGCAAACTTTCCGGTCTGATCTCAGCAAAAGCGTATATCATAAATCATTGTTTTTACCATCCTCGAGTACCCAGGGTGATAATATCCATTCTATTATGATAGATGTTATTCTAGAATTAATTGCTATCAGTTTTAGAGGTGACGCACCAGCTTCATTGCTCATAGATTTAACTCAGCACATAATTATATAAAAGTAAATTGATTCGATTGCGATTTCTAGTGTCGTGCCATTCGAAGAAGCCAAAAAGGAACAAATGGAATTGATTGAATTAGTGAGTGAGTTTTGGGTATATTGGGCTATGAACAATATTTCAGTTATGTGAAGGGAAGCCCGAAGTGATTCAGTTACAGGCCTTGGGCGTTGACCACTTTGGTGACCACCTTGGTGAGCACGGGTATTGTGCTGACAAACCTAGAAATATATTCAGTTGAACCTTGATTTGAGTGAGTGAGTTAAAATGTAACGTCCCATCGGCATTATTTCAGTCATACAGCGACACAGTGATTCGAACCCACTCAGAAGTTTCTGCCACGCCAGAGTGGTAGCGACTGTATGGGTCCAGGGTATTTATGAAGCTAGAATGGAAATATAGTAACCCGGATGAGTGAGGATGCGTTCTTACCCAGTGAATACCTTTTTCAGGCGACTTGGGTCGTATGTTTCGCAGGGAGCTGAGAATGAAAATCGAGTGTCGCTTTTGACCGGGTAATAATGAAACGCTTTGCGCATGCTTAAGGGTGTGGGTTTGGCTCATTATAAATGTGCACATTATTATATTGTTTGTATTTGTTTTGTTGTTGTTTAACGTCGCACTCAGCAAAATTACAGCTATATGTCGGCGGTAGAAAACAATGTCACACAAAGATGGTCTTGCTCTATGTGTTCTTCAACCTGCTGAAAATAGCTAAAATAGAGTTTTATTGTTACACTTTTCAACCGGTTTTTTGACGTCAGGGTTTAAAAAAACAATATGTAAATTGCATCCGTCGTATGTTGAAAACGTGACGTAACTATTGTCTAATCAACACGTGCCCCTTTTCTTGGAGTGATTGCAATGACATTTAAGAACAGAAAACACGAATTGCACGTGCAAGTCGTTCTTATACCATCCCTACGGTTTCGTTCGTGGGGCCCCCGAAGGGTGGTCCAGGCCGGCACCATGAACAAATGTGTTGTCCGCACACTAATGAAAGCGTGAGGATTACAAAAAAAACTTACAGAACAACCAATTCTTTCATATGATTATACTTCTTTAACTTCTTTTGAGTAGTATATTTCGAATAAATCAAACAAATATACTCAAAATATACTGAGTAAGAGCAGCACCCGCCTATTATGCGCCTCGCGTCTTCACGACCTTGTCATGTGACGGCATCAACAAGCATGATTAGCACGAGCGTGCACGTGCAGATGTATTTCCACGGTTCGAAGTTCAGCCTACACGTCACTAGCTGTATCAGATTACTGTTGAGGTCCTGTTGTTGCAAACCAGCATAATGTAATTGAAATTGATAGGCGTAATCAATTTCAACAAGAGAAACCAGACCGGGAGTAGGGTATAACACAATACATGTTTCTCGCACTATCTTGACGATTGGCTCAGTCGTACGAAGTGCCGCATTTACACCCCTCACATGGATCGGATTTTGGTTTTGGTTTGTTGTTTAACGCCGCACTCAGCAATATTCCAGCTATATGACGGCGGTCCGTAAAATAATCGAGTCTGGACCGGACGATCCAGTGATTGACATCATGAGCATCGATCCACGCAACTGGGGTACGATGACATGCATCAACCAAGTCAGCGAGCCTGACCACCCGATCCCGTTAGTCGCCTCTTACGACAAGCATGGGTTGCTGAAGACCTATTCTACCCGGATCTTCACGGAGGTTCATTCTGGTACACCAACCACAGTGATGTAGTAAGCAGTTTGTTTAAGGTGACGTACAGCAAATGTCCCTACTTCTGCTTTTGTTCCTTCGGCTATTACCATTGCCACATCTACTTCTGCTTTTGTTCCTTCGGCTATTACCATTGACACATCTACTTCTGCTTTTGCTCCTCCGGCTATTACCGTTGCCACATCTACTTCTGCTTTTGTTCCTTCGGCTATTACCATTGCCACATCTACTTCTGCTTTTGCTCCTCCTGCTATTACCGTTGCCACATCTACTTCTGCTTTTGTTCCTTCGGCTATTACCATTGACACATCTACTTCTGCTTTTGCCCCTCCGGCTATTACCGTTGCCACATCTACTTCTGCTTTTGCTCCTCCGGCTATTACCGTTGCCACATCTACTTCTGCTTTTGTTCCTCCGGCTATTACCGTTGTCACATCTACTTTTGCTTTTGTTCCTCAGGCTATTACCGTTGTCACATCTACTTCTGCTTTTGTTCCTCCGGCTATTACCATTGTCACATCTACTTCTGCTTTTGCTCACCCGGCTATTACCGTTGTCACATCTACTTCTGCTTTTGTTCCTCCGGCTATTACCGTTGCCACATCTGCTGCTTTTGTTACTTCGGCTATTACCGTTGCCACATCTACTGCTTTTGTTACTTCGGCTATTACCGTTGCCACATCTACTACTGATTTTCTTCATGCCAATTACATCTTAATAGTGATACTCTCAGTCTAGAAACCCTGTCATCCCAAGATAACGTCTTTTTGTCCGAAACAAGCAGATGAAGCAATCATATGAAGCATTAAACTATATGCCAACCAGACAGTGAGCGGTCAATATACATGCAGCATGCATCTAAGAAATACAGCAAACACCAAATCACCTGTGTTAAACATGATAGGTACTCCACTTCATGCCCCCGCCCATAAACATCCCTCATTAATCCATATGCCATTCAACCACCAGGCAATCACACCCTCCACCCCTATTTCATATCGTGGTTCTGGCGGTTTTTTTACGTTACAAAGAATACAGATTTCAAGGCATGTTGGCTGCGCCATCAAGCGTGGTGCGCGGCAGCGATATGTCCCCGACTGGCGCCTGCCAACAGTGGGGTCAGTGTCGCGTTCACCGGCGCAGTGAGGCAAATTCGTCACGCCGTCTGACGTCGTATTCACTGACGCTATTCCGTGACGTTTCGGCGCGCCGCTCGACGAACGCGCTCAATAAAACAAGCGTTGTGAACAAGTCGAGGTAAAGGCACTCGTTTGTCGCTCAGTAGTGGTTCTTTGGAAAAGGACAGAGCTTTAAATCGTTCAAGAAAAACGAAGAATAAGACATCGTTGTGTATGCTACCAAACGGGGTCGAGCCAATGGCATCACTGTCCCATGTCAGGCGTGAAACGTCATTTTTGGTTTACGATATGATCTTAATACGAACTGGGCGTTAACATTTGAAGCTAGTCACCTGCCTCGTCTTTGTCCCTTGTCATGAAAGTAAAACTGGTAATTTCGTTTATTGTGCAAATATACACTAAATGGAATTCATAAATCACTCTTTAAAGGCTCTGTCACGAGGGAATGTTTGGGCACGTGCGCCTTGTCTAATTATGTAGACTATCGTGGCGTTAATATGTTTATTGCTAACTTAGGTAAGCGAAAACTGCATTTCCGAAATATTTGTATTTTTGTTATAGTAAGGGTGTTAATTATTTTGAAATATGTTTTTTGGTTTATAAGAATTTATTTTTTATTTTAATGTTATTCTTACTGGGGGGAAGGTCCAAGTTTACAGTTTGCAAGATAACGACGTCATTCACGGTAAAATGAAAATACTTTCAATTTCATGCGTCAACATGAAATTTTATTGTGATGTTGCCGATTGGATGGGCGCTATCAACAAATAGCTGTGCCTGTGTAAAAGTGACATGCGAAATAGTCCAGCTTTTAACAGTGTTTCGGTTATATCATTGCGCCAACCTGCCAAGTGTCAAGGTCGTTTATCATTTTGGTGAAACCCTCACAACTGGCGCTGACACATCGTGGGTCGATTCCGGTCCGATCTAGATGTGTCAGCAATCGGAATCTTGTGTTTTATTCTTAGATTCGGGATAAGGGTTTGCCAGCACCAGCCACGGACCGAATGGGGAAGCATGTACGATCTGCGTCGATTTGTGCTTCCGTGACACAACGAAATATGTTCAACAGTCCATATGGTCCACTTTCAGCTGCTGCATGTCATCCTTTGTTTGTTTGTTTGTTGTTTAACACCACACTCGGTAATATTCTAGCTTTATCACGGCGGTCTGTAAATAAGCGAGTCTGGACCAAACAATCTAGTATTTGACATGATGAGCACCGAGCCACGCAATTGGGATACGATGACACGCATCAACCACGTCAGTGAGCCTGACCGCCCGATCCTGTTTGTCGCCTCTTACGACAAGCACAGTGGTCTTTTACGGCAAGCATGGGTTGCTGAAGACCTATTCTACCCCGGATCTTCACGGGTCGCACGTCATTGTGCCCCTACGCGCCGATTGACGTTCAAACCATCGACCACCGGTTTTATTTGTTTGTTATTTAATGCGCACTCATTAAAGTGCGGCGTTAACCAATCAACAAACAAATAAATAAACAAGACATACAAACAAACATGAAAGGCTATTTTAATTATTTCACAGTACAATATACAGACCCAATGTACATAACTTCTGTTTACACACCAAACAAAGCTCAGAACAAAACCACGCATCGATACTTCGAGGAATAAGAGTGTAACAAACTAACCCGCATAAACATCTGAAACGTGATCTATGCTCACCCTCATCCTTGTATCACTGAATGTGGAAATGATGTGTAACCTGAAGCACCCCGGACGTGTCCAGTTCTACCCCTCCCTCAACACTGCAATTATTCAGACGAAACCGTTTTGTGGAGCAATGTAATTATCCCGCATAGAAACACATTTAACAAAAGACACATTTACAATTTCAGTCCGTTAACAAAGCTGTGCGTTGAGAGTGGCTTATGTCGATTGTTTTATCCCGCTCGTCTTTCGGCTCACACCTGGGCCCTCCCATATATAATCCCCGTGACAAATGGTTCTGGTGAATTTGATCCCCCGGATAGAAAACAGCTATTGCCACCTTTGCCTGGGTCCCCGCCCCTGATGGTTTTACATAATCACCGGTGGTCTGCGATGACGGTAGGGTGTGGGAAGACGGACGCTATTCTCCCACGTCTGATACATAGGGATTAAGGTGGATTTGACAACAATCGATTCTCCCCTGAGAGAAGAAAACATTCACAAATTGCTAACATTGAATTTTTTTGGAAGTGTTCGTAAATGTGGTTGCACAGCCTTTAGTTGTATAGTGAAAACAGTGGGTAGAGAGCACCATCAATTCAGCTACACAGTGTCGTTAGGGGAATCGAACCCGGCTTGAGAAAGCGTTGGTGATGCACTTCCTACTGGACTAGCTGTCGCTTCTTATGACCAGAGATCGTAAACAATAATCCGCGTAGGTAACATTATATCTTATTTATTTGTTATTGTTTATTGCTTACAATTGCAGTCAGTAGATATACATAAGTGTATCCTATGTACTGTTACTGCAATTAACATTTCATTGAAGATGCTAACATCATCGTCATCGTACCCCGACTGCATAGATCGATGCTCATAATGTCAACCACTGGAATGGATGGTCCAAACCTCGGTCAATAGCTGAAATATTCTCATTGCGGCGTTTGAGAACAAACAAAGAAACATAAAGATGCATGGATGAATATGTGTTTTCGTTTCTGTGATATGTAAAATGCATTTTACATACTGTCAACAATGTCTGAAACAATTTTATTTATATCAAGAAAAGTGGCAAGTGTTTGTACATAATTGACATAACGAGCTGAACATAATTCGAGCTCAGTAAGTACTCGCATGGTCAAATTCACTGACATCATAACATGCGATGTATCTATTCTCCTCCGTGAATCAAATGGTAGAGCGTCTGTCAGCGAGGGGAAGGTACGGGGTTCGATCCCGGCCGCGTCATTCAACTCTATTTCACCTCATCCCATCAACTGGTGGCAGTATTAGTGAACACAAAGTGATTTGAACACTGACGGACTCACCCACGGACTCACCCAATCACTCACTCACTCACTCGATCACTCATCCACCCATTCAACCATTAATGGACTGACACTGACAGCCCCTCAATGTCTCATACACTCACTCACTCACTTACTCACTTACTCACTCACTTTTCCGACCATTCATCCAGAGGCACTCAATCACCCACCTTTTCGTCTATTTATTCACCAGCTCCCTAACTCACTCTACAATTCACCAACCAAACAAACCATTTATCACATCAACAACCGTCATGTAGCTGGAATAATCCGAAATGTTAAACAACATGCTAACAAACAAACCAGTTATTACATCATAGGTTTTTATTCACTTACCACCTGCCATCCCTCACTCCCAGCTGATTCGTACACCCATATCCCATACATCCCGACCCTGCCATACAGACCTGAAACAAACATATCCAATACAGCCCATGCAAGTCTAATATATTTGGCAACTCTAGATAACTGCTGTATCTGAAAATATAGAGAGTCTCTGGGATGCTTTTTTTTATAGATCACTGCTGTATCTGTAAATACAGAGTATCTGGAATCCTTTTTATTATAGATCATTTCTGTATCTGAAAATGAAGAGAGTCTCTGGGATCCTTTTAATTATATTTTAGAACTATAAATTAACAAGTGTATATTTCTGTAAAATAGTTCATTTCAGAGACGAGGTGTTAGACTACTTACATCCTCCTCATGAACCCCTTCCTAGCACCCCCCCCCCCCCCCCCCCCCCCCCCCCCTCATCATTCAAGGCATTCTTCCCCAGTCTAACAAACCCCATCCATCCAACATGTTCGAGCCCCCCACACAAACATCGATATAGAGGGTGACATGTTTGGAAACCACACAACTCATGGGTGGTACTGTATTTTCGTCATGTAACCAAAAACACAATCGAGTCGAGTTCGGGAAGTTCCGGTATATTCGGCGGATATCAATTACGTCATCAATCCCATAACCCCCAGCTGCACGTGACCCCAGCGGGCGTCTGTATATTTATCACAAGGTGTCGCTTTTGTTGATTTACGATTTCGGTACCGGCAGGTGTAAGTAAACCGTCATTATCCCATCCGGTGTCAATTATCTCCCCTTGTTAGGAGGGTTTATTTTGTGAGGACATCGTGTCAGCGTTATGTCACCTTGACCTCTGACGAATTACCCTGTAACCGAAGCACGTGCAACACAAGATTTGATCATGCGCAGTGTTTATTTAACCCTCTTAAATACGCTCCAGATGAGTGGAAGCTAGGATGTAAATATTAATTTACTGGGAAACAGGTGATCATCCAGGTTAAACTCGGATCAGCGCTGTTGTTTCGGAGACATTAAACCAGTCAATGATGTTAAGTAAGCACCCACATTCAATGTGTGCGTTTATTTAACGAATAAAAACATGGTACATTTGGTTGATCACAAGACGGGGTCATTCGCTGACAGGAAAATGCACTCGATGAATTTCAACGTGAGAGGAAGGAATGTGGAAAAAAAACACCAATGTGTATAAATGTACGTATCATTTGTATTCATATGGTAAGTATATACTCATTTTATAATGTCTGATCTTTTCAGCAAAGTACATGGGATATTATGAGATTTAGATGCTATTGTGTACACGTAACATAAATATTGTATATACATTACGTTATTTTACGGGAAACGTTGACAGGTGGGCAAATATCGGATCGGATTTTTGTTTCACCTAATTTAAGAGCTTCATTATATTAATATTCGATTAATATCAATCGAACGAAAGCTATTATTCATTTTGAGTAGCATTACCAAACATCACTGTAGAATGGTTTCGCGATGAGAGCATATGTTGAACGACTTTAAACAAAATGCATTCAATTATACGCATTAACGAAATAAGCTTAAAGGATGAAAGGGTTAAAATTCAAGTAGAAAAGACATTTCTAATTTACATTGGAAAATTAATCAGAAGTATTAAAACCGCAGGATCCCCAAACAGATAAGAGCTTTAAACCATATGTCGGTTTAACGCGAGTAGGGAAATAACACGGATATAGTGTAAGATGCGAGAAGGTTACGTTGCGCGCGAGTCAGGTGGTCTATAAAAGTGTGAACGGCAAGTGGCATAGGGGGCGAGGTAGCAAATGGAAGCGGATCGTATAATTTAATAATCTAACTCCGTCTTTTCAAAACCTGAATTTAAATAGATCTCATAGGATGAGCCGTCGGGACACAATCTCAGCCAAGGGTGGTTTATTATACGGCCATGGAACGCTGAGGCCGTTCACAACACAGAGAAGGGAAGAAACACAAACACGCTAAGCAACGGTGCTGGGATTACCTTGCCGTCAAACGCTTTAGTCAGAAGAACATGCTGAGCCTGCAGCTAAAATACCGCGCCCCGCCACGGGGGTAGCAGGAGTTATCCGCCCCTGGCTCTACGTCAGAACATAACACCTGCTGTGCACGGACTGAGTGCTCGCACCTGCACGTGCCGGGCGATGAGAGGGAACTTGCGCGTCAGGGTTCCGGAAATTTAAGGCAAAATTGTCAGAAAGTCAGTTTAACTGATGAGAGTTCAAGCTTGTTTCAAGATTTAACTCTGTTTCTGAACGCATGGGTTTGACAGCGTTGAGAAGGGTACCACGTTTTGCCTCTTCTCTAGGGTTAAAAAAATGGTTCTGTCTCAAACGCCGTATTCTAAAACTCATTGTTTTTCTCATCAGTCACGAGGAAATAAAATAAACGACAAGTCGGGAAAGAGTATTCACTTTCCCATGATTTCAATGTTATTCTTTATTAAACGATTGTTTGCATGTCAACCTTGATATCAAATTCGTGGATGTTCACACGTGTAGTATTATATAACGGTAAACAGAAGCCACCTCCTCGGAGACAGCACACATTCTCAAGAACCGTTATCAGTGTCGGGTAAAATGCGCCACGGCGGCCACGCGTGCAAGCTGCGAGACCAGTTCAGCCACAGCAGGTGTCCTCATAAAACAGCAGTTCTCGATAGGATGCAAGCATGGTGTACTATATGGAAATCACCGACTCTTAACTCCTTGATTACGGGTTCGAATCTCCGGCCTACAGAACAGCCCACATTCGTGTTCCATGTCAAGACGTCTGTAATCTAATACCGTTCCTCTGATCTGATGAGCATGGCCTAAACGTTGCTTTCAGTTGATGCTACAGAACGGCCGTATCATGAACAGCCTTCAGCAACCGTCTCGACTTCAGAACAGAATAAAACTTTATTACTGTAGACCTCAGGTTGTGCTACTCATGATAAGAAATACACAGCGAGAACAGGTGGAGTAACACGGTGATGACAGATAGGTTATCACGAACAATATATAAAATTATTGAAGGAGTTGAGGTGAAATCGACCGCCTCCGTGGTCTAGTGGTAGAGCGTCCCCCTCGAGAGCGGAAGGTCCGGGGTTCGATCCCCGGCCGCGTCATACCAAAAGACGTTTAAAGATGGTACTTGTTGTTACCCTGTCTGGCGCTCGGCATTAATGGACTAAAACAAGGACTGGTCGGCTCGGAGTCAGTATACTGTGTCTGAGCGGGGTATTCATGTTAAACTGCGGCATGGTATCTCAGTGGGCTAGCACTATAAATCGGCATCAGCCCGGACTAGTACAAGCAGCCACACACACACACACACATACACGTGCATGCACGTCGCTATATAAGTGCAATAATCTTGGACGCGACGTTAAACCCCATTTCAACTCACATCACCCGAGGTGAAATCGGCATTAAAGTCGGTTTACATCGATGGTGAGTCTTGGCTTGGCACCGACTTGCAAATTTGAATCGCTTCCAGTCCGTCTTGTAATCCCAGTCAGCGAAAATGAATCATGAGGTTGTTTAATAACCAACACCAGCACCGCAGTCAATGACGTTCATAAATAAGGCCTTCCCTCAAGCTTGACAACAATTTAACCGCGTTAATGCAATGTGATTGTTAATCCATACCCTGAATAAATTTAACTTATTGGTCTACGTCCACAATTTCCACCACCTAATGGAACGAAATGAAGTTGAAAAATTCTCGTATATCAAGCACAGCTTTGACAAAATGAAGCGAAAATCACATTACAACGCCAATTAGAAGAATTTCAGAGATGGGGAAACTAAATGAGAGAACTGTGAAAGGGGCATCACCACAAGGGCCAATACCACACTGAGAAGCGGAAATTCGCCCCGTTCAAAGTCGGGCGATAATATCAAGGAGGAAATCAGGTATTAAACCGAGTTTCGCCGCGACGAAGATCCGTCAATTCGCCGCAGTGCTAATTTCTCATACGCTGATCTCTTTAGAACAGGACTTATTGTCTTTCTGTTGTGTTCCTTTACCTCAGTATTGCTCTCGCGCGACCTTATAGAACACTCTATCCCGATCTGCATCCATCTTAATTCGCCTATTTGACAAGGGCCCCGATTCCATTTCCTGTTCGCGCCGCGTCTACGCTACACGTCAACAGCATTCGTGTAATGAGTTAATCAGATGTTGACATTTTTCATATTAGCCCCATGGGCTGCCATTGTACACCGTCCCGATCGCCATCTAAACGACAATTTTATGCTTGCTGGTGTCCTAATCACACTACCTTGGTAATCATATAATACCCTTTGCCGGCGAATGTTACTTCATATCGTAAATTCTCATCAAAGCTCGCGTTGATGACTTCTCGTATCCTTTTCTCGCGAAACGAGATCTGCCCAGAGCGAGATTGCGAGAATGAAGCGGCGCTGCGACACATTTCCCCAAACCGCGCCCCCTAGCGGCGAGAACACCTACACTAATTTGTCTCCCCTGTGGTTATTGTATCTATAGTACCTTGTTTCGCGGGCCAATCAGGATGTAAACAATCCGTTTAATCACCGCAGTCAAGTTATTAACCGTCACAACAATGGAAGAAAAAGCAGGGTTTTCCTAGTATGGGTATTAATAAACCGTCTTCTTGGAATTCAATTATACATGCCACTGTTTGACGTGGAGACCTGGAATCAAGGTGCCAATCTTGCTGATGAAGACACAGGGACAGTGCTTCAAGAACGATGCGTAAATGAGATATCATATTACATGTGTTGGAGGCCTGTTATTTAGTATCAATGCATTTGTGTTGACCAGAGTCGACTGTTTTACTGGTTAGTATGAGTGAGTTTTGTCTTATGCACTGGTATTGAGCTGTCAAATCTAGAAACATACAGGCCGAATCGGGATTCGAACCCAGAGTTTCTTTCACGCCAAAGGGACGCAGCTCGTACACGGCGAATTGTGGCGCCTTAGAGGACCGGGTTAAAAATGGTTTTCTGCACCCTATGCTTGTCGAAAGAGGCGACCATGCTTGTCGTTTGAGGCGATCAACGGGATCGTGTGGTTAGGCTCGCTGATTTGGACCGGAGGACCGCCTCCGTGGCCTAGTGCTAGAGCGTCCACCCAGAGAGCGGAAGGATCGGGGTTCGATCCCCGGTGCGTCATACCAAAAGACGTTAAAAGATGGTACACACACACACACACACACACACACACACGTGCATGCACGTCGCTATATAAGTGCAATAATCTTGAACGCGACGTTAAACTCCATTTCACCCCACCTCACCAATTGCGTAGATCGATGCTTATTATATCAATCAGGGGATTGTCTGGTGAAGATTGGTTACAGGCCGCTGTCATATAGCTGTAATATTGCAGAATGCGGATTTCAACAACAAACAAACAAACTTTACCAACGTCTCCTGAAAACAGCTTTGGTCAAAGACTTGCTTTGTTTTCCGCTATTATAAAATGGGAACTGTCTCCTCTAAAATCAATATGTTTAGCACTTTTTAAGCTTTACCGTTACATTTGGCATTTTTAAACATAGCTTTGAAAATGAAGAACGTATAAATCCTTTCATGTCAACACTTCAGAAATATTCCTAATAATGTCTACAAGCTTTGCTCATTTCTCAAATTGGGGCGGTAGGGTAGCCAAGTGGCTGAAGCGTTCGCTCGTCACGCTGAAGACCCAGGTTCGAGTTCCCACATGGGTACAATGTTTGAAGTATATTTCTGCTGTGACATTGCTGGAATATTGCTAAAAGCGGCAAAAAAACATACTCACTCACTCATTTCTCAAATGTATCAGATCCAGTGAACATGGTCCTTATCATATCTCATCTGGTGAGGTGAGGTGAAGTGAAATGGAGTTTAACGTCGCGTCCAAGATTACTGCACTCATATAGCGACGTGCATGTACGTGTGTGTGTTTGTGTGGCTGCTTGTACTACTCTGGACTGATGCCGAATTTTTGAGCTAGCTCACTGAGATACCATGCCGCAGTTTAACATGAATACCCCACTCAGACATAGTATACTGACCGCGACCAGTACCTGTTTTAGCCCCTTAATGCCGAGCGCCAGACAGGATAACAACAAGTACCATCTTTTAACGTCTTTTGGTATGACGCGGCCGGGAATCGAACCCCGGACCTTCCCGTCTCCGGGTGGACGCTCTACCACAAGACCACAGAGGCGGCCCATCTCATCTTGTATTAGATTATGGAACGGAATAGGTACATAATCGTACCGTGGAACCTTTCTCATGGTTTCACCAGATACAACAGACAACAATGACACCGGCGTCTCGCCATTACGGAGCTGACGAACCATGGACAATTGCTTCCGTGCACAAAATACTCAGAGTAGCATGTCGCCACGTCTGCCAGCAGTGGGCAGTTTGTTTGCTTATTTTCTCTATTGATTCTGATTGGTTGTCTCCAAACACTGAAAACAGTTGCTACTTTCGTTTAGAAGCAAGATTGCGACGCCGACATAATGAACGCATGGCTCTACCCCGTCAGCGTGTGATGGTCATTATGTTAAATTAAGCAACGTTTTGTGGTAATTTTTCTTACTTGGTTTTAACGGTAGGAAGTAATGTTTGTCTCTGTCGTGCTGGGCTTGGCTGTAATGAATTGCTAGATGAAACAAGTACACCAGGAATTGTTGTGGCAAACAAAGTGCTCACACGAGGCACCCCGCTTTCTGAAATGGCTATCGTATTATAAGCTGTGACGGCACCCCTTGTTTCCTCGATATAACGTTATATTGTGAATAGTGTTTGAGTGAATACTTTACCTCAATATAGTCACGTTTCACCAAGTCTAAAGCATCCTTTTTACCATTCTGGAGTGAGTAAGTGAGAATGGATTTGCAATATTCCAGCTGCGTCACAACAATAAGCCAGAGAATTGGCTTCAAACATAGTACACGAGCGGGAATCGAACCCTGTACTCCGACGTGATGAGCGAATGTCTTTCAACCTACCCCTCCATGTTTGGAAGAATTTTTAACTGAACAATTTTTTTATTGTGAATTGGTCTTCAGCAACCCACGTTTGTCGTAAGAGGCGACTAACGGGACCGGGTGGTCAGGCTCACTGACTTGGTTCATGCATGTCATCGTATCCCAATTGCTTGGATCGAAGCTCATGACGTCAGTCACTGGATTATCTGGTCCAGACTCGATTATTATCAGACCGCCGTCATATAGCTGGAATATAACTGGGTGCGGCGTTAAACAACAAACAAAACAAACAAACAAAGTATATGTGCCGTTTTGTGTATCACATAGGCCTGTGTACTGTTTCATGAGCCTAAAATATGTGACACTTTGACAAAACGATCTTTTTCTTCTCTAAGGCGACGTAATTAAATGTATAGGGTTGCGCCCCATAGATGCGGAAGGATCCGCTTCTCGTTGGTTCGTATCAACGAATCGATCCTTCATTTATCAGGACCATACTCGTTGCTAAAATAAAAAGGAAAATGTATCGGACCTGTGTTGATCAGGGTGTACGTAAATAAACCATACATCCGTAGATACCGTTCAATCTGCCTTAAGCCCAACTCACCCTCTCACTCGCTCACTCATACACTCACCCGAAACCCACCCACCCACTCTACAACAACCATGCATGAATGTATAACTGTTCATTGTTGAGTTCACCAACGTTAAAAGATGATTAAAAGCGATAGCTAGTACTGTTAATACACAAAGAAATGGTTTGAAAGAAATAACTCATTTGTAAACTAAGTGACCGATATGAATAATGACATTCATGTTAAAAGGACCGGCGTTCGTTTTAGTATACACGAGCTATGCTGTTAGACATAATCCGCAAACGGCCGCCATTTTGTTCCTGTCCGCCTTTTAACACGCTTCGCTTTAAACAGCGCCATTAGTTGTAATGTCAGGGTAATTGTAAAATCACACAAGCTGACTGAAACGAAACGGGTGCATTTCCTCCCATGATAAATTACTCTTTTAAATGTGATACTCAATACCGTGTGGCCTAGTTTAAACAAGTATTGATCTTTGTCCTGTTGGAAGGGTGTGTATTGTATATTGGGCCTCGTATTGTTACTTTACATTGCGATTTTGTCTTAAAAATGGATAATTGCAATACATTCAATATTTTACTAATTGTGGCATATTCAAGTAGCTATAGATAATCTAACATGATGTAAAATACCAAACAGAAAAAGCAATGCGGTTGTCAAAAAAAAAGAAAGTATCTGCATACACGCCACTGGGTTATTTTATTGATTTTTAAACACTCAAAACCGAAGAAGTACATGACTCTCATCGTGCAGGAATCACCTAAATATTAAATCAAGTTTGAACAATAATCAGCCGCTGCTTATGGAGTTCGGGCTGAATTATGAATAGTATTTTCTCAAAATTGTGGGCTGCTGCCCATCCTGCTTGGTTCGAGTCCGCAGAGATATCGTAAAATAAGTTTAAAGACTGACATATTCGACATTAATTCCTTAATAATTCTTAAACTTTTCGTAATCGTATTTAAATCAAGAACATATCAAGTTTTCTACTCATAAAAGGGCCAATAGTATTGTTCACACTTTACTGAAGATCATTGTTTTTATTCTTCTTTAAATATAAATATAAGTTGGTAAACAAACAGCTTTAGTGGTTTTGTTATATTGGCCTGCTGTTTGGTGACGCCATCTTTGTTGTCCTCTCCCACGTCCGCGCTTTGGAAACGTTTAAAACGGCTAATACTAGAGAGATGCATGATGCCCGTTATAAATCACCCGAAGTGTCATTAACAAGCCCCTTCAATGTCCCTTAAGGTTTAACTCTAAGACGTCTTGTCTCCAACAATTAATTTGAATTACAGAGCTGTAAACTGAATTCTGAATTTTGAGGATTTCAGCTATCCCCACCGCAGTGACAATGCGACGAAACAACGTGTGAATCCCTACACTAATAATTTGTCCACCAGAAGAGTGTTTGTTATTTCACAAAGGACACACCCCTTTCCATGTCCATTATTTCGGATTTAAAATCCCGCCGCACGCCTTATCATCATAGGGCACTGACCAACGCTCGCTGTCGTGGTGAGCGGGGATTAATTTACGAAACCATCAAATAATGACCAAAATATTGACCGAGACCAACATATGGTCATCAGAGCGAGGGTCATTCCGACAGGCCCCACCCTCAGGGCTAAGCCACGTGGCAGGAGATGACAACCCGGAGTACAATTAATGTCCCCGTGTTCTCCTAATTACAACTGTCGTGCCACGCCCATTTATTTGCCTGTTTATCCTGCCTTTCTTCAATTACGATATTTTGGTAAGGCACCAAATACATTCCTGAGGTCAAAGGTGAGACATATGGCATATTGTTCTAAAGGGATTAAATTATGTCTCTACATGCATGGGAGGGAGGAGGGGAAGAGGCGAGGGAGGGGTCATTATACAGAAGTTATTGTTTGTCGACACCTGTGGGTCGTGAGCATTTGACTTGGGGGAGGTAGGGTTTTCAGGCAGGGTCTTCAATGTTGTTGATTCAGGCTTCCAACAGCACCGTGTCTTAAATTACAGCAAAACCAAGGCAGATGGGGGCCCTTCTGCTAATCTAGTGGCATCGGTTGATATTGTTTTGTCAATACCTGTTTTGATTTAGTTTAAATGTGTGGAATGCTGGATTTATGTTAGTGAAATACCAAACCGATAGTCTCGTCGACCTCAGTAAGGGAGCTAACCACGGCTGCTAATGATCGTACATTCAAACATCATAATTATCAGAGAGTTAGTGTTAATCCGTTGTGACAAGGTAACAATTGTTAATCGTGGTAGTGAGTTTAGTTGGGGTGGGTTGGTGGGTAGGTTTGAATTTACTTTCGTTTGGAATCAAACACGTACCTGCATGGGCATAAACCCTACAAACACGGTTATTGAATATAGATTAGCAACCGTGTTAATGGATGCCAGTAAACTATACCAGTGAGTGAGTGTCGTTTTACGCCGCTTTTAGCATAATTCCAGCAATATCACGGCGGGGTACACCAGAAATGGGCTTCACACATTGTACCCATGTCGGGAATCGAACCCGGGTCTTCTGCGTGACGAGCGAACGTTATAACCACTAGGCTTCCCGACCGCCCCATATGCCAGTAAAATAATCCTGTTAGTTTAGCAAGGTTTTTTTAATCTTTGTATTCTGCTACTTCCGTCCATGGACGTTTCTGTCCCCTACTACGTTTGTGGCCATGCCTCTTAAGATTCACTAAAATTAGAAGGGGCTTTGGGGTAGCCAAGTGGTTAAAGCGTTCGCCTGTCGCACCAAGGCCTGGGTAAAATGTGTGAAACCCATAGCCGGTGACCCCAAGCGTGATCTTATGTGGATGTTACTTAAAAAGGCGTTAAACTTTTATCACACTAATTTGCGCTCATATTTGCTTTTGACAAAGCCTCTTCCTGGGTTTTGGGGCGGTCGGGTAGCCTAGTGGTTTAAGCGTTCGCTCGTCACGCCGAAGACCCGAGTTCGATTCCCAACATGGGTACAATGTGTGAAGCCCATTTCTGGTGTCCCCCGCCGTGATATTGCTGGAATGTTGCTAAAAGCGGCGTAAAACGACACTCACTCACTCTTCCTGGTTTTGCTATTCGTAAAATTTCGTATAAATTTTATTTATAGAAGCGGCGTAAAACCATACCCCTTCAATAACTCAAAAGTTCTAAAGGTCTATGACTGGCGTAGTCTACGAGTTACGTATCGTAGTCGTGCCAGGATCCGCTGATTCGCCCAGCACAGGTGGCGCTCGGCCCTACTTACTGACGTAGTCATATTCCACTTAAGATACATGTAACCCAGATATGTGTCAACCGTTGATCCTATCACTTTCACCTTACCATGTTTCCGAGACGCCATGAAGAGATAATAACACAAAAACACATGTATTGAAAAATTAACTGAGCCACGCCCAACAGAGTGACATAAAAAAAGGCACGCGCATGAACTGAACTAATTAGAAGTATTCTCCGGACTATCACTGACATCAATCATCGTTGATTCGTGAGAGTCATCTCACGGCTGTCACGGTGACAGGAAGATTATCTCATGATTGTCTGGGACACACGGAACACACCAACCGCTTTGTTGTCTGGAAGAGGCAGAACTTATCTGGCGCTTAATTTCGTGAAACAGAACCCATATCGCGGCTGGGTCTTCTGGACACAATGCGCTCCTGATGTAATGATTAATGTCTGGGAACAACACTCTCGATTGTCTGCAGACACAGTACTCAACTATAAAATATTGTCTACAAGACACAGTACTCAACTATAAAATATTGTTTTCAAGACACAATTCTCAGCTAGTGTTTATATGTAAGACACAATTCTCAACTAATGATCGACTACAAGACACTAAACTCAACTAATGATTGTCTTCAAAAGACAATACTCAATTCTAAATTATTGCCTTCAAGACACACCACTCAAATCGTAATTTTCTACAAGACCCGTTTCTTTATAAAATGTTTTCTACAAACACAATACTTAATTGGTGATAGTCTGTAAGACTCAGAACTATACTCGTGATTGTTTACAAGACACAATAATCAACTCTTGAATGTCCACAAGACACTGTTCTCAACTAATAGTTTTCTACAAATAATACTCAAATTGTGACTGTCTGCAGACACAATAGTCAACTATAAAATACTGTCTTCAAGACACAATGCTCAGCTAGTGTTTATATATAAGACACAATTCTCAACTAATGATTGTCTACAAGACACTAAACTCAACTAACGAGTGTCTTCAAGAGACAATACTCAACTAAACATAATACTCAACTTGTGATTGTCTGCAACAAATAATTCTCAAATAATGATTGTCTACAAGACAAAGAACTCAACTTGTGATTATTTATAATGAACCACATACAACTTATGATTGTCAACAAGATATAGTATTCAACTCATGATAATCTTAGGCATAACAATCTTATAACTTCCTGCAAGATTAAGTATGTTGTTTTATTACTCCTTTCAACAGTTCTATCCAAAGCGTGTTACTTTGTGTCAGAGGAATGCCCCTGACACTCATGAGATAGTAAATGTTCTAGCAGACAGTGGAAACCGGTTGCCCCTGACAATCATTAGACAGGACATGTTCTTGTAGACACCGGTAAACAAAGACCAAGCGATAAGTATGATATATGCTCTTGTAGACAGTGGAACCCAGCGGCCCCAGACAATCATGAGACTTGACTGGGTCTAGTGGACAGTGGAACCCAGTGGCCGCAGACAACCATTAGACTGGACTGTCTCTAGTAGACAGTCGAACCAAGCGGCCGCAGACAATCATGAGACTGGTCTGGGTCTAGTGGACAGTGGAACCCAGCGGCTCCAGACAATAATAACATAGGAATTGTTCTTGTAGACTGCAGAGAGAAACGTTGGCTTCGGAGAACCATGTTCTAGGGCATGTTCTTGTAGATATCGGACATCGATGGCCCCAAGAAATTATGAAAGATGCTCTTGTAGACATTGGTAACCAATGGCCCCAAGACAATCATGAAACATGTTCTGGTAGACATCGGACACCGATGGCCCCAGACAATCATGACACATGTTCTTGTAGACATCGGACACCGATGGCCCAGTGGTCCACGGCGTTGCAAATCTGCCGCGTCAGGGTCTACAGATCGTACACAAGGGAGATAGTGCTGTGGATGTACAGCGTCTTTATGTCAATGAATGCGACGTATCGCTCTGGAAACGTGCTTGATAACGAGAATAGTATCTGCATGGAAACCTCCCATTCATAGAAATACAGAAGTTGTTTCCATAGAACTATCTTCATCGTTCATATTACATACTTCTAAATGCCACTTAAAGAAGTTACAGAACCAAAGTTCCAATTCCAGATTAGGTATCACTTACACCCGTCTCCCCACTTCAAGCTGACACGATGTGACATAGCGGAAGTAATGGTCAAAGCGGTGTTAAAAAACATTCAGCCACTAGAAACTGTTTATTACGAACAAGACTTATCTAATGATCGTTTCCAATAAACCATAAATATCTGATGATCATCTACTGGTGTCCATAGACACCAGGTGGATCTTCTCAGTGTCCACAGACACTAGAGATTGTCTACTGACCTGTCACATGATTGTCTGCAGACACTCGATTCATCTCAAGATTGTCTACAGACACTTGACCGAGACCTATCAAATGACTGTGTACAGACACTAGAACTATCAAATGATTGTCTGCAGACACTCGATTCATCTCAAGATTGTCTAAAGACACTTGACCTATCAAATGGTTGCCATAAGACACGAGACAGATTTAATTAAGTAATTGTGTACAAATTTTAAATTCCTCGTCTTGTTTACATACACGTAGTGCATCTCAAGACTGTCTTCAGACACAAGACTCGTAGCCGTCTACAAGACACAAGTGTACTTAATCTCAATATTGTCTACAAGAATCATCTCAATCGTGTCATGATTACCTCTCAGACGCGACAATTGAAATTGAAGCAGGCTTCTGCGAACCACTTACTTCACCAGGTCCCACTGAAGTTACCGCTTCGTGAAATCGTTCAGCGGACGTTCGTGACTCCATTTACTCAAGTCCGCGGGCGCCGTAGGGCCACATTAGTCGTGCGATCGGTTCCAGTTAGAGTCGCCATGTTGGGCAGGAAGGCCCCCGACAAGTTTCCACATGGATGGAGCAGGACGAGCAGCGCCGTGTTCTCATTACACTGAGAATCTGGTTGATAAACGGATAAATTGTGTGTGAAAACCTTCCTTAAAAACCGAAATCGATCCTGAAAATTCACAGCCTTGACTTTCTTTGAGCAAAAATGCCGCCATTGGTCCAACCGGAAGTGCCTTCAGGCTATAGACATGCCCAATGAAGCGTCTGGGGATTCATTTCCGGTGCGCACAGGCCCACATCCGTTCTGTATAAAGGACTCCTGGGTAATTACCGTATCGTGGTAATTTGAACCATAAAACCTGACAATGTAGGTTTTATCAAACGACTTCATGGGAACGAAATGTTACAAAAAGGCTAGTTTAACCGAGGGCTTCACATAAAAAGATCAGCAGTGTGGCATGAGGGACGAAAACTGAATGACTCGTTAGATTACGCTTTTTGTAAAGGAATATCTATCTCATTATATTGAGAGGATGTACCAAATCAACACTTGCTTGTAACAAAGACGCATTTGGGAAGATCCTCATCAGTGTGCGTGCAAGCAGTAGTGGGTAAACTTATGCTTGTAAATATGTGTTAATGTAAATGTTTTGAAAAGTAAGCCATAAATTTAATTATTTTTCTTATGTGGGCATTGTGAGTAAAGATTTGTTTGTTTGTTGTTTAACGCCGCACTCAGCAATATTCCAGCTACATGACGGCAGTCTGTAAATAATCGAGTCTGCACCAGACAATCCAGTGATTGACATCATGGGCATCGATCCACGCAATTGGGACCGATGACATGCATTAAATAAGTCAGCTAGCCTGACCACCCGATCCCTTTAGACGCCTTTTACGACAAGCATAGTCCTCTTTTACGGCAAGCATAGGTTGCTGAAGACTTATTCTACCCCGGATCTTCACGGGTCGTGAGTGGAGAACAGGCCCCAAGTCTACATTTTCTGGATCTGTGAATAGTTGCGTGTCATCGTTCCCACATCACGAAAAGGTTGCTCATGATTTCGGTCACACGTTTGTCTCGATCTGTCTTTTTAAATATACCTCTGAAAAAGTTGGAATCCTGCGGACTGTGGCATTAAACAACATTCACTCACTCATTTTGATTTTTTTGCGTATAAAGATACACTCGTTTATTCAGTCTTTTCTGGTTCTGTCACATTTGGGTTATACTTCGTTAATGCATTGTCACGAATTATCATAATTGTTTGTCGTTTTACGTATCTCTTACTAACATGCCACCTATATGACTGCGGGTAATAAGATATTCGAGTCTGGATCAGACAAATCAGTGGTTGATATTATAACAAACATCCCACGTTGTCGTTTACGATGACGCTCAATCGACCTAGTCAGTGAGCATGATCGCGGTTCATTGAGTCTCCTCTTCCGACAAAGATACCTACGAGTACAGAAGTTTACATGTATCAGTAACTTTTATTTGAATCTTAGAGCATACGATAGTTATCGTTTTAGGTCCGTTTACGGTGAAAATCGCCGAGACGAACATGTTTCAGGGTTATTTCCCTTATGACGAATGTGGATATACTAGGACGGTCTAACGGTGTTCGAATGTAACAATAATTGGTTTCAGGTCATAGCTATCGCCGTGGCGTGTTGACTCTTTTTCCCGTAACGCCTTTAACACAAATACTCGGTAAATGTCTTCAGACCCTGAAAAAGATACGGAGCTTCCTCAGAGCGCAATCGAGACGGTGCACCAGTTTAACGACAAAAGCTATCCCGATTAAAATACCGCGGTATATCAATGACAAACACCTCGCTCCTCTCTCTCTAAACAAGCGTTGTTCTCCGATTAACGAACAAAACACGCAAATGATACTAACTTGTATAAAAACCGAATAAATCAAGCTCATGGATAAACGCGTCTCACAGTTTCGATGACAGCTGTTTAAGCGTTGATGCTTGTCGTCTTACACCCTGATACAAGGCAGGCGATAAAAACCGGCCACTCTAGATGTGTTTCTAAACAAGAAGAACGCGCGTCGTTTTGTTGGGTATGATGTATCCTCCACTCGTTTCAAGTCAGTCTTGTAAACATCAGCAGCTGCGCCGACTCAGCGTGCGCAGCCGTCGGTACCACCGACAGCAACGTTCATCAAATATTCTTCTTCTCTTCTGCATCTTCGGCCCTCGCTGGGTCTATCCGTACGGACTTCGTTTATTTCTCTGCAGGATCGCAGTTCGCGGACTATCGTTCTTTGATCTGTCCTTATCCGTATTGACATACGGGTCTTAAGCGCGCGCTACAATGAGGCACGTGCAGTGCGCGCGAGCCGTTACCGGGCGCCCCCTAGCGGGCTCACGGCAGGTAACTCGTATTAGATTTTCTGGGAGTAGATTGTGGGCCGAGCCTTTGGGTCAAGGCTCGCCAGGGTCCCCTCTTTTGCCAGATTTCAATAGCCATTGAACAAACAGACTTTTTCAGGTGTATTTGCGTTTGTATTTTATCATAGCTAAGATGCCAACATACTAGGGGTCGGTTCTGTGCCTAACGGTATTTCATTGATTCTTGACACTTTCTTAATTCTCCCCCACCGAGAAGGAAACAATAGACGGTGTATTTGTAAGATATTGTCATAGATATCACACGATACACTGAATGTCAAGTAGAAGGCATACATTCCAAACCACCTTTACGTGGAAATATCAACGCAGTAAATTTCTCTCAAAATCCAAAAACTTCTATACTGTTATTTTGTCCCGCTTGTCCCGTTGAGACGAATAACTCTAGCCTCAACATATACATGTTTTCTTATTTCTGCCTTTATTTACACAGTACTGGGGAAACAATGTTGGGAGATGCTTAAAAGTTTCTCCTTCCAACGGTAGCGAAAACTATGCTGAAATAATTAAATGATACATTCCTTTGTCGTTGCTCCAAATGTTGAACGGATGTAATTGACAAACGCGTAACGAAATATAAGGATATGTCTTTTTCATACCATATTGAATTTTCAATCCTAGGAGAAAATATTAAAGGACAGCTCGTTATCAACATGCCGCTTCTTGATATACAGTTGAGTGAGTGAGTTTGGTTTAATGTCTCTTTCAACAAAATTCAAGCAATATCACGGCGCTTGTGTACATGAATTAGAGATAATAGTAGTATTAGTTTAGAAGTTTTAGAAAACCCAACTTACTCACTCACTTACATTCGTAATTTCATGGTAGATTTCTTTTCATATATGGACATATTTTTATGATATATTCTGAAGTGGTATTGATAAATTTTGGTTGGTTAACGCCGCACTCAGCAATATTCCAGCTATATGACGGCGGTCTGTAAATATTCGAGTCTGCATCAGACAATCCAGTGACTGACATTATGAACATTGATTTACACTTTTGGGATACGATGACATGCATCAACCAAGTCAGCGAGCCTGACCACCCGATCACGTTAGTCGCCTCTTACGACAAGCTGTGTCACCTTTTACGACAAGCATGAATTGCTGAAGACCTATCCTACCCCGGATCTTCTCCCCGTACTAGTCCTAGTCCACCTACATTATATATTCCGAAACAATGCTCATAATCATACCTCGCAAAAAAGTTTGAAAAATATATTACTTTGTTTACAAATGCATCGTCCCTCTTATCAGAAAAGTGGGACGGGTGGCCCTGTCGTCTAAGATGCCGCAATTCGCTGTGCAGAGTTACGTCCCTTGGGCTCCCCAGAAACCTATAATTGTTTGTTCGAATCCCGGTTCGCACCGATCATGTTTCTAGGTTTGTCAGCATCATACCCGTGCTCGTGGGTGTCACCGAAGTGGTAAACGTCTGAGACCTGCATCACTTCGGGCTTTCCTCTTAATTAAGCTGACACGCCGCAATATAACTGGAATACTGTTAAAAGCGGCGTTAAACACAACTCACTCACTCACTCTTATCAGTAAGGGTAGGCGTAGAGTCTAAAGAAAGACATTTTTATCATAAATGTTATTCATCAAAGCTCCACAACACAGTTTGCGAATTGGTTCACCTGAGTTATCATTTCAAACGGCGTCTATACGGTGTTGTGGAGAGCACGACTCCAATTGAAGCGGTCGTAAATGGCCACCCTATTACATAACAGATAGATCAGGAGACGCGCGACACACCGTGGCCTGTGAATTTACATGTGAGAGATACAATGAAAACTCTATTTTCCTGCAGCCTATTTTTAATTGATTAATGTCGAGCAATGTTTAGATTACTACAAATATGAAACATGGTTTAAGAGTCGTTATACAAAGGAAAATTCGCGTTACTGTATCCCTAAGGCTGGGAATGAGAGAAGTGAAACTTTTATGTTTTAAGGTTTTTTTTCGACTACATATTTAAGTTCTATTTTCATTTTCCAAATCTTATACACCTTCAGTTAGCATTAATTTTGACCGCGTATTTCTGAAGGTGTTGTTTAATAGGCCATTTACTTGAGATTAACGACATTTTTAGCACCTTCGCCCATTGACGCTTTTGGGTTATAAAATATTCTTCTCTTTGATAAAGAGATCTCAAATTTTGTTTACAAGCTTGATCGATACGAATGAGAAGTGATTTGACGCAAAATAGTTTATCAATATCAACGTAATGAAAGTCACACCTTTTTACGACTAAGCGTGATTAGAAGACATGCACGCCGCACTTCGTGTTTGTTTTATTGTGTGTGTAAACATTTACCAACAGGATACTTAATATAAGTACCACCTTTAATCGAATAAACTGGTTTAATGTGCATCACATTTCTCGAATTCTTCGCGTGACGCGGGCTTTATTGTCAATCTTGTAATCAGCGTTGACAAGTTTACAACCGTTATGAGATTATTGATTGATATATAACCCCAGCTACCGTTGTGTTATTTCTTCACGGGGTTGTGTTATTGTGTCGGGGGACCTGCGGGGGTGGGGGCGAGAGTGGGGGGCCAAACTCTGTGATCCATGTTTTACCGTACAATTGTTTCAATCGTTCGTCATAGTTATGTATAATTACCGTAAGTATTATAATATAGGTTTCCTTTGACTTGATTAGTTTTGGTTCAGTTGTTGTGGGTAGTATATAGGTTTATAGCCGCTTGGAGGTGAGGTGAGGTAAAATGGGGTTTAACGTCGCGTCCAAGATTATGGCACTGATATAGCGACGTGCATGCACGTGTATGTGTGTGTGTGGCTGCTTGTACTAATCCGGACTGATGCCGATTTATAGTGCTAGCACACTGAGATACCATGCCGCAGTTTAACATGAATACCCCTACTCAGACACAGTATACTGACTCCGAGCCGACCAGTCCTTGTTTTAGCCCCTTAATGCCGAGCGCCAGACGGGGGTAACAACAAGTACTATCTTTTAACGTCTTTTGGTATGACGCAGCTGGGGATCGAACCCCGGAGCCTCCGCTCTCCGGGCGGACGCTCTACCATTAGACCACGGAGGCGGTCATAGCCGCTTGGAAGGATTGCAGTTATATATTGTAATGTCAGCCTGGAGAAACGCTCAAAGTGATGCAGGTCTTAGTCGGGGTGAGGTGAAACGGGTTTAACGACGCGTCCAAGATTATTTCACTTATACAGCGACGTGCATGCACGTGTGTGTGTGTGTGCGCGGCTGCTTGCAATAGTCCGGACAAATGTCGGTTTTATAGTGCTGGCCCACTGAGATACCATGCCGCAGTTTTAACATGAATACCGGTCCCACTCGGTATATCGGACCTGTGAAGAAGCGGGATAGAATTGGTCTTCAGCAATCCATGCTTGTCATAAGAGGCGACTAACGGGATCGGGGGTCAGGCTCGCTGACTTGGTTGATGCATGTCATCGTATCCCAATAGCGTGGATCGATGCTTATGATGCCAATCACTGGACTGTTTGGTCAAGACTCGATCAATTACAGACCACCATCATATAACTGGAATATTGCTGAGTGTGGCTTTAAACAACAAACAAAGAAAACAAACAAGAACAGCATACTGACTTCGAGTCTACCCTTCCGTGTTTTATCTCCCTTAATGACGATCGCCAGTCAGGGTAACAACAAGTACCAGCTTTTAATGTATTTTGGTACGGCGCTGCAGGGGATGGAACCACCGATCTACTACTGTCTTGTATCTACTAGAGGATGCGGGACTCAGATGTTCAACACTTCGGTTGGGTGGGGTAGCTTAGTGGTTAAAGCGTTCGCCCGTCAGGCCTAAGACCCGGGTTCGAATCCCGACATGGACATATGCAGCCCATATCTGGTGTCTCCCGTCGTGATTTTATTGGAATATTTCTAAAAGCGGCGTAAAACCATACTCACTCATTCACTCACTCATTTAGGAATCATGTAAAGTAGATTCATAGACAAACGACGTTGGAAGTAATATTATCAAACTATAGGTACCGGTGGATGTACCCAGGTAATATTTACCAGAAGCTTTCATTTGACAAATAGAACACCCGGTGTCCAAAAAGTGCATCGGGATTGTGCTTATCGATGGAAATGTACTTGCAAAAACACAAGTGGTTGTCTGCAACATGTCACGACACGCATGAATCATATCAATGGCGATATTAGCAATCGTAGTATAACGACCATCGAAATCTGAAATACGAAGTAAAGAATTTAAGTTGATGAATGACGACATTATGAAGTCTATTTAATATATAATCTACATAACCAGAGTATCGTTGTTACATATTTGTTTCAAGTGATAATATTATTCAACATTTTGATCAGCGGTACATCAACTACAGAACAGTGTCTTGCTTTAATTACATAAACTATCAATAAAATCTGTTTTCTTTTAACACTTGTAAATTTGTGTTAGATAATAATTCCTACCTTTATCCGACCTAATCCTACTTCAGACGATCCCTAATCATGGTGATTAGGACTGGGCGTAAGGAAAATATTTATAAACCTATCACTTAATTCAGCATATGTTTAGATTGAAAAGCACTTGTTACGGTTAATCTAATGTTTTTTGCAAAACGACATTTTAATTGTATAAAATACTTAGTTTTATATGCGGTCAGTCGACAGGACAAAGGTGGTGTATTATTATTTTCTAGTTATCTACCTGTTCAGGTATGCATGCTGTTTCTTTGAAGTGCCGCTTTGATCTATATTGACCGTATAACAATGGGCGACTTCAGGTAACGACCCAAGGATAGGCCTTCACTTCAAGGTAGAATTTATCTAACGATAATGTACTTGGTGTCTTGTCCCTCCCTGTGGCTTTGAACTGAATCTTTAATTCTAAATCATGTAAGACAACAATTAGAATTAATTAAAAGCCTTTGGTATGCGCTTTTGCAACCGATTACGGAATTCGTATTTATAACTGTAAACAAGAATATGTTTTAACCCTAAAACATATACAGTAGATTTATAAAAGCAAAATATTGAATCCATTCTATAAATTTGACTTTAATTATTAAAAGAACATATATGGACGTGATTAATCAAAAATATATAAACGTTAGTTTAATCTATTGTGTCGTGTTTATGTTGGTGATTTCTTTAAATTTAACGCCGTGATATGACTGGAATACTGTTAAAAGCGGCGTTACACACAACTCACTCACTCTTTAAATTTAGGTTCAAGATCCAGATTTATCTTTTCAAGTATTGATATTTTCTATCCGGTGGAATTTATTAAAATTTCCAAGAATCAATAACTAAAGTTGTAGATGCATTATTATCATAATCACTGGGTCTCAACTCGCTTTCGTCAATATTGATTACGTTTCGTTTAGAAAACACATCTTACGCATATCCTGACATCAAATCTCTCAAATCATTGGCAAAGAAAACTGCTATTATTAAACAGATACAGACGCTAATGGAATTGACTAAGTATTTGTCTATTTTTATCACTCTCATCTTCTATTCCTTCCTGCCCATCCTTGCTGCTCAAAGGCGCCAGATTGTATCTGTCAACCCCATCCCTGTTATCAGCCACACGTTGGCAAATATGGAAACTATAATCCCAATTTGACAAGACGAAATAAGCAATTACGCTAGTATCTTAATACCAAAATGAACCAGTATATAATACAAAATATACTTGGATCTTATAAACGTGATTTTGTAACTATGAAAGGCGGTGTGTTATGACAATAAAGCTATATCTGATCACGTTATTACTGACGGCTTGTGTACAATGGTTCGCGATGTCTGTGTACAGAAGACTGAACACAATAGAACTTGATGACAATCTTTGTATACCTTAATTACCTCCCCTGATATAATTTAACGCCCACGGGAGTGTTGAAGTCGTTTTATTCATTGCTACAACGACCGGGGGCATCAGTTGCTTTTGTCCAACATCTAAACGTGTATCAGCAATTACTTAGTGTAACATATGATGATAGTGAAAAGCAAAATTTGTTTCTTCGTGCTTTTTCTCTATTCATGTTGTCGACATGTGTGATTGTATTGTCCTTATGTCATGCAAAGTACTTTGTAAAGAAAATAAAGATATATATTATATCTAAGTAATGTTATATTAAATTGCAATTTGTTTTGGTTATTCTTTTTACCCAAGGAAGAACAGCTTTGCTTTACATAATCAAATCCAGCAAAATAACCAATAATCTATGGTATATAAATTAATAACACATTTATTCGCGACTACCTGTGAAATACAAACGGTAAAACCGTTTCCACGTTCAAATATCTCTGCAAAATACAGCGTCGATATTACGTTTCCTACCATATCATGAGCATATGTCTATGTATCACTATCAAATAGTGATGATACAGGTGTTCATATTCTGACCTACCGGTGGTACCCGTCACAAACACATACAACGGCAAGTCAATTGTTCACGCGAAAAGATACGGGAACATATGATACAATTCAAAATAGGGAATTGTATGGACATCATTTTTGTCACATTAGCGTACAATTTGGAATATCCTCCACGTGTCTACCATAACACTGTTTGAAAGCTTTACTGGGGCCTTGAATGGTGTAACCTTAATTAAACAACTTCTTATCAAGAGTCGGATGACGTTCTTTGAAATTTTGGTTGAAGGACCATAGTCGAGTATACCTAAAAATATGAAACGTGGACGCCATGTGCGGGAACTGTGGGAATATTGCTCGACGAAAAGGGAATGTTAACTATTGGAAAATTGAAGTCATCCTTCTTGTCATACAGTCTTGTGAGGAGTAGTATGTCCCTCTGAATCTGTATGCAGAGATCTTAATACGAGATGAAGCGGTCCTTTATTTCTACTTCAGGTGGGTAAATCAGTGGAAGGGAATGTCCTTTTGGTGGTTATTGAGCCATAACAGATCATCGATATACCTGAAGCTTAAGTTAAACCTCTTGGCCAAATTACCTTTATTTTCACTTTGCCAATCAGAGCAGACATTCTGATTCATATGCGCATGAATAAAGCCCACGCATTTTGCATAACACCAGAAGGAGCCTGAAATAAAAGTCAAATGATAAATCGACTGAAGTGTTTCTTTTTCAGACTGTCGAAAGTGTCACTCTCGACTCCGGCGTAATACATATACAGTAACGTACGGTTATAACGAATTCAGAGGGACTACTAGTTTTAGTTCGTTATAACCGTAGTTCGTTATAAGTACATATACAGCATGACTACAGCAAGTAGTCGGGACCAAAAAAAAAGTTCGTTATATCCGTCAGTTCGTTATAAGCGTGTTCGTTATAACCGTAGTTTACTGTATCCGCTTCTTTAGTTTTGTAAAATGCTCGATGCAGCTTGCTGTGCCGCAACACAGAACTAATAGATTCTGCATAGTAACCAGGTGATATTTACTGTTAGGTTGCAAATATCCTTTGATGATGTTTCTTAGGCTTTTGATATACTTCTGTGTCTTTTTGACCATGTATCATTGACCAAATGTATCATTGTGGCGTCTGCATCATCACCACCGACAACATCATTACGCCTTGTTTCTCAATACATAGTCCACAGACACACACGGAACATGTCTTTCAATTCAGGAATCTTATAAGATTTTTTATTAGTAAACCACTTTCACTGGTTTTGTACAGTAAAACATGGTATCTCACGTACCCATAATGTTCAGATCGTAGATACGGGCGTAGCGTAGTAACGGCATGAATGTTTTCATGTGTGGTACTTTTACTGGCAACTAGCTCCCAGGTTATTTTACAGTATACCCCTGTCCAGATCCGGGAGGGAATTGATCTTCAGCAACACAGGCTTGTCATAAGAGGCGACTAATGGGATCAGGTGGTGAGGTTCACTGACTTGGTTGATACATGTCATCATATCCCAAATGCATAGATCGATGCTGATGGTATTAGTCACTGGATTGTCTGGTCCAGATTCGATTGTGTACAGACCGTTGTCACGTGGCTGGAATAATGCTGAATTCGGCGTTAAACAAAAAAAAACCTAAAAAGAGAATATTGATCCCACAAAGGACGGGTATCGTGTTACGTAAATACTAACTGAATAATGTAATTACATAACATTGACATGCCAATCAATATCACCCCCACAATGCACAATTCATTGTTCTACGGAATCAACTCCTGTATAATGCAGTGCCCACATCAAACCCCATCAGTAATTGCATTATGTATGCATAAATGCCTTTCAGCACTTACTCACAATGATGTAGATGCGAAAAAGCCCGTTTTCAGACCACAAACGAGATCGATCAGTGGACAATGGTGACCACTGTCCAGATCTCTGGCACTTGACACTTAGGAGAAAGTTATTGGGGTCACTACAAACAACGTGAATAAAGCAGTCATTGTCACTCGCCTACTTAAACACTTTATGATGGTCGCCGTTCGGAGACGTCATTATGCAGGGGTGAATATACTGATATATTTGTACATTTTTGCCTTGAAGGAAAATACTTGACATTTTCATATACCGCAGTAATTGTGTTTAATACTGTGGTCATTTTAATTATATTGATATTAGTTAGAGGTCAGTGGGCATATATAGCAATTAGTCGCTCAGGAAATGATTAAGGAATTGTGTTGTACGTATATCATAAAGGTTAACAGCTTAATTGATTGCAATAATGTGCAAAACACAGTAGCGCTACTTAGCTTGTTTTTTAATTGATAGTTTGGAACGTTATATCATTTGGCAATGTATTGGGTAATTTCCCAATCCTCGCATAGCAGTATATCGGTCAGGTAGATATACTAGTATTACATTATCAGTTATCAATAGGTGAGTGAGTGGTGTTAGTATACATGCGAATTAGTGTCAAGGTGTTATAAAGTTTTAAATACATAAAAGGTAAAGAAATGAATATGTTATACTGACTTGACTTAGAGTGTATGTTAACGAAGATTACACCAATAAATCAAATATATAATTAGCGCACCAGGTAATGGTGAGAGACACACATGTCCCTAAAAATTGAAAGGTTATTTGCGTTTTCACGTTCTTTTCGTTGCACATAGATGAGAGGAAACAACATTAATGTCACACAGGCATGACGCTATTCAATTCTCATGCAAGTTTAATACGTATCTGTATTACATGGTGTTGGCTGAAATTATTGTTATGTTTACAATTGACTTGCCTTAGCATGTGTTTATGACCGGTGGGGCAGGATATGATCACCTTCTCGCCTACACCCGGCATCATCATTTGATTGTGATTCATAAACACATGCTCGTGATATAGTTGGAATCGTACAATCGACTGTTTTTGCAGGGTTTTTTGTAGGTAACTTTTATAGTAACTCCGATGTAAATATATTGTTTTATAACTTCTAGGAATTATGATTTTCCTTTCAATTTTGAATTCATGAGCCTGTGTACGAGCTTACATATAAATCAAACTTTCATACTTCATAAATGTATTTACTAGAAGGTTTATTTATTTCTCACATGTCCTATTTTGAAAACAAAAAATATATGTTCAATTATATTTCTTAAATCTTCACAAACTTCGGGTATATGATATCATTAGCACGACCCAAATTTATACATGACGTCCACTAACCTTGGGTTCGAATTCCCCCGTTATGATCCTTGGTTTGTCAGCACCATACCTGTGGGTTTGTCAGCACCATTCGTAGTTTTTTCTCTGTGACCGGTGGGGCAGGATATATATGGTATGTTGTTTGATCACATACCCTTTCAATTGTTTCTTCTGGTTTTTGGGGGCACCATGTAACACCACCTGGTGAAACATACAATGTAACTGGACCCTCTGGGTACTGGCGGTATCGTAGACATTTCTCAAAATGAGATCCATACAATTTATAGGTTTTTCTAAAAATACAGACAACAACGCGATGTAAAATTGCAGTGCAAAGAAAGTATACACTTGAAAATCGGATTCGACCAAAAAACACAAACGTTATCAAACATTACAAGGATGAAAACAGGCTCCGAAACACTGCAAATATAAGGTCCTAAACACAACTGTGATACCCCTTCAAATACATCACCATTGAATGACCATTTCTTGTTTCTTTCATTCTTAGCCACCATCAAATTTGGTGTATACTGCCTTCGGCTGGCTGTTTATTATTAATGAAAATATGGGAAAGTTTGTGGTTTAGTTTCTTCCAAGTGTTTACACACACATGTACTTTATTATTTATCAATGATGTCTTCGAGATATCATGCAGCATCTTTGGCTCGTGTTTCTGTGTTAATCTGTGCAGAACTGAGATAAATGTTCCTTGGCGCAAAAGGTTTGACATTTATGCCCGTATTCTATTTCCGGATCGTATGGTTTATATAGCCATTTGGGCGATACGGAAATTAGACATATAGTTTTTTCAAGTCAACAATTATTTGAATATGCTTCCTGATGTCGTCGAAACGTGAAGCCTGCGGAGCTTTAATCTGTATGGTGACTTATCGCCATCTCGTGTACTTGTCCTCGGTGCAAACGCTCAATGGCGTGCCAGAGATAGACAGCACATGTCCCTGATGCAGAGAAGGGATCACGTCAATGAGTAAAGCAGCCTTCATTTAAAAATTCATTAATTAAGACTGAAATTGTATATGTTGTCAGAAGATATGATCAAATAGGAGATACATGGTATGTATTTTCAGATATATTGTGTTAATGGATGTTTGATGCGAAGAATATGTTTTAGGAAAAGAAATTTAAAATATTAAAACATATACCTATTAGTCACGATGAGACGAGACGTTTTCAAGACTTGAAAACTATTTTTGTGGGGAATGTCTCAAGTAAGCATACTTTGCATTCGATTTCTACTGAATTTTGCATTAAAAACCATTATAAATATAAAAAGACACATTATATTGATTTTTATGAAATGAAACTGTAGATGTTTTTCACATGAGCTGTTACGTGAAGTTAGAGGATACACTGATATGCCAATGAAGACGAGTACTTGTTCACATTGTACCCTTAACAGTGATGAAGATGAGTATCATTTTCTGCTTGTGTATCCTTTTTTTTCCCAGTTGAAAATGAAGCATATACCATATGAATAGTGTGTACAACCAAATATATATTATTGCCAGTCTTTGTTGAAAAGTTATGATGCACTAATATGAAGAAACATGGCCATGTATATCACGCATAACTATAACTACAGTAAACTACGGTTATAACGAACACGCTTATAACGAACTGACGGATATAACGAACTTACTGTTTGGTCCCGACTACTTGCTGTAGTCATGCTGTATATGTACTTATAACGAACTACGGTTATAACGAACTAAAACTAGTAGTCCCGTTGAGTTCGTTATAACCGTACGTTACTGTATAACTATAACCGGCAACATATATACGAAAGTAGATACTGGAAACTTGGATTAGGCCAAACGTTATCAAAGCGTTACAAGGTTGAAAACAGTCGCCGAAACACTACACAAGTACGATACCCGTATCAAATACATCACCATCGAATAACCTTGTCATGTTTGTTCATTTTCAGCCACCATCAAACATCAAAGATAATTTATTTTGCTCGACAGTTTATGTAGCATATGGCATATAGCTCTTATCCAACAGTGTATATACAGTGTACTATAGGCCCATGACATCCTAATTACGGACATAAAACAACAATAGACTATGAAGTCTTTTCTTAGTCAGTTTTAAAGACTTTCCCAAGGAGATTTTCCTGGGTAAGTGTTTTGCGCCATGAAGAGTCCTGTGGAATATACCTATATGAAAGATTTATAGGCAGTTAAGATTGCTAATAGGATTTTACAAGCATCAATCAGCCCGTTACATCAGAAGAATATGCACACCATCATATATTCTTACCATTGACCACACACGGTGCCTGGCGTAAGTAAATATGTAAAAAATAAACATGCGTGTCAAAAATGCAATTATTTCAAATGTCTTCTTCTGAAAGAATATTTTTTTATGTCACACTATTACTTCCAATATTCATAGAAATGGGTAATACATTATAGATGTAAAGGATTTAAAGTGTCACCTCATTTAAATCCATGCCATGAAAAGGAAAAATGAGCATTAAAACCGACACCCAAGTTACAACCTCCCCCGCGAGGAGACTGTAAAATTAGTGCGCCCCAGTCCAAGAAACCAACTAGAAGCATACACATCCAAGCTTGAGGGCACCCGTAAATACATTAAACCAAAACTCTACACCTCATTTTCAGCTGAGAATTACAAAAACATTTAGTTTTATGTCTTTATTTGTAGAAATTTCACACCATTCTCACAGCTTCTTACAAGTCGTAAACTTTCAATATAGGCGACATAATCCGACGGCAGGTAACAGGGGAGGAGAAAATGACGTTCGTTGGCCATGAAGCCTCAGGGTATGTTGGCGTTAACGGCTAATAGTTTAATCCAATGAAAGAACTAATTTGGAAAATAGGGGACGTCGAACGATGGGGTAATATGACATTTGGTCCAGTGGTCAAAGATGGACGAGCTTACAATACCACAGTGACCACCGGTCAAGGTTCATCAAGGTGCGCTCTATCATCGTTTGAACGCCGACTTCAAAAAAACGCCGAAACGTTAGTCTCGAATTTGTAGTGAAAGGATTCAATTCTGTGATGATTAGTTCGCCTTGTGACCCTGCATTAGAACTGCGTTTCGTAAATAACGATAGAGTACCATTTAATTTGTGTTTTCGAGTGTTCTCCAGCCGGTTATCGTGTACCCTTATATTATCGAACACGATTCGTTTGATCTTGTTGATACGGGCTAACGTCTTACACTATAGCGCTTTATTGGACTCGATTGTCGCATTCAAAGTTATGTAGTTAATCTGGGCATCTACTCGATTTAAAGGCTACGACTGAAAGGATTAATGTGATGGATAAACAGTTATCATTGTCTGAAACAAATAAGAAAAACAAGCATGTTCGTCGCCCAAAGCACCTCAACAGACTATGCACTAACGTGAATACATTGCTCCGATTTGTAGTTATGTCACAAATGGTTTGCCAATACCTGGGTTGAGATGGGGATGCAGAAAAGACAAATAAAGTATTTATAGATGTATAGCTTATAAATAGTATACATGGATTCAGTTGAACTAAATCATAGACACATTGACTCATATTGCATAACCGTTGTTAATCGGTTTGGGCAAAAGTAGTTGTTTAGTCCTATTTCTGAAATGTTCCTTAATATAGGACTGGCAGTAACGTGCAATGCATTTAGTTGTTATTTCTGCCAAATGAGAATGTTTGTGTCTATTAATTGTACCGTTTAAACTCAGTGTAACTTTAATTTACCTTTGACGTCGATATGTGCCTGTCGTCATGAACTCACGATGGTAGAAATCTATTATATGTATGGCGGTAATATATTGTAGTCCTTTTAATGAAACGTATTTCAGACAAATAAAACATTTCTGGCTGTTATAAACAGGATACCAAATTATAACCTGATGATGATGATCTGGTAATGTTCTTTTGATGATCTGGTAATGTTCTAGTGATACTCTGGTAATGTTCTAGTGATGATCTAATGATGGTCTGATGGTCTAGTTGTACCTGGTATTATTCTAGCAATGTTCTGGTGACAGTCGTGCGGTGGTCTTGTTATGATCTGATGATGATCTGGTGATACTCTTGTGGTGGTCTTGTAATAATCTGATGACGATCTGGTGATACTCATGCGATGGCCTGGAGATGATCAGGTCGCTATGATGCTTCTTCCGTGATGACCTCGACGATCTGTTTGCTATGATGACGATCGAGGGATGTCCCAGGCATATAATGTACATTCGGGGACACAAATAATCCCTCGAAAATAAAATTACTCTTCCTGACAAGGTATAAAAGATGGAAAATTGGGTTTTCTTGCATCTACCCTAACACACTCAAAAGATATATCACATGTCATTCGTCATGATATTATTGTATTTGAATTTCGCATGACAAATTCAGTATTGAGTGTCTGCAACATGACGAGTGTCATGAGGAAGTCTCACATCGATGGTAATGTGGGGTCACTGACCAGCAGTCTCGGAGTGGTCAAGCGTTGAGTTGACATCAGCCGGACAATGTAATCCACCGACAGGGGTTCTTCACCAAAGCAGCAAATGTGCATCTGCTAACATACAATATTTCGTGTATCGAAACACCCTTTGGAGACTGCATATATGTCAGTGATTAAATAAGAATTGTGAATAGGTATGTGAATAGGTATTTGAATAGGTATGTGAATAAGTATGTGAATAAGTATGTGAATGAGTTTATGAATAAGTATGTGAATAAGTATGTGAATAAGTATGTGAATAAGTTTATGAATAAGTATGTGAATAAATATGTGAGTAAGTATGTGCATAAGTATACGTACAGGGATGCATGATTAACATTATTCTTGGCCACGATCTTGTTAAAGAACACTTACTGGCTATTTTTCATAAATGGTGAGCACGAGTAACTGTGCTTCCTAATTTACAATGATAAATTGTTGCTGCCTGTTGACGAAAAGCATCATTAACCATGAAATAACGTCTAGGCATCGTCCAACTGTTGCATGTGTTGCTGCACACTAACATATACATGTAGTCTATAAAATAGTTTATTACACAATACACTTCCTTCTTAATGTGTGTCTTATATAAAAGGTAGATATACTTACTTTTTGTTCGGTAAACTACATATGTTTCATGGCAATGATGTAGGACGTGTGTTTCGGAACAAAGTTTCAGGTTTCAAATCTAAAGTAAAAATGCTCTGCTTTAAACTAATAATCGAAGCACCTTGGACTTCACGAGATCCGTAAATATTTACCTCCAGAACATTATTCCACAAGGTTATATGACTTCTCGAACCGTCGCATGAACATAATTACTGTTTTTAAACACAAAACACATTCCAGAAAAACACGCACCATATTATTTTGTATGTAGCATGTCGAAACGACAATAGCTTTCTGCTTTTATCTGTACCAAACCTGATTACTTCAAATTTACTCTCGACGATTTAATGTACACGACGCAATTTCCAACAAAATATTTTCGCTAATTATATTGTCTAATTTCATTAACATCAATCACCTCTAATAGGCACTCGGCTAACTGTGGTGTTTATTTCAGTCCGCGTGGTACGGATTTCAAAACAATTCACAACAATCGACATGTCAATCACAGCATTATGTCCTTTGGAAAACAATCTAGAACCATCCGCTATGTGAGTTTTAATCGCTCACAATCCGCGCTATACCCTCAAATTTCCCATCCCGTCCCCCCGAGGCAAAGATGAAGGGGCGTGGTGGCTCAGAAATTTGTCAAATTCTTCAGTCGCTGTGAATTTTTTTTGGCTCGGACACGCACCTGCATCTCAAGAGCTGGAGGGGGAACTGTATGATTGTAAATCTGATTACAGGGAATTGGGGTCATTGCTTATTAATTTTGAACTTTGGTTCATTATTTCAATTAATTTTTTTTTCGTTTTTTTTCAATTTGGTTTTCGGGCAAAGCTAAAAATGCCTTAAACCTTTCACAAGTCGATTTCACTAGGTTGCCACGTCAATTTTTTATACCTTTACATATTTCAACCGCCTTTTGAGAGAGAATAAATTACGTATATATTTTTATCTTTTGACACAAATTGTTATTATACGACATTTCTTTTTTGAAACATGAATAACGTATTTGTTGTCATAGTTCATACTCGGGATTCATATCATAACCCAAATCTATTAAAAATAATGCATTTTAATCATTACAATGTTTATACATTCTATAAAAAGACGTCTGTATGTCTTACACATAACAGGCATGTTAAATGTCGGATTTTAGATTCTTTCAATTTCTGAACCGTCACGTTTTCAAACAAAACACAAAGACATAAATTCGACACACAAAAGAAAGCGTATGGTTGACGTCAATCTGTAAATGCAATGATATATTCTCACATGATTGTCACATAAAATAGAGAAGACCAATTTAAGTGATATTTTCTCCATATTTTTCCACCGTTACTTCATTGTGCTCGAGCCTTTCAATAGCTCCCCTGATCTCGAAACAGTAATAAAGCTCCACCATACCTTCCATGCTGTAAGCTAAAGCGTTCACTCTCCTGGTGAGTTTATGCGGCTAACGAGCTGTTCGGTTCGGACTGTGGGGTTTTATTACCCATATTTGGGCCCCAAATTCTGCCAGTATGCAAAATTTTGACGTCGCACGCTTTGATTTTATAGGCAGATAGTGGTCCTGCACTTTGAAACGACAGGGTGCAACAATCAAAGTTGGCATCGGGTATTTGAAAACGCTACTCTGGGATATAAAATGTCGGAGTTCATGATGGGAAAATGTTGGAAAAGTATGGAGATAAATAGGACTGAAAGTCAAAACGACCATTATCGACAGATGGCTAGTTCATAGTTAATCTTCATCTCTGAATTGGAAACAATTATGTCAGCTATTGTATAGTTCCATTGTGGCGTTGATATGTGATGTGCTAATAACGTAATATTATCATCATTTATAAAAAATGATGAACTTCCCAAGTCACGGACAGTTGATTTTTACGTGTCTATTCAAAGTCAATTGATCTCATTATTATGTCATTTATTGTTTATTTTATTATCTGATGTGCTTCATCTTTTGGTTCTTCCACCACAGAGTTTTATATTGAATAAATGAATTTAATTAACTTATTTAACTATTGTTTTCCAGTCCGTTTATTCGAATTCAGAACGTGATAGTTTTCGTCAATGACACTAAGCTTAAATGAAAAGTCGCAATATGTAGAAATGTGGCATTTGTCGATTTCCAAACATGCGTCACTCCATACGAAGTGGACATCACCTTATGGAAATGCCATTGATGAAAATATAAATGAATCAGATTGAAATTAGAAAAATAAACTTCAAAGCCTAACACATATATCCTTCCACTCATTTTTGGAATGTGTTTAAATATCTGTGTCAATTCTGAACTCGTTGGCAAGGTTAAATCTCTTTCATTATCAACCGAAGATCTCAGCAACATATGTACTGAGAAATGGGGAGGCACGGTAAAGATATCCTGCAAATTTATGTACATCCACTCCAGGGGTCTTCTCATAAGGCAGGAACTATTAGAGTTATCTGCCCATATCAATATGGCCAGGAATGGTGTATAGACTCGACGAATATCTACGACGTCTTTCCTGATTATTTTCTTCTTTTAGAGGAAATAAGCTTCCAGTGCGACAGGTCTTCATTCACACGGCCCTATATTAAAATTATCCTATCTTGCGATGACTTTCATGATATTTCCACTATGATGGAACTGAGGATATATAAGGTCAAGGTCAAGGTCAGTTTGCTTTCAGTGCTTCTACCAAAACAAATTTTACCAAACTATTTTCTTGCTTATTTGTGCATGTAGTCTTTGATTTTAAATATGAAGTAGCTATTTGGCAGTTTCTTGTTGAGATGTATGCGTACATTGTTTTATCGCATGACATACACAGACTGGCCATTATGTGTGTATGAAAGGGTGCAATGTGATAACGGTTAACCGTTTCTGTTAACTCTCTTCCTATTCTGTATCCAGGATACGTCTAAAGAACCGGCCTTCATCTTGTCACAGTCTGCTCCCCATCTTACGCAAATTACATAAAAATGTCTTTCTGCTGCTACATTGATCTGATTACTAATTGAGGTCTTCAAGGTAGTAGTTATTTCAAACATAAACAAGTTTGTCAATCTTTACACATTCTTAAATTCGAGACGACGCATGCGCAGTGTGAACGACGCGAGACCCGCCACGAGTCGAACATGTCGAGTGATATTTGAGGAATACAAACGATGCTACCCATTCATTATTCAAGATTCGTTACGCTGAAGATAATTGTTTCGTGTTGGTTTCGAGTCATGTTACAAATATCCGCCTTCGGGATGTTTGTTCAAAGTAGGACGTCTGAACCTTAATCTGGGGAAGTCATTAGTACACGTGACTAGTCGCGCGACGCTCGATTTAAAATGCGAAGTTTAAAAACTTCGAACTCAGTTTAATTGTTTATAATTGATGAATGAATGGTCAGGTTTAGGAAGTCATATATCACATGCTTTAAGGGTGTGTTATTGTTGTTTTGGATAAATTGAGAAGATTGGGTGACGCAGTTCGGTACTTGGTGATTTATTGTATTTGCACCCACACATCATCATCATCATCACCAATTATTACCAGCCCGCCATCATGATTATCATTTATATCATCACCGTGTCGTCTTTCGCGATGATCGTCATCGATATGTTCATAGATTCCACCTTGTCCTCTTCATCATTATCATTCCTATTGTGTTTAATGTGCATACGTCTTTAACATCACCATCAGCAGCAGCACCATCACCATCACCATCACCACCATCACCAACATCACCACCACATCATCATCATCATCATCATCATCATCCCCATTGTGTGTTTAATGTGCAAACTTCATTGACATCTTCACCACCATCACCATCACCATCACCATCACCATCGCATCATCATCATCATCATCATCATCATCATCATCATCATCATCCATCATCTTTCCAGTCGCCATGAACAGCAACAGCAGCGGAGTCATTATCGTTATCACCCTTGTTTTTGGTCCTGAATGCTCACACATCACAATCACTGACATTTATCATCATATTCCTTGTCATCACCACCTTCACCTCACAATTATCATCATTATCATCATCATCATCACCATCATCATCACCATCGCATCATCATTATCATCATCACGTTGCCTTTAAATTCCGATCTAGTTCTGGTTGGTTGACAAATCTCGGATATGACAAACGTGTTAAAAAAATTTGCAGTTATACTAGATACAAATTTATTCTTGCCCCCATATCATAAATAAAAATATTCTTAGCAGTTGATCATAAGGGGTTTAAGGGGATCATAAAGATCTTTTTGCTTCGCCTGCAGCAGAAAACATATCAAAAATATTTTCGCAGACAATTCATGACAATATTTTCCCCAGTTCCCTGACGCTCACAAAGTCAACCTGACCTGTCCTTAACCTGGATGAAAAGCATTCATTACAAAAAAAAAATTCATCAGAAAAGGAAACAAACAATTCAAGATTGTACCCTCTTCCTATATTTCTACGAATAGATACAGTTCAGTCAAATGATACGCACAAACGCTCAGTCTCAATGCATCAAAGTAAAAGGCATATTTATTTTTCAGAAGATTAAAATAGGAATAAACTGTCCCTGTTGTGGTGGTGTTTATCTTAACACATGATACCCAAAACTAAATTTAGTTTCAGTTTTGTGATACCTTTCATTATCTCTGCTTTGTTTACCTAGCAGACTTCTCGTCGCGCGTGTGGAGCTATCATGTGACAACCCCGCAGCAAATGGCCACGTGACCTGGCGCTAATTCTTGCTGTGAAAGACGATCGAGTGAGCATGATCTTCTAACAAAAGGATGAACAACAATAGAGCAATTTGGTTTCATTTGATTGAAGAATAGGTGAGTTGGGAGAAGCAGGCTTTATATTAGGTTTTCCATCACACTTTTCAACAGTTTAAATACAAAACCGATTAGTCAAATCTGACATTGCCCTTTCTCACTTTGTAGCAAATGCTTTCCAGGGATTTAGTAATGTGAGAAGTCGTGCATACTGCGTCAATACTCTTTTCGTCAATGAAAATTATTTTTCGTCCTGTCCCATCTGCCATATTTTACAATTGTAATCAAAAATTTCCAAACAGGATTAAAACCGTCAAATTCAATTTGGTGTTAAAAGTGACAGCGGAATTTACAAATTGAAATGAATCCGTAATTGTTTTGCATTGCAGGAATTCTTCTTTTAGTGAACCCATATACCCATAAGCCAATGAACAACTCACCCGCTGACAATACTCGGGGTTGTATAAGGATATGGCGAATGTGATTAAAACGACTGTGAGTCGTTTTAGGGTTGACAATTGCTCTTTGGTGTCAGGAACTAATATTTTTAAGGTTTCTCTTGTAAAGGGAACTTGGCTCGGCCAGATTGGCAGTGCTAGCAAATGTGAGTCAAAACTTTCAACCACCACCTAACCACTAAGTCACGGAGTATAATATGTATCAATCTAAAAGTGAATAACGTACCAACCTATTACGATGAGCAGGTGTCTGAGTTTTAACACGCCTTGACTGATAATGGGCACTCTATAATGTTATACATGGCGGTGAGAAATGTTTCGCAGTTCTACGATTGAATGTTTAATGACAATGTTTCTAATAGAAAATGAGTATTTTTGATTAATTGAAGTTTTGAAATTTATTTCAAGATATATTAAGAAATAACGCAATGGAGAAATATATATATTGAGAAAATGCATTGGGAAATACAGTAAGTGTATATAGATATGCAGTAAGTGTGCAGTTCTAGGTACCGGTGGTGCTATACCTACACCTGAGTGGGAATCAGCTTTAAGCAGCAATCTATCGAACGCTAAACGGTGCATTTCTTGGCATCACCACGATTTCATAGTGATTCACTAACATATACTCATGCATGATAAAATCGGAACCATACAATCGACTCTGGATGTCAATCACTCGATTGTCTGGTCCAGACTATTATTTACAGACCGCTGTCATACAGCTGGAATATTACTGAGTGCGGCGTTAAACAACAAACAAACAAGCAGCAGTGATTTCTCATGAACATGGAAAGGATTTTGACGGTTTTCTTTAGAAACGATTGAACTCTGTTTGCAAATGGTCTAAACATGTTTGTCATTGGTACATTTAGTTTGAAAGACACTTTTAAAATTAAAACATGCTTAACTTATGAGCGTCGTTTTATTTATTAAAATAATCAACATTTCAAAACACTGTTCTAAAGATCAAACGGATTATCATTAAACTATGTGTTGGAAGCAATATCTATGTCTGTAGTCGGGTGGTTGTTGAGGAAACAATCATAGTTTAACAATAGCATAACAAATATAATTAGTATGTACTCCTTTGACCATCCCTTGGTTCGCGAAGATGTATCATCCCCAGGCTTGTCTTCCCACACATCGAGTTGGTGGGTAATTTGCTGCCCCTCGTAAACTAAACTAGCAAACATAAGTTTTCGGTGCACTCAACGAAATCCACGAATGTTCAGAACGAGAGTGATGAAAGTGTCAGCACGTATTACCACCGCCATATCTCACGAGATTTCAGCTCATTCCACGAGAGTATGACGAAATATGAAATGCCTACTTAAATACTCCATGACAGTAAAAAGGGCTCCCTAAGTAGTTAAAGTTTGTATCATGTTTCTGCATCACCCCTATATAACTCATAGATTAATAGACCTAGGAGACCTAGCTTCGAGGGGGGTACCTTCACATCTCGGCGGGGCGAGAGTTGGTTCCCCGAGACTTTATCTGGCCGGCGCCGAGATTTCGAAGTGGCTTCGCATTGCCCCCGCATGGAAGGAGCTTGACGGGGAGGGGAAGGCGGGGATGGATCGTAAAACATGGAGACTTTCTCAGAATTATTGTCAACGAGTTTAATTTTCTGATCGTGTTCCTGGCTAGTTCCCACAGCGTAGCGTTCGCTGGAAGCACTTGAGATGTACCTCGGTTCAAGGGGAATGCCTGTTAACACCGTGTGAACGAATTCCTCAAACAGCGCTCAGGTGTTTGAGTTTTAAGCACTGAAGCCATAGTATCCTTATTGATGTGATTCGTAAACACATGCTCATGACATAGTTGGAATCGTACAATCAACTCTTCTTTTAGCAGAGCTTTCTTACGAATATGGAAATAGTTTTGTAGCTATTATTTATCTGAATACATACACAACAATACTAACAACAATACAAAACGTACTGAATACTGAAGAATGTATAACAAGAACGTATTTTTTCTTGTACAAATTCAAAGTTATGAGTTTAATTATACGATCTGAAAAATATGTGGAAAGGAAAGGAAAATGGTCAGTTATATCACTGGCTACTGTCAACGTTGTATGCCTGTTGTTTGCATAAACTGATACCCCGCATATACTGGGAGTTCATAGGCGTACTGACGGAACAATGTATACCTCTGTGTTTAGCTGAAATGCTTTAGGTCAACACAAAAAAATTCACTGTAAATAAATGCGCTAAAACCCTTTGCACAATCATAATAAACTCGGTTCAAAGCGTTTTACGATGTGTAACTGATAAGTGCACTATATCACTTCATTGTCGAGTATTCTCTGGGTTTGTTTCGGTTTTTGTATTGTTTTTTTTTGTTTTGGGGTATACACCATTTAATTGCAAATATGAGAAAAACATCAACCGGTCTCGCTTATCCGCCGAAACAGATTCCATTTGGCGTAAAAAGCAAATAAGAAGTAAAAATTGTATGAATGGATCACTGAAAATCAGCGATGACACACGCTTACCAATACCACAGTTCCGTTACTTCTTTAGATAAGTATATTCACGGATTATCAAGACATTTCTATCAAACTGAACTTCACATTTTTCATCAATCAATCCATATATGTCAAGTTCGCCCTTCTGTGGAAAAGTACATGTTGAATGTACTTCTTAGAGAATATTTAAAATTTGCCCAGAAATAAAATAAATTTTGAGATGAAATCCTTTCATGTCTGATTTCACAAAATTGACCTTAAACTGCAATTTGTATAGTCTACTCCGTGAGACATTCGAGATGTATTCATAAGTCGATTGTTCCCCTGGTTCCGGTGCCATTTAAATGTGACATGAAATGTTAAATTGAATTCTCATTTTACATCGGCCTTTCGAAAAGACCAACTCCTCAATGACAAACTGAAATTCCACTTTAATACAGACTTATACATCGGCTGTATACCAATCCATGGAAGAAGAAATCGGTGCCCACGTCTTTTGTTGTTCCGCCTGAACGGGTGTCTGTAGGCGTATCAGGTACGGCTCTGCAATACTGTTTCATCAGATAGATTTGATTATACTTCTCTTGTTTGATACAAAGAACAAAATATAAAACATCAACGCCAGAGAATAACCAGTCTCGGTTATCCACCGAAACAGGTTCCATTGGGTAAAATAGCGATGACAATTATATGAATGGATCACTGATAATCAGTGATGACACCAGGTGTTCGCGAAAGAGTAAGCATGCCCTGTCCTACCAGCAGCACTCGCAACTCAACTCACACAGTTTGCATAAAAAAGTGTTTGTTGCCTGAACATTTATGTTGCAGTGATAAAGCTATCAACAACACTGGCAGTAGTAAAAGTAGACTAACATTTAGTCTCTGAAATCTTATATTACACAATATCCTTCTTGACTCTAAAAATAAAAAAATTCCCTATGCTGATTTCAGAGACTGTGGAATAGAGCTAGCTTGAGCTGGCTAGACTTGCTTTTGTATGCATTTCTAGATTATTATTTTTTCATAAAATAAATATATTCCACGGTCATGGTGCAGGACTATAGTAAAAGTTATATCTTGAGATCCAGTATTTCAGCAAACGATATCCAGTATCTTAGAAAACAAGCACATTTGGTTAAACGTCAACTGACAAAAATGTCAATGAAGTTTTTTTATTTCATGTATACTATTGCAATGCTGAAATAGGATAGAAAAAAAGCACAGGTTACTACTTCAGTGTAGTGTTTATCTATAGTATCTGTTTCTTTGTTCACTGTTTTTTGGATTTGACTTTTTAAACACAGCAATTTCAAATCAGAAACTGTTGCTTGTGTTAAGTTTGTAACATTTGAATTTTAAAGTTGATTAAAACAATATCTAGTAACAATGTTTGGACAATAAAAACATCTAGTTGAATAACACAATATATAGTAAGAATGTTGTGGACAATAAAAGAACATCTAGTTGAATAACACAATATATAGTAAGAATTTTTTGGACAATAAAAGAACATCTAGTTGACTGACACAATATCTAGTAAGAATGTTTTGGACAATAAAAGAACATCTAGTTGATTAACACAATATATAGTAACAATGTTTTGGACAATAAAAGAACATCTTGTTGAATAGCATAATATCTAGGAACAATATTTAGTGCATCTAGTTGAAGAACGCAATGTATAGTTGAATAACACAATATCTAGTTGAGTAACACAATACATGTGTATAAAGTTCAATAGCACAGTGTCTGGCAACAATATTAAGTGCAATAACATAATATCAAGTTTAATAACACAATGTCTAGTAACACTATTGCAAAATCTCTTTTAGTTAAATAACATAATATATAGTTCAATTATTAAATATTTATTCTTAATAGCGCGAAGTGAAGTTGAATAACACTATATTTAGATGAATAACACTATTATTAGTAAATAATAAGACAAAGAATATTTGAATTACACAACATTATGATTGTTTGAAAAAATTTAGTGGAAAAACACAACACACGTATATAGTTGACTGACCAACATCTATCTGTATTATACAATAGTTAGCTCCCTCTAGTTTCCCGCTTAAGGGGCGGTCGGGTAGCCTAGTAGTTAAAGCGTTCGCTCGTCACGCCGAAGACCCGGGTTCGATTCCCGACATGGGTACAATGTGTGATGCCCATTTCTGGTGTGCCCCGCCGTGATATTGTTGGAATATTGCTAAAAGCGGCGTAAAACAATACTCACTCACTCACTAGTTTCCCGTTTAAAGTTTTGAGACGATTTATGTTGACGGGCTTGCTTCGGAAGTATCACAACATCTCATTACCCCTATAAGAACCAACAGGATAGCCTTTTATTTTGTTAACAAACAAATCCTAATTAAATTTACAACCATAACATTACATGATAACCAGATAATGACTCTTTTTTCGACAAAAAGTGTAATGACGTAACGAAAACAACTTCTCCCGCATATTGGAGAAATGTGTAATTAATAAATTACTCTGTTTGTCATGAGTGCACGTGCGATCAACACAAACAAATCGTTCCTCTCTCGTTTGCTTAATTCTCCGTTCGTCTTTTCGATCATTTCACGTCGTTGTCTGTCATTAAATCCTTAGCCGGACAGAACAAGATAATTCTGCTGAAGTCCAACTGACGAAACGGACCACTAGAAATGAGTTGTCTTGATTTAGTATTTGACGCGGAGGGAGATTCATTTCCGACTATGCCGAAGGCGGCTCAATCAGATGGACCGCTGCCGCAGTGCAATTACCAACGTCGTCGAATATTCCTTGTCCGCTTTTGTTTTCCCGTCTTTATTTACAACGCAATCTCTCGGACTATTTCGTTCCGGATCGAACCGTAATTAGCTTCCAGGTTTTGCTAATAACTGTAATTAACCAGAACGCTACGGCTTGGCCCGGTTCTGTAGTAAAAACCTTGTGCTTTGAAACACCGTGGGATAGTTCTTGAGTTTAATGCGTGTACCTTGAAAAAAACTGTTCGCCAATGGATTAGGAAAATCAGTAAATATGTTCATTAAAGTATCAAATACCATTCCTTTCTTCCGCGTTCATCTTCAGCTGTTTAAAAGCCTCGATAGCGTTGTACTAATCAACGGAAATAATTATCCGGTCGGCTTTGACAGAGATCTACTGATAGCCAAGATTTCGTTAACTGGAGAAATTGGGAAGAGAAATAATTGGGTTTATTACAGGGTAAGATGTATGAATTATTTAGTCTATAGTTCGCCTGTCTCCTTAAGATAGAAGTTGATCTTAACACAACGTATCAATGACAGAACCCAAAGTGAAATATTTCCATTTATTACATACAAAAGCCCGGACACTAATCACTTGTTCAGATAGGATTTGTTCTGTTCCATTTTAAATCAACCAGCTAGACTCTATATAAGTCTCAGATTATTATTACATTTTGTGAAGGGAAATATGGATTAATATTTTAGAATGCCATGCTGATCAGCGTTTTGGGGCATGAAAATGCCATGCAGAAAATATAAGAAATATGTACATTTACAGTTCAACAAAATAATGTAGTGTTGTGTTCAATATGGATACCGATTGAAGGTTGATAAAATTAAAATATGATCAATATCGGATAAAACTGGTAATCAGTTGGCGAATATATCCTGAAAAAAATCGCGATTATGGCATTTCTCAAACGCCTTCTTCGGTGCTCAGAGAAACTATTCCAAAAGTAGCTCTTTGAAATCTGTATCTCTGAAAGATATTTACAATGTATTAAAATCGACATCGGCATCATGGACGCCCCGTCACGTGCAAGATATCGCACGTGCGCACTGCTGAGTTGTAAATCTCAGCTCTTAGATTAGCCCTAAAGATACAGCAGCCCTGTAGATGAGTTCGTCGGTTTCCATGGAGTCACGTGGTGTGCGCGCACAGGTCCCGGGATGGGTCGCAGCGGGTTTTGATTTCCGTATCTCGGAAATTCGCGCGAGATTTGATGCAAACGCAGTTCTTTACAAGTACTCAACAGGTAGCGAATCACATACTCCCGATTACACAATTGTGCTTAATCTCAGATAAGATTTATCAATGAAAAACACCCGCCATCATAGCTTTTTGTACAAATGTAAATTTGTTTTTGAAAACAAGTTATGAAAGTGCGTCACATTTATATGATGTTTAGCACCCTTTAAATTAGTTTATTTGAAAAGATTAAAGTATAGGATGCAAGCTTTTAAAATGAAAACATAAACAGAAGTACGGTTTTAGATAATTTTGATTTAATGTTCGTGTTTTGGTAACTTTTTGATGTGTGTACGTAACATTAACTAGAAATATATGGAAATTTGTTCACTTGGAGGGACACCTGCTGAAATTGACTTCTTCCAACAAAATGTAATCTTGATAAAAAAAAATCAATTACACACGAACGATTATATTATTTTTGTGTCAAGTATGTGGTGATAGTCCTGTTTATCAATAAACATAGACACGTGACCGTTTACTCGAAAACTAATGGCAGGCATTATTTTGACCTTTAGAAAGCCCGCGAAATGGCATTAAACACAATCTTATATTATTAGTGGTGGAAATAGTCGCTACAAATCACGCCATAATATTATACTATGAATAATACATCACCTTGCACAGTTAGATGGATTTAATCGCACCGCGCGACCTATTCCAAACAACGCTATTCATTGCGATTTCATAATTCATAGCGAACTTCATCAGTCTAACACTTCAAAAAACAGGGTATGAAATATGAGACTGGTTAGGTATTTGTGTACGTACTTTGCGGGCTGTCACGTAGGTTTAATGGCAGTCTCCCGTGGGTCTGGCGACACAGCGTTTATAATGGGGCAACCCCCTCTACCATCATCAGAAAATGACGACATGCGATCCCCAAACAGTAGGGCTCGCTGGCAACACTGAAGAATGAACTCCGTGACCCGTAAAACCGATTATAGTTACTTTTATTCTTATTAAAGAGGTTATATAGATCGCACCGCATGCTTCCAAAGCCATGTCAAAAGTTGTCCTTTTACTAAATTCGCAAAACAAGTGATGATTCGCGAACAATGTTTCTCTCCGTAAATGCGTTTAATATGATAGGTCTTGGCTCGGCGGGATGGCGATTTTCTAGAGGTATTCCTCATATATCTAAGGGGGATAGTGTCATAACGCAGTCGGCATCCCCCCAGGGAGGCAGTGACTTGGCCCCCCGAAACAATCACCCAAGGCAGACGGCACGGGTGTAAGGGTATCAGTTCTCCGTCCGTTTGCTCTCCGTTTAAAAATCACAACGAAACTACTCTCAAACAGGGAAAATGACAGCGAGTTTTTTTCATGGCGCCGTTCTCAATACCCCCACCATACTGAGCAGTCTGCTCGATTCGTCGGGTACTTGAGGCTTGTATTCACATTTTTAATCTACCCGGTACCCCCTACCCGCTTTAACTTCATCAGAACCGGGTAGAGGTGTATTACATTCGTCTGAAAGAGACGAAGTACATCTGAATCGGTCGCTGATAATTTCTGTTTAATATCGTCAAATTTAAAGCGGGTGTTTATGTGTTGATGGACGAAAAACATGAATATGTATATAATCATTTAAAAAAATTAATAGTATACATATATATATACTTTCGACACAACTGTGTAGCTGTGTTTTTCAAATCATTTCTAAAGAAAAAGAACATAGTTCTATTTCACTGTCTCCCTGAAGATGTGAAAGTTTTTGCAAATTGATTGGGGGAAGTGTATTTTTATCCCTGGTTATTTAACCAAAATATTTACGGTTTGATTTAACCAAATATACCTATTATGAAGTAAAATGGTTTTCCTTGATTTTTCTTACACAAGGGTAGATATAAGTAGTTTGACGAACTTGGGTTTTTTTCACTTTGGTGTGGAGTATCATGTGTCAAGGAAATATGCACATGTGTTATCATGTGGTATTATATACATGTTGGTCAGGGTCCAACCGTACAGTATAATAAGTTATATTGTGTGTGTTGGGTGTGGGGGTGGATGGATGGGGGGTAGTTACTGTCAATCGCGGGTTCTGAAGCGGGCTCGTCTACTTGTGTTGAGAATTGTGTGGTTTCATTTTCAGAGAATAATCGACTTAAACGACTCAATTTGAGTCCAAGGTGAAGAGTTTAACCTCACTGTATGAGTGAATAACGAAGAATGGATATATCGAAAGTTTCTAAGCGGTCATCTGGAGTTGAATGTCATGTAAGATGCATTAAAACATCGTTGTAACGAATTTACGAGGTTTACGTTAAGATATTTCGTTACATCCGTGTTTATATTGAGTCGAACGTTGACTTTGATATGTTGATGTCTTTTGTGGCACACTAATCATTGTTGATTCACGGTCATATTTTGTTTAAAAGTAAACTGCCAGGCAAAAAATGAATACACCCATGCTTAATGGTGACTAAAATGAAACAGACAAGAAAAGGTTATGAGATGCGGATGTTTTTGTTACGGAGGTCAGAGTTATTTTTGGACATTAACTTTGCAATGTTTCAGCGACTGTTTTCACCTTGTAACTTGATAACATTTGTAATGTTTGGGTCAAATCCATTTTCCATGTGTATACTTTTTTTTGCCCGGAAAACAAGCACACTCAGCATTTTGTGCATTTTCCTGTGTATATTGCGAAAAGTTCACTGAGATTCATGCAACTTTCACAAACTTTTTTATTTTACAGATACAACACAATCATATTTGACACAAAACACAACAAAACAGAATAGATGAACATCCAAGGGAGGCAACTGCAGAGGATAATATTATCCAAAATGGCCGCTGATTGGATCTTTCAAACGGTCCGCGCGCACTGACCCATGACTTTGCCAAAGGTGTTAAACCCAGATCAGTGACAAAGCAGTCATTATCACCTCCCCCAAAACGTTCCATTGTGCTGCTGAAAGACCTAGTGTTGGTCTGTAGGGTGCTCTTAAACCCGAACAAATAGAGTCGCAAAGCAATCTTTTATTCCGGCTAGAATTGCGAAGACTGGGTCAGATTCCTTCAGATAAACGGCCTTCGCTTACTATGTAGAATTACCGCGTCCACAAGCTCGTCCCCTAGTAGAACCAGCTTAGGGCCCTCCTGCTAGGCTGCAATGCCGTCGACTTGAAGTCCATTCTTGACAATTTTCTACTCCGGTTAAGGCTGGGCACTGGACACAAGGTGTTCGTTTACAGACATTAGGCTTCTACTTGACAAGTTGTTTCGAAGAAGTAACACTCGATATCCAATTTAGTCAGACTGACTGAGAGCAGTTGATCGTCCTGAAGAGATTACTGGATAGAACACACCCGCATCAGAATGGTGTCAATTTACAGGGAGCGTTCTGAAAATACCATTTAGTATGTTGATAAGGTAATCCGTTAAAATATGTCGGTATGGTGGGTACATTCGGCATTCGGTGTGGATCCTGAAATTGTCTTGATCGGCAGGGCTACATGACTTTGATTATTGTTTAAATACCTTGGTATTGTCTCATATGAAAGGTGCGACTCAAATTTGAGCCTCGGGTAAATATAAACCTACAAAATGTAAATATGTAAAACAAATCCATTCATGACTTTACTTCTACCATACACACATGTGCACATAGGTTACATACATAGATCATCCGGGATCTATAGTGACATCTCAAATAATGTCTCTGCGAAAAACAATTATTTAAAAATATTAACAACCAAATAAATCGCCGCAAGCTATTCACTTGACCAATTGAACAATGACTTTAAGCCTGTTTGTTTGTTTGTTTTTTATCGCCACACTCAGCAATATTCCAGCTAAATGACGGCGGTCGAATAATCGAATCGAATCTGGACGAGACAATCCAGTGATTAACATCATGAGCATCGATCCACGCAATTGAGATACGATGGCATGCATCAACCAAGTCAGCGAGCCTGACCACCCGATCCCGTTGGTCGACTGTTACGACAAGCATAGTCGCCTTTAACGTCAAGCATGGGTTGCTGAAGACCTGTTCTACCCCGGGTCCTCACGCGTCGACATTAAGCCTGAATATTTTTTCATATTAACAGGTTATATGTCGGGAGAGTTCTGCCGACCATCGAAGATCTCTTTTTCTGACCTCACAATGGAATAACGTCTGTTTCAATCTGATTGCGCAAGTAATGCTGAATTAACAGGTTTAAGAAGAAAACCTCGTGTTCTTACTGATTTGTCACGAGGCTCCAAACGATGTACAAATGTATATATGTTAGATATATTGATATGTCTCGCAGCGATTAGCTGCATGATTGCTGATGCGGCGTAAAGTCATATTCACTCAGCCAAAAGAGGTTTATAAGGACGCTCCACCTCATTCAGTAACGGAATTGTTCCTGATTTTAACAATATGTCATATATTATTTGAAAAATTACATGCAATATGTATCTTCTGTGTATGTGGATATATATATATATATATATATATACATATATATATATATATATATATATATATATATATATATATATATATATATATATATATATATATATATATATATATACTCAAAAGCTGCCGGAGAATACCCGATTCTTTAATATTGCTATACCTAGTCTGTCATACCATGACACACCAAAATACATTAAGTGTAGCAATATGATAGCATCGGCTGATCTCTAACTTCTTTACAGTAGTATATATCTAAGATGGTGACTTCAGTTCAGTTCAGTTGACCAAGTTTTGTTGGCTGGGGATATGAATGACTCATCAATACCTCATCAATACCTTTTCAACAATGGAGTCGATATTCGACTAATTACGTGATATATATCAACTGGAATGTTGTTGTCTGTGCCGCAAAACAACACACAGTCAATAAACAAAACACTGTTCATAATAAACCAATAAACACAACTCGGTATACACATGTCCATAAACACGCACCACGATTACATACATATATACACACACAAACACACATACACACCACGCACACACATACACACTCTCACACATTCCAACAGCTTTATTGCAAACTGCAACGTCTTGGGCGAGTCCTAGACATTTCGATGTTCATGGACCACATGTCATCATGGGATGATGGCCACTACGGCAGCTCCTTTTAAATATCGTGGACAGATAGATAAGGAAAGTCGTTACCTCTTAGCTCCGTGTGTCCTTACTTTGAAAAGTGCCCATAGATATTCCACAGCACTCAATCCAAATCACAAATCGGTGGCTATAAATATGATATGACTATTCTCATTTGTTTCCGCCAATACATACTTGTCTAAGAAGTTTAACCCCAGAAGACCAATTTATATATGTTATGCAGAATGATAGTCTAGCTATTCCCCTAGCCGCAGTTGTTACTGCTATGTATAAAAGAAGAACATTTCAACTTGCATTGTTAATAGTGCACTTCTGATCCATGAGTAATTGTTATTCTTCCTTATAGGATTTAACCACATGTTTATAAAAGTCTAAATATATTCAGTTTTAATGGTATTCTTCCTTAAAGGATTCCTCAACAGTTACAAAAGATATTAACAATGGGACCTTTTCAAATAAGTACTTATAAAATAGTTCTGTTACCACATGTTCGTATATATTTTGCATTTGTATCTCACTAAACGATACTAGTATAATCTCTTTACATAAAACTGAGTTATTTTTTATCTCTCGTGTCTCATAGGCCAACTGGCCGGGTGGTATATTTTATATTTTGTCATGTACTTTGAATGTATGTTTTTTATACTACGTGACACGCAAATAAAATATTATCTTATCTTATCTAATAAAACTAAAACAATTGACATTTCTTTTAAATTACCCTCTTGTTCGTTACTAATAGAAATCGGCGACTTAGCGTACCATTTGAAAGTTTAAAGTTATCGGCGGTTAAAAAACATCCAGCATTATAGTAACTCCATGTTGATTTACTGTCATCTTTTTATCGCGTATTGCCGCTTCATAGGTGGCTGGGAAAGTGAGATCTTATCACTGCTGGACCAGATGAAACCAATACGAGCATTCGCGGGTATCAAATCTTTCCACAAAATATTTCAATAACGGCCATCATGATCTGTTAAAGCGGAGTATAATTTTTGGCTTCGGCTCTAAATCCCTTTAAAAGATCCCATTTTCTATCACATTTCGTCTCCTATCTAAACCTCAAAGCTTTAGCCCAACTTAAAGACATGAAAAGATTTCCTCACGAAGGGCAGGTTAGGTGTTCAACATGGCGCTTAAGTGTAGATTTAAAAGTTGGATCTGTGAATGAAACGAAGCAAATATCGGCCAGGTGTAAGAAACCCGATCCGGGTGACTACTCGGGTGTAAGGAGCTTGTAACAGTCGCAGTGAGGACGGGTGACAGAGTGATAAATGAGCGAACTGAGAAGAAACGGAAAATGAATCACTTTGTGGCAGACGTCATTCAAATCGGAGCAATCGGGTGTCGTCTTCGGCCCGGTTGACCCAAAATCTGTGACAGGTATGCCTGAAACGAAATTTCATCTGTGAATTCGTTGGAAAGAAGATATGTGTAGAGTCGAGGAACTAGATGTCTGATTTCTTGTTACAGAATAACAGCTATTTGTGTGCGTACTGCCTACCGACCTGTCGGTCTGTCACGAAAAGTGTTAATGCCGATAGTATGGAATTAGACTATTAAATACAGTGACCTCTTTGTACACATTGGGGGATTGCCCTTGATAGCCGTGAAATTCTATATCAAGGAATGCATATCTTTTGTTAAAGGGTGAACCCATTATCAAAATGAAATATGCTGGTTTATCACTAAATTGCTTTTGTAGATTAAAATATGTTTCGCATTGTAGATACACTGTGTGTCAGTGTTTGAAACGTTTGTACTACACGTCGGTCCAAATGCTTCATGATAACTTAGGCTGCGTCATATACCTTGAATATTGCTGAGTGCGGCGTCAAACCACAAACAAATAAATACATATGTGAATTATATTTGAGTGCAAAGCAGGGGAAGTTAACTCTATAAGTAATTTAACTTAAATTTAAATTGGGAATTCTGACAACGAAATTTGTGTTTCACACAGATATATGTTTGACGTGAGAGAGCACGTTGCGTGTATTTGTGACGATGGAGGCGTGTAAGAGGGTGCGGACACACCCAACAACCCCCACCCACCGTACTCTCCCTCACAGCACATTCCTTGTTCATATTTACAATGAACACATCGAAAAGTATGTATATCCAATACAATGTTGAATATGTCATTAATATCAAATTTTAATTGAATAAAAATATTTTAATCAAGTCATGTTCAAATTCTTTTCTTTCAATTTTCGCTACCAATTTGGTTCATAACGGGGAATGCTATCAAAAGACATCTGTTTGCGTTGTGTTTGAAACACATTCAAATCACGTTACATTTGGCGATGCATTTCCTGTGAAGTGCTTAGTAATTGGGTGAAATCCAGAAAACTCAATTTGAAAAGATTAACTGCAAGTATTTAAAAACATCAGTCGAAACCCAAAGCACAAAGCATTCTGTTGATAAAAATAAGAATTCAGCTAGTTAGTGTCACGTGGACTAATCACGTGATCCACGAAATATTTTTTTATCAGTGATAAGGGTACGTGACAACAGGTTCAGCCAGCGAGGCATTGCAATCTATCCCCGGGGCTCTTTCCGATTCACTTATCCCGATTCTAGGGCCATATTTATTTATTTTCTGAAAGTTATCGCTAAATTCCTGACAGAACGTAACCTATCAACACAACCAGAACTGTCCTTTGATTCCTCTAAGCAAAAAACTTTCCGTTTGGCGAAGCAGACGACATTATAAGAAAAGGCGGGAAAATGGCAGAGCAAACGAATCCCATTCCCTTCCTATTGTCTGCGGTAATTAAAATGTCTGCTTATAACATAAAATCAATGAAATGGATAAAAGACGTTTTATTTCTCAGAGATTCAATGCCCGGCAAGATTACCTTGTCTCTCAATGATTAGAGAGCTGGTTTCGACCAAATATTACCAAGTCCGTTGTAATTTTAGCAAGCAGTGAGAATCGCTCAAACCCTGTCTGGAGTTGACACATCATAGCGTTCCGCCGCATGGACGCAAGACCTGGGGCGACGCTGCTGAGAAGTTGTTAAAGAAATAAGCGACGGCGCATAGTTTCTGATGGTACCCAGAGAGGAACAAGGCCGTGGCATAACGCGCCACCCCGGGAGAGAATCTCAAACCTGAATGACAAATAAAAGTCTGGCAAATGCCTCCATCCTCATTCAAACTTAAGACAACGTTGGTGGAACAAGGCTATTTCCATTCATGCAATTTCATAACTGCGTTATTTCAAACTTAATATTGACGGATTAACACCAACCGTAGAGCGGACTAATCCATAACACCTTAATTAACGGATTAACTTTTAAGTCGAACAGGTGAAATTAATGGTGATCAGGATTAATCGATAATTACAGGTAAGATTTATGCAAATGTTTCCGTGTGTGACATTGTTTTCATTTGTCATGCTGATGTCACGTACGTGCGCATCCTTGTCGCTAATCAACATTGTGTCACGGTGTAAATTCATTCAATTGTACAAATCATCATGAACTCATTGTTCGTCCTTTTAAAAAATAAATTATCAAGCAACAACATTTATTTCAACCATGCAAATTAAACTAAAATGTGTGATCATTTGATTGAAATCATTTTAACACATTTCACCAAAATCTCAGATGAATATATTTAAATAATGAAGCAAGATAACATTATCCTCCAACTTTCTATACACCAATATTTCACCGTGAAACTCTCGCACCATCAATCATGATGTATACAATGAACACCTTGTTATAAATATCAATTTTATACTGCCGTTCCGAGGTCACATGGCGAAATTCAAAGGCCCCCCGGCTAGGCTTCAATTACAAACTAGCGAACACATGTTTACTGATAAGATACAATTTGTTGACTTCAAACTTCATTAGCCAACGCTTAAATGCTCCACTAGCGTCCCTTGCTAAATCCGATGTTTTGTTCATTAAATTGTATCATTTGTGGGCGTATAATGTCGGCTGATGAGCGATAAAACACGCGAACGTACAAAATAAACATATTTTTTCCCGTGAATATTCACAATTCGTCGTTTTAGTAATTCGCGGTTGTCTGTATCTGATCTGGATCTATTCACTAAAATGTCATTAAGGACTTTGAGATGCGTGTGGCAGGACTTGCTAATAGATTTCAGTGTTTAGATTTTTTTCCTTCAAAGAGATTTATCTTTTCCATGATAGATGTTCATTTGCGTATCGGCAAATGGCTTTTACTAAAACTCCTCACTTCGTAAATCTGAAAAGAACGAGTAATTAATTACTCGAGAAACACATGTATCTAGGTTTGTTACTGACAGAAGTTCCTTCATCCGCTACCGTGAATCTGATAAATCATTATACCGAGTAAAGCAATATTTAATATTCTTAAAATATATCAACAAATCTGACATATATCTGGGATATATGCTCATGATTGAAGTATATATAAGTATGTGCATATATATGTCCAACATCAGGTAAAACATGGAAATTACTGCTTTGTCAAGGATATTGACTTATGATTATTTCAAATATTTATTTAGTCCCATATCGCGTATATTATGTATGATTTGATTATCCATGGAAATGCTATTAGTTGTTGACAGCATATGGAATTTCTGATAATAGAATATACCTGTGTTGTATGATCGAAATCTTTGTGTATATAATTCGAAAGATAAAACTTGACCACAAATCGTTACGTGTTAGCGCTCCCTAATCGCAATAATCTGATTATCTAAAACGTTTTCTATTTTGAGTATTTATTACTATTGAAATTGAATATTGTCTCAGGTCAGTAGGCATGAAATTATACAAGTTCACACATGATGAAATATTATTAATGTGATCGAAGCATACGTAGAAATGAATTAGAAGAAGCAGTGATATGAATGTGGTAGGAATACATGTGTTGTTTGTTTGTTTTTTAACGTCGAACTCAGCAATATTCCAGCTCTATGGAGGTAGTTGCAGTTGATTTTATTCAATTATGAAATATATGTTCTTGTATATTTCCCAACATAAATAACATATCTGACATATATTAGATAATATGTTTACACTCAAAAATAGCATATAAGTATATTCATAGATATCGACGAGAGAGAGAGAGAGAATGTGACGGAATGGTAAGAAGGTTTGGGAAATGAGGGGGTGGGGGTGGGGGGGTGCTGAGGGTGGTAGTAATACTGTATCACCTGTAAGTTACCATGACAACAAAGCATCAAAACAATGTTCCATACCATATAAATTGTATACTGTATGAAACAGAATGGCATTGACTAATATCAATGTATGTTGCCTTATAATATAGAGGAAATAATTTAGTGCACAAAATAATTATAAATGTCCTTTGTCAGCGCCAAACTCATAATGCACTTTCCAGTGATGTGTTAATTTCTAAACCGATTGTAACATTGCCTGTAAATCCTTCTGGTATTTAAATACAAGACAACTTTCAGGTGTGATGGTATTCTAAAACTATAACATTTCTGTCATATGTGATTACATGGTCTAGACGTAGCAGAAAACATATCATATAATATCGATAAAACATGAATATTATAATACAAATTGGCAACATAAACTCGTGCCATTGACATACCACACACATCTTGGAATGTGATAAATATGTTATCAAGTGTATGTGTGCCACACGAAACAGGTGTCCTTCAAATCTGTTGTCGGCAAAAGATCAAAGAATGAAACTGCGACCAGTTAAAACTCTGGTTAACATTAACCTTGAAATTTCATTAAATATATAAACTGTATTTTGTTTTAAATATTTGTTGATAACACATGATAACAATAAACAAATATAATATTCAAATAAGACAAATTATTTTAGGAAGATATTATTCTGCTTGAACAAACAGCATGCTTATAAAACAACCAACCGATCACTGATTTACTTCACACTGTTTTCGTTAAAACGTAAGACTTTATCCCAGTGTGACTCTCAGGCTCGTGTGGAGGCACTTTCAAATGAACACAGTGGTCAGCAAATAGCATTAATATAAAGTGAGACAGCTTGGTGACAACATATTGTAACTGTCCAGGTATTCTGTAGAGCATTAATTTCATTTGGTTACTTCAACAGCTGGTGAAACTTATCAAATTTACCGTATCGAATTTGGGAAACTTCATAAAGTCATAAAATGTTGTAGATGTAACATCTGCACTTTGTTAAAACATATAATCAAAAGCTATGTTCTAAATAAAACACGATTGAATCATTAAGACACTAATGTATAGCGAGAGGGCAGATAATAAATCAAACTGTTAACAAAAATAATAAATTCTCGTCTTGAGAGTTTCTAAATTAAAATCGAACGATAAAATCATGCTGGCAGAAGGAAGAGACAAACTCAGAATCTAATTTATTTTTAATTTCAAATATCAATTCCAGCGCGTGACCGTATGATGGCATATAATAACGCAAAACAGCACGCTCAGCCAACTGCTCTAATATATTCTGATTTCCTTGGCTGGGGTAAGGCAACATGTGTTTTAATTGCACAGGAATCTCGTGGGGGTCGGGCTACTAATCAACGTGTTTAAGTCATATCAAATTGTCCAACGAGTACTACACTCCCTGTAGTTTCTGCTATCTTATTTTTCATGAATTAATTCAAACACCACAGCGGTCTGAGGACGCTTATTTTTAGCATTTCAACAGCTGTGTCCAAACTGTACAATTTACAAAATGTATTGCACGTGTGATTTCAGATATTGCTTTGACATACATTCGACGTAATCAACACGCTCATTTGAATAGATAATACTGTAGATTATGATATTGCGACATTTGATATGAATAACTCAATTGTTCTCGTAATAACAGTGGCAGTACCGCGAAATAAAAACTTGGATGTGTTTAGTTCCACTACTGCTCAAGTGTAAATGTCGTGTAGTATTATTGCATAGTAAGCTAGTTTATCACTACCACTGTGCGTATACCGTTACATATTTTAGACTTTTCTTTTAAAATAATTTCTATGCTTTTTGTTGATATGAATCATCTATATTTGCACTATGATGGCTTGTTTTCTTAAAATATATTCGCAGTGGGTTGGTACGTCCTTTAATCGTTTATTCATTGAAAGTTTACATTTGATTGCAATTGTGTTTATTTTAATTGATTGGATTAATAAAAGTTAATTACAACGATTCTTCCAACACGCTTGTGTTTGTTTTCATATTTTAGACGATTGTTTACCCGATATGTTGTTGATTTTAAATTCGTTATTATATACGTGCCCTGTCTTTACTGTTACATCTGTAAGTAATCGGGTTTCGTTATTTATGTATATGTAATTGTTTTTTGGACTTAGTCCTATACGTACACCGTGCATGCCATGGTTTTGTTACTAACTGTTGTTTCGACGCAGCTGGTGTGACTGCAGGCAGGGGGACGGTGGCTTACTGGTTTATAGCCCTCACGAAAAAACAATGTCTTCATGAACTACATTAACCTAGCACCGACATATATTGAAACGAAACACATTAGTACCAGGTTTGATTTTAAATGACTGATATGGTTGATGTTTGACTCAGAACGCACTGCCAGTGTCCTCTGAAAAAGTAACGTGGGTTCATAAACCAATTATTACACTGGTAACAATAGCAATAGTAGTAGTAATTGTAGTAGTAGTAGTTGTAGTAGTAGTAGTAGCAGTAGTAACGGGGGTTCATAAACCAATTATTACAATGGTAACAATAACAATAGTAGTAGTAGTAGTAGTAGTAGTAGTACAAGCAACAGTAGCAGCAGTAGTGGTTCATTAACTGAGTAGCAGCAGTAGTAGTTCATTAACTGATGGACATGCCTAAGACTTTACTACAGAAATAATAACAATAATAATGATAATAATACTAGAATTACAAACCATTAAATAACCAATGAAAAAGAAACTGAATTTACGGTAATAATACAGTTGATAATACACATGATAATTCATTAACAACATACTTTCCTAAAAATGATATAAATATGTTCATCATCATCATCATCATCATCATCATCACCACCACCACCACCACCACCATCATCATCCCAATGGGCGACGTTTGACAGTGAAGATCGACTCCATGTAGTAACACATCACAGCACCGACTGTCCCTGATGGTGGATTAGGCATCAACAAACAAAATGTCAAAATAGGATCAAATAAGCCTGGTTTCTTTCCAACTCGCACCATGGGAAAAACTCTCCGTCTAAATTATAAACAGGTGCAGAGCGCATATCTCCGTCCGCGAAATATCAAAAAGCTAATTAAAGCCTCAAATAATCTCATTTCTAAGAGAATTGCCCCAATATGAACATACGATATTAAGACCTTTTGAAAGTCGCCGGCCAAGCACCGTGGAGAAGGCAACTAAGACTAGCATATGAAGATAGCACTGTAAGACAAGACGCGCCTTAGCTGCTGATAGGCAAGATGAATGCGCGGAGATGCTTATCCACTTCTTGCATCTTTTCTCGCATATAGAACGCTGAAATCTAACTCGAGACGGTATCTGTAGAACTAGCGCTGTTGATAAAAGCGACATACCCATACATTGATGAAAGCGTTGTCTCGAACACTTCGTCATGTCGCGAGCTCCACGACTAATCTGAGAGACATCAAAACCATCACTTTATAGAATTATTTTTTTCTCAGATAAATCTTATTCCCGGCAAACACGGGTAACCATGGCAACGACAACTATGTATCAGATCCCCTTCGCCACCATGCTGGTATGGTCGGAAACATCCGTTCTTGAAATCTTCAGGGATTTTCTATTAATTAATGTCGAGAATAAACCGCACCTATGTGGAGAGGGTATTCTTTGTTGAAGTGGGCTCACCGTTATAGAATCAAAGACAACGGTATCTATAAACATGTAATGTCGATTACATTTTATGAAATAGCTTATTCGTAGAACTATGTGGTAGGTGAGTGTTGTCTGTCATTTAATGTATTACCTTCATTCAAGATTTACATGAAATCCCCGTGTTAAGCAGTCAGTGACGCGTTTGCACCTTTGGTATCTTTTGTGCTGATTCACTTAAGAACAAAGTATGAGGTTTTTTAGACAACGGGATATTCAGTGTAATAGTCACACAAACCATGACAAATCCTATCCAATGTGTTCATATGGATGACAACTAGACCTTCCCCATTTCCACACAATGCATTTAAATGTTTGGGACTTATAATTATATTTTTATATGTCAAAAAGGCTGATTGTGAAGATTTCAGAATGTATGTGAGCAAATCAAGTTGATTTTCTCAAGACATGGTTCACCTATCTGCTTTCAACTGTTTTGAAAGTTAAAAAAACACACTTTTCACTTATTTAAATCTGAACTATTCTTGTGTTCTTGATAATGTCCAAAACCTGCAAGAGATGGAAAAAACAAATTCCGTTATTGTTTAAAACAGTAGTTTCAAATTCCCGCTTTTCGAAAATTTGACATTTCCATTTTCAAACCAATATTTTAAAGTTTCCGCATTTAAAAAAAATGATATTTCCTGTGGTCCAATAAGTGCCCTTACCGCTATGCCTGGTTTTGAAGTGCGCTTGGTTCTTCTAATCACTGAATGATTTTTAACTTTATAAAATTTTACAACATGTATCTGCCTGTCCATATTTCAAACGAATGATTTTAATATTCCCCAAGGCGCCCAAATGAGCATGTAAGAAGATGAAGATGTGGACTAAATGTATCCGTCAATATAGCTATTTTTTCTGTGCAATCCTGTCCACGCGATTACACAGATACAGTTTCTTTACCTTTTGTTCTTTCATTCATTTTTTGTATTCCGCCAGAAATTAATTTTTAGATTTGTCAGCATGTATGTATTATTAACACGAAAGAAACAAGGACAGCCAAAATGCAGGGGAAAAGACATCATACGCTTAAACATTGGATTCGACCAAAACATTACAAATGTTATCAAAACTAGGCTGAAAGCAGCTGCTGAAACACTGCAAATTTAAGGCCCAAAACACAACTATGATACCCGTATCAAATACATTACCACCGAATAAACATTTCTCATTTGTTTCATTTTAGCTTCCATCAACCATGGGTGTATACTCTCTTTTCTCCGGCAGTTTAAATGACTGGATTAATTCATAGAGGAGAAGAACGTTAAAGGAAATATCTAGATAATTAAGTCAATTTGTGTAGATTATATATATTGCTTGTTGATTTCCAACGACTTAACGGCGTATTAACGTAATCGCAAAAATGAAAACAAAACGCGAACGAGAACATAAATATCTTGAATACCGATGCTCTGGGTTAGCATTAAAATGGTCGTTTGAAAAGATGTTATCGAAATGAAAACCACGAATTAATTATGTATCATAGATAGCCTGACTGAAAATAAACACTCACTGTAATCCTTATTTCCAATACAAGCTCTATTCTCGGATAGAGAGCTGTGGTCAGTTTGAGATAAGCACTGGATCGCACCGATAACAGAAATAACAGCGATATGCGGAGATAAGTACATTTTTGCTGCTGAAGCTGACTATACTTCGCAAATCAACGTTGATCTAAATACAGTTCTTAATTCGATTACTCTTATTTCCAATTACCGGATTCCCTGCATGTTTATCATTATCAGTTGTTTTTTTCTCTTTTACTGACACGTGTGTGTTTATTAATGTTTGTTTATTTGGGATAGACCTTCGGCGGACAAGCATTCAGATGTTTCCGTGTAAATACATAGACTCTTAGTGTCATTGTTGTGTTAACACACCCACAATGTGTCCGTTGAGTGTGTAAATAACTTAGATAATCTAAATCCAGTGGTACATTAATGCGTTTTTCATTTGGTTGTTTTTTTTATCTTCAATGTATATTTACCTTGAATATAAATTATTCGTTTATCTATTATACATTATACAACGCCTTTCAAATTTCTGGTTATGGCTCACTGGTCGTTATATTGTAGATATGTTATTGCTGTTAAGAGACATGTTATTTCGCTATTTGTACAGTGTCTTAAAGATGCGTATAACTAGAATCGATTTTAGAAAGTGGCAAAATACACAGGCAGTAGACCGCACGTTACTTAACCTCAAATCTTTCTTTTTCATTATCTACGACTACAATTTACATACATATGCAATAAGTCTCCATTTCATAAAATAATAATTACAATATCAATATAAAAATATGTATTTATATAAAATTGAACACGAGTCAGGTTTCTCATTTCAGTCTATATAATACTGTAGTTTAAGTAACAAAACTGTTTCTTTGATGGAACTCACAATATATTCGTATTTTAACTTTTCACCTTACCAGAAAAGCGCATTAAGGCCGTGGGTATAATCGCTTCAGATGATAACACCGCGGGTACTCTACATAACATATGTTTCTTAATCTTCCTCCTCTTTAAAAGAGCTCCAATCGCCGGGGAGCGGTCATTGACGCGGCTTTAAACTTCATTTATTCTCCACCATAAAGAGTTCTCCCTTGAAACGTTTCAGCTGCATTAGACCTAGATATTAACCAGGTTTATATTTGTGCGCGGTATTATCCAGTTCTGGGATGTGTCAGAAGAAACAATTTGAGACAATATTGTTGTGCAAACTGAAACTCGCGACCCTGGACCCTCCTACAACGGATACGTTGACGATGGAGGAGTTTGAAGGAGGGAGGGTGCGTGTTTATATTGCCGGGGGGCAACAGATCCGCCATCATATTCTCCACCCTGGGGTTTTACGGGGGTTTGGGGGACGCGACTTGATGACGACATGCTGGGTGTTTCGGAGTCTGCCACAGAATCGGTATGGCGCCCTGGATGTGTTCATCAAAACTCGGAGGCCTTGGGAGGCTCACAACTGGTTTACCGACCACACAGATTCTGTATTGGTCATTTTATGGGTTTAACGGGCTGTAGCGAATTTTTGTCGAATAGGAAAACACACCACAATTCCGGATGTAACGAACTCGCATCAACGGTATTGATATTGGTTTGGTACATCTCCGAAGAGACCATTTTGACCAGTATTGCAAGTTCTTATTGTGACTAAACATGTGTTCGATATAACCGATAGTTCGATATAACGAATTCAAATGGAACTTTCAAATGATTTTGTTGTAAATATGAAAATCCATATTTGGAACCACCACCATTAAACAATTTCCCGTGAGCGAGATATTGGATCATTTTTAGGTGACCGCCTCCGTGGTGTAGTGAAGAGAATCTGCCTGGAGAGTAGAAGGTCGATGGTTCGATTCCCTGACAGCTTCAAAGCAAAACACGTAAATGATACTATGCCACAGTTAAACACGGAAAACCCACTCAATCTATGACTGGAGCCGACCAGTCCTTGTTTCATCATCCCCTACATTCCTAGCGCCAGACAGGGCAACAGCAAATCCCATCTTTTAACGTCTTGTGGTATGATGCGATCAGGAATCGAACCACCGACCCTCCGCTCTCCGGACAGGCGCTCTATCCACTATCCAATCTATGAGTAGGTGTAAGGTTAGGGTCTAACAATGCCAAATGAAGACTAAGGTACCAATCAAGGTATCGCAATACTACTACAGTAGTTGTACAAATTACAACAGTATCGCAATGGCTTTTCAGCAATTGCAATACAATTTCAACAGTAAAAAGAACGCCAATAGTCACCGCTCTTTAGGACCATTTGTTCACGTATTTGCATTATGGTAGAGCATCATTTTAAATCAGTCAAGACAAGACAAGACAAGAAGTTTCTTGTATGAAAGGCCTCCGGCCTATATATAAACACATACAATGTATACATACTTTCAACATATGTACTTTCTAAGAGATATTTGTATTTACAAGTTCTTGACGAATATTGAGGGCTTGATGGAGAAATTGAGCCAGGCTGTAGATTACATCAGAAGATTGATTAGACATAAGTGGTATAAGGGATGTGGTACATTGCTGTTTAAGGTATTTAGCGGGTATAAAACGTTTTCGGATATCTTGGTAAAACTCACAGATGAAAAGTACATGGATTTCGTCCTCAACACCCATATCACTAAATGCACACAACGCATAGATTTTAACGTATTTTGTCTTCTTCCGGTATTTACTCTAATATCACTCAGTCCCATACGAAAACGCGTGAATGTTGAACGAAGATTTAAATTTCAAAGAACACTTAGATATTGTTCAGGCTCCAGTAAGGATTTGAATGATCTATACACATAATATCTGCTACTTGCATTTAAATTAGACATCCATGTTTGATAAAAGGTATTTACAATTGATTCTTTGAACATATTTACAAACATACAGTCATAGATCATACAATGTCGTATTTGCAAATATGTTTGACGAATATGACGAATCCGGCATGTTGCATGCGTTCGTTTAAGGTATCGTTATGCTTGTATGTGTCGTATTGAATATAGTATCTTTTTTCTGTTTCTGTATTTCAGTACGAGCTGTGAGTCAAGTCAAAACCTTGCTGGTGTACCTGATTTGAATTTTGCGTTTCTCCCGAGTGGTGTTTGCCAAGGCTGTATGTTACTTTCTTCTCTATTTGTACAATTTACAAATATTTAGTTTTTGTATAAAGCTTTTACAGATGAACATTTGAAACTAATTACAATATCATTTGTTGCATGGTGTAACCTTATCATAACATTTTATTGTCAATAAATCTTGTCATCATATTTTCAAACTTCTATAATTAATTATTAGCCCCACGAGTGCAGGAAGTTCGACAATGTGTTTTCCTTCCTTGCATATGTTTAAGACGATGCATTCAGTACACAGTGCCATTGTTGGTCAATGTGGCAGCCACGGCGAGATGGTTTTATTTAACATACATTACGGCCTCATTTCCTTATTTCTCGAAAACCGGTGCTCAAATGAACTGCAGGGCAAAGGAAAGAGTACACCACGGTCGATGGTGATCTATTTGAAACGTGCATCGTAGTTGTTTGCAAGTTTGAAGTGTTTCGGCGACTGTTTTCAGACAATTAACGTTTAGATAATATTTGTAATGTTTCGGTCAAATCCTATTTTCAAGTGTAATTTCTTTTTTAAATACATTTTACTTGTTCTCTTTAAAGTATTGTTTATCGAGTGAATTAAGTAAGATTTGGTTTACAAGTCAAATGTAATGGTTACTATGCCTTCCCTATTGGCCTACATAACAACAACTGTCCATGTGCGGGAGGAACATTATTACAAATGCCTATGTACGGGTGGAACATTGTTACAAATATCCATGTACGGGTGGAACATTATTACAAATGTCCATGTATGTGTGGAACTTTATTACAAATGTCAATGTATGTGTGGAACATTATTACAAATGTCCATGTACGGGTGGAACACTATTACAAATGTCCATGTATGTGTGGAACTTTATTACAAATGTCCATGTATATGTGGAACATTATTACAAATGTCCATGTACGGGTGGAACATTATTACAAATGTCCATGTATGTGTGGAACTTTATTAAAAATGTCCATGTACGGGTGGAACATTATTACAAATGTCCATGTATGTGTGGAACAATATTACAAATGTCCACGTACGTGTGGAGCATTATTACAAATGTCCATGTACGGGTGGAACACTATTACAAATGTCCATGTACGGGAGGATCATTATTACAAATGTCCAAGTACGGGAGGAACATTATTACAAATAACCATGTACGGGTGGAACACTATTACACATGTCCATGTACGGGTGGAACACTATTACAAATGTCCATGTACGGGTGGAACATTATGTAAAAAATCTCCATGTACGGGTGGAGCATTATTACAAATCTCCATGTATGTGTGGAACCTTACGACATATATATATATATATATATATATTTGTGGACCTTTACTACATATGTCTATGTGTGGAACCTGCTGCTTTTGATAACAAAAAAACTCACTGTCAGCACAGTCATGTGTTCAAGCAAACATCCATCCAAAATGACCACTACTAATTTTCATACAACTTTCACAGTGATTACAAATATATACATACTGCAAAACAAACACAAATCTTTAATATCCATGAACAAGAAGTTGACAAGGCATACCCAGGTAAATATGATATTGGAGTTAGTCTTTCAGCCTTACGATTGTCGTTAATACAAGAATTGTTCAAACTGATACCTACGTAGTTTAAAGATGGGGATGAGAGTTTAACAGCATGTGTACTCCTCAATCAGACACGGGATGTCAGAGCGGCCCTATCAGCCTGCATTGCACCCCCTTGTAATGAAAACCATGGAACCCCCAGAACGTTCAGCTACATTCCAAATAGTCGTGCTAATTTACAGACAGATTAACACACTCCTAATACATCCATGTTGTCTATCAACTAGGGGGTGTCGTATCGTGTCTGACAAGTGGTATAGCTTGGGTGCTCATCAAGGCTGTGATCACCAGCCGCCCCCTTGCTTGAAGAATTCGCTAAATTTCACTCAAACCTGCTGGGTTATACACTGTAACAAAACATACCCCCCTCCCTGTTTAAATTTAAGCGAGACCAATAATTCATTTGAGTGTAATTTGAAGTTGGATGTTTTTAGATGTGATGGTTCCTGTCAGTGTGCGTATCTCCGACATGTTATAAATGACTCGACACAGCAAGAAACTAGATGGCTTTAACATGAAAGAGAAAGGGTGGGGTGAGGTGGATATTACGGCAAGGAAACCCGTTAATTGTGTGCAGTTTATTATCGATAATTATACTTAGTCTGTCAAACCTTGACCCATCTTTCAAACAAACCAAACAAATAAGTCATGGCTTTTTCTAATTAATATTTTTAAACGAAGGAACATACGCACTGACTACATTATATTCTCTGAATTGCCAAAATATTAATATTATACAGAGGCTTTTGATGTAAACTGCAGTTGTGTTTTGGACCCTAAGTTTGCAATGTTTCGGCGACTGTTTTCAGCCTAGTCACGTTTCGATAACGTACTTAAGTTTTCGCTCAAATCAGTTTTCAAGTGTATACTTTCTTTTGCAAGGCTGTGTATGATAGGGAGAGGCACAGAGAATCTCTTCTTTCTTGAAACTGAAGATATTGACAGTAATGTAGACGTGTTTGGGAGTTTTCGAATATTAATGTTTTCTTATGAGACACTAAGATACGAATGAAATGATCGTCTTGAGAGAAAAATATATTGAGTTTCGAGACGAGGTTATATGATTAAGAATGGACTTTATACAGAGATATCTTCGGGCTCGAAACAAGGGGGTTGGAGCACATTTAAAACAACATCATCAGCAGCAGCATCAGCACATTCCATCCTCATCTTCCACACAGCAGCTGTGTACACCAAGCACCACCATCCCGACACTACATAGGAAGTATAATCACTTATATCTAATATGCGTATAAATATACCGTCTTCCTCAAGGCGCATGGTGAACTTATGAAACATATCCATATTACCATAGACAGTTTACGCAAGATCTCCTGTCTCAATATAATACTCCTTCATTTTCGTCATCGGAGTGGCTTCCCAAACATGATATCAATCATGTTAGTGTTTTGAGCACATTATCCTTTTTAAATGATCGCACGTGTTTTCGCAGAACATACTTTGCTATTATCAGAACATTGCTATTGGTTAAAGAAACCCGGCTCTGAAGCCAAGATCTGTCTATTGCTACTATGTCAAAACAACACAACAGAGCCCGTTGCATTTAAAGTGGAATCAAATCCCCGGAATTTAGGCGGATTTTTCTATTCGCCGTCCGCCCGCCACGTTGTATTTCGGAGAAATATATTCCCAGCGCTCTATTTGTCGTCGCCTAAATGAATCTAGTCCTAAAGCTATGTGACGTGGCTGAATGCGTGGTATCGCATCCCCATGCCATGGAACATTGGTCATAATATCAGCCTCTTGTTTGATGGGTCTAGATTCGAATATTAACATGTTCTTTCACGAACACCTGGTGGCATCACTGTTTGATAGCGATTCATAAACCTATGCCCTATGGTTTTGTCGGAACCGAAGAAGTAGTAGCAGTAGTAGTAGCAGTTGTAGTAGTAGTATTAGTAATAGTAGCAGTAGTAATAGAAGGAGTAGAAGTAGCAGCAGTAGAAATATTAGTAGTGACAGCAGTAGTAGAAGTAGTAGTAACAGTAGTAGAAGAAGAAGCAGCAGCAGCAGCAGCAGCAGTAGTAGTAGTAGTAGTAGTAGTAGTAGTAGTAGTAGTAGAAATAATGGAAGTGACAGTAGTAGTAGAAGTAGTAGTGGCAGTAGTAGAAGCAGCAGCAGCAGCATTAGTAGTAGAAGAAGTAGTAGTATCAGAGATTGTAGTAGTAGTAGTAGAAGTAGTAGTAGTAGTAGTAGTAGTAGTTGTAGTAGTAGCAGTAGAAGTAGTAGCAGCAGGAGCAGCAGTAGTAGTAGTATAAGTAGTAGTGGTGGTAGTCGAAGAAGAAGAAGTAGTAGTAGCAGGTGTAGCAGTAGTAGTAGTTGTAGCAGCAGTAGTAGTAGCAGTAGTAGAAATAATAGAAGTGACAGTAGTAGTAGAAGTAGTAGTGGCAGTAGTAGTAGAAGCAGCATCAGTAGTAGCAGAAGTAGTAGTATCAGAGGTTGTAGTAGTAGAAGTAATAGTAGTAGTAGTAATAATAATAGTAGTAGTAGTAGCAGTAGCAGTAGCAGTATAGTAGCAGAAGTAGTAGTAGTAGTGGTGGTAGTAGTAGAAGAAGTAGTAGTAGCAGGTGTAGTTGTAGTAGTAGTAGTAGTAGTAGTAGTAGTAGTAGTAGTAGAAGAAGAAGAAGAAGGAGTAGTAGTGTGTGCCTGTGTGTGTGGCTGCTTGTACTAGTCCGGACTGATGCCGATTTATAGTGCTAGCTCACTGAGATATCATGCCGCAGTTTAACATGAATACCCCACTCAGACACAGTATACTGACTCCAAGCCGACCAGTCCTTGTTTTAGCCCCTTAATGCCGAGCGCCAGACAGGGTAACAACAAGTACCATCTTTTAACGTCTTTTGGTATGATAACCTTTCGCTCTCGGGGGAGACGCTCTACCACGAGACCACGGATGCGGTCTTGTAGAAGTACAAGTAGTAGCAGCAGCAGTAATAGTAGTAGTAGTAGTAGCAGCAGCAGTAGTAGTTTTTGTTTTGTTTGTTGTTTAACGCCGCACCAGAAAGTATTATCCCCATTAGTTACATTTGACCACTTTCTAAATGGCATTGTGTATTCATAGCTTTCGGCCATGGGAGCCGTGCCAATTTACACTTGTCAGGGGGGTACTCAAAGTACGTGATCTAGACTACCACTTGTCGGACTTTCATTTTTGTGGAAGTCTCGCTGGCTGAGTGGGTTAGATCGCTGACTGTGTGTGCTGGCGATTAGGTGCCTCACCCTGGACGGGACGGGACACAACCAAAAAAAAAAAAGTACTAGAATCTGTACTTTACTAAGAAAGAGTTATCCCAAATATAAAATAAATTACATTTGACCACTTTCTAAATGGCATTGTGTATTCATAATATTCCAGCGGTCTGTAAATAATCGAGTCTGGACCAGACAATCCAGTGATCATGAACATCGATCCACGCAACTGACATGCATCAACCAAGTCGGCGAGCCTGACCACAAGATCCCGTTAGTCGCCTTTTACGACAAGCATAGTCGCCTTAAACGGCAAGCATGGGTTGGTGAAGACCTATTCTACCCCGGGTAGTAGTAGTAAGTAGTAGTAGTTGTAGAAGCAGCGGTAGCAGTAGTAGAAGTAGTAGCAACAGTAGTAGGAGTAGTTGTAGCAGCAGCAGCAGTTTCGTTTCAAGTTGCATATTGATCACGACAAGGTACGTTTTAGGAGCAATATCAGGGTAACAATAAGTATCATCTTTTAACTTCTTTTGGAAAGATGCGGTCGGGGATCGAACCATCGACGACCCGCTCTCAAGGTAAATATTCGATCCATTGGACCACGGAGGTGGTCGAACAGTATGAAGAAGTAAAGGAGACGTGATGCGAATACTTAATATATTTACCGGTACATTTAACAGCACACTCACAAATTGCCCAAATCCTGGTGACGGAAGGAGGGCACATCGTTTGAGATGAGGATGCAAATCTGGTGAGTGAGTGAGTGAGTTTGATTTTACGCCGCTTTTAGAAATATTCCAGCATTATCACGGCGGGGGACACCAGAAATGGGCTTCACACACAAATCTGGATGAAGATCATTGTGGACGAGGCCGCGATAGGTAGGCATGGCAAGTTGAGGTGTACGTCAATAACGCGTACTGCCTCACTCACTCACTAGTAACGACAGGACAGTCAAGGAGTATTTACATCAGCTGTTATAGTGCGTCAATGAGTCAATGAGTGAGTATGGTTTTACGCCACTTTTAGCAATATTCCAGCAATATCACGGCGGGGAGTGGGGGGCACCACGTTGTACACGTTCATTTCGCTTTCTTATGTCGAATAACGTACATACGAACCTTATTCGTCTGACAATAACGATGTCGAAATCAATTCCAAGTCTTTTATGGCGGTGTAATTTATTGTCAAACAATGATTGTGAGGGTATTATCCCGTTTCTGTTGAGATTCAGTAGAAGTTCAATAGTTGTCAGGAATATAGTACTATTTAATGCAAGCAGTGGAGAGGGAGTTATTAAATTTGGATGCTTGCATTGTCTGTAAACTTCCGGAATAGCTTTGTCCTATAGAAACATGTCGAATATTCTGTGATGTTTTAGTGACACTAGACTGGTCTAGCACTGTGTGGAAAGTGCTAAAAGCTAGTTGGACTATAAGTGGAGAGAGCGCGTGCCTGCCTCATCTCACAGTTCATCTCACATTACATCAAGACCAGCTTTTGTGTGAAGATCACATTTCACCCTCGACTCCTGGCCAAGGCCTATCTCAGAAGCTTGACACTGTTGACTACTGTTGCGGCCAGGTGATCATTGTCATTTCCATTTCTCTCACATTTTAAACCGCCACTGAATATTGTACAACCACACTATCACATACTGCCATTGTAGTTGTTGTGCGGTGATGTATATTGATGTGTAAACCTAGTTTATTTTGTAATACAATTGTTCATGGTATACCATTTGTTGGTTGTTTGTTGTTTTCACACTAAATACGTTCACGTACTGATTTCGGGGTTAATTAACGGTTTCAATCCGGGAATGGACACGTAACACAAAAAAGAACTATCTGTCATTCAAAGTATTTCTTAATGTGCAAAAGGGTTGGGGGGTTTTATTATTGCAAAAATAAGAATTTTCATGATATTGGCTTGAACGTTATTTCTGCTTGGTTCGATATTATAGCAACACTTCTAGACAAAAACTGCGGACTATTCCATCTAAACGGCGCCGGGAAGTGCTTCTTCAGTCGGCACACATCGTTAACTTTCAAAGTGGCATTCGGCACATGACTAACGCCATAATTTATAGACGTCTTTCTCCACGTCAATACATTATCGTCACGACGAGCCACGAGAGTATGCTGCTTGAAAACATATCACTGTTGTGCAAAACATTACAGTCTCTTTAACGCTATAATATACGTGCAATTGGTGCCTTATACAACAAACAACGGTGCTGACGCCCATACAGTGGATGATAATGATGAATATGATGATGATGATCATGATGATGACAAAATAGATGTACAGTAAACTACGGTTATAACGAACTAAAAGGGACCACTAATTTTAGTTCGTTATAACCGTAGTTCGTTATAAGCATATATACAGCATAGTCGGGACAAAAAAGTAAGTTCGTTATATCCGTCAGTACGTTATAAGCGTGTTCGTTATAAACGTAGTTTACTGTACGTGCAATACATGATCCGATGAAATGAATTTGTGTCTGTAGATCTACTTAAAGCACCGTCGTAACATAATGCACGTGCATCACATACTCCAGCGAACTATATTATTTCCGATCTTACACAAGGCACAGCCATATACCATTTTGCACGAAATACAGGTGCAGCACAAATTCCGACGAAATGTATAATTTTTTCAAATTACTTCCAGCACAGCCATATAAACATATTACCACTGAATGAACGCTCGGTCATTTCGGAATGGTAGTTTATGCCAGGGCCAATATTTTTTTTTAAAACACTTTCCCCAAATATTAATTCTTTCTCATTTCTTAAAAAGGGCATAAAAGGAAAATGTATTAATTTATTTCGTCTTATCGTTTAATCCCCCTCTTTGCAGAGACACGGTTGAGCTTACTCGCGCATATATCATGAAATATATAATAGGCACCCTTGGGCATGCCAGAAACCTATGATTGTGGGTTCGAATCCCGGTTCGCCCCGATTATGTTTCTAGATTTGTCAGCACCAAACCCGTGCTTGTGGGTTTCACCAAAGTGGTAAACGTCTGAGACCTGCGTCACTTCGGGCTTTCCTCCCACATTAAGCTGACACGCCGCGATATAACTGGAATAATGTTAAAAGCGGCGTTAAACCCGACTCACTCACTCAACCCCCTAAAAGCATTCCCTTTAACCGGTAGTATTGTACGGAAATGCCTAATGCAATTAAGAAAATCCGCATGGTAAATATCGGAGGGTTGTATATCACAAAACATTATGCCAATACGCAGAGCGAAAGCTTTACAAACGCAGACATTGCATGCAGAGAAAGAACTTAGATCTTTGATTACGACAGAAAACAAAAGGACGAGGTTCCGTCTGATACTGTGTAATGCCGTGTTCGATTAGAACACCTGGTTCCTAGGTTAATTATTTGTAGACAGCTCACTTAACGATCATGTCAAATACTGAGCTATTCTAATGGACTTTTAAAGACATTTTGACAAATGTTCATATGGGGACACTTCACGTGAACAAATGTATCTCTCGTCAAAGACAATCGACTACTAATGGCGTCTCAGGCTGAGCCGAGCAGAGCAGCAAGGTTTTGCGTTTCATACCCAGACACCTTTAACGTCCCCGTCTTTGGTTCAAGCATCGATGGCGGCCGGGACATTCGTTTCCGGTTCGTCGTGGAACCGTCTTAATGGCGTGGATATATAGATGGTGCCTTGCCCTGACTCCACCCAGACAATTATAGGGTCGTTTCCTGTGCCCTGACAATGGTACCGTTGATGGACAGGCAGAGAGCCTTCCATTATCAGTTCGTCTGCTTTGATTACAGACAATGCGCTGCACCTTACCGTAACATTGTGAGGTGTTGATAACAACATTGAATGAAACAGTATGTAACTCATTTTAAATATTAACTGTTATGTGCGTATATAAAAGCGACAAAACCATTTCCATATTTATAAGAAATCCCTGCTCAAAGAAGAATTCTTTGACATTTTTTCACAAAAATATAATGAATTACTGCCAAATAATCATGATACCAAGTTTTCGCGAAAAGGCGAGCGTATCCTACCCACCGTCACAAACACACGCAAAGGCATGTCAGTTGTAAAGAATTATTAGAATGGGTTATAAATTAATTATAGAGCGGGGCCGCGATTTGCAAAGCGATCTCCCTATGAACATATTCTATCTTAACACAGTCTCAGTGCTCAGCTTGCTTTGTGAGACAGGGCCCTCGTATTACAGTGAGGAAGTGAATAGGGTTTTATGCCGCTTTTAGTAATATTCCTGTAAAATCACGGCGGGGGGGGGGGGGGGGGGGGGGGGGGCATAAGAGGGGCATTACCTAATTTCTAGGAGTGAGTGAGTGTGGTTTTACGCCGCTTTTAACAATATTCCAGCAATATCAAGGCGGGGGACACCAGAAATGGGCTTCACACATTGAACCCATGTCGGGAATCGAACCCCGAGTCTTCTGCGTGACGAGTGAACGCCTTAACCACTAGGCTAGGAAAATATGTCAGATATCCAAATTCCCAAATTCCCAAACATGTCATGGAACAACAGCCATGGCTAGACCAGTAGTACCAGGGATTTGCCTGTGATATACAAGACGAGTTCGAATCCCAAATTGCGTGTAGTGTGTATAGTCGATTCTCCGTGTCCCTCGTCCGCAATGGTTTGCACTCTAAAAGCGTAGTAAAACACAAATACAATTTTATCTGATAAAATATACAACAAATGGCCGGGACAAAAAAAAATTCGTTACATCCCCAGTTCGTTATAAGCGTGTTCGTCATAAACGTAGTTTACTTAACCTCCTTCCCGCGCTGGCGAGAAGCATGGATGGTCCATTGACAGGAATAACCTCTGGTACAATCCAAAAAGCTTCCGGAATTATAAACTGGGAAAAAACAATTTGTCCTAAAGTTTTACCCACAAAATCAAGTGATCACTGGTCATCCCTGTATTGAAAAATTATGTTGACATAAATTTGAATTTTAAATAAGAATTTCAAATAATCAGTGCCTCAACACAGATATGCTGTGGTAGAAATACCTTCACGAAGAAAACTTCTTCACTCGTGTACTAGTTCTAAGGGTACAGCTCCATCCATTGTTATGCAGAGTCACAAGATGAATGTACATTTTTCAGCCTCCGTTCCTACAGAGATAATGAGAATGCATTTCATACGGAAAACAAAGAAATAAAGAAACATATCCGCATCACAAAAAACTCCCTTAGTGCAAATAATTTGTTGGGATATTTCCATAGCAACATTAATGCCAATTATGGAATTTGACATCAGTGATAGGATATTTTTACATTTCTCATTTTTTCACCAGGGAAAAAACGCCGGCTCCACGGGATTACAATTATTCCCTTAAAAGAGAATCTGTCAAAGTCAACTTGGAGTCTGGCCCGAGTATTTGCTCGTGTTGACGCTATAGACCCGGACGTGTTCGGCGAGCCAAAAGATCGCTAGTTTTAAGTTAAAAGCATTCTGTAAATGGATGCGCGGCCAGGTAAAAAGCCTGTCAACTCACATCACCTTCGCTCGGATACCGGCCAGCGCTAATTGTAGTTTGACCAGGTGGTATCAAAACCTGAACTCAAAAAACATTATGTGATCTTTGCCAAAATACAAAGGATTGAACGGGAACAGGCTTACAAATGCATTTCTTTTTTAAAAAATGCGGAAAATGGTCTGATTTTTAATCATTTGTTAAAAGCAGGGGCATTATCTGGCAAAAAACGTATTTCTTGTTTCTTTTCATTACAGGATTAATAATAGGTCCGGAGGATGCGATGGTTTCGGTCGTTTAGTTTATGAAAATATGAAAAGATAAAAACGAATAAAGATCTTTCTTTAGGGGTTTATGTTCCGATAGAAACCTTTTGTAAATAATGTTTTAACATGCCTGTAGTTTATTTCAATAATTTGATTTAATTACACAGGTGAATTTGCAGAATCATTCATGACGAGCACGCTTCATGTTTCATTTGTGATTCAAAATGACAAATGATTTAAATCATAATTTTGATTTTCAGTGTTAATTTTGTATTCGTCTTTCATCTTTAAAATTAATATCGGTTCATGAATTTTGAAAAAAATGAAAATTATTGGGAATATCTTTAGCTGACCGATTCGTAATTATAATAATTTCGTTAAAAAAATGTTGTTATTTAGTTATATTTAATGTTTTCTTTCGTAAACAATTATTATAATATGGATGTGTGTGTGTGTGGGGGGGGGGGCGTTGGGATGAAGTTGGGGCATGACAAATGAAAGCAGGTGTGGGGGTGGGTGTCATGACAAATGATTTATTTTTTATGCATAAAACGTAATTATTGTTGTATTATTATTATTATTATTATTATTATTATTATTATTATTATTATTATTATTATTATTATCATTGTTATCATTATTATCATTATCATCATTATCTTTATTAAAATTATTGGTGTTGTTGTTGTCATCAGGAATATCATTATTAGAATCAGATTTTCATGAAACAAACAAAAAGCGGATTTACAATAACGACCTTCACCGATAAAGTAAATATACAACAAATAAACACAAAATGAAAGCAAACGTTCTCGCGTTCCATCCACATTTGTATTGGTAAGTGAACTCAGATAGTAAGAAGGAAAGTAACAATGTCGGTCTCACTGACAAGAAAACCACGCGGTATTCCGTTCACTACACAACGCTTTTGCCAGTGTTGACAGGAGCCTCTTGTTTGAAGGTTTCTGTTTCTTTGTCGGGTGATTAAGTTAGGAAAATAAACTGAGTCTCCTATTTCATTGTTTCTTCCGTTTAGGTGATCATTAAGACCGAGGGTGGGGGTAAGGTTCCTTGACAGTGGTTGAACCTTAGGGAGAGATGGGCATCTTGTGGCCATCAGTTTTCTCTGCAAGGAGTTGACGGGTTTCCAGAGAACACAAGAGCGAGTTTGGATGTGGTTGGGACGCGGGAACAGTGCCTTCCCGTCAACATTAATATGGTATACTTAACGTCAATCAATAACGCGGGATGGAAAGTATTGCGGGATGTTTCCATTCATAGAATTTATTAACTTTCCTTAATCAAAGCGCTCCATCCAAATTGTCATTGATCAATGCTGAAAATATTATTTGCATTTGTTAATTAGAAAATATTAACAGGCAGACAGGTGTGTCGCTGAGGAAAGAATTGTTTTGTTCGCATGTGCTGAGCCAATGCCGCTTATTCAATATACAAATGATTTGATTATTTTATTTATTGACAATTGTCATGTGCGACTTGAAATTAAACACCGAGCGTGATTGAAGGAATAGTTAAAGCATTAAATCCATTCTTTGAATCAAGGATAAACATGATGCCCGATGCAATTCCCTATTTTACTCGTACCATATGTTCCCGTGTTTCGTTGGGTGAACATTTGACTTGCCTTTGCATGTGTTTGTGACGGGTGTCACAATATGGTATCATGACTATTTCATAGTGATTCATAAACACATGATTATAATACAACCAGAATCGTAAAATGAACTCTCCCTTCAGTAGAGATTTCTTACGAATATGGAAATGATTATTTTCAAACGTAATACAAGTTTCTGAAACTCCAAAGACAGAGCCAGTCCATGTGACACGATAAAACAAAAACGACAGAAGCCACACAGCGAAACCTCGTCAATCCTGATACTGTTATTCCGAAAACCCGTCTTTCGAAAGATTAACGTTGGTAACGTCTACAAACAGAAAAGCAAAACCGATCTTTCGTTATCAGGAAATATGTTAATCCGATCGAAATCAGCAACGTCCTGATTGTTTGGTCTTTCCTGTAGTTTGCTTTTTCCTTAGTATAAACATGTTTAACATGGTCCTCGTGCGATTAGGTATGACATTATTAAACAAGATGCAAACCATCTTACAACATATTTATTATCATTAATTGGTTTAAACATATTTATGTTACATAAATGCGATCTGGATTGGTAAACAAGCAAAACAATGCTTACATGAATACCGCTCCAGGAAAAACAGATTACTGTTCATGTTGAATGTCGTGTATATGTACAGTACGTTAAATTAAGCTGTAACCATAAGCTAGAGCTAGCGGTGTCTGAGATAAAGGAATGCAATGTTACAATTTCAATATTACATCAATGTATTTAGACTAATATAACTACTTTTCGAATATTTTACTTTTAACACTTGAATCGTGAACTGATTAAAGGATTTCCATGTTGATTGCGTCACCAAATAATCATTTATTCGCCAGTATTCAGCAGGGTATTACCTTGTGTGTATAAATGCATAAACAATATTTTAGAAGTATTTAATATTATAGGTTCATGTGTTTCTCGTAAGACTTGAGGCTGGGCGTTGCCAGTTTTACCTGAGTTATTTTCATGATTATACACGCTGTAAATGCATAGTGTCAGACATTAAAAAGATATTTTACCTTCTTCTCTAGCATAATTCCCACTGACACAAATAAAGAAGGCGAAATAAAATGTCCTCTCACATGCCTTTAACGCATATTATTAGAGCATTAATGTGTTAAACTGCACCGCTTTGAACCCATAAATGAGCATATATTTGTCATCCATGAAAGTGTTTATGACATAATGTGATTTATTGCCCATAAGTGTACATTACAATTGTACAATATGAATAACGTCTTTTAGCAATCATGTGAAGAAGTATTAAGAAAAACAAACAAACAAACAAACTTACAGCTTCAGGGACAACAACGTCTGGCGTACTGCATACAGCGACGCTTCGCTGAGCATTCTTACACCGTTGTCATGCTGGAATGGATAACAGTGTAAGAATCTTCATCTTCAGCTGGGAGCGGTCGGGTAGCCTAGTGGTTGAAGCGTTCGCTCGTCACGCCGAAGACCCGGGTTCGATTCCCGACATGGGTACAATGTGTGAAGCCCATTTCTGGTTTCCCCCGCCGTGATATTGCTGGAATATTGCTAAAAGCGGCGTAAAACCACACTCACTCACTCACTCACTCATCTTCAGCTGCTGTTATCCATAAAGCTGTAAGTTCCATATTTACACCAACTTATAGAATGCCAATCAAACCGTTAACATGTATCAATACGGACATCAGGCTGTGTGTTCACACATCCTTGCGTTTATTAAATTGCCAGGAAATAAGCGTCGTGTAAGTCCTATATAAAACCACGATGATTGAATATTATTATTTTCGAAACCATTATTTTGCTATCACAAAGAATTGAAAGAAGTCATGTAATTATCATGACTAATGATTATGCAACAATCCTCATCGATAAACAGAAAAAAAAAACTGTTGATTTGAGATTAGTCCGAAATAAATATTTACCTTGCTGTGTCAATAAATGGTTACAAATGTGTTATAATCTGACATGCCCCGCAGAACCGTTATTCCGTTCTGACAAGTATTCTACAACCACAGCATGACGCGTAAGTCTCGACAGGAAGGGAGAGATTTTCTTAAGGTGCGAAAAAGGGAGACGCGAGCCCTAATGACATAGACAAGAAAACAATTATCTACCATTTATTGAAAATCATTCCCTGCAGATCCCATAGGTGCCAGGGAAAGGACACATGTTTTCACACGAGGGGGGTGGGGATAAGTGTCATCACCCTGTACAGGTGGTCGCCAGGGACCCCTCCCAACTCCCCCCTTCTTCACGATGTTTTGTTTTAGACGCTGCCGTAGCTAAGGGGGACTAAATTACCCCCATCAAAACATGTCAGGAGAATCCTACCAGGAGAGTGACCGGCCGAAGGATAAATCGAGGAATAATGACCACTCGGACATGTCTAGTGTGGGAATGGCGTTGATAAGACAGTGCCAGAACACATATGTGTACAGTAAAACATTGCTCTTGTCAAAAAGTTTATTATTTCAAGGCCAGTCATTACACATATGTATTACAAACGTGTTTAGCACATGTGCATTTACATTAATTCGCCACGAACTTTGAAAACGTTATGCAAATATTTTCCTAACATGAATGAAATACCTTCTGATTCCAAACAATGAATAGTTTTTTTATATATATTTTATTTCTTCATGTAATGCAAAAAAGGAAGATGTTCATGTACCCCTGGAATATTTTCTGCTGTTCACTTTGCACCCCTTTCTAACACTTTGCGTATTTGTTGTTTTACGCCACACTCAGCAATATTGCAGCTATATGACGGCGGTATTTAAATAATCGAGTCTGGGCCAAACAATCTAGTGATGTCACCTCCCGATCAATAAGTGGGTGGGGATCTATTGTAACCCGATGGAGATCAATTGTAATCCCCACAGCGTCATCAACACAGCGAAAGAAAGATAATTTGACAGACAGAATTAGCATAAACCGAAAGATGTGAAAGGAAAAATACTCGCCGTTAGCGATTTAATCTCTCTATTCAAAACACGGCGCTTATACGGAATGAAATAGTCATATATAAACACATCAGAGAACATTGCCGGACAGAGTATTGTCGTTTGACATGTACGTGCGTATGTCATGATTAATAATGGCGAATGTATTAATTTTCGGAATCTAAAAAATATGTGACATTTAGGTTAAAACAATTTATTGCAAATCATACCCCACACTAATTATGTTCTTACTGACTGCGTCCATATATCAAACATATTGGCGTCCTCGTGATTGCTGTGTAGGGTTCATGAATGTGACATTAACAGTAATAGCATCAGTGATGATTCAGAACTCACGTTAATGACCTCTTCAGTTGCTAGTGCTTACTTCTTCTAGACGATATCGAGAAACCTATCCTTGTTTTGGATCAAGTAATCATAGACTCCCCATAGATCAAGTTATCATAGACTCCCCATAGAGCATGTAATCATAGACTCCCCATAGAACAAGTAATCATAGACCCCCATAGAACAGGTAATCCTAGTCTCCCCATAGAGAAAGTAATCATAGACTCCCCATAGAACAAGTAATCATAGACTCCCCATAGAACAAGTAAGCATAGAGTCCCCATAGAACAATAGGAGAGAGAGGAGAGCGAGAGGGGAGATGGAGAGCGAGAGGGGAGATGGAGAGAGAGAGGAGATGGAGAGAGGGGGGAGATGGAGAGAGGAGATGAAGAGAGAGAGGAGATGGAGAGAGAGGGGAGATGGAGAGAGGAGATGGAGAGAGGGGGAGATGGAGGCAGAGGGGAGATGGAGAGAGAGGGGAGATTGAGAGGGGAGATGGAGAGAGAGGGGAGATGGAGAGAGGAGATGGAGAGAGAGGGGGGAGATGGAGAGAGAGGGAAGGGAAAAGAGTAAGTTGGACAGAGAGAAGATGGAAGGTGGACTCCCCATAGAAACTAAAAGATAGGGAGGGTGTACTTAATGTGATTCACAATCAGCTGGAGATTAGTTATTTACGTAAATGCCACACTCAATATACGAACGTAAATCCTTCCTTAAATACTACTACTGTTCTTGTCTAACCTAGCAAAATACATATCTAAGGCCTTAAAACACATTGATATGAAAGTCCAATAATGCATAATCATCTTGCTGTACATATTGCATATCGCAATATTCTTCTCGTCCTACACATGATTCTATATTATTTAATCAAACTTGAAGCGAACTTGAAGCTAGCTAGAATTGACACAAGTGTACCAAACAACACGAAATACAGACCTCCCTCTAAACACTTACACTTACTTGATACGGACGTTATATTTAGGTCACACTACTGGGTATTTGCGTGAATATCCTGGCTGCTTGTCGGAAGAAGCGACTATAGCTTCCGACATCCCTTTCAGCAATGCAAGAGTTAAGTCTAAATGGTGGCTATTAACGAAACAAAAGGGAAATGGTTATTCGATGGTGATGTATTTGATACAGGTATCATATTTATGTTTCTGAGACTGTTTTCAGTTTTCAGGTGTATACTTTTTGTGCCCGGCATTTTAGGGTTATTTTAATATTAATATTTGGCACTATTCTCAAACTGTTGTTTGTATTTTGTCAAAGTATAAAGTGTATGTCTCTGAACTATGGGAGGCACGGGTGGCCCAGTCGTCTAAGGCGCCGCGATTCGTTGTGCAGAGTTGCGTCCCTTGGGCACGCCAGAAACCTATGACTGTGGGTTCGAATCCCGATTCGCCCCGATTATGTTTCTAGGTTTGTCAGCACCAAACCCGTGCTTGTGGGTTTCACCGAAGTGGTAAACGTCTGAGACCTGCATCACTTCGGGCTTTCCTCCCACACTAAGCTGACACGCCGCGATATAACTGGAATACTGTTAAAAGCGGCGTTAAAACCAAACTCACCCACTCTGAACTATGATTTGTGGAGTGAATTGTATAAATAAAAGTCTGCCTGGAATTAACTTTTCAAAAGTAATTTTTGTTTTTGCAAATTTACATTCAGGCAAAAAAAGATATGTCGAAGAAAAAAACAGTTTGGTATATCCAATGTTGGTTCTTCACATGACCAACAATAGTAATGGCATCTCATTCGTTCGTTATAAGCGTAAATCCGCTCTTTAACACTTCTGTTATATACAAAGTGAGATATTCACAATAACTCTATTACCACTCTAAGCCCATCGTCAGTCCCGGACCCATGCTCGATTATCTAGCCTATCCCATCTCATTGGTATGATACACTGGATAATCGAGGGTGTACTCTGCCACACACTTACGGAACTCGTAGCGCTAAGGCCGCTTTGAGAAACTGGGCCAAGGGAATATGGTGCGTTCGGTATAACCGACTGTTCGTTATATACAATTTCGTGGGTATATGAACATGATTATATACATTAATATACACGTGCAGATGTCAACGCTCTGAAAATGTTTCATGGTTTGTCAGCGCCATACCCGAGATCCTGGGTTTTACCAAAGTGGTAAACGTGCATCCCTTCGGGTTTTCCTCAAACATTAAGATGACACGCCGTGATATAACTCAGTTATTGTTCAAAGCGGCGTTAAACCCAACTCCCTCACTCATGATAAGTGTATATAGTCTTCATGTACATGTACAAAAGTTAATATGTTGTATAAAATAGTTCAACAATAATTCAATTCTTCACTTTGACATCCGTGTACAATCGGGTCGATAATACTTTCATTAAAACTTCGCTTGAGATGAGGATGCAAACCTGGGTGATGATGATGGTGGATGACGCCGAGATAGGTTATGGCAAGTTCAAGTGAATCTAAACTACTCGCACTGCCTGTTGTCAAGCGGATTAATACTTCAAATGGATTAGGAATAAAGAAGACACGTTATTAAGCATACATATAATATGGATTAAAATATGAAAAGTAAAATAAATAACATTAAGGGTTTCCGTTAGAATGTTTACATATTTGAGATAAAAAAATAAAACACGTGTGTATTTTTACCATTATAAAAGAACTCTTCTCCTTTATGGCAGGAATATTGCCAATTCGGCATGAGATTAATCTCAATGGCTAAGAAAGTACCTTTGATCTTCATCATTGATCAATATGTTTATGTGTTGTTTGTGTTATAACGAAAGTAAACAAACAAGTGATGTACTGAGATTGGCGACAAGGACCGGGCGTATCATGCTGTGGGACAAGAATGTCACTTGTTAGCGTGACGTCGAATAATAAGCGTAATTACTGTTTCCTTTGAGCGACATAACGCTGTATAGTTGACCCGCCTTACCGCATATTGTTAGAAAAACATACACCCCAGCTGTGAATGCTACATACAATGAGAGATTAACACACCGGGGAACAACATCAGCAACCAACAAACAGGCAACTCCGTCTCACGTTCAAACTGTGAATATTGTTTACTTGTTTACCTGAAGCGATAATTCCACGATGCTCGCTATTTGTAGACGAAGTTTGTAACACGTCCGATCTTGCGTGAAAAAATGTGATAATTTTACGAATTTGTATCTCAAATTATGGGTAATTTGTAATGGATAATGCGCGACAATTTCACGCTTATTGTGCTTTTGAAAAGGTTAATTGCTTTTCAAGTCGAGGGATATTTGAATTGCAATTGTGGTAGATGTCGGTTATGTCTGGATTTGCTGGGCATGTATTCTCTATGTGTGTGAAGAATAAATGGGTCGGCAAAGAGCTTTGTAATAAAACATATTGTCTGAGGATGCGTTTCGAATATTATCATTTCGTCAAAACCACAAGTTTATTTGTTGTTTAACGCCGCAGTTTTATGAGAGCGGTTTGTGCATAAACGAGTGTGAATCAGACAATCCAGTGATTGGCATCATGTGCAACAGAATCACGCCGTTGGGATACGATGAACCGCTGTCAACCATGTAGCTGAACCTCACCACCTGTTTAGTTACCTCTTACGAACGGCATAGGTTGCTGGGGATGTTTTATTGTCAGGAATTCATGGAGATAAATTCCAAGAGATATACGATATGTAAGATATGATACGTATATAAGTATATAGATATGAGAGAGCGAGAGATGGAGAGCGGGGGAGGGAAAAGAGTAGGTTGGAGAGAGGCGATGAGAGAGAGAGAGATGGAGGGAGGAAAGACGAAAGACTGAGAGAGCGAGAGATGGAGAGAGAGGGGGAGGGAGAAGAGTAAGTTGGAGAGAGACGATGGAGAGAGAGGGGGAGGGAGGACGAAAGACAGAGAGTGAGAGATGGAGAGAGAGGGGATGGAGAAGAGTAAGTTGGAGAGAGACGATGGAGTGAGAGAAAGGAAGAGAGAAACACACATGGAGAGTGACAGGAGTGAAAAGAGAAAGTTGGAGAGAGACGATGGAGAGAGAGAGAGGAAGAGAGAATCACACATGGAGAGTGACAGGAGGGAAAAGAGAAAGTTGGAGACAGAGAGGAAAAGAGAAACTCACAGAGAGAGGAGAGAGAGAAAGAACGAGGGAGGAGAGGGAGAAGAGAAAGTAGTGGACATACAGAAGATGGAGAGAGAGACAGGCAGAGAGACAGAGAAGAGTGGTTATGTGAGAATATGAATGTATGGAGAGTGTTATGATAGAGTGTGTGAATATGCTTGATTGCGATTCTTTATGGCAAGGTATTTATGAACGGTCCGCGTGTTATGTTAGAGGGTATGTTCATGGTAGAGTATACGTATATGGTAGAGAGTGCATATGTTCATTGGTGTTTATGGTAGAGCATTTGTTCACGACAGTACGTGATACGGTCGGGTGTTTATGGTAGAATGTGTGTTGTATATTATCGTAGAGAGTCTTATGGTAGTGTGTGATTATCGTAGAGCGAGTGTTACGGTAGATTGTCTTTATGATAGAATGCGGTTTGGTAATGTACGGCACAACCAGTGATGGTGTAAGGGGTGTGGCAGGTACATGATTAAGTAGATATATTCGTGTTATTACATTCAAATAATTTACACAAACACAGTACAGATCATTCTCATTTATTTTCTCCAGATTGCGCCATATCGCAGATACATTTGAATGCGCCAAATCCTGACGAACTATTTGCTGTGCTATCCTTAACAAACATGTGGCATTCAGATCAAGTGACGCGCTTCTCGTGGACATTATGACACTTTAATGCTCACTGTGACAATTCAAGGTTATTGTCGTTGACGGCGAACCCTCAATATTCAAAACCCTCGAGAACTGTCCTTCAAGGCCCTAGACCAACACTAAACGCCAGAAAAGCCTTTGCCAAAGAGAAATAAAAAAGTCACACATTTCTGAATATAAATCCCCGTAATTGAATAGCAAGCGTTTTGTTATTGTTATCATAAGTTATAGTTTCCAGAAACGCGATGGGACTACTTTATTGTCGCGGATGTTTGGAGACTCCACAGGGGGGTGTATGAATTTCAGGTATTGACAATGGCCGTGTGTAACAAACTATAGATGATCGACTTGGGGCACTTGAACGAATGCATTTCAAATGAGTAAAACCCCTTCACAGTGAAATGAAGCATGTCAATTACAACGCATGACTGACTATCAACATGACTTTGCTAGACGGCCCGCAAACCTTGAGCAATAAAACCGCTTCAATCGCTATCAAACTGTCTCCCAAGAACTAGTTGTAAGGCGTGTAGTAGCAGTGATCTTGTCGTGAACATCGCGACAGCTAAGTACATTTTATTTTTATTTTATGGCCGGCATCTGGTATTAAGAAGGCTCGAAATAAACCGAATTCAATTTCACTTAATCGGGGTGTTTATTTCGTTATACGGGTGTTGTAATGTCAGCTAACGCTGAGGGTTGGGTGGGACTAAAGTACATTTGATACGGCTTTGATAGACAGATTTATTCAATCTTACACACCGTAGTGACATTTATGGGAGATTCGTTTACTGTTTGGCTTTAATTGGCAATTGACACCGCGCCAGTCACGTGACACACTGATTTCATCGCCAGCTTACAGATACACGCCGTAAATATTTATCAATTGATGCTATCTTGACCACATCTTGACGTTGATGCATATATGTTACTATTTAATGGGTGGTGGGATAGTCAAGAGGTTAAAGCGTTCTCGCCGAATGTCCGTGTTCGATTCCATGCAATTTGGCAAGCCTATTTCTGATGTCCCCCGCCGTGATATTGCTGGAATATTGATAAAAGGGGCATAAACTATACTCACGGACTTTAACGAATAAAAAATCATTTTCGGGGTCAGTGTTGCTTCATCGGTCTACCATATTCATATATAACTATTGTTAGTTTTCAAGTAATCGTTTGCAAAATGGAAATATTGACGCATGGGTATTTAATGACAAGATCTACTTTCAAAATTTGGTATATCGACCACTGAAAAATTACACCAGGCATAGATAAGCGCGAACGTTGATATGACAAACTAACAATGTGAAAATCTTTATTAATATCGGATTTTCGTCAACCCATAAATCTCAACGACATTCATATAAGTATTTATAGTTTTGATGACGGCGAAATGGAAGCAAGTACGCTTCTTTTCGCATTGGCATCGTTGATACATACATCCGTAAGTTTCTTACACATTGAATAGGGGCGGGAAAAGTTGAATTAACAGCTAATACAAAACGTCGTTTACAGATAGCAGAAGAAAGGCGACATCTTCAAAGACGACGGCGCGCTTAGAAACGTTGATTCCCCCAGCGTCTAACGACAACCGCGCGATGATAGAAGCTGTATATCGATGCTGTCCCTTTCCTCGGATAATTCTCAACGTGAGATATCCCCATTGTCTTTTATCCTTATAGTTAGGCCAGGATGTTGCTGCGCTGTTTTTATTTTCTACGTGAGCTTCAGCTCCTCTGTGTACGTCATCGCTTCTAGCATCCCCACCACAGGCAAATTAGTTCCGTGCTTACAAGATTAAATTTAATCTCTATAAATAACTAGATTTTCCTATCCGAACGCTACATAGAGATATTTCAATTACCACAGTTCGCAGGGGGTCTTTGTATTTGATCAATAATTTTGTATTCCTAAGCATATGTTATATACATCGTCTTCTCAAGAATGAGAAAAACGCACCCCCTGCCGGTCCGGTGGGGATAGTTCTTTCGAAGAAAGAAAACAAAAATTAAAACATCTCAGATTTTGAAATATTATGCCACGTAACGCGAAATTGTCCCTAGTTCGATGTTGATTGATTGACAGGGATGGTTATGTGTCATTGTTTTATGAGACTCTGCTTGTCAATTTCTGATGTTGATTTCAATGTTGATATTGCTTATGGCGACGAGGTGACTCCATTGTAATACGATGCCTTTTCGTATGTCTGACAAATTATACAAGGCTGCACCTGCTGGTCGCTATTGATGAGATGATGAAGCGTCCGTTCATCTTAGACGTTAATTTGGATACTTCCCGACTTATTCAATCACCAAGATAGAAAACTGGTCCTATTTCACGACGTTCATATTAAAACCATCGTCGTATCTATCCATTTCAAAGCTATGGAATTAAAGTCCGTATATTTACATTCAAGCTAAATATGTGTAGTTAATCATCTGACATTTAATATCACTCTTAAACTTATTATTTTTGTTTTAAGCTGATTTGAACAGCGTCTTTTATGTTTTACTAAATAAACCCCGTCACTTAGAAAGAAACTGGTTATGTTTTAATCTTGTGCTTTTGATTTTGGTATTCTTGTAAATAGCTCGCTATAAAAGCTATAAAAGCATTTCTGAAAATATATGTTGAACTAAAATTAAATTAATTTTTGTTTTGAAACAAGTATTTCGTAACTCGTTTAAGCGGTACATATATCAGAGAATTTAGTCCCACATGCCAAGCAGATAAAGCTGAACTGCCCATCGTTAGTATCCAAGAATATGTTGTAATTTGCATTAGTAATTAGCCTAACGCTTCAACGAGCTGATTAAGATTACAGCAATGTGTTTATGACAGTGAATCCGTTCTTCTGCCTGATAAGGAAATATCGGACATCGTTCGCATGTGCTGCGCGAGGTAATTGAATAGAAGGGGGTTTAGCCTTTGACACTTTTATTCTATCACAGATGGGTTCAATTGATTCTGCATGACGTATGTGTTGGAGTGTACTGCGATTGTTTGCATGTTGTTGTTTTATATACAGACCACAAACTTACGTACAGTCCATAAAATGATGTACACAGTTTGACACAAATGTTTTTATATAGAAAATCTCACGTATTTTATAACCTCAAAGTCTTGTAATTCAGAGACGATAATTGGATGCGTGTATGCTGCAAGAGCTGGGAGAGTGTGGGAATGAATTCAGGGTGATTTTGTTTATCAAATACACTGCCGGGCAAACGAAAGTATACATCTGTGTTTAATGGTGGCGAAATATGAAGCAAACACGAAATGGTTATTCGATGGTGATATATTTGATACAGGTATCATACTTATGATTTTGACCCGACACTGTTTACAGCATACAAACGTTTTGATGACGTATGTAATTTTTGGTAAAATCCAATTTTTAAGTGAATACTTTCTGCCGTCCGTCAGTTTATGTGCTCTGGGTGCGAACGAATGACGAGCAACACATCTACACCAAAGTGTAAAACAAATAACTATGCCAAATCCTTTATTCCAGATACAGTTCATATTTGGGACTCACGACCTATTGAAAACACCAATGCCAGTAGCTTAGGAATTTTTAAAAGTTTTATGAAAAGTAATGACAAGCATGGTATATACTTTGATGTAAATTATGGATCAAGATTCTGTCAGGTTATACACTCCCGTCCCAGGCTTGGCTGTGCATTGATCTTAGCGCCGACAAAGTTGCCATTTATATCCGAGAGCCCGAGATGTTGTTGTGGCTATCATACGGAAGATGCACTTCATTTCTTTCTTACGTGTCCCTTGAACACCACATTAAGGCAAAATATATGCTATTTCGCAAAAGGCTACGATTTAAATTAAACTCTAAACGATAATTCACATGTAAATTTTGAAATCAGTGCACAGTTTTATTCCATCTTGTTGCCGATTTAGAAATCTTGTCTGAGATGTTGGCTTTGCTGTATGATACTGCGATGTTGTTGTGCTGGATGTAAATAATAACATAACTGTAGTTATGAAAGATAATCCAGTAATTAAACACTTACAGAACAATACTTATCTTTCACGTCAATTATGTATGCTATTTCTCATGTCACTTTCAATACATTGCTACTTGTATGTGTATCATGTTTGGGAGATGCATTCAGATAAACAAATTCTGTTTGCTTGCCCATCCTCCACTTTATGGAAATAAATAAGTTTATTATCTACACAAACAATTAATATGTTACTGAGATAGTAATTATTTCAAAGCTAATTTAACTGACCATAAAAGAGATTGTTCTGATCTTTAGTGAAATAAACACACGTGATGGGTTTAGACGCGTAACAGAATAACATGGGACTACTCTTATTTATTTACATAATTCCTATCTATTCCAACAAAACCTGTTTTTATTACTTTGTGTGAGCAGGACGATTATGTTTATTTCGGGACATAAACGACGTTGTATGTAATAAAACATAAACCCCGCTGAAATTTTCATTATCGTAATGCGCGAGTAAGATTTATAAGCAATAACACTAAAAGTTGAATATAACAATTAAACAAGCTGTTGCAAAGTCATAGCGAGAAATCAATTACAAAAAGATCACGCCATATGGTGAACAAACACGTGTCAATATATCGCCATCCAAACTCTATGACATCTATTCAGTGCATTTGTTAAAATCACAACATGGACATCACAGTCAATACACATCTGAAAATCATACTCCTAAAACAAATTAAAGAACACCAGAGACCTTCATATTGCAATAGTTTATCTGTCATGACATGACATGTTGGAAATTATCGGGTGTTTTTCAACGTCTTTTGAGAGGAATATATTGAATTAAGTCTGTTGAAATATGGAAACAAGACGATCGATCATATGCCTTTCTTAGATATACATTGCAAGTTGTAGTCATTGCATTAGGTGAAATGCGAATAATCTATGCGGGTCGATGGTGATGGTTTTAAATGGAATTTAACTTTAGTTATGTCACTCCCATAATACAATTTTACATCCACTGGAGACGTCCCGAGTTGAACTGGTTTGTTTCTTCGGTGGTTGTTTAACGCCACGCTTGGGATTGTTCCCAGTATATGGCGGCGGTTTGTTAATAATCGAGTTTGACAATCCAGTGATTGACATCATGAGCATCGATCCACGTAATTGGGATCTATACATGTGTCATGGTTTGTTTACTGATGTCATGGTCTGTATGGTGTGCCACGACATGGCACTGTACCATGCCCTGTACCGGTGTGACATTGTACCTTGCCCTGTACCGGGGTGACATTGTACCTTGCCCTGTACCGGGGTGACATTGTACCTTGCCCTGTACCGGTGTGACATTGTACCTTGCCCTGTACCGGTGTGACATTGTACCATGCCCTGTACCGGTGTGACATTGTACCTTGACCTATACCGGTGTGACATTGTACCTTGCCCTGTACCGGTGTGACATTGTACCTTGCCCTGTATCGGTGTGACACTGTACCTTGCCCTGCACCGGTGTGACATTGTACCTTGCCCTGTACCGGTGTGACATTGTACCTTGCCCTGTACCGGTGTGACATTGTACCTTGCCCTATACCGGTGTGACACTGTACCTTGCCCTGTACCGGTGTGACACTGTACCTTGCCCTGTACCGGTGTGACATTGTACCTTGCCCTGTACCGGGGTGACATTGTACCTTGCCCTGTACCGGGGTGACACTGTACCTTGCCCTGTACCGGTGTGACATTGTACCTTGCCCTGTACCGGTGTGACATTGTACCTTGACCTATACCGGTGTGACACTGTACCTTGCCCTGTACCGGGGTGACATTGTACCTTGCCCTGCACCGGTGTGACATTGTACCTTGCCCTGTACCGGTGTGACATTGTACCTTGCCCTGTACCGGTGTGACACTGTACCTTGCCCTGCACCGGTGTGACATTGTACCTTGCCCTGTACCGGTGTGACATTGTACCTTGCTCTGTACCGGGGTGACACTGTACCTTGCCCTCTGCCGGTGTGACATTGTACCTTGCCCTGTACCGGTGTGACATTGTACCATGCCCTGTACCGGTGTGACATTGTACCTTGCCCTGCACCGGTGTGACATTGTACCTTGCCCTGCACCGGTGTGACATTGTACCTTGCCCTGTACCGGTGTGATATTGTACCTTGCCCTGTACCGGTGTGACATTGTACCTTGCTCTGTACCGGGGTGACATTGTACCTTGCTCTGTACCGGTGTGACATTGTACCTTGCCCTGCACCGGTGTGACATTGTACCTTGACCTATACCGGTGTGACATTGTACCTTGCCCTCTACCGGTGTGACATTGTACCTTGCCCTGTACCGGTGTGATATTGTACCTTGCCCTGTACCGGTGTGACATTGTACCTTGCTCTGTACCGGTGTGACATTGTACCTTGACCTATACCGGTGTGACATTGTACCTTGCCCTCTACCGGTGTGACATTGTACCTTGCCCTGTACCGGTGTGACATTGTACCTTGCCCTGTACCGGTGTGACATTGTACCTTGCCCTGTACCGGTGTGACATTGTACCTTGCCCTGTACCGGTGTGACATTGTACCTTTCCCTGTACCGGTGTGACATTGTACCATGCCCTCTACCGGTGTGACATTGTACCTTGCCCTGTACCGGTGTGACATTGTACCTTTCCCTGTACCGGTGTGACATTGTACCATGCCCTCTAACGAACTGACTGATATAAGGAACTTATATTTTAGTCCCGGCCATTTGTTGTAAATAAAATTAGATATGTTTATAACGAACTACTGTTATTGCGAACAAAACTTAGTGGTCCCTTTGAATTCGTTATAACCATAGTTTACCAACCTCTCTGCTCTATCTCTCAACATATATCAAGTAAGTTTGTGTCAGAATCAATGCCTTACTTATTCACAAGATAGAATTAAAATTGTCAATATATAATACCAGTAAGAAGAGTGATGTTTTGTTGGATATATTTGAACTATATTTGAAATCTAAGTATTACAGCCAGAAAGTTACTACTTGTTAGCGTATAACTGTGATATTATTGGGACGCACTAACTTGCATAATGTTGACAGGTGTGCTGCAGTGACCTTTATGTTCTGAAACTAGTGAAATCAATCGTGTGGAAGTTCACAGAGTACAGAATGAAGATGTGGGGTGATGTGAAATGGGGTTTAACGTCGCGTTCGAGTGTATTTCACTTTATAGCGACGTACATATACGTCTGTTTGACAGTACGTATTTTAACATGGATACCCAACTCAGAGTTTATTGGTTGGTTGGTTTTTTGTTTAACGCCTCACTCAGCAATTGTTCCAGCTATCCAGCTATATGACGGCTGTCTGTAAAATAATCGAGTCTGGACTTACAATTCAGTGATTGACATCATGAGCATCGATCCACGTAATTGGGATACGATTACATGCATCAACCAAGTCAGCAAGCCTGACTACCCGATCCCGTTAGTCGGCTCTTACGACAAGCAAAGTCGCCTTTTTACGGCAAGCATGGGTTGCTTAAGACCTCTTCTACCCCGGAACTTCACAGGGCCACCGAAACCTGACTACGACCCTACCAGTCCCTGTTTAATCCCCTTATGCCGAGGGGCAAGGCAGAGTTAGTATCATCCTTTAACGTATTTTGGTGTGACGCAGCCGGGAATCGAACCATCTATCTTTGCTCTCTGGGCAGACGCTCTATCCACTACACCACGGAGGCAGCCATTCCATGAAGAAAGATAGGTGCAAAGTTTTACATGAGACATTCACTTTATATTCTGGCACAGTATATCTAAATTTTATCACAATTACGTGTGTAACAGGGACATAAATAACAGACCCTAACTCTGCAAAAACTAATCCCAACTGTTTTGGTGGTATGTTTATATGGTGATAGACCCGTGGATATTCCGGGGTAGAATAGGTCTTCAGCAACCCATGCTTGCCGTAAAAGGCGACTATGCTTGTCGTAAAAGGCGACGAACGGGATCGGGTGGTCAGGCTCGCCGACTTGGTTGGTACATGTCATCGTTCCCAATTGCGTGGAACGGTGCTCATGATATCAATCACTGGATTGTCTGGTCCAGACTCGATTATTTTACAGACCGCCGTCATATAGCTGGAATATTGCTGAGTGTGGCGTTAAACAACAAACAAACAAACAAACAAACAAACAGACAAAAACTATATGTGATATCCGTACCAACTATCAAACAATTTGCTCGGTTCCGAATTGCAAAGCAACCAAACCATGTTAAAATACTTACGGTTTATATCTTAAATATAACACGATAAACTGAAAAATCGCTCGTCTAATTAGTTTCGTCGTCCTATAATCAAGTTGAAACTGATTGATCCCTTATAGAACTGCCACAGTCGCTTTCGGTGCCACCTCCAAACTTGGCATGTTTAATTATGTCCAGGACTTCATCAAACTTTTCAACCGAAAGCTATTCTGGACGACGCTTAATTTGTACACGATAGGCTAATGAGTACGTTCCAAGATTTATGTGACTTGCGTTGTATGATGTATTGTAGCCATAAACTCCGACCACTGACCAGTGGTCAACGGATTGGTCAATTATGACCACTTAACGCCACTACAAGATAAGGAGCAGATATAGTTAGCATCAACCGCCTTCATTTTAGCTCCTTCGGACCATCATGCTAACAAATTGACGCAATACTGACACTAATTCGCCAAATTGTCGTCCATCCTTCCTTACCTCTATTAATTATCCAATCACGGTCGTGAATGGTTAGCACGTGCAGTCCGTTCACTGCTCACATTGTCTCAGCGTAACTTGGCACGTCCGGTAAGAATCTCGCTTAGCACGGACTTCACGTGATATTAATTACGCTGGGGGTGGAGGAATGGGGAAGTGTTACGTAATTGTTTATCTGGGCCCGCGAAGAGAAATTTGAACACGGCAGTTGAGGTCAAAGCAGCCTTGTCCACAGATGTGTTGAGTACGATTTTGAAAATCTTTCGCGCTAAATTTAACATTAGAAACCTCATGCTGGGCTTTTAGTTTCAAATTCAATTCAGCGATGTCGAATGTACAGGTAAAATAGCTCTGCATTGAAAACACATGAATTTTCATTCACTTTTACAGGTTAATGTATATTTTACGTCTGGAAATTTAAAAAATATTTTTAAAAACACATATAGAGTAGATAGAACATATATATAATATTTCTGATAACAAAAGGTAATAATTCACACAATATTTCTATTGTATTTTCAATTTCATAAAAAATATCTTTACAAAGAAATGCGCTTCCGTTTTAATAGAAGATTTGTTTGTATTTATCATAAATATGTTCCAGATTGCATAAAGGAAACTAATATTTCCAAGTCTGCTTTGCAAGAACACAGTTTGATTTCGCCCTGAATAGCTAGCTGCAAGATTGTTGATGCGCCGCTTAACAACATTCACCAACAATATTTCATCTAAATCGGCCTGTAAACTATTCAATCTGGGTTAGAGAAACCAGTGGTTGATAGCATGATGACCATTCCACGTCACGAATACACAAATATGGAGTAGATGTGACGGAGACCCAGACTGCAAAGTTTGACTGGGTTGCCACGTGCTGATGCGTGGGACCTTTCATACACCATCAAACATCAAACGTCGCTTCATCAGGGCAGCGAACTTGTGAAGGGACAGGTCATTCAAGCTCCGGCTGACGAAATCATGTCTGTTTGATGTCCCGGAAGTGTTTGTTTCTGGACGAACTGAGGTCTGGGTATTGTCAGGACGGTTTTGTGTCTGAATGAGATATGAAACACTGTTTTGTGGCGAAGCCTGATCAAAGCTTGGGCGGATCAAAAGACAAAACTTGAAACGGTTTCAACTTTATTTTTTTCATTCAGAAAAGTATGGGAGTTAGATTGAATCTGAACATTTCCAATGTAATTGTTGCATTATGAAAGTTGAATTGACAACAGAGAAGCAATTGTTCATCTGTCTTATAAAGTATATCCATTCAGACAATATTTCGGGTACCACATATAGAAAACATTTCAGTAAAATTAACAGAAAATAATTCACCCTAAAATCAAAATGAAGTATTTTTTTCTTGTAATAATAATCGTTACCAAATTTACGATGATGATGATGATGTGTGAGTGAGTGATTGAGTGCGTTTTATAGTTTTACGCAGTTTTTATCAATATTCCAACAATATCACGACAGGGGACACCAGAAATGGGCTTCACACATTGTGCCCATGTGAGGAATCGAACCCGGATCATTAGCGTGACGATCGAACGCTTTAACCACTAGGCTAACCCATCGACTCCGCTGTAAACTTGCACAGTGCCCTGTGTGCTGATGACACATGTACCATCGTTTTGCCTCAAATGTTTTCCTTTGTTTACGAGACCGACCGTCACTCAAAACCAATTGGATGCACTGAAAAACAACCAATAGCTTTAAACACCGCTGATCGTACAAACTAGTACAAACTGATCCGTATACAAATGTGTATAACAACAATCACCAATCTGTCGCTATAATTGGTTTTCTTCGTTCATGGGCAGTGCTAATCTGGAGGATGAAAAAAGCGTCGATTACCTCCATTAAAGTTTAGGCTCAACTTTTTGTAAACCAACAAATCAAAAATAAAAGGCCTCAATTTCCAAGTTAAACGTAAGGGTTCCATTTATTATTATTCCATTATTTAATGTGTTGCAATGAATGTTTAAGATTTCTCAAATTACAGTCATTATCGATTTTTGTTTAAATATCAAAAATCAATGTGTCTTATGTGTGTTATCTTTAAATATATCACTCGATCAATATCAAAAAGATCTTTGTTACGTAAAACCCTTCCCTTTAACATTTTGTGTTTTCTAAATTGTATATACATACAAAAATACTACCCTTGAAGATCAGGGTTATAAAAGGTCTTCACCAACCCATGCTTGCCATAAAAGGCGACTATGCTTGTAAGAGCTGAATAACGGGATCGGGTGGTCAGGCTCTCTGACTTGTTTAATGCATGTCATCGTATCCCAATGAAGTGGATCGACGCTCATGATGTCAGTCATGGGATTGTCTGGTCCAGATTCGATTATTTCCAGATGGCCGCCATATAGCTGGAATATTTCTGAGTGCGGCGTTAAACAACGAACAACAACATACAAAAAAAACAATCACACGATCACAGTCACCACGTCAAAGGACCGACAATTTCAAATCAGGAAATGAAAACAAAAAGGGCATATGTACTCTACCAACACATATTTCAAGATGAGAGACAGCTATATACAAATGTAGATCACAATATGTATTGTATACATCAGCGATCCACCAAACGTAAATGTACAATGTTGTACTGAAAGAAACACTACCTGTTCTATTTCCTGCATTGTTTGGGATGTGACCTGTCATCTCCGTAAAAGTAATGCGCTTACTCCATCCTAAACCCGGAACACGCATTTCTGACCTGAAAAACTTATTTATTATTGCTTGACAAGACCTCAGTACGACGAAACCTCGTTACCTAAACCTGCTATATCTCGACATATCGTTTAACCCGAAGTTATTTCATAGCCGAAGAAGAATCATTAACGGCGCCTGTCTAATATACTGATGGAAACAAATAACGGAACAATGACAAATATTGGGAAATAGGTTAACTGTCAGTACATTTGAAATAGCGTGCATACAAATTCAACAATCAAAGGTTGAGATGGGTTTGTGTGAATTGTCGCCAATGCGTATTTGGCAGATAAGGCTTGGACAGCATGTCATTTTACTATGTCTAAAACGAAGTGTTGCCTTATTTATTTCCATCAGCATATTATCAGTCTGCTCGTATCGAACTATGGACTAATCGATACAGTTTCTACTTGCTAATGGTCCAAAAGGCTTCTCAGATGAACATAGTATTTAATCGCTACATTCGAGACTTGCATCGATTTGAGCAGCAGTGCACGAAAGTCAATGGTATATGTATCTGTTAAAAATGGCAATATTCTTTAAGGATATATTGTAAATTTAGCTTTGGTTGCCATCACATACCAATTTGATTGCTTGTTGTTGATCGCCGCACTCAACAATATTTAGCTGTGTGACTGTGGTCTGTAAATAAGTCAGGACCAGACAATCCAGTGTTTGACATCATGAGCGTCGATCCACGCAACTGGGATACGATGACATGCATCAACCAAGTCAGCGAGCCTGACCATCCGATCCCGTTAGTCGCCTCTTACGACAAGCATAGTCGCCTTTTACAGCCTTTTACAGCAAGCATGGGTTGCTTATTTCAGTCTTTCTCTCGCTTCCTCTTCCCACACTTCCAGTCTAATTCATTCCTCCTCCGACCTTCTTACAATCTCACTTTTTCCCATTCTACCTCTCCCCAGCGTTGGGGCACGGGAGGCCCAGTTGTCTGAGACGCCGCGATTCGCTTTGCAGAGTTGTGTCCCTTGGGCACGCCAGAAACCTATGATTGTGAGTTCAAATCCCGATTCGCCCCGATTATGTTTCTAGGTTTGTCAGCACCATACCCGTGCTTGTGGCTTTCACCGAAGTGGTAAACGTCTGAGACCTGCATCACTTCGGGCTTTCTTCCCACATTGAGCTGACACGCAGCGATTTAAAGGCGGCGTTTAACCCAGCTCACTTACTCTCCCCAGCCTTAACGCCACACAACCCCGACTCATTCTCAGACTGTTATTATTTCAATCTTCATTCCATTTTCCCTCATCCATTCCTGAATAAATCACAAGACATATGACCCACTGTTTGGTATGCCCATTACAGCTTAGACTCCAAATGAGAGTACATACCAGTCATTCGTTATATCGTCTATAGAAAACATGATCCGTCTGGATAGTTCCGACAGGAACCCTTTGCCAAATCTCTGTCACACTGTGCACAGCCCCATTGTAAACTCATTTATCACAAGAACCTTTTATACATCTACCTGATGACTTTGGGTCTCCTCAGGTACAAACATTCCATATTGCCAATTTTGTCAAAGCAAATTTCGTCTGATGGGTGTAAAAAGAGCGTTCACCAGGTCTGTCACTGGAATGTAGTATATTCCTTGCAACTAAATACAATTATGGTTTTGTTTTGTCGACTTGACACGATCCATCAAGCTTGTAACGCTTGTCGTGTGGCACACTGTTGGGATAATTGTCCTCGCCGCTAGGTGCTGAGTCTCCTGCGACCACAGGGGTCACGCACTGGATTGTATTACTGTATTATCATATAATAAGCGGATATACAAGTAGTATTTGACCAGTTCGTCTCGGCCGCCCTTTTCACTGTCAAAGTAAACACACTCATTGACCCCAAGCCGTCAATCATGTCCACTTCGGCGAAATGGCAAGGTTTTCTGAACGTGTGTGAATATTAATTGATCGCACGACGATTATTGTGAAAGTAATTGCGTAATTTACATTGGAGAGGTGACGTATATTGATATTGATGAAATAGTTGACATTTATGTCAGTGTATTTTATGTAAAGTAAAGTAGGGACAATTATCGCCATAATTACAAATTCATGTATGTTTTGAAAAAAAAACATGATTAAAGAAGGATCGTTTGCATAACGATTACTTATTGACAGAATGTATAGCCATAACGTGTACGTCATTGGTGCCATATAGGAAAATAAACTGAATAATAATAAAGTAAGATTTTAGAATTACTTTTGTCTTGTTGCAAACCGGGGTTACAATGTGTATATACTCACCGCCAAAAGAAACGCGAACCATAAACATATAAGGACGAGTATGTACACTAAGAAGAGTGCTGTCCAATGAGTACTAACAATCAGTCAAGTGCTACAACCTTTATTATTATCATGATATGCTGCACGTGATTTCCAAACTTTACACGCTAATCCTGCACGAGACAAATGGTGCATTTCGAGTCATGGATCTATGACGTCACACGCGATGCGTTCATGAACATCGGTTCATAAAACATACCAGTATGTTCGTTCATACATCGAACCAACCTAATATCTCTTGAATGTGAGTAATTCTTCATACATTAGCCAACATGTATGGTATTCACGTTTCTTTTCGCGGTGAGTATATATACACAGAAACAGTTCCCTTCGTGACGATGACTTCATGGTTTTATAAATATTTTAATACAATCACATTTCTTAGATTAGTGAAACTTATTACTAATTATATACACCTAGGTTACTAGTTAAGCATCATCACTTCTTTATGTCATATATCCCAAACGTCTGACAAGCTTTTCCAACTATTCGCATATGACATTGATGTTTTTTTATAAATGTATGCGACACCATTTATCGACTGAAATGTTAGTACAGTGTAAAGATGGTAAAAAAAATTCGTGAATCGTTACACACTGATTTAATGTTCATGCACTGTACATGTATACGCCATATTACGATTCTTAAAGTGTCGTCAATCTCGCAATGGTTTGTATACAACTGAAATAAGTGTATCTATACATATACATATACATATACATACACATATACATATACATACACGTACTCATATACATATACGTACTCATATACATACACGTACACATATACATACACGTACTCATATACATATACATACACGTACACATATACATACACGTACACATATACATACACGTACACATATACATACACGTACACATATACATACACGTACTCATATACATACACGTACTCATATACATACACGTACACATATACATACACGTACACATATACATACACGTACACATATACATATACGTACTCATATACATACACGTACTCATATACATATACGTACTCATATACATATACATACACATACACATATACATACACATACATATATACATACACATATACATATACGTACTCATATACATATACGTACACATATACATATACGTACTCATATACATATACATACACATATACATACACATATACATACACGTATACATACACGTACACATATACATATACGTACTCATATACATATGCATATGCCTGTACACATATACATACACGTACACGTACACATATACATACACGTACACATATTCATACACGTACATATATACATACACGTACACATATTCATACACGTACACATATACATACACGTACACATATTCATACACGTACACATAAACATATACATATACATACACATATGCATATACATATGCCTATATATATACATACACGTACACATATGCATATACATATGCCTATATACATATACATATACGTACACATATACATATACACATGCCTATATACATATACATATACGTACACATATACATATACATATGCCTATATACATATACATATACGTACACATATACATATGCCTATAAACATATACATAAACGTACACATATACATATGCCTATATACACATACAGAAAACAGTAAAAGTGCCTGTTTACAAAGGTAACAGTTTTTACAGGTGTTAACTTCGCACTCGGTAACACATACGGTCCTATTTTTGCTCGAGAGATATATTTAGGTGACAAATCCTATTAGTACATCTCAAAGTACGACTGCTCTGTACAAGGGAAGCAAAGCCAACGTGTAATCTCCTTAATCTGCCAAGAGGATTTCATTCTTCTTTCATTCACTTTTTATGCAAGTCGGCAAAAACGCACTGTTGGTTTGGACATTCAATACGCATATATTGTATTATGAATAACGTTATATTTGTTCAGGTTTGGTGATAGCAATTCTTTTTATTTCATATAACTGGTATTGTTACCTATTTCACCTGAATACTTAATTGATGATCGAAAGTGAATGTCATACCGTGAAACAGTCTCCATCTTTAATGAGGAAGAGGTGATTTGGAGGATGTGGAAACGTTTGATGTTGTATTAAACGAACTTTTTTATGTTTATCTACTAAAAATAACATTTGAAGAAGTAAGCTTGCCCAGAAACTCAAACTGTAATTATTTTATGATTTGGATATTAGAGCATATACGTTTAACATTGACGAGAAATTTAACACAATATGGCGACATTGATAAACATCTTATCGATTAACTTGAATTGTTATAGGAATGGCGTCTTATCTATTTCCGCGATCTTGTACATTTGTTTTAACCGAGACTGATAATATATTCATTTTTAAAATAAAATATTTATTGCGCGGAAACGCTGAAACAAATCGATCATGTGAATGTGTGAACATTGTGCAGGTACAATGCGTTTAAATGCCAACATCCTTGCAATATAATTTGATATCACTTTAATAATGAACAACTGAAATTGGCGCCTATAGAGTTGCGAATATGATTCCCTTTGCACCGTGTGACACAGCTACCCCTCCCCCCCCCCCCCCCCCCCCCCCCCCCCTCCTAAAGTGATAATAGATTGTGAAAGAAATAAGAACCTACTGGCAACACTCCGCTATGAACACATCTCACCATCACGCACTTTATGCTCGTGCAGATCATGTTTCATAACTAGGTCAAGGGTCAATCTCCCGCACCGATACGGTCTTTCGTTCCACAACTCCCATTCTAACACTAATAGATAACATTTTACTTTCTAATGGTCAATTTCACAGGGAATATGACCCTGATGTGTTAATATCACTGACCTTTGCTTATGCACTTTTTTCAGTGTTAATTCAAAGCTATTTTCCTTGCAACCCTATCTGGTATAATGACGATACGAACGACCAACTTGCCGTGTACTTGGACGTTAATGTCAAAGTCGTACCTAGCAACATTCTTCTGTCAACATTGGCGACTCGCCGCCGCGAATTCAGAATTTAATTGCGCCATTTAGTCTTGTTTGTTTTCAAATTGATTTCAGTCGCAATCCGCAACAATTTATTTCAGCAGATAGATATATTTTCCTGGCAATTGTCCCTCGACTGTGTGTTAAAAACACCGCTCGCATCCGTTACTGACTGAAAATAGCATCATGACAATCAGTTGCCACTGTGGACGTATTTCATGTGTATTATTCGGCACCATTGAGGTGAGCCGTGATGCAGATTTAGAAAGTCACATCCATCACTTACTTCCTGCGTTCACAGTTGTTGTGGCAAGCGCCATGTTTCACAAATACCACAGAACCATTTTTGCCGTGTGGGGAGCCCGATAACAATCCATCAGAATGCTGCGACTGTGGTCAAACTGGCATCATAGTTCATGCTACGACTGTGGTCAAAAACTGGCATCATAGTTCATGCTACGACTCTTGTCAAACTGGCGCCATAGTTCATGCTACGACTGTGGTCAAAAACTGGCATCATAGTTCATGCTGCGACTGTGGTCAAACTGGCATCATAGTTCATGCTACGACTGTGGTCAAAAACTGGCATCATTGTTCATGCTACGACTCTTGTCAAACTGGCACCATAGTTCATGCTACGACTGTGGTCAAACTGGCATTATGGTTCATGCTACGACTCTTGTCAAACTGGCACCATAGTTCATGCTACGATTGTGGTCAAACTGGCATCATTGTTCATGCTACGACTGTGGTCAAACTGGCAACATTGTTCATGCTACGACTGTGGTCAAACTGGCAACATTGTTCATGCTACGACTCTTGTCAAACTGGCACCATAGTTCATGCTAAGACTGCGGTCAAACTGGCAACATTGTTCATGCTACGACTGTGGGCAAACTGGCAACATTGTTCATGCTACGACTCTTGTCAAACTGGCACCATAGTTCATGCTAAGACTGCGGTCAAACTGGCATTATGGTTCATGCTACGATTCTTGTCAAACTGGCACCATAGTTCATGCTACGACTGTGGTCAAACTGGCATCATGGTTCATGCTACGACTCTTGTCAAACTGGCATCATAGTTCATGCTACGATTGTGGTTATACTGGCCACGTCATCCTTCGACTGTTGTTGTACCCGGAACACAGGTCATGCTACGACTGCGGTTATGATGCTAACATTGTTCATGCTACGATTCTTGTCAAACTGGCAAAATAGTTCATGCTACGACTGTGGTTATAATGCCAACATTGTTCATGCTACGACTCTTGTCAAACTGTCAAAATAGTTCATGCTACGACTGTGGTTATAATGCCAACATTGTTCATGCAACGACTGTGGTTATAATGCCAACATAGTTCATGCTACGACTGTGGTTATAATGCCAATATTGTTCATGCCACGACTGTGGTTAAGCTGCCAACATTGTTCATGCTACAACTGTGGTTATAATGCCAACATTGTTCATGCTACGACTGTGGTTATAATGCCAACATTGTTCATGCTACAACTGTTGTTATACTGGATGCATTGTTCATGCTACGACTGTAGTCAAACTGGCAACCTAGTTCATGCTACAACTGTGGTTGTACTGCCAACATTGTTCTTGCTACGACTGTGGATATACTGGTAACATAGTTCATGCTACGACTGTGGTCAAAATGGCAAAATAGTTCATGCTACAACTGTGGTTATACTGCCAACATTGTTCTTGCTACGACTGTGGATATACTGGTAACATAGTTCATGCTACGACTGTGGTCAAAATGGCAAAATAGTTCATGCTACAACTGTGGTTATACTGCCAACATTGTTCATGTTTCGACTGTGGTCAAACTGGCAAAATAGTTCATGCTACAACTGTGGTTATACTGCCAACATTGTTCATGCTACGACTGTGGATATACTGGTAACATAGTTCATGCTACGACTGTGGATATACTGGTAACATAGTTTATGCTACGACTGTGGATATACTGGTAACATAGTTCATGCTACAACTGTGGATATACTGGTAACATAGTTCATGCCAGCACTTTGTCTATAATCACGCCATTGAGTAATGCTACGACCATAACCATACATCTAATTTATTTTTGCGAGTTTTTGGTTTATCAGTAATTCTGTCATGTCAATGTGTGCGAAGAGTATTGTTTCATATCACGTATAAATATTATCTTTAACTCTCCGTCAACATATTTCTCAATGTGCTGATTCGGCAATATCCGTGCAGTGATCGCCATGGACTGGTAGCTGCTCACAAACACCCTGTGATTGACGAACAGTATCTAAGTCAAAACAAAATTTAGAAATGTGGTCATCTTTTTTACTTCCGATGCGTGGTACTTTTTCTAGGATCGTATCATTTAAAATCTTCAATATGGAAATATGAAATATGTTTTTAATCTTTTCAAACGCTATCCTAATGTTACGCACTGAACCTACTTTGCTTAAGAAAAGATATTGTATAAGCAAAAACCAATAAGTATGAAGACGTAATTGTGTCTACACGCAAAAAACAAGATGTGTCCTAATTCAAAGTAACTTTTTAAACGTACGTAAATAGGCTTAAATTATAGGTGATAAAAAATAATTTAATGATTATTGTCGTCCTGTGAAAATTATTGTATTGAAATTAGAGGAAGTTCAGTGCCTGCTTCCGTCGTTATTAGCCGACACGAAAAATTGATAACGAAATCCTACCGGGAACTCTACGAAATCTTTGCAAATGACACTCCGGGTTAGCGCGAGACTTACAGATTTCGAGTTTCGTGCTGCGAGAGGGAACGCGAATTGCGCACGAAGTCTTGCAGAGTAGCACGCGCGCAACGGTCGCTACCGGTACCCTCCTGCGAGATATTGTCAGCATCTCCTCATCTCTCGCGTCCCCTACCACTTCTTTTATTACTCCTCATTTTCGTCAAGAAATTTCTGATTTGGTACCACAACCACTCGGTAGCGAAATCCGTGAGAGTGGAAGAAGCAGCGAGACCCTGCTATGCGATCTTGCCTGGGGGAAATCTTGAAGGTGTTAGGAACGCCATGGGTTCGTGATTGAGAGGGAACCACACGAAAACTATCAAACTGACTTGGATGCGCTGAGTGTTATTTTAACCTGATACGCTGCAACAGTTCGGGTGGTATGGTCGGTACCACGCCCTTCACGTGCGCACAGCACCCGTGTATGTGGCGGCAACGCTACCCTGGTGATGTTTGACTGGGTGTAAGGTCAAATAACACCAGTAGAGAGAATAACTGAGCACTTTAGATCGAAATAATTAATGACATTTGACCATTTAATGACATTGTAGCCGTATTTTCTTAATTACGTTTTTGTACGTGACTTTGAGTTCAAGTGTATGCGAATTGCGAAAAGGCGTGTTCAGGGAACTCGAATCTTTGGTAGGCATTTTAATGTTGAAAGAACGGGAAGACATGACACATGCTAAGGATAACAACTTCACTATTGTTTCTGGCGACGTTTCATGGCTACGCACGGCCCCTTAACTCAGTAATCACCAGTGGAAAGAGCAAGTGGTAGCATTTAAACGTCGTTAAAAACAATAAAGTTGTTATCAATAGAACCCGTTGTCTTCCTGTTCTGAGAAGCAAATGAAATCTGAAAAAGATGATCATTTGAAAAAACAATATACCTTGTGTGTTGTTTAACGCCGCACTCAGCAATATTCCAGCTATATGACGGCGGTCTGTAAATAATCGAGTCTGTTCTAGACAATCCAGTGATTGACATCATGAGCATAGGGATACGATGACATGCATCAACCAAATCAGCGAGCCTGACCACCCGATTCCGTTAGTCGCCTCTTACGACAAGCATAATCGCCTTTTCCAGCAAGCATGGGTTGCTGAAGACCTATTCTACCCTGGATCTTCATGGGTTCAAGACTACTGCACTTAAACAGAGACGTGTATGCACGTATGTATATTTGGCTGGTTGTACTAATTAGTATGCCGGTTTTATAGTGCCAGCCCACTGAGATACTATAATCAAGCTTTTGTCCTCAATCAGACACAGTAAATCTAGTCCGATCCCATCAGCCCTTGTTTTAGCTTCTTAATGCGGAAAGACAGGCAAGGTAAGAACACGTACCATCTTTTAACGTCTTTAGGTATGACGAAGCCAGGGGATCGAACCACCGACCTTCCGCTCTCCTGGCAAGCGTTATATCCACTACGCCACGGAGGCGGTCTGTTTGTATTGTAGACATGTGGAGGACATTTCGAAATTTGACGCATCTGTGACCAAAATGATGTCAGATGCAATTCCCTATTTTATCTTGTACCATATGTTTCCTTGCTTGTTCAGGTTACCAATTGACTTGTCTGTGCATGTGTTTGTAACGGATGCCTCCGGTGGGGAAGATATGCTGAACTTATCGCCAACACCCTATTTGGTAGTGATTCATATCCACATGCTCATGATGTGATCGGCATTGTACAAAGGACTCTGCTTTTGGCAGAGATGTCTTACCAATAGTTATTATCCTCCAGGTAATCGGGGCGCCTTTAATAGGAACGGTACCGTCCGAATTAAAGCTGTTTTTTTCTTTCGTTCTTGGTATGACTCAGACATTAATAAATATCATAAAGATCTGTTTTCGCGAACGCCAGGTGTCATCACAAAACACTTTAGTGATCCATTCACATAATTTCCATCACACTTTTGTATTTTACGGCCAATATGTTTCGGCAGATAATCGAGACTGGTTATTAACTGGCGTTGGCGTTTTATATAAATGTGTGAATGTATGTATGTATGTATGTATGTATGTATGTATGTATGTATGTATGTATGTATGTATGTATGTATGTATGTATGTATGTATGTATTATCACAACAGTATATGGTTATTATTATACATTGCAAATACTGCAAAGATTGTTATTGCAGTCAACAAATGTTAAAGTCATGTTAAACTTAGAATTATGTTTTCACAGTAAGATAAATCTCTTGTTTATCTTCATTTAGGAAATAACTCTCTGCAAAGTCGTTTGAAGCTCTTCAGTACTGCTGTTCTGATGGCCTTCGTGAAAAACAAAACTGTCTGTCTATTTTGTGTTAAAGGGAACTTAATTCGTCTTTTCCAAATCACACAAATGAGCAGTAACATCATTAACTTACGTCAAGACAGACATACAATATTTACCAAGCAATAAACTAGAAAACCCATTATACTTTTCCAAACATGTGGCTAATGTCAAACTCTGTAATTTGTTTTAAATAAACTATCGCCCAAAACATCAAACAAGAACGTATGTTTTCAAGTGTGTTCCACACCCCTAGAATCATTAAGTAATAAAAAACCTACGTTAAAAAACAATTACAACATATCAAAGACGACCGAACAAATGTTTTGACAATCTCAAAAACTATTGATACCATCACCTGTAACCTTTGAAGTACGCCGGGTCGTTGTAAATCGATTCCTAATAACCTAAAATCTATCATTTAGTGACCCTAACATTACTCCCCGGTGACCTGTAATCTTTGACCCCCTGTCTAAGCCCGTGCCCCTGAAACCAATCCGTGCGTTATCACAGCGAGCGTGGGGCCAGGTTCCTCTACCCTAGGGGTCTTCCATAAACATTGGTCACTCAGGGGAGCTCGTTTGTATTTGACCCCAGGGATGTGTATACTAAATAGTCATTCAGTTTAGGTGGGAGACAATCTTGTTATATCGTTAGGGATTTCTAAGGGAACGGTTGTAGTATTTCTAGTAACGTTTTGTCAAAGTCCCGTGGGGCCCCCTCCTTCTACACGCGCCTCAGTATCGCTGTAAGGGGAACGGGCACCAATGTTGTGTTTTAATAATCAATGGTATGAAGTTCCGTGTATTTGATAGACAATACCCTTGATGTGAGAATCAATGCCGATACCAATGCCGACGCAGATTAATGGTTTGTTTTTTATTTGGATTAAAAGGGTTATAAAGTGGTAAACTGTCTATTTAGCGTTTCAGAGGGCGAATATATCAAAGGAAAATATATTTCATATTGATATTCTAATGATGTGAAAATAGATATTATGTTGCAAAATGAATATGGATACTCAGTATCAAATATACATAATCATCTGAGAGATGTTGGATGACTTTCAACAATCAAACAAACAAACTTGCGATCACCTGCTTAAACACGTTTCTAACACGGCATAATGGGCGAAAACCTACAATTTCTGGATAACAATGGCTGATTTATTCAATAAGTTACTTATTCAAAAATATGTATGTTTTCTCATTTACTCACCATCTTCTAGAATGTCAATGAAGCAGATGGTGTAATGACGCTACCTGGCAGGAGAAACAGCTTTGGACATATACTAACAATAAATATATATTCAATTATACAAACGTCTTCCTTGTTACTGCAGTACATTGAAGCTGACAAAATGTCTTCAAAACCTCAAAACGATAAGAATTATGTATGTATATGTATGTGATATATACGAGCATCGTATATGTTTTTGCCTTTTTCATTCTATTTAAACACAAGCAACATTCGGATTGCGCTCATACAGATAATGCACCTATCATTAGTTAAAATTGCAAAACAGGCCTAAAATGCCACAAACAAATCTGAATAGTTTTTCGCTTAGAAAAATCAGGGCGATATTTTCAGGCCCGAGTGAGCGAAGTAATCGCATATTTTTCACTCGGATTCAGCGAAACACAAACATTTTTTCTATCCTTACAATTCGATCAGTAGCCAGAATAAACGCTGCCCCGTAATACCGAGTTAAAGTCCTCGGCCCCTTCAGCTTAATCAAGAACAATACCATTAACAAGCTTTGTCGCGCGTAACCATTATTCGTGTTCACCCGCGTGAAATAAATTCGGAGTTAAGGCATTGTAAACCTTTCTATAACCTTCGCTCAGCGCTGAATCAGGAACATGAAATGTATTGTCGTTTCCCCAATTAGGGAGAAGGGACAACAATGTCCCTCCCCGTCCCCGACAGACGGGTGCGGAGGGACAAGAAGGGGGGACAAAGGTGGTAGAGTAGAGAGTTATCTGCCCTTGGTAGTTTTTACGGGCTTGCTGAATACGTTCGAAGAGATTTGTGTTTACTGTCCCCTATAATATACTTCGCGGAGCAAATGTTTCTGTGTTTGTGTGAATTCAACAATGTTACTTTTATGATGTCTTGCCGTGTTTGTAATTTCATATGTCCGGAGGTTTTTTGGCTTTCAAAATGTATATGGAAAACAAACAGTCACATCAAATTTCAGCAACAAAGTATCCGCGCATTTCCTTACAATGATTCCTGGTAGAAAATCTTCCAGCGAAAGAAACCCGTTCTAATAATACAATTTAGAATGTATCAATCCAGGGGTACTATGTTTTATTTAACCACAGTTCAATAAAATATACACCAAAACATACATATATGTACACGTTGGATGTAGAACAGCTAATGGTCACAAATCCCGGTCATTATATCTTGCTTGACCACAGGTCAAGTTGTTCTTAACACAATCAGTCTACCATTAAATAATAAACAATCAATGTTTATTTTCGTGAAGGATTGTATCGCATTTACTCTACTCAACAGCCATATTAACACCGCGTTTCCTAAACAAATCAACCCGTAATCCATTTATCAGCTACACATATACGTAACGGCGATTTAGAGTACCGTGTTATACAAATATTGGTCAATCAGGGAGAGTAGCAACATTCACATTGTTTAAACACCCGCTTAAACAGGAGTTAATGCTTCTCCAGGTCTGTAGACCAACACTGAGCGTTACTGGCGATCCAGCGTACCAGACCCGCCGTCCAGCTGGTCAGTCGTGGTCAGCGTGGACCCATGTGGTCACCAGACACACAATATGTTGGCTAAGACACTTAACACCTCCATTTGACCATCAGCCCAGCCCGTGGGGGTCAGGAATTCCCCGGGGGGCAGCTGGGCTGTGTAGTTAACGTTTAAAATATGACCTTCCCTGTGTCGTCGTGGATAGAAAGAAGTAGAATTGAATCTGTTCGTGATTTTATTGTCATTTAAACTTGAAGATTGATGTACTGCCAAGTGACATTTATCAAACTAAAACCTTAACGATGTGAGAGGTTTACGTTGAACATATGCCGCATGCGCAGTAGGTGTGGAAACTTAACAAAAGTAATGACTTAATAAAATCACGGTTTGAACAGAGAGTATACGAATTGTAAGTGATGAAGATTAATGACAATTTACATAGAAGCAGGTTTAAACTGACCGAAGATCGCTGATGAGGAGGAAACTTGACCCATTTATCTATTTTACATTAATAGATAAGATTGACTATTACATGCATATTGATCTAACAAACATTGCTGTTGTGAATACTCCACCTGTTTTACTGATGCATCTTACATTAGGTATTTCATAAGCAATGCACACATGTGACGTCGTTTACAGTGAAAGCACTTTTAACGGACACTGAAAGATTATTCGTTCATAAAAGAGTAAGAATATAAAATGACACGTCGCTATATGCAATAAACTAGAAGATGTTGTCCTTAAAGTTGTATTTTTATTGATTATTCGTTAATCAGGACATTTGGTAATCCGCACAATTATTGGGAATTGGTAATTTCCGGATTAGCGAGGTTTCGTTATATTTGTATGAAGAATTTTGAAAAGATTGACCGGTAACGAAACATGTACTTATATCGATATTAGTTGATGGACTTCTCGGCCCAGTAGTGTCGTTCTGTCAATGTGGGGTTGTCGACACGTGACATACCCGGACGGCGAAGTTTTCTCAATTGGCACCGCCCTGTACATAGTGAGATATAAGGTTAATGTTTAATCAAATGTTTACAACCGTCACGTCTTATTCAGTCTTAGCTTTAATCCATTTAATACAGACACACACTCACACATTCGGGGCTATGTGCGTTGTGCGATGCCTTAGATAGTCTATTAATAATAAAAGTATGTAAATATACTTATCGAAGTTTGAATTTGGGAAATCGTATATTGAATTCTTCAACTTACGCAAACCGATTTGAACTTTGACCTTCGTTCAAACACTGAAGCCATTGTCAGGAAAGGCCTTTCATCTTCAGTATCGAGGTGGGAGGATGGGTTTGATAGATATGAAGTTTGTATGGTGGGGGTGAAGTGAGGGTGAATTCAAAGGGACTTAAAAAATAAATACATACATCTCTCGCGGGTTAAAAAAATGCTACAAAAAAACATTATTTCTATTCAGGAAAAAATATAAAAATCAGAAATTAAAAAACCTTTTGTTAGTAAAGTTTGTGTCCATTTAACATAAAAAAAAACATTTAAAAAAAAATAATATCCCAAATAAAGATCTGTTAAACCCGTAAAAAACAACCCCTAACGTCAAAGTGGCTTGTCCCTGTCATGTCGTCGAATCTTCCCACAGTGAATCTTCATATTGTTGTACTTAATCTCACTTCATATCTCTGCTAGTCCCTGAATTTGCGACAACAATCAAATTAACGTCTCCCCTGGCCCGCTATCTGGCAATGTCCCGCTTCTGACAGCTCCACCTCGACCAGTTTACTCACGGTGACGGCAGACAGATAATACCGGAAGTTACCCTACCCGCTTATCGGGTATCGCTGGTTATCGGTACTTGGATTCGGAATGCAGGGAAACTTACTGAAGTGAAATGGGAATATTTGTCAGCAGTGATGAACTTTGTGTAAAATAAATCAAATTTTCAATTTGGCTGATTTGGTTTCTGATTAGTTTGCATTTTTAAGTTTTATTCTCAACGGCTGTTATTGATGTTGTGAAGTGTATTATCTTATTTGCTTGATTTATATAAGAGCTGTGTGGGATAGCCTAGTGGTTAAAGCGTTCGCTCGTCATACCAACAACCCGGGTTCGATTCCCCACACGGGTACAATTGTGAAGCCCATCTTTGGTGTCCCTAGCCGTGATATTGCTGTATCATTGCTCAAATCGACGTAAATCCCTACTCACTATTTATTTATTGAAGGGTGTTTGTTTTGATTCAGAAGTATTTTACTTTGTTTTAAGCAATGTTCAAACACTTTGTCGACCGAGACACCCGACATGAGCTTAACATCGTGCACTCCTTTATAGGAATCGAACCCGGGTCTTCGGCGTGTCGAGCTAACGCTTAAACTTATAGGCTACCCCATAGCCCCTTAATCGGGAGAAGAAAAACGGTGTTTGTTTTTTTATTTAGCAACCCTTGCTTGTCATGAGAGGCGATTATGCTTGTCGCAAGAGGCAACTGAAGGGATAAATACTTCAATGAGCGTTTGTAGATAGAAGACGCTCGAGTGTAGCATCCGACGAAAAGAATATGTAAATCAAATCATAGTAACTGACATCAGCTGTATCTATCAGCTGTGTCCATCACCTGTCACTCGTCAATTTCAGACTGGACTGAACGAAACCTACATCTCTCGAAATCTACTCGCAATAGCAACAACAACCGCAATTGACGTCAAATTAGAGATTCGATATTCTCCCTACATTCCTTGGCAAAGACTAATGAACAATTGTGCACAGTTATCAACATCTAACCAGCCATCAAAGACAAGCTCGCTTGTGTGTAGTTTGCAAACAATGACATTTAAGTAACACATCTCGTGTTGTGACACTGACATTTACCTACTGTGAGGCTCGTGGCCAATAAAATGTCAATAAACCGGCTTAGATCGGCGTGATTTGTGTCAAAGCCTGATTGGTAGTTCATTACAGAGGCGCGATGTTTTTGTAACAGATTGTGAGTCTAACATACAAGGCAGATTAAGCCGTTGAGTTAGGAGATTTGATTATGCCAGAATTGCCTTCTAAACAACGAACTCATCGATTGAATTTCTTATCAATCCGCTCGCGAATATACAAATCAAGGTTACGTTTATATGACGTTTCTTAGTAATTAATTTGGATCAAAATTATTTGGTTTTAATAATCATCATACTTTTTTATATTTTATTCAGTATTTAAGGAAAATATAAAAGTCGTGAAATATTCGAAACATAAACTGTCGGGAGAACTATGCATACTATAAAAAATTAGATTTAACTCCTAAATTATCAACATATCAAAACGTTACTAGGCTGAAAACAGTCGCCGAAACACTCCAAACTTTGGTCGAGAACACGACTATACTACCCGTATCAAATTCATCACCATCGAATAACCATTTTTTGTTTGTTTCATTTTGAGCCACCATCAAAAGTGGGTATATATTTTCTCTTGCCCCGCTGTTTAACTAATTTATAAATTATTCAATATCATCTGAAAGGGGCAGATTGTATTATGAATGCACTTTTATGGACAACACCTTCTAAATTGATTGAAACGACCTTTCAGGGCCACTTCTTGACACTCCATCAGGTGATCGTCTGAAGAAGAAAACATCCTAAAATAATTATATATTTTAAGTCCTCACCGAAGGAACGCTACTTGAGTTCTAATTCCATGACCCTTCTTCCATAATTAACAAATGTATATACGTTATCACAATATATAACAGGCTGAAATACGGACAATATTCATATAAATTATCTTAAAGTTTCGTTTCACCTATATATCCCAGTGCTCTTTTTATGAAAGTATTTCGTTTCGGTGTTTGGGGGTGGATGTAAAAACCTGCTAGCACCCCTAGGGAGCTTCGGTTGTATACTCCCCAGGGAGTTGAGAATGATAAATGGAATGCAAACGGATCCACTGGTCGGGGAATAAATAAAACCGCATTTGAGCAGATACTGGATACCTGCGGTATATAAATGTATATAATGTAATAATATAATATTAATCATTATTTTCAATGTATGTCAACAGGACACAAACCGTGGTACTCAAAATAACGCAACGGCAAAACGTATGAACACTAGCATGTTGTAGGTGTGAGATACACATAGCTATTGATTTTCTTTTAAAGAAATGTACAAACGTCAAATTACAGTGGCAGCTGATATGTGTTTAAACTCACGCTTCTCTACATAAAACGTCACTTATCATTCTGCAATCCACGCAATTCGTGTCATAATCTGATTTGCTATGTGTGTCTCTTCGCTGCGTTGTTTGTTTAAGTGACGAGGTGGTGAGCTCAAGCCTGTCGCAAGAAGAGATTGTGCGGCTGTGATCTCATCAATTTCCGTGTCGATATCATTAAGAGACACCGTTGATCGGAAATAAAAGTTAGGGTGAATATGCGACGACAGTTCCAATTGTAGTATGTGTTGTTTCATATTTCGATATCCGTTGTTTTCATTTCTCCATAAATAACAGTAGTTTTGTTAGAGTGGCTGAATAACACCATTTCGCAGTTTTCCGATTTAGATCATATTTTTTATTTTTTTATTATTCTATATTTGTAAGAATTAAAGTTTCAGATTTTGGAGTCAGAAAATAGTGTTAATGTCACTCTCATTTAGGTCAGTTTAAAACAAGTCGAGCTTTGAACGGGGTTCATCAGCATGGCATTCATATGCAATGTACATATGGAAAGAGGTGTTCATTTCACGTGTCAACTCGTAACAAGGCACGTGAACATTTTCACCGCTGAGACGCGAGACGTTAAACAAACACATTCTCTATCTATAGAAATGTTTAAAAATATCAGCAATAAAACTTACATGTTGCAATTAACAAAATGTACGTTTCCTGCAATGCTTAATTTTTGTGTTTCAACCCTTATCAAATATTCTAGAAAATCGAGATGTTTCGAATGATTGCTGTTTATTTGACTGTCAATTAGAAGGGATTACATTTGTATGGCCTTGTTATGTCTATATCAGCCGTCAATCAACTGCCACAACAACCAACTCACTGTCAAAACAATTGCTTAATCAGATGCATGTCACAGCAAGTAATCTATTGTCAAAACAAACACCGCAAAGCGGCGCAAGTTAGCCGCGCGCGAATATACAAATCTGACTCGATGAGCGAAATTATGTCACAACTGATGAAGTTCAATTACTTACCGTGTTGTTTCTGTCGAAATCTTCAACCGTGTCGATTTGACCGATTGACCGATTGACTGTTGATTAACTTTTTTACATAAAACAGCTATCCGTAACATGTAAACATAATATTTCATAACAATACTGTTTAATTGTAATCAATACATTCATACTGTCTATTTGCACATGTATAATCATCACAAATATTTACACATATTTTTAAAAAATGTATGTTTTTGTAAATATATAATACATCCAACAGCAAGAACAACACCAGTGATGATGATGACAACGTCGACGACAGGGAATCTGTCACCAGAAAGTGTTTTATTCATCTCGTGTAATGAAATTGCACTTTCAACACACTGTACGGTCTTTTTTATTTAAAGAATGATTGATGACATATTTTTGAAAGATTATGAATTTGCTTTGTATGTATGGAAAAATGCATTGTCGGATTAATACAGGTTATGACCCTCAAAGGTTAATGTATGATATCGTGAGCGGAGGGACATATTTCCATTTTGATAATGGACGGAATTGAAATGCCATGCAAAACAAACTATATTATATTTCTGAAGTTGTTTGCAAATTAACATGCAAGGCGTCCGCATAATGTTTCCGTATATTTTTGGGGACGTTAAACATTTGTTCAGTTTGGTTCTTTTAGTTTAATGGTTGAATTTTTGGTGGCATGCGTAAGTATCTCTGTTGGGTGAGCTTCACATCTGAACATCAGTCTTAAACAGGATGAGTGGCATAATTTACAGACAAATATCGGAGCGACCCACACGACGATGACTGTGACCGGCGTTAATGTCTCATACTATTCGCGTAATATTAGCATATATTATTTTTCATATTCATCATTTATACTAATAAAGTCACACACTGTCCATTAGAGGGGACGGCGTCACGTGACATTATTCAAATTATCAATCACTATAACATGACAGACGTGAGACGTATGGCATCTCGTAAGATCAAAAAGTCCAGCTGGAATATGACGTCATAGAAATCGATGACACTGTGGCCCGGATGTTGGGATTTGTCTTCATGTTCAGTTGTGCGTGAAGCATGCGCAGTGTCAAGGGAGGGAAACGGTGTGTCATGTGAATTTCTGTCAGTGCAACTCAGAAAAATCATTTAAAACTAAAACTTAACACTGTTACACGTACTTTGATTTCCCTGAATGTTTAACAAAGAAAAACAATAAAAAACGAAACGCAATGTGAACTGTGATTCGTTTTGTTGGAACACTAATGATATATAGCTCCATATATAATATTGCTCATTTCGATGATTGAAGGGGATATGCATTGATGATGTTATAAAAATGATGAAGAAATTAAAAATAATACCGAAAATCCAGCATACTTTTCACCCATAACACAAAACACGAACACAGAAGAGCAGAACTCTACAGTATTGTATTTCCTCGTGTTGACATATCATAAAAAATAGACATCCGAGCTTTGAGAAAACCCCCGGGGGAAACAGACATGAAATTGATGAGTGAAATTGGCAAGTTCGTGTATGGTTATACCTGTGAGCGGCATGATATCGACGAGCTGCACATGTGAAATACGACACGCCAAAGAAATGGCATCAGACAATTGAACACTATCCAATTTCAGATACTCAACAATCAAATTTCAATATTGTGTAAGCGCCAATGTTGATACTTGTCCTGTTTTGTCCTCGCAACGGGAGATTGTATTTTAATTTTGTAATGAAATATTTTTGACATACATAACAGTCAATATTACTCCCCATGAACGTTCATTCCTGTTTAGTAGTGAACGCACATGTCATTAATATAGTGTGATTGATAATACCATCGCAATGAAATACATGTATAAGTCTAAATATATTCTGGCATATATACCGACATCACTTGGACAAATCTAAGTATTTTACAGAAAGTGAACACACACTGTCCAGATATATTATTCATGTACCCATTACACAATACTAATGCAAAAGAACAAACGAACTGGTAATAACATAATATTTTTTTTAAATAATAGATTCAGAAAATTATTTTAATTAATTAAATAAACTTTTTTTACAATAAACGAATTGTTAACTTATGTATGTTCAAAATAACACTTTTAAACTGATGTAATACAGAGAGAACTGGTGTATTCGTTTCTATTGTTACCAAATCTCTGTCAAAATGTGCCTATTTCGCTCTTTGTCGTTCCTCATTAGGGAACGGATATCCCAATGGAACAAATCCGTCTGTACCGTATATCAGATTTCATCAGTGACATTTTATGTCCTGGCGGACTCAGCCAAGGGAGCTGGGAAATCTTTATTGCACGACAAATAGAGACCGTTCTAAACAAGGGATTAATTAATAACATTCATTTCCAAATTGCTCTCGGAATCTTGTTTTGTCAACGTGTAACCAGAATACTGAAGTAATGTTTGGGAATCTCAAAACACCTCGAATGGAACACTCCAATGAGATGATGTTTGTCCCGCGTGGATATAACTTGGCGGTGAGACACATCTATAGAATTGCCATGGCATCCAGTGAAATTGAATATTTCCCTCGTCTGATGAAAATTGTTTGTGACAATAAACAAATAAAAGGAAAATTAATTTTGTGAAAATTTGTATGAGGTGATTCGTAACTGATTGTTATTCGGTCAACATTTGAACAGGTTTTGTACATATATGTGTCGAGATGATAGATTGAGTTTGTTGGAAAGAAACGTTCGTTTCAAAATTTACTTTATCGCGACGTTTTCCCTTCAATCCGGAATACATCACAATTGTTCATACAAAGGACAAGCTATCCGCATGCAACTGACATTGGCATTCTCTACAGTGTTTATCAGCATCTAAATTTTTAGTTACTTGCTCTCTTACCTGACATTCGGCGAATAGAAATATGAATACGATATGTCAAATTTTCATTAAAACCTTTTTGGAATTAAATCTGTCTTTATCATGTAAAATACACGAAACCATTTAAAGGCGTCCCCGTGAAAATGTTCATCTTGATAGTTTTATGTCGTTTTGGATCTTTTGTGTCGAAAAGTAGAATTTGTGTGGCCCCTATTAATGCATGAGCTCAGGAAGAGTCTTTCCATCTGATTTGATATATGTATGTTGTCTTCCTGGGGGGTGGGGCTGGACGTGGGTGGTGGGGGTGGGGTGGAAGGATTCCGAATATATTAAACCGGGATGGTTGTGTATGGAGAATATTATAATTCTCTTTTTAAGGGAGTCAGGGAGGTATGTTTACAAGGAGATTAGTTCGGGCACCGACGTGCTGGTGTTATCTGGGCTGCAGAGACAAACTGGGTGGTGCATGTATGTGTTTGTGATGGACTAGATGAAGCAGTTGAATGGATGGGGAAGGGGAGGGGATGTGTGTGTGTGTGTGTGTGTGTGTGTGTGTGTGTGTGTGTGTGTGTGTGTGTGTGTGTGTGTGTGTGTCATAAAGAATATAAGAGTTGTTTTATGTGTGTTTATCATAAAAAATGTAAGAGTTGCTTTTGTGTGTGTGTATGTGTGTGTGTATGTGTGAGATGTTTGTTTGTGTGCGTGTGTCATAAAGAACATAAGAGTTGATTTTATGTTTGTGTTTGTGTGTGTGTGTCATGAAGACTGAGTGTGTGGTACTTGTGTGTGTATGGGATTATTTTGTGTGTGCGTTTGTCATGAAGAAGATTAGAGCTGCTTTTATTTGTGTGTGTGGTACGTGTGTGTGGCACTTCTCTGTGAGGTGCATGAGTGTGTGTGTGTGTGTGCGCGCGCGCGCGTGTGCGTGTGTGTGTGACATTTAGACTACATTTAGTCTATGCAAATTATTACATGGTACACTTCCCTCTTTTCCAACCATTTTTCTAATGCTGATTTGATCTAGATAGACTTGCTTTTGAATAATCCAGATCGGTTTTGATTACATTCATGGTAGACATTCAGGAATATAATACACCAACATTTAAACTACATACTATATACTTGCATTTAATGACGCTTGGTGTATCTGATTCATAACACGTAATATAGACATGTATTTCAATTTTATTAATGTGAAAAACTTATGTTTTACGTAAAACTTAACTTGATCCAAGTCCCTTAAACCAATCAGTTCCAAAACGTCAAAGAGAAGTGGAGAAAAGCTGGTATTACAAAACTAATCCTGAATACTTTTTTCGTATCTGGTAATTGTTTTTTACACAATATATGTGACACTAGAGGCTTCCTGTCTCTTTGTAATTCATTAATAATAAGCATCGTTATATGTCTCCTAATGAAGAGAAAAATTTACATTATCAGTTCCGTAATTACATATGTAGACATTACTCATTTACAGTAATCACAATGTACATCTATAAGATAACAGTAAATACTCTTTTATAAGAAACACATGTTAAAGTATGTCTGCTATTAAACACATTCTCAACGTCCGCTTACTTCGGGGGATTATGTCGTAATGGCAATATAAGACACGAGTAATCGCACGTGTCCAGGAACAGGCGCGAGTGGAAATTGTAAATTACAGTGCCATAATTACTTACAGCAAGCTTCAGTTTTCCAGGACCACTCTGCCAATAGCATTAATTACTTAATTTATGGATTATAAAATACGCAAAGCAAGCGATGGGTTTAATCTCAGAATTCATATAATAATAATTAACCCAGACCAAGCTATGTAGCTTCTTTGAGAGTAAGGAAAGGTGTGACCGGTTGAACGTGTTACTTTGTGAACACTGGGCTAATTAACTCGGCGCAATAGTTTTGCATGTTACAATTATGCTTGGTTATTTTTAGAATTTTATGGTCTCGTAAAATCAGTATCTTTGTGATATGATGAGCTATTTAATACTTTATGAACGTTAATATCACAGATATATATATATGTAAGTACAGATATATATTAGACCATTTATACGCCATGACAGTTATTGCTATATGGCCACACCGTACCCCATGTATATCAAAGAGGTATATGATTGAAAACATTGATAATGAATCATATAGGCCTGGCAACTTAATTTTTAACATTTTAAACAAGTTTGTCAATCTATGACAAGCATAACTACAACGTTTCTCAATTCGTATTTTTAGTAAACAATGTTTATCTTTCAACTGTGAGATACCTTTAAGTGGTGGGATATTTGAAAATTACATTGATGATTTTATTTGTCTTAAATATGAAAAGTACAATTGATATATAAATTGTGTTGCACTCAATAACACGGACTTGTTCACCTTATCAATTGAAAGCGATTAGTTTAAGTGAGAAATCGGATTCTACAATAAGCTTAGGAAATGAGGAAGAGAAAAAAAACTAGCTGGCCTAGATGGTGATGGATTATCTATCGTATTATCAGAATCAAGGAAGACGGATACATTAACCAAGGGACGTTATTAGACGAAATCTAGATATACCACAGTTTAAAAAAGATACAATTAGTTTATTTATGTTTTAAACAAGCTTGTCTGGAACAGTCATGAAAAATATAGTATAACTCCTTTGTAAATCCTTTTACATCATCAAATTACAAAGCGGAATCATGCATTTTTTGCAAAACGTCCTTTTTTGTGAAAAATTGAAAGAGAGCAGTTGTGGTAGGAAGCGAGTGATAGGGAATGGGGCTGATTCGTTATACGGGGACATAGGTCAAACAAGGTAGCAAGTTGTGCGAATATCAATACATGCAACAGAATAATACTGTTTAATATATGAACTGAATTCTACAACAATCGACTCAATTGAAAACCTTGTAACAAATAATATATATATTGTTATTTAATTTCTTTTTATTTCATTTTTGGGGGTTTTTTTTCATTTTATTTTATTTGGTTATTGTTGTTTGTTTTTGTTGGGTTTGTTTGTTTTGTTTTGTTTTGTTGTTTGTTTGGGGGGAGGGCGTATTGTTGAGATATTATAATTTCGTAACGTGATTCTGCCACGTGTCATGCATGCATTAACCGATAGTCCGTTAGCACCTTTAGCATATTAGCATGCATACCCCCAACAGCGCATACCTTACATGTGGAGCCAGCACATATGTCAAAACAGTCATGTCATCTTAATTAAACACCAGTCACTTAACAAATACAATTTAAAAAACCGTGTCACTTGCAAAATCATTACCGTTATACCCTAGGTGGTCCTCCCCCCTTGACGACCCCTCCCGCCGCGCCCCCACCCTGGGAAACCCCCTAACTCTCCTCACCCCCTACCCATACCAAACCAGGTTTCTGTCACTATTTGCCCTCACACTGCTGTGAATCCCTTATCATCCTCTAAATACTCAGCCTAACGCTTTTGTCACGGACGGACCATCTTAAGGGGGATAGCCGTTTGATAACTTGGTATCTTCTTTTGAAAAATGACCAGAAATCGATTGAAATATCCGATACGAGCCTTACTTCTCTGTACAGCTCGCCACAGCAAAGGAAAAACTTATAATCTTATCATGAAATCTTCCCCGGCAGTTCTCAACGTACAACCCGACCCCATTAATTAATACAACACGAAAGCCGAGTCAACATCTCCTACCGGGGTCTATCTTACTACCGTATTATAATTCGCTACTCTCTTTGCACTGAGGTGGGAGGTTGGCTTCATTACCGGTTAACAAAATCAAACATTTTTCTTTTCGTGAATCTATTTTCTTTCAGAGGTACACAAACGTTGTTCTAAGTCGTGAAAATAATCCAAACTTTGACACCGGATGAATTTGCTACTTGGCTGATTTCGTTCCCCGGGGCAAATTCCCCTTCGAAGTTTGTATTAGGGGAGGGTTTTTAAACAGGTCGGGTAATTGTCACCTGGTCTGATGTCCTATCGCAAAATGCATTGTCTGCTTGTATGTCGGATCAAGAATTTGTGAAGATTCATCTCAAATCCGCCATGTAAAAACACCATACCCCGGAGCTAAACTCCAATCTAAGTTCGGATATTCATCCTCGTTTTAGCGTGTATTTGACGTGTACATTTCATCACGTTTCCGCCAGGTTAGTTTGTTTTATATTTCTCCACCAATGAGCAAATCAGATACATTTCAATCAAGGCTTGTTCATAGCTGTCAATACCATCATCCTGACCGTCATTGTTATCTGGCTGCCGTAGAACAAGGGGTGGAAGATTCGTCACCTCGACTGTCTCAGGCGCGAAGTCTAACCACCCCAAATCTTCTTCCCACAGGAATACCATTGTTAGGTACCTGTAAACAAATCTTAGAGATTAGGCGTCGCGAAAATACCTCAATTTTAACAAGTTTCACGGGATGACACGAGGAGGCTAAGCGATGAAGCGAGACTCGATTGACATGTCAGATGAACGTTACACCACATGACGGACTAATTACATTTTAAATGTAGGGTAGGACAAGACCAGTAATTAAATATAAGTCGAAAGCTTGAAATTGGATGTTGATCCGGTTTCCCGAGCAAAAAAACAAAAGAACTGACAAGAGGAAATAATATCTGTTTATATGAAAATCTGACATGTTGTTTTTATAAACAATTTCGTATTTTGGGAGGAAATCGTGGGAAACGAGAACGATACGTTATTATTAATTGCGACACAATACATATTTCTAGACAACTTTAGAATCTTTGTCCATATATGTGTAGGTGAAAAATGTTGAGTTGTAAATTGAAAAAATATATCAAATGTTATGTAGTCAGAGAAAAATGGGATACAATTGTAATATTCTTGCATCTTTCGTGTTGAATTTAGTCTATTTTCAAAGAACTCCCCTGTAAGACTATATATACATATGTCATTTATCATTATACAAATTACATGTCTTTTCAATGATATTTTCAAACGATCACTCACGAAGTGTCGAATAGTGTTCAAATCTGAATGTTTGGTAAAAAGGGCTATTGTATTGGGAGAACACAATTAATTCAAACAGTATATTTATAATTTCATAAACTTAGTTACATTATAATTTTATATATGTCAAACTGAGAGGACGAGTGTTCACCAGTGAACTCATATCACGGCCGTGTCGCGCCGACTTCTGCCATGCCACAACCCTAGTGAACAGTGAACAACGTGAATTGTCAGTTCTCAAAACTAACAGCCCGTCAACGGTCAAATACAGAAAGTCAAGGTATTCAGTCACAAGCGCGGATGATCATCACTGTAAAAACAAGCCGTGCTCAACGGGTGATAAAGTGTGTTAAAAAGATTGACATTTCTATCTGAGATATCGCGAGAGGCGGGGCGCGGCCTCTTAATCCAATCACGGCGAACCACTAGCCGAGCGGCCGTGGTAAGGTGTCAATCTCTCCACGCTAAGCCAATCAGCGAGCTCGTGTATTGTAGACCGACACGCCCCTCCCGCTGGGATGTGTACAAGGCAACTGTTTTGGTTGGGACGAACAGCACTTTCCCTTGAATCCACTGGCTGTTACTCGTGTTTGCAAGTCCAGCCAACCACATTTGACAGTAGGTTTATCATCGAGATTAGTGAACCGACTTTATCTTAAAGCTTACAGCAGCGATTGTGAGTTGTATACGGTGAATCACCGTTGTTGTAACAGCATCAACTGATGTGAGAGACACAGCACCTTGTGGATACATCTCGCCAACTCCCCACATCACCGAGGCCCCTTGCCGCTACCCAGCCAGGGACTAAGTTCATCATGATCAACCCGTTCATGGATACTGCGCACACCCCACACCTACCCCCAGGGGCACTGAAGCTGAGCCCGCCCCACCCTATGGGAGACGGTGGGGGGATGCACGGACAACCAAACCATCAGTTCACCACCCAGACAAACGGATTTGGGGTGCCCCACACTCACCCCCACGCGGTTCACGGTGGGTACGCAACGAGAGAACTGTTCCTACCGCATACCAGGAGGGAGATGGGTCTTGGGGGACCCGATACGAACGCCACCCCCCATCACAGTATGTTCGTACCCTCAAGTGCGGGGCTCCACGCGGCTCACCACCCCGACCCCACCCCCAGCCATGTGTTGTTCCCGGGGCTTCACGAAGCAGCTCACCACAACCCTGGACATATGAACATGAACAGTCCAGTGCCGTTGTACAGGGATCAGTTTAGCCAAATGACCACACGTCCGGACCATTTCCCCCCGCCCCAGCACCATCTAAACATGGGGCATATTAACCACCACCCCATGAACATGACCCCCCACGGACCCGGGGCCTTCTTCAGGTATATGCGACCCCCGATGAAGCAAGAACACACGTGTTTGTGGGTGGACCAAGAACAACAGGAGCCAAGGAAAACGTGCAACAAGACATTTAACACGATGCATGAAATAGTGACACATATTACAGTGGAGCATGTAGGCGGACCCGAACAGACAAACCACGCGTGTTACTGGCAAAACTGTCCCCGTGAAGGACGTCCATTCAAAGCGAAATACAAACTTGTCAATCACATCCGAGTGCATACCGGGGAAAAACCCTTCCCCTGTCCCTTCCCAGGATGTGGCAAAGTCTTCGCAAGGAGTGAGAATCTCAAGATTCACAAACGTACCCATACAGGTGTGTATATTTCTTCTTCTGTATCTCCACTATGTTATCACAGCGACACGGATCACCGTGACACGGGAAATTGACATCCTAGTTCTGCGTATAAGATCCTAACATTATCACAATTAGACGAAATCGACATTTTTTTCGGCTTGTCATTTTCAGTGAAATGGACATTCCTAACGGATGTGAAATGTAAAGATCACTTTTACGCCATATGTTTTGTGTAAAAAGCCGTAGCTAAATACTGCTGTGTTTATCGTTAGACAGGAGTCTTTAAAAAGCCGCTAATCACTTATTCGGACTGTATATTGCAACCAAAACACCGCGGATTTATTTTTCACCTTTCGTACTCTCCGTGTTATGACAACAGTTAATTTCACGTTTAAGCTAACCGTCGCATGGCAAGAGTAATTGTTATACAAACATGATTGTTTAGAAACGTGATAAGCCCTTCTTATCGAAGTGATGACATTTGATTGCGTTCACCACGATCATTAAGTAGTTGACTAGCTTCCCTACGTTCGACCATGCTAACTGCCATATCATTATTGTAAATATTTGTTTAAGAAAATCCCTACAAATTGTTTACATGCAGATGCTTTCTCCTCTATCCGCCGTTAACATCTCTTCTAATTTCTAAAACATAAACAAAGTATTTTATTTCACCTAATATTTTCTTTACAATCAATACTTAAGACTATTTAAATTCTTTAAATTTATTTTATTTTAACATGTAAGTATCAAATTTGTTTCATATCGATGTTAAACATAGTAAAGGATGTTATGGCCCTCGAAACGCTCTGTTAATTTTGTTTAAAAAATAAGACGGATACTATTGAATAATTTAAGTTGATTGACTGACGAAGTACATTTTTCTGTGCATATTATTATCTGTGGCAAGTCACCTAAACGTGGTTTTCGTTAATATTTTATCCTGTCCTTTTGAAGTTATAATAGATGAAATCCATCCGTCTAGCAGCAACGCTGAGGATATTGCTTGTAATTTGATTATAGAATAGTATAAACAACCCTCCTCCAAATCAGGTTTTAATTTAAAACAGGATTATAGATTCGGAGTAAAGGGAAATATGGAGAAATGTGTTTATAAGAGGAGCTTAAATCAAAAGCATAGGTTTGGTTTATTTTATTAATATATCTTAACCAGTTTAGCAATTTTCAGACCTTGTCATTAATATTTAAGTTCTTTGATACATATATTACATTTTGTAAATTTAACACTTCAAATACGTATTTATTCCAGTGCTCAATTTAGTAACATGTGTAATATTTATTATACATAAGGTTATTTCGATATAACAGTCAATATTAAAATATACAAACTTGACAGTTTGCTGCGATATAAACAATGTATGATTGTAAGAACATTTAATATGTGTGATATTATAAGTATAAACTTACACTAATATCTAACATGAGTAATGCAGGTTTCAGTATCTGTCTGCAATCTACATGTGTTGATGTCAATTGCTACGAAATCGATCACGCGTACACGTGGGGTGCGCGATACATACATATGGTTCTACTACGGGAAATAAGTACCTTGACAGGTCTGTTTTTAATTTCCTCGGGGTTTGGGAAAGTTGACTAAGCTATAAAGTCATCCATGATGAGCCTATCCGTCGTTTATTTCAAAACCAGAAGCTAATGCTCACAAGTGGAAAGAAATTAGTTCTTTCACTTGGAACCGATGAGCTAAAATCAGTGTGTGTTTGGGCCCAGGGTCGGCGATTGCAAGTCCTGAAAACCGATCAAAGCTCGTGGACCGATAAACGTGCACGACACATGGACTTGACCCGAAAAATAACTCAGAGAGTTTGACAACATGGAAAAACATGCTTTCACCGTACTTAAACAGATTCAGAGCGCGGCATCGTAATCTCTATACCCTCTTTTAACACGGAACACTCGCTTAATCGCATTAGGATGAGAGAGAATTTAGAAAGGTATCGAAGTACGGTCGTCGGTTGGACTGAACTGCGAGGCCTATGCTACTACGTGCATTATTTTCACGGAAATAAAGCCTCTTCCTTATAATATTAGGAAATTAATTTCGTGTGATCTCTCCTTTTTCACCAACCATATACAATCCCTTGAAATATACTTTAAAATGTGTTTATTATTTAACCCTAATTGTTTATTTCTTACGAAATATCTCAAACACGCTGTATTGACAATTTCGAATTTACACGTCACAATCTAAATAAATACGTGGAGAATTTTCTTTGAGAAAAACTTGTAAATAATGTAACTTGAAACCAGAATTAAAACACACATGTTGAGAGTTACGACTAAACTATATCAAATGTAAGGCCTCTGCTCCTGTGCTTCAGTTTAGTGTAGATGAGGCGTTTAAAACAATAAGACATTGCGAGTTTATTGGACCCAGGGGGCTAGGGAACCCTGTCGAACACTTCACCAGGGCAGGGGTGAAATGGACCCCACACGGACACCGCACTCCCAAGGGGGTGCGTCTTGCAAAATCATTATTCGCGTTTTCTTAAGCGTTTTATCAACTGTAGGTTGGACGAAGATGTTTTGACCATTCTTTAAAGGCAAATCTGGTACCAGGGAAAGCGCTCGGGGTTTTGAAGCGAAAATCCGCTGCAGTTGTGTTAATCATTTAAACGTGTGCTTAAATCTGTTCACTGAAAAACGCCGAATGATGACTGCGAGAAGTAGGACGGCTTTGAGAAGCTTCACGTCACTGGATATTTTTTCCATACGTCAAAATAACACTCATGTGTGTAACCTTTAGCTGTTGTTATTTCATCAAATATTTCATCTGTTTTAAGTAAATTTAACGAAATAAGTCGACGTCCACACTAACACTACAAGGAAGGTGGCAGTTAAGTCATAACCCACACGAGAACAGTATCATTAATACTTATTGAAAAATCAGCAATTATCTTAATTCATAACATATTTTTTTAATTTTCACTGAATAATTTAAACCTATGAATATTGAGTGGATCTTGTTGTGACAATGATTAATATGAAGATAGTTACATAAGTTTCCTGATAAGAAGCTAGCAATAAACAACACACACTTGCAAGATTAAACGACCTAAATGCAATATAATAATTATAGAAAGCTGCTTCGAATTAACACGTTTTTCCGGCGCTTGCTAAATCTGTTGTTAATTACGCTTACAGTGATTAGTAGTAGCTGTAAATTAATTACTGTGCCAACCACTAAAGGTGTGGGACATGCATTACGAAAACAATCTTGTAAACATATGTTTGTGATCTATATTCATCAACACGGCGAAATCGTTCTTATTATGACAGTATCGTTTTTGATTATTACTCGACTTCCTCAAACATTTTGGTAAATAGTAACGTGTTCATTGTGGTTGGTAATGCATTACTAACAAACCTCGGACAAAGTCTGCGGGATTAATTGTTACATGGGACTGGTTGTGTGAAACACATGTGTCTAGCACTATCACACTTTACTACCGCACAATAAGGGTTATTATGTGACAAAGTAGGTTACATGTTAATTAACGGCAATGACATTTAAGCCTTGAATATTTCCCCCGTTGTCATAGCGACAATTTGGAGTTGAATATACTCTCGAACACGAGGCACACAAAAAATGTATAATTGTAACAAAAGATGTTTTTTTAAACTGAAATTTAAGAATCGTTTTATGATGCTCCTGACGCGATTTATCAACGTAATGGTTGGTGTATTTGTTAGCCAGAAGACCAATCATACAATTATGATCAATTTCCTAAATTCCAAATGATCAATTAGGCAATTTTCGCCATTAGTCCGTCATGAGTTTGAAAATATTTTGATTAACCGTTCTGCGAGTCGTGTGTAATTGAATGAAATGTAGAGACGACTAAGCTGAATGTACACTGGCCTAATCAAGCTCGTTTTCCTCAACAATTATTTTCATATTTGAACATTACAGAAGTATGGCCGATATATAAGTACTTACCTTAAACAATCTAATGAGTCTCTTGGCATTTTCACGCAAAATAATCGTGTCAATTACTACTACATAACGTTGGTCCTCTGTCCCGTAAGGGTTTAATGTTTTTAGATTTACAATAAAAGTGATTTGAAAAAATAAAATAAACTTTTGGCGCCACCAATGCTTGTTTGATAACAAAATTCAAATTCTTCCTCTTAGCCTTACGTTTGGATAGAAAGTCAACACAAACAATACTTGGTCACTATCACATGGCAATACTTGTTCATCGCTGGAAGAAAATATTTATAAAGTTACATTTAGTCATCGATATGGCTAAGTTTGCATGCCGTGATATGTTCACCATGCTTATATTGTTATTCAGCTATACTTATTGTGAATAGTCTGAGTTGGAATCTTCCAGGAAATTGAATACGGTCAGCATGAAATTGACAAGGATACATTTCAAAACGGTTCTTCGCTCGCTATTCAAAAGCATATTTTGATTTCATATCGGATTACAATACAAACTACCCTGCTTAATAATGCAGTTGTATTCTTTATTAAAACACGTATCTATTCCAATCCGAAATAATTATAGCGACAGACACTCCACAACCGGTTTTGTTATATGGGGTCTTTGATGTGTGATCTGTGTACGTTGTATATTACAACGACGGTGAAATTAACAACATTACATGGCAAATACCCGCTAATCTATTTCGCACAAACAACTTATTTCTCCGGTTAACGTGCTAGTGACGGGGCCACGTACGACAACATACAGACGCCTTTCTTACAGAATCTACGTAACTAGTTATTAGGGTATATCTACCGTGAGATATATTCATAACTGGCTGGTATGGAACACAATGGCTGCACCAGACGCAGTGACAACGGCATCGCTCTTCTCTGCACATGACTGGGGAATTATAATAGCTGGCTACAAACTACAATCGATTCCTTGGCGTTGATCAAAATATTGCCATCTGACGAAAACGTAATTTCCCACGCTATTGTATTGACACTGATTGTCCTGAGCTCCATTTAGGTCTGAGCATTGAAACATTTCATAATTGCAATTATTATAGATGTTTAAAAAAATATATTTGTATCCGATTTAAAAATAAATTAAATTATGTATACATAACTATGTATTTGAGAAAATGGCAAAATAAAACTCATCATAATTTTCACGTATCATATCATATAATCACATAATATGACTTTTCTAATCAAATTGATAATGACGTAAACAACAATCTTGATTATTGTTCAGGCCCTATCAAGAAGTTTGAGGAAGTATTCGTTTAAAAAGCCAGTGACGCAATATATACATTTCTGAAATTCATGCGGTGTGATTGTGACGTGTACGATTAGCCAGTCATTACCTGGATATGTAGTGACGATAGGTTATCTAGAGCTTGTATCTACGCCCTACCTATCAATCGCCCGTCACCAATATGACACGCACGCCTGTTCAAAGTTCATAGACACTTGTCAATTTCATACCAGCTGATCAGTCCAATCTCAAACCCACAGCTGTCAATCAAATATCGAGAATCACCTGGTGATATTCACATATAACTCATTTTCAATCATTTTAATCAGAGTTTATTTCCGAATTTAGTTCTGTGTTAAAAATCATTAACAGAGTATCACCACATTTACACATTTCTTTTTTAAATACTTCAATAAATTTTACATTCTCAAAGAATTGGAACATTAGTTTCATCAAATATTTAATTTCCGTGTAGGTTCTGTGATTTAATAAATATTATTATTAACTAAACTTAATGAACTTCGTAATGTCAGTTCGGCATTCTAAGTAGAAATGCAGGTACACATTGAAAAAAAGCTTAATGCCGGTATTCACCTGCCATGTTAGTATAGCGGATTAAGCAATGGGCTCAACCTCTTAATTACGTAACTAAATATCCAGTTCATTATTGAATCGACACATCAGCTTACTGCTAACATAAATATTTGCACGAAGCATAAAGTAACTCCCAAACTTTATCCCAAAGCATCAATACGTTCTGGTAATAAAAACAAATCATAACACGGTATTAATATAAGTCCCATCTGTCAGACGGTAAGATCAGCTGATCCTTGATAAGGGTGTTTATATCAAGCAATACAGGTTTATCCCATTCACCCTGTTCCGTTATTAAGCTTGACTGGATTACCGTGCCTGTGACCGGCCTAAATTGACTATCATCGCTTGCAAACTTAATTTTCGTTAGCATTATGCGGCCGTGCAATTGGAAACGTACAAAGCAATTCTTCCTCGCGTAGAGAGATAGTTAGGTCTTGGTAAATATTTTCATTAAATCACCAATTCCTCGTGCTCGAATTGATGCAGACGATTTATCCCAATTAAATAAGAGGACTGGATGTGGGGAAATCGGCGAGTAGAGTCAAATGTCACAGTATCAATATTACTGTATTTTTCTGATATTTGAAAGGGAAATAAGTTTGTTTTAGCCCCATGCTTAAAAGTTTAGAATGATATTTGATAATTGTAAAACAAGGTTAACAGATATTATTAGGTCTCCAAAATGTAGTTTCATTTTTTGGAAGTTGGGATTCTTTGGTGAATAATGGAGTGTTTTGAGAATTATTGAGTTATAGTCGGTATCAGATTTCAGACCCGATCGGTTAGTGTTATCTTGGTAATGCGACCAGTCTTTTAAAAGAATTAAATCTGATATGCTTACTAATTTCATTTTAAAACCGCGAACCTCTCCAAGGAACCTAAGCATATTACCTCTTCGATATCTTTTGGGAATCTATGACAAAAACCAACTAAATCTTCTAAAACAGATATTTGTGTAACGGGGCATAAATCTTTATGAAAATGTCAGTTTTCATTTTTCATAAAATGCTGCTGTGTTCAACGATATAACGATACACGTATACTTCTGTGAAACTGTAAACCAAAGCTGATAAAAAGTCAGTTCCCCTTTCTCCGAAATCCTTTTAAAAAGCTGGTTTAATCTTCCAAAAATTCACTAAATCGTCACTCCAAGCCCATATGTGTCGCGGGCCCAAAAGCCATCTGGGTTTAGTGAAATTCAGCACCGGTTTTCTGATGAAATGCAGGCTTTTCTCTTGCCACCTCGTTATGCAAGTAGAACATTAAACACTCCGAATTCGCTTCTAATACCAGTGCACGTTTTATACTTCTCCTGGGATTACTTGCGAGTAAATTCCCGCTAAAGTGATATCTAGTTTGCCAAGTGGACAAACTGCTGTACACTCATTCGAGAACACTGGAAAATGTAAAATATCAACCGTAGACTGCCTGTCATGTTTCAGCGTGTTTAATATTTAACACGTGTGATTTCTGCTGTCCCTGATGACGATTAAGGTTTTGAATCGCTTGTTCTTCGTTAAGAGTTGATATGAATGATTAAATCAGTCGATTTTCCGAAACACTTGTATCCGACATTACACGAACAAATATCTCGCATTCAAGCCAAGTTTGAATAACACTTAAGAAAACGAGTGTTATTTTATCATTTGCTGTGAATTTCCAACGTTACATATTGTATTTTCACCGCAAATATTATTTCAAATCGTAATATCAATAATTTTAGATTTACATGGTATTTGTTGACGTTCTCCTGATGTTGTTTTTATAAGCTCCCCTTAGATTGAACGCACAAATAGGAAGGTTTAACGATAATGGGTGCGTTCAATGACACTCCTCAGACTTCATAATCCTGTACGCTGAGAAGAGTGTCTTGGCCCTGAATATCGCTTGGGTCAGGACAAATTCATTCCTGTAAAGCATCGTTATTTGAACACGCAAAATTATTGACCTGCAATGTACGGCGAGCAAACGTAACCGTTTTGTCAATTTGTAAGCGTTTGTCAATTCCGTCTGTCCTCGTTTAAAGCAATTCTATGTTTTGTGAGAGCGATTTACCAACGCTTTTTACTTGAGAATGAAAACCACTTTTGTCCATATTGTTCCCCTCTATGCGAGCTGTTGTATTTACGTCTTGTTCTTTCCGTCTTTTCAGGAGAGAAGCCGTTTAAGTGTGAGTACGACGGTTGCGACCGGCGCTTCGCCAACTCCTCCGACAGAAAGAAACATTCTCACGTCCACACCAGCGACAAGCCCTACAACTGCAAGGTCAAGGGATGCGATAAGAGCTACACCCATCCGAGTTCTCTGAGGAAACATATGAAAGTCCACGGAAAGACCTCTCCCCTTCCATTTGACTCAGATGACCCTGATAGCCCCAGCAGTGACTCCACTCCGGCCACCAGCCCCACCACAAGCAGCTCCAGCGCTCCAGTGACGTCATCAAACTCTCTCAATTCGTCATCGTTGTCCCAAAGTAGTCCCATCTTGTCCCTCGGCGCCCCAGGGCTCGTGCACCCCCACCCTACAAATCTCAGCGAGTGGTATGTGTGTCAGAGTGCTGCTGGTATGCCAACACCCCCAAGTGATCATTCCCCTATCAACTCTTTAGCCCACATCACATCGCTTCACCCCCCTCCGGTCGTGCAATACACGTGACGCCATAGAGACTAATGTCGTGAAACTCACTTCCTCAGTTCCAAACTGCAATATGGTGCATGCGCAGTTGATGGTTTCCGGTGCGTCTGCTCCGAGAGATACTGCAGCATCTCATGACTTTCACTTCCGGTGGAGACGAAGGTTGCATGCGTGAAGGTTAGGCGAAGCCAGAGATACTCTCGGGGTATTTTTACCTGACAAAAACGGAACTCCCAAAGAATATGCTTGTTTATATCACTAGGAACAGTATTACAGCGAGTTCAAAGCGATGACGAGAAATGACGAGAAAATACGAGAAGGACACGAATCGAGAAACAGCTGTGCAAAGACTAGTGATACAGAACAGTATAACCTCTAGCTTGCCACTTATTTCTGTATAAGGACTTTTTGTGGTGCTCACTGAGGCAATTCATAGTGACTAGGAACGAACTTTGACATTTGACCTTAACCTCTCACGGGGAGTCATGCGTCGAAGGTACAGTTCCTTTATTTAACTTCTTACCAAAAATATATACCAATGTATACTGAGACCGTTGCTATGGTTTCCCGTAGTCGACACACAGCATTTGTTCTCTAGTTTTCCGTCCATTTTATTTCACTTCACAAGTATCGTATGGTAGCCAGATCTAGGTCCAAAACAATTAGCCAAATGCAATAATTCTTGTCGTTTGCGCGGAAGCCCAAACAATTTGAATCTCACAATATTGTTATTGCCTTTATAAATTTTATTAATTTAACTGTTGTTATATTGGAGATGTTGATTATCGAGGTACAAGTAGTGAACAGCATTACGGAATCTCTTAAGCGGAAGTGACGTCACATTAGCAGGTGGCGCCACAACCGCGAAGTGTCGTCTGCTTAAGCCATTAGCACGTGCTCTGACTTTTCATTCCGTTTTAAATAGACTCGATCATTCACTTGATTGAAACCTCCCAGATTCAACCATCATAACATAATTGAATGGATGGTTAGCCCAAATTAACCATTGTTGTCTAATGATGGGTTCATTTTGAAACGTGACGTCATCATGGCTTGCAAGTGAGACCGTTCTACCAATATTTTATGGCATGGTTGTCGGGTGAAGTACCATAGTAGCAATTGAGGTCCTTCTCGACCCTACGCGGGCCTGTTGAGACCTGATCTGGCATGGTCAGGCCTGACAATGAGACTGTGGTGCTGCTCGGCCTCTTGTGCCAGGAATTCCTGGTCGGACTTTGGCTTCTAAGCCAGGCCTGGCGTTTTATTTATTATACAATGGGTAAACTTAAAGTCCCGACTCTATTGAGTGATTGTATGTATGTCCGACTGTATGTATGCTAGAATAGTCACGATTGTAGATTTCATACGTCTATGTTAACCATTTGTAAATACAAATTTTGAAAACATTTCAGCATTCTCGTCCGTTTCATTTGACTACCTTCAAGTTGAAATACAAAGTGTATTTCATAGAACGCATCAGCAATCACATTCAAGGACAAACTGGCGAAAAGAAATCCATCTAAATTAATCTTTGAGTCATCAATACTTTTGGAAAACGTATTCCGAAATTATTGAAGCATTGTATGGAAGAACGAAGATGTATTCTTAATCAATATATATTAAAGAAAAACACCTAAATCAATTTATGAATGGGTATCGTTCTCGACAGATTGTTCCAATGCGGATACTGCTTTTCTGGATTAGCAATTTAGTGGAACCCCTAGGCCTAGGATGGCATGAAAGCATTTAAATCACAATCATATAGCCATAATAGTAGCTTAACTTGAAACATACGAGGTGCATTTCGAAGTTAAAACAGTCTGCAAGTCATATAGACATTTCCCCAACGTCTGTGGATTGCCATAAGAAGCAAGGCTCCCCTCCTTTGAACCTGCGTGTTAAATCATTCTTGCAAACAGACTATATCTAGAGGGATGGAGAAAGTCATTTTCCAGATACTTAAAAGAAAAATGACTGATGTTTTTTCAAGACTATGTTGGGCACTGATGAAATGCACACGTGGTTTTGCATTTTTGCACACTTGATATAAAAGACTTGTATTAATGCATACACAAGGGACTATTAAATTGGTATGGGTATATCTGTATAGTTTCAAATTGTTACAAATTGTTGGTTGTATTGTTACATGCATTTGGATCAAATCTCTTTGGATCAAGAACAATCTCAAATCAAGGAAACGTTGATTCAAATATTAATTTAGTGACGATTACTTAGAAAGGTACATGTCGTGATGGGTTAAGCCAGCAGCTGTTTACATGGGTAATGGGTTTTTCGTTTTCCTTTGAGTTATAACTTCTTTTAACCTTTATAGTAATAGATAAAAAATGCAAGTTCCTTAAACGAAAGTACGATCTCATAAGTTAAGACAAAAATAAAATAATTGGGCCAAAACTTTGTTTTTAAGCTAAACCATACACTTGAACAAACTTATTTACTGATATATGACGTTTACCGTCGTGTCATGATTTCTCTTTTTGTAATAAATGTTTGCTTTCTGAAGATCTTATGCATATTTAAATCTACAGTTACGACAAGGATTCTATTTTGATCATAAAATCGCATGATCACATTTTTCGTGTGGAATGAAATATTCAAACTCAAGTATTGCGCGTGACATAAAATGGAATGAGAACGATGCTAACTATTTCATTTTAAGCACATATTCAACAAGCTTATCTAGTATGATAGTCTCACCTGTCTAGTTCATGAGCGTTTGAATATGCCGGCATTTTTAATAAGTTGTCTTGATATAAGCAACAGCTGGCCATTATTAATCATATACATTATTATGTGGCACACTGGATGCTATATTATGTAAATACATTATGTAATATAGATACTTTTAAAACAGCAATGGCGGCATGTAAACACGGAATTAGTGTTTTATGAATTTAAAACTTAAGTATTACGTTATTTCATGGATCATTTGCTCATGTAATTGTGTCCATATAGATAATATGTAAGTAATAAATGTAGCATTTAAGAGCATTTATAATATGTAATGTAATAATTTCGATTACTCATGATAACGGGATCTGTACAGCTGTACTTGATCAATTGCTAATTATGTATCCAATATTCAAATGTGAAATTAACAGTGGATTAATAGCACACGTCGCAAAGCCTTTCAAACTGAAACAACAGCAATATTGATTTGAAACACAAGTCTCGAACAGGTCATTGTTGTGTTTTTGATCACGAGAAGTTGATGCTGATAACAACAAATGCCATGTTGTTTTAGTACCCGTATCGTGTCAATAATTCTGAAATATGTATTTTAAGAAACACGATATATCGATATGTGTCAGTGACCAGATACATTCGTGACTGAACCATACAACGATGAATATAATGAAGATATTTGACTTTGATATAAACATTAATTTATTTTTTTAAATACGAAATTTTTGACATAGGTCAAACTTTCGTGGTATAAAACCAGCGTGTAGGTCGAACTATACTTGTAACTCGACAAACGCCTATCCATATTCACAAGACATCTCTTCTGTAACAGGACATACATTTGCAGCACATGTTCAGAATGACTTTGGATCGTAAAATAACGTTATGAGTATGTTATGAAGATAAATCATATTCATACTAATAATCAATCAATAATTCACCCTGGCTGGGAAACCACCCACTCTACTTATGCATATTCTAGTTACTATAATTAACCATATTTCTACATAAAATCATTTGCAATTAATGCTTATGACGTCCTGAGTTCGTTTAATCAGCAAATTCTGAATGTCACCATATGTGTCGTAAATACCACACATGAAAGGCGTTGTTGACATGTACAACTGTACCAGGCTAAAGGTTGACTATATAAGGGATAATTCACCTCAGATGCAATTCTTAAAAATCACTTCATTAGAACACGTGCATATGATTAAGAACGTTCAAGTGTATGTTAAGCTGTAATGGATTATGTAGACAATGTACATAATCGTTATGATTAAAATTTCCGTTAGATGCATATAAAGCTGTAATATATAATATACCTGTAGTAGATATGTCTTTAATCTTACGAAATTATATGTCTCTATTTTCTGTCCCCCTTCCCACTATTCCCTTTCCTACAAGCAATGTAGAGATTACTGATGGTCAAACGAAAGTATACATCATGTTTACTCGTGGCTTAAAGGGAAACAAACAAGACATGGTTATTCGATGGGGATGTATTTGATATAGGTATCATGGGGGTGTTTGGGACCCTAAGTTTGCAGTGTTTCACCGACTGTTTTCAGCGTTTAAACATTTTTATAACTTTTGTCATTGTTTGGTCAAATCCAATTTTCAAGTGTATACTTTTGCTGGCAGTTTGATATGATTAATACATACATGTAGTATCCAACATAGCTCATGTCTCTTAAACGTGAAACCAAAATATTATTTTTTATTGAGACATATGAATTAAATTGTATTGTATACACGAGATTATACAACTACAGTTCAAAACATCTCCAGTGTTTTCTTGTTAATGATTTAAAGGAATATGATTTAATCAAAGAAGTCTTTTGTAAATATAATATCATTTGACAGCATTAATCTGCCGCGAGAATCTATTCCTTTGAGGAATTCCCAACCAATGATATTCACTCCCTCTAAATATCATAAACCGCCTGGCTTAGTTTAATCGTTGAACGCTACAGTAAGAAGCGAACCTTTCAGAAGACATTGCGGCGATAGAATTCTTAATGACACGTTTGATTCGTAAATAAAATTTTCAGATGACATTAATGATCTTAGTCAATGACATTAGGTCGCTACCTGCTGTGCTCATGGGGAAGGTATTTTCACCTTTATGGCAATATATTGTCGCTGGGCTTTGAAGGGATAGTTTCATTTCGCCGACACTGGACATATGGGCTCGACAATCTTTGTTTTCTCAAAAGCAATTATAATAGTTGAACACGTTAAGCTGGAATATTTCATACAGTGAACATTTGGCATCATAATGATATTCGCCATTTTTTACAGACTGCTTGCGCAATTAATCTAATATGAAATATATAAATGTGTAAAACGAACATATTGACTTTACTGGTTTAGGGGGATTTATTATGTAATAATGTTATAGACCTATTCTTGTATTATTTTAGTTCATAGACTCACAGGCTGTCGAGTGATCGTCACACCTGATGGCGTGACACAGTTTGATATCATGACATATTCATTGACTTATATCCATGGCTATTATGTAACCGTCCAGTAAATATTGGTTTTCAAAACATTTAAAGCATTTGACGTGTGGTGGCGGCCCTTGTTAACTGCCTTGACGTATATTCCACACTTAACACAAGTAGGTGTATTTCCACCATACAAAGACCAACATTGACTTCTACATAAGATATACATCAGCGTATGGATTTTTATGTAACCTTTTTATACATACAATGGTACAATAAAATGTACTTTTCTATATTTCTTGAAGCACAAAGTAGAGCGTATGAAAGACCAGATAGATATATAACAACAACATAAATGATAATAATAATAATACTCTTGGCCTGATGATGTTCGTCTCTCCTTGGTGGTTCTAGATAGGGAGGACAATAATAATAATATCACTCATTATAAAACGATATATATATGTATATATATATATATATATATATATATACACACACACACACACATATATATATATGTGTGTGTGTGTGTGTGAGGGAGTGAGTATATATATATATATATATATATATATATATATATATATATATATGTGTGTGAGGGAGTGAGGGAGTATATATATATATATATATATATATATATACACAAAGTAGACACGCCATTGGTCAGCCATTAACGGTCATGTTACTTACTACACGCACGTTGATGGAGACTTGCTGTCGAAATTTGTTCTAGCGTTGGACATTCAAAATGATTACGTTCCCTGTTGGAATTGTGGTGACTGGGTATAGTCGGTGATTGAAACACAACCATACATTGGCTTACAATAATACATTTTCCAAATGTGTGCAAGGTTTGTTAAACTAGTTATGTTTGAAACAGTTTCTATCCCGTTTCCCATAAGCGTATATTAGCTGTGATATATCCCTTTTTGATTAGCAAGACGTCGCTGTTTTTTGCATACTTCTTGTCAAACGGAAACGATAGTTGGAAAACAATGTCATTGTCATAATTTTGTGTATTACAAATGAGGCATGTGTTCGCTTAGTTAGAGTGGATTTCAATTAATAATATTTTGTTGGGTATCGAATATCATTGGTACTGAAAAAGGTATCACATGTTACTATTATTACTATGTTTTATAATGCCTACGCCGGAATAGCTTCTACAGGACAATGCATGTCGTAATATTGAAACGGAACGGAAATAGTATTATGATATTCGTCAGGATAGGTTGAACATGCAGATATGTCGGCATAGTTAACATAAATGGAATTTCTCCAAAAGGACATCAATCTCTCCGGTGGACTCGTTCTGACACAAATGAACTGAGTCCTAACTAACCGCTGTCAATAAAAACGAATTTTGAACGGATATACACGTCACATTGCTCTTAGTCTTTTATGGTGGAATGGGGGTTGTCAGAGGGAGGGGTTGTAAATGACATGTGAATATATCGGATGATAAAATCTAATTATGAAAAATACGGTATGATATATCTGTTTGAAATAACACAATACGTTTGATCCTTTGTCAACGACCACAGTATGTATAATAACTTATACCCAATATTTGTTCAAACACCCACGTGTGTGATATTCTAATAATTGCTTTCTAGGTTAGGGATTTGGGAGGAGTTGTAAAACACAAAGGACTACAGATTGTCTTGATACAGGACCCATGCACCTGAATCCTCAGTCACGCTTGAAGGGGATCCCCGCAAACATGGCTGCTGCAACATTTTGCCTAGCTTCAGTCTCTGATCAATACACCGGTGAAAGTATTACACATCTCTCCACGTCTGACCCCAATGCAATTACTCTTCATATTAACTAAATAAAATCATATCCAGTGAAGAAGTGATCGCGGAAGCTACAGTGGCGGGAAATATCTTCACGAGCAGACGATAGAAGTGTCGTCTGCTAAAAGGCGATTTCAATAAACATAGCAGACGATCAAGGATTTGGAACCGATGTGTTTTACAGGCTTCAGTAAGTGTGGAAGGATGTTTACTGGGGCGGAATGGATTGTGTGAAACGCTTTTTTAAGCCTTGACTGTTACATATTTCACACGATGCTATCATGATGCAACTATGGCTTGCTTAGTGCGTACACTGTCGATGACATTGTATTCAATTCATTTAACTCAATGGAATGTTGAGTTATTCTGAACTTGTCATAATACGATTTGTTTTAGCATTTCTACCAGAGAAGTGTTACACTTTTAAATATAAGTGTCGGTTTATAATTATATTTTCAAATAATAATGAATTGTTTGAAAATCAAATCCCGTTTTTAATTTACAGCCAGTTTTGTAAATTCATAAAAAGTTCAAATCCAGTGCACATCAAGCACACCCTGACTTGATATATCTCCTTATATATTTGCAGTACTATTAAGTTTGCACTCCAATTCTTTATCCACCTCTTTAAATGCACACCTATCTCCTTAAGCACGTTCCTCGAGTGATATTTTCAATTCCGTATGCATTTGCTTATCGTCCAGGTATTAGGTATAGAAAAATAAATGGAAGCCGTAAAACGCCGATACTGGGGTCATGTCGTTTTATGGTTCGTTTTATCAATACAATTTGGAAATTATATCAACTCAGGCGAGTTTGTGTAAAAAGTGTGCCACGGTAAAAACTAAAACGAAACAGGAGAGGAATGCCTGACTTAACACCGTTCTTCTTCAGTCATAAAGGCATAGCGCTTAGTTGATAATAAATTCAATCAAGTTCAAACTGCATGCCAAATTTCTTGAATATTGTTCACTCAAGTAGAAAATACGGAATTTGAATCCAACTGATTGTGACACGGCCCAATGCATGAAACTTGGCTATCAGTTTTACAACTTCGTGAGAGATGTAAAAAGAATGGAAAATGATTTGGGCATGATGATTCTGTTTTAGAACATTAAGAAGTGATATTGAAAGTGCTTAAGAAACACGGACAAACAAGGCTGTGTTTAACATCACCTGTGCTAATTTCATAGTAATTAACTAAGTCCACGATCCCAAAGATTTCGCTGTAGAAATGACGCTTGCTATTGTTCTCAAATTGCTAACTATTTATGTATCGTCCAACAAAGCACTAACTAATGTCCCGTGTAAAAGTGCAGCTTATTCTTACCAAATAATCATTAGTGAAGATCGCCTTTCAAAGTCGCAGTTTTACCATCATGGAGTGCGCAATCTATTGTCCCTCACAAACGTCCATAAAACAATATATGCACTACCTGTAAATCGTTAATGCTTGTACTGCAGCTTAAAACACGCCCCAATCATGTTATCTCATCTTAGTCGTCGTCTAAATAAAAAGCCAAATATGATCAAACAAATACAGTATGTGTGTCGTGTGATTATCACAGAAAACAAAGAAGATGTATTTCATTCTAGACAAACACAAGATATACCTTGTATTATCCAAATATTTGTTATTAAGTTTTTACATGCATTTAATAACCATATGATAAAACGTGTTCCTTTTATAGGTTAAAATATATATCAACTAACTTTACATATTTTTTTTAAAGTTTATTCAATAAAACATATTTCTTTTATTTAAAACACCACTATTTCATATTTATAAAAATAACATAATAAATACCAAAGTTAACTCAATAATAAAAATAACAAAAAAAAGAACAGTTTCCATTTGTTTTAAAGGACACTTAAAGCTACCAGTTGATGTTTTGTTTTACAGTGTTCACACTTAGCGCTGTTGAGTGTTTGCACTTCATCTTTCCCGTACTTAGCTGTGTAAATTAAGTGTTGAAAATGACGCGAGTAGAGGCTGTGAAACTACACATACATCTAGCCGTACACATCCACGGAGTGACACGCTCCACTGTAAGTATACAGCAAGCACGGAACTTGGAGACTGCATAGATTTCACGGCCAGTGATTGACATTCATAGACCCACTCCAGGCTATACGCCGGCAACTGTAGTCGATAGTCGGATAAACTTCTATATTATGTGGGCAGTAGTTTTTCAAAGAAAAACTGGATAATACCATCCTCTGCGATACGTGCATTAATTCCACACGTGTCGATAACTGGGTTAAGGGGTTTCGGCTTGGGTGATTAAACAAAAAGATTATATTGATGTGCATGGAAGTTCATTGTTCTAGACCGTTGTGACAGGTATTTGGCTTCAGTGATAAACTTTGTGATAAGAATAATAATAGATAGGTATATAATGACAACAACTTAGGAGTATATATATATATATATATATATATATATATATATATATATATATATATATATATATATATATATATATATAATATCTATATATATATATTATCACCATCATATATATATATATATATATATATATATATATGTGTGTGTGTGTGTGTGTGTGTATGTGTGTGTATATATGATGGAGATAATAATAATAATAATGATAATAATAATAATAATTGTTGTAGTTAGTTGTGGAAGTAGTAGTGGTAGTAGTAGTAGCAGTAACAGTAGTGGTAGAAGAAGTAGCAGTAGTAGTTGTTGTAGTAGTAGTAGTGGTAGTAGTAGTGGCAGTAACAGTAGTGGTAGAAGTAGTAGTAGTAGTAGTAATAGTAGTGAGTGAGTGAGTGTGGTTTTACGCCGCTTTTAGCAATATTCCAGCAATATCACGGCGGGGGACACCAGAAATGGGCTTCCCACATTGTACCCAAGTAGTAGTAGTAGTAGAAGTAGTAGTAGTAGTAGTAGTAGAAGTAGTAGTAGTAGTAGAAGTAGTAGTGGTAGTAATAGTAGTAGTAGTAGTAGTAGTAGTAGTAGTAGTGGTAGTAGTAGTAGTAGTAGTAGTAGTAGTAGTAGTAGTAGTGGTAGTAGTAGAAGCAGCAGTAGCAGTAGTAGTAGTAGTAGTAGTAGTAGTAGTAGTAGTAGTAGTAGTAGTAGTAGTAGTTGCTGTAGGAGTATTGGTCGCAGAAGATAGCATTGTGGTTTCATCCTCCCTCATTCACAATATTAGTTAGTTGTTCATGTTCATTCCCCCTTCCCCAGCTGATGTCGACAGTCGACGATCATGTCTGCAGCATCTCGAGGCGTGGCAGTTGCATCTCCTGTGACCCTTCAAGATCCCGTGATTCGTTTGTTTATCATTCCCCACTTCAAACGTGTAAACAGTGACCGCACGACATCAGCGCCGCCGAGCGCGTCTTGCAGGTTGAACACGACGAAGCAGACAAGCCACCGACAAAATATTATTATTGTGGTAAAGGAGGAGTGATTTGTTGTGCCCGGCGCTCGCTCCGCCAGTGTCGGGATTCCTCGTGACTCGTGGCCTATCGTCGGCCAAGTTCGCCAATTAGCGTCAGTTGCCCTCCCCTCGCTGTCTGTCTTGTCTGAATAACATGTCTTACGATGGGCAAACACGTAATTCGAGCGTCTTTCCTCTCCCACGCCACCACCATGTCAACTTGATGTGCTAGTGACGTTCTCCAAATAGCCTTCCCCCTAGCGCCGCGGGGTAGAATTGTCTCTTCAATGAAGGCAGCTCAATGAGGAATTTTGAACCCTTCGTCTATAGAATACCCTGTTCCTAATGACTACTTAGTGGACCCAAACCCTATTCTAAACCCTCCCCATTACATCACACCGAATTACCCCAACAAAAGCAAATGCTTATATCCCATAATCGCTGTTATAGAATTACAGTAATCAATGTCCATCTGAGGCCTAATGAACTGGCCATTCTTAACTGATGATAGTTGTCCGGATGATCGTATTTAACCTACTTCCTGTCAATTGGCAGGTTGTCATTATTGCGGATGAATTGTTTTCAAATGACGATCTGGACGCATTAAGTCCAATAGATAACTACTTATGCCGAGATCCTTATTATAAGATGAATGCGAATAAGTTCAAATTTGTTGTCTATCTTATTTTCCAGTTGGGTTAGTTATGACATGTAGCGGCGATCTCTACCGGACATGACAGCTTCGCTGGGGGTCCGAATTATTGCGAGAACGTTTTCACGCCTTGTTTGAAACATTTTGTGATTATTACCCAACACGCCTTATCAGAATAAAGTAATTAATATTCCACTTGTCTGGGGTCACGTAAGAAAATGTAACTGACAGATATGTCAGTGACGTCATTACTGCTTTCACCGCGTCAACAAACACTTTGAAACTGAAATCAATTCCTAGGGCTCAGATAGTAATAACCTATCTTACTACATGTCCTTATTAGAAATTACGAAATTACCTTAACTTGTAGAACTTAAAATCAATTTAATCTGAAATCCATCCGAAAGATTCTATGTTTATTTTTTCTGATTTAAAAATAAATATAAAATCTTTTAAAAATTTAATATGGTCAATGTGTCATTAGAAGTATTTTTTTTTGTAAACAATTGCTGACGTTTTCCGATGACATTGTCAAACGTAACTGATTAAAAAATAAGAGCAATCGTTGAAAACCTCCCTGAATGTTGGAATGACGTCATCATGACGTCATTAAAAATATTGGTCATGCATGATTCGGCATTGGTAACTACATTTTACACATATCCATAAAAGTATTTATCAGTTTTGTATTTGAATTAGTTAATATTGAAATGCGAAATGTTACGCGTTTCAAGTAGTATTTATCGGACAACTCAATATTATAATCACGCGATGTCTTTGAAGAAAAAGAATAACAATTCTGAAGAAATAAATAGTTCATCTTAATGCTATTTATCACACCATTACGTCAAGTCATTTCAAATTTCATAATGAAATTGGTCATATTGTCCCTCCACTTTGATAAGGTCCTGGCACGGATCGCACACGCATTTAACATTTTATGTATGTTTTTGTTTAATATTGTGATTTAAAATATGGTCAACAAGAGTCAGATAAATTTACTATGCAATTGGTAATTTCTTATTTATATGCCCATTCCTTGGAAATAAGACCGCGATTCTCACCCTTCGAATTTGGACTTTCAACAATTACGCAAGTCGTGAGAATCTGAGTTAGAGATAAGTCTTAAAAAGATGGAGCTATGGTCCCTGCCAAATAATAAGGTGACCTTATTGAGCTTGGGAATTGGAATATTTCGGACTTAGGATAAATATTTTGTTTAAAGAGTGATAATCCGGCTACAGCTAAGCCTTTTTGTAGTCAAGTTCACACTTCTGCCGCCGTCCTAAAGTCGGGCAAAGGTTTGCCGGAAATAGGTGCCAAAGATTTGGTTACCTCCAAAACATGTCACGGTTCAGGGGTCAAATGTCGGGAGGCAGTGACCCGATGGTGTTCTCTGACATGTGTGGGAGATGATAATAATGAATGTGTTAAGAAGGAAGTACGATTGAACATGTAATTATTATTATTATTATTATTATAGTGATTCTGGGATCTCGGGGTCGTGACGGTTGCGCAACAAATCGAGACTTATGAGACGATGAAAAAAGACATTCCACTCTATTTATCATTTGTGAAGAGGAATATTAACACCAAAACTGTTTGATCTTGCAAGGTCAAGGTTGCACATGTGCTTGAAAGTAAAATTGGTATTTATCCAAAAAAACACATTTATTATGTGGCCGTTGTAGCGTAAACGTACATATGATAACATCCGTCACTATGACTAAACATTAACATTTGCTTGATTGAAACGTTTAAGAAACAACCCGGATTTGAATAGCATTCAACGCGCATAGAATAACGATATTAAATTGTGATTTTTTTTTAGGCTGCGAGGGCCCAAATTCTATATCCTCTTGTCCCACTTTCGTTGGTCCTGCAGGTAATTCCTACGTTTGTGTAGCTTGACAGACTATTTGATATGTATACATACCACACTAATGACATAAGCCTTTGATCTCATAATTTAATTACACGTGACTGGGATAGGACAGAGCGTTTAGCGTGCATAAAAAGTGTACAGAAATTACGATGCACGACCTTCGCCGGATACGACCCACAGCACACGCATACATCTGTCTACTAAGGTATTTGAACATACACGCCACCACATTGAAAATTACATATCACTGGTCAGGGCTCAAGTACTATGAGGCACATCGCTAGATCTGGATAATTGTTCCGTAACGGACCATGACTAAATATTAATTCATGTTACGGGTTGGGTATTATAGATAATGGCCCCAACTATGATTACAGTTTTTTTTGTTAGATATTGATAATGGATACAGTAAGCCCCGATTTCATTGTTGTGTGTATGAATGGACATATGACACTGGTGAGGATGCTAGTGGAATAATGCCTTGACCTTGTTTGATGTTCTATATTTACACAGGTATGGTAATACCTGTGCATCCTGGCCAGTTCTATTGAAAGTTACAACACCGTGATGTATTTTTATCAATATTGTCAAAGAATAGACGTAGTACTGCTAGTAGTAAGAGCGACGGCTGTAGTATATTGATGTTGTCGTTGGAGAGGCAGTTGATGTACAGTGTCGTGGCTTCGATGTTTTTGTTTGTTATTTAACGCCACGCGCAGCAATATCCCAACTATATGACAGCGGTCTGTAAATAATCGGGTCTCGGGGCAGACAATTCAGTGATTGATATCATGAGCATCGATCTACGCATCCGGGATAGATGTGGGTAGTAATGTAGTAGTAGAAGAAGTAGTAGTAGTAGCAGTAGTTGTAGCAGCAGCAGCAGTAGTAGTCGTAGCAGCAGTAGTAGTCGTTATATTAGTAGTAGTAGTAGTAGTAGTAGTTGTAGTGGTAGCAGCAGTATTAGGGGTTGTAGTAGCAGTAGTAATAATAATAATAAATTAAATAGTAATACTTTTTATAGCCGCACTAGTAGTAGTAGTAGTAGTAGTAGTAGTAGTAGTAGTAGTAGTAGTAGAAACTATTAATCATCTAAAATGACCTGCACTGTTTCCCGCTGTGCGTTCACAATCATCTAAGCACATAATATGCATTGTTCTACTATAATCGATCACATCTACAGCTATGAATACTCCTGAACGCTCCATTGAGGATATACACGAGCTCTACACACAACTGGACGTAGACATAGACCACACTGATAAAAAACCCATTAGGGACCCAACAGGTGTCCAGACACACGTCCACCTTACGTTCCACATCGGGATGTTATGCGAGACTCCCCAACAAATATATTCATACATATATTGATCGAAAAAAATACGGGAACGCGCGGAAATATAGTATTTAACTGGTTGCTGCTGTGTCATGGAACTTGGTCACACGACAAAGGGAAATGTTAGAATATTTGGGGTTGAGCCAATACTCGACCCGCTCAGATATTCTCTGAAGTCGAGTCATAGGATACCGTTTCCTTTCGTTCCCTTGTTCTTTGTCATCAGAATAGATTCTCAAACAACCCTTTACCGTACACAGTGTTGTACCTTTACTCTCAATGTAGACTAACATCTAGTCTCTGAAATGAACATATTTTACCGAAATGACCAGTTGTTAAATTAAAGTTATTAAATATTATGAAAAGGAGCCCAGAGACTTTCTTCATTTTCAGATACCGCAGTAATCTAGACATGCCAAACATTATAAACTTGCATGGGCTGTATTGGATATATTTGTTTCAGGGTCTGTATGACAGACTACTCTCGATGGTGCCTTTTGTTTTGCTTATTTGTTCTAACTCTGAGATAAATATTTTTTATTTTTTTATTTTTTTTATTTTTTAAATACATTTTTAGATTAGGTTGCTAGAATTTTTTTTTGATACTGAATAATTTGCTTTATGGAAAAAAGGTAAAATAGAAATTTATAGACATTTTGCTTCTTGTGACAAGGAGTGAACGTTTTCGAGTTTGGCATTAAGTCATGCCAGAAGTTCATGTCGTATACAAATAGAGCACCAGTTATACTCCCCTCCTTGTTGATACATGTATGTTCTTTTATGAAAATTAACGGGGATTTCTGCTCGAATTGGCAAAAACAAATCAAATCAGATTAACTTAAGCTTCAGGTATGTTGACAATTTCAATAATGGTGAAATAGCAAATTCCCTTCTATGGATTCAAACACAAGTACTAGAAATAGATAGGGACCGGTGAAACCACCTCATCTCTTTTATATTGAAATATATGCATTGAGATTCAGGTTGACAACAAAATATCAACAAAACTGTATGGCAAGAGGGATGATTCAGCTTTCCAACAGTCAAATGTCCTTTATGATTAGCAATATTCCAATGGTGTCCACATTTCACAGGCTTTGAGGTACAAATCAGTATGCTCTTTCTACGAAGATTTCAAAAGGGTGTCATACGACTCTAGTGTGTTTGATCAGGGTTACAACTGTTAAGACTTTAGTGGAGCTTTCATAAGGTTTTATGTGGATGATATTTCCAATTCTGACGTATCAGTGATCAAAATGATCAAGTTCTCTTTTTTAACTTGTACCATATATTTCCACGTTTGTTCAGGTTAACACGTGCCTTTGCATGGGTTTGTGACGGCGACAGGGGGCCAGGATACGCTCCCCTTTTCGCAAACACCTCGTATCATCACTCTTTGAAAGTGTTCCATAAACATATGCTCATGACATGGTCTTAATCCTGCAACGAACTTTTGCAGAGATATCTTTATGGTTTTGGAAGGTATTTGCGCTTTTTTATTTATATCTATTCTTTCTCTTAAACATGTTGATGCCAGAACAGATGATGGTGTGCATTATACACCTTGCATGTGCTCTCTCCCCCCTCCCTCCCTTCTCAAATCATTCCTTTCTCTGGAGACTATTTATACATGCAAAGTATGAGTTGGTCGGTGATATTATATTTCAATTGTATTTTACAACCCACACCAGGTGTCAATTACTATCTCTATGTTCGAACGATGTGTCACATCGTAAAAAGCTATAAAAACATATAAAATATCTCAAAACCGTACAACGAAGCGATATTTTCAGCATGGAAGCCTAAATGACACGGGGCAAGAAAACATCCTTGTCGGACACCCCTTCCAAATCATCCTGACAAGCAGACCTCCCTCATGGGTGATGCCAGACTTTAACAGATTATCTCACAAACAAGCTCCCCATAATGAACACTAGACGAACCGTCGAGCTCCCACCGTATTGGCAGTTGAAACAACTGGTCTTTGTTTGTCTCTGGTTCTGCCAATATTCTGGGATGACGAGCTCATAGCTACTCGTGTCCTATTGGAAATCTATACGCTTCTTGCGAAGTGGGCTGGCTCGGCTGACACAACGTTAAAGCTTTTTCGGAAAAGGTTTACATCGAATTCAAACCGTTCCTGCAAATGCTGTGTCTTCGAATTGATTTCTCGTGGCAGTGACGATGCCTCGACTATGGTATATTGAATTGGATCCTTTGTGGTGTCCAGACCCGTTCACGTCGGAGAAAGGTTTTGTTGAGCTCTGTTCATAATATTCTTTGAACAACTTTGTACTTAGAATGAGGGGAAGATCGATGCAAAGTAACGCCAAGAAAATGCAATCATTCTTTTCCCGACGTTTTCTTTGAATTGTTTATTATTGAGATGAGGGAAAGTGTCACCGAAAAGGATTCAAGTCGACTCTTACGTTTTGGTAGCGACCAAAATGGCGCATTTTGACGATAGCTGAGGAGAAAGTTTAATTACTGTAAAAATTCATCGATATTATTTAAAAGTGCGATTAACAGAGGAACTATTTAACCCCCCACTTGTGCTTTTCAGGTGTCAATCATCGTTCAAAAAGAACCATAAACATTGCACGAACATGTGCAGAAAATATTTTTCAATAAGACCCGAAATTACTAAAATGATTACCATAAGAAATTCAACGATTTCTTTTATAGACGAAGACGCATTAGTTTCTTTAATCCATTGCAGTTTAAATGGGATTCATTGAATAAAATGTACCTAAATGTATATGCTTCTTTAATTGGTTTTTATACAGAGGATAATGGCAGGGCTTATGAGATGTCCCCCACGGAGAGAGAAAATAGATCAAGAGTGGGTATATGTATTTAAGGATGCATCGCTTAAGCATTTCCCGTATCCATAAATGGGTAATCTCACCAAAATAATTGAAGTATCCTCTTATTCCAGTAACTTGAATTGAGTGTTTGATAAATAGGACAACTGTCTTATTAAGGTATTCTCATATTTGTCTGGAAATACGATCAGTATAAATTTTATCTTATCCCCAGAATTAAGTTTAAATACCATCTGTGTTGAACGACATCTATAGCATTATCTATGATGCAGGATGTGATTTTCCTTCTGTGTGCTGACGGCGTGGTGTATCGCCTCTCCAGGCAATGAAACTCTCATCTTTTGAGGGCATTATGTATTCATGTCAGACTAGGGCTACATTTCTAATAGTTTCGTCTCGATGAGAAGGTTCCGCTTTATATTGAGACACTATTACCGGGATGTGCACGATGTATTGTAGTTTGACTAAAACTACAACAAATATACATTTTTACCCCGTTTCTCTTGAGATGTGATTTTATGGTAATGGTAATGTTACCAAGGTTACACAAAAGCGAAAGTAAATGAATTCTATATGCACTATATACGTCACTACAATACGTCGCGAAGGGGAAACACTTGCTTTTAATTCTACATTTATGTATCATGGGGCATTTGTAATTTGAAATTATGTTTAAAAATAAATACAAAAATAAATAAAATGAAATAAAATAATTAAAATAAAAGTAATGGACGGAGAAATAATCGTTCAGCTATATACAGCATATCCAAGATCAATATCATCACTGTCACTATTATTTTTGTTGATATTATCAGTATTTTTGGTGATGTAGTAGTAGTAGTCTATTTGTATAGGGGTGTACTCCACGCATAAGCATACCCTTAGCGCTTAGCCATTATTAATTACCCCGGTCAATGGATCAGTTAGCACTCAACAATTATTATCTATTGCCCGAGCTGCCTGTGAAGCGCTAGAATATTAACAACCACATTGTCATCTCATCCTGCCGGGTACCCATTCACTGCTGGATAAACAGTGGCACATTTCGAACACAGGCACTTGTCCACGGAGACACCATATGTGTGATATGTGCTTCTGTGAGGGGCAGGACCGAAGCCCTAGATACTCTCAGTTGTGTGTGAGTGAGTATGGTTTTACGCCGCTTTTAGCAATATTCAAGACGGACACCAGAAATGGGCTTCACAAATTGCACCCATGTGTGGAATCGAACCCAGTCTTCGGCGTGACGAGCGAACGCTTTAACCACTAGGTTAGTAGTGGTAGTAGAAGTAGTAGTAGTAGTAGTAGAAGTAGTAGTATTAGTAGTAGTAGTGGTAGTAATTTCATCGATGTTGCAAAATGAGTTCTTTAGGAACCAGTGGAAAGTGGGTTTGCCTTTTCCAGTTTTGACTGGAGTTTGTGAGGGTCGACAGCGTTAGAGGAGGGACTGAAGAGAAACCAGGAGCAGAAGCACCGGTACCAAGCCACCCGACATACCCAAACAGACCACGGGGACACCGGGTGGAGAAACAACTGCTTAGAGTAGTCTTTAGAAGGGACGAATAATGCCCCTTGTCAAGCTACCACGCTCTTATACGAAGAGTGCTCCCTCTGTCATCTAACTTTTCTATTTATTTGAAAGTTTAAATTGACCAGAATGTAACCTAACACTCCCTGGAAACGCCGGGGGAACAATATCCCTCATTGTTGCAGCTCCTAACATCAACGTCCCCCCTCTCCCCTCCATCCCTCGTCATCTGTCAAGATACGTATATGGAGCTCTAGTAGTAGGCAATTACCCATCGCATTTAATCAAAGTCACAGATTGTAGACGTGTCCACACACCGACCTCAGTCGAATCTATTCAGCGTGTGTGACAGTCCAATTCAAGAAGTAAAATGAACTATTTTAGATTTTATCCTACCTAGGTCACGGTAGTGTGACCTCGTTCAACGCTGAACGAGCAGGTAAAAAATAACCCATCACAGCCCTAGTCATATCTTTTATGTCGCCGCCATGTTAAACCAACGCTGATTGACACCAAGTGGGGCTCAACGTGAACGGCTACAAAAATTTAGTTTTAATTGTCAATTGAATAAGTCCAAAAATCGGAAAGAAAGAGAGGGATGCGCTACCCTACGCTTTTCTATCTGCCAACCAGTCTCTGCGCATGTCAAGAGAACGACCTGCAGCGATACAAGCTATTGTGTTGACAAATAGCTACTTTAGACCGCTTTATTATCAGACTGTCGTCCACAGTTAGCGCCCCAAATGCATTGCTTCGGCGAACACATTCTTTAAGAAGGAAGGTAGAAAAATTACAGCTTTAGTACAGCGCTCTTCTATAGAAGAGGAGATATTACAGGCTATGTTGGCCTCGAGGCAACAGCTCCGGTTGTAAAAAGATGGAAAGACTCGCTTGTTCGCGAGAGGCCGCGAGAGGATACGAGATGTGATGAAAGAAGCAATTTACGGCAGAGCGGACTCTGCTTCATCGTTACAAATGTCAACAGAAAAAATATGATATACTTGTTGCTTTGCCTGGCACGATTCAATTCGCTAATGTACATATTTGCATAATATTTCATTGAAATATAGCCTGTTAAAATATTGAAGATTGGCGCGAATAAACGTGTCTATTTTCAAGAGCGCCATCGGAATATAAAGACACATTAAGAATACACAATATTGATTTTATTGATTTAATGAAATTAGATTTTTGTGTATAAATACAGACAGTTATCACCAGGCATGAAAATCCTTTTAGGTACGTGAATTGCTTCATAAATGTTATTTCAACTTCAATATTAGCATTGTCTTAAAGAATACTAGAGTAATATAATACATTACCAAAAGAATTCGATTAGGGGTATTAGGAACCAAATGTTATTGTGCTGTAAAAGTTTTCTTTTGTCGTTCTTGAACATTTAAAAAATCGTCTGATTTCATAACACTGTGTTTATGAAATAATTCATTAAGTAAATCATCCGGGTACTTTCGCATCAGTGATGTCATGGCTGTGAGTCACTGTGATATAGGTACCTAGCTTAAACGTCACTCCATCTCGTCATCAAGATAACTTTGGGTCGAGGTCTCTAAAGCGTAAATTTTCTTTTATATTTTTTTGTGCAAATTGTGAATTGCGAAAGCCGGAGGGTCGGAGATCTTTACCATTTTCGCGAACACCTGGTGTCATCACTGATTTTCAATGATCCATTCATATCATTTTCAGCCCTGTTTTTTCCTTTTACATACAATGGAATCTCTTTCGACGGATAATAAAGAGTCGTTATCATCTGGTGTTGACGGTTTTACTTACTATTATTTTACCACATGCAATATTCCTTGCACCCTAACATTCAGGCATCTATCACATCTTTATGACTTCCTGAAAGAAACTGTGCTGAAGAGATTCCTTAGGCACGAACAAACAATCAAATTAATGCAGCTTGTTTAAGCTGGATCCCTATGTCATAGTACATCACAGCAATGACGCCACAGTTCGACGTCATATCTTACAATCCCTGACGTCAAAATCGCCATATATAGACATTTATAACTAACACCAAAACATAACCTGTCTCGATTATCTACCAAAACAGATTGAATAGAATATATGGTGATTAACAGTGTATGAATGGTACAGTGAAAATGAGTCAGACACCAAGTGTTCGTCAAAATGGAAGCATAGCCTTCTCTATAGGTTGTACCTGCCAAACATAATTTACATAAAGAAGTAAATGTTTGTTTGTTGTCTAACGTGGCAGTAGGCAACAAACAAACACGATACTCCTGCCATACAACGGGGGTACGGAAACAATCAACTCTGGACCAGAAAACCCAGTGATCAACGTCATGAGTAAAGATCCATGTAAGGGTACGACAATACGCCAAGTCAACGAGAACTTAATCCACCCGATCCACCGATATCAGCATTCGTCAATTTCCTTTAAAAATACATGTACACAGGCATGTCACATATACACTTAAGCTATCCGTTATTAACCCTGTAAGATTTTTGTGTGAGGTGTCGACGTGTCTTGTGACACGTATAGGTAGGGCTGGAACGTCGTTGGCTTATAAACTATTTCCTATGCTAGATAACAGCTATATATGCATTTCTCTCCTGACCTTTTAACGCAAGCTATAGCGTATCCGGATACCTTTCTTGTTAACGAATATATCACAGGTAGCGGGATGGAAAATGGCGTGTACGGTCTAAATGACGTAGAAGGTCAGGATTAGATGTTGTGATAATGTTACCCTGACAACTATTGTCGTATTCACTTTCATGTCGCGTGCTTGAATTACATATCATTTTCGAATAAATTCAGTACCGTCAGTTTAAGTGCTGAAGACGGAAACGCCTATTCATTCCAAAATATATATCTACACATCAGCAATATTCATTTTCTGCTTGATGTCGGAATGTGGAGCATTAGTTTTTATTAACAGTGTGTGATAAATTACATCACGTGCTTGATCATTCCAATAATAGACTTCTTGTATATAAAACTGAAATTTAATTCATCGTTAAAATGTCTTTAGCTAAACATATTTCATTATTTTCGGTAAACATTTGTTTAGAGACAAAAATTGTTGCATGATATGTTTTATAACTGTTATACCTGGTTTTACTTTATAATTATGACTGGAACTATGTTTGAGATACCAAGCTTTTTTCGTTATATGAAACTTGATCTAGGTATTGCCGACACCGCTTTAGGGTTTTCTTGCCTATACCTATTACATTGGCATATTTCAGACTATCAAGGTCGATTTAGTTGAATCTACGAGGAATTATTTCTTTTACAACTTTTCCAAAATGTGACAAGGACAAGCAATGGGACACTATCAGGTTTCAAACTCACATATTTCAGTTGAAACTACCTAGCATAATTCGACGCGCCATCAATGTCGAAAATGTGAATACTCGTAGGAGAATTTTATACGGCCGACTGACTACTCGACAGGGCTTTAGAATACTGTTAATAGGATCCCGGGATAGCCTATTGTAACCCAACACTATATAGCAAGGAGGTGGTCCCTGAAGACGAGCTCTTTCCTTGTTTATCCCACAAGAGTTTTTTTATATGGAACAGAACGTCTTGTTTGAACGGAGTCGCTCCCCAGCTACGAAACTGTGCCTTCTTCTTATGGCGATGACTCTGCACAGCTTGAAGCTCTTCGGTTGTGGGGTTAGAAAAGTGACGTTTTCACACCGTGTAGACAGTTCAAAGATTATTTGGTGAAAAAAAGTCCCAGGGCGATGTCATTAGATGTTTGTTTATAAAGATTGTGGTTTTGGTGAGATGTTCAAGCTTATGAGATGTATTTTAAACTATAAAAAATTGCTTACGCTTGAGGAGAACTGTGTGATCGGCTACGTTAAACATATCGCAACGTTATAAAAGTACTTTTTTAGCTCTGTTGGGTTTAAAGCAATTGTTAACAAAGGTTTTAAGGGGACGGAACGCGGTGATAATGGTGTATCTGTACCTGACTTCATTCGGCGTCTCAGATGACGAATCCAGACCGAAATGATTTCATCCTAGAATGATAAATATAATTTAGAAGTACTGTTATCTCGTCTGTAAACATTGACACAACGGCTCACGAGTTATTGTTTTTATACACCCCATGCCCTACACACAAAATCAAATTGGGTGATAATTCGAAAAGCTGTTTTGTTTCGCCAATGTTTTGCTTCTCTACAATTTATTCGAAAAGTCATTTTAAGCAATCATTAATACAACCCAATAATACAACACGGGGCTTGGGTCTTGTGGTTTTGGATACAATGACTTGGTAACAATACAAACAATATGGGAACTTCAAAAGTGACTCAAAATTTATGTGACGTTTTTAGTCCTTTAAATGTTTACTGCTATAGTAGTTCATATCACATGGTGTGAGATATGAAAGGGTAAATTTTATAAAATGGTAAATTTATGCAAGTGCATCATCAACTAGGCAAAGAAAGGACTTTCAAAGAGACCTGGATATACTGAAGCTGACAAGTAACGCACATTTGTTGAGGAAATTCCAGATTCCATCCTCCAGATATCATTCCGACGATTACAATAAAGATATTATCAATTACTCGTATTTAATACAATAAACAAAAACATGTTTAAATTTCCGATCGGCTATGACGATACGGAGACAGATATCCACTCAAAGATATGTAAAGATGCTTCAGTTGATAAAGATATGAGGAGAATTATTGCATGCTTCCTTAAGTTGTAATAAGTTCTAACAGTAATTGTTGAAAAATCACTTTTAATGCCAAGCAAATTTGTAAAGAAATTTTTATTCAAATTTGAAATTGTATAGCACACGATTGTGTTTGAATGCTTTATGGCATCTGGAGTTGTGTGTCAACCACTTGAATCACTCGTAACGTCGTTTTTTCTCTATAGTCTCGTTATAAAGCCATCCCGGAAAACTAGTTATCAAGCCACTATTACTAATGCCTAAACCGCCTATTGTCTAGCGTTTGTCATCTTGGGAATTTAGGATAGATGGTTACTATCATAACGCCTCGACACTACAGGGTAGTCGATAGATGAAAGACTCATATGTCTGTGTTAACTAAAACCTTTAAGTACACCACAACTTACGTCCATCTGTCAACAGAGCATGTATGTTTTCAAGTGTGGTGAAATGGGTTTAACGCCGCGTTCAAAATTATTGCACTTATACGGGTGAGGTGAGGTGAAATTGGGTTTAACGTCGCGTCCAAGATTATTGCACTTATATAGCGACGTGCATGTACGTGTGTGTTTGTGTGTGGCTGCTTGTACTAGTCCGGACTGATGCCGATTTATAGTGCTAGCCCCCTGAGATACCATGCCGCAGTTTAACATGAATACCCCACTCAGACACAGTATACTGACACCGAGTCGAACAGTCCTTGTTTTAGTCCCTTAATGCCGAGCGCCAGACAGGGTAACAACAAGTACCATCTTTTAACGTCTTTTGGTATGACGCGGCCGGGGATCGAATCCCGGACCTTCAGCTCTCCGGGCGGACGCTCTACCACTAGAACACGGAGGTGGTCGCACTTATACAGCGACGTGTGTGTGTGTGTGTGTGTGTGTGTGTGTGTGTGTGTGTGTCTGTCTGCTAGTACTGGTCTGACTAATGCAGATTTTATAGTGCTAACCCACTCAGATGCCATGCTGCAGATAAACATGAACTCAGACACAGTAAACCGACTCCGAGCGGACCAGTCCTTGTTTTAGCCGTGTGCCAGGCAGGGTAACAACAAGAAACATATTTCAACGTCTCTTGGTATGACTCGGGCGGGGATCGAACTCCGACCTTCCGATCTCCGGGCGGACGCTGTACCACGGAGGCGGTCCTTATTTGATAACATGGTAGCCCTTTTACATTAGAAATGTAAACAATAGATGGTATTTACAATTCATTCCTTCTGACCACAGACACTAGAATTCATGACGATCTAATCATGCTCAAATAATGGCTTCCTTATATTTCACCCAGTCCTCGTCTTTGTCTCTAAGCTATATATTTAATTAGATAATGTTGTTTGCATGTATATGAGTTTAATCGGGCACGTCTGATATAGTCTTATGTCTGATCTCAATTTAACAAAATTCATTACGACGCAATGCCCCGGTAATTTAATTTTAATCCGGAAATATTTCAAATTGGCATTTCCCTAGAAATGGCCATGGCGATATTGAAACGATAACCATCCGATTTCGTTTTCGTGTCTAATAAAAACACTTGTCCGGATCCGTGTCCCGTCCCGGGATTTCATTTCACTCTGTCGGCCCGTCATTCCCAACGATTAGCCACAGAGGACCTATGCAAAGCCGCAAATTTATCGAAAATGACTCGAATCAGTTTCATGTTTCCTCCCAAGACGACCAACTCTTAATATGAGTCATAATTTAATGTTTTGATTTCATAGAAAGTGTCCTTTCCGTCGGAAATCTTTTAAACATCGCGGAAACCGTGGAAGCAAATCCTGTGTGAGGGGTCTATCAGACTGGGTGGGGATTTGGGGCTTTTCAATTAACAAGTCTCCTTTCAATCAAAGAGATACGATTTCAATTTGAGTTTTAATATCAATAAAATGTACCATAAAAGGGAAAATACGGAGGAAAAAATACTTTCAAACGACTGCGATACTGCATCATTAATAGACGGAAATAAAATTGGGATAGACTCTTGTTTTATGTGCCGAATTAATTTGTTAAAGGTGTTCAGAAAATCTTGTTTAGGGGGTGTCAATATACCTTTAAAATTGATTTTTTTCACAAATCTGGAAAATCGCGAAATTCAGCACGATATGATTAAAGTAGGTTTTAATATTTTAAGGATTTCAATAACAATATTTAAAAAAAAATATGTTTAACAACCCAAACATATATGTTTGGAAATTTTACAATTTTTATATTATATTGTTTCTTTACTTTAAACAATTTTAATAATTAGATTGAACTGATTTTTGTGTATATTTATTTGCATCACTATCTATCAATAAAATATGAAATATGAATTTTTAATTTTAATAGCATCATTCCAGGGTCTCATTATTTAATACGTATTCCATTTATACGTTGCAATCAATATTAATGCCATTGTTTAACCACGGAATGAAAAGGAAATTGTCAAATAAAATTGCCAAGCCAAAACTAATTCTCTAAAACTGATTAACTGTGAAAGCATGCCATGTATATAAAATGTCAATACTGAATTGCAGCAATCTCAGGATAAATTGGCATGTACCCTCTGCCGCCCGCTATCAGGACATCAAATGCCGTTGACCGTTCGCGTAACTTCGAAGTCGTAAGACCTAATTACGACATCGACGACAGGTTTACGACCAAGATGGCGGCCGTGAGAGCCCGCACGTGCTGATTGACTGGGTATAGATAGCATCGCTGCAATCGCAATGCTTCGTTGGCGTCCATTGAAGTGTAACTGAATGGATGATATATGCTTTGTAGAGGGCACATTTAGCTTGGCATACCATTGCAGACCATTGTACTGTTTCGCACGAGTTGCTTTGATTACAGGGCTGACGATAAAATTATATGTAATTTTGAAATGCGTCCAGTTCATTAAATTTTCTGATTGAATAATCATATAGAAGCCGGCTTTTCAATGCCAGTTGTTGATCTGGTCTCTATGTTATGAACTCGTGATCATTAGTCAGAGACACTAATAAAATCAAACCTCAGGGGTTGATATTGACAGATAGATGTGTCCTGTTGCCATGGGAATATTCATTCATTCATTCACTCACTCACTCACTCCAACATTCATCCACCATCCGTCAGATGTTATTTCTTCATCTTTCTATCAGCTCATTCACGTAGTAGTTAAAATGTATAAATAAACTATTCCACACGTTCGCGTTCTTTCGTTATATTTCTAAATTATCCATTCGCCTTAATAGTTATTTTCGTCTCCCTCAGTGCTCAACTGTAGGTAACGGATACATTTTCAATACACTCTTAATAGGATGTGCAAGCGGTTAAAGTCCCATCCTTAAAATATCGTCAATACAACCCAGCGTCGGTTCGGAAAGAAACATGGTACCAATGCGATTTTAACTCGGTTGACCCCTCCGTTTTACATGTATTTCAATGTGCAACATGCATTTCTCCACGTGCATCCATGCACCAAGGACTGCACAGGTGCAACGGCTGCTCCAACACGCATCATCATCCGTCCCAAGCCCCTCCCCCACCGGCGCCACTTGGCCAGGGGTGAACATTTCAGCAGACACAAAATCTCTCACACTCGCGTACTCTTTCATACAGACCTGAAACAAATATATCCAATACAGCCCATGCAAGTCTATAATATTTGGCAAGTCTAGATTACGGCAGTAACTGAAAATGAAGAAAGTCTATGGTCCCTCTTTTTATTATATTTTATACAATAATTTAACGACTGCCTTTTTCTGTGAAATATGTTCATTTCAGAGACTAGATGTTGGTCCAACACTCGCGGGGCTATCTTGTGTATCAGCTGTTGTTGTATATTTCACGCGTTGTACATATCATTTCAGCATTACTTTACAGTTTTGTTTACGCAAACTATCTTTTCAGTGATGTACTTCATATACCTGCACTGCAATAATTAGTCATTCAAACAGGTCCAGTCCACTAAAAATACATTCGCATGATTTCTACAATCAATATATGACATGTCAAGCATTGCCGTTGTAAACGCAAATATGTCAATTCACCGTTTGCAATAAGTTACTATATGCTGGCTACTCTCAACGAAATATTTGTGTCAATCTTTAATCATTTTGAATAATAATCATATTCGTATTATGTTCAGTATTGTGTAGAATATTACTATAATCGTGTATCACAAGTAGTGAGTGAGTTAATATTTAACGTCACATCGGCAGTATTTCAGCCATATCGTGACTAACAAGTAACTTATGGGTAAAGTACAGAACGAATTAACCGCTAGTTGTGTACTTCTATATATGTCAATACGTGCACGGCGCACGTTTGTGTTTACCTGAAACCTTTAGGCAAAAATGTAAATATAATTAAACAATTCATTCCAATGTTGACAAACATTTTTTCGATTCGACCTACCATTTCAATCCGCTCGCATTTCACCGTGAATATTTAATGTAATCACATTCTTTGAGCATGACAATCGAAATTTCGAAAAAAATGTTTGTTAAAAAACTGTGGTAACATCAGGAGAAATATCGAAAATTCTTTTGAAACTGTTTTTACATATATGCTAGGTATTAAGTGAAATGTGTTCAGTTACTAGTATGTAATTACGTAATTACATGAACTGATGCGTGCAATCAAGGATGAAATGCTACCTTTGACGTTTTATTTTATATTTTAAATAACATTTTTGTGACTGCACAAAATACATATCTTTTCAAATTTAACAAACACAATGACGTGTTTGTAACTCTTAAAATAGATGCCGCTTCCGTCATGCCTTTTATATAATTTTATCAATAATCTTATGAAGAGATCAGGTTCCGACCATCTCAATAAAAAATCGTTACCACCATTGGCAAACGGTGGCATTGAAATCGCATGGTTTAATACCGTTGTTATTTTATTGGAATTTACAGATATAGTGTTTTTGTTTGGATAAAAAGTCCTTTTGCAGATTGTCTGTAAACATTTATTTTAGGTGAGCTTTGTCAATATCAGTACCATTGTTCTTTGATAATTGATAGGGCGGTGTTGTACATAGCATGTCAATATCAATACTAAGCCATCCACAACCTGCGCTGAATAAACAGATACATCGCAGGCTCCAACGGTGCGAAGGGAAAATGATCCCTCGTGATATTTTATCCGTATCATAATACAATGGGAATTTCTGCATCAGCGCCTGGTTAATCTCAACCTTGGACATAGCAAAAGTCTATTAGCCTTGACGATAGGTAAGACCCCCATATATCAATAACATGAGTAATTTTATATATAAATACACGTGCTAATTTTAACAAGGAGCATGTATATGTACATTTATACTGAGGGCATATTTGGCATGGGCGATACAAAAGCGTGTGTGTCCATATGTTTACAAAAGCTTATAATTAATGCTTCATGAAATGTGTTTTCTGGATAAAATACAAAATGGTTTGCATGCTTTGATTTTTTTTAATGAACTACATTCGTGGTTTATCGTCGCCATTAGATTTAAAAAGGTAACAGGGTAGAGGGTACAAGTCAGCTCATTCTATTCATTCATGATTATTTAACATGTACTAAAAACTAAGTGTCAACCGAGATAAACACTTCCACATTTAATACCCTCAAAACGAACGCTGGTTCTTTAGGGGAACGGGTGTAATGGGTTCACATCGATTACATGTACATCTATAAATGATTTAAGCAGGGCTAATAAATCATCACCAGTGTTGGTCCAATGCCAACGTGACTTTGGCAAGGATATAGCCAGCAGGGCAAACGAAAGCATACACTTGAAAATTGGATTTAAGTATAGAAATACAAACGTTATTAAACGTTTCTTGGTCTGCAAACCTTGGTCCAAAACACAACTACGATACCCGTTTCAAATACATCACCATCGAATACCATTCCTTAACTTGTTTGTATCATTTTTAGCCACCATCAAACATGGTGCATACCTTGTTTAGCCTGTCAGTTTGTAAATATATTTTATCAATACTTCATGTGTCACAACATTCGACAGTTTTATGTGCAGTTGAACACATTATGTCGACCTCAAAGGATCTGAGAAATTCGACTTCTCGGAGTATTCGCAACACCCAACATCGGATTCCCAACGTCATTCACAATCAACTCTTAAAATCATTTCGACACAACCGACCATTCGACACATCAGTATTTACTACATTGATGTGGTGTACACACATCTGTATTCTCCATGTTGTATTTTACATGGTCTATGTTTTGTATTCCATTGTATCCTGTTGTATATATTGCTCCCTTGTATATTGCAAGGTATGGCACTGGCTTGTATCGTGTTGGATTGTGTTGGATTGTGTTGGATTGCGTCATAAAGGTTTGTTTGTATTACAATTTTTCGTTTGTTTTGTTCTGTACTGCGTTGTGTTGCGATGTCCCGTGTTCGTTGTTTGTGTCTTGTGTTTTTTATTTTGTTTATGAATTGCTGTGCTGTGCTAAGAAAGGTTAGGCTTTAAACTCCACTGCAGTTTAGGCCGCCTCCGTGGTCTAGTGGTAGAGCGTCCGCCCGGGGAGTGGCAGGTCCGGGGTTCGATCCCTGGCCACGTCATACCAAAAGACGTTAAAAGATGGTACTTGTTGTTACCCTATCTGGCGTTCGGCATCAAGGGGCTAAAACAAGGACTGGTCGGCTTGAAATCAGTATGCTGTGTCTGAGTGGGGTATTCATGTTAATCTGCGGCATGGTATCTCAGTGAGCTGGCACTATAAATCGGCATCTGCCCGGACTAGTACAATCAGCCACACACACACACGTGCCATAATCTGACGTTAAACCAAACTTCACCTCACCTCACCCACTGAAGTTTCTGTAATTGTACTCTTTTATATTATATCCTATACTGTAGTCGATATAAACTCTGGGGACAACGAAAGTATACACAAATTAGCTTTGTTTAAAATATTAAAGAATTACCAAAACGTTATCAGGCTGAAACTGGTGGCCGAAAAACTGCAAAGTTAACTTTCAAAACATAACTTTGATACCCGTATAAATACATCACCATCGAATGACCATTTCTTGTTTGTTTCATGTTTAGCCACCATCAAACATGGGTGTATTTGATATATATTTTTATATTTTTCAACGTGTATTTTTTTGTTTCCATACTGCACCTCAGTGCTTTGAAGTTTTCGATGTATAGGTCGAAGATGAATATCTGTGAAACAATATCAAGTAACATTGGATCTGGAAGTACTTGTTTGCAATCAAAATCAGTGTTATAACGGGGTGATGAGTGGAATAATGGTTAGCGTGACGTGTATTTCTAGAGGCTGTGTGTCTTGTCGAATACATAGAAAACAAAGCATATCGCTCTTAATTTAACATAAATTATACTTTATCTAGACAATGGTTTTTATGAAATAAAACGTGCTGCAGGGTGCCAAAAATAATGACATATAAAAGTTCACATTCAGTTGTCTTCAAACGTTAAAAAAACTTTTTTTTCAGCAAACTTTAAAGCGAACATATTCTCAAGAATGACTTTGTGGCCTGGTTCACAGCTGTGTAGAGATCTACCCCGAGGCGTGTCATCCATAAGTTAATGGTGACATTAAGTACTTGATTAATTTATCTATTTAAATATTTTTTTTATATTTTCTACATATTTTTCTGCAGTTCTATTTCAGTTCATTTGAAGCATGTCGACGGAAGGACGAGGCCTGGGGGTTTCACCAGCATCCCACGGGTTGCAGATGACGAGATGAGTGACTCTTGTGATCAGCAGCATCCTTAGTGTAAATGATGCAGATGTGTTTCCACCTTTAAGCATCAAGCGTATTTTTTATCTTGTGGACAAATCCATTGTGAAGACTAAAACATGCTTTTACACAAATTCGTTTATGAATACTTATTCATGAACTGAGAATACAAAAACATCTAAAAAAATCTAAAAGATTTAAATAGTGACTGATCAATATTTTGTAAAATATTTGCTAGGGGTATTTCCCTAACGGTTAACTTTAATTGTATTTAAGTAAACGGCGACAGGGAAGTAAAGGTTATATACTCATGACAACATTTTCGCCATATGTATAATGATAATAATGATGATGATGATAATGATAATAATAATAATAATGATAATAAATCTCCAGAACCATGTCCTTCTTTGAATGTTTTCATTAAATCGCACTTGCACGTACTTCATCAAGACAGCGATACAATCATTGCATTAGATTAATGACGCGTTTAGTTTAAAACAAGCCAAAATATCAATACCGTAGCTTTTTGAGCCGCCTCGCCGTAACATAAACTTATTTTCAAAGCAAAGATTTATGTGAAATTCATTTCCTACACGTCAATAGAAATATTAATATTACCGGAGCAAGAACTATCGCTATTTCTCCCCTTTACTCTGTGTGAAGTTAAGAGTATCAATTTTCCTAATGATCATGATAATCCTACCTCCATCTGTAATAGGAGGTATCAGTTTCATATCTCGCTAAACCACGCGTGACAGGACTGATTGTTTATGGTTCGAAACAAAACACGATTCTGACATATTCTACCTGTCCTGGAGATTATTTTATTCAGCGTTTTCCATGGTGTTGTCACAGAAACGCGAATTACCGGCGCTAGTCGTTATTAATCTTCCAGCCCGTCCATAAATATTGCATTAACATTATGTTTTATAACGCTTAATACAGACGCATCTTGATAAATCATCCCAGCGGCCGATTTAACGATTATTTGGTTTATTTCGTACAATTGAAAGTCGTAAATATTTTGAAATTGAATTTACGATCGACAAATAACCAAAATGGCACTTTTTATAGGGGGATCGGCCTTCTTTGCTCACAGACCCCAGCAAGTGATTGCTTCCTCCTGCGAATGCAAATCTCTGATGGATTTAACACTGCACCTGTGCTTACAATATTTTGGCTTTTTTCCTACAAATTTACCATGTCTTCATGGCACTTAGAATTTTGATGAAAAACTTTATTTACCCCCTTTTCCTTACCATGAAGCAGACGGGGACCATCTTTGTAAAAAAGACTCCGATTGAGCGAGACTGAATATGCACATCACATTGAGCACGTGGTATTCCGATTCTGCGCAGATGCTACCAAGATTTCCTTTCCTACTTAAGACTTGTAGATGAAAGCACGAACTCCAACGTGTCTTAAGCAAGGGCTGTTTTTCCAATACCATGTGATTAAAATCAAATCTGCTCGACGGAAGGACATCGCCGTGGTACGAGAATGTGGTCGATGCAATGTGAGTGCAACATAGTTTTGGACAATGGTTAATAGAGTTGTTGCGAATCGCATTGGCCGTTTACACTCAAAATAAACGTATGGGACATTTGAAATATGCGTACTAGTGCATAATGTGACCCCTGCGCACATATGCAATAAATATTAATATTACTCCCCGTGATGATGTGTATTTTCCAGATGTTTTTGTTAAACCTGAGAAATACACACCATTTAAAACTCCGATGGGAGACGGCATGCGTGGATAGATACTTGTAAAAAGGCGAATGACAGACGAAGTCGATGAATAGATGGTATAGTTTTGATGGCACCTTATAATGCTGTTTTAGTTGTAGTTAGTTGGTCGGCACACTCGGGTAAGTTTGTTTTCGATTATAAATAATTATGTTGCAGAATTAAAAAATACCCTCGTTTTCTCTTAACTTTAGACACGTCTTAGCTCTGTTGCATATTTTCTCATGGAACGAGGAATCAAAATAATGCCGTTGTCGTTTTTTTCTTTTGACTTAATAATTGGCGTCGTTGTCGCCGTGGATGTGGTAAGCATGTAAGCATTGTTGTAGTCATCATCATCATCATCATCATCATCATCATCATCATCGCAAGTCATCTTCACCATGAACTAATAAGGATAAATACTCTCCCTCCTTCTTCTTCTCTTCTCCCAATCCCAATCCCAATCGTCATCATCGTTATCATTGTCATCATCACCATAAATGCTTATTATGATCAGCAACTCTGACATAGGACTTCGCAGGCGTCATTTTCATCAAACACGACAGCCACCGTGAATTACTGTATAATAAACATATTTGAACAAAATCGAATTGTTTTATGACAAATTTAGAGTTTCACTGATATTGTTATATCAACAGTAACATCAACGAGCGACACGTCTTCAGAGGTACATGTATTGTACAAATGGAGGAGTGTGTGAATGTTGTTTAGCGCCGCAGTCAGCAATATTCAGCCTGGCCACCGGATGTCATTTTGGAAATATATATTAATACATTAATGGTAAAAACAACACGAGGGGATTCTGGGTAAAAATAAAGGTTCCCAGCAACCTTTGCTTGTCGAAAAAGTCGCCTATGCTTGTCGTAAAAGGTGACTATGCTCCTCCGTAAGAGGCGACTATGCTTGTTGTAAGAGTTGACTATGCTTGTCGTAAGAGATGACTATGCTTTTCGTAAGAGTTGACTATGCTTTTCGTAAGAGGTAACTATGCTTGTCGTAAGAGGTGACTATGCTTTTCGTAAGAGTTGACTATGCGTGTCGTGAGAGGTGACTATGCTTGTCGTAAAAGGCGACTATGCCTTTCGTAAGAGTTGACTATGCTTGTCGTAAAAATAAAAAGGCGACTATGCTTTTCGTAAGAGGTGACTATGCTTGTCGTAAAAGGCGACTATGCTTGTCGTAAGAGGTGACCTTGCTTGTACGTAAGAGGTGACTATGCTTGTCGAAGGGGCGACTATGCTTGTCGTAAGATGTGATTATGCTTGTCGTTAGAGGTGACTTTGCGTGGATCGATGCTCATGTTGTCTGTCACTGACTTGTCAGGCCCAGAATCGATTACTTATAGACCTCCGTCACGAAGCTGGAATATTGCTGAGTGCGGCGATAAACAACATAAAAAAACAAACAACAAACATTATTGCACTTACATGGCGACAAGCATGCACGTGCGTGCCTGATTATGTGTTTGTGTTCTAGTCAGGACTAATGCCGGTGCTAGCCAACTGAGATTCCATGCCGTAGTTTAACATGAAAACCCCACGCAGACACATCATACTGACTCCGTGTCGACCAGCACTTGTTTTATCCTCTAATGCCGAACGACAGCCAGGGTAACAACAAGTACCACTTGTTAAGGTCTTTTGATATGACCCTTTGGAAGATAACCCGCGACCTTCCTCTCCTGGAAGACGCTCTTCCCCCATTGTACCACGGAGGGAGTCCCAAACACATTACACAGTAACCCACAGCGGCACACTCGAATATATCGACTTACCTGTGTATTGACATAGTGAAGTTCAAGTTTACGAGGGGCGGTCGGATAGCCTAGTGGTTGAAGCGTTCGCTCGCAGAAGACCCGGGTTCGATTGCCGACACGGGTACAATGTGTGAAGCCCATTTCTGGTGTCCCCCGCCGTGATATTGCTGGAATATTGCTAAACGCGGCGTAAAACCACACTCACTCACTCACTCAAGTTAACGATTGTGTACTGTAACTCATTCAATTTAACATGAATCGACATATGAGAGTTCGTGATAACAGGATAAGAAACTAAGTCAACATGAATACATCACCTGATGAAGGAGCTAGAAGCTCTGAAACGTCGTGAAAAGAATAAAACAATTGCTATCCATAAAAAGTGTCATGTTTTCGTGGTCTTCCAACTTCTAAATGCCTATCGAAGACGTTATGTCAACAAGGATCGCATCCACTGCTACGATAAAACATCAAATCCTGCTCCATCGGGCCTTCAGGTCATGAATCCTATTTCATACATTGATATATGTTTGATAAATATTTTGTTATCTGGATGAATTGAGTGTTCGAGTAGCGAGACCGAGTTCCGTAGAGACGTTATTCCTTGTAAGCGTGATGAAAATAAACACCTTCAAGGGTAACTTGGCGTAACGAAGCTTTCAGTACAGTGTTGTTCTGTCTGGGGTGTAAACCACACAGTGACTATCAGGTTAACACATAAGCGGATCGAAAACCTGGACTACAGGCAATCGGCTGAAACGGGACGGGAATCAGCGATCGCCAGACGAGATATCTCGGGTGAGAGATTAATTATTGAGAACTACCGTCTCGTTCAGTCAATAAAGTCACTCATTCGCAAATGAATTATAAAAAATATGGTGAAAATGATCCTGTATGCTTCAGTCAGCACTCGCGGCGTGGATAACGCAATGAAACCGCCAGTGTTTAAGTGGTACTAATGCTAATTCTGTTTTATAAGCTGTGGTCAAAATATGCTTTTATTTTAGTGCTTACCGGATTTTCCGTTTGGAAATCACAACCGAATAGTAATGTTTAATTCATAAAAGGGTTTAGGTGATTTATTATATACTTCAGTGCGAAAGACAGTTTTCTGTAGTTGAGAAAGGTGTACTATTATGATACAAGAGTTAACTCCCCGCAAATTGTTTCCCTTTATCGGAAGTGTCTGGCCTGCACACAAACTGCTGACTTCCTGTCTACGTTAGTTCATCATTGACAAAGCACAATAATGACATATGGTCATTACTGGAGTTAAAATGGCTTCTTGCCGTTTGTTATTCTCTTGAAAATGTTTCGTTATATACAGTTAATGTCGAGACTATTGTTTTGCAAAGCATCATTTTGTCACCTGACTACCGTGTCTTCCCTCGCTTCCAACAGCGGTCCCGCAACTTTCAAAAATATGTTTTGGTGAAGTTGATTTTTTTTATATAATGACATGCAAATGTATGATAAATAGGTTTAGGGACCTCAAATACTATTTATTGCTTTTGTTTATATGCTTTAAGATTTTGCAAACTCGGAACTAATTTTTAATTCGCAATTACAAAGGGTGGTGAAAGTCCCCCCGTGTCAGGTAGGGAGAATTTACGTTTGTAATGAAACTAATTAATTTTCCAGTTGACAACAACACAAAAGGTATATACTAAATAGGACATTCCCCAGGTGAAAATATCTCCTCCTTCTTCCTCCCCGACCCCCACTCCCCAAACGTCACTCGATGAGAGACACATATATAATCGGTAATAGGACCGCTATGATAATGACGTCATCAAATATCAAGTCTTTGGCTTTCATGAGTTGGAAGATCGTGACAATATGAAACCTTTTTATGAATAATCTCTTTTATTTGTAACGACGTATTGAAGTCAGTTCTTATTAATTAATAAGTCAACAAAAATAACTTCACAGGCTGCTTATTTAATCTTTAACACACACAAAGTGACATCAGCTCAGCGCAATAAGTCCCGCTTTCTCTATTACCAGCCAATCAGGAGACAGAAGTCCGCTAGTGGGCATAAACAGCATAAACACCAACATAAGTATTTGGTTTGCCAATTAAATTAAATGGAATCACTTGCAGTTTATGTAATTGAAAGGGTAATGATTTGTGATAACTCATACAATATAGTGAAATCGTCCACTCGAAGTCCATGGGACTATCGAATTGATGGGGAGTCTGGACCAAGCAATCCAGTGATTGATACTGTGTGAAACGATCCACGCCGTCGGAGTACGATGACATGCCAGGTCACCAAGTCACCAAGTCACCTAGTCACCCGATCCATGACGTCACCTCATGCCACAAACATAGATCCCGGGGAATCAGTTGTATCCCGAAATCCCAACAGGGTCGAGTTATCCGGAGTTGAAGACAAACAGTTGCCGAGTTAAGTCTCAGGTGCTGATGCTAATGATGCAAGTTTACCATCATATACCAAATGTAGAGATAATGGAGGTTATATGAACGCGGTCATTGAAATAGTGGGTGAGTGAGTGAGTATGGTTTACGCCGCTTTCAGCAATATTCCAGCAATATCACGGCGGGGGACACCAGAAATGGGCTTCACACATTGTACCCATGTCGGCAATCGAACCCGGGTCTTCGGCGTGACGAGCGAACGCTTTAACCACTAGGCTACCCGACCGCCCTGGTCATTGAAATAATAAAATCAACTGTCAACTGATGAGATCGGGTGAAATGGGGCTTGTAAGTAACATGTATGTACATGCATGTCTTTGTGCGTGTGTGTGTGGCTGTTTGTGCTAGCCTCTGCGATACCATGCTGCAGTTTAAGATGAATACCCCACTCAGACACAGTACCCCCACTGACTCCGAGCCGACCAGTTCCTGTTTTAGCCGAGCGTCAGGCATGGTAACAACAAGTATCATCTTTTAAAGTATTTTGGTTACGCGGTCGGACCTCCCGCTCTCCCGAACAGACAATGTATCCACGGAGGCGGTTCTGTGAAGACGTAAGACAAGATACAGCAGCATCACAACGCTTGAGATAATCACCTCTTGGTGGTCATTGCGACAGAACATCCTCGTTGCCAGCCCCCCTCACGGAGGACAGACGTACTGAATATTTCATCGTGTGTCAATTATTTAAATCGTTACTTCTTCGACTAAATGTCACTTATGAAATAATAGATGTCCTCAGCCGTTGCCTCTTTCGAAAATAGTAGTTTACAATGTTAGGAGGTGGGCATGTCAGCGCCAGAGCTAAGACCAAGCCTGGCACCAAGATGATCATAACTCCCATACTTTAACATAGGCTTACAATAGGTGAAGCGCTAAGATTGCTTTGTGCATGTGAGCCCTAAATTTGGCTCCATAAAATGAGTCGACTGAGATATCGACGCCGTGTTGTCCTGATGCTGTCTAGCAGCACTGAACCTGGTGCCTTGTGTTCGTTATTTCGAAAACGTAACTTACTGAACTTGCATACATATTTGCATGAAGACATAAAATTATTTTGTTGATCAAGAATATGATATCGGTACAATTCGGACCTCAATCTAAATACGCATATCAGAATTGGTTAATGATATAGACGGGTAAAGTAAACTACACACATGAAAATTCTCTTTGACCAACACATTACAAACGTTATCAAAACTTGACTAGGCTGAAAACAGTCCTCGAAACGCTGTAAACTAAAGATACATAACACAACTATGATACCCGTATCAAATACATCACCATGGAATAACCATTTCTTGTTTGTGTCTTTGAGCCACCATCAAACATGGGTGTAAACTTTCTTTTACCCTGACGTTTACGTTACGAGGTGGTATTTGTACAGCTACACGCTTTGTGGCAACAAACACGATCTCTCTTTTTGACGGCATGTCGCAAAAATAAAGAGAAATCAGCTGGTACGAGTGTGCCATTGTCACAGCTCAATTGTCGTTCCCGTCTGACCTTTCAACTTCGCATCAAACCAAATTGCTACAAAAATCCTTCAAAAGCCGATACATTTTGATGAAGAATCGGCCATTTGCCCTCTGCCATGGCTATTGTGCCAGTAGTCTGGTTTTGACAAATGGCGGGAATTTTCGGTGTTCATCAGACAATGGTCTCTACGTCTCGTGCGGTCGGGCTCAATCGACGGGAGAAAGAATTACTCTTGAAGTTAATAGAGGAGAAATGCAGTTTGTAATCCTGGTCACCATTCCTGACATGCGCACTGACAATCACAAGCACGTGCGGTCCCCGTTCTTCTGCTTGTAAGAGCTTGTGCTTGATTGGCTGTTTTCGCTTTCGTTCCTATTCTTGCTCGCGCGCGTAGTTTAGTTCACAGATAATGTAAGATTTTGAAATGAATTTGTATTGCTATTCATGTGTTCACAATATCTTTTCATACCCTCTCGCGTGAATAGCGTATGCGGTTTTCGAACAAAAGAATCACAATGTGCACGTGCACAGAGAAGAAAAAAGCAGTTGTCTCCATCAGATGGTCTCTACCGCGATGTGTTCAGCCCGGATAATCAAATTTCGTAATGACGACAAAATGTCCCTTTTCCTACTTAGAACAAGAATAAACTAGTATACCGGACATTTGAGAACAGTTAGAGGGGTCATTTCGTGCAGACAACGTTGTTGACCCCCCCCCCCCCCCCCCCCCCCCCCTCCCCTCCTTCCTATATTCTTCACAATGGCGCGGAAAAACGGGATTGTGGTTGATAACGAGACCCAAAATCTGTTGCAGTGTTTTCACTGAACCGTGGCTAGTGAAAGGAAGAGCGGTGGGAGCAGAGCGAGAGCTCGGGCTTTGTTCGACATTTAACGACTCCGCTCACGAACTGCACGCGACGAAATATCGTCTGTTCATTTGGGTCGTCTGCCACAAACGAAACAGCCGAGAATTAGCGAGTGAATTTCATCAGCGCCGTATCATTACGACCGTTTTTCCTTCTTAATGACAATATTGAATCCGTGAATCATGCTAGTTTCTATATTGGTAGTTATTCAGTCTGCTCGTTTCACGAAGGCACTCTCTTCTCGAGCAATGATCATCGTTTTACCATCACATAAGCTCGCGTTATACGATTGAATGATTGCCGTCTGGTAACCAAGCTTACCAACTCGGAAATAATCGCCAAGTAAGTGGTATTTATGCCTCGCCAGAAACCGGTATTAGCCCTAACTAAGCGGGTGATTTCAATTGGTCGAAACGAAAATTAGAGGATGGATTAAGAGACGAAGAGTAGGGATCAGAATCCGTTTTAATAAGCCGAACTTAAATTTCGTTCCAGGTGCAAGATGATTCCAAATTATCGACGTTCTCACCGACGTCGCATCCGGGTAATAGCTGGAGGGAGAAATCCGTGTTTTATTTTGTTACAAATGTTCGCGAACTGTTCCAATTAAAATAAGAGCGAGGAACGACAGATCAAAGTCACTGTGTGGATCTCGTGTCTCGTGCCCTGTGCTTTAAGTTAATTGTCTCGAACCGAGTGTCTTAATGTCCTGTTTTCGTAGGAATCACGCGAAATGACGTTAAAATGGTTATACACTAATGAGCTCAGACCGACAGTCCTGTCCTTTGTGTGCACTTAGTTACAATGGGGGCTCCGAGGGCTGTGTTCCATGGCCGTAATTGCTTCAGTCAAAACTCAGGTCGCTTAACACAAAATAAGACTGTTTTATATAATTGTGCTAATAAATTCACGCTCCGGGCCCGAGGTAAATAATAGACGCCAGATAGCTTTGATATTCCACCTCGAACGCTTTAATGTCCTCCTTTGTGTATAAGTTGCGCTAAGTGATTAAATATTCACATAAGAAGTAGGAACCGTCTTACTATAGTCCTTGTATACCCGTATATTATTCCTGATGACAGCATTTAACAATATGGCTCCGCTCATACAATCACATGATAAATGGTGCAGGATTAATACTTTAACATATTTCTGCATCCTTCACGACTGCTTCATCTTTGTCAGAAACATCTAAACGTCCTCTCAGGACGTACGGGTGGTCCTGTCGCCTCGCAATGCAGCTTGCTTTGCAGAGTTGAGTCCCTTAGCTTCCGCTTGACGTGGTTTAAATCCCAAATGCGCCCTGACTATGATAACTGGTGTGTCAGCACTTTACAATGCTCGTGGGTGTCAGTAAAGTGGTAATTACAATATACGTCACTACAAACGTCCCTGCCATTCAGTAAACAAACTGCTATAACAGAAATACTGGTCAAAGCGGTATTGTTTGTTTGTTTGTTTGTTTGTTGTTCACTCAGCAATATTCCAGCTATATGACGGCGGTCTGTAAATAATCGAGTCTGGACCAGACTATCCAGTGACTGACATCGTGATCATCGATCCACGCAATTGGGATACGATGACATGCATCAACCAAGTCTGCGAGCCTGACCACCCGATCCCGTTAGTCGCCTCTTACGACAAGCATCGTCGCCTTTCGCGGCAAGCATGGGTCGCTGAAGACCTATTCTGACTCGGATCGTCAAAAGAGCATTGAACCAAACTTACACACTGTTACACAGTAACGCATGGTCTTGTACAGATTTTTAGGTTAGAGTTCTTATTACTATGAAATACACTGGTTATAATATAATATTTTATTCTCAGTCTTAAGTCGACTTGAAACGACAACGGGGAATGAATCCTCGTCATCTGTTTTGGTCGCCATTCGCCGTGCGCCGTCCGTAGACATCCCCTGTTTAACAATAGAAACGGAACGAGTGAGGGAGTGAACAGTATTTCAGTATCAACATGGAATGTAAGTTTGATGTGGGAGGAAAACCCGAAGCGATGCCAATGAAACTTCCACTTGGTTGCATGTTTCAATCAATGATGACATCAAGTTTTAATCAATCAATCAATCAATCAATCACATGAGGGAGGCAGGTTGGTGTCTGAAACCGGATGAAAGTGAGTGAGTGAGTGAGTTTGGTTTTACGCCGCTTTTAGCAATATTCCAGCAACATCACGGCGGGGGACACCAGAAATGGGCTTCACACCTTCTACCCATGAGTCGGGTGAAAGAGGTTTGTGAGGTATCTTGTCCTTGAATACATGGGTCTCTTTTGGGTTTTGCATTTTGTTCTCATGTGCATTCTGTATTATTAACACATTTTTTCCTTACTTTTTTTCTCCCTTAGGCTTATTGATTGAGTGAGTATCCTTCACTACTGCTGTCAGCTCTATCAATACCAAACTGCTTGTGAATAATAAAACCAGTGACTGAAAGAATGAATAACGACCCACATCATCGGTTCCGACGAAACGTAATAAATCAAATCACAGAACCAGATCCCTTTTTTACGAAGCGTATAGCCATGGGTAGCCTAGTGGTTAAAGCGTTCGCTCGTCACGCCGAAGGCCCGGGTTCGATTCCCGACATGGGTACAATGTGTGAAGCCCATTTCTGGTGTCCCCCGCCTTGATATTGCTGGAATATTGCTAAAAGCGGCGTAAAACCATAACCATACACTCACTCATTTCTAGTGCCCCCCTCCGTGATATTGCTGGGATGTTGCTAAAAGCGGTGTAAAACCATTCTCACCCAACCAGGTGCAATGGTGAATTTGTGCACGTGCTAACCATGATTTGAACTTGTTTTATTGTCAGTTTCCATGACAACGATATATTGATATCAATATACGGATGATAAAAATACAGGAAGTAAAACCATCTTGACATCGATTACTTGAACCAGAATACACGAGTGACGTCATCCAATCATTGTGATGTCATAATGCGACGACAACGCGCCTTGGATCGAAGGTGAAATCAATGCGTGTTTTGTTGTAGCTGCCGTGCAACGCCGATGGAGGCCGAGCCGTTGTGATAAGATGAGGACGAATATCCGAGCAAATAAACACGTAAATAACCCAACTCCGAGGCAGAGAAACCACTATGCATACAAAAGTAGTGTTATTTGTCAAACCCCGATGATTCAAATTGGAGTATACGAGAATGGGTCGTACTCGATCCATATCAGAACTTCCGTCAAAGTCGTAGAACGAAGCAGTAATCACGCATGCGCGACGATGCGTTCGACCGTCACTAAAATCAATTTTTTACCCTGCCCCGGCAATATACCCTATAACATATCTCACAGACGAAATAGTGTGTCCATCATCAAGCACTCAGACGTCCAAACCCAACATGTCTAACCTGTGTAGCGCATATGCGTCAATGCAGATGCAAATGTGGCTTGTTGTCTTTGCCGCTACTAACAATTGCTGTCAATTGTTATCGACTGGTAATGTCTTGCAGCGTGTGCACACAGGTAGGGCTTGCGAACAAGCGATTCTTTTTCTAACCTTTCACCCTTTGACTGAATTGCTATCGATCCGTGATCGGCCAAGCGGCTCCGTATGTATTAGGTTGTAATTTGATATCACCGTGAGGTAACATGTTAGGGTTTCATTCACAGAGCGGCGAGATGAGTCAAACACGCTGCATTAATGATGCGGGAGATGATGTGTTGGCATGGGGGAGTAAAATGGGCTTCAGTCACAAAGAGATGTAAAACAAACCCTTGTTTATCCAAATCGTTTGGTTTTCAGATGTGATTCCGCAGGTATGGTTTCGCGACTAAGGAGCCATGAAATATTAGCATAAGAATTACATGTCAATATAAAAACGCGGTACCTGAACAAACATGGTTGCCATAAAATATGATCAATGGTGCGACACTTAAATATACAAATTCATATTTGTATTACTTCAATCATTAAACGTTGTCCACATAAACATTAAAAATTGTTATGATCGTTTCCATGGAAACAATTTCACATTTCATCTTTTTGTATTTTCGAAAACGAAAGGGGGGTAAATCTAATTATTTCTAAAGAAGTACTTGAGAGGAGCTTTTGGGGGTCCTTGTCGACTCTGGACGAGTGAGTGAGTGAGTAGGGTTTAACGCCATTTTGAACAGTATTTTATTTATATTACAGCATGCCATTTCAATGAGAGAGGAAATTATACAGGTCTTAGACGTTGTCATGGGTTAAACCCACGAGCAATTATATGGTGGTGACAAACCTAGCAAATAATCAGGACGAATTTGGGATTCGAACCCGCGACCATAAGCTTTTGGCAGGTCCAAGCGACGAAAGTCGACACAGCGAATTGTCCCAGACGCCAAGGCCACCCATGCCCCCTTCCAGGTGAAAACCTGAGCGAACATTATTATTCCTATTCATATGAATATTTCAGAGAAGGTGGATGATCCTAGTTGTTTACGCGTTAGCTCGTAACGCCAAAGATCCGGGTTCGATTCCTAACATGGGTACACAATTTTTTTTGCCCGCCTGCTGTTTGTTTATTTGTTTGTTTGTTGTTTAACGCCGCACTCAGCAGAATTCCAGCTATATGACGGCTATAAATAATCGAATCTGGACTAGACAATCCAGGTATTGACGTCATGAGCATCGATCCACGCAATGCGGATGCAATGACATGCATCAACCAAATCCGCGAGCCTGGCCACCCGATCTCGTCAGTCGCCTCTTACGACAAGCATGGTCGCCTTTTACGGCAAGCATGGGTTGCTGAAGACCTATTCTACCCCCGATCTCCGCTTACTGAACTAATTCTGTATGATGCGTAAACTTCCAACTCAACGAGTCATTCAGTGATATGGTTGTCAGGGTGTTCACGATCGGCGAACTAAAATCACATCTCCTATTTACTAAACGTGCTGGAGGTGTACCCCACGAACGGGAGATCGAGCGGCAGAGCTTTAATTGTCGCCCCACTCAGCAGAAAATGAAACTTCAATATTGTAGTTGTGTATTGATCGCCCCGACGGGCCGTCTACGGTCAATACCGCTCATAATATAGACTTCCTAGAGCCTGCTACTGGCCAAACACACCCACGTGGGTATCGACGGGTGGAACGGAGGGGTGCTTCATTCAAATATCTAGCAACCATGCAAGCCCCAGCATCTGAAAACAGGATCCTGTCTACCGGTATTTGCGCATCGTCACATCGGTACCAGTTCAAAGCAGTAGTCGTTAGGAGTGACGTCCCTTTGATGCTGCTTACAATGTGTGTATACTACTCAAAATAATTTAAGGAACACACGATTTTGTCACATGACTATAGTTAATCTGTCATGGCTGGTGGGTATTGAAACACAGCCTTCCAATTGTGCGTGTTCTTCAAATTGTTATGAGTAGTATAGTCACGTGTAGTACTATCCCTATTAGCTTTTAGTGGTTTGAGGTAGGCGGAGGTGAGTCACTGGTTTATAACGACGTATCTTGGGTTGTTTGCCTTAGACGTGTCAGGATCTGCTGGCGTAAAGCTCTTGAGTGTAACCTAATACGACATGGTACATATGAAATATTGTTCAAAGCGGCTAGAAATCCAACTCACTAACCTACTGTATATTGGTGATATGGAGTTTAACGCTGCGTTAAATCAAGATTATTGCACTTATATCAAGATTGTGTGTGCGCATGCGTGCGTGCGTGAGTGCGTGCGTGCATGCGTGCGTGTGTTTTGGTATGGTGCGGCCGGGAAACGAACCACTAACCTCACGCTCTCTGGGCAGACGCTCTATCCACCACATTAAGGTAGCGGGTGATGGTGCTGATAACGTTAGGCGCACCCACTCACTCGTCACGCCGAAGACCCGGGTTCGATTCCCAACATGGGTACAATATTTCCATGATATTGCTGGAATATTGCCAAAGGCGGCGTCAAACCATACTCATTCACTCACTCACTCACCCACGCATAAATAAATTATTCAATCTCAATTTATCATTTTCCGGTTCTATCCACGAGTTGTATATTTGAATATGAAATACAACAACTTCTGTTCATTATACATGTAGCGGAGGATTATTAGTTATGCTAATACAGGTGAACGGCTATTGTGCTCGAGAAGAAAATCGTCCACCCCAATTAACCTGTTTGGCATGTCCAAACTCGACTGTATACATGCTCATGCCGTTACCTTCGTGGAATATTGCTGATTATACAGCACTCACTCACTCACTCACTCACTCACTCACTCACTCACTCACTCACTCAGTGATTCACCGTACAGCGCTGAGAACACAATGCTTACAGGCGCTCGGGCAGTGTTCCAACACAGAAATAACACTCCTCGTTCAAGAACACGCACTCATGAATCAATTTCTGTGACAGCCAATGTAAACAAACACACTTTTGACACCAATGTAAACAAACACCTTCACGTATAAAGGTATGCGCGTTCTGCTGCATCGCTTTCACGTGTGATGTCACATATCAAATTGTATTTCTTTCTAATTCGACAGCCACTGTGGTCGAGTGGGTAAAGCCTCTTCCCACAGATCGAAAGGGCGATGGTTCGATCCAGTGGGCGCGTCATACCAAGAGACGTTAAGAGACGGTATTTGTTGTTACCCTGCCTGGTGATCAACATTAAGTGGATGTCGAACCCCCGACCTTCTGCTCTCCGGGCAAACGCCCTGCCCGTGACACCACAGCTTGTCATTGTCACTGTTAGTTGTTTAACGCCACACTCAGCAATATTCCAGCTGTATGATGGCTGTCCACTACACCGGCCCTGTACGTTACAATGATAAACGAACAATTCCGGTATTTACAAGTATCCAAATTAGTTTGGTTTGGACAGATTCCGTGTAATTCTATACATGAAAAGGAATGAAAACAATTTCACCAATGTGAAATTATGTCTTGCAATGTTATTAGGGTTCAGTGCATTCGTAACATGTAATAGAACGGTTTTATTACCGTCAGTAACATAACGTTTGATGACGTTTGTTAATACGCTTAACTCTACATTATGACGTTTGCTGAATGCGTTTCTCATTTAATAATTCAAAGAAACCTAAGCAGTTTTCCACGCTCAACCTGACGAGAGAAACTCTAACAAAGAACCCGGGCACTAAAAGGACCCGAATCCCATTAGCAAATGGGAAATTTCAACATTCTCAGCCTTAACTATCTAAGATATTGTGATCAATGACCCGATTTAATGTTGTTTATGGATTATCATTGCAAAACAATTGTACAGAAACCCTTGCAAGTCTAGGCAGGATGATATCTTCATAACACGTCAGCTACCCCCCATGACGGTAGGATAATGCTGCTCCGCATGACGTCGGCAGCGTTACGTCACGATCTCGCAAATCTCGTTTGATTCCGAGATTATGACCCGTGTCATATCGCCGTATATCGTGCGACCCGCTACTTCATGCCTAAGTATGTGCGTGCGTTCGATTCCCGTACCATATTAAAGAGAATGGTGTTTATTTAAAAGTTGCTAAAATTTCATTAATTGATTTTGGCTGTGTGAGATACCCCACGTTCTGTGTCTGGCGCGTGATAATTAGTTTTAAAGAATGTTGTATTTGACCTCTGGGGCAGGGTTACCTTCTGAAAACTGCTACTTCGTCTATACACCACAGAGGATTTCGAAACCGTTTTGTTTCCTTGCGCGGGGTATTATCATTCTTCGCTCAAATTGTATTGATATCAAATAACGATCGATCAGAAAACGTCATTCACTGTTACAATCAAACAACTAGAGATAAATGGTCAATACTAGACTAGTGTATATTCTAATTATTGAAACCATATACCGCGAGTGTGACATCACAAGGATTGCATTTGGTTTTCGAGCTGAAAACATGTGTTGTCTTTTATTGATTGCGTGACCTATTTTTTCAGCGACAGATGTGCATACAAGTGATGGATCACATTATCCTCTAAACATCACACAACTCCATTTCATGGTTCAAGTATTATTCAACACGTCTGCGACAGATTCAGTAAATGTAATTAAGAACACATACATTGAACGCTTGTTAACGTGTGTACCTTTGGTCATTGACATATGTGGTACTTGTCCTCTCGTGACCTGTGGTTTGGTGGTCGTGGGTGCACTAGAGACCATTGGGGTTCATGATGGACATCGTCAACGACGACCCACGCCGTCAGGGTACGATGACACGTAATCAAGCACGAGTGAGTGAGTGAGTGAGTGAGTGAGTGACACCAGTATTTCAGTTCTATCCCGGCGTGTCAGCTTGATGTGGGTGGAAAGACAGAGTGATGGGATTCGACCTCACGATCATAGGTTCCTGGAATGCCCAAGGTACGCAACTCTGTATATTTCGCCAGTTCGTATCCGCCTTTTCATGCCAAATGAAAGAAAACGGGAGAAAAACGGGCACCTGAGGCGTCCGAACTACAATTTTGAGTTGAAACGGGGTTCACATTCAATATTATTGCTCTTATATAGCGATGTGCGTGCGTGCGTGCATTCGTGTGTGTGTGTGTGTGTGTGTGTGTGTGTGTGTGTGTGTGTGTGTGTGTGTGTGTGTGTGTGTGTGTGTGTGTGTGTGTGTGTGTGTGTGTGTGTGTGTGTGTGTGTATGTGTGTGTGTGTGTGTGTTTCTCAGACTACGCGTGACGACACCAGTGGATGATTGTAGATGCGCGCTTTGCATTTGTTACAACAGGTTCGCTGGAACGGAAAAGACAGCAACTGCGTTAAGACGCCGTGAAATGGCCTTGACCCACGAACACCAACGTCGAAAACGGCACTTGACAAGGACAGTACAACGTTTGCAGACCCGAGACTGGCAGGGGGTGCGTTTTACTGACTTTTACTGCTTTTTATTAGAAATGTCTGGAATCTGTGACCAATCGCAATGATCGTAAAATACCTGCTTCATTCTGCTCATTACTGTGTACTGTGAATGTGAGATCCGCATGTTCCTTAAGACGTCATGTGCACGTCACCACGTTTTGAGATACTCATTGATATAATGCGTGTAATATCGCCTATGATACCAGTATCAAATACATCACCATCGAATAACCATTTCTTGTTTGTTACATTTTAGCCACCAACAAACATAGGTGTATACTTTCTTTATCCCGGCAGTTTATAAATAGAAACCCAATTTTTTTAAATACCACGTGCAATAATAATTGATACCAATCACATAAATCATTGACACAAATCATGAACCACTTTTGACCAAAGTCAGGCATTACACCTAGATACACATACTTTTTCGACGCTTTCTTTTTTTATAACCTAATTTCTCTCTTTCCTTGGGTGATATGCTTCAAACTCTTTTCCACTCTACTGACAAACAATGAATTGTATTGTCACAAGTATAGACTACATGTACACCATAACAAGCTAAATTTGGATAATTTAGCAACTTGATGTTATTATTATGAACAGTTTCACGCGTACTGTAAATATTGAGAAGATGTGAATAACAATATAGACACAATGAAATTCTCTGTTTTATTTTCCATACTTCTGCTGAAATAATCGCCAGACGGATATCAGTTGGCGGATGTGATGACCACGGCGCCCTGGACAAGAGCGCCGCAACTACAGATAACCAGTCTTATCTCCATCACCCTCCGCGCTGTTTTATACTGTGTAAACATCCAAACACGGCGCTCAGTTTGCGTGTGCTCTTCCCAACGTGAGGCTATAAACACAGGGATTCCGATAAAAGATTTCATTTACATAGACAGTTAATGGAATTTTCATGACTCGTATTGGTGTGTTTTGTTAAAGATGAATAAACAGTGTCCGGAGCTTCAGAAATAAACAGGCAAATGCGCCCACAACAATACAACACTAGACGAATGAGTACACTCCCGACATTATCCTGCCTTGAATATTTATCAAGTCAACATATGGTTGACTATTTGTGCTTAAAAGATTGACATTCAAGAAAAACGGGTGTGAGCTGTCATATTCAATGTATTTCAACACCAACACTATTACATTGAAGCAAGTGGGTGATCTCGACAACCTTATCCCAAAACCTTATACCTATTTTCGAGCTATTCTAAGCAGGACAAAGAAGGGCCTGTGGTTATATTATGAGCTTATAATTGTGGCTTTTCTCGCACAGTTAGCTGGGTGTATTTAAAAGCTAAATTCCTCCCTCGTCTAATCCACCAAAAACGGTTATCAGCATGTATCCGCAGTTACATTGATAATACGACTCCGTGATTCTTTGTTCGGATTTAATCAAGTTCGAATTTTGAATCATCTCGTGACCTTGTGTGACCTTTTCGTGCCGATCACGAAATACTGCCGACAGGAAGATAGTTTTCGGCTCTTGAAATAGTTTCGGGGAGTCAGTGGCACATTATTGGATTCAAGTGACGATTAGGGAGTATGACATTAGTTGGCTTATCAAAGGGCGGTGTTACCCGTGGATATATACTGAACGATTTAAGTAACGCCCGTCGGGATCAAATCACAATGCATGGCTGATTTTTGCAATTTCTGTCAGTCATAAAGAGCAAATATCTGTCTGGATTTGGCAAACATGAATTAATGACAGCTGGACCTGCGACAAATATGAGGCGACTTTACTGAATTAAAGACTTCGAAAAGAATAAGTGCAGAGTGACTGTTGTTTTATGCCGCAGTGTTAAAGAAGACTCCCAAGGACAGTAAAAATTCCCTTGTCATATACATCGTATACTGAAAGCAAATCAGGGGCTATTAAATCACAATAAACCCCATCTGATTGAAACAGCTGGTTTGACGGCCGCATCACCGCGGAAGCTAATATTCATACAATAGTACTTTTTTGCAGTCATTTCGGTAGGCATATTCAAATAATTATATCTACAATTACAGGTTGCAAAATGCACAGATGCGGTTACTACAATATTCAAAGGATGTGTGGCAATACATTTCGTGCAGAAAACACAATAGAAATCTACAAAGGGAAGGTTTTTACGTTTTGTAGACAACAGAGAGCTTGGAATTTTGGCGCTTTTCTATATACATCTGTGACGTCATATCTTTTGCGTCACAATGAGAGACATGACGTCATAATGGTGACGCGCGATGTAGAGCGAAAGCCTTGCAAAGCTCGTTTGTTTTCTTTAGGGATGCCCACCTCATGTTAGCTTACCAAGTTGCCGTGCTTATATGCTTTCAATGCATGTCATATGTTCGAGTGAAGTATTACGGTGTAAACAAACTGCTTGAGTATATACAGCACCATATTTTGTTCGGTGATTCCGTAATTCAGATCGATATCCCACTCAAAACACTGGACTCAACCCATGCCGCTTCACTCACTATATTTGCTAACACCAAAGAGTTCGTGTTTTATTTAGTCATGGTAGAATGGAGATAAACATACTGTGTTTTCAATGTAGAGCTAGGTTACCTGTAGATTTACCGCGCTAAATTGAATTTGAAACCGGACGCGCAGCGTGAGGTTTCAAATGTTAAATTTAGCGCGGTTAAATTGAAAACACAGTATGTTTATCTCCTAATTATAGACCTTAGATTCGCAGTGTTTCGGCGACTTTTTCAACCTAGTAACGTTTGATAACGTTTGAAACTGTTTGATCAACTACAATTTTCAAGTGTATACTTTTTTGAACGGCAGTTTAAATACAATACAGAAATCTAAACCAGTCTTCAGAGTGACCAACAGCCGCTTCAACCACTTCGCTACGCCATCAATCTTGCCAGTTGAGAACCTGCGCTAGGTTTTGTCGACCTGATATTCAGCCAGAAAAGGTCTCCATATACCTCATGCTTGTCGGTCTTCAGCAACCCATGCTTGTTGTTAAAGGCGACTATGCTTGTCGTTAGAGACGACTAACGGGCTCGGGTGGTCAGCCTCGCTTACTTGGTTCATGCATGCCATCGTATCCCAATTACCTAGGTCGATGCTCATGATATCAATCATTAGGTTGTCTCGATTATTTACAGACCGCCGTCATATAGCTGGAATATTGCGGCGATAAACAACAAATAAATAAACAATCAAACAAACAAACATGCTACTCATGGCTACAAACAAACGTACAACCATCAATCGTCACTTAGCTGACTGCGTTTTTAGCGTTGTTCATGATGTCAGTCACTAGGTTACCAGCCTCGATTAGTTACAAGCCACCGTGATACAGCTGGAACATTGCCGGCTGCGGCATTTAACAACATTCACTCACTTTAATGAGACGCATGTGAGCATCAGTCAAAATTGTTCAGTTGAGTTTTGTCTCTTCATCAGGTACAACATCTATTCTTTTTCTCGACGACGGACGTCTGTACGCGTTGTTCTCACCTGTTGCCACCTTCGACCACACATATATGAGTTGTGCGTTCAATACAAGATGTGCAGCATCCCCAAGTCATTTAGAGGCGCCCCGTGGAGATCCGGGGTAGAATAGGTCTTCAGCAACCCATGCTTGCCGTAAAAGCCGACTATGCTTGTCGTAAGAGGCGACTAACGGGTACGGGTGGTCAGGCTTGCTGACTTGGTTGGTGGGTGTCATCGTATCCAAATTACCTAGACCAATGCTCATGATATCAATCACTGGGTTGTCTGGTCCAGACTCGATTATTTACAGACCGTCGTCATGTAGCTGGAATATTGCTGAGTGTGGCGTTAAACGACAAGCATCATCACATCATGTAGAGGCCTAGGATAGAATAGCCACTCCACCCCACCGTCATTATATGACGGCGGACTGTAAATAATCGAGCCTGGACCAGACAATCCAGTGAGATACAATCCCTGTCGTTGTGTTACGATGTCAACCATGCCGTCAACCAAGTCACGACTAGCGCACGTTGCTAGGACCAAATCTAACCCGGACTCCCTATTGTTTAATTTATGAGGTATCTTTAAATGTAACGTGAAGAAAGACAATTTAGTCAGGTGTTGGTTACCTGTATTTTCATCTTTGCTACCATTTCCAAGAAAACTAGAGAAGGCTTACAGTTTACTGGCATTTGGTCTGGAGATTAATTGTTTTTTTCAGTTGCAGTAGCAAAACCAGATATTATTTTGACTATTATATAACTATTAGCCTGATTTTTTTATGAAAACACTTTGCAACGATGTAATTATTGTGACAGACAACTTCAATTTTTTCAACAGCCTGATTCGTTTTATCAAGAACTTTCTGGGAGAGTTTCTTTTATTCGACAAAATCCCTTTCCCACCCCGCACCCCATCCCCAGAACATCAAATGGTCGTTCTCTAATATGCATTAGTACAATGGTACAAAAGTAACAATCAGAGTTTCTCGTTGGAAACGTCTCTAAATCTTCGACTACGGCCTCCGTAAAGCGAAACCAAGTTGTGTTACCCAACAGTTCTTGACGTCCCCAGCAATACACGTCGTCGGACAAATCCCTGCAATCTACTCCCCTCGTTGAGAACCACACAGAACAATGGTCGGGGATCTAGTTTTCGTCATGAGGCGAGAGTGCTAGGAGTAGCCGAACTCGGACACAATACCCGTGTCACGGCGAGATCCAGACACACTACACTCTAATACATCAATGGCGTACCCTTGGTCTTCAACAGACAAACAAATTGCCAGATTTGGGGGATCAGTGTTACGGTTGTTTCTGGGGGTGGGTGGAGGTAAGGGGGGACATGTCAGTCAGGGGGTCATTTTACCGGCTCCAATTTCTGTCAGTGTTGTGAATACGTGACTGGAGCATATTCTACACCAATGTCTGTACACTGCCTGGAACATGTTCTACACGTATGTCTGTACACTGCCTGGAATATGTTCTACACGTATGTCTGTACACTGCCTGGCACATATTTGACACGTATGTCTGTATACTGCCTGGCACATATTTTACACGTATGTCTGTACACTGCCTGGAACATGTTCTACACCTATATCTGTACACTGCCTGGCACATATTCTACACCTATGACTGTACACTGCCTGGCACGTATTCTACACCAATGACTGTACACTGCCTGGCACATATTCTACACCTATGACTGTACACTGTCTGGAACATGTTCTACATGTATGTCTGTACACTACCTGGAACATATTCTACATGTATGTCTGTACACTGCCTGGAACATATTCTACACGTATGTCTGTACACTGCCTGGAACATATTCTACACGTATGTCTGTACACTGCCTGGAACATATTCTACACCTATATCTGTACACTACCTGGAACATATTCTACACGTATGTCTGTACACTGTCTGGAACATATTCTACACCTATATCTGTACACTACCTGAAACATATTCTACATGTATGGCTGTACACTACCTGGAACATATTCTACACCTATATATGTACACTACCTGGAACATATTCTACATGTATGTATGTACACTACCTGGAACATATTCTACATGTATGTCTGTACACTGCCTGGAACATATTCTACACGTATGTCTGTACACTACCTGGCACATATTCTACACCTATATCTGTACACTACCTGGCACATATTCTAAACTTATGTCTGTACACTGCCTGGCACATATTCTACACGTATGTCTGTACACTGCCTGGAACATCTTCTACACGTATGTCTGTACACTGCCTGGCACATATTCTACATGTATGTCTGTACACTACCTGGCACATATTCTACACGTATGTCTGTACACTGCCTGGAACATGTTCTAAACTTATGTCTGTACATTGCCTGGCACATATTCTACATGTATGTCTGTACACTGCCTGGAACATGTTCTACACGTATGTCTGTACACTGCCTGGCACATATTCTACACATATATCTGTACACTGCCTGGCACATATTCTACACGTATGTCTGTACACTGCCTGGAACATGTTCTACACGTATGTCTGTACACTGCCTGGCACATATTCTACACGTATGTCTGTACACTGTCTGGAACATATTCTACACCTATATATGTACACTGCCTGGCACATATTCTACACCTATATCTGTACACTGCCTGGCAAATATTCTACACCTATGTCTGAACACTGCCTGGCACATATTCTACACGTATGTCTGTACATTGCCTGGCATATATTCTACACGTATGTCTGTACACTACCTAGCACATATTCTACAGGTATGTCTGTACACTGCCTGGAACATATTCTACACGTATGTCTGTACACTGCCTGGAACATATTCTACACCTATATCTGTACACTACCTGGCACATGTTCTACATGTATGTCTGTTCACTGCCTGGAATATGTTCTACGCGTATGTCTGTACACTGTCTGGAACATGTTCTACACGTATTTCTGTACACTACCTGGAACATGTTCTACACGTATGTCTGTGCACTGCCTGGCACATATTCTACATGTATGTATGTACACTGCCTGGAACATGTTCTACACGTATGTCTGTCAACTGGCTGGCACATATTCTACACGTACGTCTGTACACTGTCTGGAACATGTTCTACATGTGTGTCTGTACACTGCCTGAAACATATTCTACACGTATATCTGTACACTGCCTGGAACATGTTCTACACGTATGTCTGAACACTGGCTGGAATATGTTCTACACGTATGTCTGTACACTGTCTGGAACATGTTCTACATCTACGTCTGTACACCGCCCGGAACATGTTCTACATGTATATCTGTCAACTGGCTGGCACATATTCTACACGTATGTCTGTACACTGACTGGAACATGTTCTACAGGTATGTCTGTACACTGTCTGGAACATGTTCTACAGGTATGTCTGTACACTGTCTGGAACATGTTCTACACGTATGTCTGGACACTGCCTGGAACATGGTCTACATGTATTTCAGTACACTGTCTGGAACATGTTCTACACGTATGTCTGTACACTGTCTGGAACATGTTTTACATGTATGTCTGTACACTGTCTGGAACATGTTCTACACGTATGTCTAACCACTGCCTGGAACATGGTCTACATGTATGTCTGTACACTGCCTGGAACATGTTCTACGCGTATGTCTGTACACTGCCTGAAACATTTTCTACATGTATGTCTGTACCCTGCCTGGGACATGGTCTACACGTATGTCTGAACACTGCCTAGAACATGTTCTACATGTATGTCTGTACACTGCCTGGAACATGTTCTACATGTATGTCTGAGTGAGTGAGTAAGTTTGGTTTAACGCCGCTTTTTTAACAGTATTCCAGTTATATCACGGGGTGTCAGCTTAATGTGGGAGGAGAGCCCGAAGTGATGCAGGTCTCAGACGTTTACCACTTCGGTGAAACCCACGAGCACGGGTATGGTGCTGACAAACCTAGAAACATAATTGGGGCGAACCGGGATTCGAACCCACAATCATAGGTTTCTGGCGTGCCCAAGTGAGGCAACTCTGCACAGCGAATCGCGGCGCCTTGGACGACTGGGCCACCCGTGCTCCCCTGTATGTCTGAACACTGCCTGGGACATGTTCCACATGTATGTCTGTCTGTAAACTGGAACATGTTCCACATGTATGTCTGTCTGTAAACTGGAACATGTTCCACGTGTATGTCTGTCTGTAAACTGGAACATGTTCCACATGTATGTCTGTCTGTAAACAGGAACATGTTCCACGTGTATGTCTGTCTGTAAACAGGAACATGTTCCACATGTATATCTGTCTGTAAACTGGTACGTGATTTACATTGCCTGGAACATGTTCCACATGTATGTCTGTCTGTAAACTGGAACATGTTCTACGCGTGTGTCTGTCTGTAAACAGGAACATGTTCCACATGTATATCTGTCTGTAAACTGGAACATGTTCTACGCGTGTGTCTTTACACTGCCTGGAACATGTTCCACGTGTATGTCTGTCTGTCAGGAACATGTTCTACCGTAATGTAATGGACGAATGTTGTTTTACGCCACAGTCATCAATTTACACCCATAACACATGCGATGATCGAGTGTAGACCATGTAATCCGGTGACTGAGAGCATGAGCTACCATCCCAACCATCGTGATGCACCGACACACACTCAGGCAGATCAGTAAACCTGACCATCTGATCCTCATTTTTGACAAGCAGCTGCCGACGGAGCCTAAGCCGGAGCCGAAGGGTCTGACCCACGTTAATCTGCATCACACTCATCTGAACCGCCCCTCTTCCAGCACCTCACACCTATCTCCCCCTTCCCCTTTCCCAAGCGACCGCCGCCGTGGTCTAGTGGTAGCGTCCGCCCGGAGAGCGGAAGGGCGGGCATTCGATCCCCGCCGCGTCATACCAAAATACGTTAAAAGATGGTACTTGTTGTTCCCCTGTCTGGCGCTCGGCATTAAGGGGCTCAAACAAGGACTGGTCGCTCGGAGTCAGTAAAATGTGTCTTAGTGGGGTTTTCATGTCAAAGTGCAGCATGGTATCTCAGTGGGCTAGCACTTTAAATAGGCATCAGTCCGGACCAGTACAAGCAGCAACACGCAAACGTATATAAGTGCAATTATCTTGGACGCGACGTCAAACCCAATTTCACCTTCACCTCATCGGCTCCTCGTACTGACCTCGATCAAATCTATATCTCTAACTCCTAATGCTCCCCAAATCCCGGTCATCCATCCCTGTACAGCGGTGCTCATCCCGATCTCCGCCCTCCCTGCATCCCTGTCCCCTGCTCCTCTCCAGCATCCCGTCACATCTCCTCACTGCCCCCATTCACCTGCCCGTGCCCCCCTATCTCCGCTCACCCCAACCAGCGATAGCTTCCCATCCCTCGTTAATCACCCTCAGACGTCGACCCTGACAGCGAAATACCAGGGTGCACTCTCCCCGATCTCGTTGTTACCTTGTTAGATCGGGTGGCGTTCATAGTCTGTCTTACACATCGCCCTGCCCTTGTGTCAAGTTCCCCCCCCATTACAGCTTGGATTTACTGGCCAGACCCTATCCCCCTAACTCCCGAGCACTACAGAAACAGGCGTTGACGTTTAATTGGAAGGATCACCTTTACAATGGAATGTATGTCGCTACCCGAAACGCCATGCGTTCTTTCTAAATACGATAATGATCATATATAGCTTATCAAACGGTTTTAGTTTAAGATGCGGCCATAGTCCTGGCTCATAACGACTGACCGATTCTATGAACCTGTATCGCAGATCGGCGAAAAACACAGCACGGCCGAGGTGTAATCGCGGTGTGAGTTTACACTTGTGATGATATACACATGTGATAATATTCCATTTCGGCACTTTCCTATAAATACATCATCTATGTCATTAATGACAATGGAAATATATAGTAGATAAAATGCACGATGTCAGGTCGTGGCCTTGAGGGAGGATGGGTAGAAATCCAAGTAACGGTGTCAGCAAACATGTGCCATACGTTAAATATATATAAGGTAATCATATCAAGATGTAACCGCCACCCCACTCCCACACAAACCACCCGACTCCTAATCATTCACGATATGAAACTGACGAAACATACTGTAGTCAGGTGATGGGATTGTATTCCGATATTCCACGGAATTTCGTGAACTGTTAACTACAATGTGATAGGAACACGAGACCGAGAGACAAAGAGAGAGCGAGAGAGAGAGAGAGAGAGAGAGAGAGAGAGAGAAACAAGAAGAGAGACTACTTTGATCTGTTAGATAGTGTTTATAATCAGATATAGTTCCTTATGTTTAGATATGTGTAAGAGTTATTCACAGACTACCATATACTCTACACAGAGAGAGAGAGAGAGAGTGAGAGAGAGAGAGAGGGGTAGAGGTAGAGAGAGAGGGGAGAGAGAGCAATAATGATAGAGACTACTTTGCTTTGTTACATAATGTTTATAATCAGATATAGTTCCTTATGTTCAGATATTTGTAGGAGTTATTCACAGACTACCATATACTCTACACACACAGAGAGAGAGAGAGAGAGAGAGGGGGGTAGAGGTAGAGAGAGAGGGGAGAGAGAGAGCAATAATGATAGAGACTACTTTGGTTTGTTACATTATGTTTATAATCAGATATAGTTCCTTATGTTCAGATATTTGTAGGAGTTATTCACAGACTACCATATACTCTACACAGAGAGAGACAGAGAGAGAGAGAGGGGGGGGGGGGGGTAGAGGTAGAGAGAGAGGGGAGAGAGAGAGCAATAATGATAGAGACTACTTTGGTTTGTTACATTATGTTTATAATCAGATTTAGTTCCTTATGTTCAGATATGTGTAAGACTACTATATACTCTACACACACAGAGAGAGAGAGAGAGAGAGGGGGGGGGGGGTGAGAGACAGACAGGGAGATTTCGTGCTCAATGAGAGAACAGAAGCAAAACCCGACTAAGTGTTGAAACGTGACAGACATCGGAGATTTACTACAGACTATTTTCGCAGACTACCATATACTCCACAGAGAGAGAGAGAGAGAGAGGGAGAGAGAGACAATAAGAGAGACTACTTTGCTTTGTTAGATAATGTTTATAATCAGATATAGTTCCTTATATTCAGATATTTGTGTAAGAGTTATTCACAGAATACCATATAAACTACGGAGACAGAGAGAGAGAGACAGGGAGATTTCGTGCTCAATGAGAGAACAGAAGCAAAACCCGACTAAGTGTTGAAACGTGACAGACATCGGAGATTTAGTATGAAAGCTGGAATTTTAGAAATTGGCACGTAGTGATAAATTTCTACAAATCACAAATCTTCTTGAAGGACCACTAGACTACGGGTAGACAAATACCTTTAAGCTGTATGTCCCTCTCGCTTAGACTACCACTAATTGGCTCGAAACCCAATCTCTAATTGATAGTGATTTATCAACTCCGTTTCAGTAACCTCGACACATGGTAACGCGAGATGCACGCCGCCATCTTGGCATAACACAAACTGATGACGTAATGCTCATAAATTACGGAGTGTCGCCCCATCGCCTGTTCCATTGGTTGATTATGTGACTGTCACGATCCAGATGTATGCCTTTAAACTGATGTCACTCGCTGAATGGTCTGGGCCTCTATTTAGTGTCTATTGAAATTGGGTCTCTCTTTAATTCATCAGAATCTCGTTAAGGACTAAATTGGCGGACAGAAGCACCGCCTCTAGATGTCGAGATTATTAGCCTCTGCCTAGCCTCGATACATATACAGCAATTGAATAAGCCTACAACAAAACGATTTCGCCTATCGCTTCTTCTTTTCCACTTTTATGACGTTTTGATGTTCTACGCGTTCTTTCATTGAATGAATCGCACTTGAAGAAATACAAACATATTGCCTTCGTTGCCCTATATGTAATTTGCACTTTGTAATTTCATCAACTTCATCATGAAAACATGGAACTAACAGTACACTAGATAACATTACGCAAGATCTGAGTGATAACAGTGAGTCATAATTTATTACAATTATTTGTTTCAAAATATTTCTTTCCTTTTTGAATCAATCATTGTGTTTACTCTGCTGTTGTTGTTTTTATTCGGTAAAATTGAAAAATACTGCTTTTGTCTAGACTTTATCATGGACATAATGTGTTAGTATAATAACGTTTGTATTCACACAATCAAACATGTAATACATAAAATCATAATGTGTTTGATTTTGATTAAACGCAGTGATACAATATAATAATTCATCTTTAGCGTTAGAGGCAATAGGGTCAGGAGTTTAAATCTGAAAAGATTTGTGTAATATCAAGGGACATGACTTCTAAATGATCTGGTGTTTCCTCTACAATTGAAACGTAAATAGATCATGAATTAATATAGCGTGAAGACCCCAAAGACCCACAGCCTAAAAAATCTTAAAATGTTTGAGTTATAGACAAATGAATATCGGGTCACATGATTTGAATCCCATTCTAAGATGTCCACAATAAGTAATGGTCGGACAGTGTTTTCACGGTATGTGTTTACAGATTAAACGTCTTAAACGTTATATTGTGATTTTGTTTTCTTATTTACATTCAGTAGTGCTGCAGGAAGAGATGCATCAAAGCTGCATCCTCGAGATGCGACGACAGATTTTTAACCGAGTGTTCACCCTATGGTAATCACTTGTTTTATTGCACTTGCCCTGGTTACCGCGGCGATGGGTGATTATAAAAATATTCTTAATGAGAGTGTGTTTATTACGGTAAATATTAATACTTGTCGGTTATTCCTTTCAATAAGTGTTTGAAAAAACCTACATGTATTAAAATCTAGTTTCTTTGAAGATGAAATTATGGACAAAATGATCATACATATTTTTATATGGAACACTTTTAATGATAGGTACAAACAAGAAATATCGGCATTTTTCTCTTCATAAAGAGCATCGCATTTCCGTTCCCGCTGACCAATTCAAATCATCGGCAAATCCAGCCTCCTCAAACTTATCAATACTTCTTGTCATTTTCAACCCTTCAATTCGCATCCTCCCTTTAAATCTGATATACCGCCGTTCTCTTTTTATCTTCAACGTCACAATGGTCAAGATTGTATTTTATTCCACACCTATTGTCAAAACGTACCTGTCCGTAAAAAAAATATCGTATGCGCAATTAAGTACACGACAAGATAATACGAAAACATCCTGTGAAGTGGTCATGAAATTGCTTGTCGAGATTACCCTGATGCATCGGGGGTGACAAGCGTCGCACCTATCGACCGCTAGGGGGCGGTCTGGCTGTCATCTTTATATCAAAAGGTAGTGTTCTTACCTTTAAATGTGAGACTACCTGTAATAAGTTCTGACACTAGCGGACTTTGCCGAACGCTGACGCCGAACCTCGTTACACTCGTTTTTCTTTTAAAAACGCTTTTCTTTCTCTTAAAGTTAACAACGGCAAATCTCGTATGTTGCGTAGCGACAAAAGTATCGGGGGGATAATAGGACCCCCTACCCGTTTTCCACTCCTCCCTGGGGTAGTCGAACAAACTAGGAAAAGCTGCTATAATCACGATGAACAAGATGCTTTTGTACTACGCTCCACATCTTCGCTCTTCGCATCTTTCCTCTACAGACGGTTACAGGAGATCGGTGGCTCCCTCCTATAATGTGATCCTTAGGAATCTGGTCCATTCTGTGGCTATTCTTCCCCTACTCGGAGCGGGGGAAGTTAGACACCTGGTGGTATGTGAAAGGGGCGAAGTGGAGAAAATTATATGATTTGGACAAGTGAATGAGTTTTTCTCAAAAGGGAAACTTATTTCCTTTTCCTGTCGGTAACGTTGCGGTTCCTCCACATGAATACAAATCACTGGTTCTAAACGACCAGCCCTGACCTTTGCCTCGGGAAGAGATTTGTGTCACTGATTGACAATCTGGTATTGATCGCGAGATAAAAACTAAACATTAACCGAAAGGACACCGTCTTTAGATACAGTGCCGTAGCTGTAACACGGTATCAGCGAAGCAGAAGCTTGTAATTATGAACTCAGCCATATTGTAACAATATATTCAGTTTGAAAAGAAAAAAAAAGATTCTTCATCCCAAACATTCATTTACTGCATGTGTATTTTTTTCTAAAACGTATAATGATGTATGAACCTCATTCAGAGTAACAAAGATATCTGAAATAATGTTTTATATATATTTATGTTTTTAAATGCGAGGGTATTTGTTTGAAAAGCGTTTGGGTGAAGTTGTTTTCAACCTTTTCTATTTACGATATCCATGTACACACATGGTGTGGGAAAGTACGCGCCTCTATTGAAACTATTTTTGTTGCAGCTAACACTTCCCAGCACATTACGGAAACGAAAGAATGTTCGTGAAAATGTCTCAAATACCTCGCAAAAATATATAATATATATTTAAAAGTTTGGAGGTGGTTTTTACGAACGACTTTTCCACCATTGAGATCACGCTCGTGAAACTGCTGCTCCGATCTGCTAAACCTTACGGATCTATTTAGAATCATTTGAGCTGAGAAGGGCTTTATATTCTGTAAGCTGTATCTAATTGTATGAGACTAGCAGAACACACAGATTGTGAAGCTATTAGGAAGTAGCGTTATGTATTGCAAGTCAGGAATATCGAGATAAACTCATTGCAAAATGCGACCCACCATCGACCTCCGCTTCGGGTCATCTCATAGGATCGTTAGCCGATGGTATTTAGTGAGAAAAGCGATTTCGCAACGGTACACCATCCAAATAAACAAAAGGATGAGGAGTCTAATCAAAACGCTTATAAAACAACAAACACACCAGGATTCGAACCGGCTAAAGCGCATGTTTACTCCCTCTCGACATGGCTATAGCTCAACAGACGTTTTTTATACTTTATATTCACAGTAAGACGTCGCCGGTATCGCGCCATCTCTCACCCCACGAAGGAACCTGCAACGTTGATGTTGGAAAAAACGTTGCCTTATCAAAACGTCATCGACGGTGGGGCTGCAAGGCACCATTCCCTTTCTCCGCATCCCAATAGCATCCGTGTTTCCTTGATAATCACAAGCCGGGCGTTTTGATGTTTTAATGATATACATCCAGTAGGTCTGGCTGTGCGACTCCCTGACCAACCGCACCAGCGCCATATGTCGCCCTCCTTGCTGTGCCTTCAACCCCCGCGATCAAATAAAATTCTCGAATAAAAGAAAGCTTTGGAATTAAACTTTCCTGCAGCGAATATCCCCCATTTATATTTGAGATGGGGTCCTAAATGTTTACCTGCCGAGCGGTTGCTGTGGAAACGTCTTAGTTTGTAAAAATATTGCCTATTAAACAGTGTCTAAACCGGTGAATGTATTCATAAGACGCACACCGTAACCTATACGTTTTCATGTCATTAAATAGTTTAGTTTCGAAGTAATAGGCCATGCACGACTGTACAGGATGCTGTGCACTCGAGACGGGGAATGGTCAAGTGACCATGTTAATCCTTACCTGTACAGTGATGGACAGTTTGCATTTAGTTTGGAATACCGATTTCCAGGTAAGAAGACGGTATTAGTAAATACCCCTCATCCTCGTTCCTCGTTCTCGAGGAAACAAGCCTTTTAGCTACATTTAAATGAAACATCTTATATTTTTGGTAGTTTTCAGTAAGTAGACATCTGTACATATATTTGTGTATTTTGGGTATATGTGTGGCATGATTTATCGTTGGTTACGCTATGAAGTGTTATATTGAATTTTAGAATGTACTTTTAGATATACTTTATCAAGTTTAAAGACTTACAATGACTTATATCCAGTACTTGAGAACAAAGTTAATAAAATATGGTAAATGAGAACATTAGACTCCATATGAATAATTATTTCACCTGTTTTGAAATCAATTGAATTCAAAGATTCAATGAAATTAAATGTGTATAGTTACAAGCTAGTGTACAAAGAAACTAAACTATTTGTTTATTTATGTTTTTTATTTTTATATTACCCGCTAAATTACTCACATGTACACTTATGATACACTCATACATTCTGATATTATATATTGTGAGTCCGGCAAGATCTATTCTATCGTCACAGAATACAGGATTTAGTAATTATACTTTTAAGCAGATAGTATTAACTTATTACTCATTCTTCAGACAATCAATCGTAAAATAGTTCCTCAACGACCACATCTGGGACCTACCTTTGCCTATTGTAGAACGGTGTCGCCCTGAGGCTGAAGTATTGCCGGAGCGACGTTTTAACTCACTGTCACGGAACGACCCCTTTAGGATACGCGTATTGAGTTTTCTGAACATTTATTTGTTAATTCATAACGCACTAACAAGATAGTTACACCAACAATGCAATTGAATATCGTAGCGATAATTATTGCACTTAGAAGTTATTCATAACAAACGTTTCAATATTGTGCGATTTTGCAGTAGTTTCCCAAAACAATAGCACACTCACTCCATAGCGGAAAACAGAAAAATAATCTATTCTTCGATGTTAAGACTGAAATACGTTTTCTATTATTTAACATAATTTTCTTTGAGCGAAAACATTACCGTTCAACATTGTGTCTGATACAACATAAAAATAGTAACGTGTTTTTTTGCAATGTTTGTTATTTCGACTCTGTGAAGCTGATTACAATGTGTGTAAAGCTTTAATATCTCTCTGATGAATAGAGTGTGACTTTATCTTATCTACCTTTCATATCGACAATGTGATCTACGTATTGTTTTATAGTACTATACACGGCAAAGCGATAACAGGTGAAACGCTTTAATCAAAATCATTATAAATTTGTATACATTTGACATAATTTTCTTGATACCTTTTTAAAGCTCGTGAAATGTTAAACGATCTTAACCACATCAGCATTTTCAAATAATGGTTATGAATCTCATCGCCCATATTATAAATCTTTTAATTAAGTGTTGAAATGTACGAAAACCGTAAATTAACCTGAATATGTTGTCGTGATGGTGATGATAATTGTAACTGAAAAGGGATTGACAACAAACAAACAAGAAATTCTCTTACATAATGAATAAATAACATGCGTACAAAGCTTCCACCGTGTCGGGAGGTTTGGTGTATGGTGTTATGACCAGCTGTCTTTCAGTACATCGTACTGGCACAATAAAATAGCACTTTAGCATGACGTACTATTATCATGCGAAATGTCTTCGTTCTCTAAATCGAATCTGCCTAATTAATTATATATTTTTTTCAACCAGGATCCTACAATCCATTCTAAATGGCGATGACATTGTTGAGATAAAACCTGTTTGTCCAAACTGTTTGTCACATGGCCAAACATGTTGTCATAGTTAAGCTCATAAAATACAAACACATCCATCATTGATATAGACATGACCTTAAAGTTTTTAAAATGAAAGATTAAGTTAATCTCAAGGAATTATTTCCTCAACGAATACTCGGTCAATAGCTGTCTTGCTTGACAACGGCATAAGGATCTATACCGAAACGTCACCTTACAGTAAATGAAGAAGTTGTTATCTAATTGTGTCTACTTTTGTAGTCTGTATTGTTTTCCATAATTAAAAAAATAAGTCTTTAAAAGGCATTAGAAGTGATACACATAAGGAAGAGAATTTGTGGATGTCAGCTTCTTTATTATGAGGAACACAACGTTTCGGAGTGTTGTTTACTCCTTTGTCAGGTCAATGGGGAAGTATGCATATACTCTGAAACGTTAATAAGGAAGTTGACATCCATATATTCTCTTCCTTATTTAAGAAATTGTTTTGAAATACATTGGGGAAATTTTTTTAATTTGGTCGGAATACAGCGCGAGTATCATGAGTTGCCCTGTCTTTTCTCGGACTGCTGTGGGTGATTCATTGTATAATATATTGCCGCAAATGCACACCTCTCATTCTACCTTACTTTCTGAATATTTTACACAACATGCACCTTTGTCACTTCTAAAACTCTATTTTAGGGCTTGTTGAGGGTTTAATATCTATCTACATATGTATCTATTTCCCCGACGTTATATCAAATTTAATATTTAGAGTTGGTCTAAACTCCTTAAAAGCAAACACTGCTGCTGATAACACAGACATTATTTGACTATAGATATACATGTATATATGCTTATATTTCTTACCATATAGGTACTGTATAAATTATCATAAATTCCAAGCTCACAATGACCCATTGTTTCTTGAATAAAATGCTTTCATTATCATACATTTAACTTTAAACTCGTAGGTTTATTTAAATAAACTTCACTTCCCACAAAACCGTTCATAAACCTGGTCGTATATTTACAGACAAGATACGCAAGGTAGAGGTCGCGCTATAAATAGAAGTCACGTCGTGGGGGGTCCATAGAGAGCATCTAATATTATTAAATCCAGCTTTGATGAGGGCTATTTGTCCTCTGAACACTGACGTCATGGAGAAGTGACTTCGTCGAATAACCTTTATTTTTTAGTTAATGGTTATCTGTCCCTCTAGGAGAGCAACAAGTACGTATTGATAACTAGTGAATAAAACAGAATTGAAAAGACATTTGTATCATCGCATTGAGTGAAAAATACTTATCATGAATTGTAGGAATTTGGCTGAACAGTTACAAAGCAATTAAACAGTTTCTACGTAAAGAAAGAAGAAATTTCATAAAGGAGAATATTTTATTTGCCATGATGATAAAAATAATTTTATTAAACGCAATTTGGAAATACACTGCATGTTATTCTGCCTTTTAAGCAATTCCGTTCAGGTTGTCTATTAGATTACTCGATAATATGGCTGCGCTTACAGCTGATTAAATACAACGGACCTGTTTATAGTAGGGATGATGTTAGAGTCGTTTTATCAGAATGAAGGATACCATTCATAACCCTTGTATGCACTCGGTAAAATACAAAGATTATTTGAATTAAATTTAGTTAAACTCGGAGTTCATTCAATATAATTTGACACTTTGGAAAACAAATGTAGTTTGCATAACATAAGATGTATAATGAGCATTTTATTAACACATTTTTCAGTAGCATTTAGACGCATAAATATCCAATAATATCGCAACTTAAAGCAATTTAAGCAATACACCTATAAACTGACAAACACAAACTTAGGCACGTGACCTCGGACTGCGAGGATATTTCTTTCAATGATAATTAGTCAATATCAAAATAGAGCAGCGTGCATCAACTCGGCTTAGAACAGTGCAAGTGCAAGTGCAAGTTTATGCGAATTGTAAGTTTGTTTGTATGTATTTTGTATACCTACGTATTCGATGATTTTGAAACACATGGAAGATCTCTTCTCCTGTTTGGTTGGTCAGTGTTGCAGTTTGTCGTGATATTAAGGACAAAGGGTTCACAGTCGGTCAAGGATATGCGAATTATGAATCTTTTGTAAAATACATTTAGTTCGATGATTTAGAAATGTTCGCTTACATTTAATGAATAAAAATTACAGCAACACGAATATGTATTAAATATACAACTTGTGTGTCTTTCTTAGTAAGTCGACACAGTGGGAAGTGAGACATGAGTGGGTATTATCTGCATCTAGTTTTCATAATAATCGTAATAATAAAAGCGACAAAACCCCTTCGATATTCATAAGAAGTCTCTGCCAAAATCAGAGTCGGTTGTGCGTTTCCGACTATATTATGAGCATGTGTTTATGAATCGCTATCAATAGTGATGATACCGGGTGTTCCTAAAGTGGTGAGCGTATCCTGTTCCATCAGTGGCACCCGTCACAAACACATGCAAAGGCAAGTCGCGCCAAACAACATTCACATCTATCAACGCCCTTTCAATCTCTGCAAATCAACTCACTTCAACTCTATCTCTATACACCCCTGACATACCCAACACCACCCCCTCCCACTACACCCCACCCCACCCGCCATCACCACCCAAAGCACCATAGCTCCACGACACGCAATTGCCTTTCCGTTAAAACCTCACTGTTTCTGGCGGTGAGGATATATTTCGATTAAAAAGGTTATGTAAAGACCGTTTTTTAACGACATTTATTCTTAAATCATTTTGATCAACTTTGATAGCAAAGTTTAAGGTGCACGCACCTTTCCATAGAGTTCAATATTAATGCCCATTTGGTTATTTGAGCTTTTGTTTCTTATAGCCCGTGGATGAAAAATGGCGTTTTCCGTCACAATTTTGATTTATAGTGTGTCCAACGTGTAGAATAGTGTGTGTGATCTCCGCTTATTCTCTCCATTGGAGACCAATGCCCCCGTTCCGAACACAAGCAGGGCAGAGTAAATTTTGCAAAAAAACAGACTCGACCCCACAAGGGAATATTTGAAATCCCCCAAACAGCATCTGTTTAGACTTTCGTCTCCCAAGGTAACGCGTAATAGCGTAATGTTTTCCTAAACGCAGAAATTCATCAATAAAATCACTACTCCGGAATATGAGTGAATGAAAAATTGACATTTTGGTCGAATATTGCAGGCTCATATTTGACTGTGTGCTAAATTGACTAGCTTATGAGACAATGTGCCGCCAAACTTGGAAATTGAGGAACGAAAGTACTTTGTCTATTAAAGCTATATTGATGTTTTGAAAGATAGGTTTGCTAATTTGCTGAGTCTATAGCGGTGTTATTTGCCTACGGCTTCCAGTTAGGATTTTATGGAACACCTTATAAAGAAAAGGTTATATTGACTATTTATGTAGTTTCTCACTGAATGGTTTGAATGCATATTAATGAAAACATATTTATATCGGCCGTTTTTGAAGGACGCGACAATGAATGTGTGTTTAGACGCTAACAACTGCCATATTGTCAGAAATAATATATGTAAACGTTTACCAGAATACGGATGGGTTTGCGAAACTATATTACAAATGTAAATACTAACTTTGTATGCTTCTCCAGTAATTGCCAGTCTTAGAAACTAATTGAAATATATGTTTATGTTTATTTAACTACACCACAAAATGATGGTGCGTGATGGTATGTGGTATATCTTTATATCTGTGATATTGCTATCCTCCGAAATGTTGTTTCTAGATGTTGAATATTCATACCACGGCACAGTCCTAAAAGCCCGCTTCAAAACATTCGACCTGGCTCTGCTATAAACACACCGGTGCTTTATCTTATATCTCCAAGTGTCAAAAACACCGAAAGATAGGACAGTTATTCCGGAATATTAATTCAAACATTTACATTTAAATGTCGTCTTAAAAGACAGCGTCACTCTCGAACATCCAATACGTTTTGTTCGCGTAAGCAAATCATTTATGGGAATTAAATAAGATTTTTTGATAACAAAATGGAACGCTATCGGATATTATATATAGGATAACGACGCAGAAGGACGGTCCATTGTTCGTTTATAAGTAACAAGTATCAATTATCATTTTTTTCAAGTTATTACAATACCATTCCACAAGTTTTCATTTTTCAAATTAAAATTATTCCGAATGACAGGCTTTGCTTAACAGATGAAAACGGGAAAGTTTGATGCTAATTTCAGCCTTAAGAAACATGGGTACATTATCCAGATTGAGGGTCTATCGTTTTGTCATCAAGCCCCCATCGAGCACTGTGATATTTACTTTGGTATCTGTCCCTGTCAACTCTCTGGACACGAATTGTACTATAGACAATAATACACACGTTATCTATAGTAAGGGCTTTGGCATACTATACTCACATCTAGCCCCTATCCAACGACAAAGACGGGTCATGGACAATAAGCATTTCTGAAACACAAAACAAGAAGTACTTCGTGTGAAAGCCATAGATCCCCATTGTGATCTTGGCCGAAAAATACCACAGGATGGTGAGTGTTGTTGAACGCCGCAGTCAGCACTATTCCAGGTGCATTACGACGGTCGAACAATAATCGTGTCTGGACACTGACTGAAAACAAGAACAACAATCCACACCGTCGGGGTACGATGAAACGTTACCATCCACGTCACAGAAGCTGGCCATCGGGTCATATTAAATCGACACTTGCGTCCTGGGGTCTTTTTCTGACCCAGCCTCTCCGTGATGTTCATATACTTGTTATAAAGTTGCATTTTTCAAAATACCTGACAAACGCCTGAAACAGTTTTGGAAATATTTCATCATTCCAAAACGTCTAACCTTGAAAATTAGATTTGACCAAAATATTACTAGAATTATCACAGCGTTACTACGCTGAAGACAGCCTCCGAAACACTTGTCGAGAACACAACTATGATACCCGTATCAAATACATCACTATCGAATAACCATTTCTTTTTCTTGTTTTAGCCACCATCAAACATGGCGTATACTTTCCTTTGCCAGTTTGTCTAAATGCTTAATGTTTTACGCGTGCTTCAAAACGAATCAGTTGGTTAAATCTAATTCAGTGGATGTTTTCAATATTCTGTAACACCATTATTGTATTAATTGAATATTCCAACTGTTCCTCGTATCCGGTTACAACACAAGTTACCCAGTTCAATATGTACAGGCGGCACAAAACATTCCAAACAAAAGCTTTTAACCTTTCTGGTAACACACGTGAAAGTGTTTTGAAATTATTTTTAAAAATTCAGAACGATATAACTTGCAAAGAGATCGTCGATAAGCAGATGGGTAAATATTTATGAGTTTAATCCCAAAACACATGGGGAAATACCACCCGGGTTCATCGTTTTATAGCCATCTTTTCTGCCAATTTATGATCCCATGCAAGGGAACCAATAAGAGTGCGAGTTTAACGACAGGGATTTGTTGACGGGGTATGGAACAATTATGACCATTATTAATCAAAATATTGTTCCAGTCTTGCGGCGATCAAAGCACGGAAACAAGGGACGTCAGGGGAAGTTAAGCTGATCTTGAGGGAACCCTGGGTCTTAAGGAGGAGAAACACCCCCTAGCTAGGATTGTCGTTAAAAACAGACCTTTCGACTTTTTTCTTAAGGAGGGAAAGCACAGTTCATCGAAACGTGGATGGAAATTAGCTTATCCATCTGCTGATGTAGACGAGAAATGATTGGATATTATGCTGTGTTTATGGTGCCTTTAGTACCCGTCACAGCCGTTGCCCTAAAAAATTATATTAACGGTTATGGGAAACATACCATATGCAATAAATTGTTATGTTGATACAAAAGTTGATCTTCTATGCAGATAGGTGTGGCTTTTAATTGAAATCATGGCAGGTTTGGAGAACGCATCAAACGGCAAAAGATAATGAAACAATTATTTTTTTTCAGAACAAAGGGACAACAAAAGGGAGATCCACAATGCAAATTAGTGTTTTTGTTTATTGAAGAACCGTCCTTGTTTCATGAAGAATTGTTCTTTTTCACATAGAATTTTTTTTTGTTTCACGGTGACCATTTTCTTATTCTGGACCTTACTATAGGTTCCGATGTCTAAATACTCAAATGTCTGTAAATAACCATTAAGTTTATCATATCTCGAATCAGAAATTTTTCAGATGATAGTTCAACAGAAAATAAGAAACTACGAAAGTGACGTTGATACTTTAAAGATATCTGAAAGGGGCGTTTTCACTGCCAGTCAAGGTATACAAGCTGAACAAGCCTTGTAGTGAGTGAGTGAGTTGGGTTTAACGCCGCTTTTAACAATATTCAAGTTATATCACGGCGTATCAGCTTAATGTGGGAGGAAAGCAGGTCTCAGACGTTTACCACTTCGGTGAAACCCACGAGCACGGGTATGGTGCTGACAAAACTAGAAACATAATCGGGGCGAACCGGGATTCGAACCCACAATCATAGGTTTCTGGCGTGCCTAAGGGACGCAGCTCTGCACAGCGAATCGCGGCACCTTACACAACTGGGCCACCCGTGCCCCCAACAAGCCTTGTAAGCCTTATAAGTCAGCAATATTCCAGCTGTAAGACGGTGGCCCGGGAATAATCGAGTCTGGACCAGATAATCCAGTGATTGATGATATGAGCAATGGGGTATGATGGCATTCAATCTACCAAGTCACTAAGCCTGACCACCAAACCGCCTCTTATGACAAGCACAGGTTGCTGGGAATGAAGTCTAACCAGGAATCATTTGGACACCGAATAAGTAGTTATGTTAAGGCATATTATGAACTGTAAAATTGATTATCTGCATTCTAGTTATCTCGTGACGTCTGTAGAAAATCGAGTCGACATGGTAAACAAGTGGTTAATAGTATGAGCAAAGGCCCCGCCGATGGCGATGGCGCACTCTGACCACCTGATGAGGTAGCACTAGAGTTACCTACCCTGTTTACAGCAGAGTCTACATAGATGAGAAGATAGTCATCCATGTGCTTACGTCAAAGAGATATAATCTGGTTATCATGTCAAATCTATATTCGTTAATGATAAATTGAATTATCGTTTCTTTGTAAATATAGACACAAGAACGCATTTTCATACTCTCGGTTTATGTGGTAAAATATATTTTAATAGTTTTGGAGCATAGTGAGAGCAATTTAGAAGAAGTTGTTTCGAACGGATACACACTCGACGTCGGAAACGTAATTGGGTTCGGGGTTAAATATATCTTCAAAGTTTCGTTATCAGGTCTTTTGAAATTTTATAAATCGATTCAACTATGTAGAAGTAGAGGCGGTGGGGTGGCCTAGTGGTTAAAGCGTTCGCTCGTCGCGCGGAAGATCCGAGTTCGATTCCCCACATGGGTACAATGTGAGAAGCCCATTTCTTGTGTCCCCCACCGTGATATTGCTGGAATATTGCTAAATGCGGCGTAAAACCATACTCACTCACTCACTCACTCATGTACAAGTACTGTAACAACGCAATGGAAGTTAGAAATACGGCATCAAATTCAGTGAACGTCATGTAGGCTACGAAAAACATATCGAGTTATCAGTATTTCGAGACAAGCAGGGTTAGAGAGATAGACATGTATTCCGAATTGTTACTCGAAACCAGAGACTATCTCTGGGCCATACGTTACTTGGTTTTTGAACGATAAACTGATTAAACGAAGTTCGTGATAACAAGGTTAAACTGTATCTCGACATCGATATCGCCGTATTGTTAAGTCGAAGTTGGATGTACATCAATGTTCATTTCAAACCATTATATACCACTCAAGTTAAGCTAAGGAACACCCGATTATTCTATATGGCTATAGGTACATGTAATCTGTCGTGGCGTGTGGGTATTGCAACAGACAGCCTTCCAAAACCCATGAAGATCCGGGGAAGAATTGGTCTTCAGCAACCCATGCTTGTCGTAAGAGGCGACTAACGGGATCGGGTGGTCAGGCTCGCTGACTTGGTTGATGCATGTCCCAATTGCGTGGATCGATGCTCATGATATCAATCACTGGATTGCCTGGTCCAGACTCGAATATTTACAGACCGCCGTCATATAGCTGGAATATTGTTGAGTTCGGCGTTAAACAACAAACCAATCCAAATTTCTTCACTTGTTTCGAGTTATATCCCTTTATGCGGGAAGCTGGAGGTTGAATAATTAATGATCGTGAAACAGGAATGAGCAACGATTATACAATTGAAATATGAAGTTCAGAAAAATAAATATAAACAGACGAATTATATCATCCCCAGAGTTACAGTTGTGGAAATGTTTAGATGTAGATCACGGCATTATACGCAATACAAACTGTATTATCGTACCTGTCGTTCCTCTTGATCTAGCTGCCCGGTGAAACAAGAAATATGTTTTTGTGTGTTGTGTTTTGTGGGTGGGCTGTTACAATGCTAACTATAATTAATAATATATGAAGTTTTAAAATTACTCCATTCGCTTTCCCATTTTAAACATGATTAATTACTCTATCGTCTCATTCACCTTTACCCACGCTACTGTAACAGAAGAAAAGGTTCATGTACTTTGAGTTGATACCGCTAGTTGTGGAAATCGATAACATATTGATTAGAACGAGCAATCACAATTTAAATAGTTACATAATAATCCTGGCCAATAAATAGACTGCTGTCATCACTTCTACATGAAGAAGAGAATACCATTTAATGTACTTGTCTCTGAACAGGGTTCGTGGCAGTAAAGAGAACCGCAAGAGCCTGACCTTAGGTTTTTATTTTCAAATCTTCTCTCTACCGATCTACTTAATAGCTGGGTGTGTCGGGACGACCATAATAAACCCAGGACAAGCGAATGCATGTCTTTTATTGTCAGTCGTTTTATTAAGACGAAGAAGGGTCGTCTCTCCAGGGAGCTCCGTTGGTAGGCTTGAAATCGAGTCCTTATTTTATACAAGTGGTATGATGGCATATTAATGCATAGTTTTCTTTGATTTATCAGTTTTAAAATATTTGTGAATTATTCATAATTACGGGAGTTATTTATTTATGAGTATGTTATAGCATTAGTATTTTTTTATTTCAAAGCAAAACACATAAAAAATAATAGAAACGTGGTAGAAATAAGGTTAAATGTTTTTCAGTTAAAGTCAAAAATGAATAAAATATTTATTTATATGAATCATTGAAGTCCGTATTTATATGCAAATGCAAATTCCGATTTATTTTGGTGATAAGGCTATTAGAAAAAGGACACTAAAAGGGAATAATTTACTAGTGTTCTTGTCTTAGCAATCAACTGACTATATATACATATACATATATATGTAGCCTATATATTGGTAACAACTCACATGTTTATTAATGAAATCAAGATAACGCAGATGGATTATGAAAGAAAGTGCGAATCAAGTGTATGTGTACAACGTAGAGAACGACAAGTGAGAGCATTTTCAAAGTCATATTTCGCATCGAAACCTAAGTCAATAACAGAGTAAGTGATTTATTATATTTGATGAATATGAATTAATAGGTACGAAATGGTGATATAAATATGTCCAGATATAAATATCCCGTGAAAATGAGGACAACGTCAGTAAACGTTATTTGTACAGGTTACTCAAGGATTACGCGTGTAAAACATAAAACCCACTATTGGAACGAAATGAGATTTGCGACAAAGCATTAGCATGCATTTGAACACTTTATTTTATTTCTTTATATTAACATACAAATTTACAGTCACAATACATCAATATTAATTAATTTCCTAGAAACCCGAAAACATTCTATTGACTTGAAATACAATACATTTTATAGTTTTACTCGCTGCCTCAACGCTCAATGTTGTATGATTAAATATGGATTGATATTACAAAAAGTTATACTTTTCTAAATCCGCAAAACTCCTTTGAAGTGTGTAACAAATACATATAACTATTTGGTTCAATTCGCAGCCAAACGGAAATATATGTCTTTTCGTTAACATAAGCCACAGAATTCGTTCCACATTCAAACAAAATCTCTGCGAAAAGCAGAGTTCTTTGTGCGATTCCGACTATATCATAATCATTTTTAAAGGCGTGTTATTTGTTTTTCGTATATTAAAAACAAAATTAAAATAAGTATGACTCGTGATTTGAAGCACTGCATAATCAGGAATCTACATAATAATTTAATGATAATTAATTTCATATTTATAATAGTCGTAAGGACAATATTCAACGTTATGGATGTCAACCTCTCATTTATTTCAACTTCATAACGGAGCACGATTCTATATCGAAACGTCGCTATATGCTATAAACCAGCAGTTGTGGCCCATAACGTTGGATGTTTTCGTATTTACCAACTTCTAGAATGTCGATCAAACAGTTATTACACAATACATGAGGATATACAAAGCGTCATGCAATTGTAGCATTACATCCCATTCTACATTAAGGGCGACAAATTCTTTAGAAAATTTAGAGTAATAGAAATAATATATCTTACCAGAGTCAGTAATATGCTGTCTGTGTTAAGGAGAATTCTTCACATTCCAGACACGCGTTTTAGACATATACTTTCTATTATAGTATGTGCGATTCAAATACAACTTTGCTTAAACGTATCTACATATGATTTAGCTGTATTTCAGAGTGGTACAATGCGATGCTCGTTGTTTTACTGTTCACTGATTTTTTTAACTATCTTAATGCCAGGTCGTTAAGTTCTACAGTTTCAATCTGAGCTTGACTGTGTAAATAGGCATTTGAAGTGAAGGTTCTAATTTTGTGAAAATAATTCGTTGATTAATAGAAAATGTACGCTTTGGAAGGACATGTGTCTGACTTTAAACGTGGATCTGAAACCGTATGCCCGTCTTGGCTTAAGGGAGATTTTAACTCTGATATGAACCTTGACACGAAACTGAGCAGTTTTACCATAGTTGTGCTCAGATATATGATCAAAATCCATGAACGATAGACTAGAATTTGTTTTACCCTTGATGCCCAATTGCTTTTTCCCTTCTCATAATCCAAGAATGATATGTTTTGTTAAGAAGATAGAGTATACTTCTCCCTTTGATATGCATTCGTCGAATAAAATACCTTTTAGAAAATACGTTTATTGATGTGGAAATTAATTATTTTTTTCAATAATTCTTTTGTATATCATTCGAGATTAATCATTTCCCGTTCATAAACTATGAATAAATTAAGAAATTCGAACATGACAATTTATTGTGCAACATACGGTTAATATGGCTGTGGTGCAGCAACTTTTAAAGTCTATGCATAAATGACACGGACGTAAATGTTAACAATAGGGATCCATGTTCCGTGTTATTCTTTCTCACTTTTAATGAACAAAATACTTTTTTGGTTTTCAAATTATTAGTTCATCAACACTTCATTTAAATTCTCTTCACAAATTTGCATTGTAATTTGATAACTTTCAACGCTGTTATCAGAACCACATGTTCCAGATACTCAAATCAATGTTTTAAACCTGTGTTTTACCAAATTCAACGGTGGTGAATCAACTTGTTATATCGCTGGACTTAAACTGTTTTATAAAGTTTCCGAATTTCAGTGGCTTCAAATCCTGGATCTTGGACGTAAATCAAGAAAACTTTCAAACTTTTCCAATAGAATAATAATAAGGTGAAATTTGAATTGTTAATTTACAGCGCATCTGACGCGAAGGTGGAATGAAACATATTTCATTACTAACTATCCGAGGTAATATCGAACCCAGCTTGAGGTCACGTGATGTATGGAGCCAATGGCTACTATTCACCATAAATCACATGGGTGCTTCGCAGCCACACCTGTTTTGCATGTGCATCTTTTGTCCCCGTTCCAGACGTACTTGGATCTGAAATAAATTTAATGTAGTTTTCTGATGAGGTCGACCTGTCCGTCTATATATTATGTTTCTAATGGGGCGGCATCTTAGTAAGTCTGAATATTTTATAACTCTTTATTTATTATTTGAAGTCATCCCTGTTAATCTATGAATATGGAATAGATCTCGCTGCATCTGCGACCGCCCAGTCACTGCAGCCTTGTCTAGCGCATCATCAGGAATCTATATTTCCCCACGTAAACCATTGCTAAATAGCGGCTATCTGGTACGTGGGAACATATATTGAGTCATGTGACGCCTCTCCGAAAACATGGCGCTTGCACCTGTCGATAAGAGCATGTTTCGAAATAATTGTGTTTGGGAAAACAATAAATCATCACTGTTGATTACAATATATTAAATGATATCGTTTTGAGCAGTAGTTTTAAGTTTGGATTAACGATTATACAACATATGATTTTACTAACAGTTCACATAATGCGTGCAAGGTGACCGTATATTTTTCATTGGTGAAATGAATAATAGTTTCGAAATAGTTTCATATTTGACAATAACTTGGCGGCAATAGTTTTTCGCTCATTTCCGTTTTTTAATGAGCTCGGTATCGATCAGTATCGCTCGGTTGACGTGAAAACCTTTGGTCCATCCGGTCTACACTGAATGGTTTTCTCAAGCATACGTACACGTTTCTTCAAAATAAAATGAAAGTAAAATGTAAAAACCATTCGTTTATACAGTTCATGGAATAACTTTATACTACTTAAAATTAGTTGTAAAGAACACCCTACTCTTCCATATACAACAGTTAATCTTGCATGAAAGAATCGGGTGTTCTTTAACTTCGTTTGAGTAGCATATATCAAGGTGATTGCATTGCAGTTCAAGCTGTAACACATGGTAGACATAACCATTTACCATTAACCGTTATAAGCGTGCATTGCTGTGTATGTTAATTTTTTTGAATGCGAAACTTTATAAACAAAGTGCAGGGTATATTGAGCAGCTTTATATCAAAGTGCAGGATGTAATGACAAACTTTATAACAAAGTGCAGTATATACTGAGAAACTTTATAACAAAGTGCAGGTTAGATTGAGAAACTTCATAACAAAGTGCAGGGTAGATTGAGAAACTTCATAACAAAGTGCAGGGTAGATAGAGAAACTTCATAACAAAGTGCAGTGTATAGTAAGAAACTTTATAACAAAGTGCGGGATGAATAGAGCAACTTTATGACAACAGGATGTAATGACAAACTTTATGACAAAGTGCAGGGTATATTGAGAAACCTTATAACAAAGTGCAGGACATATTGAGAAACTTTATAACAAAGTGCAGGGTATATTGAGAAACTTTATAACAAAGTGCAGGACATATTGGGAAACTTCATAACAAAGTGCAGGACATATTGGGAAACTTCATAACAAAGTGCAGGACATATTGGGAAACTTCATAACAAAGTGCAGGACATATTGAGAAACCTTATAACAAAGTGCTGGACATATTGGGAAACTTCATAACAAAATGCAGGGTAGATAGAGAAACTTCATAACAAAGTGCAGGGTAGATTGAGAAACTTTATAACAAAGTGCAGTATATACTGAGAAACTTTATAACAAAGTGCAGGTTAGATTGAGAAACTTCATAACAAAGTGCAGGGTAGATAGAGAAACTTCATAACAAAGTGCAGGGTAGATTGAGAAACTTCATAACAAAGTGCAGGGTAGATTGAGAAACTTCATAACAAAGTGCAGTATATAGTAAGAAACTTTATAACAAAGTGCGGGATGAATTGAGCAACTTTATGACAAAGTACAGGATGTAATGACAAACTTTATGACAAAGTGCAGGGTATATTGAGAAACTTTATAACAAAGTACAGAACATATTGAGAAACTTTATAACAAAGTGCAGGGTATATTGAGAAACTTTATAACAAAGTGAAGGACATATTGGGAAACTTCATAACAAAGTGCAGGGTATATTGAGAAACTTCATAACAAAGTGCAGGGTGTATTGAGCAACTTTATAACAAAGTGCAGAATATAGTAAGAAATTTTATAACAAAGTGCAGGATGAATTGAGCAACTTTATGACAAAGTACAGGATATAATGACAAACTTTATAACAAAGTGCAGGGTATATTGAGAAACTTTATAACAAAAGTGACGGATATATAAAGAAACTTTATAACAAAGTGAGTGAGTGAGTGAGTATGGGTTTACGCCGCTTTTAGCAATATTCCAGCAACACCACGGCGGGGCACACCAGAAATGGGCTTCACACATTGTACCCATGTCGGGAATCGAACTCGGGTCTTCGGCGTGACGAGCGAACGCTTTAACTACCAGGCTACCCGACCGCCCCTATAACAAAGTGCAGGATGAATTGAGACACTTTATACCAAAGTGCAGGATGTATTGAGAAACGTTATAACAAAGTGCAGAATGTATTGGGAACTTTATAATAAAGTGCAGGATGAATTGAGCAATTATATTACAAACTGCAGGATGTATTGAGAAACTTGATACCAAAGTGCAGGATGAATTGAGACACTTTATACCAAAGTGCAGGATGTATTGAGAAACGTTATAACAAAGTGAAGAATGTATTGAGAACTTTATAACAAAGTGCAGGATGTATTGAGCAACTTTATAACAGAGTTCTTCAAATGATTGAGTCTGGACCAAACAGTCCGGTGATGGATATCATGAGCATCGATTCACGCAACTGGGATACGATGACATGCATCAACCAAGTCAGCGAGCCTGACCACCCGATCCCATTAGTAGCCTCTTACGACAAGCATTGTCGCCTTTTGCGGCACGGATGGGATGCTGAATACGCGCAGTTATGATTAGGATTGAGTGGTTTATGATAGACAGATGGACGACATTTCCAATTTGACGAATGAGTGATAAAAAATATGTCCGATGCATGTCCCTAATTTGTCTTGTACAATATTTTCTATATATTTTTCAGGTGATCACTTGACTTGCCTTTGCATGTGTTGTGACTGATGTCACCCATGATACAGGGACACCTTTTCGCGAACACCTGGTATCATCACTTGTGACTCACAATCACATGATCACATGATCACATGCTTATGCTGTAGTCGTACAATCGTACAATGCACACTGCTTGTAGTAGAGATTTTGGAAAGGGTTATGTCGCTTATATTACTAATCAACTGATAAAAGGAAACATTGCGTGTTTGACACACCATACCTCTGACATACCCACTTTTCGCCGGTATACGTACCCCGTAAATGTACCATGTATATTGACCCGAAGATTGACAACAGTGTGGCTACAATGTTTGACAGTGTTTGACAACCAATACCAACAGTTCACAGTTCATCCATTCTCAAAAATCGTGAACACTACTGATCCGGACTGTACTGTTCCAAGGGAGATTGTCCGGATTAACGCAAAGGCGGATTAACAAATCATGGTTACGTAGTAACCTCCCTTTAATCCTACATAGTGATTCTTAAAAGCAATCGTCTGGAGGGCGGTTTACATACAAACGAGGTTTCCGTACTAATGAGGTTTCCGTGCTAGCGAGGCTTCCGTACATATATGGTTTCCGTACCAACACTGTTTCTGTACATAACGCGACTTCCGCACAAACGATGTTCTGTATTTATAAGGCTTCCGTACATAACGAGGTTCGATCATCTGGTCGCGTCACACCAAAAGACCTTACTCATTGTTATCCTGCTTCGTGCTCGGCATTAAGGGGCTAAATCAAGGACTGGTCGGCTTGGAGTCAGTATACTGTGTCTGAGTGGGGTATTCATGTTAAACTGCGGCATGGTATCTCAGTGGGCTAAAACAAGGACTGGTCGGCTCGGAGTCAGTATACTGTGTCTGAGCGGGGTATTCATGTTAAACTGCGGCATGGTATCTCAGTAGGCTAGCACTATAAATCGGCATCAGTCCGGACTAGTACAAGCAGCCACACACACACGTGCATACACGTCGTTATAGCCTGTCTTACAGACCCTGATACAAATATATCCAATACAGCCCATGCAAGTCTGTAATGAAAATGAAGAGTCTCTGGGCTCCTTTTTATTATATTTTTATAAAGATAACTTAACAACTGGTTTTTTTTTGTTAGTCTAACGTCGTTATAGAGACATGCAATAATCTTGAACGCAAGTTCAGCTCAACTTTACCTCACCTCACCCGTTAGCCGGGAAGCCCATCTTCCGAAAAAGGACTGAATTAGACGTCGCATAATGACATAACCCAAAGATATGAAATTAATTGATTCATACTGGTCTAAGATGGAATATTTGTGTTCTATTGTATGGACATCAGATGAAACATGACGTCACAAGATACACATTTAATGTGAATTTGGTGCGTAGACTAAACCATTGTTCGCCTTGGGTTCAACATAATTCTTGCAGCGGAACCAAATCATAAGCAGCCATTCCGATCAAAATATTTCTCAAGAAATGTGAGACAGATTAACTACAAGTGTTAGTGAAAGTCCGACATTGTATATGTTCAAACGAAGTTTGTATACAATGAAGTGTTTTCAAACTGACCATTCTAAACAAGCACCTATCTCCAAAATGACGATATATAAAAACAGCAACGTATATAGCTAATAACAATCTAGTTCAAGGTATTATGGTCGGAGAAAATTTTGGCATGGATGGTAACTCAATTATCCGGATAAACGTTTTCCACTGTATTTACAAATTAGATGATATATTGACGACAACAAATACGTGGGCACGCTGGTATTGCAACTGAAGCACGTGCACAGCATCGTTTACTCCTAAACTGCCGGGAAAAAGAAAGTATATACCATGTTTGGTAGTGGCCAAAATAACACAAACAAGGAATGGTTGTTCAATGATGATGTATTTGACGCGGGTACATTGATGTGTTCTGGATCTGCAGTTTGTAGTGTTTCGCCGGCTGTTTTCAGTCTAGTAACGTCTTGATAACTTTGACAACCTCATAACTTGTATATTTGGCTGCCCAGCAGTATAGAAACTTCCCATGAATGAACGGACTGAACTGCATCTCCGAATACGCATAAGGTGTTTCATAATTCCACTAGGTTCTAGTAGAGACATTGTTCGCAACCTTAACTCCGTATTATGTCCAATTCAAATGGCACGGGGGCAGTCGGGTAGCCTAGTGGTTAAAACGTTCGCTCGTCACGCCGAAGACCCGGGTTCGATTCCCGACATGGGTACAATGTGTGAAGCCCATTTCTGGTGTCCCCCGCCGTGATATTGCTGGAATATTTCCAAAAGCGGCGTAAAACCAAACTCACTCACTCACTCAAATGGCACGATGGTGTAAATAGCTATCAAATCAAATGACGCTTATGTGAGGTGAGATGGGGTGACGTGAGGTGAGGTGAGGTGAAATGGGGTTTAACGTCGCATCTAAGATTATTACACTTTTAAAGCTACGTGCATGCGCGTGTGTGTGAGGCTATTTGTACTAGTCCGGACTGATGCCGATTTTATGGTGCTAGCCCACTGAGACACCATGCGGCAGTCTAACATGAATACCCCACTCAGACACAGTATACTGACCTCGAGCCGACCAGTCCTTGCTTTAGCCCCTAATGCGCCTGACAGGGTAACAACACGTACGTCTTTTGGTATGACATGGGTATCGAACCCCTAACCTTCCGCTCTCCGGGCGAACGCTCTACCACTAGACCACGGAGGCGGTCAAATCACGCTTATGTGTAACAGACACTATGTCACTGATAACACAGATGAAAATCAGAACGTCACCTCAGAAAGGTTGCTATGGTCCGACGGTTATAGTCGCAACAGAAAGAAGACAATACACCCTCGGTTATAGAGGATGGATGAAGTTGTGAAGTATTGGTTTTACTTGTCAAACACTGCAACCACTTTGCCAAAACACTTATGTCAGTCTTCGGTATAATAGACAGGGTACAATTACGGGTAAATATACGGGTGCAAATTGGGTATATCAGAGCTGTAAACGAGTGTCATACATAGTTTCATTTTATCTGTATGTTTATGTAATCTGTTAATGCAAGAGAATAGCCAGTCTAGGTTATCCACCGAAGCATTCCATTTGGCGTGAAGGGCAAACTTTTATAAAGGAACCACTGAAAATCAGTGATGACACCAGGTGTTCGCGAACAGGGCAAGCATGTCCTGCCCTACCGGTTGCATTCACGCAATTTGGACAACAAAAGTTGGTATTTGTTGCCTGATGCAGCATATCAGTTAACAAAACAATTCCATAATACTCATAGTTGTACATTAACTGTTAGGGTAAGATAACCAGCACACAAATGGTGAGTTGGCTTGGTGAGCTCAGTCAGATTGCAACCAGTGGGTCGCAACCAGTACGTCACTTGGTGAGATCAGTCAGATTGAAACCAGTACGTCAGTTGTGATCTGTCAGATTGCAACCAGTACGTCAGTTATTGTGCTCAGTCAGATTGCAGCCAGAACGTCTGTTTTGAGCTCAGTCAGATTGCAACCAGTTCGTCAATTATGAGCTCAGTCAGATGGCAACCAGTAAATCAGTTGTGAGCTCTGTCAAATTGCAACCGGTAGTCAGTTGGTGTGCTCAGTCAAATTGTATCCAGTACGTCTGTTGTGAGCTCAGTCAGACTACAACCAGTACGTCAGTTGTCATCTCAGAGAGAATGCAACCAGTACGTCAGTTGTGAGCTCAGTCAGATTGCAACCAGTACGTTGGTTGTGAGCTCAGTCAGATTGCAACCAGTGCGTCAGTTGTGAGCTCAGTCAGATTGCAACCAATACGTCAGTTGTGATCTGAGTCCGATTGCAACCAGTACGTCAGTTGTGAGCTCAGTCAGATTGCAACCAGTAAGTCAGTTGTGAACTGAGACAGATTGCAACCAGTGCGTTAGTTGGTGAGCTCAGTCAGACTACCACCAGTGCGTCAGTTGTGAGCTGAGTCAGATTGCAACCAGGGCGTCAGGGCAACTGCTCAATGAGCCGATTGATACAACTATCATTGGAAGATTCGAACATAAAGCGTGTATTTTGAGAACGAGTTTATTTTTACTTTCTCCGTTTTTAAGAAGTCGTCTCCATGGTAAGTACAGGGGGTATGGGTGGCCCTGTCGTCTGAGACGCGGAATTCGGTGTGACTAGGGGATACTTCCCCTTAGTCGTGCAAGGATCCGCTGATCGTGGATGAGAAATCCAGATTCGCTTTATTGTGAGGCTTTGTTTCCGTGCACCTTACCCGTTCGTTGATTTCGACAAATTTATAACCGTCTGATACCTGCACCGTGTCGGTCATTCAACTGTGAGCTCACAACTAACGCACTGGTTGCAATCTGACTGAGTTCACAACTAACGCTCTGGTTGCAATCAACATTCAAACTCAACTCACTCACTCACTCACTCACTCATATCTTTGGCGTCATATCTGAACGTCAGTCATAAACTGTCGAAATATTGTCGTCTATTTATGGCACAAATTTCTACATTTGTAGTAGGTTCATGATATACAGATTGAACAAGACATTTCAAAGAATTTCCATTTATAATGTTTTACTAAAAATAATTATCAATTTAACGATTAATGAATTCAAGCCTTGCTAAAATGGACGGTAACATCTATCAGCATCACCCTCCCAGTCCAACACATCTCACATGAGGTCTTAAGATGTTACTGTCCGCTTTCCGAGGGTTTTACTGTATACGATGATGGCGACGTTAGTATAGGGTTCTGTAACTTGAGATATTTTGTCGGCATGGGTCATTTTTAATAAAGAAAGAATGTATTCCTGCAATTACTAGGAAACAATAATGATGGTCTAATGTCATGTCCAAAACTGTTACACAATAATTTTGGAGGAAAAATAAAATATCCTATCGCTAACAAAATTTCAAAATGTTAAACATGCCCAGATTCACATCTTCAAACGTCCAAACATCCACCATCCACCCTACAATACAGAGGCATACCCTACCCAATACCAACATAATAAATGAACACACACATAAAATAGTAGCATGTCGAATATTAAAACGGTGGTCCCGTTCGCGAAATAACGTTACTTACGTGGCCAGAGACATAATTAAGTGACAAAACAGAACATTTCTTTCTTCTGAAATATGGTAGATCGTATTAATATATTCCATATTTTCTCATAACTGTTTCTTTGTTTTCGGGTTATTCCAACTATCAAATCTCGTATCTCCAAACGGAGCTGCACGTCCTTGAATCATCCTTGTATTTGTAACATATTCTCAGTCAAACGTAGAACACACACTGATGGGCAAACGAAAGCATACACCTTGTATAATGGTGGCTAAAAATGAAACAAACAAAAAATGGTTATTTGATTGTGCTTTATTTGATACGGTATCATACTTGTGTTTTAGACCTCAAGTTTGCAATGTTTCGGCGACTGTTTTCAGCCTGGTAACGTTTTGATAACGTTTGTAATTGTTTTGTCAAATCCAATTTTCAAGAGTATACTTTATTTTTCCCTGGCAGTTTAATTATCTGATTGAACACTGTATACTTAGTCAAACACACTTTTTTGTATTGATGCTTTGATCTCCAGATGTTATTTTGGTCATTGTCTCCAGTGGTTTATTTTTAATAAAACAATCTATTTTACCGTTCCATATTGATATGTCTTGTGTTTGAAGAGAAAAAATCGAAGTCAATATGGTCCAACTATCCTTGATATCAGGAGACGAAGCTGATCCTGTTATTTAACAATCTATTCAACATCAGGAGGCTGGCGTTTATACTCTTCAATCAATTCTGATACCCTATGATGTATTTCTATATACGTATTGTGTCTTAAAAATATATATATTTACAATTGATATTCGGAGTGTTCTAAATTATGTGGGCGTGTTTTAATTTTTTTAATTATTTTTTTCCTGCATCCTATTTAGTTAATCACAAGTTAACATGTTTTAAAAGCGTTTTAACTAGACAATGTTCATCAACTGCCGCAAAAGTATACACTTGGAAATTGGATTTGAACAAAACATTACAAATATTACCTGAACGTAACTGGACTTAAATCAGCTGTCGAAACACTGCAAACTTAAGGTCGGAACCATAACTATGATACCCGTATCAAACATATAACCATTGATAAACCCTTTCTTGTTTGTTTCATTCTTCGCCACCATCCATCAGTGTATGTGTCTTATGTCCGGTAGTGTATGTGTCTTATGTCCGGTAGTTTTATCAAAACAAACAAGCTGAACGATTTGTGAAACAGATTTTTCACTCACAAACACCACAAAAAATAAGTATTTTAAATGAAATAATTACAAAAAGTATCTGGAATAAAAACAACTCAAATCTAACAGAGCATGGTGATAAAATATACATTTCCGTAGGCGTCATAAACTCTACATCAATAACTGAAATTAAAACGTCAAAGCCCTTGTGGCACCCAACGACCACGAGCACAGTATATTGATCATATACAACCTTGATTTTATCAGGACTAATTATTTCAATACAGTAGCTGGAATCGACATTTCTTGACACCATATGGCTCGTTGATTCCATAATAAAACGAGGATGTATATGATAAGTCGATTAATTATTTGGCCCGTGAATTCACATCAAAAACATTTTTTCCAATTAAAAGCAATTTCACGTGTAAAAACTTTACAGCATGTTGAATCATTACTTTTATTAACTTTTTTTACACATTATATATATATATTTATTTTTTTCAGTGTTATCATCTTTGGATGTCAAATTCTTTTTCTTCTCCAATTAAAACCATTTTCACGTGTAAAACTATATACAGTTTGTTTAATGATTAAATTTATAAAGTGTTTTAATACAAGTTGTCCACTTTGACGGTGTTTTATCAACTTTGTTCATCATTTGTTCTGCCGTTCTATAATGCATTGAAGAGAAGGTGATACAATAACACGTCCAAAACATTCATCCCGCCAAGAATAACAATGACAGGCCACAAAACGTGATAACTCACAACATAAAATTGTCATATTACCACGAAGAAGCTACATAAATTTTGGCCCAATTATTCTAATTTGATAAACTTCCGTCGGGACGTTCAATCAGTATTAAAAGAACAATACGCGGGGCATTTTAATTTTCTAGTCGCGTGCTCGTGAAGTCACTGGGCATTATTTGGGACGGTCCACTACAATATAATTAGTTTCTCATGGTATAATACGGGACAAGCACCGCCACGTAGGCTAATTTTCTACAATTGCTTGTCATCCAGTCGGATTTTCTGATATTAACTTGAGACATTTTGGCACTTAATTCCCTTTGATGGACATTGTTGATATTTGTCCAGGTCTTAACACAATTGAAACTAAACAGTGTTTTGGCGTTTTTAAGCACTTAGGCAAAATATTGAAATAAATGGATTCTATATCATCCGATTAACCTTTTCAACTACATCTATCTAAAGTAAATTGGCTCATTTAAAAAGGCTTACTGATATTCAGACCACTCATTTTTATTCGTTTAATAAAAACTTGAAAAAGGTATAGTTTTCAACAATTTATAATGCTGGAGCTAATTATGAGATTGTATATACACTGAAAACGATTTATGATTTATTGAAGCTACTCTGATGATCATGATTATTTATCTTTTAATTTTTATATATTTTCAAATGTCAAAAATGAGACGAAAATGTGTAAAAATTAAGTGGTGTCTTTAAGCGTTCACGTGTATTACATTTCGTTTGTCAATGAATGTTTCTAAATGTGTTTAAAAGGACTTCGCGAAGAACCGCAATGGTGCTAACAAGACACACATGTCTACAAGGCACAGATGCTAACTTTGAGGGTCGATTAACAAATGATCTTAGAAAGTAGGAATCAAGCAAGACAGGTGTAGCTTGAGCCTTCATCATTTTTAAAATCCTATAATTTTCAAACGGACCTTTTTTTCATATGAAAAACAGTACCCGGTGTTTAGGCTTTTTTGTACTCGCCTTATGTGTAGTTATGATATATAGAGTTGGGACATTCACAAGCGTATATAGTTTCAAGGAATGCTTTACCCCAGAGACCTTCACAGATCTCAGACCACAGATCACAGACTGCAAGCTGGGAATCGGAGTTGATCCACCCCTCCGTCAAAACTTGTCTCCCACCTTAAAGAATAGAGTCCCGGGGGATCGTTTGATGCTGGGGTGATATTTGGCGGAGGACCGGGTTTTTGATTCTGTTGCGCAGCGGGATTGCGCCCGTCTACAATAGCGTACACGACAATGATGCTTAACAGTGGGAAACACAATGCGACCGAGGTTTACCTACTTTCCGCTGTGTTTAATGTTATTTCTGTTTGGTATTAAACTTACTATCGCGACTTGTTTAGTGAGGCTCCTCGACTATGCCTAGCGTATTGAGAAAGGTTTAACGCCTGTTAATTTTCTTTCATAAATACTTGTACTCAGACTGTAGCCATATTGTTGGCTTAGACGCGAGAAATATCTACCTCTCTATGCCCTGAATTTACGATGACTAACACGCCTACAATCGGCCTCTTTGGCTTTCAAATACAGTTTAAGTGATGACATGCTGATTTCGTTTTAGTGTCGATTTCAAGTTGTATGTTTCACAGTTATGAAAACGCTTAACTTGTCTTTTTATCTTGTGTGTCTGTTATGCGTTCCCTAAAACACGACCGCTGCTGTTTTCATATTGAAATTTAAATATTTAAGTTTGAAAAGAACACTATGGAATAATTTCACGCAACCATGTAGGTATGGAAATAAGATTTCGTGATACAAAAATGCATTTAAAATTCAGAAAACATAGTTTCGACGTAGTAATGCTTATGCCTCGACAGTTTTTGTTTTTTATAATCCATTTTTTGCGTGTTGTTACATCTGCTTTCTTGTAATCAATTCAGAACTTTGTCACTAAATAAGCAAAATATTGGCCAGCGGAAAAACATTGCGAGAGCCACCGTGTGAATGTATAATGTTCTCACAATGTTCTGTACCTCGGAACTGGAAGTGCAGAAGTCGATAAACCATGCTATTCTAAAAACATACACTTTATATATTACTGATGTGGAAAATATTATCGCATCAGAATTTGAATTAATTTCTACACATCTGTGATTTTTCATTACATTTTTCCACATTTGTTTTACTTGTTTTTTTCGCACGTTGAGGGCTATATACTCCCTGATTGTTTCAACAGCTTTTGGTTTTGAATCCCTGCGAATGTAACTGTATCGCTGATATTATCTGCTCAATATTCACATGAAAATATCGCTGCAAGACGGGACTATTGTAGCACAAAATATCATTTATATTAATATCATGTTTACATAATATAATTTTTTGAGAAAGAAGAATAGCGAATATTCTTTTATGTGTTGCTAAATGCAATCACCGATTCGAAGGTAACAAACCGTACAGTTGTTTGTTGATCATCTCAATTTCGGACATTTGGGTAAAATCTCTGATCGACAAACTACAAAAGATATGTTAACTCCCTAAAAAACGAGTATTAGAAGTTTTCTACATATAACCCAACTTCCGAAAATATTTTAATCCCTTTACACAATTCCAGGGTCGATTTAACAAGAGGCAGGTATGTATGCACGGATGATCTTTTCTCAATCAATATACCTGAAAGCATGTACAAATATATTAAATGTGTTTTAATTTATCGAAATGGCTTTGTAAGGTTATGCTGACCATGTCTCTCTAAATAATAATAATAATAATAATAATAATAATAACGTTGTTAAAAGTTGGCATTAAATACGAAGTCGATTTATCGTAACATGCATAATGTATATGTGAATAACACCTTTTTCAATTAAAGCTCAACCACATATACACAGGTATATGAACTGTGCCGTGTTGTAACTCAATGAAATAATGTTTTAGATCTTTTGTCTACATGTTCTAAAGATGCATTTAAATAGCTAAAAAATTGTTTTGATTACTACAGCTGATTCATGAAAAGGAACGAACTTAGACATGATAAATACTTTCACACTGACAAACCCACGGACAGTACAGACACCCGGCACGTGGTGAGTTTTTAAACCAGTAAAATCATTTTTGTGAGGCTCGCTTACAGTTTTATTAAAACTATTATATCGTTACTATAAAGGGAAACGATAAACGTCAAATAAATGATTATTAATCACGCCGGCATTAATTCATAAATATTCAGACACTCAAAGGATCGCATATTATACATGATACTAACGTACATCAATAATCTATACATACGGAGACGTTGCTTAATGTACAGGTGATCCTTGAAAAAAGCTATAGTTGATAAAGCATGTTTTCAGCTGCCGTGTAATTTATCTTATCCAAATGTTTTTTTAAATTAATTAACCACGTGAGGTATGAAGAATGTTATAAAAAAAATATCTAAGTTGGCGAAAATATGTTTCCACTTTTGCCATTGTAGGTCTGCTGCGGTAGCACTGATCAAATACTATGAGGGTTAAATCCCCTTCAAACAACGCCGTGTATTGGGCGACCCCCGTTTATCCGTTTAAACATCAGCAAAGCTTAAATACAGATCAACCTATGACCTTGCACGTGCAACAAGTCAAAATATTTGTATAAATTAGGTACTTCACTCGCGGCGTGATATCTCATCGAGGTGTGAAGAGGCTTAAAGTACCTTAGATACATCCGCCATATGTACAATTTGACAACGTTCCGTTCTTGAGATTCGTCGTTGAGACTCTATTCAATATAAACATGTAATATATCATTTATACTGTAACATTTCATTATATCTGTAATATATCATCAATATTATATTTTGTTTGGTTGTCTGTTGTTCCGTCAGCAATATTCCAGAGATTACACGGCCTGTCTAGTCGAACCTGGATCAGGAGCACCACTGGTCGATATGATGACAACTTTCCCACGCTGTCGCGGTAAGATGACATACGGTCAGTCACGTTACATCAGTGAGTGAGTGAGTGAGTGAGTGAATCGAACCCGGGTCTTCGGCGTGACGAGCGAACGCTTTAACCACTAGGCTACCCCTCCGCTCAAAACTTTTATATCATTTGGGTCTCGCGTAACATGATTAACTGGGTTAATTAGGACATTTCCAAATTTCTGTTATCAGTTAGAAATATTATGTTCGATGCAATTGCATATATATATAGCGTATGTCCCCGTGATTTTTAAGGTGCACAGTTGACTTGCCCATGCGTGGATTTGTGACGGGTGGCACTGGTGGGGCAGGATACGCTCACCTTTTTGGAAAACTTGGTAGTATCGCAAGATAGTGACTTGATAGTGATTCACAAACACATGATATAGTCGGTATCCTACAATGGTGTTTGCTTTCAGCAGATATTTCTTATGATTGTGAAAGTGCTTTGTTGCCTGTATTTACACAATTAAAAAGTTTGTTTTTTTAAAATAGGTTTTGATTTTGCTTGGACATGGCACGGGTTTGGCACCGAGCACATATTTATGTATATAGTTGTACAAAGAAAGACACGCTAAGCTAAAATGGATCATGCACCTGTACATATTCTTCGCTTAAACAAAATTCTGTCTGTGAAACCTTTTTCACTTGTGATGTTTTTTTATATGTTTCCACATGAATACAAAGAACTTACAGCGATATTACGACGGGGCCACCAGAAATGGGCTTTACACGTTGAACCCATGTGGGGAATCGAACCCGGGTATTTTCGGTATGACTAGCGAACGCTTTAACCACTGTGCTACCCCACGACACGCCCAGGCCTAATGAGACGCACTCCCGTTTTACACAGAAACTGCCGGGCAAAAGAAAGTATACCCCATGTTTTATGCAGGCTAAAATGAAACAAACAAAAATGGTTCTTCGATGGTGATGCATTTGATGCCAGTTTCATAGTTGTGTTTTTGGACCTTAAGTTTGCAGTGTTGCGGCGACTGTTTCCGCCTGATAACGTTCTAATAAAGTTGTATTTTGGTCAAATCTTCAAGCGTATACTTTGTTTTGCCCGGAAGTGTATAAGGTACGCATAGCAATTTGATTTGAAAACAAATACAGTTATAATAACGCATTTATTATATCATTTATATGACTTAGCAAGGCGCAATACCTGTTATGTGGAAACACAAAGTCCGTGAGAGTGCTGTATTCATTGATCTCGAAGTTGCCGAAATGGTAAAAACGGTTGAGTTTCATTTATAAAAGTATGGCTATAACGAAGTGATCTAGGGTCGAATGGAATTCGTTATATCAGTGACTGACATATTGATGCATAACGTGCGTTTCGGTTTCACCTGTATATTCACGAGGAATAAAACATCATCACAATAATAAAATACATAATTAGTCACTAAACGACTTACAAATCCTGCAAAGCGTCGAGAGAAGACACAGGGGCAGTGCTCATCCATGCAATTACTTTCCACACTTGAACGTTGCAGATGAATGGTGCTGTTTGTTTGTTTGTTTGTTTGTTTGTTTGTTTGTTTGTTTGTAGGTGGTCAGCAATATTGCAGATATGTCACGGCGTCCTGTAAACGATAACCGCATGATCGATAGCACGATAAATGCCCGACGCCCTCAGGGAACGATGACACACAATCCAGACTCAAACGTCCTGCCCACCAGATGTCCCTTTAGGGTGTTCTTACGATCAGCATGAGGTCTTGAAAAGAGTGAGTTGGCTTTAACGCTGCTTTGAACAGTATTTCAGTGATGTCATATATCTATGATTTTGTTGTTGTTGTTGCTGTTTAACACCAAACTCAGCACTATTCCAGCTATATGATGGCGGTCTGTGAATAATCGAGTCTGGACCAGACAATCCAGTGATTGACATCATGAGCATCGATCCATGCAATTAGGATCGATGACATCTATCAACCAAGTCAGCCAGCCCGAACACCCGACCTCGTTAGTCGCCTCTTACGACAAGCATTGTCGCCTTTTACGGCAAGCATGGAATGTTGAAGACCAATTCTACCCCGGATTTTCACGGGTCCAAATATCTGTGACAATGGACATATTATATAACCCTGATAAACAAAGCGTTTATAATAATGATGTGTAAGATAGATAGTTTTGTTCTGTATTTTTATTTTCATGACTTTGGACATAATACAGTTCATTACATTTAATTCAAAATTGCAGCGAGCATGAAAAATATATTTAATTGTCCTAAAACATCCAACGCATAGGACTTTAATGGCAGTTATATCCACCAATTAGGCTCTTTGTATTCTTTAAACATGAATGATACAACTAATAGTCGAACCTATAATTGAATAACTCGGTTAATTTGTAGAACACTATTGAACATGAACCCATTAAGCATCATACATCACAACAACTCATCAATTTCACATTTAAGAAATAACAGTACGACTCTGAAAGTGCCACCCAAGGTGTGTCAAAATATTTCAGCTTTCAGACGTACATCCTACTTAATCACGTATCAAGGATCTTTCCGATTTTCAAGTCGAAACATTAAAAAGCAAGAAGAGACGTAAGCATCTCTACTTAATCTGTCCCCATCCGCAACCTCCTCGCTAATGTCTGTGTCCCCCACTCCGATTATCATGGCTGATTACAACAGACAAGAACCCAGACAACTGTTAAACACGATAAGAAAAACCCGGAGCCCGAGCTCCACACCTCGTACAAAAACTGGCCTGAAGATTATTTGTGAGCTGGCTTCAGAATCTTCCAATATGGGTGGTAGCGTGTGTACGGGTTCCTGTCGTCTGCTCATTGTCTACATGTCGTCTGCCAATTGTTCAACCATCGTCTGCTTATTATTGTCTGCGTGTTCTCCTTTGATCGAATTAGTCGGATCAGATGCCGGTCAGGTCCACTTCTCAACCAACATCAAACAGAATTCTAACAAGGATTAACAAGATATGTACAAATGAGGGACAAATTATCGACATAAAATTAATCTACAGTTACCACGTAGTGAAACCATCCATGCGAATCAAAGCCATAATAAGTCACAGTTTTCGAGAGTGAAAAGACTTTATGAAGCAAATACATTGTATTGTGTATCGCAATTGAACGCTCTTTACGGCAGGCGAGCCCAGCCCAACACAATCCAACATTCATTTCATATTTGTGCTTCTCGTCTGCGACGTGTTTAAGTCTTTTGTCCAATACCCAAGCGTTGGCGCCGAGGAGAGGGTCGTTGATAATAAAAGCCCTCACATACGGTAGTTTGTAAGTCTGTAGAACTTCATTAATTTGAGAGCATATAAGCCTAGTTAACACACGGCTAACCCCCTCACACTGACAATTGTTAGCCTAACACTAGAAGGATGGGACTGGTTTCAATGGGATGTTGCGATCTTCCCGCTTACTGTTTCCGGTAGACGTCTTTCGCGGCGAATAAACCTGACTCCAGCAATTCAACTTGTTGTCACCAATCCCAGCCAGCGACTGAACTGACAAATAGGAGCGAAGAGTGTTTATCTACAAGAAACCCGATAAACGATTTCTTTTCTCTACTTAACTGTTGAAAAGTGATGAAACCATTATGGCTAAACTATTTACAGCGAGTTGTATAAACATAATAACACTCGAGCTGATATTCCGGTTGAAATTTAAATGTTGCCCTGTGTTAAGCTGTTAAGAGGAGTCGGTTGGCTAACATATTTAACAAACATAAACAGTGAAGTTACTACAGTAAATTTGTTGTTTCAAACTTTCGATTTTACAGTGAATGATGTGCCACATTACAGAGAACACAAAACACAAATCATTATTTGTGTACGAGAATGCCGAAAGGTGTATTTTCTGAGGCCAGCACAATTTGTTTCCTGGTTTTAAGATTGAGCCGCAGCTTACTTTATATTTTTATATAACAGACGTCAACGCCAGATAATAACCTTGATTATCCGTCGATAAAGACTCCATTTGGCGCAAAATGCAAAATAGGTGTGAAGATCATGTAAATGGAATGCTGAAATTTAATGAAGACACCATGTGTTCTCGGAAATAAAGTAACATGGAATATTTAATCTGGAATACAGCAAACTTATTCTGAAAACCGGTTTGTTTGTTGTCCTTTGATTGGCGTTTTGGTTATTTGTTTCAAAAATTTAATTCTTTTATGTCAATGATTTTGTTTACAAGAAATTGTTTCAAATAAACAGTGACAGCAAGTAAAGCTATGTTTGTCATACTGACCATGGACGGAGATGAAAATGTACTTTCGGAAACTTATTTTTATTGCATTTGGCTGGCATTTTGTTTATGAACATTTATGTCAATGTTGTTTTCAAGAAATTAGTTCAAATCACTGATTACTTCGACTGTACTATTTATTTTGTGAATATCGACCCACGAAAACCACGAAACAAGTTATTTAATTGCTCCATTTTATTATATTGTATACAGATAATTTTACAACTGTTTATTTGTGTAAAATCGGTTCATTTACTAGATATTGGTCTGTTTCAGGACCAAAACACAACTATGATATCCGTATCATACATCACCATCGAATACTTAATTTTTAGCCTATCAAACATGGGTACATACTTTCCTTTCATCGCAAGGTTAATAATATTCAACATAGACGCATGCTTTCGTCGGTTTTTCGGATTTATGGATTCAAAAGGGGAACAATGAACACAAAACTTTGTATGTTTCGCTTAATTTTCTTCCCGGCACGAAAACATCATTCATATATCATCACCGTGACCCCATTACCATGAAACCCTTAAAAGATGATAGGTGTAAAATGATATAGATGCGTTCATTTATGACGCGCGTGGGTTATCAGCTAAGGCTATGTCCTCCGACGACAATGCTTTTGAGAATATAAATTTCCAATTTAACATCCATCGTTTGAAATTAACGCCTAACTGACAATAACATTCTCAAGTAAAGTGGACATAATAGCATTGTTGTGTGTTTGAGAAAAGTATGCCTAATCTTTCCGCTTTCGTTTGTTTATTATTCAAGGGAATATCCACATTAACCGAAATATTCGCCACATATCTCTCATAACATCATTTTTATTCGTATTTATTGTTCCGGTCCTGTTTTTCGATCACGCTATAGTGATATGAAGTTAAGGATTTGGGAAATTCCGGAATGGCATTTACAACAAATTATCATCATAAAGCAAGCAGAGCTCATAAACTTTTCCACCTCAACAGATACCAGTTCATTGGAAAATTTCTCCATTGGTGATTTTAGCGTATGAATTTATCTCATTAAGTTAATAAAGCACATACAACGGACGGTTAACGAGGCCCACGCGTCCGCTGCAGAAAAATAGTGCTAAAGGTCACCTGACCCATCGTAAAACAAATACAAACCCAGGGCGATTCCTAGCAGGTAGCGACAATATATTATTAAACCAATGGCTATCAATGCATGGGGCAAGAGCAATGGGGACAGGGGGTCGGGCAGAGAGCCCCGGGGGCTGGGGTATGAAAGGTGGGATGGTGGTTAATGTTCTTGTGAGCGGGTTGGAACTATTATGCGGGGATAAATTATTCGTTGTCACGGTTCTGGGTGAAAACAGCTGCCCCATGTATGAATATTTCATAGTCCACAGTGAGTAGGTGAGACACTAGAATTAAGATAAACCAATGGTCATTGGTCATTGTGTAAATCCGCGTCACTTGTGGTCAAGCTGGTTTATTGTATTACAAATCATCCTTATAATCTTTAAAGTGTCCGTGTCGGAAAGCTTGCAGTTTTCCTAATTATTTTTCATGCCCCAAATCAATACACATTTCCCTCTAAAAATGCGTATGTTTTGTCATATTCTATGTTGTGACACAAATCTTTGATACTCCGACGCATACTCTCGTCCCTGCTGAAAAGACTATAAACTGTGACGCATTTTCCAGAGTCTGTGACGCATATTCGAGAGTCTGTGACTCACATTCTAAAGTCTTTGACGCATATTCTAGTCTTTGGCGCATATTCTAGAGTCTATGGTGTATATTTTCGAGTCTGTGACGCATATTCTAAAGTGCGACGCAAATTCTAGAGTCTGTGACCCCTTTTGTTTTGTCTGTAGTACATATTCCAGAGTCTGTGGCGTATATTCTATAGTCTATGACGCATTGTTTCGGGTGTGTGACGCATATTGTCGGGACGCATTTTCCTGAATCTGGCACACATTCTATCGTCTGTGACGTATTGTCAAGGGTCTGCGACGTACAATGTGTCTCTGTAACGCTTATTCTAGAGTATTTGGCTCATGTTCTTTAATGAACGTGGGGAGATCACCGTGCCAGGTCGTTCAGTTGCCATGGGAAATGAAATTGGTTCCAACATGTACATGCATGAAGAACTTTCATGTGGCTTCCTCCGTCGGTATGGCGAGCAGAACATCCGACGCCCTGCTGCTGATATGAGTGAGTGAGTGAGTGAGTTGGGTTTAACGCCGCTTTTAACAGTATTCCAGTTATATCACGGCGTGTCAGCTTAATGTGGGAGGAAAGCCCGAAGTGATGCAGGTCTCAGACGTTTACCACTTCGGTGAAACCCACGAGCACGGGTATGGTGCTGACAAACCTAGAAACACAATCGGGGCGAACCGGGATTCGAACCCACAATCATAGGTTTCTGGCGTGCCCAAGGGACGCAACTCTGCACAGCGATTCGCGGCGCCTTAGACGACTGGGCCACCCGTGCCCCCCTGGTGATATGAAGAAGTTTGCACGGAACATCGGCTGTACATGTGGTCACTTCTATGTATATACAGTAAACTACGGTTATAACGAACGCAAATGGACCACTAATTTTAGTTCGTTATAACCGTAGTTCGTTATAAGCATATATACAACATCTATACAGCAAATGGCCGGGACTAAAAATAAAGTTCGTTATATCCGTCAGTTCGTTATAAGCGTGTTCGTTATAAACGTATTTTACTGTAATATCTCTTCCTGTGCTGAAGTTGACCCACACCAGTTTGTAGGAACGGGGCTCGACAGAAACCGTGTAATCTGCGCCATTCGAACAATTTGACTCTCGGGGTACCAATCATCAACACCGGTGGAGTGAGTGAGTGAACGAGTATGGTTTTACGTCGCTTGTAGCAATGCGCCAGCAATATCACGGATATCGTGGACTTCATTCGTTGTACCCATTGGGGAATCGAACCCGGGTTTTCGGCGTGACGAGCGAACGCTTTAACCACAAGGCTATCCCACCGCCCCTCAACACCTGGTCACGGTACATCAATGTGTTACAGACAGTAGCACTTGGGCAAGGGATGTGGCTTGTCTGGAAGAACAACCTCTTTTGAAAGTAAGGAGAAAAGTAATGGTTAGGTTGTAGGGCTTGTGATGGTAAAATCATGGAAAAACAAGATTCACATTGCACCAAGAACATAAATAAATAACAATCTAAGAGTAGCTATGGAATAATTAAATATTTTATAAACAACTGAAAAATACTTTCAGGAAGACTAATTATGTAACCATATGTCCATTTCTACAGTCGAGTAGGATTCAGTCAAATAGACCTTCAAAGGGGATAGTTTTGTCGCAATGTGTAATTTAATTTTTACAATTTCAAAAATGCATTGTTTCACACCCAAGACCCCCCTACCTGCAACGGAGTGTATATATAAAGTTCACATTGAAATATGTCTCCCGATAACAACCCAACAATCTTGTTAATCGTCTAAACTTTCGTAGGAGCGAAAATAAAGCCATTCCAATGTAAAGGTCACAAAAGAATATTTACTCTAAAATTGTGACAAAACCTTCGGCTTGTAAAGGAATGGTCGATAATTGGTAATTTTAGATCCTATCTATGCCAGGCTGGCTTCTTCCGGATACTTCGTCGAGAAATAAAAACAAAACAGAGTCCGACTTCCACAAAATAAACACGAAGTTATAGCTGAGCGAGTGTATGGTTCCGCGAGAAGGCCTAAAGGTCCTGTCAATAGCAATTCGAGACGAGAGAAGGGTTCTTCCAGCTCGCTTCCAGAGCCGAGTGGTTATCGCTTTCTGGCCAATTAGTTAGGCAGTAATTAAGAAAATCTATGATAAACACTGTTGAAGGTGTGCTGATGTGTGAAGCAATTCTATGGCAACTGGTGTGTGGTGTTTCGCTGTGCCTGCTAACTGGACCATTATGAACATTGTGGCACCGAGAGCCTGGCCCGTTGCTCGAAAGACTTATTGGTGCATATTCAGAAGTGTTTTCGTATTGGGATAGTTCTCATCAAGATACTACTGGTATTTGATGTTAATAGCCCTGTGAATGTTTTAGCCTTCTGATTTTGAATTTGGTAGTGATCCATGGTTTCATTGTCTAGTTACTGGATTGTCGATAGATGATTTGTTAACATGGTAACCAGGGGCAACCTGGGCTTCTAGTTCACGTGATGACACGAACTGGATTCAGTCTTTTTCTTTTCAGTAAAACAAAATCTTCTCGAAATTTGACCTAAAGTATAATACATGCTACCATTAGACATATTGTCATGCCGTAATACGTTTAGGTCTTTTATGATATACAAAGGAATGTTTGTGATAACTAAATAGAGAGTAAATGCAAATATGAGACCCTGAAAGAACATCGGATTTTAATTTCAAGTTGAAGGTTCAAGATAGTTCATTTTTAAATCATTTACGGTATTTGACACAAGGTCCTTCATTTCAGACCTATCGGGACACATGTTTATCCTCAGAATAATGCCATTACATCCACGCGATCCCGAAACACTTGCATTCTTCGCTGACATATTATTTCGTCTCAACTTAAAACATTCTGTGATTCCTGGAAATACAGGGTATTGAGTAGCCGATACAGACGGTACGGTTTGAATATTCAACTTCGGCGTAAAACAGTATGCACTCTTCCTAACTAAACTATCAGCAGGATCCAAATCAGGAGTAGAAAATACATTATAGGAGCGCACATTAATTTTTTTCAATTCCGGGACCTTTATTTCTACGGACTTAATTCCAGTGTTTATCTCAGTTAGCCGGTGACGTGGTCCGCGCCGCGCTGAACCAGGCCATGTCATCTACAATAAATATGTTGATTAAAAAACCATTGAAACCTTGATTACCCCAACCCGTCAAGTGTAAAAACTCCCTAAACTATACAGTCTGTCTGAAAATAACTATCATTAATAACCTGACACTTTCGCCAGAACACACCCCCATCACGACCCGTTAGCACTGTCCGACTGGGTCTTGGCAGTGGTTCATTACAGCCGGTGAAGAAGGTTCTAATGCTCCCTCTAAAATACCCACCACTGCGCAAAGGTCACACGGCTAATCAGCCATCGGAACTTTGGCTATAGGGCGTGCAATCGCAGTATGGAATCCGGGGTGAAACTGTTGAGCTCGGTGATAATCACCCAATCGATTTAATATTTGGTTTCTTGGAACCATGCCTGGAATTATCGCTCTTTGACGGTCCTACTGGGAGCCTGCGTATGCATATCGGTATGAAAACTTATGGTCCATAAATTTCATAAACACCGCTTTCAAGCTTAATGAAACGACGATAGCGGCGATTACGAAGAGTGAAATTAGATATGCTTGTTGATGGGAAAGCTCTAAACTTGGGACTTTCAGTTCAGATTACGTTTTAAATGTAATGTTTATTTTCTCGTTCCAAAACGGAAAACTGTGACAAACCGAGAAATAGACAAGAAAGAAATCCCACTTGTTTTGTTTTTCTTGTGGGTTCCAGGTTTGTTTTAGGTTTTACATAGTATTTGCTTGTTTGTTTTTGTTTTCGTAAGTCGTTATTTATTTGAGCAGTTCCGTGGCTTTTTTTAACTTGTTTTTATACTCACAAGTTCGCAATGTGTGGGGATAGGTAGTTTGGGTGTGGCAGGGTAGAGATGAGGTGAATATACATGTAGGGCAGGGTAGGGCAGGGCAGGAGAATGGGGGGAGGGGGGGGGCGATGATTTTACGGGCAATATATGTCACAGAGCATAAAGTCTATATACACACACACAATCCACAACCCTCTCTAAATATATCCTAAATGTCGGAGTAAAATTATTTCATACCTTTTTTACACCTTGGTCATGCCAGCACAACGGCCATAAATACTACCGCTGAATTACTGCTGCGGTAGAACGAAATATATCTTACACCTCATAAATTTCTCAAAAGTTTATAAACATATTTGTAGGGGCATTCCTCGCGGCGGGAGAATAAAGGCGGGCTCCGACCGAAGACCAACCCTCAAGAATTCGCCCAAGACGAATAGCGCACGTGGTAACCGTGCCTCGCGCCGCGGCCATATGTACTGACGCAGTGTTGACGCTCGTTTCAGCACCTGCTTCAGAATACCAAAACAATTACATCCAATAATGTATTTATTTATAACCATATTTAAACTGACAAAGTCAAAGTTTTTAATGCGTAGCAATAGAGGGTGCAAGTATTTGAGCAATGATGCTGCATTATTCGATTGTTTCGCATTTGGAAATAGAGACGGGCGGATGGGGTCGCCTGCAGCAGGGATAGAGTATGTGTTTTATGGGGAAGAAACCATTAAAATGTCATCCATCTAAAGGTTATCATAGTTTCCGCCATGTTAACGTATGGGGTGAATTGCCGTTTGTCATACTTGGTGGATGTACATTAACTGAAAACGAATTACTGCATGCCTTGGGCGAAGAGCGTTTTTTAATTCAATATTCTAACTGCATGAAATAGCTGCTTTTGTTTGCATGACGTATTTCTGAGGTTGACTATTATTTTTTGCATCTTCAGATAAACATAGGAATTTAAATTTTAGAATTTAGCTAATCAATCAAAATGATAAGTTTGTTGTTACAGTTCAAACAAATGCAAGTAATTTTTTCTTAAATTCCGGGAAGAAATAGAAACAGCTGAAAAATCGATATTGCAAAAACACTACACACATTTTTATAAGTTTCGGCCTTCATATAACAATAATCATCAATTATCCTAACCTTTTGCCAGAATACACTATACACTTTAACAGGGGATGGTATTATTTCCTTATTTTTGTATGTGTGTATACTTTAATAGATAACTGAGACATGAAATGAAAACACCGGCGCATGTTTTAGGAAATAAGGATCTCAAACTCCGTAAGTTCACCGGTAACATAACGTGATAGAACACAAATCTAACCTATCTTCCCCTCAACGCAGTTCGGGGACCCCCGAGCCTCGCTGGCTCCTAATTCGTTTTTATAGCGCTTCTTGTCCGCCTCCGTTCCGACCTTCGCACCATTCCTAAAGATCGTGTTACCCGCCTGGCGCTCTTATCTAATTTGAATATTAAGACAATATGTTGTGAGGGGTTTGATTAAGAAAATGACACACGTTTCCTGTTGTGATAGAGCGGGGATGGACAGCTCACACCGCCTAGCAGTGCATTTTTATCTCCAACTGTTTGTGCCAGTGGTCAAAGTATACAGTCGGCGTTAACTTGACCGACTCTGCATGGGGTGTAGGGGGAGGGGCGGTTCGTGGGGGGTGGGGGTGAGTTGAGGGGATGAACGTGTATTGGGAATGGATAAGAAAAGGGGAACTGTTCGGTATAGGTATCAGATAGAAGCTGGTTTATCCCACCGTAACGCGGAAGTATATCCGTGATATATACTGAGAGTAAGAAGTAAGGGAACACGGAAGTATTATAAATTAAGTTGGTGCTTGGTATACAAAAAAAACGTTTCAACAAAATAACTTTTAAAAAATTGTTTTCGCTGCATTGTAAAAAAAAAAAAAAGAATATACGACACTGCTACGAATTTTCTTCTTTTCTTGCCTTTTAGCCGTTCCGTTATTTAATTTCATCAGTATATTTTTTATTGATCTTATTAAAATTATAGATATGGGACAGTGGCAATTTACATAAACACGAACCTTGGAAGTGTATGGATGTGCTAACATGTCTTCAAACAGAGTATTTACAAGGGTATGGGGACGCTATTTAAAGTTTTATCACGTAATTTTGGTGAATGTTTGAAGCGTCCTCAGATTTTGGTTCACAAGTCCATCAAACACATGCGCATCAGGGCCGACACAGCTTCGGGGATGGGGAAGGGGACTGGGGGGATTTCCGTTAAAGGAAATATTATTTTCTTGTTATTCATTCAACACGTACACCACTTTTTTTACCTATCTTAAGGGATAGAATTTGTTTTGCGCCCACAACGCATCTAAAATTTCTCTTTCATCTGGCAATGTATTTTTTGTCAAAACAACGGGGAAAAATATATCTCAAGCTTTTCTAAGTACAGACTCATTATGTCAGAATTCCGTACACTCATTCATTCACAAAACATGAATCTTGCCATTGATTTCCGATGTCACTGACTGTTGTTTTTTTGTTATATTTGTCGTTTCTTTTGATATGGTTTACTCTGTTACTATAGTCATGTTGTGTCACATTGTGACACATAAATGCTACACATTGGACTATACACGTTGTTTAATTAATTCTTTTGGATAATGCATGCTTAATATATAGAGAAAGATTTGATATGTTGGATTTGTCCTTTGTCGTCAGAATAACTACAAAGTCACACTTACACTTTAAATTAAATTTCACTTTTAACGATAAGGGTAAACTTGCAGGAAAAACTAGAGGTTGGTAGATGTATGGGTATCGTTAGTCCCGACCCAGTCTTGTCTGGAATGGATGTGTATAGTCCGTTGTTTGTGATAATCAATATTAATGATTCAATTCCTTTTTGATCTATATATCGGATGAACGTTAGTTACGTTTAAACTAGTCGATATGTAGTTTTGAATAAAATTTGTAGATTGCTCACGGTACAGTTTTGCAATAATGTTGCTGATTCAACCACTCAACCACTCAACCGCCTACTGACCTTCAAACTCAACCCCCACTCACTCACTCACTTTCCCAATCTCCCACCCACCCACTAACACTCCATCATCCACCCTCTAACTCACTTACTCACTCACTCATTCACCCAACCACCCACTATCACACTCAATCATCCACCCTCTTACTCACTCAATCATTCACCCACCCACTAACACACTCAATCATCCACCCTCTAACTCACACACTCACTCAATCATTCACCCACCCACTAACACTCAATCATCCACCCTTTAACTCACACACTTACTCATTCACCCACCAACTAACACACTCAACTATTCACCCTCTAACTCACTCGCTCATTCACTTACGCACTCAACCACCCACTGACCCACCCACTCACTCACCCACTAACCCACACACTCTCTCACCCACTCACTTACCCACAGTCATTCACCCAGCCAACTACTAACCCACTCACGCATTAACCACACACTCATTCAGTCACTCACCCTCATCAACTCATTCACCAACTTACTCACTCACTCTCTCACTCACTCACCCACTCATTCACCCACCCACTCATTCTCCCACTCACCCACCCACCCACTCACTCTCCCACTCAACCACCTACCCACTTACCCTCCCAACCAACCGCCCACTAACCCACACTCACTCACCCAACCAACAACTAACCCATTCACGCATTAACCACAAACTCAATCACTCACTTACCCTCTTCAACTCATTCATCCACTTACTCACTCACTCTCTCATCTAGCCCTTTCACTCACTCTCTCACTCACTCAAGCCTCCCCAGGTGTGTGGTGTTGTGTCAAACTGTAACATATCTTTCTAATTTAATCGCCTCCCCTTCTGTAGCCTGGCGCTAAGTACAACAATGATATTCTCAAGTAATTAGATGTATAAGAAACAGTTAGATAGCAGATAAAAGAACTCCGAGTTCATAGAGTAAATATTTGCCGACCGTTATATCGGTAGGGTATGTAATCACTCTTTGGAAAAGAAAAAATATGAGATAGATAAACAAAAACATTGCCTTTTGAAATGGGTGCTGAAACAGAAACATTGAAAAAATCATATTTAAAACTTTGCCCGCATCTCCCTTGCTGTCAAAATATATCCAGATAAAATCTTAAACTCGTGTTGAAAGCTGACGAAGTCCTTTGAAGGCAGTCTATCATGAAATAATAAGTCTGCGCAGTTTTCCACAGTAGTTCTTTAATTTCAAAGCAATACGACCTCTATCGCCTAATTGAACGTAAAACTTCTGGGGTGTCACAAACATACGAATTCACAAGAAACGGAATATGATTCTTTCACAGATAGGTTTAGTCGAAAGATTGATCACTTAAGGATCCGGACAAGATCTTAGATACTTTTAGATATCTGGAGATAAGGCAGGTCAGAGACAATAAGCTGGTGCTTTGAAAGACAGTTTTGGCCAGTTACAGAGCTTGCACCGTATGCTATAAATCCCCCCTAAGGGTGCAGTTTTCAAGGATCAGGAAGCTGTCAAAGCGGTTAGATAAATATTTCCGGTTTTAATTTCATGTTTTTTTTAGTGTAAACGACTGAAACAGAACGACCCACATCTTGGGTAAAAAAATAAATAAAACGCAATATGTCTGAAACACACAAGACATTTTCGTTATTTGAAAAATATTCATTGAAAGTTCATTCCTCTTTACTAGATTAGGACTTTTAACATCAGCCATAAGAAACATGGTTGGTGGTGATACTTATGGCACAAGTGAAGAATATATTCCAAAAGATAGATCGGTTTGAATGACGAAATGCACAGCTGGAAATTGTAACGCCAGTTACGGCAATTATTGAAGCAGTATGAACACACTGCGAGGAGCTTGTCAATCACGTGCATACGCCGTCTGTCTGTTTGTCTTTCCGGTTCTATTGAGTTACCGCGGAGTGTCGTCAGTGCACTAGACTTGCCTTACCAGCAACACGAAGTAGCTCACAGAATTATTTAAGTACCGACATTTTCATTTCGATCAAATGTTTCAAAATCTTGTAAAACGTAACCATTCTGTTATTTTTTTAGAAGAATATATGTTGTTTCCTAATGTTTTAATGTTCAGCGGTAGAAGAAATGTGAAAATAATTACTGTGATGATTTCGTTTTTGTTCGCATGACGAGTAATAGTTTTGTAATGACCCCCTTTCTACCTTACATACGCTGACACTCTCTTACAGACATCAGCTATGTTTTAAACATCTTGCTAAAATATTTGCGTTTTGTTTTGCTTTCAACAGCATAGTTAGCCTCACACCCTGCACGTGCGTTTTTGCGCGTAAACTTTCAACCCATCATCTGTGCAATAATTAAAGCTGTCAAAAATACAAGCACTAAAATTTAAAACCTGAAGTTATTTGCTTTTCTTTGCAGATGCAAACTAATGCAGATGCAAGATCACGTCAAACCACGTGTAAGATCACGTGTCATCTTCACGGTCACGCAAAATCTCCTAATCTCTCGTGAGAAGTCTCTCAACGCGGAATGACATTAAAGCCGGAGGTATTTGAAACAGATTTGCTCCATTAGCTTGCGTTTACGAGCGCGTCTACAGCCGTGGGGGAAAATGTGTCTTCCCTGAGATTGACAGGAGCCGCTATATAAATGTAAAACACTTGTTTGCAAAACTAACTTGAAATATGTTTTTACTGGAGGGAGATGTATATCTTTTCCAAACCTGTCAGTGAGGTTTCAAGTCACTTCCTGGATGGTCTGGACGAAAGACACACACATATACACGTGTGGTTATATAGTTCCATCGCGACTGATTCAAATGCTGCAGTTTATATCCTGCTATTCCGTTGGTGCCGGAAATTGTAATTATTCATTCTTTTAAAATTTATAATTTTGTAATATTAAAACCAACGATGTTGAGACATTAGGGTATAACATATTAACAAGAACTGGTCAGCAGTGAAACGTTTAACTCTATTGTAATTACAGTTCTATGTACATAACGGTATATCTTTGTGCCAACCCTACAGGTCACATCTCCCAAACCAGGATTTGCAGCCCAAATATTTGTTTATGTCCGTTCCTGTCACGTGTGACAGGACGTGGTCACCTGTTGTCCAACAGTGCACTAGGTTAAGAACATCGAGCTTTGGAAACCATCTGCTGATGGTGTTGTGAATAGGGAACCCAGATATGGTTACATGTGACCTAATTATCGAGCTTGAAATATTTTAAGATTTACAAAACTCCAGCCATACACCTTCATCATATTCTTCATAAATTCCATTTGTCAACAGTATGCTGTATTGGGCAGGCGTCATCAACATGGCAAACATGTCCCTTGGATCAAAATGTCACGATGAATAAGTGACAAAATTAACACATCTTTAGGAATTCCTAATATTTTCAATGCACAGCTTGACTATCTTCTGAAAGTAAAATTTCAAGATGTGACCTTGTATTTCATTTCAGATGATTAACCATAGCTGCTATTTCTTTTGTCTCATAGAATTGGGTTGTTAGGCTTCAATTTGATGTTAGCTTATTCCTTTGAAATATTTGGCAGTAAAAAAGTGATTGTTTATTTTTTAAACATATTTTTGTGTTGGGGTTTTTTTTTAGTAAAACTTTATCTACATTTGCTTATAATGCTATTTGGGGGTGGGGGTGGGGTAGAGGTGTTTGGGTGTGTAGCCCTTGGCAGGTGGAGGTACGTACTAGAGAAGTTGTATGGTTACGTAGCTGCATACCTACAATGTTCCTATATCATTAAGAATACGGCTTAAGGAAAATATCATCGTGTGAACGACTATTCCCCTACCACATTCTACAAGGCAGACCACCACGAGGGGTGACCCTCTGCACTCTCACCCCAGATTAAAACTTATCGTATTTCAATTTATTTTGCCATAAACTTCAGCCTGGATCAGCCCCAAAATGTAAGGCAAAGCTTAAGTCATTAATAAAAGGAATTTCATCATGGGAACATACTCGTTAAAATAAAACCAGTCTTTATTAACTACCACACTAGATATATTTGCTGCGTTCCTTAGAAACGTTTCTCATTCACAACATGAGATTATTTGATACTCAAGTTTTTAAAGTCTTTCATCATACATATGGCTTCGCCTTTTAAAAATCATGAAAAAAGACCAAATTTATTTTTAAGCATTGCTATGTGATCATTAAACTTACAGTGCACTATTGACCTCAATTGTTGGAACAGAAGGATTGTGTGGAAGTGTTTAAAATATGTGTGATTAAAGGAATTCGAGTCAATCGAAATTTTGACATATCCAATTCGACTCAGATGTCATATGATAATAAAAAAAATAAGCAATTTGAAACTGGACAATCAATAAACACAACCGAGAATTCGTTCGACACATTAAAGTTCGACACAACGGACCTAAACTATTTAATTCAAAGATGTACACTGCATTTATGTGATTGCATGTTTATGTAATCAAAGGTCAAACACAAATATGTGTTTACTATCTTTGTAAAGGAAAGGAGAGGTCCTTTGACCTCCTGAACAGTTAAATTGAGTTTGAAACGGGGTGTCACGGGTTTGAATCCGGCGTATTATGGACACCATTTTTTTAAAGCAACGTGTGTTGATGTCTCGGTGTCTGAGCAGCAATACTAACACAAACAAAAGTACGAATGAGTGAGTATGGTTTTACGCCGCTTTTAGCAATATTCCAGTAATATCACGGCGGGGGACCCCAGAAATAGGCTTCACACATTGTACCCACGTCGGGAATCGAACCCGGGTCATCGGCGTGACAAGCGAACGCTTTAACCACTAGGTTACCCGACCATCCAACACAAGTACGAAACAGTTATAATGAACATGAAAGAGGTACTAACTGCAGGCCAAGCATAGGACAAGGCTTTGTGACGGAGCAACAGAAGTTAAGAGGAAGTTGCCCACAGCTGGAGTATATCTTCAATTTCGAAAAATCGGCCACTCTCGCAGAATGAAGCCATATGTTTTTACCATGTAAGAAGTCTAAAGCTTGCAGGTGTAAGAACGAAAGAGATTATAGATGTCAACCTCTTGAATATGTCTGATAAGTTCATACCAATTTTTCAACGTTTTCCATAAAATAACAATTTGACATTTCTTTGCCCTTTGAGGGGAGGTAGGGTAGCCTACTGGGTAAAGCGTTCGCTCGTCACGTCGAAGACTCGTGTTCGATTCTGTTATTGGTTAGATGTGATGTCATCGCCGTGATATTGCTGGAATATTGCTAAAAGCGTCATAAACCTTTTCCTCATTAACTTACTCGTCTTTTCAATTGTGTCATTTATCAATGTGCTAATTACAATCTTGTAATCAAGATGCATTTACTGATACAGGAATTCCAACAACACACAGGAATGTGATAATTTCTGACAAAGCTTGAATATTAATGTTCTTGACCTACGAGGATAAAGGCCATGTGACTGTGGATTATAGTCTCCATTAAAAAGAAATATCATACATCGAAATAAAGTGTCCATTATAGTCTCCATAAAAGAACAAATATCATACATCGAAATAGAGTGTCCATTAACAAGAGAAACATTTGACCAGAGAACTCTTTACAGATCATCATCATCATCATCATCATCATGGATATTAACCTCAGCTATCATGCATACATTTATACCGCTCATCACAACAGGAAGTGCCAGTTAAACACGATATTTTCATCAACTGACTGAGAAACATTTCAGATACCAGCCACCAATAAACCATCACAGATATCAACTCATGCTGAGTAACCTCCCTTTACCGTTCTCAGCTTGATCTTCAATAACCCCTCGGGTTTCCTTTGTAAGAAATATTTAACGGTAAATATAAATTTATGTCCGGAGAGATTCCAAAGACTGGATCAAAACAAACTGGTCGCGAGTGGGACGCGAAGTAACAGCGACCGTATCGGGCGGGAATGTAAAACTCGCCATATCAGCCCCGCTGCCACATTTACAACGTCGGAGAGTCATCAAGGGGAGGTAATCACACTCTTGATTTGAAGATATACAGGAAATTATCAGCAAAATTGCCTGTAAAGTCCCCCACTATTTGAAGTCGGTGCTTCGGAACCATAACTCAAGTCGCGAAGATAACGGGCGGCGCTTGGCAATAGGAAGCTGTCTTCTGACACCAATATCAGGAAAAGCAAGAATAAATTTATAATTCTTAGCGTCAGACGAAGTCACTGATAACTGTAACGGGTAATGTCAAGAGAAGACCATTTGTCATCGTACACGTTCGTTCAGCGTTATCTTTATATGGCGTTTTCGAAGCAGTAACTGCCATTTGGTCCCCCGCCGAACTGGGCCGTTGGGTATCGCGTGTATTTGTGTAAACACTTTGAATGTATTTTTTTTTCAACTATAAGTGCAAAGGAGGAAAGGATCTTACTTCTGACACTGAAATCTTGTATTTTCATAAGATACGACGTTAATAGACAAGTTTCCTCTGTTAAACTCGGATGTTACTGTGTGATTGATCATTTCCTGGACTAGACCAATACAGCTGAAGAGTGTGTTTGTTTGTTTGTTTGTTTGTTTGTTTGTTTGTTGTTAACGCCGCAATCAGCATTGTTCCAGTTATATGACGTCAGGCTTTAAATAATCTAGTCTGGACCAGACAATCCAGTGATGAGTATTGTGAGCAACGATCTATGTGTACGATGACCCACACTCAGCTTAGTGACCACGTCTGACCAACCATCCTTTTCGTTGTTTATTAAGACCCCTGCATTGGGGATCGCCAGTTAAATGCGTGACTGAATATTGTCTTAAGCAGATAGAGCAATATTGAGTCAGCGTCACTGTGGAGACATTAGAAATGGGTTTCATTGTACCAGTATGGAGACTCGAACCCTGGCCTTTGGTGTTATGAGCCAGCGCTTGAACCACTTTGCTACCATACCAAGCCTGAATAGTTAAGACTTGCATCTATATCATTTGACCTTGAGATTTGTGAGTGAAATTCAGTGGTCCGAATGTTCTGTACTAAGTAGTTGATACATCACATCATGTATGTATTTCGCCGCGAAAAGCTGCAAGATTGTCGAAGTGGTGTTCAACAATATCCACCCACTCACATTATATATTACAAGTTTTGTAAATATTTGTAAAAAAACATATTCACTGATGTCACGGCTACTCGTTGTTTGATATCGAGTTAAAAATGATAAAGTATTAAGATAAAGCATTAAGATATAGAACCGCCTCCCGAGTATAAACCTATCCTAAAACTAGTGTGGGAAAACTTCCCACAGAGTTAAGGAGCATAAACCTGCTTTTATTCGTGCACATACTGTCTTGATTTTCTGTTAACAGGTTGTCAGCTCTTAGCGAACTCTTCAGCGAAGGAGGTAAGGTGATCCGGATAGAGGGGCGACTAAATACCCCCTTAATTAACTTTTAAAGGGGGAACCTGCTCTAAGGGGTCTTGGCACAAGTGGGACTACTTTGCGCGGACGGATTTCCCACGTGCTGCGAGGAACCTGGGAGGCTAAACAGCTTTATTACCAAATTGTTTACTTTGCGGAAGCGGTAAATTGGCCTCCGCGAATGTTTGCTGACGTCACGTGTATCAAGGTTACGCATGATGAGGACATCAACCTGTCACTGTGCGTCTGGACGCGACGGCACCGGTCAGACGTGTGGTCATTACGGACAGTTATTTGGCCGTGAGAACTGACCAGACGGTGGACACGGGAGATCTCCAGACACCAGATGCCCAGACAGACGTAATGAGATTTTAAGGAGTATTTTTTGCTGAATGGCTCGCTTTGTTTACATATTTATTGCGCACGGTTTATACCCAACGCGGATGATTATTTGACAAAGGTTGCACAGTGTTCTTAATCGCGCCAGTCAATCGGCCAATTGATGTCAGTTCGTACATTTTGGTGTCCGATTCTCTTCATTTTTCAAATTTAATTTAAAATTTAATCGTTTCTGCAATGTGAAAATTGCTTAAGGTGTCTTCGTTTTTACTCTCCCTGTACATCATGGATATCTATTAAATAGATCTTGTACGTTTTCTAGACTGAGTTATCTGATTATACGTAAGACTGAGAACGATTACTGTATATGGCCTATGCATAATATGTATATGGAATTTGTATATACTATACATGAGTTCTATATCTGTTAAGTAAACTCTCTCTCTCTCTCTCTCTCTCTCTCTCTCTCTCTCTCCCTCTCTCTCTCTCTCTCTCTCTCTCTCTCTCTCTGATGTATATGGTCTCTATTCTGACTGAGAAATAAATTAAGTAAGTATATCACTCTAACAGTTAATAAAAGTCCGAAACCCTTTAGCTGTTTTGCTGTCGTTTGGTTTCTTAAAGGAGACCCTTGTCTCTGGTTTCGTTCAGGTCATACATAAAATACAACATACACCCCTCCCAGACCCGTCACTGGAATGTATGGGAGCTTTTGCGTGTAACAACACCACCAGTAAATTGCAATATTATTCACGTCGTCCTTGAAACCAGAAACGACAGTTTCCATTCCAAAATGTACCAAATATGTCGTTGGCATTCCTTTAGATGAACACATCAAAGTCAGAAATAATGTTGGAACCGTTTTATGAATGATATCATCTTTCTATTTCGAGCGACATGAGCGTACGTGAGACAGAAATGAATAAACCAAATGCGATGTGAATGAATATTTGTGATATCCTATCCACATCAAACGGAGTTTTCACCGCAGGTTGAAAATCATATGTGCATAAGTACATTCTCCCATCCAACTCCCATACGCCCAACATTGAAGTAATATTTCCTCCAGGAAACCATGCTGGTTGAATACAAACTAGAAATGATATATCTGGTTTTGCCTGATCCGAAAACAAGGGAAATATTACAGGAATATGCACAGCCTACATTCTGCAGTCTCAGAACGATTAGCATCGTTGGCCAATGTGGTTTGCATCCAAGCTGGAGTTTTGTTGAGGGAATAAGAACGACGCTTCCGATGGATGAAACGCGATCTTGTAATTTCAATATAGCATCAGTGTGATGTTATCATCCTAATGTTTTCACGTCAATACCAATGATTTTTGGAATTCCTGTTGATGTGATAGTGTTGATGTGAGGAGGGTCTCTTGAAGACAAACATAATCACTGCAAGATCAGGAACACAGGCCACCCTACCTTTATAACAACCAATAACACCATCCCCTTCCATTAACCGATAGCCTATGCCACCAGATGCTGCCATCGTACTTTTATGGTGACAATTTTATTGGCGCCAAACTTTAAGATGTGGAAGTAAAAGTCGTCTGCTCGGTGTCGTCTGATTATCAGCAGCAGATGAGAGAAAGTAGGGACCATCCCAAACATTAGTAAGCAATATATTATAGTTTGAATTCAACAGTGGTAAATCAATTTTTGATTTATCTTTTACGTTCATTTATGTGTTTGATTTTATCTTGTGTTTCCGGAATACGTTTTTGCCTGTTTACATGATCATTTCTAAAAATGCGAAAATATGTTTGATACGGTCCCCATGAATGGGTGAGGATGTTAGGGGGTGGGATGTGAGGGTGGGGGCGGCCCGGGGGAGGGGGACAGATATGATTGATATCCACACTTAGCCGATGTTTGGTTATGTGAAAAATGCAGCAGAGGAAGACATCCAATCTAAACAGCTAAGTCAGCTGCGTTCAAAGGACGAACGATAACATCTCTCCATGTTTATAATCACGACGGTCAGGCACACACAATAACATTTGTCACAGACGTTAATAATCAGTGACAGTTAAACCGAAGAGTCCGGACTCTGTTAATCTGGAAACCCATTTTCCTGGAGGAGATCTGTTCGGATGTGAGGTGAGGTGAAATTGTAGCACTAAGTACGAGAGGACCCGTGAAGATCCGGGTACAGAATAGGTCTTCAGCAACCCATGCTTGACTAAGTTGATGCATGTCATCGTATCCCAATTGCCTTGATCGATACTCATCATGTCAGTCACTGGATTGTCTGGTCCAGATTCGATTACTTAAAGACCGCCGTCATATAACTGGAATATTGCTGAGTGCGGCGTTAAACAACAAACAATCAAACAATCAAACAAAAACAAAAAAACTCATGTAAAGATTATGTCACAATATACAAATGATGAAACAAAAGCGTAAGGGAAAATGACGATTAATATTAATCCATAGGTCTGTATTACTACGAGTGAGTGAATTGGGTTTAACGCCGCTTTTAACATTATTACAGTTATAGCTTGGCGTGTAAGCTTAATGTGGGAGGAAAGCCCGAAGTGATGCAGGTCTCAGACGTTTACCACTTCGGTGAAACCCACGAGCACGGGTACGGTGCTGACAAACCTAGAAACATATTCGTGTTGAACCGGGATTCGAACCCACAATCATAGGTTTCTGACGTGCCCAAGGGACACAACTCTGCAAAGCGAATCGCGGCACCTTAGACGTCTGGGCCACCCGTGCCCCCGTATTACGACGAGTACCACTATATATACACGAAACTCCGTTAATCCGGACTGTGCGCGTCTATAGTCTATGTGATCCTTTATTCCCAACACATTTTTTTCCTCTAAAATATCTGCTTTGCTGATTTCATATTGGGAATAGAACGGGCTAGACTCGCTTTGTCATAATATGTTTTGTCGTGGTTTCTTCGTGAAATACATTTATTCCACATGTATTCCATATTCGTTATGCAGGACTAATTACCCCCTGAAGATCAGGATTAGTATTGTTCTTCAGCATCCCATGCTTGTCACCAGAGGTTGTCTAACGGGATCGGGTGGTTCAGGCACGCTGTCGTGGTTGATGCATGGTATCATGGCATACAGATTGTGTAAATCGATGCTGATGTGGTCAACCACTGGATTATCTGGTCCAAACTCCAACAATTTCAGACCGCCGTCATATAGGTGGACAATTGACGACTACGGTGTTAAACAACAAACAAACAAACAAAACAGAATTAAGTACCAAGGCACAGGCTATTGGCGTATAACGAATTATTGTGTGGAGGACTTCTTTCCTTGTATATGTTCAATATCGTCACTGTCCGTAAAGCGAGATTTATGGATAAACGGGGTACGAACTTTTCTGTGACGATCAACGAAAACTCTCTTATGAGAAACAATTTAAATTTACAATATGGAACACATATTCTTGCTTCACCCATTGCCTCTAACCAAACGCATGTATGGAACTCTGAAAATGATTCTGCTCTCATAGCGTGTGTCATTATTTTCTAATGATACACTCATGGACGATACAACGTCAATATCCTACATTTAAAACAAAACGGCAATAACAAAGTTTCAACCCGTACAACAGAACAACCACCTTAGTCATCCGATCTGGAGGCCAGTTCAACTGGGCTGAACGCACGGAATCCCAACGAACTAAGAGAGCAAAGTTCAAAGTATTACCCTCCTTGGCCAGTTAATTCGATCTGGCACTCAGTTCCGTTTTACCAATCCTTTTCCGCCTCTTCAAGTCCAACTTTTTAATCTTCGATTTCACAAAAGCGTTTGAAATTGGATATGAGAAGAAAAGAGCAGATTTGATCATCTATTTGTAAAGCTCTTTATCATTTCGCAGTAATTATGACATTTGACGGGTTATGGTTAGTTATAAGATCACAGGAAATACTCAGCTTTATCAGATGGAACCTGGGAAACAAAATGTGTGGACATTTCTGTTAATACTGATACTTCTAACGTTACTATCGTGGCATTTTGTACATGCTGTCATACATTGAAACCACAGTGTACAAAATTAAAAACACTTAAAAACGAATAAGAAATGGACGAATAAAAAACGGTATCCTCTTGACGTAGTCAGTTAGATTTGTTGTTTTGGGGTTGTTTTTTTGTTTGACGTCGCACTCGTCATATTCCAGTTATATGACGACGGTCTGTAAATAATCGAGTCTGGACCAGATAATCCAGTGATTGACATCTTGAACATCTATCGGATGCAGTTGGGACGATGACATGCATCAACCAAATCAGCGCGCGTGATCACGGACCCCGTCAGTCGCCTCTTATCACAAGCATGGGTTGCGGAAGACCTTTTCAAAATAAGATCTCAAAATGATCTGTGGTCTGTCAGCACCGTACAAGTGTTCGTTGCTTCACGGGGTGGGCACATCCCTACCACATGCGTTACATTATAAGTTGTAGAAGTATCACGAGGGTTATATTTGGTGTCCGGCAACTCTCGTTTGAGGGACTCATAAAGCCACGTGTACCCCAATTGATACTGCCACAATTATTTTTTTCTTGCCGACATGTTTAATATCTGAGTTGCGTCCCGGGTGCACTCCAGAAACCTACGATTGGTTCGAATCCCGGTTCGCCACAACGATGTTTCTAGGTTCATGGCAGGTTTTGACGTACTTTGAACACCAGATGCCTCCTTTGATCTTGATATTTCATTAAATATTTCATTAAATATTTCAGGACTGCGTCGACTTGAAGCCAGTCTATGGGACAAAACACAAGAATCAAGAATTTGTATTGTACAGAAGACCCTCGTAGGGTACAAACATCTATATATGGACATAAATATAACTATAGACATGAGAGGTAGACATACATAATGTATATTATATAAAGAGGTATTACATATTATTTTCATTTACAGTATGTAACCATTAATGTATATCATGAAATGGCTGGCAGCGTACACCACGGACCTTTATAACAAGTATATATACGAATCCGTGCGTACACTTAGTGTTAATACTGTATTGAAAGAATAGAATAAATTAAAAATTTAAAAATTCTATATTTTTTTTATTTTATTTTTTTATCGTACAAAAACGTCCACGTGGGACCTGGTACAACAATTTAGCATTTATATGGTACAGAGATGAGAACATAGTATATATACATATATATGCATGAATTTATCTCATCTTATGGAACACACGTAAGAAACTTCTCCCTTTCACACATGGTGACATAATAGACGGAACCCCGTCTGTCTGAAGGTCACCGGGACCAACGCTACATACATTCTTGTCAAACTGCCTCTTCACCTCATTGGTTTTTCCACCAGCTGATTTCAGTAATTTATATTTTTATGTAGTGTGGCATTCGCTACATCGTCATATTCAGCTCTCGGTAATAAATCATTCATGTTAATGACTGCAGATAGCTGACTTAATTCAAAAGGGCGTAATTCTTACTTGAGTTATGCCAGAGACCCGTGCGTCTTAGACAAACAGAAGACCTGATGGCCATTGGAAGTGCGCGCACCATCGAGCGTTACCCGGATGCAGTCCCAAGTTGGTCATATCTCATTTTGTTGTGCTAATGTCTTACGTAACTAGTTAAACATTTAAGAATGAACTGTGAGAGGGCTGTGCAGTATAAATCATTGTTCTACTGGTAGAAACAACAATATGCCCATCTTAATATAAGAGAACGGTTGTCCTGCTTTTAGCAGCATCCCAACAATACAACGGCCGAGGGGACCACATTTGGCGTCATCTGAATCCCTACACAAACGTATCTGCATCTCCTGGGTTCGACTCCTCAGAGAGTGTAGAAAGCGTATGTTGTGGGTGGTCTGACCCAATATTGCTTTAAAATGTTCATTAAGGAGATATCAACCATCGACTAAATGCTACGAGGATCAGATGGCACAGTAAATCATGTGCAAGCTCAGCTGACCATTATCAAAAAGTGCTTCCGTTTATGATTCACTGGTAAGATAAAAAAAAACAATTTGTACTTTCTACACAAATGATATGGCATATGTCCAACCTTGATAGATTAAGCCCATCTGTAGTTCATATGTGTCAATGGTCCTCTGTGGTGCCCATTGTAATCCACAGGACTTTACTTTACACCCACATATTCTGATACATTGAAAATTAATGTCTCATGTCAAATGGCGTGTTTGTAGAAAACAGACTGGCCAATGACACCGTACACCTTTTTCCAATTGTACCAATTGTAAACTAAATGTGAAGTTAATGTCTTATTTTCCTCCCGAAAGAAAAGAGACACGAAATCGTTCAATATCCTACTTTGCCACCCCTTATATTCTCCTTGAGGAAGCCGCCGACTACGCATGCGTGACAGGTCGCCATTCGGCTACCCTTCACCGGATAGAGGGCGCGCCAACACGTCGCCATTACCAACTGAATTCTCCTTATAACGATCGCTAAGGTCCAGTTGGAGGTCTGCGCTGATTCTTCATGCTTGTCTGTTTTGTCTGATAATAACTGTCAATGGATCGTGGCGATAGAGTGCCGGCGATGGCCATTGAATTTTCCAATTGGTTGATTAAACCAATGGCAGCTTGCCGTCAAGGAGGCGGATTAATTATATATATCATCACTCCGCCGGTGAAGAGTTCTTTTTCTTCTTGATGTTTTGTTTACGGAGTCCAAACGACCAGCGGTAAACATTCCATCTGATTAAGAACGTGTAAAGTTAGAATATGTCCACGTTATTTTCTTTTGCTGAGTACTGGCGGCGATGACGTACTCTCTGGACCAGAGAGCATCTGCTATTTGACGACCCGCTTGGCTAAGTGCAACAATACTCCTTTAATTGTTTAACGAGGCCCAATGAGGGCTTCTGCTTTAAATGGGACATAAATATGAAAGGCTACAGTCGGAAAGCGATAAATAGAAATGGGATTTCAGATAGTTATATCCACGTGCAAACTCCAGACCTTCTGTTGACCAAATATTGGCTGTTTTCTTTTTTTGTATATTATTCGTGTCGATGGTGTTGCGGTAACAGATAATGTAAAGTTTTGCAGTAACCGATGAGGCTGTATCGAAGATGTGAGTGTTGCTGTCGGTGTAGCGTGAGTCGCATGTATACGACGAATCGAACATTGATCGGTTGATCGGAAATTGCTGGTCATAGTTGAAAACAATCAATGTTGACCCATTTATCTAACAACACAAGGTGCCTTCAGCTTGCTTTATACTTGCCGGGCAAAGAAAGTATACACCATGTTTGATGGTGGCTAAAAATAAAACAAACAAGAAATGGTTATTCGATGGTGATGTATTTGATACGGGTATCAAAGTTTGGACCTTAGGTTTGGAGTGTTTCAGCATTTTCAGCATAGCAACGTTAACGTTTTGATGACGTGATCAAATCCAATTTACCGGTGTATACTTTCTCTTGACCACATTTTTATTCAATATTAGGATCGGGCAAGTGATGAGTGAGTGAATATGCTTTTACGCCGCCTTTAGCAATATTCCAGCAACATCACGGCGTGGGACCCCAGAAATGGGCTTCACACATGGTACCCATGTCGGGAATCGAACCTGGGTCTTCGGCGTGACGAGTGAACGCTTTAACCACTAGGCTACCCGACCGCCCCTGTAAGTGATGAGAAATTATCCTTTACTTGTATATATTTTCGCGAACACCTGGTGTCATCACTGATTTTCTAACACCCATTCATATAACGTTCATTACTATACACCCAATTGGATGGAATAATCTCCAGAGTTGATGTCTTGAGTGTAGCCCCTGATTACATTAAATTTACAGTAAAGAGCTGTCATGTTCTGATCTGCCAATATTTATAATGTTTTAGATTCCCATACGATCGTGGGTACTAATCCGCCAAATGGATATGTCCCAGATTTCTTTATGATGCATATTGAATTGCAAGAATGATCTATACTTGTGGATTAAATACATACATAGCATATATTTATATAGCTTGTATATACATTAAACTACGGTTATAACGAACACGCTTATAACGAACTGACGGATATAACGAACTAACTTTTTAGTCCCGACTATTTGCTGTAGTTATGCTCTATATGTGCTTATAACGAACTACGGTTATAACGAACTGAAAATAGTAGTCCCTTTGAGTTCGTTATAACCGTAGTATATTTACTGAAAGTCAAGGCAAGACATCAGACTAAACTAAGTCCAGTTTCCTTGACTCCAGCAGAAAACAGCAGAAGGGGAAATGGTTCATTTAAAATATTTTCATAGACTAAGTGTTCGTCTAGGAAACTGTCATATGTTTGAGACACACTGTGGTGACAAACATGCTCTATAACCCAAACGAGACAAGACTACAGCCTCGCCCTCAATTATCCATACACGGAATTCACATTTTTGAAACGCTCGAGACACAGAGAACCCGGATGTCCTTTTATTGGCTGCTCATCTTTGATAATGCAGATAAGCGACTGTCGTGGTCCACATAAGCGGTTAATTATGCGATAGGTTGTAATGTTAATAAATTTCAACGTAATTTGATCGTCTTTTATTAAACATTTGACACACCCATGGCGGGACAAGATCACATACAGAGAGAGGTTTCGTCGTCATTCAGGTTTTCAAATAAGACGCATTGAAATATGTCAAGGCCTCATCTGAACTACGTATAACATGAATATCCCACTCAGACACAGTTTACTGACTCCGAGCCGACCAGTCCTTGTTTTAGCCCCTTAATGCCAAGCGCCGGACAGGATAACAACAAGTACCATATTTTCACAACCTTACGTGTAGTGAGTGAGTGAGTTGGGTTCAACGCCGCTTTTAACAGTATTCCAGTTATATCACGGCGTATCAGCTTAATGTGGGAGGAAAGCCCGAAGTGATGCAGGTCTCAGACGTTTACCACTTCGGTGAAACCCACGAGCACGGGTATGGTGCTGACAAACCTAGAAACATAATCGGGGTGAACTGGGATTCGAACCCACAATCATAGGTTTCTGGCGTGTGCAGGGGACGCAGCTCTGGACAGCGAATCGCGGCGCCTTAGACGACTGGGCCACCAGCCCCCCTCCCTATTGTAAACCACAATGGTATGGATATGATTTTTAACAAGCGAACCCAAAATGAAGATTAAGAAAAGACTTTTGAAGAAATCGTATTGTTCAATACTGTTATCAACCTTGTCTTTGATATGCATTAAGAGTGAGTGAGTGAGTGAGTTGGGCTTAACGCCGGTTTGAACAGGATTCCAGTTTTATCACGGCGTGTCAGCTCTATGTGGGAGGAAAGTCCGAAGTGATGCAGGTCTCAGACGTTTATTACTTCGGTGAAACCCACGAGCACGGTATGGTGCTGAGAAAACCTAGAAACATAATCAGGGCGAACCGGGATTCGAACCCATAATAACAGGTTTCTGGTGTACCCAAGGGACGCAACTCTGCACAAGGAATAGGCATCTAAAAGATGGGAGAAAATGAATACATGAAACTTTATATAATGTTGGTAACGACGTTCTAGGGCTGCTTCTTGCCTTTTACTTAGTATTCACCTGACGAAGGGACACGAAGCAGCCCTGACACGTCGGCCCGTGAAGATTCCGGGGTAGAATAGGTCTTCAGCAACCCATACATACCGCAAAAGGCGACTAAGCTTGTCGTAAAAGGCGACTAACGGGATTGGGTAATCAGGCTCGCTGACTTGGTTGATACATGTCATCGATCACAATTGCTTAGATCGATGCTCATGATGTCAATCACTGGATTGTCTGGTCCAGACTCGATTATTTACAGACCGCCGTCATATCGCTGGAATATTGCTGAGTGCGGCGTTAAACAACAAACCAACCAACCAACCAACCTGACACGTCGTTACAAAGTAACTCCGAAGTTTATATCCATAGGAGAGTGTCATATCACCAGCTGGCTAAACTACAGTAGCGCTTCTAAAATAAACACCTATATAAAAGAGTGAGTGAGTATGGTTTTATGCCGCTTTTAGTATTATTCCGCCAATATCACGGCGGGCGACACGGAAAATGGGCTTCACACATTGTACCAATGTGGGGAATCGAACCCAGGTCTTCGGAATGACGAGCCAACGCTTTAACCACAAGTTAACAACAACCACCACCAGGACCACCCTCCCCACCACCACCCCACCACCCCACCACCCCACCAGCCCACCCCTTCAGACTAAAGACTAGAAATGAAACAAACAAGAAAATGGTTATTCGATATTCAATGGTGATGTTTTCGATACGCGTATCATAGTTGTGTTTTGTGTTTGATAACGTTTTGATACTATTTGTTATTTTTTTGTCAAATCCAATTATCAAGTATATATATATATTTGGGATAACACTTCCTAAGTAAAGTACAGAATCTCGTACGTTTGCGTAAATTGGCACGGCTCCTATTAGAAAATGTTATCCCAAATATAGCATTTGTTACATTTGAACACTTTCTAAAAGGCATTGTGTGTTCATTCTAGTAGACATTTTATTTTGTCCGGCAGTTTAATATTTAGTAGCTTAGTATTATTTTGATGTATTTGCAAAAGCAAATATAATCCATCGTAAGGACAAGGTTAGGAAACAGCTTTTGTGTATATATGCGTAAGTATCACTGCATAGCCTTGCGATGTCTCGATGGGCGCTCTTGCAGATGTTGATAACGGTGTCACCGCTTATCTCGCGGGCGTTGTGCTTGTTGTGATAAGACAACACACTTTGACCGACAGGTGTCAATTACAGGTGTGTACATTACATGTATATTTCACTGTTACGTTATGACTCTAACGTAGGCTCAAGAATAACTGGATATTTTCAACTTGGTTATTCCGTAACATGGCTGTGTCGTATATAGGATACCAGAGGGAATATAATATTCCGAGAGCGTAAAAAGAAATGACGCATTATCTGTAATCGGAAATGCCCTTCTTGAGAATTATCAGTCAAGTTTAATGGGAATTGGATGTTACGAGTGATTGCTAGTTTGTGTCTTCCCAAAGTGATTGCGTGAATTGATGCTCATGTCATCAACCACTTCGTCATAGGCCGTCGTCATGGAGACGTTTCACCTTAAATGATATATCGGGAGTTTGAGTTAACGTGGTTTTTAGACCTACAGAGATAATTGAGTTTGAGTTAACGCGGTTTTACGGCATATCGAGATATCTGAATTTGAGTTAACGCGCTTATATGATATTTTGAGATATCGCTTTCTGAGCTTCGCCACTTCACAGTATTTGCCGAAAGAAGCGAATGAAAACACAAAACAGTTTGACAGTTTGACAATCTCCAGCTGACAGTCATGTGTTATGTAATCATTTAAACTCTAGAGACAAATGTACCCGTGGGTTAAAGGGGGTATTCATCGGTCAAGGAGGGTCCGACCGAGCGGTCATTGTGGTCAGTATTAGGCTGAGAGGCCACCCTTGAAGACCGTCTCCCATCAACAGGTGGTGTATATTGCTGTCAACAAGGTCGGTCGATGCTGTCAATCAAGTCATGTCATGGTCTTCATTTAATTTCGGAGAATCAATTTCATCCACACTATAACACGAAAGTCGGCAACATCTCGAAAACTACTTATATATAGCAAACACATTTCACGTATATTTAAGAATGCGTCATTCATTCATTCATTCATTCATTCATTCATTCATTCATTCATTCATTTATTTATTTATTTATTTATTTATTTATTTATTTATTTATTTATTGGCGAGATGAAGAGTTAAAAACACTACAAATTAAAACATGAAAAAAATAATTATGAAAAAACTTATCAGTAGACCGTAAACGTTATCTGGTAGAACACGTCGACACAAGAGATAGCTTGTTGTCAATAAATGATAATTATGGCAAAGAAACAGGTGACAAACGGAAAGACTTGCGTAATATTCCCGGCAAAGAGGACCCCCGCAAAGAACTCTATCACAGGACTTTCCTCACAGTCTCTTTGGGCCTGGTCCGTCACACCCTATTAGTGAATTAAAGCACAACGGTCAACAATAAAGTCTATGATAGCCACACAAGTAGGTGGACATTTAAGTAGATCTATAGTGACCAGTGGCTATCGTTACACCTGGGAAATGAACGCGAGAACAAAACACACTGCTGGGCATTGATCCTTTTCCGCATCAAGTCTGATTTTATGGACAACCAGCCTCATCGCTTCAGTGTGTTTATAGCTTTCAATTGTTGTGCCTTTCAACGACAATATTGTGCAGATTGAGTCTCGCTATTGTTCGTTTCAGATACAATTCCGTTTTCAATGACACCTTTTCAAATGTTCTTTGCAGTTCAGTGTAGTTGGGCGTGGCGCGTGTGTTCATTAAATTCTCCTAAATTGTAATTTCTTAATCTGCGGTGATGCTTGTTATCAATGTAAAACATCTTTCATCAATTTTCATGTTGCATGGGTTGTGTTTTTTATGTGTTTATGACATATAGTTTACAACTTAGACGGAATCCATAGCGTGGATTTTTATTGCCGAATAATACACTGCTGGTTACAAATGATGAAAGACTTTGGGCGTAGTGGCGGTTTACGCAACACTGATCGCCATTTCTAAGAGGAAACACGGAATCGGAATAAAACGTGCATAAAAATATATAAAAGTTATTCCCTTCGTCTATTAATTCTGGTAGATCAATTAATATGTTAACTTCACCTACCACTGACAATTTTTTCAATCAATTAGAATACTGGGCATTTTGCGTGTTCATTGGAATTTTTTATCCGCAGAAATTATTCGCTAACAAATTAGTGTCAGCTGTCTTCGCTACTCCTCGTATAAGGGACATTTGTTAATGCGGACCTCGTGTGGGATTGCGAATAGACGACTTGTTTGGAAGTATAGGCGTCAGCGATTAGCTGCATATATTTACAAAATGAGGTCGTGTATCTGGTTACTAGTATATTCATAATGATCAAACAGTCACAGACAAACTGGACACTATTCCGATGAATACAGTGAAACCTCGTTTATCCGGACCCCGCTAATCCGGACACCCTGGACGATTACAGGTTGGGGCGTGTATACAAAGAGGCACTCGTTGTAATTCATGATTCGTTAATCCGGATGTATGACGATCCGGCCAATGTCACTGGGAGCAGTACCGTTCGGATTAACGAGTTTCTGTTGTATAACTGTAACCTTGCAGACAACAGAGGCAGAGAAAATCAAATACATTACATTATGGTACTTGTTGTTACCTTTCCTGGCGCTCGGCATTAAAAGGATGAAACAAGGACTGGTCTGCTCGTAGTTAGTATAATGTGTCTGAGTGGGGTATCGATGTTATACTGCCGCATGGTATACTAACCGCCAAAAGAGACGCGAATAACATACATCTTTCATTAATTTATGAAGAATTATTCAAGATATATTTGATCGGTTCGATGCACAAACGAACATACTGGTTTGTTGTGTGAACCGACGCTTATGAACGCATCACATGTGACGTCATAGATCCATGATTAAAGATGCATCATGTGCCTCGTGCAGGATTAGCGTGTAAAGTTTGGAAACCACGTGCAACATATCGTGATAGGAATATAGGAGAGAGAGAGAGAGAGAGAGAGAGAGAGAGAGAGAGAGAGAGAGAGAGAGAGAGAGAGAGACTAATCTATTTAAAATAAGACACTGGGCGCATTGGTAGTGGTTGCGGCAATGACATCGCCTCACGGTGTTCGGTCATCTTCGGAGAATAAGGAAATCTGCTGTTAAAAACATGCCACCTTTCACAGACGTTCCCTTATTTTGTTCATCAGTATACTCTAGCACAGTTGGTGGCGAGATCCAAGGAGCCATGGTAATACAGAAGAACACGTTGTCTGTGAACCACCCAAAAAGTACACAGAGAATATTGTTTTTAATAATCACGAAGAAACTGTATGGAATGGTTATGAAAACACCATCGCCCAGTAATGCTCGTTAAACCATCCCTGTACGTTTGACCAGTTTCAGTACCTTTTTAGGTTCTCTTACAGCAGTCCATTATAAAGATGACGAAAGTGTGTAAAAAGCAAAGTAAATTACTATAGCCGACAGTATATCTACAGTCTTAAGAAGAACGGACATGTGCCTACAACTGATGGTACGTGGTTTAACGTCAACTTTAGCGATAGTCAAGCAATATCACGTGCCCGGGTGTACTTGTACCTATAATGGGAACCAAACCCGGGACTTGGGTGTAGTGAGCAAACGCTTTAACCACTAGGCTACCAAACCTTCGTTGTGATAACAACTGCAGACACTAGCTAGAAGATCCTTCCACAGAATAATAACATTACACTTCTTGTAGACGGGTGGTTTTGGGGTGGCTCATTTGGCGATACCCTATATGGGTACAATGATACGTGGGCGTGGGTACAATGGTACGTGGGCATAGGTACAATGGTACGTGGGCATGGGTACAATGATACGTGATACGTGGGCATGGGTACAATGATACGTGGGCATGGGTACAATGATACGTGGGCATGGGTACAATGATACGTGGGCATAGGTACAATGATACGTGGGCATGGGTTCAATGATACGTGGGCATGGGTACAATGGTACGTGGGTATGGGTACAATGATACGTGATACGTGGGCATGGGTACAATGATACGTGGGCATGGGTACAATGATACGTGGGCATGGGTACAATGATACGTGGGCATAGGTACAATGATACATGGGCATGGGTTCAATGATACGTGGGCATGGGTACAATGGTACGTGGGCATGGGTACAATGATACTTGATACGTGGGCATGGGTACAATGATACGTGGGCGTGGGTACAATGATACGTGGGCATGGGTACTAGGTACATGATACGTGGGCATGGGTACAATGATACGTGGGCATGGGTACAATGATGCGGGGGCATAGGTACAATGATACGTGGGCATGGGTACAATGGTACGTGGGCATGGGTACAATGATACTTGATACGTGGGCATGGGTACAATGATACGTGGGCGTGGGTACAATGATACGTGGGCATGGGTACTAGGTACGTGATACGTGGGCATGGGTACAATGATACGTGGGCATGGGTACAATGATGCGGGGGCATAGGTACAATGATACGTGGGCATTAAGTCAACGATACGTGGGCATGGGTACAATGATACGTGATACGTGGGCCTCTGTTCAATGATACGTGAGCATGGGTACAATGATACGTGGGCATTAGTTCAACGATACGTGGGCATGGGTACAATGGTACGTGGGCATGGGTACAATGATACGTGGGCATGGGTACAATGGTACGTGGGGATGGGTACAATGATACATGGGCATTATTTCAACGATACGTGGGCATGGGTACAACGATACGTGGGCATTAGTTCAACGATACGTGGGCATGGGTACAAAGGTACGTGGGGATGGGTACAACGATACGTGGGCATGGGTACAATGGTACGTGGGCAGGGATACAATGGTACGTGGACATGGGTACAATGATACGTGGGCATATGTACAATGATACGTGGGCATGGGTACAATGATACGTGGGCATGGGTACAATGATACGTGGGGATGGGTACAATGATACGTGGGCATGGGTACAATGGTACGTGGGCAGGGATACGTAGTATCGCAACAGTACAATGTGTGGAGCCCATTTCTGGGTTCCCCTTTCGTGATATTACTGGAATATGGCTGAAAGAGGAGTAAATCTATAATTATTCACTCTCTCTTGTATACAAGTTTCCACGATGAAATCATTTTTACATTTCTTTGCATAAATTTATTGGTGGTTTGATAAATTCTGAAACGCATGGCTACATTAATTTGTTGGTTATTCGTTAATAGTACACCGCAGCACCTGCACGGCTCGTCACGGTCATATCACCTTCATGTAAGACACGCACGCCTGATTAAAAGAATATATTGAAGGAATGTATGTCATTGAGTATACAGAACTTAGGTAATAAAACTGGGTGTGTCCGTCTAGTAAGCAGGCGTGTTACTTAGCGTTTCTTTGCACACATACACGGGATCGATATTTATATTATAAATTGTTTAAAATAGATTCGTGAATAGTTTTCAAAAGTTAAGGGGATGGATGTCTTTTTATGTTCCTTGATAAATAAGATGCTAATGGAAGATGTTTGATTTTCTGCTGTGTCATAACACACGAACATGTCGAGTAGGGATATCCGTGTTTGTTTTTGTATGTTTGCTTCCGTCTCGACGTTGAAGGTTATTGAATATCACATGTAACATCTGTACATATATGTAATCACACCAACGACGACGGCGATAATGGCGTTGATGGTGAAAACGTGACGACGATTGTACTGTTAATTGTGAGAAAGATGATGATGATGATGATGATGATGATGATGATGTGGTGGTGGTGATGATGATGATGATGATGATGATGATGATGATGATGATGATGACTCTGTCGTCTCAGGCGCCCCAATTCCCTGTGCAGAATGCATCTCGTCGTCATGCCAGTAAACCTATGATCGTTGGTTGGAAACCCACACTTCCAGTGACTGTGTCTAGGTTTGTCAGAACACATTCATTCACTCGCTCATCCGCTCACTCGCTCACTCACTCACTCACTCACTCACTCACTCACCCAGCCAGCCCCACTCACTCACTCACTCACACCCAACCCCACTCACTCACTCACTCAAGCACTCACTCAAGCACTCACTCAAGCACTCACTCACTCACTCACTCAAGCACCCAGGCAACAACAGGCCATTGACATGCCGAAGCCAAACAGTTGGAATATTGTGGAGTAGGGCGTTAAACAACAAACACATAACCATTAAATTCCAAACTATATCTGTAAAGGAGGCCAGGATTCCGGATTAACAGGGTCCGGACTAGCGAGACTTCGGTGTACGTAGGTCGTCCCGACTATTAGAGAAACAACTCTAACCCATCCCTGTTCCGTAATCCAAATTTGCTGTATTATTTCATGAGTAGACTCTGACTGAGTGAGTGAGTGAGTATTCCATTACGACTACTCAGCAATGTTTCAGCTTTTCACGGCTGGTGAGAGCCTCAAACGCGAAAGGTGGCTGAATTAAAGAGACTGAGCACCAACTCATCCAATTCACACCAAAAAACAGCATTCCTATGATAAGCTTCGAATCTCCGGCAACAAACCTGGGATGCAAGGATCAAAATAATTTCCTTACCGAGAAACCGCGAGATCTCGCGAGAATGTCAAATAGAGTTCAAAGACCGCGCGAAAACGCGCGAGATAGATGGGCAGTTAAGGTGACCTGTGGTCAACTATGCCTCTCCAAAGACAGTAATTGTTCATTTCATCTACTAGCGCCGCACGTTGTCGTGTGGATTCCCCAACGTAACCCATGTCACAGATCCGCCGTTTTCGGGCTTGATAAACAAATTAACTGACAATTCAACCCGCTTGGTAACGCAGTGAGTGGGAAGAATGGCGTTGATAGAGCCAGTTATCTCAGAGCACTTGAAACAAAAGATAACTTACAGAACGGGACGTGTCACAATGGGAGTACACGTTTAAACCTCACTCGATGGTTCGAAGAGGTGTTTGTATGTTTGTTGTTTAACGCCGCAAACAGCAACATTCCAGCTATATGAAGCAGTCAACCCAGTTACTGACCACAAGGTCCATGTGATCGCCTCTTACGGCCAACACATGTTGCTGGTGCGTGCGTGCGTGCGTGCGTGCGTGCGTGCGTGCGTGCGTGCGATAGTGAGTGAGTGAGGTTTGACGCCAATCTCATTAAAATCAGACCTTAGTTCTCGCTACCTGAAGACATCCCATTAGGGGTCACGTCAGAACGACCTTTCTCGCTTACCAGATCATGAAAGTGACAGTCGGAATGTGATTTCTAATCTTACAACCTCGAAAACTTTAACAAGGGGTATTCCGAACGATAGTTACGGGTTTAACGACTGAATCCATACAATCTAGACCATCTATTAGCCATTTTGTTCAGGTTTCAAATTTGTAATCGAGAATTTGTCAAAATACGTTTCGAAGCTAGTCGCCAATTTGAAATTAGTGCCGCAAAGCACGAGAAAGCTGCCTTCTGATTGGTCATTCCATTGGTCAGTCAAAGTTCGCGCAAGGTCGATCTGACGTGACCCGTAATGGGTCAGATCTTTGTTTAGCGGTAGCGAGAACTAAGATCTGATTTTAATGAGATTGGTGTTTGACGCAGGCTTTAGACATATTCCGGCAATATCACGGCCGAGGATAACAGAAAGGGCTTCTAATATACCCATGTTGGGAATCGAACCCGGGCCTTCGGTGTGACAAGCGAACGCTTTAACCACAAGCGAGAGGTGGTGGGGACCAATTCTACCCGGGAGTTCCCACGGGGCGTACCTCCGTCCTTGACGACAAGCCTCTGAAGAAATATTCAGGGTTTTAAACCACAACAAACTGTTTAAACACAGTATGGGGAACGAGTGGTCCAGTGGTCTAAGAGGACACAATTTGCTGTGCAGAGTTCAGAATTCAACCAGGATCCGCTTATCGTAGGTTTGAATCCCGGATACGATCCTTGATTTTTCAGCATTCGTCATTAGCTGTTTTCACCAAAGAGGTAAACGTCTATGAACTGCTTAGTTTGTTTGTTTATTTGTTTGTTGTTTAACGCTGCACTCTAGGTATGTGGCGGCGATCTGTAAATGATTGAGTCTGGACCAAACACTTCAGTGATTGATATCATGAGCCTCGAGCTGCACAGTTTGGATACGATGACATGCATGAAAATCAAGTCAGGAAAATGTGTACGCTATCACAATAGAGGATTGGACATTTCTGTTAATAATGATACTTCTAACCTTACCACCGAGGCATTTTGGATTTGCTGTCATAAATTAAAACCATAGTGTAAAAATTTAAAACACTTAAAAACGCATACAAAACGGTATCCTGTTGACATAATCATTTAAGGATTGACTGTGTATTTTTTTCGGTTCATTGAGGTATGAATCGAAAAACCGATGTGCAAACTGTATGAATCCGCCGTATGTCGCCTGTAACGACAAGCATAGCTTGCTGGGGACCTATGTTTATTGGAGAGAACCACTATTCAAAGCCCAGTTGAATACAACTCACTCACTCACTCTACTGAGTGAGTGAGTGAGCGAGTGGGTGGGTGGGTCGGTCGGTCGGTCGGTCAGTTTCATGCCAGCAACATTCCTGCCATAAAGTAATAATAATATGATAAATAAATGCTAAATGCGCTACGTTATTATAACTCCCGTCAATGGATCAGCGTGCGTTAGGCTTTACCTTTTCAACCTCAGCTCCCTGGGAAGTATACAACCCAAGCTTCATTAGAGGAATAACAGTCACATTACCATCTCATCTTATTGGGTACCCATTCACTGGCTGAACAGCGACATATGTCAAACAAAATCACTTGCCTAAGGAGACTCCGGATGTGCTACACGTGGTTCAGTATGGGGCAGGGCAGAACCCGGTCACCCATCCACCTACCCTCCGCGACAAACATTGGGTAACATCTTCTGATTTGTGCGCTATACACAAGACCACATGCAACCAAGGTGAGACACACCAAGAATGGACTTGACACATTGCATCCATGTGAGGAATCAAACCCGTGTTTTCGAGACGACGGACGCTTTAACCACTTGACCACCGGTATCCCAGTCGTAAGGCGCCGCAATTCGCTGTGCAGAGTTGCGTCCCTTGGGCACGCAAGACACGTATGGTCGTGGGTTCGAATCCCGGTTTGCCCTGATTATGTTTCAAGGTTTGTCAGCACCATATACCCTTGCTACTGAGTTTAACCAAAGTGGTAAGACCTGCGGGTTTTCCTCCCTCATCAAGCCGACACGCCGTGATATAACTGGCACTGTCCAAAGTGGCGTTAAACCCAACTCACTCACTCATTCACTATAACTAAATTACTTGTCAAAGCTTCATTAAACTCAATTCACTCCCTCGCAGTGCAGGATAATTCCACAGTGTCTTTCTATCGACTTCCCGTAGTTACCTGTCTTCGTTAGACCCTAGTAAGAGGCCCAACACAAAAGGTTTCAAGAGAAACCGATTCATTAACCCTGTCGCTAGTTCGAATCCCAATATCGATACAAAGTATGAAACCCATTTCTGTTGTCCCACGCCGTGATATTGCTGGAAAGATGCAAAACATTGGTCACACATGACCTCTACCTTATAAACCTCATGGTAAGTAATCTAAGAAATATAGACAATGCACTGTCCCTTCAAATTCGTTATAACAGGAGTATAATTCATGTTCATCGAATCATACATTAAATGATAATAAAGAAAGGTAAAAGTACTATAATACTGGGCACTTTGTTTCGCGAACCTTTGAACCATAATAGTTAAACGGGATTTGAAGTAGTTCCATTTAAAACAATGTCCAAACTAAAATGATTATCATGTTAATGTGCATATCTTCATTGATCGAACGGGTGTTAGGCTATTTATCTAAGCGTCTGGCCTGATATTAACACCATTACAAGTCTCGCTTCGCTACACCCAAAGCCTGTTTTTTCAGTGTGTCATTAAGTCACAGGTTAATTACGAATGTTAATCATCGCTGGCGTCAACGACATCTAATTCTTGAGTCATACAATTACAAATCTGTTCTTAATCACCGCTGACTCAAAATTGCGTAGCCGCAGTTTTGAAGTAATTTTACAAAGAAATTCGACGTTGTTCGTTAGCGACACCTAAATCACGAAAAACCAAGAACCATATCTAAAGAACTTGCTTTGCCGAGTCCCAAATCTAGGGTTTCACCGCGTTCTTAAAATCCCAGTCTCACGTCGTCGCTAAACTAATGAGGCGTGTAGGAAAATGGACCCTCGGTGTCAAAAAGTGCTATTAATTTCATGAGATCGCCCCGATTCTGATGGCCACACTTAGCGGGTAAATTAAGGCTCTTTCATACACCCCCTATTCCCCTGCCCTAGTGCTGTCATTGTCCCGACCTCGCCAATATTCATATGACCCGGACAGAACCCGGATGACCTATTATTCATAACTAAGGCCATCTGTGCTTTGATGTTGCCGAATAAATCACATCCTTCTCGCCGACTCTGCGTCTTGACAGATACTTTAGGAGCGGTAAATCAGACCGGTACAAGACCTGGTCGCGAAACTCGACCCCAGATCCGATAAAAGAATTAATTTTACCTGTATCACGACTCATCTTTCTCCACGGGCGAGAAATTGGCCAGATTTACTTTCAGACAGTCGAGCACCAGTGGCGGCCATTCTGCGAAATCACCGATTACTGCAATTAACATATCTCTGACATTGTTTACACGGAGAGATATATCGCTTACATTTTATTAGATCAATAGAGGAATTTAGATAAATCGGTGATAAAACTGGTCTATAGAGTGTCGGGAGACATACTTTAGTATCTCGTGCTTGTTGGTTATTCTCACGGTTCTGTCAGTCGCCAGCACAGTGTCATGTAAAAGAGGGATGATTTTTGATGGTCCGAAGTCCATTTCTAGCCCATTTCTTGTGTCTCGTTCTTTTCTAGCTCTTTTCCTGTTCATTGCCAGTTCATTTCTAGTCCATTTCTAGCTCTTTTCTTGTTCATTTCTAGTCCATTTCTAGCTCTTGTCTTGTTCATTTCTAGTTTATTTCCAGTCCTTTTCTAATTGTTTCCTTGTTCATTTCTAGTTCATTCCTAATCCATTTCTATTTCTTTTCTTGTTCATTTCTAATTCATTTCTAGTTCATTTCTTGTTGATTTCTACTTCATTTCTAGTTCTTTTCTTGTTGATTTCTACTTCATTTCTAGTCCATTTCTACTTTATTTCTAGTCCGTTTCTAGTCCATTTCTAGCTCTTTTCTTGTTCACTTCTAGTTCATTTTTCGTTCATTTCTAGTCCATTTCTAGTTCATTTCTAGTTCATTTCCTGTTCTTTTCATGTTCATTTCCAGTTCATTTCTAGATCCTTTCTTGTTCATTTCTGGGTTCATTTCTCGTCAATTTCTGTGTCATGTTTAGTTCGTTTTGAGTTCATTTCTAGTTCATTAATGGTTTCATTTCCAGTTCATTTCTTGTCCATTTCTAGTTCCTTTTCTGTTCGTTTCTAGTTCATATTTAGTTTCTTTTCTAGATCATTTCTTTTTCTTCTTTTTTTTTGTTCATTTCTAGTCCATTTCTAGATCATTTCTTGTACATTTCTAGTTATTTCATCTTTTTGTTTTTTCCAGTTCATTTCTAGTCTGTTCCACATCATTTCTCGTCCATTTCTAAGTTCATTTCTCGCCCATTTCTTGTCGATTTCGTGTTCAATTTTTGTTCCTTTTTAGTATATTTCTAGTTCTCCGTGGCTGCTAAATTGATATACAGACTAAACAGAGTTGCAAAGAAAGAGAGATCACAATGACTTGAACTATATCTTCAGGGGCTATAAAGGAAACCGACAGCAGGCTTCAATAGGAAATCGACTGAGGCCTTCACTACTTTTAAGGAAATGGTCAACGGTCTTCAAGTTTAGTAAATTGACAACAGTTTTCAATAGGTTTAGGATATTGATAATTTCCAATGAATTGTTTGGAAAGCTGGCGGTAAGGATGTTTTATCGCACCTGCTTTGATCATGCACCGTTGATCATCATTATTTAAAGAAAAATAGATCATCTTTATTTCCTCCATGTGATGAAGATACACTGATATGAGATATTACGGTATTCTATACATGAATATATACAACGGGTGATATATTGTATGTATAGTCAGTTTCACATCGTTATCATAATTATAATGTTTTTTAGTAGGTTTTTCCACGCTTTAACAGTTTTACACACAAGGAGCATTATATTTGTCCATAGATTCAATGGCCATAGTACTTTCTTTTGGCAGGCCGCCAAGTAAAAAGGACAGAAAGCTATCGTCATCATCGTTCCAGATGCTAGAAAAAGTTGTCACTTTTAGTAAATCAATAATAGACTCAACAAGAACATTTCATACATAAATACATGTTGAATAATATCAAAAGCAAATGTGCCGCATAATATTCATAGGATTGTATACTGTAGGTGCAAAGACATAATAAGTTTGCCCAATCATAGAAGTGTTTCGGTCTTGCACTTGCTAGTAACAAAAGTCTGTGTACCTTAGGTGATCGTATAAGAGAGTATCGTTTTAGATTTTTTCGTGAATGAAGCTCTACATAAATTACGTTACGGTAACACACACTTATTTGTTCTTGAATCGTTGAATAATTTCAAACATTTCGTATTCCTTTGATGACAGTTTACCCCATAAAGTACAAGCAAATATTCCACATGTTAATATCACTCTTTCCCACATACGAACAGCTGGGATAGGATTTAAACCATCAAAATAGAGCCCATGATTATGATTAATATTGACTAACATTCTGAGTTTTATAAATGGGTACGTTCTAAGGTTTTCTTTGATGTACTTTCAAGCAATCCTGCATAAAGAAGAACTTGTGAACCAATGTAGACACGGTTACAGACCGATTTGCGAATATTCCCAAACAGTAAAAATGCACTTTTATTGGCATTATATTTCAAATGCCATCTATTAGCATTTGTGTATATATCATTCAGTAGAATTTGCAGTTCGTCAGGGTAGCTATTCAACAACGTAGTATCGTCTGCTAATAGGATGCCGGGTGTATTACCCAATTCATGACACAAACCACGCCCTGAATCATCAAATGAATATAACAAGACATTATATACAGATTAAAAAGCCATGCCGATAAAACGCGACCTTGACCAACACCTTGCTGAACATGAAACACATTTGGGGTAAAACCTCCAATGCTTACACATGACTGCATTAAAGTGTATACTGTGCGTAAAAGTCGCCATGATTTTCCATTAACACCAAAGTTATACAATTTGGAAGACTCTGTTAAAAGCTTTCTCGTCGTCGAGAAAAGCGCAATATACAGGAGACTGTCTTTCATTATAATATGCTATGCTTTCCATTAATGAAAACAGGGCAGTTTCTGCCCCAACCCCCTCCTAAATCTAAATTGAAAGGGGTGGGAGAAGCCTTTAGATTTGTTTGCCCACTCTTCAATTCTAGAGGTGACTGTAGATGTAGTATGACTTTCAAAGATATGGTCGTCGATGTGAATGTCGAAGGTGTGGTTGTCGATGTAGATGTGACTCTCAGTGTAAATCTGACTGCCAACGATAGGGTTGTCTATGTGGATGTGACTGTCAATGTACAAATGACTGTCAAACATATGGTTGTCGATGTAGGTGTGATTGTCAACGTAGATGCGACTTTTGAACATATGGTTGTCGATGAAGACTTGGTAAACGTGATTACCTTTACTGTTGCCATCGATGTCACTTTCCATGTCAACGTCGTTGTGTCATAGTTATCATGGACCACACATTGTCATTATCGTCACACACATTTTCTTCATTTAGAATTTCATTTATTTAAAGTAAACTGCAGGACAAAATAAAGTATACACCCATGTATTTGATACGGGCATCATTGTTGTTTTGGGTCTTAGGTTTTTCAGTGTTTTCTGTTATGAGCCACGTTTTGATTTGTAATTAATAGTTCACAGGGGCGGTCGGGTAGCCTAGTGGTTAAAGCGTTCGCTCGTCACGCCGAAGACCCGGGTTCGATTCCCGACATGGGTACAATGTGTGAAGCCAATTTCTGGTATCCCCCGCCGTGATATTGCTGGAATATTGCTAAAAGCGGCGTAAAACTATACACACTCACTCACTAATAGTTCACATCCAATGTTGAAGCGTATACTTTCTTTTGCCAGGGAGTGTATTTAATGAAATGATAGATATTGAATGGAATTACTGCATAAAGTGAACACTTCTGGTAGAAATTATCACCCGCCTGAAAATAATGACATACGTGAAACAACAAACGCTGTTTTTACACAGAGTCGCGTTTTTTGTTGTTGTTTTTATTTCCATAAAGAAACGTAGTGGTTATACACTGGCCAATACAAACTCCCAATATATTCAAATGTTTGGCACCAATCAATGTGTATCATAAACAGAACTTTATGACAGTAACACTTGATAATAATCAACTAAACGATATTAAATTATCGCATCCTCTCTCAAAGCAAGAGTTTTAAAAATGCATTCACATTTTTATTTGGTACACTTTGATATTTTTGGCGTCTTTTTACATTTCAGTTTCATTCAATTCATACATTTGAAATGGAAAGGTTTAGTCCCGGGATATAAGGTATCGACAATACATGGAAAGATACTCATCGATACTGCATCACTATTCTCCGAATGGAACAATATAGACTAAACTGAGGGCAAAACAAACTGTATATCTTGCATATGTTTGTTTTTCAATTGAAAATATCTTTAGTTAGCGATATTATTTCCAAACATTGAACCACACTGGCGCTGAGTCAGCAATTTTACAGAGTTAAATGTTTTAAAACATAATTTTATTTACAGTCTTTAAAAACTCAAAACATTTCGAATAATACACACCTGCGGAAGTGTATCTTAGACATCTCATCTTTGAAATAAAAAAAGCGTTTTTCGGCACATGACAGAGGTCATGTTGTTAACCCAGTCTCCATTGAACCATTTGTTTTACTCCAAATTACCCAGCCACACATTACCTTTCACAAACTGTTGGAGGAATGAGGGATGCTTAAATAGACATAATCAATTTTAACAACAGTTCTTTCAATTTATTATTACATAGAAAAACAAACTCAGTATTCTTTAAATTGTTTGATAGGCATTACTTAAAATTTGACGGGAGACAAACTTCAGTCGTGCTTGGCAACGGTATAAGGATCTATACCGAAACATCGCCTTTACAGTATCAAAGAAGTTGTTATCCATAAATTGTGTCTACTTTGTCGGTATTTTTTAGTTTATAATAGCAATATGTGTATGAACCTATTGTTTTACAAGACAGCAAATGAATTTCTAGACTTTATATAAACGTTATACGTAAAGACAATTTCAAACTCAACCAAAACCGTTTTAGCCATAAATCATATCCGCGTCAACAAGACCGTCAGAACTAAGATATAGCAGTGTATCTTCAGTTATCTCTTCTGACAGTGCAAAGACAATCTCTGTCATTAAACAAACCTTGGTGTGTCTGTGACACTTATCATTACCTTGACAGGTGTAACGAATTTAACTGTATGCTTGCCTGTGATAAGCCGCGATAGACACTCGTAGTTGAGGTAAACATAGAGTCCCCACCTCACAGCCCCACGAAACTGCTCGTGCTGATAACGTCCACCGGTGGGTTATCTCCCTTGCCTAATACGCGCTGAGGATTGTTTTTGATGGCACTTCAGCGTTGATCTTTGACCCGTTTTCACCTGTTCCAAATACTACTAATACTCAATCGGGTATTTGTGCAATTCACTGTGACCTGGGTTCAACCCTGTGTCAATCTAGCTCCACGTATTTCACAGGTGTTCGACATTTGTTTTCGACTCGTCCGTCAAATTGGGTGTCTCCATAACATCACGCAAATGTGTTATCGGGATTGAGAGACTCAATATTATTAATGGCTTCGATAAGGTTCGTGAAATATTTGCACGATATCTATGAATATTTAATAGGCGTTGTTTTATAATAACACTTAAGGTAATGCTGTGGGATCGTTAAGTCTACGTACCATATAGAATGGATTATAGTCGTTCTTCAATAAAAAATGTTTTAAATATACGTTTCTAATTTTAATTATAGAAAGTAAGATTTATTCTCTGTTCCGCTTTATGTCTGCTCGAGGCTATAAAGTTGCTAATTAAAATATATTTGTCAATTCGTTTGTTGACACATTTGGAGTGTCGTCTTTGAGTAATGGCCACACGTGTTCATCCAAACTTCACGTTCAATCATGAAATTGGCATCGGTGAAGAGCATTGCGTTAGAAAATGTAATAAAACACCCATGTAATTTAAAATATTACTCTCCCCTAATATATGTTAATTGACCCATCCCTTCCATGGCAAGTAACAGCTCTCCGCATTATACAACCCATTCATTGTTCAAGAGTTTACAGCGTGAATAGATCCTAACATTATGTGGACTCTGAGATCTAACTGATCATGTCGGATTAACCTCAGCCAATTACCCCGATTCACGGCTAAGCTAGATCACCTATGGTATTAATAGCAGAAAATTATTATTTCACTCTCAATATTATATAATATTCTCAGCGGCCAACAATTCACACCGTTTCCTTAACAATAATTATATCACATGTACGGACACTTCGTGTAGCGATAAGTATATGTGTGAATACGTGTAAATTTGGATGGTAGGTCTATTGTTAAGACGTCAGTGTTATTATCACCTTAGACGGGGCTTTGTGTTCGGGCTTGAGTCGCGGACGTATGGGAAGCCACTTGTGAAGATAGTCAAAATGATAGTGAAAACTACATTCCTTGGCCTAAATGAGTCTATTATTTGAAGCGGAGTTACAACGTGCCCTGGCTGACTCCTACAAGTGGTCTATCCTTCTAACTAACCGTCTCTAAAGTGTCATTCTCATGCTGAGCTGCATTGGTTCCCATTCTGACCACATCACTTATTATCGCCGCGGATGAATACGGGTGTAACCTAAGGTTGAGCATGCGCGTGGGGTGCATACGAAAACTCGGATCGGGTATCGTCCGAATGAAAGGTGTTAATTCGCGAAACTGTCAGGGACGGATCAAACTCGAGAAAGTGGGGAGGTTGTTGAAACATTCGCAAAATAAGGTACTGGGGTCGCTCAGTGCTTTGACACAAGGCCGCAAATTTGTTCAAATATTTTGAGTTTTATCTCTTATCTCGAGTGTCTTCCCACGTGACCTCGTCTGACCTTTGATGACCTCGCACCTGCAGTATTACCCACTTATATGAACCAATCAATAAGCAGATTACCTTAACAAGTCAATGAGCATTGACGGAAATAGTTCCACACATAATGACATACCGATCCATTACACCCGGAGTTAGCTGCAAATAGGTGGAAATATGGTAAAGCTCTTTCAATCCTTAATCAAACAAATATCACATCGATTGGGTTCTCAAAGGTTTTTTCTACTTTATATACCTATATATTTTCGATTAGCGAAAAATCGTTTTAACATAGAATTGGCTTTTGGCCTCACTGTAACAATGAACCTCACTGAGAAACGCAAGGTTTCTTTGGAGGGAAATGACTACGTTTTCAAGCCTATTTTATCTTCTGAACCAGCCTTTGATGTTGATAAAACAAGGTCAAAGTCAAGATGTTTATTTGCATGAAGGCTTCCGGCCAATGTGCAATAAAATTGTGGTGATTGCAAAAATGGAATAAGTGCAATTTGACATTAATATATTACGGGGGAGGGGGGGGGGGGGGTCAGAAAACGGCAAAGAAAGGTAGTATATGTCGTAGAAACATCCAAATACAACAGACTGTTTTGAGACGTCATAAATGCACCAGGAACTAATCCACTTTGGTGTCAATGGTTTTCGGTCCATGATCGCAATAAATAATAAAATATGTTTTATGTGGTATTGCCTATCGGGGAAAGTAATGAAAATGATAAACAATATTTTGGAATGGCGAGACAAAAGGGTTACATTGTTTCCTATAATGCCCTACTTTGAAGTTATTTGCTTTACTGAAATACATCCCGAGACCCGACAGAAAGGAAGATTGTTCTCTGATGTTTATTTTTTAATCAACCTGATGATATCTTAAATAAAACCTGGTAAAGTACCCCATGTGTGTTTAAAATGGTAAAGACAACTAACAGAGTCTTTGGTTTGGAAGGATATATTTAACCAAAAACGAAAATGTACACGAGACACCAAATTAATTGAATTTCAGTATAAATTTATACATAACAGTATTTTTACACACAAAAAAGACAAGAGTGTAAAATGAAACTTATTGATGGTGATATTTGCTCTTTTTATAAATCTCCAAGTGAAAGTATATTCCATGTTTATATAGAATTAATGGTTTCTTGAGACAACTGGAACAACATCTGAACCAGTACCTTAAATATATGTTACTGTATTTTCCATTCTGTTTGGCATTCCAGAAAATAGGAACATACACAATCACATATTACAGTCAGCAAAATAAACATATTCACATATCAAGTATCGTTTGAATGTTTCATGTGGTATTTATCGTCTTTATGCAAAGTAAAAAAACAATCTATTGCAATAACAACAAACAGATATCTTAATTACTTACAGAAATGGACATCACTTGCAGATAACATTATATCATATGTCAAAAGTATAATAACGCGTGTCTATAGCCATACAGCATAATCTAATGTATATTGTCTATTCAAAGCTGTTTTATTTGATTAAAAGTCGTACTTGGTTCACCCACTGTATAGTAAATGTAACATATCAGTCTTCGGGAATAGAAATTCAAAACTAAAAAAATATTTCCTTTCGGGGCGGTTGGGTAGCCTAGTGGTTAAAGCGTTCGCATGTCACCGCGATGACCCGGGTTCGATTCCCGACATGGGTACAATGTGTGAAGCCCATTTCTGGTGTCGCCTGTCGTGATATTGCTGGAATATTGCTAAAAGCGGCGTAAAACCATTCTCACCCACATTCCTTTTCACTGTTTACTAACGCCATTGATATACGGACTAAATGCCGCTTCATCACTTTCAATAGAAAAATAACAAAAATATTATATTTTAAAGACATCTTAAATCATCCTACCCTTATTGTTGAACATAATGTGTAAATTTAGCGAAATATGAAACACACCATGTCCCTTGATATGACGTCACTTAGTTTTACTCACTCACTCTATTTTTTAACGTTTCTAACTCCCCACTAGAAGATTGTTTTAGACTTTGGTATCATGAAGCACAAAAGCATGCATCCGCTCTACCGCAGGAATAATTGTTGTTTACTGTTACATCATTGTGATCTAAATAAAAAAAATATGTTTACACGTGCTGAAAGCTATTGGTTATTTTCCTGTTTTGTGAATTTCAGGTTATATAGCCAGCGATCAATGGTCTAAAGCAATGTAGAATCAAGAATTGTACTAATGACGTTTCTAATTACTTATTTCAAGACCTTGGCTGTCAAATGTCAGTTAAATCGAAGACATGCGTGGTCAACTTGAGGCCTACTGACAAGTACACAAATCAGTGCCAGCGGCCAGCGCCAATACGCTGACCAGATAAACTTGACCACTGGCCACTAGAAGCTAGACGGGGTACTTGTTAACGAATTGCTTCTCTCAATTAGAGGCGATCTAAAGAGCGTTTATCGATCATGTAAACTATTTCTATATCTTGTCCGCGAGATAAGCCGTCACCCTTACATCTATCGCCCTTCATCTTCATCAGCCAATGATTGACAGTCTTGACAGTTTCGTCCAATCAGAGACAAGCGCTGATCAAATCTGTCAGCATCCGCTCGTCGCCATCTTTAACAATGAATTATGGGAATGTTCCCGCTGGGCGGCCCTGGACGCTTGTAGCGGTAGCGCTTGAACATGCATCTAGGTTGAGATTAGCTGGTCACTTTAAAGAGATGCATGCATATCATGATAATAATGACTTGACAGAAACTACTTTTCATATTAACGTCGTGGTAATAGGTTCAAGTGGAAGATCTTTTTCCCACATTTTCCCACGGGTTCTACTGCTGTTGATATACAATACGTCCAATTGAATTAGATTTTGAAATAATTTGGATTCTACTTCTTGAAGTGATTGATTTTTTTTTTGCCGCCGTGATACTGAGCGAATCATCAAACCAACAGCCAACCATTTACAATACACTTAATGGAATTATTTTATTAAATTTGATTTTAAAACTTCTTGTCAGAGGTCTGAGCACTCGTTCACTCGCATAGTCACCCAACCACCAACACACCCTCCAAACCTACCCACCTGGGGGTTGGAAAAGGCAAACCAGTGAGTGAAAGAATGAGTGTGCAAAACTCTGCCAAGTTACAGACTCGGGCCACCGGGTGTTCATTAAGTCAGTTTTTACGACAAACATGTAGTATCGGGGCCATTGCTAACCCGGAATCTCAACAGGGCACGTTAATGGCATCAACTGATGCGCAATATAGCCCGAATATATACAGAGCATCACCCACCCTCAGTCTCAGACACGTGTAGAATCCTAGAGCCACAACAGCCTTGATAACAGAGTCTTCAACCAAAAGATCATTTTGCAGCTTTGAACCACTGCCACATTTACCAATCTCGAATCACTGGTATATAAGCAACCTCGAACTATCGGTACATTTAGCCACCTTGACCAACAGGCACATTTACCAACCTCAAATCACAGGTACGGTCAGCAACCTTGAACCACAGACACATTTACCAACCTCAAATCACAGGTACGGTCAGCAACCTTGAACCACAGACACATTTATCAACCTCGAATCACAGGTACGTTCAGCAACCTTGAACCACAGACACATTTATCAACCTCAAATCACAGGTACGGTCAGCAACCTTGAACCACAGACACATTTATTAACCTCAAATCACAGGTACGGTCAGCAACCTTGAACCACAGACACATTTATCAACCTCGAATCACAGGTACGTTCAGCAACCTTGAACCACAGACACACTTGTCAACCTCGAATCACAGGTACGTTCAGCAACCTTGAACCACAGGTACGGTCAGCAACCTTGAACCACAGGTACATTTATCAACCTCGAATCACAGGTACGTTCAGCAACCTTGAACCACAGACACATTTATCAACCTCGAATCACAGGTATGTTCAGCAACCTTGAACCACAGACACATTTGTCAACCTCGAATCACAAGTACGTTCAGCAACCTTGAACCACAGACACATTTATCAACCTCGAATCACAGGTACGTTCAGCAACCTTGAACCACAGACACATTTATCAACCTCGAATCACAAGTACGTTCATCAACCTTGAACCACAGGTACGTTCAGCAACCTCGAATCACAAGTACGTTCAGCAACCTCGAATCACAGGTACGTTCAGCAACCTCGAATCACAGGTACATTTGGCAACCTTGAACCACAGGCACATTTAACTGCCTTGAATAACAAGTGTGTGTGTATGTGTGTGCGTTCGTGCGTGCGTGAGTGCGTGTGTGGCAGCTAGTGCTTAACCTGATTAATTGATTAATGACGACTTTATAGTGCTAGCCCACTGAGGTACCATGCCGAAGTTTAACATAAATACCCCACTCAGACACAGTATACCGACACCGAGCCGACCAGTCCTTGTTTTAGCCCCTTAAGGCCGAGTGCCAGGCAGGGTAACAATAAGTACTCTCTTTTAACGTCTTTTGGCATTACGCAGCCGAGGATCGAACCCCGGACCTTCCACACTCCGGGCGGAAGCTGTACCACTACACCACGGAGGCTTATATAATGATAAAAGGGAACTAATGCCCCACAAAGTTGGGAGACGGTCCCTTGCACCTCAGTGGTACGTGGAAGGCATTTGCACTTCAGTGTTACATGGAGTTTATTTGCATTCCAGTGTAATGCGGGGTGTATTTGCACGCCAGTATTAAGTGGGGTTCGTTCCATCAGCGTTACTTGGAGTGTATTTGCACCCTAGTGTTGCGTGGTGTTTATTTGCACCTCATTGTGTCTATTTGCACATAGTGTTACGTGGTGTTCACGTGCACCTCAATGGTGTATACTTGCACATAGTGTTACGTGGTGTTCACTTGCACCTGAATGGTGTATATTTGCACATAGTGTTACGTGGTGTTCACTTGCACCTCAATGGTGTATATTTGCACACAGTGTTACGTGGTGTTCATTTGCACCTCGGTGTTACGTGGAGTTCATTTCCACGTAAGTGTTACATGGTGTTTATTTGCACTCAGTTGCTACGTGGAGTGTATTTGCACCCCAGTATTAAGTAGAGTTCATGTCATCAGTGTTACTAGCAGTGTATTTACACCGCAGTGTAACATGAAGTCTTTTGTACCTCAGAATTACGTGGTGTTCATTTGCACCCCAGTGTTACATGGTGTTTATTTGCACCCAAGTGTTACATAGTGTTTATTTGCACCTCTATGTTAGGTAGAGTTTATTTGCCCCAAGTGTTATATGGTATTTATTTGCACCTCGGCGTTACATGATATTTATTTACACCCTAGAATCACATAGTGTTTGTTTACACCCCAGTGCCACATAGTATTTATTTCCACCTCAGTGTTACATGGTGTTTATTTGCACCTCAGTGTTACATGGTGTTTATTTACACCCCAGTGTTACATGGTGTTTATTTGTACCTCAGTGTTACATGGTAATTATTTACATCCCAGTGTTATATGGTGTTTATTTGCACCTCAGTGTTACATGGTAATTATTTACACCCCATTGTTACATGGTGTTTATTTGCACCGCCTGTGTTACAGGGTAATTATTTACACCCCAGTGTTACATGGTGTTTGTAATGTGGTGTCTATTCGCACCTCGGTGTAATGTGGTGTCTATTCGCACCTCGGTGTAATGTGGTGTCTATCAGCACCTCGGTGGTACATAGTGTTTATGTGCACCTCGGTGTAATGTGGTGTCTATCAGCACCTCGGTGGTACATAGTGTTTATGTGCACCTCGGTGTAATGTGGTGTCTATTCGCACCTCGGTGTAATGTGGTGTCTATTAGCACCTCGGTGTAATGTGGTGTCTATGAGCACCTCGGTGTAATGTGGTGTCTATTCCCACCTCGGTGTAATGTGGTGTCTATTCGCACCTCGGTGTGATGTGGTGTCTATTCACACCTCGGTGTAATGTGGTATCTATTCGCACCTCGGTGGTACATAGTGTTTATGTGCACCTCGGTGTAATGTGGTGTCTATTCACACCTCGGTGTAATGTGGTGTCTATTCACACCTCGGTGTAATGTGGTGTCTATTCGCACCTCGGTGTAATGTGGTGTCTATCAGCACCTCGGTGGTACATAGTGTTTATGTGCACCTCGGTGTAATGTGGTGTCTATTTGCACCTCGGTGTAATGTGGTGTCTATTCGCACCTCGGTGTAATGTGGTGTCTATTCGCACCTCGGTGTAATGTGGTGTCTATTCGCACCTCGGTGTAATGTGGTGTCTATTAGCACCTCGGTGTAATGTGATGTCTATTCGCACCTCGGTGTAATGTGGTGTCTATTCGCACTTCGGTGTAATGTTGTGTCTATTCGCACCTCGGTGTAATGTGGTGTTTATCAGCACCTCGGTGTAATGTGGTGTCTATTCGCACCTCGGTGTAATGTGGTGTCTATTCGCACCTCGGTGTAATGTGGTGTTTATCAGCACCTCGGTGTAATGTGGTGTCTATTCGCACCTCGGTATATTGTGTTGTCTATTCGCACCTCGGTGTAATGTGGTGTCTATTCACACCTCGGTGTAATGTGGTGTCTATTCACACCTCGGTGTAATGTGGTGTCTATTCACACCTCGGTGTAATGTGGTGTCTATTCACACCTCGGTGTAATGTGGTGTCTATCAGCACCTCGGTGGTACATAGTGTATATGTGCACCTCGGTGTTTCGTAGAGTATATTTGCACCGTAGTGTTACATAGTGTTTATTTGCACCTCGGTGTTACCTGGTGTTTATTTGCACCTCGGTGTTACCTCGTGTTTATTTGCACCTCGGTGTTACCTGGTGTTTATTTGCACCTCGGTGTTACATAGTGTTTATTTGTACCTCGGTGTTACATAGTGTTTATTTGCACCTCGGTGTTACCTGGTGTTTATTTGCACCTCGGTGTTACATAGTGTTTATTTGCACCTCGGTGTTACATGGTGTTTATTTGCACCTCGGTGTTACCTGGTGTTTATTTGCACCTAGGTGTTATGTGGTGTTTACTCCGGGTAACATGAAGATGCACGCACCTGCTACACACGTCTAGCTAAATCCATATAGTAGTTGTGATGATCAAAGATACAACGAACTGATTGTCAGCACATATCATGGAGGGCCTCAGCTAAACTGGAATTAATCAATAAAGGTTATTTGCATATTCAAGTGTACTTTTTTTCTGTTAAACTTTTTCAACAAAGGGTCCTCCCTGGCATGAGGAAGTTAGCCTGATTGCATGCGGTGTACGCAATACCTGCTCATTAAACTTTAATCAAAGAAACTAGGAATTCTTGTGTTGATATCAAACTAATCCTTGATCAGCCGGTTCCCGGAAAATTAAACACAGCAATGGGACGAGATGGAGTTAATGTTTGGGTTAATGAGCGAGCTCTCTTTGGTGGCGGAGATACATAAGTCATGAAGGGGTCCTGGGGCGGATTGAGTGAAAGGATCAGTGGATGAATAAAGTGGGATAAGGAGAGTTGATCAGCTGTAACCAGTTTTAGTATTAATCCAAAAATGAACTTTCGGCTTATTGTCAAGCTTTACTTTATTATTTTTAGATTCGTGACATGATCACTCCCGAGATATCACGTCGTGAATAATCTATGTTGCGCCTCAACAAATCAATTACGTGTTTATATAATTAAAAACACAAAGATTTCTTTTTCCAATAATTTTGTTATTTTCAACACATCTTTGTTTTGTAAATGGACATCCATGAAATATACATCACATGTTGTATAAATTCAAATGTAGCTGTTCGGTTTAGTCAAGGGTATGTTTTGAATAATCTGTTGGGCCTCAACAGATTAATTACATGCTTATATAATTACAAACACAACGAAGGGAAGGTGTGATAATTCGGTTGACTCTTTTTTTCAACATAGGTATTTGGGGAGTTTCCTGTGTAAAATGTAAAGAACAATTTCTATCGTTTTAAACAACCATCGATGAAGAACCAAGTATTTTATTCAGGAGGCAACGGTCCTGGTGAAGACGGTCGTTTCGATTCCAGTGACACGATCCAAACTCCTTGATTTGTATAATGAATTGTCCGGGTAAACGAGGTTTTGATGACACATGATCACATTCGTTGCGGCAGCTATCTTGTCAAAGACGGTAACGCTTAAGAATCACTCTGTATGTCATGTTTTAATCTTATAACATATTCGTATTTTATTCGATTAGAAACAGACATGAACTCTATGAATGGTACTAACTTAATATTGCGATCTAGCACCAATGGTGTATATATATATGATACAGATAGGGTACATTCACATGCGATAATTGTTTGTAGTTTTAAACAAAACGTAGGTTTTGTTTGAGATGATCGACCAAGGTTCTGGTACCGAGTCACGAGCCCTCTGCGATATGCGCGTGCAGGTGTCTCGCTGGGCGAGTCTTCGTTCAAAGGGAGACAACTCTTAATACCCACGCGTGTATGTATATACATGAAACTACGTCTAATAGATCGTTTTAGATGTACCTCACGCGAATGCAGGGTTGGGGCGGAGGTGGTGGGTTGTTATGGCGATGTCGGGTATGATAAAATATACATGTAACTACAGCACTATGACTCAATTATTGGGTGATATATTTTCAACAAACGTATAGTGTTACCAACATGAGTTGCCGAATTACAAAATACTCCCCTCCTTACCAAAGACCATCATATGCAGCAATACACAATACGATAGAAGTATTCCATCCCAAGGCCGCCATAGAAACAATAGGAGGATGGGATGGCTGAATTAGATGCCCATTTTGAACTGATAGAATAAAGAACTTGCGCAAAATCACTTTTAAATAAACTATAAACGGTTCAGGGATTATTGTCCCAGGTGGGCGAAATAAAAGGATTTTTGTATTATCCCTGTAAAGGTTCTACAAACGTTATCCAAGCTTGTCTTGGTTGAAAACACAGAAACACTGCAAGGTCTAAAACACAACTAACACACCCGTGCAACATACATCACCATCGAATAACCATGTCTTGTTTGTTTCAGTTTTAGCCAACAAAAAACAAGATTGTATAGCTTCTTTAGCCCGGTAGTTCCCTCAGGAAGTAGTGTATGTCCTCAAATATGATCCCACGTTTTCCTCTTGGATCAAATGTATTTCCAATACATGGAATATCATAGCGCAATAGACCAATAACAATATTGCAATTACAATCTACTATAAAAATGTGACGCTATACAACGGAAAGAAATCAGTTCAGCGATTATCCTGATTTGTGTAGTATTGCTTTATTCGGACACCAAAACATACCCATATATAGAATACCAGATTAAAGAGGAGTCGTTTTAGACAGAACGCATTGTACCGTAATGTTCTTGTAAGGTGACCCGACCACGCTCTGATCACGATGTATATACACCTACCCTTCGTATCTTCACCCCACAAGCGAGACCCTAATTCCGGCATTCACAGTCTAACATTTCAATGCCGTGACTCTGAGGCGTTTCTTCTTAGCGTCGTTAACAAGCAATCCTTCGGTCGTCAGAGAACCATAATTAGTGGTTTCAAATTTTAACAAAACGCTCCAAAAGCCCCATTACTCGTACTCATCCCCGGAATATGACACCCATCTCTGCTTCGAGCTTCACAATGTTGTGAATGAACCACTCCGGATGCATCGCCTCGCTATTACAGCTTTCCTCCACGAACAAGGAATTGCCTCGCCGAAGTGCGAATCAAATCGGGAGCTATTTCTTCTCCATTCAAATCTCATATCGCAGTGTTTTCCGCTTTTTTCAAGCAAATTCAAGCGAACTACCTTCTCCTGGCTCCGTTAGTGTTTAACCTTGCCCTTTATTGAGCAAGGGACGCAGAGGAGGGACCTCGTCGTTCTGTTTTGTTAGGAGTTAAGAGGTGTCCTCATCACCGCTTCGTCAAAACATTCGCTCCAGGTTCTCCAGAATTGAAAGTTAAGAATCATAGTAATTACTGTTCAATTCGTATTATCTCCCCCTACCCCCCACCGGCGTTCCTAGAGTGCGGGGTTTCGGCTCCCTCCCCCCGAATTAAGTCTTAATCAGTGCCCCTGTCAGCAACACCTGAAAAGCCTGATGTAACACCTTGTCCTGGCGCTGTCAAATTCACGACGGCTTTTGTGGAGCGTCGGGGGACACCATTGAGTCTCACAGCGACTTCATTAATTGTCACAATTTTGCCCGAGGGTCGCTTGAGAGTGAATGAAGGTACAAAACCCTGTCTTCCGGTTTAGAATGAAGGACGAAGCTCCATTAAGAAAGATTTTGACCCGTGAGACAAATCTGTCCCTGTTAACCCACTAAAGATCATCACACAATATGTTATTTTCTATGCTGAGACTGGTACCAGGTTGGCACGGATTGAGGGTTAATTAGACGTCGGTGGTTGCATGGGAAAATGATGATAGTACGAATTGATGACAATGTGTGTTATTAATATAGCAAACAACCTGTCGTCTTGGCTAACGAGTTCAGGTTGAAGCATATACAGAAAGCCATACCATCGAAACCCCATTGAAGTCAAATTAATTGAAACGAAAAATAGAAAACGAATGACAAAATTCATTCAAAACGAAATTACCCTCACTGCAATACGGTTAATGTGGGTGATGATTTCTGAATATGTGAAACTGAGTTTTAAGGTAACAAAGCTATTAGACGTGGTGATCCCTATCAGAATCTTCATGAAAGTACGGTGAGCTAAGGATAGGATGAAGTCTGACATAGCATACTCTGCTATATAGCAATTCAACAGATTTACCTTTGGATCGACGACCAACATTTTTGTTATTACCGAATTTCGAACAATACGCCCCTCTGTCGTTGCGTTTGCCAGCACATACCCTGATCAAATTGGTAACATCAACGACCTGCACCACATTCTGATCTGCATCCGCATCACCCTGACACGTGACAATATACCTGAAATACAGTTCATAGTGGTGTTAATAATAATTCACAAGATTTCACAAACTGGTGTATCCTTGGATACTGGGAAAATCCATCTCTGGTTTTGGACCCTCTTCATAGAAGAGACAATATGTTTTGAAGCATTGATTGAAAATACAATATATTCTCTAACAAATATTCCTCTATTAAATGCTTGATTCCTTTTACGAATGTCGTTTGTCTTACACAAACACAAGGGACCGCCTCAAAACAACTGACACTTGCTATTAGAATTCTGTGATTGGTGTCTGTTTTGTTATATATACCTTCTGTCTATCTTTAGTTGAAGGCTGAGTGATCATAAGCCCCGTGTGTGACTTCATATAACAGAAATATAAATTATATGATGTTCGTCAAAGGCTCGTATAATACATGGTTTATATTCCGTATATACGATATTATATATCATCTCTTTATCATATAAAGTCATTCCTGAAATAATGGAAGTTTAAGACATATTGCTATTTACTATGGTCACAATACAAATCCTGAGTGAATCGCTTCCTTTTTGATCTAGAAGGGCATGCTTGTATACACAGAGAGAAAGAGAAAAATATTTTATATAGGTGTCTAGCGTGTATATATTTTAAATAAAAAAATACATCACAAAAAATATCACATTGTTATACGACGCCCGGCCAGCTAGGGCCTATGAGACACCAGTTACCGTTAAACGGTCAATAATAACAAAAATCACTAATAGTGCTAAAATAATACAAATACCATGTGTTTATACACTTTGGTCTATAATACACAGAGTAAAGACAGGGACTGCTAGCTATACAAGGGGCAACAGTGAACATTATTTATCACAGAGTTTTCGCTTAAACATATCTTCATCAGTGATATGATCATTAGATATTTCATTTGGTCTGTCGGTAGCCAAGATCTGAAATTTTGATTTAAAGACGAGGCACGGTTCCAACCATAAGTTCTTAGGTCCAAACAGAGATTATATTTTATTATTTTTACATAAGCACTCACACATAAGGTGTCGGTATCTCAACATTCAGGGATCATTATGAAATAGTTGTTGAGTAAATAAACACCACATCTATGTTCTTCCTGCTAAATGACTTCATTTGCATATTTATCGGATCGTGGTGCCAAGTTTATCGGACTGGTTTACCGAATCGATGACGCAAGCCTTCACAAGATAAATCTTATTAAAGTAACTTACTGAAGTGCGTTAGCATTCGTGAGTGGAAGGTTTGGTTACAACTTATGCTGGCGTTGGTTCGCGTCGAAATGTTTGTTGTTTCTTTGTTGTTGACGCCGCACTCAGCAACGTTACAGCTATTTGACTGTAGTATGTAAATAAATAAACATCATGAGCCTCGATGTTTGTTTGTTGTTTGTTTGTTTGTTGTTTAACGCCGCACTCAGCAGTTTTCCAGCTATATGACGACGGTCTGTAAATAATCGAGTCTGGACCAGACAATCCAGTGTTTGATATGATGAGCATCGACCCACGGTATTGAGATACGATGACATGCAACAACTAAGTCTTATGACAAGCATAGTCGCCTTTTCGTCAAGCATGGGTTGCTGAAGACCTATCCTACCCCGGATCTTCAAGGAGCACCGATGTACATATGTACTTATGTAATGGTGCACCACTTGTAGCCGTTTCTGGAACATATATCATAATGACCGCAGCTTCAATACTACTTGATATATCTAAAGGAGGAGTAGAAATCATGATTTTGTTAAATGCTTGTGGCGGGATTTCACCGGTCGGGCAGGATATGCCACCTTTTCGCGAACACCTTGTGTCATTATTATTTGAGAGTGATCTTTGAAAGGCATTTAGAAGTGATACACATAAGGAATAGAATATATGGATGTCAACTTCTCTATTATGACGAATCCGTTTGTGATTATATGCTTTCTCCTCCACCTGATGAAGAAGTAAGCAAGTACTTGGAAACGTTGTGTTCCTCATTATAAAGAAGTTGACATCCATACATTCTCTTCCTTATTTCATAGTGATTCATCATCGCATGCTCATGATACAGTTGGAATCGTACAATGGAATCGATTTCTTATGAATATGGAAAGGATTTTGTCTCATATATTTTAAATGTTAGTTACTATATCTGACTCGAATTAAAAAAAGAACTCCAGGTTTTCAACATTTGTAAACATTTTTCACTCTCTAGTGACACAAGAATTGGTATTTTATTATTTATAACGAAACTGTAAAGCCTTGGGGACAAAAGCGTTGCTTGGTAACGGTGATTCATACAGGCACTTGTCATAGAAAAATATGGAAAACGCCATACATTTACACAGTACTGAATTTCAATTCACGACTTGCTTTATTATGATTATGTAACTTGTTTAGAATCATATAGAAAAAGGTTATCTTGAAATAAATGAAATAACAACACACCCACAAAACTATCCCACATTTCCATACACCAGGAGCAACCGGGTTGCCGGACCAACGCACAAATCTCTACTTCAGTCTTGTACAGATCGCCAATCTGTTGAGAGCGTCAACGCGGAGGAAATTAACAGCTGATATGATTATATTTTATTTAAATGGGGCTATCTTCCATCTCTAACTCGGTAAAATAACACCCCTCTCGTGCATTTGCGACAAGGTCGTACCCGACACGAATAGAGGGGGCATCAACAATACAAGCCACAGTGCACCTGGGGTGCCATTTTAAAATGGCCGCCCTTGCGTATCGTGAAGGTCGGTTGTGATTGGTCGGCTCTGTTTGCTCAAAGATGTCACAGCACGTGGTATATTGATACGCGCGCGAACGAGACATGCACATGACTCCCTGGCGTCAATGTCACGAGGTCAGCTGACATTACACCCTGTCGATTTCCTTGTCGATTTCTGTCACTCAGATTCTGTTTATGGGTGTCGTGTTCCCGAAATATAAATACAGGTTCCTATCATCGGTCATTAGACCTAAAGAACTTGGTTTGCGGGTAGAAAATTCCAGTGAAGTGCTGGAGAATACCTTTAACTAATTGGGAGTTAAAGTCGGTGAAACGATCATGAAATTGACAAGCCCGAGATGTCAGCATCAAGTTGTGTTTGTCCAGTCGGGGCGGGGGGTCGTGGACAAGCATGACATCACAGCGGTGGTCGAGCCTTAAACAAATCGTACGCTGCCATTATGGCGACCATACAAACAAGGAGAGACGTCATAAACAGGGGGTTATATTTTTAGTCCGTTTGTTCAAATAAAAAACAAGAGCTTCGCTTGACCAATGATCGAAGACATGTTTTAAATTTTACGCTTCACAATTATCAAGTTACCATGGATACTTTCACTTATATAATTCTTATATCACTTTTACATGCGTCTCAAAAGAAGTTAAAAACGCCTTTTTTTTTCATATAACTATAGTTAAACAGTTATGGCCGGTGGGTATTGCAACACATTCTTTCAATTGTGGGTACCCTTTAACCTGTTTTGAGTAGTATGAATTTATATACTGTTACATATGTACAGTGTCACCCCGTTAATCCGGAACGCAAGTGCACTGTCCGGATTAACGAATCATTGTTACAGGCAAGGGCAGTTCAAGTACGGATCATCCTTTTAGTAAATAGATCACAACCCTTTTTCCTGAAATGTTTTTACTCTAAACAATAGCATCACTATCAAAATGAGATGAAGATCGTGTCAATTCAGAAACTTTCCTGGTTTGTTGGTACTGATGTTGCTCCTAAACGTCCGTTGTGCTTTGTTGTGATAACATTTAGGATATGGTTCTGTGATTCTTTCGGAAAAAATAATTTTAACAGTTACGAAGAAGAAAGAAGAAGAAAAATATTGTATTAACGTGTCACTGGACGCATAAAAACAGTAACATGGCAAATATGGCATGAATTAAAAATACATCCGCCGGCCAGCATTGGCCAGCATTGAGACACGAATATACGTGTTACATCAATAGTTAAAATATAAAATATAAATATTACGTTCATTTGTTGTTGTTTTTATTGTTGTTTGTGTTTTAGGGGGATTTATTAGGTTTGGTTTGGTTTTGTTTGTTTTGTGGTTTGGTTTCCGACATCGAACCTTTCAAACACATAGAGGTTCCAAACTCCGTCCAGAAAACGAAGTTTCTCTATCAACGGTCCTGATAGGAATCTTCAGTGGTATAAGTAACTAATATATATGTGCATAAATATCACAGTCGTTATTATGAGACCGTCCGTAAGTGGTTTTGATGTCAGTCCTTTCGAAGGAGAGAGTAGTGCAAGTATTTTATCTCAAATGCGTCTCGTCTTACACGTGGGAGATATCTGAACCGTTCCGTATTCATATTTCATAGTCATGATTAAAACAAACACAATGTACAAAAATATATACATAATTTGTATCAAGGCATTTATAAGTGATACACATAAGGGAGAGAATTTATGGATGTCAACCTTTTTTATTATGAGGAACACAACGTTTCGGAGTACATATCTACTCCTTCATCAGGTGAATGAATGCTGTGAGGCAGAGAGCATATATATGTGAGTGAGTGAGTGAGTATAGTTTAACGCCGCTTTTAGCAATATTCCAGCAATATCACGGCGGGGGACGCCAGAAATGGGCTTCACACATTGTACCCATGTCGGGAATCGAACTCGGGTCTTCGGCGTGACAAGCGAACGCTTTAACCACTAGGCTACCCGACCGCCCCGCATATATATGTACATGTAAGGACAACAAAAGCAATAAGATCACAAAAGGTGGAAACTAAAAAAGGGAAGCCAACAGATAATTGGCGCTGAAAGGTGATTAGCAAATAAACATTGTAAGCAAACACTTTACAGTAATTAGTGCTGATAGTTATGGACAACTGGAAGCCAGGACTAAATTATCACCGATTGGTAACCGGCAATGGACGTTGTGTTCCTCATAATAAAGAAGTTGACATCCATAAATTCTCTTCCATAATTGTATCCATCAAAATACAAATCAAAATTTATGATTATGGTATTGAAATATAATTATTGGATCTAAAACTCAATTTAAAATCTTCCTTCATTTGTGTATCCTCTAACAGCTTGGAACAATTGATTTGCTTGAATGTTTTCAATGTCATTGATGGCGGAAGCGCGAACGAGAAACGAAATGTCCTGATATCAGGATACACGGGAGATGATATGTTTATTAAAGATAGAGAAAATCCTTTATTTTAATGTTTGGTAAATTGAAATCAAATAGACAGAAAGTTGTTTAAACATTGATCACCAAACACTCAGGTTGCGGTTGGACATGTAAATTTGACATCTCTTTTGCTCAGGGACAAATTAATGCATTTGATGAGAATAGGAAGTTCCTCTCAGAGCTAAAACCACAAAGAGGCTGTTTGACTAATCTTTGCCTCTTAGAATGCCCCTGAGATGAGGAAAATTGTACCTCTCAAGTGAAGAGTTCCTTTAAAGGAGACAGGAATGACATTGTAATTGGGGCGATTTGTGTTGTGGTGTTGTAAGTATGACAACTAATTGTATGCTGATGGCGACGTAATACGCCCAAAGTTCCTTCTTTCAACACACTCGACGAAGTGCTATTACCGACTACACGAGACTTCACGAAGCGCCACGCGACCAAGTCGTTGTAGCAAAGGCCTCAGCTTATTAAACTTGGTACTATCTTCTACAAGCCATTGTAGCCAAGCCAAGAGGCCGGTTAAAGATCGTGAATATCGCTCAATGATTACGATTTACATGTTTTATATATGTGACAATATGTTTGACAATTAAAAAAACAAAACTGCTTATTTTATTTTATTACGAGAGTAGCTAATGCATCAATTATCAAACATTGTATAGCTTCATGAACTAAAACATATCAAGTATAAAAAACCCTTGACTACAAAGTTAGAAAATGATTTACATCCATAACGAATATTGTTTTTTCTAATTCACACATCGGTTTCGTTATGTTGTTGTTTTTCGGCATTCTGGGAGTAATGGAATACAGCTACATTAAAAATATAAAGAACATAATGCTTAAAGTGATAAAATATAAATTCTCGGAAATTGAGAGGTATATTATCCTGGCGTGTATGGCATTGTCTGGTAGCCATAAATCTTTTAGTCACGTCAACAAATGAAATAGAATGCATGTCATACAATGACACACACATAAAAATGACATCAAAACAAACGTAGATTACATGGCCCATTTCCTTTATCACACTTAATCACATTACAACACATTATGACAATAACGACATCTACGGGCTCGCGTCGGAAACGTGTCGCTTTTCGGCACTTTTCTCCCAGTAGGTGGCGCACCTCCAAGGGAGTCGAAAGTAGCGCTAGATGACGACATGTCTTTACGTAAATAATGTGCGAGAAATTCTCAGCAGGGTTCGGAAGCCAATGACAAGATTTTACAGTTGATTGTTTTATGTAAATTCAGAAAGGAGGTCTCGCTTAGTGTTCCTTGACATGTGTGACACTGTTTATTTGTCAGTTTATGGCGACCAGCACTTTTTTAAAGATAATTCTTGAGACAGGAATCTTGCTTGGACATTGTTTTAAACAATTGATGCGTGCGTATTTACAAACACGCACATCATGATAACACAAAGATAAAGTACGTTGCCATTGTTTATTTTTTTATCTGTCGGCGTAGTGAGATGATAAATCAACGTGATAAAACACTTTTGCCGAAAAACGTCTATCATGATCGAAAAACATCTCAACAAATAATGTTTGTTGATCTTTCTATAAGTCTGTTCTTTTTCAAAATTTAAACGGAAATATAGGTTTAGTTTTATGAAACAAAATTTGTCATAAAATTTACAAGGGCGTATTTGTTATATAAACATAAAACTATACTCGTGAAAACTGGATTTGACAAAAAATACAATCGTTAACAAACGCTGAAAGAAATCGCAGAAACACTGGAAATCTAAGGTCTATAATAGAAGTATCAAATACATCATCATCATCATCATCATCATCATCGAATAAACATTTTTTGATTGGTTCATTTTAGTCACCATCAAACATGGGTGTATACTTTTGCCGACAGTTTGTTAATAAGTTTCATTGGAGAGAAATCTCAAAAACAAGTACACATAGTATTAAGTAATTTCAAACAGACACTGTGAACGTCAGTGGTGAGATTGTGTTCAATGAATGCAATTAAGATAATCTGACGATGTGTTAGGCCTCATCTAATTGTGATACAGAGCATCATTTGTGTTATTAATTCAGTGTAGTGGGATGAAGCTGACTCGTACATCTTTCTCCAGTTGAATACATAATATTTTCATGGATTGCCACATGACCATCCACTGTTTCATTTCAAAATGAAATGTAATAAATTCATCTGATTATTTTTTAATCGTTCTTGAGTGGATAGCTTATACTAAATATTTATTGCAATCACAATCGACCAATGGGATGGTGTATATATCCCATCATGTAGAACTGATGCCTTTCAAGAACTCCCCAAACAGAAAAGATTCCTTGTTTGACAATAACAAAACAACACTGGAAGTGTTCTATTGATATACGGAGGGTAACTGTAAAAGGTTCAAAATGACCATGGGAACGAATTACATCAACCCAATGTACCTCTGATTGTTATTTCGTGTTCCTGGGTAGAATACGGAATGGTTATCCGTGCTAACAGGACAAGGTTTCAACGCCCACCGCCTCACTCAAACACCAACCACCTCCCCATGCATGTTTAAACAAGTACACAGGATACCAACAGAATCAGTGATGTTAAATGTTGTATTTGATATTCGGTGCTCGATTTGGGCTTTATTCCCGGCATTAAATTCATCTTCTTGTATTTATATTAGGATTTTACACGTGAGTGGCTACAATTTCCCATAACACGTTCAAGTTAAAACGTTTTATCACATCAATCTCAGACTTCCGACTGTTTTACCGTATTTAAATGACATTCTATCAAATGCAAACAAAGGACTGATTTTTACGTAGGAATATTTGTTAATAATGTTTTCATAATCTAAACATCGTTTATCCTTTACCATTCGTTTCTTTCACTCATGTCTGCGTTCAACATACTCGGGGGTATTTACATACCCGAAGTATTCGTGCCGGGATATCTCATTTTTTGTTTCTACTACCTTATTTCAAAGCACTCTTGGCTATTTTCTCTAATGTAGCAACGGTAATATCACGATTTGCCACAACATCATCGACAGTAACGACATCATGAACATGACACGCAATACTAAGTTCCAGGCAAAATATGTATAGATCCATATTTGGTGATGGTTGAAAATGAAACAAACGAGAAAAGATTTTCGACTGTGGGGTGTTTTTTACGGGTATCACAGTTGTGTTTTATGCCTTAAGTTTGCCGAGAAATGAAATGAGTCAAAACTTCCTTTGTATGTCCATCGACATGGTTTGGTTTGTCAAATAACACACGCCAATTACTCCTTGGTTGAGACTCTTTCAGGCGGATAGTAAATTGAATTGAGATATGACACTAATATATTACAGATATTTGAGCAATCTATATACATAAACTTTATGTAAATAAAATGTGTCAAACTGAAGAGGGAGTTAGCGAGAATTAAAATTGGCGAAACCTTAAATGGCAAAATGGGTATAATGTGTGGAGCACATTTCTGGTGTCCCCCGCCGTGATATTGCTGGAACATTGCTGAAAGCGGCGTAAAACCGTACTCACACACAAGGAGGCATCGTTCCTAGTAAGACGGTCCACATTAACAAGTTACCGTTCCGAGTTAGGATGTCCGGATTAACGAGTTACCGTACCGAGTAAAGCTGTTCGGATTTACGAGTTACCGTTCCGAGTAAGGATGTCCGGGTTAACGAGTTGTCGTTCCGAGTAAAGCTGTTCGGATTAACGAGTTACCGTTCCGAGTAAAGCTGTCAAAATTAACGAGTTATCGTTACGAGTAAGGATGTCCGGATTAAAGAGTTATCGTTCCGAGTAAAGATGTCCGGATTAACGAGTTACCGTACCGAGTAAGGATGTCCGGGTTAACGAGTTTTCGTTCTAAGTAAAGCTGTCCGGACTAACGAGCAATGTTCCCGAGTAAAGATCTCCGCATTAACAAGTTATCGTTCCGACTAAGGATGTCCGGATTAACGAGTTATCGTTCTGAGTAATGATACCCGGATTAACAAGTTATGGTTCCTAGTAAAGCTGTCCGGATTAGCGAGTTATCGTTCCGAGTCAGGCTGTCCGGATTAACGAGGTATCGTTCCGAGTAAGGCTGTCCGGATTAGCGAGTTATCGTTCCGACTAAGGATGTTCGGATTAACGAGTTATTGTTCTCAGTAATGATACCCGGATTAACAAGTTATCGTTCCTAGTAAAGCTGTCCGGATTAGCGAGTTATCGTTCCGAGTCAGGCTGTCCGGATTAGCGAGTTATCGTTCCGAGTAAGGCTGTCCGGAATAACGAATCTTCATAAGTAGTAATGTACTTTGTATAGAGATAAACGTTCAGAAAATTAATTGTCCGGATTAACGAGGCCGGACAAAGGAACTTTCCCTGTCTTTCACAAATTTTAAAGTTAGTATTAGGTGGCAAGGCAAGGTAAGGAGAGAAGACCGGTTGCTGCCTCTCACATCTCAATATTTATTTTAATTCATCAGTGCTGTTGTTTAAAGGAAGTCTGTTATGATACAATACCAATGTCAAAAATATGTTTCGGAAATATATATGTACCTATTTCACCTTCATAATTAATACTTTTGTAAATGTCTTGATAAATATAGGATATTTCATTTCTCGGAACATCAATCAGTCATCCTTTTACTTCATGTTAAATTCTACAAGCTACCGATAAACATTTGGAACAATTTATTTCAACTTTATTACCAATGTAAGTAGTTGTGCTATTTCGTTCAATACCTTTTGGAACGAATGCATGTGGATTAATGTGTATTTCACTAATACCATTGCGCTATGAAATAAAACACTTTTAATCACAATGTATAGCTTCGTGATTCATTGATGTGAAATTTAATTGGAATAACCATGTTTTCGGAATAAGAGAGTCACAGTACCTCTGGTACACCGAGGCGTGATATCGGTATCATTAGCTAAATGGACTCATTGTATATTCCTAACGACATTGGAGACGGTGACGGATTCTATCAGAGTTAAAGGTTTTTGGGTTTTTTTTCAGAGCTAAATGTTGTGTTATATAGTTAAGCTTCAGATAGTTATAGTATTTTAAGTCTCTTCTTTTTCAGGACTAATTGTTTACACAAACTTATACATGCTCTATGACCGTTGCTTATATAGATGAGGTGAAATGGGGTTTAACGTCGCGTCGCGTTCAACATTATTGCACTTATATTGCGAGGGGTATGATGTGGGCGTGTGTGTGTGACTGCTTGTGCATTGAATATACAATATACTGACTCCGAGTCGATCAATCCTTGTTTTATCCCCTCAATTCCGAGTGCCAGACAGGGAAATAATAGGTACCATCTTTTAACGTCTTAAAGTATGCCGCCACCTCGGATCACAGAACCGACCTTCCGCTCTCAGGGCATAAGCTCTACCCACTACAATCCAGTGATTGACATCATGAGCATCGATCTATGCAAATGGGATACGATGACATGTATCAACCAAGTCAGCGAGCTTGACCACCCGATCCCGTTAGTCGCCTCTTACGACAAGCATTGTCGCCTTTTGCGGCAAGCATGGCTTGCTGGAGACACTAAAAATATGTGTGGCTTTATAAACAAAACAATGATATTCGTAAATATGTAGCTTTAGCTTAAGGACTTAGAATTGTTTTCATATTTCGTAATCAGGCTTATACAGTAATGTGTGCTGTGTATTCCTATCAACTTATAATTTCGTTCGCGGTGAAATCAACACCATGATATATGCCACGTTTTGACAAGAACTTGTTAATTACATCCGTGTTATGAGTGAGTGAGTGTGGTTTTACGCCGCCTTTAGCAATATTCTAGCAATATCACGGCGGGTGTTGTGACACAGTGACATTTCAAATGTTAATAGCCTGTAAAACGTACTTAACACAACAACTGCGCGAGCTTACAGCTGATACCCATATAATACGATTCGGTTTAATAAATCTCGTCCAATTTACGAGAGTAATTGAATACACGTTAATGTTACCAACAACAGTTGGAAACAGCAAAATTAATTTAGATCATTGCTTTTTTAATCTCTCCTTTACGACCCCATCTGAATATATTTTAGACTATTGTCTAGTTGAATCGGTGAAAATAGTAATTGTTTGTCAAACAGACGCGACAAATAAATGTCATAAAAAATAAATACGGGGTCAAACAGAAATTGAATCATCCATTATAAATGATAAATATCTTTATACCTGGGAAGCGAAGTAATTTGATCTGAATTAAATAGATTTTTGGATGAATAATGGAAAAAGTAGCCGGCCCCTTCTGGTGTTGGGGGTCTGAGATGAGACTAGAAGGGGTGAATCTTACGGCGCCCAACGCAGGGTGGGCTCCGAAAGGGATGGGAGGTCGACTCTCAAATATCTCCTAATCATACTTTGTTTGATGTAACTCGGTGCTGCTAATCTTATATCGACGATTGAAACAGTGAGCATGTAGTTTTATATTATTGTTGGCGTGAAAATAGAAGGCAGTGATATCTTTAGGATTTTTATTTTCATTGTGATGAATTTTGTTCTGAATTATTCCTTCTGTTGAGTTTTTTAAATTAATTTCTTGTTGGAAGTAAAGAAACACAACCAATATCTGATCTGAACTGGTTTTGTTTCTGTGCTAACGTGGTGGCATAGAAATTTAACTGTTAATTATAAATGGGGCAGTTTTCTTAATTTCCTTAATAAACACAATTTTCACGTACATATGCTGGAACGTTGATAACAAACGGGAAACAAACGTTTCCAACAAATACTTTCCGGTTTCAAAATATACTAATGATGATGTATGTTTGAATGTTTGAAATATAAATCTGGTTTTAAAATATTTTGTTTTCAATAATACAGAAGTTGTACAATTTGTTTCAAATCAGGGGCAAATCACCACACAAACCTTACTAATTGTGAACCTGCTTCTGAAGTGGGTGGGGGTGGGGTCTTGCGCATCGTGTAAAAATAATTAAAGGGATATAACTGAAATATTAAAAGCAAGCAATTTCACTTGAAACGTCTGGATTAACGGGGGTTTCTGTGGACGCGCCTTTGCAAGCACAGATTACACTGCCCGTGACATAATACTCTTCTACACTGTTAGATATGCAGTGTCAACTTTCGTTAGAATAAGGTTCGTTTAATCGCAGCGGTATATTTAGATGTGTTGAACATACTTGTTAATTTAAAAAATCCCCCCAACGTACACCAACAAAATACGAGATACGTTTGCAGGAACGTGTCACAAGTGATCGATAGAAATGGGAACTATCTAACTATATTTTTGCATTTTAATAAAATAGTCATATTTTTTATTCATATTGATTGTAATAACAACAGTTTGGGGAATTTATCGTCTCCACGACCAATGACACAAACATAACGTATACGAGCCGCACACATTAGCGTGAACAAGTCATGTATATATGTGTCTGGCTTGAACTTACAAAAACAAAGGTATAAAACTTTTAGAAATAATAATTCATTAAAAACGAAAGTCAACACATACAAAAAGTATAGATTTCGTTAACTTTAATGTGTTTTGAATTTCTCGTTTCACATCTGTTTGGAAATGATAAATTGTTTGTTTGATTCACCTGTGGAGTGTCAACAAGACAATCTACTTTTTCCCGCTGGGCTCGTAATCCGGGGACAAAGCGTCACAGTTGCCATAGAAACCCCCTGCTGTGATAATACAGACGGGATTGTGAACACCCTTCCTACTCTTCCTCTGTCCAAGTGCATTGTGGGTGGTCGAGGGGGGGTCTCTCAATCACGTGATCGTTACATAAATATCTGGCGGTCTGGCAGACCTTAATTATAACTATGGGTGGGGCTGTAGTTAATTCAATAAAATTCGACTCGCTGCATATGTTTGATTTCTTTAGGGAAGCACAACGAGAATTCGTGACATTCCACATGTTTTAAAGTCGCGTTGTATTAATAAACTACATATTCCGTCACGAATATGAAATACACACGTAACCAAATCTCAATAATGACAGAAAAAAATGCTTAGAATCACATTTAATTAACTCTTTTCTTGAAAGTGGTTACACGATAACCAAACGTTTCATTCCTTGGGATGCTGACGACGAAGTAGATTGTATTTTAACAGACCATTCAGTATAATGTTTAGTATTTATTCCAACAGGTTCGAAACCAGTCGATCTTTTATTTATGCAAACAGTCCACAAATCTAGTCGTGTCACAGAGAATATATTTCACATCAGTCCATTCCAGCGTTATTTCTACACTTACATCATCATCAGTACTGGTTTCAAGAAGGAGAAGGTTTTTTTCTCTGTTTGTTTGTTGTTTCACACCGCACTCAGCAATATCACAGCCACATGACGGTGGTCTGTGTAAATAAGGACCACGTGATCTCTATACTTGCCTCATGAGCATTGATATATTGGGATCCGATGACAAAAGAAGAAGATGAAGAAGATGAAGAAGATGTATTGACGATACACTTACCTAGGAAATATATAATCTAATAAAGTTATTCATTCAAATACACAGATTTTTGCCAGTAAAGAAGTGGCTAAAAGAAGTCTCGATTAACATGAGGCATGTTTGGGATCTCAGAATTATAGCAGAATTTATTACGCCCTTTTTACAAAGCGATTTTCCGTTTGTTTGGTAACAGTATGCAAGATTCACTTTATAGAACAATCACGAATAGTTGAGCCATGGGGATGTGTTTGAGAGTGCCGACGACACTTTTAATGTGTTCAGATACTTTAACAGAAAATACAGTGACGGAATCGTGTAAGTGTGATGTGTAAGACAAAACATGCGAGCATAACGAAGGGCGGAGATGAAAAAATAAAGACTTTCAAAAAGATTTTATTCTTAATATTTTTGAGCATGCCTAAACCATTTTTACGTGTGCAGTGTAGTACTGGCACATGTTTTTTTCAGAAAATATTGAAAATCTCGCATCACGTAAACAACGATTTAACACCCAGACTATATTCTTATTAACGACTTAATCACTGAACAATTCCTATTCCGTTGACAGGCATGTTAAACTGATGTCAACTCGGTCGGGATCACGACTCTCATAGATTTGTTAGTAAACATGTGACTCGGAGATAAAACTGCTTTATTGTACCACGAATAAAACATAACCGAATAAAAAAGGTAACAATTCTGTTCAATTTCTTGAGATAAAAATCGCCACCAAACATCATCCGTTGTGTGATTATATCCGAAGGCAAAACGTAACGAACACTCTGTGTCATGTTCATGAATTATGTTATAATATACATGTATTATGAGAAATGATTATAACAGTGTTTCGTACATTTAACAATATAATTAAAAAGTCAAACTCATTTGTAAAGTATTATAGAAATAAAATCAACAGAATTAAATATGAAATATTCATTACCGGAAATATCGCCAAGCACCGCGCATTTCGCCATGGTGTTGTGGCAAGTGGCATTCTGACCAGTGTGTGTATTTACCAAGTACCCATACCCTTCCTCTACTGGTTCGTGTGATGATTTGATTACACATCAAATATGTTCCAAATTCGAGTTTCAATAAAAGTTTACTTAAATTTTATGAAAACTTTGTGCAACGTGGTCTAGAACAAGGAATGCAGTCAAACGAAGGGAAGATTGGTAACTTCTGAATGATCAAAGGGAGATGACTCTCACTAAAGTTTCAGTAAACACCATGAACAAAACCCTGCAACTATAAGATGTCGAGCGTTATTTGCAACCGAAACAAAACAGCAACCTGACGTATTTAACAACCTGAAATAAAACTGAATTGTAATTATATAACTATTTGCTATCATGGCATTAAATAGATAACAGATACGCGTTAATTTATGAGCCAATATTCGAAGCGTACATATAATATATCAACCAAGGCTATAACGTTTAAGCGTAAAATAATTTGTTTTATCGAATAAAATGTCAAAATTAACAGATGCAGAGCATCAAAACCTAGCAGCATCTCGGCATCAGTATAAGGATGATGTTGAAAAGTGTTTGCAACACCGTAAAGATATGGAAACATACTTTTCATTTTCAATTTATCCCCACACAGTAATATGCACCTTACTACGCTGCCAGCCAAAAAAGTATACACTTAAAACTTGGACTGGACCCATATCAAATACATCACCATCGACGATTTCTTGTTTCTTTTAGTGTAGCCACCTCCAAACATGGGTGTATACTTTCTTTTGACCGGCAGTGTAGTTTCATGTGTGAGTCAAAGGTATTGTAGCTTGATATTTGTGAAAACCATCCTGAAGCAAAACAGAAAGTTAGAGAGCTATACTCTTGAAACAAACTTCACGTTTTAACTTTAGCAAGTTCTCAAAATGTGAAGGTGTAACATTTCCGAGAGAAACACTGAAAGGTTTATGAGTTTGACATTGAACACAAACCCTAGCCTCAGTTGCAAATTCTTCAAGGAAAACGCCCAGACGTAGGGTTTTAAACTCCTGTAGATTTCAGTAGGTGCCTCACCCGTGAAGACCCGGGTAGAATAGGTCTTCAGCCACCATTCTTGCTTGCTTCAGACTATGCTTGTCGTAAGAGGCGACTAACGGGATCGGGTGGTCAGACTTTCTGACTTGGTTGATGTATGTCATCGATCCCAATTGCGTAGATCGATGCTCATGGTGTCAGCCACTGGACTGTCTGGTCCAGACTCGATTATTTACAGACCGCCGTCATATAGCTGGAATATAGCTGAGTTCGGCGTTAAATAATATACAAACAAACAACAAACATTAGGTGCCTGCATGCACAAAGATAAGGGAAGGGGTTGTACAACATTTCAGGAAACATAACTCTACCCATTAGTTCCTCAGTACTCAGGGCGGTAGGGTAGCCTAACGGTTAAAGTGTTAGCTGGTTACGCCGTTGGCCCGGGTTCGATTCCCACTTGAATACAATGTGTGAAGCCTGGTTCTGGTGTTGCGGGAATATTGCTGAAAGAAACGTGCGAGACCATACTCACTCACTCACTCTCACCAGTCAGTGATAGGTACAATTTATTCAGGAATCGTCTTTCAAGAAATTCTCTCACAATGTACAACGAAATGTTTTAGAAATACTGGAAATCAATTGTACTTGATGCGTTTTCATAAATAGACTCCAAGTATACAAAACATTTCATTAAACTAACATACAAATGCATACTTTGAACAAATTAACCACGCATGTATTTCCCACTCAATTACCCATAAGCACTACAGTCCAAAATTATCATCGCGAAAAAAACTTTGAAAATGATCATTATCATCTTTAAACAAGATAATAAGCACAAACTATTTTAACCATGAATTCGAATGAATCTAAATTCGTGTAAAACATGGTTCCATTTTAATTTGCCACCAGTATTATGTCTATGCATGTAATTTGAGATATTAATTGTGAAAAAAATGTTTTTATATTTTGACCCTGAAAACTTCAAAACTTGCCATCGTGCATCTCAGTCAACGCCAACTTGCCCACTGTATTGTTCGGTGGCCTCCACATTGCGCTGATCCCAGCAAACACAATTAAATGAAAGGCGTTATTCTTGGTTGTTAATGAAGGAGCACCTGCTAAGCATCTCATTTGGCTCACCTGGGTCTCGTGGCACGTGGAGATCACAGTGACATCGACACGTGTCAATTTCAGTCCAAGTTGGAATAATTCTCAGCTGGGCATCTAAATACTTGAATAACAGCCGTAATAATACAAGTTGTATCCGACTCGATTTAGCGAGGCAACGTAATGAGGGATATTTTGTTCTATAATGGGTTAATAGATTTTATCTGATAACATATTACCGAGGCGAAATGCAATTTCTTTCATTTCAGTATGCTTAATGACAGGTGTGTATTTCACGTGATGAGTTAATTTCACGTATTAAATGTGTCTGAGTGACTGGATGTCGAAGGGAAATGAGTTCTGTGACTTTAATGTTACATAATCAATGTATCACGCTGCAAATAAATAAATAAATAAATAAACAAATAAATAAATAATCATTGTTCATACAATGACAAAGAAGGCCACGATACCCATGGGCATATCAAGTGAGTGAGTGAGTTGGGTTTTTAGAAATGTTCCAGCGTTCAAGCTCACAGCGAGAGAAGAGAAATGCCTCAGTGAAACAGATCACAGTGACTTTAACATACGTCGGGGATACCAGAAGTGAGTGAGTGAGTAAGTATGGTTTCACGTCACTTTTAGCAGTATCCCCGTAATAGCAGGGCGGGGACACCAGAAAAGGGCTTCACACCTTGTACCCATGTGGGGAATCGAACCTGGGTCTTTGGCGTGACGCGCAAATGCTTCAACCTCTTGGAGACCCCACCGCCCCTGAAGTGAAAGATGTTTGCCACTTGTGTGAAACCACCGAGTAGGTGCTGACAAAATATTGATTATCACATCCTTGTACGGCTAGGGGAAGCAACATAATAAAGTGGTAGATGCGTGTAAGCAGTGCAATTTCTTTCGTTTCAGTCATCGTAGGTGAGGTGAGATGAAACGGGATTTAAATGGGTTTTTTATTTAACGATTTTTGCACTTTTATAGCCATGTGCATGCACTTGTGTGGGTGGCCGCTTGGCCGAGCCCGGACTTCGCCGGTTTAATAGTGCTAGTCCACTGAGATAACATGACATAGTTTAATATTCAAACCTAACTCAGACACATTTTACTGACTCCTCGCAGATCAGTCCCCGTTTTATCCTCTTGATGTCGAGCGCTAGGCATCTTTTTAGTTTTATCTTTAAACGTCTTTTGGTATGACGTGATCAGGGGATCAACCCATTGACCTTCCCTTCTCCTGGCAGATGCTCTACCCACTACACCACGGAGGCGGTCATTCGGTCATCATTCCCTCGACAATGAGTGAGAGAGTGAGTTTGGTTTTGCGCCGCTTTGAATATTACTTTTGTCCTATTACGGCGAGTCGACTTGATGTGGGAGGAAAGTCCGAAGTGTGTTGCCTAACACCGCTCTCAACCATGCTTGCCGTAAAAGGCGACATTTCTTGTCGTAAGAGGCGACTAACGGGATCAGGTGGCCAGGCCCGCTGACTTGAATGATGCATGTCATCGTATCCCAATTGTGTGGATCGACGTTCGTGATGACAGTCACTGGGTAGTCTGGCCCAGACTCGATTATGTACAGACCGCCGTCATATAGCTGGAATATTTCTGCGTTAAACAACAAACAAACTTTTGCATTATTCCGGGGGTAAAGACGGGTTACAGCTGATACTCAGCAGCCTCTACTGGTTCATGGTGCTTGATGTATCGTGTGGCCATGCAGGCTCCTGGACTTAGTGGATAGCGTATCAACGTAATCCGAAGGCGTGCATCGTTGCTAACAATACCGATCACTGGATTATCTGGTCAAAACACTATTATTTACAGGCCGCGGTCATATAGCTCGACTGTTGCCGAGAGAGTCGTTAAACAACAAACAAACAAACGAATAAACTATTGCAACAAAGCCATAGACCAAAAACCAGTACTTAATAGCATTATCACGATGTTATGATGTAATGACACAATCGGCCAGGTCAAACTTTGCAGAAGAATAAGGAGAAGAAGAAGAACAAGAAGAAGAAGAAGAAGTTGCATGTGAACAAGCGAAATAGCATCATGACATAACATCATTGCATTTTATTTTTTATGCGAGGCAATGCTGTTATCGACTCCATGTATTGTAATTCAAAATGTGACTCATGAACATTTTGTTAAAACCATCGTACTGCCAACAGAGTAAAACGTATCTGTCGACACCAGCCCACATCCAGCTTTCATTTCCTTCAATTAAGTTTGCGATGACGTTCAAATATACTCTTCCCAAACAGTAGTGGATACTCGGAAATAACTTCAAATGTCCGAAATTGTAAGAGGTGAGGCGAGGTGAAATGAGGTTTAACGTCGCGTCCATGATGATTGCACTTATACAGTGACGTGTGTGTGTGTGTGTGTGTGTGTGTGTGTGTGTGTGTGTGTGTGTGTGTGTGTGTGTGTGTGTGTGCTTGTACTAGTCGGGCCGAATTTATGGATCTAGCCCACTGAGATACCATGTCGCAGTTTAACATGCCACTCAGACACAGTATACTGACTCCGAGCCGACCAGTCCTTGTTCCTTAATGCCGAGTGCCAGGCAGGGCAACAACACGTACCATCTTTTAACGTATTTTGGTATGACGCGGCCGAGGATCGAACTTCCACTTCGGACAACGTAAATATACAGCTACCTCTCTTTAACAAGACAACGTAAATATGGTATGGCACTTCAGCAAGACAACGTAAATATGGTACCTCACTTTAGTAAGTAGCATAAATATATAGATACGGCCCTTCAGCAAGACAACGTAAATGTGGTACGGCACTTCAGCAAGACAACGTAAATATGGCACGGCACTTCAGCAAGTAACGTAAATATGGTACGGCACTTCAGTAAGACAACGTAAATATGGTACCTCACTTTAGTAAGTAGCATAAATATATAGATACGGCCCTTCAGCAAGACAACGTAAATGTGGTACGGCACTTCAGCAAGACAACGTAAATATTTACGGCACTTCAGCAAGTAACGTAAATATGGTACGGCACTTCAGTAAGTAACGTAAATATGGCACGGCACTTCAGTAACAAACGTAAATATTGTACGGCACTTCAGTAAGTAACGTAAATACGGTACGGCACTTATGTAAGTAACGTAAATATTGTACAGCACTTCAGCAAGTAACGTAAATATGGTACGGCACTTCAGTAAGACAACGTAAATATGGTACCTCACTTTAGTAAGTAGCATAAATATATAGATACGGCCCTTCAGCAAGACAACGTAAATGTGGTACGGCACTTCAGCAAGACAACGTAAATGTGGTACGGCACTTCAGCAAGACAACGTAAATATTGTACGGCACTTCAGCAAGTAACGTAAATATGGTACGGCACTTCAGTAAGTAACGTAAATATGGCACGGCACTTCAGTAACAAACGTAAATATTGTACGACACTTCAGTAACAAACGTAAATACGGTACGGCACTTCAGCAAGTAACGTAAATATGGTACGGCACTTCAGTAAGTAACGTAAATATGGTACGGCACTTCAGTAACAAACGTAAATATTGTACGACACTTCAGTAAAAACGTAAATACGGTACGGCACTTCAGTAAGTAACGTAAATATTGTACGGCACTTCAGCAAGTAACGTAAATATGGCACGGCACTTCAGTAAGAAACGTAAATATGGCACGGCACTTCAGTAAGTAACGTAAATATGGTACGGAACTTCAGTATGTAACGTAAATATGGTACGGCACTTCAGTAAGTAACGTAAATATGGCACGGCACTTCAGTATGTAACGTAAATATGGCACGGCACTTCAGTAAGTAACGTAAATATGGCACGGCACTTCAGTAAGTAACGTAAATATGGCATGGTACTTCAGTAAGTAACGTAAATATGGCACGGCACTTCAGTAAGTAACGTAAATATGGCATGGTACTTCAGTAAGTAACGTAAATATGGCATGGCACTTCAGTATGTAACGTAAATATGGCACGGCACTTAAGTAAGTAACGTAAATATGGCACGGCACTTCAGTAAGTAACGTAAATATGGCATGGTACTTCAGTAAGTAACGTAAATATGGCACGGCACTTCAGTAAGTAACGTAAATATGGCATGGTACTTCAGTAAGTAACGTAAATATGGCATGGCACTTCAGTAAGTAACGTATAAATGGTACGGCACTCCAGCAAGACAACGTAAATATGGAGCTACGGTTCTTCAGCAAGACAGCTTAAATATACAGCTACGGCTCTTCATCACGACAACGTAAATATGCTGCGGTAATTCAGTAAGACAAAGTAAACATGGTACGGCACTTTAGCAAGTGGCATAAATATAGAGACACGACACGTAAGCAAGACAACGTAAATATAAAGCTTTGGCTCTTCAGCAAGTAACGTAAATATAAAGATGGGGAAATGTAGGTATGAACTGGGAATTAGTAGTTACCAGTAGATGTCGGGTAGAAAAAGCAGAGCATTATACATAGCTACGTTTACGCATCTACACAAACATATACCTGAAGCATGACATCAACACAAGTTAAATGTATAGTTACGAACCCGCCCAATGACACGCACGCCACAAGTGTGACCCAGCTGACTGTGTGTTATCACACTCATGATATTAACCACAGGTTTGCCAGCCGCAGACTCCAATTTGTCAGGCTACCGAGGCAGTGCTGGTTGCGCAGTGAATAAACATACACCAGTGCCCGAAAATCGCTCGGATTATATGTTCCTACAGTATTTTCTTATTTCAGCAGAACTGCCCGGGGTAAAAATGAGAACCATCTTGTCACTGAACAATATAAAGGCATCTCATGGGGACTTACAATTCATTCACTAGGGATAGCCAATCCGTAATTCGGGGACACGGGTGGCCCAGTGTGTCTAAGGCACCGCAATTCGCTGTGCAGAGTTGCGTCACTTGGGCACGCCAAAAACCTATGATTGTGGGTGCGAATCCCGGTTCTCCCCGATTATGTTTCTAGGTTTGTCAGCACCCCACCTCGTGGGTTTCACCAAAGCGGTAAACGTCTGAGGCTGCAATCACTTTGGACTTTCTTCTCACATTAAGCTGACACGTCGTGATATAACTGGAATACTGTTAAAAGCGGGGTAAAACACAACTCACTCACTCAATGTAGAGCTAGGTTACCTGTAGATTTAACCTCGCTTAATTGAATTTGGAACCGAACGCGCAGCTGTACATTGAAAACACAGCATCTTTATCTCCATTCTACTTCATGAATAAATTACACGTTAACTCTTTGGTGTTAGCAAATATATTGAGTGAAGCGGCATGGGTTGCGCCTAGGTTTTTGTGTGGAGTTGTCGAACATATAGTACGGCAACTTCTAAAGCTAACATGAGGTGGGCAGCCCTCAAGAAAACTAAGCAAGCCTTGCAAATCTTTCGTTCTACACCGCGCGTCACCATTACAACGTCATTCCAGGTCATTGAACGCCGCAGTCAGCAACATTCCAGCTTTATGATGGCGGTCTGTTAGTAATCGAGACTGGACCAGCCAGTCCAGAGACTGACATCATGAGCATCGATCCACAAAATTTGGATACGATGACATGCATCAACCAAGTCAGCGAGCCTGACAACCCGATCCCGTTAGTCGCCTCTTACGATAAGCATAGTCGTCTTTTACGACCATCTCCCAGAGGAAAATGAGTTAACTGACTATAAAAGTCTAGTTTCCACCCTTGCCGAACCAGGCTGGTATTATGGAGTTACATTTTGGCTGGACTAACGAGCTTATGCATAGTCAAATCAAAATCGAGCTCCGAAATCGAAATCCGGTACGTAAACTGTCATGCAGATTTGGATCGACTGCAGGATTTGCAAAGCATGTGCACCGCTAACTCGTTGTCAACAGATATTGTCAAAATATGTTCATGTTTTTAATCAAGGTGCTCACGTGATTTGATGCACTTCGCGAGGTCAGTGTAGCGCCAGCGCAGCATACCCAAGGAACCAGGCTGCAGTTTTGTCAATCTCATTAAAAACAGATCCAAGTCCCAATCAGTTAAAATCAGATCTTAGTTCTCGCTACCGCTAAACAAAGATCTGAGGACATCCCATTACGGGTCACGTCAGACCGTCCTTGCGCGAACTTTGATCGACCAATGGAATGACCAATCAGAAACCAGCTTTCTCGTGCTTTACCGCACAAATTTCAAATTGGCGACTACGCTTCGAAACATATTTTGACAAATTCTCGATTACAAATTTGAAACCTGAACAAAAAAACACTCTGCAATGACTAATAGATGGTCTAGAATGTAAGTATTCAGTCGTTAAACCCGTAACTATCGTTCGGAATACCCCATGTTAAAGTTTTCGAGATTGCATGATTAGAAATCACATTCCGACAGTCACTTTCATAATCTGGTAAGCGACGCACTGATTGGTCCCTAATGGGATGTCTTCAGATCTTTGTTTAGCGATAGCGAGAACTAAGATCTGATTTTAATGAGATTGCAGTTTTGTTTGAAGCAAATGCAAGTGATACGAGAGGTGGAATCTCATTGGTCCATAGGAGAGGCATAGAAGGGACATAACTCGTACTAGCCACTGGTGGCGCTACCATCGAGACAAGGAATTCCAGCCTTGTTCGGCAAGGGTGGAAACTGGACTTTTAAAGTCAGTTAACTCTCTTGCCTCGGGAAGATGTTTACGACAAGCATGGGTTGCTAAAGAGATATTCACGGGCCCAGTCGTATAGAGAAAAGCGCCAAATTCCAAGCGCTCTGTTGTCTTCAAAACTTAAAATACATTCTCTTTGTAGATGTCTAACCTGTAATTTTCAAATTCATGGTAGAATGTTCCGGTAGACATATACACAAAAAGTAAAAAATAGAGAATACTACACTCATTCTCGTTAGATACCATTTTTTACGAAACGAGTGGACTTTCTATGGTATCTGATAGAGCGAAAGCGAGGTCAGATACCACGCTCGCCAAAGACATTCATGTTAACTGTACGACCCGATACAGAAAACGTTAAAATCAACAAACAAGTCTGCTTGCATGTCAGTGACAGCTTCAAACGAAGGACAAGGTCACCATCGGAATAAGAAAAGACAACCGTGATCTACTCACAGTGTTTTACGTTAGGAAATGTTGTTGTTCGCATTTGGGATGTTCTGGGCCACAAAATCAGAAGTCAGGCACTCTTCCAAGGAGTTTTTTTTAAATAATTTGTATCGGAACTGTTCACTTTGGGTGATCTCGTCGTGCAGACGTGTATGTTTGTTCATGAACAAACACCTCACGAAACAATGCCACAAAATTCGCTTCTAAAGGGACACTGATGACACAATCAGAGCATCCATCGTATGTCCAAATATATATCCAGAAAGTTAAAACTGACTTTATATTCACCACGCTTATCCTTTTATTTTAAATCAAATTGAAAGTCGAGAAAGTGGTTGGGTGCGTCACTCTAATAGGGACCCTCGATCGATGACTAATAGTACATTACAAATAGATACAGCTCGATTATATAATGGCTGTAGTAGCTCTGTGCATAACTAAACAGAATGCAATGTGAAGTTGATGCGTGTGACTATCTTGTTTGGTTAGTAAAGTGTGTGTAAATGTCTCTCGCTTTCATGAGATTGCTTCAGATCTGCAACGCTCGCGATTATTTTATGAATGAAAAAAGTAGTTCCGGTTTGACAGAGGTCACGGTTATCCAATCAAAACGAATAAAACAAGGTCAACCTTGTAGGACACACATGTGACGTACGGATTTAGTATCTTACCACCTGGGTAATAAATCGGATATATTCCATGTATCGAGTGAAATGTCGTGGAATTATCTCCCTGCATCGGTCATTCTGTGAGAGGCTATATGGGAATATCCTCTATTTTACTCATTTATTTTTAAGAGAGAAAATGAAGAAAATAAACGCATGAAATGTCAACTCTATAGAGAAACTTCACTGAAGACAGTTTATTGTTCAGATGACGTAATGCAAACAATTTGTGACGTCATAACAAAGGAGACGCCATGTTGCATGTTCGCATAATAAAGCACTGTGACGTCATATGACTTCACCTGGCTAATCAGCACTGAGAATCGCTAAAATGCACACGTGCGTATATCGGAATATTACTGCACACGACCATTCTTAGACTACCCTTATGGGTAATATAAATATATCAGAGACCATATACCGGTATATGGTCTCTGTATATATGTATAGGCTACATTTAAGCTGTACCATGTATGGTCTGTCTATCTCCTTATATCTCGTGCACTGCAAACATGTTTTAATTTGGACATGAAAAAATATGTTTCAAAGTTTCTTATTAAACAGCGTTCAAGCAAGTCATTTGTTTACTTGCGCTGAGGCACACAAGGGAATTCCCACTGACGTCATATCCGCTTCCGGGTATTTCCCGAAAGCAAGATGGCTGCGTGTTTCTGTTGTTTTCGTTGTTGTTGGCCAGGATCGGGCTTTGGGCAGGGACACATCAAGTTACAGGAACTCCCGATTGTGAAATTAGACACAACGCATATGGGTTCGTTTCTACGTTAATCATGCTATTGTCTTTGCTCAGGTAAAATGAATCGGACGTGTAAGGAAGTTTGACAGGGCTTGATTTAGGTGCAATAGTAATGGCAATACGATGTCATCAATATCCACACCATGGATATGTGTTGGTCAAAAGCGACACTATAAGTATAAGCGTTAGTTAAGCATCGCTGTCAATGTTAGCAGCCCACTGTGCTACAGGCCTATCATGATTCGTTGTACGCAATATGCGATATCTCAAATTAAGATAACATAATTGTTGTGAACTAACATAGAAAATAAGACTCTCTTCTCTCTTGACCGCGATATAAGGACACGTCGCTTTTACAGTAATAAAAGAAGTTGTTATCCATAAATTGTGTCTACTTTGTGAACCGTCCACTTCAAAGTAATGCCTATCAAACACATCAAGAAACACTTAATTGAAAGACCTACCAAACACATACGTTAATATATGAGGATCAGAATGGAAATACACACTTTATTCTTCAAACCAATGGCAACACTTGTCGTAAGGCCATGTTGAAGTATGCGAGTTACGATTGTTTTAGCACTATTTATGATCGCTTTGTGCAGCGTTCGAAATTGGCACTAGTCCTTATAGTCCTTGCCAAACTACACAAAAATGGTTAAGGTATCATAAGGACTAGTACAAATTTGCCATTTTTAGGGGTTTTGCTATATGTTATCATTATAAGGACTAGTGGACTGAAAATGTTACTTTCTACCGCTTTTAGTGACCCATGTTCAAATCCCCAACAATGGCACAATCTGTGTAGCACATTTTTGTTGTCCCTTAATGAGACACTGTGGTAATATTTCTGTAAGAGGTGTCTAATCCAACTCACTTCCTCAATCACACACTGAAGACTTTACTCAATTCTCCAATTTAACATGGGTTCCTTCTATGTCCTCAACCCTTGTAGCTTGTTGGTTTGGGCTGTTGGCAGTTAGCTAAACACCACCTCATCCAAACTGTACAAGATAAAAAATGGTTCAGTGAAAAAGGAGCCTCGCCCAAAGCAAAAACGGCTACTATTGTGAGATGAAAAAATCAGTGCCTTATTTTTTATGTTTTCAACAGGCAATAAATGAAATATACTTGCATATTCACATGCAAATGCAAATAACTGTGAAATAAGAATGTTTAGATTAGAAATCAGCCTCTACTCAAATTTACTTGCCACCTCTAAACTTATTGTGAAAACATTATATACTTTGAAGCACCGTTACTCAATTCACTGTTTATTAGATGTGCCATAATCCTATAATTTTGGGTTCGTAGCCTGGTTCACCATGTTCACCCTGATTATTGGTATTGGGAAGATATACCGATGCATCAAGGGATCGCGATTTCTTTCTCGATATAAGTAACAATTAGAAGTGATAATTAGTATTGAAAATGTAAATATTTTAATCTATTGTGCCATACTTGACACTGCCAACTGTAAATCATCAGTGTGCAAGGTATTTGGCCATCCTGTCTGTGATAAATGCACCACAGATGAAAGCACATGCAGTATCATGAGCTAAGTATCGTGATACATATCGGATCACACTGTTGGTGTATCATCCAGGCCCTACTGATTATGTTTCTCTATTTATCAGCGCCATACCTGTGCTCATGGGTTTCTCTAAAGTGTAAGCATGTTGCGTAATTTCGGGCTCTCAAGATGACACACAGTGACAGAAGTACATGTACTGTTTAAACGGACACTAAAGTACTCATGGAAATGAAAAAAAAACTGTTTTGCTGGATTTGATAATCGACACAAAGCATACGTAGATGTAAATATGAAATAACAAAACAACTGGAAAAATACTAGTCTGGATTTGCTAGCTCTATCTCAGTGCTCAAAACAAAATGTACTTTACAGGAGGTAATTTGTAGGCACTTTCAACATTCAAAAATTGACATGGCTGAAACAGGCTATAGGCATTATGCAAATTAGCCTGGAAAAAAGTAATCAAAACAACAATAAAAATAACAGCTATGTTTATGTACATAATAATAATAATAATGACATGTAAGTTGTTGTTTGAGAAGGGAATATGTTACTTTTACCTTCTGATATTTTGACGATGATTCACTATCCCACAATGCCACTCACAAATCACTAACCACTGACAAATCACATGCATGTGGGTTTCAAGCACCTGTTTTCACCTGTCGTGAAGGTGTCATAAGTCATGGACATTCACCTTTATCTACTAACACCTGGTTATGCTCAGTTTCACAATAGTCTGTTTTGTTTATATTTTTACACACTTTTACGTGTAAAAAGACATAAAAACCTTTGATACACTGTATTTGTGCCAAGGCCCAATTAGTACTTATTGGGTTGTTTGAATATATATATATATTGTATATTAACCATTTTAACTGCATTTATTTAAAATCTGAGATCGAAAAAACAGGGTTTTTTTTTATTCCGTGAGTACTTTAATGAAACTGACACACTCATGCACTCATACACACTACTGAAACTAAGACATTTGGGCAAAGTTCTCTAAATCTTGTTCCCAGATTGCAACGTGCAGGGACTTGTGCTTTGAAAGTTATTGTTATACTGAAATATGATGAATATCCTTCTGTGTTGTTCCAGGAAATGATGTTGTGATTGTGAAGAGCGGGAAGAGGATATGTGGAACTGGAGCCGCACTTGCCAACGCACCCATCGTACAGAATAAAGCATACTTTGAAATCAAAATACAGAGCTCAGGTATTGTCCAGGACATAGAAAAGTAAACCTCAATATATTGAAGTAAAGAGAAGAGTAACCGTGGTGACAGTTAGGAAAATACTTAACAGTTAATCAGGTTCTCTTCAACACAGTGTTTGTTTGTCACACCTAAGTTTGATTCCCCACATGGGAACAATGTGTGAAGCCGTGATATTTCTGGAATATTGCTAAAAGCGGCATTAAACCATACTCACTCACTCATTCTCTTGAAGATACAGTTATGACAGTGGTGATTGTCACATGCAGACATCAGGGATTTATTTTTATGGTCTAGGGACTCAAAACATTTACTTGAAGGGGTTCAGTTTACATGGTTTAAACAATGGGGGTCCCAAATTACAAAATAGAAGTTTCCATCTGGTCACTAATACTTTCTGATTTTGTATTGTCACATGTTTATTTCAAACCCAATTGTAGCTGCTAGCCTGTGATAATGGGATCGGGTGGTCAGGCTCGCTGACTTGGTTGATGCATGACATCGTATCCCAATTGTGTGGATCGATGCTCATGATGTCAATCACTGGATTGTCTGGTTTGGACTTGATTATTTACAAACCACCGTCATATAGCTGGAATATTGCTGAGTGCAGCCTTAAACAACAAACAAACAAACATACTTGAACTCTATGGCAGTGATATGCGCAAGTGTGGAACATCTCGTTTGTTGTAACTAAAACATGGGACTCGCTTGGGGAAGCACCTAGATGCTAATTTGAAGTTACATGATTAATAGAATTTTTCAGACCATGGTTGTGAGTAAAGCCTACTGCTATATCACACCAAAGGGGTTAAAACAAGGACTGGTCGGGTCAGAGTCAGGATACTGTGTCTGACTGGGGTATTCTTGTCAAGATCCAACATGGTATCTCAGTGGGCCAGCACAATGAAACAGGCATTAGTCAAGACTAGTACAAGCAGCTGCACACATGCATGTCACTATATGGATCCGTGAAGATCTGGTTAGATTAGGTCTTCATCAACCCATGCTTGCTGTAAGCGGCGGCAATGTTTGTCATAAGAGGCGACTGACGGGATGGGGTGGTCAGACTCGCTGACTTGGTTGATGCATGTTATCGTATTGTTTGGATCGATGCTCATGATGTCAATCACTGGATTGTCTGATCCGGACTTGATTATTTACAGACCGCCGTCATATAGCTGTAGTATTGCTGAGTGCGACGTTAAACAACCAACAAACAAACACTATGAAACAGGAATAGGTCCAGATTAGTAAGAGCAGCTGCACCTACGTGCATGTCTCTATGTGAGTGAAATAACATTTAACACAGAGTTAAGCCCCTTTTCACCTCACCTCACTGATGTTCCTATCCATATCATTGCTGAACTCACACTACAAAAAAGTAACCGTGGTTGCCTGTGAAGAATGCTGTTATTTTGTGCCCAGGTGTGTGGGGCGTGGGCTTGGCCACACGGAAGTGTAACATCAACGTGGTGCCTCTGGGTGACACAACTGACTCGTGGGTACTGAGGCATGATGGGACGCTGTACCACAACAACGAGGAGTTCGCCAAAGTGGCCCAGATAGCGCAGGAAGGAGACATCGTGGTGAGATGGTCCATACAGACTTGTGCACACGAATCTTGATCAGCTTCTAATATTTCAGAGAGAACATTCACCTGATAAGATTCCTGAAAGATTTTTGGAAACAATAGCTGTTATCAATTGACTAAATGTTGTATAGTGATCTGTGCTTTTGTTACTCTAAATCTACACCTACGCCCTTTGTGAAACTGATACTTGATGGTTACACTTAATATGACACTTCTAAGTTTTGAAATTTCATTGTTCTTTCAGGGCATAACACACAAGCACATTTCTGTTTCAGGGCATAACACACAAGCACATTTCTGTTTCAGGGCATAACACACAAGCACATATCTGTCAGGGCAAAACACAACCTCATTTCCGTGTAAAAAAACAAACAAACAACAAGCACATTTCTGTGTCAGGGTACAACGCACAAGCACATTTCTGTGTCGGGGCAAAACACACAAGCACATTTCTGTGTCAGGGTACAACACACAAGCACATTTCTGTTTTGGGGAATGACACAAGCACATTTCTGTGTCGGGGCATAACACACGAGCACATTTCTGTGTCAGGGTACAACACACAAGCACATTTCTGTTTTGGGGAATGACACAAGCACATTTCTGTGTCGGGGCATAACACACAAGCACATTTCTGTGTCAGGGTACAACACACAAGCACATTTCTGTTTTGGGTAATGACACGAGCATATTTCTGTGTCAGGGTACAACACAAGCACATTTCTGTTTCAGGGCATGACACAAGCACATTTCTGTGTCAGGGTACAACACACAAGCACATTTCTGTTTTGGGGAATGACACAAGCACATTTCTGTGTCGGGGCATAACACACAAGCACATTTCTGTGTCAGGGTACAACACACAAGCACATTTCTGTTTTGGGTAATGACACGAGCATATTTCTGTGTCAGGGTACAACACAAGCACATTTCTGTGTCAGGGCATATCACACAAGCACATTTCTGTGTCAGGGTACAACACACAAGCACATTTCAGTTTTGGGGCATGACACACAAGCACATTTCTGTATCAGGGCATGATACAAGCATATTTCTGTGTCAGGGCATAACACACAATCACATGTCTGTTTCAGGGCATCACGTACAACCACATTGAGATGAACTTCTACATCAATGGGGATGCTGTCAACGTCCCATTCACAGGCATCCGAGGCACAACATACCCAGTGTTCTATGGTATTGTCCATGCAACTAGTTTACAGAACCTGATTTTCTTTGACCTCACTACGTTCAGTTGTCGGGAAAGCATATATATATATATATCCTTCATTGTTTGATAGAGGTTACAAATTTGACTGACAAGTTTTGTATTTTGTATGTTGCTTATCCTTTGGTTTTTTAATTTTGCAGAGTTATTGTGCATTTGATAGCATAACTATCATCTCTGCACTAATGCAGAAATAATTGATGCGAATCATATGTAGAACCATATAAGGTTTTCAGATTTTTAGCTTAAGGTTTAGTACCAATGAGCTTGAATCGGTCAAAATGATTGTCAGTTTGGACGTGTTGGCGGTCATTAATTCAGTTTATTTGTTTAGGTCGGTCAGTTTTTGTTCGTATTATATGCGAATAAATAAGTCTTGTATACATTCATCAATCGGAAGGGGTGCTAATTGGGATTGTTCACTAGCCAATATATAAGCAAATATCTCTGTGGGCACTTATTAGAGCGGGGCGCTCATTACGTTGAATACGGTATGTACTTTTGCCTGTCAGTAAGGCTTTGTTTTTTTCATGTGTTTGCAGTGGCCAGAGACTAAATGAGACATTCGAGCAAGAATTATCCATTTAATAGTTAACACTTACTTTTTTGTTTGATTATTGTAGTATCTTTTCATATTTCAAATCAAACAATGATCAATAGACCATATAACATGATATCAAATTTATTTAGCTTTTTTTATTTTATTTTATGATTATTATTTTTTTTTGCTCTGGTTGTCTGAATCTGTCTCCTGAAGAATAACAAACTGTGGCCTTGTGTCAACAAGCACCCATAAAATGCATATTTTCTTGTTTAAGTTGATGATGGTGCCGTCTTAGATGTCCAGTTTGAGAAGTTCTACCACCAACCACCAGAGGGCTACGACAGCATCATGATAGAGCAATCTCTGCTCTGATTGGTCAGTGTGAGGACTTCTTGACTGTGATTGGCTGAGAGAGAAACTGTGTTTGATGCTATGGCAACTATCACTATGGTTGCCACACATGTTGATGGGAGGGGAAGGAATCTATTTGCCAGGAGAAGCACCCAGAGATGATGAAGATGTCTTGGCACTGGGAGACAGACCGGTTGATGGAAACATGCCAGGATGGCGTCAGTCTCTAACACATGTTGAACTGCCAACTTCCAATTTGTGGAACATTTATCCAAGACAAGACAAGATCATTTCCGTATCAATAGGTACTCTGTGAACGAAGAACCAGCGCAAATATTTATGAACTTATTTCTTGATGAATTTCTTCTTAATATTCATATTAATATTTTTCTCATTCATAAACTGTAGTTCTTTTAAAATATATTACCCAAAAGAAGTCAGCATGACAGAGCTGCTATTGATGAAAGAATCAGGTGTTCTTTGACTTCTTTTGAGTATTATATTTGAACAATGGTTTTAACATATAGAGTGAAAGTCAAACATATTACATGTATAATCATATTTACTTGGTAAAACAGTTACAGTGAAATGTTGTGATGTCATAAACCTTCAGACGAAATAGAACCCTTTTGGATGTTGAAATAGTTAGTGTCTTGACCCACACTCTCTGAAGGTTAAAGTTCATTACATGACCCCTCACCTCCTCCTCCATCTTGGTCAGTGACATTCAGTTATTGTGATTTGGAAAATAGCCTTGGTCCTGAAAGACACATGTATATACTGTATGTATATACTTAGCTGATGGGCTGGCTTTCAGATTCAAGATACTTATTTTTTAAATGAAATTAAAATTAAAGTTCAGTTTGTAACAACACCGAAAAATACCTTTGAAGAAAAATGATTAATACAGACATCCTTATGATGTGTCCAGCTTCTGATGTTTAAAATGAACATTCACTGTAACCACAGTAACAGACTATATTAGCAGCATAGCCAAACCAATACCTGATATTGTTTTAATCCAACTACATCAATATTCTGGATTTTAGTACCCGTATATTCATGTTTTGGTTTGTATGGTTTATTGACCGAGATGAAGTATTCAAGTTGCTTGTAACTTAGCGTCAAGTTTGTTGGCATGTTACCCAAAAGCATGAGAAGGAATTATCGAAGTCTGGAAAACTTGTGCATTCTCTTTTTCTTCAAATTCGATACATTTCAATAAAACTCACCGAATATATTCATATATTTACAAATAATTGTACTTCATTGTAAAAAGCATGATATTCACTTTTTTATTCAATGAAAACCATTATGAGATTGGCGTCATGAAGATAAACACGATATAGACTTGTTATTGATATTATTTATCCACACGTCAATCTTAATTTTTCCCTTTTAATTCCAGACCAAAGTTCTTTTCTTGTTCGGCCATTATTTTTGTATTTCTGGATCACAGATCCGCAGAACCCTTTTTCTTCAAATTTGAAAATCATAAATAATCCAAATTTACACATATTTGATTTCTGCCAACACGTCATACACGTAAAATTGTTTTGCGATTACTCAGTGTTTTGAAACCAAAATCATCTGTAAAACTTGTGATGCCCTTTTTGACATTAATGTTTTGATAAATTGTTCAGTTCATGAGTTGTAGCAAAATTCCTTGCATAGTAAACCTAGAGTTATGTCCCTTCACTTTTACACAGATCTGTAGAATTAACTCCCTTCGTCTTTGGACAAAAGACAAAGCTTGTAGCAAATCGGGGCTAAAGAAATGGAATTCATTTATGTTGTATTTTCTTATCCCCTTACTCCTACCCACTAGATAATATAGAAACAATCTGTCATCCAGTTTAAAAAAGAAATTTGATGTCAACATTTTTTATAAAATCTTATTCCTTCCTCCAACTTCTGACTTTGACAAAACGAATCTGTCATCCATCAAATAAAAGAATAATGTCCTTATACAGAGGAGTCAAGCTTAATAGTTTGCATAAGTAAAACAAATGTGATAATTTGATTAAATATGTACTTTTTTAAACATAAATGAAAATGTTTGTGAAATTAACCTCAAACTTTGACAACCCTTTTATTTTTCAACTTTTGCCTCCTGTTGTTTGCCATGCTAACTGAATAAAATGTAGGAAAAAGACATGGAAATTAATTTGGTCTGGATTAAGATTAATAAAATTTCATTAATTTTGGTAGCACACTTAAATATATGACTAGAATTGGCTGCCGTCCTCATCAGATGTAGAAGAAAATACCTAAGAAACTATTGGTTTTATTTTTTCATTCGTGATCAATTATGAATGCTGAAGTACAAGGCGAGTACAAGATGGTAGTAGTTGTACGATGTGATGCTGTCATTGACTATTTGTGTCACCAGTTGTATGCTTGTTGTAAAGCTAGACTGTCTTCAGTCTCTACTCTATGTTTTGTATGTATGCTTCATGTCCAGATCTGCATACAGTCACTGTTCATTGCATTGATAACTGTTGATGATGTTGGTAGGTTGTATTTGTGAACTGCATCTTACTGTCAGCTGAAACTGTCAATTATCAGTAAATTAAAAACTATGTGTTCAGGGTTACCCAGGATGAAGAACAGGAGACAAAATCCAACATGGTATTAAGATTAAAAAATACTTGTCTTGGTTCTCAGGCACCATAATCATAAAATCTGCCGCACTTTTCTTTTTTATTTTCATTTTCAAAATTTAATAAGAAATCCTTATACTTAAAAAACATGTGATCCAATTTAGCAAGCAGTTACTTCCCTTACATGCACACTGCTTTACTGCATATCTCGTGTTATGGTCATGGCGGCAATAGGAGTTTGTGTGCTTGTTTATGTAGGGAGGCCCTTTTCCCAAGGGTGATGATACACAACTGTTTATTTGGTTACATACTTGTTTGAACAAGGGAAAAAAAGCACCGCCAACCCACCTGCACCATATTTGCAAAAGTCATTGTCTGAGAACCAATTTTTAAATTTTTTTAAGACCAACAGATGATTTTTTTCATTTTCTTTGTCATGCATAATAAAAAGAGCAGTTTTTATCATTATTTTTGTTTTTGTTGTTTTAAAACAAACAGAAGCAAAACAAAAAGGTTGTTGTTGTTTACATTAGTAACCATGGTAACATTAATGCACAATGATAACTGCATTAAACTGTTTCTTTACATCTTGCAAATCTTTCTTGATTCTAGAAATATCGACAATGGTCTTTTTCTGGTCTTTTTAATTTGATTTCTTTGGTAGTTGGATTAGAATAGGTCCCCAGGGATAGAATAGGTTCCCAGCAACTTATGCTGGTCATAGAGGTGGCCAAATAGATCAGGTGGTCAGACTAGTGACTGTGTTGTTAAAGTGTCATCGTACCCAGACAGTTTGGATTGTTGCTCAAAAGATCAATCACTGAATTGTCTGGTCCAGATTTGATTATTTACAGGCCACTGACATATTGCTGGAATATTGCTGAGTACAATGTTAAACAACAAACAAGCAAATCTGTATTTGCATAAGTATTCTGGCGATAATACTTCCCTAACTCCTACTTGTAAGAGTTGACTAAAGTGGTCAGGTGGTCAGCCTCTGTGACTTGGCTGACTGCATGTCATCGTGACCCAGATGGTGCTCATGCTTTCACTCACTGGTTTACAGGTACAGACTGGATTATTCACAGGATGCATCGATATGCATGGAATATTGCTGATTGTGCATTAATAACATTCACTCACTCACTCAAAGGTTTATCACATGAGAATCAAAGTCTCTTCTCATTTTGGAAAATCTTGTTTATGGAGACTTGGCACTTCCGTCGAACCACTCCTTGTCATGTATATATAAGACACCTTTAATATTGCTGTCATTGAATATAAATGTGTTAATGATTAATGTTTATTAAGCAGTAGTACCATCTATTCATTTTTTCCCACTAACCGACTGACCCCAAAACCTTCATGCCAAATATTTTTACCAAATATTGAGTTTCACAAATGTGGTTTTGTTGTGACAATCTCAAGTTTATTTGTAAACAAAATTATTTGAACCAAAATGTATAAATGCAGGGACCTGATATGGGTGCTTTAAATGTTTACTATTGAAATACATGTCAATAGTAAAGGTGTTAAAAGACTTCAGTGAATCCCCCTACCACCATATTGTTAGTACCGTATTTGCTGTAATAGGCACCTGGGAAAAAAGATAATTGACAAAAAAAGTGGTGCTTATTAAACCATACACAACAAGTTAAAATATTAAACAAATTTGGTTCAAATGTTGATGGAAATTGAACATTTTAATAATAGTTTCGTGGCAGTTATATAAATCTAGATACACTGCTGTTTTCTGTAATACATCTATAATATACACTAGGAAATACAAAATGTATTGTAAATTTTCGAGCTTACTATGAATCACTTATGACGATCATTTACAGACTGATGTAGTTGGGACACTTAATACTGACAATACGGTAATGAGAGCCCTACAGATCCATGTGTTCAGTGTTTTGTGGGTCAGTCTTCTATGTATGTATCTGTGTTCCCTGTCATGGAAAACCATGTCAAGTTGTTGTTATTTATTTCTGAGAGTACTTCTACTCTTGTTGTTTTACCTCTGCCCATGTTACAGTTCTGCTTTCTACATTGTAAACAAACATGCACATATGTATTTGAATAAACATGGTGAAACTGGAATTGAATACTGAAAAACATGTTAACTCATCATAGCATATTTATTTTGTTCTTCGGCTTAAGAGAAAGATAATGTTTCACAGGCATCAGTACATCACTCAAAAAAACAACAACTCATATTTCCTGCGTCCTATGAAGCAGACTCTATTATTCATTCAATGAACATAATTGCCTCTGTTTGTTATAAAGAGCTGAATTCAGTGTGTGCTCATTCGTGTTTGTTGGTATTCTTAGTGGTAAAAAGAGTTCATCTCTCATCACTTCATCTTCCGGAGGCAAAGGACTTAACTGACTATAAAAGTCCAGTTCCCACCCTTGCTGAATTAGGCTGGAATTTCCAGGCTCGATCGTAGTGTCACCAGTGGCTATTTTGAGTTATGTCCCTTCCACGTCCCTCCTATTAACCAATCAGATTCCATCGCTCATATCGCTTCCATTTGCTTCAAACAAAATGGCGGCACCCAGTCATGACGATCTGATCGAAAATCAAGATCTATTTAGTAATAAAACAGGTCTTACCCCGTGAAGTGCATCAAATCACTTGAGCACCTGGATTAAAAACATGAAAAAAATTGCAAAATATCTGTTGACGCCCAGTTGGAGGTACATATGCTTTGCAAATCCTGCAGTCGACTGAAATCAGCATGTTGAAATCTGTGTTTACAATGTCTAGTTCGTTATGCGATTTTGATTGGACTATGCATAGACTCGTTAGTCAAGCCAAAATGTAACTCCGGAATTCCAGCCTAGTTCAGCAAGGGTGGAACTGGACTTTTATAGTCAGTTAACTCTCTTGCCTCGGGAAGATGTCATCACTTTTGAGATGATGTGCCCAAGAAACATTGTTACGTAATACATTAGCATCCTTTTTTTCACAAAATATGAAACATGTTTCGAGATGTCAACATGCATATTTTGTCATTCAATGTTCATTTTACTAACATTTTCAACATTTCCTTGCCAGCCATCTTTCCTCATTCCACTAACTTGTGATGAGGCAGTTCTGTTGTCATGGAAACAACCTTTTTGTTTACAATGATGACAAACACTGTGTTTTGATGTTTGTGCTTGCTATAGAGCATTGTATTCCTGGAACTAATCTTGTTTGTCAGATGTGTGATATATAAGAACTCAGAGCCCATTTCAGTGATAGAGTATTGGGATTATAATCATTGAGATTGCACGTGGAACGAGAAAGGGGCATAAAATATTTCATGATATGATATTCATGATTTAGTAAGTTTCTGCTTGAACTAGTCAGAGGTTACATATCTGAATCAAGGCAACCACTTGAATAAGTGAATTACAATTTTCAAACCCGTTTGCTGACCCACCTGTCTCGGGATGTGTATGCCAACAATGTGATGTTTAGAAAGTTTTGGAATCCAGTTATCTCCCTTTGAAGTTGTCTCCCCTCTTTGATTGTTTAAATAATAGTTACTGTCTCTGCTGGTTATGGTAGATCACACTTCACATCCTTGAAGTCTTCAATGAAACAGGTTTTGCCTTCTTCACATGCTTTGAGAGTAGACTCTCTTCCGTGTTAATATTATTTTAAAGGCAATATCAATATTCTTGTTTCTCCAAACTGACTGGACAGGGAGGTAGTATTTTTCCATTTTTAAATTTGTTACATATCTGAGAAAGTAATCCTGATTCTTATCTACTTTGTGACCTTTTTTGACAACTGTATTTCAAGTATGAGTGAGTTTGGTTTTAGCTGCCTTGAACGGTATTCCAGTTATATCATAACTGTAAGTGATGCAGGCCTCGGACGTTTACCACATTGATGAAACCCACAAGCATGGGTATGGAGGTGACAAATCTAGAAACATAATCGGGGCAGAGTGGGTTGTGATCATAGGTGTCTGGCGTGCCCAAGGGGCACAATTCTGCACAGTATTCAACAAATGCTACCAAGTGCCATTAAGTGTAGCTATTGACCTTGACCTTTCCCTACTGACCTCCAACTTGTAGTGTTTGAGTTAACTCTTTCAATAAAAAATTAAAAAATGAATATGAATAAGCTGATGAGCTAATTTGTAAAATGTATAGGAGTGGGTGCTTGAATCTGTGTATGCCCAATGCTATCAGTTCCAAATGACATTTGGGCGGTCGGGTAGCCTGGTGGTTAAAGCGTTCGCTCGTCATGCCGAAGGTCCAGGTTCGATTCCCGACGTGTACAAGGTGTGAAGCCCATTTCTGGTGTCCCTCGCCGTGAGATTGCTGGAATACTCACTCACTCACTCACCCAAATGACATTGCTGTGCATCAAATGACCCAGAAACACCTACCAATCTGAATACACATGTTTATTGCCTAAATATTAAACAGTTTACATAAAATCAGCCTGTATTACACTGTTTTAGATGGAGTCTGTGTAGGTAAGAGGTCAAGGTCGCATAGAGATCGTGTAGGTAAGGGTCAAGGCCGCAAGTCTGGTAGGGAAAGGTCTCATGCAGTGTGTATGGTCTTAGTCTGGAAGGGTCAAGGTCGCATCGAGTAGGGAAAGGTCAAGATTGTTCCATGGCCCAGAATAGTTTTATCAGCTCGGCGCCTGTATTGTGATATCTATGTTGTGCGAGAATGTTGTGAAGTCTATTTTCTGTTATGTTGGTAAGTTATTCAGTGGATTGTGATAAACAGCTCAAGCTATGGTACTTCATCATTAAGACATCTGTGAAACCATCCTTACAAGGCCTCTGATAAATAAACACTGATTTCATTCTCAGTCAACTTTTGTAACATATGCATTTAAGAAAAATGGCAGAGAAATCGTGACAAATCTCTCAAATTTTGATATGGCTGTTTTGAGTATCTGGAAGGGCTTCTTCCTCTATTGATGCATGTTATCATGTCCCGATTGCGTAGATCGATGCTCATGATGTTTATCACTGGATTGTCTGGTCCAGACTCAATTATATACAGACCGCCGTCATATAGCTGGAATTATGCTGAGTGCGGCGTTATACAACAAACATCAAACATCCTCTATAGTCCAGTGTCTTCGTACTCCATTATGGCCTATTTTTAGGATCATGTCATTCAACCGGCCTCAAAAATGAAGCTGAAGTCGGGAATGGGTCCTTGGTATCTAACCTACTAGCATGAAGATATAACACCCTTGATAATGCAGGATGGATGACTATGAAGACTGTTGAATCAGGAATATGTAGTATGTGATACTCTCAAAGTACCGAACATTTTCAGCTTCATGTCATATTATGATAAATATAAGTACACATTTCATGATACTGGTGTTCATGATACTAACAGTATGAAGTATATCGGATCCCTATCCAACTTAAATATACATAGCAAGAACAGTCAGGACAATATATATACTGAGCAAAATAAGTTTGGGATCATGAATATTTTTGGGGATATCTTTTCTAGATTCATTACAAAAAATATTCCTCAAAATATTCCTGATCCCAACTTTATGTTTTGTTCAGTATATCATTATGCTGTCCTGTTTTGAGCCTTAATAAATTAAATAGACAAGAAAATGAAATATGTGTGTTTTTAATTGATCAGATATCAACCTTTTCCCGAATCTATTGTCATGTTGAGAATGCATTAGGCCAAACGAAAAAAACATTTGTATTTCAGCTTTTAGTTATCATGGACCAAGAGATGCAGCTGGTTTGTTTTAAAATTGAAAATGTTTTTCATATTTCCAGTTCCTGTATGAATGTTTATGCTTGTCAATTTGGCAGGAAATTCAATGTTGATTTTGGCGTGAACTTTGTTTGAGAAACAGTAAATCTGTATTCAAGCTTACCACTTTTCGTCCATTTTGTACAGCTCTGCCCTCTGCCAGTAGTGACGGCCTTCCTGTTGCTCTGTGTACACTAACCTCAATGTATTGTCTGTATGTAACATGTCAATAAAATGTTACAGTCATGCTATGTCTGTGTGTATTTCAACATCCAGTATCATGAGTATTGTCTGTCACAATAAGAGAGACATGTCATCGTGTCCCAATTGTTTGTTGTTTAACGCAGCACACAGCAATATTCCACCTATTTGACGGCGGACTGTAAATAATCGAGTCTGGACAAGACAATCCAGTGATTGATATCATGAGCATTGATCCACGCAATTGGGATCGATGACATGCATCAACAAAGTCAGCGAGCCTGACCACCCGATCCCGTTAGTCGCCTCTTACAAGCATAGTCGCCTTTTACGGCAAGCATGGGTTGCTGAAGACCTCCTCTACCCCAGATCTTCACGGGTCACAACTGCGATGGATACAGTTTGGTTCAGTGACGAGTCAGCTGCCATATCATTTAAGAAAGCTGATATCTGATTGGCTCAAGAATCCATGCAGCCTTCACGTAGACTGGGGGGTCAAAGTTAACGTAGGGTCATCGGACATGACTTCCTGTGGAGGTTACCTCAGATCTTCACACAGAGAGGTGTGGTATCAGAGTAAAAGATCTGATTGTAATGCGAATGATTAGGACTTGAATTCTCTGAATCTGAACTTTTAGTTGTTAACTTGTGTTGAGGAGCATATAAACAACCCTACACTTTATAGTACAAACAATCAGACAAATGGACATGTTTAATGTTTATTTGTACAGTGAGATGTATATGATATATACAACAGGAACATCAAGATGAATATGTACATGTGAACAACACAATGGCCGTGAAACATCTATCTTCCCGAGGCAAGTGAGTTAACTGACTGTAAAAGTCCAATTTTCTTCCCTTGCAAAACTAAGCTAAATTTATGGAGTAATATTTTGGCTGGACTATTGAGTCAAATCAAAATCACATAATGAAATTAACACCCAGTTTGTAAAGTCCCGTGCAGATTTCAGTCGATTGCAGGATTTGAAAAACATGTACCATCAACTCGACAGATATTTTCCCCAATCTTTTCATGTTCTTCATCAAGGTGCTCATATGATTTGATACACTTATCCCGTTTTATTACAACATAGATTTTAATTATCGATCAGAACGTCTTCTGGGGGACATCATTTTGCAAATTCAAATGCATGGTGGAATCTGATTGATCAATAGGGGGGACATAGGAGGGACATAACTCATAACAGCCACTGGTGAAGCTACGATCAAGGCCAGAAATTGCAGCGTGGTTCGGCAAGGGTGGAAACTGGACTGTTACAGTCAGTGATCTCCCTTGCCTCAGGAAGATGTGAAACATACTTCAACCTTACTTTGTCAATACTCCCAGGAGAGACAGACGGCAGTCAGCCCATGTGGGACATAGTCAGCTAAGTAGAGTATTTCTCCCGATTGCCTTTTGATATCAAATATATCAACACGATTTGATAAACGTTAATAACTCTGAGTCTTGTCTTGATATGTTTGATATCAAAAGACGAGAGTAAAATTCCATTAATCATCCGAAATCAGTCTTCCAACTATTTCAGTTTGTAATCAGTAAATAGTGGTAAATAATAGTCTTGGTTCTCAGGCACTGCCTGCATTATCAGAGTCTGCCGCACGTTTCGTACTTATTTCCATTTTTACTTATTTCTTTAAAAATCCTTACACTTAAAAACAATGCGATCAAATATATTTCGTGTGATAGTAATGGCAGCAACAGGAGTTTGTATGCTTGTGTATATAGGGAGGCTCTTCCCAGGTTGATGGTACACAACTGTTTATTTGGTTACATACTACTAGTATGATACTAGATTGAACAAGCAAACAAAAAACAAACACTGCCCGCCCGCACTATATTTTCAAAAGTCACTGCCTGAGAACCAATTCTTTTATTTTTTAAGTCTAATAGGTATTGTCTTGTGTGTGTAAAGTACAGCTAACCAACTTCAGTAGCAGAGAGAATAATGATGACATTTGATTTTGATGTCATGGTAACTGACAATGTCACAATGCTCCACAAGGGTCCACAATGATGCTGAAGTTGAGAATTGATTCGGATGTTGCTGATGGTGTACTATAAAACTGTGGCCAGCACTGGGAATGGGTTCTGTTTGCTGACAACAAGCTTCTGATGCTGATGGGAGATGTAGCCTTTGATTTTGTTCTGAAACCAAATGAAATATCCGTGTATCCATACAAAATGTTACAAGAATAATTAAGGGTGACTTAAAATTGTACGAGAATTAATTGTGACAAAGGTGAAGTGAGGTGAAATGGGGTTTAACGTCGCGTCCAAGATTATTGCACTTGTATAGCGACGTGCATGTACGTGTGTGTGTTTGTGTGGCTGCTTGTACTAAAGTACTCACGGAAATGAAAAAAACCTGTTTTTTCGACCTCAGATCTTAAATAAATGCAGTTAATATACAAAATATGTAAATATTCAAACAACTAAATTAGTACTAATTGGGCCGTGGCACAAATACAGCGTATCAAATGTTTTTATGCCTTTTTACATGTAAAAGTGTGTATAAATGTGAATAAAACAGACTATTGTGAAACAGGGCATAACCAGGTGTAAGTAGATCAAGGTGACCTATGACACCTTGACAACAGGTGAGAACAGGTGCATAATGCCTATAGTCTGTTTCTGCTATGTCAATTTGGACTTTAAGTTTTATTTTTGAATGTTGAAAGTGACGACAAATTACCTCCTGTAAAGTACATTTTGTATTGTTCACTGAGATCAAACTAGCAAATCCAGACTAGTACTTTTCGAGTTGTTTTGTCATTTCGTATTTACAGCTATGTAACACTTTGTGTCGATTATCAAATTGAGAAAAACAGTTTTTTTTCATTTCGGTGAGTACTTTAGTCTGGACTGATGCCGATTTATAGTGCTAGCACACTGAGATACCATGCCGCAGTTTAACATGAATACCCCACTCAGACACAGTATACTGACTCCAAGCCAACCAGTCCTTGTTTTAGCCCCTTAATGCCGAGCGCCAGACAGGGTAACAACAAGTACCATCTTTTAACGTCTTTTGGTATGACGCGGTCGGGGATTTGTAACAAAGGTGACTATGCTTGTCGTAAGAGGCAACTAATGGGATCGAGTGGTCTGGCGTGATGACTTGGTTGATGCATGTCATCGTATCCCAATGGTGTGGATCGATGCTCATGATGTCAATCACTGAATTGTCTGGTCCAGACTTGATTTTTTACAGACCGCCATTATATAGCTGGAATATTGCTGAGTGCGGCAAACAAAAAATAATTGTGACAAACTATTTCTGCTGGTTATAACATGGGATCTCAAGGCACTTAATTACCTCAAATCTACTAAACATTTTTTGGTTAGGTTGTCTCCAAAAATGGCAAATGGCAAATTTCATCCATAGTATTTTGCATTGTGTATTGTATCGACATCGCCCTATGGACAAGTGTATCAATACAAAGTCGTTGACAGTCCTAATTGTGTGTGGGATGGCACAGCTGAAGACACACGTTTGTCAGATCAATGGTGTGCTGATGACTTTAACCATCCAGGTCCATGTGAGCTGCCATTGTGTCCACCTGATCCCCGTCTTACCCCTGAATCCCACCAGGTGAAACCCGAGCAAGACACCTACCTCAAATATTAGGTTAGCGATGATACACTGCGTCTCGTCATCATCGATGTCCTCAACCTGGAACAAACATAGGGCACATACATAAACCTTTGACAACAAGCAGCAGTCTTACACATGACTCAGACCCACACAGTGCTACATCTTTAATAGTTCTGTGTATGGAAATATAACTAATCTCATTAAAATCACATCTTAGTTCTCGCTTCCACCAGTGATTGATGTTTTGAGTACTGATGTCATGACAGCCTTCATATCATCAACTCTGGACCAGACAAACCAGAGATTGATGTTGTGGGTACTGATGTGATGACAGACTATACATCAACTCTGGACCAGACAAACCAGTGATTGAAGTTGTGAGTACTGATGTCATGACAGACTATATCATCAACTCTGGACCAGACAAACCAGTGATTGTCTTGACATCAGTACTCACAACATCCGACTAGATCATCAACTCTTGACTAGACAAACCAGTGATTGATGTTTGGAGTACTGATGTCAAGATAGACTATATCATCAACTCTGGACCAGACAAGCAAGTGATTGATGTGAGTACTGGCGTCATGACAACCTGTATATCATGAACTCTGATCCAGACAAGCCAGTGATTGATGTGAGTACTGGTGTCATGACAACCTGTATATCATGAACTCTGATCCAGACAAGCCAGTGATTGATGTGAGTACTGGCGTCATGACAACCTGTATATCATCAACTCTGGACCAGACAAACCAGTGATTGATGTGAGTACTGGCGTCATGACAACCTGTATATCATGAACTCTGATCCAGACAAGCCAGTGATTGATGTGAGTACTGGCGTCATGACAACCTGTATATCATCAACTCTGGACCAGACAAGCCAGTGATTGATGTGAGTACTGATGTCAAGACAGACTATATCATCAACTCTGGACCAGACAAGCCAGTGATTGATGTTGTGAGTACTGGTGTCAAGACAACCTGTATATCATCAACTCTGGACCAGACAAGCCAGTGATTATATTGAGAACATACCTGCATGAGTCTCAGGGCAGTGGTGAAGTCGTCGAGAGGCAGGAGATGGTTCTTCTGATGGATCAAGTATCTGTAACAAAGCACCAATAGAGATAAAGATGTAGCATAAAGGTTAAAACATCTTTTGTGTTCGTTTGTTGTTTAACGCTGCACTCAGCAATATCCATACTATGATGGATGTCTGCAAATAACCATTCAGTCCAGTGATTGATATCATGAGCATCGATCTACGCAATTGGGATATGATGACATGCATCAACCAGGTCAGCGAGCCTGACCACCCGATCCCATTAGTTGCCTCTTACAACAAGCATGGGTTGCTGAAGACCCGGATGTTCACGGCTGACATCTTTTGTGATACCTAATAATAAATAATTTGCAAGTGATTCTGTGACATTTGATTGGCTAATCACAGTATTTTGCAAAGAAAAAGGCGGTCTACTGTTTCCTGATTGGTTGATGGTAGGGTGGGCAGGACTTGTGTTGCAATACAGCATTGAACGATGTCACTGTCTTAGTCTTTTTGTGTCAGTGATTAAATAAGGACTCTGAATTTATTATCCAAAATTGTTATTGATTAGAATTGACTTCAATATGAATTTGTATTTATGGTATAAACATAAAAGACATTGTGCACATTTTGCGTAAGTCTGATTCTGTGAGGATTTACACAGCGTGCACATCGGTTGCTGCAGGTGTACGTCCAATCCCTCAGTACTTCTTGCCACGTGTAGGAGGTACTGGAGCCTACTCAGCTGGATAAGTAGGAATGTTTCAAGACACCTGCACTGACGGGAGCTGGATGTCGGACTTACACTTTCTTGAAGAGGTTCCTGTAGGTGATGATCTTCAGCTTCTCCAGGATCAGGTAGATGCCACACTTGATGAAGAACGCCTCGTGTTTCAGGAGGGCTGTGTTCAGCTGCAGCAGGTTGCCTGAACTGGGGAACACCATGATGACAGTGTTAGAGACTCCGATAGTCACAGTAGTGTTAGAGAAACTAACAGCAGTGTTGAAGGGTGTCACAACAAAGTCAGAGACAGTAGGATGGATTGGTAACAGTGTTCAAAGATGGATTCTCAACAGTGTTATAAAAAGTTTGGATTTTCAACACTGTTAAAGAACAATGGGACCTTAACAGTGCCAAAGAAGGATGGGTCCTCAACAGTGTTAAAGCAGGGTTGATTCTCAAAATGTTAAAGAAGGATGGATTCTCAACATGTTAAAGAAGGATGGATTATCAACAGTGATAAAGAAGAGTGGATTCTCAACATGTTAAAGAAGGATGGATTATCAACAGTGATAAAGAAGGGTGGATTCTCAACAAGTTAAAGGATGGATTCTCAACCTGTTAAAGAAGGATGAATTATCAACAGTGTTAAAGAAGGATGGATTCTCAACATGAAGGAATGATTCTTAACAGTGTTAAAGAAGGATGGGTTCTCAACAGTGTAAAAGAAGGATGGGGTCTTAACAGTGTTAAAGAAGGATGGCTTCACAACAATTAAAGAAGGATGTGTTCACAAATGTCTATACAGACATTCACCAAATTCAAGGAATGTTAGATTATTCTCGATTCATGTGCATGAGTTATCTCCCCTACCTCACAGCCCGAGCAACATCTGCAAACTGCTTGAGGTTGTACTTGTGTAGAACGGCGAATGTCGGCATCTGTCCCTGGAGAGAGAGGACAAGATCAACACATGACTATATATTCCTAGGTAAACATGAACGAACGATTCGTAGGGTCGTGGTGGATGTAATTGATACAGGATGTATGCTCTTCCATCACACTGGATACATGAAAACTTACATGTTACATGAACGCTTCATCTGCATCTAGCGTACATGGTTCAGTTTGCGTCCAGTTTAGTCTGCGTCCAGTTTAGTCTGCGTCCTGTTTAATCTCAATCCACTTTAGTCTGCATCCTGTTTAGTCTCAATCCACTTTAGTCTGCATCCTGTTTAGTCTGCATCCACTTTAGTCTGCATCCTGTTTAGTCTGCATCCACTTTAGTCTGCATCCACTTTAGTCTGCATCCTGTTTAGTCTGCATCCATTTTCGTCTGCATCCTGTTTAGTCTGCATCCACTTTAGTCTGCATCATGTTCAGTCTGCATCCACTTTAGTCTGTGTCAAGTTTAGTCTGCATCCTGTTCAATCTGCCTCCATTTTTTAGTCTGCGTCCTGTTAAGTCTGCCTCCATTATAGTCTGCCTCCATTTTAGTCTGCATCCTGTTTAGTCTGCGTCCAGTTTAGTCTGCGTCTAGTTTGGTCTGCCTCAAATTTAGTCTTCGTCCTGTTAAGTCTGTGTCAAGTTTAGTCTGCATCCTGTTCAATCTGCCACCATTTTAGTCTGCGTCCTGTTAAGTCTGCCTCCATTTTAGTCTGCGTCCTGTTAAGTCTGCGTCCAGTTTAGTCTGCATCCAGTTTAGTCTGCGTCTAGTTTGGTCTGCCTCAAATTTAGTCTTCGTCCTGTTAAGTCTGCGTCTAGTTTAGTCTACGTTCCTGTTAACCTTGCAGTCACTCACCAGCAGCATCTTGACAGGGATAAGGTAGATGAGGATGAGACGTTTGTTTTTCTTGCACTGCCGATGACATCTCTCAAACGCAAAAGTGAGATATTCCTCCGCTGAAACAAAGATAATAGACAATAAAGCTAATTTACACAGTGAATCTCAGAAACATCAAAGAGTGGATTCTCAACAGTGTTAAAGCAGGGTCGATTCTCAACAATGTTAAAGAAGGATGGATTCTCAACATGTTAAAGAAGGATGGATTCTCAACATGTTAAAGAAGGATGGATTCTCAACAGTGTTAAAAGGAGGATTCTTAACAGCGTTAAAAGGTGGATTCTTAGCAGTGTTAAAGGATGGTTTCTCAACAGTGTTAAAGAAGGATTGACTTGCAACACTGTTAAAGAAGGATGGATTCTTAACAGTGTTAAAGGATGGATTCTCAACAGTGTTAAAGGATGGATCCTCAACAGTGTTAAAGAAAGATGAATTAAGTGATAAAATAGTATGGATTCTCAACATGTTAAAAAAGGATGGATTCTTAACATTGTTAAAGAAGGATATTTTCTTATCGTGTTAAAGGGTGGATTCTCAACAATGTATTAAAGAAGGATGGATTCTTAACAGCATTTAAGGATGGATTCTCAACAGTGTTAAAAAAGGATGAATTCTTAACAGAGTTAAAGGATGGATTCTCAACATTGTTAAAGGATGGATCCTCAACAGTGTTAAAGAAGGATGGATTCTCAACAGCATTAAAGAAGGATGGATTCTTAACAGTGTTAGAGAAGGATGGATTCTTAACACGTTAAAGGATGGATTATCAACAGTGATAAAGAAGTATGGATTCTCAAAAGTGATAAAGAAAGGTTGATTCTCAACAAGTTAAAGGATTGATTCTCAACATGTTAAAGAAGGATGAATTATCAACAGTGTTAAAGAAGGATGGATTCTTAACAGTGTTAAAGAAGGATGGATTCTCAACAATGTATTAAAGAAGGATGGATTCTTAACAGTATTAAAGGATGGATTCTCAACAGTGTTAAAAAAGGATGAATTCTTAACAGTGTTAAAGGATGGATTCTCAACAGTGTTAAAGGATGGATCCTCAACTGTGTTAAAGAAGGATGGATCCTCAACAGTGTTAAAGAAGGATGGATTCTCAAAACAGCATCAAAGAAGGATGGCTTCTTAACAGTGTTAGAGAAGCATGGATTAGATGGATGGAGATTACAAGCACAGAACACCTGGGACCTATTCTGAACCAGGACCTTCAGGAGAATACAAGCATGGGGGGGGGGGGTACTTGGGATCTGTTCTGCACAAGTATCCCCATTTGAAGACGAGAATTGTGTAGTTGAACCTTATTCTGCCCTGGAGTCCTGTAACGGTCAGTTACCTACAAGCTTATTCTCCCCTGGAATCATGTAACGGTCAGTTACCTACAAGCTTATTCTTCCCTCGAGTCCTGTAACGGTCAGTTACCTACAAGCGTATTCTGCCCTGGAATCATGTAACGGTCAGTTACCTACAAGCTTATTCTGCCCTGGAATCATGTAACGGTCAGTTACCTACAAGCGTATTCTGTCCTGGAGTCTTGTAACGGTCAGTTACCTACAAGCGTATTCTGCTCTGGAATCATGTAACGGTCAGTTACCTACAAGCGTATTCTGCCCTGGAATCATGTAACGGTCAGTTACCTACAAGCTTATTCTGCCCTGGAATCATGTAACGGTCAGTTACCTACAAGCGTATTCTGCCCTGGAATCATGTAACGGTCAGTTACCTACAAGCTTTTTCTACCCTGGAGTCCTGTAACGGTCAGTTACCTACAAGCAATGGAATACTAGTATGTTCAAGTCAACACTTACCCCCCTTGTAGTCGCTGTCAAACATGGCCTTCCTTCCGACATAGTACCTGAAATACGAAACAAGGGTGAAATAATATATACCAAGGAGTGCATGGAACAAACATTATGACTTTGGTCCTTAATTCCAAATTAATGGTGTTATTCTTTGTGCAGCAGGATCACAGCAGCTAGCAAAATGTCTTTTGATTGGTACATACCCACTTGTTGATAATTGTAAATGTAAGGTATTTTATGCTGCAGTTTGTAGAGGTGCAAGTGTGTATGTACAAGCCTCAAACCCACCTGCATGTGATGAGATGGGAGAGACAAAAACATACCTGTACTTGATGAGATGGGAGAGACAGACGGACCTACCTGTACGTGATGAGATGGGAGAGACAGACAGACCTATCTGCATGTGATGAGATGGGAGAGACAGACGGACCTACATGCATGTGATGAGATGAGAGAGACAGACAGACCTACCTGTACGTGATGAGATGGGAGAGACAGACAGACCTACCTGCATGTGATGAGATGGGAGAGACAGACGGACCTACCTGCATGTGATGAGATGGGAGAGACAAAAGGACCTACCTGTACGTGATGAGTTGGGAGAGACAGACAGACCTACCTGTATGTGATGAGATGGGAGAGACAGACATACCTACCTGTACGCGATGAGCTGGGAGAGACAGACGGACCTACCTGTATGTGATGAGATGGGAGAGACAGACAGACCTACCTGCATGTGATGAGATGGGAGAGACAGACGGACCTACCTGTACGTGATGAGATGAGAGAGACAGACAGACCTACCTGTATGTGATGAGCTGGGAGAGACAGACAGACCTACCTGTACGTGATGAGCTGGGAGAGACTGAACCGATCCTTGATCACCAGACTGTCGATGGCTCGAATCAGAGGTTTACACAAGTGAAGCTTGTTAATCTGGAGTAGAAGTGACACATAGTCAAGGCCAAGGCCACCAATTATATGTGGGACCAGGGGCATGAGTGCCTGTTTAACCCAGGTCACCCTACACTCAGCAACATTCCATGTCAATGAGGACAGCCTGTCAATAGGTGAGTGTGCTACAGACAATCCACTGACAGATACTATGAGCAATGATCCACACCATAGATCAAGAAAGTCTTAGAGCCTGAACATCCAGTTGTGTGGAGAGTGTGTGTTTACTAAAGCCTCACTTAGAAACAGCATACCGACTCTGAGCTGAACAGACCTTGTTTATCTTCTCAATGCAGAGCATCAGGCAGGGTAACAACAAGTTCCATATTTTTACATCTTTTGATTTAAGGTTTCACCTTCCACACTTCATGCAAAAGCTGTATCCGCTACACCACAGAGGCGGTTGTTCAGCAAATGAGTGAGTGAGTGAGTATGGTTTTACGCCGCTTTTAGCAATATTCCAGCAATATCACGGTGGGGACACCAGAAATGGGCTTCACACATTGTACCCATGTCGGGAATCGAACCCGGGTCTTCGGCGTGACGAGCGAACGCTTTAACCACTAGGCTACCCGACCACCCCTGTTCATCAGATGAACACTTTATACTAGTTCATGTGAGAGTGAGTGAGTGAGTGAGTGAGTGAGTGAGTGAGTGAGTGAGTGAGTGAGTGAGTGAGATGGGATTAGCACCACTTTGAACAGAATGTCAGTTACATCACAGTGTGTCTGCTTGATATGAGAAGAAGCCCGAAGTGATGCATTTCTTTGACATTCACCGCTTTGATGCAAATCCTCAAGCACGGGGAAGGAGCTGACAAACCCAGAAACATAATCAGATGACTCTGGAGTCGAAGACACTTCCGAGCATAGAACATATAGAGGCTCCTATTACCTTGAAGTATATTTTGAACAGCTGGTTGACAAGATTCAACATTCCCCACTTCTTGGAGTCTTCCACGGCGGCTCGGCTGTAATTACACAAGTTTGCAACATAACAATAGAAGTAGCTCACGACCAATCACACAGACGACAATCACCCCAGTACTCAGAATAGGGCTGGGACGAGTCTAAATTTACTACCTGGGTACCCACCCCATTATTACCCGACCCTGCCCGGGTACCCGCTGCAGGTCTCAAGAGTTGGATACAAAATGTCCGACATGTCCAAAAATGTCCAGAATAGTTTGACCGAAGCCCTGGTAAATTGTATTTTGATACATGTATAAAATGCTCTGGTCATGCATACAATGAAGTTGACTGAAGTTTTATTTTTATTCAAACCTGTAAAGGTCAGAAGCAATTCTTCTTAGTCAGAAATAATTAGTGACTTGTAGTGTACCCATAGAGTTCCAAATATTTTTTGTCATTAAACAATATATCACATGACTAACCACGGGTCCGGGTAGTCCTGTGGGTACCCAGGTCCTACTCAGTACCCACCCAACCCGAGTACCCGAGTGACCGATCCAAGCCCTAACTCAGAAGATGTCAGAAGGTACACATGTCCTTGTTTGGAACAGTGCTTACCATCTCATAACAGTGAGTGTGTCAGTGAGTATGGTTTTACGCCGCTTTAAGCAATATTCCAGCAATATCACGGCGGGAGACACCAGAAATGGGCTTCACACATTGCACCCATGTCGGGAATCGAACCCGGGTCTACGGCGTGATGAGCGAACGCTTTAACCACAAGGCTACCCGACCGCCCCTTCTCATAACAGACACAGCAAGTAGTTGTATGTGTGGTTACTTCTGCTATTTGGTAATTTGGTTTGAAAATTCCACAAATAACAACTTGTGACATTATTTTCATATGTGTGTACAACTGGTACGGAGTAAGCATCAGCCATTGATATAAAACTACCAAAACTTAACATGCTAAATGCACTGATGAAGGAACAAACAATATGAAGATGCAGCCATACTGTCCCTTCCCCCAGATATGGACGTGTGACTCACTTGTCACTGGCACACACACGGAAGCAGCCATACTGTCACTTCCCCCAGATATGGACGCGTGACTCACTTGTCACTGGCACACACACGGAAGCAGCCATACTGTCACTTCCCCCAGATATGGACATGTGACTCACTTGTCACTGGCACACACACGGAAGCAGCCATACTGTCACTTCCCCCAGATATGGACGTGTGACTCACTTGTCACAGGCACACACACGGAAGCAGCCATACTGTCACTTCCCCCAGATATGGACGCGTGACTCACTTGTCACTGGCACACACACGGAAGCAGCCATACTGTCCCTTCCCCCAGATATGGACGTGTGACTCACTTGTCACTGGCACACACACGGAAGCAGTCATACTGTCACTTCCCCCAGATATGGACGTGTGACTCACTTGTCACTGGCACACACGGAAGCAGCCATACTGTCACTTCCCCCAGATATGGACGCGTGACTCACTTGTCACAGGCACACACACGGAAGCAGCCATACTGTCACTTCCCCCAGATATGGACGCGTGACTCACTTGTCACTGGCACAACACACGGAAGCAGCCATACTGTCCCTTCCCCCAGATATGGACGCGTGACTCACTTGTCACTGGCACACACATGGAAGCAGCTGTACTGTCCCTTCCCCCAGATATGGACGCGTGACTCACTTGTCACTGGCACAACACACGGAAGCAGCCATACTGTCCCTTCCCCCAGATATGGACGCGTGACTCACTTGTCACTGGCACACACATGGAAGCAGCTGTACTGTCCCTTCCCCCAGATATGGACGTGTGACTCACTTGTCACTGGCACACACGGAAGCAGCCATACTTTCACTTCCCCCAGATATGGACGTGTGACTCACTTGTCACTGGCACACACACGGAAGCAGTCATACTGTCCCTTCCCACAGATATGGACGTGTGACTCACTTGTCACTGGCACACACACGGAAGCAGCCATACTGTAACTTCCCCCAGATATGGACGTGTGACTCACTTGTCACTGGCCCACACGGAAGCAGCCATACTGTCCCTTCCCCCAGATATGGACGTATGACTCACTTGTCACTTGCACACACACGGAAGCAGCCCATGAGTAGCTCGGCTGCCTTTTCCATCCTCTCCCCCGCCTTCCCTCGACTCTTCATCACTGCCTGCACGTCAGCCTGCAACATTATACACACTGTGAGGGGGAGGGCTGTGTCTTGGGGGGGTCAGGGGGAGGGCTGTGTCAGAGGGAGGGGGGTGTCAGGAGATGGCGACAGGGTGGCATCAGTGGATGATGTGGGGGTCGGTGTAGTGTCAGTGCATAGTGTCAGTGAATGTCGTCAGGGGCAGGTGTCAGGGGGGTGGCAGGGGATGGTGGCAGGGTGGCATCAGTGGATGATGTGGGGGTCGGTGTAGTGTCAGTGAATGGTGTTTGGGGGAGGTACCAGGGGTTGTAAGTGTTACCATCAAAGTAGATTTTCAGATTTAAGTTGTCTGTGGACAGAGTATAACTTCTCTAAAAGATAAAGTGGAAAAGATACACACTTTACACACATCCTCAGATCCGACCTCCAAACACACGGGTTTCGGAGTCCATACCACACAACCAACTAAAACCACACAATCCTTCCGACTCCCAAATAACCAATCAATATTCACGGCAGAACTAATGGGCATGGCCTCAGCCCTCCACAATCAAGAATCCAAAAACCACCAAAAAATCCTAATACTTACTGACTCCCTAAGTGGACTACAAGCCCTCCAAAACAAAAATACCAAAAACCGACCTAAATTAATAAAACAAATACTTAAAAGCTCCAACGACCTAACAAAAGCAGGCAAACAAATAACCTTATTGTGGATACCCGCCCACGTAGGAATATACGGTAATGAAAACGCCGATAAAGCAGCTAAACTATCCCTCAGAATCCCAGAAATAAGCTTAAACTTACCCATCTCAAAATCAGAAATTAAAAGTGTAAACAAACAAAAAATCACAAAAAAATGGCATAACCTATATCTAAACTCAAATAGCCAAATCAAAAGAGTGCTCAGCAAACCACTAACCAAACCAAAAATTCTCCATCCATCAAAAAAAATCGACAGAGTAATCACTAAACTCCAAACAGGACACACCAACCTAAATAACCACCTAAAAAAAATTAAAAAACACACTACAGGTAACTGCCCAGAAACCCCAGAACACGCACTCATCCACTGCACACACTACCTAACACATCGAACCGCATTACAAACCACCCTCAATCTAAACAAGGCTCTCACTCTAGAAGCAATACTAAACCCACAAAATAAACTAGAAAACTTCAAGGCCTTAGGCGTATTCTTAATAAAAAAAGAACTAATAAAACGCATCTAAAACCATAATAACCTACCAAATCAAAATCACATAAACAAACAATCATCCACCATACCCAGCTCCCTTAGTTCTCCTCCCCAACCCCATCGGCATCTATTCCAAATCTCAAAATTCCCAAATTCTATATAAGCAACCCCTAAAGCCCCCTCTTGGGTTGCACAGACCACCCTCGCCCCTTTCGGAAACACATTAAATGGCCTGGCCGGGCCTGTGTGCGAAATACGCATCAGTCGGAAAGCGCACGTTAAATCTCCAAAGTTAGTAAAGTAAAGTAAGATACACACTGGAATAAAGACTGGAGTTATACTCACACTGATGGCGAAGCGGCGGAGGTCCAGGCACACGCTGAACATTAGAGGCAGGGACCAGTTCTCCTCCTTCTGACTCTGCATGGCCTTGGTGAATGCTGTGTCATAGGTCAAGGTCAACAAACATGCATGCTCAATCTAGGAATAGGCTCACATACAGTGATTGTCGAAACATTTGAGTTTACAAGCGTGAAATAAGTTCAGACATCACATGAAAAGATTTGGAATATATCTGTTGATGCCAGGTTGGCAGTACACATTCTTTTCCTGCAGTCAACCAAAATCGGATGTCGATTTTGTAACGCGATTTTGATTGAACTATGCATAAGACTCGTTAGTCCAGCCAAAATACAGCTCCATAATTCCAGCCTAGTTCGGCAAGGGTGTAAATTGGACTTTTATCATTTAACTCCCTTGCATCAGGAAGATGGTCAGCTTGATGCAGGAGACAACAAAGAAGACACAATTCATGGATAACAATTTCATTAATATCTATAAACTGTTTTTACTTTGTCATCCGTCGACTTCTAAGTAATGCCTAACAATTCTTGATGTAGGAGGAAAGCCTGAAGTTATGCAGGTCTCTAATCAGCTGATGTTTACTTCTCTCGGAGAAACTTTTTTCTTTCCTCCTTACGAGCTTTGTTGAAAAATAAGTCACATTTGCAAAATTACGAAAGTATGAAAACACTAATCATAATTGCATGCACATGTACAATGGTGAAGGATATTGCACGACGACAGCCTGACAGCCGTAGGCCTCAATGAAGTCATGGTTGGCGACAGCCCAACAGCATCTGGTGGAGAAAAGTATCATTACAATGTTTGTTTGTTTGTTTGTTTCTTGATAAACGCTGAACTCAGCAACATTCCAGCTACACGATGGCAGCCTGTGATTAATTGAGTCTTGACCAGACAATCCAGTAATTGATATCATGAGCAACGATCCAGGGCATGAAGACATGTATTCAGCCAAGTCACCAGTCACCTGATTCATTTGGTCGCTTCTTACGACAAGCATGGGTTGCTGAATTTGCTGGGGACCAAATCTAAACTATATAACTCACACAACAGTGAGTGAGTGAGTTGGGTTTAACGCCGCTCTTAACAGTATTCCAGTTATATCACGGCGTGTCAGCTTAATGTGGGAGGAAAGCCTGAAGTGATGCAGGTCTTACACGTATACCACTTCCACAGGTAAAATATGGTAAAAGAATTGTTACTTGTTGTTACCCTGCCTTGCGTTCGGCACAAAGGAGATATGGTAAAACTGGTCGGCTCGGAGTCAGTACACTGTGTCTGAGTCGGGTATTCAGCATTAGTCCGGACAAGTACAAGCAGCCATAGACACAAAGACATGCATGCGCACCAATTCCTACGTCCTGTCGCTATACAAGTGCAATAATCTCTAACGTGACATTAAATCCCATTTAACCTCACCATAGGCATAGGGTTCTGGGGTCCGTTCCTCAAAGAAATCATAGTGCTAAGGTGATCGTAACTCCTGTAACGGCCAAATTGTCTGTTAATGTGGTTACGCTCGGGTTATTGCTCCTGTTTTGTATGTTACTTAATTAATCCAAGGGAGGCTACTCTGGAAGAGACTGGATATTGGCCATGTGGCTGTAAAGTTGGTCACCAAAGCAGTATTAAATTCAAAAAGGTACTTTCAAGATAAGAAGGCATAAAGAAACGGTAAATACACATAGATAATAAATGATATAGAACCACAGCTGAAATTTACTTCACTTGCTTGATTATTCCCTGTATCATATTGTAATGGTCTGTTTTTGTGGTTTTTTTCAGTCAATTGGCCTGACTGTTGGTTCAGTGGGAATCTGAAAAGACGATGTATTGATGTTCTTTATCCTAGAAGATTATGAAGTGTATAACTCCCATACTTTAACATAGACCTACGACAGTCTTAGCGCTATGACCGACCAATGGAATGACTGATGACAATTAGCCAATCAGAAGGTAGCCTTCTCCTGCTTTATGGCACTAATTTCAAATTGGCGACTACGCTTCGAAACATATTTTGACAAATTCTCGATTAAAAAATTGAAATCTAAACAAAAGAACATTCTGAAATGGCTAACAGATAGTCTAGATTGTATGGATTCAGTCGTTAAGCCTGTAACTATCGTTCGGAATACCCTGTGTTAAAGTTTTTTGAGGTTGCATGATTAGCAATCACATTCTGACTGTCACATTCATGATCTTGTAAGCGAAGCTCTGTGTGGTCGGATGAAAGGTCGTTCTGACGTGACCCCTAATTGTCCTCAGACCTTTGTTTAGCGGTAGCGGATCTGATTTTAATGAGATTGTTATGGAACGGGGCCTGATGAGAAGAAAGAATGAGTACTGGTGTACTTGAGTACTGGTGCCTCCAACCTTGACCTGGACTTGAATGTATCTGTCCCTCCCATACAGTAGCAGTGTAATCCTCAAACACTGGAAGGAGAAGTAGCATGACTGGGACCTGCTCTGAAACTTGACCAGCAGATCCTGACATGGGACGAGTTGACTTTCACCTGACCCCTCTCAGCCCTATGACATTGGTATCAGTACCACCAGTACTCTACCTGACGTGGGCTGCTACCATTTCATCAAAGGGGGGATCCAGGACCCTCTGCACCTGGGACTCTGGGTGTTCCAACTGGCACCGAGGACTTGCAATGTGAGCGTGTTGAAATGACAAAAGCTCCTGCAAACATCAATGAGTAAACTGTTCACATAGGTCAGGTAGGCACAATGAGAGATTCATTTAACAGGTACAAAGATGCTCTTCTAATTTACACAATTTCCATCCTATATCTCTATCCTTTGGCCAGTGGCAAGCAGAAATAGCAGATGACCTATTTGATCAAAGTGAAGTATTTCTGTTTGTTTGTTGTTAATAGCCACACTCAGCAATATTACAGAAAAAAAAGAAGAAAAAAATGGCTAGTGGTTAAAGCATTCGCTCTTCACGCCGAATACCCGGGTTCGATTCCATACATGGGTACAATGTGTGAAGCCCATTAAAGGTGACCCCGCTGTGATATCGCTGGAATATTGTTAAAAGCAGCTTAAAACCATACTCACTCACTACAGCAAAATGACGGCTGTCTGTAAATAAGTGAGTCTGGAACAGACAATCCAGTCATTCACTTGCATCAACAAAGTCACTGAACCTGACCACCCGATAGTCACCTCTCACTCTCAGTCACGTCTTACGACAAGCATAGTCAACTCTTATGACAAGCATGGGTTGCTGAAGACGAATTCCAACCCAGATCTTTATGGGTAGAACATTAATAGGTATAAGCAATTGACCAATCTAGTATATCTATTGTCTCCTTGTATCCAGGCGAATTAGTGATTCTCTTGTAAATGGAGCATTGAAGATTTTTTCCACAATAACAATGTGTACACTTCCCTCTGAAAATGTTGAAGCTATACATACCCCGGCTGACAATCCATCTTTGTTTTGTAGAGCATAGTCAATCTGAAAAAATCAAATTGGGAATATGGTTTATTATAGAAAATTCGAAAATTGTCATAGGAATACATTGTTAGTTGACTGATCACTGATTTCTTCTATCTCGACATGCAAATTTGCGCTGCATTTCTGTTCTCGATAAAATGCAGTGTTGTCAAAACATGATTCTTTTCTTGTTCACTCACTGCTCGGCGTGTTTTGATTTTAGAATTTTTGAACATGACAATCTGAAAATGGGGAGCCAAAAAGTGAAAAAAATACCCATAAGAGTCTCAACTCTAAAATGTAGATGACATTTACAGTCCATTAAGAGTTGAACCTTGACATGTGTAAAACGAGACGAATAAACATCGGAATCTACAACTAAATAATATTCGTACCGACTGTAAAAACGAATTTAACGAAACGTGCGCCATGATGTGTGGATTATGTCCCTTGGATGGTACTTTCTCACAGCTATAGTCTGTGCGTGAATATCGCACTTTAAACGAACAACAAAAACATTAACTCATATTCTTTCCCTCGCAATTCTTAATTTCCACATATCATTAAATGAACAAAAATGTTCGCTTTACTAAAGCGATTGTTAGTGAAACTTAAAGGCTGTCTATTAATATGAGAATACCTCTTGTCAGTTCTCTCATGAATTTCCCTGTGTTTAAGGAAGTAATATTTTACTTAGTCTTTGATAGTAATACCAACTACTTTAATGGTACATGAACTGTGCATTAGTTATACCTCTCTATTATATTGTACGTGATTTTTTTTTAATTTCTGTATTAAAATTGCCAATGTGTATATGTCATCATCGGGAGCGGTATGTATGTAAGCATTGTTGCTTGTTTACCAATCCCCATTTCATCATACACGTATGTGTTGAAATAAAAATATGTTTAAACCAAATTGTGTCTTATATTATATACATTTATCCTGAGACGAGTGATGTTTTATTATATATATCCTTGGATAAGTGATGTTGTATTATATATATCCTTGGATAAGTGATGTTTTATCATATGTATCCCTGGATAAGTGATGTTTTATTATATGTATCCTTGGATAAGTGATGTTTTATTATATGTATCCTTGGATAAGTGATGTTTTATTATACATGTCCTTGGATAAGTGATGTTTCATTATACATGTCCTTGGATAAGTGATGTTTTATTATACGTGTCCTTAGATAAGTGATGTTTTATTATATGTATCCTTAGAAAAGTGATGTTTTATTATATGTATCCTTGGATAAGTGATGTTTTATTATATGTATCCTTGGATAAGTGATGTTTTATTATGCATTTCCTTGGATAAGTGATGTTTTATTGTATGTATCCTTGGATAAGTAAGTGATGTTTTATTATACATGTCCTCGGATAAGTGACGTTTATTATACATGTCCTTGGATAAGTGATGTTTTATTATATGTATCCTTGGATAAGTGATGTTTTATCATATGTATCCTTGGATAAGTGATGTTTTATTATGCATTTCCTTGGATAAGTGATGTTTTATTATATGTATCCTTGGATAAGTGATGTTTTATTATATGTATCCTTGGATAAGTGATGTTTTACTATATGTATCCTTGGATAAGTGATGTTTTATTATGCATTTCCTTGGATAAGTGATGTTTTATTATATGTATCCTTGGATAAGTGATGTTTTATTATATGTATCCCTGGATTAGTGATGTTTTATTATATGTATCCTCGGATAAGTGGTGTTTTATTATACATGTCCTTGGATAAGTGATGTTTTGTTATACATGTCCTTGGATAAGTGGTGTTTAATTATATGTATCCTTGGATAAGTGGTGTTTAATTATATGTATCCTTGGATAACTGATGTTTTATTATATGTATCCTTGGATAACTGATGTTTTATTATATGTATCCTTGGATAACTGATGTTTTATGAGTGTGGGGAGTACTAATACACGATGATCCATAAACGACATATATTTCTTTATTAGTTATGTCAGTTATGTGATTTGGATGCCATAGACGACAGCTACATACTTGAATGACGTCATGCAGACAGCCGCTTTTACTTGTGTGACAATACCTCTTTTTCGCAAGCTGTTTGTACAAGCAGTGATTAAGCCAATCAGTGATGTCAAACACGTTGAATGATTGATGGCATTTATGAGAGGGAGTCATCCATTATCTCCCGTTCTTACTCAACACTTCATAAATTATAAAGGTCAAAGAAAAACACTTCATGACACCTAGACATAACAAAGAAAACACGCGTATACCTGTCTGGTAGAAGACGACTTCTTAAATACTTAAGCTGAGAAAACCCAACCACTTATACATCGCGTTGTCTGGTTTGAGAACGGACAGCTATATAGTTTTAGTTCATCTTATACTCTAACGGTGACACTGTGACTCATTCACGTGATTTTGTGGGATATACAACTTGAATCGGTAGGTATTACCCCGTTAATATATTTTGTATTAAAACTATATACGTATGTCTATCTATATAAATACATTGATATATATGTATATAATATATGTGTGTAATTACTTGCACATCAGTAATGACGTTTATGATTTGTTGATTTAGCAATAAAAACGACTGGCCGACTGCATCGACTGTCAGAATTGTTTGTGTGTGTGTATGAGAGAGAGAGAGAGAGAGAGAGAGAGAGAGAGAGAGAGAGAGAGAGAGAGAGAGAGAGAGAGAGAGAGAGAGAGAGAGAGAGAGAATAAATTATACGTTCGAATAAGTGTCATGGTGAGAACAAAGTACCTCTTATGCAAAATACATTTTCAGACTTCCACTTCCGGTCATAACAATGGAGGATGAGGAGGGGGATTTAAGAAACGTGCAGCTGGTTTTTCCTCAAAATGGAAATATTGAAAACTATTCCCTCGAAGATCTGTGTGACAAGAAAGCAATATATGTAGGAGAAGCAGTTGAAAGTGCAATAATTGTCACTTGCCCCAACGAAAATCAGAAAGAAGCGTGGAAACGACGGATAACACAGCTCGCCGGGCACTGCTGTTTTGGGCAGATCAATAACAGCCCCAAGAAAAAGGCAACAGCTGCGAAATCAAATAATGGCAGTGATTCTTTTGTAACTTGTTCAGTTTCTGCCACATACAACACAGCTATTTTTAACAGACAACCCTTGTCAGCACAACCAACCAGCTCACTGGTAAGCAGTATTTCCTTTTGGTTTCTATAATTCAGTGCGTAAGTTTTCTTTCTGTCATCACCGTTCACGAATCTTGAATATGCATTATGAAGCCATCTTAGCTTACTTTGTGTCCTACCTTTGTGACAGAATTTATTATACTAGATATTCCCTATATTAATTTTCATAGACTTCATGCAGGATAATAATATAGATCTATAGATCAATGTTTTGTTTTGCATTGCTATTCTCAGGTCGTACTAAAGTACTGCCAGAAGTGGTATAATAAACCATTTGCCCATTCAGTCAAGACAGAATGTTTTACAGACTGAAGCTATTGAAATATTGACTAACTACCTACCTGTCGTGTGAGCATGGTGAGGTTTTTCAGTCACGGAGTCCTATCGACAATCATACAATCATCAAAATTATGTTGTATGTGTAATTTTGCTGATTTTGATTGGAAAAGTTAAATCGCACCTCCCAAGAACAAACATAAATACTTACTTTAGGTGGTTTATTTCTTTAAAAAGCCACTCGCTTCTACCCTTCTCATTTTGAATTGAATAAGAAAGTAGTAAATAAGCCTTCTCCTGAAACAAAACTAACTAAGGAGTGAGATGGAAAATCATGTTTGAATGCTCGGTCGTTTAGACTGTGATCAGTCTTTGTTTTTCAGTATTCGAGAGGGAGCTCTCAAAATTAGGAATAGGGGGCTCTTATTAGAATTTTTTGGTGGAAAAAACAGAGTTGAAAAATAAATTTTGTGGTTTAAGCTGACAACCTGAAATGTTTATCATGTTTATGTACGACAGATATATTTTTCCAGAATTTAACACACGAGTGTGTGTCATACGCGAATAAATAAGTCTTGTGTACATTGATCAGTTGGAAGGGGTGCTAATTGGGATTGTTCACTAGCCAATATATTAACAAATATCGCCCTGGGCGCTTATTGGAGCGGGGCGCTTATTACGTTGAATACAGTATTTTAATTAATCGTGTTAATTGGAACACAAGTAACCATGGTAACAGTATCCAGTACAAGCAGCTTGGCATCATGTAAAAATCATGAACACTAAAACAGGATAAATTGTGTTTTGCAAATGTAATGACCATGGTTATAATCATTGTCAAGGTACTGCTCCTTGGAAACAACAATTATCTTCTTTTCAATAATTTCAGATCGTGAAGCCATATTTCTTCAATGACAACACATTCATCCTCCCTCTACAAACAGTCCTGAACAATCTCTCCACCCCCTGCAATGACCAGAAAGTCTTGTTCAGTGTCACAGTCTGGCTGTGTGCATCACCGGCGAAGCCAACACCGGACCAGGAGGCCAAGAAAGACTTCCAACTCAACAGTTTTGTCAGTCTCAAGAGCAAGACGGTGCAGGAGAAAACAGGTTGGTTGAAACTCCATTCATCACTTCCAGGTCACAGTCCCATAAAGTGATCCTAGGGCTACGACTGTCATAAACCTGTAGTAAAGTTTGGGAGTTCCATTTGTCTCCATGCTAAGATTGCTTTGTGCATGTTGTGGAAAGGGGCTCCTGCCTCTATCTAGGGACATTTGCAACTTAACAAAAGAAAAAGGGATTATCTAGATTAGCTTAGAGCATGTAGAGGCTGATATTCGTTCCCAAGTTGGCAGCAAAAATTCGCAAATTGGAATTAAACATTCCCCAATTCATGTCATCCGGTGGTTATGCCACTTGTATATCACTGATAACAGGGCCAATAAAGAGGGCTTTAATATGTGTGAAATTGTTGCAGTGAATGCAATGTCTTTGAGAAATCTTTCTTTACATTCAATATTCAGTATCAGGTGCCGTCAATATCTGACTGCCTCAGTGGTCTAGTGGTGGAGCATCTGCCCGGTAAAGCGGAAGATCGGGGGGGGGTGCATGTGTTCTTTAACGCATTAACAAAGCACAGTTTGGAATGATAGATCATGTAGATTGGCCCTTAATCCAATTGGGCGGTCGGGTAGACTGGTGGTTTAAGTTTTCGCTCGTCACACCGAAAACCCGGGTTCGATTCCCGACATGGGTACAATGTGTGAAGCCCATTTCTGGTGTTCCGTGCCGTGATATTGCTGGAATATTGCTAAAAGTGGCATAAAACCATACTCACTCACTCACTCACTTAATCCAATTTTAATAAGCAAATAAATATCAGGTGGGAATTTGACACCAAGGTGAAGCTTGAGTTTATGTCACCAATTGCAAGACGACCATGCTGTGTGGTAGTGACTTAATCCAGAAGAGTATGCACACTTTCAAAAGAACCCTAAGGCATGTTTGACCTCCAACCTCTTCTACGATTGGTTTCTTTTTCCTTTGACAGGCTGATGCGTCAGCCAAGTTTTATTCTCATTCATTGTTTTTACTTGTATGAAGAGAATGTGTGTGTTTAACATTCCATAAATGAGCTGTTTGTTGTATATAATGTTGTGTTAAGTAGGGGAGCTAACTCTGGTCAGTTTCCAAACTGATTCACATACCCAGAAATTTGTTTATTCGCATAATTCCATGAAATACAATAGTGTCTGAATAAGAAGGGTTAAATTGTAAATAATGGTGGTGTTAGCCATGTTAGTTGTCCCAAATAGTTTTCACAGATCAGCAGACTGAAGATATAATATATGTTAATTACTTGCCTGTCTCAAACAAGTGATGTTGATGAGATATTTGAAGTGAACACGTTTTTCCTTTAGTCTGTTTTGTTGCAATGGATTTAAGGAATTATGCACAAGACAGTACTTAACAAATGTAACTCACCTGGAGAAAAGGACCTTATGGGAGCTAGGAAACAATTGTGCTGTGACGTTATAAAGAGGGACGTCTGTCATCAACTTACTTCCCTTATAAAAGGGCATGTGTGTGAACTGTAAACATGGTAAAATATATCTCATTTTTTTCTCCTTAGTTTGTAATGTAATAACAATGTTATTTCAAAACATTTCAGCATACATATCTACCTTCAATTAATCAGATTTTAAACTGTAAATCTGGAAATTAATGCGTCTCCAGCCAAAAATGCAACTCAATATCAATGTGACTCCCCCCATCCCATCCCCAGTGGAATGATACATATCCTTACCTAAGTCCAGCCTCACTTTAATCCAATCAAACAGCAAAATTATTATTAGCACTGAGTAGAGCATGTCCGTAAAAACAATAAACAGTGTTTTCTTTAAAGCAACACTCTGTTTATGTGTTTATTCTGTCGACTGGCATTAAGGAAGTTCAAAGGCAATAAAATAATTGAACCAACAACAGTTCACTGATTAGCATGCGGATGCCCATTGTTGTATTCCTATTCTTTGAATGACATTGTTATGTACGTATAACAGGGTTACTCAATAAACCATGTTTGTGCTTATATTCAAGTTGGTATTTGCGCTATCCAAAGTGTGCAGTGAGGCTGTCTTATTGTTGAATGTCATCTGGGAGACATAAATGTAAAGATAATTAATGCGAACAAAGACCCCTCGTATTTTTCGCATTTAATTCACGCTCACGTTAACTTAAAGATTTACCATATCTAAAACCTGCAATTAAACCATAAACAGATGCAAGAATGATCATGATGAAAAGTCTGAAAATGGGACTTTGCAGAAAATGAGTGTTTGATGCTATGCATCTCTGTAACAATATGAATTGAAGCTTAAAAATTTTATTTTCATGGTCCTAAGATACCGTGGTTTTAAAATACATTAAGAAGCCAAAATGTGATTTTCACCCGTATCTCATAGTTGGTCCCCTATATTGCACAGTCAAACCTCCATCTAATTTTGCTCTTTCAGCATGTTCAGTACGTCAGTTGCTTTCAAAGACTAGGATCATACTACAGTTAAAGAATCATTTTGGGAATTATTTGCTCCATGCTGTAATTGATCTTTGAGGCATGTGATACAACCATGACCCAAGAACCGACCAGCACAGAAACGAGGGAGCTGAGATCTGTTTTTTGTTTTCAGTGAGCAAGGAGCTGACCGTCATCAACCCACCCGTCCTAGCCATGAAGCATGTGTCGGCAGGGGGGAGACAACTCCTGCTTCTACAGAGTAAGCAGATCTGTCATATTATGTTCTTGTAACTGAGGCTTAACAAAATAAATGAATTGGTCCTCAGGCAACGGTTTTTGAAAATATAGTGTATAGTGCGGGCGGGCGTGTCTTTTTTTTAAAATAGCTACTCAAAGTCACATTGAACAAATGCTGCAGGAGTCTAGTAAAGCGTCTTCTGGTTTAGGCTAAAAAGAAAATAATAGTCTTGTTGCTCAGGTTCAGCCTGCAAAATCATAAAGTCTGCCCCATGATTTTGTTTTATTTCCATTTTAAAAAAAACCCAAATGCTACGATAGTTAAGAACAATGTAATTTCAAGAAATTATTGAAAATAAATCTTGAACATAAAATCTTTTTTTTTCAAAATCCACCTGCCAGCCCGCACTATATTTTCAAAACCCATTGCCGGAGAACCAATTTATCTTTTTTAAAGCCTTAGTAGGATCAGCTTATACTAGTCCATATATTAAGACTAAAATCTACTGAAAATAAAGCCATAAGACATGTTCCTACCACTAGGCTTAAAAGTTTTTGGCACGGACTGAGCAATGCACCATTATCACAAAAGTTGCATGATTTTAGAAGGCCTCAAAATGTTATGGTGCTATTGAAAGTATTTTATTTGAAAAGGTATTTCAATGAAGTGGTAAACGTCTGAGACATGCATCACTTTGGGCTTTCCTCCCACATTAAACTGACACGCCTCGATAAAACTGGATTACTGTTATGAGCGGAGTTAAACCCGACTCACTCACTCACCTCAACTCGTATGTGTAATCTCTGTTATGAGTACTTGTTTTAAGGAAACCTTGACCTTTATTTATCTGTGTTGCAGTCAACAACACAACGGGGAAGTCTCTCCTCATCCATGACTGCAGCATCCTCCCCAACAAGAAGGAAGACAAACCAGAGTCCAGCGACAGTGACTCCACTGATAATGAAAAGTATCTATCTCTCAAGTTTTATATGCCTTATTTAGTTCAATCTGCCATTGTGGTTTGAAAACAAAATATCAAGCTCAAACGACTATTTGTCCGATCAGAGCATCGCTTTAGTGAGAGTCTAAATGTGTATTTTTGATCATGCAAAAAGGTTACCACAGGGTATTTGGAATGACAGGGGCTGTATGACTGGTTTTCTCGCTTCCCCTTTCAGTAGGATAAACGCTAGAAATGGAAGAGACATTTTCATAGTCAGTGGGAAGTAAAGCCATTACGTCTTGGCCAGACGTTCTAGAACACTGTAGAATGTTCAGTTTTCATATTTTGAATTAAGAACTTTGTCCAAATATTTTTCCTGAAGCACATGTGGGTGGTCGCCTAGTGGTTAAAGCGTTCGCTTATCACGCCGAAGCCCCGGGTTCGATTCCTGACATGGGTACAATATGTGCAGCCCATTTCTGTTATCCCCCACCGTGATATTGCTGCAATATTGCTAAAAGCGGCATAAAACCTCAATCACTCCTGAAGCACATGTTTTTGTTCTTTGACCTTTGATAAAACTCTACATCTTAATGACTGCAGTGATGTTGGAGTAATTTTTTCGTGTTATGTTGTTGTAAACTCAATGAAACTTTGTTTGTTTGTTGCCACCGTACTCAGGAATATTCCTGCTAAACGACGACAGCCTGTCAGTACTTGAGTCTGGACCAGACAATCCAGTGATTGATATTATGAGCAATGATCCACTACGTTGGGGTACAGTGACATGCATTGAACCAAGTCAACGACCCTGACAACTCATCCATTTGGTGCTGGGGACCTGCTCTTACTAGGAATACCATGGGGTCACATCATTTGACAGTGAGATAAGGTTGGGGTTTGTAAAAAGGATTAAGTCCTCGGAAATGTTTGAGGTATGAGGGATGCTTAATTGCTTATACACACATTTCTATTTGCCATTTCCCAGATCGTGACTAGTGCCATCTGTACCCAGCTTCTGACAAAGACTCCTTATACCTGCTAGTGGCAATATGTTTGGAAAATAGGAATCAAACTAGACATTATCTGTTGCAACATTTTCAAACACGACTCTGTATTAAATCATGGAAGAAAAATGTGTGGACACCTTGAACATGGTGATTTTACTATTTACTATTTCATAATGGTAGATGTCCGAAAACAGTTCGAAGATCAAGGCAGTAGTGAATATTCACAAAAAAATCTACCCAGATAGTCAGACTGACAACTCACAAAAGTTGCCTACCCATTTAGAAAGTTTGCCAGACCAGATTTTGTAAATTGAATGCACCAACTCTGTGAAAATGATAATAAAATCACAGTCAGTTAAATGGCTTGATATCATATCTTATTGATATTGACGTTGTTGATTGATTCAAGAATTTGCAATTCAACTTTTTTTCAACATAACAAGAATTTTCAACATGCTTGGTTAGATTGGTAAACAAATCTAATGCTCGCATTGGCCACAGTAACACTTTGTGCAGTCACAAATGAGTCAATTTTATAGCTGTATTTATAGATCATCATGTCAGCTTATTTGAGTTTTAAACAAGTTTGGATTTATTAATTTTACATATATAGTGTTAAAAAAAATCTTTATGATTGTGGGGCATGCATTTTCTATATAAATGACAGAGAACAAAACATATATTTCCAAGTCTGATTTTGGCCTGCATATTTGTATAAAATATATTTAATTCTCCTCATTTCAGGGGCTGTGGGGTAGCCTGCTGGTAAAAGTGGTTACCCGTCACACCAAATGGGTACAATATGTGAAGCCCATTTCTAGTGTCCCCGCTATAATATTGCTGGGAAATTGCTAAAAGAGGCGTCAAACCATACTCACTCACTCCCTCACTCCCCATTTCAGCCCCTTCTCACGGGAAAGTGGGTGTGGTCTGATCTCCCCGCTGTCGTCCGACGCCCTCTGCTACCCTGTCACACTGCTGAGTCAGGAGAAGCTGTCTCTTGCCTACACACTAGCAACTGAAGACCTCGACGCAGAGGTCATGGAACAGGTCAGTGGAGGTCATACTTCCCACAAATTAACAACTTTAGTGCAGGTCTCCCCGAGGAGAAGATTTAAAATTAATATCCTATTTTTCCCTGACCTAATGTCACATTAACCTTGTCTGTAGTATTTGCTAGCCATCAAATTTTGGAAAAATCACAAATACTGTAATAGTCTTTCATCCCTCACTCATCTGTTACAAAGTGATTTCAAAATTTATACCCAAAGGTAAATAAAACATTTCTCCATTCAGAGCTTAATTGTAAATTCCGTGAATGTCCACAAAGAACAATTAATAGCATATTCGACGTAATGAGTGCCCAGGGTGCACGCAAAATTAGAAATAGGGGGCTCTTATTAGAATATTATTTGGGTGAAAAATCAGTTGAAAGATCATTAATTTCGTGGTTTATGCTGACAGCCTGAAATGTTTATGACAGATATATTTTTCCAGAATTTAATTGCCCATCTTTATGAGGGTGCATATAACACGCGAGTGTGTATTATACGTGAATAAATAAGTCTTGTGCACATTGATCAATCGGAAGAGGTGCTAATGTGGATTGTTCACTAGCCAATATATTAGCAACTATCTCCGTGAGCGCTTATTACGTCGAATATGGTAACTTATTTTGAAGCACTCTGTTTTAGGTTTACAATATAACATGTTGGTCAAATACATGGAGCAGCAATTCCTATATGTTTAGGACAAATCAGGTTGAAAAAGATACTTCAAAAGATATCACGTGAGGCCACGTGTATTTTCATCAACCAGTGGCAGATAACTCCAATCACACTTCCTGTTCAAATGAGCTCTTTGAACTAAGACCAGGGATTTATGTAGGATTATTAAAAGCTTGTGTCCTTGGCCGGCAACTGGGAAAAAAGTTATAATTTCTGAGGTATTGTAAAAATAAGCATTAGGGCCTCTTCGTCTTTATGGGTCCTGTTGTCAGTGATATACAGTAACCTCTCCAAAGCCATGCCATTAGTAAACTAGTAACATGAACTGGGAATCGATAATTTCAATTTGGGAATTTTTATAGACATGTATTGCAGATGTGGGGTCAAACATTAGCTTCTGAGCAGGTCTGAATAAACCTCTGATCATGTTATATCGTAGGTTTCACCAGAGTGGTAAACGTCTAAGACCTGCATCACTTTAAGCTGACATGCAGTGATATAATTGGAATACTGTTAAAAGTTAAACCCAACTGACTCACACACTCACTTTGTCACCCCACTGTATGACGTCATCAATGGATTGTTGCAATATGTCAATAAGAATGTTTGCTGGAGACCTATTCTACCCCGTATCTTCACAGGTCTATCTTGAATGTCTGGATATCTCGAAGTTACAACCTATCACTAGGTTCAAGATAACATGGTTTGACTGTACTTTCATTAACAATTTTATTATTATGAATGTTGGAGTTTTGATGTTTTTGTTTGTAATTACAGGAACTGACCTTGAAGGGGTTTCTGAAGTGGAGTCACAAGGATGTGATTGGAGAAAAACCCGAAATAATAACTGTCTTCAAGTGAGTCACTTCTCTGTATTGTCATCATCACTGTTTGCTTGTGTGAAGATGACACTTAGAAGTTAATGGTAATAATCATGATCATACATTTCATTCCGATGTTGTGTAAACTAAGGGACATGTATGATAAGGGCCCTTTGGGGTCCACAGTAGCAGTACATGGAAGATTGGTTAGGAAATTTGTGTTCTTTGTAATGAGACTCGAGTTTGTTTTCTCCAAACTTTACATGATTTCGATATCAAATGTCGCGATATCTTTGAAATATGATCAAAAGGCGGATGTTAGAGGTGTTAGGTAGTGTTTGCTTATATTTAAGAAATAAGTTACAAAAAAGATTGTTTATTGTACTATAAAACACTGCAGGGAGAATAAACCAAGAGGGGTGCATCTTACGATAAACAACGACCTCAAGTCCTTTATTTCTTCTGTGAGATATCAGCATTATGTACACCCTCTTTAAGGACGTTAATAAAATGTACAAGCTTTAAAACTATTTGCCCAATTTCAATATTGATTACTCCCTGAATAGAATTTGACTTCAGAAAAGTCAGACAAGTCCATTTTATGAACAGTGGGTTAAGTTTGATATTTTCCCGGTTATTCTCACAATCCTCACATCGATCATCAGTACCTTTTCTCCTGATACCAATTGTCAAATCTCTCCCACATTTGGATGCGATAGTTTGGCCTCTGCGTTTATCTGTGTAGCCAAGCTACATCTATGGGGAACAACTTATCAGATACTTCCCTCACAAAAATAACGTCGTCCTATATAGAATATATTTTGAATCTCCAAAAATGACATCATGATAGAACAATGTTTTATCGTGAAATAAACCATGCTTTGTTCTTTATTGTTCTTTGCACTTTACCGCTCAGCTATCTTACATCTGAACATAAGTAAGTCTTTTATCTGATCTCATTTCATCAGAAGATGTAGGTGAAGATGTGACAAACATATGGCAAGGAAAGTGTCATTTATTATGGGGCCTGGGTAGGGCGGTCAGCTAGGAAGCAGGGGAGGGTCACCAAAAATATGACAGTCTCTAAGGGAGGGCCATGTAACATAATACACATATTTGGGAAGGGTCATGAAAAATGGACATTTTATAATAAAATATTAAGTGCTTTTGCATTTTGTCTTTTCAGGGAGGGTCATAAGAAAAATGTACAAGGACATGGGGAGGGTCATCCCAAAATATGACAAGCATTGGGGGAGGGTCATGATTTTGATCAAAAACAGCTGACACCCTTCCCACTTTAATAAATGACCAGTCCCGAAATAATTAAATCAATCAATAATTGACTTGATGCTGGAAACATCTGCCTTTTTCATTCATCCGAACTTGGTGATGTCAGAAGTCCTGGCAACCCGTGAAGATCCGGGGTAGAATAGGTCTTCAGCAACACATGCTTGCCGTAAAAGGCGACTATGCTTGTCGTAAGAGGCGACTAACGGGATCGGGTGGTCAGACTCGCTGACTTGGTTGATGCATGTTATCGATCCCAATTGCTTGGAGCACTGGATTGTCTGGTCCAGACTAGATATTTACAGACTGACGTCATATAGCTGGAATATTGCTGAGTGCGTCGTTAAACAACAAACCAACCAACCAACCACCTACTTGATTCTCTGAGCCTCATTGGAGTCTGTGGAAAATGTTGGTCCTAGATCCCCAAAAGTCAGGCTCGCTGACTTGATTGATACATGTTATCGATCCCAATTGTGTGGATCGATGCTCATGATGTCAATCACTTAATTGTCTGGTCCAGACTCGATTATTTTACAGACTGCCGTCATATAGCTGGAATATTGCTGAGTGCAGCGTTAAACAACAAACCAACAACCAACCAAACCGTAACTGGCATGTGTGGGAAAGAAACAAGGCTAGTTGGAAACCATCTGAACATATCTGCAAACTTTCATACCACTATTTCCAAGTTTTCTGGAACTTCAAATTTGACATTTTCATTGGGCCCAAAGAGTGCCCTTATCCAACCTCGACCTTTGTGTCTTTTTGGTTGATGGTAACAGCAGTACTGGGATTGTTAGATAACTATGCTTTATAGTTCATCAAACACGTGACAAGAGAAACTACCTGTTAGGTGTGAGAGAAACAGCAGGTTTCTATACTAATGTCATCATATTTTTCATCAGCCTGCCAAAGTTACGAATAAGAAGAGCCCCCTTTACAGTGTCAATATCCGGCAACACCCAACCCAAGGTTGGAGAAAGGTAGGCTGAAACGTCGTGCTAGTCTAGTCCTCCATTTTCAAATAGCCAAGAAGGCACTTCCTAATTTTGTTAGTGTGTTATGAAGTAAAATCTGGACTAAAATTGTGAGATCTTGAAATGTATGTTTTTGAATACAGATCCTCACATTTCACATGCACTTTAAACTTTTTTTATCTGAGCTAGTTAATTTCCCAGTAATCAATTTGAAAGCTCTGATTTTCAATATAAACTGTGTCATTTTTTTATCGTCATTGACTGTTTCAGCTTTACCCTGACGTACAACATCGTCAACAGACTCCAGGATTTCCTGAGCATGAAGCTGTACTGGAACGTGGAGACCCAGCTGTCCACCTTCAGGGATGTCGGTGAGTTAGTCTCTCTGTCCACCTTCACGGATGTCAGTTAGTTAGTCTCTCTGTTCACCTTCAGGGATGTCGGTGAGTGTCCACCTTCAGGGATGTCGGTGAGTCTGTCCACCTTCAGGGATGTCGGTGAGTCTGTCCACCTTCAGGGATATCGGTGAGTCTGTCCACCTTCAGGGATGTTGGTGAGTGTCCACCTTCAGGGATGTCAGTGAGTCTCTATGTCCACCTTCAGGGATGTCGGTGAGTCTGTCTCTCTGTCCACCATCAGGGATGTCGGTGAGTCTGTCCACCTTCAGGGATGTTGGTGAGTCTGCCCACCTTCAGGGATGTCTGTGAGTCTTGCCTCTTGCCAGGGGCTTCAATGCGACTTTATCCATCCACACTGCTCTATCCATGAAGTTCCTACAGAAAAAGAGGGCAGAAGGGTGTGACCATGTCATACCAAAAGACATTATGAGATGCTTTTAGTTTTTACCCAGTCTGGCGCCCTGCCTAGTGCTTGGCATCCAGGACTGGTTGGCTCAGCATCAGTATACTGTGTCTGAGTAATATCAATATTAAACTGCCGCACAGTGGACAAGCACTATAAAACCGACCTTCGTCCGGACTAGTTAGAGCAGACCCATACACAGGTGCATGCCGATGCTATTTTTTATGTGTGACATAATATTGTGTTTTGTTTGTTTGTTGTTTGAACTGCACAATAGCAATATTTCATCTTAAAAAATGGCAGTCTGCAATTCATCGAGTCTTGACAAGACAATCCAGTGATTGACATCAGTCCACGCAATTGGGATATGATGACATTCATCAACCAAGTCAGTCGCCTCTTACGATAAGCATAGTCACGTTTTACAGCAAGCAAGAGTTGTTGAAGATCTATTCTACTCCAGATCTTCACGGGTCGATTGGCATCATGAGCATAGTTACATGGGTCAATAATTGACCTATTTCAAGGGATTCATCTGGGTATTTCCTGTATGACCCTATTTCCCAAACTATTTGTTGTAACTCCGGCTCTGTTACAGATAGGAATGAGTGTTCATAGTTGCTGCAGTGCCAATAATTGAAGGCTCTCAGCCTGCCCAGTACTCATCCCTGTTTTGTTATGTGTTTGTTTAGTGGAGGATGTTCTGCCTCGGAAGCAGTTGGAGGACTTGAAGAATTCTGTGGTGTGTCACGACCCGGACGTTTATGTGGGGTAAGTGGGCCGGAATGCCTGGCTTGGTAAGTGTTAACTTATTGCCAATAACCTTTAATTTGATACATTATGAAATACGATGGGGTCCCATGTATTATTCATGAATTGATACCTCTATTAAGTATATGAATCGGGAGGGACACAGGTGGCCCAGTCGTCTAATTCTCTGAGCAGTTGTGGCCCTTTGGCACTTCAGAAACCATTGATCGTGGGTCCAACCACATTATGTTGCTTTGTTTGTCAACACCATACCCGTGATCGTGGGGTTCACCGAAGTGGTAAATATCCAAGACTTCAGGCTTTCCTCCCTAATTAAGCTGATATGATGTGATGTAACAGGAATACTGCTCAAAGCGGCATTAAACCCAACTCACTCACAAATAAAAGAGTCAACTAATTTCTCAGTCGTAGAGATTATCATGATTATTTGCAGTAGACTTGATATTTTTTCTGAGATTAATAGATATTTTGTTGTTGTTTATTTCCTCATATTGCATAAAGTAATCAAGTGACCTTGACCTTTCCAGAGCTTGTCCACGAGGCTGCACTATGCCGGTCAGTGTGTCCTTTCAGCTGCTGAAGACAGGACTCTACGAGGTAAGATGTCGCAGTACACATCTATGAAGCAAACACTGAATACTGTAGGAGTTTTAGTGGTCTAATATATGGAGAAGATAGACATGGATATATAGATAGTTAGCTTGTGAGTCAAAGCTTGTGAGAAAAAAATATGCAACATAGATGCAACTTATTCATGACAAAGTTGAACAACCTTTCACCACCTGCCCCGGTGGCTCTTTGAAAAAACAGTGGGTTACAAAACTTAACATGATATGTGAGGTTGCAAGTTAGATTCCCGTCATCCATAATGAAAAAGTTTCATTCGTTGTTGTCGCTTTTAGAATGTAGGGTGTTTGAAACATTCAGTCAAAATTTCATGTGCTACCCAGCTGATCAGGTCTTACCAGTAAAAAGTAAAACTCAATACCCCGGATGAGGTCTTACCAGTAAAAAGTAAAACCCAACACCCGGGATGAGGTCTTACCAGTAAAAAGTAAAACCCAATACCCGGGAAGAGGTCTTACCAGTAAAAAGTAAAACTCAATACCCCAGATGAAGTCTTACCAGTAAAAAGTAAAACCCAATACCCGGGAAGAGGTCTTACCAGTAAAAAGTAAAACCCAATACCAGGGATGAGGTCTTACCAGTAAAAAGTAAAACCCAATACCCGGGATGAGGTCTTACCAGTAAAAAGTAAAACCCTATACCCGGGATGAGGTCTTACCAGTAAAACGTAAAACCCAATACCCGGGATGAGGTCTTACCAGTAAAAAGTAAAACCCAATACCCGGGATGAGGTCTTTCTAGGAAAAAGTAAAACCCTATACCCGGGATGAGGTCTAACCAGTAAAAAGTAAAACCCAATACCCGAGATGAAGTCTTACCAGTAAAAAGTAAAACCCAATACCCAGGATGAGGTCTTTCTAGGAAAAAGTAAAACCCTATACCCGGGATGAGGTCTAACCAGTAAAAAGTAAAACCCAATACCCAAGATGAAGTCTTGCTAGGAAAAAGTAAAACCAGTAGTATAGGCAATGGGGGTTCTGGACCACTTCCACCAAAGCCAGATTTATATACCTATACTGCTACTACAGAGGGAAAAAGGGTGATGCGATTCAACGATGGTCATGAGATCATGTTAAAAGAAACATCAATATTTTTCCATAAAAAATTCCCTCTGTAGTAACATTATAGGTATATAGATCTGGCGCTGGTGGATGTGGTCCAGAACCCCCATTACCTTTACTACTGAACCCAATACCCTTGAAAGGTGTTACTAGGAAAAAGTAAAAACCCAATACCTAGGATGAGGTCTTACTAGGAAAAAGTAAAACCCAATACCCGGGATGAGGTCTTACTAGGAAAAAGTAAAACCCAATACCCGGGATGAGGTCTTACTAGGAAAAAGTAAAACCCAATACCCGGGATGAGGTCTCTCTAGGAAAAAGTAATATCCAATACCCGGGATGAGGTCTTACTAGGAAAAAGTAAAACCTCTCAAGAGGTTATTACGAGGTACCTACAATACAATAGGGATTTTTAGTCACGAAAATATAAGTGTTGAAAACCAGCCACCATTTATTTTAGTTTGGAGAAATGATGAAAGTGAACCTCCGCTACGCACTCCCGGACTCCCAGAGCACCCTGAAGCAGGACTCGGTCGGCACTCCTGTCTCCATTGACACCCCTTCCACTCTCTCTGCGGAGGACCAGCTGGCTGCCTCAGAGGAGTTGTGGCGGGACCGGAGTGGCAGCACGTCCTCACTCCACACTCCCACATCACACTCCGCTGAGGAGAGACGCAAGACCTTCGCCACCAAGTCCTACTCTTTTGGGGATCTAGGACCAACATTGTCCACAGACTCTGATGAGGCTCAGAGAATCAAGTAGGTGGTTTGTTGGTTGGTTTGTTGTTTAACGCTACACTCAGCAATATTCTAGCTATATGACGTCAGTCTGTAATTATCTAGTCTGGACCAATCCAGTTGATAAGTTCCAAGTTCACCATATCTTTGGAAGAAAATTAATATGTAGCAGATGTGATACTAGAGCAGTTTGATCATTTTGTCCTTTCGTTGTTTTTGATGTCACTAATTAATCGTTTGGCCTGTCATATTAGTTATAACTATCTATCGTATGAAACTTTTACCAAAAGAGGAATATCGTAAATATAATAGATTTGATCCTAGAGCAATTATAGGATTTTGTCCTTTCAATGTTTTTGATGTCGCTGTACCATGTTTAATAAAGCCCTGTCAAATTACTTTCAGATTCAAGACAATCAAACGGTCATCAGCGGTCCCTCCCCCGCGTCCCCCCCCTCCTCGTCTGTTGACGCAGATTGAAAGAGATGTCACAAATCCTGCAAATTTCATCAAGAAAAATTTTGAGATCTACGTTCCGTAACTTGGCGCTGTTGTCTGAAGTCCGAAGGTGTTGGACGACACTGAAAGGAAGACAATATACATCTTCCAGAGGCAAGGGACTATACTAACTGTAAAAGTCCAGTTTCAACCCTTGATGAACTATGCTGCAAATATGGAGTTATATTTTGGCTGGACGTTTTGTAAGCAACATGGATTTCAATGTGCATTTTTCTGTCGACTGTAGAATTTGCAACAGATATGTATGCCAGATATTTTCAAAATCTTTTCATGTTTTTTTTTATCAAGTTGTCAAATGATTTGATGCACTTCGCGAGGAAAGACCTGTTTTATTACAATATAGATCTTGATCATCGATCAGATCGTCTTGACTGAGCGTTGCTATTTTGTTTGAAGCAAATGCAAGTGATATGAGAGATGGAATCTGATTAGCCAGTTGTAGGGCATAGAAGGGACATAACCCATAATAGCCACTGGTGGCGCTACGATCGAGCCCAGAAATTGATGGACACTGATCGTTTACACTCAGATAACTCCCTTGCCTAAGGAAGATGGACAGTGTATGAATCCCCATAAATGGCAAGTCAGCATAATACAGGGTCAGACAAAATGGCATTCTGTGTGTACTGGCATTACTGACGGGCTTTTAGACCCGAAAAGTCCTGATTTTGAATCTGTCCATTATCCAAAATGAATTGCAGTTAATTCATGAATAGTTATGTTCATTCTTAAAATGTGTTTATTACTTAAGGTAATTACTAATATAGAAGTGATAAGTATAATATTATAGGTATTTTTGTTACAACTTAGTCACATTGCCGGAAGAAAGAGACTGATAAGATTTGTTTGTAACTTTAGACATAACACAATTAGCATCCTCTATTTGTTTCTGGGTTAATGTCGTATGTACTTTTATTGGCATACTGCTCTAGGATAGACTGAACATGGAGCAAACATTACAATGATGTAATCAGGCATTTCATTCCTGATTTTGATCAAAATCAAAATCGAAAACTGGAACAAAAAAAGATTTTAATGTTTGTATGAAGACAACTATGTTTATCAGTAGTTATTGTGAATTTGCTCTGTTTGTTGTCCAATGGAGATTACAGAGAATGTTTTGATGTACTTGTCAGTATTGTTTAAAGGATCTGATTTTTTTTAAGAGACAAATGTGCAATCCATTCCTTCTATTATACATTCTATCATAGTTTATGATAAACATCATAATGTTGTTTATGTGATATTTATTTGAAGATATTGTGATAGGCTGGTTGTGAGTATGTGTTGTCAATGTTGTAGCGGAACTATTTATTACAAAGAAGAATGTGTTTAGCAAAGCAGTTGTTAATTACTGTTCGTCATGTGTTTTATTTATGGTGATTGTGTAATAGTATGATGTCATTTACACATCGAAATGTGTTGTGTTACTGGAGACTTTTTGTTTCTGTGTCTGTTTCTACGTGTAGGCATTCATAGAACAGTGTATACCTGGGAAGATCCTCTAGCAGAGCTACAGAAAAGCTGCGTATTTGCGTAAAATACCCCCAAAACTATTCAAAACCCAATTACTTTCAATTAACTTGTGTACAGAAACCCATGCGTTAAATGAAAAACTAAATTGTTTGAAAACAACACGCGTAAATACCCAATGAATGTTTTTCAACATGAACACAATTACAAGCTAATTTACTTTCCAAGTCAAGCCTATATTTAGAACTGTTGTATACATCTAAAGCATTATTTCATTTTTTTGAAAAATCTGAAAATGCTTAGTCATTTTGGGAAAAAAAATCAATAAAGTGATAAAGAGATGAGTGAAAAAATATTGGTAACCCAAATAAACATTTATTAACCCATTTAAAATAGAAACGTTTGAGTAAACACTCAGTTGTCAAAAGGTTGTCTGGAGCTCTGTCTAGATACCGTATTCGCTGTATAAAGCACCCAGTGCAGTAAGTGCCACCGCGTGGGGATTCCGGGTCAGAATAGGTCCCCAGCAATCTGTTCTGGTCATGATGTGACCCCATCATTGTGTCAATTGTTAACTTTATTTACAGTGAATATGGTACTGTGTATTGACTCATGATATAAAATAAAATGAAAGGGTTATTCGTAAATTCAACAGCAAGTAAGCTAATCTGTAACCAAAATGATTAAGTCATATGCCAGAAATATCGCCAACATGACATTAAAGTTTACCTCACTCACCCAGAGCTGAATTTCTTAGATGTTGGTAAAGAACATATATTGTATGGTAAGAATTTCATCTTAGATATCCATCTTTGATTTTTTGCGAGATGTTTGAAACTTCAGTCTTTTTTAAGCTGTTTTAGCCATACTTGTTTACTGGGTCATGTCATCATAGTCACAAGTCCATAGTTGGTTGTGACAGGGAGAGGCAATCAACTTGTCAGTCATATGAAAATATCTATATACTTTTGGAAGACAGTTGTCCATAGCTCTGAAATCTGCCACTTCCAGCAGGCTACATTTGGGATATTTATACTTTGTCATCTGTATTCTGCAGCATTGTTCTTGTGTTGTTCTGATATTGTTCTTGTATTGTTATTGTCTGTGGATAACATGTTTGTGTTGGGGATATTCTTGTGATCTACTTCTTGTTTTGAATCTCTTTTAGAGCTTGTGCAATATATTGAGTTTTTTTAGAAAAGTATTATTTACAAATAATCATTCCTTCATCAACTATGCTGTAATGCGTCTACATTGTTTTGTTTAAAGGATATATCTGTGACATCATGCTGCATCCCAGGGATAGGTTTAATCCCATCAAAATCAGATATTTTACTCCCAATACGATTCGACCTGCTTAATGAGATGAAACTTCCATGGCACAAGCGAACACCAGGGAGTATCATCATACCATATCAACAACAATATTATGCCGAGGCCTTTATAATGTGTATTTGGAACTGGCCGTTTAAGTTCATTTTCACGATATAGGAATCAGATATACTGCTCTGAATGCAACGCACACTCGTAAAAAGAATTTAGAAGCCTTAACGCTGGTTAGCTGATAAGAATTTTCACTGATGTGATCCCCCATTGAGAGGTTGATAGATCTTCAAACAGAGGTATTGCATTGAGAGGTTGATAGATCTTCAAACAGAGGTATTGCATTGAGAGGTTGATAGATCTTCACACAGAGGTATTGCATTGAGAGGTTGATAGATCTTCACACAGAGGTATTGCATTGAGAGGTTGATAGATCTTCACACAGAGGTATTGCATTGAGAGGTTGATAGATCTTCACACAGAGGTATTGCATTGAGAGGTTGATAGATCTTCACACAGAGGTATTGCATTGAGAGGTTGATAGATCTTCAAACACAGGTATTGCATTGAGAGGTTGATAGATCTTCAAACAGAGGTATTGCATTGAGAGGTTGATAGATCTTCACACAGAGGTATTGCATTGAGAGGTTGATAGATCTTCACACAGAGGTATTGCATTGAGAGGTTGATAGATCTTCACACAGAGGTATTGCATTGAGAGGTTGATAGATCTTCACACAGAGGTATTGCATTGAGAGGTTGATAGATCTTCACACAGAGGTATTGCATTGAGAGGTTGATAGATCTTCACACAGAGGTATTGCATTGAGAGGTTGATAGATCTTCACACAGAGGTATTGCATTGAGAGGTTGATAGATCTTCACACAGAGGTATTGCATTGAGAGGTTGATAGATCTTCACACAGAGGTATTGCATTGAGAGGTTGATAGATCTTCACACAGAGGTATTGCATTGAGAGGTTGATAGATCTTCACACAGAGGTATTGCATTGAGAGGTTGATAGATCTTCACACACAGGTATTGCATTGAGAGGTTGATAGATCTTCACACAGAGGTATTGCATTGAGAGGTTGTTAGATCTTCACACAGAGGTATTGCATTGAGAGGTTGATAGATCTTCACACAGAGGTATTGCATTGAGAGGTTGATAGATCTTCACACAGAGGTATTGCATTGAGAGGTTGATAGATCTTCACACACAGGTATTGCATTGAGAGGTTGATAGATCTTCACACAGAGGTATTGCATTGAGAGGTTGATAGATCTTCACACAGAGGTATTGCATTGAGAGGTTGATAGATCTTCACACAGAGGTATTGCATTGAGAGGTTGATAGATCTTCACACAGAGGTATTGCATTGAGAGGTTGATAGATCTTCACACAGAGGTATTGCATTGAGAGGTTGATAGATCTTCACACAGAGGTATTGCATTGAGAGGTTGATAGATCTTCAAACAGAGGTATTGCATTGAGAGGTTGATAGATCTTCACACAGAGGTATTGCATTGAGAGGTTGATAGATCTTCACACACAGGTATTGCATTGAGAGGTTGATAGATCTTCACACAGAGGTATTGCATTGAGAGGTTGATAGATCTTCACACAGAGGTATTGCATTGAGAGGTTCATAGATCTTCACACAGAGGTATTGCATTGAGAGGTTGATAGATCTTCACACAGAGGTATTGCATTGAGAGGTTGATAGATCTTCACACAGAGGTATTGCATTGAGAGGTTGATAGATCTTCACACAGAGGTATTGCATTGAGAGGTTGATAGATCTTCACACAGAGGTATTGCATTGAGAGGTTGATAGATCTTCACACAGAGGTATTGCATTGAGAGGTTGATAGATCTTCACACAGAGGTATTGCATTGAGAGGTTGATAGATCTTCACACAGAGGTATTGCATTGAGGTAAAAGATCAGATTTAATGAGATTGATGGTGTCTTGTGAATTAAGTTATTTCCAACAATTTACGCTTTTACTGGTTACTCAAGTATTAATACTTGCCATAGACCTATATACAGTATTGATGAATCAATACAGATATGATGGCATAAACTAAAATGGAATCTCATCTCTGTTTCAGTATTGTTCAGTAAATATATATTTTGCATGTCTACTCATGCTTCCATTCTGATTTAGTTTTTGCTTTTTGGGGGATGGATGGCCTCATGGTTGAAGATGCCACACAGTACGTGTTTGAGGTTTAAGGTGAGCGGGACCCCAAAGTTGCCCCAACTCACTGTGGATAGTTGTGGCTCTTGTTCTTGCAAGTATCTGCTCATTGAGGGTTTGAATCTCAGAATCACTCCAGTTATGACTCTGATCTGTTGGCGCCATACCTCTGCGTGGGGCTTTGGTTTCTTTTACCTGTGTCACTTTACGACTGAGATGATGAGCGTGCCGTGTTCTCACTGTAGAGCTAGGTTACCCTGCTAAATTGAATTTGAAAACATTGGTGCACCATGAGGTTTCAAATGTTAAGTTACATCTACAGGAAATGAAGCCTTATATTAAAAACATGGTATGTTTTTCTCAGTTCTTCCATGAAACACTTGAAGGTGAACTCTTTGGTGGTGAGTGAAGATATTGAGTGGCGTGGCATTTGTTGAGTTCAATGTTTTGATTGGCTTTGACATCTGAATCAAGGATACACTCTTGTTGGCCAAAACATGTATTATAGCAACCACAAATCTGCATTTTGTAACTCATTATGATTATGATAATTTCATAATGGCTATCGACATTTGGCTATTGACCCAGGAAGAAATGATCAGCGTACACAGTGATGGGTCCATCAAGTTGTCTGTTTCAATCATAGGTTGTTATTGTGATTTGACACCTGTGATTGAGCCGTCAAAATTGCGTATTTTCCAAATTCCGGATATTTCCATGCAGTCTGATAAAGGGGGCAATAGATGTGGTGGGAGCACGTCAGTGCATCGTGAGCTGGGATGACATGAAGGAACATGTGCCCTGTGTTGTAGACTTACCATCTTGTCTTGCGGTTCAATTAGGAGAAAAAGTTACTGTGTTTGGAAACTTGTTGTAGTCCAGCTGTTGAGTAGATACCTCTTATTTGGAACCTAGCACTTTAGGTTTCTTTAGGGAAAAAAATACTTCATTTAACCAATCAAAACCAAGCATTCTTCAATGTCATGGTAGAATGTCAGTCAATAAAAGTTTTCTATTCATTAAATCATATTATACAAGGAATAGATGGCTGGAAATTCAAAACATATAACGTTGATCTCAGATTGTGAGGAAGGCAGGATGGAGCGGATCATTCATTTGATGATACACTCATACATTTAACCTGTCAGTCAGTCAGCACAATCGTGTTTGACTTTGGTAACGGCTCGTCAGACATCTCTTTATGATGTATACCAGAGACGGTAGTACATGTTACATCAAGGTTCACAAAATGACCTACAATATATATGACCTATCTCAGGTGTGGCAAAAAGAACAAATGCTCATTTTATATTTTGCTTATTCATATATTTTGCATCTGTTCAAGTATTTATTATTATGAATTCGGTTTTTGCCAATATTTATTTTTGCTTATTTTTTGTACATCCTTATTGGTCCATTACTGCAAATATAAGCTTTGGTGCAATAGTTATGTGAAAGGTGGAAATGTTTCCACAAGTTATCTCTTTTCCACATCAATAAGCAGTGATTATTATTTGTATACATGTTCCCCATAAACTTGTCGACCAGGTGACATTATGTCATACATTATCAACACATAGGTCTGTAGTTGGACAGTTTTATGGAATGTTTTAAGGCACACTGTGATCATATTCCTATTTACCATATTGTGGTCTTTAGAACTGTAATGAGAAAATCCTTGAGGTTCTTTGAGCACCTGATATGTGAATGAGTAAGTGAGTGTGGTTTTACGCCGCTTTTAGCAATATTCGAGCAATATGACGGCAGGGACACCATAAATGGGCTTCACACGTTGTACACATGTCGGGAATCGAACCCGGGTCTTCGGCGTGACGAGCGAAGGCTTTAACCACTAGGCTACCCAACCGCCCCGCATCTGATATGTAATGGCGTTTTGGGGATCTATATGGACCAGCTCAGGTGCCCGATGTTTGAATATCAAAGTGTGTCAGTATTTGTTTAACTGTTCTGGCTTTGAGGAGGTGACTTGCACTTCACTGATAAGAGGACCAATAAACGGCACTTTATGCTTAGTTTCATATTTTTAAATTTCATGCTCCTCAAGATTTTGGAAAAAAAATTATCTATAAAATCCCATTTTTCAACAACAACTTGAAGACCAACTTTGGAATCCTAGATAAATCCCTGTTTTTATTTGGATGGAGATGGACCCCACAGAAAGAAAATTGAAAGAGAACTTATTTATTGTGGGTTTATGTCCTGCATGTTTATAGGTTTTGCTTATACTTGTATGCTGAACTGAACCTCAGTGTTGAGACCACTTGGTGAATGTGTTTGTGATACGTCTCAGTACATTTGTGTTAGTACATGACATAGTACAAATCTTGGTTACAACTTGTAACATGTAAGTGTTATTGCTTGGACATTCCCAGAGGAGTGTTCCAGCATATGTAAAAAACATTATTTATCAAGTATGTTTCATTTATTACTTAAGATGTAGTGTGAACTTTTGTGTTACCATGGGAACAATCATCGTAAGATTAAAGTTTTATGTGACAATAATCAGTTTCAGTGTTCTGTTTAGAGATCGCCAGTCACCCCTCTAGGAACTCTTGGGCCATACCGGTGTGCATAGATGGTACAAGTAAATTACACAGGATTTTCACAAAGACGGCATGACCAAATATGCAAGAACTACAAAAGATGAAAAAAGTGTTGCAACATTGAAATATTTGAATCTGTATTCCAGATTAACATGTTGTGGCATCCAGTGTACTCCTGTGTACTTCACTGCAGCATCCGGAATAGCACAAAAAGGATGTCGGCATCTGCCACATGATATGGGGTTTGGCACCCTCTGTTTACATTAATGAGAGGGACCGAAAGAACTGCAAGATTGTTTTCACCTTTTGAGACAGAGCTGTTACTCATTGTGAAGAGTTGCCTCCCTTAGCTGTGCCAGGATCTGAGGATAGTAGGCTCAGATCTCAGATTTGTCCTGATTATGATCTCTAGTTTGTCAGCACCATTCTCATGTTCGCACCAGCCAGCTGTGATGTAACTGAAATATTGTTGAAAGCAGCATTCAATCCAACTCACTGGGCCAACGTAACCTATTCATAAACACCAAACAGATGCCTTCATCCAGAACAGAATAGATCCTCGGTGCATCATACTTGGGATATTAGTCAACTAAGGGAGCGACCATTTGATTTCTATGGGGGGGGGGGGGGGGGGCGGCGGAAGTTGTTTTCTCAGCAAACTATTTTTTTCTGAAGCCATTTCTAACAAACTATTTTTTTGTAACATACAGCTGAACAAACTATTCATTTCAGATGGTAATTTTGCAATTTTATTATAGAGTAAAATATGCAATCATATTTCAGCAAATGCAGCCTGTGGTGTATTATAACATGAACAGCTATAGAACACCCGTTATAATAGTCTTTTTCATTCCCTGACATAAATACAGTAGTCCTGTTTTTAGCCTGGTGGAGGACGCGGTAATAGCTGTTTCTTTAGTCCCGGCACGTATCGGTGGTATACTTCCAAGCCATCGTAACTGTACCAACCTTTGCCTGGCACACACACACATCCCACGAAATGACCCCCATTGCCATACACTAAAGCAAATAGTGTATATACTCGTTCATTCATCTGAATAACATTGGGGTATCTGGTGAGAGGACAGTTGTCTATCTCTATGTACACTACTGGTGGGGAATCAATGGTGAACAGTCTTGAAGAGAATGTTCGGACACCAGAACAATTCTTATTGGAGTCTTTACCCTGAAACAGGCATGGTCGAGGATCATGTTCATTGGCAATCCATGAATTTAACTTCTCCTGAAGAGTAGTGTGTTGACCCTCCTCCCACGACAAAGAGATGTCAGTACTTGTTCTGTGAATGACTGGATTCTCACAGTCATCTTTTGCACTACATTCTGATGAAAATTCAGTGGTGACGAGAGGTTTCATCTTAGAAAATACTCTCTCCTGTTGTCCACCATAGCAGTTCCAATGTCGTGAGTCTTCGGAAAATTCATCAAACTGTTGTAGCCAGCATATTTTTCCATCAGCGTAGTGTTTCTCTTTAAATGAGTATGACACTTTCTTTGGTAATACAGCAAAAGACGCGGCTGTCTGCCGCAAGACTGACAAGGGCAAAAAGGCAATAAAACGTAAAGCTACTCATTCCATTGGCAAAATAGTTAAGAAAATGAAACCTTCTCATACTGCGGGACAAAATGTCCTGACAGGCTTTGTCACTAGACACAAATGTCGGAACAGTAGAACTGAAACATACGAACACTGTAATCAGACAATGTATACAGCAAAAACAGAGCAAGACGTGTCTCTCCAGCAAAGGATGATGGTGTGCATTGACGTGTTCAAATAGATGTTTCATCACAACAGAAACACTTATGACCAGGTCATATCCAAAGATCATATAATATAGTTTTATTTGAAGGATTTTGGTGAAAATTGTTCATACCGATACCTTTTCATTTAATACATATGGTTTATTTGTATTTCAAACCATTCCTCAAACAAACCACAATATAAATATGTTCAACATTTATCAGTGAATAAATGTGTTCTTTTACAACATTGTAGCTTGGTTATTTCTATTTGTAAATTGTTAAATTGGACGCCTGAATATTTGTACATGCATTTAAATAGCAAAATGTGCTGAACTGAAGCCATTAACTTCATATACAGAAATAGCAACAAATAAGATTAAAGTAATAGTGATGTTGCGCCGAAGGCGGCGGAAAATTTTTAAGTTTATAATGCTGGAATAATTCTTTAATTTAATAGATAAATGTTGCAATGACATGCAAAATTATATCTGGAAACAAACTATTCATTTTTCTCACAGTAGTAAACATTCTATTTATTTTACTGATTATCTCCAACAAACTATTCATTTGTAAATACTTCCGCACCCCCCAATAGAAATCAAATGGTCGCTCCCTTACGTGAAAGAACCACCACAGCCACCCCTACAACTACGTCGATACCTGGATTGTGTCAGCCCAGACTGCGAGGAACCGTTTACACGCTGAAGGTATTCGCCCAAGACGATTAGTTCGAGGGGTTATTTTTGACGGACTTGCATCGTCGGTGTGACGTCAATGGTGTCACAGAGTATGACTACAACTGCGATGGAGTCAAGTTTGGTTTGCCGCGCGGTTGGCAGACGTCATAATTACAGGCGTCGCGGGGAACGTTATGCCCGAAACTGCATACAGGAAGTTGACAGATTTGGTGGCGGTAGTGTGATGATGTGAGCAGGTATCTCCTACACTGGTAGAACAGACTCAGTGCAAGCTCAAGGGATGAGATTCCTCGACTACACGTTCTTTCCATTATGCAACAAGCGAACGTCATTTTCAAACAAGAAGACGCCCGACCTCACACGGCAAGGCTGACAACAGCCTTTTGAAGATTCACAACATCCAGGTCCTGCCATGGCCTTCCAGCTGCAGGTCTCCAGATTTAAACCCAATCGAACATTTATTTGAGGCACTGTGTAAACGACTGCGAGCGTGTCAGCAACATCCACAGAACCTCTGACAGTTGGCACATGCACTGAAGGAAGAGCACTGCAATCCCCAGGCCACGATTCGGGATCTGATTGCTTCCATGGGGCCAGTCAGTTTTGGACCCTAATGCTGGTCATACAGGATATTGAGCTGAGATGACCTTCACCTTGAAATCTACTGTTCCATGTGTGCCATTTGGAACATGTGTCAATGACAATGACAATGCCAATGACAGTATATATACCTCTAAAATCACTTTTACGTTTATTAGAGTATATATTGAGTATCCTCTCCATAAAGATTACAGATTTGTTTTTCTTATTAATTGATACAATATATTATAGTCTTCATGCCAATATGATGGGATTTAGGAGAACGTCAGAGTTGTACCCAAGTAAAACAGAGTATTTTGGAATATTCTACTGCCCAAAACTCTTTAACATGCTTGCAATCCCAATGTGCTTGAAGTTAGGATTCAGGAACATCATCATGCAGATAAGCAGAAAGAATTCTAAACGGGAACTAACTTTATCTGGATATATGATTATTTGAGAGTCTGATTAAAAGTGTTCCATGGTACGCGTGTTTTTCTTTTCTCCCGGTATAGTATTTAAACAATACAAATCCTTTTTATGACATCATGTTAGTACTTTAGTGCTGGGACCCGTGAAGATCCGGGGTAGAATAGGTCTTCAGCAACCCATGCTTGCCGTAAGAGGTGACTTTGCTTGTCGTAAAAGGCGACTAACGGGGATCGGGTGGGCAGGCTCGCTGACTTGGTTTGATAGATGTCATCGTATCTCAATTGCGTAGATCGATGCTCATGATATCAATCACTGGATTGTCTGGTCCAGACTCGATCATTTACAGACCGCCGTCAACTAGGTGGAATATTGCTGAGTGCGTCGTTAAACAACAAACCAACCAACCAATTATATTGCTGGAGAGTGATTCAGTCAAGGTAGACATGTGAATGATATTTCCAAGCATGACAATCAACATAATAATATCTCCAATGGCATTCCCTTTCTTAACTTATACCAATATGTTCCCATGTTCTTCAGGTGAACAGTTGACTTGCACTTGCATGTATTTGTGACGGGTGCCATCGGTGTTGCAGGATACGCTCGATGTCTTCATACAGAGACGGGATTACATCGCAGGGTGTTGCAACAGCAGTAGAACCAGAATTTGTCGACTGATGTCAACATTCTTCAGCTATAACGTCGTCTAAGGCGCCGCGATTCGTTGCGCAGAGTTGCGTCCCTTGGTCACGCCAGAAACCGATTATGTTTCTAGGTTTGTCAGCACCATACCCGTGTTCGTGGGTTTCACCGAAGTGGTAAACGTCGGAGACCTGCATCACTTCGGGCTTTCCTCCCATTTTAAGCTGACACGCCGTGATATAACTGGAATACTGTTAAAAGCGGCGTTAAACCCATCTCACTCACTCACGTCACAATAAGATTTGAATGACGTCAATAATGCCGCCCGAATGACGTCAAGAATGCCGTCCGGATGACGAAACCAATACACTTTTGTCTCGTTACGTGATAAAACCCTAGGGCACATTTGATTTTTTATGAACCTCGATATGTTTGCCCTCGTAGGTAATAAATACATTTAAGCATCTATATACATTTTATTTACATCACTGGAATATCATGACATGATGAAATAATAACAGTAAATAATTACGCACATTTATCAACATACAGAACACTCGACCAGTCGACTTGGCACCACTGTGTGCTGAATACATTAGGGATGGTGGCATTGTCGACATAGTGTATCTACCTGGTTAAACCTGGTCAATTACTAGAGGATCGCCACATTTATGTTCGAGACAACGGGTTTAGAATGTAGTTACTGCATATCAAATTATTTCATAGGGATACAGGATGAAATGGCAGAGACAGGGTCAAGTAAGTTTAAAATGACGCTGTATTCTAAGAGTGACATTTTGTATTGTGCATTTCTGCAAACCTCATTGTTGGATGTAGACCAAGTGCTGCACTAGGGCAATTCTTAGAAACCCTACATTTGTAAGAACTCATATCAATGTGTATCGAGAGCCAAGTTGTTAAAACCAATGCTGTTACCGGAAGTCGTGCTGTGTTGGGATTGTAAGGGCACTGTAGGAATGTACGGTTCAAACTATTCTTGAAGGTCTACGGTGGCCCACAAGGGACATGGAGTCTGTTTTTCAATATTTTGATATTTCACTTACTGTTATCGTAACCTTTTGCAAATTAACACGATTTGTCATACAAATATGTGTTAAATCATGTATAAAGTAGATATTGAATCGCTGAAAAGTGAAGCGAAAATATCAAAAACTAAAACGAAAATGTCAAAAACTAAAATGAAAATACAGAAAACTATTTCCACCCCGGTGAAAACTATTTACACCGCGGTGGAAATAGTTTTCTGTATTTTCATTTTCGTTTTTGTTTTTGACATATTTTTTTAGTTTTTGACCTTTTCGGTTTTGTTCTTAACTTTTCCATTTTAGTTTTTTGACATTTTCGCTTCACATTTCAGCAATTCTATAGCTACTTGAGAGTACATTTTCCATGTTTTCTGTTGTTTTTATACATAATTTATGAATTTATACATAAAATGAATTTATACATAAAATATGAAAATATTGAAAAACAGACTCTTTGAAAAACAGCCCTTATGGGCCACCGTACAGATCAAATGAACATACTATAAAACACCTCTATGGGGATACTCACAGCAGGGCACATTGTCAAAAAGAAACAGACAATTCAGTGAACTTAGCTACCCAAGACCGCCATGTAAGCTGACATATTGTATGTCCGCTTCAATCATTTTCATCACTTACATCAAAAGTGGAATATATTTAGATCTGTCAATTTCAAATCAACACTATTCATGTGGGTATTTAAAATTGTTATTTTACAGAATGGAAGCGAAATATGTCCACATATTCATGATTGAAAATCGTTTTACTCAGTTGCTTGTTGTGACATTTCCCAGAAATGTGTGAAATGTTCATAAACTGATCAGGTATTATATATTAATAATCATAACAATACTCATGTATGGATGTAAAATGTTTCTAATACACAACAGAAACCAGTTATGTAGGAAAACAACACCTTTAGCTAACCTTGTTACATGGTCGTACACAACAAACAACACATGAACAGGCTACTTCTACGTCCTCCTCTTCACTATTGTTGTATTGTATTTGACAGTTTAAGTAGATATGTCATATTTACAAGTTTACACAGTGCCATGTTCAGTTCATTCCTAAGGCCAGGGCTTCATTAATGAGTGATCTTTTTGTGTCAGTCATGACGATCTGCTCCCCGCAGATCAACTTCATGTTTACTGTGAAGGCAAATGGCAAACCAACACAAAACACAGGGAGAAGAGCCCCAGGAAACTCTACATCAGCCTTTGCTAAAACAACCTGCCTGACCAGGTCGATAAAGGCGAGTCTACCCCTCCCAACATCCAGCACAACTCCATAGTGGAGGGTGGCCTGTGTGCCGGGTGTGGCAGACATTGTGTTTCTGTAGCACTTCCCCCCCTCCCCCTCCTGCCACACCCTGGTTCAGATACTCCCCGAGTGTCTGGTGCAGTTCCTTACACTGACACCCCAGGAGCGGCGCTGCAGACAAACATACATCCCACTGCCCACCTGACTCTCCTCCACTACACCCATCTCCAGGACAGGCATCCCACGCAACCCATACATTGCACTCATCACACCCACCCTGGAGTAGGTTTCCCAGTATCGTGGTGTGTTGGAGGCAGGGGTGACACTAAAGGGAGATGGATCAAGTAGGATGGGGGTGGAGGTACACGTGCCCCTATATTCCTGTAGCCTGCCACTGTCCTTGTGTCGTATGGCGGGTCGCGAGTTGACCAGCTCACCGTCTGTAGTTACATGGCAGCAGTCTGTGTTGGCTCGAGCAGCGTCCAGTTGGAGTTTAGGACCTGGAAATATAGATTTTATTTCTAGTTTAGCAATTGCACTTACTACAATGAATCATTTTGTTGATGAGTTTTGTTTCAATGTTCCAAAAGCAGCGCTATAATTGATCGGTTGCCATTTTCATCTGCCTACGAATTTAATGATAACTGTACTCTTAATTTAAATAATAACGCTGTGATATAATTTGGATGGTTGCTCAAATTATTTGTTGTACAATTTTTCACGCATTGATAAACAAATACACGCTATTTTATATACTTAGATACTCCCACTGCCTAATTAAGTAAATGTTTCAAAGTTATTTCACGATTAGATTAAACTATCATTGTAGGGATTCTAAACTCTCATTATACATAATAGTAAAGACTGAGACAGACAAAAGTGTTGTTTCGTGATATCTTTACATTTGAGTGTTCAACAGACATAGTGGTAACTTCTACGTCCGCTTCAGTCACTGAACACAGTTTAAGCGCTCACTGGGCTGGGAATGTATTGACAGGGATAAGAATTTGTAAATGATTTGTATAAACAATTATATCTTTATTATGACATCGCATAACGTACCCACTATTGACGGACAATTCCGGACTAATTCACACTTATTCCATGTGGTATGTGATAATGGTGACTTACATTCATCTGAAACCTACCTCATCCTGCTGATGATGGAAAAGTCATCAAACCCGGCCCAGAGATTCACAAATATGGAACAAATTAAAATTTAAATACGGGCTACTCCCTATTCCCTATCCACTGGCTTCCAATTATCTTAATCAGCTCTCTGTGTCCATCAATTATATACTGTATAAACTTTGATGTTAATAAGTATATATACCTATGTTGTTTAGAAATCTTCATTCACCTTGATAAAGGTGTTAGGATCTACACCCAAACGTCGCACTAATTGTAATAAAGAAGTTGTTCATCCATAGAACTCGTCTTACTTCAAAATGACAATTCTTGTCAAAATTCCTCAGTAAACATGGACATTATTCTGTACCTTTTATTTAATGAAATGTCATTCTTATTTCCGCCAAAAACACAGGTGTTATTAAGAAATAGACGATTACAATGTTATTAGAGAAAAAGGCACTTACAAATGTTTCACATTAACAACCACCCAAGAAATCAACATCAAAACTACATGTATATTTATTTTTGTACATTGACGGCGGGGGACACCAGACACGGCTTTCACACATTGTACCCATGTCGGGAATCGAACCCGGGTCTTCGGCGTGACGAGCGAATATATGTACATAGTTAGTGTGATTCACATGAGTGAATATTGTAAATACGCCACTTCTAGCAATATTCCAGCAATATCACGGCGAAGGACTCCATAAATGGAATTCACATACTCATTGTACACATGTGGGGAATCGAAACCTCATCTTTGACGTGACGATCAAACTGGCCTACCGCACCGCTATATGAGGTGCTTCTATAAAAATGCTGAACTTTTACAAGTGTTACATATGTAGTGGTAGACTAAAAACTAATAAACAAAATTAAAACAAACACACACAAGGAGTAAACGCAAATTTGCTAGGACACTGCTTATTGTGTTGTCACACATATGTGATAGCACCTCAAAACAATAAAAATCAATAAAAAAATCAAAGAAGTGCAAAGTTCAAGTTGGCTGGCTGGCTAACTTCGTCATTACTCGAAACTGCTGCACAAATGGGAAGTAATGCCTTGTCAATTATATGATTTTTTTAGCCTTTGTTTTGACATCCTTAATTTCCCCGATGATGTCGAGGTCATGATAGATCAGCTCCAGCTTATGACGTCTACATATCCCGGTTGTTTGGGGACTGAAGTGAGGATGTCAGATTATTCACATTTTGTGGCAAGACACGATGCGTTTACATCTTATCTTTTTAATCAAGGTCTAACCCTCACAGGCCTGGTCAAGACAATTCAGATATCCTATGACAGACGTTCAGAGGAATTTACCAAATATGACACCCTTATTGTCAAAGGATGCGCGATGCTGTTTCCTACTATGACCTCTATAGGGAGTGTTGACACATCCCCACATACTGACATTCGCCTGAATAGATAGGTTGGTCATGCTTGGTGACTTGGTTGACGGCGTAGCGTCGTACCCCGCCAGCGTGGGTCATTGTTCATGATACTGATCACTGGGTTGTCAAGTCAGGACTCGATTGTTTGCAGGCCGCATTCGTATGGGAGGAGTATTGTCAGTTTTCGGCGTTAGGATAACCACAAAAACATGTAATTCTTGTAAAAATTGCCGGGTGTCACTGGTAGAGAAGGACGTCCATTTTCGCGGAAACCTGGTGTCATCAACTAATTTTCAGTGATTCGGTCACATACTTTTTCATCACTATCTTGCCTTTAATGCCGTATATGAAATGTTTCTGTAGATAATCGAGACTGAATATTCTCATAACGATTTGAATTGTATGCTTGGAGCCTATTTCTTTAAGCGAGTAAGTGAATATGGTTTTACACCGCTTAGAAGTATTCCAGCAATAATACAGCTGGGAACACCAGCCATGGCCACACAAATGGAACCTGCATGAACACTTGACACAGAATGTGGGTGAACCTGATTGCAGCTTTCGCTCAGCCGATATAAACAATATTTGTGTTTCGAGCACATTGTCTTTTCATCATACACAGTTGACTTGTGCTACCTATCAATGTTTTCTTGTGTTTCACCCAGCTCACCTCCTGCTGTTTTACACTACAGCTTTCTACCGTTCTGGAAGATGCTCCCACAGAAAACATACATGTATGAGAACACCCATACGATTGCAAGACTGGAACGTTCAACTGCTGGAGTGGTAGTGGAGTAGCCTTGTTTTTAAAGGGTTACCTTGCTCACGTCGGGTTTGACTCCCAGAAAGGGTCGAATGTATGAAGCCCATTCCATGTGTTCTCAGCCATGATTAATCCCTTATCCCTCACTACAACTGCTGGATGTACAAGGGTCCAACGCGTGACTTGTTTTAATCCCTTTAGTATTAACCTTTTCATTTACATTTCCATGTTCCATTTACGTCATGGACGTCTGGTCATTATAAAGTCGCATCCAGCACACCGCTGATTGCTAACATGTACTACGATCAACGCCGGTGACACACGATAGTAATACAGGTAATACATTGTAAGCAACTGACTTTTTAAGTGGTTTTCTATGCTAGAAACTATTGCTTAACCCAATTGCCTAATAAACATTAACTACGATAAACAAACACTTACATGTGATGAATATGACACTTCTGTTCTTGCTGATGATGTGAACTGGACTTGAGTACCCTGCAAAATATAGTTTTCATTGTAATACATGATTTTGGCACATTTGTTTCTGAATACTATTCTCACATAAAAGCATAGTAAAGTGCGAGTGAGTCTTTCACTGTTGTTTAAAAGAGTAAACATCATATGGTTCTTTGAAGCTAAAACCATGATCTGGTCGAAACTAGGATTTGAATCCATGAATCCATGATACTTAGTTCAGAGGATCATGGCACGATTAAGGGGTACAAATGTACACAAACAAATGTCGACATGGGCAGCACATGCCCCAACATAAGATGGGAAGCACACAAGTGAAGCTAGTTACCTCATTTTGCCTTTTATTGTGCAGTGAACTACATTAACTGATCTAGATAAACCTTCCTAATAACTATGTATTTTCTGACATGCCAGAAGCAACGATTTTAAAGTGTAACATGTATAATGAATATTATCCAAACGAAAGAGGTCATGCATTTCCGAGGCCTCGCCGTATCATTACATGTTATCTTTTAAAGTAGCAAGGACGTTTGATGTAACTAGTTGTGGTATGTGGCGCACAGTATCGCTCACTAAACAGGTGGAACTGTTTGCTATACATAACTGCTATGGGTCTTGTATCCTTTACCTGGAAATCTATTGAACATCTTACAACTCAATTGACAGTAACTCTGACATATACTCGAGATATAGTTTTTTACTAAATAACTAAATCCCATATCGTGTTGTACATACCTCTCAAGTATAAACCATGTGTAGGTGACTCAGAAAGGATGGATGCTCCGAGTATAAACTGAAAACATATAATTAATAAGCTTGACACAGTATGTAAGTTCTATGTATAAATCTAAATAAGTTTCTTGGCTAGACAATTTAGAATAATTTCCGTTTCTTCTATACTTCGCAGTTTACATTTTGAGGGGGTGGGGGTTGTTTGTCATTTAACGTACACGTGTGACAACTTCATAAGCTTCCTGTGATGTCAGCTGTTCAGGTCGGAGATCCTGTGGTGTCAGCTGTTCATGTTGGAGTCCCTGTGATCCATCTCCACCTGTAGCAGAGCCTGTTGGTAGATAAATGTATTGGATTTCAATAATTAATCTAACTAAAGTCTTATCATTTACTCTTTTATGTAAACAGACAGTGAGTCTTAAACTGATACACTGAATACATTGATATTCTATATTCAAGTTTGAAGGTTAGTGTAGTTCATTTGGTATTTAATCTGCTTTTCCTGACCTACATCCAGGTGTTATATTGTACCTGTGATGCGACGGATCATCTCCCCAAGCCGATGCCACCGCCCTTCATGTACCTGAAACAACATCGCTGACACCATAGAGATCAGAACATAACCTTTGCCTCACACAATAGCTGTGTATCATATCATACCACATACATTATTTATTTATCGACTGCATGTAACATTTAGCTATGTGGGTGTTAGGAACGATGTGCAACTTGATTCCAACTGTGTTGATTAACATATGTTTTACTCACAATTTGAGCCATGTATGTACTCAATGTAAAGAGCCATTGAAACTATTTCTTAGAAAACATGTTTATAAAAACAAAATTCTGTTGCGAAAGCAATACATTACCGTGCTGGTTTCTTCTTTTAATGCCAGCTGTATATTCAGTTTATGGAGATCTGAAGAGACAATTACAAACACAGATTGATTAGCTTGTTATTGGTAACAGTTTTCCTCTTACCCATCGTACATACGGACGGGCAAACAGATAGACAGAGAGGCAGACAACTAATATTTTCTCGACTCACCTCAGATATAATACAAGTCAAATATAAAACTGGGCCACTGTACATGGAATAGCAAGATACTTTTAAATCAATTAATAATCGTATTAAGGCATGCGAGGTAAGATAACTTAAAATATACACAAAACACTTAGCTATGATATAGGATATTGTTCCTAAAGTCCACTTTCAGTGTTCCGGTTTTGGCACTAAGTTAATACAATGTAGGGCATGACAAAATAAAACACAACTCCTCTGCTCTGTAATGAAAAAAATCCAATGGTTTCAATTTTTTGTAAACAGATACAGTAAACTACGGTTATAAAGAAATCGAGGGGACCACTAATTTTAGTTCGTAAAAAGCGTGCTTGTTATAAACGTAGTATACTGTCATCCCTAATGTCGTTACATAAAGGACAGCTTATTAACATGTGTAATTCATTTCCTACTACATTTCAACAGTGAAAACATGTTCCCTTTGCTGGTGGGTTACAATATCGACCAGTTGCAACACGGATAGGGGCGACTCCATATCGGAACAAAGAAAATGCTCTTCTACAGGATCGAGGAATGTCGTTCATGATACAGGATTCTGTTTGCAACTCACTTTTCAGTGTGTTGAAACACAGCTTGTTTCAGAGACTACAAGATACTAAGAACAGGATACGTATAAGAAAAAGCATTTCTTTGAAACTTCTTAAAATTGTAGAGTACATCGTGATAAAAGGATATTGTAAGCACAAAACAAAGCATTCATATAAGGAATCTGGTAAATATTTTCAGTATTTTTGACATGTACAGTGAAATCTGCTTTTAACAAATAAATCACTTTAATTTTGAAGAAGCATTCTTACCCTGTAAAGTAGGCTGTTTATCTGGAATATGATCGAGAGATAAGTCGAGACTGGAGGCAAGACCACCAAATGTGTCAATTAGTTCGATAAGGGCTTTCTGTCCTTGAAAGGAAAGAAGGACTCTCGTGTCTTGTGTGTTATCTTCTGGAAGCTTCCTCTTCAGATTTTCATCAGATTTCTTCTGTAGTACACCAGTGAGAGTAATGAGCTCCTCCTGACTTGTGAATTCAAGTGTTCTCTGGCTGTAGTCTATCGTTGATACTATTGAAGTATGGACGTCATGTAAAGTGTCCAGCTTCTCTTTAACCATTTTATTTGGGAGCTGAAGGCACGCATGAATGTCCTTCATGAGTTGTCTCTGCCGGTGAAGGAACCGTACAGCAACACTTTTGAAGACTGTAGTGGCATCTTGTTCCAGCTTTCTTTGTTTATTTCCCAGTTCGTTTTGGTGACTGTTGACAGTTTTCATTCTGACTGTGACATCTTTCAGTTTAAGTCGTTGCTTCTGCACCTGCTCCTCTAGCTGACCCTTTGCTTCCACATAGGCATGATTCATGTCTTCATTCTTGTGATCCTTGTGGGCCCCTCGATCACATACAAGGCAGATTGCCTGCTTACATGTGTGGTCATACAGCTGCAACTTATTGTCAGGGTGGTCTCTGCAGTTAGGTACTTTCAGCCACTGCTTCATAAGGATATTCTCCGCCTGGTTGATCTCACTCACTCTGTGGGTTCGATTGCGTTTTGGTGTTTTATGCAGTTTATGACAGTCGGAACAGAGCAGGTCATCGCACTCGTGACAGTACATCACAGCCTTTGCATCATGATCTCCTTCGATGTAGTTACATTTCTTCTCTCCATCAACGTAAGCATTATAGGCAGCTTCGTTGCGTCCGACATGATCCACTGCTGTCTGTTCCATGTTGAACTCACGGCCACAGGAGGGACATTGTAGGCAATTCTGCTTTGCTTGGGTGACTTGGTGGTCAATGGATGGCTTGCAGGCAGAATGAAGGCATGGAAGAAGGCAAAGCTGACTCCCATCACAGCAGGACTGAGTTGAACACTGACACATCCGCTCAGTCGAATCTGAGGAAAAACAAGTGACACGATCAGTTTAAAGCTTAAAGGAACTGATTCATCAGACATACATAATCAGGCTCTTACTTACCGTGTTATTGTATTTTTGTTCATAAGTTACATATATAAGATGGAGTGTCACTTTGTTTAATGCACCTGCTTGATGGACTTCCTCTCTAACATGTACCCTGTCTGGGTACTGTGACCTGGGAACCCCCAATAAAGCATCATATGCCTCCTCTTCCTCTTGTAGTCTCTGAAACGACAGTTTTCACTGCATCACAGACATGTATCTTGTTATGAAGATATTACGTGTTAATTTATTTCCATTTAGTTTAGAAGCTGTGCAAAATAACACCTTCAACATTTAAGTTGAACCAATCTCACCTTCTCCACTGTTTCACATTTTGCTCGAATCTGCAACAACTCATCATTTGCCTTTGACAATTTTGTTTTGACTGAAACGAGAAAAATACATGGATTGCCTTAGATAACAGTTTTATGCGTCAACATTCCGGACATAGCATAGCACGGTCCATTGAAAATATGGAATTAGTATATTTCCAGAAATGATACAATGTAGTTGTTTATCACAGACAGGCCATTGGAAACCAGGATGTTCAATTACCACCGTGAACACTGGCAAAATATGAACACACAATGCCATTTAGCAAGTGATCAAATGTTTTATTTGGGATAACTCTTTCTTAGTTATGTACAGATTCTCGTACTTTTTTAAGTTGAGTCCTATCCGGCAGTGGCAGTGTTGGTTCGAATCCCGGATGGGACTCAACCTAAAAAAGTACGGGAATCTGTACTTTTCTAAGAATGTGTTATCCCAAATATAACATTTGTTACATATGACCACATTCTAAATGACATTGTGTGTTCATAGCTTTCGGGACCCGTGAAGATTCCGGTGTAGAATAGGTCTTCAGCAACCCATGCTTGCCATAAAAGGTGACTATGGTTGTCGTAAAAGGCGACTAACGGGATCGGGTGGTCAGGCTCGCTGACTTGGTTGATGCATGTCATCGATCCCAATTGTGTGGATCGATGCTCATGATATCAATCACTGGATTGTCTGGTCCAGACTCGATTATTTACAGACCGCCGTCATATAGCTGGAATAATACTGAGTGTGGCGTTAGACAACAAACCAAACGAAAAAATCATAGCTTGAACAAGTGCGAGAATCTGTACTTCACTAAGAAAGTGTTATACCAAATATAACATTTGTTACTGGCAACATAAGCAAAATCAAAATTGTGGATGGAAGCGATATTGAACTATATATTATTAATGTCAGATTACCAGCTTCAACTTCCTCATTCTTCTTTTCTATCTGTGTTGTGAGATCCCCTCTTTCTTTTACAAGTTGTTCTTTCAGTTCAGCATAGTCTGTGTCTTTTTGTTTAACTTGTTCCTCAAGTCTTTCCATTGCCTTAAAACAAACGCGAACGACCGTTTAAGAAGTTCATATCGACTGCATATACATGTAGCAGTTTATGTCATTTTTTTACATGTTACACTCCTTTTTTATCAAAACTTCAACGTTGTTGTAAATGTACTTTTAATAAGCACTACCATTGTGAAAATCACATACATCTAAATTTATATCTCTTCTCAAAATAAGGGAGTTCTTAACATAATAAATAGACGAGCTTGTGCTGTCTCTCCACAACGTACAGAGTGCATGTCAGCTATTTGCCCATCTTTTTCAGCAAGATGTTTTTTGTGGTGAGCTTCCACCTTTTTCTTGTTGACATAGACGAGATCTGAACTACCTGAAAATATAATATTGCGCCAGTAGAAAACAGGGTGTGGCAAGATTTATAAGACTGTTGTCATATATCTTTGAAAAGGAATAAAATTTAAAGTTGATATTGTTTGGAATAATTCCTTGCTTGTCGACGTTTGCTATTCATGTTATAAGAATACTTATCCTGGCACAATGTATTTTCATTTGATCATATAAAATAGAAGCCACAGCAGGCCACTTCTACATGGGAACACACGTTGCCGTTGGTTACCAAGCAGAGTTACCCGCCCTTGATACTCAACTGCCTTCTCGTCAGCATGTGTCTTGGTATCTAGGCCTAGGACAGAGACTTTTTGTGACAATGTAAGGATTCTAATAGCGTGAATAACCAAATTCATGTAGCATATGTTCTATCCCTTCACAACATATTGCAACACTTGGGATCCGCTACAGCAGCTTGCCTTATTGCTGACCAGCTCTGGAATATGTATGTATAAGAATATGCTCAGCAAGAGTAATCCTCACAAATCAATATTCCCTGCCACATTCTTAACTCAAACATGTAAATTGATGCTTCAGTGTCTAGCAGGGCGGCTTATAATACGTGAGTCCCGTAGCATCGGAGACCAACAATCCCTCTGAATAGTTATTGTGACACTATGTGACACAAAGAATATCTGGAAAACAATGGTGTTTGACCACAAAATCCCACATTAGGTCCATATGAGGCATCTGGTCATTGTCAAATTTAAGTTAAGTAACATTCAAGGCATTGACTTCCCAAATACAAGCATGACTCTTCTGGACCTAGAAAACGGCAAGGAATGGGTTGATGGTTGTGGATGTTCAACGGTATGGGGATCAATGAGTCTGCTACACGCATGCATTGCGGAGTTGCCTTCCCAGGGTGGTTCCCGGGATTCCTGTGATCTTTCTAATTCTGGAACCATAGTCCCCTGAGCCAATAAGGCACAATGGAAAGAGGTTGGCACTAGTTTTAGTCAACTTCAGCAGTACTCTAAGTAGTAGTGTTGGTGTCGATCATATGAAGGTGTGCATTGTGTTCCAGAACATGGCCAGTGGATAGTGATCCCAGAAGAATGAATCTGAGATTGGAGAGTCGAACATTGGAAGCTGGTTGTCGTATCTTGTAGCGCCCACATCATTGTTGGGCGTGTTCAGCTGTTAACCAATCACCTAAACGAAATTCAGATAAACTTGTCATTATGTTGGCGTGGACTGGTGTCGCCTTGACATCGCGTCTGCGACGACATGTGTAACGCCCGAGATGTGGTGAAACAAGGCCTCTAGTGGCACGCCGGTCAGCAACGTGTAGAAATGTTCTGCCAAACAAGTCACTTGAGTGTTACCACAGTGGCTGTCACTAATAATCCTGGCTATTCCCAGTTGATCATGGCTGGGGCGAAACTTGTGAGTCAATTGGCCAGAGGCGAGAATGTTATTGTCACACCCGCTTAAAGTTTCTCCACTTTCTGAATTTGCAGCTAACGTCTGTGGAGTGCTCACTGGCACATCTGGAATATGTGAATACATAATTAGGTGTCAGGGACGGAGATTTTTCGTGTGATCACATCCCCATGGCTAAGGCGTTATCACAAGACTGTACTTGGAGAAAGTGTAACTGAAGGCACTGCTGTCACAAACCAGGATGGCCCTGGAAGTTGTAGCAGTCAATATCTACCAAATGGAGTAGCCGCCGATGGAATTGCCCATCCCTAATGTGGAGGAAAACTGTGATGAGTGGTTAAAATAACGTGTAGTTCTGCGTGTTAGTAAGATGAAAACGGAAACGGGTTTCTAATAGCCATTCGCAGTAGAGCTCATTTCAAGGATGGTGTTGCTTTCCTTAACGTTGGATCACCCACAGAAAGGTGTTGACTGCATAGTAATTCTCTGAGCGCCGGTTCCCAAGTAGACACTTGTACAAGGGAAGAAAAGTACATCACCAATCCCAGGACGAAGAGAGGCGCATTTGGGGACTGTTCTGGTGACGATGACATACCAGACACTGATGCACCCATCGTAGCCATTAAATGTGAAGGCACCATCAATATGGGAAGCATCAGCAATGTCAGGGTAATGTATTTGCTAGATGATGGCAAGATGTTGTATTCAATGATGGGTGAAAATCATCGAATAGATACGAAGCTCAGGACAATGGCCAGTGGATCGCCAGTCACAGACAAAGCACTGATCCCCAGTAGAGCTCCAATCACTAGCGACAGTCGCCAGGAGGATGCATCCCAGGTATGCGACGACGAGGACCCTTATAGTGACACCATTAGGCGCGACAGATGGCGATCCAAGACGAGGAGAAACGCTGGTGGGAGACAGTTCTGGTGACATTGACATCCACTTTCGACAGTTTGGACAATCAATCGCGGGAAATATTTTTTTGGTCACGATCACAAAAACAATAATGCACAAATGCATGGTCCAAAATGAAAGTTTTCCACATACGTCATTGTAATAGCTTTTTTGAAAGATATCTGTGACGTTTCATTCAGGTGTGTATAATAAACCCGAAGTCAAAGGATATAATTACCAACAGATAGCACATCTGTATCACTTGTCTGATGAGAAGGGACGTAATGAATAACTCATTACTGAATAAGCAATGGTAACGAGGGCTCTGGATGTACACGGAGGCACGTTTTAGATTAGGCGTTATATGATCGAAGTGAAGGAGGACATTGGAATATGTTGTGCCAGGATAGGAAATATTATTAGCCTCAGGACTATAACATGTACTTTGGTATATTTATCTTTGGTAAAACGCCTAAAAACATTTACTTGTCAGTGTGTCCAAGACCTACACCATGTATCGATCAGGAACATATGATATGATTTGTCTTTTTTTCTTAGTCCACGTGAATGGGAGTGTAACTACACTGGGTTCAGTATGCCAAAACCTGGGCGGAAACATTCATATTTCACCACAGATCAATCTAGGATAATTCATTGTTAATAAGTGTACATTATTGATATCTGATGCACATTGAAAACTACATGTGTATTAAGTGAAAAAAATCCTTCTAACTTCAGCTGATGAGCTGCAATTTCACAGCCTATGGTGCTTAGAACCAACCTGAACTAAAACACCAACATTTTTTGTAGATTTTGATTAGTAATATTATATTCGATATGAATAAAGAGGCATGTGATAGGTTGAAATACCTTCTTCAGTTGAGGTTTCATCAAGTTTCTCCTTGATAAATTGTTGTGTTGAATCGAGGACAGCACACAGTGTCCTGTAGCCTTCAACCCATTTTCTTCAAAATCTCCAGGAACAGTTCACATTGTCTCTCTGGTGCAGCTTGTCTACACCTGTCATAGTCTCCCTGTGTGAAGACACGGTCCTGGTACAAGGCATCCAGCACAGGGTCGACCTGAAGGTTCTCCTTTAGATATACATGATTCCTTTGCAGGATAAGACTATGGGGAATATCCATCCTGAGATGTAATGCGTGCGTGATGGTATCTGTAAAATGAAAACAAGACCAGGTATGATGGTTGTTTCACGTGGTGAACATTATTGAGTTTAAATCAATATGTAAATAGCTATGCGATAAACTGCAAAGAGATATGAACAGTGAAGCGTGGTTCATTTCACGATAAGACATTTTTCTATCATGAAGTCATTGCTGAAGATTCGAGCAAGCGACTTGATGACGTAATATATTGGACGACGTTCTGTACAATAGAGTTCATACAACAGCCATACACAGAGAGGACTCTCTGAGATCATTTGTTAACACGGGCTATAACATGACCAGTTAAACTAATGAAATATATTTTAAGCGAGGTCTACCTTAAAAAAGCTCTTCGTGTGCTAAACTTTTCTTGTCAGCCGAAGCCAAATGTCTTACCCCAGAAGACGACAAAAGGGACTTGTGGCTCAGGTCTTCAACACATCAATGTCATACAGAATAAAGTATCCGCTACCTGTTCTAAGTGGGCGGGGGCCAGGCTCACAGTTCAAAATCTAAACGCATGTCACGTGGTTACAAACAAAGCCACCCTGTGCGAGAAAGATAACTAAGAAATGTAGAAGGTCAAAGTTGTCGCTATGTTGCGTAGTACATTACTGTGTCACAATGATATTGACAGACTAGATTTCCCTTAGCAAGTGATGCTTCTGACATGCATTTTCTATCCAGAAACTTAATACACAGCTGATACAATTGACATATCCATAGTCTCAAAGAATAGAGTGAGTGGATTGGGTGTATTGCTGTTTTGAACTGTATTTCAGTTATATCACGGTGTGTCAGCCTAATATGTGAGGAAAGCCTGCATTGATGCAGGTCTTAGATGCTACAAATTGAAACCCACGAGTACGGCTATGTGCTGACAAGCCACGAATCATGATCGGAGCGATTCTGTGATTCGAACCTACGACCACAGGAATTGTTCAAATGCAATTCCCCCAAAAGTTGGTAGTGAGAAAAAGTGTTTCATGTTTCGTGGCAGAAGAGACCGCAATCACGAGAGCTTGTGTTCTGCATGATATAATTATCTTTATCTTAATATTATATAACTCGCTGATAAAACATACAGTGTGTGGCTTATCGGCAGAGAGTGAAACTCGTTAGTGTACACACTGTCATTCCTGCAAATCCAGTAGATTGTTGCCAATGCGTGTATGTCTGTGAAGTGAAATATATCTGTACCACAAATACTTCGTTTTTCCAGACATTTAAGATTAAGAGGGGAATGCTACCGTCCAAATAAGTCGTTGCACCGTCCTCCCATAACTCATTTTTAGTGCATAACACTCCAGACATGTTGAGGTAACAGGATTGCGTAAAATGCAATAACCACACGCCACATCACGGAGCGTAGTAAACTGAGAAAACAAAATATAGCAGACATACCAACTTACAACCAGTTGACTTGTTTGTGTAGGTTTTGTCGAATCCAGTTGCTCGCTTAACAAGTGAAGTAGTCCGACTTATGATCACAAGTATGATGTCCTTCAAGCCATTCAAATTACAAGAACAGAGATTGTATATACGTGTATTAAGTCAACATCGACATGATACACTTAATCTATATGTGCATGTTTAATATCTTTGAGGGTTGAAATAAAAGTTCGGAGTCTCAAATATAAGAAATTGCGTAAAAGTAAAATATTTTATTTACGACATAAACTCGAGTCAGATGAATAAACTGTTTCGCTGTTTCATGTCTGTAACATAAGAGCCAATGATCTTTGGAACATGCTCAAACTTCAGGAACATGCACTGATCATGAAAATACTTTATAGTTAATTTCCCACCGTGTCGCCGAATTTGATCAAATCAAACGATGCGTGTTCAAACCCCTCTGGCGACACGTTTTCTGACTCTGCAATCATTCACACATTTAAAATATTGTTATATGACAGTGTATTTTATTGTTGAAAAGTGTAGCTGTGTTGCACTGCATATATGAGGATTCGGTAAAAGCATTCATTTGTTGTTGTTTGGTGTGAGAGAGTCCGTTCAGGATCCCATAGGTTTTGAGTTGTCTTTGGCCATACAGTTTGTGCATCTTTAAATCACCTAAAAGAGCATTGGCTTAATGATAGCTCTGAAATGAGTTTGTTGGAGTATGTCTCATCATTTCGGGCTAGGCTTTCAGAAGCTTGTGAAGTTGGTAGGAATAACTTGAAGGAATACCAGGACAAAATGAAAGTACATTATGACAAGAGAGACATTTTAGTCCTGACGATAAGGTCTCAGCGTTTTTGCTAATTCAAGGACAACCATTACGTGCTAGGTACAATGGTCCGTATGTTATTGACAGTAAAGTCAGTGATACTGACAGCGTTGTACAAACACCAGACCGTCGCGAAAATACACAGCTTTGTCATGTCAATATGATCAGCACTAAATGTCAAGGTTCCTTCTTAGTGTGTTGCCACTGGTTCTCCTGTGCATATTGCATCAAACTGTGATACTGATGAGAATTATGACTTTGAAACATTAACTTGGATGCTAATTAAAGTAATTTGTCATCTGAGCAAAAGACTCACGATTTAGTGTGCCATGATGTAGATGTACGCGTCTCTGTGCCTGTTAAACAGCATGACTCACGAAGGACCTAACCAATATAAAATGATGCCATTTGAGCTCAAGAACGCTCCAGCCACCTTCCCGTCCAGCATCTCAGCAATGACATGACAGCCGAAGGTGTCGAAGCCTACGTTGACGATATTATCAATCATGGACTGGGACTTACACCTGAAGAGGGTCTGTGTCTTCTTCTTTTCGATATGGCTGGTTACTACCGTACAGTCAAAATGTCTCACATGTATAGGCCCCCTTACTAATTTGCTTGACAAAAAGATGAAGTTTGTGTTTAGGACAGTAATTGTCAGGCTGCTTTTGTTAAAGCCATTCTCGCGAATTCCCTTTTTCTCAAAGCACCAAACTTTCAAAAAAACATCTTTCAAAACAGCTGTAGAAGCTAGTGACGTTGGTGCTGGAGCTGTCCTGTTGCAGGAAGATGCATCAGGCTTTAATCATCCTGTTTGTTATTATTCACGAAACTTGTACAAACATCAGAGAAATGATTCCAATATTGAAAAATATACTCTTGCTCAATTGTTGGCTTTGCAACAATCTAAGTGTACTTGGGTACTACTATGTTTTCTATTCAAGGGGGCATGGGTGGCCCTGTCGTCTAAGGCGCCGCGATTCGCTGTGCAGAGTTGCATCCCTTGGGCACGCCAGAAACCTTTGACTGTCGGTTCGAATCCCGGTTTGCCCTGATTATGTTTCTAGGTTTGTCAGCACAATACCCGTGCTCATGGATTTCACCGATGTGGTAAACGTCTGAGACCTGCATCACTTCGGGCTTTCCTCCCACATTAAGCTGACACGCCGCGATAGAAGTGGAATACTGTTAAAAGCGGCGTTAAACCCAACTCATTCACTCCCTCCTATTCAAGTGTACACTGATCACAATCCACTGACTGTTCTTCATAAAACGCCTAATGTGGTTGAGCCTCTCTTTGCAAGAATTTTAATTATACATCAAGCATATCAAAGGCAAAGACAATGTTATTGCTGATGCATTGTCTCGAGTTCGAACGTTCTTTATCCGATGGGAGAGTGTTATATGGAAGTGTATTTTATTGTTTCATGTGAGGATCGCTCATCATCCCTGATTCACCGCCTTGTCTATCAGCTTGACCACTGTCGCCGCTTGGTGAATTTATAGTATTATAACTGACTTTTGCTGTCTCAAATGTGTTTTTGTATTTGATACTGGCCACTGCCATCCTATTATACACTGTCATTGAATATTGCACTAGCGCTCGATTATGTACTGCCTGTCTGTGCTGCCCCTCTCATTCACTCCTGCCTGTGCTGCCCCTCTCATTAGCTCCAGTCTGTGCTGCCCCTCTCATTAAATCCAGCCTGTGCTGCCCCTCTCATTCACTCCAGTATGTGCTGCCCCTCTCATTCACTCCAGTCTGTGCTGCCCCTCTCATTCACTCCAGTCTGTGCTGCCCCTCTCATTCACTCCAGTCTGTGCTGCCCTTTCATTCACTCCAGTCTGTGCTGCCCTTCTTATTCACTCTCGTCGGTGCTGCCCCTCTCATTCACTCTTGTCGGTGCTGCCCCTCTCATTAACTCCAGTCTGTGCTGCCCCTCTCATTAACTCCAGTCTGTGCTGCCCCTCTCATTCACTCCAGACTGTGCTGCCCCTATGATTAACTCCAGTCTGTGATGCCCCTCGTATTCACTCCATTCTGTGGTGTACCTCTCATTCACTCCAGTCTGTTCTGCCCCTCTCATTCACTCCACTCGGTGCTGTTCCTCTCATTCACACCAGTCTGTGCTGCCCCTCTCTTTCACTCCAGCCTGTGCTGTCCCTCTCAGTCACTCCACTCGGTGCTGTTCCTCTCATTCACACCAGTCTGTGCTGTCCCTCTCATTCACTCCAGCCTTAGCTGTCCCTCCCTCTTATTCACTCAAGTCTGTGCTGCCCCTCTCATTCACTCCAGTGTGTGCTGCCCCTCTTATTCACTCCAGCCTGTGCTGTCCCTGTCATTCACTACTTCCTGTGATGCCCCTCTCATTAACTCCAGTCTGTGCTGCCCCTCTCATTAACTCCAGCCTATGCTGCCCCTCTGATTCTCTCTTGTCAGTGCTGTCCCTCTCATTCAGTCAAGTCGGTGCTGCCCCTCTTATTCACTCCAGTCGGTGCTGCTCCTCTCATTCACTCCAGTCTGTGCTGTCCTCATTCACTCCAGCATGTGCTGCCCCTCTCATTAATTCCAGTCTGTGCTGTCACTCCCATTCACTTCAGCCTGTGCTGTCCCTCTCATTCGCTCCAGCCTGTGCTGTCTCTCTCATTTATTCCAGCCTGTGCTGTCCTTCTCATTCATTACAGCCTGTTCTGCCCCTCTCATTTGCTCCAGTCTGTGCTGCCGCTCTCATTCACTCCAGCCTGTGCTGCCCCTCTCATTCACTCCAGTCTGTGCTGCCCCTCTCATTCACTCCAGTCTGTGCTGCCCCTCTCATTCACTCCAGTCTGTGCTGCCCTTTCATTCACTCCAGTCTGTGCTGCCCTTCTTATTCACTCTCGTCGGTGCTGCCCCTCTCATTCACTCTTGTCGGTGCTGCCCCTCTCATTAACTCCAGTCTGTGCTGCCCCTCTCATTCACTCCAGACTGTGCTGCCCCTCTCATTCACTCTTGTCGGTGCTGCCCCTCTCATTAACTCCAGTCTGTGCTGCCCCTTTCATTCACTCCAGTCTGTGCTGCCCCTCTCATTCACTCTTGTCGGTGCTGCCCCTCTCATTCACTCCAGTCTGTGCTGCCCCTCTCATTCACTCCAGACTGTGCTGCCCCTCTCATTCACTCTTGTCGGTGCTGCCCCTCTCATTAACTCCAGTCTGTGCTGCCCCTTTCATTAACTCCAGTCTGTGCTGCCCCTTTCATTCACTCCAGTCTGTGCTGCCCCTCTCATTAACTCCAGTCTGTGCTGCCCCTTTCATTCACTCCAGTCTGTGCTGCCCCTTTCATTCACTCCAGACTGTGCTGCCCCTCTCATTCACTCCAGACTGTGCTGCCCCTCTCATTCACTCCAGACTGTGCTGCCCCTTTCATTCACTCCAGTCTGTGCTGCCCCTCTCATTCACTCTTGTCGGTGCTGCCCCTCTCATTCACTCCAGTCTGTGCTGCCCCTCTCATTCACTCCAGTCTGTGCTGCCCCTCTCATTCACTCCAGACTGTGCTGCCCCATTCATTCACTCCAGTCTGTGCTGCCCCTCTCATTCACTCTTGTCGGTGCTGCCCCTCTCATTCACTCCAGTCTGTGCTGCCCCTCTCATTCACTCCAGTCTGTGCTGCCCCTCTCATTCACTCCAGTCTGTGCTGCCCCTCTCTTTCACTCCAGTCTGTTCTGTCCCTCTCATTCACTCCAGTCTGTTCTGTCCCTCTCATTCACTCCAGTCTGTGCTGCCCCTCTCATTAACTCCAGTCCGTGCTGCCCCTCTCATTCACTCCAGTCTGTTCTGTCCCTCTCATTCACTCCAGTCTGTTCTGTCCCTCTCATTCACTCCAGTCTGTGCTGCCCCTCTCATTAACTCCAGTCTGTGCTGCCCCTCTCATTAACTCCAGTCTGTTCTGTCCCTCTCATTCACTCCAGTCTGTTCTGTCCCTCTCATTCACTCCAGGCTGTTCTGTCCCTCTCATTCACTCCAGTCTGTGCTGCCCCTTTCATTCACTCCAGTCTGTGCTGCCCCTTTCATTCACTCCAGTCTGTGCTGCCCCTCTCATTCACTCCAGTCTGTTCTGTCCCTCTCATTCACTCCAGCCTGTGCTGCCGCTCTCATTCATTCCAGCCTGTGCTGCCCCTCTCATTAACTCCAGTCTGTGCTGCCCCTCTCATTCACTCTTGTCGGTGCTGCCCCTCTCATTCACTCTTGTCGGTGCTGCCCCTCTCATTCACTCCAGTCTGTGCTGCCCCTCTCATTCACTCCAGTCTGTGCTGCCCCTCTCATTCACTCCAGTCTGTGCTGCCCCTCTCTTTCACTCCAGTCTGTTCTGTCCCTCTCATTCACTCCAGTCTGTTCTGTCCCTCTCATTCACTCCAGTCTGTGCTGCCCCTCTCATTAACTCCAGTCCGTGCTGCCCCTCTCATTCACTCCAGTCTGTTCTGTCCCTCTCAGTCACTCCAGTCTGTTCTGTCCCTCTCATTCACTCCAGTCTGTGCTGCCCCTCTCATTAACTCCAGTCTGTGCTGCCCCTCTCATTAACTCCAGTCTGTTCTGTCCCTCTCATTCACTCCAGTCTGTTCTGTCCCTCTCATTCACTCCAGGCTGTTCTGTCCCTCTCATTCACTCCAGTCTGTGCTGCCCCTTTCATTCACTCCAGTCTGTGCTGCCCCTTTCATTCACTCCAGTCTGTGCTGCCCCTCTCATTCACTCCAGTCTGTTCTGTCCCTCTCATTCACTCCAGCCTGTGCTGCCCCTTTCATTCACTCCAGTCTGTGCTGCCCCTCTCATTCACTCCAGTCTGTTCTGTCCCTCTCATTCACTCCAGTCTGTTCTGCCCCTCTCATTCACTCCAGTCTGTGCTGCCCCTTTCATTCACTCCAGTCTGTGCTGCCCCTCTCATTCACTCCAGTCTGTTCTGCCCCTCTCATTCACTCCAGCCTGTGCTGCCGCTCTCATTCACTCCAGCCTGTGCTGCCCCTCTCATTCACTCCAGTCTGTGCTGCCCCTCTCATTCACTCCAGTCTGTGCTGCCTCTCTCATTCACTCCAGTCTGTGCTGCCCCTCTCATTCACTCTTGTCGGTGCTGCCCCTCTCATTCACTCCAGCCTGTGCTGCCCTTCTCATTCATTCCAGCCTGTGCTGTCCCTCTCATTCGCTCCAGCCTGTGCTGTCTCTCTCATTTATTCCAGCCTGTGCTGTCCTTCTCATTCATTACAGCCTGTTCTGCCCCTCTCATTTGCTCCAGTCTGTGCTGCCGCTCTCATTCACTCCAGCCTGTGCTGCCGCTCTCATTCACTCCAGCCTGTGCTGCCCCTCTCATTCACTCCAGTCTGTGCTGCCGCTCTCATTCACTCCAGTCTGTGCTGCCCCTCTCATTCACTCCAGTCTGTGCTGCCCCTCTCATTCACTCTTGTCGGTGCTGCCCCTCTCATTCACTCCAGTCTGTTCTGCCCCTCTCATTCACTCCAGCCTGTGCTGCCCCTCTCATTCACTCCAGCCTGTGCTGCCCCTCTCATTCATTCCAGCCTGTGCTGCCCCTCTCATTCACTCCAGTCTGTGCTGTTCCTCTCATTCACTCCAGCCTGTGCTGTCCCCCCTCATTCACTCCAGTCTGTGCTGCCCCTCTCATTCACTCCAGCCTGTGATGCCCTTCGCATTCACTCCAGTCTGTGCTGTCCCTCTCATTCACTACAGCCTGTGCTGCCCCTCTCAACCAATCCACTTTATTGTGACAATAATCAGTTTCAGTGTTCTGTTTAGAGATAGCCAATCACCCCTCTAGGAGCTCTTGGGCCATATCAGTGTGCACAGATGGTACAAGTATATTACACCGGATTTTCACGAAGGCATGACCACATATGCAAGAAATACAAAAGATGAAAAAAGTGTTGCAACATTGAAATATTTGAATCTGTATTCCAGATTAACATTTTGTGGCCTCCAGTGTACTGCACTGCAGCATCCGGAATAGCACAAAGAGGAATCGGCATATGGCACATGAAATGGGGTTTGGCACCCTCTGTTACATCTATGAGAGGGACCGAAAGAACTGCAAGATGTTTTCACCTTTTGAGACAGAGCTGTTACTCATTGTGAAGACTTGCCTCCCTTAGCTGTGCCAGGATTGCAGGATAGTAGGTTCAGATCTCAAATTTGTCCTGATTATGATCTTGAATTTGTCAGCACCATACTCATGTTCCGACCAGACAGCTGTGATGTAACTGACATACTGTTGAAAGCAGCATTAAATCCAACTCACTGGCCTAACCTTAGCTATTCATAAACAACAAACACATGCCTTCGTCCCGTGGGGATTGCAAAACAGAAGAGATCCTTGGTGTGTCATACTTGGGATAGTAGTCAACTGACTGGAACATGTTGCGCCTAGACAATGGAATTAATTATCTGTGTTGTTTCGCTATAAGTTGTCAGCAAATGGTAGGTTGATCGTTATCGTATTTGATATTCAGAGTGTAATGGTATGCCTGTGCTAGTGGTTTATAGTGGTAGTGTGTCTGTCCGGAGAGCAGAGGCCCTGGGGTTCGATCCCCTGCCAGGTCATACCAAAAAACGTTTAAAAGGATGATACTTGCTGTTATCCTGCCGGGCGCTCGGCATTAAGGGGCCAAAACAATGAGTCGGCTTGGAATTGGTTTTCTGTGTCTCAGTGGGGTATTCATGTTGAACGAGCGGCATGTCATCTCAACGGATAGACAAACAGACAGACACAATGCAATGTCAAACCCCATTTCCCCTCACAGGAGTGAAATGTTTGTAACTGATTGAAATATCCTGGTACACAGTGATTTGACAAGCCCTACATGGCCACAATTTCATGATGAACGGAAAGAGGGAAACATGTGCACGACGCGCACGAAAAGCTGTGTTTGGATGCATCGTGACAGAATCGTTGCTCATCATTTTTAGAGAGCACAACAACATTTGCTTTTGAGGATTACAACAACTGAATGCACTTCAACTTGACGACTGAAGAATTAGGCAGATGCGTAGGCATTCTTGAAACAATGTCTCGTCACCAGATTGCAGGGCATTGGAATTGACATTCGGATCAGCTACCCAGCGACATAATGCTTCATGTGTTCCTTCACACACCAGGGAGACAGGTTCACCTTATTGCAGCAAGACGTCAATTGTGTCACAGAGTATGACTACAACTACGATGGAGTCAAGTTTGGTTTAGTGATGAGTCATGTTTTATGCTTCGCCGGGCGGATGGTAGACGTCGTGTTTACAGGCGTCGCGGAGAACGTTCTGCCCGAAACTGCAGACAGGAAGAGGACAGATTTGGCAGTGGAAGCTTGATGATCCGAGCAGACATATACAATGGTAGAACAGACTCAGTGCAAGCTCAAGGGATGAGATTCTTCGGTCACACGTCCTTTCCATTGTGCAACAAGCGAACGTCATTTTCAAACAAGAAGACGCCCGACCTCATACGGCAAGACTTTTTGAGGAAGCACAACATCCAGCTCCTGGCCTCCATGGCCTTTCAGCTGCATGTCTCCAGATTTAAACCCAATCGATTATGTATGTGATGCACTGGATCAACGACTGCGAGTACGCCAGCAACATCCACAGAACCTCTGACAGTTGGCACAAGCACTGCAGGAGGAGCACTGCAATCCCCAGGCCACGATTCGGGATCTGATTGCTTTCATGGGGCCAGTCTGTTTGGGACCCTAATGGTGGTCATAAAGGATATTGAGCACAGATGACCTTCACCTTGAACTCTACTGTTCCATGTGTGCCATGTGGAACATGTGTCAATGACAATGATGTGCGTTAATTTAAAACAATCGATTACCATCTGTTGATTATTTATATAATATATATATATATGTAAATATGATATACATCTACAATCACTTTTGCGGGGTTTTTTTCAGAGTACATATTGATTAAACTCTCCATAAAGATTTCAAATGGCAATTTGTTTTTTCTTATTAATTTATACAATATATATTTTGCATGCCAATATGATGGGATTTAGAAGAACGTCAGAGTTGTACCCAAGTAAAACAGAATATTTTGGAATATTCTACTGCCCCAAACTCTTAACAAGCTTGCAATCCCAATGTGCTTGAAGTTAGGATTCAGGAACATCATCATGCAGTGTAGCAGATGGAATTCTAAACGGGAACTAACTTAATCTGTATATATGATAATCCAGACAATTTCTCAGGAAAGAGTCTGATTAAAAGTGTTTCATGGTAAATGTGTCGGTTTTTTCACTTCGTATAGCATTTAAACAATACAAATCCTGTTTATGAAAATATGTTAGTACTTGAGTGCTGGAGATTCGGTCATGGTAGACATATAAAGGATATTTCCAAGCATGACAATCAACATAATAATATCTCCAATGGAATTTCCTTTTTTAACTCATACTAATATGTTCCCATGTTTTTCAGGTGAACAGTTGACTTGCACTTGCATGTATTTGTGACGGGTGCCATCGGTGTTGCAGGATCCGCTCATCCTTTCGCGAACACCTGGTATAATCACAACATTTGAACCCCATTGTCTCGAACTCTTACTGGCCAGAGAAATAATTCGACCTATCCTAGGTTTGATACATTGACACATGCGAATATGTTGTGCTGTATTGTGCATTATTTGTAGGGAAATAAGCAATACAATCAGAAGCATGTGTTACAGATAGAGGATAGTATGTGAGTTCATGTCATACTCTGTTTATGACACGAGTGTCGTAAACGTAGTATGACATGAACATGAATGTAATGTTCTATTTATTACTGAAGAAGATGTCTACATAGAGAGACGGGACTACAGGACAGGAAGTCGCAACATTAGCTGTACCACAATTTGTCGACTGACGTCAATAATCTTCCGTTATGACGTCGTTTCTAGTGTGACGTCATTCCAACCTCAAGTCACAATAGGTGGCACGAGTGGCCCAATCGTCAAATGCCCCCTTTTACTACGACCACGAATATCCCGAATCACCCCACTAGGAAATTGTTCATGTTCGTAGATAAATCTCAATCATTTCTTGAAGTTCTTAAATGAATCTTATTTGATTCCCAAACATTCGTACAATTCGCGTCAGTTCGTCGAATCGGCGAGAAAGTTTTTGTTTGTCAAAACCTTTCGTAGAAGAGTCCACGAAATGCAATTTCGTGGATGTATCGTAATCTATTCTTAATCAATTCTTATGTTCCGTAACAATTTGCATTCTTGGCTATTTCTAGCGATTCGTGGATCCCTAAATTTCTTGTCTTCAACCCGAAAACATTCCGAAACAGCCACGAATGTCCCGAGTCAACTACGAATCATGTTAGAATTAAGTAAGAACAAAATTCGGCATATTTGTAACTTAGTCGTAGGTGATTCTTACAATTCGTGCATGATCCGTTCATGAATCTTATAATTCGTACATGTTTCTTAACCCATTCCCGGGATTCTTCATATTTTTCAACCCGATTAGCCACGAAAGGTTGCATTATTGGCCGAATCATCACGAATTTCGAAAGTTTCCGATTCGGAGTGATTCGGGATAATCGTGGTCGTATAGAAAAGGGGACATAAGGCGCCGCGATTTGCTGTGCAGAGTTGCGTCCCTTGGGCACGCCAGAAACCGATGATTGTGGGTTCGTATCCCGGTTCGCCCCGATTATGTTTCTAGGTTTGTCAGCACCATACCCGTGCTCGTTTGTTTCACCGAAGGGGTAAACGTCTGAGACCTCAATCACTTCGGGGTTTCCTCCCACATTGAGCTGACACGCTGCGATATAACTGAAATACTGTTAAAAGCTGCGTTAAATCCAACTCACTCACTCACTCACTCACTCAAGTCACAATAAGATTTGAATGACGTCAACAATGCCGCCCGGATGACAAAAACAATACATTGTTGTCTCGTGACGTGATACCACCCTAGGGCACATTTGATTTTTTATGAACCTCGATATGTTTGCCCTCGTAGGTAATAAATACATTTACGCATCTATATACATTTTATTTACATCACTGGAATATCATGACATGATGAAATAATAACAGTAAATAAATACGTACATTTATCAACATACATAACACTCGACCAGTCGACTTGGCACCACCGTGTGCTGAATACATGAGGGATGGTGGCATTGTCGACATAGTGTATCTTCCTGGTTAAACCTGGTCTTTTACTCGAGGATCGACATATTGAAGTTCGAGACAACGGGTTTAGACTGTAGTTACTGCATATCAAATTATTTCATAGCGATACAGGCAGGACTGGCAGAGACAGCAGCAAGCATGACGTAAGTTTAAAATGGCGCGGTATTCTAAGAGTGACATTTTATATTGTACATTTCTGCAAACCTCATTGTTGGATGTAGACCAACTGCTGCAGTACAACAATTCTTAGAACCCTACATTTTTAAGAACTCATATCAATGTGTATCGAGAGCCAAGTTGTTAAAACCAATTATGTTACCGAAAGTAGAGCTGTGTTGGGATTGTATGGGCACTGTAGGAATGTACGTTTGAAACTATTAGTGCAGATCAAATGAAAATACTATAAAAAAACACTTGTATGGGGATTCAAAATTCTCCTCACTCACAGCAGGAAACATTGTCATAAAGAAACAGACAATTCAGTGAACTTAACTACCCAGCGGTACACCAGGACCACCATGTAAACTGATATATCATATGTCCGCTTCAATCATTTTCATCACTTACATCAAGAGTGGAATATATTTAGAGGTGAGGTGAGGTGAAATTGGGTTTAACGTTGCGTCCAAGATTATTGCACTTATATAGCGACTTGCATGCACGTGTGTGTGTGGCTGCTTGTACTAGTCCGGACTGACGCCGATTTATAGTGCTAGCACACTGAGATACCATGCCGCAGTTTATCATGAATGCCCCACTCAGACACAGTATACTGACTCTGAGCCGACCAGTCCTTGTTTTAGCCCCTTAGTACCGAGCGCCAGACAGGGTCACAACAAGTACCATCTTTTAACGTCTTTTGGTATGACGCGGCCGGGGATCGAACCCCGGACCTTCCGCTCTCTGGGCGGACGCTCTATCTCTAGGCCAAATATATTTAGATTCATCTGTCAATTTCTAATCAACACTATTCATGTGGGTATTTAAACTTGTTATTTTACAGAATGGAAGCGAAATGTGTCCACATATTCATGATTGAAAAACGTTTAACACAGTTGACTTGTTGTGACATTTCCCAGAAATGTGTGAAATGTTCATAAACTGATCAGTGAGTAAGTGAGTGAGATGGGTTTAACGCCGCTTTTAACAGTATTCCACTTATATCGCGGCGTGTCAGCTTAATCTGGGAGGAAAGCCCGAATCGATGCAGGTCTCAGACGTACGCGTTTACCACTTCGGTGAAACCCAAGAGCACAGGTATGGTGCTGACAAACCTAGAAACATAATGGGGGCGAACCGGGATTCAAACCCACAGTCATAGGTTTCTGGCGTGCCCAAGCGACGCAACTCTGCACAGCGAATCGCGGCACCTTAGACGACTGGCCCCTCTGTGCCCCCCATAAACTGATTAGGTATTATATATTAATAATCATTACAATACTCATGTATGAGTAAAATGATGTAAAATGTTTCTAATACACAACAGAAACCAGTCATGTAGGAAAACAACACACTTAGCTAACCTTGTTACATGGTCGTACACAACAAACAACACATGAACAAGTTACTTCTACGACCTCCACTTCACCAGTGTTGTATTGTATTTGACAGTTTAAGTAGATATGTCACATTTACAAGTTTACACAGTGTCATGTTCAGTTCATTCCTTAGGCCAGGGCTTCATTAATGAGTGATCTTTTTGTGTCAGTCATGACGATCTCCTCCCCGCTGATCAACTTCATGTTTACTGTGAAGCCATTTGCCGTACCAACACCAAACACAGGGAGAAGAGCCCCACGAAACTCTACATTAGCTTTTGCTAGAACAGCCTCCCTGTCCAGGTCGATAAAGGCGACTCTACCCCTCCCAACATCCAGCACAACTCCATAGTGGAGGGTGGCCTGTTTGCCGGGTGTGTCAGACATTGTGTTTCTGTTGCACTTCCCCTTCTCAACCTCCTGCCACACCCTGGTACAGATACTCCCCAAGTGTGTGGTGCAGCTCCCTACACTGACACCCCAGGAGCGGCGCTGTTGATAAAAATACGTCCCACTGTCCACCTGGCTCTCCTCCATTACACCCATCTCCAGGACAGACGACTCATACAATGCACTCACCACACCCACACTGGAGTGGGTTTCCCAGTATCGTGGTGTGTTGGGGGCAGGGGTGACACTAGAGGGGGATGGATCAAGTGGGATGGGGGTGGAGGTACACTTGCCAAAGGCATATATTAGCCTGCCCCTATGGAACGTGGGTTGAGTGGCGGGTGGCGAGTTGACCAGCTCATTGTCTGTAGTTACATGGCACCAGTATGTGTTGGGTCGAGGGGCGGCCAGATGGAGTTCAGGACCTGGAAAAAGAGATTTTATTTGTTGTTTAGCAATTGCACTTACTACAATGAATCATTTCATTCATGAGTTTTGTTACAATGATTAAAAAAAACAGCGCTATAATTGATCGGCTGCCATTTTCACCTGCCTACGAATTTAATGATAACTGTACTCTTAATTTAAATAATAACGCTGTGATATAATTTGGATGGGTGCTCAAATTGTTTCTTATACATATTTTCGCACGCATTGATAAACAATTATATGCTATTTTAGATACTTTTTTAGGAAGTTGCATTTGACCTACCTTGCTGTGTCTGATAGACTCCCACTGCCTAATTATGTAAATGTTTCAAAGTAATTTCACGATTAAACTATCATTATAGGGATTCTAAACTCTCATTATACATAATAGTAAAGACTGAGACAGACAAAAGTGTTGTTTCGTGATATCTTTATATTTGAGTGTTCAACAGACACAGTGGTAACTTCTACGTCCGCTTCAGTCACTGAACACAGTTTAAGCGCACTCGCTGGACGGGTAGTTTGTCAAGTGTATTGACTGGGATAAGAATTTGTGAATGATTTGTATAAACAATTATATTATTATTATGACATCGCATAACGTACCCACTGTTGACGGACAATCCAGGACTAATTCACACTTATTCCATCTGGGATATGATAATGGTGACTTACATTCATCTGAAACCTACCTCATCCTGCTGATGATGGAAAAGTCATCAAACCCGGCCCAGCGATTCACAAATATGGAACAAATTAAAATTTAAATACGTGCTACTCCCTATTCCCTATCCATTGGCTTCCAATTATCTTAATCAGCTCTCTGTGTCCATCAATTATATACTGTATAAACTTTGATGTTAATAAGTATATTTATCATATAATGGGTAGGTTTCTCGGCAGGATAAAGCCAACGGATAAAAACGATATCCGTTGGGGTCATATGCGGATAGAGATGCAAATATCAAAGGTCAAGTAGGGACTACTTTCAGTGTTTATAAACAAACATGGAGTCGCACTTGTCATTCGGCGATCGAGTCAGAATTAACCATCGTGAATCTGGATAAACTACAGGGATAATTGATACAATTATTAAAAAAACCAGTCTTATATACTGAAAGTCAGTGTCGAGCTGCGACGTAACTAAGGAATTTTATAAGTTTGGGCAACTTTGGAGATATAAATTTCGAAACAATTTTGCGAGGGCACTAGGCCTAGCCAAGCGGGATCAGAAGCCATAACTGTGCTTGTAGACCTCAGCGGCTTGAAACCTTTTCCACAAATAAAAATAGTTGGGTTTAGGCGAAATATGTATGAATTGTTACCTTGTTTCGTTTTTGCGCTGTGTATACATCTGACTATACTTCTTAACGTTATGACAGAACAGGCCGACTGTGAACAATCACTGGCTGTGATGTCTCATAGACTAGGGTTAGAGTAGCTTCCCTTTGACAAAGGGCAGTTACTCTAGCGGACAGACCGATGGATTGTCGCGAAAGGCAACAATTGTTGTTTTGCGTATATGTTGCTTCGCCACTGTATAAGAAACAGATTTCAGTTTGAACTATATTGGCTACTGTCACTGTCCGACTGACACATCACCTACCCTGTGACGTAATAAATATTAATGCGCGCATTCCAGGAAAACTCGCAATGTTTAGGTAATGTTTGTGAGTGAGGGGAAGCGATTTTCAAGCACAGAATTGAAGAATGACATTATATGATAAAGAGGTTATCACGCTTGTATGTTTAGGGATGGTAAATATCCTGTATTAGGAATAAACACTATGTATTTAGCTCGCCTAGGCTCGCTAAATACAATGTTTATTCCTAATGCAGGATATTTACCATCCCCAAACACACTCGCGTGATAACCTCTATATACCTATGTTGTTTAGCACTCTTCATTCACCTTGATAAAGGTGTTAGGATCTACACCGAAACGTCGCACTAATTGTAATAAAGAAGTTGTTCATCCATAGAACTCGTCTTACTTCAAAATGACAATTCTTGTCAAAATTCCTCAGTAAACATGGACATTATTCTGTACCTTTTTTAATGAAATGTCATTCTTATTTCGGCCAAAAACACAGGTGTTATTAAGAAATAGACGATTACTATGTTATTAGAGAAAAAAGCACTTACACATGTTTCACAATAACAACCACCCAAGAAATCAACATCAAAGTTACATGTATATTTGTTTTTGTTCATTGAGTGAGTGAGTGAGTAAGTATGGTTTTACACCGCTTTTAGCAATATTCCAACAATATCACGGTGGGGTCACCAGACACGGGTTTCACACATTGTACCCATGTCGGGAATCGAACCCGGGTCTTCGGCGTGACGAGCGAATATATGTACATAGTTAGTGTGATTCACATGAGTGAATATTGTAAATACGCCACTTCTAGCAATATTCCAGCAATATCACGGCGAAGGACTCGATAAATGGAATTCACATACACATTGTACACATGTGGGGAATCGAACCCTCATCTTTGACGTGACGATCAAACTGGCCTACCTCACCTCTATATGAGGTGCTTCTATAAAAAAAGCTGAACTTGTACAAGTGTTACATATGTGGCGGTACACTAAAAACTAATAAACATAAGTAAAACAAACACACACAAGGAGTAAACGCAAAGTGGCTAGGACATTGCTTATTGTGTTGTCACACATGTGTGATAGCACCTCAAAACAATAAAAATCAATAAAAAAATCAAAGAAGTGCAAAGTTCAAGTTGGCTGGCTGGCTAACTTCGTCGTTACTGGAAATTGCTGCACAAATGGGAAGTAATGCCTTGTTAATTATATGATTTTTTAGCCTTTGTTTTGACATCCTTAATTTCCACGATGATGTCGAGGTCATGATAGATCAGCTCCAGCTTACGAGGTCTACATTTCCCGGTTGTTTGGGGACTGAAGTGAGGATGTCAGATTATTCACATTTTGTGGCAAGACACGATGCGTTTACATCTAATCTTTTTAATCAAGGACTAACCCTCACAGGCCTGGTCAAGACAATTCAGATATCCTATGACAGACGTTCAGAGGACTTTACCAAATATGACACGCTAAATGTCAAAGGATGCGCGTCGCTGTTTCCTACTATGACCTCTATAGGGAGCGTTCACACATCCCCACACACTGACATTCACCTGACTAGATAGGTTGGTCATGCTTGGTGTCTTGGTTGACAGCGTAGCGTCGTACCCCGCCAGCGTGGGTCATTGTTCATGATACTGATCACTGGATTGTCAAGTCAGGACTCGATTGTTAACAGGTCGCATTCGTATGGGAGGAGAATTGTTGGGTGCGATGTTAGGAAAAACACAAAAACATGTAATTCTTGTAAAAATTGCCGTTTGACACTGGTCGAGCAGGACGTCCATTTTCGTGGAAATCTGGTGTCATCAATTAATTTTCAGTGATTCGGTCACATACTTTTTCATCACCATCTTGCCTTTACTGCCCTATATAATATGTTTCTGAAGATAATCGAGACTGAATATTCTCATAACGATTTGGATTGTATGCTTGGAGCCTATTTCTTCAAGCGAGTAAGTGAATATGGTTTTACACCGCTTAGAAGTATTCCAGCAATAATACAGCTGGGAACACCAGACATGGCCACACGCAGTGAACCTGCATGGATACTTGACACAGAATGTGGGTGAACCTGATTGCAGTTTTCGCTCAGCCTATATAAACAATATTTGTGAGTTTCGAGCACATTGTATTCTCATCATACACCATTGATTTGTGCTACCTGTCATTGTTTTCTTGTGTTTCACCTAGCTCACCTTCTGCTGAACTACACTACATCTTTCTACCGTTCTGGAAGATGCTCCCACAGAAAACATACATGTATGAGAACACCCATACGATTGCACAACTGCTGGAGTGGTAGTGGAGTAGCCTTGTTTTTAAAGGGTTACCTTGTTCACGCCGGGTTCGACTCCCAGCAAGGGTCGAATGTGTGAGGCCCATTCCATTAATTCCCAGCCATGATTAATCCCTTATCCCTCACTACAACTGCTGGATGTACAAGGGTCCAACACGTGACTTGTTTTAATCCCTTTGGTATTAATCTTTTCATTTACATTTACATGTTCAATTTACGCCATGGACGTCTGGTCATTATAAAGTCGTATCCAGCACACCGCTGATTAATAACACGTACTACGATCAACGCCGGTGACACACGATGGTAATACAGGTAATACATTGTAAGCAACTGACTTTTTAAGTGGTTTTGTACGCTAGAAACTATTGCTTAACCCAATTGCCTTATTTAACATTAACTACAAATAGAAAAATGCTTACAGGTGATGAATATGACACTTCTGTTCTTGCTGAGGATGTGAATTGCACTTGAGTACCCTGCAAAATATAGTTTTCATTGTAATACATGATTTTGGCACATTTGTTTCTGAATACTATTCTCACAGATGATCATGACAAGCATAGTAAAGTGCGAGTGAATCTTACACTGTTGTTGAAAAGAGCAAACACGCATATGGTTCTTTGAAGCCAAAACCATGAATCTAGGTTCTGGTCGAATCTAGGATTTAAATCCATGAATCCATGATACTAAGTTCACATGATCATGCCACGATTAAGGAGTGCAAATGTACACAAACAAATGTCGACACAAGTTAGGAAGCACACAAGTGAAGCTAGTTAACTTATTTTGCCTTTTATTGTGCAGTGAACTACATTAACTGATCTAGATAAAACTTGCTAATAACTATGTATTTTCTGACACGCTAGAAGCAACGATTTTAAAGTGTAACATGTAGAATGAATATTATCCAAACGAAAGAGGTCATGCATTTCCGAGGCCTCGCCGTATCATTACATGTTATCATTTGAAAATAGCAAGACCGTTTGATTTAACCAGTTGTGGTATGTGGCGTACAGTATCGCTCACTAAACAGGTAGAACTGTTTGCTATACATAACTGCTATGGGTCATGTATCCGTTACCTCAAAGTCTAGTAAACTGGTGACATCTTACAACTTGACTGTTACTCTGACATTCGAGATATAGTTCGGACTAAATAACTAAATTTCATATCGTGTTGTACATACCTCTCAAGTATAAACCACGTGTAGGCGACTCAGAAAGGATGGATGCTCCGAGTATGAACTGAAAACATATCATTTATAAGCTTGACACATTATGTAAGTTCTATGTATAAATCTAAATACGTTTCTTGGCTAGACAATTTTGAATGATTTCCTTTTCTTCTATACTTCGCAGTTTACATTTTGAGGGGGTGGGGGTTGTTTGTCATTTAACGTACACGTGTGACAACTTCCTGAACTTCCTGTAGTGTCAACTGTTCATGTCGGAGATCCTGTGGTGTCAGCCGTTCAGGTTGGAGATCCTGTGGTGTCAGCTGTTCAGGTTGGAGATCCTGTGGTGTCAGCTGTTCATGTCGGAGATCCTGTGGTGTCAGCTGTCCATGTCGGAGATCCTGTGGTGTCAGCTGTTCAGGTTGGAGTCCCTGTGATCCATCTCCACTTGTAGCAGAACCTGTTGGTAGATAAATGTATTGGATTTCAATAATTAATCTAACTAAAGTCTTGTTATTTACTGTTTTTTTTATATAAACAGAAAGTGATTCTTAAACTAATACACTGAATACATTGATATTCTATATTACAGTTTGAAGGTTAGTGTAGGTCATTTGGTATTTAATCTGCTTTTCCTGACCTACATCCAGGTGTTATATTGTACCTGTGATGCGACGGATCATCTCCCCAAGCCGATGCCACCGCCCTTCATGTACCTGAAACAACATCGCTGACACCTTAGAGATCAGAACATAACCTTGCCTCACACAATAGCTGTGTATCATATCATACCACATACATTATTTATTTATCGACTGCATGTAACATTTAGCTATGTGGGTGTTAGGAACGATGTGCAACTTGATTCCAACCGTGTTGATTAACATATGTTTTACTCACAATTTGAGCCATGTTTGTACTCAATGTAAAGAGCCATTGATACCCTTACTTAGAAAACACGTTGATAAAACAACATTCTGTTACGAAAGCAATACTTTACCACGCTGGTTTCTTCTTCTTTTAATGCCAGCTGTTTATTCTGTTTATGGAGATCTGAAGAGACAATTACAAACACAGATTGATTACCTTATTGGTAACAGTTTTCCTCTTACCCCTCATACATACGGACAGGCAAACAGATAGACAGAGAGGCAGACAACTAATATTTTCTCATCTCACATCAGATATAATACAAGTCAAATATAATAAGATTCGACTACATTCAAACCGGGCCACTGTACACGAAATAGCAAGATACTTTTAAATCAATTAATAATGGTATTGAGGCATGCAAGATAAGATAGCTTAAAATATACCCAAAACACTTAGCTATGATATAGGATATTGTTCCTAAAGTCCACTATCAGTGTTCCGGTTTTGGCACTAAGTTTATACAATGTAGGGCATGACAAAATGAAACACAACTTCTCTGCTCTGTAATAAAAAAATCCCATGATTTGAAACTTTTGTAAAGAGATACAGTAAATTACGGTTATAACGAACTCGAGGGGACCACTAATTTTAGTCCGTAATAACCGTAGTTTGTTATAAGCATACACACACCAGATATACACCAAATAGTCGGGACAAAAAAATAAGTTCGTTATATCGGTCAGTTCGTTATAAGAGTGTTCGTTATAAACGTAGTATACTGTCATCCCTAGAGTCGTTATATAAAGGACAGCTTATTAACATGTGTAATTCATTTCCTACTACATTTCGACACTGAAAACATGTTCCCTTTGCTGGTGGGTTACAATATCGACCAGTTGCAACACGGATAGGGGCGACTCCATATCGGAACAAGGAAAATGCTCTTCTATAGGATCTAGGAATGTCGTTCTTGATACAGGATTCTGTTTGCAACTCACTTTTCAGTGTGGTGAAACACGCAGCTTGTTTCAGAGACTACAAGACACTAAGAACAGGATACGTGTAACAGAAATCATTTCTTTGAAACTTCTTAGAATTGGAGAGTGCCTCGTGATAAAAGGATATTGTAACCACTAAGGAAAGAATTCATATGAGGAATCTGGTAAATATTTTCAGTATTTCGGATAAGTCTAATTACGCGTGTTATTGACATGTAAAATGAACTCTGCTTTTAAAAGATTATTCACTTTAATTTTGAAGAAGTATATTTACCCTGTAAAGTAGGCTGTTTATCTGGAATATGATCCAAGTCGAGACTGGAGGCAAGACCACCAAATGTGTCGATTAGTTCGATAAGGGCTTTCTGTCCTTGAAAGGAAAGAAGGACTCTCGTGTCTTGTGTATTATCTTCTGGAAGCTTCCTTTTCAGATTTTCATCAGATTTCTTCTGTAGTACACCAGTGAGAGTAATGAGCTCCTCCTGTCTTGTGGATTCAAGTGTTCTCTGGGTGTAGTCTATCGTTGATACTATTGCAGTATGGACGTCATGTAAAGTGTCCAGCTTCTCTTTAACCATTTCATTTGGGGCCTGAAGACTCGCATGAATGTCCTTCATGAGTTGTCTCTGCCGGTGAAGGAACCGTACAGCAACACTTTTGAAGACTGTAGTGGCATCTTGTTCCAGCTTTCTCTGTTTATTTCCCAGTTCGGTTTGGTGACTGTTGACAGTTTTCATTCTGACTGTGACATCTTTCAGTTTAAGTCGTTGCTTCTGCACCTGCTCCTCTAGCTGACCCTTTGCTTCCACATAGGCATGATTCAAGTCTTCATTCTTGTGATCCTTGTGGGCCCCTCGATCACACACAAGGCACATTGCCTGCTTACATGTGTGGTCATACAGCTGCAGCTTATTGTCAGGATGGTCTCTGCAGTTAGGTTCTTTCAGCCACTGCTTCATAGGGATATTCTCCGCCTGGTTGATCTCACTCACTCTGTGGGTTCGATTGCGTTTTGGTCTTTCGTGCAGTCTATGACAGTCGGAACAGAGCAAGTCATCGCATTCGTGACAGTACATCACAGCCTTTACATCATGATCTCCTTCGATGTAGTTACATTTCTTCTCTCCATCAACGTTAGCATTATAGGCAGCTTCGTTGCGTCTGACATGATCCACTGCTATCTGCTCCATGTTGAACTCACGGCCACAGGAAGGACACTCTATGCAATTCTGCTTGGCTTGGGTGACCTGGTGATCAATGCATGGCTTGCAGGCAGAATGAAGGCATGGAAGTAGGCAAAGCTGACTCCCATCACAACAGGACTTACTTGAAAACTGACACATTAGCTCAGTCGAATCTGAGGAAAAACAAGTGACACGATCAGTTTAAAGCTTAAAGGAACTGATTCATCAGACATATATAATCAGGCTCTTAGCGTGTTATTGTATTTTTGTTCATAAGTTACATATATAAGATGGAGTGTCACTTTGTTTAATGCACCTGCTTGATAGACTTCCTCTCTAGCATGTACCCTGTCTGGGGACTGTGACCTGGGAACTCCCAATAAAGCATCATATGCCTCCTCTTCCTCTTGTAGTCTCTGAAACGACAGTTTTCACTGCATCACAGACATGTATCTTGTTATGAAGATATTACGTGTTAATTTATTTCCATTTAGTTTAGAAGCTGTGCAAAATAACACCTTCAACATTTAAGTTGATCCAATCTCACCTTCTCCACTTTTTCACATTTTGCTCGAATCTGCAGCAACTCATCATTTGCCTTTGACAATTTTGTTTTCACTGAAATGAGAAAAATGCATGGATAGCCTCAGATAACATTTTTATGCGTCAATATTCCGGACATTGCATAGCATGGTCCATTGAAAATATGGAATTAGTATATTTCCAGAAATGATACAATGTAGTTGTTTATCATAGACATGTCAATGGAAACCTGGAGGTTCCATTACCACCGGGAACACTGGCAAAATATGAACACACAATGCCATTTAGCAAGTGATCAAATGTTTTATTTGGGATAACTCTTTCTTAGTTAAGTACAGATTCTTGTACTTCTTTAAGTTGAGTCCTATCCGGCAGTGACAGTGTGGGTTTGAATCCCGGATGGGACTCAACCTAAAAGAGTACGAGAATCTGTACTTTTCTAAGAATGTGTTACCCCAAATATATAACATTTGTTACATTTGACCACTTTCTAAATGTCATTGTGTGTTCATTGATTTCAGCCATGGGAGCCGTGCCAATTTACGCTTGTCAGAGGGGTATACAAAGTACGTGATCTAGACTACCAGTTGTCGGACTTCCAATTTTTGAAAGCCTTGGTGGCTGAGTGGGTACGATCGCGGACTTTGTGTGATGGCGATTAGGTACCTCACCCTGGCAGTATGGGTTCGATTCCCGAATGGGACTCAACCTTAACAAGTACGAGAGTCTGTACTTTACTAAAAAAGTGTTATCCCAAATATAACATTTGTTACTGGTAAAATAGGCAAAATCAAAATTGTGGATAGAAGCGATATTTAACTATATCATTATTAATGTCAGATTACGAGCTTCAACTTCCTCATTCTTCTTTTCTATCTGTGTTGTGCGATCCCCTCTTTCTTTTATAAGTTGTTCTTCCAGTTCAGCATGATCTGTGTCTTTCTGTTTAACTTGCTCCTCAAGTCTTTCCATTGCCTTAAAACAAACGCGAATGACAGTTTAAGAAGTAAATATTGACTACTTATACATGTAGCAGTCTATGTCAGTTTTTACATGTTTCACTCCAACGTTGGTGTAAATGTACTTTTAAAAATCTACTATTGTTAAAATCATATACATCTAAATATATATATCTTCTCAAAACGAGGGAGCTCTTAACATAACAAATAGAAGAGCTTGTGCTGTCACTCCACAACGTACAGAGTGCATGTCAGCTATTTGCCCATCTTTTTCAGCAAGTTGTTTTTTGTGGTGAGCTTCCAGCTTGTCCTTGTTGACATAGATGAGATCTGAACTACCTGAAAATATTGCGCCAGTAGACAACAAGATTTATAAGACTCTTAACACATATCTTCTAAAAGGAATTAAAGTTGATATCATTTTAAATAATTCCTTGCATGTCGACTTTTGCTATTCATGTTATAAGAATACTTATCCTGGCACAATGTACTTCCATTTGATCATATAAAATAGAAGCCAAAGCATACCACATGGGAACACACGTCGCCATTGGTTACCAAGCAGAGTTACCCGTCCTTGATACTCAACTGTATTCTCATCAGCATGTGGTTTGGTAATTGGGCCTGGGACAGAGACTTCTTGTGACAATGTAAGGATACTAATAGCTTGAATAACCAAATTCATGTAGCATACATATTGACACAACATTTTGCAACGCTTGAAACCTAGTTCTGCAGCTTGTCTTTTTGCTAACAATCTCTGGAACACGTGTGGATAAGAATATGCTGCCCCCTGCCACATCCTCAACTCTAACATGTAAATCGATGCTTCATGGTCGAGCAGCGCGGCTTATAATACGTGAGTCCCATAGAATCGGAGACCAACAATCCCTCTGAATAGTTATTGTGACACAATGTGACACAAAGAATATCTGGAAAACAATGGTGTTTGACCACGAAATCCCACATTAGGTCCATATGTGGGCATCTGGTCATTGTCAAATTTAAGTTAAGTTACATCCAAGGCATTGACGTCCCAAATACAAGCATGACACTCTTCTGGACCTAGGAACTGCAAGGAATGGGTTGATGGATGTGGATATACCTCACGTGCAGAGCCAACGGTCTAAGGATTAATGGGTCTACTACATGCAAGCATTGCAGAGTTGTCTTTCCCAGGGTGGTTTCCAGGATTCCTGTGATCTTTCTAGTTCTGGAACCATAGTCTCCTGAGCCAATAAGGAACAATTGAAAGACGTTGGCACTAGTTTTAGTCAACGTCAGCAGTACTCTAAGTAGTAGTGGTGGTGTCGACAATATGAAGGTGTGCATTGTGTTCCAGAACATGGCCAGTGGATCATGATCCCAGAAGAGTGAATCTGAGATTGGAGAGTCGAAACATTGGAAGCAGGTGGTCGTATCTTGTAGCGCCCACATCAGTGTTCGGCGTGTTCAGCTGGTAACCAATCCACTAAAAGAAATTCGGATGAAGTTGTCATAATATTGTCGTGGACTGGTGTCGCCTTGACATCGCGTCTGCGACGACATGTGTAACGCCCGAGATGTGGTGAAACAAGGCCTCTAGTGGCACGCCGGTCAGCAACGTGTAGAAATGTTCTGCCCAACAAGTCACTGGAGTGTTACCACAGTGGCTGTCACTAATAGTCCTGGCTATTCCCAGTTGATCATGGCTGGAGCGAATCTTATGAGTCAATTGGCCTGAGGCGAGAATGTTATTGTCACACCCGTTTAAAGTTTCTCCACTATTCTGAATTTGCAGCTAACGTCTGTGGAGTGCTCACTGGGACATCCGGAATATGTGAATACATAATTAGGTGTCAGGGACGGAGACACCAAGCACATAGTAGTCGTGATAGTTTTCGTGTGATCACATCCCCAGGGCTAAGGCGTTATCACAAGACTGTACTTGGAGAAAGTGTAACTGAAGGCACTGCTGTCAGAAACCAGGATGGCTCTGGAAGTTGTAGCAGTCAATATCTACCAAATGGAGTAGCCGCCGATGGAATTGCCCATCCCTAATGTGGAGGAAAACTGTGATGAGTGGTTAAAATAACGTGTAGTTCTGCGTGTTAGTAAGATGAAAACGGAAACGGGTTTCTGATAGCCATTCGCAGTATGGTGTTGCTTTCCTTAACGTTGGATCACCCACAGAAAGGTGTGGACTGCATAGTAATTCTCTGAGCGCCGGTTCCCAAGTAGACACTTGTGCAAGGGTAGTAAAGCCAAAGTCAAAGAATATAATTCCCAACAGAAAGCACCCCTGTATCAATTGTCTGATGAGAAGGGACGTAATGAATAACCCATAACAGAATAAGCAATGGCAACTAGGGCTCTCGATGAACACGTTTTAGATTATGCGTCATATGATCGAAGTGCAGAAGGACATTGGAATATGTTGTGCCAGGATAGGAAATATTATTAGCCTCGGGACTATAACATGTACTTTGGTAAACTTCTCTTTGGTAAAACGCCTAGAAACATATACTTGTCCGTGTGTCCAAGACCTACCCCAATGTATCGATCAGGAACGTATTATATGATTTGTCTTTTCTTTCTTAGTCCACATGAATGGGAGTGTAGCTACACTGACTTCAGTAAGCCAAAACCTGGGCGGAAACATTCATATTTCTCCAAGATCAATCTAGGATAGTTCATTGTTAATAGGTGTACATTATTGATATCTGATGCACATTGAAAACTACATGTGTATTAAGTGAAAAAAATCCTTCTAACTTCCACTGATGAGTTGCAATTTCACAGCCTATGGTGCTTAGAACCAACCTGAATTAAAACACCAACATTTTTTGTAGATTTTGAAAAGTAATATTATATTCGATAAATTAAGAGGCATGTGATAGGTTGAAATACCTTCTTCAGTTGAGGTCTCATCAAGTTTCTCCTTGATAAATTGTTGTGTTGAATCGAGGGCAACACACAGTGCCCTGTAGCCTTCAACCCCTTTTTTCTTCAAAATCTCAAGGAACAGTTCACATTGTCTCTCTGGTGCAGCTTGTCTACACCTGCCAAAGTCTTCCTGTGTGAAGACACGGTCCTGGTACAAGGCATCCAGCACAGGGTCGACCTGAAGGTTCGACTTTAGATATACGTGATTCCTTTGCAGGATAACAATATGGGGAATATCCATCCTGCGATGTAATGCGTGCGTGATGGTATCTGTAAAATGAAAACAAGACCAGGTATGATGGTTGTTTCATGTGGTGACCATTATTGAGTTTAAATCAATATGTAAATAGCTACGCAATAAACTGCAAAGAGATATGAACAGCTAAGTGCTTCATTTCAAGATAAGACATTTTTCTATCATGAAGTCATTGCTGAAGATTCGAACATGAGCTTGCAACTTGATGACGTCATATATTGGACGACGTTCTGAAAGGGAAATGTCGTGTGAGGTGTTCCCCAAAGATGTAGCTAGGGTACGCAGATGAACGCAGTGGTTGGACGATCGCATTCATATATGAGGATATGACAATCGGTATGAGGAGAAAATGTACAGATAGTCGACGTTAGGATTGTGAGAAAATGAGGGAAATACCTAACTTGACAAACCTGTTCTCAAAATGGACTTCTCCGACATTGCCGAGGTCGGATTCTATGGAGGAGTCATCGTAGTTATAAATAAGGTAAATGGTTTTAAATGTACATTTTAATAGCATCCTTAAACGGCTGTACATTATTTTGATATATCATATACAAAAATACGACTCGTAGTCGTTGTATACCGTACAATAAAACACTGCAGGGAGAATAACCACTCTGCGCCCCTCGTGTCTTTATTTCTTTTTTAATGTTTGTTATGTGTCTGCATTAAAACTTCAAAAGGCATGTGGCCGGCTGCAATAGGCTTGGTGATGGCTTTCCAGAGGATATGTAAAGCGACAATCATCGTATGTACTAAATACAGTTTAAGACAGGGTCATAGTTTGAAAGAGGTCAGCACAAACAACCAGTATTAAAGATGTTAGAAGATGATGTGCACAACCTTCCAGAGACAAAACACCAGAAAATAGCTTACAAATTATTGGTGTAATTGACATAAACCAATTCAAATGTTTAGCAATGAAATATACAATTAAATTGGGTGACATACATTGAGTATTTAAGTATTTGGTAGATATAAGCTTCTCCGTACTTCAAAGTCTGAAATTAGAGAGTAAGTAAGTGAGTGAGTGATTTTACGCCGTTTTCAGCAATATACCAACAATATCACGTCGGGGGACACCAGAAATGGGCTTCATACATTGTACCCATGTCGGGAATCGATCCGGGATCTTCGGTGTGATCAGCGAACGCTTTAACCACAAGGCTACCCGTCCTCCCCTGCGGGAGTAAGTAAGACATTGCCTTGCTGTGTAATAATGAAAATACTTCGTACAACAAATTTGTTTCCATCCAAGCCTACGCTTAACCATCTTGAAGTATGAAATCATTTTCAACTACAGCTTTCTAGATGCACCTTATCTACCCGAACACTAACACTGAACTCAATTTACATCATAAACAGTTGTTTCTTATTGTCTATGAACACATTCAAGGCTTCAAACTCAAATGTCTACAAAATGGGTCGTATGAATATTATATTTGTGGTGAATCCAAATATATGAGGCGTAAAATACACATGGAATATGACACAAAAAGTTGACATCTATTGACAGTCCGAAATGGCCCCCGCCATGATCAACAGTGAAACAAAATTTGAACGTCAGTGGAAGTGGAAACTCAACACATGAAACTCTACGGCATAAACATACAATGTTGAAAATGTTAATAATATCTCACCCGACTTACAACACAATGTTATCAGTAGGCCAGTATCACGTGACAAAGCTAGAGTTGGTGCTATGTCCCTACATTCATGATATGCACTGATGACATACTTAATATCGGTAGCTTTAAAATGTGTTTATGGAATGAAATTAAGTCGATGATGTCACACAATACAAGTGTTTATCAAACTGCTACAATCACGTATGTATGTGTCAAATAAATAAGAAGTCGAAATAGAAAACAACTTGATCACAAATCAGACATAATGAAAGAACCAATCAAGATTGATCTACGGGTTCTCTATAATGCTACTTAAAGGGGGACATACAATGTGATTTAAATCCCGCCTATTACCATATTTGTGTGCAATGTTCCTGTTTATCCATTTAGCACTTAATTTGTGAAGCACGAGAACAATGTCTCAGATGTTTCGCACGGTATTACAATATCCAAATCTAGACAGAAAATGGGTGGAATAGTCACCGATTAGACGTTACCCACATTTATATCTGATACACCCGAAGACGGCAGAAGGTGCACGTAGGCATTTTCAACAACTCTGTATCTGGAACATGTCGATATTGTTCAGTTGTACAAATTACGCAACGCGCCGACCTTAATGTCTGCTGATAGTCGCGTGTGGCCATGCAGTGAACGAAACATTTAATCTGATTGAGAATATGTAAGGTAGCGTCGCCAACGTCATACTTAGCCTCAAGGTATGGATATTTTAGAAAGTGTGAAGCCCAACTATGACACTATAATGACCCACTACAATACAAAAACATAGAGTTCATACAACAGCCATACACAGAGAGGACTCTCTCAGATCATTTGTTAACACGGGCTATAACATGACCAGTTAAACAAATGAAATATATTTACTCAAGCCTACCTTATAAAAGCTCTTCATTTGCTATAGTTTCACTTACTTCTTGTCAGCCTAAGCCAAATGTCTTACCCCAGAAGACGGCAAAAGGGACTTGTGGCTGAGGTTTTCAACACATCGCTATCCAGCTAGAATATAACTGTCCGCTACCTGTTCGAGGGAACGAGGGCCACTCCTCACTGTACACAATCTAAATGCATGTCACGTGGTAGCGTACAAAGCCACCCTGTGTGAGAAAGATGTCGTCTCACGTGCTTGTGTACCGGTGACGTGATTTGCAAGTTACAATTGAATAAGAAATGTAGTAGGTCAAAGTTGTCGCTATGTTGAGTGGTACATTACTGTGTCACACTGACATTGACAGACTAGATTTTTCTTAGCAGGTGATGTTTCTAACATGAATTTTCTATCCAGAAACTTGAGGTTCCACAACTGATACAATTAGCTTATCCATAGCCTCAGAGATTACAGTGAGTGGATTGCGTTTATTGCTGTTTTGAACTGTGTTTTCAGTTATATCACGGTGTGTCAGCTTAATGTGTGAGGAAAGCCTGCATTGATGCAGGTCTTAAATGCTACAAATTGAAACCCGCGAGTACGGCTATGTGCTGACAAGCCACAAATCATGATCGGAGCGATTCTGGGATTCGAACCTACGACCACGGGAATTGTTCAAATGCAATTTCCCCAAAAGTTGGTAGTGAGAAAAAGTGTTTCATGTTTCGTGGCAGAAGAGACCGCAATCACGAGAGCTTTTGTTCTGCATGATATAAATATCTTTATCATAATATTATATAACTCGCTGATAAAACAAACAGTGTTGGGTTTATGGGTTCAGAGTGAAAACTCGTTAGTGTACACACTGTCATTCCTGTCAATCCACCTTTCAGTAGATTGCTGTTGCTCGCTCAGCAAGTAAAGTAGTCCGAGTTATGATCACAACAATGATGTCCTTCAAGCCAATCAAATTACCAGAACAGAGATTGTATATACGTGTATTAAGTCAACATCGACATGATACACTTAATCTATATGTGTTGTTTAATATCTTCGAGTGTTGAAATAATACTTTAGAGGAATATAAGGAATTGCGTAAAAGTGATTTACAGCATATACTCGCGTCAGCTGAATAAACTGTTTCGGGGTGTCATGTCTGTAAGATAAGAGCCAATGATCTTTGGAACATGCTCAAACTTGAGTAACATGCACTGATCATGAAAATACTTTATAGTTAATTTCCCACCGTGTCGCCGAATTTGATGTCGACAAATAGACGTCCTCAAATCAAACGATGCGTGTTTAAACCCCTCTGGCGACACATGTTTTCTGACAAACTTTGCAATCATTCACACATTCAGAATATTGTTATATGGTAGTGTATTTTATTGATGGAATGTGTTTGTAGCTGTGTTGCACTGCATATATGAGGATTCGGTAAAAGCATTCATTTGTTGTTGTTTGGTGTGAGGGAGTCCGTTCAGATCATGTGGTGAATTAAATCTTTAAAGACAAGGCTATCCCATCGCAACTTCTCATTAATAGAGAAAACAGACATCAACACATTGAGCCATTCCGCTAAACATGTTGAAAGTGATCCAGAACTACGAAATGGCCACTCAGGTGTGACGTTGTGTGTCTAAATGTTTTGCTCATTGTGAAGCAATAAGGAAGTGACATGCTGACCTAGATCCGTGTGTGCACAGTGGTATAAAAGGGTCCGTGTTGAAAACATATAACTGACAGGGTGAAGCGCCCCCCTCATTCACTCCAGCCTGTGGTGCCTTTCTCATTCACTCCAGTCTGTGCTGCCCCACTCATTCACTCCAGCCTGTGCTGTCCCTCTCATTCACTCCAGCCGGTGCTGTCCCTCTCATTCACTCCAGCCTGTGCTGTCCCTCTCATTCACTCCAGTCTGTGCTGCCCCTCTCATTCACTCCAGCCGGTGCTGTCCCTTTGATTCACTCCAGTCTGTGCTGCCACTCTCTTTCACTCCAGCCTCTTCTGCCCCTCTCACTAACCCCAGCCTGTGCTGCCCCTCTCGCTACCAGAGACCTCTGAAAACTGACCACGACATTTCGTCGTGTGCGTCAGTCATTTGCTGCCACTGGCAATCATTAGAAACAAACCAACAAGTCCCTTTGCGACACAACAGGAGTCACCTGATGACACCAAAACTGACCCAGACCAAAGAGAAACAACATGGCGTAGTCTCCATATTCACTCACAGTTATCAAACTGTCAAACGAAAAAACTGTAAAAACTGTAGGGTAATTACAGGGTACAGTCTATTTACTATTTATGTATCGAATTCATTTGTTCGCGAGTCCTGGGACAGATCAATAATGACTGCCAAAACAAACTCGAGCACAAATTGATATAATATAAAGCATATTTATTCAGTGAGTTTTGAGGGGTAGATCAGTCATTTCATGAAAATTAGATATGCCTTTCAGGAGTAGATAATCCATCAGGGAAAGAAGCAGACATAGCAGACGTTGCAGAGTGCTACCGGCGCCCCGATTCGAATATTTATCTGACCTAACCGCCATCACACAATGAGTAATACAGCTCTTTATCAAAAGGTTAATAATATACATATTTCTTTATATACGCTTAAAAAAGCAAGTACAGTAAACTACGGTTATAACGAACGTAAAAGGGCCATAGATGTAGTTCGTTATAACCGCTGTTCCATATAAGCATATGTACAACAAATCGGCGGAACCAAAAAACAGTTCCTCATAAACGTGTTAGTAATAAGCGTAGTTTACTGTAGATCACCATGTGAATAACAAACGTGAAGCTTGTTTCTGGTGACAGTTTGTCCTGGAGTTAAAATAAGTTACTATAACAGGAAGGTAGCTAAGCGTTTTTTTAATATTCCGTGTAATATACTCAAAGGCCAAACTGACTGTGATAAGGTTATAACCTTATTCGAACTATATATATATATATATATATATATATATATATATATATATATATATATATATATATATATATATATATATATACCCCTTTTGATTTCTCATAAAAATATAATTTTCATCTCCAGCGTCTGGGTTGTTTTACTGTCATGTAGCTTTCAGTCCCCCATCAGAGCAGTTTAAAAGTCAACTAGAGGCGTGAATGTTTTTACCCCAAAACACATTTCACAATAAATCAATATTATGACAAATGATGTTGGTCTTGAGTATACTCGTGAGTTATTGAAAAGGACTAAGGTTAGATTTCAGGTCGATAATCTGACCACTCAAACTGACACCTGACATGATATTCACATATCTCATGTCTAAGACCATCAAGCAAGAAAAGGTAAATTGAAAAATGTTGTAATTCTCAATCCACCCCCCAGGTAAGTAACCAAGTAACGACGCAAATTGTCTGGTCTCCATAGTATGGTTGCACTGATCGGTGCCCATCCGTCCACGAAGGATCTTGTAGACAACCCAGCAACAATTTGCACCAAAAACATTGTAATGACCTGTAATAAACCAATTGTGCCACTCTTCCTTCATTTTTTCTTCATCCAAATCGTCTGCAGGTATTGTGAAAGTATACAGTTGACGTTCCATCTTGACAACGTCCTCAATAAGATTTTCGCTCGAAGAGGATATCTTCTTTCCTATAACTGATTTCGTTTTCCCTCCGCATGGCCACCAGCTGACATATTCGCCGTTACTCAGCTGTAAGGATGAATGGCCGAACGAGCCCTCTTGTGGCATCCAGATGTAAACTGTATGCACTCTCAAAAGTAATGCAGAAAATGTTATGTAACTAGAAACATATAACAATGCTGTATTACAAGAACGTGTGGCTGAGCTGGTGTGAGAAAACGCTTGACATGCCCAGGAATATTGCTTGCTCGGCATTGATGTGCGGATCATGTTTCTGGCGGTGATGTCATTTGGGACATTATAACATTACACTGGCCAGTTCAACGTGTTTCAAAGTTTACGTGGAGTAAGGGCTGTCATAGGTTGTAGGGTAGTGTTGATGCGTGAATATCGACGAAATAATATTGTGCGACGTCAGGGGAAGCGTGACTGAAAATGAAAACATTGGAAATAATGCCCGACATCACAGGCAATCAGCCAGATGACAGCCTGACCACCAATTACGTCGCCTCATACGACCAGCACTGAGGTGCTAAGTTCATGTTCAAATGATACCTGTGCCATGTAATTTACGTGGCAAACCAGATATACAGTGAAATGTAAACACTGCAATGTTTTGCTGATGCAATGCAGTGCAATGTTGCGTTGGTAAGCACAGGATGGTAAGGCAACGTAATGATGATATCATATTAGTGCCAAACATTCAGCACTGAATTCACGTAACTGAATTGATGATTAAAGCCACTTTTGTACGCTATCATGATTTTGGGGCAACAAGTTGTATTAAAATGTTTGGTTTTCTTAGTTTCCCTTAACAGTGAAATCAATCAGGTGTTGTTGAGAAATCAATTTGCGTGTTCTCATTTAAGAAAAAGGGACAACTACAGACTCATCTACCCCCTAGAGCACGGTCATAGTCTCCAGTCTGTCACTTTCTATTGGTGAGCTCCTAAAATGAGAAAGCGGAACTGAAATATATGATGATAATGTTTTTTTTATGCAGATGTTATTATCTTATTTCCACATATGAATGTGTTTACTGTCAACAAATTGTCATCGTGAGGGACACAAATTCGGAATAAATTATGACATAAACTATTTGTAACTATGTAGAAACATCATATTATGATATAAGAAGTAACCAAGGTATGTCTGGCATCAACATATATACTACACATTGTCATCTCAACCTGATGTCCATCTTTAAAAATAATGCTTGTCGTAAGAGGCGACTAACTGGATCGGGTGGTCAGGCTCCCTGACTTTGTTGATGCATGTCATCGTGTCCCAATTGTATAGATCGATGCTCATGATGTCACTGGATTGTCTGGTTCAGACTAGATTATTTACAGACCACCGTCATATAGCTGACATATTGCAGCGTTTAACAAAACACAAACAAACAAACGTGTCACCTGTCCCGAGACATCATTGGATTCTACTGCTTTGTACAGCTATGCCATATGGATGATCTGATCTGATAAAATAAATGCCAACGTAAATGTATTTCGTGTTTCTGACGCCCCAAAAACGTCGACGCTGCCATGGTCACAGGAAAAGAAAAGGTCAAATGAAACCATTTATTTGGAAGATGTTTTTGCCTCTCGTTCAAGAATGTTCAATTATTCAAATATGGACCAAAATAGTGTGAGCAGGCTCCTACCAACAGGGATAACAAGTGACCACCAAAGTTTTCTAGTAGGATAATGTTGTTTCGTTCTTTTTAAATTGATGGCCCTTTTAGTATAAGGTCGGAACAATCCTGGTTAGACGAGTGATACTTAGGACACGACATGTCTCTCTCTTGTCTCTGATTATTTGGTGTTAAGATATAAACGTCAAATGGAGTTGTATCTGGTGAATGTGGAAGGTTCATTATAAATATATGCACATGTTAAAGTCTTAAGAATGTAGCTAACAAATACGCAGAGTCATCGGTGTCCAAGAAAATGTAATCATATGTTGTTTTTCTTCGACAACAATGGAAAAGACAAAAGGATCAGCGAGAAAGAATTTGACATGGATGTCAAAGCCCAAAAATAGATTGTTCTGAAATGTTTGTTGATACTTGTAGCCCAAGACTCATATATGTATATACCAAAATGACACTTCATTAGTATTATCCTTTGAAATGAGATTGAATTTGCCTCATTTAGATTCTCATCACGAGCACTGACTACTGAAACAGGAAGACGCATCAAAATCACGAAGGAATGTAGACAGTGTCAAATGTGTAATTTACAGTTGGTAGAAGGCGAGTATCACCTTGTAACAAATGTTATATTTGGGATAACACTTTCTTGGTAAAGTACAGATTCTTGTACTTTTTTTGGTTGAGTCCCATCCGGGTTTCGAACCCACAAAGTGTTATCCCAAATATAACATTTGTTACATTTGACCACTTTCTAAATGGCATTGTGTATGAGTAGCACCTTGTTCCCATACGCCCATTTTATAAACGCCTCCGTTCCGTTTGTAAATACCCAGTAATGTGCCAATATTCCAAGTATCTTTAAGTTTAATGTATCATTGTGCTCAACAGCTAATGTATTTCATGCAGAAAGAGTAAAAATGACGTGACGTGATATAGATAATGAATATGATTTCTGTACATCTACTATCTCACTGATTTGTACGATAGGTCTGTGGCCTGTCAGTATTTCTAAATACAGACGCGACTAGAAATATTCCTCAGAGGTTTAAGCAAGGTAGGATACTCATTTCTTCAGCAGCGACGTCAAAACCGACACTACTGTTTATCCCCGAAGATAATACGCGCTATTGTGTTTTTATAAGGACATGTTTTGGTTGACGGAATCTAGGTTGACCCCACAGCATCTGTAGTTGCTGTCGCGGAATGTGGTGTGCATGTCGTGTGTTTATAACGCCCAAAACAATCTTTCACAACAATGATCAACAGGTGTTCCAGTTTCCAGAAATATTTAGGTTATATAGAGGTAAAGGAGTATACATCAGATCTGTAACGTCGTTCGGTTGAATAGTGATATAAATGATAGTTGTATTATTTTTGTGAATCACATATAATTTACTTCTGTGAAACCAGGAAACAAATAAGCCGGCGTAGACAAATACTTCATTCAGGTGGCAAACAAGGAACTATATGTGATAAAGATTAATAGGCGTCACGTTCAGTATGGATTGCAGCGAGATCACCCCTGAAGCTATATATATTCTAACCACTGACTTACATAGGCTTCAGATAGAACGTATAACTATTGCAAAATCTCAGATTCAGAAGAGGCATTTTGATTGAGATGGAGTTGGACAAATCACTTTCAAAGGTCATTGTGACGAAACTTGTCATGACATACACTATACCCTGGATAATTAATTAAGGAGTATTCATACATTCATTCATTTTATTGAGGAAACAATGATTCTACAAATGACACATTTTCATTACTCGTGGGATACTCCATAAGACTCAAACATTACTTTGTGTAAATAATATATTTATTGTCATACAAAATGTACAGTATCATAAAAACAATGTTTTACACAGCTCTGTTCCATAGGAAGCGAGGTCACCCTTGAGACTATATTTATTCTTACTTACGTAATGATAATGTCCAACCACGCATTTAATATGAGCCAAAGGCAGTAGTATGTTGATGCCAGAAATGGGATGAAAAGTAAAATATTTTACGACCATGTTCTGCAAATGTTTGGATAGTGGGTGAAAATGGTATTGGGGAGATTTACTCAATGCACTCAACTTTGAAATCTTTATGGTAAATGCCTTGACATTTGAAACCTTTAACATTATTAAAATTCATATGTGAAGACATTGCAAATTGACTACTGGGATTTCATGTATGCTATGTGAATGTTAATACACGAATGGATAAAGCAGAAATTCTGCACATATATAAAAATATAATTGTCTCAGGTAAAAGAAAGGAAAGACATTAAGAAAACGATTATGGCACATTTGACAGGTTTGACAGGTTTATACCACTGTCAACAGGTATGTTTCAACATTTGGTCTAATCATACTTTTCACATGGAACCGAACATGTTACATGGAGGTATTTCCTGCGTGGCGGACGTTATCCACCTCTATCTCCTCCTGTCCTTTGAGTCCCTTAATGTTTTCGTACAGTTCTACCTCTTCTATGTCAGACGCCGTCTGGAATTTGTCCTGTGTCTTCCTGCGTTTGTCTCGGACCCTTTCAGCAGGTGCTCGTTTTCTATATGGTACATCAGGTCCATCCTGCTCAGCCTGTTGCTGTTCTTGTTTCATTCTCTTTGTCATGAGCGTTGCTTTCCGGACGAGAGATTTTGTGAATTGTGTGTTGGATTCAGTTAGACTCGTTATAGCCTTAACCGATTTTTTCTTAAAGCGGCGAAACGTCTTTGGCCTATCTCTGGGAAGGGTACCTCCAAACTGTTCAACATCCTTTGCCAGCTTGGTGAAATTTCCAACAAACCTTTCATCAAAGTTCGTTGGTGTATCTGGCACTGTCTGCTCTCTCCGGTGTCTTCTGCTCTGTATTTTGGCCCACTTCTTTTTCTGGTTATCCTCAAATGGGTTAGAGGTTTGATCAATCTCAAGTTCAACTCCATCTTCTCGGTAACGCTGGAGATCCTTTGTAAGTTCTACATACTCCTCACCCTTCAATTCTTGGTCTGATGCTAGCTTCTCTTTGGTCCTTCGCAATGTCTTTCCTATGTCCCTGAAGTCTGTGATGGACGTGATATGGAGGAACGTGGACAACCGATGGACAAACATGGACAGGAACTGGATGACCAACAGCACTCCAAACACAAGCATGAAAGTGATTGAAATTGGTTCAAACTGATCTCCTTGGAATCTGGGATCTGAACATGGTAAATGAATCTTCAGGTTTGGTGTATAATCTGACACCATTTGCAATGTGAAGATTAAAATGATAAAAAGGCCATTGATTAGAAAGAAAAAGAGACACGTTTTGTTCCTCAATTCTAGCAGATCATGCTTTATATTTTCTTGTTGTTCTTTATTCTCTTCCAAGGGTAACAGATATTCTTCTATCAACTCTTTCCAAAACGTCTGCTCTGACTCAGGAAGATCTTTAAAATGACCTTGACCGAGGTCGGGATCCAGGATCCAGGAGGGGTCATTGTCGAAGGTGTCATTCTCCCCTTCCTGCTCAGGGATGGAATCGCCTGAAATAAAACGTATCAAACATTTGAAATTCAGTGAACAAAGCGTATGTGAGATCTGCAGACATGGGGAGTTCAGAGCAGTAATAAATGTTGTCAAACAGGTAAAGAGTGTAATCGACCACAGCCCGCTATCCCAATTCTCTGTACTGTGATAATCATAGTCGTTATCTTGAACATATAATCACTGTTTTATCTTAATTATATTTTCACAATTTTCACTGAGGATCTTGTGTATTCTCTACAGTTTCTGAGCAGCATATCAATGCTTTGGTGTTTAACAATAGAGGCATCTACATCGTGAGTCACTGTGCTGAAATGGCATTGTTTGCTGTTAAGAAAAGAAATCAAATCACTCGCAAACTTTTCCCCAACCGTATCTATAACATCCTCATCCAATTTAAACAACAAACAAACAAACATAGATTTATTACGTGCATCACTCGAACTTATCTTCTGCGAGCGGTTATATTGAACAGTACGTGCATCCCGAAGTAGGTCAATAGCACTTTGAATACCACATCAGCACGTTTTGTCCCTTTCCTTTCGTACAAATAATCTTGTGATTACAGTACAAGCTGTAAATCAATATATGTGTCGGATGTCATGTTAACTGACAAAGTGGTCAATATTTGCATTACCATATTTCCACATATCAAGTTGACAGACAGTTGGTCAGGTAGTTGGTCAGATTATTAACTCTGAAATGGTTTTGTTATGAGTCTCTGTGAGGCAAGTAATCTATTAAGCAACGATGAGTACTAACTTCAGCATTCAGACTAGTTGGCCCTATGGAGCAAGAGCCGGTGTATGTACAGCCCTACTGACCTAGTTTGAGATGCACCCACTGCTACGGATAACCGCTTGTAGTCACATGATCCTCACCAGGATGAAAACTCAATAACGTTTATTGGTAGCACAATTGACGTTCTTGAAAAGCACACTTTGCAATATTTGTCATTACAGTAAGTAATTTTCCTTTAATGCCCGAATGGCCGGCTTTCATGTGTATCAGTGCTCATGCACATCTTCGTTTATTAATAATCGCAATATTTTGTGACTCTATTTCAAATGGTAAGGACTATAGTTACAAAGCAATGAACATGATTTGTATTTCAGACACATGATTACAGAATACTCACCCAGTAAAGATACATGCCTTCGTTGTCTTAATTGTCTGGCGTTAGAGTCACTTCTTTGAGGATCTGAATGTCAAAATGCATGGGTTTCATTTGTGTACATATATGAATAAGACAAAGATGAAAGGATATGTCAATGGGTTTAAAGAAATGTCAGGACATGTGAGCTTCACCTTTATAGCATTGGCCCGACGAGATTAAAGAGCATAATTTTCGGAGCTATTTTGCCCCAAACGCCTAATGGAAATAGTTGGTTGATCTTTGGAGTTGACGTTCTTTTTATATTTCTTATGGCTCAAAGATCTACAACAAGATCACAGCTCTGATGACATTAATGTCCTTCCATTCTATAATATATTCAAACCATAAGGGGAGGTATATTTGTATTGTATAATTTGTTCTGGAATATACTATGAAATTAATCTGGCTTCATCTGATTGAGGGGGCACGCGTGGCCCAGTTGTCTAAGGCGCCGCGACTCGCTGTGCAGAGGTGCGTCCCTTGGGCACGCCAGAAACCTATGATTGTGGTTTCGAGTCCCGGCTCGCCCCGATTATGTTTCTAGGTTTGTCTGCACCATACCTGTGCTCGTGGGTTTCATCGAAGTGGTAAACGTCTGAGACCTGCATCACTTCGGGCTTTCCTCCCACATTAAGCTGACACGCCGTGATATAAATGGAATACTGTTCAAAACGGCGTTAAACCCAACTCACTCACTCACTCACTCATCTGATTGAGTGAGCGAATTGGTTTTAATGCCGCTTTTAACAAAAGTCCAAATATATCACTACGTGTCAACTTCAAGTGGGAATAAAGCCCTTAATGATGCAGGTCTCAGACGTTTACCACAACGAGCACGGGCGTGGTTGTGCCAAACCTAGAAAAATAATCGGGTCGAACCGGGATTCGAACCCACAATCATGGGTTTCTCACATGCCAAAGGGACACAAGTATGCATAGCGAATTGCGGTGCTTTAGACGACTGGACCGACTGTTGTGCCAGGACTCATGTTTGGCTTCTCCGGCATTTATACATGGTAATATTAAATAGTGCTACTTACTTTTTGGTGACTCTACTACAGCAGCTTCTATCTTCTCCAACCTCTTCATCACTTGATCCAGCTGATCCTTGTTGGCGGAGGAAGAGCAGCAAACACACCTGCACAATGAGTCCCACACCCCTCCTTCATCCGACCCCGTGATCCGATTCCACATCTGCTGAATGGCATTGCCCTTTTTTTTCTCGGGCTCTTGCCCTGGAGGAGGCGCGGCCTGCTTGGTCTCGCGAGTTCCCCACGAGACTACGTGGAGGTTGCCAAGGGAGTATATCATGAGAATCATTGACATGGCAGGGAGTGCCAGGAAGTAGAGGAAACCGTGGAGGATGCAGGTGAACTCTTGAGGATGCAAGATGGCCGCTACCAGGAATATTCCAACAACAATCACAAGGAAGATGGTTGAAGCAGAACAGAAGCCGAATGTAGCTGCCTGTTGTATCAATCCAACTATCACCAGCATCATCACCAGGCTGTAGAGGATGGATATGATGGCCGCATAGCCAAGCTGAAGGATGAAATACAGTATGTTATCAGCATTGTTTATACGAATAGATAGCAATACTGGCATGATGAGTAAGATTTAAACATGTAAATTTGTAATTTAATGAAATGTATTGTACCTCTGTCAATGAATCAGTGTGCATGCGAATGTAACTACAAGCTATCTGGGGAATACATGGTTGTAAGTGGCCACGAACGGGATCAGGTGGTCAGGCTCGCTGACTTGGTTGATGCATGTCATCGTATCCCAAATGCGTAGATCGATATGATGCCCATCACTGGATTACTATAATATTGCTGAGTGTCGTTTAACGATGAACAAACAAACAAGCAAACCATCTCATCCTACCGTTTACTGCTGAGTGAACAGAGGCATATGGCAAACAAAGTCACTTGCCTAACCGGTATCAGATTTTCAGTATATTAACGTGGCGATGATAAGCATGGGACATCACATCAAACATAACGACGTCACAGTATGAGAACACTTGTGTAACAAGGCAGTTAATCAGATAGTGAGAGTATTTGACGAGTTATGTATTTCACAAATGCCACATAGGCGACAGTGCAACCTCTTCCATTCGAAATCATGTGTTTCACCGACAATATATTTATTTTTATGCTAGGATTCGATAAGACAGCGCTCGCAGGGGATGAGATGGGACCATGAACTTGCATAGTCCTAAAATAACAAACCAAGTTAAATTCGAGTTTACGAGGTTTTAGTGAATTAAGTGCATTATGGGAAATTACTACTATGTAATGTTAGCTGTTGAAGGAGCTGCAATACACTAATGTATCTGGATTGTCAAATGCGACTTGATATAGGCATCTTCGTCGAAGGTCGGGTACGAGCTGTCATTCATATTGGGAGAGTTGCTCCCCTTTGGCGTGACAGAACAGTCCCTGATAATGTTTCTATGTTTGTCAGCACCATACCCCATTTTGTGTCTTCTATGTCAAAGGAATACGACCTGTATAAATTCAGGCTTTCCTCCAACACCATGCAGACACGCCGTGATATAAATGAGTACTCTTCTTTCACTCTTCATGTTAGGTTATACAACTAGGTTAGATGACAACTGAAGCCTGCATTTGAATATGCCGGAAAACATGCCATGTTACTTTACCTGTATATTTGGTTTGGCAACGAAACATAGAAGGACGAAGACGGCGACGGGTACGAGGTTGAGGATGAGGGAACCAAACAATGGCATAGCAGGGAAGGCAATGTTAATGGCTCCAACGATGAGGAGGAATATGGTTCCTGGGGTGATGATGGAAGATGCCATCAGTGCCATCTGGTAGATGATATACAGACATGAAATATCTGCGTTCTTCCTGGTAACGCTCTTCCAGTCCTGAAACACAGCACAGTTTCACAATGTCAGCTTTTTGTTCTCTTCACCAAATCTGACGTAGGTCTTATAGAACATAACATTATCTAACATGTATTCAGTCCACAAGAAGAGACTCTGTCAAATTTCTTCGTTTAAGGAATTGTATATGGAACTCCCGTCACAGTAGATGGGCTGGTTGGTTTGTTGTTTAACGCCGCACTCAGCAATATTCCAGCTATATGATTTCGGTCTGTAAATAATCGAGTCCACACCAGATAATCCAGTGATTGACATCATGAGCATCGATCCACGCAATTGGGACAGATGACTTGCAATCAACTAAGTCAGCGAGCCTGACCGCCCAATCCTGTTAGTCGCCTCTCACGACAAGCATAGTCGCCTTTTACGGCAAGCATGGGTTGCTGAAGAACTCATCTACTACGGATCTTCAAGGGTCCAGTAGAAGGGAAATAATTAAAAAAACCATTTCATAATCCGTTTTAATCTGACCATATATGGCATGTGTAAGTTTGGTGTCTGTGATACTATGAATGTTTTCATGTCCACTGTTGACAGGTTTTTACATAGTCTAAATGTATTTATTATTATGTATGATGTCACTTTATGGCGGGAAAGCTGCCAATGTACACATACCATACATTTTAACTCTCTCACTCACCAATTATATTTGTCTCATATTTTAACCTATCGTCTTTCAGCTAAGGCTATTATTGCGTACTGGTGTCGTGAACGTTTGTATTCAGTGGAACAAAACCATATATACAGTTCACATGTATTTTTCACCTTCACTCTTTAAGGTCAATGGAACCCTCTCATTCCACGGGGGGTTCAGTCGTTGTATTTCGATATCAGCCACTTTTCAAAATCCCACTTTAATAGCGTATATTCAGAAGTATTGTATGGAGTGTTTGCTTACTACTACCAAAAACGGTTGATGACACTTGACATCTAGTCTTTTAAAGGCATTTAGAAGGGATATACATAAAGAAAAGAATGTATGGATGTCAACTTCTTTATCATGAGGAACAGTATTACTCCTTCATCCACTTGATGAAGGAGCAAGCAATTATCCGAAACGTGGTGTTCCTCATAATAAAGAAGCTGACATCCATAAATTCTTTTCCTTAGTTGACATCTAGTTAGTATGACTCTGGAACACAATGACATACAAATATATATGGCCACAGCACACATATGGCAGACAGTGACAATCAGTAGAGGTGCTGGTGAGGTACCTGAAGGAGATCCATGGTGTTAGCCATCGTGGATGGTGTCCAGCGACGCCGCTGGTTGAAGAACTCGTAAAATCCCTCGGGAGCATAGGTGAATGAGTCGGAAGCTGCGCAGTACTCGACTCGGTAGCCTTGTTGTAGCAGCAAGGTGCACAGCCATCGATCCTCACCTTCAGTAACAACGAGTTTGGGTTTGAACATCATTGCAATTATATCAAATCCTGTCAGCTTAATGTTATCCCTATATAAACCACACTTTTGGGCCACCCGTTCTCACCATTTGGTTCACATATAATATTGTGTCCTACGCAAATTATTCTAGATGTAACATTATTAGCCATTGAGATTGACTTTCCAATTATATTGCCAATATTGCATGTTAGCCAGTGCTGATTGGCCATTTTCAACTATAAGGTGTCATGTGTTCCATTGTCATGAACAATACGATATTACGTTTGGTGATTGGTGTCATCGTGAAACGACCGGTTTGTGATTTGCTCATACTAAAGAAAAAGTGGATTGTCTGATCCACACTCGATTGTTTACATTGCGCTGAAATAACGCTAACTGAAGAATAATACAACATATATTCACTCGGGTCAAACAATATGTCATTGCTCGTTTTGTTCATTTTATGCCGTTGGTTATTCTCTTCTCAATCACCGATCGCCTCACAATCATACCTTGGTCGTACTGTACATAATGTCTGGCCTCAGTTGGAGCTGTCGTGTAGCGTTTCATCACGTTGTCGTCCATCACGGCGGAGCCTCGGAACAAACTGAAACATCCGGGGCTGCACATGACGCAGCCAATCACATGTTCTGTTGCTTTCTGCAGCCAATGACTGACAGCGTACTCAAACTTCTGGTACCACACCATTGGACCTGGTAACAATAAGAATAATATAAAGTTGTTTAAGCATTTTTACCAGAATATGACCACTAGTTAGTATTTTGTGTCGTCTGTGTCATTGCATTTAAGCAATCACTTACGTAAAACATATGCGTCAAAACACTTCCCATAATCATAAGAAGAGTCTCCTGTACGATTCCGACTATATCATGAGCATGAGTTTATGAATGCCTATATGTTACACATTAACTCTATTCATGTGGTTATGGTGATATATGGTAATACATAGCCAGAACAGGAAACGGAAATACCAGATCATTTCACAGATTTTACTCAGACCTCGAGTGAGTGAGTGAGTATGATTTTACGCCGCTTTTATCAATATTCCAGCAATATCACGGCGGGGGACACCAGAAATGGGCTTCACACATTGGACCCTTGTCGGGAATCGAACCCGGATCTTCGGCGTGACGAGCGAACGCTTTAACCACTAGGCCACCCGACCGCCCAACTCAGACATCGAAATATATGTACATCCAAAATCTGACTATGCAGGTTATGTGACTGACTGGCAGGGATACGAAGGGTTAATATTCGATGGTCTATTGCGATTATAATATCCTACTCGGTTGAGATTCCGGCTCACCGATTAATCATGTGAACCCGACATCCAGGGTTGTTGCTCATGTTATCAATCACTTGTTAGCCGCGTCACGCTGACGTGTATTAACGCGAGATATAGCTG